>NC_081832.1:71647943-74147943 GCF_030867095.1 Alligator mississippiensis
TATACTTTCTCATGCAGCTCTCAGTATTCCTCCATTCTGACCAGAAACATTATTATTCTAGCCCTGGCTTCTCGTGAGCAGAAGTTACCAATTTTACAAAACTGCAGGCTTTTATAAGCCACAAAATGTTCTCAGTGGAACTGGCTGAGGAGGACTGCTCACTTTCCCCTGTGAAGTTAAGCTATTCAGTCTGTTCTATAATTGATGAAAGAAGGACATCTAGTGGCTGATATAAAATGAGTGTTTGTTGAACAGCGTATGCTTCAGATTCTCTGAAAAATATATCCTTTCTAGAAAGCTCTTCAAATGGAAGTCTGACTAAATTGAACTCAAAGCTCAAGGGACCCATAATAACAACTGCACTTCTGCAATTAGCTTGAACCATTTTTTTCTAACTTTATTTTTAAGGCGTTCATCTTTACTATGTTGGTGGGGAAGTCTATGCCGAGTGCTTAAGTGACAGCAGCATATTTGTACAGAGCAGGAACTGCAATTATCATCATGGCTTTCATCCTACCACTGTGTGCAAGATTCCCAGTGGCTGCAGCCTAAAAATTTTTAACAATCAGGAGTTTGCTCAGCTTTTAGCTCAGTCTGTCAATCATGGATTCGAAGCAGTTTATGAGCTCACCAAAATGTGCACCATTCGAATGAGTTTTGTAAAGGTAAACGCATTGTCTTTTTATCTTGGGCATTTAAAATTTTCCTGAGTACTCATTAGTACTTGGGGTTTTATTGCTTGTTGAGATGACTCCTCTTTCAGCTAGTTTGTGTACAGTCTTTCCCATTGTACTGTGGAGCATGAGGGGTGTTCTTGTACCACCAAGGATTTATTTTAAAACCTCAGTAAGTGTTAGATATAGTAAGAAAGAATTTATCATTCTGGTATCTGAAATGAATGCATTACTTTAATTTCCCCACTCTAATTTACTGCTGGTCCTCTGCAGTGAATTTCTAGGTTTTTAAGGTAAGAAGGGACACTACACCAAACACAGATGATAAGACTTCCCTGGATTAATTCCTGGATCAAATCCCGTACATATGGAATTGTAGGATCTGTCATCTTGCAGTTTGTCCATAGTATACAAATTGGTGTTAACCCTTATTGGCATAGTAAGGGTTAAGACTGAGACTGGACCTTGCTGTGTTGGATTTTCTGCACAGTATGAAGCATTCGGTGTCCCAAAGAGTTTAAAATCTAATTTTACTAGACAAGCAAGATAAGAGGAGATATGCATGCAAAACAAACAAAAAAAAATTATCTTTGGCTAAGGAGCCTGTGGTAGAGTGAAGACCAGAAGCCAGAAGTCTTATATCTAGTGCCCAAAGCTCAAATTCATCCTTCTCATCTTCCCACTCTCTTTGTCCCTCCCCCCCTTATTTGTAATCTAATAATCAGATGCCTTGCAGCATTTCTTTGTACAGATTACTGGTATATTTTCATAATTACAAATGTTAAAAATTTTTTTTATAGGGTTGGGGAGCAGAATATCACCGGCAAGATGTCACAAGCACCCCATGTTGGATAGAAATTCATCTTCATGGGCCCCTGCAGTGGCTGGATAAAGTACTGACACAAATGGGCTCGCCTCTTAATCCCATCTCCTCTGTTTCATAGTGCCGAAGTATTCTCTTCAAGTTAAATCTTTTTAGCGAACTTATTCTAATTCTAGAGAAACTTCCAATGTGGATACTGTGAGCTACATGGAGAACAGATATTATGGTTAAACTTCTTACCCTGGTGTGACCAATTCCATTGTGTATCGATGATCAGTTTTACATTTCAATTTGTTCTTGTGATACTCAAGTGACAATTGAGACCTAAGAAAAAAAAGTCTGTTGAAAATTTTAGAACATTTTTTCCTTTCCTTCATATAAGACTTAAACAGGTATTTGTCTTAACTGGAACTTTTTCTTTGTCAAGTAGGGACAAGAATTTTGAAGACTGACTATAGGGAGTAAATACATATCATAGATTTAAAAAAAAATATATTAATAAACTGCTGAACTTGTGCAGCTCCAGCTTGCAAGCAGTATTTTTAGTAAAGCTGCATAAGTTTTCGATGACAATTCATAAACAAAATTAGCCTTTATTATAGCTAATTTTGCTTCAGTTTGAACAATGTGATTTAAGTGTACACATGTTGAAATTATACTTTTTTTACAGATACAGAATGATGTAAAACACTTGCATAATCTATTGAAAAAGTGCCGTCATAAACACACTGTATATTCATTGCAAAAGAGCAAGCATTAGCTTCATCCCTCATCACTTTTTTAATATTGCTTTTAACCACCATTTAAATAGTAATTGATAAAAGGTAAACTTCCTACACTTCTCTGGACTTAGTAATTCTTTTTTCTTTTTCCTTTGATTTATGCCCGTACCATTTGGATGTTGTTGCCAAGGTCTAGCTTTTTGTAGATACCCCTCTGTATTTTAGCATAAACACTACTTTTTGTAAAGGCAGTACTTTTCTTGGAAAGATTTAAGTGTTTTTTGGGTTTTTATTCTTCCTAGTTGCTTTTGACCTGTGTAGAACTGGTGTGTGTTAAAGTCTTAGTCTCTCAACACTTATTACAGTATTAGTGATTAAGCGGTATTTAATTCACTTTGCACAAATTTGGTCTTTTCTGCTCAGGCTAGTCAAAGACTGAATGGCTTAAAACTAAGTAATTGAACTTAAGGCCTTTCAGTTGTAAGTCACCCACACAAATACAAACCTGTTTGTTAATGAGCAAAAATCATTGCTACTAGTGGCCTTTATGATAAGTGGTCTTAGTCCAATTTTTTATGAGGATCTGTCCCCTGGCATATATAGTTTACCACTGTATTTGCAGTCTTAGCAGAGAAACAAAGGATTGAATGGACATAGAGGTTAAATTGCTCCTTCTTCCACATAGGAAACCCCTCAGAGGGACGGTGGAGGCGCACTGGCAGGGTGCTGTGAGAAGGGTTGGACAGCTGCTGCCTGTGCTGAATCTGTCTTGTAGGGAGAGGACAACACCCGGACTATGAATGCAAACACTGAATGCAATCATTTAAAGGGCAAGACTATCTGGAAGAACCATTTCAGTGAGGAACTGAGCTAAAAGAAATGTAGAGTGGAGCCTTTTGACTGAACTTAGTTATAGCCTGATTCTAATTCCCAAGGTTTGGGGTTTTTTTCCCCTTAATATGCAATCAGGGCCTGTTAATGCATATAATAACTCTGACCTATGCAAGCAAAGGTAAAGCGTTTGGGAATTGGTAAAAAACTCTAAAGCTCAAGTACTTAAAAGATGCCTTGTAGCTAGTTGCTGCAGTCCTTGGGTGTGTTGTGTGCTTACCTGAGTTATTCTTGTATTCTTTATTGGTGACAGAGCTTTTGCTGAAATGTGGTGATCCCTTCACCACATGGTACATTGGTAAAGAATCACCTTAAAGGAACAATGCTGTTTACATATCAAGAAAACATGTTTCTTTTGAAATGCCTTAAAGGAATAAAGACAGATTGATACTTTCATAGAGCTTTAATGGTATCTTGTACAGAAATTTACTGTTTTTTGCTTGATTTTATTTTAAAATAATTTTTTCCTCCACCATTTTAAACAACACCCCCAGCTCCCCCCTGAAAAAACACCAACCCTTCAGGACAAGAAGTAGCAATGCTTTGCCATTTACCAGTCAGTCTGTTGCTTATTTCTTTGAATGATAGCCCGTTGATGGTTGTATCGAATGAGCTACAGACTCAGCTATGCCCATTCTTTGTCACTTCATCAAGATGCTGTAGTGTTGATATTGACAAACTCATGCTTTTATTAATGCCATGAAATGTGGCATTAAAAAAAGTAAAATATCGGTTGCAGGTATAAAATTTTTCTCTATCCAAGGCTGAATACTAGCTGGGAATGGGGGTTTACTTGGGTGGGCATGTTGGAGTTAATTCCTAGTGCTAATTTTGAGGTTAAGTTGGCTGCACATGGTACTGTAATTACAGCAGTGCTGCCACGTGTATCTAGTCAACTCTGGATGCTGTTTAGCACTAAAATAGCTTGGCTAGTGGTCGCCTACCTGCATTTATTTACTTGACCTGTAATGCCAACAGCAGCCTGGGATTCCTGGTAACTGCTTCTTTAGGACAAACATGGAGGGGCAGGCTCACTAAATATTGCTCTGGTGCGCTTTTTTTTTTTTTTTAGTCTTTATTAACAGAAAGACTAGGACTCTGAGGCCTTTTAAATACATAGTTTTGTAACTTATGTTCTGCTTATCATAGCTTTTCCTAAATCCTATATGGCCTGAGCTGTGCCGTTGGTGTAGCAGTTCAGGACTCTGTGCACAGAGGGGCAGATGGAGAACTGCTTTGACACTAAAGATGTTTAAATTCCATGATAGGAGCAGCAACCTCAGTTTTTACAGTGTATTTGTGAATGTAATTGCTTCTTAATTAAGATTTGCTTCTAATGATAGATGGAGTTATTGGCCTGACCAGTTTGTCTACAATGGATGATGATGCCTCATTAAGTGTAGCCCAGGTCACACTGAATGAAAACATTTTGGAAGCAGAGGCCATGTGTAGACGAAATGAGAGGCATGTGTGCCAACACTTCAAAGCGTGCTAAATGCTTTTGCACCACTTCAATGGTGTCGGTGTTTGCGTGTCTTTGCGGTGCATTGCACGTTTAATTCCAGCCACTGTAGCAAATTCAGTGGTGTAATGTGCCTTAAATGACTTGGGGTGCAGCAAACTATAACTCCTCTGGGGAGGTTTTGGTTTGCTACCCCTACAGCCGTGGAGCGAAGCACTGGGCTCCATGCAGCTCAGGGGCTCTGCAGGAAGCCCTGCAGGCAGCCTAGCAGCAGCCTGGGAGCACAGCCTCCGCACAAGAAAAGCAGCAAGCCTGATTTCTTCCCCCGCCCCCCGGAGCCTGCCTGCCTACCTGAGGTGTGCGGGGGCCCCGTGCTTCCCTCCGTGGCCACAGTGCCCTCCGGGACTGCCTGAGTCAGGTGCCTGCAGACAGGTGCCCCCTGGGGTGCGGGCCACCACTGCTGTAGAGGGAACAACCAGCCCCCCTCAGCAGCCCAGAGACCTCTCTGCCCACCAGCAGCTTGCCCTCCCCTTCCTGCTGCCGGAGAGGTGGGTAAGCGTGTGCAGGTGTTATGCAAGACAAAGGTTTAAAGGGCCCTAAATTGAAGTGGTGTTTTTAAAAACCCACCTCTTCAATTTAGGGCCCCCGTTTTGTCTACACATGCCCAAAGTAACCTTATTCTCTGGGCACATTACTAGATCATAGCAACCACTAGCATTAATTGATAGCAAAGAGCCAAGAACAGGTGTATACTGACCTTCCTTTTTGGATAGTTTAAGGAGCTGTTAGGCATGACCATAGCATGAAAGCTTGTACTTAACTCTGGTTAGAGGACTCAAGGCTTGCAGGCTGTCAATTTGCATTGTTCATGAGCACTACATAAACTTAACTGTATTGTGGAAGTAGTTGTACATGAAGGGATGACATTGGGTTATGGTATCTCTAGGACCAAATGGTAACTTGTCAGTATGACTTATTAGTCTTTCAAAATGCCCGGTTAGTCAAAATAACCATGAAGCAGCCTGCATGATGTGATTGGTATGGGCCTCTCCTCTTTTAATAATGATGAATTCTTAAGATTTTATTTTTTTTTGCTGGAAGCTATGGAATTTTTTCAGTGTTATCATATAAAATTGTTTACTTGTCAAGCAGATATTCTTATACTCTTAAGACAGAGGAAGAAGAGCTTTTATAATGTATCAAGATTTTTCCCTCTCTCTCGACATATCTTGAAAAATAAAAGCTAATGTTTTAGTTCCCCAAACTGTTGGTTGTAGCAGTCCTTAATAAATAAAACATTAAGAACATTTTGCCTCGCAGGAAGGGTCAAACTAACTTTTCTTATAGTCTTGAAGTCTCTTTTTAGGAAGGAAACCTATTCTGAAGTCAAATGGATAAACCAAGCCATCAGATGACATAATTGTACTTTATTGTGCTGCTCCATAAACCTGCTTCTGTGTGCATTGCAAGCCTAACCTTGTTGCTTCTGTTTACATTGTAGAAAACGGTTCTAGCAATGAGTTGTTTTCTTTTCATTTAACTCTAAGCATCTTTTTATTTTGTTTAACTCTAAAATGATTAGGTTTTGCTAGGTTATGTTTTTTAAGGATGTTTTGCATACTGCTGCTCATATTTCAATAAACATGAAAAATCTCCTTTCGGTATGATTTTTTTTCCCTCCTAGTTTGCTGCATCCTCAATTCAGTATGTGCCTCAATTTAAATGCATTTAAATGTCTGTACAGGCCTTTTTCCAAAGTGTAGTTTTGTGTTCTACAAAAGTACAATGACTTGAACTCTATGCTTGTAACTGTCGCTACTGATGCCTTATGCTATCATTCTTTACGGATGTGTGAAATAGAAATTTTATTTCTTGCGTAATTTGCCTGGAAACATTGTGGTGGTCATTGGGGCTTTTAAAAAGAGAGATTTTATTTTATTTTGGTAACCTAATGTATTACATACTTTTGTCAGCTGGGTTCTGAGACGAGTTGAAACGGATATTAAGATAAATTACAATAACATTATGTACATGTATCTTTTTTGTAAGTTGCCCAGTATTAATCTGAAAAATAGATACCCTCAAACTGACAGCAGTTGTTTGCAATGCATAAAATCTCATAACGTATCTGTACACTTATTGCTATCTAGAGTTTAATTTCTTTTTTACGTTTGTGGCTAGCATACCGCTTTTTAAACAAGTAAGCATCTTGTCTAAACATGTAGAACTTGAAACTAGTGACTAACAGCTTCTTCAGGCAAAGAAAGGCTGTTAGAATATTCCTTTTGAAACTCGCTTTAAATATTTCAATAAAATGTAAATTCAGTTTGTTCTTTTTATGATCAGAGTAGCTGCCTTTGTGTTGTGGTTTAACCTGGTCTGACCAAATGTTGCGTGGGGGGGAAAAAAAACTCCTATTTTTCCTGCTTGACTTTGACACTTCTTGGCAACTAGAACAAGTATTAATACGAGTTAATGATTTATGGTAAAAGAAGGAAGAGTCAAATTAAGGGGAAACTTGAAGCTTTTTTTAGAATGCACCCTCCCAAGGGGTGCCCTCCTCCCTCCTGCCCCTGGTGACTTAAGATATTTCAGGGTTTAATTTATTGGTGATGGAGCTGGTTTGACTGAAAAGATCTTGTATGGTCACTGGGAGCTCTTTTTTGTTAATACTATGAGGGAAGGGACTAGCATCCTTATTGAACAAAGGAAACCAGCTTTCAGAATACTTATTCTTTTTTTCTTGTAACGGTGATTTTTTTTTTTCATCCCAACCATGACTCAGTTTACCTAGAAATGAATGATGGTACCTGGAAATCAGAATTTGAATACATCTGAAACATGCTTCTTTTAAAGTTACACTTGAATCTACATGTTGCAATGTAAACAGTTGCAGTGTAGATGATTACACAGTCTGGTGGGTAGAAAATTAGCTTATAGGATGCACCGAGAGAGTGGTGGTGGATGGGTTGGTTTCCGCGGGGGGGGAATGCAGGCAACGGAGTCCCCCAAGGCTCTGTCCTGGGACCGGTACCATTCAATATCTTCATGAGTGAGTTGGATGAAGGAGTAGGAAGCACCCTGTCCAGGTTTGCAGATAACACCAAACTATGGGGAGAGGTACACAAACTAGATGGCAGGGAGCGAATCCAGACAGATTTGGACCAGCTGGGGAAGTGGGCCGAACAGAACAGGATGCAGTTCAACAAGGATGAGTGTCATGTGTTGCACCTGGGGAGAAAGAATCATCAACACTCCTACAGCCTGGGAGGGACCACTCTAGCCCAACTGCGGAAAGGCATCTCGGAGTCGTAGTCGACTCCAAAATGAACATGAGTCACCCATGTGATGAGGTAATAAGTAAAGCTAACCGCACCCTTTCTTGCATAAGGAGGTGCATCACAAACAGGTCCAGGGAGGCAATACTTCCCTTCTATGTGGCATTGGTCAGGCCGCAGCTGGAGTACTGCATCCAGTTTTGGGCACCGCAGTTCAGGAGGGATGTAGATAACCTGGAAAGGCTTCAGAGGAGGGCCGCCTGTCTGGTTAAAGGCCTACAAGAAAAACCCTATGAGGACCAATTGAGGGACCTGAATCTCATCAGCCTCTGCAAGAGAAGGCTGAGAGGTGATCTTGTGGCTGTCTACAAACTCATTGGGGGGGCAGGGGGGGAGGGGGACAGCAGGAAATGGGGGATACAATGTTTACCAGGGCGCCCATTGGGGTAACTAGGAACATTGGCCACAAACTGGAAGAGAGCAAATTCAGATTGGACATCAGGAAAAAATCTTTACAGTGAGGGTTGCCAAAACATGGAATACGCTTCCAAGGGAGGTGTGCTGTCCTGTTCCTTGGAGGTGTTTAAAAGGAGATTGAACCACCATCTGGCTGGGGTCATTTGACCCCAGCACTCTTTCCTGCCCAGGGCAGGGGGTCGGACTCGATCTAATAGGTTCCTTCCAACCCTAACATCTATGAAATTTATGTTTTTTGCCAGAACGACATCCTATGCAATTCTATTCCCATGTGAGAGATGTCTGATATTTTACAGGAAATAATAGATTGTGCAGGCTGTCAGCATAGGTACAAAGTTTGTTTCATAATTATGACAGCCCCTGTGTAAGCATGACAGGGAAGACCAGTTATTTGAGTTGGTACAAAGCTGAAATGCAGGTGATGGCACTGCTCAATTGAAGCAGGAAGTACTGAAAAGGTCTCTGGCTGGCAGCCAAGCTTCTTGTACTTGATTCTCACAGACTTTTTGTATCCTAGAAGATGTATTGCTTTTCCAAAAACACAGGTCTGTTGTGCTGCCAGTAACAAGAGGTTTACACATTAGGGTAGGAAAGCCTTTTTATGGTGGCACAAAATGAAAACAAATAGACACCCATATTTCTTGTCTCACTGCAAATGGCCAAATATGTGGCCGTGACAGAAGGTAGTAATAAATTGTGTCTTTTTATAACAGCAGATGACTTTGCTTTATAGCATGAGAGTGCAGACAGCCTGAAGCTGTCTGTGCTCTCCATCCACCCGGGATAGAGACTCAAAAGGCTTGATGGGCCTGATCCTACGAATCCCAGGAATTCCTGCATAGTACCAGGCCCCTCAAACTCTGGGAGACCCTGCCTGGCCTCCCTCACCTACCCAGATGTGCCTCGGAGGTCACAGGGACATGTCTCCCTAAGCCAGGGAAACCAGGCAGGTGCTCAAAGGGTTTGAGGTGCCCAATTCTACATGGGAATTCCCGGGGTACTCGGGACCGGCCCCTCAAGCCTCAGGAAGACACATTCCCTGCTGTCCCGCAGCTGATCCGCTTCATTTGCCGATGTCTGTTTCTAGTCACAAAAAACTCAAATGTGATTTTAATAAGTTCCTACTACATGGAATCATTTTGGAGACACGGAGAGCTTATTTGCAACTGAATAGCTTCTCAAATTAGCAACATCATAATGGTCCTTTTGGGCTGGAGTGTACTGGCAAAGGATGTTGAATGACAACCCAAGCTGCCATGTAAAAATAAAATCTCTAGTCTATTGCTTGCTGGAATTAGCAGTCAAATTAGAAACTGCTTTCTAGATTTTTTTTTAAGGTCTTTTTGGAAGGTCAGAATTCAATTTCCATCTGCAGCAACTTTCTCATACAATAACTCATCACCATCAGTTGAGATATTTGGGTTACTTTTAACCCAAATGTTAAAGCCTGGGGGATTTTAAGAATGCTTTTCCTACTAATTGCCACCATCTTGTAAGGTTTCTTTACCCTTTATTTGCTCTGTTTTCTCAGACTGAACACAGCTTTAAAATGTTTTGTCTGGAAATTCAATATTGGCTCGCTATATTAAGATAACTCTACAACTAATATGGCTTAATTAAAATTACATTTTGTAGACCAAAATGTAAAAGACTTGTTAGTCTGTTCTTCCCTGTGCAGAAATTATGAAGTTTTGTAATAAAAAAAAAAGGTACATTTCATACCTAATTATTTATAAATATCCCAACTTAAACATTAAAATGATTCATTCGGAAGATAAAGTGCTTTAAACAGAAAAGTATACATTGCACATGGAGTGGTGTATAGACCGTGCAGAAGGCTAAGCAGATTTCCACTTGGCATACAAAATAAGCTGAGCTTCAAATGAATGCTATTATGTATCTGAAGCTTATCATATCTTTTTTTCTAAATGCATGTAACTTCAGTTATGATCTGAAGAAAGAAAATATATGAATATGTGCTCGAGCTAAAATGAACAGTTGTAGTATTTTGTAGTTTGAGTTTAATATGTATATAAAAAAATATTTAACATCTGTTGTTAGGTTAACTAGAGAAACTTATAACAGGAAAATGTTCAGTGTGTTACGTAGTGCTAACAATTTATGCTTATTAATTTCAATGACTTTATTCATCAGTGAAGGCACAAATATCCGCCTTCATTAAAAGGCATTTTAATTATTTCTTATAAACATGACAATTTTTTTAGATACTACAATCTGTTGAAATTTTACTTTCTCATAGGAGTTTGAAAATCTTGCCCGTGGTGAGCAGTTGCAGTCATTCCTGAAATACCAATAGAAAAGAACACGTCTGAAGTTGTTATTTTACAGAGGCTTCAGATACTCAAAAGTGATTTTTCCAAAGTAGCAACTAATACAGATAGATACTGGGTGTGATGCTATGAATACTCCTGAGAACAAACTGGAAAGAGAATCAGCAGTTGTGTGAGGAGTTTAAAATTGGATCCAGTGAGCAAAAGACAAAGTAATCTTTATAAAATCACCCTTATGTCTTTTGACTAATGCTTCTGTGGTACTCCATGGGGAAACTTAGACTCTGGCAGCTCTTCCTAAAAGATTTCTAGGCACCCGTGTCTGAAAACTGTTTGAGTCGTAAAGGCCTACTTTTGGAAGTCCTACGCCCAGTGTTTCTGCTTCATCCCAGGAGCGACTGAATTGCGATTTCCTGGAGATACTCGGGATCTCAACCTGGATCGTGCCTATCGCTACAGCCTGCCTACACAGAGAGCATGGCTCCTGATGGGGTGCACTGGCGCTTTCACCCCAATGTACCCCCTATGCGCTGCCCCTGCCGGAAGTGGACCAGAACTACTTCTGGTCCACTTCTGGGTTTGCTGCCAAGTGACTGGGGACAGCCCCCCACTCCTGTGGGATGCTCCATGCACCCCAGCATCGCAGCATTCACGAGCCGCCTGGTACCTCGGGTATATAGAAAAAACATTTAAAGCTGTCTCTATGTCCAAATTGCCGAATCTTTCCAAATTGATTCGAAGGGTTCTGATTCAATTCGGAGAGATTAAAGGGTCCTCTGATTCGATTTGGAGATTCGGCCACTGAATCGGGCTGAATCTCCGTCGAATCAAATCAGGGTCCGAAGCCTTGCGCAGCCCTATTAACTATACCTTTCCCCTGAGCGTGCATGACGGTTTGCCAACATGGGCTGGAGGATTCAAGTGCTAAAAGGCTGTTTTTAAGTTTTCACTGCTTTGAAGGAGGAAAAAAAGGTGGTTAAATACAACAAAAATGCTCTTTAATTCACCTCATGGAATGAATAGATCTAAATGAAGTGCATACCACAAGGTAAGAGCTTTGCATTATTACTGTGAATTCCCTTTGGCATTGCTCATGTGTTAGCTACTTCAGACAAGAAACACTCTTTTTAAGCAGTGAAGATGCAAACAGGTAAAATAAGCGCTGCGTTGACCCTCTCAGCTCCTTACTGAAAACCAGTGAGAGGAACATGCAAGGAACCTGTGCCTTATCTACCTGCACATTGAGATCTGAGCTATTTGCTTCACTTTGAACATTGGGTTAATCTGGAATGAATTATTGCCATTTAGTCCAGCATAGTATAGGTGTGGCTGCCTTGTAAATGTAAATGCACCATCTATGGTGCCTGTTGCTCAAGGCACCACTCGGAAAGTATCTCAACTCTTGGCTTTCACTTTCTTTTCTGTAGTAAAAAAAAAAATAAACGGAGCAAGGTTTCTATGATAAAGAACGAAGAAAGACCACAACAGGTCAGAATTTTTTAGATGCTATGGAAATCTTTGAAATCTCTGGGTTTATCTTGTGAATCATGTGCAAGTGTTTGCACACCTAACTGCTGCTATTGAGTGGTACCCTGCAGTTGAGCAACACTGTACTATGCTGTTGATCTTTATTATGCTGTGGTCCAGGCTATGCCTGTTTTACAAACTCCGTGCAGCCCTCATACAGAGCAGTGTGACCATGCCACCTCTTTCATGTTAGCATATGCTAATCATGCCATTAACAAGTAATTAGTTCTGTGGCCCTGCTCCAAGAAAAAAGTGTAGATGTGCCGACAGGCTCGTTCTAATTGTTTCTAAATGATCTCCCCCCTCCTCCATATTCCTCAATGCAAATACTTTGCTATTGCTGTTTGTTCTTGTCTTCCCCATCTTCTAACAGAAGACGTTGAAGCAGTTTTCTTTGCTTGTGCTTCCTGTCTGGTCCTTGTCGAAACTTTATCTTGCTTGCAGTGTCGTTGGGCCACTGCTCTGCAAAAGTTTGTGCACATGTGATGTTTTAAGAAATCCTGTTGATCAGCTTGCAGGTTCAGTCTTTGCGTGATTGAGGCTTTATCTAAGTTATTGCACAAAAGGTGGTGCCTGCCCCTTTCTGCTCACATGCCTGCTGTTAACCCATTTCCGCTTGTCCCCTCCCCTGGCAGCACCCACCAAACTCTTCATGCATTTTATATAGGGGGCATTTGTACATGTATTCCTGCTTGCACCCAGGGTGCAGCGTACGTTGTAGTTTTGTGCCCACAGAGAGTGTTGATATTGAAGCTTTTTAAGGCAATGATAGCACCTGATCCATACTGCCAACAAGTTAGGGCACTCAAGGCATGCCTTAGTGGGCATGTCTACACATGCAGTAACGTGCCATAATTATGGCACATTAAGTTTAGTACCTGTAATAAGTACTAAATGTGCCATAATTGGCACTACTGCACAGTAGCGCTGGCGCATGTCTTTTAGGTGCCGCTAATGCCCCGTAGACTAATTCTACTGTGCATTAGTGCATCACAGCAAAAGCCATATTACTGCAGTAATGCACAGTGGTATTAGTCTACTGCGCTTTTTAAAGTCTCGTGTAGATGCGCCCAGTGAGTCATTAATCTATTTTCTTGGTTTATGTCTAAGAGCATACCTCAGGGATGTCCTTATAAAAGATGTTGCTTTTTCTTACTGATGTATTCAGAAATCCCACTCACCTAGGGAAAAGCAATCTTGAAAAGCTAAGCAAGGATTGTAAAGTTGCTTTCACGGCCTTCATGACTTCTGACCTGATGGATGGTGACATTCATATGTAGATCCATTCAGCAGGTTGGTATATGCCTCAGTCTGCTTTAGCATGTTGAGTCTGCATTCACTTGGGTGTGCTAGAACTGCTTTCACAAAGAGCACAGTTTGTGACAAATGCTGAATCTTCCATTTAACCTGCCAACTTCAGTATCTCAGCCTGTACGATTTAGGGCTCAATGGACAAAATATTTACAGAGTTTTTTTATGCACCAGGCTCAAGTTGCAAAAGAATCTAAATAATTCATGAAGTCAATGAACTCATGCCACCTAATCTAATTAATAGCCTACTTAAATTGCTGAACTCCCTGCTTACTCAAAATTGGTGTTGGATGCGTGGTCGCACCTTGAGACTTGGCTTCTGAAGGCAACTACTGGGTATGCAGGGTGGCAAAAAGCATATTGGATCTGATTTCAGAACATGATGGATTCTGATTTATTCTGCTTTCCGTGATTTATATAGCTGGGATCAGTTATCTTAGTCAGGAAACCTGGTGTGTTCAGTTGCAGAAAGCAAAGTATGTTTTGTTGCAGAAGGCTTAGAGAAATTCCTTGGCGTCCTTTTCAGACACTGCTGGCATGAAAAATCATTGGACTGCACTCAGCTGTGCCACTGGCTGCGATTTCCCTTTTAAATCTTAGAACAATGTTAATCTTCTGACTTGTGATGCAAAGCAAGACACCCGTTTTTGTCTGTTAAAAATGATTCCTGTACAATCCAAAATACTGGAAACTCTAATCCACTCAATTTCAGCTTGGATGTCCTTAAATTATCTGTGTGATTACAGTTCTAATGAACTAGTGTGGCAAGCTTATTGATTTTTGTTTTGTGGCTCTTTCTACGGTAGGCTGACAGGAACAGTTCTGGATGGGACAGCATGTAATATAATGTGTAGCAGAAAGCAAAGCATTGTAGCGATTGCAAGAATATGCAAATAGGGACTCGGAGCAATGCATTTATCTTCCTGTGTTTCATATTGTACAACTCGGACAGCAAAATGTCTTTCCTTTTGATTATACATCATGAATTCCCCACTCCAACTAGCAAAACTTAGAAGATGGCTCCTGAAAAATAAGTCATTTGGAGCACAGCTGAAAGCAAGCCAGCGTAGCCAGAAGCTGTTCTAGAAAATGTGGCATAAGTCTTGTGAAATCTGCTGCTGGCTCAAGACTCAGAAAAAGCCTGAATTGAAAGGAAATTCTTTGAGTCTTTTCAAAGGAAAACAACCCAGCACAGCTAACTGCAGCCCCTGCGTGAAGCAACTGTTATGCAGTCCTATCTTAATATTTCCATAGCCCCATTTCTGCCATATTGTAGACTTGCATCTGAGGATGGTCTCCTTTCCCTCTGCCATCCGTTTGATCTAAAGGAAGCTCTTTGTTACCTTCATGATTTCTGGTTTGTACCTTATATTTAAATGGTGTTCTTTTGGGCTCCCTTTTATTCATAGCCATACCCACTGTCCGTTTTCACTCTGAGAAAGCTTTCCCTGTATTTGATCCAAAGACCACTTCAGTGAGGGATCTCTTCTCTAAGAGAGCTTAGCCAATAGTTCCTTGAGTACAAATGCCAAGTAGTCTCTCAAGAAAGGGAGAAAGAAAAACCCTAGCACTTAAGTGTTCTCATTCACTTGATTTGTAAAAAATGAAGTTCTGGTCCAAGCACAAACACACAATGCTGAAATGATAGATCCTGCAGACCTTGACAGCTTCCATAATTAGGCAGCTAGTCCCTGGGGAGCTGGCTGCACTGAGCTCTCCGCTACTGTTGCACAGGACTAGCAGCACCTAAACTGGCTGTGTTTATACTACATTGGAGTCCTTGCGTGCAGTGTGGATGCACTCCTAGGTTACATTTTGACATCTCAGTCTCAGCTGTGCTTGAAAGCAGCCAATGATGATATGCCCAGAAGGACTTTACCAACTGCATCCACAGGCTAACCACAGCTTGCCAAGGAAGGCTAACCGCACCTTGTCGTGCATCCACAGATGCATCACGAGCAGGTCCAAGGAGGTGATCCTCCCCCTCTATGTGATACTGGTCAGGCCGCAGCTAGACTACTGCGTCCAGTTCTGGGTGCCACACTTCAGGAGGGATGTGGACAACATCAAGAGGGCCCAGAGGAGGGCCACCTGCATGATCGGGGGTCAGCAGGGCAGACCCTACAATGAGAGGCTACAGGACCTGAACCTGTTCAGCCTCCACAAGAGAAGGCTGAGAGGAGATCTGGTGGCTGTCTATAAACTGGCCAAGGGAGACCAGCAGGCAATGGGAGAGCCCCTGTTCCCCTGAGCACTACTGGGAGTAACAAGGAATAACGGCCATAAGTGTCAGGGTGGCTAGGAGCTGGAACCAACTTCCAAGGGAAGTGATGCTTGCTCCTACCTGGGGGTCTTTAAAAGGAGGCTAGATAGACACCTTGCTGTGGTTGTTTGACCCCAGTACTCTTTCTTGCCCATGGCAGGGGGTTGGACTTGATGATCTGCTCAGGTCCCTTCTGACCATGCTAACTATGAAACTATGCGTCTTCCAGGTTTGGCACCCAAGAGCAGGAGAAGGCATGCTTGAGAGCATGCTTCCCCCCCAGGGGACAGAGTGTAGACATGTTCTGGGAAGTCGCTACCAAATGCTCTCTGTAGGAGAAGGTACAAGACACCCTGCTGTAGACAGAAATAACCTACTTGCAGGGAGGCTTCTGACTTAACCTTCAGAAGCAGCCTTATGCCTAGTATCAGGAGAATGACATCCTAATCTGCTTGGCTAGAAACAGAAATAACACACAAACTGTTATAAGTGATTGGAAACCAGTTCAAATCTATAACACAACAGAAATTCAGTGCACATAAAGTGCTTTGAAAAGGGCCAAATCCAGTTTAAGATAAACCTGCATTGATGTAGTAGCAGACTTAACAGATTTACGTTAAATCAGTTTATCGAACTTCTGTCCCATATTCTCTCCAGATTCAAGTTAGCTCACAGTCTGCCAGCATCTCAGGATGCTTTTCACCTCCCTTGCAAACCCCACTTTGCAGGATGGGTGGGCTAGCCTTGGCCCAAGCTGTCTACTCCAGGCCACCAGGGAGGTGTGCTCTAGAGCTCCTCAGCTTCTGGCCTGAGCCTACGCAGGCATGTGGCTACATGTCCAGAATCAAAAGTGAATGTCTGTTCTCTTGCATATTGGTTCAGTCTACTCAGTTTAGACTAACCTGCAAAGATTGAATTGATTCAGCCTTGGGCTTTTTGACTGTCTGTATTTAGCCCTTGAAGTGGATGGAAGTTTTATTACTAACTTCAGTGGAGTCATGGCTGTAGTTGTAAGAATTCGTGGATTAGAATCCCATTGTGTTAGGTGCTTTGTAAATATTAGTGTGTGCTATAACAACGAGTTAAGATATCTTTCTTTATACAGATATTTTGAAATGTAACGTCTCTTATTTTTTGTGTCTTCCCCCTAAGTTCAAACAATTTCTATTGTACCTGAGACTATTGGGGAATGAGGGAATCTTCTCAGTTATAAAACTGGGTTTCCAATGTACAAAATACACTCTTCATTTCTACAACTGATTTTTACAGACTTCTGAAACTCATTTAAGTAAATTATATTGGTTACTTTTGTAAGATGTCATACTTCTTCCATGAAAGAGGTGATTTTAAAAAATGAAGTTTCAAAATGATGAAGATAACATAGTATTGTGTGTTGAGCTCTGTTGACTCACCAATTTATGGAGAAACTGATCTGGAAAGTTTAATGCTGTCTATACGTATAGAAAAATACTATGAAATGCACATGTTTTGCTTATAGTATAGTCCTTGCTTTCTAACTGAAATTTGTTGAAAGCCATCACCTTGTGGAAAATGCCAATAACATCAGCTTCTTTATTCTTTAATGAAAATGTTTTTTGCAACTGTGTGGCAATAGGCAGAAATTAGCAAGAATCAAATAAAACAGACAGTATAGTCCTGTGCTATGATCAACTGGCTATTAAGTGTGCTGGTTCTATAACAAAGGAACTGTGCTCTGAAACATGTAAAATAATAATAAAGTAGTCAATTTACTGCAAAATGAACAGATGGGCATAAAACACTGAATGCAGGGTGGGGAATGGAGGCTGATCTATCTTTGCACAAGACAACAGCCCCAGAACTAACAAGGACAAAGGCACTCTGGCTGGAATATAAGGGCCTCTTTTAAAGAGGAAGGGAGCTGTTCGAGGATGCCAGACTGATGCAGAGGTGTCTGAAGGAAGTAGGCCTGCTTCAGTCTGTCCCCTTGGTCTGGTAGGCCATTAAGGAAGTTAGGCATGCATGCAGACTAATTTCTGTTTTGACTCCTTTTTCTCTAATGGTTTTATGGCTTCTGCTAAAATCTGGTCACTTATGAAGATTTTCAGAGGCTGACCTCTGCAAGGTTGGATGCACACCATACTGCTTCCTAGCAGTATCCAACACTCAGAGGCTTCCCACTTCAAGCTTCCACCCTGGCAGTGATAAAGGCATAAGCCCTGACACCAGAGCTGATTGCACTCAAAAACCAGGATGGGAAGAGAACTAGTCTGGTTACCCAGACCAAATATAGGATATGTTACATATAGTAGAAGTCTTAAAATGCTTTCTTGGGTTATTTAATATTTCTTACTCCAGATGCCTTCAAGGCCAAAGATATCTCATGGTTTCAGGTAAATGTGTGTGCAAGTCTTTCTCTGGGTTTTTGCTAATACTGAAATCTAGTGCAACATAGTGAATACTGCCAACTTGCTTACTGCTGATTCCCATAATCAGAATTCACATACTGCAATGTGGGCTCATGTGCTACCATAGACTACTCAGTGTTACTATAGACTGTGCATAAGAGACTTTACCCCAGGGTTATTTAAAACTGTTCCTTCCCTGCATAGCAAGGTGTGTGTTTTAATCATGATAACTATCTTGAGTTAGCTTGGATATAAAACCCACATGGCGACAAGGCATTATAGCCTTGTCTAATCTTGTCTTGCAACACTCCAAGGTATTTAAGTTTCAGTGAATGTTATTCACTAAATGCCTTTGAAGTTCAAGGCCTGAGGTCTTTACCTTGATGTAGCTAAGCAAATTAAACCCCTGGTGTTCGGACTAGGCTTGACCGCAGCAACAGAGGAAGAAATTCTGTCAGTTATGACTAGGATTTCATATCAACAGGGTTACTGTAATGTAAAAACACAACTAGTTTTTAAAAAAAGAAAAGTTGCATGCTGACCATACGTACTTAGGTGAAACTCCTGTTTACTGGCATCTCCAAGCTCTCTTGGAGGCATCTTCCGACCTCCTACTAGCAAACATAAGCGAACTGACCTGACGGAGGTAATCTCCTAATGAAGACGGGCCATTTGCAGGTTTCACGTGCATTAGCAGGTCACAGAAAGCCTCAGGTTTGCCCATAGTCTTTCAGTTGACCTCCTAGGTTGTGTAGACCTCAGGTTGTAAACTGCAAGGTCTGCTCCCTCTGGGATTTTACTTGGTTAACTTTTCAGTCAACGCTCCCTAGTGGAGGCAAGAGCCAAGTGATCTCTCTTCCTGTAAAAAGGAAAAGACTTCAAGGAATTTGGTAAAGGTGAGCATGTGATATTTGGTTTTGTTCCTCCCAACCCATATTTCATTTGGAACAAACTGGTATCTGTTATAATTACCCTGTGCTTTTGCTCTGTCTGAAAAGGCTTTGAGAGGCTCTGGACCAGCATGGCTCTCTGGGGAGTAGTGACCAGAACTGGTGTCATACTCATAGGGCACGTCCAGATGTGCAGGCATGGGCAGTTCATGGTGCAACAAACTGCACATGTTGCACGTTAAACCATGCACAGTGCTGCTAATTTGCAGTGTAGGGGCAAAATTTGCTGCTGGGATTTCCAAGGGCTCTGCAGTGCAGAGAGACAGTCTCCATGTGCCACTCCCTGGATGGCTGGGGTGCAGGCTGCCTCAGCATGGGGGCTGCCTGCCAACTATCCTTGCGCTGAGGCACCCTGTGCCCCAGCCTTCTCCCCCTCCCTCTCACACCCTACAGCACGTGATGCCCAGCTGGTAGCCAGAAGGAGCGGGCACAGCCCGCAGCAAAGGGCACATTCAGGAGGTAGGGAAGGAAAGTAGCTGCACAAATTTGTACCTCTGCAAACACACACCTCTGCTCTGGACACAGCCATGGGGTATTTCAATTCTGTTCTCTAGCCAAACCTGGGATCATTACTGAGAATCAGGTCTTGCCCTTTCGCTCCTGTTCTGTACATAGCAAGGCTATCGGGCCCTGGGCAGAGCTGCAAGAATCACATGTGGATGACCTGTTGATCTACCCAGAAGTGACTGAGGATGTGACCAGGTGCCTTCATTGCTCACTTTAAACCTTCTCTGAGAGTGGTAATTTGCACAGCTTCTTCCCAGAAGGTTCCAATTTCAGGTGCTGTTTTTCTTTCTGCCGCTCATTGGCTTCACTAATATTTAAAGTGGAGCAGACAGCTCTACTATTTGATACGTTTTCAGCATTATTCATGTTGTCACTAGCATGGCATGGAGAATGCACAGCTGTAAACTCCGATTTCAGGAGGTAGGGAAGGAAATGCTGATGTTCGTAGAATCGTAGAAATGAAGGGCTGGAAGGGACCTTGAAAGATCATCAAGTCCAACCCCCCTGCTCTGGGCAGGAATCCTGCTGAGATCAAATGATCCCACCAAGGCGTCTGTCCAGTTTCCTTTTAAAGATTTTTAAGGCTGGGGATGACACCACCTCCTTGGGAAGTCTAGTCCAGACTCTGGTCACCCTTAGTGTAAAGACGTTCTTCCTTGCATCCAACCTGAAACATCCTCTAACAGTTTATGGCCATTGCTCCTTGTCCTCCCCTGGGGTGCCACAGGGCTGGCAGGGTCTGAGAGACACAGGAAGTAGTTTTCCTTTAAAATTCATGGTTTCTGTCATTTCTGGTTACCAAGTATTTTTGTTCTGAAGCATTATAAACTGTTTGGCATTCCCCTCTTGAAGTTGCAAGTCTTTTTTAGTAAACTACAGAGCTATCTGAGGGCTAAAAGCAAGCTGAATACTGTGTCATCTGACCATTCTCATGACATTTCTTTTCCTAAGGTTTCTCCAAACCCAAAAACTCACAGGAAAGTCATGAGCATCTCAAGAAAGCAGTAGCGTGGGAGGATTAACTAGAGAGAAATTTGGAACTGAGAGACTGGAAAGTAATGTCAAGGTAAAATAAAGCAGACACCAAAGCCAAATGGAGAGTTATGTCTTGGGGCCTGTTTGGCAGATTTCAAGTCTCTAGTGAACAGTTTGTTGCAGCGCTAAAAATGATCTTATTACAGAGAGGCTAGGGGAAGAAATCTCATTACGCTTCCAACAGATTAGAGCCAGAGAGATGGTTACAGTTTCACTAAACACTAAGAGAAATGTGCCCTTTGGAATAAACAGACTGTGTTCATAGGCTGAGATTTGCTAATGGTCATGGACTGAGATTTGCTAATGATATTTTTACCAAAGCCACTTCCTACTTACCTGGTGAGCAACACAGAAATCCCTGCCATGTCAAAGACGGTACAATGAATAAATAATAGTGGAGAAGAACAGTTGCAACGGAAGATAAAGCTGATGATCTCTCCCTTAAGAGGTAGTGCACATAGATGCCGTATCTTTGCATGTCTGTTTATGATTATGCACCTTAACCCAACTTTTAATAAACCTGTCTTATTCATTTACTATGCAATCTGCAGTGATGGGTGAGTTAATTTCAGAAAGGGGGAAATAGGAAGATGACAGCCCCAACTCGTGTACCGACTCCAGTAGTGTTTCCCTTTCACCTTTTCAGTCTGATTTTATTTGCTGATGTTTCAAAGCTTGAATGCATTTCCAAATATCAGGTATCTTAAGGTATTGGGTTTCTAAAGGTCCAGGAAAATGAAGGCTTGAGTCAGAGCGGCATTCAAGGGACACTGCTGGGTGTAGTGATGGAACAAAACTAAACGTCTCCCACCAACATTTCAATTGTGTTCAGATCAACCCACCTACTCCTATATAAATACCAGGTCCCACTGTACAATACATCACTGTTGGAAATCGGGGCACTCATCCTACTCAGTCGCTCCAGCTGCTATTCAGTGAAATCAGCCTTTGTAAATTGGCAAGGCCAGAAACAATCCAGAAGTGACATAATTCACAAGTGGCTAAACTTTGCTATTTTTAACAATCACTGTTTGCAAAAGTCCTCTCTCTCTTTTTTTTCTTTTCATGGAAATTTAAATTGTGGCATAGACTTGTTCTTGCTGATTTCCATTTTGAAGTACTGTCTCAGAATAGTGATTTTTCATTTCCTTTTGAAGGCGCTATCAGATGTACCCCCATAAGAATAAGGGCGATTACAGATTGCTGAGGCAGTTTCAGTCTGACACCAATTTGGAGCGCGTGATCACCGACTGCAATTTTGCCTCAGACTTTATAAACAGGCATGCTGCATCCAGCAGCCAGAGACTTCTATAGAACTGAAAAATTTAGCAGTTGTCTTTTTATCTCCCACCTGCTGCCTTGCTATGCATCTTACTTTAATGATAGACCCATGAATTCTGTGGAAGACTCGCTTCTCTCCAGGTGTCAAGCATGATGGCCAATCAGCATTTTTACCCTATAATTAGCAAGTACTCTACATGTTTTCTTTTGATTTTGCTTTTTAAAAAGTGTGCATATGGGGGGATGAGGGGGTGGACAACGGTGTTTGTGTGAGATGAACTTTAACACAAACACTGAACTGCTCCCAGGCTTCTTGGTAATTCGGCATCAGTCAGAAGTCTCTCAAATTGCTGCTGTTGGTGTCCAGGCTGTGCAGTAGGCACTGAGTCCATTAATCGCAATCAGACAGCAATGCAAACAGCCTGTCCATAAATATGCCCACCCCAATCCCCAGGCTTAAGAGCCTTAGAAACCAGGGAAGGGAGATGGACATTGCAGCATGCTTGAAATAGCCACTGTGGGTACTTCTAGGAGCAAGCACCGTAATCAAAGATCTCTTGCAAAAGCACCCCCTTATTATCCAGCCCAAGGGCCACTGCTGGCCTCAGATGTGACAGGACATCATGGTATGAAAGGCAGTTGCTCATTTAACCAGGTGCCAAACTAGTTAGGGCCATGTAGGTTCAGAACCAATAGCTTAGCATTAAGCCAAGCACTTAGAAATCAGTGCAGATCACAGAGTGTTGATCTAAAGTTTCCAATGTACTTTAGCCTGCTTATTAGTGGCAGCTTTTTGAATAGTCATAAGGTATGGTCTCAGGAAGAGCAATTTAATTTTGTGGTGACAATGGCATTGATAATTTGTGGCATTGTGTGAAATAAGGTCACACTCATCCTGCCATATGTAAAGTCAACATAATGATTGTGTCCTTGCCTTAGAATAAGGAGCATCTTAATTATGTTCAGAACAAGCCCTGCTTCAGCAAACAAGGAGGCATGAGGTTTGAGGGCTGGGGGACATGCCTTTTGTGGAGATGCTAAGGGAGGAGGGATTGGATAGCAGCCTTCAGTTACCTGCGGGTGATGACAAAGGGGATGGAGCTGGACTTCACAGTGGTGGCAGGTGACAGGACAAGGAGCAATGGGCTCAAGCTGCAGCAAGGGGAAGTTTCGGTTAGATACTAGGAAAAACTTCTCAGGGAGGGTAGTAAAGTAGTGGAACAGGCAACTCGGAGAGGTGGAATCTCCATCCCTACGGGTCTTCAAGACCTGGGTAGACAAAGCTTTGGCTGGGAGGATATAGTTGGGGCTGATCCTGCTTTGAGCAGGGGGTTGGACTAAATGACCTACCGAGGTCCCTTCCAACCCTCATTTTCGTGATTCTATGATTAGCATTAAACACAATTCGCTCCAAGCAGGGACTTTCCCTCCTTAAAGCTAAGCAGGTGCTTAAAAGCACTTCTGAATCTAAGCTGTGCCATGCTGTGTTTTGTGTGCTGGATTTCTGGTACTTTTTAAACACATGGTGTCACTTTTCCTTTGCGCTGTAGCACACTGAGACTGAATCTCTTTTTGCTGAGTTAAAGTGGCTTTTGGCAAGCAATCATATAGGAGGCCATTGTACACATGCACATTGTATGTAGGCCTTTCTGGACAGTCGCTGAAATGCATAATGTTTAATAATGAAAAATTTGCTCATGGTTTTAGTCACTCGTATACATAGTGGGGGTTGTCTGCTAACATAAGAAAACTGAATTTATGGCCAGGAAAGCCTCTCTCTGAACCTAGGTTATCTCTTTTCTGTGAATTGCCTGCCAAAATTGTGGGCCTGATCAAAAGAGGACATATATGATCTTTTCTGCACCTTTGTTAAAATGTCATTACTAGAACTTGTGAAACACATGCCATTGCTAGGAGCTGATGAAAGGCTGCAGGATTTCAGCCAGCTGTTGCTTTTGCTAAGTGCTATCTCATAAGTGTGCCAGTCGTGCGGGGTAACACCTCTTGACATCTACCTTTTAAAAAACAGAATTCTACCATTATTATTCTTGCTCGATGGAATAGTTTAATACAAGTGAAGTACAATACAATGCATCACACATTTCCAAAGATTTAATCGTTCTGTCCATAGAAACTCTTAGCCCAGACTCTGTATTCCTGGTATTTTAAGCCAAGCTCGCCTTATTTAAAAACCATTTATTGCCTCGTTTGATTACTTGATCTTCAGACCTGATTTACGCTTAGATGTGCCAAGCTAAAGACAGCTCTTAAACAGCGCTCTGTATTCCTATTTGAATAAAAATCATTGAAATTGTACCATTGTGAAACAGGGTTCAGTGAGATCAGAATGGTCCCCTTGCTGAAAAGGTCAGATTTAGGTATATTATAGCATGGCTTATCTGTCTGATGAAAAGATGAGGTGTTAACTACTTGGGTAGCATGGAAGTGTAAGTGACTCATAGAGATATTTCTTTTAAGGTAAGGAAACTTTCGAACGGGTTCCTCACCCCCTTGGCTTGTGCGCATATCTACCTACGTTACATATATTTGACCTGTGTGTAAGAGCTTCCCTTTTTGATGTAAAGGAAGCTACACACACACACACACACACACACACACAGTCTGCTTGTTAATATACTGAAACTCTGGTCCTCCTGTTAAATGTGACACCAGCTGGACCCAACTATTTGCATTGGTGTTCCACCTGTAGATGAAAGCAGAATTTGGCCTTATGTGTAGGGGCACATACACATCCATCCATACCTATGATCTGGACCTGGATGCACCACTGGATAAAAAAGGTTCTTTGCTTATTAGAGGGGTAATGAATGCTAGTCAATGTTCAGGTTTTCTTCTGCAAAATTGGCATTTTGATATTAAAGTTGGTAGATCTGTAGTATGATATATTGATCTACATGAAAAGAACCGAGTCAGTTGTCACGTTTAGACCATTAGATCATTTCATGTAGCTCTTTTTTATGATCAATTCTAATTGATAACTAATTTGACATTTCAATTTTGTCACCAGCAGTGAGTGTGGGATTAAACAATGCTGCCTTTCTTATGAAACGATACATGCTTCTGTTTCTTTCCAGATGTATTCGGTGAACAAAGGAAAACCATAATAGCATGAAAGTACCAGTCCTTATATAATTACGACTTCTAGTTGTCGTACGTTGTTCTCACATCCTAAGTTTCCATGCCTTTCTAGCATTTTCCTTTTTCCAGCCCCCTAAATGATTCCTTTGGCTTGATACCTTGGTTACAACAGCTGGCTTTTGTTGCTCTGGAAAGTTTATCCCAAGTTCTCTAACCATCTTAAGTGGTTCATATAGCAGAACTGTCGACTTAAAACCAGACTGAGGTACACAGAGCATCAAGAATGCTGGCTAGCCAAATGTCACTGGAAGAGGCTAAATAAATACAACTGTAAACATGTTTGGTTTGTTCCCCTTTATCAGACTTATCTTCCATGACGTTGGGCCATGTTTCTAGTAACAATGAGGAGAAATGAGCCTGTAAAGTAAACTGTTTTCTTCGGAGTGGAGCAGTTAAGTAAATATATTAACATTTTTTTGTACATTTTTATGCCAGAATTTTGCAAACACAGGCTGGAGGCTTCACCAGATGCATGAATTAGAGATTATTGTCAATGCAAGGACCCTTGTATAGCGACTGAATGGGTCCGTTGATGAAATTTGCATACATAGAGAGTTAAACAGCGGTTTCTACTGTATGGAACAGGGAGGAGGGCTTTTTGGGGGGTATGCTCCTCCATACATAAATTCAATATAAATAATGCTTTATCTTTTGCATCCATATTACGTCTTTATTCACCTCCACACGTATAAAGGTACAACTTTTTTGTATTTCTTTTGTTCCTGCCAAAACTTTATTTTTTTTTCCTCCCAAGACACAGACTACTATTTAAGGGGGGTTGCACACACCCGGTGATGGAAGGAAATAGCATTGTATTGCACAGGTTTGCAGGTTCATGCTACTATCAAAGCAGAGCTGCGTTTGACAATGCCTCCCCCTTCTAGTATTAGACAGCTTGCGTTTTCCACGGGCTCCTTGCTTCTCTGAGTGATCTGTCATAAGGCAGAGTCGCAAAGAAAGAATTTTTCAGCTGACAGTTAATAAAAAGCACAATTATTGTCACAGTCAAGAGCAGGAAGAAAAACAGGACTATATATGTCACCAGATCTGGCTTATTTATTTCCCCTTCTTTTAAGACCCTGGCAGTTGACATGTAAAAGGCTGAGGAGCTCACTGGTCTCTGCGTGCTGCTCAGGTAGGGGGTGTTGGTCTGTATGATTAGGTGGGCTTCGGTGGCACTGGTTGAATTTAACAATTCACTATACATGTTCTTGCTTAAATTTCCTCCACAGTAGGTGTAATAGAAAAGAGCCCACAGCAGTCAATCCCTGGTGGGGAAAGGGACCGTTCCCATTTGTAACAGGCTGAAACCCAGCTGCATTCTGCGCGGAGGGAAAAGCAGCTAATTCAATTCACTCGCATGGCTCAGTAAATGTGCTTCTTTCAGGCTTCCTAGATCGCATTTACACCATTTCCCCCACAAACAGTAAGCAGAAAACGAGACAGATACCTCTTGTTCTGGCACTTGCTCTCCCAGTTCACCTGAGCTTACGCAGCACAATGGGTCATCTGTGCAAACCGAGCTGGTCGCTTGGGATGAGTTTATAAGGTTGCCTGAATTTTCTTGGAAGAGTAGCGTGCAAGCCTCATGTGCATAGCAAAAGAGAGTCTCCCTCTTTCATGCAACCCCGTACTGTAAACCAGACAAAGAGGACCAACCACTTCAGAGAAAGGAAGGCACAACAGATTTCCAGGTGATTTTTTTTCTCCAGGGTGATGCATGCAAATCCAGCGTTAAATAGGATCCAGAGCCACCAAAAGCAGCAGTGACTTCTCTGACATCAGGCTGAATTCCCAGCAGCAATTCCCTCTCTTGGGGTACTCCTCACTGATGAACGGCTGGTCCTGTGAAGCATTAGTTGACTTTCTTGATCCCTGTTAATTGTGCGCTGTGCAGCTGGCACTAAGAAGGCTTTGCTCTCCAGATCCCCTTGTCAGGCACTTCTTTCACTTGCCTTAAAAAAAAAAAAATACAACTGCTTCAAAGTTTCCTTTGTTTCAAATGTTTGGTGGGTGCTTTTTCCTCTTAAGTTCTTTTGAAACCTTGTCCCTGATTCCAGTTCACCCCAGCTGTGACCTGGGGCTGGGATCTGAGCATAAAGATTTGTAAAATGTGACTTTTCCCTTGAAACAGAAGCTTCCCCGCAGCATCACTTGCTGCACTGTGAAGGAAAGAACTACACCGTGGTGCTGAATGTTTCTGGAGCCTGTGATGTCTTGCAGCGACTTGATGCTAAAAAGGAAGCGATCTCATCATAAATCCTCACGAGTGTTCGAGGCTCTGGGTTGAGAGTCGGTGATAAGGGAGGTGGGGGGAGACAAAGAGCACAAGCAAATTGCATTGGAGTCTTTCTTTCTACCTTAGACTTTTATTATTAAAATGGGTCTTTCCAGGGTAAACAGAAAATGTCTTTTTTTTTCTGTCTCCCCTATAAAGTCCCCGGCACCCTCTGCAGCCTGACAATTAGCATGTTAATTCTTTTTCATCAAATTGCTTTTACAGTGCTATTAGCCACTGGCTGGCTGCCAGCTCTCTTTCACAGTCCCTCACTCCAATACATCAGATAAGCATGGTTAATACTGTATTTTAACACATTGCTACTCCAAAAGGGGCGGGGGAGGAAGGTAACATTTGGTAGCTTGACAGAGGAAAGCATGAAACGTTTTTTCCTTTTCCTCAAGGCTCGGACACAAGTCAACGTTAAGGCTTCTTACGACAAGCCATCGTACCCAATGTCCTGCATGGGTAAGCATTTTAATTAACATCATAAAATAATTCTGCCTTAATGGGGGGGGAAGGGGGGGGGTTGGGCGGGAAGAAGAATCTTGCATTCAAAGAAATTTAAGAACAAAATGAATGAAGTTTCTCCTCCAAATAACAAAAAATGTCTAGGCACCATTTGGCTTGGCACTGAGATGCTTGCCAGGCCTAAAGATCCTGACTACATCCAGGAGTGTACTTGGTAGCCGTGTTGGGCTGAGACAAGAAGACGTACAAAAACTAGAACTCTTGGTTCCAAAATGATACCTTTTATTAGACCAACTGGGAAATTGCAAGAATGAAAAGGACAATTTTCTTGCGATTTCCCACTTGGTCTAATAAAAGGTATCATTTTGGAACCAAGAGTTCTAGTTTTGTGTATGACCGAATCCATCAACCCTTCTTTCTGGCCCTCACTCAGCTCCCTGCCTCTCTTCCGTGCCAACTACAAGTGCATGCCTAACTTTAAGCATGTGCTTAAGGCCTACTGATTTCACTGGGACCCACCGCTCTACCAGCGGCTGGTTCTAAGCCCCGGTGTTTGCATATGCTTCTTTACTCTGGTCATTGCTCTCTTTTTTTAAAACAGAGAAAGTCTCTTTTTCTTTTATGTTTGCCGTGTAGAAGCTGCGCCCAGGGACTCCGAGGCTAAATTGCTCACAGGTTCCTCCAGTCTTCACACCTATGTCTTTCATATTTCACCTGCCACATCTGTAGAGCTAGGTGCTGAAGGACCCCAGTGATGGCTGAAGAGTCTGCAGGTGCTAAATTAGAAAACCCCCTTGGAAGGAGTGTGCTAGCTATCTACTGATTCCCTGCATACTTTATTGCTCTTTGATAACGAGCTCTTAAGGATGCGTCTCACCCAGGGGCCCATGCAAGCAGCATGAGAGAGACCTATATTTAAGGTCCATGTGTAGCTTCTCATGTACAGTCCTGAGAGAGTGACTTCTCCTCAACTTTGTCCTTCCTAGATGTTTTCCAAGGTTGACTCAACACTGCCCAGGCATCCTTATTATTATTATTTCAACTATCTATACACAAGGCTGTAAAAAACAGCCAGGGAGCTGAGTTATAGCAGGGACAAGGATTTCTTAATGCTTCAGGTTGTTTAGAAAAGTTGGCTATAAATAGTTTCTTTGCAAAAATTACAAAGCCTTTGGGAAAAAAGCACCACAAAGGCTATGTATATAAATGTCATAATATTGGAAAAACAAGGAACTGATGCATTTTAGTTCAGTTCCAAAGGGCGAGTTCTTGGCTCGTTCTTAAGGGTTCTGCTTTTTGCTGCTTCTTGTTAAACTGGGAAGTGGGTGCAGGCAGTGGGACTAGTCCATCTACTTTTCCCTTGAGGGGTCTCATGGTAGGAGAGGAAGGGGTTCATGATCCTCACAAGTATCTCTGAAGGGCTGGGGGCCTTGCAGTGAAGGGCCAACAGTATCTTTGCAACAAGGAGGTCTATGGCGTCTATGCCGAGACTCAGTGATTCAGGGGGGCAGAGTAGCATGTGCAGAACTGAGCATGGGTTGAATCTGTCCAAACTTTGGTGAGAACCATTCTGAGTTGGATCCCAAGGGGTGTCACAGGCATGGAAAGAGGGGGACTGCAGGTGTGGGAGTTGCAGGAAGGTGGGTGTAGATGAGCTCTAAGATTTGAGAATTGAGTGAGCGGACTAGTTTTTCCCACTTTTCCTGCCCATAGCAGGCCAACATCTTCCATTTGCCTCCTCCAACATTGTATCATAAGCTCTTGGAAGATTCTTTTTTCTTTCCCCTGCAGATATACCAGTACAGCTCTCAATTTGGATTGCAAGTGCCAGACAACTTATTAGTTGTCTGCAGTAAATGCTCCGTGTGTTTTATGAGCACCAGTGTGTACTGATCCTCTAGTATCCATTTGCTGCTTTCTGCTTCCATTTTGGCTGGCTGAATCTGATAGAAGAGCTGATGGGAAGCCCTGGGAGTAAGCTGGTTGTGTTTTGGGCCATGGCTGTTCAATTCAGGCTTAATCTTCTAATGGCTAATTTGCCATAAGTAATACCTTAATTACAAAAATAAGAATTGAGCCTTTTTCTTTATTTTCCTTCATGTAGAGCATCTCATTGAAAAGCTTAAGTGACTTGCATTTTTTTTTTTGCCATTAACTCATCTTTGGTTTGGGAGTTTTGAATTGTCATTATTTAATGATTTGTTTAAGCAGGGTATTTTTGTGCTCTGGAAAAGATGCAGACATAAGCCAAGGGGCTGGCCTCTTACATCCCTGGAGGTTTATGTTATCATCTTTATTCTTCATCTGTAAAATTCAAAGCATTTTCTGAAGAATAAGTAACACTGACCCAATTTAAATAACTGGGGAAACAAGGATACAGGAGATTAAGGGTAAGTTTGTGACTAGGCCTACATGTCCATGCCAGGTTGTGAGAAGTTGTACCTGCCTGTCTGATCTACCCTAAACCTGACCTACTTCCAATTTAGTAATGGCCTGAGATCCTGTAGTGGCCAGAGGAAATGCTACAAGGACACACTGAAGGTCTACCTCAAGAAAACGGATGCCAGCTTCAAAAGTTGGGAGGCGCCGACTGCCAACTGACTCCAATGGCGCTGCAACCTCAACTAAGCAGCATCCCATTTCGAGGTAAAGCATCTTGCCCTTAGAGCAGAGGAAGGAGGAGAAGAATCCCAGCCTGCAGCCTACCCTCCCCTGCAGAAAAACCTGCAACTTCTGCAGACAGGTCTGTGGCTCAATGATTGAAATTTTATGTTGCCACAAGGCCCATCAATGAGCCATGGTCATGATCATCCTTGAATTGATAGATTGCCAGCGATGACCCAGAACTTGACTCCCCACCTGTCCTTAAAGCAAAAAAGCTCCCCTACCCACCTACTTCTCTCTGCCCAGATCAGTAGCAGAGGATGAGATAGCAATTTGTGGCTGGGCTATTTATCCTGCAGCAAGGCACAGACATGACTTTCACACGTGTTGCTTCCTAGCATGATTCAGATGACAGAGGCAGCTCTGAGGGACTGGATTTCAGACTCCCTACTCCTTTTGGTAAGCAGATACCTACACAGGTCATCCATTCAAAAATCAGTGGGGCCACTCATATAAGTAGCAGTTCATCAGTGGGATCAAGGGCCTCAAAGATCTGGCCCTAAGCAATTTGCCCAGCACCCGGCTGTCTCGGTGCCAGTTCAGAGACAAGAACCCAAGTCTTCTGGCTCCTGGTCTAGTCTTGCCCTGGTATTAAATAAATACTGAAATAAAGTTTTCACAGATTAAGAAATTAGCTACTGTTGTTGTTTGTTATTTGTGCACCACACCAAGGGCTGGCTGAGCGCTGTACTGTCTGACGGAGTAATAATATTTGCTTTAGCAATCATTCAACCACATTATACATAAACAGGACATGATCACAGTGGGTAACAATCATTTCGGTTATGGTCCTATTGTGACAGAGTGGTAAATAATACATGATCCATCCCTTACGTTCTTATCCAACCCCCACCAAGATAAATATCAGCTGAGGGAAATTAAAGAGGAAAGAGACCTAGTATTTTTCAGTAATGTAACCATTTACAATCTGTATTACAATCCTTCTGCTCTTAAGAGCAAACTGCAGTCCAGGGGAATTGTTTCTATTAGCAGACTAAAATCTAAGAAATCATATGCTGTAGTCTTGTAGCACAATAAAAGCTGCCTTAAAGCTTCAAAATGCCATAAAGGAAAGAAAACTAGAAAATACTCACTTTTTTTTTCTCATAAGAATCACTCTGTTTTCCAGACATCAGCATTTACTTTCAAACTTCATGGCCTATATTTTCTAATGTAGGTGCCTAAGTTGAGGCATCTAGCACCAGTTTTGTCTGATTAGGGGCCCACTTTGATTTAAGTGCCTATATTTATAGATGCTTAACATGGTGACCTAAATATGAGATTAGAAGATAGAAATTCCTTGTCAATGTAATATTTGGCATGTGGTACTTAGAACTTGGCTCTAGCGTCACCTTCACTGGACATGTCTTCACTGCTGATGTCTCAGATGTTTTGCAATTTTCCTTCAAAATGTGTTCACCTAGTCGGGAAGATTTTAGCATATTCCATCAGGAATGAAGTTTGTCCCACTGCAATAGACCCATGACCTCATCAATCTTTTCCCTTTCTCCATATCTGCAAAGGTCCACTGGGTCCAGTTGAACAATTTCTCTGAAGTAGAAGGGCAAAAGATGCAAGAAAATACTGGAGGAGCCCTGCGTTCCTGCGATAAATAATAATGAAGATCCCCTGCTTCTCCCCAGCCCAGGCAGAAGTAAGTGGCCATTAGCTCAGTTGGTTAGATTGTGGTACTAATAACACTGAGGTCAGAGGGTCTATCTGCAGCTGGGCTAGATGATCTCTTGAGGTCCCTTCCAGCTTTACTCCTCTATGCTGAAGTGGGGAGGATATTTAAGCTAGTGCGCTGCGTACTGCTTATTCTATTTCTGCTTCAAGGTGGGATGCTTCCCTCCCACATCTCCCTCTCCACAGCTACAGAAGCTGGTTGATGACAGAGTCTTGTGTGGAGCTTTTGAACCACACCGAGTTTGACCCTTAGCAGAGAGAGGTGTTTTGTAGAGGAAATATTTTGTCCAGGGACCAGCTATATATTGAACTTCCTTATTTTCTCCCCAATAGTGACTCGCCATGTGCAACACATTTACGTGGGGGTATGGTTGTGTAAAACAGTTACATTTTGGAGGTGAAGTTGATAGGTTATGCACCTTTATACTTTTACCACTATGCTTTGGATCCTATACCAGGAATTAGGCAGAAAAGAGAGGTGGTACTATCACCTAACTTGAAGGTCTTCAAGAGGAGACTAGATAGGCACCTGGTTGGGGTTGTCTGACATTGGTCCTTTTCCTGCCTGGGGCAGGGGGTCAGACACAATGATCCTTCGGGGTCCCTTCCAACTCTGCAATCTATGAATCTATGAAACTGCCTCTACTTTGTCCTTTATAGGATTTCCTTTCTTTGTCCTTTATAGGATTTCTTCTACCTCCCTTGGAAGCATCTAGTAATGGTCAAAAATGGGGTACCTGATCTAGATGGGTCTTTGGTCTAATCTGCCATAGGCAATTTTTACGATCCTAATATTTGACTCCAAAGCTATGGAAAATAGCTGCAGTTTAAAAAGTCAACACACTGGGTGGTATGAATAGGACGATCTCTTTCAAATCAAAAGAAATGTTTCTTCCCTCTATTCAGCACTGTTGAGGCCTCACCTGGAGTACTGTGTCCTGTTTTGGGCCCCTCATTTAAAAAAGAAAGTGAGTAGATTTGAGAGAGTTGGGTACAGAGTGATAAAAGTAACTAGGAGCCTGTGAAGCAAGATTTCTGAGGAAAGGCTGAAAGAGCTAGGGTTATTTAGTTTGGAAAAGAGAAGACTGGGGGTGTGGGGGGGTTGATAACAGCCTTTAAATATCTAAAGAGTGATTCTAGAGAGGATGGAGATGGGCTTTTCTCTGTGACCAAAGGGGATGGGACTAGGGGCAATGGTTGCAAGCTGCAGCAGAAGAAGTGCAGGTTGGAAATTAGGAGGAACTTTCTGACTCTGAGGGTGGCTAACATTGGAATAAGTTGTGGCAGACCAGTAGGGGGTGCTCCTGTGCTGAGCCACCCACCTCACTCTGCCCGACCACCTGCCAAGCTCCGAGTGCCTCTCTGGGGCGCCTTACATCTGGCTAACCCCCCTTCTGGAGCACACCCGCAAGCCTGGGGTACCGCTGCAACCACCCAGGGTCTGGTCTGTATTCAGGCCCTGTGCCCCCTGGGGTACACAGGCCCTGTAGACCCTGAGGGTGCTTGACCCACTGTGAGAACTTGGGGTGCTTCCTTTAGCCTGAAGCACAGAAAGTAGCCTCCCTTAGGGGGCACAAAGGAGTACCCAATCCCTCTCTCAGCTAGTCCACCACACTTCTTATAGTGGAGAGCTTTATCAGTTAAAGAGGGTAGGCTTGGGGAAGGGTACAGGTGGGAGAAGTATCAGAGAATAACCCAGAGCAAACAGTGCCAGCATAGTAGCTGTTTGAAATGCTTCTATATTACAGTAAGCTATCTTTCTAGTTAAGTTTCAGGGAAGTTGCTCACATGTTCATCTGCAGCCTTGAAGAACTCCAAAGGCTATGTGCTTACTCTATATTCCTCAATATGGCTCTCTTTCCTTTTCCTCATGGGGACCCTTTTATACCTCTGTCATGACCTCGTCATAAAGTTCCCACCAGATGCAGCTACTGCCCGGTGCTTCCTAATGACATCACCTTTCCAAGTGAGGGAACTAATCACATGACCTGCAATGGTGGGGAAACCCAGACTATGGGAGCAGGCCTCCCCATCTCTCAGGAATATCTCCAGCCCAGGTCACAGCTTAGTGTCAAATGAAACAGATGGGGGGCTGCCTGCTCACAGCAGAGGCAGACTGGATGGGGTGATTCCTCCACACAAGTTATCTAGAGAAATTTTCAAGAGCAGGTAGAACAGACACTTGACTGGGATGGTTTAGTTATGGATGATCCTGCCTTGAGCAGGGGGCTGGACGAGGTGACCCTTCCAGCGTGACTTTCCTATGATCCTATAATGTCAATGAAGAAAGCAGTGAAAGATATGCTGTTCCTCACTGTTAAGTGTTGCATTTGAATGCAGTCCCTTCTGGCATGTACAAGGGTAACATTTAATCTGGCGGGATTCATTGCAATTGAAATGCAGCATGTGCAGGCATTCAAAGCACTTCAACCCTCTAAAATGGCTGATGTGGTAGAATTCACTGCCACATTGATCAAGGTTGAGTTGTTAATCGATTGGGGTTTGTGCATTTGAGTAAACACTTGCATACATTTCCTAATCAATTACAGCTGCTATGGTATCCTCCAGCTTCCCAGCATGCATTGCTTGCAAGTACCTCCTGCTTCTGCAGGAAGACATTCTGTGACTGGGGCTGCACTCTACTGCTGCAGCCTGAGACATGGCAAGCCTCTTCCCCTGACAGTTGTGGGGCTGGGAAAACTGGGAACTTTGCAGCTGAGCAGGTGAAAGACATCCACCTCACACTAACACCCTTGGACCCAGACGCTACAGATCCCAGAGCCCATGCTGTTCCCCAAGCCCTCTCACCCCACATCTTCTCCCACCTTCCTGATTCATCCCATCAGCCTCTCAGACCCTGCAGACCCCTTCCTAGCTGATCCCCAAATTATATAGCAGCTAATTCAGGACAGTGCTAAGGTTACCTTTAACATAACACATAGCTGGGAAAGGAGTTTGGTGTCAGCATGGGTGTGTGTACAAGCATTCAGATTAATTTTTCTCCCCATCATGTTCCTTTTCAGACAAAAATAGAGATTCTCTTTCCTGTACTATTGCACAAAAGCTGCCTAGCCTACATGGAACGCTTCTTTACTTACACTTTCAAGTATTCATCATAATTATAGGATACGTGCTTAGTTCATTGTTGGGAATTCAGATCACTAGGGAAGTAGGGACTGAAACATTTTGCTCACCTGGCCGTTATCATTTGAGACAATACATGATAATTTCCTTTCCTACTGTCCCAGATTTTTCATCCTAGCGTGCCAGCATTAGGAAGTTGGGAACATGATGAGTATGTAGGTAAAGCTTTACAAATCAAGACAGGATTTGTGCATCAAAAATGCCTGCCTTTCTTCTGGGACTTCCTGGTTGTTTATCCCATCCTTCTGGTGGTCAGATCTTTTGCATTGTTATAGGAAAGTGCAGCAATTTGTAGAATTTATGCACATCTTATGGATTCTTCTTGGTAATGAGGACCTTCCAGGACTTTCTGTCAGGCGGCAAGTTTCATCTTGGAACGGTGAATCCTATTTTCTCTCTTTACATCTGCATTCTGGACCGAAATTCCAGGCGGAGGTGTCTCGAGACAAACAACGGTAAGGCACTTAACCTCAATGACTGTCTATGCTCAAAGACACCCTCACTAAGAGTTGGCTTTTTGGGCAAGCTGGTTTTAGATGTTACAGATTCATAGATGTTAGGGTCGGAAGGGACCTCAGTAGGTCATCGAGTCCAACCCCCTGCTCTGGTCTGAACTCTAGGGCAGTGCTTACTAAACTATGATTCATCCATAGAGGACTTGCTAGCTTAATGAAGCTGAAGAGATCGCCCAACAAAGGTAAGTGGCAGCACTGTACTTAGACTCCGGCGACCCTGGGCAAACTTCTAGTATCAGCCCCCCTTCACCAGAGATAATGATGATAATAATACAAAAATTACCATTTTCAGGTCCCCTTTTTGTCCGGATCCCCGGCAGCCACCCGGTTTGCCCATGCCTGTGTCTGGCCCTGGTGAGTGGAGATTAGAAAGTTTCCCACCAGCATTTGAGAGGGAGTGTGTAGAAAGAAACCGGTTGCAAAACTACATGTACATTCTGGAGGAGAAATTATATGGAGGAAACCAGGTGGAGAGAAAAGAGTCTTAGACTCCTTGGCTTCCTCTAACCTAAGCCCAAAGCTCTTTAGAAAGTGGTGAGGAAACTGAAGCAGGAAAGGGCATGTAGGTACTTGTTGCTTGGTTTAGGGCTGTGTGTTTGCTGTGGTAGCTAAAGCGAAGTGTGACTTTTGGAATCAGGGTGCCCAAAACACGGCAGGTCTGAGAACACGTGTGCCTAAACTACTGTGCTGTGAAGGGTGAGGCTGGCACCCTATCAATGAAGTCTGTAGGCATAGCAAGAGACAGACAAGATGAAAACCCCAAGGAGCTAAAAATACCTAGATCCAGTGTGATGGGACTGGAACAGGGCAGGCGGCTGATGAACTCTTAGCATAGTGGACTACTAAGACTGCGACAGCCTGATGCTACAGGTGCATTGTCACGTATAGGTTAAGGAGGATTCACTTAAGTAGTGGTTTTGAACCCAAGTGTTCCTATCGGAAAGCAGATTTCATGGCGGCTGGGATGGTGTGGGTGCTAATGATGCAGCCCAGAGGTTGCAAGCTCAGGGGGACAGTAGAAGCGCTCAGTGTATGGCCCGGTTAGATTCCAATGAACCTGCACACCTGCAAACTCTAAGCACCTTGTTACAAGGACATGAACAAGGAAGCCCATTATGTCAGACATCTGTGGGAATGACAGAGAGATTAAGTCTGCCACATACAGCATGTAGAACTGGATGGGCAAACTGGTTGCATGGTGCATAAAACAAATTCTGCAGACCTTTGCTTGAATGGAGAGATGAATCCTCTCTGGTCTTACTGGCTTTCCTCCTTGCATTTGTTCGTGGCAAACATTCCTGTGATCTCATTATCTGTGAGCATTGATGTGAGTTAAATGAATGGGAAAGCTGAATGCTCTGGTCCTTGGACCTCAGCGGTATATTCTGACGCGGTTCCTTTGATGAAACTCGAGTGTGAAGATAATCGAACAACCCAGGTGGGATCTCACCAAATGGTCCTCTACATACTGTGAGGGGAATGAAAAGAAAATAAGCTTCTTCACCTTACCTATGACACTGACACTAGCCTAGTTTTTCTTATAAAGGATGTCTCAAACAAACCGTATCTAGTCCAGAAAGGAAAGGGTAAAACGTTTTTTATCATTCCTTAATCTGGTTATTTGGCTTTTCCTTAAGCTGCTACTTCCCCAGGAGGGAGATTCAAAGAAATGGGGGCTCTTCATAATGCCCCTAATTACAGGCATTACGGCCATCCAATCGAGAAGCAAAAACAATATTGTGTGACCTGTGAACACATGACAACTCAACGATGTTGCTTAATATTCAGCATCTAAAGGTTCTGGTAGAGGCCCAAACCCAGGCTGAGGACACCTGATCTAGGATCTTAATCATTGCTGCATTGAGTGATTGCCTGTGAGTGTGTGTGCGCATACGTATGTGAGATGTGTATTTTTCTCCTCTCCGCTTAGAGACAGGGTCACGGCTGCAAGCCTTCTACCAAAGCAAGAATCCCCATTCTTATAGAAGAACATGTCTTGACTATTTAGCAAATTCTTTAAAATTTTCAATACTAACAAACTCAGTACTGGAAATGGCACAGAAGCTTTTCCATTTGAAAAAGTTAAAATATCCCCCAAAACCAAACGCCTGCAGTCAGCTGCTTACTATTGACTATCAGTATGAGAGAAACACATTTGTAGGACAGGCACATGCCAGGTGACAGTGTTAGGTATGAAAGATGCTAATTTTCAGATACTATCTGTATCTAGGTGACAGCAGCAGTAAATCTAATCAAGGAGAGGCAGGGTTGTCTATTTAGTCTGAGAGAAATTTAAGATAAACCTTATTTGAGAGAGATTACAAAATGTTATATGGGCTTGGTAACCACTTAAGGCCTATTTTTTATCTATGACTGGAGAAAAACGAGGCTAAAAATTGAACGCGATATTCTTCTGCAGGCTAAAGGAAGATATCCCAAGTTTAATTGTTTGTCTGTTGCTTGGTGAAGATAAATGAGAAATTATAAAACAATTCATCATCTGCTAGGCTTCAGATCCGAACAAATTAAATATATCTCTGTCTTTTTTTTTTTTCCTTAAAGAGATATTTTCAGTGTTGGAGATGAGTCTTGCATATCATTAAAAGAGGATTTCTGAGAAGTAGCAGCATCCCACACATGTGGAAGGCAAGGTTACTTTGGTCTTTTAAAGCATGAATAGAGTTAAGGTTTAAGAGCTAAGGAACTCCTAGAGTGATAGTAAAACAGGGCTGGATGGGACTATAGGAGTCATCTAGTCCAGGACTTACTCGGGGTAGGATCATTCCTGTCTAAACCATCCCAGACAGATGCTTGTCTAACCTGTGCTTAAAAACATACAGCAATGGGGATTTCACACCCTCTCTCGGTATCCTGTTGCAATGCCTAATCACCCTCCTGGCTAGAAACTTCTTCCTCATTTTTAACCTAAATTTCCCTTTTTCCAATTTCAGCCATTTGCATTTTTCTCTCATCCCTTGTGGACGCTGAAAACGATGTGTTGTCATTATAACACGCCTGTTTGTATTTGAAGAATGTTAAAATTCCCCCTTAGTCTTTTCTTCCTCAGACAAAACAATCTCAGTTCTTCCGAGCACTGAATTTCAAGATGCCAAAATGAAGCACAATATCTAAAAGAGATCTAAACAGAGTAGACAGAAGCTTTTCACTGATTTTTTTTTTTTTTTTTTTTAGAAAAAAGAATTGATGGTTTTTTGTTTTTTTTTTCAAATAAAAACCTCCAGGAGGCGGTGATATGGAAGCTGAGGAAGTTCAGGTCTTCCAGTTCCACATCATGCATGTAACGAAGTGTCGATATTCAGCTAGCATGAGACATTTCGACGTAAATGGGGCTGGCACATTTTGAGAGGCCAATCCATTGGTTCATCCATGGTAGTGGTTGTGATTATGCACATATTCACTGGCCACCAGCTAAAAAAAAGACATTATAAAATGCTCTTGGCAGCGGTGGCATTAAATGTATGTTAATTGACTGCATTTTTGTCGAAGGAAAATCTATGAACGTGCAATAGTGATTGCTACAATAATCTAAAATCTTATCACTCCTTGAACGTCTGTCCTTTCATGGAGCATATTCATTCTGCATTCAATTTCATTGCTGGAACTTTATCATGGAAATGAATCCCAAAAGCAGAATGAGTGATATTAAGATAATGTCATTAGCCCTTTCACATTTATATTAGTGGTCATAAACTGAAAATTGTATGAAATCACACTGTATGAAATATCATGCCAGGCTAAATAGACTTCTTCAGCCCTCTCAGCTCCTTGAAATATTTGCCATTAATGCCCCTGCTTAGTAAAATTCCATCTGACTTTAAACTCTGATGAAAAGAAAAAGAGCAATAAGTATACTGTAGGCTCTTTGGGGGCTGTGCAGCAAGTAAAGTAATGTGTCTTAGTAAGAAGAAACATTTTGCTATTTTTAGGCAAATAATCTTCAGTTTTTAATAATAATAATTTTCAAGCCTATGCTTCTGGGGAATACAGCACTGCACTGTTATTAAAATTCTTACCGTATAATAGAAAAACCCTGCACTATCTCTGAGAACTGCCAGCCATGGGACTATTAACTTTGGTTAATAGTAGAATAACTGAACTATAGCTATCAAGTAACCCATCTCTAAACCTTTAAATAGGTTGTGTAAAGGAAAAGGTTGTCGTCATCCTAAAATGTGTTTCTCCCTGTAGACTATATAAAATGATTCACTAATTATAAATACCCATTTAACTTTAAAGTGTTATGTCAGCCAGAAAAACCTCTTAAATTGAAGTTCCTAATAAATTAGGGGCGTAAGACATACCATGTATAGTATGTTGATTTGTTTTCCCTAACCTTCACGGGCCATATACTTAAATGATCATTCTTTGTCCATTTTAATAAGGTTATAAAAGTCTGTTCTTCAAGAGATCAACCTGAGAAAATTCCATTAATTCCTTTTCACACAAATCAAGCTAAGAATTGTCATGTCATTTTTTTTTGTTTCATTGGAAAACTATAATGGTGTTTTAGGATGATCTCCTGTTCACTTTGCTGGGAATTAATTTCTGAGCAGTCAAGAACCTCAAAAGTATTCAAGGGAAAATTATTATTACACAATAAATTATTATTATTATTATTATTATTATCCCAATTGAGCCTATAGTTCTGATATTTCACCAGTAAAGTGTCATGCAGCTCATGTGGTTGACTTCGGTCTCAGATATTCAGTATTTATGAGGCAGTTCAGAACAGATAATCTGCTTTGCAGACTGTTGTTTGGAAATGAAAAGGGCTTATTTGTTTAAACATCCACAGCGATCAATCAGGAAGTCGGCTGATGAAGTGTACGTCCACCATCCACTCTGGGTAGTGGACGAGCGTCTGTTCTGATGGATTGTCAGGACAAGCTGTGACTAGCTAATGAACGCAGCTTTGAGATAAAGACATTGATTTCTTCTGTTGCTGCACAACAATTTATATTGCTGTTGCTGACAAAGGAAGGATAAAAAAAAAAAAGGTCACATGAGGCTTAAAAGACCCCAGACAGATTGGTTTAACAGGGACTTTTCTAGGCACTGTAATAGGCAAAATGCCATCAGATATTAAAGTGTGAAAATTAATAGGAGGAGTCAGAAAAGTTTGTCATGATGTTCTTATTTAATCCTCCTTTTTTGTGTGGACTTTCTAGAACATAAACCAAGACTAGATCATTCCTTTTTCAGTTTGATTACATGGAACCATCCTTGCCAGTCTTATGATTCATATCCTGGGGGCAAACCATGGCTCTGCAAGCTTGGTACTCTGTGTTTTACAAGGGTATGTACTAATGGATTCACTCCTCCTCTCACTGAATCCAATGAGAGTGGTGCCACTGATTTCAGAAAGAACAGGACTAGGCCGTTCTGCTCCTACCCTACCATGACGTGGTATTTGTACTCCATTCCTTAAACAGATGCAGAGGAATCGCACCAATGCTCAGGATACCTCATGAGATGATTCAAATGGCTTCAGAACCCACCTCTGAAAAATAAGTCCTTCCATATTTTTTAAGTTGGCTCTGTTAAAGTAAGAGGTAATAGTGCTTAGTTAGCTCCATATTCTTGAAAATGTGAAAACCCTGACACTTCTGGAAAGGTTTATAAGACTGCTGTTTCATTCTGAACAGGCTCTTTAGTATAGATGCCCACCTGAGACATGGAAAGGAAGGGGGAAATGCAAGCATTTCTAGGGTTGCTTCAGCTAATATAGTCCACTGATCAGGGGAGGTTTTCATTAGGACATTTTTTTCCTCAGATATTTTGGAGATGGTTCTAGTGGGGCAATGTAAGATAAAGGCAGGCCAGCCAGGGAGCACTGCAGGGCAGGCATGGTGCAGTAGCTGCCAGGGCAAGAGGGCAAAATGAGGCAGTCAGCAGATGCCTGCAAGCAGTCAGTTGACCGGATGTAGGCAGGGCCCTGGGAGCGTATAAGCCCAAGGCTGGGGCTAGCAGAGGAGTCTCTCCCTGGCTGCTGCAGGGGAAGGAGCTCCTGCCCAGGAAAGCCACCCAAGGATGCTGGGCTGCATAGGCGACATGTAGAGGGATACAGGGGGCATGTGCCCCCCCTGAGATTGGTCACTGCCAAAGCCGCTACCAGCTTCTGCGGGCAGTCACTGCTCGCTACCTGCCCTTCCTTTGCTGTCGATGCAGCTACTGGCATCTGCAGGCAGTCCCCGCTCGCCACCCTCCACCCCAGTAGTCAACATGGTCACCGGCATCTGTGGGCAGTCCCTGCTTGCCACTCACAACCCCACTGCCCCCACCGGGCAGTCCCCGAGGCACCAGTCGTTCACACTGGGCTGACTGTGTGCTGCTTACAGGAACAGGGAGGCATGCTATATTGGGGTAAATGTTTGCCCTCTTAAAGGGACAGAGGGGTGCTTCAAGTGTTGTTTATGTTACAGCCCAGGGGCTTATGATTTATGTTACTGTTTCTACCAGAGGAAGCATCTGCAGACGGTCTGTGCTGCTCCTGGCTGGAGTGGTAAAGCAGCCAGAGGCCACTTGAATTTTCTGCACAGAAAATTCAGGAGCATTAATTGCACATGTAGATGTACCCAAAGTAACTGGTTTAAAGCTAGTTCAGGTATCTCTGTATTTTACTGCATTCTATTCTCTCTGCCTGCATATCTAAATGCCTTTGAGGTATTGACATCAATGGGAGGTAAATACCTGTACACCTTTGAGAATCTAGGCCCCTTTGCCCTCCCTTGCAGAGCTATTATGAGGATGGATACATTAAAACCTGTGAAGTGCTCAGCTACTCCTGCAATACACCCCACAGGTATCGTTGGTAGTTTTGTGACAGTTTCAGCAAGAACATGTATCTGGATCTGTACCGATATTCTCCTGTGCTGTTCTAGCCTTCACTTTTACATGCCTTTCAGCTCCTTTTGCTTCATTAAAGAAAGAATTGCCAACCTGGCCCCCAAATAGTATTGCTAATTACTTCTGCCAATTAGATCCTGAAGTAATTCTGAGCTACCTTAAGCTATTTCTTTCCCTTGAAGCTTATCACACCGCTCTATTCTAATAGAATTATGTTTTGGCTCTTTCTACATGTCTGTACAACTCCTGAGGTGCTTGTCAGGCTTGTACAACTCTGTGCATGGTTTTGACACATTTTGAAACAAGACATGTAAGGCAAATTAGTCCTACTCTATCTGTCATTTTGCTTCTTAAAAGTCTTAATAGAACATTAACTTACCCCATGCAGAAGGCTTTGTTGCTATGTAATGCTGCTGGTGAAAAAGGATATACACACTCATGCGTTAGGGCTGAGGGCAACGTTTATTAGGAATAAACTTTTCCTAGGTGAGGTTGCCAGGCCTTGAAAACATCTGGTTCATTGTAGGGGAAAGGTTGATGGACAAAATAGACCCCTATCTGGTCCAGTATGGCCATTCCTATGTTTAAGATACTAGTGTATCTGAAGGATGTTGACCATAGGGCTATTTTGAAAGAGATTTAGGAGGGGTGGGAGAGGATTACGGAGAGCTGTGCCCTTGAAAGACTTTCATAAGAACAAACTGGAGTGGGCTGCTCTGCTGTGAAAGCAGTTTATATTATACGATGTGGTTCAGTCCCCTGGGGGAACTAGAACTCCTGTTTGATTCCTTGATTCTAAAATAAACCCCCAGTGATGAAGAAGAATCCAGGATTAAACCTCAAAGCAGTACCACAAGGTAAGAGACCACAACCTAGAGAAGGACCTGATGTATCCACTTTACAAGTTTGCTGTGTTCAGGCCTGTAAATTTGTCTGAGCTGAATTTAGAAACAGGCCTGTCATGGAGTTGGGCTTTTGGTCAGATTCCTAACATCTGGAGTGTTAGTCTGGATCCATTTCTAGTTGCTTATGGGCTCGTTGGATGGTACTTGGACACCACAGTGATAGGGTGGCAACTTACTGGAACTGGACAGTACAATATTGACCTTCAACAAAGTGCCGTTTGTTAGGGCTATGTGCAGTTTTCCCGGCTGTTTCATTTTGATGCTGTTTTGGCTTGTTTCGAGTTTGCAACAGTGCAATTGATATGAAACAAAGGATTTCAAAACAGCCTCGAGATGAAATGAGGGTAGTCAAAATGTTTCAAAATGTTTCCAAATTTCAAAGCTGAAGCTGGGCTTGCCTGCAGGCAAACAGAAAGAAATGGTGGGGGGAAGGACACAGTGAGTGTGCACCTTAACACACACACTGGAGAAGAAGCCCCTGCAGGAGAGGAAAGAAGGGCTCTGTCACAGTTTGCCTGCCTGAGATGTTGCTGGTGCTACTGTGCTGCTGCTCACTAAGTTATTATTTCACCTGTTGTCATTTAAAGTGATAGACTAGACTGAGGCTGTAGGGGAGGAGGAGAAGGCCTCATTGGGCCACACTGCCATGTCATGTAGAGGCCCCAGTGCCAGTGTGGGCATGCCTTAACACACCCACACAGTCACACGGCACGAGTTTTGCTTGTCAGCAGCTTGAGATGCAGTTTCCTAGAAACCCCTGCACCTAGCTCCTTGAAAGCTGGCAGGCTTCATGCCCTCAGAAGGGGCTACTATCCCTGCTGTTTTCATCCAAATCAGGCAAGAAATGACAAAGTTATGGGCAGTTCTGTGCTTCCCCATTATAGCCTCTGGGCGAAATGTCAAAGCAGCATTGAAACAGTGAAACAGTTTTGAAGAAACAAAATGGGACGGTGCTTTGAAACAAAACAAAACAAAACTCGAAACAAAACTGTCCCATCAAAATGGTGAAGCGGAAGTCTAAAAGAAATGGTGCTCCTTCGTACAGCCCTAGTGTTTGTCTGTCTAGGTTGTTATAGGATGCCTCTCCCATGGCATCTGAACTCCTGAATATTGCTTTCCTTCCTACAACCCGATAGGACATGCTGCAGGTTGTTCTTTGTGCATCTGTAGCTTTTTCAGTCGGAATATGAAAGTTGGATGAGAAGTGTCAAGTTCAAAAGAGCTGTATGAAGGATACCTAGAACTGTCCATACACCTGGGAGCATCTCTTTGTTCTTAATTTACACCCCAGCATCTCCACAAAGTCCCAGGCTTCCTTTAACGTGACATCAACAAGACTATTAAGACAGCTCTCCGAAGTACATTCATTGAAGCTGAGGGCCATCTACTGGGCACTCAGAATTTTAGTTGTGGATGGGTTCCTCTAATAGATGCACATAGTTCAAATAGATCATCCCCCTGATTCTAGCTTAAACATGCTGACTTTCCTCTGGTATTTGGAAAAGCTTTTGTGAGCCTATTGGTCTTTCACAGAACCACACACAAGAACTGTTTTGACACAAGCATAATGAGAAATGCTGGAACTAAAAGACTTCCAAGGCTAGAAGAACTGCTAAGTACTCTGTTGAGGAAGATTAAAATAACACTATTGAGAATTAATTCTCCAACTATAAAGAATCTTAATTTTCCTTTTAATTTGTCCTTTCTTTTGTTCTTTCTTTTCTATTTGTCTGAGACTGAGAATCTTATGGCTGTGGACTCCCACAGCCGCCTCCTCCCCACCTGAAGCCTCTCCTCTCTGATTCAAGACATTGTAATGAACAAAGGTGATACCGTAAAAACTGGAGTAGGACTTCAGATGAGCGCGAGGAGCTGATGGTTTCCTAAGCAACAAAGAACCTGTTTTTATGCAAGTAATTAAAAAGGAAGAAAAGAGGAGTCAGATGTATCCAACATGTCAGCAGAATTACTGCCCAATTGATTGCTCTTCCACAGCTCTTTAAAGGCCAGGAGGTTTTGTGCCATCTTTCTCTGACCCCTTCGAATGCACCGTTCCCACACTCTGAGGGACCTCACCTTGCAGGTCATCCTCTCCACACCCAGGTGTGAGCCTAATTAAAGAGGTACTGATTGATGCCGTGCTAATCCTTTCACTTGTGCCTTGTTCCTCAGACACAAATCCACACATTCACCCACACACTATCTCAGTGACACCATCGAAGACTTGTGCAGATGAAAGAAAATAAGGCCACCCCTCCTTTCCGGCTGTGACGGGATGGATTTCTTATCTTTGTAATCAATTGCTCGGGAATAAATTACTTTATCTGTCTTAATATTATCACACTCGACTATTCAAGTAACCCACTGCTCTGATTTCCATAACTTTAATCTTTCCTACATTGCCAAGTGTCAACATCCAGCCTGAGCCGTTCCTTTCCCTGGTACAGATGTGTTGCTGGCTTAGAGCACTGATACCGCAAATCCTAACACATTTCTTGGTGAGTTCTGAGGCCTGTTCTCTGTTGACTTTTCAAGGATGTTTGGCTGTTAAAAATAAGAGAAAATCACAGCATTTTGTTGTCTAAAGTTTTCAATATGCTCTTTTGAAAATGCTGGCTGTTTTCCATTAAATTCCATACCTTATTTCTGATGATATTTTGGCTGAACATATCCAGACACTCCTGATTCTGCTGCACTTGTTAGTGCCTCAAGTGTGAACTTATTCCACCTTGTCTTGAAAAACTGTTAATACAAACTAAGCTTTAGGGATGTTGGTGGTAGCTACGTTGGTCTAAGGACATAGGCAGACAAGGTTCTTTGCGTGAATGTGTTAATCTTTTATTAGACCACTAAATTTAGCTGGTTACTTTGCATGTGGTCTAATAAAAAATATCACATTTACTCAAACCATGGATTAGTTCTTAACTTCCTCACAGCAGTTTTTTTATTCAGTCTTAACGCTAAGGGGATGTTTCATGAGTTGTCAGGGACTTATATGGGATAGAATATGATCTCACTTGGGTGACTGAACCTTATTCTGTTATAGCTCTCTGGGCCAGATTCACTATGTAAGCCTACCGCAGCTCCCCATTTGTAAATTGGGGATAAAAGTAACAGATGTTGTGAGGTACGGACATGAGACTGGGGGCCAAAGATCTCTTGAGATTGTAATTAGGATCCAGCCTAGGGATACTATATTCTAGTTTCCAAAAAGAGGATGCCTGTCAGGGGGGAGGGGGCAGGTAATGATATGCCTGTGCCCTGCCCCTGCCCCTCACTCCCAAGCCATAGCTCCCCAGCCCTGCTGCTGCCCCTCACTCCTTACCCATAGTACCCTGCCCCCCCAGATTATGCTGGTGCTGCTCACTCTCAACCCGTTGCTCCCCCCTCCCCCCAATCCCTGCTGATACCCTTCACTCCCAACTCACAGCCCCCTGGCCCTACTTGTGCCCCCCGCCTCCCTTGGTGCTCCTCACTCCCAAGCCACAGCCCCTGAAGGGCTCCCCTGCCCCCTTCCCCTGCTGGAGAAGCAGGCACGTCCTCTCCGCCTCCCACATCTTGCTGCAGCCCCGGTGCCCAGACAGCTTTCCCCAGCGCCAGGAGGCACCCACCCCCCATACACCCACGCACACGCACACACTCAGTCCCCAGCCCTGGCCCTCCAACCCCCACCCCCCATAGGCTTACCTGCCTGCAGCTGCTGGGGCGTGTGAGAGATGCACACAATGATCCTGCCTCCAACTGCCCTCCTCCACTGCCCCCAGCCCCAGGCAGCAATTTGCTATGGCAAACTGGGAAGCACTGGGAAAAGTTTCAATGCTAAGCAGAGGCAGAGCAAAATCCTGGACACTTGGTGATATTTAAAAAAAGTGCCTGGACAGAGATGGGAAGACGTGTCTGGAAAACCTGGATGTATGGTAACCCTAATCCAGCCCTAAGCAAGCAACTCTTTCAACAACTATTCAGATAATTGTAAAGAACATATAGTTTAAATATAGAGATCTTGAAAAAAGAATATGTCCATAGCATTAGTTACATTAGAATCAGAGAAAATGAGGGTTTGAAGGGACCTCAGGAAGTTACCTAGTTCAACCCCCTGCTCACAGCAGGACCCATCCCCTCAACTACATCATCCCAGTCAAGGCTTTGTCTAGCTAGGTCTTAAAAACCTCCAAGGATGGCGATTGCACCACCTCTCTGGGTAACCTGTTCCAGTGTTTTGCTACCCTTCTAGTGAGAGAGTTTTTCCTAATATGTAGCCTAACCTTCCCTTGCTGCAACTTGAAACCGTTGCTCCTTGTTCTTGCATTATATGTAAATCAATGGTTCTCAACCTTTTTAGACTTAAAGTACCTCTTGTTAGACTCAAGGCATCCCTTGAAAAATACCAACTCTTAGCTTTCACTCGTTTTTGACTACAGAAAAATAAAAGAGCATTTCTGCTGCAGAGAACTCAGAAAGACCACGAGAGGTCAGAACGTTTTTGTCACCATGGATTCCTATTTGAAATCTCTGGATTTATCTTGTGAATCATGGGGAGGTGTTTGCATACCTAGCAGTGGTAATATGGTGTGGCAACCTAGTTGAGAATCACTGATGTAGATGTTTGTAGACATATTCCCATACACACGTGGGTATGTGTGTGTTCGATATAGAACACAATAGAGATAACAAATGAATGGTAACAGCTTGAAATTCACCATCTGTTCTATGGAGTTGAGGTTGACTTTGGTGTGGCTTGATCAGCAAGGCCTCCTGCCACAAGTACCTGTTCTGCAAGATATTGTACTTTATAAAGTATCTCCCAATTCTTGCATTTGGGGAAGAAAAGTATGACAAAATGAACCTGTTCTATGTAGGTAAAATCACCTTTCTGTTTCAGAACAGCTAAGCTAAAAACACTGGGCTGAGCCATGAATTATTCGCACCTTGCGTTGCTTAAAATATGGATTCCACATGGCTAAACAGAATAACTGAAAACAAATCTCCAAAGATCTCCAATGCACATCTTCATAGTTTAATTTGACAGTCTTCCTCTCCTGCTGAGTTGTGACCTAGTTCTTTGTTTGCTCACAAATATTTCTCTTGTTACCTCCCCGCAAGCTCACGACTACCAGAGCCTCGGGAATTCTTCACCTCCGGATCTTGACGAGAAAGGTCTCGATCAGAGAGGAACTCTTCTGTAATAGTTTCCCTTGTGAATCATTTTGTCAGATGTTGTATCACTACCAGCAACATGTTTCAATATCTTGTCTTTTCACAGATTTACCTTTTGCTCCATTCCTTGTCTCTGAGTCACAGAACTAATTCGTATAACCCTTTTATTTTCCCCTCATTATCAGGAGTAAGGCTGGGTAAGGCATGGTTTTTCCCTGCCCTGAGAGTTTAAAAGATTTCAAATCTTTTTCCTATTCCAAAATGGGACAAAATGTCAAAATCTCAGAAACAAAAAATGTGAACCAATAATTTGATTTAAAAAATGCAGAAGATCAAATGTTTTCTTTCAATGATTCCTAAATATTGTATTTGATCCTTTGTCATTTTGCCCTTTTTAATATAAATACATTCCCTTTTGAGATGGAAAGTTATTTTTTTAAATGAGAATGTAACATTTTTCTTTTCAACACTATTGTAACAGGATGTCTAAAATATTTGGACACATCTTTCAGAGACTCTATGAATAGAGGGAGTCCGGAAAAGAACACCTGCAGCTTTCACAAAATTTCTGTCTTTTAATTAAAAATGTTTTGCTGGCAAAGTTGTGGTTAGCTCTAATTAAAGTGCCATGCCAATCATGAGAAAGAGCTTCAATGTCCAATTCTCTCCAGACCTCACTGTGAGTTTTGGGAATCCAACACTAGGATTTTTAAAATGTTTTTAAAGCAAACCAGACTATTTTGTACAAAAAAAGTTTGGTAAAATAAAATAAATGGGCTTGTTGTTCAATCACCCAGACTTAGCAGCAGCAGCCTAAACCCAGACTTGACTCTTTCCTCTCATTTCCAGAGACCTCTCAAATATGGGGCTAAGTGTTTTGAAATACTTGAGTCTAAGGCTAATTGTTTCTTCCTGACAAATTTTGCTTTTAAAGCAAAATGTTACTTTGGAACCTAGAGATGTTTTGGGTTAATAATTGAACCCTGTTATTGCATCCAAACTGAGGGTGGAGTTGGATCTTGATTTTACAAAAGAGTTGTCCACACTAGAATAGCTTCCATGACCATAGCTGTACCAGCAGAGCCTCCTGATAGAGATGCAGGTATGCTGAGAGAGAGTTTTTCTTCCAGTTTGGCTACCCCATCTCCTCAAATGACAAGATTTACCTAATGAAGAATGTCATGTTTTGGGAAGTTTGTCTAACTCTATCCCAACTATATAGTTGGTCCAACAAAAGATATCACCCTAAGAAATCCTTGCCTCTTGCATAATGCTTGGACCATCACGGCTACAACATTACTCTGACACTACCAAGATATACCAAAAACCCCACTGTTTTGTCCTCAGTATATTCCCAGTACAGCTCTGTCAGCCAGGGGGTAGAGTTGTTGTTTTGCATACATCTCTTCCCTTCCTTCCCCTCCATCTGCCCACCACCTAGTACCAGCTGCCAAAACTTTGTAGCATAGACATGGTTAGAGAGAAGCAGGGCATTATAGATTAACCACCAACAGATGCAAACCAGTACATTTACTGATTGCCCATTCAGTATTATCTGAGGCACAAGACGTTGCTGCTCTGTGATGGGAAGCAGCTCTCCATTATAAGGCAATCTTTGACTGTTTTTGGAAATTTCTTAGAGGCATTCGCACTGCTGAAGAGGATGCAGGAAACCTATTTGGGGGAATTAAAGTGCTTTGTACGATAAGAACTACGCAGCATTTGAGGCATCCGTTAAATGTGAAACTTTGCATGGTTAAGATATCATCTCACAAGGAATGTATTGCCAGAGGGAAGGAAATTTGCAGTGGGAATAGCCTTAGTTAAAGCAATAGCCAACCATGTGAAATGTTGCTATATAGGCTTTGATACTTCTAAAGCAGCTCAGCATTGGCCTAACTCTGCTCCCATTGAAATCAGAGAGATTTCCAGTTAAGCTCAGTGGACACAATTAGCCCAATTCTGTGCACTTTTGAAAATCTGGATGATAAAGTGATGCATTTTTTTGGGTCAGAAAGTGACAAATAACATACTTCTCTAAAATCAATAGGGTCAAGTGCAGTTTCAGAAGTTGGATATCTTCAGCCATTACCATGACATACAACCTTCTAGCTAAGGGAGGTTTACTAAACTCTCACAGGCTTTTCAAATGGGTGTTTGCCATTAACTCCCACAGGACCCCAACCAGCTCCCACTGATGCTAGCAGAAGTTGAATCAGGCCCTTAGCAGACTGAGCTAGGTGGGCCACGTTGGCAGAGGTGCCCACTATCCTGCAGTTCTCATGGCAGAGTACTGATAATCTGAGCTGACATGCAGTTGCTGAGCTCTCTTGAGGACTGGGATGTAGATTGTTCAGTACTATTCTTCAAACACAGGCTCAGAGATTTGGCTTTAAAGGGTGTTGTGGCACCCATTTGCAAAAGTGCTGAGAGCTTTAAGAGTCTTGATCACTTGCACACTCACAATATCGGGTTATGGAATTTATACATGCCATTGGTGAAATGCAGCAGCTGGTGTCAGACTGGATGATGATCTCTTTGGCTGCCTACAGACATGCTCGTTTATGTTTTAATTAGAATGCAACCAAGTCTACTCACCATCACATGTATTAAGCCCCCCCCCCCCCCCCCATGTTTCAAAATGGCTATGGGTGCACTTTAACTAAATCTTGTCAAATGAGCTTTAGTTACAGTGCCCCATGGCCATTTTGAAGTGTGTGTGTGTGTGTGTGTGTGTGTGTGTGTGTGTGTGTTGGGGGGGGGCAGGGTTAATACATGTAACAGTGAGCCATCTTAATTAGAGTGGCTGCCTAGGAACCACTCTAATTAACCCCCCCCCCCCAGCACTTCTGTATGTATGTAGACAGCTTTTATAACCTTACAAATCTGTGAACTGCCTAGTCTGACCTCTTGCTAACATGTACCAGAGAACTAGTGACTCATGCATTGGGAGGAAATTTCTTTCCCTGATAAGTAGGTGATAGAGTTGATCCAGGGGGTGGTGTTCTTAATGCATATCTTTTAAAAGACGTGATAATGCTTTAGGACTCCAAATAATGATGAAATTATGACTTCTTTTCAGAAGCGATTCCAAGAGTTAATTATGTCAGCAGAGTCTAGCTAACACAGGTGGCTGTGGTCAAGTTTGCTTTATGGATCCTTGTGCACATGTATGACAATAATGTCTTTAATTATACATTCATGTGCTCTTAGACTTGAAACAATATATTCTACCCTCTTAAAAATATACTGTGTGATATAGTATTATTTGAAAGTAGTATATTGTTATGTATTTAAAGAATACCTGTACAAAAAAGAGCAGAGTTAAGGTTAAAAGTTTTTGTTTTGGTTTTTTTTTGAGAGGGGGAGACGGGGGGAGTTTGCCTTTTGATTGCTTACTAATACATTACATTTTTTTCACAGTATTCTGTATTCTATAATTTTGACTTAAATTATATTGTTTCAAATTAACTGGAGCCAGGCTTTGCATTAATTCCCTAACTTTCTTTACTTGGTGCTTATGATTTCATTTTTGTCTTACACTTTGCCTACTTCTTACCACATTGCTCTTCTTGGGATTTGTCAAAGTCAGTCTTGCATATAGAAAACAGCTGGCTCTCCTGTATTTCCTTTAGGAATTAAATACCTTAATCTGCTGTACTCAATTTTAATAAATGTTTTTATTATCTCCACTTTCCAATTCATTTGGAAACCCTTTGCAGACAAGCTCCTTGAGAATAATAAGGTGGTTCAGGGGCAAAAACCAGCTCCAAAAATTGGGGGGAGAAAAAAAAAAAGTAACTCTAAGTGATTATTTGATTATGAGAAGTGTTGTGGGTTTGCCTTCCCACTTCAGTGGTGGCCCTCAGAAATCATATGTCAATACTAGAGTTATTGTCGTATGGTGAACATTTTATGGTGGTGACCACTTTCACTATAACTATGAAATGAAGCCTCTGGGGACCAGACAAGCAAGGAAGCTGTCCCAATCCAGGAAAATCACCAAGATGCCCTAACAGAGAAAGAGCTCTGAAGCACCACGCATCTCTTATTTCTGTGTTCCCCAAGGAGATGTACCAGTGGGATAGGTGAGCAGTAAATTGCCAGTGAATGAGGTGCAAATAGGGTGCGGAGCCTTGCCGGGAATAGCTGAAGTAGTGTGCTAGAGGGTAGTAATTTAGTGCTGGTACAAAGCCTAGTCCACTTCTATTTCAAGCAGGAGTCTTCCATTTATGTGCCTGTACCAAAATCTGCTTGCTTCACCCTGGGGGTTTTAAAGAGGATAGAAAGGGGCAAACAGGTTAATGCTGCTTTCCATGAGGACCTGGTCAGAATCACAAGTTCTCCATATTGTAGATTATCAGCTCTGTTTTCCATGCTCACTTTGTATTGGTCTGCACTCTACAGGTGGCAGGCAGGCACGATTCTTTGGGTAGATGTGATATCTTTTATTACAACAACTAAATAGTTGGGAAAAAAAATGGTTTTTGCAAGCTTTCGGGCAGAAACGCCCTTCTTCGGGCATAGGAGACTCTGCTGGTGTAATGTGTTCTCCAAGGTAGTAAAGAAGCTAAACACATAACACCAGCAGAGTCTCCTATGCCTGAAGGAGGGTGTTTATGCCTGAAAAGCTGGCAAAGAACATTTTTTCCAACTATTTAGTTGCTCTAATCAAAGATATCACATCTACCCAAAGAAACTTGCCTGCCTCTGGCTGTAGGGCAACATGGCTACAGCTAACAACTCTATAGGTGGTCACACTCATTTCCTCAACTTCATGTGACAGAACTGCATCCCAAATATCAATCCTAGTGATCCCTCTCTGAGAGAGGAATTTCATCTACCCATTGTAAGGCCATTGTCATTTGCCCGTTGCCATCTCAAAAGGCTGGATTTTCTTTAGGATTGAGACCCTGACTTCTAAAAATATTTTAATGTAAATAACTTTTGTGCCAGATTCACACCTTGGATATGCAATTTTCATTTTACTGAGGCTTTTGACATTTGATTTTGCAAAGTGTGTAATAGAAAGCTAGACCCATTTACTCTCTGCAGAAGCCTGAAACCAGAAAAGTTAATGCAGAATTATTTTTAGACTGTATTGGAGTTTATTCATGCTGAAAGGTGGTACTTATCTTTTGTAATTTTAGAGTGGTGATTTGAATAAAAACAGGAGGATAACTTCACTTAAACTGTCATGTGACATATGGGGGAAAAAAGATGAAATTTCTCCCAGGGTGCCAGCATCTGATGGTGTTTTACCTCCCCGACACTTTCCTACAGATCCACACAATATAGCCAAGTGCTCCTTTTTGTGTTTGAGACACGTGCCTTTGTAGGTGAGTATGGACACACAAGCAAGCCACTGTAAGGTAAAAGGTGGGGGGGACTCCACGTAACTGCCCATATACTTTCATTGAGGGCTAAGTGGTTGCTTCTAGTTAGTGTACAAATGGTTAGTTTGTACACTAACAAGGAAAAGCCCTCTTTTTGTTGCTCAGGAAGTCATTGGCGCCCTGCATAAAGACACGAGTGTCCAACCATCTTGATTCTTCCATATGCAGGGGGCATGCTGGGCCAGATACAGGTAGGAGTAACTTCTGCTCTGAAACAGAGTTTCAAACTTTTTTTTACAAAAATAGGAAATACAGAAATTTCTACCTAGTTACATTTTCACTGACAACCTGCCACACCTTTAGCTTCTCTCGTTTCTTGGAGTCTCAAAATAGCAGAGTCTCCCTATGCCTGCAGAAGTGTACTTACACCCAAAAGCTTGCTAAGAACTTTTTTCCATCTACTCAGTTGGTCTAATAAAAGATATCACATCTCCCTGAAAAACCTTTACAAAAATAGGTCATTCTGTTTCGAATGTTTTTTTGGGTCCAATTCCCTCATTAGAAAGGCCAAAGAGAGGACCAGGTGTTTCGGTGGGACTCTGCAGATCTTTGGTTAAATATGATGCCTAAAGCCAAGTGACTGAGTCTCAACTATGTGATGAATTGAGCCTCTTTTTCTGTTCACGCAGTCTTCACAAGCAGATTACCATTTTCTTATCTTACTTGCAGCTGATCAGATAAGGCTTACATTATTATTTATGCTTTGTCATGGAATAGGCAGAATTAACTTGAGGACACAAAATGACAGTCTGGTTTGACAGACAAAATTTAATTTCTCAATGTTGGTATCAAGAGATTGGACAGGCATTTGGACCTGAATGGATTCACATGAAAACCACACCGAAGATGCATCTTTTGCAGCATTTTGCTTAACTCTGGTTTCATTCCACTTGGATTCCATTCTATTTAAATTCAAGCCTCTTGCTTGGGGAAAACCACATAGATCTGCAGCTAGGAGGGCGTATGTTATAAAAACAATGAGTGACTCATGATGAATGGAGGCTCTCATTATGCAATGGATGGAACATTTTTTGCTTTTTCACTTTGTAGGGAACGCAAAACTGAATATTCTGGTTTTCAGGTAACCCTGAGTTAGCCTAAGCTATAGGTCTATAGTTGTATTCCCAGGGAATTCTTCAGAGAGCAAAATGAACCAGTAGTTCACAGGAAGGGTGACTTTCAACAGTATCTGTCACAAAAAAGTGCCATAATTATTTGTGCTGAAGGATTCAATTAGAGCAAAATTGCAGAAGGTATATTATAGCATACTCTTTGTCCTAACTTCCTTATTGAGAGCATTCACAAGAGGTGAGCTCCAATCTACCAGCCTCTTAGCATATATATTATTTTTTTTTCCCCTTGGCAAAGAAATTGTTTAGCCTCTAAGCAACGCTTGGCATTTAAAACTATATTGTTTCTCTAGAGCTGTGGAGGGAAGAGTTTAAGCAAGTAATTAATTGATTGTGACAGGGCAAGTTTAGAAAAGAACAAAAAAGTTTGTGTTGAGAGGCTGGTGTTCATATTTTACTTTCCCATTTCAGGAGGGAGAAGATGCATCAGTGGGGTTGTGCGAGAGATGTGCTTAGAGCAGTCACTCCCTCTGCAATGAGAGCGGGTCTGGGTTGCAGCAGGGTTTGCAAGCTTCAATGTAAGTCGTGAAACCTTAGGACGTTCCACAGATGTCCTCTCAAGAGGTTTTGATCCTAAGCTATGGTATCTTACCTAAGATGTCTTCTGAGGAGCAATTTGTTTGACCTACTTTCTATCCTACTCTGCGCCTCCCTGGTCTTCATGGGCCTCTAAGCAGCCGTGTCCTCTATTCATCATGGGGTTGGTAGTGAAAGACCACCGTCAACCCAAACATTTTATAATCTTTGATAGGGTCTAGGCAATGGGCGCTCATAAATACTTCTTGGTGCCGGGGTATCTTTAGGGAGCTCAACAACACAGCTGCTTCCCTAGTTTTTAGATTCCCATTACCCATTAACTTCCTGAAAGGCTATAAAGCTGAGCAATACTAGGCTAAGATAAATACAAACAACTAGGATGAAGTTTGGAAATCTACACAGATAGAAAGCAAAGCAAAGGAAACTGTCCCTTTCTCTCAATTAGAAGAGATTTCTTTCACAGCTGGAACTTTGGCAACGGGAAAAAGCTCCAGGGGAGTTTAAAATTCAATTTGTTAAATGTTACCAAGTGAGAAAAAAGTCTTAATAAAATTGCTTTTTTACCCGAGGAAGCCATTTTGTGCATGCAGCTACTAGAGAGGCATGTGAGAGCTATTCTGGTTCACTTATCTCCTTTCCAGCTTTGTTACTAAATTGTGTTTATACACTTCAGTCAACAGAGATGACACTGTTTTATATGCATGGTGTGTTCACTGGGAAGTCTTTACATTAAACTTTTATTTGAAGTAGTATTTTCAGAGTATAATGTTTTTATCAAAACTCTTGTGTATGAGACCTCTGTTGATAAGGGAAAATAAACCCTAAGGGTGCATGTACGTGTGTGGGGATGTTGCTTGGACATGCTGTAATTACAGCGTGCTAATTATGGCGCTCTAGCAGCCTCTGTGGCTCGTGTATTCAGCATCCCCTTGCTTCAAAATGGTGGCGGGGTGCTTTAACTAAAGCTTGTTGAATGAGCTTTAGTTAAAGCGGCCCTGCTGCCATTTTGAAGCATGGGATGCTGAATACACAAGATGTTGCTGGCACTTTAATTAGATTGATCTCATTAAAATGCTGCCACCCCTAGAGTGCATGTAAAGACACTCCACGATGCCATTTAAATTCAAAGAACCTAAAACTTCCTCACTGAAGCATAACGTAAAGACTTTTTAAAACGATCAAGGGCCAGAAGTCCAGGGTGGCTTTTTGTATTTTTTAATATGAGTTAAGAATTTATGGTCATCCTTGTATGAAGGATAGTATTTAGTTGTGCTTCCCTGTAAGAGCTCTAAAAGGGCATTGTGATGGAGAGTTTGTCTACATGCACATTGCACTGGAGTAATTCAAGGTATGGCATCTCTGTTGCTTCCATTCTTTTAAAGGACGAACATAACAGTGACTTCTGGCAATAATACCAACTGGGCAAACTCATGTCTTTTTTTGTTACCGTGTTCGTTACTCTGAGGAGTAATAGACTGAGTCTCTGTGTCTCCAGTTCCTGTTCAATCTCCTTTCTTCCACTTCCCCTGCCTTAACAGTTGAACTTTTACGTCGTAGGAAATCAGATGATGCATCCTGTAGAGTGCTGCACCAATACATAGCATCTAAGTTCCAGGCTTAGTTCAGTTTTTCTCCATTTGTATTGTCAAGGTTTTTAGTGGTGCCAAAGTAAATCTCGAGTTACACAATGGTGAATGAGGCTTTCTGGCTTCTCGTGAAATACTCCGTGGGCATCAGCATGGACTTGTGGAAAGGAAAGGAAAGGACACTTCAAGGAATAATGCCCTGCAATAACATAGGGACTAAAGCAGCATGGTAGTACAGCTTTGAAAGACTCCTCCCCTTCCCTAGCTTTGACAATTTGAAAAATCTGTTAAGAGTAAGAGACTGTAGAGGAAATGTAGGACCATGTCTCTGGCCTCCTTACAAAGGTCTCAGTACAATAAAGCATGTGCCTATCCTTGGTAGAGTAATCGCTGGCAGCAGGTGGATTGTGACTCCAGGGGTTTTGTGGAACAGCATATAATCTTGTTTTGACGGTGTGGTTCGAGAAATTGAGAGAATAACCAAACTTGTGCCTTTGCTGTACAAGTGATATGAGCTCCTGGCAGCGTCACTGGAATCTTTTAAAACCGAGTCTTTTTTTTTTCTTATTCTTTTTAAGTCTCGTGAGGGATAAATGGTTGTAATTCGCTTGCAAAATTAACATGCGGGGCTGTGCAGATAAAAAAGGGCCTTGCAAGGCTTAGCCCATTTGTGACTTGGGAGCAAGTAATTTCATTACTGGGAAGCATGAATATACAAAGTGCAATTTAAGGCTATTATCTGGACTCTTGTCGCACCCTCTGTAGCACCAGCTGGGGGACTGGATAATGGATTTGGGGTCACTTCCTTTCTGATTATACAGATTCTACTGCCTGACTTGGTCATGAGTATATTTGAAACAGCTTCAATATAAAAGGCAGAGGAACGGCCACCCTGAAATAATAAGACCAAATGGTCTTGGATGATTGTCCTCGGTTTTGGTAATTTCTACGTCTTTGTTCTCTTTCCAGTTTTTCCTACTCCATATAGGTAAAATGGCAAAGGAAGTTCTTTGGCAGGGTATGAATAAAGTGAGGCTATTCATCATGAATTGGTTCATATTTCATATAGTTTTGTTAGGGAATCACCTACCTCAAGCAGTTTATTCTTTAAAAGAAACTCTATTAAGCTATTCAGATGCCTCTTTTGGAACATAAATTAAAAAAGAAGCAATTCTTGTTTTTCTATATCTTTGCAGCTGATATTTTATTTACAGTCCATCGAAAGATATCTTGCCAGAAGCATTATTTAAGCTGAAATAAGCCCTCTACTTGTCTTGAAAATTCATAAGATAAACACACTTTGACATTTAATTTGTTGTAGCCAATGGGAGAATAAATTACTGGAAAGACATTTTGCAGAAACTATTTAAGTGAAGGCAAAGAACTACAGCCATTGTATGCAGTTTTTCTTCTTCCAGAACTATATGTTTTGCATATACTCATTACTTTCATATTGGGAAGAAGATAAAGTGTGTAGCTTGCACTGATTGTCCTGCTAGCTTTATTTTAAATTTATGCACTGTTTTGTTTTTTGGAATTTTTTGCTTAGGGAAGAATTTAAACACAGCTGCAGATGAAGCATCTAACCTCTTCTAGGTCATTATTATTATTAGATATATTTCTGTTGAACAGAGACTGTTCTACCCTGTTCACTTCCCTACCCTATGAACTTGAGGCTCATTAATTATCTTCTGTAAAACACACCAGGCTTAGTTGTGCACAAATAAATGACTGCTTTGTTCCACAGTTAAGCATACAGCTAAATTATTAGGGCCTCAACGAAAACAAATGAAGGATAGAGCTAAAACAGCTGGGGTCTGGGGAACCAAATGAGGAGCAAACAAGTGAGTGCCTGGGGATGCAGTATTGTGGTGTAAGGAATATAAAAGAAAGTAGAAGTGGGAATCAACATAAACTGATAAATGAAGGGCCTGATCAAAAGCCTGCTAAAGTTAATGGAAAGACTACTGTTAGTTCCAAAGTCTGTTGGCTCAGGTCACTCGAATGGCTACCAGTAGCTCCAAGGCATCTGATCTGAAAGATGTTAAAGGACATGCACACACGTGAAGTGTAGGTCGAGATTTTTATCATAGAGGAAAAGGTGGAAAGAAGCCAAGGAACTGGAATTTGGAAGCTCAGAAAGTGAAGTGTGTCAGTCTATAGTCTAGGCTGAGATTGTCGATGGCACGAATCAGATAAAAGTTTGAAGACTGTGGCAACAAAGCCAACTAGAAGAGCAATGTGTCATGAGCCTCTCTCTCTTGATGGTAGCAGCAGATACCTCAACCTGAACGCATCTGAAGATGATCAAACAGAGAAGCAGCAGAGGACAGGTCTCAGCAGCCCAGCTCCTGCAGTAAGACAAGGACTGCAAGGGATGTGAGATGACAAAGAGGGTAATACATGATCTGATGAGTGATAATATCTCGAGAGAGAATGCATACGATGATGTTTGAAGAGATCATCAACAGGCATACTTACATCATTAGGGCATGAGAAAGATGAATGATGAGCAGACACAAGATCAATCTAATATTACCAGATATGAAGGGCCATATCCTCTGATGCATTTAAGTATCAATTTGCATTGATATTGTAAGAAATGACAGCGGTGTCTTCCTACCTTTATGGACTTGGGCTTCGCTGTTATTATTTTCCAATGCTTTTTCTTCGAAGCTGGACAAATGCAATCTTGGATAGAAATCCAGTTTGGAGAAAGGAGAAACTGAACAGGTGCAGACATCTTGTTTCTGATATTGTCTTGGTTACTTTAATAGCATTATTTAAAAAAAATACATACAATGGCTTCAATAGTCAGAGGTAGAGGAGCAGAAGGGGAAGGAGAAATGGGCTTCAGGAAACTGGGGTTCAAATTTGGCTGTACCATAGAGTTATTTCTCTAACAACTGAGGAATATAATTTCTCCTCTCACCCCATCCTTCCCTCCCTCTCTCCCTCCCCGGCCCCTGTCACGTTGCCTGCCTACTTTATACTTTATGTTTTCCACAGCACAGATTCCCTCTTCCTATATATCTGTAAAGTGCTTAGGAGTCTCACACGGGGCCTCTAGCTGTTACTGTAATTCACATAATGCCAAAATAATATAAAAAAAGATGATTAAAAGTTGGTGTCCCTATTAATTTTTTAACACAGAGGAATATTGGCATATAATTTTGCTCATTGCTGGTGCTGCCACAGGAGCTGATGCAGCTAGGTTGCCTGTGCACTCACATTGATTATTAATTAATTATTATACATTTCACTTAATGTGCATAATAATAATAATACAAAAGTTGAAACTAGAGAGAAGACTGAGCAGCCCCACTTGAGACAGACTATGAAACAGATGCTAGAAAGTTTGGTTAGAAGATGTGATTTGGTTTGGTTGCATATAATAATGTTGAATTGCGAGTGCTATAAAATTGGGAACACGGTGGGCTGGACAAACAGAGAGGTGGCAGATGGCATGAGATGAAGACGATAAATAGCAAGGAGCTAAATAGTAAGCAAGCAGAGCCTCGTATTAGCTTGGGCTGTTTATTCCGAAATGTGAATGCCTGAAATGGAAATAGCATGAGGTGGCACAGATGGAATGACGACTGCAAAGCAATGGGAGATAAAGGCTGAGATGAAGGATCAGCAAAAGAGACGGGGAAATGCAAATGCTTAGCCATGCTGTCTAGGTGGGATGTGTCCTGGAAGTGGTTGGCTCTATTTTTGTATGTCTTTGTATTTATTAAGAATCACAGAAGTAGGCTTGGTAGGTGCTAACAAGGGGGTAGGGGAAGACCTAGTCCTACTGGAAAAGGATTTTTCAACTGGGGGAGTGGGATAGAGTGGAGGACGAGTGTGACAGTACTGACCAGACTGTAGAAACTCCTTAGGCCATTTCTCCATCTCCTAAAAATGGGCTAAGCCCCATCTCTCTGCTTCTTTCAACCAGACACTGCCCATTGACAGCAGCAAGAGCGACAGGCCTTTCCCCAAAAAACACACTGTATTTCCCAGCTTGCTTGCAGCACATGGAACTGGGGCGGTGGAGAAAACACAGGGATGGGACACATGACGTGTATTAACAGGGATCTCTGATAATACACTCCACGAAGTTCACAGTGCAAATCCAAATTGCCAGGAAATGCTTAGCTATGGGCATCATAGGAAACCCATAGAATAATAGATATGTTAAATGTGAAATCACAAAAATGGGTCAATACAATTAAGGAGCTTAGAAAATAAGGAAACAGCATACAAACACAGGACAATATGCAACAAAAATGACTACTGATTAGTATTGATGTGTATTACTATATTAGGTCTCCAAGTACACCCCTGAAACTATATTAGGTCGGCACCCTGTTTTTGGACCAGATCCCCATTGTGTCTGAAGCTATACAAATGCAGCGCTGAATAAAGAACACATTGAGTTTTTAATGGCAGGAAAGTCATGTTAAATTATCCGAGAAAGAATGCTATCTATTCCTCCGGTGCAGGAAGCAGAAGAGTGGGTAGTATTCTTCAGACTTAGTAGGCTTCTAACAATAAGGCAAAGGATATATCTAGTAAAGACCATTTGATATAAAAAAGATGGACAGACTTGTGTGGAAGCCATGTGAAAAGCAGTGGTTTCAACTTGTGTGGGTGAAGAGACTGATGAGCGGTTGCAACCCCTCTAATTCTCATGTGAGTTCTGGGTTTCGACAGACCCGAATATCCCTCAGAAGTGCGAAGCCCTGCATGATTTTGGGATTCCCTGTGGCTTTCATTTGAAACTCAGCAGCTCTTTCGTCTTGGAGCATTCATGTTCTTTTTCTGCGTAAAACTAAAACATTTCAGGTGTTAATCAAACCTGGGGCCGGAGAGAGAGTTCAGGAAAAGCTCTGCGACCCAAACTGTCTGGTTCTCCACAGATTTGTCATGGGAAGGCCACAAAACCGCGGCCTGGAAAGAAAGGTGAAGGGCTGAACTGTCAGGAAGCAGGAGCTGGGGACGAGGTGACATTAGACGGGCTTTCCGCCCGTTCACCAGCAGGTGGCACTTGAGGATTCCTTTCAACCCTCCAGAAAGGTCTACTAAATACGCACAAGTGAGCGGAGGAAGGCATGAGAAGGTGGCACTCAGGAGACAGACTGGTTCAGAGAGGCGTAAGTGTTCATAGGCGACAGCCTACTTGGTTAGATACGATGGAAATAATAGCAACAGGTTAAGTAGCTGCGGCTCTTAGTACCGTGTTTATTTAAACAAGAGCTCCCAAAGGGAACTATAAGCATGGAGATGAGAAACAGAATTTAGGACAAATAACAGATGCTAATACAGGGGTGGGCAAAATATGGCCCACGGGCCAGATTCGGCTCGCAGAAGGACTTAGTCTGGCCAGTCGCGGGTCCCTCGGTCCTGCCTGGCCCAGGAATTGTCCGGCCATGGTGCATCCTGCTCTCCCCTGAACGTGCAGCAGGGCTGGGGCGGCTCCGTGGCTGGACTGCCTTTCTAGGCAGACCAGGAGGCACCAGCTTCTTCCATTTGCCACCACTGCTGGCCCCAACTGCTCAGTACCAGTGGGGACCTGCACCACAGCCCCGATCTGGCATGCCCTGCGCCTGCTCCAGACTCGCCTGCTCATGCTAAAGAGCAGCAGCAGCTGCAGCAGCCAGGCAGAAACTGGTGCTCAGCATGGGGAAAAGTGGTGCCTCCTCTTTGCCACTGCCTGGCGCTCCCTGCGACAGCTGCCCGGAGCCTGTGCTGGGCTGCCCTGCATCTCCACTGCCATCACCGCTGCCCCCGCGCTGCCCCACGGGGCAGTGGTGGCAGTGCAGAGGAGACTGGGGATGCTGTGCTCAGACCTCCTCATCTGCAGTAGCCCCTTTACACCCTGCTAACAGGAGTTCCTAATGTGCAAAAGGGTTGTGTGGGGAAACGAGGTGATTCCTGCAAGGTTTATATCCTGGCAGACGATCTGTACTGAATACCTTAGTCAGTGCATATTGTCCATTATTTTTTCTGTTTGTGACTTATCCATAAACCACCACGTGTGATTTCCTGGAATTTATTCACTTGCTTTAATTTGCCTGGATTCTGAGAACAGTTCTTGGGCCAGTTTCCTGGCTCTGAGCAATTCGCTGTGGCTCTTTTCTTGGCAAATTGCTCTGACTGGCCTTAAGTCACATGCTGTGTTTTATTCATCGCACTGCTCTGCAAAATCAGGACTGCCATTAAACAGCTGTGATAATGGATCTTGCATTTGCTTGCCATAGGATTTTCAAAGGAGCCTAAGAGACTTAGACACCCAACTTCCCTTAAAAAGTCCAGGCTTAACACTTTGCCATATCTGAGAGTCTTAACTAAAATATTTGTATGAATGAAGCACAGCGGGGATATGGAACCAGTCAGTGCCAATGGATGTGAAATTGGAATAACTGTTTGTAGAAATTATTTTGCAATTCATGCCCAGCTCCACAGAGCCCGACTCAAGACCAGGAAGTCACCAGAAGTCCTTGCTTTCATTTCATAAGGTATTGCATTGGGCCAGATGAAAACCCAGTACTTAGCTTAGCACTATACTTGTCCGATCATCTTAACTTCATCTATTTTTGTGAATGATAGTTTGGTCGTTTGAGAATAGGGGCTGTATGACTGATTTTACCACTTGATTGTATTCATATAAAGTCATTGCCAGCCTGGGAGCTATCCTTCTTTGTCTGTGGGAGATTTAACTTCAGAAGAGAATTTTGCTCCCTAAATTTACAGATTAGCCATTATAGTGTGTTTAAAAAAAAAAAAAAAAAAAAGGCACTGTCCACACGGGTTAAGTCATTCCACTAAGATGGAATTTGACTTTGCTATTTCAATGATTAATTTTCATGAATTTCAAAATATGTTTTATGCTGATAAAGCTTCTTAAAGCTTTTCCTCTAAAACTGTATTAAAGAAAATAGTGCTTACATAAGTACTTTGGCATGCATAATGTGCCATAGCTTCTATTCCAAACATACACTAGTTCATTATTTCCATTCAACTTTTTCAAAGAAAGCATAGGTTGTTCACTTAACTAGTTGGGAGGGAAAGTCACTTGGGTAATTGGATACAAGCTGAATCAGCTTGCAAAGCAATTTGCTCTCTTAAATCTGGGTAACCTGGCAGTTTTTTTCTGCTAGCCTGGCTATTCCCTTGTCTCTCTTCCTTGGTCTGTGTTTTTAAGGTTGCATTATCCCTTCTTTTGTATTTCAAAATGCAAGCATTCCTCATGAAAGGTGCCTGAGTGATAGAGCTGGAATTATTACCTCCAGTAGATGCCCAGCAACCCTTTACCTCCAAACTCAACAAATGTACTTTCTTCCAGATCTGGAAGGATGCTTGCAAAGAACTCACAGACGTCCCTGGTGTAGGGTTTGTCAAGGGTGGACTGAAGTAACAGAGGTCACAATCATAGTGATCCTGTACTTCACTTAGTCCTCATTTGCCCAGATCTATAGGGTCTATGGGAAACTGGTCATCACAGCCCTAGGCTTGTTAAAGGTCATAAAAGCAAAAGTCATGTGATATTTCAAAGCAACAAGTCTCCTGCCTTTAAAGGAATTCAGGAATTTTTACCCCGTTTTAAATCCATGTCAGAATGTGACCTGATTGTTGGTGTCAGTGCCCTGAACAATCACTAGGAGCATTCACTGTGATAACTCCTCTCTCCCTCCTTTCCTATGTAATACACTTCACCTCTACAGTGGGCTCAGCCCTATTGCCCAGATCACTTTGACATAGTTTGTGTGCAAGAACCATGCTCCTACCAACCTTGGGCAGTCGGCAAAAGTGCCCTTGCTTTCCGCAGCAGTGTGGTGATTGGGATACCTCCAGAACCATTATATCAGCCTTTGTCCACAGGTACAATAGACATGGGTCTATTGAAGCTAGGGAACCAGGAGACAGCTATCAACCTGAACCAGTTCAGATCTAGTTTCAACCCCTCACTGGGTGAGAGCTGTCTCCCAGATCCCAGCCAAGGGCTCTAACTGCTAGACTAAAAACTAGGCATTACTCAGACCCCCACCTCAGCTCTCTCTTTGAAGCTGGCTTCTTACATTTTGTTTCTAAAACAAACAGCACTGGGAACGTTCCTGTATCCTGGGAGAAGTAACCCAGGCTCAAACCTGTGGCTTTTTCACTATGTGAAATAATTATGGTAATTTATATATAGTTTTCCCCACTGTATTGTGCCGAAAATTAAAATTATGCCATCAGGTGACAAATTCTATTGAAAATTTCCCTATGACTGAAGAAGGGCATTTGTGCCTAAAAGCTGGCAAAGAACAATTTTTCCAACTATTTAGTTGGTCTAATTAAAGATATCACATCTACCCAAAGAACCTTGTCTGCCTGTGTCCTTAGACCAACACGGCTACAACCAACAACCCTAACTGAAAATTGATCTTATTCAACAAATCCCTTTAACATCCAATCCCATTCTTTCCTAGGCAAATGCATTAAGATGTGCCAGTCAGAGCACCAAGAGCAGTGCATAAGAAACATGTTTTTCAGTCTTAAAAATTGGTAGTGGCATCCCTTTTTTGTACCCACTGTGCTCCAAGCCATGAGAATATCAAGTGGCACTCTTGAGCGATGCGTTTAAACCTGCCTTTCACTCAGAAAGCCAGCAAGGCTCTCTCTAACCCTACTGGAGTCAGGCATCTTCGGGCTGAAACCTTCACTTCTGACAAACCGCCTGGTCAAGGTCACCCACTTAGTAATGGAGCCACACATATTACTGGCTTGAAGGGAATACAAATGCAAGCTACTGCCAGGAAGTAGCAGGGAGAGCATTGTCGGATACTGCTGCACACCCAGCAGTATCCAACAACAACAGCCTCTATTCTTAATTTACCTTGGGAAGTCACCTGTCCTCTGATTAGTTTTGGTTAAAATTATATATTATTGTTACTAGTGTCATTGTGGCATCAAGCAAAACTCTATGCAACTCAAAAAGACTCAGGGCCTTCACTGTGGGCAATTAACCCATGGTTTATGAGGAAGGACAGTCATTAACTTCCATGAAGAGTAGATGAGTCTTTGAACATACAACCCAATGCTTATGCTCAAGTCTGGAGAGATAGTAATTGTAATTTTTACTCGGAGCTTATTGTCACAAGGACTTAGGAAATTTCCCCAGTTGCCCAGGCAGTTGGGGTTGGCTTAGCAAATGCATTCATTTTTTGAATGCTAATATTGATGAGACAGGCTTCCAGAGCTGGAGGGATAGCAGACCAGAGGAATTTCAATTTTACACCCCCCATTATTGCCAAGTGAGAAACCCTGAAAATAATGGGTTGTGAACAGAAACACTGACATAACTTTAACTACAGAGATGTTGCCGTAATTATGGATGCTGTTTACATGCAAAACAAAGTCTGTTGTGCCATTTTTCCCTTCTTGAAAGAACCCCGCAGCCCTGCTGCTTGCACAAATCAACAGTCAGTTAAGTACAGCTTGCCAGCAAAAGGTAATTTTTATGCTAGGCCAGTGGTCTCTCTCTAATTAAAAGAAACATTTTTGACTTGCTTTCAGGATTCTTTCCAGGAAGGAAAATGGAGTTCCAAGAGGCTTTCAAGCCAGGATTGCTTTTCTCAATCTAGTGCCATACCTAGGAGCCAGCAAAAGAAAGAGTGTGTTGAGGGGAAGAGAGAACAAGCCTCAACTTAGTCTGGACAAGAAAAAAAATACAACAATGTCTGAAACTAGAGAGGAAAAAGAAGAAGAAAGGAGCACCACAAAGCTATTGAAGATGCACAAAACCCAACTAACTGGCTGAGAACGTATCCAAAAAAAAAGAGGAGTAACACATCAAGGGGATTAGACATCTCCAGTCACAATGAGCAGAAGGTCAGTTCCCTTTCCCCACCCCTTCTCATTAAACATTTCAGTCTCACATGCTTTGGCTATAAACTTTCTTCCAGGCAACCCATCCATGTCTAAGGCTGACTTGCTTAACATAACCTTATGTTCTACGCAACACCCTTGGATCCTATAATGACCTTTCTGTCAACACAAAGTCTCCCTGTACACATGCAAAGTTTTTGCATGTTATAATGAAACTTTGGCCCCAGGGACATCAGTAGGAGTTTTGCCATGAACTTTGCCATAGTCAGGATTTCATTGTTAATCCTGCATCATTAGAATAAACACTTTGGAAAGCCAAAATACCACTTCTTCTGTCTTAACGGTGTGTCCCAATTTTCCAGAAGGGCTCTATGGCTATTGGAAGCTAGTTATGAGCTTTTTAAGACTTTGAATGTCCAAATACCCTTTTTTTTTCAATGGGTAATTAAAAAAACAAACATAAAGGGTGCAGACAGAAGTTACATTTATTGCATGATTGACCTCTTGAAATCCCTTTACAGCCATACTCTGACAGAATTGCACGGCTGCAGAGCACTTTAAAATTCCCAAATTTTGTGACAAATTAGCCCTCATTATATGAGAGTTTAGATGAAGGCACTTCAAAATGGAGCACCTTCGTTAACTTCTGTTTGATCGGGAAGCTAGGCTGATTCAGCCTAGCCCAGCCCTCTCCTCAGTGCTGTCTGCAAGGTGGGATCGGGGGGAGAATGGAGCCCAGGCTGGAGGTTGCTCAGCCTGAACTAGAGGGGTGGGGTGGATTGGAGGCCTCCACCTCCCTTATCCCCCACTCCCACCATGCAGACGGGAAGGGGCGAGGAAGGAGGGGACGGGGCTAAAGGAGAGAAGCTGCAGACATACAGCTCCTCAGCTGGATCAGCTCCAAATTGAGTTCGATCCCTTACCCTTACAGACAGTAAGTGTCTGTTGGGTCAGGAGCATTGATCTAACTCATGGCACTTTCTGTAAAGCACCATAAGTTAGAGCAGGGAGCCGCATGTCTGTTAGCACCCAAAATGAGTTGCATTTGGTTTGAGCAGCTCTAAAAGTTGGTCTTCAGTACCCTTGGCTGAAAAGAAGGATTTTCAGTTCTTTATTAAAAATTTGGGTTTGTTCTGATAATCCCAGAACATTTTTTGTTTTGGACACACCACCACATTGTGTTTCTGGACGTGGAACATGCTCCCAAGAGCCAGGCAGCTGCTGACTCAGATCAACATCATTTGTATTACTGTTAATGGTGGGGAGTGTGAAATGTACAAGATTTGTCAATTTCAGCCAGAAAGTATTACAGCATCTGGGATTCACAACTACAGGGGAGCTCCTACACCTACTGCTTTGCTGGGCTTCCTATCATTAGAAACTGTGCTTTTTTACCAGGCTGCAGAAATTAGGAACCCTGAGGAGATAGCTGGCAAGGTCTGGAAGCTATGGGGTGTCCCCCAGCAGACATTTAAGTGCTCAGGATTACTCTTGAGCTACCAATGCTGGAAGTCTGACTTCCAAGTTCTTCGCTTCAAGCTTGAAAGCATGGATAACCCCCAGTATTTCTCGCTACAGAAACTGATGTACTGTAAACCCTAAGGACTTCTGGTATCTTTGACTCTGCTTGTGCCTTTGTGCTGTTCTAGCCTTTTAACTCGTTTCTATACAGGTGTTTGTGCTCTACTCCTTTTAAAATGGACAAGTGTTACTGTGCATCTTTTACTGCCTTATGTATTCAGTTTCTGCAACTAGTGATATTCAGTAAAGATTTCTAAAACTAGTATTCTGTGGTACTCATGTTCTAGTGCCAACCTTCTTTTATTTTCTTGAGGGGAGGCAGAGGTGGAAGAGATGGTCCGGGTTGACACAGTGACTGATTTTGTGCCTTATTTTCACTTTCTGTCCAGTCATCACTCTAACTATTTCCAGTTGTTTCTTTTTGTTCCTTTGAGATAAAATTTCCTCAGTGTCAGTCCATAACATTCCCTCTGCAAAGCCCAATTCAGTGACTCTGCAGGGAATCATTTTCTGATAAGATGTTTTGGTGAAGTCTCCTTTGTTTTGTGCTGTGCCTCATCTATTCCCCCTGGATGTTACCCTATTTCTCACATTTAGTTCAGGTCTCAGCAGAAAGCCATGCCCCTTGTATAATGCTATGCCAGGTCATGCTGACCTGGACAGTGACACAGAAAGCAAGGAGGGGGAAATGAAGGATAACGTTTCTTTTATCTATCTCTGTAGAAAAAGAGAGAAACCAGTGAATCTGAAGAGCACACTAAGGGCTTGAAATTGCACCAGAGAGGCTACTAGGAATTTTCCACTGATTTCAATGGGAAACGGATCTGGTGGTCTGGTACACAGCAATGGCATTCTCATGTAGGGACTAGGACAGTTGAATTGTACTCAGACTCTGGTGCATTTTTTCCCTTTAGAGAAAGGCATAGGAAGTTGCTAGACAATACCATATTGTGTGTGCCCATGCTGAGCTGAGCTGTTGGGAGCAAAGAGTGTTTGCAAAGCCTCTGAAAAGAAACTCTGCTTTTTGCACTGTATTATGTAAGAAGCTTAAACCAAGTCAATACAAAGGCTAAAGTGCTTGCTTTGATATACAGGTAGTTCTAGGTGGGGTTTTTTTCTTGTTTGCCATGGTCAAGTAGAAAGGAGAGACTAACACAAAGATATAAACCAATTTCCTGTGAAACTTGGCTGCCTTTAAACTGTGGAGTGATCCCAGAGCCAGACATTCCCGTTAATTGGGTTACCACAGTACAGCGTCCTTGTATGAATCACTGGGGCAAGATTTTGCTTTGCCAGCTCGAATCATCCCACAGGCAGCTGCTTCCCCAGTTGGGATGGCCTTGGCCAACTCTCTGGGTCACGGTCTTCTGCTCGGAAAGCAAAAGGTGTAATTGTTCCTGGATCTGGGTTGCGGGCCCTTCCTGGCACCGAGGCAGTGGGATATTTCACACCTCCCAGGTTTCACCTATTCATTTGTAGCCTTCTAGCTGAATTCATCTCTTTCCCTTTGAGGTAACATTTGTTCTGCTTCTAGGCCTGCTGCCAGAGGAAGCAAATAAATACAAGCCCTGGCCTATAGAAACAGACACAGCAGAAAACCGTCATTCATCATCACCATTGTATGTGTTCAGTTAATGATGTGGGAGCCTCCAAAGGCCTGGAGTGAAGTCTGGATGCCTGGCCGAGTTCCACAGATCTAATGAGGAACCTTCCCAGGCTCTATTGTCTGCTGTCACAAGGCCTCTGGCCCATCTTTGAGGTACTTCTCACGACAGCAGCCGTTTCTGTGGAGTTACCATACTCTTTGGTTCACACATTCAGGATAGAGACTAATGCATTTTCTTCTTTCTCTTACATCTTTGCCAGCTAATTACACTTTGTTGGACTGGATCCTGCCCTGTTTTTCACCGGCAGAGCTCTGGGCTACATGACACATCTGACCTGCCCTGGTAGCTGGAGTCCCCTGAGCTAATAGGAAACCTCATAGATGAATACAATCAACTTAGTTTGGCAAATTCTTGTCCATTCCCCAACTTCCTTTGTCCCCTATTTTCTTGCCTGGGAGTTCTTCCTGTCCAAAAAGAGTGTAGTAAGTTTGCATATAAACTTACTAAATTTGCTTTAAGTTTAGCAGAAGATCAGTGTTTAGAGCACTTTTTCTTCCAATGTATATTACCCTGGAATTCCCCTTAGCATGTCAAGGAAAGCATCTATAGAAAAGCATCTCCGAGAGAGATGCCTACTCAGTACCTTTTATTTAGCTAATTACTATATTGCTCTTTCACCCAAGTGGGCTCTCCCCCCTTTGTACGTGAAGCTAATGGACAACAGTAATGAGAAGATGGAATCACAGAGTCTAATAAAAACATCAGCACAAATGCACAGCTCCTGCCTAGCATATTCATGGCCACCGGCTCTCCAGTTTCCTATCGGTATTTAGTTGAGCAATACTGTTCATTCATTCATGCCATTTTGTTGTGTAAATACAGAGTCAACCTTCCCCAACTGTTTTTCAATGGGCTCAATTGACAGAAAGGCTCAGCACCTCTTTTGCAGAGCTGTGCTCTATCCATTCCTATTGCAATTGGCATGCTGCAGAATAAGACCCCATATTAGTTTCCTAGGCAACTAGGAACTGCTATAGACATCGAGCAACTGTTTCTAATAGCAACAGCAGTTTGCTTCTATGTTTTAGTTTGTGCATTTAAACTTCTTATATTTGGGGAGGGGAGGTTGGTTGTACAGTGAGGAAGGGAAAGCAGGTTTGTGATTAGAGCTTGACATGGGAAAGACTTTTACAAATGTTGTTTGTTGGGGCAGATAAATAAGAAGGGGACAGGGAAGATGTAAGGAGTTTCCCTCATCTCTATCCTTTGTAAAAGGTGGGAGAATCTGTCCTGAGCTATGCACATGCACTGCCTATGAGAGATCAGTGAAGATGCACATTATAAAGATGGGATATAGAGATGCCCATGTGCTGGTAGAAGGAGAAAGGGGTTTCTTGTCACTTGTGAACATCAAGAAGGTCTCTGTCAACCCACCAGTGAATATTATGTAGCATTTGATCACTACAGAGTGGGGAAGCAGCAGCCTTTGCTCTTTTAGGACAGTTTGCTTTTAAAAAAACAGGAAGCCACCAACATGTTCTTGACTGCTACGTGAAGACAAAATCTATTTATGTATTATTGCCTAGGGGTCCCTTCAAGGGGTGCATTGTATTCACCACCTTTTACAATCAAAAGAAAAAGACTCTCTGGATCGGTGCTCAAAGTTTGCAGGGAAATCAGTATGGGACTGATTCAAAGCCCACTGAAGTCAAGACTCCCTTTTGCATCAGTGATGTCTGGATCTGGCTCGGTGCTTGCTTGGCTTAGCTCTTCAGTGAGCTTAAACACAAAAGGGAAGATTACAAGAAGTGGAAGCTCGGACAGATGACTAGGGAGGAGTACAACAATATTGCTCAGGCATGCAGGGATGAAGTCAGGAAGGCCAAAGCGCAGCTGGAGTTGCAGCTAGCAAGGGACATGAAGGGGGTAACAAGAAGAATATCTACAAGAATGCTTGCAACAAGAGGAAGGTCAGGGGACATGTGAGTCCCTTACTGAATGAGGGGAGGCCATGTAGTGACAGATAAGGAGAAAAAGGCTGAAGTACTTTTTACTTAGCTCTTCACTATTGCACCAGGCAGTGCAGTTTGGGGAGGAGGTGAGCAGCCCTCAGTGGTAAAAGAACAGATTAAGGACTATCTAGAAAAACTGAACACATAAATTCATGGAGCTGGATGCAATGCATCCAACGGTACTGAGGGAGCTGGCTGGTGTGATTGCAGAGCCATTGCCCATCATCTTAGAGAACTTCTCACAATTGGTGGAGGTCCCGGTCAGTTGGAAAAGGGCAAATATAGTGCCCATCTTTAAGAAAGGGAAGAAGGAGAATTCAGGGAGCTACAGACTGGTCAGTCCCTCAATCCCTGGAATAATCATGAAGGAATCAATTTCTAAGCACTTGGCGGGGAAGGAGGTGATTGGGAACAGTCAGCATGAATTCACCAAGGGCAAGGCATGCCTGACCAACCTAACTGCCTTCTATGATGAGATCCACTGGCTCTGTGGATGTGAGGAAAGTAGTGGATGTGATATACCTTGACTTTAGCAAGGCTTTTGCTAAAGTCTCCTGCAGCATTCTTGCAAGCAAGCTAAAGAAGTATGGGTTGAGTGGATGAATGGACTGTAAGGTGGATAGAAAGCTGGCTGAATCTTTGGGCTCAGCAGGTAGTAATCAATGGCTCAATGTCTAGCTGGTAGCTGTTATCAAGTGGAGCATCTCAGGACTCAGTCCTGGGGCCCATTTTATTCAATATCTTCATTAATGATCTGAAAGTTGGGATGGAGTGCACCCTAAGGAAGTTCGCAGATGACACAAAGCTGGGGGGGAGGGGGAATACTTGATGTGATGGAGGGTAGGGCTTGGATTCAGAGTGACCTAGACAAAGTGAGGGGCTGGGCCAAACAAAATCTCATGAGGTTCACCAAGGACAAGTGCGAAGTCCTGCACTTAAGATGGAACAATCCCATGCACCAGTACACACTTGGGACCGACTGACTAATCAGCAGCTCTGCAGAAAAGGATCTGGGGGTTACAGTGGATGATAAGATGGGTACGAGTCAGCAGAGTGCCCTTGTTGTCAACCAGTCTGACAGTATACTGGGCTACATTAGAAGGAGTGTTGCCAGCAAATCAAAGGAAGTAATTGTTCCACTCTATTCTGCACTGGAGAGGCCACATCTGGAGTACTGTGTCCAGTTTGGGGCTCTCCACTACAGAAAGGATGTGGACAAGTTGGAGAGAGTGCAGCAGAGGGCAACAAAAATGGTTAGGGGGTTGGGGCACATGACTTCTGAAGAGAGGCTGAGGGAACTGGGCTTATTCAGTCTGCAGAAGACAAGACTGAGGTGGGATTGGATATCAGCCTTTAACTACCTGAATGGTGATTACAAAGTGGATGGAGCTGGACTGTTCTCAGTGGTGGCAGATGACAGGACAAGGAGCAATGGCTTCAAGTTGCAACAAGGGAAGTTTAGGTTGGATATTAGGATAAAATTCCTTTGAGTCTATGATTTGTCATGTGCTCCTACATACCAGCATGCTATGTATCCAAAATGCCCAAGCAGCAACACAAAAATGACTGCAAGAAGAAGGATGAAACATTCAAAGCAGCAGTCCCAGGGAAGTGATTTATTTGCTGTATTTGTTTCTCCACAGTGATTACAAAACAGGCCAGTCTTGCTGGGGAGGAAAATCTATCATTCGAGCTTAATTTGATAGCAGGTTTGAAAATTTCTCCCTTTTTAATGTCATAGGGATGATGAGGGAATCCTGGTATTTCAGCAAGAGACTTTGATATCTTCCTCATAAGGAGAGGCTGATAGTCTGAAACAGTGGTGTGAAATGAATCTCCTAAATGACCCACAAACGATGTGTCATGCTGATTAAAAATACAAACATTGTTCTGGGGAACAAAACCCTGTTTGCATACATATACAAGTATGCAAGTGCTAAAGGAAGATGCCCTTAATTCAAAGATATGAAGAGAACTAAAGGGTGTGTCTAGATGTGCATTAATGCAATTGAGTTAATGCGCATTAAATCTAGTACCTCCGTAAGACTCTGATTCACCAAGGCACTAAACCCCCTCATCGAAAGTTATGGATCTGCTTAAATATGCTACTGAATTGGCCCCTAGATCTCAAACTTCAATTATCAAGGTCTACAACATTAAAGTGTTCTCATTAGAAAATTTTCACTGGAATAATTTAAAAGCAATCAAATGGAGTTCCCACAGACTCCACTTGCTTTGTAGCCCACACCAGCTCCGAAAGACTAAGCCAAGCTTGACGAAAATCAGTTAAGTAGGTTTACATGTGTGAATCTCTGAAGCTGTCAATCCTATACAAAGCTTTAAAATGAGACATTTTTGGACATGTCACAAAAGACTTTTTTCACGGATCAGTGAAATAATCCCTAAAACGGAGTCCTTCTGAATCATATGCATTACAAGATTTACTAGTGAAGCCAAAGCGGGTAAGCCCCTCAAGCTGCATCACTCTGGAATTTCCTTTTGTTTTGTACTTCTCCAGAAGTCAGGCAATCCAAAACCTCAGATGTGTACGATGTCAAGATTGCAAGATCAAAGCCCTCCTGGGCTGGAAGGTTTTAGTAAATGTCTTTGCACAAAGTTAGAGCTCATCCTAATTGAAGACGTAGGACAAGACCGCATGGGAGTATGTCAGTTCTTGAGTAGCTAGCTTGAGACACTTGCAAAGGGTTTCTTGGCCCCGTAGTCTTGACACAAACGGTGTGGAACCTGCAATCAATCACCAAGACTTGAGTAACACTTGCCATATTTTGAGTCAGAAAAAGTTGCCTCCTACAAACTTCTGATCTTTGCAGATGCTGATGAATCTCAGTGTTGGGAAGTGGTCACACAAGGACCATCAGGGAAGACTTGTTTCTGGCTGCCACTAGAAAGTGATTGGAAGCAGTCAGAAATATACTACTTTACACCTCCTTCTATAGCTTTCTGTGTTCGTGTCTGCTGTGGCGGTTTCACATCTCCAGAGACAAAAATAGCCTCCCCCTTCAAGGTTGACATAATTTGTTAGTGCTGCCATGTGGGTAATGTTTATAAACAACTCCTCCAATGGATGCTATTCCTGCCCGGCTAGATCAACTATACAGCAGATGGGAGCTAAGAAAAGTCCACTCTAATGTATTCTACTCCAGCAAACCAAGTCCAGCACAAACCAGGGATAACAAACAACCTGGACTGTAGGTTTCAATAGTAGTGGGCCTGGCCTCTGAACCCCATGTTCCTGGTGAAATCAGTGTCCAGTACTTCACAGGTCCAGGCTTGGTATATCTTCCCTGCTCTCTAATGGCACAGGTAAATTTGCGAACTTAATCATGGGAACAGTATTGAGAAAGAGAGAGAGAGATTGGATCAATTTATCCACCCAGATAAACGCCAGTGCCAATTTCCTCCATCAGGAGATGCAGTCAGTCATCTCTATGACTGTAACCACCTTGCTTAGCACATCCAGAAGCCTGACCAGAGGAAAGGGTATGATCTGGAATACAGAGGAGATTGGGAGGGGTAGGATTGGAGCAGATGCATGCCTTACTTCCTGAATAATCTTTTTTTCAGTTGAGAATTACGAGCCCCGAAGTGTCCCTAGCTGGAACTCCAAGCAGATGGAAACCCACTCGTTTGGGGGATATACCATAGACCAGAACAGTTGCAGTAATACAAGGCCTTTCTACAGAAAGTTCTGATTGATTCCTTAAGATCCACTAGGCTTGAAGATGGACCTTATTGATTCCTTAGGATCCACTAGGTTTGGGCATGGACTCATACCATTTTCCACAGGGAAGGAGAAGAACAAACCCATCTTTGATGAAACCACATGACAGGGACTCTGCCAGGGACTCCTCAGAGAGATTTCTCCCTCCAGACAGGTGTGGATGGTAGGTGGACAGTGATTGAGGTGAGGAAAAAGTTTTGTCATAGCAAAAATGTCATGGGCAATATAATTGTAGTTAAAATAAAGACAACCTTTGAACCTCCTGTCTTCGTACCACAATGTCCCTGTTCCATTTCAGTACAAAATAACCCTCGTACAAAAAACCCCACAAACAAAAAACAAAATGAACTGTTTTCCCTACAGACACCACTTCATACTTCTGAAGTTCCCCATCCACTGCTCCTCCAGATGCTCTCTGGCTGTGAGATGCTATTGAACCAAAGAGAAGAGCAGCACAGGAACACAGTGGCAGTGAAGAGAGAGGACCGCCTGGTTGGTAATGGTCTTGAACTGAATGAGTTAATTGTTGCTAATCCTGAATAAATGGTGATGGATGTATTTATAATTGCCCAATTTCAAGTGCTTCCCAAGTAGTTTCTATAGGCTATAATGGGAGCAAAATGGCTCCTGAAGCTGTAGTAATGGAGAATAATGCAATCCATCATTATCACTGATACAAATAGGGTGCATCTACACAAGAGGTTTACTGCAGAGCTGGCTAATTAGTAGGGGTGAACGAAGCAGTCCCTATTAGATTCGGATTAGGATTCAGGCCGAATCAGGGACAGTGATTCAATTTGTTGGTTTGGATCACTGTCTCTGATTCAATTCAGCCAAATCTGAATCTGAAGATTCAATGTTGATTCAGAAAATCAGCAGTTTGGACACAGACACAGCTTTAACTGTTTTTTCTACATGCCTTGAGGTACCAGCGTGGCTTGTAATCGCTGCAATGCTGGGGTGCATGGAGCATCCCACAGGATCAAGGGGGGCGGGGGCTCCTCATGCTTGGCATTAAACTCAGAAGTGGACCAGAAGTACTTCCAGTCCACTTCTGGGTCTGCCAGGGAGCATGCTGGAAGGCCCCTGAACCCCCCCCCCCCCAAGCTGGAGGCGGGGTGCAGGGGATCCCCTGAGCACTCCCCAGCAGATCTGGAAGTGGTCCACTTCTGGGTCTGCTGCTGAGTGCACTGGGGAGCCCCCTGCATTCCTGTGGGATGCTCCATGGGCCCCAGCATCACAGCACTCACAAGCCACCTGCTACCTAGAGGTATGGAGAAAAAACATTTAAAGCTGTGTCTATGTCTGAATCGCCAAATCTTTCTGAACCTCTCTGAATTGATTCGGAGGCTTCCGATTTGATTCAGAGAGATTAAAGTGTTCTCTGATTTGATTTGGATTCGGAGATTTGGCCACCGAATCAGGCCGAATCTCCGCTGAATCGAATCGGGAACTGAAGCTTCGCACAGCCCTACTAATTAGCTCTGCAGTAAATGTGTCAGCATCTACACGTGCACCCCTATTAGGGTGCAGTAAACTAAACTCAGTATAAGTACTACCCTGCTGTGGAGTTTTTTCATGCACAGCAACAAATATGTAGACACTGCCCAGCTGGTTGGGGCATGAGGGTGCTTCTGTGTAGGGGCTGCCTACCCAGCTACCCCACACTGAAACACTCTTATGCCCCAGACAGCCCCTCCACAGCACAGAGTTGGGTCGGAGCAGCCCCAAGCTAGCAGGCTGACCCTCCCAGGCTCCATGCCAGCCGAGGCTGCTCCCACCCAGCTCAACGTGCTGCAGTTTGGGCACATGTGTAAATGGCATGCCTGGGAGCTTCCCAGGAGCAATAAACTCCAGAACAGTAAGCTCTGGAGTTTATTGCTGCACATTAATGGCACGTGTAGATGTGTATTAAAGTAGTACACACAAGTCTCAGTTATGAACAAGGAATTCCTGTTTGAATCCATGGTAAGAAACAATGTGCTCACCCTTTGAATAAAGAGGACAAACGGCAAGATGAGAGAAAAAAGGCTAAATTTTGGGAGTGCTCTAAGAAGTGGTAAGATTTAGATAAGGACTGAATGTGTGAAACAAGGAGTGGGTGGTGTTACTGGTGCTGCTTAGCTTAGGAGCAGGAGTGACTGGGGGTATAATGAATGCACGCCTACCAGGGTTGAGAACAGCCCAGGAGAGACCACCAACAAAATCTCCCCCTCTTTCTTGTCCGCGAAGTTAGGCATTTCTATGAGCTGTTGTTTTGCTGGCCTGCTTTTCAGCAGAGGGACCTCTCAGAGGTGCAGAGTTTACCCCCGAGGATCCATTTTTCAGTGCTGATTTAAAATACCCTGATTTGAGGAGCAATGCAGCCAGTTAACACGTTCATTAAACAGCCCGATGAAACCAAATGCAATGCACGTGCAAACACCTTTAGCCCACACAGGTTAAGCAGATTAACAAATGCATGCACTTCCATTTTTGCAGTGTTGCCCCAAATCCAGCCAACTGACACTGCATAATTGTCTATATGCAAATTGATAAAAATAATCATTTGCTACATAATAAACTAAAATATGTAGCTGTTTTCTCACAGGTACGTGCTCTCTATAACTTCCTCAATAAACCACATGGTTTTGACTCAAGGTCCGTGTCTCACTATGGCAGCACTCCTACTCCTTATATGTGCCACCTACACGTGGGCTCATATTAAATGTGTAAAATGTTAAATATAGCCACGTAGGGAACCCTAAACGTGCTCCAGTGTGTTCTGATCAGAATGCATCAGAGCCAGGGCTGGATCAAACCCTTTAGTGGGCCCTAGGCAAACAAGCTCATGGGCCCTTGCCCTAGTCGATGCCCTCCTCCCCAGCTCGGCACTGCCGCCTGCTGGGAGCGGGGCTCAGAGCCATGGCTAGGAAGCAGCCGCTGCAGTGGTGAGGCCAGTGGAGGGGAGGGAAGGAAAGGGGAGGCAGGCGGATGGGGCCATTTGCACTGCTGCTGCGGAGGGAAGGCCAGGGGTTCCCGTAGCTCAGGGCCCTAGCCATGTGCCTAGTTTGCCCGTGTGTTAATCCGGCCCTGATCAGAGCAGACTCGATTTATCAAATCTGGTGGAGTTTTCTAATCAGAAAGCTCCAGTGTGCTGCAGCATCTTCTGTATTCAGCATCCCATACTTCAAAACGGCAGTGGGGCATTTAATTAAAGCTTATCAAACAAGCTTTAGTTAAAGCACCCCTGCCACCATTTTGAAACACAGGCCGCTGAGTACACGAGATGCTTCAGGCATTTAAATTAGCGCGGCTCCTGAGAGCCACTTTAATTAAAATGCTCCCCCTGCTCCAAAGCATGTGCATAGGTACCCATAATTTCAGGTAACCGAGGCAAAATGTTACATGGGTTTGCGCACGCACAGATGCACATGCACACACACAATCGGTTTAATCAACCTATTCAAAGGAAATGACTCGAATTCAGCAGGCTATGGGGCTTGAGGGCTCACATTAATTATTTGCCTCAAATCTATTTTATATATATTATACTGACAATAGCAAAGTCTAGTAATCGTGATTTTTTTAAAATTGCCCCCTTATTGTTATCTTAACACTTTGTCTTGTTGGCTGACAATAGGCAGAGCTTTAAAAAAGATGTAGTTTAAGTTGTGACGCAGAAATCCACTGTTTAAACATTGCCAGCCCTTGGACAATTTTATCTGCTCGAAACAGGTGTCCTGAATAATGTGCTCCTATTCTTCATTATAACTTTGCATCTTTAATGTTCAGCCATCTTGTATACTTTGAACCCAGATGGATTGACATTATTCTAAAATACTGGGTATTTCCTGTTTTCAACTCGCATTCAATAGGAGTCATTTTCATTATTATTTCATGACAAATTGACAGCATCTGCATTTTTATTTTTTAATATTTTTTACACATTCAGAAACCAACTATTGGGACCTGGAGAAAACTCTATGAATAATAGGGGGAAAGGCATATTTAAATAGCCTTTAGCTATTGCCAACATAAAAAGTGTACTCCTTGAGGGTCAAATTTTGAGGTCAAATTGATTGACATAGATCTACAGAAGACAATGGAGTTACTCCAGACTTACTGAATAAGCTAGCCCCTTGCTTGCTTTAAATGTTGATTGAGAACAGCAGGAAACGATACTAAGGAGAAATATCACCCTGCTCACTGCTATTCTCATTGTTCTGTCTTGCAGTGGGGTGGCTGGCAAGATAAATTCCCTTGGGAATGGCGCAGAGGACCATGTTGTCCACTCCTCAACGTGGCATGGTAAGTACCATAAGGCAGTGTTTCTCAACCAGTGGGACAGGATGCGAAGGTCATGTAGGTGGGACTTCAAATCATTGCCAAGTTGAAAAAAATCAGTTGTTTGCACTTCAAATAGATGACTCAATAGATATTTTGAACAGTGCAATTTTGTGGGGCTTTGTTTTTATCATGGGGGAGCAGGGTTTTTGGACAAAATGGTCGGTGGGACGCGAGGTGCAAAAGGTTGAGAACCACTGCCGTCAGGAACGGTCTTTGAGTGTGTTCTCGCTCCTTTTTCATGAGTATATGGGACAGCCAAGACAGAAGGAAAGCACAGGTAGGCAGGCTGGAACGGAGAGGAGAGATGGGCCATGGTGACAGGTGAGTTTTAAACTCCGCTTCACAGAGCCTCTACTAAAAAACCAGCTTTGTTAAAACTATTTGGAAGAGGTGCCAACTTCTCCCTTTGCTATGGCTCTCAATCAAAATCCATTGAAGTCAATCCAAATGGTTTCATCAACCTACTGGATAGGATTCTCCAGGGACAACAGTGCATGGTTCAAGCACTATTTCAGCTGAACTAGTGGATGGGAAATAATCCTGTAGAGGCTGTATTTCTGGGTATGGGAACGGTGGACAGATGAGCCTGCAGAGACAGCATCGGGCATTATTTTGTTTCTGTACACATACACAGCATCACAGCATCCTTTCTCTTCTGCTACTAGCCGTGGATGCTCACATGGTAGATATGACCTACACATGCAGTGGGTGTTGCTAGTAATAAAGATACTGTTGCATTAATTCAATTATGCCATTTCATTTTCAGTTGGAGCTAAGACCCATTATTCCTGTTTGTCAGATAATTTGTACCCATGTTTTTGTGCTCACAAAATTATTTGTGGGTGTGAATACCAGTAAATGCACCCTCTGCCTAATGATCTGCACCTGCCAGGAGGTATTAGAGTTGCATCTCCTCTTATTTGTGCCTGAGAATGAATATTAGGTGAGAACATTGAACAGCATACACTCTGCTCACAAAAGAAGGTAATCTCCTCTGAAAGCTGCATCTTGGGACGTGTGCTTCAAAACCTCTTCTCACTTCAAAAGCCCTTTTTGGCTCATCCATCTGAAATGAACTGATATACATTTGATATCACGGGTTCATTAAGGTAAAAAAGTTGCCTCCTTTTTTTCCTGACATGGGGCTCTTTTCCTTTCATCATTGTTTACTAGATAACAGACCCAGCCCTTTAATTTCCCACCTATACTGCTGCAAAGAAGCATCTCTTTTCTATGCGCTTAATTACATCAATTTAATTCTCCCCGCAGAACAGGAACTCCCTGGCAGTAGATGCAAAATTCTAAGGCTCCAGGACTAATGCATTGTATCTGAATGAGGAAAGTCTAGTGGATGAGCTCATACTATTCAGAGGATGAATAAACCTTGTTAACTTGAATCTTTCCCCTTCTCTCCACTGCTGTGTGCTTTCTTGATACCTGGAGTTAATTTTCTTAAAAAGCCAAGTCTCTGAGGAACTTACAAGTCCATCAGATATTGCCAAAGTGCTTTTGGAACGAGTCCTTTGAACCATTTAAAAGGCAAGCATAAATCAGGAACAGAAAAGTATTTGGATTTTGTAGGCTGTATTTGCTTTCTTGGGTGATAATTAACATCCCTCCAGGTCAAGTATCAGGTTCAGTGTTTGGAATCAAGTATCAATTATTCACTGTTTGAACATCTCAAGTAGCCAAGTTGCTGGGGAAGGGGGGAGAGGAGACAACGGATAATATCTGGCCTGGCGTTTTTATCAGCTGTTTCAGTAAAGCAGGTCAGCTTTTATGAGACCCTAAAAGAAAGCAAAAGGATGTGAGTTGTGGTATGGGGTGGCCTCCCTAGGGGACAATACAGTGAACCAGTGTAAGAGATCTCCTTCTTACTAAAGATGAAAAGGTTGGATTGTTTCTTCTGAGAGAAATACCCTCAGGAGGGGGAAACAGGACTTTCTGATAAGCCCACACGGTTTGAAGATCTGCAGAGTGGACAGTGCCCAACTTTGGGCCCCTTAGGGTTCGTTGGCCGGGTGATAGATACGGTCTTCTTCCCCCACGGAAAGATGGTTCCCTTGAGAGCTGTCTTGCATCCTTTTCACCCCCAAAGTAGAGGGCCAACATTGCCTTCTGGTTGCAATAATATCTACAAGGCTTTCTGGCAACCAAATCACCCAAGGTTCAAGAGGACCCCACTGAGTACAGGAGTTAGTCACCTATTTAGCCATAGCTTTTCCTTCCCAGCTCCCTCCCCAGGTACTGCAGAGCTGGGATCTGGAGTCCCAGGCTCCTGAAACTCCAACCAGGAGGGGTCTGGCAGCCTGGGAGAAGGGGGTCAGAAAAGCAGGTATCAGAGTCCTCCCATCCATTTATTCACAGGGTTTGCCACCCACAAGTGGAACAGCAGCAGCCTCAGGCCTACAATTGATTTTGCTTTAAAAGAGAAAGCTACCTCAAGTGCCATACTCAGTCTTCAGGATCAAACACTTGTAGGAGTGTGTTGTCTTTATATTTTAGATTCCCACAGAGACATCCGACTCGTTCATGCAACTGGTCAGAGGCACAAATATTTGCTGGGACAATTAAAAACTAACAGTTCACTGCTGTCCAGCAGGGTTTTCATCCCAAAGTGAAATGGGAAAAAAACTGAAAGCTCAAAGTTTTTCAGCAGAGGAAAACTGCTTCTCATCTAGTCCTATGGGGTCACCTAACCCCAGTTGTCTTCCTGCCTAGAGTGGGCGGGGGGGGGGGGGGGGGAAGAGGGGTCATTTCCAAATATTAATTTTGATTATAACTCGATAGCCTTCTAAATTACTAGCAGTTTCTTTTCTGTCATAAATATTTAATTTCCACTGCACTTTATCTCCATGCCAACTGCGCGAGTGTGCAGCGACGTGTGGTAGAATAACTGGCATCTTTAATGAACTAGTGAACATATTTTCTTTCGAGGATATCATCCTCGATCCAGATGTTACCCAGGATAATATTTTCCCTTGTATAGAATTAGTGGGCCATGGTTGACTGAACTTTTTCTTCCTCTCTTTCTCCATCTAGCAACAGCAGACCTCAGGAGGACACATCTTTATAGCAGGGACTTCAAATCAGACCTAGCTCTAATTGGGATCAAAAGCCCTCTCTCACCCAACTACATCATCAGAAATCCTGGTTTGGCTCTATAGAGCATCTAGCCCCGAGCATCTGCCCCAATACTTGAGTGAGCTGGAGGGCCCCAGGAAAGGCAGCATTTCATATTCTCTCTCTGAGCAGAAAGAGAGCTTCGAGTCAGAGACGCTTCCTTTACAAATGCAGGCAACGGCTTCAAAACCATCCTGCTCACAGGTTTTTTTCAGACCAGAAAACATTAGTGTGATCATCCAACCTCCACTTCTGCCCAGCGTGGAGTTTCTGGGTTTTTTGACCTACCGATTTCAGCCACCACCAGAAAGCCTAGTCAGCTGATCTAGAGGCACAAAGGAGTAAGTCTGTTATCATAAGGAAATACCCACCGAGGAACCTCACAATTAGCTGGGGGGGAGATAGCTCGGTCAGCATGCCCCTGCATTGAAGCTCCTGATGTCCCTGAGACAGAAGATACCTGCTCAAAGTGTAATTGAAGAGGAAGAAAGTGAAAGATAAGGCTGGGTATGGAGGATGCGTTAGGAAACTTAAGGGTGAGCATTGGTGAAATTAGTTTAGTGGTAGCTGTTAGGCCTGTGCAAAGTGGCTAGTATTCGCTTTGGATTTGGCCGATTTGGGGGACAGTGATTCAATTTGGTGATGTGAATCACTGTCCCGATTTGATTCAGCTGAATCTGATTCAGAGATTTTTTTTTTTCTTAAAGGGCTGGAGCTGGCACCCGTGGGGGGGCTGGGGGCTCATGCAGCATGGGGCAGCGGAGGAGGCAGCGGGGTTCACCCCCCCTACCCGGCAGCACCCAGTGAGCACTGGGGCTTTTTTTTTTTTAAAGTACCGAGCTGGGGCAGATGGGAGTAGCCATGGGGAGGGGCTGGGGGAGCATGCGGGGGACTGAGATCCCCACCATGGTCCCCTCCCCTGCTCCTAGTACTTACCAGCTTGGAGTTGGCTGCAGCTCCCTGCTGCAGCAGCCACTGGGGACTGCCCAAAATCAAAGCTTTCCGAATCTTTTCCGAAGATTCAGAGACCTTTGAATCGATTTGGACCTTTAAATTGGTCCCCCTATTCGATTCAGAGATTTGGCCACCCAATCAGGCCAAACTGAATCACCACCCAAAGCTTTTCACAGCCCTAGTAGCTGTCTTTCACTCCCCGGGGTATTCAAAATAGCACCAAGAAATGCAGGAGACTAGTAATGACGTGGTAGGGGAAGCTTGACAAAAGTGCCAAAGAAATGCAGTTTTGTTCAGGTTTTAATGAAGGAATGCAGGTAACAGAGAAACTTTAAAGAGGGATAAGGGAGAGCTACAGGGACAGAAGAGGGTGGCAGATACAAGTGACCACTCCATGGGACAGGTTTAGCTGAGCACAAGGGGGATAGGTGCGGGGGGCAGGGGGAGAGGAGCATGCACACGCAAAGAATTGTCATTTTGAAATCTTACATGACAGTTGCAGGAAGAGTCAAGCTTATAGTAGGTGATCCATATCCTTTTCCTGTGTATTTTTGCTGAGAAAGCACCCATTTCTGCAAGTCAGGGCAGTTGGAGATACCCAAGGCACTTCTTTATGGTGTCTGAGTGAATTCAAGCTGCCACACTGTTAAAATCCCAAGGCTGCAGGGCCAGGTGAGTAATATTAGGCACTGGAATAGCAAAGGCAGGCTATGCTCCTGAAGTCAGACCTGGAAAGCTGGTTGCTATCATGAGACATTATTTCAGAAGGGTTAAGGAAAAACTAGAAGTTCAGAGTTAACAGAGGACACCTTTCAGGGCCCCCACAAAAGTGATCTAACAACCTCTGGCATCAGCTTAGAGGCAGGCAGGAAAATATAGAGCAAGGCAAGAACCTCAGCTGATGTAAATGGCTGCACTGATTTGCTTTACCAACTTGCTCCAGCTGCAGACCTGATCCCTCGATCCTGCAGAAAGCTATATAGCCATGTGCATGCATAGCTGGAAGGTCTTCCTTTAGATTTCTCTTTTGGTTTTATGGTCTGTCTTTTACATAACAAATATGAGCCATCGTTGCCAACTCCTGGCATCAAACTTTTTTTTATGCAGCTCTGTTTCTTTATTAAAAAACAAAACTGGAGAGAAAGTGGTATGTCTTGCTAACATCTGTAATAGATGTTGGGTGACTGCCTTCAGGATTGTTAGAGCCAAATCCTAGGGCTTCAGGATACCCATCTATTTTCCACCTTGCTACATATTTTAAAGGATTGGCAATTGAAATATAGTAAATGATGGCCTTGCTTATTTTTCCTCAACTAGATATTCCTCTGCAGATCAAATTACAAACAGCCCTGTGAGTTCCTGACATGGCAAGATTATAAAACACCTGCAAATTGTCATGCCTTCTGTGCTGTGAAATCTGACAATTTAAAAGCTTCCAGCCTGGTCCAGGGAATGATGATTTTTGATGCCCTGTTAAAAACACACACTTCCATCTCAGCTCTGCTAGGTATTGAGGAAATGCATGAAATCTGTAATCCTGCAGTTGTGAGAGCATTGGATGATTGACTGATTTCAAGGGCACTAGCAGTGGTGGTTTGCACGTCTTGAGTTGATTAATAGGTAGTTTGCAGTGGTAGGATCATGGCTATATTTTGTAGTGTTGTTCTATTATTAACTATTTAGGGAGTAGGAGCCTCCGGCAACTTGGTATTAAGCCAGCAATTCCCATATTTATCTGTGCCACCTGGGGATTAAAACAGTTGCTGCCACTCTGGAAAAAGCCAACCTCAAGGCAGGAAAAAAAGATAATGCATGCTTGATCAAAACCTCTTTTGTTCTTTCCGTTGTGCAATAATGGTAGCCGGAGATGTTTTCTAAACAGGAAAGCTCAGCTCAAACACTGGAGGCTGTACTCCACATAGCATGGGTAGGGTGAGGGGGGTCAGCCAGGGCTGTGAAGGCCTGTTTGATTAGGGGATTGAAGGCAAGGAGAAGCCCCCTATTTTGTGACTTCAGTGCCTTTTGAGAGTGCCATCCAGAAACAAGTCCGGTCTCCCCACTCCATACACACCAGCCCCAAAGTAAAAGAGTTAAGCTGCCCTGATGCATGTCACCTGCTTAATGCCACCGTCAAACAGGCCAGAGATGGAGAGCTGGAGGGTAATGGTGAAGGGGTTGTCTTCAGGGTGGCTTCACTACCTCCTTCCAGCTCTGGAGGGTGCAGGCAGGTGAATGAAATCAGGCTTCTTTCCCCCATGATCAAACATACACAGACATCTCATGCTCCAAGTTGGACACACAGATTAATTTCAGACTCTCTCTTTTCTCAAAACCTCTGTTGCTCTTAGTGCTAACCAAGCCTAGAAAATTGGGCTGAAAACACAACTTCCAGAAAGGGCTGATTAGCTGAGGAACTGCCATTTCAGCTGCCATCAATGCGAAGCATACAGCTGCAGTGTGGCTCTAATGCAATCTTAGGCAAATTGTGCTTATATGATTAAAAAAAGAAGAAATTAGATGGGGTGGCAGGCTAGTGTTATAGGGGAAACCTAGGTTTATGACCCCCCCAAATCACCCAGCACTTCCCTCCCTAAAGATCATCACTTTGGTGAATATAGGAGAGAGAAGTTATGGTGGGGAGGGGACGGTGGTACCCAAGAGCAAGCTCAGGCTCAGCGTGCATTGAGGACATACCAGGTAATAACAAAAACTCCACACTTCCAAATCTCTTTGTAAAACAAATGCTCCAGATGGCCTGAAGTGAGGACCTAGTTCACTGAGGAAGTAAGGCCTATTTTAAATACATCATCCTAGGAACAAGTGCAGTTTTCCTGCAGTAGCACATGTCATTCAACTGTTATGGGCTGATATGGCCAGTCAGATCAGAAGCATCAAATAAATGCTGCACCCCCTTCCTCCACCTTAACTCTTCTTATTGCCCACTTTAGCAGTAGGCCTGACCCAGGATCTGACCTTTCCACACTTTTTGTATGCAAGAAAAAAAAAAAAAGAAAAAGAAAAAGTCTGCTGAATGAGATCCTGTAACACAGAGCTGAAATACCAGCTCATTGCTGTGACTGCATGTACAATCATGGGTTTGCCCAAATACCAAACCAAGTTTTTGCATTTTCACTGAAATGCTTGTTAGAGGCCAGAGGTATGCTCAGTAGCTGTTAATGTGCAAAACCTATAGCAGGGGACCTTTTGGATGGATGTAGAGTAGTTGAATCAGCACATGACATCATAAAAATCTTGCTTCTCATACATTTCTGGAACCATCACATCTACAACAGCACTACAGCCCTACCATAAAGATAAAAGTTACATAATGTCTGTGCAGATAATAAAACTGGTAAGGGGCTCACTGTAGGACTTCTGCACTGCTTCCTGTCCCAGGCCCCTCAGGGCTTACCTTCATATACTCTTGACTATGAACATGTCCATAGTTCACTGAACTATCCACTAGAAAGATGACAAGACAATTGAGTTTAGGCCAAATTTCTTTGACTTTGATGAATTTCTTGCATGGCTTCTGCTTGAAAATGTTGGAAAGCAAAAACTGGAAAAACACTAGACCCTACATTTTATTTGCTATGCATGCTTATTTTTTAGGTGATATAAAAAGTGAATGCAGTCTGGAATGAACAAGGACATTTTTTTTAATTAGGCTTTTCTTTTGAATACCGTTATTAGTCATGGTAATGTAGGGCTTGGAGGAACCTCAGGAGGTTATCTAGTCCAGCACTTTGCTCAAGACAGGATATTTTCTTGTCTCTAATTATTCTTGATTATCCGTGAAATGCACTCCTCTCCCTAACTGGAAAAAAAAAATCTGAATCCTTTATGAATCGGAGGGAACATGATAGCACGGCAGTAGACTAAACCTGCTAGAAGCTCTCAAGAAAGATGTTCAGATCTTCTAGGTATAGCTAATGTCTGCAGGTTGATTTTTTTTTTACAGAATCCAAGTGGCAATTTAAAGCAAATTGCTAGTTTAATAGTTCAGTAGGATGTCTTGAGCAGTAATAATGTGATTCCAAATGTTGTCTTTATTTCAGCATGAATAAAATATAGCTGACAGTGCTCTGTTTGTGTGTCAGATTTAGTTGGTATACATGGAAAAGTCTTAAAGGGTTGGGTTTTTTTCCAACTCTGAAACAAAAAAGGAGAATCTGTAGGTGAAGATGTCAGAAAGCAGTGAGGCCGAGGGTAGAGACATGTGACATGCTTCCTGTGGAATAATTTGTTCCCAGATATTACTCTTTAGTACATTTATTTTGTGGTAATGAGTGGACCCATAACCAGCTTGCCCCATCTGCCTGGTGGGACGATTGCTATTACATCTGACCAGTGAAACAAAGCAGCAGGTTTTCATTGAAATAATAGCTGATCCTATGGATTAAATTCACCCTGGGAGCAGATACACCCTCCCACCCCCATGTAATTTATACTGGTATCGAATTCTGTGGGAGAAGAGGGTGTAATTTCTGGGGGAGAGGGGTATAATGTCCCCCCACCCCCCCGAATCAGTTTATTCCACAGTAAATGTGTTGTGTCCAGATCTTCAGTACTTGGTGGTGTTATGTTCACAAATGCACCTGCTACTTATTCTACTTTTGCTTTGCCTTCCCTTTTGTTCCAGAAGCCACTGAGCTAATTATTTGGAGAAAATCATGGTTTTTACTAGGAAGCCCTCTTTCGAGTGGTGAAAAGTGCCCTGGTTTAATTATCCTGACAGTACCACATTATTTAATCCTTTCATCCAGTTCTCAAAATGGTCCTCTCATTCCTGCTACATTATTTCTATTATTGGAGATGGAAATGGCATTATTGAGTGAGGTTCCTTCCCCTTAGTCCAGCTCAGGAGAGACACGCTCGCCTCTTCTCCAGCTATTACACATGGCTTTTTTTTTAATTAGAGTTTATAGGGGAGGGTTCATTGGTTTACACTATCAGCATGCTAAGATTTCTGACTCCCACCTCATACAAAAGGAATAGAAAGGGCTGCCTGCATTCTTTACATTGAGGGACAGTACATTTATTACCAAAGTATCACGTTTAATCAAAATATGCCTAGGAAGATTATAGATTCCAGCTCTGAAGACCATGTTTAAGTTCTTTGAGGAATGCATGTGTGGGAGACCTTCTCCAGAGAGAAGAAGAGACAAGAGAAGAGACTAAATGAGAATGGTGCACGAGACCCACAGCAGTGTTTGCCACAAGCTGTACAAGTATAAGGATAACACAAAATGCAGGGTGCTAAAGGATAAAAGCTTTGAAAAACCCATCTCCCTTATGAGAAAGTCATGCAGTCCTGATTCAACCCATGTCAAAGAGGACCAGGTGGGCTATATGGGCCAAGAAAATCTCTTTGTTATGGGAAGTACTAAGGGCCAGAGGTGAGAATTTGCTGTCATTCACTGCCTGATTTCCCCCGAAGTGAGAAGTGATTCAAACCCCAGACATTTTGCTGACAAGTCTGTATAACCTGGAGTAACCATTGAAACCTGGAGTAGCAATTTTACACCTGGGCAACCTGGGCCCGTAACTGGTGGGAGTAACTACCATGCATGTAACTAAAGGATTCTGATGTGTAAGGGTTTGCCACAATCTGTGCAAGTATAAAGATAACACAAAATGCAGGGAGTTAAAGGATCAGGCTCAGTGGGTTATGGGCACAGCTTCGCCATCCACTGAAGGAGTGAGTAATAGAAAGGGGGAAGGAAGAAAAGCCGCTTGAGATTGCACCAGAGACAAATGAAGCAATGTCATCTCCATTTCCAGCAAGGAAGCACTTTAAAGTCTTCTAATTGCTTGATGTTGAGAAGACAGCTTAATTAGTGGTCAGAGTCGTAAAGCTTCACATACTGTTAAAGCATGCTTGAAAGTTGCTATAATTAGCGAGAAAAACCCTGCAAGAGCAGAGTGTGGTGGGGAAATGTTTTCCATAGGGTTAGCTTACCTTTAATAGAGCATGGTAAGGACAGGCAGCAAAGCTGCATCGCAGCTGGATTATCGGTTCATGAGCACAGCCTGTCGGCTTCGACAGCAACTGAGCAAGAATGAGCTTGTGCATTTGAACACCTATGGTTTCCCCTCTGCTCTGTACTTCCCCAGCTAACTCCTATCTTCCTCCTTCTGAAACCTTTTCATATTAGTATATTCGATCAACGCAGGAACCCCAAAGACACTGCGAATTGCACATGGCCAGCTGAACCCAGTTTCAAGTCAATCTCTTTAAATTAGGGCAGGATTTTTAAATATCCCTAAGTGACAAGGAAGTGTACAAAGCAAGCACACCTGCTCCCGTCTCAGTGAGGCACATTTGAAAATCCCACCCTATAAATCCATCTCTCTCTAATACAGCAAAACAATAGACAGTCCTGTAGAGCCAATACTAGACTCCCGCACCATCACTTACTGTCAAGAGCCACACTTGGGGTGTGACAGACCAAGCACAGAAGCAAGTTCTTCAAGCTCTATCAGCCCCTCCTTCCCTTTAATGTCATAACTGGGGGTGGGGGGAAAGTGAGCAATAGCATACTGTGGGTGGAGCAGCAAAAGGGGCTCCAGGCACTGGTTCCAGGGAGCCTGCACCATTGGGCTGCTGCTGCCTGAGCCAGCGCTGCTACAGAAGCAATATCATCCGCTTTCAGTGTGCAGAGAGCCCGGACAGGTAAGAGTCTCCCTGCATCTACAGTGGTTTGCATACCTTGCCCCGAGTCCAGGTACTGAATGAGCTTCCTGTGCCAATGGACTGCTCAACTACACTCAAGTGGTAGATGAATCCGTTCACTTGGATAAAACTAGCCACCCACCTTGTGACACTTCCTGAGCATCTAGGGTCAAGCTTTTTTTTCCTGAAACTAGCTTTACCAGCCCTCTGAACTCGCCAATAGATCCCTCTGCCAGGAGCCAGGGGCAGTTGGGTATCACACAGTGGCTTGGCTATGTTTAAGGCTCTCACCCTGCTAAACTTCACTGCCAGACTTGGGTCAATGCCAGAGCTGTCAGACAGGCTGGTCCCATGGAGGATCACCTCCATCTATGGTGCAAATTACACTTTGAGTCTTGGCGGGGGGAGGGGGTCTGCAAAAAAAAAAGGTTGCCCATCACTATGCCCTAATAAAATTGGAGGACCCCCCTCCCCGGTTACGATTTTCAAATCTTGCTGTCATCTCATATTTGGGGGGGGGGGCTCAGTCCCCCCGAGCTTCCCCATAATTTGAACCCAGCCTCCATCCATGTCTGAAAACTTCATTCTTGATTTTTTGTTTGTTTGTTTTTTAACCATAAAGTTGAATTTTCCGTGGAAAAGAAACCCGGGTTTTAAGCAGTGCTAATTTGAGTGACACTTAGGGACTCATCGAAGAGAGATTTTTCTGTTTAAACTTTTTGTTTCGCTAAAGCTTTTGTGGGTTTTCATTAATGTCTTAATTATTAGTTTAACACACATACTTTAGTCACTCCTATTAGGTAGGCCTTGCACAATTAAGCCTGTTCTCTTGCTGCCAAGGTCTCTTTTTCTGTTTGTGCATCTTCCCTGCAGTGATTGCTGCTCTTGAGGAGGCAGCTGCTATTTGATCACTCCTATCCTTTGTCAGCCTTCAGTAACACTACCTTCCAGGAGTTAAGTATTGCCAGGAAAGCATATGCTGAGCATGCCACCCTTAGGCTCATGCTGTGATGTCAAGGAAATAAATTAACGGTCTCACTCTAAATAATGTTATACTCCAATGTCATCTAACCAGCATGCTTTGCTTTTGATTGCTCTCTGTGCTTGTGGCAACTATTTGGAGCTTAACAAAATCTATATACTGAGTGAAAGTCACTGAGCAGCGAGCTCACCGAATGATCTGAAAAATGCAAATAGGTGAGATCTTCACTTGAGCTGTCTGTTACCGGAGATGAGGATGGATTTTATTCATAGCTTTTCAGAGTGCTTTTTTGGTCTTCCTTGGCTGGCCTGAGATCTGATTGACAAAGCCAGGTAGCTCCTCTCTTAAACATCCTCACTCAAAGGCATGGACAGAATAGCTTTGGTTATGAAGGAGGGATGTGGCCACTCAAATTTGGCCAGAAATCTTAAGATTTGTTAGAAGCTGGTTTTGCAGATCCTAAAACCAACAGAGAACTGTTTTTCTAATGGGATTTTTTTGTCTTGAAACAAATCCTCTCTCTTTCCTGCAGTGTCATGGCCCCAGCCTTGTGGCCCTGGTGACTTGAAAATGAAGCTGAATATAAGCAAAAGTGCAGTTTCACAATCCAAGTAGAGAGAAGGGTGACTTAGAATGCTTTCCGGGTGAATAGTTTGGGATAGAAGAGGGGTTCAGAAATAGTTACATTTGCGTGTGTGTGTGTGCGTGTGTGTGTGTGCATACATGCACCTTTTTTACTGTATTTTTATTATTATCATTTATGATTTGCATTGTGGTAGTGTCTAGGGACCCTGGTCATGGCTTAGGGCTTTGTTGTGTTGGGCACTATAGAGAACAAAAAGGGAAGTCTCTGCCTAAAGGAACTAACTACCCCCCCCCAATTCATCTTCTCTGCCATGAGATCAAGTATTTTAGAAATGCTGAGACTTTTATAGCTAGAAAACACACTGAACATCAGATGTCTTGAACTGGTGCCCAACTGCATGGCATCAGTTGCCATTAGCTGTCCAAGGTCATGATTCTAGACCATCAATGGTAGTCAAGGGCCATATGTGAGAAAGGTCAGGAGAAGACGGGGCTGGCCCCACACTGATTCTGAGGCTGCCCTCTGGTGATTAGGTTAAGAAGCAATGCTGATATCCTCCAGATCACTAGATGCACCACAATACGGGGACCTTTTATGGCTCTACAGTTGGGGATCTGCACCTTAGCCCCACCTTTTTTGAAGTCATGATGGGAAGGGGAATCTACCTTTTTCTAGAGCCATTCGGGAAGTTGTATAGTGTCCCACCCATGATATGCAGACTGTAGCAGCTGCAGTCACTGGCTTATGGTGAGTGAGCAGAGATCGCTGTATTCCTTTCCACTTGCTGCCTACAGTAGTCTTTGCCGATGCAGTGTTAGCAGGGCTGTTATCATAGGCTCTCTGCAGACTCTGGCAGATATCACCCTGAGATTTGAGTTTGATCTTTAAGCTTTTCTTTTCTGTTGTGAAGACTAGAAACTTTGTTTGAAAATAAATGCCAATGCCTGATGGTATCCTGTGAACTAAGGAGCTGATATGGACATCGGTGCCTATAGCCCTGGTCAGACCTGTTCCCCAGCACAGGGGACTGTCACAACAAGCATGGAAAAAAGGAACCCAGTCATGCCCCTTTTGATTCCAGCCATGCCCTTCTTCTGCTGGTTGGGAGAGTGATTGTCAAGGGACCACGTACAAAACGAAGATCCTCCAGGAGAAGAATCTACTGGGGGGGGGGGGGGACCATTCGGAATCGATGGGGAAGGGATAGTGGCCAGAGTACTGCTCAGAAATGAGTCCACAGTCACTGAGGATAAACTTCAAGGTCACAGACACTGTGGAAGCCCCAGTTAAGCCCTTCCAGCTGCAGAAATAATTATTAGCAATTGAATGATTAGTCAAAAGTATTAACAGACTTGTTATTTATTCATTAATATTTTAAAACCTCTCAAATCCCTCTTTATCCTATTGAGGGATTCCACTCAAACTCTTTCATGGAACTTTGACAGATACGCTTAAGCAAATGCTGATTATAAAGGAGCTATAGTTCTTCAACTGCCTTATTAATTTTGTTCCCTTTGGACATTATTTCCCCCTTCCTGTTTGGCTTTACTTTTTAATTAAACCATACAGAAGATTTGTCTAGGTATTGATATGGAGGTATTAGGGCTCTTCTTCTCAAAAGAACGTATGCACATTTATTTATGTCTATGTTTTTGCCTGAAACCTTCTTGTTATCTGCACTGAACAAGATGGCTGGATGTCCTACCTCCAAAATGTATGTGTGATGCATGGGAAGTGGGGATGGCTTGCCTTATAAGTAGTGGATTGGGTTAGATTGGCTCCTACTTCAAAAGGCTTGAATTCGGTTCCTAGTCCGACTTTCTCTAGAATAGACATAACAATATTCCATTTCCTCTGCTCTGTGTCTGTCTGTCCCATTAATGCTGTAAACTCTTTGGGGCAGGACTATCTTGCCATGCACATATATATATCAGCAAACCCTCACAGTTGAGGATGATTGTCTTCCATGCTTGCTTTATCCATGAGTCCAAGATGGCTGATGAGGCTGATTTGGGGTTTGACAGACTCAGGGACATTTTCCCATGGGGGTGAGTGACTCTGGATCTTGATTTGGTCCATGACATGCTGTTTCTACCACTCCTGTTTTTCCATCTCCTGTTGTCATCATAAGATGTTGAAGTACTAAGATCCTCGCAGAAGAGTCTTCCTCTGTTTGGGGTGGTCCTGAGTGATAGTTTCCCATGAGTTGATGTCAATGTTGCATCTTTTCAAGTTGGCCTTGAGGATGTTCTTGAAGGTCTTTCTCTGCCCTCCTCTTGAGCATACACCTTGACTAAGATGGGAGAATAAAATTTGCTTTGGGAGTCAGGACTTGGACATCTGGATAATGTAGCCGGCTCAGCAAAGTTGATGTAAGATGATCATTGCCCCGATGCCTGTGGTGTTTGTTCGCAAGAGGATGCTAATGTTGGTGTATCTGTCTTCCCATTGCAGTCAAAGGATTTTCCTCAGGCAACATGGATGGTACTGTACCAGTAACTTGAGGTGTCTCTTGATGAAACACATATTTCCTCAGGTACCGAAAGGCTGCTCTTGCACTTTTCAGGTGATGTTAGATTTCTTCACTGATATCAGCCATCTACAGGAGATGGCCTCTGAGGTATGGGAAATATCAACGTTCTCCAGAGTCACACTGTAAATATGAATTACTGGAGCCAGGGACTGCTCATTAAGAGCTTGTTGATGGAGGACCTTTAAATATTAAGTGTTAGTCCCATTTTCTTGAAGACTGTCACAATCATGGCATCTGTAAGGTCATCTAGGATTTCCTCATCATTCCAGATCCTTAAGATTAGGACATGGAGCTTTGATGTGAGCTCCTGTAGCTCCTGCTTGAAGATTTCAGTGCAGATTCCATCAGCTCCAGATGCTTTATTTTCCTTCAGCTGCTTGATGGCTTCCCTTACCTCATCAAGGATTGAAGGGATTCCTAGATTGTCTCTGACTGGGTGTTGCGAGATGGAACTCAACAGAGTCTCAAATGAGAAAGTCTTCAAAAAGCTCCTTCCAATACTACTTGACGGCTCCCCTTTCCTTGATCAGGTTTCCTCCATCCTTGAGTCTCAAAGGGATTGGTACCCGAGTGCTTGCACTGTAGATGGCTTTGGTGGTACTGAAAAAAAACTGTATGTATTGTGGATGTCAGTGAGATGTTGAATATACTTCACCTTGCCTTCCCACCATTTGTTCTTCATATGATGGGTCCTTCTTTGGGCCTCTGTCTTGGCTAGTTGGTGATTCAATTCCTTTGGCTTGGAATCGATGTTGTTCTGCCAAGCACAAAAGACCTTGCACTTGCAATCAATCAGCTCTAGGATCTCCTGGTCATTCCCATCAAATCAGTCTTGATGTTTCCTGGTAGAGAATCCAAGTGTCTCTTCAAAGGTGCTGATGACAGAGGACTTGAAGGCTCCCCAAGCACTGCTGACAGTATCCCATTGTTGTTGATGACTGGAATTCACCAGTTTTTCACTCAGGTACTGGTGAAAGAGGTCTGGCTTGACTGGGTCGTCGAGTCCTCCAACTTTCGTCTTTTTTTGGCATGGCTTCTACTGCAGCCATTGTTTGGGAGCCACAAGGGTTGAATCCAAGCACTTTCCCTTCATATGCACGTACTGTAAAACCAGATAAGGGATGCTATTTTTCAATGCCATCATAGCCATTCAGAACCTATGGAAGGCTGTTTTCAGTGTATTCCACAGAAGTGCAACAGCACAACCTCTGAGAGAGACTCGGTGATTGCTTCTTTTGTGACAGCTCTATTTAACCTGTGCTGTATCCAGGGCTGACTTGTGTGGGAGAAGCCTGGAAAGTAGGAAGAAGGTAAATGAAGTTTAATTGGACTGAGAAGAACAACCTTGTATGGCCATTTTAACTAACTGATTATATAAAAATATGTTGCTGCTGTTGTATTTGTGGTTGTCGCCATTATTACGGACTTCTCTTCCAGTAACACCTCAGTTAAGAGTTAGGGCTCCGTTGTGCTAAGTGCTTTGTCCAACCAACCTTACTCTCTGGATTAATGACAGGTGAATGAAACTAGAAAGTGGGTGGGGAGGAGGAGGTTAAGCATGAGAAGGTTAACCTCATGCCTAATGTCACTTCCTATACAGCTGCTACAGTTTTGTGGCCAGAGCCCTGGGAAGATGCGACTAAAGCACAAAGATGCACTCAGAATGGTAGAATTTGTTGCAATCTTAAAGGCTTTTTACAGGGTGGGTTTATTAACCTTAGCTACCCTGTGGAGTCTTTTGTTCCTCAGCTGCTGATTAGTCAGAGAGGCGAATGTGAGTCAAGGTGAGGGAAGAGGTGAAAAAAAACTTCAGCAGCTTCTTAGTGCCACTGCATTGTCTCCGACACATAATTGCTTTCTAGACATGCAGTTCAGCATCTAATTGCCTCTGACTCTTTAATGCCTTCAAGGCAGGGCAGGGTAGTGACAGGCTCCTTGCCTGAAATAACAAAATTGCCCCCCCAAATTCTCCTCTACTTGCATAAAACAGCTAAGTGAAATCAATGGTCTCTGGGCCGTCTCCTCCTCCATTGGCTTTGTGGAGCTGGCTGTCTGCTGATTGCTCCCCGTATGAGGACCACGGCCTTTTGTGAGCTGCAGGAACTGCTTTTTGTCAGCCACTGCTCTGTGAGTTGCCAAGTACAGCATTTATTGACTTGTTTAACATCCCCTGAAAGCAGCCGCCCTCCCTCCCTCCGTGAATTCATTAATAGACTTTCTGATTTCCTGCATGTAAGCCCCGTGCCTGCCTTAATCTCTTATATCTTTTAATTAGGCCGGTCTCTTTTGGAGGACAGAAGGTGCATTTCTCAAGCAGATTAATGTAAAGTAAAGCCAGGCTCCGGCAATTTTATGTGCTGTTAAGTTTTAATTGACACGCAGCTGTCCTTTTTGGGGCAGGATTTCCTGCCGCTGTTGTTTCTTTTGTTTCCCCATACAGGATGCTCCAGGCAGAGGCTGTCGCAGCCGAGGCTGGTCCTGGATCAGATCTGAATTAACCTCCAAATACAGCTAAAATACAAAGGTGCCCTTTCTGTAGCCTCCCTTCAAGTCCTTAATTCTGCAGGGTGAACCACTGAAAGCAACAGCAAAGCCCCTTGGGCCTCAAGGATACAGAATTGGGTCCTTCAATGCTCATCCTACAGTGCCCTCTTGTGGCCCCCTGTATTTATTCGTTTCACTTTCGTGTTTAATTTGCTCCTTCATTTCAGATTTCCAGCTCTGGTCAAAATTTGCTCCATCCCCGTGAATCTGGCTGTTTAAAGAACCAGTCGACTGCCGGATTTTGCCTTATTTTTCATTAACGGCCCAGTGCTATTTTGTTCTTTGCCAGATATAAAGCAATCCGCTAATCCAATAATTGGGTAGTTCGTGCAAGTTAAAATAATACTTTTGTTTTCTCTCGCACAGTTGGAGCATTTCTTTCCTGGCTTGTCTTCCCTGCAGACCTGAGTTAGCAACCTGCAGCAGCGAAGGGACAAACTATGCATTTTTGTGTATATAACTTCACGTTACTCTCATAGACTGAATTTCATCTTCTGTCGTCTGCCTCCCCAGAGAAGGTCATAGGTGCCTATACTACCCTATACGGGCAAATCACTGATCAGTTTGAAGGGGTGTAGGTTGTAGCCGTGTTGGCCTAAGGACATCGGCAGACAAGGTTCTTTGGGTAAGTCTGATACCTTTTATTAGACCAACTTAAATAGTTGGAAAACAATTTTAAGCAAGCTTTCAGGTTTAAAAACCCTTCGTCAGGCTGAGGAAGTTTCTGCAGTTGGTGTGTGATCAGTTTGAACACACTGATCGTGGTCAGGAGCCCAGAAGCATTTCTGTTTCTTAAGATAAAATGCTCAGTGATCAGTAGACACAAACATATCTGCTCACCTTAGCATTTGGGATTGCAAACTTTCCCTTGCTTGATTTCCGCCACTTCCATATTTTTTGACAGAAGTTTGCAAAGAGAACACTTTGCTCTGAATCAATGGGAAAAAATATTAGACAAGTGAGAATAAAAAAAAAAGGATTAATTCCATTCAAGTCAAGGAAGAATTTCTTTTGTTTTATGTCAATTGGGAAAGGATTCCAAATAAAATAGTTATTTCATTGAAAAAATTATAATGTTTCGGTAAGGCAAACACTTTCAATGAGAACATTTTCATAAAAAACTTCTTTATAAAAAAACCCGATGACCTCAGATTAAGATCTTCTTGCACTGTCTCATTGTCAAGGCTCTGGGTCAGAGATTAGAAGAAACTTGTCTTCTTCTTACCAAAGTATCTCAAAGTACCTCAAAAGAGAAGCAGTTATGGCTATGGCAAATCTGTTTTTAATTTTGGATTGGAGGCTTCTGGTTGTATTTTTATAGTGTTTTCCCTGCTCTTCTTTTATCTTCATCTTGAAACCTAGAGAAAGTTGACATTCAGTCACAAGAAATTACTATATGCCGAACAATGAGTTTGACTACCTGGTCCTGACTGAACTGCAGCGCTACAGGTATGTGTTAGAAAAGCAGGTGATAACTGAATGGATGTACATAATCTAAGGCATATAAGGAAAAAAATGCAATAACTCTATTCATATTGGAGTACTAATCATGCTTATCGAAATGTTTACCAACTGCAATTTTCACCGCTTAGAGCTGAACCATCCAAGGCAATTGAAGCACTCCTATTGACGTCAGTGGGCTTTTCATTATTTCCCAACTAAAACTGTGTGATTTAACTATGAAGTGGAGATGCAGTTGACCTGTTCAGCCTGCATTTGCTGGCATGTGACTTTGCCCATGACAATGACAGCTGTGGAGAACTGGGGGAATGCTGCTATTATGGAAACATCTTATGGCCCGCTCTGTATCAGTGCGATAGAGCCCTGCCCGCAAGCCAAGTTAGAGCAAACCCGGGTGCGAGGAAACCAGACATGAGACACTACAAGAATACCAAGACAAGGACCATCACTGTAGACACGGTAGCAACATATTTAGCTATGAAAAGGCAAATCTTCAGTTGCAACCCTGGTGAGAGCTATTCGACCAGTGTCAGGAAGGGGGAGATCTTTCCGCTCCAACAGGTTGACAGAGCAGGACTGAAAGGCAGGATTTGCCAAAGGCAGGCTTTGACTTGGTCCCCATGAGAACCAAGGACACCAAGGCTAAGTCACGTCTCCTTAGACGCCTGAGGGGAATGGCAAATGTAGGGAAGGTTGTGCGTGCATAAGGCTCAATCCTTGTCTGAATGTCTTGTGTCCTCAGGCAAAATAAACCTACTTTCATTTTGAAGAAGCTGCTTCTATGGCCCTGCAGGGCTGCGGGTGCCAAGCCTCTTGGCTGTTCCCTGGGACTCTACAGCCAGGGGCGGGGAGGAGGACGGCATAACCAAGAGGTTCAGTTAAGAACAGATTGATAACAGGATCCCACCCTAAAAAGAAATGAATGCGTAGGTCAGCTGCTTGAACAGGTCTGTGATGGGGAAGGGCAGTGCCTAAGGAAGTGTCTTGGGGGAAGGGGTTTCAGACTGACAAACGGATAAGGATACCCCACCAGGAATCCCCATGTGTGCCGTAAATGCAGAGTGTGGTGCCTGAAAGTGCTCTGTATGCATGATCAGTAGCCTAGCAAGGGGTGGGCAAAGCGGGCACCAGCTGCTTAGATGGGGCACAGAAGTAGCAGCTACCACTGCTACCAGCCCCTGGCACTGCCACCACCCAGGTACCGACCTGGTAGTGACACCTCTGCTTACAATAACACTGAAGGCTAACGCCTCATTGTTGCCAAGATCTTTCAGAAAGCATTTCTCTTGATAACCATGGCCTGGTAAAACCCGTGCAGTTTTCAAAGTGCGAGTCAGGCCCTTTCATTCAGCAGAATTTCCTGGTTTAAACAGAGCGAGATAGTGCAAAGTGACCCCTGGGTATGGGGTTCATTCTTTCAAAGGGAGGGAAAAATCCCTCTGTAAACGTGCAATGTAAGACTATCCACCATGCGCTGTTATCATGTGGGGCTTTCTTGGTGAGCAGCGCTTGATCCTGATATTGCATTGCAACCGATCGTAAAACAGAGACAATTTTCCACTACTGGAAATAATAGGAAAACACTGGTGCGCTCTAACATGTCACATCACCTCTCGAACGGGTGTTACACGTGGGGAACAAGGCTTTAGTTGTCTCATCTGCTGAGTGTTATTTCTGACTCAGAAGTTCAGTAGCACAAATGGTACCGCTAGGTCAGGGCTACCTCTCAGTGTGGCATCCGGTAGATCAAGGAGGGAGCATGGAACGTGGCGGCACATAGGGCAGGGAGAAGAAAGCAGAGCAGCAAGTCAGCACAGGCCTGAGAGCAGAAAACAGAGCAGCAGATCGGGAAGGGGATTGAAGTGGGGGAGGGTGTGGAGTAAATTTGTGCCATGCTTGCCAAAAAGGTTGGTCCCCTTGTTACTAAACTATCTCGGTTACCTTTTACATGCACTCATGGATCAATCGTGGTACAGACATTTCCAACTAAACATCTCCCCTATGGATTTACTGAGTGTCTGGGTGTTGATGGTTTGCAGAAAGTCGACTTTATTTTTACTTTGTTGCTTTCAGACTTGCTGCTGAGTCCTTCTTCTATCCTCAGATGCTCTAACTGCTCCCCCATTGCACAAGGACGAGGACGTGTTCTGTGCGCTGGATGTTTAAAAGATCAGGCAAACATTTCACACGTGGTACAACAAAATATTATGAGGTAATTTTATTTTGTTTTCCATTTTTAGGTAAAAATATGACAGTATACAAGATAATCTTATTAAAGGTAAAAATACATTATTTTGTTGGTTTTTTTCTCTAAACAGATCTACCTACAGTACACTTTTTATTTTATTTTTTTATTTATTTTTTTTTTACAAATATAACTATTATTCTATTAGGCTATCTGTGTTCTCATCTGGCACTTAAGATCTGGTCACAGGTCACCTTCTGGTCCTGCTTATTTTTCTGAGCTGATATCTAAATATAATGGTCAGCCTATAGGTGCGCCTTGTAAACAAATAATACAGTTTAGTGGTTCCAAAGTAGTAAGGTGTGCTTTCAACAGCTGAAATCCATAACATCAGCTAAACGAGAAGCAACTGAATATTCAGCTGTGTTGTGCGGACTGATCGCTTTTCACTTGCAAGAGTGCAATCTGCAATCACACTGAGTCACTGGGTTTAATTTCTCCTTGTTTTTGAGCTGAACACACAACTCACAGCAAACCATTCAGTTGGCAAATACCCCTTTGTGCTGATGGGATGTCCTTCGTCAGTGAGATTTTATTTCTTTTTAATTAACGCGTTTATGGTTTGAAACTATCCAACCGTGCGCCTATAAATTTCATTTACTCCGTGGCTTGCCATTTGACATCGCAAATTTGAGCTGAGTTGCTTCATTATGATTGGTCACATAGTGTTGTTGCTCTTCTTTGAATTGGATGAGTTAACTCTTCCCATTAAATCTCTAGGACAAATACTCCTGGGAAGAGTAATTGAGAGGACTGTATTTTAGTGTGTGACTTTACATTTGCTTTTCATTAACTACAGCGCTATTCAAATTCAATTTTACTGACGACCATGAAAAGCAAACAGAAAAGGAGTGTGCACACATATGGGAATGTGACTATGTTTGAAAATAGGAATGGGTATTCATGGAGCACTCTTCAGCAGGCTTCATCCAGCTCTAAACCCAAGTGTTGGTGAGTCAGATCCCCAGGTGGTATAAATCAGCGTAGCTTCATTGGAGCTATGTCAGTTTATACCAGGTGAGCATTTGGCCCTTTGCCTTCGTAAAAGGTGCTTTGGGTATCTAGAATAACCACGATTATCTTTTGGAGGTGGTGCATCTACATCTGATGTCGATGGGCTCATTTTTACACAGATGCGTCCCCTTTATATCATAAAGGATTTATATGAACATTGGCTTCATCCAATACCACAGTCTAATGCACAGTGCCCCTACCAATATTTGTTAATTAGCAAAAAGTTGAGTGTTCAGTACTCATCTCTTGCAGTGTTTTTGCTCTCTTAAAATGCTGGTTGAAATATCAAATAAATGTTTAGAAAACTAGTCAGCTTTCCCTTTCTTTACCCTCAAATGTCCTTATTTAAGTTCTTCCCAAACTTGTCACTCAGCTGTTGTATTAGTCTTGCCAGCTCTCCAGTGGCTTGTGATTTTTCTTCCAAAAGTTCATAGCGGAGACTGGAAATATCTTGCTTAATCTCTTTAAGTTCTCCTAAAAGAAAAAAGATATACGTAATCTTGTTAATAAGGTTGAATTATACCAGTCCTGGTATAGTTAATTCCTGAGAACAAGTTAAGTTAGGAGCATAACCTATGGGACTGAAATGAGTTGTGCTGGAACTGAACTGGCGTTCCAGCTCTAATAGTAGCTACTCAGAACCACACTGCAACATACTGAATGAATCAATTATGAATTACATACTGAACTAATCACAGAATTAATCACATTGCTGACAACAGTCCTATGTAGAAAGTTCCTGTTCTTTCTAAAACCTCTACTGTTCCACTTAAAAGTCTCTGGTTTACCTTGGAACCTTTTTGGGGATTTGGAGAAATGATGCTTTGAGCCTGTGCACAATAAGTAGAGTGCTATATAGAATAGGAAACTATATATCCTTTCTACCTGAGGATGATTCAGACCAAGGTTTTGACAAGGGACCTTCAAAGACCCCTAGGGAGGCACTAACGTGCCATTAAGAAATATGGATGTACTTGAAAAACCTATATTCCAGGCAAATAAAGAATGGGATCATGTTATGAAATGTAGAAGGCTTAGCATATTACAGATACTAGGAGGAAGCCTTTCCTCCACTGTAGCCCCTGTATGACAGAGTCTAGGAGAAGAAGTCCAACAGTGCAGATACTGTGCAGGGCAGTCATAAGTTTCCCGTATACAAGTCCCTTTATAAGGTCGCATGGAGGGGAAGTACCGGAGACTATGAGGCTGGGGTGGGTGGATCTATATGTACGGCAGGGCAGTTATCCTTCGCTGCGAGAGAAACTTGGAATTCCAAGTGCACACAGGTGGTTTGAAGCCACCCATGTCCACCTTCCCACTGAGAAGGTGTCTCCAGGAGCTTCAGCTACCAATCTCTGATTGGCCACAGTAGTTGTAGCTTAACAACACTATCATGTGACACGGTTCTCACAGTGGTCATACCATTATCAATAGTACAAACCACTTACCTTCATTGACTTCATCATTTTCTCGATCCACCTGAGCCTTCAGTACATACCGCTTAATAAGACGCTTCATTATTTTCTGAAAAATGAATCAAGATGGTTAAATGGGAATAGACTTGCCTACATCTCTGCGTTCTACATCTGTTAAGCACTGCTTAAGCAACTGAATTCACTGTGAGAGAAATCCTGGCTCCACCGAAGTTAAGTTTTGCAGTTGACTTTTGCCAGTATCCAGGTTTTTCTTCTTCCATGATGCACTTCACGTTACAGTAATGGGTTGTGCACAAGTAAGGATCCTAGATGAAAGTCATATTACAGCCTATTGTAGGACACGTGAATTTGGGAGCCTCTACTCAAAGAGTAAACAGATACGATCCAAGAGCAAGCTATGCATAAGGTCTGGTCTAGGTTTCTGGGGGTCTTGGCTAGGCATGTTGCTGTTTCAAATATTTGCAGAAAAGAATCTTGAGAGAGGGAAACCAGTTTCATTAATGACTCAGAATGCAACTACTTACTGTAATGGACCATGTACCTGATCCAAAGTTCATCAATTTCAGTAAAAAGAGTCGTTTTCTCTGGTAAGCTTTGGATAAGGCTTCAAGGAGAAATAGGAAACCCAGGCCCTTGGCACACATTAATTCAAAGGACCATGGGCTCTGACCCTCGATCCCAATGATTGTGCCTCCTGCCATACCACATATGCATGGCAGGAAGCACAATTGTGAAATCACTGATCAGATCCCAGTTGCATCTTTCATCTCACCAGTGCAGAAGAAGTTGGGAATCATGATCCCAGGCTTTCTCTGCACTGGCAAATTGAAAGCCAGGTGCCTGCAGCCCAGCATAACTCAATACCATCCTGGGGCCAAAAAGGACCAGCAGCTGGCCTCAACCCTGGAGAGACCAAGATCTAGTTCAAGATTGGGGGCTGTCTGGGCCAGGACTGAAAAACCAATTAATTGTCAGATGATTGCTAACACTAGGCCTGGGGCAGTTGGAAACCAGGGCTGTCTTAGGCTGGTGCTGACAATGTTGTCAGCAGGCAGGTTGAAGACTGGGGATGTCCAGTGCTGATTTCAACAATCAGCTGATTATTAAGCATCAGCCCCAAAGAGCCCTGATGTGTGGACACCACATTTTCAATTGAAGGCTCCTTACAAACCAGCCATAAGAATGTTCTACATTATATGAGAAACACTTTTATGGATGGTTCGCCATTTTATGGTACCTTAAATTGGGTGCATGTGTAGCATCCTTGCCATTTATGTTGTGATAAATGGGTTAATTGCAGCATAAATGTAATGTGTAGAGGGCCCTCAGTGAAGGACCCTCAGAAAAATGGAACACAGTTAGAGAAGTGGATTAAAATGAATAAGAATTAGCTTAGAAAAATAGTATGAACTGATTACATCCAAGGAAAAAAAAATACTACATAGAAATATGAAAGAGGAGTTTGCTGGTTAAAAAGAAATAAAGAAATATATGAGTATGATATGCAATGTTTGTAATTATGAGCTTGCAATGTGATGCTGTTGCAAAAACTCAGAAGGCCTGCAGATCTATCCATAGAATAAAAAAGGAGGATAGTCTCTTTCCTAGGATACACTCAGAGTTGTGTGTTGTTTTCAGATCTTTACTATGCAAAAGACATTAATAAACTGCCCTAAAAATAATCTAAAGAATGGAAATACATCAAAAGGAGTAAACGAAACTACCTCTCCAAAGTGAGGCATCTAAATCTGTTCTAGACACCTAAATTATGGTTCTGGGTAAAGCACTTGGTTAAGATACTCAGTCAAGTTTTGAAAGGCTCAGACAGATTGGAGATGTACAGATACCCACTTGGAAGGAATATTCTAATGCAATGAGGAGTGAAGGGACATGATCAGGCCCCCCTCTTGCTTTGTTCCTTTCAATTCTGCCACCGATGGTGAAGTGAAGCTCACCACCAGCTGGAACACGATACAGGGTCCAAATGACATTATTGAGTCCATTCAATATTTTTCTTCTCTTTCTCTAGGTTTTCTGGATCCTGAATCTTTCCTGAGATTAACTGAGAACGACTCACCATTAGCCTTCAAGAATACCTGCCCTGACTGCTACTTATTGAGCATCCAGCGACTGTGGAAGGAAAACTTTCTCTCTGGTCCAGGCTCACATTTTGCTTTAGATGTTGCTAAGAAACTTAGTATCAGGGCACGGGGTCGGACTTGATGATCTGTTCAGGTCCCTTCCAACCCTAGAAACTATGAAACTTTCCAAAGTCTCTGAAACATCCAAAAATCCAGGCTTCCCTCATGAGAACTACATTCTATAGTAACATAAGGCATGTGAATGACCAATAAATATCTGGTTACTCGTATATATGCTTTGAAGTAATGAAAAGTGAAATATTTAAGGACTGTGTCTTCCTACCAGGAGAGAGATCTGGCTAACCAGGTGGGTCAGATAAGGAAAGTATACATGAGCCACAGTGCACGTACTGTATGCTGGAGATGGCCAAGGTAGCAGAATCCAGAGGGAGGTAGTGTTGCCACCTGAGAAAACATAAATGGAGGAACATTTTGGGGAAAGTGGGGAAAGGCTGGATTCAAAAGAAATAACTTTAAAAATAGGAGATGGAAACAGGGAAGTCACAGAAAAACAAGGAATCAACACACAATTCATGCTATTATCTTGGCATTTACCATAGCATAGCATAGCATTTACCTGCACTGACCACAATATTTGCTGGTGTGCCTGTATTTACAATGGGAAATGCTCCCAATACTGTGGTCAAGTTCAGTTTCAAGTGGCAAGGGTGAAGATTGTCATGGTGGCAACTACACCAGGACATATGCTGTAGTAAGATTTGTCCGTGGATATCGAAAACCAAGAACGCGATGCATTTTGGCCAAGATTCTGCCAGGGGAAGATCACTTTCTGGGCTTTGAGACATTCGACTGTATTTTTGCCTTATTGGTGTATTGTAGCCATTTAGTTTTGCATGCCCACTTTCCTTCAACTCTGCTACTTTTTCTTTTCCTTTTGTGCTAGAGTAAGTGAAATGGTTTTTCCATAACATAGTTACTGGCACAGTGAAATTAAAAAAAACCACCTGGCTCAAATTTCCAGAAGTATCTATTGATGTGGGGTGCTTGGTTTGAGATGACTTAAGGCCTGCCTTCCAGAAAGGGCAGCACTTTGCAGGTAAAAAACCTCCAGTAACCCCACTCCTGCCGGCTTCTGGCCTGATGCACTTCAGGCATGTAGCTACATTTCTGGAATCAAAAGTGAATGTCTGTTCATTTGTTTATTGGTTCAATCTACACAGCTTAGACTAGCCTATGAAGTTTACTTCGATTCAGCCTTAGGTTTTTGACTGTTTGTGATTAGACAAGGTGATAAACTACTTGTAAATCACTACCTTGTATTCTGAAATCAGTCTCCTTTATGTACATATTGGCCCAACCTTCAAGTACTCTCTGTACCATCAGCTACTCTAGTACTTTCTGTAGATCTTGGCATGCTGGGAATGAGAATGAAAGGACAATCTTGTGTCAGGAGACTGAGATTTGTCAATGGTATCCTAAATGCTTTTTAACTTTTGCTGGGCCTCAGTTCTCCATCTGTAAAATGGGGATGGTAATACTGTCACACATTGCAGGGGGCTGGTAAGATTAAATTAAGTGTTTCAGATATGCCCAGATATGATGGATCTCAATTGAGACACTGCTTACTCCAGGTCAAGAGTAACCAGAGGTTGTTACCGTTTGATGGAGGTTCAGATGCTAGTTAAGGGGGTCTCAGCTCAGCATATCAACCCACTTTGCCAAATTCATTGTCAATTTAAGGGCCCCACCTTGTCACCCTGATCATCAGACCCATGCACAGGCTTAGAGCAAGATGGGTGTTTTATACCCAGCACAAATCTGTCCTGTATTTTTCTGACAAAGCTCCTACGTGCATCACTTGAACTTTGCAAGTCACAGCCCTGTCGTTGGAGCTCTCAGACTTCTCGTTCTGCATGCCTTGGCCATTTTACATTGTCACAGCATTAGGGGCCTCTAAAATCCTCCAGAAAATTGCACTTATCTGCAGTATAGAAATATCTGCAGTATAGAAATATCACATTAAAAATCTAGCCATATGAAATGGCCAGGAGAGCAGCTACTGCATTAGACATTCTCCTAGGTGCACAAAACTGTTATCTGCTGGCTTGATTACTGAACTGATCTGTACTGTTTGTTCCCTCTGTAATCTATGCCATTGCCTCCCCTCCCCGCCTTTTATTATTTTTACAATTCTTTCCTCAAACTTCAGACATTTTCAGCAATGTCCTTTGAGGATAAGTCTGGTAGAAACAGTGTGTGTGTGTGTGTGCATATATCTATATCTATATCAATATCTATATCGATAGATAGATAGATACACACACATATATATATACAATCTCTCTTTATAAAATGGATCAGTTTTTCAGTGCTGCCTTTGGCATTAGTAGAGAGTTGCCTGGTAGAGGTGGGCCCTGACCTGGCATGACCCTTTGTCATTCTAACTTGAAAATAATAGCTTCTGTTGTTGAAAACCTAGAGAAGTAGTGTGACTGGCAGAATTTGACTTTTTTTTTTTCTATTCTCACCAGGTTTTTTAATTTACAGCAAACATGTCATCAATGGCAAACAGTACAGACAAAGAAACAATTATGCTGTTTTAAAGGAGAGGAGGGGTGTTACCACAGTTCAGATGAATCTACTGTAACTGTTTCATCTGTCTGCTCCTATCCCATTGTAACTGGAGTTAAAAGAGGGCATGTTATTCCTGAATGAAACAGGGAGACTTATCATTACGTACTCCAGGATAGGGGGGACAAATGAAATGGTTGCAATGGAACAGCTGATAGGACTCCAAAGCCTCCTCCTTTAAGACAATGTCTGTTCACACCCTCGGTGATTTAACAGTCTAAGTCATTTGTAAAAGTGGAACTTAGCCACCTAAATTGTGTAGGCCTGGTAATGCCAAAATACTTCAACAATCTGGTTGTTGGGTACTTATGGTTCAAATTTTAGGTGCCTAAAGTCCTGAGAGGGTTTTATCAAAAAACTTCAGTGTCTATTGGAATTAGACACTTAAACCTATGGGAGTTAGGGACCTAAATGCCTTTTAGGGTCTGGGGATAAGTGCTTACAGGCATGTCTGCACGGCGTCCACAGTGTGTTTGGGTTGTTCCCGAGGAAACCTTGTCTCTTCCATCCCACTCGCACACCAAACCCTGAGTGGCAGTGCTTAGGCTGCTCTGGAGGTGTTTCTCCCATAGTTACTCTCAAGGCTTGTTTTTCTCCACCATGCCAGAGTGGTCTCTGGAGTTGCTACACTACCGTGTTTCCAGGTTTGGTATGTGTGTGCAGGAGCAGATGGGTGGGTGTGCATGCGAGCGGCTCTTCCATACATGGTGCAGACAATTTAAGACATCTTTGAACACAGGCCCTATTGATCACCTACAGTGCCCCTAGGAGGCCACAGTGACTCATGCTGTACAAACTCAGAAAAAAAGGCAGGCCCTGCCCAATGCTGAACATAGTACAATCACAGTTATTTATCCATTGCTATCCTGCCAAACAACTGCCTGCTAGGCTGTGCAAAGCTTTGGATCACTATTCGGATGCAGGGATGATTTGGAGGCCAACTCTACAAATCTGAATCGAATTACTGGAAGCTTTAGGATATAACTTTGTTATAGATATTTCATTGATTCCCCATTATACCCTATGACTGAATCTCCAAATCTTTTCCGAATTGAAGCTTCAGAGCCAGTTCGGCCGAATCGAAGCAGAAAACCGATTTGGAGCTCCAAATCGAATCGCTGGCATCTGAATCAGCCGAATCTGCACCCGAATCAAATAGTTCCCTATTCGCACAGGCCTGCTGCCTGTGTTAACCTTCTTTAAATGTCTTTGCCTTCAAGTATCTTTCAGATCATTCGTACATATTTGCTTAGTTGGGCAATCAAAGAAAAATTGATGGTGGAGATTTTGCTGGCGGAGTTGTGCTACTACACATGCAAAATCCACTGATTCTTCAGAAAATAAGTGTCCTAGTAGCGTTAATACTCAGGGCATTACAAAACAATGACAATGGAGTTACTCCTGCCATGGGAAGTCACCCCTGCTATCGCCCCTCTCAGTTATTCTTGTAACACATCACATTGCGTGCTCCACTCATGGCCAGAGAAAACACATGAGCATGGTGGCAAAGGCATAGGGACAGAAAGAGAAAGATGACATTATGTCATGACAAAATGAAATGCTGCCAATGTGAGGCTATGTGGAGTATTTCTTGCATTAGGTTCAATGCTGCTGCCTGGATTTAACATGGCAACTGTGTTGGTGTTAAATGCAGCCGATATACCACCATGTTCTCTTAAGCTACTGCGAAGTGTTTTGGGCACAATCCCACCAGTGCTATTTGCCCTTCATTCCCTCTGATTTGGCACTGGTCATTGCTTGGCCAGTCACAAGATGGGAGCTCACTGTAAGTCAACAAATTTGATCTTTGCCAACAAGCCCTTTTCACCGCCAGACCTTTAGCTTTGCTCTTGCTCTCATACTATTATTACCTGGTATCTCGTGGGCTTGTTATAAGCATTCTTCCCAGAAAAATTTTCTGTGTTTCGCATGCTAGACAGAAAACGAATTTTCTGAAAGTATAAAACATGGTAAAGTATTAGGGTACTGACAGCTTCTCCTCCCCCAAATACACCAGGCTTAAAAAAAGGGCTTCCCCAAAGTGTTAGGAAATGCTTCATTGTGGGCAGCTTGAAGGTCCTGCGGAATAATTAAACCAGCATCTCCAACATGCAATTAATAGGTTGATTAGGGAAGGGGTGGGGGGAAGTAGAGGGAGATGACCCTCTGATTTCTCACGCACAGAAAAATTACTGGACGAGTTACTGGTCCTCACATTGTCCAAATGAAGAGTGCTTTGATTGTGTACACGACATGCCCCTTTGAGCATGGGCACGCTGCTGCAGCAAGACACGGTCCACCTGCCCACATGCACTCTGCCCCAAGCAGAAGTGGTGTAAGTGGTGTAGTGTGGTACTGGTGAGCACCCATGAGCTTTGGAAATGGTGTGCATGCAACTACCACAAAAACCAACTACACCACTTTCAGCTGAGGTGGTGCATGCAGAGTGAATCTGGTGTATCTCACTGCCACTCTCCCCCTAGTACTAGACTGGGGCAATGTAACTATGATCTTTTGAACCAGTCAGCATTAAAAGGCAGAGCTTTGCTAATTATTCCAATAGTTTTGGTCTTTGGGACCAACATTTGAAAATAACTTAAAAAAAAAAAAAGAGAGAAAGAGAGAGAAAAGAAAAAGTAGTGATCTGACTCTATGGGTACTAATGAGAGTCATGAGAGCCTGCATGGAAATCTCCTACGGAGGAGACTGTTCAGATAACAACACAATTTGTTATTGGTGATCCAGCAAAAAAACCTGTAGTATTCTTGCAGCTAAGTAGTATATGCTCTGTAATCACAATGGAGCGCTCAATTTTGGAAGCTAGAGATTGGTTTTGCAGTCCCTACTAGGGATAAGGTATCAAGAGATTTGGCTAACTCTGTCTGTCCACAATATTTGTACCTTCTTGCTATTCAAATGCATGATCCATATAAGACATTTACAGCTAAACAGTCTCAAAGGGCCAAATCTGGTCTCCAGAGCAGAATAGATTCATAGAAGTCGGGTCGGAAGGGACCTTGTAGATCTTCCAGTCCGACCCCCTGCCCTGGGCAGGAGAGAAAACTGGGCTCAAATGACCCCAGCCAAGTAAACATCAAGCCTCCTCTTAAAGACCCCCAAGGTAGGAGCCAGGACCAGACCCAGACCCCTGTGCTAGGCACCCAGGTTCCCTCTACAGTGCACGGAAAAAAACGGCACCTCAGAACGGGCTCTGAAATGGCCACTACACTGAGCTGGAAACCATCGATGTCAGCAAGCTCAGCAGGCAGCTGCCTACACATGGAGAGCAAAGGGGTGGGCTGAAATCTTGGAATACAAAGCCTAAGAGTCGAACTTGGGGTTATATTATGAGAAGTACCTAAATGATTTTAAGAACTGAAGACCAATTTTCAAAGTGACTTAGGTGCTGAAAATGTTCACCCTTGATAAATAGATATTAATGGCGGGTTAGAGCATTCCTTCATTATCTTTTAAGTCTCCTATCCTTCCGGTTATTTCATTTCCCATTCCTAAAATACATGATTCTTTAGACTAAAAATGAACAGGAAAGCTGATCTACTAGAATTTGGTGACCCCAACATGTCCGTCTACCTGGGCGGCAGGCAGTTTAAGAAGCAAACCAGTTAGTTGTGGCAATTAAAACCAGGGCCTGCACATCTTAGATATTTTTAGCTTCTCTAGCCATACCTTGGCAGGTGATTGAATGCTCATCCTATGTAAGCGTACTCTCTTAAACTTGCCTAGGGGAAATGCACTCTCAACAAGCACCGGGTCAGCTCTCTGCAATACCATTATTATGGGACAACGGGACTGGTTCCTGTGCTTTCATTGAGATAGGAACGGCTCCAAGCTACCCCGAGGGCAGACTGCAGTCCACAGAGGCAAGCCAAGCAGAGTCCTCCTCTGCGTCGCTCTGGCACACGCTCCCCCACCTGTGTCTATGCTTTTATTTGCTCAGCACTTCCTCTTCAGTCGCTCTCTCTGTTTCCCTCTCACAGGGTGTCACCTTCTCTTCTGGGAGGACCTCATGGTACATCAGTGTCCCCGGAGGGGCTTTCCCTACCCCTTTTCAGCATATTCCTTTGATCTCAAACTTTTTCTTCTGCTCTCACACTTGTTTTTCCACCCCCTCTCCTCCGCTCTCTGCCTTATTTTGCCCCACCCTTCATTTTCTTGGTCCCCAGGGGACAGATCGATGGTCTCTCTTTTGCTCTACCCAGCTGCTCCTGCTAGTCAGGTTAGGCTCTGTGAAGCAGCTAACAGGCTTGAGTTCAGATGACCTGAAAAAAAATGTGCAGCTATACTCGGATTAAAATTTAAAATCCTGGTCTGATGTGCCTTCGAACATGCCTCCTGAATATTAACAACCCCCTTAGAAACTGCTGGCAGCGCTGCTGAGGAACATCACTTGAGCCTCCAGCATGGGGAGTGATGTTACCCCTTCCTCCCCCGCTCCTGCCAAACCCTAAAGCTCACCTTTCCAGGGACCACTTCCCAATCTCCTCTTCCCATTTGAAACCCCACTTGAGCAGGGGAAATGAAAACCACGGCTAGTACAGTTTAAACAAAGCTGTCTCGCTGCCTGTTTCCGTTTGCTGGATTTGACGGCCAGGGTAGAGCAGCTGCAGCTGAATTGTGTGTGAAAAAGCTTCAGGCATTTCACTGTGAAGCAAGAGAAATGCCACGAGGGGAAGGAACAGATTTACTTTGGTGGGGTTTTCTTTTTTCTTTTTTTTGTAATTCCAATCAACTTGCCAGGAACATTTTGTCCCAAAATACCCTAGGAACAGTCCTGAAAATAATCATTTCCACGGGAGAGAGAGCGCTCTCTGATTACACTGACACTTCTTTTTTTTTCAGGGGCAAGACAAGCCAGTTCTGCTGGAGAGCATCTGATTTCTACGACTGCGTGTCCTGTTTTATCATGCGGAAGCTCCTCAGTGCTTGGGAGGAGGCTCCTTCACCCCTCTGAAATGTGCCATTTGGCAAGCGGCAAATTTGTGCTTTCCCAAAGCACCCATCTATTCCAAAACAGTGAGCAGGTGGCAGTTGAGGAAGGACCTATCTGTTTCTGTGCCTGCCGTTAGAGAGATGAAGGGGGACAGGTCAGCAATTGCAGCTTCAGGTCCTCGGGAGAAATTAATAGTCCCTATCCAGACTGTGGCTCCCAACAAAGGTGCAATCAGGGAAATGCTGATTTTCACATAGTGACTATGAAATTGGTTTAGGGGGATGGTGAAAGGAAGCTGGACATAAAAGAGGCAGCATGATCCGCTGGTAGATTAAAGTGAAGGAACCCGGCTTCTAGGCTTTGTTCCACCACTGACTTGCTGCCTGTGCCTTTGAATAAGTCACTTCACCAGTTTCCTATCAGAGTTTATATAGATTGTAAGTATTTTAGCAGGTGCTTGTAAAAAGAGGTCACAATTTTGGCAGGGCCTCTGGGGGTTGCTGTCATATGAATAATACAGAAAAATAGCTTTAACTAAAACACCATGCAGCCCTTTTGAGCTAAGGATCCTTCCCCTATTGTCCTTGGAAAAAGCCACAGTCCCTCGTCAAAGAACATGACCTGCAAAGAGGTGAGTGCCTTACCCGGTGGTTGGAATTGAGCATGCCCATCTCGAGATCATTTTCACAGTTTTTGGCCTTGGATTTGCAGAGTTTTATGAGGCACATTTTGATTCTCATTATGAGATAATAAAAGGATTTGGGGCTTGGCACTAGGTTGAAAGGAGCAGGTAGAGTCCTTCCTTCGTCAAAGTATGACAGCCATAGTTTGGCACGCGCAAACTTCCACTCCACATCTGCATCCTCCTGAGAGGGGGGAAATAAAAACAAGAGCAGCATCAGTATTGAGGTAGGAATATGCCAACTCTGTTCCACTGGCAGTGAAACTAAGGAGCAGAGACCACTTCGATGGACTGAGTACGAGTCTGGTCTCCCGAGGCCCTTCTCCCTGCTCCAACTTTGACGTGAGTAGATTGTTTATTAGGGCTGTGAGAGGCCTCGGACTGTGTTTCGGATCCGGAGAAGCTTTGGATGCTTCGGCGTCCAAAGCAGCCTGTCTGCATCAAAGCACTGGCTTCATTAGGCTTTCTGAAGCGGTTTGGAGCTTCTGAACTTTGTCAGAAAAGCTTCGGAGCCACCTCGGAGATCTGGCCATAGGGTATAATGGGGAAACAATAAAATATCTATAACTTTGTTTTTTGTCTGATTTAGGTGAAATTTGCAGGGGGGGTAGACTCTTCAAAGAGCATGAAGTCTGCCGTGTTTCAGGAAGATGAGTGCCGGGGTTTGGGGGGAACTGCACCCCAAATTCTTGAAAGCAAAACTCCTGTTATGTCTATGTGTTACAACACAGGGGGGTACAAACTGCAGGGGTGGTGGCCCCTGCTCAGGCCACAAAGCCTGCCAAGTTTCAAGAAGATACATGCAGCAGTTTGGGGGAAACTGCACCATAAGCTGCAGACAAGCAAAACTCGTGACATGGGTGACACTGTGTGTGTTAAGGCACAGCAGGGTGAAAGCTGCAGGGGTGGTAGCCCCTGCTGTGGCCACGATGCCTGCCAGCTGTTGAAGAGATCGGTGCAGGGGTGCTGGGTTCTGGGGCCCTGCACCCCTAGCTGCTGACAGACAAAACTCGTGACATGGGTGCTTGTGCAACTGTGTCTGTCTTGGGGCCTGGGAGACACTGCAGCAGGCCTGGCTGCTAAGCTACTGTGTTACCAGTTACCAATCAATCATGATTCCCTCAGGGACTAGCTCAATAAGTGCTTGCTGGCTAATGTAATCAGTTAATTACCATCAATTAGCACCTACAAAACCACAGACTAAGGAAAGGGAAGACTCAATACAGACAATCAACTGCCCCAAGACAGAGCCAGTCAGGTGCACAAGCACCCATGAACATGAGTTTTGCCTGTCAGCAGCTAGGGGTGCAGGGCCCCAGAACCCCCCTGCACCAATCTCCTCGACAGCTGGCAGGCTTTGTGGCCAGAGCAGGGGCCACCATCCCTGCAGCTGTCACCCTGCTGTGCCTTAACATACACAGGGTCACCCATGTCACGAGTTTTGCTTGTCCGCAGCTTGAGGTGCAGTTCCCCCCAAATCCCTGCACTTATCTCCTTGACACTTGGCAGGCTTTGTGCCCTCAGCAGGGGCTACCATCCCTGCAGTTTTCACCCCCCTGTGGTGTAACACACAGAAGTGACATGAGTTTTGCTTTCAAGAATTTGGGGTACAGTTCCCCCCAAACCTCTGCACTGATCTTCTTGAAACTTCTTAGACTTCATGCGCTCAGCAGAATCTACCACTCCTGCAAGTTTCATCCAAATCAGACAAAAAACAACAAAGTTTTAGATATCTTGTGGATTCCCCATTATACCCTATGGCCGGATCTCCGATGTAGCTCCGAAGCTTCGTAGCCGCTTTGGCTGGATTGAAGCAGAAACCCAGTCCGGAGCTTCGGATCAGATTGCTGCCATCCAAAACGGCCACATCCAAAGCCGGATTGGATCTCTGCCAACTCACACAGGCCTATTGCTTATGTCTATATTGTTATGTGCATATTGTGCACCTAAATAACATTCTTCTGGAGTGTGGGGAGTTTTTTAGTGGGGCTTCAAGGGGGAAAGTGAAGTGGGGCATATGTGGGACCGTAGGAGACAGAGGCCAACAGCAAGTGGCAACACAGCGGCAGAGGAAGAAGACAGCCACAGTCGGAGTTTCAGAGCCAAGTGAATGATGAAGTCAGGCAGCTGCTTTCTCCTGGACTGCTTCTAAGCAGCACAGTTGATGGAAGGAAGGAAGGAGAAGCCATTGGGTCCAGCACCCCTGACAGGTCTGCCTTAGTGCAGCAGAAGAAGCTGGGAGGGAACCGACTTATCCTCTATGTCCATCTGCAGCAGTGGGTCCTGCTCAGGGTGTAGCGCAGGGGCGGGCAATTATTTTGGGCAGAGGCCCGCTTACTGAGTTTTGGAAAGCGATTGAGGGCTGCATGACAGGCAGCCAGGGGAAGATAAATATTAATTTTCTAAATTTTTTAGCGGCCCTGAGGGCCAGATAGAACAGCTTGGTGGGCCACATCTGGCCTGCGGGCCGCATTTTGCCCACCCCTGGTGTAGCAGGAGGTATCCATACTATGCACCCAGCCTTCTCCTTGATGATGATGTTTGCCAAAAAAAGGGGGAAGGTGAGCCCCTGTGCCCAGTGCCTTAAACAGCAACTTATTGCTGTTTCTCAGAGATAGCTCAGGGAAATTAAATATAAATATTGGATAACTATCCTTCCTACAAGGCCTCCTCAATTTTTTTTCAGGTAAATGAGATGCTGTTTGAAAACCTGCCAAGCTCCTCAGAACACCTCTGGAGCTGGCAGGATTCAAACAGAGCACCTGGGCAACCCTGCCAGGGTGAGCATGAAACTCGGTGACCTTCTGAATCGAATGTCACCTTCCTTCTAGGCTGGCTAATGGGCACGTTGTGGGAGATGCCAGTTAAGAAAGGGGTCGGAGAGCTCAGCTAGACTCAACAGTTAATGTGTCTGCAGTTTCCTTGTAGGAATGTCTGTGAGAAAAAAAGAGGAGAGTGGCCAAAAAAAGAAAGAAAGAAAAGAAAGGACTGTACTACAGGGAAACAGCATATAGAGAGCAGGGTGTGACGGCAATGAGGAGAACAGGTGAATAGTTGAGTGTGATAGATTTTCCAGGCTGTTATTTCTTCCCTATTGTATCACTCCCATAGGGCGATGGAGGACCTAGTTATAGACATGTCGGAATTACCCTTAGATATCTTACATAGGTCACATTTTGGATCCAGTCGACCCTAACAAGTGCTGTACCGGGTCTCCTGAAAAGGAGCTTGCTGTGGTCAGCCTATAGGTGCTGTGTTTTGTTTCTCTTTGCATATTGGAAGAATGGCTACAGCCACCTTGATGATAACTTTGACGCAACCCAAAAAGCCGTGATGTGCGGATTCGGAATTCCACGAGACGGCAGCAATTCTGGTAAAAATGTAGGATGTGAAATACCTCTGTCCTTTTCTATTCAGGACCATGGTCCTCTTTCTTGGGATGGCAAGGAAATCTTCTGTAAATGAAACGCCCATAAAACACATTCCATATTTTGAGTTTGGCCAAATATATGGGTATATTTTCAGTACCAAGCAAAAAAGAAGCAATCTTAACATTACCATTTAATAATGACTCATGCTTCTAATTAAGCACAGAGATATTTGATGCCTAAGTACCTATCGTTTGATTCGCTAAAAATTTCCAAATAGCAGCTTAGGCTTATTATGTTTTCCAGTAAATGAAAACTATAATAGCCTATACCAGCTGATTCCTTTTTTTGGTCCTAATGATATTCCTTGTCCTGTACCATTATATTTTGGTTCAGATATCTCACATGCCACATAAACACATCCGTTTTTCAGTTAAGATGATATCCCCTTATTAGATTGTCAAAGACAGCCAAGACATCAAGAACTTTCCGGAGGGCAAATGCAAGGTTACTGCAGTCTGTCTGAATCTGAGTGGCATTTATGATTGTATTCAGTACTTCTATGCTCAGGACCTCATAGCAGGATCATTTGCTGGGCAAGAGAGGATGATCTTGCAGCTTTTCTACAGCTGTTTTCATTGTAGTATATAAAGCAGACAGTAATATCAATGGGAAAAAGAGTTTTGCCAATACATCTGTGCCACGGTAACATGAATAATGCATGCTCTCTCATCAGTGTATAGCTCTGATGAAACCACTATGTTGGCAGAAATGGGCCTGTTACAAATGGAGGCATTGAGCCTAATTCTCCCTTCCTTTATAGCAGTGCATTTCTATTGACATGAATGGAGCTATTCTGACTTTGGCCGTTTGGCTTTTGGAGTTGTTTCTGGTTGGCATTGTTGGAGCTGTTTCTGATAAAACCTTGTTTCTTATCTTTTTTAATGAGATACTGATAAGATACCGATTAAAACGCTCCTCTTATCTGACAGCTAGCATGATTTCCTTGATGGGGCCATCTGCACGCAGGGCAAAGGGTATAAAAAATAAGGTAGCTCTGACATTTCAACCTAATTGCAGCATACACAGGAATCCATCTAATATTTTCACTGCTGTGCATAAGTACTCAAGCATCACACCGAGGAAATACATGCAGCCCTGGCCTTTTGCATATTTGGGTTCTGAGGGAAGATTAGAGCAGCTAATTAATACAGATTCAACTATAGTAACTTGACATTCATGAAACTGGGACAAAAAAGAGAGGAATTAGCACTGACATGTGCCCAGGCATTAATCATTCTTCTTGTTTTATTTATCTTAACAAAAATCTGTTTTTCTCTATTTTTTATCCAAATAAGCAAATCCAGTCTGCTAATATGAACAAGACTGGGCAGAGTTGGTTGAAAACCACAAATAAATGTCTGCCAACAGTGATATAGATATATAGAGAGATTTTAATAATTATCGTGCCCATGCCCCTTTTGTGTCCACTTTTTGTCAACATAAACACAAGTGTGTTTCACTGGCACAAATGTTCACGGAAAATGAATGTCAAGATTGTGCACCTATCTTTTATGAATATAATTTTAATTTTAAATCTGCATAGAAGAGTATAGGAAGAAGATAGGCCTGTGCACTCAGCCAATCTGAAACAAGTTAAAAATGCCATGTGATCAATCTGACTAATCACAATTAACCAACAGAAGTTTTGAGGGCAATATTCCAAGAAGTGCGTCAGACCGATACAGAGAATTAAAAAAAATTGTGAACTACTTTCAATAATGTACAAATCTAAAAAACCTGTGATCCAGTCACAGATGTTCAACCAATAAAAGGTAATTGAATTCCTTATTTAAATAAGCCACGGTGAATAATTTGCTTACATCTAATACCAGGTGCGAGATTTTTTGGTTGCCACATAATTTTAAAAGCAACTGCCTTCTGTTATACTCTGACATTTTACGTGCTGGACCCTTCCACTTCCTGATTTTTATAACATCACAGTCAATTAAAACAATATATATATAGTAATCAAATTGCTTATCTTACCTCAATTTCCTGATAGGAGTTGTTGATCATGGCTATTAACATATTAAGCAGCACCACCACCATGGTAACGTTATAAACTCCATAGAGAACATATCCAATATTTTCAATAAACTTATGATCGTACTTCAGCACCACTGATATCACTTCAGACAAGCCAAATATTGACCAGAATAAGGTTTTAAAACTTTCTTCTACCCTAAAAATAAAGCAAACAATCATTTCACAGCGCTGTCTCCAGATCAGCAAGGCTCAGTGTTAATAATGAAAGTGGCGCTTTGCCAATATAAATAGGATATCTCTGTGCAGTCATTGCCCATCATTATTCATCACTCTGTGGACTGCCAACTCATATTTCCTGAACTGATAAAGATATATAACTTCCTAACAAAACTATGCAATGATAAGACTTCTTTATCTGCCCCATCTGGTTTTCTCCTTCCTATTACCTATGAGCTAGACTATAACAAGTGCTCCCCATCCATGAAGGAGGTTGGGAATGCCCTATATGACCAGAGAGAAATGAGCCATGTAGAATTTGAGAAGTTGCATGGAAGGGCTTATGCAAAATAGTTACCCATTTACGTTCTCTCCAAAGCAGGTCAGCATAGGATGCCTAGGAAAGGGAAAGGAATGGGTAGGCAGATGCTTGATTAGAAGCCCCCTGTTTCTGGTTGGCTTCCCAGGGTTCAAAGAATGGCAAGAAATGTGGTGGGAAGAGTTTAGAGGCAAAGGATCACCCAGGGTGGTAAGGTAGGCCCAGACAGACTTGTTGTAATGATCAGTTTGGGGCTTACTGATTAAAAGTGGACCAGAAAGATGCATTGGAAAGGAAGATGTGAAGGAGAGGGGGAACGCATGGACTAAAACGGTGTCAGGGAGAGGAGGAGTGGTGAGGAGGATATGGCAGATGTCAGATGGAGACAAAGCTGAAGTGCCAAAGGGGAAAGGAGAACATGCCTGGATCCAAAGGAAGAGGGGATGATGAGAAGAGGCCCAGGGTCTCTTCAAACCCCGTGGTACTTACAAGGGAGGTTGACTACATGTTTCCAGTTGGTACTGTGGCCTAATCCTGACAAGTCCATTGATAAAGTAGCTAGGAGAGACTTACCACAAGTTGCCCTAAGGAACCAGTAAATTTGTACGTGAGCTCTGCTGTTGGTCCCACCCTTTATAGCAGCACAAGGCATTCATTTCTATCATCTGAAGCACAGCGAAGAGCACTGGACAGTGATTACACTACCTACAGCAGCAGCAACTGGGCATTATCTTTACCATAACCCGTTATACCAGCTTCTCTCATTCGCATACACCAGTAAGGTACTTATGCACTTTATGTACGACATTGCCTGTGGGTGCAACTCCACGGGCTTCACTCCACACCAGCAAAGGTTCTGTCTTTGGAAGCTGTTACACAGCAATTAGCACTTCAATCACAGGGCCTTTTTTTTTCTGTTTTGCTGCCATGTTACTCAAAGAGGTCATGTTGCTTGCCAATCCACATCAGTCACTCTTTTCATTTACATTGTATATACACCCTAGAAATTATGTCATCAGATGGATTCACTTCAGGTACCTGTGGGGCAGAGTTTCTGGGTTCAGACAACTCTTGCTATCACGTCATTTTGAGCTAGCAGGAGACAGCACTTTTCCCTTTGGCAGCTATTTCCCCTTGTTTAAATACTCCCACTTTTGTTCTTTGCATTGAGATACAATGAATAGTAACTGCCATTCATAGGCCCAAGTACTTAAATAATACAGGCCAATGTATAGTCCATTAAATATTGTATTTTCCACTTAAATAACATTTATAAATCCTAAATCACTGGTTTGAAGCCCATCATCCAAGTCACTTATCAGGCTAATAAAAGGTTGTAGCCACCAACCTTGATCCCTGTAGCACCCTACTATTAACCTTCTCTTTTAATTTGGAAAGGCTCCATTTGTTTTCTCCCCTCCAGGCATTTTTTAATACAACGTGTCAACTCTGCTCCTTTCCCCCAGCGCCTGTTCTGGATTGTTGCCATGTTCTCTCTGAAAACTTAATTACTAGCTGCCCATGGCCCTGGCAGCACAGGTGCTTTGCAAAGCAGAGATTTCCTCTTCCAAGGTGAAAACAGACCAACTTATTCCAGCTGTGCATTTCATGGGCTCAAGTTGCAGCAAGGGAAGTTTAGGTTAGATCTTAGGAAACACTTTCTCACTAGGAGAGTAGTCAAACGCTGGAACAGGTTACCCAGAGAGGTGGTGGTATCTCCATCCTTGGAGGTTTTTAAGACCTGGATAGACAAAGCCCTGACTGGGATGATCTAGCTGGGGATGGTCTTGCTTTGAGCAGGGTTGGACTAGATGTAACTTCCTGAGGTCCCTTCCAACTCTAATTTTCTCTGATTCTGATTCTAAGTACATACCCATAGCAAGATGGTGATATTTTCTTCACTGCGATGTTGGAAAATAATGCTCCTGATGGCACCCCAAGTGGGGATTCAGTGGTTTGGCATAAGCAGTAGGGCCACTAAGGTTAGACTCGGCTCCAAATCCAGGCTTTTCCCCAGAAATGTTTGCATGTGGGAAGTTAGTTGAACAGTGGTGCTGATATGCTGGAAGAGGTTGAGAAAAGTTCCCAAAAGGCCTTTATTAAGTTACAGCAAGGGAAGTTTAGGTATGATGTTAGGAAAGACTTTCTCACTAGGAGGGTAGCAAAGCACTGGAACAGGTCACTCAGAGAGGTGGTGGAAGCTCCATCCTTGGAGGGTTTTAAGGCCCAGCTAGACAAAGCCTTGGCTGGGATGATCTAGTTGGGGCTGGTCCTGCTTTGAGCAGGGGGTTGGACTAGATGACCTCCTGAGGTCCCTTCCACCCTCATTTTCTAGGATTCTATGAATATTCTGTCACTAAATTGATCACAAGGTCAGAATAACATCCCTGTTTCTCAGACAGCCCATTGCCTTTCTGCATAGTGCTGACATTGCACAGTTCCTTAGCACAAGCTAAGGGGAACATTACTTTTGTTACAATTTTGGGAACACATCACTAGAAAGAGGGACTTGGGGGCCAGGCTGTGAAAGTTTCTGAGGCTCAGCTGTGTTGATCCAATGTCACATTTTCATTGAAAGTGGATTTTGCTTTGGTTGCTCCATTGCCCCTCATGTCACCTGCTAAACCCCTTCTCTTTTTGGATGCTGCACCTTGCGGCTGGTTCTGGGATGAAAGAAACAGAACCGATGTCGGGGATGTTATTTGAATCTCCTGTTTTGAACCTCAGGGTGGAGCAGAAGCCAGTGGATGCAGGAAGGGCCTGTGCTATCTTGGACCTACCTAAAGAAGGGAAAGATAGTTGGCTGTGCTGCGATGAGGAAAACCAGTTGGCTGAATAATATTTTGGACAGCTGGAAGAAACTGCAACCTGGAGAGCTGTTTCCAAAGAGCACTGGAGTGCAAGCAATTGCTTTATGAAACAGGGAGGAAGGGATGCTGATGCTAGTCCAGCCCTTGGGAGACCCAGGTCTGGTGTCTGGTTCCTCCATGACCTGAGCAGTGCCTGAGGAGGTCCAGTGTTCTCCCCTCCCGTGCAATCCTTACCCTCTGAAATCCCTGAGAGTTAGCACTTAGATGCTGTTAAAAATCCCACACCGCACCAAAGTGCATCTTTATGTCCTTAAATAGCTTTAAAAATCCAGTCCTTGGTTTCCCACCTGTAGGAAGTACCTACTTCCCTATGTCCGGGGGACACTGTGAGGATAAATACATTCAAGATGTGAGAAAACCAGATCCTCTGGCATAATGCCCAGATCCTCAAGGTCTTTAGTTGAAATCAATCGGTATGAGGTGAATAAATAGCTTAAAGCATCTGGGCCATAGCGAATGGTGAGAGAACGACATTTAAAGTTGTAATCATTCAGAAGTCATGTCCTGTGGCTCTGTTGTACGAAACCAAGATTATTTTCCATCGGTCACCGAAAGGCTAAAAACGAACTCTGGAGGAACTACTTCTGGAAGAGTTGTAATCCCGTATCCAGATGAAAACATGGTAAAACTGTGAACCTCCCCATTGATTGATTGGGGATTTCAATATCCGGCGGTGAATGCAACTCCAGAACCCTGCCTTCTCATGAGGCAGGGAAATGTTTTACCTATTTTACAGATGAATAAAGAACCAAACCACCATGTACTGTATCCAGACTGGTACAGTAAAGATTGGAGGAAAGAGGATCTGAAACCTGGATGATGCCATTTCCTGGTATGGCTCCCACACTACTCCCTATCTCCCTCGTTACAAAGGATTTGAATGCACAGGAGACATTTCCCCCTCAGTGCACACATCATTCCCATAAGACAATTTGATGCTTTTGCAGTGAACGCCTCAAGAATGTGTGAGATAATATAACTGCAGTGGACTTTGATACACTATGCACTACTTCCTTCTCCATCGGAAGAGATCATCACACAGCCCTGACTTCATGGAAATCTCTCCTCTATTCTTTCTCTGCTGACTATCATAGGTCACGATGCTTTCCAATTGAGCTTTACTCCACAAACTGGAAGCACTTTAACACTTCCAAAATAACATGTAATAAATAATATATAAAAAGGAGTACTGAAATAATGCCAAAAACCCCCAAATCTCCAAATAACGATGAAAGTGAATGATAACTCAGACTTTTTAGGTAGGGGAAAAAATCCTCACATACACTGTAGACTTCAACTGGATTTGTGATGCAGAAAGCAGGACAAATGTTATCAGTCTTGCTTCCAGTTCAATTTTATTTGTACAGCATGTTCTTCGTTATGGGCTCTTTCAAGACCTGAGTTTTGTACGCAGCAGAACACAAACAGATACACACAATGAAGGACTGTTTGGCAAGTTGCATGCTTCCCAGCAAGCTTTCTTTCTGCATTTCTAGATGTGAGTTAGCTGAACAAAGTCAGTATTTAGCTGTCTAAAATTAATTCTCAGCAAGATGCACCTTGTTTCTTCTGCAAAAGGCATATGTAAATTCAAGTGACAAGAGCATGCTTTGCATGCTACCTCTGGTTCATAAATCAGTGATATACTAAGTTCCTCACACCGCCATAACACATGAGATTTGGAAAGCACAGGTAATCAGTAAGTCACACTGAGCATTCGCTAACCATTACGAGCCTAGCTAAGAAAACTTTTCAGAGTCAACCATGTTTGGACAAATTGAACCTCTTTTTCTGCTTACAAATTGCCCCTGGAAAGCTCTGATTATTCTCAAATGCTTCCAGCTTTTAGAACTATTCACCAAGAAATGTCCCTAAATAGTTGTTTATCTGTTAAGATTTCCTTGTGGGTAACCAGTATTCATTGTGTTATGATCCACCAATGCCTATTCAAGGTGGATACAAGGTCATGCAAAACTTTTTAATGTTGTGAGTGGGTGAGGAGTCTCTTTAAATCAGTTTCCAGTGCAAGCGTTTGCATTTTCACATTCCAGGACTTTTTCCCGTACATTTTTATTATATTTGTTACAATCATATTCATAGATGCCCCAGCCAGGAAATTCATTCAGTAGAATTTTTGAAAAAAAAAAAAGCAATCACAAATGAGTTATGATTGCAGCAAAACGTAATTCACTTGTTTCTTCTCCTGGGTGAATTTTCACAGGAATTATTTGAAATATTTGCTTGCTATAATAATTAGTTCCTCCTCCTCTTCATGAGTCAGCTGGTGCCAATTGCGATTTCCTGAGACACCTGACAAAACCCACTGGCAGTTCAGGGTGTTATAGGAGGAAACGTTTTGATGATGTGCAGCTGTCTTGGTACTTGTACACAAGAACATAAGAAGCGCCATACTGGTTCAGACCAGTGGCCCATCTAGCCCAGTATTCTTGGCCTTTTGGCTAAGATCAAGTATACTGTCCTCTGCATCATGTTACTTGTACCTGCGTGTATCTCTTAGAACCCACAAATCTACACCAGCGTGGCTTCCTTGTGTGGTGGGACCTTTGTATCTCCTTCCCTCCATAGGCATTGTGCTTTTATCTTCTCTATCCCCCACCTTAACCCACCTCTGGCTAAGTAGGCTACACTGTCTCTATGTAATGTAGTTGTGTCCTCCCCATGCCCTCCTCCCCACACCTATAGCCACCCTTGTTTTGGTTTGCCATATCCCCTTCCACCCTGTCAACTTCATAACTTTCTTTGAACATACACCAATAAATGAAATCTGTCTCCAACAGTGGTAGAAATGCTATAAAGGCAGAGTACTGAACCAGATATTTCTAGTGTTCTATCTCCTATTCAATATTTCCCCTGGTATCTACCATTCTTCAGGGCAGCCAGGATCTGGAACCAACTTCCAAGGGCAGTGGGGCTCACTCCTAACCTGGGGGGTCTTCAAAAGGAGGCTACATAATCACCTAGCCAGGGTCGTTTGACCCCAGCATCCTTTCCTGCCCAGTGCAGGAGGTCGGACTTGATGACCTGCTCAGGTCCCTTCCAACCCTACCTACTATGAAACTATGAGAGATGCCAGAGGAAACATCTCCAACCATTCTGTTCAATAGCCATTAAAATATCTATCATCCATGAATTTATCCAGTCCCTTTTGGAACCTGGCTGTGCTATCTGTCCCCATCACCTCCTGTGGCAATGAGTTCCATAAGCTAACTATGCATTGGGCGCATCTACATGAGATGCTTAACTTCTTATTAGTATAGTTTACTGGGAAGTAAGCATATGCATCTACACGTTCACACGCTTACTTCTTCCTTAATACCAAGTACATTTTCTACCTGCCAAGGCAAGTGGCTAATTTACTCAGCATTAGTAATGGCACTGTACCGCTCATGTAGACACCTGACTGGGACCAATATCTGACTGGCGGGGCAGGAGCAAGTCTGCTCTCAGTCAGCCGGGAGTTAGCTCCCTGCCTGTTCCCAGGGCAGGCTCTGCCACAGGAGCCCAGGTGGGATCTATGCCCCCCTGCCCTGGCAGCAGAGAGCTGCAAGCCCCCTGCCCCCAGATTGCAAATGGGCTGGGAGATAAGGGTCTGCAAGCCCAAGCCCCATGACCGCAAGGCTCAGGCTAGGAAATAAGCATCTCCCAGGAGTGTATCTGTGATGGCAGAACTCAGGCTGCGAGATCAGCAGTGGCCCCATGGTTGCAGAGCTGGTGCTGGGATCTCCCTGCTGGCAGGGGATGGGGAACTTGTTCCCTGCCCAACATTGCAAGCACAGAGCTGGGGTGGGAGGAAGCTCCCCAGCCTGTTCCCCCCGCCCACCACCAGCTCTGAAATCATGAAGCTGCATGGGGAACAAGTTCCCCAGCACCTGTCCTGTGTGTCTGGGGGCAATGTCTCCCTGCCCTGGCACTAGAGAGCTCCCAGCCCCCTTTCCCCAACTGGGGAGCAGGGGATGGCAACTCCCTGCAAGGGGACAATTCCCCGCCCAGCCTGGAGCTGGCTGAGACCTGCCCCTGACCAAGACAATTCACAGCCAACTCCAGGCTGTACAGGGAAGTGTGTGCAGCCTGGAGGTGGCTGGGGACTGTCCTGTTTTGGGCAGTCCTCAGCCACCTTTGGGCTGCACAAGCAGACTTCCCCATACAGCCCAGGACTGGCTGGGAACTGTCTCGATTAGGGGCAGGTCCCAGCCCCATGCCCGGATCAGGTGATTGAGGCACAGGGCTTGGAAAGAGCTGCAGGGGTGGGGTAGGTCCCAGCCCCTGTCTTGATCCACTGGTGGGGCAGCTAGCAGCGAGCTAACCGCTAGCTGCCCCACGGTGGATTGGGGCAGGGGGCTAGGACCTGCCACTCCCCTGCAGCTCTTTCCAAGCCCCATGCCTCTGCTGAGGGAGCCAGGGCCAGGAGCTCCATGGTGCCAAGGCAGGGAAACATTGTCCCTGCCCCAGCAGCAGGCATCCCCCCAGAGCCAGGAGGCAGCTGTCTCCTGGCCTGGTGCTCCCTGCCAGTCCATGGGCTAGCACCCAGGGGGACCTGGTGCTCCCGCAGGTGGTGGCAGGGACCCATTGCAGGGCTGCATGGAACTGGAAGCAAATGTTCTCCCTAATCTCTGTATGTGTAGACACCTACCCCAAAACCCTTACTCCGCATTATTTTACTGCACAGTAAATCTAGCCTGGAGTAAATGCACGTGTAAACATACCCAGTGTGTAAAAAAGTATACAGATACTGTAGTTTTACCATATTGTTTAAGGTTCTGAGGTTTCAGTTCGAGAACAGCACAAGATAGACCTGATCTGTTCTGTGTATATATATATTACTTGGAAAGGTCACAGCCTCTGGGAGCCTTGACACTGATTCTTACAAAGAACAGCAAAGCCAAGGTGTGGACTGTCTATTGTTGCATATTTGGACCAGCGTGACTATTTCTAATCCCGGTAATTGCAAGGTGACAGGGTCCCTGATCCTGCAATCTGTGGGGCACCTTAACTGGCATAAAGCCTCATTAACTTCAGCATGAATCCATGTGAGATTCCAGCTCTTGGAACGGATCATACTCTGGGATTGGGGCCAAATGTTTCAACTCACTACTTCTAATGGCTTGATCTGCTTTTCAGGCAGCCTCCACCTATACCCTGCTGTCAGGACACTTGGTAGCAACATAAAAGACTGCTGTCTCATGTCACTAGCTGGAGAATTTTACATCTTAATTTAACTGGTGACCTTTCTTCTAATTTTGTACATGATTTGTGTTCATCCAGTAGGTCATTACTAACAATACAAACTCCTTACAGTCCCTTGAAGGTACATAAGTATTGTTCAGAGTATTCAAAAGATTTGAACTGAGGAAAGAAGAGCCTTTTAATTTCCCTTTAAAAGGGCATCTCCCTGTCCCCTACACATCCCAGGTACAGCCTCATCTTTCAACCCTTATTCACACAGGTAATCCTACCGCACCTCTAGGAAGTTATCACCATTTCAGTCCAAGCTGTTTCCCATTTACCTCAAGTGAGAGTAGCAGGCATAAAGGGAACCCGATCATTAACTAAGCTCTTCAGTAAATTGCTTCACGATAGCATTGCATCAGAGACTGTCAAAAATTCATCAGCCAACTGTTTTGGAAACATGCGCCAATGGAATACTATAACTGACGGCTATGATCCCAGAAAGGGAGGGAGGTATTCACTCAGCTGTTGATTAACTCCTGTGCTTCAAGGGCATATTCTTCTATTCAAGTGATAAGTGAGTCGCACCCTGTGTCTTCAATTCTCTTTTACCTTGTTATGGAAAACAGATCAATGTAATTGCATTTTGTCCCTGTAAACCCCTCCATTAAAATGTATCCTCAGGTGGCAGAGGAACGCTATGAGGCACATTTTCCTTGATTAGAAAATTTAAAATCAACTTTATAAAGCATGTGTTATACTAGATGGTAGAGTAATAGCATTGGATCCTATGTGTTGGGGGAGAAACAGTCACTCAGATAAGACAGATATTAAAATGGGAAAGTCAGTTCCTCGTAGTAGGGCTAATGGCAGAGCCTATTTCCCACTGTGGAATGGATTACACGAATGACGCATCAAAATGCCAGTTCCTGCCTACTCTGTCTTATGTTAATGTTGTAGTATCAACTCACTTAACCCTTAAATGTCATGGTACAGATTGGCTTAGATCCATAAGGGGGAAATTGTTATATAATATGGCTCAGACAGGAGAAAGGAGGTTGTGGATCTATCATTTAATTCCTCTCCTGCTCCCATGTGCAGGGGGGAAGCTGCAGTGTCCTTAATTTTTACCAAGGTGGCCTTTTTAATTTATTTATTTTCCCTGTCAAGGGTTGGAAGTGATTTGGGAGTTTGGGGGAATGGGGGTGACCAGAACATCTGCCCCCTGGTAGCCTGGGGCATAGGATCCCCCCATCACCCTGTGCATGCCCAGAATCCACAAATGCATTTCCACAACCTACTAACTCCAGAGGTGAATTCCTTGCTGTATTGAAGTCAGTAGCAAAAGTCTGGCTGATATCAGAATTTCCATTCATGGACCTTTCACGAAGGAGCCAGGAAATAATGCTCCTTTGGGAGTCTGGTGGTCTCCCGAGTGAAACAGCACAATGCATTTGATTACAGCTGAACCACCATTCACAGCACAGGTACAGCAGCAGAGGTTAATAGCAGCACAACTCCTAAGGGATCCATGCTGATGCATACACAGAGAGATGTGTGGAGAGGTCAGTTCCCATTCTGCCCTGGGCCTCAAGTGCAAAGTATGTCCTTGAGGTTTCTAGTGTGCACCTCCTACTGCTTCTGCAAAGCTCCACACTGTTCTATCTGAACAAGGCATTCATCTGAAACTCAGCGTCTTCAGTGCTCTGGGGTTTTCCTAACCCTTTCTGATATTTTTGAAGTGAAAGGGGCTATATGTGGTCCAGATTTATTACAGACCAGCATGCAGGAGTATGGGTAGGTTGTCCCATATCTAGTCTGAATGCAACAAATGTGTGAATTTAGCCTGCATGCCGAATTATCATATCAATCTTTTAATTCTGAGGTCCCGTTTCTCAGGTATAGTCCAATTGTTCAGTCTTCACAGATAGGATGGAGCCCCCTAAATATTCTCCAATGGTAATTTTTCCTACCATTCAACAAGTACAGTAGTTAATTAATGTTTTGTGGCAGAATGCAAGCAACACAGACCCAATGTCAAGACGTGCAGGCAATCTCCACCTTTTCATGGATGTTGTTGATTTATTGGGTGGTCACTAGAGGGAGATCAAGAAATGCTTAGTCTCCGACTTCCCTTGCATGTTATAGTCTTCAGTGTGTGCTCTGTTAAGAAAACCATATTCTTGACTGAAGGAATGCAAATTCCTGCTCCTATCACTGTGCTATTTCTGCTTCTCCCTGAATGATTTATTATGTTGGGTTTTTGGGGTTATTTTTTTTTTTTGAGAAATTCCTCAGTAACACATTCAAAATATTTGTCTCTCTGAATATGCAGAGCCTGACAGAGCAGCTGCATTCAGCTGTGGCATTTCAGCTGCATGAGTAATTGAACTTCCTCCTCATTTTACCTACGCTTCGGCGCAAGTAGCTTACAGTCTAGGAACACAAATTAGGGCTGTGTGAAGCTTTGGCAGCTGATTTGATTCAGAGGAGATTCGGCTTGATTTGGCCGCCGAATCTCCAAATCTGAATCGAATCGGGAGACCAATTAAAAGGTCAGAACTGAATCAGAAGCCTCTGAATCAATTCAGAAAAGATTCAGCGCCGCTTTGGAGATTCAGCCATAGATTAAACAGGCAGCAGTCCTCACCACTCAGGACAAAGCTGCCTTCAACTGGTAAGTCTGTTGTGGTGAGCAGAGGGGGGAGGGAAGGGGGGACGGGGGGCAGATCAATGCTCCCACATTGAGGGACAGATTGGGGCTGGGGCTGGGACAAGCTGTCCAGCTGGGGTGGGGGAGGGCGTGGGACTTGGGGACGGTGGTGGGGAGGCACGGGATGCAGGCATGGCAGCACTGGGAGCAGGGGCTGTGCCCCACTGCCACTTGCCCAGCTAGGCGGGGAGTGCACAATATAGGCATGGCTTGCTCCAGGCAGAAGGGGGCAAGCAGCAGCAGGGCATAGCCCCCACTCCCAGTGCTGTTGTGCCCGCATCCTGTGCCTCCCACCCTGGCTGGGCTATGCCCTGCTGCAGCTTGCCCCCTTCTGCCTGGAGCAAGCTGTGCCTGTATTGTGCCCCCTCCCCCCCCGGCTGGGTAAGTGGCAGCAGGCATGGCCCCCACTCCTAGTGCTGCCATGCCCACATCCCGTGCCCCTCGCCCCCTTCTCCGAGTCTTGTGCCCTCCCCCTGCCCTCCCCCAATAGGCAGCTTGTTTCAGCCCCAGCTCCAATCCCTCTCTCGCGAGTGGGGCATTGATTTGCCCTCCCACAACCCTTTCCTCCCCCTCCACCCACCGCAACAGACTTACCAGCTGGAGGCAGCTGTGTCCAGCATGGTGAGGACTGCTGCTTGTTTAGTCTATGGCCGAATCTCCGAAGTGGCGCCAAATCTTTGGATCCGATTTGCCTGAATCGAATCAGGACAGTGATTTGAATCTCCAAATCAAAGCACTGTCCCTCCAAATCAGCCAAATCCAAATCTGAAGCAAATATTTGCCACTTCATACATGCCTAACAGAAATCACACACTTAACCTCGTCTTTTCTCTTTTTATAAAGTGATGTATAAGATGGTTCCCCACTGATATTTTCAGAGATAATGTTATGAACATTTTTGTTTCATGTTCACTCATCCCATAAAAAGCCCTTTCTTGCTTGTTCTGTTTTTACTATTTTCCTCCAGAAAAAAGAATTTCTAAATTACCAAGCTTCTGTCCCCGTTGATTCCACATTCTCCAAAAGACTTGGGATCTAACATCAAAATGGGAGACTGAAAGCTTTCTAATCAAAGATTCAACATTACCTCCCCATTCATAACTTCATAGTTGTTGGGGGCTGGAAAGGACCTTACAGATCATTGGGTCCAGCCCCTTTGCACTTGGACAGGAAAGACTGCTGGGATCACATGATCCCAGCAAGATGGGTGTCAAGACACTTTTTGAAGCTCACCAGGGTGGGTGGCTGTACCACTTCTGGGGGAAGTCTGTTCCAAAACCTCGGTACTCAACTTGTAAAGAAGTTTTTCCTTATGTCTAGCCTGAAGTGATCCTCAATCAGCTTCTGCCCATTATTGCTTGTCCTCCCTTGGTGGACCTTGGTGAATAGATGCTCCCCCAAGCCCTGATGCACACCCTGATATACTTATAGGCTGTCACCAAGTCCCCTCTGAGTCTTCTCCTCTCCAGGCTGAACAGTCCCAGGTCTTTCAGCTTCTCCTCATATGACCTGGTCTTTAGGCATCTAATCATGTGTATGGCCCTCCTTTGGACTCTCTTGAGCTTTTCCACATCCTTCCTGAAGTACGGCACCCAGAACTGGACACAGTACTCCAGCTACGGTCTCACCAAGGCTGAGTAGAGAGGGAGGAGGCATCCTTAGCCTTGCTTGAGATGCCTTGGTAGATGCATGCCAGTGCTTGATTAGCTCTGCTATCTACGGCATCACATTGGTGGCTCATGTTCATTTTGTTTCCAGTCATGACACCCAGGTCTCATTCAGTTGTTGTGCTGGCAAGCCATTCAGTGCAAGCCAGAGATAATGCGACTGAGGCAAGGAGGTTAGATGCCTACAGAGTATTTTGGGACATCTCTGACCCAAGGAAAATCTAAAGCATGCAAAACTGGAGGCAGTTGGCAGTTACTGAGCTCTCATCATGAACTTGTGAGCCAGAAAAGGCCTTGCAGTGCACTGAATGAGATCAAAGGTAGCAGAATGCTTACTGAAAAGGAGAAGCATGACTGCGTGACTCGGCTGCTCTGACAAGAGGCAAGAGGGACCCCAAAAAATCAGGATGAGAAGCAGCTGCTCAGGAAGGGAGAATGAAGGTGGCTGAGGCCACAGGAGGGATGGTGAGTGATGACATGGAAGTGGAAGAGATGATGGAGGGAGAATCTGTCGGGTATGTTCAGGGCATGCTTCATCCTGCCTCAGGGTCAAACTAGATGATCTCTTAAGGTCCCTTCTAGCCCTACTTTTCTGTGATACTAAGAGAGACTTTTGGAAGAGCACTTAGCCTGAGTATAGCTAAGCATTAAACCATAATGCCTATTAAACCATGCACAATTTTCTAGCCAAGCATGTCTTTTTGTCTTTAATGGGCTCGTGCAGTGACAAACCTCTACACTGCTTTGAATAATTGAATGTATGTTTCAGCTATAAAGTGTAAACTGCATTGGTCACATAAAGGCATGCAAAGTTACCCAGGATGCAGCCTAGAAAGGAATGTCGTTATGCCTCAAACAATACTCACTGTAGTCTCCTTTCCTAGGTACTCACGTTGTAAACGCTGGGTTATATTTTGCACCAAGATAGTAAGAGTAAAGGTTGAACATTCCAATCATGAAGGCAACAAACACCATGATGAAGATGACCATGAATTTGAAGATATCCTTCACGGTCCTTCCCAAAGAGATCTGAAGGGGGCCAAAGCTTTCGTTCGCTGGAAGAATGTAAGCAATGCGGGAGAAGCTGAGTACTACAGCTATTGCATATAGTCCTTCTGATATGATCTGAGGATCCGAGGGAAGCCACTTGTTCCTGGCTAAAACAATACATGTGCATAAAGTGTTAGTAATGGGAAGAGCTAGGGAAAGAAATCTGTAACATAAATCACCTGTGATATAGATTCTGGGTCTTGGTTGTGACCAGGACTGGAAGGAGAAGTATAATGTCCAAGTAGCTGTGGTTATCACGTTTTTCCAAAATGGGTAGGAATTATTAGCCACATTTGGAGAAGCAGAGGCATGGAAAGGTTACTTATGATTTGCCCACGGCCACACAGCAACTCACCGACCGAGACAGGAACAGAACCCCTGCTCCCTTACTCCCTGGCCGTCGCCTTATTGCCTATATTTGCTTCAGTTCCAGTTGAAGATCATAAAAGTTGTGCCATGGTGCGATTTCAAATGCAAACAGGAAGAAGGTAATTGCTAATTTGGTATTATTTGCTTTGAATGAAGGGCACCACAAAAACATGAAAAGAAACTCACTGGAATCCAGCCCAACCATTAGACCACAGAGGTTTGGATTTATTCCTATAAAAAAAATAGAGCCTCCATACCACTTGATCTCTCCAGCTTGTGTTAACTGCTCCAACTGAAAACAATTCTGAGAAATGTGGTCTCTTGCTTCTGTTCTTGATGTTCTTCTTGATATTATCTATATGCACGTCATCTATCTACTCTACCCAAAAGTTGATGCCCTCTTATTATCATGGTATCTAAGTGCTTTTACATGAATTGAGATTCAAAATAGAAAAAAGGTGGGGATTCTGACTCAGAAGTGACATATATACATATCTAATGGCATGGCAGTAAATTAAAGTATTATTAGTGTGAACCTAGACTGTTTGAAAAGTAGCAGACTGGAAGGTAACGTTAATGGAAGGCTGCCACAATGCCAGTTTAATGGCATGTTTGTGCCTTATCAATCTAGGAGGAAAACTAGTTTTCAGATCTCTTTGTCATTCATTCTGCATCAGTTCCCAATAAATTGTTTCCCTCTTGGCCACGCAATCAAAATAAAAGCAGCTGACTTTTAATACAATGACATGACTAAGGAATGAAGAGCTAGTAGGGTGAAACTCTGGCTCCACTGAAGTCAAGTAAGAATTTTTGCAATTCACTATTTCACTCATCGATAAATAGAAAAAGCAAAAGGAAAAAAAAAATCCTAACCATGCCAAAGCAAAGAGCTTTTCTTAGGTGATAATATTCAATATGCTTTGTTTTTCTACTATTCATTTGCTTGGTATAATAGACTTCAAAAAGAATGTAACACCTTTGGTTTCCCTGATAAACCCAGTGGATTTTAATATCTCGCTCTTTTCTGAAGTTAAATGGTCATATAATTATTTCTAAGTTTGTTCATTTTCATTTATTTTGACAAGGGCTGCACTTGAATGGGTATGGACAGAGTGCTACACTGAATTTTATGAAGCGGTCTAAAACAAAATGGCAAGAAAAATCAATTTATAAAGGTTGCGCTGTAAACTGCTGGGCAGCAAATAAAACCCAAACTCCAACAGCCAGCACTGCAGTTCAATACCTAATGACAACTTTTCCAGTTTCTTTAATTGCTTTAAAAAACCTATTTTTTGTTATCTGAATAAGCTACAGCTTTTGTCACAATATAAAAAGAAAATGTATCTTTAAGTATCAAAATGCTTTTAATTATCTCGCGTTGTATTTCTAATTTCATTATGTATGGCTTTTGCTTAATTTATGCTCGTTTTTTCTGTTGAAAATTAAATTTCCATAAGCCTGGGAAAAAACATAGCCTTGCTTAAGAGCTTTTAGGAAAAAATGCAATCTATCAGCAAATGAGCACTTTGTTATTTGCAGGTTTTTAAATATAAATAGTCCTTCCCCAGGTACAATGAGAAAATACACTCGTTGATGTAATATCAACCACAGTTTTTGGGACCCTTCCCCCCCTTCCCAAGGCTTCCTGCCCTGCAGGTTCTTCCTAACGTTAGAAACGACACGGATTTATAAACGACAATGTTCTTCCACATGAGGGCACTCCTTACCATATAACCAGAAGCAAATATTTTCAATAGTCCAGAAGCAAACCAGAAGGAAGACAAAAGAAAACACAAGAGATTCAGGCCTCACCATTATCTTTTGTCCAGTGAGTAAGAGAAGCGGTTGCCACATATTTTACTCAAAAACATTCTTATTTGTCAATATTATGACTGCACACATTGAAGCTCAGCTGGCATCTAACAAATCACTCCGGGAACCATCCTGCTTATACCCACTGAGTCCAACCAGAAATTAGGACCCAAGTCTTCCAAGTAGCTCAGCGCAGCAGGTGTTTGCAGACCATGTCTAACCACAGAAGCAGACTCTGTACAAAATGCAGTTGCAGCTGCTGTTTTGTCTTAAAACACAAGTACGGGAAGAGATGGTTGCGATGGCGTCACTGCCACCCACGTTTCATGTAAAACCCTAAGGATGAGAGCACTCACCCAGGAAGTGGAAGATTCAAATTCAGTTCCTGCCTCAGCTGGGAGCGTTCAAACCCACATCTTCCAGGAGATTGCCCCAACCACCAGGCTATTTTGGATGGAGAAGCACTCCTGACTTTTCTCACTGACGGCTGTGGCAATATAGAGCAAGAGGGTTCATTGGGCAGAGAGAGTGAAAGGAAGCAAACTCTCTGGGTTGGCAATCATGGGAATGTCACTGGGCAGAAGGAAACCTCAGTTCTAGTCCCTTTCCCAGGTCTACTTATGCATTTTGCATCACACAACCATGCAGGTCCTCAGTAGGGAACAGAACATTTCCTCTGTCCTGACTGCTTCCATGACGCACGCCCTAAACACTAGCCTATAGAGACCGCCTTTTGTTTCCTTTCTGGCCCGGTGAGTCTTGAATTATTTTCTGAACCCAATTATAGCTTCAGGAGGAAGGGAGGAGGGTACTGCTCACTTGGCTTAACTTGTAGCCAGGTGGGCAGAGGGTTCTCCTGGGAGGTGTGGGTTTGAAACCTCTCAGCTGATCTCAGGTTTCCCTCTTTCTGTGCGAGTGCTCCTGTATCACCAGGACAAATATTCTTATGGAAAACAAGAATAATGATTTCTGTTGAAAAATATGTAGGCACCCAATTTAAGGAGTGAACTCTGAGTTATGGATGGAAGCATTACCACACAAGCTTGATTGAGACACTTACTGTCTAACTGGATTTCCACTCCCTGTGCCCAACATTTTCTATTGGCTAGCTTAGCCAGTTTTCTGCTCAGTGTGTTGGCTGTTGAGATCCCCATTCTGAATCTTAGGGACCCTTCTACACATTACAGGTATTGTACAATTAACTGGTTAATTGCACAATTAACTAAAACCAGCTACATGTGCGAAGTCGCTATCACGCCACCGAATGCTCCAACCAGCTATGGTTAGACCTAAAAAATGCGTACTACCTTGATAGTGGGTTGGTTGGTATCCAGCTTTAATTTGCACAGGTAGCAGTGTCTTCCTAGTGGCTGGGAGCCTGGTTGACTGCCTGAGCTCCCAAACCGAGGGGTGCACCATGTGCAGCCAGGGTTGGGGGTCCCAAAACATGTGGCATGATAGGAGGCTCAACTGTGTGGATTGCATATTAGATCCCATGGCGCCTTTACCTGCACATGTACAGGGGCCCCTAGGTGTCTATAGGGAGTCTAGGCTTCTAATTAGGACTCTGGATTTCATCTTACAGATCAGATACTTATATCCTTTATTGGATCTAGCCCTTTTGTGGGTACCAATCATCTTTAGGTGTCACTGGGTGCATCTACACATGGGCTTTACTGTTGAGTTGACTAATGAGCTTTGCAGTAAAGCATCACTATCTACGCGTGTGCCCATTTTAGGGCGTAGCAAATTAATTAACTCTGCCGTAGAATAGTACTGTCCAGGACTGCCCTATTTTACAGCAGAGTAATTTACTCCAGCACAGTGCACACGTAGATGGTGACAGGGTCTAGCTGTGGCACAAGAGTGTTAAAGTGTAGGGAGGCTGCCTGCCAGCTAGCCCCACATTATAGCACCCTTGTGCCCCAGCCAGCCCTTCCACTATCCTTCACCACCACCTGGAGCCTGGGGTTGATCGCCTGGGCTCCCTGCCAGCCCGGGGCTGCTCCACCCTGGCTCTAAGTACTGCAGTCATGGGCACATGTGCAGACACTGCACCCAGCAGCAGCTGACTCCGGTGTGAACTGCTCCAGAATTTATCGCGCTCCACTAACTACATGTGTAGATGCACCCACTGAGTGTCGGTCTGAGAAAACCATGGTTCTAGAATTGTTTCGGCTTTTCATCTAACAAAGAATGCAACGAGCTACTGCAGAAATCAGTAGTGATCCTCAATACACAATATAACAAAAAGCAGCTTCTCAAGCATGGAAACAGCGGACTGTTGTAAGAAGCTGATGCTTTTGAACATGAACAAAGGAAGCTTACGCAAGATTTTTAGTTTTTTCCACTTCTCTTAGTTCCCCTTCTATATTTTTTTGTTTTCCTTAGGAAGGGGCTGTGTAGCTCAAAGTCATTAGGTGGCACGCTGGCAGGATACATCTGATCTAATCGCTCAGTATACCAGGGGTGGGCAAAATGCGGCCCAGGGGCTGGATGCGGTCCACCAGGCCATTCTGTCTGGCCCATGGGACCCCTAAAAATTTTAGAAAATTAATATTAATCTGCCCTGGGCTGCCTGCCATGTGGCCCTAGATGGCTTTCATAAACTCAGTAAGTGGCCCTTTGACCAAAACAACTGCCCGCCCCTGGCTGTAGACTATGATACAAAAGACAAAGGCTTACCCAGACCCCCCAAAAAATCAAAGGTGCATGAAGTTGTGGCAACAAACACTCAGCTGTAGACAAATTAGACATTAGATCTACTAAAAAAAATCAGGAATGTCATTTCATAGTCACTTTTCCCAAGAGATGGTTTCTTCTTTAATACTGATAGCCCAGTCCTCCCATGTTTTCACATGTCAAACCCCCACAATTTCACAGAAGTCCATCAACCTCACCAGACCACATAGCTTCTGGATGATACATTTAGTAGCCTTGCATCTCTTTTACTTTGAGGGAGCAGAACGCATTCTTCTATCTAGACTTTAAAATATATCTGTTCCCTTCTGGTTTTAAGATTATTTGCTGCTTCGTCAACATGTGATTGGACTGAGTCTGGCCTCAGTACACGTTCAGAGACTGAGCGAGGCTTAGATCTCCATTCCTTTTTAGCATGGGATAGTTGTTTACCAACATGGCTGTAAGGGATAGATCTGAGGAGAATAATCCGCTTTAGTTTGAGAAAGCTTCAAGAAGGTTAAAAAGGTAAGCTGGTGCTTTCCGCATGTTACCCCAAAAGAACACGGAGCATTAAAGGGCAAAAAACATCTTACCATAAGTAAAGTAAGCAACTTCAGGGGGAAGGGTGACATTATTGAGGTCATCGTCCGGAACGTACTGATCTACGTATTGTTGTGCTTCGGTGGCTTTGAGAAAAGCCATGAACCTTGCAGTGAATGATGCCACAAAGATGGAGAGCATGCCGAAATCCAGCAGGTTCCAAAGATGCAGGACATACTCACGAGGCCCTTCTTCCCAGATTTCTTTGCATTCTGACCATATCATCCCTGGGGAAAATAGATGTTAACATAGGATATTTGGACGTCAGATGTTCATAATATTGTCTGTGTGTTTGCTTTAGAAGACGTGCAGTTGGAAATGGAGTATGATCAGGAGTGGAGGCACTCGTAAGAACCTCAAACAATAATCTTTAAATCATGTTTGCTGACTCCATATTAATCTAATATCGTCAAGACAATTATTTTTGGCCATAAGCCAGTTGTAGAAAGGTAAACCTACTCTGAAAAAAATAGTCTGGTGCCTTAAAGACCCCTTTGTCCATATAGGGTAGACTTCTCAAAAGGTCTTAACCTAAGCTGGCTCCATTCACTTAATGGTGAAATGACACCTAATTTCAATGGAGGAAGACTTAAAAAGACCTCTCAGCAAGTCTGAATATTTTACCCGTAGCAAACCCATTGAAGTAAGACTCCCACAACTATTTTTGGAACAGTTATGAAATTCCAAACCGTTTCTACAATGAACCCAAAGCCATCCTTTTGGATGGTTTTCAAATGTTCTCTTTATAATCCTCTCCTATACTCATCCAGGAAAGCTCATGCACACACACGCACGGTGATTTCAGCACACCTAGATTCCATTTGGGAAATGGAAGCAGAATCTGCCTTAATAATGCATGAAAATTATATCTAGTATTTGTGGTATAATCAGAATCAAGAAGTGCCAGACAGATTGCAATGGAGTCTGTTCCTTTTCTCTGCTAAATTGTGCATACTAAAGAAGTTTGAATAACTTCTACACATTTGAGCACTTATCCATCACCTCCATGAGTACAGGTGACTTGCAGGTGGATTGGGGACACAGTGGGCATGTCTACACGTGTGCATTTACTGCGCAGTAACCCAAATTACTGCACAGTACGGGTGCGTGTCTGCATGTGCACACCCCTCCTGCACAGTAAACATGGCAACTTATACCAACTTGAGTGTGATACTTGTACTGAGGCATTATGCCGGTATCAGATTTACACCTTATTAAGTACTGTGCAGTAATGCATATGTAGATGCCTTACTGGGCAGTGTAGATGCCTAACTTTAGTCCCAAGTCAGTCCACACACAGTGTTAATGCTCTTTAATGCCTTCACATGTAGATGCTGGCCTATTCCCGCTTACTGTGCAGTGACTTACTGAGCAGTATATTTAAGGTGGCATAAATGCACATGTAGACATGCCCAGTGATAACTGTGTTGGTGGTGTTTAACAAATCAGAATTGGAGATAGGTCTGAGTTCTGACTGTGTTTGGATCAGTGACATAACTAACAGGGCTGTCACCCAGGACAAGCAGGGGTAGGGAAGGGAGTTGGTGTGTCGTTCTGAGACTGGATGCAGAGGATTGCGGGCTCTGAGACTGTGGGGCGGGCAGCAACCTTAGCCATGCTCAGTCCTGGCTGAGCTGCTTCTGGCGTATGTACTGACTGTTGCTGTTAAAGCCGCGGAAGTCAGAAACTGTCTTGGAGTTCCCTGCATAGCAATGCTTTCAGGGCACAGACTTGATGGGGTTGGGAGGGGCAATTCTGGCACCCCCTCCCAACTTGGCACCCAGGGTGAATGCTCCTTTTCGTCCATCCCTCGTTATACTACTGGTGCAGATCTCCTTTGGGGAATGGAGCTGGAGGAGGAGATCATTGGCCAATGTGCATCTAACAACACAGTTCAGATACTCCACTAACCCCTGGCCAAATTCCAGCTGGTAGGGTCAGTGTAGGGACTTGTAGGCCCCTTGGGATATCTACAAAGATTGTTTAACATCCTAAGAAGAACTGTAAATATTTTCTTAACTGCATCAAAGTTACACACATGTTTTGTGTCCAGCCCTGTTCCCATGGCAATGGCAAAATTAATGCTTAATTCAGGAAAAGCTGGAGCAGGATATATTGGTTCCCAGGTGCCCTTCTTTGATTTTTGTCTTTTTTTCCAACTCTTTCTCTTTGCTAGAAGTTTTTGTGATGCAACATGTAAGTGCATTTCACCGGCTACGCCTCCAGAGCCTTGTCCATGTGTACGATGGACTGCCTCAGGAGGCACAGGCTGAAGATGAAATTTTCAGTGAGAAATCAAATCACTGTGAATCTTTCCGCAGGTGGAGAATTGCAGAACTGCCAGTCTGTGCATCCAAGCTCGAGAGGTGGAAAATCAAAACCTAGCTAACATCTTAGGTTAAGGTACCCAGTCAGTGACCTCTGGAAATGAAGGTTCAGCTCTCTCTCATATCAAATGCCCATTGATTTCTATAGTGTGGGTAACAGGAGCCTACACAACTTGGCATGAAAAGGCAGGAGTGTGCCAACAATGCAACACAACTAATCATTACTCAGCTACAGTATCACAGCTGCCTGGAGAGGTTTAACACTATACAGGCTTTAGCCAACACAATCAAGACTCCTCCTTTCAGGAATAAAATGCACCAGTTTCAACTTAATAAAACAAAGGATAATAATTAGTACTACTGGCATGAGTCAGACACAGCTAGTGTACTCAGGAGTCTGTTAGCACACTGCTTGCTCATTTCTGGAGGCTTCGTTTCCCTGATGCTTTTTCCTTGTACTGGGCAAACCTGGAGTCCCATACTGAGATCCAGGTTGTTCTCTGGTAGGGTTAAGAACAGGCAAGAAGACTGTTAGTTTTCCTTTTGAGAGTTTTCTCCTCTCTGTTCCTCTATCAATTTGTTGGCAGAAGGCAGGGAAGGTATGACCTATTGACCTGGCAGCTACTTGAATGTCTTTGGTAGCATGAAAACCCTCTGGAATGAGAACCTGTGTCTCAGCAGTGGCCTGGACCCCGTGCGGCTGTGGCTCAGATCCTCAAAGAAGGCAAACTGCATGCTCAGGGCCACATCTGACTATGGCATTTAATATTCCTCCCCATGGCTAAGAAGCAGTTGCCTCTGGCTTAAGTAACGTGCTAAGGGGAAACCTCCACGGGGTGCACAAGAAGACGGTATGCAATCTCCCTTTCACTGCTCCATCCTCTCCACTTGCTGCCCATTCTCTCCCTCCATGCAGTACAATGCCTTTTGTTGGGGCCAGCAGCCGTGTGTGGCAAGAAGCCTCCTCATATGCTTCAGAAGGCAATGACTTAGCCTTCCCTTTTCACTTTCACACAACAGATCTCCTGCTGATCTCAGTGGAAGTTGCAGACCATACTCACAGTTGAGTACATCTACATGTTCATTAATGTGCTGAAATTATGGTGCTTTACCTGTAATAACAGGTACTCATTTAATGCGCCGTAATTGGCACTACTGTGCATTAGCACAGATGAATGCTTTTTATGTGACACTTAACGCCCATTGGGCTAACCTTCTGCACATTAGCACAGTTTTTGCCAGCTGTGCTAATGTGCAGTAGAATTAGTCCAATGGGCATGAAGTGTCTTGTGTAGATGCGCCCATTTAGTAGCAAGTAACCTCATAGAAGAGGGTAGCAAAACTGATTCCTAAATAATGAGATTTGCATCTGATCCACAGGGAAACAAAACGAAGCAAATATAAAAGAAACCCCCTTTTGTCCCCAGTAATTGTTGTGTGCCAATATTTAGACTGGTCCATTTTTCTGGGGAGAGGGGGTCAGTCACTGAAGAACCTCAGGAAATATTTTTATGGGTATTAGCAACCAGATTATTTTCCTGACTGACACAGAGCCATGTAAATCTGGTTTAAATATTGACTAAGCCATCATAATTTATTTCTGGACTAGATTGCTTACATTACAATGAGCTGCAGGGATTTGCAGCTGGAATATGCAATGCAAAGAAAAATGTTCAAAATCAAGGAGGCTGAGTACAGTTAAAACCAGAACCACAGTGGTTATGTTAGAACATGTGGAGACTGTGTTTTGAATCAACCCCTATTGGCCAACTTGGCTGCTGATCATTTTTTTATAACTGCAATTGCAAAAAGTCCATGCAAGACAGCAGAAGAGCTGCGGCAGAAACATTGGTGCGTAATGATATGTATATTCTGATGGGTGGAACCAAGCCATTGTTGTCGATAAAAATGTTTTAGACGAATGAAAATCAGAGCACAGATTCAGGCTATGGAAAACAGCAGGGTGAAAGACAAAGCAAGCTCAGCAAGATGGTCAGCATGAGAATAGGGAAGAACATACCATTAGAGCTGGTAGGAGCTGTTTGTGTTTCATTTGCTTTTCTTTTAATAATTTGAGGTTTGTCTGAATGTTGTGTAAAATAATAGCCGGGGCGGGGGGAGGGGGAACCCCTGCCTTTAGTTCAGCAGACTACTTATTAGCTCTGTGTGTCTGTTCATCCTAGACACGTGAAACTCCCATTCATTTCCTGCCTTTGGGCGGGGGGCTGGACTCGATGATCTTTCGAGGTCCCTTCCAGCCCTAATGTCTATGTCTATGAATCTAGGATGGGGGGATTAAACGCATGGCCTGCAGGCTGGATCCAGCCCACAGAGGCATGTCATGCAGCCCACACGGCTCTTGGAGGGACCAGAAATGTAGGGGGTGGATCCGATCACTGAATTCTGGGGTACAGAGACCTGCAAGGGATTCGAGGCATGGCTGTGTCAAGCTGCTTGACTCCTCAAACAACACAGCGATAGTTCACAGCACCACTGCACACCCCACCACTGCAGATCTGGCCCAGGGAAGCCAAATAAACATTGACACCCCTTGATTGAAGAGGAACATTTAACCATAGTCAGAAAACACTTGAGCCCAACGTCCCATTACACCACACCTTGAGCTTTCATTCCCAGCCATGCAAACCGGGTGGAAAACACCGTTCTGATCCGCTGGTGTTTTGTTCACCCACTTTGAAGTGACTCCACACTGACAAAAATTATTTCCTTCCAAGCCAGGCAATGGGAAAGCCTACCCTTCGCATGAATTTCTGAGCGCAATTTCATACAAAGGAAGTGGTAACCTGCCAAAAACCTCTCTCTCATCCTCACTTCCCACAGTTACACTGTCCTATTTAGACAGTAACAGTGGCATCGTGTGGGGCTATAAAGTTCACCCTCGCTGTTGCTAATTGGGGAGGTAATATAGACCTACCACCTTTGCCCAGCTAGAACCTGAAATTTCCCACAGAGTATTTTGCCTTCAATATGTGTATGTCTAAATCAGAATATGGTGTGGATTTCATATCTGCAGGAAGTTTTCATTGAGGTCATGATATCACAGCCCATATTCTCTCTTGGCCACAGTATAATAAATTAACAGTGTCATATTATCATGAGATAATGCTATTTTTTAAGACTCCTCATTACTGTACTGGTTGGCAGCCAGGTAACACCATTGGCCAATTTCCCAGAAAGATTTAAAGCCAGGGGACCGGTAAACTAATTACCTTAAAATGATTGGCTGAAGTCGGAACCAGTAATGCATCATCAGCATTCATCCTCACTGCCAGAGAATGAGGAAGATTGGGGAAAAATAAAAATGTGAGGAGAAGGGTTAAAAGCAGAGCAGCGAGAAGTAATATCCTCCTCCTTAACTGTACTGTGAATCTTATTTCTGTTGCATGCCTCCATGTCTCACTCTGGGAAGAGTAATTGCAGAATGAATTTAATACAGATGGTGGTGTGGGACCATACATACTGATGCTCATATTTAATACCTAGGTACTGAAGTTAATATACACCTTGGCAGTCCTGCTTGCTTTCCTTTTTCAGCAGGTGTTTTTATTTTATGTGTTCCTGTATATGGGCTCTTTATCCATAATTATGGGGAAGTGCGCTCACACTAGAGAATAGACCACCCTGGACAGGCTCGCAAGGTGGGCAGATCAAAACCTGATGGCATACAAGGTGCTCTACCTCGGGGAAAAAAAAACACTATATTTATAGGCTCAGCAATGCTACACTCACTAGCACCATGACCGAAAGAGACTTGGGGGTCATGACTGACCACAAGACGAACATGAGCCACCAATGCAATGCCACAGTTGGTAAAGCAAACAAACCCTGGCTTGCATCTACCAAAGCATCTCAAGCAAAACCCAAGAAGTCATCCTCCTGCTTTACTTGGCCTTGGTGAGGCCGCATCCAGTTCTGGGCTCTGAACTTTAGAAAGCATGTGGAGAAGCTTGAGAGAGTCCAGAGGAGAGCCACGTGCATGATCAGAGGACAAGAAAGCAGGCGTATGAGGAGAAGCTGAGAGGCATGGGACTCTTCAGCCTGAAGAAGCAAAGGCTCAGGTGTGACTTGGTGGCAGCCTATAAATATATAAAGGGTGTGCATCAGGAACTGGGAGAACATCTGTTCACCTGGGCACTCCAAGGGAAGACAAGGTCTAATGGTCACAGACTCCTGGAAAACTGTTCTAAGCCGGACATAAGGAAAAACTTCTTTACTGTCCGAGTCCCCAGAGCCTGGAATAGACTACCCCCAGAAGTGGTGCAAGCACCTTCTCTGGACACTTTTAGAAAACACTTGGATGCCTATCTTGCTGGGATCATTTGGCCCCAGCAAACTTCCTTCCCCTTGGGCAGAGGGCTGGACCCGATGATCTTGCAAGGTCCCTTCCAGCCCTAGTGTCTATGAAATCTATGAAACAGTTTCACATAAAGAGGCAGGAGACAGGGCAGGGAAGCTTTAGAGATGAACTATCCACCATATTTCATAGTTCTTGACACAACATTTTTACACTCCTCAGATTTCCATCGAACAGCTGGGTGGATGACTGTTACTTTTAGCTATGATCAAGGGGACACTGCCAGCTGCCTCCCTGTATACTGGAACACCTGGAAGTTCCTCTGATCAAGTTAAAATAAGGCTGGCAATTATGCAAACGGTTTCTACTAGGGTACATCTACACAGCCTGAGTAGCAGTATTTGATGGATAATGATCCTGTGACATGAGATAAAATTAAATCAGTGAAAAAAGTACGGTATCATGTCCCTGTGAGCTTTGGATAATATTATCATTATAAATAGCCAAAAAATGTTTTCTACCCATGAACAATTTCAATGAAAACTCTCCCTCGTCACCAATGGGAAACGTCAACTTCTCAACAAAAGGCCAAATATATATTCAGTTGTTGGCAGCCAATAGCTAGAATGTTTTCAAACGAAAAACGTAAAATGTTGGAAACACCAAAAAGTTTACAGTTGAAAACTAATGAACACAAACATTTCAGAGGCCACCTAGGATATTTTGAAAAACAACTAAAACTGCTTTCAGATGCTGACAAAAAATTGAAAAAAGAAGACAGGAAATCAGGTATGCTGCAAAAAAAATTCAAAAGCTCAACATCCCACTGGAGACAAATTGATAGAAAAATCCCACCTATCTGTAATTATTATATTACAACAGTTCCCTTAAAAATTCAGGCTATCAGTTGAGATGCTACCTTTGATATACGAATAGCTCCACCTCAATTTTTATTCCCTGTCATAACATTAGCTGCAGATATTAAGATAGCTAAAATAAAATATTTTTAAAGGTAATTGTTGTATATCCAGAGTTGGTGGGAGTGAAACTATATTAGCATGTACAGGCAGTTCTGTTATCTTTTGTGATCTGGGCTTTCTTTTTCAGAGGAAACTGGATTCTTTCCTCCGAACTGGTTGTCCATGAAATGAGGGTAGTGAAATGGAGAAAGAGATAAAATGCAGGCTAGCAAATAACTTAGGTCATGGTGTGCATGCACTTTGATACATGGGGCCTTTCTGATCCAAAGCCCACCAAAGACAAATCCTGTTGAGACTCCTCTTCTCTTCAGTGGGTTTGGGGCCAAGTCCATTTTGAGGTGTTGGGTGGCACCTTTCAGTAGGGTGAAATGTATGCTTTTATTCACAGTCTTCTGCTTTGCTGTGTGTTGTGACTTGACAAGAGGTGGTTCTTTGGTTCAATGAGAAGGAGTTGCTAGAAAAGTCGGTTGCCATCACAGGCTCGTTATAGATGAATTGTCCACAATTTTCAGAAAATGGGCCCAGTTGCAAATGTTAATGTGAGTATAGAGTATAAGCATGTTGAATGACAGTCACTCAACAGGGTTAAAAACCTGCCCTCTGGAGCTAGTACCAGAAGAGCACAGAGTGTCCAGTCCTAAAAATTTCCAGGCAAACAACACTAACACCCATCAAATAGTACTAGCCAGAAAAATCTTAACAATAGAGTCACGGTTGCTTCTTGATGGCCTCATTTCCACCCAGCCCTGTTCTTTTAAAGACAATCTTGTTATTATGTGGTGTAGGATGAGGGTAATTTTGTTGTATATCACGTTGCTATTACTGAAGCACTATGATATAGTGTTTAGGTAAGTGACCTCTCCAGAGAAGAAGCAGATGGCTAGCAAGTAGTGATTTTGAGAGGGCAAAGTTGCAATCAGAAAATCTCATTATACTCCGAAGCCTGTACAACGAGCCATCTTTCCTTCTTTTTGAAACCTGAAATAATTTGCCTTATACTAATGCTTTCTTCTTCCTCCCTCAAGAACTCACTCGGGCTGCCAGCCACCTGCAGCCTGCAAAAAAGAATCTCATGGCCAAAACCATCTCCTCCAAACTGTTTTAATATTGCGTCAAAAAAAAAAAAAAGCTCACCTATTATTCCGTCTACTTTCCCATCTATTCTTTTTTTCTGTATGTGATTCTGCTTATTTGAAAGCCAGAAAAAAAATGGAAGTGGAGACCAAAAGGTCACTCAGTATAGCAGGCATGATCCAACTCTTAGGTTGCTGTAATTCCATTTACTTACATGCTGCTCTGGACCCATTTGCCCTGATGCGAAAGACCAGGTGGAATAAAATAGGACCTTTGAAGCCAGATAAAGATTTGGCAGCGTTGATGCATTTTGCTTTCAGGAGATCTTTACAGCCAATTAGGATTAGCAGTCCAAGGTAACTGGCTTGCCCGTTATACCCATGTGGTAGGTTTTGTCTAGAGAACTTGGAACTTCCTTAAAACTCCTAGTCTGTCTATTTTGTGCCCACGTGTTCACCAATGTCAGTGCTTATCAGCCTTCATCAAGGACTCAGCTAATTTCTTTGTTTCAGATGCATCCTATTGCAAAACTTCACCTGTCATTTCTTTTATACCCCTATGATGCTCTTCCCCACTGGAAAACTCCTTGGAAATTTAAAAATCACTCCCAGTTTCTGTCTAGCTCTTCTCATCATTAAATTGCAAGGAACTTTAGAAAGAGCTAAGCATCATCATCTCCATTCTGGAGATGAAGAAACAGATACAGAGAGGTGGAGGGACTCAGTAGTGTAAGTAGAAGTGGGTGAACAGAGAACCAGACTGGTACCCCTTGGGGGAGCCCATGCTATGGTGGTGGCCCATGTGCAAGGTGTTAAGACTCTCCAGAACTAGAATGCCCCACTCCCCAATCTCCAGGCCTCATTACCTGTCACTCCCTGGGTGCCAAAGTTCCTAATTATGCCCCTGGAGGGACTCACCCAGCAGGTTCAATCAGGAATAACTCTCCTGAGGGCAGGTGTAATGCCCTGTCCACTGGGGCAATACTGTCCTTCAATTTAGTAGGACTCAAACTAATAGAGTTCTATAGAAATTACTCTACAACCCAGAGAATTATTGGTAAATGCTAACTTTTCTACAGGGCTATTTTTCTTTTGAGCCATCTCATTGAATTTTATAGAAGATGAGTAATTTCACATTAAACGCTCCAGAGCAGCCCAGAAAACTATGTATAGAAGTTGGAATTTTCTATTAAATGTATCTTTTTTTTTCTTATAATGGAAAGCATTCAACAAGTGCTTTCTGGGTTGAATCAGAATTCATAGATTTCATAGATTTCATAGACATTAGGGCTGGAAGGGACCTCAGAAGATCATCGAGTCCAGCCCCCCCCGCCCAAAGGGCAGGAAGTCAGCTGGGGTCATAGGATCCCAGCAAGATAAGCATCCAGTTTCATCTTGAAGGTGTTCAATGAAGGCGCTTGAACAACCTCTGGCGGCAGGCTGTTCCAGACCTTGGGGGCTCGGACAGTAAAGAAATTCTTCCTTATGTCCAGCCTGAAACGGTCTTGTAGTAGTTTGTGACCATTCGACCTCGTCATTCCTTGGGGTGCTCTGGTGAACAAATGTTCCCCCAGATACTGGTGGTCACCCCTGATAAACTTATAAGTGGCCATCAGATCACCCCTGAGCCTGAGCTTTTCCAGGCTAAAGAGCCCCAGGGCTCTCAGCCTGTCATCGTAGGGTCTGCTTCCCTGACCTCTGATCATGTGCGTGGCTCTTCTCTGGACTCTCTCAAGCTTCTCCACATCCTTTTTGACTTGTGGAGCCCAAAACTGGATGCAGTACTCCAGCTGTGGCCTCACTAAGGCCGAGTACAAGGGGAGAATGACGTCCCTGGATTTGCTTGAGAAGCATCTATGGATGCAAGCCAGCGTTTTGGTCGCTTTACTAGCTGCAGCACCGCACTGCAGGCTCATGTTCATCTTGTGGTCAATGTTGACCCCCAAGTCTCTTTCTTCCATAGTGCTAGCCAACATAGCACTGCTGAGCCTATAAGGATGCTGCAGGTTTTTTTTTCCCAAGGTGGAGAACCTTGCATTTATCGGCGTTGAACACCATCAGATTCTCATCCGCCCACTTGCTGAGCCTGTCCAGGTCAGCCTGGATCATCCGCCTGTCTTCTGGTGTGGATGCTTTGCCCCAAAGTTTGGTGTCATCGGCGAACTTGGACATCCTTTACAACCTTTATCTCCAGACCCCAGCTGACTTCCTGCCCTTCGGGGTGTGGGGCTGGACTTGATGATCTTCCAAGGTCCCTTCCAGCCCTAATGTCTATGAAACCTATGAATTAAATTATGTTTTTGCTATTGGCTTCAATGGGCCCAAAATCAGGCTCCATCTTTTTTTATTCTTTGGCTGATCAGCATCTATAATGTTTCATTTATCTCCAGTTATTTTGCACTTCTCTGGTATATTAACAGACATTTTGATTTTGCTTACCTAATACCCACTTCATGATAAGCAGTTCTGTCCAGGAGAACTGAGTTGTTTTCACTCTAAATATTTGTTTGGGATGATCCGTGATGGTCTCATTTGGAAGATTTTTGACCCCTTCAAATCGATCTGAGGCATTCACTACTAACAGTCCAAGGAAGATTGTGAAAGAAACTGCATGTGCCACAAATTTCATGAAAGGACTTCGGAGTGTCCGTCCCAGCTGAAAATGAAACATATATAAGACACAGTTATTTTTATTTTCTGGTCTGTTTATCATATTCCCTAGCATTTTACTCTAAAAAAGATGAGCTCATTTACACCTGGTAATGTCACCGATTACTCTGGGACATCACTACAGCTCAGGTGCTACAGCAGGTTTGCACTTGTTCAGTCACAAAAAATAAGGGTCCTTTCATGTGTTTTCTACCAGCATTGGGATGCTAAATGCTTCTTTTACCACCCACCAATATTTGTGTGACATGCCATTTTCATGTTTGTGCCATCAGAGATGAAAGAAATGGTAAAAGTATGACTAGTGAAATTTAGGGTACTATGGGCCCCTGATTCCCTCTTCTCCCATATACCAGTCTAACTTGGCATACAGCAGTGATGACATTAGCATAAAATTCTGCTAGTTGGTTATTAGGGCTGTGCGAAGCTTTGGTAGCTGAATCGATTTGGAGGAGATTTGGCTCGATTCGGGGACCGAATCTCTGAATCTGAATTGAATCAGAGACAATTAAAAGCTCTAAATCAATTGAAGCATCTGAATTGATTTGGAAAAGCTTCAGAAAAGATGTGGCCACTTCAGAGATTCGGCCGTAGACTAAACAGGCAGCTGATAGTTGCCTCCAGCTGGTAAGTCTGTTGGGGTTGGGAGAGGGGGGAGGGAAGGGGTGTGGGGGAGGGAGGGATTGGGGTTGGGACAAGCTGCCCAGCTGGGGCAGGGGGTTGCATTCCTTGTGGGGCATGGAATGAGGGCACGGCAGCACTGGAAGCAGGGGCTCTGCCCTGCTGCCGTTTGTCCAGCTGGAGGGGGGGAGAGGGGGGGAGTGGGATGTGAGCATGGCTCACTCCAGGCAGAAGAGGGCAAGGGATCAGGACCTCTAAGGGCTTGTGGCAGAGTTCCCCCATGCAGCGTGGGGCAGCGGGGATTGCCCCCCCGCCTGGCACCTGTGCAGCAGCTGTCTCATTGCACGGGTGCAACACAGCTCATCAGGGCACCGCACACTGTCTGGGAGCTGGGGTGGCTCCACCTGTCAGCTGGAGCCTGGCAGTGCTCAGTCCCAGCTCCAAGGCAGTGCACAGTGCCCTGCCAAGCAACACTGCAACCATGCCATGGCTCATCTGCCGCACGGGTGCCAGGTGGAGGGGGCGATCCACGCTGCTCTCCACTACTCCACACTGCCCCACACTGCATGGGGGAGCTCTGTCATGAGCACCCAGAGGCCCTGATCCCTGCTGCTGTAGCCAGAGAGTGCAGGGCTTTTATTTTATTTTTTAAGTGCTGGGAGGCTGGGGCTAGGCGGGGGATGGGGCCGGGCAGGGCAGCTATGGAGGCTTCTCCCATGGCTCCCCCAACCTGGGGAGTGGCAGGCACAGCCATGGGAGAACCTGCAGCTGCCCAGCTGTGCCTGCCTCTCCACGGCCAATCTGAATCACCGAATCTCTCTGAATCAGCGCCGAATCTTCTGAAGCCGATTCAGTTGATTCAGGACAATGATCCGAATCTCCAAATTGAATCACTATCTTCCAAATCGGCTGAATCCAAATCCAAACTGCATACTTCCCTACTCGCACAGGCCTACTGGTTTTCTAGCAAAACCCTCATTAATAGCGTGTTTGACACATTTTATTTAAAAGCTTCTTTAGTAATGCTCTCTTAATACGTACCAGTCTGATAATTATCTAGTGCAATTACAAGAGCAGCTACAAAGTTACCCACTAAAACGTAAGGACTTCAAAGCAATACATGCGTAAGTGATAGAGGGCTGATCTGAGCTATGCTCTCTTCTTGCAGCATTTGTCTTATCCTTATTCAGAAGCACTGCTTAGCTGTTAAATTAAATGCTCCTTATCTCATTATGTATTTTCCCTGATTTAAGAATACATTATTCTTAAAGAATATGACAGAGTTGGTAGAGTTTTTATTTTCTTTTGGATCAATGCCATCATGGAGGGTAACCCATTCTACAAATGCCTTCTTCTCATGTATAGGGCCTACCATGCATTAGAAACATCCATAGTGTGGTCTTACCCATCAATGACTCTCACACATGATGAATTATGCTCCAACCCTTCCTATGTATCCAATGCTTTGATTAATTAAAACAAAATATATGGAGGAAAGGTTCAGGTTCCCCTTGCTATTAATTAATCAACTCCTCAAGAAAGACCTACCTCTTTGAAAAAAGAGTTTAAGCCTACCTACTTCTTCCTTCTGTATCAAATTTCTAAAAGAAATTTACTGGACAACACATGATTTTGCTCTCTTTCTCTTTCTTGTCTGATTTTTTTAAAATGGGAAATCTTTTACACGATTGCTAGAGCAGTTAAACTTACTGGAAAACATAGGTGAGATGAATTCCTGGAAAATTTGTCACTATGTGTAAGTGGAAAACTATGATCCATGTCTGAGCCTCAAATCAGTGAAGAACTTAAATATATTCATAAGTCCCAGTGAAGTGAATGAAAAATGCTTAAATACTTCAGTGCTTTGTTGAACTGAGGCCTGAATTACTACAGCAAAATACAGCTTTGTCTAAGTGAAGGCATCTTTTAAAAAAAGTCCCATCATTTCTTCTACTGGTTCTTCTGCCCTATGCAGTGAGTGTAGAGAAGGCTGAAGTTCTACAGATGGTACCATGCAGATGTGTTGTACAAGGGTTTAGCATGAAGCTTTGTCTACATTATCAGTCCCACTATTTCCCTTGGACATTCTTCTAATGCAGGCTGTCACTTTCCATACTAATGCCATTAAGTTAAGGAAACCATAGTTAAGAATGAGTGAAGCCTTCAGGTAACTATGGACATATGGGTCATTGCCTAGAAGTTGTTAAGAAAACATATTTTTGACTTATACATGCCCAGTTCTATGCTGAATTCATTCCATGGGGAAAAGAGAGTTTCAATGGACTATTGATTGCTACCTAGCTGCTGGAGGCAAGGACTTCTGCGGGTGATATATTTTATTGGACCAGCTACATGGCTGGGATAGACTTAGACAATAAAAGGTATCACTCACAAAAATCCTTGCCTCACACATATTTCTTGGACCATCACAGACACAACATCACTATAATACCACCTAAGGCATAGGTGCTCTTTTCTGCCAATTTATACTTTATAAATTACAGGTCTCTATTTTATAAGATTCAAATTGCATAGTCTGCATGATCATAGAAACAACCCTGAGCTATTACAGAAGAAAATGAACTCTATGGATATTATCATTTTGTTCTCTCCAAATATCATAAATTCTGCATTTGCTCAGCATTACATCCATACTTTATCCACCGTGGCCACGTGTATACTTGCGGCAGACTGCACAGTTGTTACTTGCTTATGCAAATACTAAATGATTGCGCAGTAACCCATGTTACTGTGCAGTACCGTCGCCGCACATTTTTTTCCCCAATGCTACTGTGCAGCAGCAAGCAGCTACGGTGCAGTAGCTCATTACTACTGTGCAGTAGCATCGCGTCACGGTTAGTACCTGGCAATGGTACCGCGCTGTAGCATCTGATGTTACTCAGAAGAGTTTAGCATTTATTTCTTATTTTTCTGATCTTCACAGAAATCTAATTTTTAACTAAGCGCTGAAAGCGGTGACTGGGACATTTTGTGAAAAATTAATGAAGCATCGGTTCTTTCAGATAACATACTGCCTTGCGACAATAAATGATGATTTTTTTTGTTTTATTTTCTTAAATTATGTTCTAATTATACCTGCGTGCATAGCTACTTGTGCATACTATTTGACAATTACCTAAATAATTCACAATAGTATGTGTCATCTAAAAAAGAAGGCAAAGCAATGCTTGATCGTGATTGATAACATGACAGTAACAATTACAGAATACAAACAGCAAAGATCTATTTTTAAAAGAAAAAATTGTTTCAGGATCTCACATTCCTTATGTATTACTGAAAAGGAATAAAGTAAGCAGACATATGAGCAAAAACAAACCATGAAAAGGCCATAGGAGAAAGGAAGGGTTTCAAGATAGAAATTCATCTGAATCAAGGAGGACAGGAACACGTGAAAGAAGAAACAGTTTAAGGAAAAGTGTAGATGAGGGGTGTTAAATGTCTGATCCATGGGGCTTGTATTGGGGTCAGGAACTCAGAGGCAGGGAGAGAGAGGAAAGGGCTCAACACTGAAATCCCTGGCGTGGAGTCCCACTGCCACTTGCCCTGCTGCTGCCACCACGTCTGAGTCTGGCCTGCGGGGAGCAAAATGTTCCAGATGCAGCCGGAGGGGGAGGGCAAATTTGACACCCTTCATGTGTAGACTATTCTTTCTTTTTCCAGCATTACTAGGGATCTAATTGAACAAGAGCAGGTGTGGTCATCAGGAGAAAAATAAGACTCCCTAGAATAAAAACACTAAACTAGACTACAGCCAGGATGCCAGTGATTGAGGCTGTGTGCCTTCATTTACAATGCAGAATGTGTGAAAAGCATGTCACTGTTTGTACAAGGGAAGGAGTTTCTAAATTAGCCATGGTAATGTTCAGAATTGAGTTAGGTGCCACCTCAGTTCAGCTAGGAACAAAGGAATGACCTTACTTCCGAAAGCCTTGCACGCAGCCCACTGTCCTCCTGCTCACAGTGGCATCAAAATGAGTATGTCTTGATCTTCATCCATCTGGCCTCTGGTCTTTCACTTCCTTAGATCTTCAAATGTTCAATAATTTTGACATATGAGGTGCAACTACACATACTATTATTGTGATGCAATAAACTCTTGCACAATTTGCCCCAGAGTCAGCTGCTCCTGGGTGCAGAATTTACATGTGCAGACAGGTCCGCAGCAATCTGAGCCACAGTGGAGCTGCCCCAAGCTGGCAGAGGGTCGGGGGGGGGGGGGGGTCAGCTCTGGGCTCTGGATAGTGGTGGCAGGCAGCAGAGCACCTAGCTAGGGCACAAGGGTGCTACGGCGTAGAGCTAGGTGGCAGGCAGCCTCTGCACTGTAGCACCCTTGCGCCCCATCCAGCCCCTGTCACCTTCTACATGTGCATTTTGGTGGAATAAATTACCCCATCATAGGATAAGACAGTCCTTGACAGTACTATCCTGTGGTTGAGTTAATTAATTTACTGTGCCGTAATACTGGCCCATGTGTAGACTGGGATGCTTGACTGTGAAGCTAATTAGTCAACTCGCAAGTAAAGCACACATGTAGATGCACCCTGAATTAGCATTAGATTTTTGTATCAATATCTCATTGAGATATATCAATCAGTACCCAGCTCTCTGAACCAAAAACATTGGCTTTTCCGGGCCTTAATATTTACTGATTTGGAAAACTGCAGAGCAAGAAAGCCTCATTTTCTGTCTCTGGCCTCTTTGTCTACCAAACCATCAAGTTTGTGATAAAGCCAATAGTCTGCTCCTCTTTCGTAGAGGTGACTGAGTAAACAGTTCATATTCAAATGACTTTTGGTGCCAAAAGATGCATGTAGCTGAATACAAGATAAATTTTTAAAGTTAAATTGCTAACTTATAGCATGTGTCATGGTTTTTCAAACTTGGACAGTCAACATGATCTGGAAGTGAATGGAACCATCTCAAGAGCTGGAAGATGTAAATCATGGAAGAACCAAATACACCAAAGCAAAATTCCCACTGTGGGGTTATGATCTACAGTCACATCCTGTTCGGGATACACCTGCAGAAGAATTTCTCTAGATTTCCTCTAGGAATGGCATTTGCCTGTATGTAAAGACTGTAAAATTTAGCTGATCCATTTTAAGACATGTGGAGTAGAAATTATCCTCATTGCTTGTCAGAACTAACTATATATGGCTGGCCTAATAAAAGATAACATAAAAAGCCCTTCCTTCTTGCACATTTCCCGGACCATCGTGGCACTGACAATACTTTAGCCCTGCTATATTACAGTAAGTCTTTCCGGATTTGTAAAGTTCTGCAGTGTTTTTTGCAATACCCCCTTACAGGAGTCATGTTCATACGGGAGTCAAGGTTCATTCAACCTTGATGAGCAGAAAGCAAAATGCAGAACAATTAGCTCTAATTCTACTTACTATCTCCTTCATACTAAAGGATCTAGCTACAACTGCAGCAAGCTGCAGATACAGCTACAGCCAAGCCAGCTACAGCTCCCCTTTGTGTCACAGCAGCAAAATAGAAGAGGAGGAATAGTCACTGCAGCACTACTTCAGTTCTTATTTCCCCAAGTTTCTAGCTCCAGGTAAAAAATTCTATGAGGAACAAAACCCTTTCAGCCTGTGGAAGAGAGCTCTGAGCCTTGATGACCCATCCTGGAGATGGCTAGTTCAAAAACAGAGGCCTCCAAAGGTTCTGGTCCCTTCAGGGACTGCAGTAAGCATCTGCTGAGGGAAGGTTAAGGGATTGAGGAATGAGGGCACAACTTGAGCCTTGAGGGGTCCTTATGCCTTGCAGAGACATCCTAGAGCTGAGCTACTATCCTCGTCCAAGTTTCCTTTTCAGGGTAATGAGGCTCTGCAGCTGCAGGCAAAATCATTCAGGAGCCACCAGGACATGACTATGTTTCCTTGGTGTTCCTGAGTCCCAGAGTCCAGCTTTCCTTCAGTTGTGCCTCTAAGCATAGGTGACTGGTAGGGGGGGCATATGCCCCCCCTGACAGGGCCGTCCCTGCCACCACTGCCAGCATTTTCAGTGCTCATCAGCCCTATCCCCACTGTTGATGTTGCCAGCAGCATCTGCGGGTGCTCACCAGTCCTGTCTTCACCACTGCCAGCAGCGCCTGCGGGTGCTCACCAGTCCTGTCTTCACCACTGCCAGCAGCATCTGCGGGTGCTTGCCAATCCCATCCCTGATGCCACCAGCAGCGTCTGCGGGTGCTCTCCAGTCCCGTCCCTGCTACTGACACCACCAGCAGCATCTGTGGGTACTTGCCAGTCCCATCCCCACCCCTGACATCGCCACCAGCTTCTGCAGGTGCCCCCCCAGACTCTGGAGGCACCAGTTGCCCATGCCTCTAAGCATCTACTACAGGGGGAAGATTCAGGTAAAACTTTGACTTAGCTAACAAGTCCTTTTCATAAGATGAAGAGCATCACCGGATTTTTCAGAGCACCTGAGCACCACCTAGGAACCCTGCCCAAATCTCTCCATCTCCTTAGTGGGTATTATGATTGTCTAAAAGTCCACAAGGACACTGACCATCTGTGATGTGATGGAACGTGTGTGCCAAGAACCAGATCTTGGATCTAATAGCCATCATTTTGGGTGGCGTGGAAGAACAGTTAGAAATTATGTGCATTAGATTCATCTATTTATGTGTGTTATGGAACCATGCAGAGGCCTCAGGCAAAAAGCAGTGCTAATCCTTTCATTAAAAAAACACAATTAAAACAAATCCCTGCCTGCAGAGTCTCACAGTTTAAATTTGTGATATGATGCAGCATGTGAGTCTGGCAAACTCTAGGATGAAAAGAGAGGAGGAAGAACTAAGGTGTCTGTGATAAGAGAGTGAGGTTGCCTGGAGTAGTTAGTGCCTTATGTAGTAATTCTGAAATCATTGGGCGCATCCACATGTGCATTTTAATACGCACTAGACTATTTTACTCCAAATTTTAAAGCATCATGTAAAAAACTGTCTGTGACCTTACTTTAATGCTCAGTAAAATAGTCTACTGTGCATTAAGCATCACTAAAAAAGTGTGCAAATGCACTACAGCACATTAGTGCAGCCTAATGGGCATTAATTTAGTACCTCACATTGGAGGTACTAAATAAAATGTGCATTAGAAAAGGCCATTACTGCTCATGTAGATGTGCCCAGTGGGTGTGTCTACACTTGTACTTTAATGTGTATTATCCTATTTTAATGCACATTAAAGCATCCTGAAAAACCATGCGCTTTCACAAATGTATGTTAAAATAGACTAATGCAGCTTTTTCTAGTAACCTTACAATGGATGAACCAAATTTAATGTTCATTATCAAAAGCACATTAATGAACGTGTAGACAATGCCAGTTAAAAGGTAGCCATATTCAGTTCCCCTCCCATTTTTCAATGAAACACATGGGCTTAAGCAAACTTCATAAAATAGCCATCACTTTTAAATCATTGCCTATGCCCTATTTCCATTTTAAAATTAGCCTCTGTTTTGAAGTCGTGCTCTCAGCTTCATTGCACTTTTAAAAATTGTATTTTAAATGTCTGCATACGTATGTTATTTATAGAAATAATTGATCTACCTGCTATTATAAGTTGCCAGCCTCTGCCTGTTTATAACCAAGAATATACAAAGTGATCCTCTATTCTTGCAAAAACTGAAGCATATTCTTAAGTTTACATAGGGCATGCATCTACACATGCATTTATGCTGGCTTAAATTTACTGCACGGTAATTACTTTGCAGTAAGCAGGAATAGGTCAGCGTCTACATGGGCAGGCAATAAAGCGCATCAATGCTGTGTGTGGACTGACTTGGGACTAAAGTTTGTCCCAAGTCAGTCCACTCACATAGTGTTACTGTGCAATAAGGCGTCTTCTACATGTGCATTTCAACACAGTAACTAATTGGGAGTAAATTAGATACATGCAAGATGCAGGTATCAATTTTCCACTCAAGTCGGCATACGTTGCCATATTTACTGCATAGTACAGGCGTGCACATGTAGACATGCATGCATACTGCACAGTCATTTTTGTTACTGAGCACTAAATGTGCATGTTTAGATGTACCCAGAGGTCAGTCGTTCCATTCAATGCAGCAGCTGTAAAAGTAACTGCATAGTTTTAAAGCAAGCTCAGGTGTCTCTTTTGGATTGGGGCCTACTACAATAAAGCTGGCACAATCATTCCAGTTGCCCATTTGCTCTTGAACTGTTTTATTTGCTTTTAACATGCAGGAAAGCATCATTATAAATTAAGGCTCTAAAGAAAAGTTGTTCTAATGGATACTAATGAGTCATTATAAGCTGAACCCCTTGAAAAAACAAGATTCACATTTTCAATTAACATGAGAAATAGAGGCTAGTCTTGGTTATTTTGAAGGATGCTGGGTTTTAAACATCATTTATAATCTCATCTATTCTAGAAGCCCATCTGTTTTCCAGACGATTAGTCTTAAAATTAATCTTTTCAAATTATAGTCTCTCCTTAATGCACACCAATGGGTCAGTCATTTCTTGGGTTTAGCAAATTTAGGAAGGATTCTTTACAGACATTGAAAGCATATGAGACAAAATGCTTTAAGGACTGAGTAAGCTAGCAATCCAGGGGTCATTTCTGTCACTTTTTTGTGCATTTCATAATCACTTTGTTAAAGACACTGTCTAATGGTTAATATGGGCAACTTGTCCACGAAGAAATGTTCTATTTTTTTGTCCCGAGTAGTGGAAAAAACTATTTATTGCTCACCAAGCAGCCATTTATTTCCACCTCTCTGAGCACTTTCTCTTAGGATGGAAACCCACCGCAGAATTGTTACAGCAGACAATCGTTAGTGTTACTGGCCTCCCAATGGCTGGCTCTGGTCCCTTCACCTCTAAGTCTTAAGAAAACTTTTAGCAACACTTAACTCTGTCAGTCACCCGCTGTCCATAATGGAAATGGAGCAACTTTTAATACTGTTTAAACTTTGCCCCCATGATTTGGAGACTGGGCTGTATTTTGCTATTGGGTATCATGACTCGCTTTATTCTTCATCTTGACAAGTTACAATTCAACACGGGTTGAATTGCTACTTCATTTTCCCTGCCTCCCGTGATGCCCGCTAGCTACAAATAAAGACAAGAGAAACAAAGAGAAGAAGAGAGAGGCCAGAAAGGTCCAATGCAGAGAGGAGGAACCCCTCCCCATGCCCATCCACACCCAATACAAAATGGAAAGAGAAAATAATACTTGATAGGATCCGTTCCCTTTATTTACCTGCCTTTTCTCCATCTCACTCATACTTTCTCACATCCTTCCCACTGCATCCTAGTTCCATTCATGCCTTCTTATATTTTCTAATTTCCTTCCCCATCTTTATTACTCTTAAAAGACAAACTGCAAAAGACTCCCTCTTACTGCCCTAAAACTCTCCCAGAGCTTGCTGTGTGGAAAAACCACAGAGCACATTCATTTAGGGGGAAGAAACAGTTTTGTCTTCAGTCCAAGACACCGGGCACTAATCACCATAGGCAAGATGCACCTTAGCCAGTCTGTACCTTACTGCAGGGAGCAATCCAGTACGCTATGGCGAGGAAAGGCAGGCCGATGGAGACACCGAAGACAGCCAGGAATTTCACAGCGATAGACTGCTGCCGTAAGCCTGAGAGGTTTTCGTACCACAGGGTGAGCAACTGCTGCTGGCAATTGGGATGAGCGACAAACTGTAAAGAAAGAAAATAATTAATTAATAAACGCATTGGTAGCTGTGCCTGATGATTAGGAGATTTCAGGAGGGGGCTGCTATGCGGGGTAGAGACGCGCCGTGGGTTGTACCTCATTTCTCTGCCTACCAGAGCCAGACACGTTTCATTCTGTTTAATCAGCCACAGTTTATGCCACAGCTGTTTAGAGAATTGTAAATCGGTCTCTCTCAGCTGGCAGCCACCTGCACCACGTGTTCAATCAATCTCTTCTGTTTCCCGTCTCTTCTAGGAATACATGTGGGTGTCCCAGATCAGACCAGTGACGTATCTAATCTAAAATCCTGGCTCTCACAGTGGCCAAAACAAATCTGATGCGAGGGGTTGAATTTGAACCTGCGGCTGCAGGAAAACCTGTGGATTTGGCACAGCTGGAAAGTGTGTTGCCTACATGCTTTACAATTATAGTGCCATCATATAATAGTTACATATAATAATTGTAAATATAATAGTTACACATAATAAAGGACAACTAATATATAATATTTATAAATATAAATAGAATAAGAGCTATAAAATGTATAAATAGGTCTAAAATATAATAGTTACATATAATAAAGGACAACTAAATTATAATATTTATAGATATAAATAAAATAAGAAATATAAATGTATAAATATGTATAAAATATAGTTACATATAATAAAGGACAACTAATATATAATATTTATAAATATAAATAGAATAAGAGCTATAAAATGTATAAATAGGTCTAAAATATAATAGTTTCATATAATAAAGGACAACTAAATTATAATATTTATAGATATAAATAAAATAAGAAATATAAATGTATAAATATGTATAAAATATAGTTACATATAATAAAGGACAACTAATATATAATATTTATAAATATAAATAGAATAAGAGCTATAAAATGTATAAATAGGTCTAAAATATAATAGTTACATATAATAAAGGACAACTAAATTATAATATTTATAGATATAAATAAAATAAGAAATATAAATGTATAAATATGTATAAAATATAGTTACATATAATAAAGGACAACTAATATATAATATTTATAAATATAAATAGAATAAGAAATATAAAATGTATAAATAGGTCTAAAATATAATAGTTACATATAATAAAGGGCAACTAAATTATAATATTTATAGATATAAATAAAATAAGAAATATAAATGTATAAATATGTATAAAATATAGTTACATATAATAAAGGACAACTAATATATAATATTTATAAATATAAATAGAATAAGAAATATAAAATGTATAAATAGGTCTAAAATATATAGTTACATATAATAAAGGACAACTAAAATATAATATTTATAAATATAAATGAGATAAGAAATATAAAATGTATAACTATGTATAAAATGTAATAGTTACATATAATAAAGGACAACTAATATATAATATTTATAAATATAAATAGAATAAGACATAGAAATAGAAAATGTATAACTATGTATAAAATATAATAGTTACATATAATAAAGGACAACTAAGATATAATATTTATAGATATAAATAGAATAAGAAATAGAAATAGAAAATGTATAACTGTATAAAATATAATAGTTACGTATAATAAAGGACACATAAAGACTTCACTCTGGTTTTTTTAATGCGCACTCTATAACGGGATGTGAGGGTGCAGAACTTCTTTAGGAATACGGATCCCCAGTTCAACATTCATCCTCCTAATCGATTTTCATGTTTATGTATCTCCCGGGAACTTTGCCTGCTCTTCATTGGTTTGTTAAGAGGGACCCTGATGGATACATCAGCTTTGTTATCCATAGATGAGAACAACAGTGTTACAATCAAGTAAGTTTTTTTACCGCAGCAAAAGGGCCATCACCAGTACCACACCCATGTTTCAGGTGTTTCTCTCTTTTTGCAAGAAGGCAAAAAAAATTAAAATAAAAAATGTTTTTAATAATATCTTTGCTAAAGGCAAATGCATAGTCCAAAGAATTTTGTGCAAGGCAAATTCGCTAATTATTATTTTTGAAAAGTCAAGTCAATATTAACATCTCCAGAAGGAAGAAAAAAGAAATCTTGCCTTGGAGAGCATCCAATATTGTCTAATTCAGGGCTAGGCAAAATGCAGCCCACCAGCCCATTCTCTCCAGGCCTCAAGACCCCTAAAAAATGTAGAAAGTTAATATTTATCTGCCCCTGGCAGCCTGTCAAGCGTCCCTCGATGGCTTGCCAAAACTCAGTAAGCGGTCCTCCGCCCGAAATAATTGCCCGCCCCAGTCTAATTTGACCCTCAAAGAAGGAAACTAGAAGGGGCATGGTGCTGGACCAGAAAGAAGCTGCAATCTGTTGCTATGCGTAAAATGCTGTGTAACTCCACAGGACCCCTGACTCGGCACAAATGGCAAAGTGCTTCGTTTGCACAGACCGTCCGTAGACTCAACGAGGAGTTTGTCCATTAGCACGATTCTGCTGGTCCACTCAGCTGCAAAATGGCTGGCTGACAGTTTGCAATTAGCAACTTTGCCCTCCCGATCCCTGATTCCCTTGAAAAGAAACAGCACATCATTATTCACCAATCTGAAAAATAGACTACGACATCCCAGATTGCAGGAGAGAGAGCGCGGCTTCTCCTCTTTACACAGCACGTGTTTCTTAACTCGGCTGCTTCTTCAGCCAGGCTGCCGAGAAGAGAGAGGCTTAGTATCAGAAAATTCACAGGCTCTTTCCAAATGATAGACCTTGGCACCAGTGAGTCTCACCAATAGGTTTTATTATAAAAAAAATTAAGCTTCTTCATTTCATATCTTTCCCCAGAGAGACTGAATTTAGAACAATGTATAATTTGGCTGCTTTTTAATTACCTTTCTTTGCGATGAAAGACCCAAATAACTAAAAGGAACGTTAAGAGGAAATATGTTATTGCAGTTGATTGCATTAATAAAAAGCAGGGGTCCATTTGTGGTTTTGAAAGGGATTGCATGTTCTTCAGAGAGATAATTTAATATCTGCACTATTCCCTCTATTTTAGCAGATAAAGAAGTGGCCAGATCAAAAGGGTTTTGTAATCAAAAGACATGCACAGCTGAAAAGTACCAGTTAATCTAACTGGTTCCTTCATATTAATGATCTTTGTAATAACTAGCACATTAAAAAGCAATTTCCACATTACTAGTTACTTAGATAAAGGACTGTGACATACTAGCTAAGGTGGATTTTTATTGTTTTCTTTATCCTTTGCATCGCCCAAAATAAAATAACAAAATAACAAGCAAATTAAGATTACTACGAAATACAGCTTTCTGTTTTGGAAGATCATCTGGTTGGGGATTTTAAATATGCAGCTCCAGATAAACATACCGTTGAGCCTGAATTGGCAAATAAATAAATGAATAAAATAATGGGATTTACAGTTGCTGCTGTGAAAAGCTGAGCAAATAACCGTTCATCTGACCAAACAAATGTTGCCTCTTTTCTATTTAGCAAAGTTTGCAATGCTGCTGAATTTATGCTTTTTTTCAAACTATTGTAACGTCAACAAAAATTCTGGTCAGTCGGTCATTTGATTAATCCAAATCTAATCCAAATGTGTAACTTTGGCTATGTGATTAGGAATCAGTGAAAGTTCAGTGTTTGCATTCACACCGTTACTATTAGGATTATAACCTTTCTAGTCAGTGAACAAAGTATTTTCTCCAAGAGAGAAGCTGAAACAGACTAATTGCTTTGCAAATTTTATGTTATGGCATGATTAAGTCAATAGCAATTGGAAGGATCTAATGAAACAGATGACTGCAGTTACAGACGGTTGCCATTATGTGCTGAAGGCCCTGTGTAAAAACCAAACTTTCTTCTTTACTGGTAACAAACAATTAATCTGTTTATCATATTGTATTGATCTGGGTTAATCTGTATAAGGATTAATCTAATTTTATTGTAAGAATTGATTCAAATGAAGACATTTATGACATCTAGGTAGCAAAACAGCAAGACAAATACTCTTTAGCATCCTAAAAAATTCATCTGACACTTGAACCTGCTTGTTGTTTCACCATGCCTGTGAACCATTACAACGAGAGGTACAAATATGAAGGAATTGCCATGAAACTCAGTTTATTGGAATAATTTATTTTCTACTACACAATAAAGATTGGCAATATGCCATAAAGTTTAGATGTTGCTCATCTTTCTCTGACTAACACAAAGAATGAGAGAAAAATAAAATCAAGACAAGGAAGATAAGGGATTAGAATTCATTCAAGCTCTTACTTGCTTGAAGCAATCTGTACAGTTTCTCATTATGCTTGCTCCCATCAAATATTAATGGCCCAGTGACCCTTGAACAATGCTGACTTTCTCTATTTTGATCGCAGTTTCATAAATTGATCTTTGATTCATATGAACGACTTATATGATGGATTTATTTTACTTCCCTTCCTCCCTGGGAATTGGCAACGACCCCAAATTATGATACTAAAGGTTGGCTTATTACCTTCGGCACAGAAAATAACACAGAGATACAAGCATGGTTTCCTAGTAGAGAAGATACTGTGAATGAAGAATGGCAGTAAAGGAGATTCAAATCTGTAGGGCCAAATTCTGCAGAGGTTTTCTGAGCAAAAGTCCTATTGACCTATTTTCTTAGTGAAGGGTTGCAGAATGGGACCTGTCGACTTTCAGAGCAAGTTGTGTTTGATCTTTTACTAGTGAAGGGAATGGGTTCAAGGAGACTTCCCTGCCAAAGGTGAAAGGTGAGGGAGAAGCTTTTGAATGTAGGGAATGGAATAAAAGAGGGAAGGAAGAAGTCATGAACGTTGTCAGGAGCAATGGTAATCACAGCAGGCTCCATGTTGCTCTGAGAGCGGGCAGCCGTTTGCCTACACCTTCAGCACGTCAGCAGAGCTGCAGGAAGTTGAAATCCTAGCTAGAAACACGTAAAGACACAGAGTGTCTCCAGCTCACATCTTCTCCTTAGAGCCAACAGGGATATAACAGGTCAGATCAGGGATCGACAACATTTTTGGCTGGAGTGCCAAAAACACTCCAAGCCCGATCCGTGCCTCAACTTGGCATGCCAGGGGCAGAACACAGGGGAGCCAAGAGGAACCCAATACTCACTGCTGGCGGTGGCAACACATGTGCCTCTGGGCAGATGGTGCGGGAGGGGCCGGGGTTATGCTGCCCCAGCCCCTTCCCCACCCTGGGCCCCTAGGCATGCATGCAGTTGCTACCAGAGTGGAGCTGGTGCCGGTGCAGCTTTTTGCAGCCTGCCCACTGCCTGCTGCATCTGCCCAGAGCCTGGGCTTTGTAATGGTGGCAGCTGCACACATGACTCTGGGCAGACGGCTGGAGAGGGGTCTGGGACAGTGCAATTCTAGCCACCTGCCACCTCCACAGAGCATGGCTGGGGCTCTGAAGCCCAGTGCAGTTGTTTGCAGCCTCCCGGCTGCTGCTGGCCTGGGCTCTGGGCAGCTGCTTGCTTGCAGGAGGGCTTGCAGCCTCCCGGCCACCTGCTATGAGCAACCCAAGCTCCATGGCCAGAGCCTGGGCTAGCTGTGGTATGTGGAATAAAATTATCTCATATGCCATGCTCTGGCACGTGTGCCAGGGGGGTTGCCAACCCCTGGGTCAGACCCTCCGCTCTTGTCAACTGGTTCACTGCTATCAAGGTCAGTCTTTGGAAATACACATCTTCACGCCAGCTGGCCCTGTGTGTACAAGTTTTGAAACTCCTGCAGGAATCCTCTTCCTGTTCTTATCAGATCACAGCCTGATCTGTCACCAAGTGGCACCTACTAATGCCACATACCTTCCCAGAGCTCAGGTCTACAATCCAAATGCCAAGCTGGACAGGGGCAAAGCCCTTATGCCCACCGTTGCATCAAGACTGCCAAAGGTTGCAGTCTTGAGGGCTGTAGAAGGACAGGAACTGCAGCACTGAGGGTCCCAAAATTATATTTTTAAATGTATCTAAGGGTCTGTACTGAACTCCCACTAAAACACATTGAATGACTCCCGCTGTCTTCAACGAGTATCGTATGAGGCTCAAAGGAATAATTTTTCACTCAGGAATGAAAAGTCAGGATTGTTAAAATGATGTATGAGATTGGATAGCAGCGTTCCTAAACTTCTGTATAATTTGATACAGAGCAGACATTTATCCTAGCAAATTATGTGTGTGTGATAAGGGTACGGGTATTTTAACAGTCTTCACAACTGGGAAAAGGGCTTTTCCCAATACACTAGTCAAAATTTCTCTTTATTGTCATTTGCAGTGTGTGATGCAATGTTCTTTTTGTTGTCTAAAACTGCCAGCTTGCCATTTTGGTTGCAGTTTCACAAGATTTTAATAGAAATACCATTTTTAATTGCTATTGGTTATTTGGGGGTATCTAGAGCTACAGTTCCATTCTGTATGATATCTTGGTTTAATTGGAATAGGGCCTAGAAGCGCCAATCATGGGTTTGGATACCCATAGTACTGTACAAAGAGAAGGAAAACGATCCTTGTCCAACGAAGCACCCTCAATATCTGATATACATATTACATGAGGCAGTGATGATGAGTTTTCAAGCTGAAAAGAATCTAGGACATTCAGAAGAGTGTAAAGAAATGCCCACAAAATGGAGATGTTATGAAAAAAAATCTATTTTACGGTATCGATAGAGAGCCATAGATGTGAAATAGAACCCGAGACCTTTTGTGGTGACATAGGTCAAAGCAGAAATCGGCAATAGATTATTGGAATCTTTTAGGCGGAAAAACGGAAGCGCTGTGCCAGCTCAAATAAATGATAATTCCCTTATGACTGTACAAATCTACCTCAATGTGCAAAGGAATTATCCTCTCAGGCTGGATTATCTTGCTTTGCTAATGGCACTAAATAATCAAGGACGGAAGCCAAGATTCCAGCACTCATCAATGAAATGTTAAGGCTCTTTGAAAAAATTGACACTGAAAGTAAAACCCTAAACTTATGACTAAGTGACTCTGTCATATCTACTAAAAATAACCCCGGCTCTAAGCCTTCTGGCAAGCGTCGGCAGAAATCAACAGAAAAATTGTATATTTCGGTTTAAAAATGAACCTTTTAATGAATTAATGAGAGGAACACAAGAAGACTGTCCTCTTGACCCATCAAGGATGATCCCCGAGAAGAAGGTTTTTAAGTAGATTTTCAGAGGACAACATTCACAAAGCCCAAAGACACTGCAAGGTGGAAGGGCATTTCCCCTTAGATTTCAAGAGTGCGCTTGTACCTTTAAGTGCTCATCATCAAGTATTCATCTTTTCAGTTAGCTCGCTGCTTCTTTTCACTCACTATTACCAAATTTACCTGGGTACCATACACACCCTTTCCCCCCAAATCCTCCTTCCATAATTAGTCTGAGGGTCCTAACTGGGGAAGCTGATTTCTGCCCTGGACTAGAAGCATAGGGATGAGGTAAGGGCTGCCAGGGCTCTGCTTCGCTCTGTCACCACAGGAGAGAAGGGGCAAAGTATAGTCTGCAATATCACAGTTACTTTAAATAGATAGGAGGTGGTTGCTTTTGGCTCAGATAGGGTTAAAACTAGCTTTGGCTGAGAAGTGACCGAATCCAGCCACGTGGTCAGGATGCCCTGCAGGGATTCAGCCCAACCTCTGGAAATATCTTTTTAAAAATCATTCTGTCTTCCCAAAACAAGTTGAGCATCTCATTTGACAGAGGAGGGTGGCAGGTGCTATGTGAAGAAATATGGTAGCTTTGACTAACTCATTTTCATCATGATTTATCTGCTTCTGGAAACCCGACCTCAGATGCCTAGCACTGAAAATACTGGGGATCTCATTACTGATGGTAGGACTGCTCTTATGATGCATGTGAATGAGTGTGCTGTAAATGGCAAAGGAAACACAAGGTTCCAGGTGATTTTCATACCCATATCCATGTAGAACTGGTGCATTATCCAGGGTGGGATGGAAACTCACTGAAACTCTATGGTAAAGAGTCTTATTCCACCTATAGCCCCTATTCAGCAGTGAATAGGGTCACCAAAAACACAAAGCAGAACAATCTGCCCCAAGCACCTAGGAAGTATGACCATAACCCCACATTTTCTAATATTCTTAGAGGTAGTGTAAATGTCTGGACTTTCTTAGATGTGGTAGCTCCTCCATTTCCCTAGACACAAGGACTTTAATTCTCCTTTGCTGCCTTGCAAAGAAGGCCCTCCTCTTGAATGCAAAAACCAGTGATATGTGTAAGGTGTTTTCAAAATATAAACCATGACATAAACGTTAACAGGAAAATTGAGTTTTGTTTTCTGGGAATTTGGTGTGAAGCATAAAGGCAGAGAGAGAACTGCACAGTTTCCCTGCCCCCCAAAAAATTCCTGGCAAAATTATTCAATACTAATACTGATATTGTGAAAGGCATGCATTTAGCTCTAGCATAAACTGCTGTAGGTGGTTTCCTCTATGATTTTTTTTTTTTCATTTGTTCATTCATTCTTTTCAGACGTTAGATGGTCATTCCTGAAAACTAAACCTTAATGATTGTCCCTTTCCTAATAATTCAAGACCTTGACAAGGATTCAAAAATGCAGTGCTGCCAGACGTGTATTAGTTGACTTCTGGGGTGAAATCCTGGCTCAGCTGAAGTCAGTGGCAACATTCCCATTAAGTGCAAGATAGCCAGGATTTCACGCCTGGTTTCCTTTCCCACTTTCCCACCGACTGGCTATGAGCACTGTATAAGTTGGCTTTATTTCTGCAGATTAGCTTTCTCATCTGTAAACTGTTTATATTGGAACATGCTTACCTTATAGGTCACTGTCAATTGTAATTACTCTTTTTAAAGTGCTTTGGTATTCTTGGATTGAAGCTGGTAGATGATAAAAATGTTTAGTAACCGCCATTTTTATTCTGCTGAATTTCATGAAGCTTGCAGTCCCGTTCTTGCCAGACTGCTGCACTGCTCGTACCATCTTCAGTTCACATTAAATATGTCTGTGCATTGGTTATATACTATAAAAGAAACAACCCAGTGGTCTCTTTCCAGTGGGTTTTTCCAAACATTGGGATAGTACAGATAACTGGGTGGTTGTCTGTCCTGGAATCCTGTCTCCTGTATATCTATTTTGTATTGTTTTTAGTGGTATATCAGTGTTCGCATGACACATTTGCTTTGTTCTCTATGAATTGGTACTGTAGATAACGAAATGAAACTGTGTGTGCATTATATGCATTATAAATGTCATAGGCACACTTAGGGAGTGGAGATTGGTGTTGGAAGGCCCGGCATTTGCTAATTGCCACAAATAAAACCCAATGTCTTTGATGCATTTTCCACCCCCAGATAAAGGGTTAGGCTTCTCTTCAAAAAGGAGCAAAGCAAATGAAGAGTGATTCAGCCAGGCAGCAGAAAGTAAAATAGGTACAAAACAAACAGGACTGGGTAATATGCTTTTCTTTTTTTAATCTAAATTGGTCAAACAGAAAACAAAACCGAGGCAAATAATATCTATTTCAAAGCAATTTGCCTATTGTTCTGCAGCTTGATTCACTCTTGCCTCATGCAAAAACCATCAACTTAGCAATTATTTTATCAGTGGAAGGAGTGATACATTATTTGCTTGCTTCTTTTTATATTCGCAGGGTAACATTAAATGAAGCCTGATATTCTTTAATTGAAAAGCTAGAGATTTGCTATGAACTCTGTAGCCCATGTAGTGAATGCAAATGATTATTTCTTGTTTACATTTCAGTGGGCTTGTACTTCACTGGGGGTAGGCATGGGATCCTTGAGATGGTTTCTTTGGGACATAAACCAGGTGTTACATTTGTCCCACCTCCTCAGCTCTTTTAGTGCAGCAAAAAGCAACGGGCCACATGTTCGTTCTGTTTGTCGCACTAAAAAAATGGCTGATTTTCTGCAAAAATGGCTAGTTGATGACAAATTTATTGTACCGAGCTGTTGCAAACCAAGCTGTTGTACCAAGCTGTTGTTGTACCAAGCTGTTGCTGTTCATTTTGTTTGTCACACTAAAAAGATGGCCGATCCGCTGCAAAAATGGCCAGTCGGTGACAAATTTGTGGTACCAAGCTGTATCTGTGTGCCTGTCCTTAGCACTCTTATTTTTCTAACGCTACAGAGCTTGTAGCACTGCAAACATAACAACGTGCCAAAGGTCTTGAAATCTGATTTTCTTTGTATGCTACACGCTTACCAACAAACTGTTGAGCGAGGTAGCTTGCTACCTTTAAAGGAACTCTGGTGCCCTATTTTAATGGGATGCCCTTTTATGAAGCGCTTTGCTATTAATGTTTCTCTTCCTCTCTGTGTACATGGACAAATAAATCCTTATCACTTAATTATTTATCTGAAAACAAGCTTGCAAATTGAAAGTCCCAGCTCTGATTCTAGTTGGTGGCTAGGAAAAAAATACATATATTTATGCTCTCTATGGAAAACTGAATCCTCTTGGAAATCTCTCATCCTAATTGCAAGTGGCAAGAGAGGGGGGTTTTTCCGTGAGTTTTTGTACCCGCCTCACGCTAACATCATACACAAACACACATATTAATAATACCTACTGCTTCTAGAGAGAGAGATGAAACCAAAATTGGGAGCATTCAAGGTCAGGTTTATAGCAGAACATATTAATTGCTCTCTAAAAGAAAGAATTTGAAATTTCATAAAGGGGCTTTATCAGCCTTTTCTTTCTGTACTGGGCTTCACACAAAGGTTTTGAGTCTTTCCCCTGTTCTCCCTGGCAGTTGTCTAGATTGAAATTTAAGACCCAGTGGCATTCTGCAAATGAAAATAATTACATCTGCAGATTACAACAAATTGGGAATGATATATATATCAGCCAGCAAAAAGAAATAATTCACTAAAGCCTAGAGAGAATGAATGTTGGACAGGAAATAGCAAAATGAGATTCGGCTTGGAAAATCCAAGCTAATACATCTGGGAGAAGGCAAATAATCAGAACCACAGATATTTATTGGGAGGGAGGAACCTGGAGAGCAGCGATACTGAAAAAGGCCTAGAGCTGCTAAGGCACAGTAGCAAAATATCCACAAGGATTTGCACTGTTTGTTTGGCACAAGATAAGCAATGCAATTTCCGTGCATATCCTCTGGAAGAGAAGAGAAGGTTCTTTCCTTTCCATCTTTGGTGACCACAGACAACAGACCTCAACCACCCCGCTAGGGCTCTTCAAAGATGAAGATAATATGAATATAGTCTAAAGTCCAAAAGTGATCACGGTGCTTTGGGGATTGATTGGTTGGTTGGTTGGTTGGTTGGTTGGTTGGTATATAACAAATTAAAAAAGTTGCATTTGGGCAATGAATTAAGTGGAAGCTGCTAAGAAACATCTCTGAGACCCTCATAAAGACCATAAATGGTCACACTTCATAATCCTGATATTTATCTGATAAAAAATGAGCAAAAAGACAAGAAGAAAAGGAAGCCAACTTTCCCAAAGCCCCAGCAGGCATACACAAGGCCCTGTGGCACAAACCCCTTTCACAGGAACTATTATCCTTAATAAGGTCCCTCTCTGGCTGCTCTTCAAGGTAGAGCCTCAGTCAATCCCTACTCAAATCAGTACTTAAGTTCTTTAGAGATGGCTGGAAATTAGTGTTTCTGCCCCAAGGGAACATAGGGGGCAGCAATGGAGAAATACCCTGAAGTTTTTTTCAGTACTTGTCTTATGTCCTCAGCTTTTTCTTCCCCATTTCACAGAGAGACACACAAGCTCCACTCAAATAGTGCCCTCTTTCCTGAGGACAATATATCAGTCCCTGAGGCACTCCTTCGAGAGAATAGCATCGTTTCTACTCAACCTTTTACAAGTAGGGCTATGTTTTGAATAGTTTCAGCCAGGGGCATTGTGGGGGGGGCATGAATCAGGGTAACTGCCCCGGTCCAGGCACTTTTGGGGGGCCCCGCAGAACTGAGCAAAGCAGCGGCCAGCATGGAGCTGGGCAGAGTGGCAGGTCCACATCCAGCCACTCACTATCACCCCGCTGCACCCCCCCCCGCCCACTGCTGCCACCACTGCCACCACTGCTGCTAATGGCAGCAGCAGCTTTTTCAGGTCCAGGGCCCATAGGATCAGAGTGGGGTCGGGGCTCCTCATGGGCTGATTTGCCCTGGGCCCCACACCCTGCTTGGGTCAGCTCTGGTTGCGGCTATGAATAAACAAAATGACATTTAATTATTTCCCGAGTTACCCTGAAGGGAAGGGCAGCCCATCATGTTCATCAAGTTTGACCTAATCTATGGGTGAAGTTACAAGTTACACTTAGATCAAACTATAGCTGTGGAACGATAAGTGGTGTTAAAGTTAGAACATGCTGTGAGCAGTCGCATGTTAAAGGTTAATATAATTTCTTGCCTGCACAGCTCAGACATGCCACTAGAGGGCGGGCAAACATGGGTGTGGTTAGGAGCCAGAACTCTACTGCTGGGGGGGGGGCAAGAGTAGGAAGCAGTGCATTCTGGGATGCCGGAGGACTGCAACTTGCTCATTTTATATATCTGTGGTGCAGACAGAAGTTAGCCTAACTTGAGCTAGGAATCAGAGCCCAGAGTTGACCGATGCCTGAAGTGACCGTGTGTGAACAGTTTGTTTGAGACACTTAGTGGGTATTTAGCATGAGTTAATTAGCTTTAACATGTAGATTCTCATATTTCAAGTGCCCTTAATATGGTCTAAATGTAATGTATAATCACTCATATAATCTTTTGTTTCATTTCCATAGCTGTCTTTCCCTTTAACTCTGTGAAGTAGTTTGGGATGCAGTTTGTCAGAGATAGCACACAAAATATAACAGTATCCTCTATGATTGAAGATCTCAGATTATTTCAGCAGTTACCAAGATCTAGGTTTCATGTGCCCTTGGGTACGTGCGTCGTGTGACCAATGCAGTGCAGAATTATATTTGAATGCAGCAGCCAGTATTCTGTTTGGAGCATCTTCCATATGTTAATTATTAATGATGCAATTATGAGAACAGTCCCTGTACCATCTCTGCATTAAACAGAGTTTCCACAGCCATCTGGTGTTCTGTTTAATTCTTATTAATTGTTTTTCAAACACAATTTTTGCATCTTACTGTTCGTTCAATTAAAACTTGTGAAAGAGAAAGATGTTCTGGCTTTGGGGAGACCATGAACCGTGCTGCCAACTGGGAAAATGGAGCCAGGCACTAGACACTGTCAATTAAAGAGAAAAGTGTGATGATGCAGCCCACATTTGGAGGGAAAAAAGATGAATGTCACCTCCCACAGAGAGAGACTGGCTGCAGACCTGGAGGTAAACGGCGGTATATGAGCCCCCTGCCAACATTAAAGGATAAGCGGAGGGAAAGCATGACAGTAAGGAGAGCATGAAGAACTGACAAACTCTGTAAAGTTGTGTAGAGCAGGGGGGTTGATTAATAAGCAAAACGGTTTGGAGGCGATACATCAAAAAGTGTGCGTTACCTCACTGCAGTTCCTCCGCAGGGTGGATGCAGTTCTGACAAAACTTGACATTAACACCCTGGCAGGAAAGAGTCCCTCGGCAAGCTGAATTTATGCATGGGGAATAAGAGCCCTTCCTGCTACTCTACTTTCCATCCCTTACACATTTTGCTGCTTTAGAAATAGATCTGCTCTGATGATCATTTGTGGGCAACCTTTGTATGCTCAGTATCTGATGGAAATCAGACTACACAATGCTGCAGGACTGAGGGCTCTGGTGCTATTTCTAGCCAAGACCAGAAGCAGAAATGATTTTCTGTGATTTGTTCTCACCTTATGCTATGACTGGATCTGTAAAGATAAGCAACAATCTTTATCCCCCAAAACTTTTGCATTTTTATCTGCCGGTTTATTTTTAATCATATTAGTATTTGCTTTGTAGTTGCTTGGTTTTTTTGTCTTCTTAAGTAACGTACCAAGTTATATATGGGTGAAGAAAGCTTGAGTTCTGGTCTCAGGGGGCTGCACAGTACTTCCACGGTCAGAAGCTACAATAAGAACACCAGACTTTACAGATTTATGGTCCCCTAAAAAAGCCCACAAAATACAAGACAAATAATGATCTCTTAGTTTTGTAATTATAGACTAACTGGAGGCTGTGAGTCTGCCCTACATTCCTATTTCAAAAAAGGACTCACCGTTCCTTTATGTTGCAACTGGCTTGGTTGCCCAGGCCCCAGCTGTGCGCGGTTCACTTTGTTCTTGGCTACAGGGCCTCTAGTTTATCCAGTACTTTTAAGGAGTTGGATGTGTACCAGAATCCCCCCCATTTTTCCTAGACTAAGGTGGACTCCATCTGAACAATTCATCTAGAAACCTGAAACGCAGTTCAGGATAAGTTTGGTTTCTATTTTTTTCTCTTTAGCACCTGACCCTCTATAAAGTGAGGCTTCAGTAGTTGGGTTCATTGCCGATTGGTAGCAATAACCTTGATGGTAATTTCTGATCCTGAAGGATTTGTGGCCCACAATAAGACCACTCTTTAAGGATGCAACAGCCCTTACTGTAGAATCTCTGCCAGGTCTGGATACATATTATACATGAGTATCTCACAGCTTTGCAGACCTCATCTATGTCTGGCTTTTGGCACACACTGTTTGAGGAAGAGCTGGAGGCTATTTGATACAAGAAGATGCGGTTCTAAGCTTCTCATAAATTCTGGAGGTCTCCAGAGAAGATCTTTGAATGAGAAATTGAACTCAAATTTATCAGCTCAATCAACTCTTGAGATAAGGTCTTCATTCATGAGGACCTTCTAGAAATAGTAGCATTCTGCATTATTTTAATGATGCTGTAAACCAGGGGTGTCAAACATGAATCCTTTGAGCCAGATTTGGCCCATGGATCCTAGCCATCCAGCCCCAGTGATGCCCTTGGGTTTGAGTAGGCATTATGTATACCACAGGCCTTGAACTGTTGGGTGATGGGAGGGGGGTGTGGGCCTGATCCATCCCACAAATCAGCCCCCATGTCACTCATCTGGCTCATAGGGCCAGATGAGTTTGGCATCCCTGGTTTAAACCTTCCCATTTGACATGAACATTTCCTAAGGTACCATACAAACAGAACATTTTACATGATATGTACTACTGTTGTGTAGTTGCTCACAGCAAGACAAGTGAAGGTGGTAAACACTTGTTGACCAACTTGTAGATGGGCAGCATGCTCAGGATGAAGTAGGCATTCTCCGATAATCTACCAGTTTTAAACCAAAACTGCTCAACTGGTGCAAAAATTTCTCACACTCATATTAGAAAGGGAGATTGGAGCCAGCCAAGTTTGTGATTCTTTTTATTCGACTGAACACGCAGATGGTTCTGAGTCTCCTCCTTCCCCTATCCAGAAAGACCGAACATTTTCTACGATGGTTTGGACAGCAATGATTCTGCCTTGAGCCCTGAGCAAAGGGTTAGACAGGATGTCCTCCCAAGGTGCACCCAGCCAAACTTTTCTATGATTCTAGGATCATTCAAAGAGGTTTTCTACATACATCCTATGCCTTTATATACTTGCCCTTCCTATCCCTATCTACTCAACCCCATGTGCACCAAAACTACACTAGTTCCCTTTGTAACGGGTTCCTCCACTGTTAGGGCAAATAAAAATTGATCTACTCATAATGCATAAAAGTGCTAATCATAGCTAATGCATACCACAGAACATGAAAGCAAATTCACTAGAGGTTTGTGATGTGCTAAAAGTCCACCTCTGGGAAGGCCCCCAGAGCTTTGGTGATATTAAGAAGCATGTATTAAGTTTTTCTCTGTTCAGGCAACTTCATTTTCTTCACTGCTAGATAAAATATTTGGATTGTAGTTTTCAGAACCATTATCAGGAATCTATTACCAACGGAATAATTTGAAGTCCTACGATTCTGGGGACCATGAACGAGGAGTATACTATTATAGAGCTGTGGCAGCCCTTGGGGGACCTAATGCTTGTATTAATCCCTTTGGGAAAGTGAAGGGAGGAAGAGAATTACAGCTGGTTAGTGTTTCAAGGAACTGTTTGCTGTAATCGTTTTCTGTAACTGGTATAATTTGCACTTCCTTCTGGCTGTAGTGTATATACCGAACAGGCTTTTAATTCTGTGATGACTTGCTATATCAGGCATTTCGTTACGTTGCAGAAAGTTCAACTGTCATGGTTTCTTGCCAGCATAAATGAAATAGCTCATTTTCTTTTATATTAAAAACTCTTCAAATACATAAAACCATTATGCAATGGCCAATGCTTCACCTACACAGTTTCCAAGGTTCATTGATACAACTGCATCCTCTCAACTGAACTCTGAATTGCTTTTTTCTGGAGTAAGAAATGGATGAAGCGAATGGAGTCTCCCATGGCAAAGGACTGAGCAGAAAAAACAAAGATTGACTGAGGATCTGAACTGAAGCCCACTAAAGTTAATGGAGAAGACTCTCATCGAAGGCTTTATGTTCCCAAAATGGTCACAGAAAACTGACATACCAGAAGTCTGGCTAGCCCTATTCATGACTATGGCTTCTTAAGAAACACAACCTGAAGGAGAACTTAGGGTTGCAAAGATACCACATCAGGTCCGTGAGCTTTTAAACTGTGTGTAGGATTAAATAGTTCCCTATACATATCCTGAGGAAGGAAGATAAGGTAACTAAGCTGTTTTAAAATCTGGAAATCTCAAAGAAAACAGCTTGATTTGGCAGCTCCTTTTATGGTTCCTGGCTGTTTTAGGGCTCCTTACAGAGTAAAATATTGTACGTCATCCTCCATTTCAAGATAATAGCATCTCTATCTTCTGCATTCTTCCTGAAGTCTTTATGATGGGAAGGACTGATTGTTTAGCTGTAACAATTAAAGAGAAAAACATTTTCAACAGCTCTTTTTTGCCCAGTTGGGGGCTGTATTGCGAGAGGAGCTGTGAAATAACAGGAATAAATAAGTAGGAAAGAACAAAAAGAGGTGGATTAAAGAAGTTTTTCTAAGGTCATGGACAGATTTCAAACTTAACCTGCTCCAAGGATATCACTGATTGGGACCTGGTTCCCATTTGTCCCTGAACAGAAATGTTCGCATATATACTGCTAACGGTTCTAAGTAGAAAAGTCACCTTCTAAGGATGACACTGCTGCCAAAATGCCACCAGTGGGTGGCAGAGTATCCAGACCATCAAGCCTTCCTGATCCTGGAGTTTCCCCAGGATTCGACTAGAGGGGCAGAAAGACCCAATTTGGTTGGCTGCCAAGAAAGGGGAAGAGGTCATAATCCCCAAATGCAATTTATTCTCTTCCTTATCAAGAAAAAATAATTAGAAACGACTGATTAAGTTTAATAAAGAACTTTACAACATTTATGTGGTGCTACATGACTGGATGGACAGGTACAGGTAGGGGGGTCGGGGTAGGGGTGGCCTGGACCCCATGATGAGAACTGTTGGGGAGGACTGGTTCAAAATAGTACTTGATTTTTCTGGGGTAATGTTTTGAAGCATTCCAGGAAGCTTAAGCTGATCTTAACTGGCACTGATGTCGAGGCCTTTGGGGTTTAAAGGTTTATTTAGAACATTTTAAGTGTTATATCTGTCTACACCCTAAATGTGAAGTGAAGTCCTGGAAGCAGGCCTATTATTCTGCTTTATTATAGGAACAGTTAGTATTTTCCAGACTAGAGAAAGGATGAGGTGGTAAAACATAAGCTAAAGCAGTGTCTGGAAAAAATATAGCAACAAGCACTAAATTAAGATTGCCCATAAACATGAGAATTTTATACTGAAAAAAATATCTATAAATGAGAATTTTCAGCAAGAAAAATCTACTTTAGGCAGGAGCATGGCTAATAAAAACATGGTAATTGAGAAATGTAATGGTTGAATAAGATTAAATATCAAATATTTATTAAAACTCTGAATCCCCAAGTATTTACTGTGGAAACTCTGACTCAGTGAAAAAAGAAAGAAATCGTAATATTTTGTATTAGGTTGCATTGTGCCATTCCATAATTAGGTCCCTAAGGGAGTGTTTCAGTAGCAAAGATCTTTATCCACTGAAAATGCAGAATATGAAATCATTCAGGCTCTTTCCTTATCTATGTGGACCCAGGTAAAAATATATTTATTTCTCACTAATGCATATAGCTAGGCGAGCTGGAGAATGCAAAACCATCAGCACACATTTCAGGGTGCTAATTTGAACAGGGCAGATCATCAACTGTATAAATAAATGTAACTCTAGGAAAGTCACATGACAACATGAATATATAGCAGGATCTGACCTATCCTGTATTTTTTTGTGCCATAAATGCCAGGTTCCTTTGCAGTATGTTATCGGAGAATAAAAAGGCAACAATGAAGGTTTATACCCTATGAGATTGCATAGGGTATAAACCAGTGCAGACTTTGGCCCAGGATGTTGGAAACAGAAGGCTCTGTGGGAGTTGGGAGACACAATTTTGTAGTAGCAAACAGCATGCCCGAGTAGCTGCTGGGTAGGAGTATGAATAATGAGTTTGCCAATGGTAGTGCCATTCAGCCAGACTAATACTGCTGAAATATCATTATGCACCTTGACAACAGGGATTCCCCTTTGGCCAAGTATACATGTGGGCATTTCACAACCAGACCATAGTCAAAAGCTGATGATTTCTGGTTCTACTGCAGCAGCCTAGGTAAGATTCAACTATCCTATAACTCAGACGACACTGGCCCCTGTAATTTGACTGGGGCAAGAACAACTCAGGGATAAATCAGCCAGTTGGCAAGCTTGCCCCACTGGTAAGGCTAAAGATTTTGGTGTTCTGGGTGAGGAGGTCATCAAGTGCTCCTTCTTGAAGCTGCCCTTAAATACTTGGGGGGCTGGATCCTGCCCTAACTTACATCAATCTAAATATGTTGGGTTTGAGGGCATTACTCTGAATTGCCATAATTTAACAATCTGTCCACGAGTGTGTGTGCACACACATCTCCCTTAAAACATACTTTAAATCCATACCTCTGTATCTGTTTCCACTTTGGGCAATCATTACCCGTGTAGTACCATCACAGAATATTTATATATCAAGGTGTTCATTTGTTTAGCAAGCCAGTGTATGAGAAATATCAGTCTCTTATCATAAGTCACTGCCAATAACCAAAGCTATTTATATTTATCTCCACACCTCTCTGCCTCCCAGGCATGGAGCTATCATGGTTTACAATTATCTCTTACATGCCCAACTTTGTTTAGATATGCATTGCCTTCTGAAAAGCATGTTCTACAAGCTGCTGGAGAAAGGCCCAACAGGAGATTTACTAAGGACAGCCGTTACACATCCTGTACGTAGTCTAGTAGACGTTAAACATGTTCAAGAGAATAGCCTGATCTGAAAGGAAACTCGTTTTTGCTGAATGTATGTTGTTATGTTACGATAAATGACGGACTTGATCTTTGCTGCGTGCGACACAAAACAGCACATTTTTTTGGATGTGCCTGCCACTGCAAAAGAGATGAGTCAATAGGAAGCAGTTGCTCATGACTTCCGAAGTAACACAGTCACTAGAGATGTGTCTTTTCAAATGAGCTAGCTAAAGAGCTGATGCAAAACATAGGCTGAAAGCCATGCAATAACTGACACAGCCATTCGGCTGGGTTGAGACAAGCCTGTGGCTTCGAAGCTCCCACTGCCAGAAGGATGACGACAGAACTTAGGAGAAGAAACAAAGAATGAAAGAAAGCGAGACTTTGAGCATTCGGCAAAGTGTCCGCAGTTCTCACAAGCTTCTCGTGAACACCATATAAACCTGCTAGCGATCATGCTTTGATGATACAGCATGAGGGCATTTGGGTTTCTAAGAAAGCAAATTCTTTCCCCTGTTACAACAGCCCACAGTAGTTAGTGAGCTGGCACTGGCTCAACTAGCTGAACATGATGCAACTGGTTTAAGTGGATTTCACTCAGGATGGGCTCTGAATATGGGCTGCTGCCTTTCAAGATCTGCCCATGCACGCATTTCGATAATACAGACTAGCTCTACACCACTTAGGAAAGCAATTCATTTTAACAGAGAGCTTCTAGCTACAAGCTTTAGCTATGAGAATGAAAGATTCGGTTTAATTGATGGTGTTTGTAACAGGAAGAGACTTTCTTCCGCCAACACAGCAGCGATGTCGAGAGGCAGAAAGAAGCAGGTGGCGGGTTCATAAGGGGAAGGAGAGAGCAGATGTTAGCTGAAAAATTTGGACGGCTCCTACAGCCCAGTTGCGGGAACTCTACTTCCATCAAAACACATTGTAGGAGTAATTAATCTGAACCACCCAGACCCAGTATTTGCCAGACTAAATTCCCATTCCCATTGCATGGTTCCACCAAGCAGAATGTCTTGAAAGTTCTTCTGAAGTGGAAACCGTTCGTCTCGCTCTTTTTGCCTTCTCGGGATGTTCTTTACAGTCAGAGCACCAGTACTGGAGGAATGGACGGGCCACCATCTCCCCAAGCCAGCACCCTGCAGGAGGTGCTATAGCCACAACTTACACTAGTAGGTAGTGTCTCTTCACTTTCTGAGGAGAAAGTAGGATGACTTACCAAGGTTTAAAGCTGTGCGCCAAGTGTCTGCTCCATTTTTACTAGGAAGTGAAGTTAATTTATGACATGGGGACCATAGCTGCAACAATTCTGGAAAAAGTGTACAACATTTTCTAGTGCAAACCGGCAAGGATACTACAATATTTACACTAATCCAAAACAACTCAGAATTTAAGATTCCCCCCTGCCCCTAGAATATATACATGTAAAATATATAATGCTGTTATTATTTTGGTGTATAGAATCTAATAATGGGGGGTCATCTTAAATTCATCTCCCCCCCTTACACACACACACACACACACACACACACACACTGCTGAAGAGTAGGGGAAACCTTGTCTTGGATTGAGTAAATAAGGTAATAACAAGTTGGTCTGTTATCTAAGAATCAGAGAATCAGAGAGAGCAGCACTGAATGCATCTCTGATGTCTTGTGCATGCAACTTCAGGTTTGCATAGCTGTGATGTGCTTTCAGATATGCCTATGAGACAAGTAGGTCCTTGTGTCAAACTTAGAAGTGGATCAGGTTTTCTGATGGAATGTGTTCCCCCGTGCATTAAAAGATGCCTATTTTCCAAAATAGAAGCGCTACATAGGAGCATACTGATTTCAATGAAAATTCAACAGAAAAAAAAATCAATAGAAAAAAATGTTGCCTCTGAACACGTCAGCTGTACATAAACAATTTATTTCATGGAGGCAAGAAACTGGCAGCAGTCATGACTTTTAGTCACTACAAAAATTACCGTATCCATACTGGTGACCTACCCTCGGGACACTATACAATATTACAAGTCTGTTGAATGACTGGACGTTCCTCCATTCTTCATTTTAAAATCAGCACCATAATAACAGTTTTCAAATAAACTTTTCCATTAAAATGTACAAGAAATACACGTAAGTCCATGGAAATGTTCACTTTCAGGGGTTAAACATGGTCACGGGGGTGGGGTTCAACCACTGATTCCAAAGAAAGCAGGATCTGGCTTGGAAAATGGATCTGTATTGACAAAGTAACTAAAGGGAAATCTTACCTTTTTAACTTCATATTTAATGGCAAGCTTAATTCTGCTCAGGCTTGGGCGATGATGCTCAGAGCAGACTTGTATGTTCACATCTCCATTCAGAATAGCCTCGACTTCTTCTGTATCCCTGCAGAGATCCAGCACACCCACAACAAAGTCCTTGCATTGCATAGATAACTTCCTGTAATCGTTCTAATGAGACAAAGAGAAGCAAATGTCATTTGATGCCCTACTTCGAGCGAGTGACACTTATCCATGTGAAATTTAGGGCTCGCAGAAGCCGTGTGAAGCTGCCAGGTTTGATTTGAGGAAGATCTGTGGATTCCACGAATAATAAGCCATTGCCTTCTCCAACACTTAACGCACTGTTTTGTGGGATATAGGCAAAAACTTTACCCCTCCTCGTTCAGATTGCCTGGTGACGTGTGCTGAATGATAAGTCATTACCACTAGGTGGCATGGATTTGCCTTTAATGACTGCAAAGCCTGAACTTTTAGGGTGTGATGACAACTACACACTTCTGGTCATTCTCTTTTATTTCACCCAACAAAATTTAACTTTCTCCAAATTCCACAATATGTGCATTTCCATTCCCTACCTCTGTTGTATCCCGAGAGGAGGAGAAAAACATCTCTGTCATTATTAAACAGCTCTCCACTATTAAAACTGAACTGAATACATTTTTTAAATCACATACACAAAGTTATTTCGCATACCCTGTGAAAATACACCGATCAAACTGGTGGATCTTTTATTAAATACTTAAATGTTTAAACCCTATTATTACATTGGTCTTAGGCACTTGCAACCCATGTGATTTTTTTTGTGTGTACAGTATGCAATATATTTACATGTGCGTGTGGTTTTATATACATATAAACTCACAGACACACACACAATCCATGTGAGGAGGAAATATGCTCTACTGGAATGACAACAGGAAGCAAAAGCATTGCTTAGAGGAATACACTTTTTATTAAGGGAGCCCAAGCATTGACTTGGCTTCGAAGAGAATGACAGATGCAACAGCGGGACTGGAGGGAAAACTAAGATGATTGTGAGCTGCATTAAAACGTCATTTTGTATTTGGAGATCAGAGAAATGCTTAGGCAAGCACTACACCTTGGTGTAGTACTTTTCACTTTTGTATTTTAGGTAGAGAAGCACAGATCTGGGAAAGGACCTCCTGGGATGTCTGGTTTTACAAGCAAACACGTCATTTAATCCTTTGTATAAGCTTTTTGGGCTCCATCTTAGAGGCAGGTAGGTCCTCCACCCTATTTCTCCAATGCTCAGACTGACATAGCTTCCTTCTCTAATAGTTAAAAACCTTCCTCTAATTTTCAGCCTAACTTTATTTGCAGCTGGCTTATACCCCGTGTTCTTCTGCGGGCATCATCCAGTAGCTTAAATTGGTCTTTTCCCTCCCAGGTGTTTATCCGCTGATGTATGTATACACAGCAATCATATCCCCTCTCACCTCCTTTTTTCCAGGCCACACAGCCAAACTCTTTAGTCTCTTTTGTTTGATAGTCTCATCATTTCCTAATAGCCTAATGGCCCTTCTCTGCACCTGTTCTAGCTTCAATGCATCTTCCGCAAACAGAATCCTCCATAATTCTGGGAAGTGAAAATCTCCCATGACACAATTCCCCATATCTGTCTGACATGACAGAGCCACTATCCATAGCAACATCTGATCTGGATATGTAGCAAATTCTTGGCTCTTTCTCAACAGAGTTCTTGCTGGCATCCTTCCCCAAAGAGATCGTGACTCCCAAACTCCGCTCTATCTGTATTTTTCTTATCTCTTCATAATCATTCAGATCATAAATATACCACTCTACCATCTTTACATTTATTTCTGTCTTTCCTGAACAGGACCTATCCTTCAATACCTGTGTTTCAGTCATAATTGGTATTCCAGACATCAAGAGGTACTTAAATAAAGGTCAATTTCTTACGTTCTAATTTATAACTTAATGTGCTGCAAGTCAGCAAATTTTTAAGATGTTGAGTCCTTTAAAAGGAAATAAAAAATATTAGCACCAGAATGTGGCAATAAGCACTGCGCTATCAGTTGAATTGCAATGAAAACGCCAACTTTATTGCATTGCCTAAATACATTTCTTTATTTTCCCACAGAATATAAAAATGATGCCTAATTTCATTTTACCCAGATAATAGGATAAATACATTTAAATAGCTCTAGAAGGGCTTCCAGAACATAACATTCATTGTAACAGTCCTCCAGGAAACATTAAAAAAAGTGATACATATTTAACTCTATAAAAATTGTTTCACCTAAAGCCTCCCCCCCCCCCAAATATCCCCCCAACCCATTAATCAGTGATTGATTCTTGCACATTGGCATAAAAAATAATGAGAATACCATGACTGAAACTGAAAAAACCACAATGACATTTAAACAAGATTAAGGCTAATGTTAATATAATAACAAAACTATGATGCACAGACTCAAAGCAACTAATACAAATAAGAAGCACACCACAAGCTCTTACAGCCTGGAGAGATCTTTTCAAATTAGTTTTGATGAATTAATTCAATTCATTGGCTCACCTAATTAGGTGATCAACCAAAATATAAGACATTTAAACCTGTCTTTGATGGAATGATACAACTAAAAAAACCCCAGAAACCCTTACTTTATATTTCTAACATTCAAACCTAGTAACATGCCACCCTTCTGTAAATTCTTTTAGCCATAGACTTTCAGGCTCTATACAGGCATTAATTGACAAGACCAAAAAGCACCACATGAAACAAGTGGTATTATTATTAGGGTTTCTTGAAAATTTTTCCACAATTTTTTTTTTGCCAAAAATATGATTTCATTGAAACTGAAAAAAACATCCAGAAAAATATATATTTTGATGATTTTTAATGATTTTTTTTTCAGAACAAATCAAAATAAAAGAGTGTATTTTCATACACTCTTATGCGTTATGAGGTTAGACTTGATTCACTGAGCATGGGCATCACCTGTAGGTGATAGGACAGATGGCTTACATGGGAAGGCGGGAGCTCTGGGCTTAGGTGTGGAAAAAAAAAATCCTTGTGAAGTATTTGTTGCTGAAAGATATCAATGCCAAGTTGGTGAGCTGGAACCTAGTCCTACAGGATTACGACAAGCAGGTGATCCACTTTAAGAGGAATGGAAAATGTGATTACCGATGCCTGAGGTGCTGAACTAACTTAGACTGTGAAAGAATTAACCCAATCTGTTGAATGTCTGTACACATTTGATCACAGCTCCAGGACCCAGGAAAGCCTAGCCACTCACCCTAGCCCTGGCTGTGTTCTTCTGACCCACTCTCACCTTGACCAGGTTATTTTGAGCCTCCTGATCCCTCTACTCCCAGATGGACGATCCCCATCACAGACCCACAAACCCCCTCCACAGATGCAATAGTCCTCCCTGTCCCGCCCAGCATTGTACCTCCCCTCCAGCCCCAATTTACAGATCCTCCATGTAGCTCCTGGCACTGGCAAATGGCTGTACACCCTGCTCCTGCTCTGTGTTCACATGGCTACATGATTGTGGCAAAAGTCATACAAGACCCACAGACAGCGAGAGGGAAGAGAAGCAGAAAGTTACCTCCCAGTTTAATTATTAGAGCACTCAACTCAAAGAGGCTAGACCTTGTTTTCAAGCTCTGGTCCAGTGAATACTTAAGTGTTTTTGAAAAGGGAAACAGTTTCATTAGCAGAGATTAAGAAATCCCCACCCCAGACTATTCCAGGCAGGAAGGCTCTCAACCTTCAAGATGCCCCTCAAGGGACTCAAAGCATAACTTTAGTGAATTAAGTGGCACTCCATTTCAAAATCTAATGTATATAATACATTGCTTACTTCCTTGTAGTGAGGGTGAGGGTTTAGCCAGGCAGGGACAAGCCTAAATTTGCTCTACCAAACTGGGGCCTGGAGACAAGAAAGACAGATGAAGACTTAGCTTGGGAATCTTGACAGTGCTCAGCCTTTCACCACTTGGGTGCTTGTAAACACACTTAGAAGGAGAAATGAAGGCACCTGGAGGCTGAGGCTGGGCAGGAATTGAGCGATCTAAATGCTGCATTTAGGAATAGAAAGGTCCTTTAGTGGATCTAGCCCAGAAAGCATATAGGTAGGATTCTGTCAAATAAAGCAGCAGTGGGAAGGTTAAGATCTTTCTGGGAGGAAAAATGCTCTCATTGGGTATGTCTACAGATGCAATTGCTGCTGGATGGGTTTACTTCAGAGTAATTTACTCTGGAGTAAACACACCCTGGGCAGGCATCTACACATGCATTCATTTGGGAGCAGATTTGCTGTTCCTGGCAGCAGTCTGCTCTTGCCCCCTCTGGCCCTGCACCAGCTGCCCTCCAGGGTAGCAGGGAGCATGGGCCTAGGAGACAGCAGTCTCCTGGTGGAGACTGGGAGATTGCTCCCTGCCCCCAGGAGCTGCCTGCTGCTGGGGCGGGCTCTGCTGTTGAAGCTTGAGTGGGGACTATGTCCCTCTGCCCCAGCAGCAGGGCACACCTGGCCCTGGTTCTCTGACTGGGGGCAGGGAGCTTGGAAAGAGATGCAGGGGAGGGGCAGGTCCCAGCCCCTTGCCTCAGTCCGCCAATGGGGCAGCTAGCAGTGAGCCCCCAGCTCATGGATGACTGGTGCCTCCTGAGTCAGGTGGGTCATGTGCCCCTCCCTCCCCAGCGGCCAGTCAATGACTGGGGTGGGTACCCCCATGGCCAATCTTGCTGACTGGGGTGGGGAAAGAAGTCCCCTGCAGCCAATCGCACCCACACACAAGTGCAAGCGGCACTCCTGGAAGTGGCAGCAGCACTACTCCTGGTGCCCCCACTCTCCCACCAGTGCTCACGGGGGGGCACCCATGCTCCCACCTACCCCCCTGCCCATCACCTAAGTGGGGAGTGCTGCCTGTCAGGAGGTGTGCCAGCACTCTCAGAGGGTGCACGTGCACCCCTGTGCACACCCTACATGTTGTCACTGCCTCAGCTGGATTCCCCACTCAGCTGGGGGCTCGCTGCTAGCTGCTCCACCAGCAGATCATGGCACCTGATCAGGTCACAGGGCTAGGACTTGCCCCTGACTGGGACTGTTCCTGGCCAGCCCCAGGCTTCATAGGGAAGTCTGCATGTGCAGCCTGGAGCTGGCTGAGGACTGTCCCATTTTGGGCAATCACCAGCCAGCTCCAGGCTGCATGTGCAGACCTCCCCGTGCAGCCCAGAGCTGGCTGAGAACTGTCCCAGTCAGAGGCAGGTCCCACCAGCTCCAGGCTGGGTGTGAAACTCTTCCCATGCAGGGAGCAACTTGCCCCAGCTCCACAATCATGAAGCTGGGTGCTTTCTGCTGGGTGCTGGGTGCTTTCTGCTGCTGGGTCAGGGGGACATTGTCCATGCCCAGGCTCCAGTGGCCACCTCGGCAGAGCCCACCTCGGCTCCAGTGGCCACCTCGGCCAGAGCCCACCTCGGCAGCAGGCAGCTCCTGGGGGCAGGGAGCAATCTTCTGCCCCCAGCTGCTCAGCTTGCCAGGAGTGAATTTGCTCCTGGTCGGCTGTCTACACATGCCTTCCTGTGCAGTAATTACTTGGCAGTTAATCTGCTACTTGCATTTGCAGGTAATTTGCCAAGTAGAGCAAATTACTGCGTAGTAACGGTCTGCACGTGTGGACGCAGATCCTTACTCTGCAGTAATTTGCTCTACTGAGCAGTAAAGTTTTTTCATGTAGATGTGCCCACTGAGGTTTCCAGCACAACTATCCACACTGACGGATTAGAGGATCTCTTTCTGCTTTAGTCGTTGTTACACAGACATAGATTCCAGTAATTAGGGATCTTGTAGGTCACTGAAAGAATATAGCTGCAAACACAATCTGCTCTTGGAATTAACAAAAAACAGAAGCAGCAAATATAGAAGGAGGGGCATGAGATGTCAAACTGCCCCCAAGCAATGGAGACAATTAAGCCTGGCATGTGTGAGAACTTTGCTAAGCTTTAATAAACCCCTCTATTTATAAATTTCTTGCAAGATTCACAAACCGTCACCCTGAGTAAGTGCCTTTGAAGCTGCTCTGTCACCAGCACCGTGTCATCTGACCAACAATAATACATGTCAGCCTAAAACCTTTTTCCTCTTAGGTTTCTTAAGGAGGGAACAAGCTATGTGAATCTACATAAGTATCCCTAAAGCAGCAATACTCTAAATGTGTCATGCTGCTTCCACCAGTGAGCTCAGAAGATGCTAACCTGGATCACACCTCTCGCTAGCACCCTGTTTCCACTTCTTAAAGTGAAAAACTCCATCACGCTCTTTGTCCTAGGACAGGTTAGTTTTATGTTCAGGACAATTTTTCCCTTTGTTTAAATGGACAAGAGAAAAGTACTAGGGATAGCCAGACAACATCACAGAGCAGTATCCAAAACCCAACCAGACAATGCGCTAGACAACATGCCATCATGCGGGATAGCAGCCTGCTCATGTCAAGGTAGCCTTCATGAGCATTAATGTAGGGTTTGGAGCTCAGGGCTCAATGATCCTCATAATGCTTCCATAAGGCAGGATGGGTTGGTTACTGCTTATACTTGTACCAAAGTAGAGACTTGTTCACAGCTTTTTGGTATCATTTTTGGGCTGCCCACAGTATGTGTCTTTATTAGTATTTTTAACTAAAAAGAGTGAATACTGTGCATCTCAGGTAGCCAAATAGCCCATTTCCAACAGGCTCTTTTAAGCTTTGAAGATGACAGATACAAATAGGGTAACTAAGCATCTATATCGATGATTCCCAAAGGCTGTGCAGAAGAGTGCTGTGAAAAATGACACTTTATCATGATCAAAACCAGCCTGCAAGCCCACGTCAACTTACGTCTGAAAATATGGCAGTGGGAGAGCAAGGCAATTAACACTGCCATTGCTCCCCCACCTCTAAATTTCCAAGCCCCAGCTGCACCAGCCCTGCAGCCCTTACCTCTTTTCAGGTGTAAGAGGGCAGCATATTGCCAGTTTTAGTCCAGAAACAGTGCGCCCCAGGCATCAAAAGTTTTGGAGAGAGAGATCTATATATAAAATATATAAAATGCTAGACCAGAAATGACATTAAGAAGGCAGAAGGGTCATGAGCAGTATGGAAAGTACATTAACAATATTATTAGCTGGGATACACACTTATACCACCTATGCTATAAAAAAACCCTATTTATTCCCCATGCATTTAGAAGGTGCAGTATGCCAGGAACATATTTTCAGCTGTCACCATAATGCAGCAGCGTAGCCACTGGAGGTGAAAATAAGAGAGCCAGGAAGGGGGCGAAGCAAGCTAGATCTGTCCTGCTGTACCTACCACTCTGTTTAAACAAAGGATGGTCATTTCCTGAGTCTTTTACTCATGAGTCTATGGTTTTGCTTTGGCAGGCACAGAGGCTTTGGAAGCCCTGATTCAGAATAATGCACTCTGTTGCTCAATCAGAGGTGAGAGAGCACAGGATCCTGGGAAACAGTTCTGCTGTGGGGTGTTAGCCTATAGAGAAAAAAAATGAGTATCCTAGCCCTCTAAACTACATGTCCCAGGAGGCAATGGTTCCTAATAAAGAAATGTATGTGATAAGGTTATTATTGAGCTTTTCTACGCATGAAACAAGCATGCCCAAATCTTTCGCATAACTATTGCTTCCCCTGGCCCCTCCCACCACAAAACATGGTTAAATCAAATCCTTGGTTTTAACTGCTTCATTCAGATACAATATTCTAGGAATTTTGGGGACAAGAAAACCTAAAACATAGTCTGCTTAGGGTGACCGTATGGGATAATGTGAAATACGGGACAAGCCCCCCCCCCAACCTTCGCCCTTGCAAATCAGCCATGCTGCTGCAGGCAGAGGCGGTGGGTGGTGTGGTGCAACTCTGGTATTACTATTTAGGAAATTAAGGGAGTCAATGGCCCATTAATGACCCATTTTTCTTTACTTCATAGGTAAGAACAACCATCTCCCTTTTTTAATGATCATTTCAGTAATCAAGCTAACCTGTTTTAGGGCTTCCTATTTCACAGCTTGTGCCACTCTGCCTCCCTGCCCTGTGCTTGGGACACTCATTTTTATTTTCGCCTGCTGGCTGGGACCAGCCTCAGAAATTCAGGATTGTCCCAGGCTAACTGGGACATAAGGTCACCCTGCTTTAGCAGTGAAAAAACCATGGTCTATAGATTGCACTGAATCCTCCTAGTACTAGGTGCACTTCTCAGTGCACTTCTCAGTGTGTCTACAAAAGACGCTTAATGCGCAGTAGACTATTTCTACTGCACATTGGTGTGCTGCGGCAAAAACTGTGCTAATGCTCAGTAGAATTAGTCTACTGTGCATTAAGCATCACAAAAAGACCATGCACTGTTGCTACTGTGCATTAGCACCAGCTACTGCGCATTTATGTAGTCCCTCATATTAAAGGCACTAAACTTAATGTGCAGTAGCACTGGCGCATTAATGCAGGTATAGATGCACCCACCCAGTCTCTTGCAGGATTGAACCCCTGGGGAAAATATCAGCCTGTTTGCAGGTATAAAACTGGTTCAGTTTACATTGGATAATAGGGATAGGGAAATACTGTATCTTCTATAGATAGGCACAGTGCATCAGGAGAGATCAGAATAAATGTTTTAAAACTTTGACAATATCATTTAAAAAAACTAGAACATAATAAAAGGCCTCTAAATTAGTCATTTCCTGCTGCTTCTGACCCTGTTGTGCATGTAGAGATAAAAATGTCTAATTTTGCTGTTTTGAAAAGGCTGATGGTACTTGTCATTCACTGCAATTTCTCTGAGTACCCTGTTATTATCTGTTGATTATGTTCTAAATGAACTCTGTCATGTCTCTGCATCTGTTCAAAACCACCCAGATTTCTTCGGAAAGGAGCTCTTTCAGGTCAAAGGGACGGAGTCGTAGTTTAAGTAAAAAAAAAAAGGAAAAAACCAAGAACAGTGAAACTACCCTGAAATAACTTAATTTCAAAACCAATTACAGTCAGCAATTGAAGGGCCATCTTAGCAAGCATCTCTAAAAGGCTGTGCTTTATTCCGTCAGGAATGTTTCCGCTTAGGACTCAACATCTTCGTTTTGACCTTCACCTGTTATGAACTGTCCCAAAGGGTACTAAATAGCCTCTATTCACAAATGCTTGACTGGAAGTTGAGGTTCTCCACAGCTGCACAGGAGAACACAGCAATTCACAGGCTTGAGTGCGCAATCCTAAGCATCTTCTGACTATATCAGGGCAGACTTACAACGATGAAAAGCAAGTTTCATAACTGAATGTACTTTATCTCAGGATCAAAAAAGCCACAGACACCTCTAATACAATACAGGGCTTTTCATCTAAAACGTAAGGATATTCTGCAAAGAGTTCCATCTTTCACACTTTTAGGATTCATCTATGTATCTGCCCACTAAATGTGACTTTAAAGTAAAGCATGGCATTCACAGACCAGCTGTAATGTGCGATGACAAGAGAAACAAGACAGATTAAAAAAAAAAAAGTTTGTATAGATGAGCAGAAAATCACAGAAGTAAAAAACCTAGAAAGAGACAAGTAAGAGGGGAAAAGAAAAGGTAGATTTATACCCTAGATTTCAGATCCAGCCTTCAAAGATATCATCATTTCAAGTACTTATAGTATATAGTATAAATATTTTCCAAGCAGACTTCAGACAAAATGCGTTTGATTCAGTTTAGTACATGCTGGCCAAATCGGATTTCCTTCTGCATATTTATATTGTGGCATACGTTTGACACATGAGGCAGGTACTGGATGTGTGGGGAGGGGAAGGAGAAAAGAAAAGCAACTGAGAAAGGGGCTGCTCCTCTATAAAATTCTATTATATTCTGAGCTTCTTCAAGGCTATGAGAGACTCAACACACTCTCGACACCTGCTGGGATCTAGCCATGCGATGCTCATTAATGGCCTTCCTCCTTGCAGTGAGATGTGCTGAGCTTTGTCATCTGTTTTCATAGCTGTGACTACTTGGGAACAGATTTAAGTGGATCTCTCTGACTTCCAGATGGAAAGCCTCCGGTAGAACCCCTGCTGGTTCAAGTTGACGATGATGCATTTATTTTTGTCTCTTCGTTTTCAGAATAGCATGTCAAGGGGATTGTTTTTTTTTCTTCATTGCCTTTCTCCCTTGCATGCTAACAAATCAGAGAGCTCAGGAACTTCAGGTGTTTGCTTAATATTCACTAGACGTGTTCATAAAAATAAAGTCTGTGAGCATTTTAAACCTTTCACCACACAGTTGTGCATCACTGCATGCTCTTAGACTTGCCAACAGATGTCTCCAGTCCCTTTTTCAGTGTTCCATATCTTGACTTCTTCACCCCCGATGAGCAAGGTAGAAGAAACAAGCTGTTTGAATGCACATGTTTGACATGTTAAAAATGTGGCTCTGTTCCTTTCCGGATTTCTTGGGCCCTTGGAAGCAGAGTCAAGGAAAGCACGGAACCTGTTCATTCTCTGTGGAGTGCAACGTTGCAATCAGGCTTGGTAGAGGAAAACTGCTTTTTGAAGATGACTTCTTTAGAAAAAAATAAAATACGAGGAAGCATCAGTAGACAATGAAAGTCATGCAGTGAAACAGCTAGAGGACAAAGGTGATAATGCTGTCTCTTCTTCAGCCTGGGACTCTGGAGAATAATATATGGAGTGGGCTGAGATCTGAATTCAGCAGGAGGCCAAAATACAGTGAGTCTCCTACTGCACCATGAAAAGATTCAGCCTTGCATTATTTCAGCCTCTTTAGTGGTTTCTTATGCCATAAGGAAGAACTTCTTCATGGTAAGGATGGCCAGAATTTGGCATGGGCTTCCATGGGAGGTGGTGCTCTCCCCTACCTTGGGGGTCTTTAAGAGAAGGCTGGATAGGCATGTGGCTGGGGTCGTCTGACCCCAGCGCTCTTTCCTGCTGAGGGCAGGGGGTCGGACTCGATGATCTGTTGAGGTCCCTTCCGACCCTACATCTATGACTCTATAAGCAATGGGGGTGATCAAAAGCAGTCCAAACAAAACTGCATTCCCTGTTCCCATTTTCCTATACAGGCTGATTCTCCAGATGGTATTTATTGTCTCATATACCACAGTCATGTGACTGCCATGATGCATTACTTCCTTCCATGAAGGAGTTAGACCTCCATGTAAGTTGGTATTTCACTGTACCTACTTTGCTACTAACTGGGCATGTCTACACGAGACGCGACAGTGACGTAGTGTCAACAGGCGCTAACCGTGATGCCACCACTACTGTGCAACAGCAATGAGCTCATTGCTACTGAGTAGTAGGGTCTAAAACGACCTGTGCACCACTGGGACTGTGCAGTATGTTGCCAATTTAGCAAGTACAAAATGACTGTGCAGTACCAACTGGGCAGTCAGGGCCACATGTCGACACACCCACTAATGCTACCTTTTGTTGGGGTATTCAGCAGAATGGCACACATTGTATACCAGATTTTTAGTCAAGTTAGGACGTTTTAATCTTCAAAAATGTAATTTTGAGTCTTCATATTTTATAACATACTTTTATTTTAATCATTATTTACAATTTTTTCTTTCCAGCAAGAACTAAAGAGAAAAAAAAGTAATTTTCATGTAACAGAGCTATAGTATGGTATCCTTTATGGACCAAAGTTTAAATGAATTGCCTAAGTGCACTTTCCTGAAATCCTCTACAGGACTGGCAGTGTGAATGGCGTCTAATAGTTTCACAGCATCTGTGTTATACAAGTAGAGCTCTGAATGTGTTCATCTGAATGTTGAGTCATGTGTATTTACATTTAATATGGCCCTATCACACAATGTAATATCTTTGCTGATTATTGATTCACAATATTGAATGCACAGTAAAAATCATTATGACACGTAATTACTGGGTATGAATAAAAGCCATTCTGTTCATTGCTGAATGTGTCAGGTACCTCTAAGTTTTCCATTCATTTAATGGACTGTCAAAAGCAGCATGGGAGACAGAGTTCAGAAAAGAGGTGAGTGAAATGTTTCTAGTGAATAATTTACCCACCAAAAGGTATGGTTTCAGGGGTGCCTAAAAACTGTTTGTGAAAATTCAGGTGGAGCCTGGTAAATTGCTTTAGCTGAAAACATTTTTTTTGCTAAAGAAAAGGTGACCTGTTTAATTTTTGCCATTTGGTAAACAAAGCACTATCATGTTTCCCCCCATTTCAAAGCAATGTTCCCCGACTAAATGCAGCTACATTCTTTGGCCAGAGAAACCAACAAAAACATCAATTATTCACAGAGTTATAGTGGAGAGGGGAAGTGGAAAATTTTGGGATTTGACCGACCCTTTTTCTGTTTAAATGAAAAATGAGTCTAGGCATATTGCCTCTGTCTCGACTTGTTTCAAACTCGAAACAGCAAAATCAAAATGAAATGATGGGCTTTGAAACAGCCTTGAAACGAAACGAGGGCAGTCAAAATGTTTCAAAAGTTTTGCCTGCAGGGAAATAGAAAGTAAGGAGAGGGAGGGGGAAGAGGAGGGAAGGACTGCTTTCATATTGGCTATGTAGCTGGCCACTGACTGTCATCCTTCCCTGAGGTCCCTTCCAATCCCAGTGCTCTGGGGGAGGGATGGAAAACACACACACAGTCACACATGTCACGACTTCCGCCCGTTAGCAGCCTGAGGTGCAGTTTCCCAGAACCCCCCTGCACCTACCTCCTTGAAACTTGACAACCTTCATGCCCTCAACAAGGGCTGCCTTCCCTACAGTTTTCACCCCACTGTGCCTTAACACACACACATGACATGAGTTTTGCTTTCAAGATTTTGAGGAGCAGTTTCCCAGAAACCCCTCAACCTATCTCCTTGAAACTTGGCAGGCTTTATGGTCTCAGAATGGTGTTTAACACAGCCCCATCAGTTATGCTAGTCAGTGGGTGCATCTATATATGCACTTTTAGGCGGTTTTGTGCTTCCCTATTATAGCTTATGGGCAAAACATTGAAACAGCGGTTTTGAAATGAAATGCAACTCGAAACAAAATGCTGTTCTATCAAAACGCCAGTTGAAACAATTGTCAGCCCTGGATGTTTTTAAGGTAGAAAACCTTTGAGCTGTTTGAGAGGTTTAAAAACTAAACCTGACTCTCTCTCTCTCTCTCTCTACTCTACTGTTTCATCTGCTTTGGGAAATCACGACACCTGTGAATGCCTTTTACATTCTGATCTTGTACAGTTTCAGATCATCCCGTTTCCAAGAATGATTTTCAAGGAAGTGTCATAGATTTCATAGACATTAGGGCTGGAAGGGACCTCGGAAGATCATTGAGTCCAGTCCCCTGCCCAAAGGGCAGGAAGTCAGCTGGGGTCATAGGATCCCAGCAAGATAAGCATCCAGTTTGCTCTTGAAGGTGTTCAATGTAGGCGCTTGAACCACCTCCGGTGGCGGGCTGTTCCAGACCTTGGGGGCTCAGACAGTAAAGAAATTCTTCCTTATGTCCAGCCTGAAACGGTCTTGTAGTAGTTTATGCCCATTCGACCTCGTCATCCCTTGGGGCGCTCTGGTGAACAAACGTTCCCCCAGATACTGGTGGTCACCCTGGATAAACTTGTAGGTGGCCATCAGATCACCCCTGAGCCTGCGCTTTTCCAGGCTAAAGAGCCCCAGGGCTCTCAGCCTGTCATCGTAGGGTCTGCTTCCCTGACCTCTGATCATGCGTGTGGCTCTTCTCTGGACTCTCTCAAGCTTCTCCACATCCTTTTTGAATTGTGGAGCCCAAAACTGGACGCGGTACTCCAGCTGCGGCCTCACCAAGGCCGAATACAAGGGGAGAATGACGTCCCTGGATTTGCTTGAGAAGCATCTATGGATGCAAGCCAGCGTTTTGGTCGGTTTACTAGCTGCAGCATTGCACTGCAGGCTCATGTTCATCTTGTGGTCAATGATGACCCCCAAGTCTCTTTCTTCCTTAGTGCTAGCCAACATAGCACTGCCGAGCCTATAAGGATGCTGCGGGTTTTTTTTCCCAAGGTGGAGAACCTTGCATTTATCGGCGTTGAACACCATCAGATTCTCGTCCGCCCACTTGCTGAGCCTGTCCAGGTCAGCCTGGATCACCCGCCTGTCTTCTGGTGTGGATGCTTTGCCCCAAAGTTTGGTGTCATCGGCGAACTTGGCCAGTCCGCTTCTGACTCCAGTGTCCACATCATTAATGAAGATGTTGAACAGTATGGGTCCAAGGACAGAGCCTTGGGGAACCCCACTGGTCGCAGGACACCATGATGAGTGACTTCCATCAATTACTACCCTCTGGGTCTGACCACGGAGCCAATTTTCCAGCCAGTTTATTTAAAAGCTTCTTGAATTCACATAAGCATGACTGGTCAAGAAAACCACTTCAGTTTCCCAGTGAGGACGGGACTTGGACGTTTCTTGAACTTTTTATTAAATGCAGGGTATTTCCATGGAGCTTTGGGCAAGCACCTACATTGAACACCTTCATTTTTCAAGCACCTACATTGAATACCTTCAAGAGAAAATTGGATACTTATTTTGCTGGGATCCTATGACCGCAGCTGACTTCTTGCCCTTTGGGTGGGGGGCTGGACTCAATGATCTTCCGAGGTCCCTTCCATCCCTAATGTCTATGAAATCTATGAAAACATCCCTTCCTCACTGTGATTGCTTAAGCCTTATGTGCTGCATGGCCTGTCGGGTGTGTAGCTCCTCCCCTTGACTCACCTGCCATGACTTTGATGTTAAACTATCAAGAGAGGGGGGTTTCAGTAGAAATCTTCCTGGGAGGGCCTCCCGACAGACGGCAGTACTCACAATTGCTTGGCACAATGTTCCATGGGGCTCCGCCTCCCCTACACCCCATCCACTCACCAACTGGGTGGATATCCGTAAATGGTGATTTGTGGCCCTGTAGGATGGCCCGTGGCCTGCCTTCCCTAGTCTCTTTGCTTTTCCCCCTTTCGGGTTTTTTTTTTCTCAGAAGAAATTTTCCCCTGAGGAGGAGAGGGCTGTGGAGCTGCCTCCTTTACCCCTGCCTCCTCTAGGGGGTTCAAATGCCTCCTCTGTCCCGCTGCCTGCAGGGAACTTAAAGGCCTCCCCTGGCTCATCTTCAGTGGGGAGCTGGAGAGCTTCCCCTGCTCTGCCTCCTGCAGGGGGCTCAAAGGTTTCCCCTGCGCTGCCTGCGGGAGCCGCGCAGGCTGTGTCGCTCCCTTCCCATGCAGAAGCCACAGCACATCTAGCATGCTGCCCACCAGCGCTCTCTCTCTGACTCTCGCCTGCCCTGGTTCTGGCGGGGCTTTTAAACTTTCCCGCAGCGGCCTGTACGGCCGCCGTGATTGGTCCAACTGTCCCCGTGTGGGAAACAGCTGATAAAACAGCCAGCATAACACTGGTTCGCACGGCTGCAGCCATGGTCCCAACTCCTGCTCCACTGCAGGAGGTAAGTTATCCCCGCCGGGGGTCTGTTTCCGGGGTTTGGGTCCCGCGGGGATTACCCTCCCCTCTTCAGGAGCCTGTGGTGGTGCCTCGCCGCCACACCCATGTTCTCATGAAGCACGTTAGCTTTCACTGTGAATTTCAGAAACCCATGCACCCTCCTTGTGTATTTGTTGTGTTCGCTCTACCATTTAGGGCTTACACGGTAGAAGCATATATTAAAACACCACAATACCATTCAGCATAGAAATAATGCCACAATCCGATTCTATGCAAAGGTTTAACTATTTACATTTAGAACAGAAATGGCATTGCCTGACAATAGTTTTTAAACGAGCATATTTGAAACCTCAAGCGTGGCACGGCAGTTTTTCGGTCTAGGAAGGTGCTTGTTTATTAATGCTCTTTCCTTATAATCGCAGCCGGTTTTCAAGCTTGCAATACAAGCAAGCCACATGCTTTGGATTCCTAGACTAATTAAAACATTTTTCACCTCCCCTTCTTGCAGATTTTCTCAAGCTCATTTGAATGTTTATGCTGAAACACCTGTTTCCACAAGATAAAATATTGAGTCCCTGGATGTCACCCTTTAGCAGAATAGATCGTACAATTCTTCGGTAGGCACGTTGCAAGCAAACGCATGGAATCAGTGAAAGGGAGAAAATTCTCTCCCAACTCCCACCCTGTCAATGGCTTCTCTGTTTTTTAAATACAAACTAATGTATTTCAAAAGAATACTCTGCTAATGCTCCTGGGGAAGAAGAACTTCTGATTTGTTTCTGCCACAGGCAAAAGGAGGTTTATCATCATGCAGCCTAATGCCGCCACTCGGCTACATCAGCGGCAAATATTTGCATTGTGTGAGGGTGCAGTCTGTTGAGAGGTGCTACTCTTAAAGAGAGACAAGCCTACCTCCTCTTAGGGAATCCATGTTGATGTAATGGAATATTTATGTTAATGGCTCATATTAATGTTAAAAATCCAGTCCAGTGTATATCCCAAATGCCCTGCACAATGGTAGGAATATGCCGCAGCATTGTGGTGTCCTGGAAGTTTGTGTATCATCCAATCTGTCCTCTCAGACAAATCTCTGGGTTGTCTGTAGGCTACAGAAGACTATGCAGTAAATCTATGTAAATGTGTTGTCTGTGAGACAGAGTAAGGCCCTATGTATAGCACCATAGTTGCTCTCAGGCTGTGTATCTCTTCCAAATATGACTTAGGATGCTCTTAAACCCTCTGCTCTGCCTATCTGTTTGTCCAAAGCAGTCCCAGGCTCAGCAGGGAGGTGACAAAGACATGGGCCAAGACACAAGAATCAGCTGGAAAAGATTAGACCCATATATAAATACACCCCCAGGACTCAAACACCTATCATTTGACATTTCTTCCCGGATACGTCTGTCACATCTCCTCTAGCTTGTTACTTGTAGTCTTTTGCTACTGGAAGAGGACAACTCCATCCATGTCCTTAAACAAGACTAAGTGGTTTTGTTGTTGTAAATATTTTATCACTTTGCCTTCAATGTTGCCTTGGTTCTTTTCTCCCTGGGGACACGCTGCTTGAAAACAACCATGTAGTGATAGACTGCCACAAAATGAGACTGATTCAAACCAGAAGGTAACAGCATTTAAATCAAAAGCCTTTGGTTGCAAATACATCCAGGTTCTCACTTCCCCTGAGCATAGCTCGACCTGGCATTCCTAGCTTGGTGACTGATTCTGTAATGTGCAATTCTTTGTGCTCTGAGCCATAGGGTTGGAAAGGACCGCAGGGGTCATTTGGTTCAACCCCCTCCTGGTGCCTCCTGAATCTGGGGGGGCACCCGCAGAAACCACTGACAGCGGCAGCCCTGTCGGGGGGGCACCAGCCCTATGACAAAATCAGTGTTGGCCAACGGGGGGGGGCACCAGCCCCATCAGGGGGGCACATGCACCCCTGTGCGCCCCCTACCAGTCGCCTATGACCCCCACTCCTTCATGTCCTTTGTTCTTATATCTCCTCCAAGTCTTGGCCCCAAGCTGTATTAATGTAGAAGGAAAAAGATCCCGTTCTCAGTCCAATGTGAAAGGTAACACACTTAGCCACTGCTGACAGTAAATATTTTATTGAACAAAACACAGATTGAGCGTGTGGAGCTCACTGCCGACAAGTCTTATTAGACCAAAAACTTAGTAGGCATCCAAAAAGAGGTGCATACTTCCACAGATAAAGCACAACAGAGCAAAGGAGAGCTTTCTAAGAGATATAAATCCTCAGGTTTTCTAAGCTAACAACCTACTGCCTGGCACTAGAAACAAACTTCCTCCATGGAGTCATTGTCCTGTATTTGGAGTTTTGAAGAAGCCTGTAGTTCTTGCTATTCAAATGCAGCTCCAGACCACATAGTTAGCTGCCCTGATCCCATGTGTTAGTATCTCTTTTCCCTTCTTCTAATACATTCGGCTGGTTCATTTGGCTTGAACGGAGTCAGAAAGTTCATCAGACACACATGGTGAAAAAATACAATGCTGCCACTGAATCTGCTTCACGTGGTCCTGAAGCTGTGCTGCTTCCTGGACATGGAGTATTTCTACGTTCAAGGAACTGAGAGGATCACCAACAGATAAAATAATTAAATTCTCCCTTCCCACTTTAGAACTGCCATGATTAGTCAAATGCCAGGTATTTCAGTTCTTGATCCTCACTAGCAGTCTATTATTTTCAGGCAGCTATTTAAGTCCAAATATATTCACTGCCACTGACGGGTGTATATTAATAGGAGACTCAATATAACTGAGCATGTCTCTGTTTTGTTTCAGGCTGTTGGAAAAGGAAGAGCTATTGGCCTGGAGAGAGGCCAATCTGTTCAGCAGAAAAGTAGCTGGCTACCAAACCTCAGTCGCAACATTTGCTATTCCAGTTCCCATCCTCCCTCTCCCAAACCACTCAGCCAAATATCTCCATCGTCAAGGGTGGCAGAACTAACCGGAAGTGGAGCTCATACAGACATCATCATCTCCTCCCCCATGGCAGATGTGTTATTTCTGTCCCCCTTGGAGTTTCAGCAATGGTTCAGACCAATTCTTACCTGGCTGGTTAGAGACTGGGGAAGAAAGCGCAGCCCCAACATTCATCATCCAATATTTTATTTTACGATTTACAGGACTACACATAAATCCCTAGGTAGCCTGGCAAGAAGATGGCAGTGCTACAGGAGAGAGATGCAGATGTGGAAACATTCCTCATTGCCACTAACTAGGGCTGGGCGAATAACCAATATTTTGTTTCAGCAGTTGGACTAAACTAAGGGAGAGGAGAAGTCAGATTTCCAGGAGAGCTCACGCTTCCCTTTAGGATATCCAAATACAGCCCCACTTCTCATGCACTTACACGTGCTCAATATTAATCACAGATGTGAGGAATCCCATGGAAATAGATGGGATTATTCATATCTATATAGAAAGGGAAGAGTTCTCTAGATCAGGGGTTTCAACCTTTTTTGATCAGCGTACCCCCAGCAGCTGGTCCAGAAGCGGGGAGTCCCCCAGTGGCTGGTCATCGAGCAAAACTGGAAGTGCTGGTGGCTTCTCCGTGCCATTGCTGCATACCCCCTGGGGCCTTCCAAAGTACCCCTAGGGGTACATGTACCCCCGGTTGACAACCCTGCTCTAGATCAAGGTCCAAAGACCCAGACTTTTCAAATGTGCTCAGCAGGGTCAGCTTTTGGAAATCTGGTCCCGATTGTAGGTGTAGCCCCGGGTCCCTTTGGCTATATTGTTAGAACTGCTGGAGAAGTAGAGAAGACTTTAAAATATGCCACGGTACTTTCTAAAATATAAATGTTCCAATATGAAAAAAAAATGTGCATGATTATGTTTCCCTGTTCTGAAACGAGTCCAATTCCTGAGGCTCTGACAGTGGCGAAACAACAGATTTGGCAGTAATTGGGAGTAATTTCCACACTGCACTGGTGAAAATTCTCTGTAGAAAATTACATTCAAGGAAATTGCCATTTTTCCTCAAGTAAATGCCAGAAACCAGAGTCCCAATTATAACATAGAGGTTAAAGTACCAAGAGCTTATTTCTTAGCAATGAAAAATAGTTTGCACACTATCCATATCCCTGATCAAGTGTATAAGCTGGCTAGAAACTATGGGAATAGGTTCATTAGAGTTATCTGCTACAGAAACAATGAACAATATAATTATGAATATAACTAATAATTTCCCATCTACATCCACTTCTAGGTTGAATTCCAGATCCTCTAAACGGAGTTCGTTTGTTTGCTTCCAGTAATACAATTTTAATTCTCCCAGTGCCTGGGATAAATATACCTGTCTCCATTCTCTCCTCCCTCTGCTTGAACTAATAATGTAATTTGGTGTAGAACAATAGCTTGGATTATACTCATTTATAATGCCAGTAGATATTCTTGCCCAATCAGAGTGTGTGACAGCTGTTGTTGAATTTGAGTCATCTCACCCACAAGGAAATACTTGAGTTGAATACCCAGAGTTTCCGGTTAACCCTAAACTGCCAATGATAATATCAGCTGAAAACATGGACTCATCATCTGGTGCTATTAATTAAAAATAAAGCTTATCAATATTGTATTAAACTGAAATGCTAATAGCAATAATACCATTTCCTCTCTGTCTTCCTTTGCTATAATTTGATTCCCTCATTCTGATAAATCACTTTGGCTCTGTAGCTTGTTTAGCTGCAGGTATCTGTTTATTGCTGAGAAGAACAGAAGGGCAATTATATTAGCACTTTATTGTATCCCGCTAAAGCACTCTTAGGAAGACAGACTGCTATGAAGCTGCTCCAATAAAAACTTCTTCAAAGTTACACAGACTCTGGCCTCTCGCACTGGTACACTAGGAAGAGAAGATGGCAGATGCAGGTTGTTCCTCTTGTTCTCATTTTGCCCATCCAAGAGCCGCATTCAACTATACAGATCCCAGTGATGGTACAACTGCAAGTGCAGAGGGGGATTGAGAGTTTTGGCAAAGCAGCCTATTGCAAAAGACCTAAATCAAGTCCACAGCACTGAGTAGCTCCACCATTGCTAGAATGTAGGTAATATTTTTTTTCCAGAAGTGCTAGGCAAGGTGCCAGGGCATCATGACAGTGGTCAAGGCATCTTGCTCAGACTCTGTGTTGAAGGCAGCCCCCAGGTAACTGTAAATTGTGTAAATGCTGTAAATGGACACCTTGTTGGTTGTTCAACTTGGAGAGTTAAAGGCAGCTGCTAGCCACATTACTCCCTGTTGAGCCACTGGCTATTGAAACTGGTATGCCATAGCCAACCTAGCACATTGGGCCTAGGCTGGGAGGAGGGTCAGGAGAAGAGATGATCAAGGAAGCAAAGGCAATCTCTGAACCTGTCCCCATGGCTTGCACTTCTGGTTGCACCCCATGGCAACTACAGAAAGGATGCAATGCTATTCCCTCCTGAAGGAACAGCCAAGGCCACAGGCATGTGCAGTCCCTCCGGACTCTGCAACCATCCAATTTCCACCAGCCTTTTGTAGGCAGAATGGCCTGGGGAACCTCCGCTGAACCTCTACAGGTCTCAGTCTTGCATAGCTCTGAGGGAGAGAGAAAGGGTTTGCCACCCCCTTTAGAGACCAAAGAGACACAAAGCAATTGGGTTCTTACTGTGGGCACTCCAGGGAGAGGCTAATGAGAGCAAGCCTGTGACAAAGGCCAAGAAAAGAGAATAAATTATACCTCTGTCTGTCACACCCCAGCGTAATTAAAGAGTGCTTTAACTGCTGAATTACAAACTCAAATCCATACATTTGCATTGGAACAAAAGAGCTTGTATTCCAGATAAATGACATCAGAATGGTAATGAATTTCCAATAACTGATGTTCTTTGCCTGGCTATTAAATCTACTCTCCTTAAGCTCCTTACATTAATCACCTTGCACCTTGTGGCAGTAGCTGAAGTCTAATGCCGCTGCCGGATTGATTAGTTTGCTGTGATGTGTGTGTTAATCAGAGGCATGGCAGGCTGTTTGTCAGAAGTCAGCCACTATTAAACACAGAGGCACATCCTCAGATGAGGTCACACATAGTCTTGCCCCCCCCACAAATTACCCCTAAACTTTGAATTACTCTTTAAAAGAGGGAGTGGTGGGGGGGATCTGGCTCTAGTCAAAACAATGAGAGCCAATCAGCTGACTTCAAAGGAGTCAAGATTTTAACCTGAATATCTGAGCATCATCTCTTCCTCCATTTCAGACTTATCATAAAATAGGTGCTGGAGTTTTACAAGATCTAGTTAGCGATGGAGAAACTGAGGCAATGAAATGACCAAAGTCAGCCAATGAGCAGGAATAAAAATAAAACCTCTTGATAAACCTCCTTGTTTTCTGCCTTTCAGCATACCTTTGTGTTAGAAGATGCAACAAACTCAGGCCCAGCAACATCTATTACCAGAAAATGATTGCTCTATTAAATTATGTCATGAAATAAAATAGGGGCTTATTATGCCTTGACCTTACAGAACAATTGCCCAAAAAACCCCTCTTGATTCTCTCTTTGTTGGACCTCAATGTTACAAATGTGTTCAGATGTCATGAAATCATTATGGCAAGCTGGAAAGGACTGGGGAAAGCAAAATCGCCAGCTATCCAGTATAGAAAGCAAGCGTGCAGAGAGCTCTGCACAATCATTGTCATGCTGAGTGGGGCTATTTATTGCAATATTGAACCCTCAGATTCAGACAATAAACCCTCAAATTCTCTGTCATAAAAGGAATGTGTCCATTAATGCTGTTTTTCCCCCCAAAACCAAGTGCCCCCCTGCCCTCAGCTGCCTTATTCGTATGTGTGCAGGAGTCCCTGTGCTCACATATACCGCTCCAGCCTCCACACCGCCTTAAAAATCTATTCAGATGTTTCTAATCGTTATTTTTTGTAACTTTTTGGAAAATGCAGCCTTGAAATATGAGGATCTGAGTTTATTTTTAAGGCATGTGTTGCATTGTGGAAAGAATAATGGCTTTCCAATCAGCTGCGTGAGGCTCAATTCCTAGCCAATCAAGCTGCAATTTTTTGCCTGGGTAAAATCTATAAACCCCCATTGTCCTCTCTAAAACTCACCTCCATCCTGATGCCCCCAAAATCTTCTACAAAGGCCTAGCAGCTGGAGTGCTAAGACTGTTGCTTATTATACTAATCATTATTCCCTCAGTGTTACATGGTGCCCTCTCCACTGCTTGTTGTATCCATTGTTGGCTCCCACAGCACTCTTACATGGTGACGGGGAGCAGACATTTCTTCTTGTCATGTATGATGCTACACAGGGTTCCCAATTCCCTCTGGGACTTTTAAGAAAATCATAAATAGCTGTAATCATCATCACTGGGATTCTGCTGTGTCCTGTTGGTTATGACCAGGATTTGCTGCTAGAAGAACTGCACAGGTACGAAACATGGCAAAACGGAAAAAAGCAGCATCCCAAAATCTCCAGTCCTCTGTGGACAATGAAGGTGTCCAGAGCTGGTCTGGCTGAAACACCATATCATGGGAAATAAAGGCAATTTGAAGTTGCTCAAGTTCAGATTGAAGACATTAAAAAAAATTGTGTCTAATGATAGTTTAGGGGAAGAGAAAATGGGAGATCAGTTGACCAATACCATTTTGACACTGTGCAAGCCTTGTGTTCTGATTTGGCTTCTTTAATGTGATAGAAGTATACATTTTTATATTTTGTTTCTTAAAATTTCACTAAATTCAGCATGTTCCTTTGGATTTCTGCTTCTTCGTGTTGTTGTTATAAGACAACACCATTTCCCAACAGAACATTTTCTATCACTTCTTCCTCCTAGATTTTAAACCGTGTCATTTAAACATGGTCAAATGTGTTGTTTGGTGGTGAAAAAAATACAATCCTCCTTAATGTATAGCTTCTACATCGGTACCACTGATGGAACTGTACTTCTCTTAAATTATACTTTCTAGCTCACCTAGTATAGCTGAGGCCCTGTAAAATAATCAGCTCCACTATCACTATTATTATCATTACCAGTGTATGTGCCAATGCGGGTTGATTTACATGGGCACAAACATTTCCAAAGTACACGGGGAAAATGGTACCTTCTTGTTCACATATATAAGCACATTTTTCACATCAATTTTCAGGCACCACTAGTTTGGCTTCACGGCTAAGGCAAAACCTTTCCTCCAGCAACATTTTAAAAAGCACTTTATTTTTCAAATGTGCCAGACAGATAATGTAAAAAATGTTTTACCCACAGAGCAGCAGAAAGGGTACTTGCTAATAACAGTACTTAAAATGGAGAGGCTACTTTTGAGTTTTTGTTGCTCTCCACAAACATTAATTCACAAAATCACAGCTTTTGAGGCCAGAACAGAAGGGATTCTCAGCACTGAGAGTGCAGAAAGTTTTCCATCTGTACAAGTCCACTTGCTGAACACCCTTACACAAATCTTTCATGGCTTAGCTAGTTTAGCCATCAATGCCAGCGAGCTTCAACCTTCGCTGCGGTTGCAAACGAGAAATGAGAGTGTTTATGCAAAGTGCACCATGCTAAATCAACCAACCCCAAATGCTACCAGAACACTTAAATACATCTTCCTACCACGGAGCCATTTTTAACTTCCCATTCCAAGTCATTTCAGTGCTAAAATTGTTCCACAACTCAAAAAGAGTTTTTGTTAATGGGAAATATTTTCCTGGGCTTTTATGGTCTCTTATCTAATATGGGTATATCTCTAACATTTGAGGTACAAAAACAGAGTGTTGGAATGGAAACTATTATCCTACCTTCACAATCATCAAGTTTTACTCTTTTTAGAATAATACCTAAAAAGAGCATCGTCATCTCCATCCATCAAGCAACGTGATTCGACATCAGTTCTGGGTAAGGTAGACTATCCTGCTGTGTGAACTGGAGATTTTATAACAACAGAAACAAGGCTGGGAGAAAAAAAATGAGGCAGTGAATGAGTTAAATTTAAAAAAAGAGGGTGGTGGTAGTAGCATGAGGGTTACAGCAGAATCAACCAACTGGGCAAGATCAAGTTCTTTTTTTCTCGTGGTCTTTGTGCTTCAATTCTAATAAATATTAAAACTCCACATTAAAAAAAAAGTGTTAATTACTCGGGTGTACAACTTGCGCTATAAAATTTCAAACACTCCTAAAACCATTAAATTGTGCTTTTGAAGAAATGCTTAGCGTGAGATGAAGAGCATTTAATGGGCTGTCATATTTTCACATCTGATCCAAGTACAGACATAATGAGTTTGAATACATAAATGGTGAATGGCTTTCGGAATAAAACATTATCTCCACAATTAGGGACTGCATCAGTCTGAATGGCCCAAACACAGCAAAGTAGTCACTGAACCCAGTGAACCAGGCCTTCACAGCTGCAGGTGGAGGAATATTGGTACCAGGTGATTTACACTCCATTTGGCCCACTATTGTATGTAGTTTAAGCAATGCACCTCTCATCATCTATTTGCTAAAAAAGTTTTGACCAGCTCCAGAGCTAAACGAATATCCTCAAACCCAAAAAAGCAGTAAGCAAATTATTGGATGGAAAGCTGTTGCTGATCACTCACAAAACATTTGGTATATTTGGGGAACATTACACAAAAGGATCTCAACCCCTTTAATGAAGTCACTATTTAGTCCCAAACCCAAATCAACGTTTGCAGAGATACATCCCTGCTATTCGTTCAGCTCTATTTAATAAGACATTCGATTCCACCGTGGTCTAGTCGCTGTGGGAAAGGACAGAGCAGAGCAAAGGCATCAATGTTTAGAGCTAGGTTTGGTGATAAGAAAACAGCACACGGGTACTCAGCCTCACAAATATCCCAGGGTAGGCATTATTAAGTCTTCCCAAGGAGTAGTAGCGTACTATATGCCTCTATCATCTGGAGATTACTCCATCACGTCTGACCTCATGCTGGCTCAGCTGCTCTGGGCAACAATGGTGGTTGCACACACATTTGACTCTTCACTGTCCTTCCTCATCCAACCGTTCAGGGAGACACTACGCCAACAACGGCTGTGTAAAAATGTTCAGTTCTATCCGTGGAAAATGCCCATTGCTAGCAATGATTCCAGGAGAAGGGTAGTACAGACATTCAGTCTGCAACCGCCCCCTCTATCCTGCTCCTTGTGCCTTCCTGAGACCAGGGTGATCCCAGTCTGAAGAAAGGGTGGGCTGCTCCAGTCCTCCTGTTCTCAGAAGGATTGGAGCAGAGGGACAAAGCCCCTCTTTGCTTCTGGCACTGGGCACTCTAGAGTGAGACGCAGGCAGGAAGCACCCGGGGGCTGTTTCTCCCCTCCCACTTCCACTATCTCTCTGGGAGGAGCAGGAACAATTGCTCCCCGTGCCTTCTTCAGAGTGCGGGATGCCTCTGGAAAGCAGAGGAGCCTTTCCCTGGCTCTACTCCTCCTGGTCCTCAGGATGAGTTAAGTCAGGGAAAGCATGCAGACATTCAGTCTCCCAGAACAAACTCTCCCAGGAGTAACTTAGAATCATAGAAAATTAGGGTTGGAAGAGACCTCAGGAGGTCACATCTGGTCCCACCCCCTGATCAAAGCAGGACCAGCCCCAACTACATCATCTCAGCCAGGGCTTTGTCTAGCCAGATCTTAAAAACCTCCAAGGATGGAGAGTCCACAACCTCTCTGGGTCACCTGTTCTAGTGTGTTACCACCCTCCTAGTGAGAAAGTTCTTCCTAATATCCAACCTAAACCTCCCTTCCTGCAACGTGAGACCGTTGCTCCTTGTTCTGTTATCTGCCACAATTGAAAGCAGCCCAGCTCCATCCTCTTTTGAACCACCCTTCAGGTAGCTGAAGGCTGCTATTTAATCCCCTCTCAGTTTCCTCTTCTCTATACAGATGAATGCTGGGCATTTTTTTGTCCCCTGAACCTCTTTGTGCTATCAAGCTCTTAACGTTTTATAAACAAAACCCATCTGATTCCTATTTCCCAAAACTGCTTTATGGTAAGATTGGAAAGTCTGCAGATGTCCGGAGAGACACATATTTCAGGCTCTGACCTATGGAGAAAACAGCACTCAGCTCTTTTTGAGTAGTCCGAAGCACTCCATAATTCAATTAAGCACCTTATAAAAGACAGACTCTCATAAATACAGACTTTCTCTAGAGGTTTTGGTTCTCTCCCTGTGCCTAAGGGTAAACTCCACTGATGTCCATGGGATTTGTGCGTGCAACAGGGGCACAGAATAAACCACTACATATTTAACAGCAGGTTACAGGTGTTCTGCGTTCACATTGACTGCAGGGGAAAATACGATCAAATAAAGTTATTGCAAATGTACACAAAATGAATTAAATCCAAAACTTGCTTCACATGTTATGTTGCTTTTCTATACAGTTCATCAGCTGTAACTTTAACTACAGCTGTTTTTTATATGTCCCTCATGGCTAATTCAGCTTTAATCTGTGATTAGCCCATAACAGAGAGTGGAAAATGGAAAGAATTTCACGCAGGGTCCTGAAGCAATGTCTCCCAAAGCCAATGGGAATCTTTATGTGAGCTTTAATAGAAGTGGGAATGAAAAAGATCCCTCCTTTACTTTATCTCAAAAGTGACTGGCAAGCCTATATACAGGGGTGGAGATAGTCAAAGGTGCCCAGAGGACTTAACCAATCAAGCTCCCAAGGGTAATGTAGCTACATCCCCTCTCTACAAATTACAAGAACACAAATCACCATTGGCAATGTGTAGGGGGTGCACCCCCCTCCTCGCCACTGACACCACCACAGCTGCCTGCGAGAGCTCCCCGCTCACCACCGCCATGCCCCCACTGCTGCCCCCTCGCCCCCACTGCCTGGGGGCAGTCGCCGTGCCCCCCAGCCTCTCGGAGCATGCATCGTTCATGAAAATCACCTTGTAAAAATGCCAGTTTGATTGTCTTTTAGGTGGCTACTTTCAAATCCTCCATTGCTCTGTGGCAAAAGCTACAGCCATCGAGGCACTGAAAGCCTAGACTCTGTCTGGCCTTTGGACTGCATCTCAGTGGTGTAAAGGGGGGGTGGTAGGTCTTGGGCAGGCTCCACTCCTCCATACTCTTCCTAGGTATATGCATGGAAAGTCTTGGTGCGATGGTTGCAGGACTCTGTACAAATGGATTCATCAGACCCCTGACTAGACCTCTTAGGTGCACACCATGATCCAGAAGAATGATGCTTGCCTGCTGCTTTTAAATCCTAGCCTGGGATGGAGTTTGGCAGGGAAACCTGCAGCCACTGCACTAATGCTGCAGGAGAGGCTCCAGCATCTAACAGTGAGACCCCCCCCACAGACACAGAGACAATGAAAAGTGGCATTTGGTAGGAAAATCCTCCTCCCCAAGCCCAGTGTCAGGGGAGAGCAAACTGTGCAAATCCACAGGATCCTAGTCCGGTCCCTGGTTCCTATTGTGTTAGCAGCTCTGAAAGTGGTTAGCACCTGTCCGTTCCAAGGCTACGATCAGTATGGCTTTCTAGTAACAACTAGGGCACCTGCCACTAATCATTTGTAGGGACCCCAAAAAGGGACACCCTGCCCCTACTACCCCAAAGGGAGCATATTGGGCTTCTTTAGCCCAGAGCCTCTCTTTAACTACATCCCCTGCCATGCAGCTCAGAGTCAGCAGCCCCCATCACTTCCCTGGACTGCCTGCAACCTGCCATGCTCATATGCATTCCCATGGAGAGAAAGCTCCTGGATTCTCTCTCTAACAGGCAAGGAGCGGTACTGTGCCCTTGTGTGACCTCTAACACTTCTGCACCTAAGTGTAAGAAAGCTATGACAGGTCTGAGACGTTTTGGCCATATTGTTATGTTTTTTGCAGCTCCTAGAGGCCTTTGATTTCAGTGGGAGTAAGCTGCCTATGCTCCTCTAACAATCTTGGCCTTTGTGCCTTCCATAGCAATGCCGATGCTAGGAGATTTCACGCTGAGGATCTTCAGGACAAACCTTATGAAGTGTAAATTCATACTGTGCTCCAGCAGGCATCCAAGTGGGTGACACTGATATCATGTCCTGTGCAGCAATAGCGCAAGAAACAACAATTTCTCTATTAATCAAAATGCCCTCAGATCAGACTCTCAAATGCCACGCTGTTACCATTATTAGTTCAGTACTACCTTTTCCCAGCAATAACCCTACACTTCTGCTTGATTCAGTTTCTGTTCTGGTTGTTTTTCTCCTTAAATGCCTATCTTGTTTTTATAACTGCTGCCTTCTGATTGAGTATTTCCCAGGAAGTAATTCTCCCTTACAATTTTCAGATTATATTGTTGCTGTTTCTTATCCTGATGTTCTTTTAAGACATGATCTACATTTTCAAAATCATGCCTGTGAAAATAAATAGCAGCAGTTTTCCCTCCTAGCCTCCTGTTTCCCAGTCATTACTGTCTGTACCTCTTTTCTTACCATCATTTTCAAGAGACAACAATAGCCTAATTCTATTTTATCAGTGTGTATCATGCATTTTTCACATCAAATTATTCCCAGACGTGTGTCTACAGAGCTCAGCTCATGCAATCACAATTACACTTTTGTCTCCAGCTTCCAAATACAATTAAAAGCACTTGCTCCCCAAATTCTGTCTTGCTTAAATTAAAAAAAACTATTAGTTATTTTTTGGAACAGTAGGCCCTACTACATTTACTTCTGCCAGTTTACGGTAGCTACTATCATTTCCACAGAATCAAGCACCAAGTCCAAAAGTTCAGTATTGAAAACGCCCACTCAGCCTGTCCCTAAAGCCCATAGGTACCTTCGTGTCTTACTTTAAAGTCCCTTCTGGACAGTTGCACCTCTGAACATGTTAAAAAATATCCTAGTCCTGACAGGTCTGAGCAGCTCAGTGCTTAACACAAGATAAACTGAATTGAGTTGAATGACTAATTTTCCCCAGGCACTACATAAGGAGATTTCTTTCTTAACTTGAAATTCTGCTTAACTTCTAAACCCTGAGGTCTTTTATTGGGAGTAGCCCTGGCTGAGATCCCCAGGGCCACATGGGAAGTTTGTGACAGAACAGGGGACTGAACTCAATGTCTCCCAGATGCTAACAGACATCTTCTTTGCAGCGTCTGAAAGGGTACCATGGACTTGCTGGGCATCGCAATGGTACTCTCCCTTCCTCCAAAGCAGAGCTGAGGTGCACAGCTAGGGCAGCATCATTACAGAGAACATTTCTCAATGCTCCCTCAGCTCCATCTATGCTGTGGATAAACAGAGAAGCTCATTTCCCCTGGGTCTTAACATGGGACCTTTCCCAAGCACTAGATTTAATGGTAAAATATTTTCTGTCTCATCTGTTTCTAACGCATCTTCTGTGAGCTGTATTTCTCTTGCTGCCACCAGGTTTCTATTAGCACTGTAACATATTGCCAAGCAATCACTGAGGCTGCATTAAAATGCTGTGATTTTTTGATTGTTTTTATTTTTTTTGAAAACTCGTATTCATGATCATAGGGAAATGCCAGGTCCATAGTCAGAGTCTGGCCTTTGGAAAGAGATGGGCAAATAATCTGGCACAGGCTAGATACTCATATGCTATCTTCATCTTCAGGAACACCCCACAAGTGCTTCTAGGTCACCAGGGGCATGGTCGAAACCCACAGGGAGGGAGACTCGGCCAGAAGACTGAGATAATGATCTCTCACTTTTCAATAAAGAAGCCTCACAGCTCGTGTGGCTGCTCTAGACACAGCCCAGTGTTTCCAGGCACAACAACTGGGAGACATCTGGCATGATCTCAGGAGGCAATGGGCAAAAGGCCACTTTTGTGCTACCCCAACCTTGATCTCATTAGATGCTGAGCTAATCCAATCAGAATCAGATGGAGCAGCCTGGCAACTGCTCTAAATTTATATCAAATACTAAAGGTCTCCAGGAGCCACCAGAGATTGTCCCAACCATCCTCCCTCCCCCCTAGTCACCAGCTGTGCTATCAATTAGGGTGAGTAGAAGAGTTGCGATGCCTACATCTCACTGATCTTGCTGTGGCCTACCCCAGCTCCAGATACACCAGCTTAAAAGCCACTTTGCACTGGCAGTAACATGGTCCTGTCAGACTGTCAACCCAGGCCCTCATATATGTCATATAAATCTGGTCATAGAGGGAGCTTGCAATGGCACGTCCATTAACAGATTTTCATCGAACATCTTACATGAAGTTACCAGTACCCAGCAGATTAGGGGGAAAATAGCAAGAAGACAAGCCTTGTTAAAGCAGTGATTCTCTACCAGATGCCATGGCATCCTGGAGTGCTGTGAGACTCTTTTAAAGGGTTCTGCGCATTATTAGTATTGTTAGGTGTGCAAGCACCTACGCACGATTCACAGATATACCCAGAGGAAATACATATAGGACTCCACAGTGTCAGGAGCCTTCCTGACTTGTGCTTTCCAAGACCTTTTCAACAGAAGCATTGCTCTATTATTTTCTGGCGTTTAAAAAATGCATGATACCTAAGAGCTGGCATTTTCCAAGGGGTGTCTTGAGTGTAACAAGAGCTAAGAGTCTAAAAAGGTTGAGAACAACTGTGCGGGAGCATTAGGTTAAACCATGAGGGTGGTCTTACTGTATCATCGCATGTGCAATTTGCCATGTCCTTTTGCTAGAGGCCCAATGGGGGCTTTCATTATGAATGGGCATGTTAGAGGAAAGATCTTCTGCTGATGGAAAATGAGTGTAGCCCCACTGAAATGACAGCTGTTTTACACCAGCTGAGGATCTTGTCCTGGGCTTCAAATTACTTGATTGCCTTTGCAAATACTGGTATTACTGACACATCAGCCGTCCAGATCTAGCTATTTGTACAGGCAATTATTGACCAGGTACAATGCCAGAGGGTGAGTCTATGTCCTCCCCTTACAATTTAGAGAAGGATTGATTAATGTGGACAGCAACAGGTAGAGCAACAATGGCAACGAGGGGACCAGCAGGGAAAGGGAAAACAAAGGTTGGTGTAGAGGAACAGACAATGCTGATAGGATTAATAAGCAAGGATCATCCACCGTATACCTTCCCATATGGAGCGCACGGTGGTGGCTTTGATCATTTCTGCAGTAACATTTGAAGCAGCCTGAATAAAGATCTTATTACACTGCTTCTGATTGGCAAGATCTTTACATCTCCTCCTTTGCAATTCTGTATGTAATTTGCTTTGACTGCTGAATGGAGCCTTGCTCTTTGTCACAAGGACATGCCGTGATCCTGAAGCATGTATTTAAGGTGACAGCAATGGCCTTGCAGAGACCTGTACATTGTAGACCTTAACAGAAGGAAAGAGGGTAATCCCAGAGAATAAAGAGTGAGCAGAGCTAACGGGCTGCATTTCACTCACCATTTTCGAACATTCATAATATAGCTTTCAATTTAGCCTGACATTTCTGTTATACATGTCAAGGGCGTTGCCCCATCCAGTCACCTGCTAAAAATGCAATCACCTAACAAGATCAATAAGCACACAGCCCTTTTTTAATAATAATACTGCCTCTGCTCTGTGACATCCCAATCTAAGAAATGAGTCACCGGATTGTGTGCAGATGATGCCTGTGAAGATATTTGCATATTGTATCACAGGAAGGTTACACCTCTAAGGAGGCTGCATCCTATGGGCCATGTTCTGTTTGCAGTTAAAGAAGCGTAAATACTGTTGACCTATCTAGATTGTGGCACAAGTCTGGTTTATTGTATCCCTGCTACAAGTGACTGAAATTGCAGGAGCAACATGAGTAGGAGGAAGAGAATACAGAATATAAATACAGATAGATTGTTTTCTCCTTTTATGCTTAAAAGAGAGATTTTTCCACCTAAATGGGGAATATTCATAAAGTATTTCTCAACTTGAATAAAAGTACTGGAATGCAAAGCAGAGAAGGTAGCCCATCAGTTTAGGGCTGTGCATTCTTTCATATCTGACTGCTGTGGAATATAATATAGAGCTATGAAAACTTAAATAAGGTTTAAATATAGTCTGGATGGGATCAGATTCAAAATTTAAGCGTATCTAAATTTTGAGCTGGGATCTCAGTTTATAATTTTACTCTCTGGGCTGTAAGTAAAGATAGTTGGGAAATATATTTCTTGTTTTGTGACTTCTTGCCTGTGAGATTCCAATATTTTCCTGTACTTTCTCAAGCCTTGTTAGCATTTTTAATAGAGGGAAGGGAAAGAAAAGAGAGACCCATCCGCCCACCCCAGAATAACTGGTAGTTCATGGGCGGGGGCATTACACTGAGATGGCAGTTCAACTCCCTGCTTCAATGAGAGAATGAGAAAGACACGAGCCACTAATTAGCCACCTGAGTATGACTATGGAAGAGCATAGACTTGAACATAGGTCTCGACATCCAGGTAACTCCCATAAGCATTGTGCTACAGTCAGTTCTCACCCCCAAAATAGCCCAGAGATGTGAGAGACAAAAGCTCAAACCCCTGGACTGGATCTAGCAGAGCAAAGTCTTGAAGGGATGGATCTCCGACATCCCTGGTAAGTGTCCCGCCACCGGACTGTCATCTCTGTTACAGTGGATTCCCACCCCTCTGCCCCATCTAGTCCATACTGGAGCAGGGGACTTCTGTCTGCTGGACAAAAACTTTATTGAAAATGACCCATTCCCCCCAAAAATGTTTAATTTGGGGACAACAAATCAGTGGGAAAAGAAATCATAGGAAAAAAACCCCAACTAGCTGTAGTTGTAAGCCAGCATTTTTAATTTCTTATGAAGATGTCTCATTCCTGATGTTTTTAGGGCTTCTTTTTGCAGTGTTTTATAAGCTGCAGTTGCACGTTGCTACATAATTTATGACCCCTCTCACAATTTGTTTAGGGTGCTCATTTATGACTTGTTACCTACCAAGAGGCTTCAACAACATTTTAAAAGTAAGACAAAGATCAAATGTTTTGCTTGGAGGGCGGCTCTCGTGTTAAAGAGTGACTTGATGAAAGAGGCATTGTGAAGTCCCATCACTACGTAAGCAAGGGGCTAGCAAAAAATTGCCCCACTCCTGCTCTAGAGCCGGCTATGGCTTTTCCCACCACTTGATACAGATCAGAGCAGCCTTGGAGATGCTCTTAGTTGTGCCTGGTTGCAGTGCCCCATAAGAACCACTGTGCCAGTAAAGACTGCCAAGAACACAACTACTTCTGCTATACACACGTCCACTCCACCGTGCCCTCCATATGGGAAGCTGCAAGAGGAGGGCAATACAGAGTTGGCAAAGCTAGTAGTACATTATCTAAAGAAGCCCCTACTTTAAATATACAATCTGGTGTAAGATCTGCTGCTCTTACATTTTCCTTTACATCAGGAGTCACAAAACAATGAAGTGTTACCGCTCCTACTTCACAACTTATCCCCCAGTTTACCATGAGGTCAGAATCAGATGGGGGGTAGGTGCCCTGAGTTGCCCTGAAGTATAAAATAACTAACTTGTGGAAGGCAAGAGTGCACTTTTGTCTGGAAAACACTATATTTTACCCTTGAGTTACTAGTATGCAAATCATGCATAAATTGCCAATGAATCTCAATGACTCAAACTCTTGCTCCTTTTTTTTTTGTTGCAAACTTTCAAAAAATCTACTTTTGTCATGACTTTTCCCCTTATTCAGGCTAGTTGCCAAGTAATTAAATGGGACCGTGTTATGACTGTGCTAAAGGCAGATGAGAGAATTTTTTTGTACAAACGGCAAGTTGAGTATTTTCCCTTCCGTATATCTTGGGTTTTGCCTTTTATTGAAAAGTTTCATTTTAGAACCAGACTGCTGCAGCCTCATTCGATTCTAGCATTAATAGGGGAGCTTTCTGTGCAAGACATTGTAAGACATCAGAAGCTTAAAAGGAAAGACCTGGGGAAAAAAAACGCACTTCTATGGCACATAATCCTACCCCACACTTTTCAGACCTTTTCTTTTCAAACCAAATCTGATCCTTTTTCAGACCTTATTCACAAAGACAGATCCTCACATTCCACGCTATCTGAGAAATGCATCCTGCCTCCATGCCTGTATTCTAATTAGGGGCCCAGATCCATCACTGCTGTGAATGAAGCTATACTGATTTACATCTAGTGAATATCTGGCCAAGTCTATGTATTACTGATTGACACTGAGTTTCTGTCTCTCAAACCTCCAAGACTCCTTTCTTGTACTTCATCCCAATACTTCAGAATCAAGATCATAGCAGACCGTCCGGGTCTTACCAAATTCACTTGTAGCCTCCAAGGCTAAGTGGCAAAAAATGAAAACCTTAACTTTCCCTCTCGCAAATATTTATGTATGTCTTCTCAGACAGGGGGCTGTGCTCCCACAGATCAACCATCAAGGGATATGCAGGCTTGCTTTTCAATGTAGATGTTCAGTGACTGTGATTTGATATGCTGTAGGTACATCTATGCATGAAATTAATGGAGCACAATGAACTCCAGCCCATATTGCGCCAGAGTTTACTGCTCCTGGGCTGTGTTTGCATGTGTGCCCAGGACTGCACCATGTTAAGGCAGGTTAGAGCAGCCCCAGCTGGCAGAGGACCTGGGGGATCAGCCTGCCAGCCCAGGGCTGCTCCGACCCAGCTCAACATGCTGCAGAGGGGCTAGCTGGGGCACAAGGGTGATCCCATGCAGGGATAGCCGGCAGGTAGCCCACACTGAAGCACCCTTATACCCTAGCCAGCCCGGTCAGCATCTACCCATGCATTGCTACGCATGAAAAACTCTGCAGCAGGATAGTACTTGAATTTACAAGTACTAACATGCTGCAAAGTTTATTAGTTTCCTGTGGCCTAATAGAGCTGCATGTGTAGCTGCATGTGTAATAGAGCTGCATGTGTAGACACTGAGCTCTTTAGTGAGGAACTAATTAGACAACTCCACAGGAAGCATCTCATGTAGATGCACCCTCTGAGGGTGCAACAAGTTGCAGTGAAACCCTTAAGGTAAATTTTGAAGCATGGTGATTTATGATAAGACTCATTCAGGGCAATCCCTTTATTGTCATTGAGAGTTGACAATCAGTTCTTGCCTAGGTGTGATGATATGCGCATTTCCCCATTAACTTATTTGGCCTTCCATAGGTAATGCGTCTTTTTCAAGCTTTTTTATGCTATCAGGAAGTTGTGTTTCTAAAATAAAAAATTTACGTTTCCAAACTTGTACACAAAGTTTAATTCTTCTAAAATATTTCACACTGCCCCCCCCCCCCCCCCCCCCCGCAAAAGCAATTCCTGTATTCTGCCTCTGACCTAACCGTATCACAGGATGAATGTCATTCTTGTATAACAGTGCTCTAAGCCTAAGTGAAAACAATTAAAAATGGGTATTTATGTATAATTAACTCATGTTACATGTTTCTTCATGCCTGCTACCATCATTAACACTGAAATCAGGTATTCCCACTAGAGGCAGCATTTCCATCTTGTGCCAGTGTGTTACTGGCATGCTGTGGATGCAGCCCTAACAAAACAGTCTGTAGGGCAATTCTGAAGTTTACACTGAGTGACTCACTCTCAGCAACCCAAACCAAAAGTTGAGTCCAAATTCCACTATTTTTCTTTTCAAGACTGAAAACACCATCTAAAATTAGCTGGATGCCCTTAGATTTTGCACATTGATCATTATTTTGTGAGTTTCTGGAGTGCATTTTAAATCACAAACTCTTCATGGGAATGCATCTCACAAAATGGAAGAAGAGTGAGGGTTGATTTACTCCCTTGTAAAAATTGCAAATAAACACTTAGTGCCTGACTGGGTGTTCCATCTTTTAGATTAAGATAATGAAATACTGTGTGAAAAATTGTATTTGCCTACATTAGTAATACATTACATTTCTTCAGACCTTGCATGTTCCTGAAGACACTGAAGGCTAACCTATAAAAGATTATGAATCATATTAAATAATGTCTCAGTAAGATTTTAACTGCATCTCTAGATTGCTAACACGTAAAGAAAAATGTTTCCTAGGGCCTTTGACAAAATTATGGGAATGGACCAACTATCACATGCAAATATAAGAGAGTAGAGAGAGCAGAGAGATTCTTTATCCCTGTCTTTCTACCTAACTACTTAAGGCCATCTACTAATGTCAGATATTTATAAGGCATCTGTCACCATAGCATTTCGTCTCCTTTTCCCTGTTAACGTCAGGAGTATTCGTTTCATATGGTAGATTTGACCTAGGCAAGAACCAGAGATGGCAGCTTCAGAAACAAGATGGGAAATGCAGAAATGTACTTGTAGTGGTGCAGAGAGCCAGTTATCAGGGCTGACAACCGTGCGATGGTAAAAGCTCTTGACACTCCTCACATGACCTTTTTCTCTGCTGAACAGAAACTGGAACATTAATGATCTCTAATGGTGATAACCATGGATCCAATATGACACCTCTTCCTTGCTGGCACATCCAGGCAGGCAGTCAATCGGACTGCTTGTGCTTGACTGATCCCAGGAGCAAGTGTTGCAAGGTTAGACTCCACGCCCTTTTTACATGACTGCTATTGGAACCAGATCCTGCAAAGCATTATTCCCGTGCGCAAAAGAGTTCACTAGATCTGGCCCTTAATATTTTTCCAATGAGATCACTCCCCTTTCTCCTATAATAATATTTCTAATTCATTTAGAAGGCAACTGCTTAAGAAGATATAGGATTCTTGTCACCTCCAAATCAGAGTATGTACGCTGAGAAATTCTGAAAAGGATACTTGAACACTTGACTAGTTTTTCAAATTAAAAAATAATGGGATGCCTGGCAGCCATCCTACCCCATTTACTGACAACCTGGGCTTTTATTGCACTTACGTTACTGATCAGAGATACAGCTGCACAATACTCATGTCTCACAACTTCTCATAAGCTGACGGCTGAGCTGCTGAAATTGGATTTCTATGACTAATATCTTTGGGGTTATGCTAATGACTTCAGAAATGTTGCAAACGGCATTGGACATTTACAAACTCAGCCTAAGATTAATCCTGAATAATTTGTGCAAGACAGTTGTCAAGTTTACTGTGAGGAGAAACACAGAAGCCTTAGTGGACCTTTCACAACTACTTCCTTCTGCTTTTATTATTAATCCTTCCTCTGAGCACTGCTTCTCTGCATGGAGTTATAGCATTTTAAGGTGCAGCTTGCCACATTTGAGGAGAGAAAGCATTTGATTGATTACCCACCTCGTTTTAATCAGACTGGTTAGAGAGGACTTAACACAAGAAACCAAACATGATGCCATCTCCTCTTGGGAACCACAGGTCCAAATAAGCTAACAGAGAAGAGGCAGGAGCCTTTACTTTTGAAAAAAGAGACCCTCCCCTTTTTGTCCCTACCGCCACGATGACGTCCTTTGTGCACCCTGCGAGTTCTAGTCCTTTGGAGTTTTGCTACTATATGTTAAAAGTGAGGGATGACATCAGTTTATCTTTCAGAGTGAGATGAGTATGAATTTTGGATCTGGAACCATACAAGCTGTACATAGTTATTATCCAAAGCATTTCAGTTGCATTCATTTCTGCATGCTCTAGTATTCAGCACTTTCAAAGCCTATCCCAGATAAACAGGTACAGATTGGCAATTTAGGAGTTGAAATAGGCTGCTGTAAAGAAAAAAAACACAAGGTTTGGAGAGCAAAAGCATTAAACATATACATGTGCTCTTAACTTCCCTCATCAGTTACCCCCAAATTTTAAGGTTATGGGATAGCATGACTTTTCCTCAGGGATTTAAAATGGAAGCTTTGCTCCCTCTTGTACATACAAAATGGTGGTCATGGATGGAGAGGAGGATAAGCCTTTTGGCTGTCCGGTTCTTCTTTCTAATATAGTAAATTGGGTACATCAGTCCTTGATTTAGAAAGCCTAGATTTCACAGTGAAAAAGAAGTTCTTAGTTTCTAATGAACTGTCATTTATAAAAATAGGGGGAAAAATCTGAGTCTGAGGGTTTTTTTTATAGTAGTAGAAAGACTGGAAGTGCCCCCCGCCTCCTTTCTAGGAAGCACATACCATTGATATTTTAGCTAAAAGCTCTAATTGAATCTAAATACTGCCTGAGGCCTCCCTTCCTCTGAGGTTGCAATGGAAGATGATGACTTATAATGAATCTTTCTTTTTTGAACCCTGAATTATTGACCAACACTCTTTCATATGTAAAACATAAAGAACCACATTCAGCCTCAGGAAGAGGTTTTATGTTAAGTTACCTTAAATTCTGTTTCAATGTTGGCTAGCCTTGCTAATTCATTGCTTAGCTCCAAAGCCGTTAGAACAGGGTCTTCACTGGAAAGAGACAAATAAGCGGCACTTGCTAATCCTTTGTAGGCATTCATTCTTGATCGAGAGTGACTAAAAGAATCTTTCCTCTGTTTTTCCACACATTCGTTGCACTTGCAGAAGTAATCATGGGGCCTTTCTATCCGTGCGCCCTTCAGGAGCAAAATGTGAACAATTTCATACTCCTGGCAATGGGCAGCGAGTATTATGGGGGTGATGTCATGGGAAAATCGAGTTCCGTCTTCATCGTAAGCATAAAAATCGTCATCGCGTAGTTCCTGTTCGAGAGGACTCAGTGTCAGGCGCTGCCCTTGTGCAAAGGCCGGGTGGTTTAATATTGCTTCCACAATGCGGACATATCCCTTACTGATGGCTAACAACAGCGCATCCCCAACGCGTGCCAGATTCTCCTTTTTCAGAAGGAGTTCAGTTACCTCCAAATGCTCGTTCCCCACTGCTAACTGCAGGGCATTTTGTCCCATATAATCAACGCAATTAAAGTTCAAAGTTTTGGATTCCTCCAGCATTTTCCGCACAACCGGGATATTGCCATATTCCGCAGAATCCAAAAAGCGCTCTTCCTCAGTGGTCAGGCTGGTGCCCTTCTCATTGAACATATAGGCTGGGCCCCGGATAGCCTGTCTCCGGCCCTTCTCCCGAAGGGTTGTGTGCCTTCGATTCATGTTTTCAGAACTGCTGTTTCTCAACCTGTGCAAAGACAGCAAGGAAGCTCCATTACTTTCTCAATGACTTTCTTTTAGATCTCCTATAATCTCATATAAGGTAGGAAGCGTTCTATTAATTTAAGCTCTTGCATTTATTCTGCCATAATACAGTTAGGACACATTCTGGATGATATAAATTGGCTTATTGAGCAATCGCCAAATACTTTCTTGACTTCTAACCTTGGGGATTTCATCTATGATACCCAACATGCAAGTCACTATGGGATTCTCCAATAGTAAAACAAGAACTAGCTGAAAAATACACAGCATCTGAATTCTACTTTCAATGAAATTTCACTTTGCAATGACTGCTGAATGATTTCCACTACTCCCAGCACAGTTGAACCATTTGGATTTCACATTGCAGCCCTTGTTTTAGTCATTACAGACCCAACCCAATGCAAATTGAAGTCAACACAAGTCTATCTATTCCAATTGGTTTTACATCAGGCTCTGAGTCAGCAGGATATTTAAGCTCGTACCTAATTTTAATCATTTAGGTATAGTTCCAATGGGGTTAAAGTGAGGCATGTGGTAATATCTACTGAATCGTGGCCTTGGCAACAGATGGAAATTGCCAGTGCAATGAGCTATAGCTTTGGTACGTTAAAACTTCAGAAAATTACAGTGGATCCTCTTGACAGGAACCACATTTTCAAGACAGTTTACTGCTATGTTCTGTCCCACCAGAGGAGAGACAGAAATCCTATGCACACCATAGACTATGCCACTGAAACTATTGATTTATGGACTATTGCGTGCCAAAGACCCCCTCTTTGTAGAATGCAATTATTGTTTAAATATCATTATTCTGCATGTGATAAGACTTCAAATGTTTCCAAATGTTTATGTCTTGATAACAGAAGCTCCAGAAAACTGCAATATTCCATTTTAGTGGAAGGTTGTTGCTCATTCAGGGGGAACTTCTTCACTTAGAAAGTATCCTGTTTCTTATAAAGCAGGTAAAAAGACAGAGAAAGAGAGAGAGCAATTCCCCCCCTGTCTTTCCATATCAAGTGGCAATAGAGTACTCCCATGTGCAGAAAAAGCTTTGCTATATATAGGCCAAGACTGAGCATATTGTCTGTTCTGCTAAATCCTACCTGATACAAAGAAACTAACAAACAGGCATCCATTCGGTTCCCTCTTTCATGTTATTTAGGGCGTCTCTTTTGTTTCCTGACCCAGAACAATTTAAGGAGTAAGTGCCTCATTTTCTTGCTCAAATTCTGTTGCCAGGTGTCTAAAGGTAGGTGCCTAAAATTAGACGCCTCTCCTAAAAACCTAGGTCATACCTTCTGATTTGGTGTTGTGTCACGCTCCAATTAGCAGCTTTTCTGAAAGCTAGAGGGAATATCAGGCAACAGAGATACATGCAACATTGAGCAGAGAGCAAAGGAGCAAGATGATCAAAAGTCAGATCCATACCCACCCAGATACCTCACAGCTTGTCATTGGGAAAACTACTCTGTTAGTCTAACACGGTGATGGGGCAGAGACATTCCTGTCTTTACCTCATTGCCTCTTTCTCTTACAGAGACTTGTCAAAAGGATCTCTCTCTCCTGAGTCTGAGTACTTATGCTCTACTGGTCTACGATTTCTTAACTCGTCCTAGGAGATTTGGACACCCAAGTTCCATTACTATGACTAGAATCAATGTGCTTATTAATGAAACCCAAAAAGGGCTGTGCATTTATCAGAGTTTGTACCCAATAAGCACCCTTCAAGTTGTATTATTTATATTGCAATAGCGCAGCAACCAAATCACAGCCCCATTAGCACCACTGCTTTCCCTGTACCTATACTTTAGTGACTTGGGAGCAGAGGTTCTGCTGTCAGCAGTGACTAAGGGCTTTATACACCACTAAAAGTCTTAAGTTCTCAGGTGCTTTTGAAAATGTTACCTGAGACATAACAGACAGCAATAAAAAATTAGCAGGTGGTGCTGCTCTGTGGGCGGCACAGGGTTTCTCTCCATGTGCTCCATCTGCTCCCCATTTTGATATTGACCTTCAGTCTAGGAAAAGTAGATGCATCACTGCAGAAATACCACTGCACTGTGGGCTTGAAAGAACGCTAGAGATTGGCACCAAAAGGACAAAGGAGATCAGATAGTACGCATTAATGAACACAACACCATTGACTTCTTTTTTCATCAAGACAAATGCAATATGAAGCCGTACCCACTCACTTCCCTTGCCCCAAGACTTGGGCAAAACAGGCATGGAGCAAAATGAAATGGCCCCAGTTTTAGAAATGTTGCTTGAGAAGACAGTTTGGTCCAAAGATCCACATATATGAACATAGTAACTACTTGCAAGTATAAGTAGCTCACCAAAAGGTTGATCTATCATGTTGGGTTTCCCCTTCCCTGCCCCCTACAGTGAACACAGATGTCTCGCTTCATTCTAGCATCAACAGCAAGAGTAACAAGAGGCTGAAAGATGCTGTTCACCTGAACCTGCCCACCAAAGTGTGACTAATGTAAAAATGTAATCACTTATGAATGTTCTATAGAAGAAGGAGCAGAGCAAACTAAATTTAATCTCTACTCTGTGCTGGGGAGAGGGGGAGTGCAAGAGCATCACAGCTTATAGAAAGGTGCCCCTGTGATGAATGACAGCCCCTAGCCTTGGTCATGATGAGGGAAAATCAATATCTCAGCCACACCATTTTGTCTTCTTTTAAAGAGAGAAGAAGATGCAGAAAACTCTAACCTTAACTTTGACTATTTCCATAAGAAATATTCAGTTATTGATTCACGTTCTCAAAACTGAGCTTGGCCCTAGTATTGAGTTATAACAAAGCAGTGACAATGCGGAGGATTGTGGATACTCAGGCATACTCGTGTGTCACGATTCTGCTTGATACTGTACTGTACTCTACTTGTGCAGGCAGTCTCAGCACTAATCATATGTACTGAGAGTGTCTAATGCACTCTCCTAAAAAATGTAATTGTAACTTGATTGCACTTATCTTAACATTTTTGTTTAAAGGTGCTTTGCATTTAAATGACTATGCATTTGCATATTTTATTGAGACAGCTAGTGATCAAACTCATCAGGCGTCGTAATTAAAATATTGTGCTTTTCTAGGAAAGAATGTCAAGGCCTGCAATGTCATCGGGAAGAAGTGTTTTGGTAAAAGGCAAAACCATGGGCCATAGCCTGACCTCAGGGGACTCTCTCCTGAGTATAGATCCACTGTTGTGAACTTCTGCATACCCACTTCTAGTGACATTCTCAGGAATGAACATACTAACTAGAGGCAGTGTCACAGGACATGTGCTCGCAGCACTTCACAGAACATGTTCCTAAAGCATGACAGAGTCTCATTCTCTATGGTGAGATAAGGGTGCTTACCTAGGATAAAAACCTCAAGTGAACTGGGTTAGCTTGCCTGCGTGCTTAGTTTACAATACTAGAATAGAATCCCCTCCCACAAACCAGTTGCCTAAGCTTGCAAACCAGGGCCCTACCCACAACCCACCTCCTGGTTGCTGCCTAAATCCCGTTTTCAGAAGTAGCTTAGAGCCAATGTTTTTAAAAGAACATAGATACTCAAAGATGGGGACGTATGCTTACTTGGATTTACAAAAGCTCATAGGTACTTAACCTGATAGGCTGCACTGGCATGCTAGATTCATGTTTGGTCCATGTTATTAGCTCTCACGGGGCATTTCTTTTACAAGTCACTTAGGAGAAAAAAGGCTTTTTAAAAGGTATTTCACTTCCAAGCAAGGCAGCAAATATTTTTCAAACATCAGCTTAACTTAGATAAAAGCTTTAATGGAGTCATATTCAGTTACTTCCTATTTATAGCCCTAGTATCATCTGGATGGTCAATCATAGGGCATTTTTACATGTGTTTCTGAGGCAGTGCCAGGCACTTTTATTTACTGAGTCGCACTAATTAAAAGCCCCTGTGTGTCATGTGTATCAGTGGGACAGTGCACCTCCACATTGAGAAAATGGCAGGGGTACACTTTGAGCTGAAGCACATCATCCATGTTTTAGTCCAAAGTGTGTCACCGCTGTTTTCTCAGCACGGAGATGCACTGCGCCGCAGATACACGTGACACATGAGGCTGCCAGAGCACATCAATTTACATGCTCCAGCATACTCAGTTAACTGAGTCTGCTTTGTCACACTGGACTTCCAGCATGTCAGAGCAGCTTCCTGCACGTAAGTGCCCTTAAGTCCCAGTATTTTTAAATATATAAACAATGCTATACTTGAAGTCAGACTAGGCAATCCAGCCTCAAATGTAGTCTGAGGGTTCAGGTAAGTGTTATAGAGTTACATGGATGACAAAATGCACTGGATAATAATCTGAGCACTGGTTTTGCATGCCTAGAGAACTGCTTAATTCTTATAGCAGTCCTGTGAAATAATTGTGGCAAGAGGTATTCCCTCTCAGGCTCAAGGTAAAGGAACATGATTGCTCCAGGTCAGCGTGGCTGCTTCCCATTTTTGGATGTGATTAGCATGGGTAAGCTTTGTGTTTGGAAAAGGCATTGCCAACATAATTCTGCATCCTAGCATCTCCAGTAACTCGATAGCAAATGCAAACTACATGGCAGGGGTGCATTTACACGTGCTATTAAGGCAACTTAACAAACTTAGAGTTTATTGCTCCTGGGCACAGTGTTTGCGCATGTGCCTGGGGCTACAGCAAATTGAGCTGAGGCAGATCATCTGCAGCTGGCAGGGGGTCCTGGGAGTCAGCCTGCTAGCCTGGGGCTACTCCAACCCAGCTCAATGTGCTGCAGAGGTGCTGGCTGGGGTACAAGAGTGCTCCAGTGCAGGGCTAGCTGGCAGGCAGTGCCCACACTGAAACACCCAGGTGCCGCAGCCATCCCTGTCAATGTCTACACATGCGTTTTAGTGTAGCGAATAACTCCACCATAGGATGGTACCTGTGTCTGGCAGTGCTATCCTATGGCAGAGTTAATTATTTTACTCTGTCCTAATAGCAACGCATATGTAAATGGTGACATTTTACTGTGCATCTAATTAGTCAGCTCTGCAGTAAATATCTTGTGTAGACACACCCCGGAAGTGCTAATGCTCCAGCCTGTATCTGCAGTTCATTGAGCGGGTTGCAAAATATCTTGCCCTGGCATTGCAAACAAAAAACACAAGGGTAAAAACTGGAGGTCAAGCCTGATTCATTTGAAAAATGTAATGGTGAAATGCATTCAGCCACAGAGGTAAAAGCAAGGTCTTTCATGTAATGTATCACCCCAGGTATGGCTGGGGAGAGGATCTCCCAGGACTGAGGGGGCTGCTCAGCCTGGCCGTTATATGGGCTGGGGTCCTGTTTGAGACCTAGCTGAAACAGTCCAAGGAACCACTAGTCTTTCCTGGAAGTCTAGGGATTTTGATCACCCCATAATGTCTGTGGTGAAGAAGAAGCAAGAGGCTATGGAGAGAAAGGTTATGTGGATACCTATTTGCTTGAGTAAGAAGGTGGATTGTCTTCCAAAAAAACCCCTTCTGTAATCCACAGGTGATATTATTCTGGAGGCAGTTAGTGATTGGATGATCATAGCATTGCTGCTGGGATGCAAGGCATCAGTGTGGCGCTGTCAGAATTGTACGTACTTCACCGAAAGCCACATTCTGTAGCTCTTACGCAAAGAAAACTTGATTGAAAGCTGTGGGCCAGCTATTTTAAACCAACTACTGATTTGGGGTGAAAAACAGACCCTTGTAGAGTCTATCTCTGTGAAGGCAACATGCTATCAAGGCTCACAAAACTGCTACATTTTGGTCATTTGTTGAAACTCCTGGAATATTTTGGTAGTTGGTGAAAATAACGACTTTATTAAGAGGCCTTATGATTCCTACCCCTGCCTGCCCTGCCCCGCTAAATCTACAGAAATCTCTATCAGGGACTGGATTTTTCTTTTGCTTCCTTTGTCTTTTCACCTTACATAGCAAAACCGGAAATGGTTCATTTACCACTATAATCCAATTCCACCCCAGGATACATGCCCTACTGGCTATCTATCTATCTATCTATCTATCTATCTATCTATCTATCTATCTATCTATCTATCTATCTATCTATCTATCTATCTATCTATCTGATAGATTATAGTGGTAAATGAACCATTTCCGGTTTTGCCATATAATCTGATATAGATAGATAGATATTGTAACATCATTCTATCAGTCCCTGAATTCATTTATTTTTTCTTTTGACTCATGATTACTAAGTCCCCTTCCCCAACCCTCCCCACTCACTAATCTAAAGCTATAAGGATGACTAAAGGACATATATATATATTGCAAGATTTCTTAAATCAGGCAATGCATAGCTGTAAAAATATGAGACCTCATACATACATACATACATTCATTTGTCTGTTAACAGGCTATAGGTACCACTGTCTTCCTATTCCCAATTGCTGAATACGTTTGTCCAGCCAAAGTATCTTGAACGTTTTGCAATATAATAATGCCTGCATCACGATGAAGCCTAATCTCAAAGATGCTTACTCCTTATGGGCTGTGTAAGCGCACTGAGAATGAGATAAAACTCCAGAGGATAATACATCATCCGTGTCCATTCATAAATTTCAGTTTTGAAGGCAGCCACTACAACGTTTTTCTTCGCTTGCCAGACGGTGGCAGCAGAAAGCTGACTTTCCACCCCCCCCCCCTTCCACTTTCAACACAGAACAGAATTGGCAAGAAACGGGAAACCTCTGAATACTTGATTTCCCTCTTCCCCCCCAACTCAGACACACACACACTTTTCAATGGACAGCATCACTTCACAAATGTCTTCCAACTTAAAACAAACGGGGAACAGAAAAATAAAGAAACCCCCAAAGAATCCGTGGAGACATCAAGATCCTATAGCTAATTTGGGACAGAGGGAGGGTGGGGGGGACATCATCCTAGCTACACCTGGTACATTGCCTTTTCCATAGGAGAGACCTTTTGTTTTTTTCATGCAAAAGCTTTCGAGCAGAACCCGGACACCAGCGGGTTCAACCAGATGCAGCAGTCCCTGCTTGGCTGGATTTGCCACCAGGGCCGGCAATAGACGTCTGCACTGATCTGCCCCCCCCGCAGCCCCGTATCCTGGGCCTCTCAGCCAAATGCCTGATCAATAGAGCAATCAATGGATAGAGCAGTGGACGGATCCGAGCCCACCCCGCCGCCCCGGGGTGCAGGCACAGGGAGGGATCGGGAGCCGCTTACCCTGGTGCTGGGGCCGCCAGGGGGGCTGGCTCGTGGCTCGTGGCTCGCTGGCTCTATGCGCCGGGGGCGCGGGGCCGGGGCCGGGGCCGGGGCCGGGCGGCGGGCGGGACGCCCATGCTGGCGGCGCGGGGCCGGGCGCTGTCCGCGGTGCTGAAGTGGGAGCGGCCGCCCCCTCGCTCAGCGGGTGGAGGCAGCGGGCTGCGCGGCGCTGTCCGCGGTGCTGAAGGAGGAGGCTGAGCCTTCGAGGCGCCGCACCATCGTGATCAGCTCCGCGTGGTCGGGGGCAATGTGCCGGGGCGCAGCCGGGCTGGGTGGACCGCAGAGGGATCCATGGGGCGTCCCCCCCGGTCCGCAGGCAGGCAGCAGAGCTCTTGCTCCAAGCTGTCGGCGTTGCGTTCAGGCTCCGGGAGTCCCTCCGAAGCGGGCAGACGGGCTTCCCCCGCGCTGCCTATCCCGGCGCAGGATGGCAGGCAGCTCTGACCACTCCGGCCTCGATCCCCCTGCGTTTCTCCGCCCCGCCAATCAGGGGCTCCTACGGATCGAGCGAGACGAGCCTGTCTCCCGGTCCCGTCCCTACGGTTTCGCTCGCCTCCCGGTCTGCAGCCCTGAGTTAGAGAGGAGGCAGCCGAGCTGCTCCCGCACGTGATTGTGCATTCAACGCCCGGCGCTCCGGGCTTCCCAGAGTTTGGATGCAGGAGGCAGCCCCCGCTTTATAGACCGGGCTGGGGAGCATCGGGCAGCGCCAGCCAGCAGGCAGCAGAGCAGGGTCTCTGTCGAGCAAGGCAGAGAGGGACGTGACCCACTGGGGGTCCCTCCCTTCCTCCCCCCATCCCGCTCTCCGCGAGTGAATTGGTTGGCAGAGGGTTTCACCTGCTTTCTGCCACAGCTGAGCTGCTTGGAAATGTGTCCCTGGCCACGGGGAGTCAACCCGGTTTTTAGAGACCCGTGTAAAAGGAAGGACAGATCATTTGCCCCGCAGTCTTGGAGGCTTCATTAGATTTAAAGACCTAGGATGAAACATAGGAGATCAGAGAGACGTAGGATTCAGATTCACAAGGCACAGATACATATAGATAGTATATATTACACACACACACACACATATCTACACACACTTTTTAGATAGCTATGTATGTATATATGTGTATGTGTGTTGGTACACACACAATAGATAGAGATCTATGTGTATGTATTTATATTTGTGTGTTGGTACACACACACATAGACATCTGTGTATATGGTAGTACACATATAGATAGAGATCTATGTGTATATATGTGTGTGTGTTAGTACACACATATAGAGATCTATGTGCATGCATTTGTGTATGTTAGATCTCTGTCTATATGTATGTGTGCTAACATGCACGAATACATACACGGAGATCTCTATCTGTAAGTGCGTGTACTAACATATACAACTAGGTACACAGATTTCTATCTATATGTGTGTGTGCTAACATGCACAAATACATACACGGAGATCTCTATCTGTAAGTGTGTGTACTAACATACACAACTAGGTACACATAGATTTCTATCTATATGTGTGTGTACTATGTGTACCTAGTTATATATGTTAGTACACACACATACAGATAGAGGTCTATGTGTGCATAATTGTGTATGTTAGTACACACACACTTTACAGAGATCTATTCATGCATGTATATATATATGTGTGTATGTTCATACACACACACAATTTATAGACAGATATGTATATGTTTTTATATGTGCATACACACACACATATATATATCTATACATATGCATATGTCTGGACACTTGCGGGACTGGGACCTGATTTGCTGATCCTGAAAGTTTCCTATCACAAATCTAAGGTGCCTCAGATCAGCTCTTCCAACAAGCACTGCATAAAGCCGAAGTGCCATTGCCAGCCTTTGCCTATGTCAAGGACAATGAAGCTTTCTCTTTAGCGAGGAGGGGAGAAGCGGGGCAATTGGATGGGGCAGGTGATAGTAAATGAGAGATCTCCGATATGAAAGCACATGGCCTCTTATATGAAAGCACACGTTCTCTGACAGAGGTTCACTATAGGAACATCCTGCTCTTGCCTACAGGATTAACGGGACCCACCATACTGTCCCGACACAAAATGACTATACTTAAAAACTCCTTTCTGAATGTACAGAACGTATCCTTTCATGCCATGCCGTCCCTTTGAGAAATCTGCAAAGCATCTGATGGGCTTGGATTCACACACCAAGGAAAAGCTGTATAAGTCTCTGTACAAGGCAATAGTTTGTGTTGTGAAGTCATAACCAGCACACGTCCTGACTGCATAGGGTGAAGGAGGACCAGAGAAAGTACTTCCTAGAACACAGGTAGGGTCCCCCCTGGCTCTAATTTCCCCCCTGATTCTACACTAACTCTTTAAAAACAGACTCAACATCACATTTCAAACTCACTTCCAGGAGCCCTTCTATATGAGAAAGCTTCTCTCCAAGCTAGGGTGCTGGTAAATGCGTTACATGACTGGGGAACTGTCAACAGCCCATACTGTTAACTTTTTTTCTTTAGACACAATAATCAGATATTCATAGCTTTATGTACTTTGTGAGCTTCCCTGACTGCAATCAATGTAATTTTATGCCAACCTGTAGCCGCCTTTCACCCATCCAAACTAAACTAGGGAACATTTTGTATGGAAAATCCACTTAAAGGAATATGGTATGTTGGTATAAAAACAATACTAGTCACCGTTACCATATAAGGAGTTAGAAGTACTTAATCATGGTGATATATGCAATAAATCCTTTATTTTACATTTTTCAAATCTGTTCAATGAGGAACGGAAGCAGAATATATAAAGCCTATTTTTTCTTCCCTTATTAATAATCAATACTAGCAGATCATCAGAAAAAGTATTAATTATGGAAGGAATATGTGATTGGTTTGACCAAATACAGGACATTTTTTTCCTATTGTGTTGCCAGAAAAGATACAGATGCAGACACAACGTATTGAGCAGATATTTCAATTCCCTTCTGAGTTATAATTACTCTCTTGAGCTTTCTAGTTATAATACAAATTGGGAGCTCTCACCTCATAGTCTTTTTATTTTATTTTATTTTTTAATAAACATACCTCCATTTGGTGGGGGAGAAATTACAAACAATATCCAGCACTCAGGGATATCAAATAGATCTCCCTGGAGAATTTGTATCCAGAAATTAATAAACAGATTATACTGTTCCATAAATGTCGTTTTCATCTGTAGCTGATAAAAAAACTGACAATATTCTCAATTGAAACTAATTATTTCAGCTTGCCATGTGTGAAAGGACAGGATGCAATGGAAAATTGTCTGTGAAAGATAGAAGCGATTGTAGAATTCTATGGTCCGTGGCAGTTCTTGCAGTGGAGTGAAAACCATTTCACATTGTAGCTTTAGGTTTCATTTATGGCATATCCTAGTATTGCTGGATGGCTACCACTGAACAGTCAGCAGGTGATGTGTCTTTCACTTCCCGGGTATGCCAGAAAATTTTGCAAGTGCTAAATTGTAAAATTCCCATCGATCAAGTGCATTGCTTTGCTGTAGATTTTGTTAGAGCAATATGCCACTTACAGGAGAAATCAGGCAGCTGTTGTTTTGGAATATGATAAAATACCCTCCTCTTGTTTGACTTAAACCTTATTGATCATGGAATTACAGGAAAGCTTGTCTCTTTGAAAAAGCACATGCACAGAATTTGACCTCCTGGTGAACAATAATGGGGAAGTCCTTCTTGCAAGGTATGTTGAAGTTGTGCAGGCCCTGCTATTGCTTTATAATTAAAGGGCTTCTTTTACGGCTGAATGTTTTTATTTGTTGATTTCCCGAATCCTGCATCACACTGCACAAAAGAACGTGTTGCCTAAATCATCATTATGATGGATGCGTACCACAAGTACACAAACCAAGACCTTAATTAACAGACATTAGCAGTCAAGTCACAGTTTTGTTCTACCTACCACAACTTCCTAAGAAAAGCACTGCGTAACCACACTGTGGGAAGCCTGAAGTCCAGTCTTGGCTTTTTGGAAGCTGTTGAAATTCTCTGAGTTCAGTATTAAGGTGCATGTCCGTTCTAAATAGATGGTCATTTTGGTGATAGAGACATTGCAAAACAGATAACAAACAGTAGGGAAAAGTATCTGAACTTGATTTAGAGACTTGACTTTGGACAGTCTGTTAATGTTAAGGAAAACTATCTATGTTGCCCAAGAAAAGACACAGAAAAGAGATTACTACTGGAAAAGAAAAGAGGTGACAGTGGATCAAGAGGAACCTAAAATGTAGCAGTAAACTTCTGCTTTCTTTTTCCAGCAGACCAATCTTCTGTTATTTTGCAGAGCTCTTCTCACTCTCCCGGTTAGCCAACATTTGTATTAAACCATTCAACTCTTTTCCTCCTGTCATAACCTATACCAGCCAGAGGAGCAAGGGAAGTTACGCCAAGATTTCATCAGTTTGTCAGAAACAAAAATTTATCTTGACAAACTCTTCTAGTTGCTGCCAGCCCTGGCCCAGGGACTTTATTTAGAGTTACTGGTGACTTTGACTTGACCCTTACTTCAAATATATATAACATTAACTATGAACATTTCAAGCAAGTGAAACAGCAAAACAGTGGAAATGTAATTCTTACAGTAAGTTCAGTGAATTACATGACCAGCAGGACTAATGGTGCTATTATAGACCACTAGACATAAGCATGCAGCCTTGCTATAAAGACTCATACACTCCTTTTCAAAAATGCACCTTTTCAGAGGGAAATTCAAGTAAATACTTTTTAATTGCTACAGGTGTGGGCCCCTTTTGAGCCAATGGTGGCCTAGATATAAAAACACCATATCACTTTTCATATTACAGTCTCATGAATTATCCATTCTCCAGGACAATTGGTTATGATGATAGGCAGCTCACAAAAATATTCATGAATAATAATCAGCATTGGCTGTATAATCTGATCTAATGTTATTCCATCTGAAAGAAACAGAATAAATGCTGAAGTGTCCACCTATTTGTCAATGTAGAAAATCAAGTATATTTTGGTTGTTGACTGGTTGCTGTACCTGAAACCATTATATTCAAGAGTAGTCCCATTCCCTTCAGTGACTGTTCCACTTGTTCATACCACTTTAAATTCACTTTAAATTTCAGAGCAAATGTGTAGTAATTTACCAAGTTAATATATTCTTTTTGATAATGTGAGCATGAAATCGGTCCATAAATGGTCACCTCAAATTAGAAGAATAGCAGAGAAATTAAGTTAACTGGGTATGGCCAGCAAAGGGGTTGACTTCAAAAATGAACCCCTAAGCTATTCTAGTTAGGGTATAATTAATATCTTAACCAACTGTAGTACAATTTTTTCCTGTCAATTATGTCAGTCTTAGATGTTAATCTGTTTCTCATATAAATAAGACAGTTAGCATTTGAACAAAATATATTGTAGTGCACAAGTAAAATACCATATTGCTTAAAGAACTGTAGTCCAGTTATAGGCTTAATACAAGAAAGAATGAACAAAAATTACTTACTGGCTTGTGCTAAAGCAATTCTTGATACAACCTAAGGAATTTTAAAATAGAAATATGTAAATCCTATTCCCTTTTAAGGCTTAACAAGTGCACTCCGTGACATTTTTGCTTCAAATTAGTTGCCTATGTTCTTTTTAACATTCTCTTTGTTGGTGTCTCTTGGTATTATTGGTAATGGCATTTCCATATATTTTTGGTCTGTATGAACATGAAAGGTAATGTGCCTCGATTGCTTTGGTCTTCACTGTATTTTGGTTCACTTTCGTAGCTCTTTGGTGATGTGCGAGACATTAACAGAGTTTATAGCTTTTAGAACTATGCATGCATTTCTCCTTTGGGAATTGCGCATTGATATCTCACTTAAGTTCTTTAATGGCATGCAAATCTCATTGTAATTTGTTCTGTTCCAGTAAAAACAGCAGTGCTATAGTCTGGAAAACTTTTACAAATAGGTAAGTTTCAAGCCCAGATTCTGCATGCTTGCTTAGGCCCTAGTTCAGCAAAGCAACAGAGCGTTTCTGTAACCTGAAGCACATGCTTCATTTCAACCCTATCTGGTGTTCTAAGGGAAAAGGGGCCTGTTCAGATTGACCCAGATCCTGGGTTCAGTATTCAACTTTCTGTGACCTACGCAGACTTTAGTAAAAGAGAATGACATGAACAGAGCTCTAACTGTTGGCATCATCTCCTCAGTGCTATGGCAGTAGCAGCAGGACAAGCATTACCTGGAAAGATGATGGCTCATGAAGCAGGTCCTCAAGGAATCTATTTTGTAGCCCCTGGAGATGATCAGGTGATCAGGAGCAACCAGCATAGATTCACCAAGAGCAAGTCAGGCCTGACTAACCTGATTTCCTTCTACAATAAGGTGACAGGCTCTGTGGATGAAGGGAGAGAAGTGGATGTGATATACATTGACTTTAGCCAGGCTTTTGACACTGTCTTATATGAAATTCTCATTCAGAAAAGAAATACAGATTCAATGCAAGAACAGTAAGGTGGATACATAAGTAGTGGGATCATCATGCTCAATGTGCAGTCATCAATGTCTCAATGTCTAGCAGGAAGGTTGGGGCTTCCCAGGGGTCTATCCTGGGTTCAGTATTGTTTAACATGCATTAAGGAATTGGATGATAGGTGCAAGTGCATGCTTAGCAAATTGAGGATGACAACACATTGTTACCCTGGTTAGGGCTGTATTGCCTCGTCTAGGGAGCCACTGGAATCTGACTGCCAAGGATCTGGCTGCCAACAACAGAGAAGAAACATGGAGTCACAAGGGTCCGTCAGAGAGCACTGACCATTGGAGCAGATCAAAACCCAGGGTTTCCTTCTTGTAAAACAATGTTCATATTGCAAAATTTTAGACATGAAAGGCCAACATTTTCAGTTTTTCCCCATGAACCAGACTCTTAAAATTCTTTCTAGGCCTTTTTTTTTTCCTTCCCTCCCCCCACAAATATAAAGTCAAGTTCATTTCTAAACAGAAGGTCAGTTTGAAATGAGAACATGCAATCTTCTGAATGCTTTTTATAATTCCAATTGACATTTTTCAATGCCAACCCATCCCCCAACAAGGTCTTTTAGTTGAAATGCCCTCTACCTCACATTGATTTTGTGAAATATTTTGTTTTCTTCCACATGGCATTTTCTTATTCATCTTTTTTTCTCAAAGCATTTTTTGACCAGCGTCATTGGTCTCTCTCTTACCTCCCAAGATCTGTGCAGGTCCTTGGGTTCCCATAGGCCAGAATCATGGCTCAGTCCTATTGCCTTCTACAACAAAGGAAGGATTCACAGATGCATAGATGTTTGGGCTGGAAGGACCCTTAACAGATCATTGAGTCTGACCCCCAAAGGATTTCTTTTCCCCTTTTTTTGCCACAAGTGGTAACTTGGCCTTGGGGTTTTAGCAATGTCTGTTGCTTACCTGGGCAGAAATAACCTGTGCTATTCTTTGCAAGTCATGTATTTACAGATGTCTTATTAAACTTATCATAGTATTATTCTTCCCAGTCTTTTTCTTTATACCCTACCATTTTATTTATTTAGTTGTAGTATACTTGGTTTTCTTGACACCTTTCCAGAGCTCCTATGATTTTCTTTACTCTCTCTCTCTATTTTTTTGTTTTTATTTTCTTTAGTATTATTTTTCCCCATCACTTTCTGTCTCTGAACAGTTGTTTCCTTCCTCCCAGCATATGGATTCTGTATAAATTACCAGATGGTCACTATCGCTCTTGAGCATATATTAATTTAGTATTGAATACTTCCCATTTCCCCTCCGCATTCTTTCCCTCCATTGCCTTTTCTAATCTGATTTTATGCAACACTTCCTATACTCTTTCACAAGCTGCTTTTCTAAAAACTCCATACCTATCTTTTCCCTATGGTACCGTCTCCTTTCAGGTTTCACTTTAATTATACCTAATTGCTACACTGTATATCTTATTTTTGCTTTTGTGTTCAACCTTAACATTTCTACTCCTGAATTGCTTAAATCTCAATTAAGTATGGTTTCCACTAGAGTTGCTTCAGAAATATTATATAATTGGCCAAAACCTGAATTCTTTCCTCAAGCAAAATTCTTCTGGAAGTCAATGGATGTATTGCCCCAGTGAGGAAATGCAAAACCTGAGGAGCAAATTCAAGATTTTATCCTCCCGTTTGCAGAACTGTTACTGTCTTCCAGTCTAGTGGTTTCTCAATCTCTCTCCCTCTCAAATAATTTTCTCTATCCTTTACTCCTCCTTTGTTCTCTAGTAAATTGCTGCACTTTGGAGGAAGCGTTATTTTATTCTACTTATTCCTCTACTAAGAACTTCTACCTAGAGGAAGATCCAAGCCTTCTTCTACTTCAAAAAAATTAACAGCTACTTATGGGGAAAGAACCTCATAAGCTGCAAAATTGCACTTCACGTCAAACAGTATTGACACCCATTCTTTTGATTTTTATTTCTTTTCTGCCAATATTCTCCAGAGCAAGCTTACTGGCAAGAATGTTCCTTAAAATAGTCAAGTGCATCATGTGAGATATTTATGGAGAGGTAATTTTTAATTCATAGTTGTGAGAATTCACAAAAATAATAAAAAGAAAAGGTTGTACTAGTTACACTTCAACAATCAGAGAACAAAAATAGTCCGCCCAAACTTTGGAGACAAAAGACCCTAAAGGCTGACTATGCAAAGCAGCCTGTAAGCAAATCCACATGTAGAAATTTGTCCACATAAAATAATCCTTACATGTGATTTTACACAACGGACATGAAGGAAAAGGCAATTTGATCCTATGCATTTGTGAAAAGAAAACAAGCATGGATACTTGTAATGCACACATTGCTCACTGTGAATAGTTCACCAACCTCGAGTATTGAAAACACACGCTGCTTTTTCCATCCACAGCTCCAAAAGAGGGAGGCAAATGGCTCGAACATTTATTTCTCTGTGGGCTTAGGAAGTCACCAAGTGGCAATTGGGAAGAAATGAGCAGGCCTAGGCATCCATTGACTACAAATGGAGGAGAAAAAAATCTTTAAACGCATGTGTTTTTTCTGTCCCTTTCAAACATACAGCAGAAAGATCTGGGGAAAAGGACTTAGCTGAAGTGGAGAAGAGGGTGACCAACTTTCCAAACCCTCTAGACCAGATCAGTGCCATTGCCTCAAAATAACTACCAGAAAATATTATGCTTTAAAGATTCCCTCCCAGTCCCACTGGATGAGCGTGGAGGGAGTGTACCCTTGGCTAACGCTTTAGGGCAGTGCAGTGTGTGCTCCCCAACGTGATGGACATCTTTGCCAGTTAGTGTTGTTAGGGGCAGGATCATGGTGCTGCTACTTCTCTCCATGCTCTCTTCTGAGGAGAGCACAGGGACTACAACCAAGTCTGTCTTCCATGCAAACAATTCAAGTGGGCCTGGATATATGTACGTGGAGAGCAGAGAGGGAAGACAACAGGAAAGCCAACAAGACAGCAAAGGGAGTACTGGAGCGTGTCCCTGAATGAAAATGCAAGGAGAAAATGTTCCTTTGTTTGGAGCAAAAGGATGGCTGGACAGAGGCTTGGAATACTGAATAAGGACAGTTCCCCTGTTACTTGATTTCTAGTCTGTTCAGAGAAACGCTGGGCTGGATGGACCCATCAGCTGATTCAACATGGCGATTTCTGCCTTTCTAAAGTATCCAAATCAAAAGTGGAACAGCAACATTTTGAAAGCCAAACTCAGATGAATTAAGCCATGGGGAGGGGACTTTATTCTTTTGGGTGACCTACCTATGCTATGACAATTTAGCATCTACATTTTGTTGAACTGTAATTAATATTATGCATTTATGTATGCATTAATACCATGTAATTAATACTATTAATACTGTAATTAATACTTATTAGATAACAATATGACACATCTAACCTTCTTTTTTTAAATGCCAAGACAGATGGGTCCAGCAGGCGAGATGCTCTGGCTGAGCTATGCAGAGTAGGAGAACACAGTGCTGCTGTCTGAGGATGTCAGGAACCAAATAGCCCAGGGTTTGAGTTGTCTTTCAACCAGCACTCCAGACACCCAGCCATTCCACTGGCAACGGTGTCATGGCCAAGCTATTGTCTTGTCATTTTTGGAGCAGTTGGGGCTACGCAAAAAAACAGGGTACCCAACCTGCCTGGCTTCCATTAAATGTCCAAAGGAATTAAACACACAACTCAAGAACTTTTTGAATCTTCATTTTTCCACAGGCACATTTTCCAGCAGAACAGTTGTGATCACTTCTCCGGATTATATTACTGACAAAAGCTCCTAGGAAATAGATGGAGAAAGACTTTTAAATCATATCAGATCTGTATAAATATATGCCCCCGTACACTTCCCGAAGGATACAAAATGCCCTTGTGCTTTTCCTCTTCCATTTTTTTACTTCACCTCAGTACAGCAAAACAAAATGTTAATGAATTCCGAATGCCACAGGAGCCAATGGGGGATTGTGAGGGAAGATACTTGTGCATGTAAGTGCTTGCAGGGTCAGGCTTAATATAAGCTAGAAAACTCATCCTATGCCTGAGGGAGAGTCCCCTAGGGCCCGAGTAATGTTGCTGGGCAAGAGGTTGACCGCCCACTGATAACTTAAAGTGATCTGTTGGGAAAGGAAATGCAAGTATAATGCTAGTAATATTGCCAGGGCAAGTTTGCCTACTTCTAGGCTCGCTAATACTGTGTAGTTACTAACTGTAGATCTCATAATAACCTGCAATGCCTCTGGTTCTACTGCACCCCTGCAATGGGGTACAACAACAGGAGACGTGCACATGGGAACCCCATTTGCCCCAGGGGAGCAGATGGCAGCACTGTACTAGTGGTTTATCATACCCCTTAACTAAGCCAATGTGTTTTACTAAACATTGTGGATCTCTACCATGTACTCTATCTGAGAACCTCAAACAAATTTTGCAAGCTAGTTCCATCCACCGGCACCCACTTTTGAGGTAAGCATGGGTTGGGAGAGAGATGTCATTTCATACACGATGGAAGTACAACAGCTGTGTGCCTAGTACATGTAAGTATAACACCAGCACAAAAGTACAGCAGTACTACACACCAGTTTCACATGACAAACATGACAAATAGCATAGTGTTCAACTGAAACAAGAAAGGAGAAATTTAAGTAAGAAAGAATCCAATTTCCTGGAAGGTGATCTGTTGTATGGTGGTTGTATAGTACGGTGTCCCAAGTAACAAAAGTCCAGTTCAGCCTGTTGCAAAAAAAAAAAAAAAACCAAAAAAAACTTGTATAAAGAAATCAGTCAATTTTAAAGACTGCAGAGCTGAATTCATGCAAACCAAAACTGTAGCCAACGATCTCAGCAGGGGTGTTCAGATCAAGATCCAAGTAATGACCTAACCCCTTTTCTGTCTGGCCAAAATGGCACACTGGGGAGACAGTGGCAGTTTCAAAAGCATATAAGGACATTTGGAACACAGTATTTATTCATAGCAATGAGAATTTAGTGCCTAAATTGCTATAGTGAATGAGATCTCATTCTGGATTTGTTTTAACTGCCCTACGCAGGGAGAACAATTTACTTTTCCATTAAGTTCTATATAATGGATCAAGAAAACCATCAAGAAAATATTGTAAATCTAACATTTTGAAGTATATAACTTTATTTGTTTACCATTTGTAAGCATTTTGTACTGGGGAGGTAGGTATTTTTGCCTTTTTTTTGTTTGTCTGTTTGTTTTTGGCAAGGTAATATCCTGCCCTCACTGAAGTTAAGGGCGGATCTCCATTCTCTTGATATTTTTTTTGGATCCATTATATAGAACTTAATGGAAAATTAAATTGTTCTCCCTGCATTGGGCATTTAAAAACAATCCAAAATGAGATCTCATTCACTATAGCAATTTAGGCATTAAATTCTCATTCATATGAATAAAGAATTTTATTAGTCCTGATTTTAACCAATATCTCTACAGGCCAGATCTCAAATCAGAAAACAAAGCCAAGTGTCTGAGGTCAAAAATAGCATACAAAGGATAAATGTCTCTAAGAATGAGAACTTGTGTGATGCCAACATCCCATTTTATAGGAAACTGACACTTTCAGAATTTGCTTTCGTACCAAATCAGAACAAAACCAGAAATACAGAATTTCCGTCGAACCAGCATTTTCAAATCAATTTCTTTTGGGGCCAGTTTAAACTTTGAGCCGATAAAATGCAGAGGCATCGGTTTGCATTTTGATTTTATATCAGCGTTGCTTCTAAATGGAATGTCACTGCACAAGGAAAAACTGAAACAACTGAATTTTATTAAAACAGACATGTCTCGTGGGACGTTTAGATTCTGAAGAACCGGAATTTCATCGGAAGTTTTTTCAAGTAGCTGAAGCAATTACCCAGAAGTGTTACTATTTAACAGATGCTATAAAGGGCATTTCCACAGAAAATTGCTTAGAAAAAATACATGCATGCTGCAGCACAGCAGCCCTTAAGTGATTGTATACTGCTTGATCACTGAAAGAGGACTTCCCCATTTCTACCAAGTGTCAATGAGAAATGAACTATTCCCTCAATGGAAATCCATGCTAATGCAGCTACGTTTATCATTTCCAAATTGCTCCTGCTAAAAATTAAAATATGGGTGAGGAATAGCCATTGGCAGCACAAGATAAATTTTAAAGTTGTCACTAATGAAGAACTGCATCAATGCAAACCTGGAATTCAAAGTAAGGGGTAGAAGAAGGGGAAAAAAGTGCTCTTTCCTCCATTAGTTATTTCCATGTTTCCAATTTGTTCATACTGCTTCTTCCTTGTGTTACATTTGATGTGCCCAAAGTCAGAAGCATTACTTATGTGAACAAAACAAATGCCATTGCCTCCTGTCAGTGCTGGGTTATGTGTTTGCCACCACATTGAAGTCAGGTTGGCACCGATTCTAAATATCAAGAATGGATTTAGCTTCCAAACACTTATTTCACAAGACAAAATAAATAAATCAAAATAAAAACGCTAACACTTATACAGCAAGACTTTATATCACTGTACATAACATTTTATGAGGCTATCTACCTTCAGGGATATATATGTGATTCTTAAGAAGAGCAGGTCAAAACTTCACTGTGTCATGCCGACACTCAACGCAGCTGAAGTAACCAACTAGGAAAACATAAATCTAAGATGCCTTTCCATGCAAGGATTTTTCTCTTTCAGGGGGAATTCTCAACTAACCCCTTCTAGCTCCTTGTCCATCTGAAGCAGTACAAAGCATGAAAGGCCCAAAAATAGGCCCCAAAATTAGCCCAGTTCTGCTAGATTTTGGATACTGGGCCTGAAGCCATTGCCTCTTGTTTCACCTGAGAAAGACTTCAGGACTAGGCTGTTTGAAGTGCGAGTGAGCTGTCTACCTATTCTAGCTGTGTGAAAGCTTAATCTGAGTTGACCTGTTTAATCTGTAGAAACTCACTCCTCTCCAGTGTGCACCCGATGACTAAGTATACATGTGACTGCGGGGTGCGATGACTGGTTTATTCACAACAGGCAAGACTTACCCATAGGCAAAAGACCCATATTTGAATAAACAATCCTCATTACACCCCCACAGCCCTCTTTTCATATGTTTGAACAGCTCATGGTAACAGAGGAGAGTTAGACCATTAAGAAGTTTAACTCCGATATACATTCAGAAACCCGATTGCTTGTTGGAGCTGATCTATTCCTTATTTCTTTGCAAACCTTGCAAATCATTTAAGCACAATTTTTCTGATGGAAATTAAATACAGTGCTCCCTGGTTCTTGCTGCTATAAAATACATAAAAACCTGTGAGTGATCCTTTTGATGGCCTTCAAAAGACTAGGGAATTTTAATGGAGCCACGAATATACCAGGTGACGATCAGACTATATAACATGCTGGTCATTTTAGAGACGGACAAGATGGCTAGACGCTAGGAATATTATAACATTAACTAGAAAGTGAACAGGAAGATATTAACTGAGCTGTGGCAGAGGAGATATAAACCTTTATCATGGTTACTATGCTGGAAACTAGTAGGAAATTAGTTTGTCAGGCCCTCTACAAATCTAATTAAAAAGTGAATGCAAAAAGTTTGGCCCTTGATTTGAGGTGCTGGTGTTTGTCCTGCTTTTTAGGTCTCTCTATATATACACAGCAACAGCCAGACAACAGCACCAGACAACAAGTAACTGTGAAATATTTATTTTCTGTCCTGCTTTTTAGGTCAGTAGTTTCAGATCATCATAGGAAAGCATACTTTCAGTTTGGACTCATGTTGCTAGCTTTTGCAGGTAGAGGATGATATTTTACAATATACTAGTGTATTAAAGACCTGGAAGATGTTATAAAATATTCTGGTGAACCTGAAGATTTTTTGGCCCTCCAGCTCCAAGAACCTGTAGAGTTACTGGGAAAGCATGCCTGTAATATTCCTTATATTTAAAGTTCATGCATCTTCCAGGAGGTGGACCCCAAGGAAGAAAGCTGTTATACTGTTAAACATAACTGCTAGCAAGAGTCGGCAGCAATTATGATTTGTAAATTGTGCTGTACAGATAACAGTATTCAAGGGCCAGGTCTTGTGTAGCTCTCATGTGGTAGCGGTTACTCAGTATAATGTAAACACAAATATACTGAGCATATTTGACAGAACATGCCTTTGTCAATGTGCTTTTCCCAAGCAATTATATCACTACAAGCATCTCCGTTTTTAAAGAAATGAACCTATTGGCTGCCAGAATAATAAATAACGGACGTATCTACACAGTGCTGTACAGCGGTGTATTTTTTGAAGTACTAAAGCATGACACAGTATGGGTGGTTACTGCACCCTGCATGTGGTACACAGTTAGATTTTACTGCTATGTCACCATAGCGGTGCACTATACCGGAGGAATGCGCCACTCCAGGGGGAAGAGCTCTCTGTATATATGTTTTGGGGGTTTTAAATAGGTATCTTTATACTAGGCTGAACTTCTCTTTAAAAAAAAGATATTTGATTGAATTATTCAGTAAAGTCTGTGATTTACAGAACAACAGCTCACCTCCTACTGCAATCAAACTTATCATCAAGGTAGGATATCAACACTAATGCTGCACAATCCTTTTTTTTTCCTGCCCAGCTACAATTTTCCTTATAGAAATCATTTTTGTGGATTTCTTATCTAAACAAGGACAGTAGGATTGAGACTATGATGTTTTGTCATTTTTCCTGGAGAACGTGTTTTCTTTTTTAAAGTATGCCTCCAACTAAAATGACCTCACCCTACAACTACAGTGTTTTCAGATACAACCGGGAACAAGCTTGAGAAAATCCAAAGAAGAGCCACCGGTATGATTCCTAGTTTCATAGATTGGTAGGGGCTAGAAGGGACCTTGTAGATCATCAGGTCCAGTCCCCCTGCACTAGGCAGGAAAAGACACCTGGGGTCTAGTGACCCCAGGGAGGTGACTGTCCAGTCTCCTTCTGAAGATTTCCAGGGTAGGTGACTGCACCACCACTGGAGGGAGTTTATTTCACAATCTGGACACCCTGACTGTGAAGGAGTTTTCCTGGCATTAAGCCTGAGGTGGCCTTCCAGGAGTCTGTATCCATTGCTCCTGGTCTTCCCCGGGGGTGCCCTAGTGAACAGTTGTTCACCGAGTTCTTGATGTACTCCCAGATGTAGTGGTAAGCTGCTACCAAGTCCCCCCTCATCCTTCTCTTTTGTAGGCTGAAGAGATACAAGTCCCTCAGCCTCTCCTCGTAGGGCTTGTCTTGCAAGTCCCTGATCATACGAGTGGCTCTTTGGACCCTCTCATGTTTTTCCACATCCTTGTTGAAGTGGGACACCCAGAACTGGACGCAGTACTCCAACTGTGGTCTCACCAGTGCGGAGTACAGTGGGACTAACACTTCCATAGTTTTGCATGAGATGCAATGGCTAATGCAGGCCAGCATGTTGTTTGCCCTGCTGGCCACAGCATTGCACTGCTGGCTCATGGTCATGCGATGGTTGATCACTACCCCTAGGTTCCTTTCGGCCATGGTGCAAGTCAAATTGTCGTCACCGAGCCTGTAGGTATGTCAAGGATTGTTTGCCCCCAGATGGAGCGCCTTTCACTTCTGAGTGTTAAACTTCATCTGGTTCCAGTCCACCCAACTCTCCAGCCTGTCCAGGTCCACCCATGTCTGCAACCTACCTTCTGGCATGACCACACTCCCCCATAACTTGGTGTCTTCCACAAACTTGGCCAATGAGCTTTTCACTCCCCCATCCACATCATTGATAAAGATGTTGAACAGCACCAGTCCAAACATGGACCCCTGAGGGACACCACTGCCATGATCAGAGTCTTAAAAGGCAAGCTATAAGAGGAAAGGCTGAGGGATCTGGGACTCTTTAGCCTGAGGAAAAGAAGGTTACTGCTACACTAGGGGAGCTTACCACTACACAAGGGCTCCGTGAATAACTGTTCACCAGGGCACCCAAGGGAAAAACCAGGAGTAATGGCCACAAACTCCTGGCAGACAGTTTCAGGCTCAACATTAGGAAAAACTTCTTCACAGTCAGGGTGTCCAGACTGTAGAATAAGCTCCCTCCAGAGGTGGTGCAATCGCCTACCCTGGAAATCTTTAAGTGGAGACTAGACAGTCACTTCGCTGGGGTCACCTGGCCCCAGCTGTCTTTCCTGCTTGGTGCAGGGGCCTGGACCTGATGATCTTGTGAGGTCCCTTCTGGCCTTACAACCTATGAAACTATTACTGTATCACTATGACATATCCATTATGCAAACAAACACATGCTATGGAAAAAAAACCCAGAAGTGCTGCGTGCAGATTCTAGGTGGAAAGGGTGCCAAGGAAATAAAAGGACAGCCTGCCAAAACCTGCGGACATACCAACATTACTGATTATATAGAAATATGAAAGTTAACAAGACAAGAGCCACACTCATTTGCATAAAGCTATGGATTCAGAAAATCTGAGGTTAAAAAATGTGTCAATATGAATTGCAACACTAATATTTGCAAGAAAAACAAAAATATGCAATGGGTATTGGCAGGGGCCAAGTCACACCATTTGGGTTCTTCCTGTAACATTTACACAATCTTTAAAGAGCTTGGACACCTAGGACAACTTCTGCCATTGTTCTCCTTGTTAATTCCCTTAACTTATTTTTTCCTTTCAATTTTCAAACCTTGTCCACTATACATGTTTAATCATTTGTGATTATCACCTCACTTGCAGATATAACGAGATTCCTAGTCATGGGAGAAGAAAAATGAAATGTTAAATTACAAAAGATAAAAAAAAAAATCCCAATTTATTTAAGCCTCAACTTTACACATTTCCAGATGCTTTCCTATGATACAGGATAGGATCAAATGAATTGCAAACAAAAATGAGGAGAGCACTACTGTAACAAATGCCCTATCCTATATGGATCATCCTACTCAATAGGCATATTTTTATTCCAAACATATATATCCACCTCTTGTGCTATTATTTAAGTTGCCCTCTTCCATTAAATCATACGCTATATCATTTCACATCTTATAAATGACATTTGCATATTTTTGTGGCTATTCTTGGCATCAGTGGTCAATGTTGTCATGAGATTCTTAGCCCATAAATAAGGAAGGTGCATATGTCCCAACCCCACTGACTTCCATACTCCACTAGGAAAATCTTTAGGTATTGTCTTCAGGTAACTTTAAAGTGCCCTTTTATAAACCCTTGGGCTGTCATGAAGTTGGCCTCATGCTTTTCAACCTAACTGCTTACAAGTTACACCCCACTTCAATTTCTGTTTCCAAAAGCAGAGGAATTAGTCCACAGATGCACAACAGCCCGTTACACATAAGTGTGTTTTATAGACATTAGGGATAGAAGGGACCTCATAAGATCATTGAGTCCAGCCCCCTGCGCAAGGGGCAGGAAGTCAGCTGGAGTCAAAAGAAGCAAGATAAACATCCAAACATTTCCTAAAAGAGTCCAGAGTAGGTGCTTGCACCACCTCTGGGGGAAGTCTGTTCCAGGCCTTAGGGAATAGTAAAAAAGTTTTTCCTTATGTCCAGCCTAAAACGGTCTTGGAGGTGTTTGTGACCGTTGGACCTTGGCATCCCCTGGGGTGCTCTGGTGAACAGGGGTTCCCCCAGATCCTGATGTGTACCCCTGATGTACTTATAGGCAGCCACCAGGTCACCCCTAAGCCTGTGCTTTTCCAGGCTGAAGAGTCCCATGGCTCTCAGCCTCTCTTCATAAGGCCTGTTCTCTTTAGAGCTTCTGCAAAAGGATACAAGGAGACAGCACACTCATTTCTCAGGTTTGGTAGGGTTTAATAAGATAAGCCAGAAGTAGAGGTGACCTCTAATAAGATAATATTGGAAATGTGTCAGAAAAGCATTAAATGGGATGGCAATAGTCACTCCAACTGCCTGAGCACCCAACACGTTCTTCAATACCTGACCCCTAGCAAGGGTGAAGACTTCCCCTTAGGAACTCCTTCCTCTAGAAGGATGCTTCACTTTCACAGCATGGTGTAGGAAATGGAAAGAGAGGGCTTGCACATGGTCCAAGTTAAGGACACATTAGTTGTGTGCACCAGTTGCATATACGGCATGTATACCTTCTTCACAATTAGCATAATAAATGAGGTATTATTTGTGTTACAGCCCAAACAGACAATAGGATCATAGGAAAGAGGAGCCAGCATGGACCTCACAAGGTCATCTAGTACAACCCCCTGACTAAACCATCCCAGCCTGTTAGGCCATGAAAATGTAGTTGTTCAAATATTCAAGTTAATCAGCCCACCTAAAGGATACTAATGTGTTGGACCCAAATCACTCAATCAAAATGGCCAATTTATTCTCTAGTGAATTAATGAAAGTTTCCGCAGTCTAAATGGGCCAGGAAGCCAATTAGAGAACTAGTCAGACCATCCAATCAAATCCTTGCTAGTCCTGTACAAAATGCTAATCACAACTAATTAAGGACGGACTCGCAAGTTGGAACTGACACAAATTAACTGGTTTATTAATAAAGGTAAGTAACAGTAAGGTAACAACAATAATACAATTTCAAGAACACTTAACACAACTACACAAGTATTATATATTTATTCAACAGGGATGAATAAATGGTGGAGGGCTTTTATTATACAGCAGTGCAGTGCTGGTCTCCAGAGGAAGAAACCCCCTTCTTTTCTCAGAAAGAAATGCCCTTGGGAAGGCTGATACTCACCAAGGCTACGTGAGCTGCTACTTGTTGTGCAAATCACACCCAAGGAAAAGGTCCGGGGAACCGACTCAGTCACAGCTTCATTTCTCTAAGATCAATGATGAGGAGAGCCCACAAGGTTTTGAACAATTCACTCAGGGTCCCAGGTCTAATGCTGTTCCAGCTCCAGCTGCTCACTCTCTCTCTCTCTCTCTATATATACACAGCAACAGCCAGACAACAGCACCAGACAACAAGTAACTGTGCAATAGTACCCACTATCCAAAAGGCCTCTTCCATCCAATCACACCAAAGCACTCAAGCACCCAAACCCAGCCACACCTGCACTGATGCTCCCAGTCACATGCTGCCAAGCCCATACTCACATGCTCAGTCACGTGCAATCCCGCACTCATGCACTGAGTGTCAATCATTAGTGTCTTTTCTATGCAGGGTGTACATGGCACCTAGCCTCACAGCATTCATTTCTCAACAGGTGCACTCAGCACTCAAACAGGCGAGCTTCCAGGGCATCCCAGTCTTTTGCTCATGCACACTACAATTAAGGTCATCTATAGTTCCCTCCTTGACCTAATTTCCATCGCACATGTGCAGACTATGGTACAGATGTGTGACACAGACTCAGGTCTAGATGTTGGCCCTACAAGCCACATGTCTGTACGACCTGCTTTTGCAAGAGGCAAGGCTTTCTTTGGGTGATATATTTTCTTGGACCAACTGCATAAATGGGATAGAGCTAGAGAAGCTTTTGAATGTAAGATTTCTTCGTCAGGTGTGACTTATGAACATTTCTAAGGATGAAGATTCCACAGTTTCTCTAAGTCTGTTCCAATGTTTGATATCTTCCTAGTCAGAAAGTTCCTCTTAAATTTCAGCCTAAATTTTCTCTGCTGAAGCTTGCGGCCATTTCTTTTACTCCGGTCTCTTACAGCCAGAGATAAAAGGACATCTCCATCCATTCTATAATTGCTGTTCAGGTATTTGAAGACTGTTATCAAAACCCCTCCTCCTCAGTCTTTTCTTCTACAGAGTAAATAATTCTGGGCATGGGTGACTGGTGCCACCTTACTTGGGGGGGGGCGTGTGCCCCCCCAGTGACCAGTCAGCAACTGGGAGGGGGTCCCCCCATGGCCGATCTCATTCACTGGCTTCTGGAAGTGGCCATGGCACTTTGGGAAGTGGCCACAGCACTCCCACTCCTCAGCCAGGGCTCACAGGGGGGGCACCAGCACTCTTGCTGCTCCCTGCCCCCCACCATTGCCTAAGCAGGGAGTGCAGCCTGTCAGGGTGTATACCAGCGCTCTCAGGGGATGCACGTGCACCCCTGTGCACCCCTTTGCACCCCTTCCTCATCACCGCTGACCCTGGGTCTTTCAATTTTTCCTTATAAATCATGCTTCACAAGGACCCTAATCATTTCTGTTGCTCTCCACTAGACTCTTTCCAGTCTGCTCACATCCTTCTTGAAGTGTGTGGCCCAAAACTGAACACAGTAGTCCAAGTGAGGTCACACCAGGGCCTAATAGAGTAAAAGAATCACTCCCCTTGACTTGCAAGAGACACTTCTGTTAATACAGCTTAGTTATGCTGTTAGCTTTTCTGGTGACAGGAACACATGGTTGCCATATATTCAGTTTATGGTCTACTGTAACTCCAGAAATTCCAGCCTTGCCATTTCTTCCCCAGTCTGTATTTGCATGTGCAATTATTCCATCTCAAGTGCAGGACTTTGCACTTGTCCTTGCTGGCTCTTGTCTGATTGATTGTGGACCATTTTCCGATCTATCCAGGTCATTCTGATTTTAGCCATGCCCTCCAGAGTGTTTGCAACTCCACTCAATCTCCCAACATGGTGTCATCCTTAAATTAGCTAAGCATCCATTAAGTGCCATCATCCAAGTCATTAATAAGATATTGAACCATACCAGATGTAGGGCAGACCCCTGGGGAACCCCTACTTGATACCTCCTCCCAGCTAGATATTGAGCTAGTGAGGACTACTCATAGAGCATGGTGATTCAGCTGTTTATGTATCCACCTTACAGTTCTTTCCTCTAATCTGTATTTTCTTAGTTTGTTAACGAGACTGTTGTGGGAGACAGTGTCAAAAGCCTTGTTAGAGCCAAGATATAATCACATCCACTGCTTTTCCACTATCAGCAGAACCTGTCACCTTATTGTAGAAAGGAATTAGGTTGGTCAGGTCTGACTTGCTCTTGGCAAATCTATGCTGGCTGTTCCTGATCACCTTGTCCTTCTCCAGGTGCTTCAAAATAGAAACCTTGAAAACCTGCCACATAATCTTTCCAGGCATCAAGATGGGGCTGATTGGTCTGTAATTCTTCAAATCCTCCTTCTTCCCTTTCATAAAGATGGGCACTATATTTGCCCTTTTCCAATCACCCAACCTCCGTGAATTCTCAAAGAGGATGACTCTGAAATTACCTGAGCAAATTGCTTCAATACTCTAGGGTGCACCCATTCCAGCTCTGATGATTTGAAAGTATGTAGCATCTAACCTGTTCTTCGACTACTCTAGGCATTTGTTTTTTTCACTGTCTTTGCTACCAACTGCACTATCATCTGGTAGTCATCTTTGTGAAGACAATGATTTGATCACCATTGAAAAGGTCACCCTGAAATCAACATGCTTTAGACGTTGCAGTTGTTTAATGTGTCGCCTTCTACTTTATTCCTTCCTCCCGATTACCTTTATCCCAAACCATTTTCCTTAGATAAGATGAAACAACACAGTATTGTTCATTGCATGGTACCCAAGACTTCCTTGTCCTGATTCTTAGTCTTAAGTGCTGAAAGCAGATGAAAGCAGGTAAAAACAGTTTGTGTGGCGAACAGATCCATTCAACCAAAGCTAAGCTGCAGTGGCTCAACCATTTATTGTAAGAGCTGCAGCACCAAGGTACCACCCATTCAAGCTCTTTACAAATAGCAAGGGACTTCCAGAATAGCACAATGCTGTATCTGCGGGCTTGACAATGCTGTAAAGAGTGCTGCACGTGTTGAACTAAATAGAAAGTAGTCCCATAGCCAGACAGTGGTATACCTGCAAGGTAAGCATTGGTGTTCTCTATGAAGTACTCATTTAAGGAAAAGGTTACATTAATAGCTCCCCGGCACTTTCTACACTGAGAAAATAAGAGGCATAATTAAGGTGAAAAGGAAAAAAGAACAAAAAAGAAAACACAAAGCAATGAGTACCACTTATTTTTGAGATTCTTCTGTCCTTCCAAGCTAATATTCTTGGAATATTTGACTTCATGAGCTTTGTGAGAATATGGCTAAAAGAGGCTGAATATGAGGGAAGGATGCACCTCACAGAAGATTACTGCTCTAAACCTAAAGATGTCATTCTGGGATTTCTCCCACTTGTTCATGCTGCTCATGCATACCCCACCTAGAATATGTCTTCACTTTAGAATTCACTCAGGTTTTGCCCCAACCCACCATCCTGTCCTTGTACATAACTCATCACTAGATTTGAGTGAAAGAGTTCAGCCTAGGCTACTCAACTGGGGACACAGGTCACTACTCAGGGGCTGCTGTCATGGATAGCTTGCTCACCTTGCAGAGAGAAGGCAGGCCAAGGTACTAAAGCACCGATAATGCTCCAAAGACTTTTCAGATTTCCCCTTACATGCAGGACACATAATTTACTCAGAAGGAATCAGAGTGATTCAACTTATTGCAGCACAAAGGACTACAAGACAGGCCTCTGGAGGTTTTAGTAATATTTACAGATGAGTGCAGGCCCAGTAAGGATGCTCAGTAACTCAGGAATGCCTTTTTAGGGTAGCTACTCACACATGGACTAGCCTGAGCCATGGATCAGTGGGATTTTCTCTACAGGAAGGACTCTATAACATGGCCAACTACCGCTCTTTGATCATAGGATTAAGAGCAGTGTTGTCAGCCATAAATAATCCCTCTAAATTGAGTGGAAATAAATAATCCCACTAAACTGAGTGGGAATCTGCATGGTCTTCTGCACTTCTTGTGCCTTTAATAATACCAGATTAGGTCCTAGGTTAGTAGTAAAGCTAGGACCCCACATCTTATACTTTCAGGCTTTTACAGTTTGTTCCCTTTGCAGTCACTTTTGCTAGGAAATGCCAGTTTCATCCAACTAAACCAAGGTGCTTGGATGATTCTCTTGGCTCATTTTTCTTTTTCTTAAAAGGGGTTTAAAATTGTTGAAATGGGCCATTTCCAAAGGGAAAGTTTCAGGATTTGAGTTCAGACACCTTTCAAAACTAAAACAAAATGTTTCAATATTATCTACACTTAACTATGTCTATTGGCCCTAGTTATACCCCCTCTCCCTCCCCCCTCCCACATTTTCTACACACGAAAATTCACTTTTTCATCCTGATTTTAAAAAGGGGATATTTCCAGTTTTTCAAAACATTTCATGACATGGATAACATATTTCATACATAATGAAAATCATAACTTCTTAGTGATGTAATATGTTTAACATGTAATATTAACATCTGGCCAAATGTACTTCTAACAAAGCAGCTGTAAATTTAAAAACGGGGGTTAATTCCTGACCAAGTCAATAGGAGTTTTGCTATTGATTTCAGTAAAACTAGATTTGACTGAAAGCCTTCAGGAGACTGAGAATTTATTTTGTATCTTCCATACGTGAGTGTTAGGACTAGTTGGCTGGTAGAGGCATTTTATTCCCCTTGCTTTTATGCCTGGTGCAATAAATCCAAACAATTAGAATGACAGAAGTTATTAAAATATTACTTCAATATGTACTATATTTTCAGATGGAGGAGAAATAATTAATGAGCTATTTTAGGCTGCTAATGTCCCATACACATATAAGCTAATGTTGGTGTTAGTCATTTCCTGTAAGTAGCAACCAGCAGGACGTTAAAAAAATACAAGTACTGTAGCATTGCCTACGGAGAAAACAATTTAATAACTGTAAGGATGAGAATCAAATTACTAGCATGGGAGTCACTACTCATATGAAATATTGTTATGCAAACACGGACGTGATAATGCTTATGTTCAACTTCAGGATATTCTCAATATGAACTAAAACTTTTCAAGATGAATGATTATTCAGTGAATTCCTCCTGACAAACCTTCCTCATTAGATGTAAATTTGTAAAAGGGGAATTGCTATCAGTAAATTATTGCCTTGCTGAGAAATGCATTTTTTCAGGGCATCTACAACTATTCAGAGAAAATTAAAAACAAGTTTTGGCCAAAAAAATGGAGAAAATAATCAGAAATGTTCAAATATAATGCGCTTTTTTCTTTATGAAATGGTTACTATTGCTGATACCATGAAGATAGAGCCAGGCTGTGTGTTTTATCTTTGGAGATTTTTTGTATCTATTTAGTTTTAACATAGATTATTATAAAACTTTACTTTATTTAAATAAGGATGACAACGGTTCACAATCCAACTGGTCACATATTCCATTCACAGGCAAGTTGCTTCATTTTGTTCTGACTCTTCACACACAAGATACCATTTTTCACCCTCCTTTTCCAATAATTTTTGCTGTGACACTTTACCTCCCTAAAGCCCAGCTCAGGGTTCATGGTGAGTCATGCATTGCTGACAGTTTGGTTGCTCCTACATCATATCCAAGTAAAAGAAAAGAGAGAGAGATTTTAATGTCCATTTAATGATGTGGGGCTTGGATGCTTAGATATGGCAGGAAGTCTCTAGGCATCAGGCTGACAAGAGGTCAACAGCATCTAACAAATGATGCTGCACCAGCGTATCCGTTGGTGTAAATCAGCAACACTTCAGTGATTTCAGAAGCTTTCCTAAATGCTGTCTCTGTTGTGCTCTGGTGTTTGCTAATTTGCCCTGAACGCATTTCTTATTTACTGAGCTTTGTGAATGACCCTCCAGAGTGTTTCAAATTGTACAAGGCACTTATATTTGAGAAGCAGCAGTTGTACATCTTAGGAGATGCACATTGTGTTGCATGATGGATACTGAATGTCAATACTGTCACCTCGGGGAGCCTGGGAATTGGTGTCTTTCATTCCACTGTGTCAAGGGGAGCACCGTGATCCACTGAAGAAAGCTGTCACTGAGACGCCTCCTTTCAGCGACGAAAGATGCAAGGAAATAATATTTAACAACAAAAATGAGAGCTCATGTGTGCAAAATTAGCAAAAAATGGCAAAAATAAGAAAAGGAACAAAAAAAAAGCCCTTGATAAATTGGGCAAGTCTCTCTGGCCTCTCCTATTATCGATTTCACCTCATTTCTTTTTTCCCATTTCACATTAAAGCGACCGACGGCAGAATGGTCTGAGATGCATGCAGCAACAAATAATGCTTTGTTTGCACCCTGGTCATGGTTTTCAATTTATGGGGTAGAGACCAAGAAGACTTCATGGCCTGTATAGATGCGCTGTAAAGACCTGAATGAGCAAAGAAAAATATCCGAACAAAAAATATTTCACATTCTAATTTCCTCTTGCTTCTGTGTAGCATAAAACTGTACTGCAAGGAAACCATGCTTGGTGTGTGTGTGCATGTGCACGTGTGTGTGCATGTGTGTGTGCATGTGCATGTGTGTGCATGTGTGTGTGTGTGGTGAGGAAGAGACTTGACAGGCATGATGATAAGAATTAAAAATATCGGTAGAAAAGAAAAATACTCAGCATGCAGCATTTGGGGAATATAAAATATAAAACATTTAATTCATGATTATCATTAGGTCAGGAACCTCCATGTACACCTGACAGGGCTGTCCTCAAGGAAGCAATTAATTCTCTACCTTTACCAAAATAGCTAGCATGCCACCTAAATGCAGCTGAGTGCAGTGATGTAATGTCTGGGTAACTCTGAAGCTACGAGCATTTGAACCAAGACGAGGAGATGGAAGTCCAAACCTGGAGGCAAGTCATGCCATGGCAATTGCACACAAATGAGCAGGCTGGGTATTCAGAAGCAGGAGGAACAAGGCAGGCTCTGTCCTGACTAAAGACATCTGAATGTGTGAGAAAACTGCCCCTGACTTTGCTATTTTGGGGGCTGGAGCCACATCACTTTTAGAGGGTACAGCATGTGTTTCCAACATTTTAAAATCAGGAAACTCTGGCCTGCTAGATTAACTTGTTTGCATGCCCACAGTCTGCATCACCCCTGCTTCTCACCAAGGGACAGCAGCAGTTTAGGAAGAGTAACTTATTTATTGTTAACAAGGCACTTGCCTGAGGAAAAAATATATTCTTATTCCTAAAATAGTGAAAAGCAGATTCCCTCTGTCCCTACTTCGCTTTTCTGCTTTGATGGCTGGGCTTTAAGGTCATGGACCCATTAAGGTCATCAACTCCTCTGAAACAAAACATAAAATCAACTTCATTTTTTTGCAGTCTTTCGAGATTGCCCTCAAAAAGGAAAAGGCTAAACACATAGATAAGCCCAGGATAGGAGGACAGAGAGCTTTCTCAGCTGGTTACATCTGCTTTCAGATCTAGTTGGCAGCCTTTCTAATGGTGAAAGTCAAAGGTTATCGTTGGTCGGTTGTCTGGGACTAACCAACTGACAAGTTTTCAGAGGAGAAATGAGCACGTTTAGCCACTTTTGTGCAACACTCATGTATTTACATTTGATCTTGCTCATTTATGTCCCAGGTATCTGGGATCTCCTTTAATCAAGATGCTAAAACTCACCACTGACATTTATGCACTACAGAGGTATCCACAAAGCACTGAATAACTCACCACAATCCTGTCCCAATGAGAAATGAGATCGTTGCAATGCAAAGTGTCTTTGGTCGTTCTAAATTTCTGCCAAGGAAGCTCAAGGCTGATAGTCCCAACACATTAAGTTCTATATTTTTAAATACTATTGTCTGATTCTAGGCTACTCATAGTATTACAAGTAACATTTTCCCAGACCAGACTGCCCACCCTCACTGTTGGACAGAGTGCAGCCAATGGTGAAAATTTCTCTTACCTTTTCTTATTGCCACTGACCTCATTGTCATATTATCATTATCATATATTTTTATGGGAAAATAGGCTATTTACATGTTGTTACCAATTCTACTGACTTTCTCCTCTCCTCTTTTATTGTGCTGGACATGCAAAATGACAGGCAAGATGTAAAAGATGTAATTTAATTAAGCCACGGTGTTATTAAGTTAACTCATCTGGGACTTATCCTGCAAGAGTATCATTCCTTTGACAGTCATTTACATTTATTTGGTGAAAGCTGCCATGACTCCCTCACCCCTGAAACCAATCTCTAGCCCCTTGCTGAAACAACATTTCCCCCATCTCCAGGTATGAGGATTAAAGGACTGGGGAATAAGGTTGCAGGGGTCTCTACTCACTTCCAGCAGCAGGAGCCCCAAATCTGCTCTCAGGTGCTACAAAGGACACTGTCCTTTCTGTCCTCTTCCAGCTTCAATTTATCATGGAACAGGACTCCTCATGAAGCAGGTATCTGCCATTATTTTGGTTGCCTGCCTCTGCACCTGTACCTGCATCCAGATAGCTAAGTATTCCCTGGCATTAGGAAAAACATCTGCTCCTCAGCTGGAAGAGTGCTCCTCATCTTCTCTAAATAAGTCAGGTCCACAATACGTACAAATGTAATCACTACCAGTTCTTAAAACTTCTAACTTGGTTTTGGCAGAGCAAAGCTTAATGGCTCCCTGCTGTATCTGTTGCTACAGCTTTTCAAACCAGTTCATGGTCACCTGAGAAAAGGTCTCAGATCTGTCCTAACTCTCTCTTTGTCCTGATAATGAAGTTAACCCCCTCTAGAAAATCCCAGACTGTTCTCACGTGGGTGTAGCATAGTCACGGCTGATAACTGCTGTCTGGTTGCCAATAAATTATCCGGTTCCACAAAATGCCCACCTTCTCCGCTCAAACTCACCTGATCGCTGAGACTCACCCGTGAACATCTAGGTGACGCGCCAGCTCCGCTAGGGTTGTTGGCTCAAGTCTACCCCTCTTACAACCCATTAAGTAAAAGCCCACAACAAGGATCTGAGGCCTATTTTCCCACTACAAAACGTGGTGCCTAATAAATACCCAGAGATGATTTATAATACCAATCATTATAATTTTGCACTATAAAGCTCCTAAAGGAGTCATATACATATTTATCTTTCAGTATGAGTCGTTTGATTGAGATCAGTGCAACTCCTCATGGGTTTAAGGTTTAGAAGGACCAAAGACTACATTATAAACCATTAGATCCCTGCACAGCTTACATCGCCGAGGCACCTGTCAGACATTAAGGTAAAGGTGCGATGGGATCTGATGCAGGATCCCAACAATCACACATCCTGACATGCCACATGTGTATGGCAGGAGGTGCAACTGTGGGATCCTGCATCTGGTCCCATTACACCATATTGCCAGTGCAGGGTGGGGGCCTGACCTTACTGGGAAATATGATTCACCCACCTGTGGGGAAAAAATCAAAATGCTTATTTAGAAACCCATCTTTATGCAGCCAAGATAGAAAATTTCAGTTCATGTGTAGCTGTAAACCAGTTCCCCAATAAATAAAGTAAACCCATTCTGAGTCAACCTTAAATGTTGACTCAAATCACTTAACCCAAGAGTGATTTTGTTTTTCGGCTATTTCATCCTTTCTTTTATAATCTTTTTATTTTTATTTAATTTAGGTCAAGTCTAAAAAAAAAAGGGGGTCAAAACAAATAAGTCCAAGCTTTCATATTGAACCAACAATGCTGCAGCCTCTCCAAAATAAAATAGTTCATAAAAACTCATAATTAAGTTTTCTGCATTTCCATATTTCTTCGCCAACCTTTTTTTGACTAAAGTGACTTGCCAAATTAAAACTTTACCTCCTCCCCTGCTTCGAAATATATTGTTTATTTACCTGGAAAAAAAATGTTACCCAACTGTAACTCTTAAAGGCTCTACCTAAAGCCTGCTTGCATTATAATTGTCTCAACCTACTCTATAATATATGTTCGCTCTAAGAATAATGTCTAGCTGGGCACTGAATCCGAAGCTAGCCTGTGTGGTAAATTACATTCTAATTGTCGCTACATTTTTCAGCTTCATCAGGATAGCTCACGGGCGGTATATAGATCATCTTGATGGAAGGTATAAATTTAGTGTTCAGCTTCATGGCCTCAATTCCAGCCTATAAACAAAAGCCATTGTTTCCATAGGTAACAAAAACCACCGGATTACATAAACTCTTTGAATGCTGTTCCACGTTGTCACTTGGGAGGGAAGAGGAGGCTGCACTTTTTTTTAATGGGCTGAATTCACTAGTGGAACAAACCACTTGTATTAGTGGAAGTCATCATCAGACACCAGTTCAACATATGTTCTCAAAAGAAATGTATGGGCATCCAATTCATCGCGTAAATCAAGCAGAGAAAACGTGTTACAGACAACAGGTTATTTCTTCCTCGTGCAACATTTTCAGCCATCAAAAGTGTGCTTTGCAAAAAACAATCTGGGATGATCCTATTTTCTAATCTCTTAATAACATGGCTGGTCATGGTGTGTGCATTTACATAAGCGTGTTTGTCTCAGTATCTCCAGCAAATAAACTCTGGGAAAGGGTCTGCGATACTCAAAACAAGATGCCTGTTACCACAGTAAGGGGAAAATGAATTAATTTCAGCCTCTACAGTGAGTTGCCATGTTGTCTTCAAAGGTAAAAAAAAATTATGCATGCCCCTTCAAGTGCTAAAAGTAACACCAACCTCTAAAGAGCAGTTCCAGTTCTGTCTACATACTCAGCCTGCAACCAGTGCTGAAATCCAGGTAAAAAGACCTTATCTTTCATAAACACACATAGACTCTGCAGTCAATAAGAAATGATTCATGCTAAATGCTTGTCTTTCAATGTCCTATTGGAGCACCACGAAGGGCAGGATGCTGGAATTGAGAGAGATCTATAAAGCAGAAAATGGGTGGAAAAATCTTTCCTCTTCAAACTTTTAATAAAAATCTGGCCTTATTTCCTTGCCTGCTTTAGAATTTAAAAGGTTGCTTTGATGGCAATTCATGGATTTGCCTAAATACCGTATTTACTACATACCAGTCCTAGTGAAGTCCATGAGGACGTTCCTATTGACTTAAACAGAAGCAAGATTGGCCTTATATAAAGCCCATTCTAACAGAAGATTAAGCGTCCACCGAGTCCCATCATTGAGCCTTATATCAGGCACACGGTCAGCATTTTCCAGAAAAAAACATGACCTGTACCTTTCCTGAGACTCTTCTTTGAATAATTTTCCTATAACAAAGATAACACTCAAACTCCTTCTGCTTCCTCCCCACAAACCTGTACACACCCTAGGGGGTGAGCCATGGGGTGGAAGGCCTAGATGAGTAGCCAGGCTGAGGTCCCAGGTTCAAGGCCACAGCCTAACAGCTTGGTACAGTTCTGAAACAAAGCTATTTTGAAACCAAAGGAATGTTTTTGAACAACAGAGTTCCTTGTAACTGCCCTTAAAACATCTGCAGATTGGCGACATGTAGCAAAGCCCTTCACTGTGGAGCCAGCTCTCTGTCAGTCCATCCTGGTTGTCCTGTTATGAATTGCTAAGGGGTGGTTGTGAGGGGAAAGTTTTAAGCTCTTTGTACTTCAATAGCCATTGCCAAAGTAATGGCCCTTCAGGTACACAGAAAAGCAATCTTCAGGCTCTGAAGATCATTTGTAATGGTAGCCTGTTCATTTCCTATGAGGCCTGAGGTTACGGAAGATGAGAATGTCCTCAGGCCACCTCTTCTTCCTTGCTCACCTTTGCACTGAGCTCCACTCTAGCAACCAGGGGCTGTACCTTCAGTGAGCTATTTATTTGGCAAATGTTTTCCACCATGCTCTGAATTAATTGTTTGCAGGTAATAGTGTTCATTCATATCTACTTTAAAGTGCATTTCTTGCAGTTTTAGAGACTATAGAGCAGCTGGAGTTTTGCGCATTATTCAATCACAGGAATATTTTGCTCCTGCCTTCAGGTTTTTAAAAATTATTTCCTTTCAAGAAGATAGAGTGCGCACTGAACTAGGCACCTCAAATGAATTGGAATCATTTATACAATCAGACAGCACCAGGGCAATTTTGTACTTTCTCCTCATTTTAAATATTCACAAAGTGAGTATGCTGTCTACTTTTGCTTCTTCAGTCTGCTTCTTTAAATGTCATGACAAGGGGTGAGGACCTCTTGTTCTAGCTGACACTGGAAATGGAAAGAAAAGAGGACAATTTCTGTTTCGTGTGTCTATGTTACTGCCCAACAAAGTATTCCCTTTCATTCATTTCAAAGAGGCAACAAAAGAACAAATACAATTTTTATTTGGAAGAATACAGAGGAATTAGCTAGATCATGCGGGGAATGGGGTTCAGCATGTCAGTACAAAATCAAAGTGAAATCAAAGGCAAAACCTTTTAAATATACAATCCTGAGCTAAGTTCTTGCTGCCATCAATTTGTGCTATAGTGTCAGTAAAAAGCAACTGCATTATATCGCTTGCTTGCTCTCAATTCCAGTACCCAGAATAGGTATAACTTTTAAATATACGTATAGCAGTGTGGGTGTTACTAGGGAAAACAGGCATGTCCAGGAACTATGCAACCCATCCACGATCTGAGAATATCAATGTAAAATAGAGCCCTAGTTCAAATGCTTTGCTGGGTCTGCATACTAGTCCCCATATTACTTAGTATATATAGGTGTGGCAGGCCCCTGCCCTACTTACCCTGGTGCTGCAGCCCAGATGGCCAGGCTGCAACCAACACAGCTGGTGCACCATGGCCAAAGGGTCCATCCCTGATTGGTGCAGAGCCTGGTAGCTGCATGCAAAAAAGTAGTCCAGAGACTGGAAGATGGGCGGGAAGTGTGCAGACACTGGAGCTGTAATGGGACATGCTCCCCACTCCCAGAAGCACCCTGCTGCCACCTCTGCTGGCCAGGGAACCAGGGAAAGCTACCCAGGCCTGCTGTAGCCCAGCAGGAGCCAAGCCTAATGGATGCCCACATGCCAGCCAGAAGACTGCCTGGACACAGCTGAGTACAGTCCCAGTAGCCCATCTGGGACAGGTCCCACTTGCGGTGACTAGGCAATATGGCCCAGAACTGCAGGGCCAACCAGCCTGTGAAATCACAAAGCCTGGAATGATAAAGATTAGTTGAGGATGGGAGGGAGTGGTCCAGTGGCCCCTGAGGGTACCCACCAAGGGTGAACCCTAGAGGCATGGCTCACAATGCCCAAGCCTCCCTGCAATCCAACTTCACATCTGAAGTGTGCCATTGGGGGACATCTGCCATGTTTGGCCACAAGCGAGCCCAGCAAGGAACATGCAGAGCCCCTGGGACACACAGCCACAAGGATGTCAGAAAAAGCCCTGGGTAAAAAGGCGCCTTGTAAAAAAAGAGGAAGGGTAGGGTCAGGAAGCAGATCCTTAAGCCCTGGTGCTCAAGATTGAGCTGCTCAGCATGGGGGCAACGGTGCCCTTCCCACCAGGCTGAGCCATGTTATGTTACATTGTTTCTTGTGTTCGTCTTTTTTCTTGGTGTGTGACAGAATCACAGGAAGTTCCTGTGACACTTGTGCAACATCCCACTGGCACATCAAACAACCTGCAACTACATCAAGGCAACTCCTGGAATCTATGATAACACCTGAGTGGAAAGGGGTAGAGTGTAGGGGAGGAGGAGCCCCACAGAAGATGCATCAAGGAAGGTGTTCCTGAGCCAGTAAGAACCACTGAGCAACATCACAGAAGTACTGGGAACACCAAAGTTGTGGTGGGGGAGTAAGCTGAGGGGTAGTTCCTCCCTAGGTGGCAGGACCTGTCACAGTATATATGAAGACTCGCCACAGTATGTAATAGGCTGACATTAGTGGCAGCCTCTGATTACAGATATAATGCTTTGTGTTTCTATATTCCCAGTGACAGTGAGTGGAGAGAATAAAAGTTTTTAGAACTCATTATTATGAATTCTTAGGTTTCAATCCAAATCTTGCCCTGCAGCCATCCATACTTCCCTGTTATGTGGATAAGCAAAGGGTCGTCTTCTGCAGGGATGCCAATAAAATAATCTAAACTTAGCTCACTAAAATGACTTCAAGAAAAAAAAAGGGTGAGGGGGAAAGCAAACCTCAGTATCTTCTTGGGGAAGACACTCAGCTCCAGCTTTCTATAAGCAGAGTTGGGTGAAATATGTTCTACATTAAATATAGCTGGCAAAATAATTGTTACCAGCAAGATACAAAATTGTTCCCTTCTATACTTTGGTTCATTTTCCATGTTTGCAAGATTTACAGGTGGAAATTCAAGACCACATGTATTCAGACTCAGTAAAGCAAGACCATAGCATACAAGAAGAAAAAAACAAATTAAACTGGAGTAACGTGGAGAAGCTGGAGTCATTATCTGGACAAAGAAGGCAGAATCTCCCTCAAAGGACTGTGGGGAAGGATTTAGAATATTATTCAGTGGTCTGGATTTTCCTTCTTTAAAGCAATAAAGTGAAATTAGCTATAGGTTTACATAATGAAAGTCATCAGCCAAAACTTCTGTGATATGCATCTGTTCTTTTAGCTGGAAAAAGTGTATCAGTTGTGATATACTCCATCTGAATTGAGATTGGTGATAGGAAGATGCTTGGACTTTTGACAGCCAGGCTTTGGGGTGGGTTAAATTTTTTATTTTGTAAGGCATACATAGATCATATTATGTAAAGGCATATAGTTTCCACATCATTTTTTAAATTAAGTGGTCCTCCTTATCTAGTGACAGAGAATATATATTTTGCCCACATATTTACCTGTCAGTTCAAGGTATTGGCTACTCTGAGCACAAATATTGTTGAACATTATGATGCCTCTGAAGAAGCCGGGGAGCAGTTTATAAAAGAAAAGGTGGACAATGACTATAGCCTTCAACTGGCTTAATTGGGCGGCTGGACAATAGCTAAGAATGACCGAGAAAGTAAACAGGGATTGTCTTGTCCCTACAAACAAATCCTATTGTGTCTACAGACCAAATGCAGTTAGACATGCAATTTCTCAATACCATGCACATTCAAAATTGTAACAGTAAAAACAGGAAGGCTATCTGGAGTATTTGGGTCTATTTGAGAGGTGACAGATGAGACCAAGTATTACCAGCTATATTTGAACATTGTAGTCAGTCTTTTGGCCATGAAAATGTGCATGCTTTCTACATACATGACTCCATGATTGAAGCTGATCTCCACTGGGAGTACACAACAAGAAAGCCCAAGAGGCTTTCATTGGCAGCGATTGAAGACAACAAAACAAAACCTGCTTGTTTTCAATCGTACAGTCTTTGGGAACATCAGGCAACTGAATGAAAAAATCTTTGCGATGATAGCACACCCTCTATGTTGGCATTTTAATAACATTCGCCAAGGGAAAGGTTTTCTAGGGGTGAGTAAATGTTATCTTGAGGTCGGAGCAGGGAGCAGTGAAGAACATGAATCAGGCAAGCTTATAATGGGAAAAGATTTCGATTGCATCAGCAACCCTGGAATATGCCAGAAAATAATAAAAAGATATAAATCAAGAACAATCTTTCTCAGTATCAATGATTTGTTGACTGAAAATATCAGTAGGTATCTAAAAATAAATTAGGTCAAAACAGGAGCGGGTTTGATGTAACAAATGGAAATAGGATGATTATGTATCAAAAATTGGCATGTTTGCATGATTTATATAAATTGTGAATTGCAGATTTTTTTTCCAATTATCCATGTATATTCTATAATAGAAAACTAAGCGAGGCTATAAGAGATTAGGTCATGGTGGCCAATACAGAGCAAATTGCATAGCCAGAACTTAAGTCATAACCAAAACACTTAGGCAACACCTGGTCCATTGACCTCAGGGACAGGATTTTTCCCATGAGACCACAGTTTCAGGTTTGGGCTAATGAAGTTTGTGCTGTATTGATGACTTGAAAAGGAGCCAATGAGCCATCCATTTTCATCTTAGACTCGCCTGCTTAGAGTTTAGACATTATATTGACGGCCATGTATATTTAGGTTATGAACATGGAACAGATATAGCCAGTTTTAGGTATAATTAACATTTCATTTCCTTTCCAACTTTCCCCCACATTATGCTAAGGGAACAATCCAGAGAACACCACAGTGTATTTCAGTGTTATTAAAGGACAAACCGTTAGCAGTTGGAAATGAGATTTCTTGCATAGTACTGACTTATAGTATTAATATCAGGTACAGTACCTGGAGCTTTAGAAATGATTGGATTTCATTGCTTTTTACAGCTAGTTTCAGTTAATTATTCTTATAGATTAAAAGTTTCCATTTACAAACTTTTCTCTTAGCAGAGGGGTTGGGAGTATAGTAGTTGCAGAAACTAGAGTGAGCTTATACCTGGCTTTAGGTCAGATGCATAACAGCCTCTTTTCACTTTTGTTGCCGGCTCCTTCTGCCTCTTGCTATACACAAATAGCAGACACAATTCATAACTGCAGCCCTTGAGATCTGATTAGAGCTAGGGGTAAGGGGAGTTCCCATCCCCATGGCAAGGGAAACATGATCTTTAAGATATTTCATGAAATATTGAGATTGGTCAGTGTTTCCTGTTGAATCTATTCCACTTGGCATTAAAATATTCATGGGCCCAAAGATGAAGAAAGATCAACTCTATAGTCGAGACGCTGGAGATCCCATACTATGGAACAGTCCATTATAGTCTACATGCCGTCCAGGCAGTAGGTGACCCAGTTTCCAGTCACTACATTTCTCACATGCCCACTGGGTGCCCTATCCCATCCCCATTAGGTGCCCTTGGAGCTATTGGTCTGTCTCTGGTTTTGACTAGACATTCTGGATCTGAAAACCCTCCTGTGATGGTGTGGGCCAGCTATCCCCTGGTGAGGAATGAATTAAATTGCTGCTGGACTCAGCTGGCCCCAGTCTGGTATGCTTGCAGCCAATGCCAGGCCTCCAGGAGGGGTACAGAAAGGGAAGTCAGGCTCAGAGAAGAGAGGGCTATCAGTGTTGACTGAGCCGGGCTCCTGGTCAGATGTTTTTTGAGGAAAAAGCTACATGGATCCCCTGGTCAGTGCAGGTGCCTGGGTAGGTTATAGCACAGGGACCGGGGAGCTATCCTGGTGCCCCCTTACACTTCCTGATAAACATGTTGCTCAAACCACTGTGTTTCCATGCAAAGTTGAGGGTGGTTGGATTGATACAGAGGTGTCACACTGAAAAATTCCCAGCTAGTTTTTGTCTTTTGCTCTGGCACTTGTTCCTGACACCACAGCTTGAACCACTAGATACTTCATGTGGTGCAGGGGTGAGAAAAGACGGGATTCTCCTGTCCAGGGACTGTGCTATCCGTACGTTGTCTCGTGTGCACCAGGTTTCTCCTGCAGCCATTAGATGGTCTGCGAAGATTCCCTGCACTTCCCTCTCACACACACATTTCATCTGAAATCACAATGAAGGAAGGCCAGGAAGCCTTCCTGCAATAGGATAATTCCCAGGATTTCTCTTTAGGCTTCTCTACACATTGCCACTGATGCAGATCTGTGCTTTAATAGCCTTAGCATGGAACTGATGTGCTTGCAGACAGTGGATGAGAGGTAGGAGGGATATGATTTTCGCTATAGAGTTCATTGGAAGCAGGTGAACATCCCAGGCACAAATGTAAGTTGTGGCAGTTTACACATAAAAAGCTATTGAGCAGAACTTGGAGCAGGTTATAGAGATCAATTTACATTACTATTTCGCATTGAATTTAATTCTCAACAAAGGTGCTCACCGTACAATCAGCACAAAACCATAGGGAATCACAGCGGAGCCTTAGGAGAATGTCACAATAACCAGGAAAAGTGATTATGCAAAACCAGAAAACAAACTCAGAAAAACTAACAAACAAAACCCAATGTTTTATTCATGCTCAGCTAAGATCTCCTGAAAGCCACTGACTAACATGGTCCTTTTCAGTGCTAGCAAAATCACCCACATGGAAAATAAATCTTTATGATACATGAGTATATTTTCAGAAGAAAGAGGAAGCATTAGCAGCAAATTTAAATTACAAAAGTCATAAAATCCTTTCACTTTGAAAAATATTGTTTAAATCCAATCCTTCCAATCACGCTGGTATTTTATTCTTTGGATGATGTTTTAGCTGATGAGGTAAAACATCCATAGTTGTTTCAGCCCTGCTGGGCAATGTCTGCCAATAATAAATGCTTTTTAAAAGGCTGTTTCAAAATCTCTAAGAACTAGCTGTTTTAATGATACTGTTTGCTGATCATTTTCTCTTTTTCATACATTCATTACATCAATTAAGCAATTAAGCATTAAATTGGTTAAGAGCGAGTACTCTGGGCTGGGATTCCTAACAGAGAGTACAATATAAGGACTTCGATTCCTGAAAGTCAAAGTTATATCATCGTTAAAATGCTTTACTTTAAGTTGAAAAATAATTCTGTAAGATTCTAATAGCAGGGGCTTTGATTTTTACTCTGACATACCTTAGAGGATGCTACTCCTATAAAAAAAAACCTGTTGTTAGGGTCATTCCTTATATACCAAATGCCTGCATGGCTATATCAACAATTACTTGTATGATGATTACGTTATGGGGTGGGTGGGGGGATGTCTGACCTATCCACCTTGAAGTGAAAGGAAAAAATCTAATTATTTCAAAGAGAGCATGATAATTGTTATCACAGAATCATAGAAAATTAGGTTTGGAAGGGACCTCAGGAGGTCATCTTGTCCAACCCCTGCTCAAACCAGGACCGTCCCCAACTAGATCATTCCAGCCAGGGCTTTGTCAAGCCAGGCCTTAAACACCTCCAGGGATGGAGATTTCACAACCTCTCTGGGGAACCTGCTCCAGTGCTTCACCACCCTCCTAGTGAGCAATTTTTTTCCTAATATCCAACCTAAACCTCCCTTGCTGCAATTTGAGACCATTGCTCCTGGTTCTGTCATCTGTCACCACTGAGAACAGCCTAGCTCCATCCTCTTTGGAAACCCCCTTCAGGTAGTCAAAGACTGCTATCAAATCTCCCCTCAAATCTCCAGCTAAATAAACCTAGGTCCCCAACCCCTCCTTATAAGTCTTGTGCCCCGGGCCCTGAACTATTTTATTTGCTCTCCACTGGACTCTCTCCAACCTGTCCATATCTTTTCTATGGGGGGGGAGGGGGGGGGGGGGCTCAAAACTGAACACAGTACTCCAGATGTGGTCTCACCAGTGCTGAATAGGGGAGAATAATTACTTCCCTTGATCTGCTGGCAACACTCCTACTAATGCAGCCCAGGATGCCATTAGCCTTCTTGGCAACAAGGGCACACTGTTGGCTCATATTCAGCTTATTGTCCACTATAACTCCCAGGTCCTTTTCTGAAGAGCTGCTGCTTAGCCAGTCAGTCCCCAGGTTGTACCATGGGATTGTTGTATCCTAAGTGCTGGACTTCGCACTTGTCCTTGTTGAACCTCGTAAGATTTCTTTTAGCCCAATCCTCCAATTTGTCTAGATCACTCTGAATCTTAATCCTACCCTCCAGTGTATCTACTATGCCCCCCAGCTTGGTGTCATCCATGAACTTGCTGAGGGTGCAGCCCATCCCGTCTTCCAGATCATCAATGGAGATATTGAACAAAACTAGCCCCGGGACCAAACCCTGGAGCACCCCAGGGCTGCCAGCTAGACATTGAGCCATTGATTGCTGCCCATTGAGCCTGACAATCCAGTCAGCTTTCTACTTACCTTACAGTCCGCTCATCCAACCTACACTTCCTCAGCCTGCTTGCAAGATGGTATCTAAAGCCTTGGTAAAGTCAAGGTATAGGATGTTCACTGCTTTCCCCACATCCACAGAATGATTTATCTCATCATAGAAGGCAATCAGGTTGATTAGGCATGACTTGCCCTTGTTGAATCCATGCTGACTGTTCCTGACCATCTTCTTCTCCTCCAAGTGCTTAGAAATGGATACTTTGAGGATCTGCTCCATGGATTTTTCCAGGAACTGAGGTGAGCCAGACTGCTCTGTAGCTCCAAGAATCTTCCTTTTTTTTCTTTCTGAAAGATGGGCACCATATTTGCCCTGTTCCAATTGTTTGGGACCTTCCCCAGTCACCAGGAGTTTTCAAAACAATGGCCAGCGGCTCTGCAATCACATCAGCCAACTCCCTCAGCACCCTCAGATGCATTGTATCTGGCCCCATGGACTTGGACATGTCCAGCTTTTCTAAATATTCTTTAACCAGTTCTTTCACCACTGACGGCTGTTCACCTCCTCCCCAAACTGTGCTGCCCAGTGCAGTAGTCTGGGACTCAACTTGCCTGTGAAGACTGAGATAAAGAAGGCAACGAGTACTTCATCTTTTCCTTATCATCTGTCACTAAATTGCCTCCCCCATTCAGTGAGGGACCCACACTTTCCCTGACCTTCCTGCTGTTGCTAGCACATTTGTAGAACCCTTCTTGTTACCCTTCACGTTCCTTGCTAGCTGCAACTCCAGTTGCTCTTTAGTCTTCCTGACTTCATCCCTGCAATGCCTGAACAATATTCTTATATGCCTCCCCAGTTGTTCGTCCAAGTTTCCACTTCTTGTAAGCTTCCTTTTTGTGTTTAATCTCACTGAAGAGTTCTCTGCTAAGCCAACCTGGCCGCTTGCCACATTTGCTATTCTTCCTGCACATCAGGATGGTTTGTTTCTGTGCCCTTGGTAAGGTTGCTTTAAAATACAACCAGCTCTCCTGGACTGCTTTCCTCCTCAGACTGGCCTCCCAGGGGATCTTGCCCATTAGTTCCCTGAAGGAACCAAAGTCTGCTTTTCTGAAATCCAGGGTCCATACTCTGCTGCTCTCCTTTCTTCCTTTTTGTCAGGATCCTGAACTCAATCATCTCATGGTCACTAATGCCCAACTTGCCATCTACTACTACGTTCCCCACCAAGTCTTCCCTGTTTGTGATCAGATGGTCAAGAAGAGCACCACCCCTAGTCTCTCTAACACTTGCACCAGGAACTTGTCTCCAATGCTCTCCAAAAACTTCCTAGATTGCCAGTGCATTGCTGTATTGCCCTCTCAGCAGATGCCAGGGTGATGAAGTCCCCCATGAGAACCAGGGCTTGTGATCTGGAAACTTCCACTAATTGTCTGAAGAAAGTCTCATCTGCCTCATCCTCCTGGTTAAGTGGTCTATAGCACACACCCACCACAACGTCACCCTTGTTGCTCTCCTCTCTAACCTTAACCCAGGAACTTTCAACAGGCCCGTCTCCAGTTTCATACTGAGCTCTGAGCAATCATACGGCTTTTACATACAGCACAACTCCTCCTCCTCTTCTCTCCTGCCTGTCCTTCCTGAAGTTTGTACCTATCCATGACTCCTCCAGCCATATGAGCTCCCACCAAGTCTCTGTTTTTTAAATCACATCATAGTTCCTTAACTGTGCAAGGATTTCCAATTCTTACCGCTTGTTTCCCATGCTCTGTGCAGTCATGTACAGATACCTGAGGTGACTGTCCTACTTTCTCAGGAAGAATGAGGCCTCCTCTGTTGCCCCTTCCTGCTTCTGCTTCCTCCAAGTCCCACGGTCCTTCCTCCAGGTCTTCTCTTCTGAGACTGAATAAGTCCAGGTGCCTCAGCCTCTGCTTGTAAGTCATGTGCCCTAGCATCCATCACCATGTAGAGAGCAAGTCATGGCATAACTTTATTGAGCCTATGAACTATGAATATACAATCTAATAAAAATCACATATATGCAACCTGTCTGCTTCTGCAGTCCAATAAAAGCAAATGAAGTAGTGTCAGACGTGATGGCCATTCTTCTAAGCCTTTTTCATATAAGGGAGATAATGATAACATCTAAAGCTATAAGAATGAATCCAACTAAATATAAACGCTGCTCACATTGTTGACAACAGACATCAAAATGGAACTGAACTCTCTGCAAGTAATTGAAAAGCAGGAAACTTTGCTTCGTTCCGCTCGCACTTTAATTTTTTCCTTTAGTTCTCATGAGTCTTAAAGAATAATGCATAATAATCTAAGCCAGTGGCCACTCCAAAGAAAAGGGAAAAATCTCCCATAATGGGAAAAGCTTTCAACATTGACAAATCTGTCAAAACCACACACCAGTGGATGTTCAAATCAACCTCTTCCTTTGGGCTGAGCTGTCCAATGAGTCAACTGATTAATGTAGGAGTTTGCAATACAGCATAAGTGAAAGCTGTCTCCTATTCCACAAGAAATGGCATACAAAAAACTATGTCTAAAGTTGCAGGAAGTCAGGCACAAAAAAGAAGTGACAGAATATACACATTTCCATACTCTTGCCTGATATCACATAATCTGTGGGAGAAACCAGTTGTCTTCGGAGTCCAAGGCTGGAGATCCTAGCTTTGAAAAGAAGAGCATCTTAGTCCGTGCAGCATGCCACACTAACACTGCTCTAGTTTAGGAGCTAGCATGACATGTCTGAGATTGCCACTACCTTGTGTTGTAGAACCATACCCACAATCCTCTCACACTGAGCTTGGGAGCAGCTACTACCTCCATTGTAGAAGTAGGAAAAGGATGGTCTTATCTGGGCTTGCATGATATTTGGACATTTAACTTCAATTCAGATATCTAACTTTCAACTGACATCAACAGTTAGGTGCCTAAATACTTCCCATAGATCCCATAGATCCACTCTAAAGTGCCTTACCAAAGTTACAGAGGTTACAGTGGAAGTCTTCTGCCAAACAGTCCTTTGCAACTGCCTTAATCATGGGACCGTTCTCCCTCTACTTGTCAGCTTTTCTAAAACTGTATACACTGTGAAGTGGAGAGAATTAATACTAGTCAGTGCAAAAGCTGCAATGAGAATTTATGGCCCTCTCTGGGATGCAAACTCAGCGCCAGCCTTAATGCAAAATATCTAAAGATTTCAAATTATTCACTTAAGTTATATACCAAAAAAATGGGTGATAATTCGCTTACCTTACAAGACTCCTAATAGAAACAAATAAGAAGTATTCTAACTACTGTTAAAATGAATGACACCTTATCTGCCCTGCCTTCTGCCTGACTTCAGACTACCTTGGCTAACTACCTCTCTCCACTGTTAAAATGTTAGGTAATCATTCAAAACCAACAAGGAAGCACAAAGCTGAAATTAGAAACCAAAATCAAGTCGCTGGAACTCCTGCGATACCCAGTAAGACTCCTCCGTGTCTTTCCCTCACTTAAATAGTCTTCTGTGCATTAATTTTTCTTTAGAGTTCATGTCCTCTCTTTCAAACCTAATACTAACTCTGGAGCTAATAAAGCAAGACATCACATGGCCTATTACTTGCAAGAGGAAAAAAAAAAATCTGAAAGAAATTGAAACCTGGTTTTTTTCCCCAAACCAAAGTTAACAAGTGAAACAGCTACACAGACTATTAAAGGGGAAATATTTCTATGTAATTTATACAATGTCACAAAAGCTATACACATCACAGTTCACTTGGGAAACGGATTGCATTAATAGATTTCCTTTAAATATAGCGAAGAAGGAAATTAAAACTGTCTTAAAATAGAAATTGAAAACCTTACTAGAAGGATGAAAAATAGACTGAGATCCGTTAGAGAACTGAAATCCCCAGAAGCCAAGTCCTTATGAGCTTACTGCCAGTCTGTTAACATCAGTGACAGAGCTACAGATTTATCCAACAAATATGAGAATTCCAGAAGATGCTAAAACATATTAGGCTATTGGAGAGTTCACACAAATATCGTGGTTTCCTGTAGGGAACAATAACTCTAACTAATATTGCCTTTCATTTGACATATATTGGAAGAAATGTTGAGGTAATTGGTGTAAAGAAAGCAATTCTCTAGGTCATGCTGCAGGAAGAGGCAACATTGACTGACCAACTAGGAAGCTAGTTGTGCATGCAGCAAATAGCAATAGCCCTTCTGCCGTGGAAGAAAATGCTTCCAGCTACACAGAGTGGGAGGACCTTGGTGATTTGGTTGCTTTCTACATTTTGTTTGAGTTGTTTCCCAGTTGCCTCTCCAAATATCACAGCAAGTTTTCTTGCTCATTTTATTGTGCGTTATTTATTCCTATCATAAAACAGTGTCTCACTGAGTTACAGGTTGTTACTGGTGCTCCCATTGACTTCCTCCAGGGAAATGGCTGAAAGTACTGGGAAGTAACTCCATACCCCTGACCAGCCCTGGGACACCCCTATGTAGAGGTGAAATCTGGATCCAGTGCTCGTGGGGGGAGATCAATACTGTGCCAACTTAATCTACTAAAAGCGAAACAGCCACAAGAATAACTGCAAGGTGTCAGCAGGCATGCTTGTCTATGACACAGCTGCTCAAAGTAGCCAATGACACAGCTAGTTTGAGTATCCATTTAGATCCATGCAATTCCTACAGAGGACATAAGATAAAATTAAAATGGTTTACCTCTGCTTCTTGCAGGTACAGTAACAGGTTGTATAACCTGACAAAAAAGAAAGAAATTAAACTGACTTTCCCATTGCATTCATGAAACACTAGATATATTTTCCAAGTCACCAAGCAAGGACCTAAAGAGAGGACAATTAAAACAAAGAAATGGGATCACTTCACTGAGCACTGATATTCTTCTGAAGAACTTTATAGACACACATCAGAGCCCTGTCATTAATCAATAATAGTCTGCAATCAATATCTGCCAGGTAAAACCTACCTAAACCTTTACCTGTAATCAGAGATGAAGCTTCTAATACTTGTACAATACTCATGAAAACTATTGCATCTGAAAAGGTCACACTGACATTTCATATCATTGTGTTTGCAAAGTTAAATCAAAGTTAAAAACCACAATGCCTTAACTGCCACTTCTCAGATCCTAAAATCACTGCGTGTAACCATAGTGTAAGGCCATAGGGCCACGCTTTCACAACTGTTCGACAGCCATAAAATCAGATGGCTTGTGCAGTGGTACAGTAAATGAAAATAACAAATGCTCAGATAAGAAGCCATGTCATACCAGCCTGGTGCTTTAGTGCCAAATAATCGTTCCTTCAGATCTTTTAGAGGATCTTCCGCATCCCTCTTCAGCTTTCTGCGGGGAGATCTCACAGGGCCGTCTTGGTCACCATCTCTTCTCCCTTTACACCTTACCCCTGGATAAGCCCATTCACAAACACCAAACTAATTCTCCCCTCTCTGCAGACGACTCTTGTATCTCCCTCTGTACTCCAGTCTTCTGTCGGGAATGAAATCTCAGCTTGCCTCTCTGACATCTTCTGTTGCCAAGCCATCAGCTGAAGCTCAACATGGCGCAGAGCTCTTAATAGACCCCTCTAACCCTTCCCCTAGGTCCTTTGTCAGTCATTATGAATGCTACCAAAACCCTGCCTGTCACTCAAGCCCATGACCTTGGCACACTGTTTGACCTCATTCTGGGTACTCATATGTTTGAGGCTATGTCTGTTTTACAGACTTTTTCTGAAAAAAAAAATCACTAGACTTTCTGTATCCAACTACACAGCTAAAACTCGCACTGAGGCTCTTGTACCTCAATTACTTGCAACACTTTTCTGCATGCTTAGTGCATACAATTTTGCCCTGGTCTTATCCATATAGCATGCTCCTGCAGGTATTTTTCTTATTCTACCTCTTTGACAATATCAGCCCTTTCATTTAATCCTTTCACTGGTGCCATCTTACTCTATTGAGCATAATCTGCCCTCTTCATGTTTAAAGCCCTTCCCAGCCCACTTTGTTCTCTCTTTATTGAGCATTTAGGCTAGGGACAGAAGCTATGCATAAACCAGTATAAGTGATTGGAAACTGGTTCCAATCTGTAATACAACAGAAGTTCAGTGCACATAAACCACTTTCAAAATGGCCAAAACCAGTTTAAGATAAACCTGGAGGGATGTAGTATCAGCCTTTACTGATTTAGATTAAATCAGTTTAATGAACTTCTGTCCCAGATCCCCTCCAGATTCAAGGTAATTCACAATTCGCCAGTCTCCCAGGATGTTTTGCACCTCCCCTGCAAGTCCCATCCCCTTGCAGGTTGGGCCCAAGCTGTCTGCTCCAGCCCAGCAGGGAGGTGTGCTCTAGCGCACCACCTCCCACCCCCCTGGGCATCTGACCTGGGCCACTGCAGGCATGTGGCTGTATTTCTGGAATCAAAAGTGAATGTCTGTTCACTTGCTTATCGGTTCAGTCTACACAGCTTAGAGTAACTTGTGAAGAATGAATCAATTCAGCCTTGGGCTTTTTGACTGCCTGTACTTAGCCCTAGAGGTCAATACCCAGCTCTGATCAGTCCATGACATCAGCTCTCGTTAGCTACTTGTCAAATGTTTAAACATCTTTTAAGTTTCCTCTCAGGCTCCCCCTCACATCTGGGAAGAGATCATCTAGACATCTGCCTAGCTACCTTGTTGGTCTCCTTTAATTCCTTCTTTTGCTGTGATACCCACAAAATCCTGACAGCAGTTGAGTCACTGGTGTCCTGAGACTACCCTCTATCATCCTAACTAATATTTTTCATTATCTACTTGTACTCGCCATCTGTTGTCCCTTCTCCTATGCTCATATGGCCTTCTTATTCGATTTCTGTGGTACATAGAATAATATCCTGATACTACTGTAAATATATACATTAAATATCAATAATACATTACTGCATATAAACACTATTCTGTGGTAGGCCAGGTAGGTAGGCCTTAGTTAGCTATTACTGGATGTTCATTTTAGAGCACAACCTGTAGACACACTAAAGGGAAAACACTCAGTGCCTTTAGTGGGAGAGCTGTGCGTTCAAGAACGATGCCCTTAGGAGTTAAACAAACAAGGGAAGTTGTAAAGCAGACTTTAAACAGTACAGCCAGAGATGTCATTAGACTAGATCTGGGCTGTAGGGCTAGTAACACTAGGTCTGAATTTAGACCTGTGTATCATTTTACACATACATGCACAAACCATTTCATCTGAATACTTGGTCAGATGCCATCAACAAAAGTTGCATTATGCACACACAGACATACTCTTGATTTTCAAAAGGGCAATTAACACTACCAATTAGACAAAGCGTTACCATTTTGATAGGGAGGCAGAGAAAAATGCATAAATCTTCTTTTAATAATAAAGTTTGATTCCTGCATTTTTTATTCATGACATATTTTTTCTTTAATTGCCTCTGATTGCTCTACCAATAAAATGTCACCCAATAGTCCCCAGAGTTTACTAGTTGGGAATCATTTTTTTCCTTTCAAAATACCAGTGAGTGAGAACTTTAGAGAGTGGAAATCAAGATTAAGACTCGTGTAAAGAAAAACACGTGATGATTCTGTTAGGCTACAGGTTGAGTAAAACTATATTTCACAAAGAGGAACAAGGTAGGTTCCTCATAGAAGTGAGAAAAAGATACATATATAGCAAGGAATCAAATTCCTCATGTATGCTCTGCTCTTCAAATTCATGGCCCCTGCAAACTCTTCATAAATTTCATAGATTTCATAGATGTTTAGGGTCAGAATGGACCTCAGTAGATTGAGTCTGACCCCCTGCCCTGGGCAGGAAAGAGTACTGGGGTCAGACAACCACAGCCAGATGCTTGTCCAGTCTCCTCTTAAAGACCTCCAAGGTAGGGGAGAGCACCACATCCCTTGGAAGCCCATTCCAGATTCTGGTAACCCTTACCGTAAAGTTGTTCCTAATATCTAATCTAAATCTGTTGTCTGTCAGTTTGTGGCCATTGAGTCTAGTTACTCTTAGGCGTAAATAGAGCATCACCTATTCCTTGCTGCCCCCCGCCCTGACGAATTTGTAGACAGTCACTAGATCACGTCTCATCCTTCTCTTGTAGAGGCTGAAGAGATCCAGGTCCTTTCTCATGAAAACATGAAATTTGGAGGAAAAAGTGGTGCTTCTTCAATAACCTCCCTCCCTTTGAAGCTACAGTATTTGCTTAAGAAGTGGAAGGTTTGGGTATGAGCTGCAAGACCAGACACAAGTGGGATTTGAACCTGAGTCTTCCATATCCCATCCTAATGGGTGCTTTAATGGGGTCAGCGTGGCCCTTGTCACTGTAATCTCTGGAATCCCTATATAGATTATAATACTTGCTTGCAAGGTGAGTAAAAAAAATGAACTGATTCACACTTAATAGTTTCCAAAAACTGCATCTGGGGTTGTGGTATCTAGGCCAAACAACTGGATTGTTCATTAAAATTGTCTGATTGCAATACATTTATCTTTGTTCTCTCAACAAAAGAGCGAGAGCGAGAAGAGATGCTTCTTTCAATCCTTTGTCCTAGAAAATCTCTTTCTATTACACTGTCTGTTGGGAAGAGATTCTGCAGTGATTAGGTTCTTTGGCAGGTATTTTTACTGCTTTTCATCTGAAAGAAAAGGTAGCTAACATTAAATGAATTGTTTATTGAATAGCCACCCTGCTTTGAGAGGAGGTTACTTTTTATTTGGATGCTTTAATAGTGTGTTAATGATTCCTTTCCTTACAAACACTTTGTGCATAAAAGGCAAGTGATTTGAGAAATAGATTGGGAAAATACAACTTTTTTTTCCTCTTACATAAAAGTAATTGAAAAGATCATTGTTTTGAAGAGAAGGTTGATTTTTGATAACACACAGACCTACTTAGTATGGTAATCTGGCACTGTCAGAAAGAACATGATCAACATACCATGGGCCAGCAAATGGAACAGTCTGGTTGGCTGATGAACAAGTGCAACATTTAAATGACTGCACAGGATTGGTCACAACTCAGCGAGGTCAGCCTGCTGGATTATACCCTGCCTAAAACAGGAACAGAAAAATTACTCTCTTCTGCTTGCATTTCTATTTATTTTTGGTTCCTGTTACAGAATCTATAAAATGGTAGCTTCTCTCGATTGAAGCCATGTCTTGGAAGAACTGCCCAGTTATACTTCTCATTATACCCAGTACATCCACCTCTTGATGAATCGGCTTTCTCTTCATTTTTAACCTCCTTTGGGTTAAATCCAATTCAGGTTACAGTTTTCTTGAAAAGCAACTTGAGTCATAAAAATACAGGGGGTGAAATAATAATAAAAAAGATTCCTTTATCTTCCTTAATAAGGGAGTTCCTTTATTATTTCAATTGCTGTAGTTTGCCTACTGAAATGCCATGCCGTGATTTTCTCTGGTTTCCTAAGAGACTGAGAATTAATCCTAACTTCAAAACAAACTGTACTTATTCATGTAAGCCTCACCCCTCTTCTGAGAGCCAGCATGAAGTTTAGGACTTTGAGGCCTTCAATTGGAGGCCTTGATGGAAGGTCTACGTCTTTCATGGGCCTTTTGCACAAGGACAAATTTCATCCTCAGTGACTTGCCGGCATTACTACATACAGCAAAAGACCCTTATGGACAAATTCCAAAGTGTCAGCACCCAAGGGCATGGACAGGCATTGTCTTTGCTTTACAAGGGAAAGGAGAGCTGCTGCTAGGGAGTGTGCATCAGCTGTTATGGTGTAACTGTTAAATGTGAGAGGTAACTGTTGTGACGTTAATTAGCCAAATCACCCTGATTTTGACCCTGGATGAAGCAGGGTTAAAGTTGTAACAGTTTTGCTACACTTGTGTCATTACAGAGTCATGAACCAGCTTATGTTGTTATCCTCCTTTGACAGAGCTACAAATGTTGTGACTATCCGTACCAGAAGACAACCAAAATGGGCAGATGTTCATTCATCAGTGTGGTAGACTGAACAAAAGCATCTGTGTTGAACAAACATCTGGACTATTAAAAAGTCTATATGTAGGAGCTATTTCCCTGGACAGAAGGATCACAAGTAACCATCATTGGGGTTTTTGTAGCACTAATCTTGGAGGTACCTATCCAAGGAAAAGTTACTAAGTGGTCAAAATTGACACCTCTGAACGCGCTGAAAAACTTACCTGGTGCAGTTCTTTATCCTCTCACAAATTACTTTTGCAGCATATAGTATTCAATTCAGTTAGATCTGTATTGCGAGCCTTTAACAATTTGTCCAGGACAATTTTAAAAAGTGCTTCTAAACGGGATTAGACCTTGATCCTTAAATCCTTACTCATATCAGTAGTTCTATCCACCTCACTAGGATTACAGATAGGAGAAAGGGCATTAAGTCTTAGCTCTTAATTATTGTATAGATATGAAGGCTTACAGTGTATCATCTTTGCAAAAGAAGTATTGAAGAACCCCATATATTAGGGCTCTGGTTCTGCTGTTAAGTTATTAAAAAAGAAAAAAAGTGCCTGGTTCAAAAGGAATTTGTAGAGGTAGAGCTCAATGAACAGATAAGGAGATATGAAATAATATAGGAAAAGGTTTCTGTGCATATAAAAAAATTCCTTATTTTTAGTTATTTATTTATTTTTAATGAGAGGCAGGGTTTTTTGTCATATCTTTTATTGAACAAACTGTATAGCTGGGTGAGATTTTGGACAAGCTTTCAACTATAAAGTATCCTTCTTAAAAATATTAACTCTTGGTCAGCTGCCATTTGACTTCAAGATATTTTTGTCTTACAAGTATGGAGGATGCCAACAAATATAACTTCCATAATCCAACACCAGACATAAAAATCCCATCACCTGGCTAAAAAGATAACTATTTTATAAATACAGTACATTTACCAACTACCCACCCCCTGGAAGACTGAGTGAGTGAGAGTGCGGGTATTTTTAGCTAACTCCAAGCTTAGAAAGAGCAGCAGTAGCACTAATCATAGTCATATTCAGCGGTCAGCCAGAGAGGAAATATGGCAAAAGAAAGGTAACAATAGCAGAATAGTGAACAAAAATTGCAGCTGAAGCTGCAGCTTATTACAAGATGAGAAAGCTTCAAAATTAAGTCATCTACCTTGCCTAAAAAGCAGAGACTACCAGTTAGGGGAACAAAAAAACCAGGGAAATCTCCTTTTGCTGAACCATATGGTCAAAACCCACCCTAATGGAAAAAAAGTCGAAGGATGCATGATGATGTGAAAAACAAAAAAGCAAGCAAAAATGAGACTTGATCAGGAATTATAACTAATATGCTAGATATGGGAATCAGAAAGCGTTACTTAAGGAAAATATATGCAGCTGGGTGCCGTGAAATGGCACATTCATTTACAATTACACGTAACGTAAATTAAAAGCCTGCAATACACACGGACTGGCCTGCTGCTTAGGCAAATACTGGACCTTTGCATTGCCTCTGTGGACAGAGCAGAACTGCACCTGCTTTTTTATTACTAAAGACCTGGTGATTTTGGTTCACAACAGGATTTCAAAAGCAGGGTCTGCATGGAGAGGTTTGTTGTATGCAAGAAACATTTGTGGTTAGATGGGTCCTTGAGAAAAATCCAAATTCTCTCCAGCTGTAAAATGGCTTAGAACTGGCTGAATTAAAACTGGAGCTGCACCTTTTCTCGCTCAGTTACGATTAAAGTTTCAATTTGCAAATTGAAGACTGCAAAAATATGGAGAGCATTCAGCAATGGATCTTGCCCTGAACTTTGTGGCTTTCCTCCATCTCTTCATACCATATATCTTCTCCCCTAAATATTACATGAGCAGTTAGTGAAGAGAATTCCCACTATAGTCTGCACAGACCAAATAACTTTTCTGTTTTATTACAGCCTTCCAGATATAGAAAAAAATCACTAACCTTGAGAAAAGTATAAACACTTCTCTCCCCTTGAAGATCCCGAGCCTTTCTCATGACTTCTATGAAGGTAATAAGAAGTGCTAGCCCAAGAGATCCTTTGATTGCTTCTGATAAACTTTCCTCTCCTTACTCCGTGTAAGGAGTGTCTTTCTGCTTTCTAGGCCTGTCTTTTCCACTAATGTGAAGCTGATTGTTATGTGCAAATAAAAAACCTCAGGCCCTTTTACCTCGAAACAAAAATAAAATGCACCTCCCCAAACTCTGTCTCATAGCCATATATAGTCTAGGACTTATATTTATAAAAGCAAATATTTTCCAGCACATGGAAATATGTATTTGCATGCACCTGCTCACGGAGACCATGAGCCACTCTTTTTACTCATTCTTTTTTTAATTTTGACCAAAGACATGAGTAATAAGAGCTGGGTACTGGTAACATAGGCATGTCTGACTTTATATGAATGAACCTTCACCATTTAGAGGGAGAGGAGAGTTTTTCAGCCACAGCAGATGTAAATTTATTGTAACTAAAATTATTTGTTGGAATGTATTCATTCCAGTGAAATGATTGTCAAGAAAGGCTATTAAGAACCAAGAGGGAATTTATGATCAAAACCAGGGAGAGGTAAATCACCACCAAAATAGCCCCTACCTTGGTGCTCAGGGCATTTATATGAACTGAATGCCCCCATGAGACTCATCACCTCCAAGTATTGGGTGCTTTGAGAGTCAGAGGTGATCATCTCTCTTTTTTCTTTTAAAAAGAAAAACAAAACTTCAGCAAATTTTGTCCTATAGTGGAATAACATATTTTTTTTGACATTTCAAAATTTTCTGGGAATCCTTTCCCACTTGGCTTAAGTCAATGTATAACTAGTTACCTCCAAGGTACAACAGATGCCCGATGACCAGACATGAATCATGGGCAGCCAACACAAGCAGCACATACAAGAACAGTGTAACTAGATCTTCAAAAAAAAAGGGAGACAGGAAAACATGTGACAGTGTCAGGATATCATGATAAAAGCCTTCTGCTGCCCAGAGCAAGGAGAGGTGGAATCGTGGAGGCTTTGGGCTGGACTCAGGTGATGCTGGTATGATTATCAGCTTTGATTTTCCATACTTTACTATGCTTGACTGATAAAAGTTGTCCTGTGATGCTATGAATGTTTTCTAGGTTCCCAAAGGGGTCAAGTTTCTGAAAGAAATCAAAGGTCTTTTGGGTTTCTTTGGGTGTCAAACAATAGTGCGGATGATGCCAGAACCCAGGCTCAGTGTCCTAGATCTGTAAGCCTTCTTCTGGCTACAAGTGCAGGCCAAGAGCCTAAGGACAAGTCAACCTCTAACCTTTATACAGTTTTCCAGGGCATGTCTACACAACTTGTGGACAACTCCAGGGGCACCACAATGAAGTACTAAACATTAAAGCTCTAACTGGGTTCAAAGTCCCACCTTAAAGTAGCACCAACCATGTGTCAATGGGCATGCCTGAGGCACGAAGTGTATTGGTGCTACCTAGGGACTCTCTCAGTTAACTTTTAAGAGCTGAACTCATCTACGGGTTTAGCATGTGCCAAGCAGGCTTGAATACAATGTCCCATCACACACTACCCAGTGGTGATGTATGCATCCCCTGAGACCTTAAATGTTGGAAGGTTTACCTACGTGATACTGCATCACCGTAGCAATACACTATGGCGAAGTAGCTCATCGCTACGGTGACCTAGTGTCAGTAGGCACAAACCATGATGCTGGTGCTATGTCACCGTAGTGACAAACTACCTCACTAAGTGTGTTGCTACAACGACATAGCTGCTAAAAATAACCATGTGCCACCGGGACAGTGCATCCTATCTCCCATGTTCTCCTTGGGCATGGCCCTCTCCCCATCAGCAACATTTCTGAGCTAAACTTCAACCAGTTGCTTTTATCTACCAGTTCTTAGGTCCCCAGAGCACTGGGACAACTGGGTGATCACATAGACTAGAGCTGTATGGCTGGGTGTCTGCAGCACACCAGTAGCACTGGAAACCTGAGGGGTTTCTGTATTTGAAGAAGAGGGGAAAGGATTGAATCCTATGGGAAACTACATGTGAGGGTCACAGTGGATGGAGAACAACTGTCTATTATGCCTCTCTGGAAGCTCCCAGAAAAACAAAAGGCTTTTTTACATCAAAGGTTTTCTACTGAGATCAGCCGCAGAGTGTCATAAACCATGTTGCTGATGCTGACAGTCAGCACTGGCTGAAGTCCCTTCTCTACTACTGCAAGGTTGGTTGGACACCCCAATTTTTTAAACCACAAGAATACTGGTAGATGCAAGGATTCTTGATATTTGCCTGCTACCACCTTCCAAGTGGTTTTGGTCCTGGAATGGATGGTTGGTTACAAGACTTTGGTGGTTCCTCTGACCGGCTGGTATCAAGTAATGGCTTCAAAAGAACAACCAAATTAATTCGCCATATCTTCCTTAAACAAGAACGGAGAGAAAGTCATTTAACAGTGGGCCAGATGCCCCGAGCGGGCTTCCACTATCCAAGCTAGGGGGTCAAATCTAACAGAGTTGAAAAGTTGTTGAAAAGCTAATGCATAACACTGAAAAATCTCTTGAGAAGACAGTCCATAAAGGCTAGTGCTTGATATCTTTCATTGAGGATGCCATTTTTCTACAGTGAAAGGCAGCTTTGTGAGCTAAAATGAAGAGGAGGGGGAAAAAAAAGTGAATATATCAAGTGGCAATGAAGTGGTAATGGAGGGTGGGGGGAACATAATAGCTTGTATGGCTTCTCCTGCACTCTTACAGCATAATTTTACTTTGAATGGCAAAGGACCTGAACTTCTGAAATCCAATCACGATCTAAATGAACCTAAAGTGCACAGGATGTTTTGTTCCTGTGGTTTGCTCCAATTTTTTTTCAGTTTTTCTGGGTTTAAAAATTACATTAAAACCTGTGAAAACAGCACAGAATCTTTTCAACCAGTTTTGTAGAGCTGACAGCACTTTCCAGCATAGTTCATCCATTCTCACAAGCAGGGTTTGAAGTCAGAGATAACATATAACACAGGATCTCACACAGAGGTAAAATTCACAACTATATCAGCGGTGCACTACATGCAAAACCACCCCGATGGCCACTGATGTGCTCAGTCTCATGCTACCAGCTGAAGGGAAAAGATATATTGCTTGTAGGAGCACCCCAAAGAAACTAATTCAGAGACTCAGTGTGTTTGTGACAGAGCAAAAACATGCAAAGAAAAGACTCTGATAAAAGGCCAGATCCTGAAGCTCTTTGCTAGACAAACTCCCATTAGGGGAATAGTTCTGCACTTTGGATTTAGTTGCCTATTTTATAATTATATTCTCAGTAACCTTCCACAGGGTGAAGATGACCTAGAATGCCATGGAAAGATTGAACTGCTTGTCAGTGATAATTAGTGAGAATAAGAAAGATCTTCCTCAGCTGACAAGCTGACATTAGGGGGTAGATGGAGGAGAGTGTGAAAATAATGTATAAAAGGATTACATGGATGAGAGCCGGTGCACTTTCTAAGGATCCAGGAAGGAAGGTAAAAACTAAGTGTCACCTGTTAATGCTATTTAAACCAGGAAAACCCAAAGCTTCCTCTGCAGGGGGATGGGAAGAGTTAGACAGTTCTTTTGCTCTCTCTCTTGGTGAGTTCAGGATTTAGAAGTAAGGTCCAAGCATTATCCTGGCTGGCACCCTGTGCAAGCTCCATTAATGTCAGTGCAGTACAAGCCCTGGAAGAACTCTATCCAAGGATTGATTTACTAGTGAATCCAGAGCTGATGAAAGGTATCAGACTCTCTGGCCTGGAAGTGCATCCTTCCATGCGCTGAAAGGCCAGACAATGGCCATGACACCTGTCCCATTATCATGCTCCAGTGCTGTCCTGCAATCATTTCTATTGCAACAACAACAACTTCTGCTGAACCTGCCAACAAGGAGATAGCAATGATGTTAACACCAGGCCAGTGAGTTGTAGAAGATCACAGCTCATTTTTCATACATCACTGAAAAACCATCAGTGAAACTGCACTTGCCTGAACTGAACTCTGTATCAGCGACCCATACGTTAAATACTCTACATTCCAGTAAAGCCCAGACTCCATAATTTGCTCAAAAACTCAATATTACACTTGCCGAAGAGCTGCTGTACGGGTTGCATGCTTGGCTCTTATAAGGCTGGGCATGTTGAATCACTAAAGAGCAAGTCTCCCATTCACTCGAGCAACGCCACCGATGCATTTGGCACGTATGTTCATTCAGCACTCCTTTCTCAAAAGGATGATCATGTCATATGAAAACATAATGTGTTAAAGCAATACGAAGCTGGAGGAAGCACAAGGGATTTAACTACCTCATTCAAAAGTTGAATAGCTTTCTAGATGGACTAGCAGGTTCTTTCCACTCTACTTCTTTGCTTTCTACACTTGGCTGATGTTTTAAGCTTCAAAATGTCTATGTTCCCCTCTTTCTCTCTTCCTCTGCTCCAATTAAACCTCTTTAGAGAATACCCTCATCTTTGCAGCCACGGAGCTCCTTCACTGAAGCGAGATATTTTGACAGGATTGATGGGTACTTTCAAAAACGTCCTCTCCCTACTTTGCAACCGTTTCCCTCAGTGCACAGAACGGCAACGTTAGCTGCAGATGTCACTGTACAGCTGCTCAAGCTATGAGATATGTAGGCAGAGAAATGTGTTGTGCTGCAGTTCTCAAACCAGGTTATTTATGCCGAGAGAGCCTAGAAGCAGGCTTAATTATGAAGCGCCGCATCCAACCGAGTGCATTTTTCTGCAATTATAATCAACTAAAAAGTAAGTTTCCTGTTTCTTAATAAAATGCTGTCCTTATGCCATGTTATTCTAAGTGGCATGACTAGAAATAAGACTCACCTACAAAGTAGCTATGAAATGGAGAAAGCCTAAAACATTTACACCTGAAAGAAATAAGGACATAACACTTCCACCTAAAAAAATCTTGAGATTTTTGAAAAACTGACTCCTAAGTCATTATTTATTGAGGAAATATTGGAACTTAGCAAAAACACCAGTTATTTTGTTGCAAACTTTAAAAAAAAAGTGTACATGCTCAAATGTTTATTCTTTTTGATAAAATCAGAGTCCAGAACCTTTTTGTGTTCAAAAAAATTTTCAGCCAAAAATGTTGCTCTTTGAAATCCAGGATCTGGACATTTGTATCAACCTGTATTCTTAGGGCAGGCCTCAGCAGTAAGCCTACAGGTACCACTGAGAAAAACACCCTACCCCCACTTCAGCACATAGTAAATTAAGCAATATAGTTAGGTAGTATACCCTCGGTGCACCACAAAAAACGTGCCAAAGACAGAGGACCTGAGAGCTGTTGTAGGCATGTACTCATGGTTGTGCTAAGACACTGTGGGTGCTTCTATGTGTTCATTAATGCACCGTAGTTACGGCACGTTAAGTTTAGTGCCTGTGTAATTACAGGTATTACCTTAATGTGCCATAATTGACACTTCTGCTTATTAGTGCCGGCACATATTTTTTTGGTGATGTGAATGTGCAGCAGACTAATTATATTGCGCATTAGCATGAGTTTTGTCCACTGCGGTAACGTGCAGTAGAATGAGTCTGCTGCGTTCGAAGCCTCTCCTGTAGATGCATCCTCTTACTGGTTAAGTTGATACAAGAAGGCATGGTAGGCTTTTGGTTCAGGATCCTGTCCTAGCCTGTTCAGGTCTTGGTTTGCTTTTCTTTACAAAACCTTTCAAATTAAAGCATTCACACTAGTTGAAAAGAGATTACAGTGTTGAAAAAAAAATGCTCCAACAAAAAAACCTCCAAACCAAAACCACTTATTGCCTATGTTTGGGTAGTTTGCAGTTGAAACCCCCCTCAAATGCAGGACTCTCATGCAGGGACATTTAAAATCAAGAATAATAGATTAGCTCTCCACTTGAGATGAGAGAGATCGTCCAGTGCTGTTTGTAAACCATCATTCAAAGGGGTAGTATGAAATGAAGTTGTACCACTAATTAAAAAAAATAAATTACAGTTTCCTCACAGGTTTTTTTCAGGAGGATGAGACTACACAGGGTGATTCTGATTTCACTTAGACGACACAGAACTCAGGAGCGACCCCACCAAGTCAAAAGCATTTCAGCACTGATCAAAAATGGTTTTAGACAACAAATCAAACCCATCACTTTTTATGATGTCTACTAAACTACCTATCAATGAATCCTATGGTGCTTTGGAGCCCAGAAGGCTGGAATACTAAAGAAAAAAAGAAGTTGTTATCTCAGTGTGTTCAGTGTCAATGCAGATCTCTGGCCTAGTCAAGCTCTTTTGCTTCATCCTAATGTAAAAGCTTCTCAGCCTACTTTTTTCATGCAAGTAGGACCAGAGGCTCATCAATCTCCCAGAAAATATAGGCTCATCAATCACCCAGAAATACCCCTTGTATCTGTGTGAGCTAGTCCTACAGCAAGTTACCTTTAAGCCAATTGCATTATTATTGCCTGAAGAGTAAATCACTTCCTGCTCAGCTTTATGCTTATTCTGTTTGTTCAGCATTCAGGGGATGAGTCTAACATACAGAAAGTTTAAAACAGAGGGAGAGGGGACACTGTGTTGCCAGCAGGGTAATTTATATCACAGAGAGATCTTTGGAAGTATGAGAAGTCAGGCTATTGTCACTGCAATCCATCATTTCCTCACAGTATAATATCCAGCCCACTTTCAAAGGCAGGACCTGAACTAAACAGGGCAAAACTACCAAAGAATCCTCCAATGGGAAAGCTGGGCACTTCTCTTCCTTCCCTTATCCTCTTCACTTCTCTTCCTTCCTTCCTTCCCTCTCTTGCTCCCAAAATGGGACTGGGGTTAAAAAAGAGTAGGGAAGCAGGAAGGGAGAAAACATTGGTGCAATGGTCTAAGGCAGGGGTTGGCAATCTTGGTGGAAGGCCAAAATGACCCAACTCATGTTGGCTCTACGACACGGCCACTTGTGCCATTTCTCCCTACCACCACTGCTCTCCGCCACCCAGTTGACCACTACCAAAGCCCTATCTCTGCGGTCTGGATCCAGTGGCTCTATAAGCCAGATCCAATTCACCAGCTGAAGGTTGCTAGCCCATGGCTTAAGGAGGATCACATTTTTTTAAATGATTCATATGAATGTGCCATTTCATTTGTCATTTAAACTTCTCTCTTAAAGCAAGATGGATCTTGTGCCACATCCTCGGCTTGTTTAAACTTCCGCTGTCACTCCAGAAAAGAGAATGACAGAAAAAACCATTCCTCTTTCTATCACAATCCTTTTGTCACAGCAGTTGATTAATTTTGTGTCATTGCTTGTTTTGTTATAAGATTAATTGCAAGAAGAGAGAAACTACACCACGCTGGCAAGAAAATACATCAAATTATTGTAACTCTCTAGCACCACAAAGGGACAATTGTAACTAAAATGAAGTCTCAGACCAATAGTGAAGTTCAATTGGTTTCAGTCGGTTGTGGTACATGTTAAGCCAAATGAAAGGATACACTCGCTTGGCAGTGCTCATTCCCCACACCTGGTACCTCTCATTGCTATTACGGCAAAGGTCTGAAGGGCTGGAACTTCTCTCTAACACTCGAAGCAAGCAAGATATTTTTTACATGTCACATAGACCCATCAAAGACAAAGAGCTTTATAAAATAAGGTCAAACTCTAAAAAATAGTCAATTGGAGGTAAGGAACAGGTTTTTTTTTTCCAGAGGTAAGGCTAATATGTAAAAGAAGACAAATCTAAATTATTCTTGTAACGAGAACAGAATTCATTTTCATATCAGCATTTGTAACTGCGAAGGCACCAAGTCTCTGCTGTGTCCTCAATAGAAAACACAGATGTTTCCCTGATGTCACAAGTTTTAGGCTTCCCTCCTTCTATGAAGTTCAGATTTTGTTGTTCCTCATAAACATAAGCTTGCCATAATCACTGCACAAGGTCATCCTTGAGCCTCCCTATATTTAAGGCTCTGCTGCCAGACCACCTCAATTTCTGGAGGCTAGTAATGAGGCAGCCAGAGAGACTTATAGTGACTGTTGAACCAAAGCCATGTGCCAACATCAACCAAGAATAATTACCTTGGCTAGTCAAACCAAGGCTTTAGCATCTGAGCTTCATGAAGACTCAGCAAAACAACGGACATTCTTGCCACCTTAACACATAGGAAATTGTGTTAAGTTCCTTATTTGTGAAGGATGTAAGACTTCCCGGACCATTTTCCCCTCAACTGTATGTTGCCAAGTTTTGTTTTCAAGTGAGGCTTATACCTTGAATACAAAGCTCTAAACATCTGTCAAGTCAACAAAAGAAAGCAGTGGAGGATGACAGATAAGCTTTGTCATGATTTGTTCTTTCTCCAGGTAAACTAAGGAAAACGGAAACCAAAACCCCTAAAGGATGGCATCCATAGATGTTGTTCTTGTGATTAAATTTACCTTGCTAATATGAGTCATTAGAATAGGTAAATTAGTTATATGAGGCCCAACCTCTGTCCTCAGTTCCCAGTTTAGCTGTTGAGGATAAGGAATAGGAATAGGGTGAGAAGGCAATGTGTAAGGGTAAGGAGGATCTTCTCCATCACAGAAGCTCTTTTGGCCGCAACCTTAGTTGTCTTCTCATCCTTATAGCTTGGTGGAAGAACCGGACAAAGCCATGTGTCAATACCAACCAACAATAATTATCTGGTCTAGTGCAGATCTTCATCCTCCTCCTCTCCTTATTGCTCTGAGCTCTGCATTGCCCAAGGATATCTCCTGGGAATCCCTCTCCAAATCCTCCCTTTTTAGTACTTGGGATTGGCCAGAGGATCCAACCTCAGAAATAGATTGCTTTCACTAGATGAACAACAGTAGGTCCCTGCCATGGAAGGTGTATGAACTAAGGCCTGAGTCCTTTGGCCCGAGTCAGAAAGAAGAGAAGCCAGTCAGCCACTAGTAGCAAGAGACATTTTACAGAATTGGCCCTTACAGGTAACAGTAGAAACCAAGCTAATAAAAGACACGAGACAATTTGCACATCGAGGACCAGGACCTGCAGCTGCAATGTTTCCCAAAATGAGAGTCGGGAATGAGATTCACTGGTTTGGGATTCAGTAAGAAGATAGATAACTCGCCAAGTCCTCTATTATTTATCGCCTTCAGAAGCCCAAGGAAAGAGCAGAACAAAATGGAAGACACCCTCGTCCAGTAGCAGCTCCACAGGTGGTTAATTAGATTACTTGCCTTTTGATCTCAGACTGAGTTCAGTGAGTTAGAAGGGACAGCTCTAACTTGTACAACACATTAGCTGACTGTTTGTTGCAAACTGTCATTCAGCAAACTAACTTCTCTCTGAAATTCAAGAGTAAGCTCAATAGTTTATTGCTTATTCAAAGGATCTTTTATGTTTCAGATTCATAACATTTGGCTGACGTTCCACTTCAAGTCTTTCATGCTGCTGAGCCATCAGATGCGAAAGAGCTGCCCTTTAAATAGGACCCACCTTCTCTTCCACATCTTTTTCTGCTGAGCTTTAGATAATCCTCCATCCTTCTAGTTCATTTGTATTCTGTTGATGGCAGAGATTTTTTAATAGGTGTCAACTCAGCTCTAATACTGAAGGTGCATCAATAATTGAGGGTCAAATCTCATTGCTTGCAACAAAGCTCATATATAAAAATATATTTTTTTGCTTTGTGTTAAGTCATCACAAAGCCTAAATTAATCCTCATCTCCCACTGGGTAGCTTTGCTAACTGGAGGGCATCAAGATACTGGAAAAGCTGTTGATCACTGCTTCAGTTTCCACCCTGTGAAAATGGAATAATGATGGTGATGATGGGGATTATTACTACTACTAGTACTGTATAAAACTCTCATTTATCCATACACTGTTATGTCAAATCAACTTCTAAGAACAGTAGGACAGGGATTGTTTCTTGCCAAGAGTCTACATAGCATCTAGCACAGTGGGACCTAATTCAATATGCATTTTATATTACATATTACACCTCCTATGTAATAGAAAGTACCATGGAGGCAGATTTTATTAAGTGGTGCTAATCCAAGGCCCCTCCAGGTGAGCTGAGCTCTTCAGTATTCATAAATGCAGGTAACTGTCATCAGCATTTGGGGCAAGTGGGCAGTTGCATTGTACTAGACTGACCCGAGAACAATGCACCAACAAAAAGCAATTGCGGCGTTCTGGATGTTGCTGCCTCTTCTGTCAGGCGTTCCCAAGCCGCACTTATTTTTTTGTGTTGGCTGTTTATCCTTGCAAGTCCTTTTTCCTCTTCCTTCTGCAATGTCCCCAGTGAGCGTCAACATGCTTTTAGCAAAACCACCTTGCTTTGCATCACTTAACCTTGCCCCTACCCCTGACACTGTCGCTTCTCCTACATGAAAACCCCAAAGGACTGGCATTCAACACTTTAGCTGTGGAAACAAGCCAAGCATTTTGCACAGATTTTCCACTTAATTCTACACCCCCCAAAATATTTTGCACTAAAGGTCCATGACAAGGAATTGCTGGTTCCTTCTTGGATTTTCCCTTGATTCTAAGAATTAGTTCCTGGGGGTTTTTTAACAACCTATTATATAACATAAAATAGTAAAGTGGATTGTGAATGTCGTTGCTTTTTCATTCCAGTTTTTTAACTGATTTATACTTATGATGCCCAAGGGGCAATAAAAGATCCTAAACCACAATGGATTAATCTTCAGTTCATACCCTAAAATGTCAGATGCCCTTGAAAAGCTGAATTACAGAATTTGCCACATTTAATTTGCAGCCTGCTAAGAAAAGTTTCACCCTTCCTTCCATCTTACTGCTGAATTTATGGTAGAAGCTTGCTTTTACTGACACTAATGCTATTTAAATGTTCTTCCCCAAAACAATAAATGCATGTGAAGTAAGGGAGTGAAGCAGATTTTGGAGTGTTTTATTCTTTAATCTGGAGCAATGCATATGAGAAACCACATTTTGTATTCAATCAAACTTTCTTTATCTTGTAATAAATATTAATTTCCCAACTGAGCTGCTTTGCATTATATCCCTGATTCTCCACTACAGCTTGCAAATAATGGATTATATAGTCATTGTAGACATTTTATTATTAAACACACAAGCTCTTTTATTCAATTTATTCTACAGAGCAATTGTCTGGCAGTAATATTACCTATTTATTTTAAGGACAAACCTAGTTCTGCCACTGACCTCTTGTTTAAGTGATTTTGCTTCTCTGTACCTCATCCCACCATTCAGTAGGATGATAAATAATGCTTGGTTCATCTTGCTAACAAAGAAAACTGTATATACTTCATCCTCATTGAACTCTAACCAATGAAAGTTTTGTCTCTTCATCAATTAGACAAGACAGAACATATTTTTTGGCAGCATAAAATACATATTTCATGCATAAAAAAAGAATTGTGTATGGATAATGTGTGATTCATGAATCACAAGGGATGCACTTTAAACTCAAATAATTCATTACATATGATGGTTGTTGGGGCTCCTACTTCTCCACCAATCTTGTCTATCTAAAAAGTTTACACTTCACTGCCACCTAAAAAAGCTAGTCCTGAATTCTGGCACTGTTGTCCATAGAAGCTGTATTTAAAAAAAATGAAAATATATCTATTTAGAATCTTTTCTTTACAAAAAGTACCCTGGCAATTTAACAAGCAAAGAGGTCCTAGGCACAACATCAATAAATATGCTGGAATTGAGGGTCACAAAATATAAGATTTTTAATGGGCATAACTGAATGCTGTGATTGAGAAAAAAGCACCCAGCAGAAACCCAGGACAGATTACATTATACTTCAAAAAGCACCCTTCATTTGAAAGTATGGAAATGCACATGAATTCACTATACAGCCTTAATTCTGACTGGCAATTGATATAAACTACCTGTCTTCCTGGATTTGTTCTTATATGTCTGAAGTATGATATATGTTGAAGGTTGAGGGATTACTTATATATATATATATATATATATATATATATATATATAAAGGACGTTGGCTCATGGCCCACTGTAACTTAAAGAATGTGTGGGTGGAATATCAAAAAAAAAATCTGTGAGAAAGCAAAAGGCTGTATTTGATGAGTCATCACCGAACAGTTTTGTTCTTTTGAAACCACTGCTATGATCTGAGACTGCATGCTCACATTAGAGTTCATTAGGAAAAAATATGAAAACCTGTGGATTTTTTCCTTCCCATTTTAATTTTTTCTTTTGGTAATTTTCCATCTGAATCTGTATCTGCAAAACACATTTTTCTTCAAATTAGGCTTAATAATTGCTATGGATTTGGAATAAAGACTGCTGCCAGTTAACACTTTTGTACACACATATATGTATACATATCCCCAGAGCCAGCCTGAGCAGGGTGCAGGGCCCAGGGCAAATCAGCTCATGTGGGGCCATGCCCCACTCCAATCCCACGGGCCCCGGACCTGAAGAAGGTGTTGCCGCCATTGGCGGTGGCCGTGGCAGCAGCGGCAGGGGTGGGTAGCAAGTGGCTGGATGCAGAGTTGCTGCTCTGCCCAGCTCCGCGGGGCCCCCAAAGTGCGGGGCCTGGGGTGGTTGTCCTGATTCGCTCCCCCCCTTCGACAGCCCTAAATATCCACATACCCACATACACACAATCATATATTTATCTACACAAAGACCAACACATGCATATACCTACATATGTATACATATATCCTTTTCCTAACCTCCCCTTTGCACCTTCTTCCTGTTCCTACCTCAATCACGCTTGATTCTTTGAAATTCCTCCTTAGACTAAAATTCTTCCTTAAAGACCTTTAATGTTAACCCACAAACTGTAGTAGACAGTGAAGTTAATGTGAACTATTTATCCTCTAAATTGTGTCTTTTTTTGTGTATGTAGAATCAAGTAATGCATACATAAGCCAGATACATGTGTTACATTTCTACTGGGATAACTGCTACTCTTCCAATAGAAATTGCCAGCATACAGATGTTCAGTCAGCTGCTCCTAGATGAAACATGTCCTATCAGCAAGAAACTTCTTCCACCTTCACACTTGGAAGATTTCTCTGCAAGATTTCCCTTGATAGGATGAATGCCTGTACGCTTGACTCTTCTGTGATTTGGAAGAACCCAGCTGCTGCTGCTCTCCCATCCTTCCCCAAACTAGGATGCACCATGGGGAAGGCATGGGGAGCAGGGGAGAGGGAGTACCTGGCTACAGGCTGAAATGCCTGTATGCTCCTTCTCTTGAGAAGATTTCTGCTTCTGCAAATTTCTCAGACATTTTCAGTGGTAGAAATGAAAGCCCATCGTGGCCACTGCTGGCACTCAAGCAATGGAAGTCCTACTTAGAGGCTGCCTCACACTGAAACTACCACTCCAAACACTCCTGAACTGTGCAAGTTTGGATATTTAGAGCCTAACGATGTAAGAGTTCAGGGAAAGCTCCCCATTGACTTCAGCTGCTGTTGAATCAGACCCTAGACATATAAGATGTCTCCCAGGGTAGGTACACAATAATATTTTCTGTCTTCCAAGCATCTGGACAAAAACATGAATTGATACATAAAGACTTATCTACAGTATGAGAAGGTATGTCAGTGGTGGAAGCTCAGTTTTAGAGAATTTCTGTGCAAACTGTAATATTTGTACCAGATACCATTTTCTTACTCCCTCTTTATAAAAGAACAATCTGGGTAAGGCATATGTAAAAGGATGATAGACTATGCTACAGTAAAAGCTGAATTATAAATAAAATCTGCCCAAACGGATACATAATGAAACATTCACACTATCTGTAAATAGCATTAGTCTCATCATAAAATATTACAGCGCTAATAGGAAGCCTACCAGAGCAACCAGATTCAGTTATTGAAAGCAAGGGTTCTGGCACCATTTTCATTGGCTATATTTATAAGCCTCTCCTTAATGAATTTTACTTACAGTGAATGCCTGTATGCTGTGTGAATGCATAATTGACCATTTGCAATCACGGTGTCTAGAAAATAAGGAATGAATGCTATTAAGAGTATGCTTTGGAAACCTTTCTTTTTGCTTCTTGACAGGATAGAATTGCTACACGAATTTAGCATCTGCTGCGATGATTTGTTACCACTCTGAAATGGGGAAGTTGTTGGCGATGGTGGCAGTAGTACTAGTTGTTATAAAAATAATACCAACAACAATGATTAGCACCCTTGTCTGGTTTAGCTCTTTTTTAATCAACATAAAAAATTCTCTAGTCATTTCTTTGCAAGTGTTGCACAGTATTTTGGGGGAGGTGGGGGAGCCTTCAAGTAACATATTTCACAGTGGAAAACACAGCTAATGATTATCCTTTGCCTGGAAATAGGATACTCTAGATAAATGGGGAAGGGGATGCACATAACAGGGGAAGAGTGAAATTTTCAGTCTCCCAAAGGGCCCTAGATGTCCAGTTTCCATGTATAATTTAACAGGAATCGGGTGACCAAATCCTACAGGCAGCTTTGAAAATCTCAGTGCAAAGGTTTATATCTGCAACTGTCCAAGAGGGGAAGGTTGATTGCTCTGGGAGACGATGCATTCATATTTTCAGTGGAGCGGAAGGGACTCGCATAGACCCATAGACCTCGGAGGGTTCCAGGCGGGTGGGACAGATCTCAAGAGTCATCTTGTCCAAACACCTGCATGAATTCAGGAAAGCTATTCCTAAACTGTCTCTATCAAATGCTTTTCCACCTTCCTTTTGAAAACCTCAAATGAAGGAGATTCTACAAATTCCCTAGGCAGCCTGTACCACTGCCTCTCTGTTCGCACATTAAGGCCACTTTTCCTGAGTTAATCTAAATCTGCTTTGCTGCAATTTAAAACTGTTGCCTCATTGTCTGCCCTTTGTAGCAAGGGAGAACAACTATTCTCCTTCTTCTTTATGGTAGCATTTCAAATATTTGAAACCTGCTGTCATGCCCCCCTAAATTACTTTTTGCCCAGCCTACATTTACCTAGCTCTCTCAGCCTTTCTTCAGATGACTTACCTTCTAAATCCCTCTAGCACTTTTTCTGCCTGCCTTTGGACAGCTTTCTCCATGTCCTTCCTAAAATGTAGAGTCTAGCACTCCACACAATACTCTAGCTAAAGCCTAACCAGTGCCTTACCTCCCATGGCTTACACCTGTTAATGAACCCCAAAATTACATTTGCTTGCTTTATGTGACTCATGTTGAGCCTGTCATCCACCAAGACCCCCAGAACCCTCAAATACAACCTAGCTACCATATTCTTTAAGAACAAAGATAAAAATCCTGCTCTGTGATGCACAGGTAGGATAAATGGGTGGAGGAAAAGAACATAAGACTCTCTTCAATGACTAACATGGCTTCCATCTTTCCAATGACCTTTGATAACCTCTATTGGAAAATAATTGTTAACTGAGATTACATGATTGTACACAAGGAGACTCTATTTAAACGTATGTTGCAATCCAAGTCCTTCTTTCCCCATCTCGCTATACAGTTCAATTATTAAATAATTGAAAATTTGATTTGCTGACAACCCCCAAAATACCAAAACCAAAATTGAAACAAACCCATATTTTAGTTTGAATTAAGATTATGATCAATGATTTTTCTTCTGCTTTTTAAAAAATAAATGGAAAGAAATTTCAAAATCATTCAAGCCCCAAAATATAGGAATAAAAGAGGTTTCAACAGGTCATGAACTACAGTTCCTTGCTTAAGGCAGGATTGTCTGCTTAAACAGTCTCTGACAAGTGTTTGTCTGATTTCCAGGCTTCCACCTAAAGACATTTAGTGATGGAGACTAGACTCCACAGTTTCTTTATATAAACTCTTCCAGTACTTAATCACTGCCATAGAAAGTTCCTCCTACTATCTAATCCTGCTACAATTCAAACCCACTATCTCTTGCCCTAGCCCTGTGAACACAGGGAACAATTGATCACCACTACTGAACAGAGTGGAAGAATCAATCATGCCGCTTGCATACAATATTACAATATTCTATTATACTGCTGGCTTTTTTTCTTTCTGGACCAATTTTCCATGTAGACCCATGCTTTTTTGCAGTACCTGCAGCAAAGCTAGTTGTTCCCCATTCCATATTTGTGCATTTGGTTGTTTCTTCCTAAATATATGACTTTGTGTTTCTCTGTACTGAACTTTATCCTATTTTAATTCAGGCCAATTGTTGAGTTAATCATTCTGGTTTAGATCATTTTGAATATTACTCCTATGTGCTCAAGTGTCTTGAACCCAACCCTGCTTGGTATCTTCTGCAGATCTACTAAGCACATGCTCAAGACTACCTCTTAAACAATTAATGAAGATACTGATCAGTAATAGACCCAAACTGACCCCTTGGGAAATCCACTTGATACCTCTTCCCAGTTTAATAATGGGCTATGGATGACTACTTTTTGAGCAGAGTTATACAGCTAGTTATGTACCTACATCCTATTGTAGTTCATGAAGACAGGATTTCCTTAGTTTGCGTATGAAATGAAGTCAGTCTGAATAAAAAAAAATCAATTTTTTTCATTTTGAAAATGCTTCATTAACATTGATTTAAAAAAAAAATTTATTGTTTCTATATGAGCAATTTGATGAAGCAAAACCAAAATAGAGAAATATTTTATCCTCAATCTTCTTTCTTGGCTGAAAAAAAAAAAGTTTTGGTTGAATTTCTTGCAATTCCAGTAAACAATCCCAATATATACCAGCACATACAAAACTTATTCTGAAGGGTTTCATGGATGGGAACTCTTATGTTTCCTTTTTTATTTGTTGCTGCAGAGGTACATTTTTTTGCTAAAAAACCTGTCTCAGTGCAAAACCTGTAGCACATTTATTTAATTTTAAAAATCTTGATATATCCTGAGTGATGAGTTACATTTTAATATGTTGGATACATCTCTTCTGTTTCTGTACTTGAAACAGAAGCAGAGAACGCTCATTAATGTTATTAGGACTTGTACATTATAATACTGCTGATAAAGCATTCTCAGTCCTGTGGTCCGGAAAATAAGGAGAGGGTACAGGTCAGCTAGAAGAGACTTTATAAAACAGAGATATTTGCAGAGAAATCGCAAACCTTACCTTTGACTGTACAAACAATTGCAAAGCAATGTCACATACTAGTAAAAAAAATCAGAGAATAAAAGCCAACTGAAAATCAGATTATCAAAAGCAAGTATATTCAAGTTTAGAGGTCTTCCGCCATACTCTTACTATTTTGCATTCTTCAATCTTCACTTATTCCTACATTAAACCACAAAACAAGCTATTTATGTGCTTTCTAATTATGATACAAAAATAGTCCTTATAAACAGAAAACAACCAGGTCTTTTTTCCCCCCACCTATAAACATGGATGTTTGTTCACTCCTACTGGATCTTCAATATGCATCGTGCCTTGTCACTATTAAAATACACCATTTAGATATGACTGTCACAATATTTGGAATTATATTTATTCTCCCTGGATGTTATACTGTAGAAATAGCTTAACTCTTCCATATGCTCCAGTGTGGATAGCCTTAGAAAAGTGAGAGATAAAGGTACCTGGACTATTTAGCTTCAGTTGTAAATACTGGCAGTAAAAATTAATTAACTAGTTCATAAATATGCTAAAAGACTTCCATTAGCCCCCTGAACTAGGGTGAATTTCACAGACTGAATGTCTGTTGGACTCCTGGCTAATCCACTTCAAACTTTTCTATCAAAGATTACATACAACTTAAAGGAAATATTGACTTTTATGGTCAACATGTGGTACTGAGAATTCTTCAGCGAATGGCACTGCAGGCATGATCCCAGCATATATCCATGATGGATTATCTCAGCATCTGACAGGTTACATCTCATTGGTCAGCTCCTCAGCAGACTGGAGATTCATTTTTGCCATATGAAGGAATAGGTGATTGTTCATGTTGCTTTCCATTTTTATTTTCTAAATGGCTAGTGTGTTAAAGAGTTCAAATTGATCATCAGGGATAGACAGTAAACATAAACCAGTTTAAGTTATCAGAAACTCATTTAAGCCTGTAGCAGCACAGAGGGTCAGTGCACATAAACCAGTTTGAAAATGGCTGAAACCACTTCAAGATAAACCTGGTTGAATGTAGTATCTGACTTAACTGATTTGGGTCAAACCAGTTTATGCAATATCTGTCCCAAACCCCTTCCTTGTTTAAGGTAAATCACAGTCCCCCAGCATCCCAGCATGCTCTCTGGGCTGGGTGGGGCTCTCTGCTCCACAGCATGGCAGGCCCCTCCCCTCTGCCCCCTGGCTGGAGCCTGGCAGAGACTGCAGGTGTCTGCCAGGCTCCCTCCTGCTCTCCTCCTCCCCTCCCCATCCCCTCTGCCTTACACAGACACACAGCATTAGCTAGCAGACCACATGCTGGCTATGATCTGTGCTATAGCAGATGGGACAAAGGCAGAATCAACAGGTGGCTGGTAATGTCCCTCTGTTGTTTTCTTAATGGGCTGATAAACACTGAGTTAGGGATGATAAACAGTCTTATCAATTCCCTGCTGGACTGGTCAGAAGGGGGGCAGGGGGAGGTGGGGCTACCTATCAGAGCATCCTATCAGGGCCTGGCCACACCCCTCTCAGCTCAGCACTGTGAAAGGGAAGGGAGGACTGCTCTAGCTTCCCCTGGCTTCTAGCCTGAGCCCCTGCAGGCATTTTCCTGCATGTCTGGGATGTCTGTGCAGTTACAAAGCCTAGCCAGGTAGGACTAACCTGCAAAGATTGAATCAATTCAGGCTCGAGCTTTTTGAATGTCTGTCCCTAGCCGAGAAGACAAGTGTCTCATGGCTGCCTTTATAGGAAGCAGACAACTTCAAGATGCACTTACTTGAATCCTGTGCTGGCAATAATGCCAGTTCCTAGAGTAGTTGCAATATTCAATGCAGCCCCAGCATTGCAATATTTACATCTAGGGAGGCATTCTTTCAGTTTCTTAGCACCTTTTATTTTTGGAGGAAGCTAAAGGGCTTATTTTATCAAATCCCCAAATACCAATAACCATCAATGTATGATATGTGCTTTGATTTGCAGGCATGAAGAGGAATGAGTAAGTAAGTCACAAAGATATTAAAAATAGCATACATGGGATGAAAAATGTTTTCATTTTATCATTATTATTATTATTATTATTTATTCATTTCTTTACATCTCATTGGCTCATTTTTTCATTGAATGAGCAACATTTCATCGCAGAAATTCTAGTTTCAATGGAATCATTGGGGTACCTAAAATTCAGCATGTGCTTATACACATCGCTGAACCAGGACCTCAGAGGATAATTAATGCCATATCTGAATTGCTCCAAGATGTCCAAAACATGGGAGTATGCAGGCTCTTTCCACTCCTGTGATTTTGGGTATTGGTTTGAACAGCTCTGGACAAGATGAATAATAGCTGAGTTTTACCCAGTATGCACAAGGAAATACAGAAAGCTATGTTGGAATTCAAGGGCATTTCTCCCCCTCATCCCACGTACATTTTTAAAAGTCTTCATTATGCAAAACATTTGGCATAAATATGTGTTTTTACCGCATAAGCTGTTTTAGTCCATTGGGTAAATTTAACACTTTGAAATAATGTACATATTTATCGATAACTAATAAACCAGGATCATCTTTGGTAGCAGTCTCATATAGCTAATACATCATTACAAATGCGATTGCCTATTTTTTTTTGTCAAAGAAACTAGACATTTTCAGAAGGGAAAGGCTGAAGAAGAAAGTTTCTAACAATCTTTAGGCTTTACATTTTAAATCCTTGTCATCTGTTAATGATAGCCTTAATGTTACTACACTGTAGCAGTGACTTTTCCTATAAATGCAGAAGGAAAATATAAACATTTTTATTCAAGGCTTATTTCACATCCTAAGAGGTGTTATAAGATGTTACATTCTTAGCATGTATATAGTGACATATGAGTATGAGAAAAAAATATAAGGCATGTGAATTTAGAAGCTATTTTAAGCATATTCATGATGAATATTTGTAATGGTGGTTTCTGCAATATGCATATCAGAGACACTGTAGTAACATCCAGGATGTTCCAGTAAGTATCTGTATGCAATACAGAAGCTATTAGCAGAATCATGTTGCTTTTGTAGAATTTGGTCTTGTCATTGGATTGCTTCCTGATTATCTAAATTATAGATACTTTATTATTGTTGTGCCACCACTGGTTTTCATGTTATATAATGCACAGCCCCCCAAAACTACTGAAATTTGCTATTGTCATATGTAGCTTGATATTCCACAATGCCTTATGACATGAAAAAATAAGACATCAAATTTAGCATGGCAGTGTTATTGTATTAGTGAATGGGATATTCTGATTTCAGTCCATAAGCAGACATTACACATCACTCATTGTATACATCTCTACTTAGTTTCGATCTGAGCTAATGGTCCTTTTAAGTAAAGCTGGGAAAGAAATTTCAGTCCAAATTTGATTAATTAATTTAATCAATGAATTTAAATATTAAAAATACACTTTCTTGGCGTCTGTACTCTTGATATATATCATGATGTCTTATAATTTTATTGTTAATCATACAGATGCGAAATCTCCAAAATTCTAGTATTATAAAAGCCTTTGTTTGTCTGTCTGTCCGTCTATAATGCTTCATTTGCACTGTGACTGGCTTCTCAGCAGTCAATCAGAGTGCTCTAGACAGATAGAGACAGAAGATGGAGTGCTGCCATGACAACTGGTGATGGGGGCTGGAGTGGAGGGCTTGTCCTTGGAGGCAGAGGGGGACGGTGGGGACTGGAGCACCGCAATAATGGAGGGGACAGAACGGTGGGGCGAGGCCAGTGGTGCTGGCCTCTCTCCCATGGGTCTGCTTCTTGGTGCTAGGGGCCATGCGCCCTCCCCCCACCCCTGCCACAGCTGGCAGGGAGGGGAGGCGGTGGGGAACAGGGAAGGACAGAGGGGGGCAGAAGGGGAGGGGGGCCTATCAGTGGCTGTGCCCTGCCACAGCTGCGACCACTGCCATGGTTGTGGGCCCTGGGCCTGGTCCAAAGTGACAGGGGAAGACAGGGAGAGGCCCTGGCCTTAGCCCAAAGTGTGGGGGGGAGGCAGGGAGCAGCCCTGGACTGAAGGGGAGTGGGAAAAGGGCCCAAAGCAGGAGAGCAGAGCCAGGGAATGGCCCTGGCCCCAGCCTGAAGCAGGGAACAGCCCAGGCCCCAGCCCAAAGCGAAGCAGGGAAATGGCCCAAGCCCTGGCCCCAGCACCAGCCCCAGCCCAAAGTGGTGGGGAGAGGCAGGGAGTGACCCCAACCCAAGGTGGGGGGTGGGGGGAGGGAATTAGACACAGGCCTCTGTCCCCACCCATCATTCTTGATGGGCAGTTTTCTAGTTATTTAATATAAATACCATGATGTATTATCTATGAAAAAGACAAATAAATCATGATCTGCTTCAGAATCATGGGCAAATAGCACACTGTATCTATAACTACCTTTCAATGACCTCTACGTAATTGAAATGATCCTCATATTGCAATAATTGAGACTGTGCCTGCAGTTCTTCATACCACTTTATTTATTTCATTTTCTTTTGTCTGTAAAAAAGTTCTCCATGAAGAAACTTAATAATTGCAACAGCCTAAAGCTAGACACACATCCATAAAACAACATTCAAATCAACAAAGGACATGAACAAGCAAGAAAATAAAGCAGAAATTCATTTACTTCTTTTGGCCAAGCCTTATAGTCTACGTGCATATAGGTATGTAATGGGATTTAGGGAAATACATATGCTTAGAGTAACCTGAAAAGCATATATTGAGTTTGAAAGCTTGTCTAAGTTTTTTCCAAACATGCAGTGTGTCCAATAAAAGATATTTTATCCCCACCACAATCCTTGTCTGTCTTATATTTTGATGTAAAGCTTTTAAATTATTCCTTTTTGAATTCTGAAAGCACATTGTCGTCCTGAAAAAAGTGACATTTCCGAGTAAAATCATTTCTCTCATATATAGGGATTTCAAACACTTTCATTGCTCTCACAGTTCAGGAATTATTGAAAAGATCTGAAAGCATATTTAACTTTCTTCAGGAGTTTCCAGATCTTTTCCACCAAACCTACCTAAAACAGATGAGCACCTTAATATAGTATTCTTTTGGAAGAATGGTTTCAAACATGACATCAAGAGTTTCCATGACAAAAATTGGGTGTTGTAAAACCATTAATATTATACAAGGAATTTTTTTTTCCACACAAGTGTTCCTGAACTGGGAGGTTTTGGTGGGAAATGATCAGTTCTGATTTGCAGACAATGAAAACATTTTTAATTTTGTTTTTGACAAAAAACCCAACAAAAAACAGTTTCTCTACCATTTCAATGGAATTGAATTGTTTTTACCACAGTTTTTCAAGGGAGAAAATTTGTGATGGGAACTATTAATTTATGTAGTTGCACGTAGTCTTTCTACATCATTCTTTGTTTAGCAACGTAGTTATAATTTATATTATAAGTACCAAGCTGCTTTTGAGGGCAGCAGAGCTGAAAACCTTATGCCTAGAAGAAAGATTATTTTAGCTAAGCCTTATTAAACCTTCAATAATAGAACAGGACTAGTAAACTTCACTTTCATTTCTGGCCACCTTTGCTGTAAACTAAATGATTGTCTCACAATAAAGCCATTTATCTCTGAACCCAACACCTATCCTTGAAAGATCTTTATGAAAACTTTCATAGGAAAGGTCAAACTCCTTTGCTGAAACTTGTATAGCGGTGAGCTTTGAAATGCAGAATAGACCACTTGGGAGACGACAGACTCGTGTATTAGCAAGAATTTCTCAGAGAATCCATATGCTAACAGACATTCATTGTAGGAAAAAGACTAACTCAGTTCAGTTGACCGCACTACCTATACGATACTGATGGCCTGTTGCTTTGCTCTTAACAACTTGTTGCCCATACCCATAAATCTCTCATCACTGGCATATATTGTTAGGCTAAGTTACATATAACACACTAAAATCTGATCAGACTGACATATCTGAAAGCATTGAGTCATTTCAAACTTAAATTTTTTATTAAAAAAATCTCCCAGATTATATAATATCAAGCTTTGTGTGGAGAAATAACAGAATAAAACAGCATTGTATTCAAAGCTTAGCTAAACCCTTCTGGAGCTAAACATTCAAGTCAACAGCAGTTTTTAGATCACAAGCAACCTTTTACCAATCTGTCCTAGACAGCCTCTAAGACCATAAAAAATTGTCTGATAATCTATTTATGCTTAGCAGACTGACACAGAATAAGTGAAAGCTCTGTATTTAGGCTGATAATGAGATTTCTAACCTGGATTCCAGCACACGCTGTCTATATGCTGAGTAGCATCTGGAGTTAAATTTGAAATGTGTTAAACCAAAAATGTATTATTAATACATAGTTACTGAAATGCAGGTATTAGAGAAAAATAACGGCACAATATGTATTTGCTGTTGCAGAATTTAATGTGATTATATGAAATGTTTATTCATTTGGATAGAGGTGTTCTAACGTTTTCTAGGAGCGGACATCCGAGGGAGAAATCTCATAATAGTTCCTAAAGAACTTTGTGACTCTATCATGCCTGTTCAATGGGCGCATTTAGAAATTTCATAGACACACTATGGCACACTTGTCCCATATTTTTGTTTCCAGGTGTTTGATCATCTGTTTCACCTGGAACACACACAAGAACGGGAGAAAATATCCATTTCTTGACACTGCTGACTCCACATGTTACTATGGGAAGGTGCATCTTTTTAGGGTGTACAATATCAGTTTGTGGAGTTGGCTTTAAAATACTGGCAGAAGAGGTCATCTCCTGTGGCAGAAAAATATGATGAGCAGCAAAACGTATTAAGCCGTTTGTGTGGGGGAATATGGGCTGATGGTGTGGGAAGCTGCCTGGGAATTCAAAAGTTTAAATCTCTATGCCCTCTTCTACCAGCTCCAATTCAGACACGTTGCTTTCCCCTGCTGTAATGCTAACCTTCCTTCCCTAGCGACTTCAATTTTAACAAACTTTTTCTAACTAAACAGAGGCCTATTCTTCTATAGGAAACATCCGGCAAATATTTAAGTTAAAAGCCTTATATAGAATGTATTTTGTTACATGTTTTTCTCTAAAATGTTTCTACCCTTACCCCCTTTTTATTCCATGTATGCATATGTACTTTGCACTCTAATACAATCCCATTTCATTTTACTCCCTATACTGTTTTCCCATTGGATATTTCTCTCTCTCATCCTCACTAATTCCTTTATTCAGTCCCTTTTAAGCAGAAACTGTGTCTAATAATGTTTGGGTAGGAACTGAACTTTCAAATTCATCCTACTTGAAAGAGTTCAATACGAGCCCTTTCCTAATAGCAGTTCAATTTCTTGCAGTATTATATTTGTCATGTATAGTCAGTCAACTGATAAGAAAAATTATGAGCATTTTGGTGCCAAATCACTATGCTGTTATTTGGCTGCTTTTCATAGGCATTAGGTCTCTGTCCAAATGAAAATTTACTAACAGTGTTTTATTTAAATAAATGAAAAAGAGCTTTGTCTGCAAAATAAACCATTGCTTTGTAAATGACGCTGTTCTCCCTTTCCAACAAAGGTATGAGAGAACATTTTTAAATGAAAGACTTCCAGAAATGATATATTTGTTATAAAATAGTGACAAATCATCTAGAACCAGTCTTTTTTACAACCTAAAAGTTGCAAACTAATTTGACAAAAATGGTGACTATGTCCAAGTTTCAACATGAAGGGAGTTTGTATAAATTATGGTTAATTTTCAAAAATAAGAATTATTTTAACCAGACTTAAATGTTTGACAAGCCACTGCGAATCTGATGTAAACAGTGGGCTTGCTTCAATAGTAAAATGAAACTTCCAAGTTAATAGTAATCTAAAAATAATATAAAAAGACTCAAAAACAATAAACAAAAAACAAATAAATGGAAAAATATCAGCAGTTATTTTATCCTCCAGAGGCCACCATCTGTCCTGCTCCTTCACAATGCTTTGCTTCTCATTGACCCCAGTGGGACTATCCACAGCATAAAGTGTTACTCAGCATGAGTTAATAACATAATCTGCCCCCACCTTATTAACCAAATTTGAATATACGCGATTGTGTGAGTGCCTAAAGGAATGCTGAAAGTGATTTAGCTGTACCGAAATCTCACTATAGGATTTTTATATAAAAGGAAGATTACAGAAGTTTCCAACAGCCAGGAAGTTATTATGCACAATAAATAAGAATCCACAAATTAAATGGAGACCAAGGATAAACAAAATCATGCAACTGACCTTGCAGACAAAACATGGAGCCCTGAGCCAACATGCGCTTTATGTCTATGAGTAATCCCATAGAGAAAGCAATATTTCCTCTGCATAATTAATAAAAACCAAGCCTGAAACCAATTCCTATGAAATTACTCCAGATTTCAGTCATTTTAAGTAAGAAAAGAACTGGTTCCATCCAATTCTTATAAAAAGGGGACAATACCAAAATCCCTTTACTCTTCACATTCTCCTTCTCTGCAACATTCATCTTTTGAACCCAGAATATATATCATAAGGGTCTTTGACCTATGTGCTCATATTTCCTTATGGTGATTAATGGATGAATAAATGAATCCAGTATGAATGGATACACCTCCATCCCATCTGAATGGATAAAGCTTTGGTATGCTAAATCGAAGTCTTGGATTTGACCACCTATGAATGTTGACATACATAAGATTTAGAGCCAAGTGTTCATACCTGTACACAAACTTGTGCAAGATCAAGTTTCCTCAACAATGTAATTGAAAAATGCCTGTTATATTAAATGCAGTTTAACTTACTCCTTTGGAAATATCTAAATTTACTTCTTACACTAGAAAGAGGAGGTGCCAGTTCATGGGCTATATTTTGTTTTATTTACTGTGCTTGTGCTTGCATCTGTGTATCTCAACAGTATAAGTGTAGTTTCATTAGATCTGATGTGTAGGCAACATTAGATTTCAATGAGTCCTATTGAAACTCATAAAGAGATGTTCCTTCTTCTGATTCAGTGGCTGAATCAGCCAAAAAACACAGGGTAGGAAAAAAGGATTATCATCAACTCCATCATCAACTCCAGTCTCCCACAATCACAAGCAACCATGTAACAGATGTAAAATAATTCAGAAGAAGATGCATTCCACCACACCTCAAGTCACAAACCACCCCCAGACACTCAACAATGTAGTTGGATCTTTGATACAAAAAGCAAAGACCTCAAAAATAACCAGGTGCCCAGAAAGAGAGCAGGAAAGCCCAGGGACATCATCAATGCCTTGAAGGGAGTACAACTGCATAGAACTTGTTAAGTAAAATATGGCCACATGATCCTAGGAAGCAAACCATAGAGGAAGGGAAAAACCCAATGGTCCTCGACAGTTTGACCTGGCCCTATATCAAGCAGTTGACATGACTCTGCCTAAGCGTCTAAAAAGGTTTTCAGTACCAGCAGGAGCACCACCAGCACCCCCATCCCCACTTCTAGTTGTGGCCAATCTACAATGCTTCAGGTTAAAACAACAGAAGCTCAATTACGTACTCGTGGAAGAGAAAAATTTCTTCCAAGCCCCATCAGGCAATTAACAGAAGCTCTGAAGCATAGAATTAATTGATTAAATTTGATATAATTAAGTACAATATAACATGGTGCAACAAGTACTGTAAACCAATTAAAAGTTCCAGAGAAAGGAAGATGAAACCACAAGGAAATCTAATCCAGAAATGGCCATCATAACAACCCTGTTTGCCCTGCTTACTTGCCATAGGCAAACTGTAGACCTGCCTATAATCCACATAAATTGCACCTTCAAAAAGACATCAGACTTGTTTAAAAAATGGCAATATAAAAACTGAAAGGAACATGGTACCTTCTGAACCTCGGGAGGAAAAAAGAATTCAGAGTACTATTAAAACTACACAAAACCATCATTCTCAAGTCTACCACTCCCCTGATTGCAAGTCTGACTTGAAGTTGAAAATAGGTCAACACCCATTCTCCTTTCTCTCTCTCCCAGCAAGTTGCCTGCACCAAACATCACACCCCCCTCCTCAAACATTATCTTAGTATCCAGTCCCATGTCCCCTTTCAAGCTTCATTCCTCACAAAACGGGTCTATGTGCTGACAACACCCCTACCCAAAGATCCCTCAAAAATGTTACACCTCTTCTCAAGAAAAGTGCCAACTACATACTCTGCCATGATTTTGCTTTTTAACTTGTGAAGATGAAGCCTAGGAGAGGAAGGAAGGTATAAAAACTTTCTGCATTTGTATCACTTAGGTTTATTTTTCTGGACTTCTGAGATTTTCAACAAGATCCCCAACTTGTTCTGTTTTGTAGATTGAATCATGATTCTTGGGCCATTGGTAAATTTTCTGACTTATTGATTTTACAAGGCAGGCACTCCATTTAGTGCTTAGTAATTCATTTTGGGTTGGTTTTTTTTAATAGGATGCATTCATCCTTAGCCTTCAAGTAACAAGAGCACAGCTGTGAATCAAAACTCCCAGTGAGATTTTAACCTTCAGTGCTGCTAATTTGCTCCTTTCCATTAGCTTTGGGGTGTGAAATCCAATTCTACACAGAAAACCTGGGTAGAAGATCCTCTGTTAGGTTTTACCCACAGGCGTGTCTGAAAGGATGTGATAGGGTGGAGTGGCAGCTGCCATGCCCAGCAGGAATTATTACTGACTCAAGCAAAACATCCCATAGTCACTGGCCAGTGGCACTTCTGATACACGTTTGAACAAGGAGAGGAATCTCGCCTTGTGGCTTGGCTGCATCTATTGACATGGATATGAGGGGCCTGCCCTCATCCTTCCTGCTGGCTCTGAGCATCCATAGGGATACTCAGAGCCAGCAGCAACTGCCTTCCATCAGAATTTCATCCTGACTCTGTGTGTGCATGGGGGAGAACCTGAAAAAGTGAGCATGTGAGTGTGGATGTGCGAGAAACAGAAATATCCTGCTTTCCCCACTTCCATTACCCAATCCCATCCTGGAGGACGCGTATGTTTTCAAACTTTAAAAATAATTACATCCCAAAAGCACCATTGAACAAAAACCAGAGAACACTGTTCCAGTTTGGATTGAGGATGACATGTTTTATAACCACCGTAAAAAACTTCTCCACTCTTTTTTTAAGCTTACTCAGCACTTTTCTACTAGGGGATCATTTCATTGCCCGTACAGTGTATATTTATATGGAACCAAATGATTATCTAAAATCCTATGCCTATGAGATTACCTTTATTTTACACTCCTAGTTCTGGTTTTGAATTCTCCTGGGGGAGAAACGTGTTGATCCTCAATGCCGTGCAATTTAAAGAGTACATGGGGCTAAATTCTGTGTTCAGCTGCACTGATGTAAATTCAAACTATCTCTGCTGACTTGGGCCTAAAGGCAAAAACCACATTTCCCTGCATCTTTCATGACTTATTTTTGTCCACACTAGGCGCATCTATATAAGACACTTACTGTGGAGTTGCCTAATTAACTCCACAGTAAAGCATTACCGTTCTACATGTGCAGAGCTATTAGCTTCTTAAGTTTATTAAACTAATTGACTCCCCTGTAGGTTAGTTAGTACTGTCCAATACAAGTACTATCTTATGGCAAAGTCATTTACTCTGCCACAACACACCTGTAGATGCAGATGGGACTGGCTAGGGCACAAAGGTGCTACAGTGCAAGAGCTGCCTGCTGTCTTGCCCTGCACTAGAGCATCCTTGTGCCCCAACCAGCCCCTCCACAGCACACTGAGCTGGGTCAGAGCAGCCCTGGGCTGGCAGGCTGAACCCTGGGGCTGTGTCACCCCAACTCTATGTGTTGCAGCCTCAGAGGCACGTGTAAACACTGCACTCGGGAGCAATAAACTCCCATGCAAAATGTGCCAGAGCTTATTGCATCACATTAATATTCATGTATAGATGTGCCCACTAGGTAGACAAATGAAGAGTCTCCCTTTGTGGGTTTGTTTAGATACTTGCACAAAAAAAGTAAACCTCATCTCCTAGCCTATTTGTTATGCCCTCATATTTCATCTTCAGCTCCTCTTGTGACAGCTGTGTTTTAGGACCTCTTTTTGGCCTGTGGGGAAAGGAAAACTTGGACAAGTTTCTACCACAAGCTCCTTCAGTTGCATATCATTTTTTTTCCTGGCAGGGAGTATACATGAGCTTTTCTGAAGTGCCTTTCCCAGACTTGTTCCTTAAAGAAAAGGAAAATCTTTCTAAAAATAAACCTTTCCTTTATTTTTTGCATTTTCCTACCTGGACAGAACTATGGGTATGTGTAGAAAATTTATTGTCCAATGTATAAACAGATTCTCTCTTTCTTTTTCACCCCCTCAGGACCTTTACATTAGGATGACGACTCAGACTACTCAAATCACTCAATCGCAAATGCACTTTGATCAACTGATGACTCAAGGAGACTCTGAGATTACTTCTGGAGGGAAAGATGAGGAAAATTGATCAGTGCTGTCACTGGTGAGAAAAGACTCCTGAAGGAAGTCTTAAAATGCATTACCTTTAATGTGATCAAAGAAACATGTCATATAATTTTAAAATGGCTTGCAACATTTGTTGTTCGTAGTAAAGTTTCAGAGGCCTTGAAGGCAAATGTTAATCTTAGCAACTAGACATTCCTAAATTGCTTAATGAAAAATGATCCCACTTGTATGGTTGTGTCATCGTTAAATAATATGGTAGTATAAGAATGATCTTGTAGCCATGATGGTCCAGAAATTATGCAAGAGGCAGGGCTTTCTTAGGATGATATCTGTTATTGAAGCAACTGCATATCTGGGATAGAGTTAGACAACCTGAAGGAAGTCTTGCATCCAAAAGATATTAGTAATGCTGAGGGTAAGTACTTGGGCACAGGATCTCTTTAAGTAACTTCAAAATATTCACTGACAAGTACTTAAAATAAAGATATTTTTTGGCCATGCATCTTATTAATTACTGCTGACGTTGGGTGTCAGTAATTTCCGATATACAAAATTACCAAAACAGAAAAGGACTATTTATAGAATTGACTTTCCAAAGGTTAAGGACAACCCAGGAGTTACCCATTCAAGGAGACTGGACATTATGCAGACTTCTCAGGATTGTTCCTTAACCAGGGACTCCATTGCTGAGAGAGGATGGGCGGTGGAGGGGACCCAGCAGATTTGGCGATGTCCCGAAAAATGCAGGTCTTCCTGTGTCTCCATATTAGCTTTAATCTGAGTTAGCTCTAAATTCTCTCTACCTCTGTCATCACATCTGATGGAACTGCAAACCAGCTGATGTCCTACATTCCTCCTAGAAACAGCTCTTGTTTCTGCAATGAATATATGGAAAGCACCCAGGGTAATGTTGCTTTTAGCAGTCCTGTGTGAATGTGGTTGTTCTCTTCAAAGCCCCATTACTCAGACTCATCCCCTTCATATATGTCCTTAGACCTTCTAGGAAGAAGTTGTCTTATGTGGTAGAGTTGATATCAAGGAACTGGCATTCTGACACTCTCCTCGTTCTGCCTTTGTATTCTTTAGGTGCTCAGAGGAATGACCTGAAAAAAATTGAGGACAACATTTTTAGAGTTCAGTTTGGCCATCAGGATGCAAAGGGCCTTGTGATTTCAAGAGACCTGCTAAACAAAGTAGCTTTAAAAACTCATTCCTTCTTTTTTTCTGAGATTTTATGGGTTTACAAGGGCAGTTAAGAAAAATGTTTTTTGCTCATGAAGCCTGAAATTGTTGTTCATTGCATAATGATTCAGGAAAATGAAATGGAAGTTAAGTCAATAACATGTGAAGACAAGACATATTGTCTGGGGAGACTGTATTTATTTCTTTCCTCAGGATATCATGAGATGGCACTAAATATAAATCAAAAATAAATCCTTGTGCAGGCAGAGAAAGGAGAGATCAATTATAGATGGAAAACAGGATTAAGACAAAGGAAATAAAAATTGAATCCTCCTCCACCAAAAGTCCCAATTTGAAGCCAGTGACAAAGGTCTTCCTGCTTTCTCATATCTAACTGCAGTCCCAGATTTAGGCTTAAACTACTTAAGCTACAGTTTAGGGCCTCATAATATGAGGGGCCTCTAAATAAGAAAAGAAACCTGGACAATTTTGTGCTAATATGACAAAAATATACATATATATGGCTCCACAGTTATTATTCATATTGAGTTCATAAATTTGTGCAGAAATAACAATAATTCATCTTAAAATGTCATGAAAATCCATTTTCATGGATTTTGTGGATTATTTTTATTGCCTGGGGCCTCTTAAAATGGACATAGTGTCGGATAACGACATGCTGACGCCCTAAACTAACTGTACACAGTCGAATCGCCAAGATAAAGGATTTTAATGGTTAATGCTGGAAGTGTCAGCTACAGGGATTACACAGATAACACTGGTCTGATTCCGATTTCATTTGCACTGTGTGGCAGGGCACTTTAAGGGCCTGAAGCCAGCAGCCAACAGGTGCCTGATGAGGGCAGCCATTTTGGATTCAGGGCTGCCCATATAAACAGGGCATTCTGCTGCTGGAAGGCCAGGCAAAAGCATTGCCTGGCTGCAGCGCTGCTGGTATCATCTGGAGGTAAGGGCAGGAGCTGTAGAGGATGGTTTAGGAGTCTCCTGGGCCTGGGCATGACCTAAAACTGCACCCTACCAGGAGTGGATGGCCTGGTGGGGCTCCCAGTGGTGTGGGAGCCCCCAGGAAACGCCAGGCCAGTTACCATCCTGGTGAAAGGTGGGTTGGGGCACCTTAACCCCAGCTCCCACCTTTGGGTGGGTCAGGTGACAATGGAGGTAGAGGGGGCCAGGCACAGCCACGGCCATTTGAGCCCACCTGAGGAGGGAAGCCCTGAGACCCCAAGTAGAGGGGGTGGTGTGGAGGGCCCAGTACACATACAGACACTGAGTGTTACCTTGAAAGGGGCCAGAGTGTGCTTAAACCTGGTTGGGTAATTGGCTGGCCACTACCCCAGTGAGGGTCATGGGAGAGGCCCAACAGACAGTACGTCTGCCACCCAAGGAATGAACTAGATAAGCCTATGGCCAAAGGGTGCCCGCTCCAAGAGGGAGCAAGGCAGTATAAGTTGTCGATGCAAGAAAGAAACCCTGTGAGAAGGTGGAGTGAGTGAGGCCCAAGTGAGAGGTGGGTGGTATGAATGTGTGCGTCACTGAGGCCTGACGGTGTAGCCTAAGCATGCTCTAGCTGTAGGCCAGGGACACTGGAACATCTGGATGCCATCTGCGAGGTTTGGGCCACGGGGTAGGGGAGGTTTGGAGCCGTGGACACCCCCAAATGCGGGGGTGCAGTAATGAGAAGCCTCCCACTTTATTTAACAGCATATCATTATTCCAACAAGGCGTGGTGGGTGAGACAGGCTGGTGGCATGCCCAGAGGCAGGTAGGGGCTAGCTGTGGCTAGCGGGGCTACCGGTTTGTGGCAAAATGGGTATAAAACCAAAAGTACCTCCTTTGGATTCCATGGCGATCTTTCAGATTTATGCCAGAATTTATCTCATCTTGACGTTCTTCACGCTTTGAAAATGTGCTCAGTGGATTACATTGGAAGTAAATGCTCTCCTTCACAAATTAGTGACTCCTTAGCCAAATTGACATGAACAGCAAAGAAACTTTCCCAAGAAAGACCGTTTTATTTGGGTTATCCTGGTCATCTACTTCCCACTATTCAGAGACTCAAGTATTGAAGACCTGGAAGTGCTGAATCTTAACCACCAAAGATATCCATCTTTGTGACAAGAGATACCCAATGCATTGATTCAGCAGCCATTCCCTGTATCATCCCTGTCATGCATCCTGCTATCATATAATCCACGCATATCTATAACCACTGAAGTTCTATGATCAGAGCTATACCCAGAGCACCGCCATTAGCAACCCATTAGCTGGAGAAATCTTTGGGATCTTCCCAATAAGCTGCAGAGAAACTCCACTACTGTGAGTACAACCTCAGGATGGGCCGCATCTAGTTTTATTGGCCTTAGGCCTCCACAGTCACCCTTCAACCCTAGGAAGCTGCTTTACTATTAGAAGAGCTCAACAGAGCTGTGTTACAAAGTGCACAGTGAACATGGACATGCTGAGCTGGGACCCACGTCCTGGCCATTAATCCCATACATGAAGTCATAGCTTTCTTTTATGAATCTTGGTAACAACTAGGGGATTTTTCTGCTTCTTCTGAAGCAATGGGACACTGACCGCAGCCAAGAGCAGAGGTTTTTAGACTGGGATGCACTGATTTACAGTGGAAACAGAGGTTCCTGGCTAAAGAGTTTTGCTCTTCTGCTCAGAGACGTACCCACTGCCAAATTTTGAGAAATTATGCTCCCAAATCAGATTGGCATGTATTGTGGGGAGTTTTGCCTCCTTCTGTAGCTTAGGGAATGGTCCTTTTCCTATGGTCTTCTAAGCGTATATTAGTTAATTGCTTCCCTGTCATTGCAGTGGCAGGACGTCGGCAATACTGTCATCTCTTCTACTTTGTCTTATGGTATGTTATCGGATGGGGTTGGTTTTGAGGGCATTGCCTCTCTTAGCTGTGTGAGAGAGTGATCTGGGGAATTCCTTTACCTATGGAGGACAGGACTGCACCTGATGACCCAGGAGGCCCCTTCCAGTCATAAATGCCTTTACATGCCTTCAGTGATCCTGATACAGATGTACCATTAGCCTCATGTTCAGACAAAATACTCATGGGTGGGCAATGTGACTGATCCAAGCTGGCTTCATGTTACCAATTTTCTTGTTTCTGAGGAATAATGAAAAGAATTAAACCAATGCTTTGGAACAATAAGAATTTTGGGAGTTTTTTTACATACTGAAGGAATGACAGAAAAACCATGTGGAAGAACTACTGAATGCTCAGCTATTTGTTTGTATGGAAATTGTGCCCTCACTAGAGAAGAGCACTCCAGTTACACAATACACAGAACAATGCACAGCCTTATTGTTCATGTACGAGAGTGTCCCACAATCTCTACAATGAACAAAGAGCCCCAAAAGTGAGACTGCTCACTCCCTCTCTCCCTCCCCGATATCTTACTGTTTGGTTTTTAATGAAAACCTGAGTGGTGCCAGAGGAGACACTCGCTGGAAGTATTTCAAAGCAACACCCGGGTCTGAGATATGCAAATGAGGCCAACAAAAACACAGAATCAGTAAGCGATCTGGTTGGCTGGAGAACAAGAGTTCCATGAAAAGCGTTGAGGTTGGTTACAGCAGCTGGTTTACTTCCATTTTTAGATGGAAATGAGAATGTCCACATTTTTTTACACAAAGGAGAAGGCAGTCCCAGGTTAGCCAGGGGACCTGTGTTAGGGCACTCACTGGCTCTTTGGAAATCCAGGTTCCAGTCCCTGGTGTGCCTGATGAAGTGTAGGAACTTGAACTTTGACCTCCCATCTCTCAGATGAATGACCAGCTTGCCAGTTAGTAGAGTCAGGTTTGTATCTCCGAATGAGCCATCAACTCTTTGTAGGAAGCGAAACAGCTTCAAAATGAGACGCACAGTACATCAACACATGGCATTAAGGTGACGTGATAAACTTTGGCGTGGTTTGCTTTGGAGTTTATCACAATGCTTTAATGGCATGTGTAAATGCCAAACTGCTGTGGTCCAGGGCATGCATGTATAGGCTGTGCCTGGGACTGCGGTAGTTTAAGCTGGGGCAGACCAGCCCCGGGCTAGTAGGGTCTCAGTGGGGCAGCCCTGGGCTCTGGGTGCCAGCATCAGGAGGCGAAGGGGTTGGCTGGGGCCCAAGGGTGCTAAAATGCAGGGCTGGGTGGCAGGCAGCCCCCACACTTTTGTACTCCCATGCCCCAGGCAGCCCCGGTCACCATTTACATGTGTGCATCAGCACATTAAGTAACTGTGCCCTAAGATAGTACTATCTTGAGCTTAGGTCACAACCCTCCCAAGAGAGTGCCACAGGCACTGGGCCACTTGGTTTTCTGAGCAGATCTCTTTATGTTGCCTATTGCAGCTGTTCCAGCAAGAGTGTTACTGCACTGTAACACTATAGTACTATCTTAGGGCACAGTTAATTAATCTACTGCACCCTAATAACAGCACACATGTAGATGGTGACGCTTCACTGCAGAGCTAATTAGTCAACTCCGTAGTAAAGTACACGTGTAGATGCCAGACACCCAACACTGAAGCCAACCACTTGATAGTCCAGGCACACATCTGAGATAGGAAAGACTTAAATTTAAGTCCCTGCACTGAATCAAGTGCAACAAAGACTTGGAACTGCTCCTAACTCTGGTCCATTGTATTATCCAATACTCTGGGGTCTCTCTCTACCAGAAAACCCACCCTGGACCTGAGAAACCTACTTAGCAAAACAGATGCAGTCCAGTGAAGTCCTGCTTTCTTCTTAAAAAAGATTTTTTTTTTAAATCTTCCTGACCATCTATGATAATGAAAGTCACAGAATATGATCTGTTGCATGTGTGCCTCTGTTATACACTTTACCACTGAAAATGACTCTCTCTTTTTCTCTCTCTTTTTTTTTTAAAGAAATCACTCCTCGATCAGCTAAAAGTAATTCAGCGATTCCTTGGCTCTGTTCCTGATGCTGCCTTCCTCTCCTCCTTCCTCTTCATTTGCTTGCTCTTTATTTACTGAAACTTTCCAGCTACCCTTGACAGTCCTGGAAAGCAGCCAAGAAAGAAAATTGATGCGAAGACGTACATTCTAGTTCAGGCTCGTAAGCCTCTGCCACAATGCTATGTGAATAATTGATTTGTTGGTTCAGTGACCAAACCGGGGGGGGGATGTTTCTGATCAACCCCAAATGAATATTTTTCAATTCTATCAGCATATAAAAGAACAAAAAATGTGTTTTGAGTTCAACAAAATGTTTTCTTCAGCCCCATCTGAAAAGCTGGATTTTGAATTAAGGCGTTTTTACCACTTTCTTCAAAAAAAAAAAAATGAAAGCACAGATAATTTAGGAACAAAGGGGCAGATTCACAGGGATTTCAGCACTGTTCATAGAATAAGTTTCATTGTGCAAGTGATTTTAGCCCCCTTAGGAACTTTTATATAGGTCCAGCATCTGGGCACATAACACCTGGGAGGTGGGAAAGACAGGATTATATTTCCTCTCTATGTGATTGGAAGCAGGGGCTTGTGAGCTTGGGTCACAATCCTCCCAAGAGAGTGCCATAGGCACTGGGCCACGTGGTTTTCTGGGCAGATCTCTTTATGTTGCCTACTGAAGCTGTTCCAGCAAGAGTGTTACTGCACTGTAATTATGTTGAGTGATGATTAGGGCACTCACTCAAAGAGGTGAGAGACCTGGATTCGTTCCTACTCGGTCAGATTCAGAGCAGGGAGTGAAACACCCAAGGTTTCTATCTTGCACATGAGTTTCCTTACTCCCAGGCATCTTGGGGGACAGCAACCCTGTGATGTTTCAAGAAAGTCCCTTTGTAATCCCACTCCCAAAATCTAAGAGTTTCATCTCAGCCATAATTAAGCAGTTTCAACCTGGTTGAAAAAGAAAATTCCAGTCAAAACAGCACTCGGTAGGAATAAGTTACATTCTGAAAAGACTTCATCCAGCTCTGTTCCAACATGTATCCTCTGTTCGATCGATGACACCAAACACCTACCGAATTATGCTCTTGCTGAGCTAGGCAAATGCAAGGTCATTGTTCGGGCAGTCAAGGTAAAATCCAAGATGCGTAAGCATGGTCGGAGAAGAGAAATGTAAGGAAGGGTATTGATATTTTTCAAGTGATGTTTGTCTCATGGTTTTGTACTTATAAACCTAATAAGTATTTTGCTCGTTTTCCTTAATGTTGATTTTCAAAGCAATTGTAATCAATACAAAGGTTTGGAAAAAAATGGTCCCACACTGAGAGACAGGATAGGGTTATTTCTTTCTCATTTCCAGCTGTCTAGCAATGTGGCACTTAATGTGATGTGCAATAGACTTACGAAATGATATGAGGGACTACTGATGACTGTAAAGAATTCAGTCCCACATACAATGCTTACATTGAACCAGACAGCTACATAAAAAAGGAAATGTCTTACTCAGCAGATCACCTTTTTTTTTTCCAGAAAGTATATTCATTGCTGCTTGCTTTTAGCATTAGCTTTCTATTCCTTTGGGACTTAAAATGAAGCCACCAGTCACAACATGATTTGGCCAACGGACTGCCTACTTTCTAAACAGGCCACCCCCAATGCTTCCATTTTTCACCTTAATATCGATCTTTCTGTCCTCTAAGCAGAAACGTGATAATAGAAGTAGCACATCCTAAAGTCAAGAAAACAAAAATGCTCTGAATGTAGCAATTTAAGTCGCATCACCCCTATCCAATCTCTCCCACAGCTGTAGACACAGGAAAGCAGCCACATTCAATCTGGTTTTCATTCACAGTTCCAGCTGTAGCTGCAGCTGCAAGAAACATTCCCAGAGGAAGCAGGCATGTGAAAACGAGACAGGAGCAGAAGAGGCAGCATTTGAGGATAAATCTCAAAAATACAAATTCAATAAACCAAAAAATAAAGAAAACTGTAAAATTCATATCAAAAGAACATGCCAGACACTAGTAAAATTTATTCTACTAAGTAAATAGCATAGCAGTCTCCCGATCACACCTGCTCTGCCTTCATATTGTCCCCAGAAATCCCATGGTGTATTTCTCTAGGGAACTACATCATAATTTACAAATCCAGGGCGACAAATCCAGGCTACATTCATTTTTTATGTTATTTTTTATTTTGTAAATTTTTATTATATTTATTTTTTATATCTGTTGGTTTTATTTTATAGTTTTTATTTCTTTATTATTATTATTTTTTAATTCTTATTTATTTTTGAAGATGTATTTCTCCAGGGAATTTTGGCAAAATTAAAGAGGTTTGTAGTTGCAGTGGAAAACATTATTCCTCTGAACAGTATCTGTATTGCTGTTAATAGAGCAGAAGGTTGCTTTTGAAGTATATGTGAAGTAACATTGTCTCTGCACCACAGACTTGTTCTGTGCTTTGAAAAATATCTAGTCTGAACCTGGAGACCTTTTCTAACAGGGAGGTTCAAAGTGGGGAGCCCTGGCTCCCAGGCTCTGGTTCAGCTCCAGCTCCCCATTAGCTGGGCTTTGAGTAGTACTGTAGCCTTTAGGGCTGCTATATCTGATAGCCCCTGAAAAGGCTAGGCATTTCCATTCCTTCACTCTCACAAGCACAATATACATTTGTTGGTGTGTACACCAACAGATGTACACTAGGGGTGTGTGAAGTGGGCCCTATTCGATTCAGATTTGGCCCGAATCAGGGACAGTGATTCAATTCATTGATTTGGATCACTAGCCCTGATTCGATGCTGATTTGGAGAATCAGTGATTCGGACACGGACACAGCTTTAAAAGCTTTTCTACTTACCTTGAGGTAGCAGACGTGGCTCGTGATTGCTGCAATGCTGGGGCGGATGGAGTGTCCCACAGAAGTGCAGGGGGGCCCTCCACGTTCTCGGCAGTGAACCCAGAAGTGGACCAGAAATACTTCCGGTCTGCTTCTGGGTCTCCCAGGAAGCACACAGGGTGCCCTCCCCATGCTTCCTCCCCCCCCTCCTGATCTTGAAGACCCAGGAGGCACCAGTCACCGAGCCGGGGAGGCACGGGTGGGCCCCCTTGTGACCTCTCCAGCGGACCAGAAGTGGACCAGAAGTGCTTCTAGTCCACTTTCAGGTTTGCTGCTGAGCATGCTGGGGAGCAACCTGTGCTTCTGTGGGACACTCCATGGGCCCCAGCATCACAGCATTCACAAGTTGCCTGCCACTGAGAGGTATGTAGAAAAAAACATTTAAAGCTGTCTCTATGTCCGAGTCTCCGAATCTTTCTGAATCTCTCCGAATTGATTCAGAGGGTTCTGATTGATTTGGAGAGATTAAAGGATCCTCTGATTCGATTCAGATTCAGTGATTCAGCCACCAAATTGGGCCGAATCTCTGCCGACTCGAATCAGGGACCGAAGCATTGCACAGCCCTAATGTAGACCAACATGCTGTGCTTGGATTTAAGGCATGGGTAGCTTGCGCAGCAGTATGAATGGAGAGTCCTGTTCCCTGTATGTCTGCACCACAGCATTTTGACAAGAAATAATGTAGCCCTGGATTTGTAAATTAAAGTGTCAAGAAAAAAAAGGGCAGAAACAATTTTAAGACTCAGCATTGTTACTTGAACAGCAAAGAAGGAGAATACAGATTTTTTTGTTTTTGTTTCCAGAGCTGGCAAATCAGCCTATTTCCTTCCTATTGCTCTATGCCTATTCCATGTCCACTGAGACCACCAACTTGCTGTTGGGTCAACATTTCCCAGGACAAGCAAAGAAGAAAAGCTATATTTCTGTTGGACAAACCTAATCGGGTTCCCCCTGAAATGCTTGGACTCTCAGGGCTGTTGAAGTGGAAAACGGCTTAGATGTACTTTCATGTTCAGAAACTAGGTTATGTGAGAGTAACCAGCCAAGCCACACCTCACAACACAAAAAGGCACAAATAGGGAAAATGAGATTAAATTTTCCTGTTTCAGACAACTGCATAATGCTGTTAGGGGACCTGGTTTGTGGGAAGAAGCCGAGGGCACGCCTACTGCAATACTATTTTGCCTCCATGATTACATTAAAGCTGACAGCAGCAGCTGCACTTGTAAATAAGCTGTGTGACAGGCGAGAAGATGAGTGTGCAAAAGGAGAGTGCGGAGTAGTATGGAACAGCATGGTATGTCCAAAATGCATCTTTTTTGACTATCTACCGAACAAATTGGGATAACAGAAGCAATGTCCTTGCGATTTCTCCCCAGGCATGATTGCTGAAGGTCAAATTATGTGAATATGGATTTTACCTTATTCCTTTCTATTTCTGCTTTCCACATCTTGCTCTTCTCTTACTTCCTAGATAACCTGTACTATATCATGCATGCTTGATTTGTTTCTGGTGAATTTGCAATCAAAATTAGGTGTTTATATGAAAGGAACCAACACTAAAATAGAGTCTATATTTTTTGCCAGTTTATAAGGCACTTAATTATAAAAGTATCATTCAATACATAATCTGGCACCTCCACAAGTACTTCAGCTAAGAGATTTGAATTTACACTTTTATTGAGTTCTTGCTCAGATCCAGACTTCCATGATATATAAGGGGCTCCATTCTTGGGCTCCTGCTACTCATTACATATATTAAGCACCTGACTGGTTAATCACACAATATTTTTAGACTAACCACGCATGCAAAGTAATTATCGCACAATAAAAATGACTATCCAGTTATAAAAACAGCCAACACGCTATAAAGTTAGTGCTTGAAAATGTGTAACAACTATAGCTGGTTTCTGTCTATCTTTAATTTGAACATGTAGCAGGGTCCTTACAGCGAGATATTAAAGGAATCCTACCCTTACTTTTCACCCCACCTCTTTTGGGATAACTGAACGTTTCTTGGGGTTTCAGTTTCTGCCAGACTCACAAAACCTGGAACAGCTAGTGTTTCTACTAGAGAGGTGCACATAACACCAGTGATTCTCTTAAGTTCTTCAAATGTATTAATCGGTTAATTAGCAGACTGAATTAGCAACATTTCCTTCCATCCCATGCCCAGATTTGCTGTGGGTCTAAATATCTGCAGGTAAATTTCTTTCTGAACTGGCATGGGCTATAGTAGGAGCGGGCAATTATTTCGGGCAGAGGGCTGCTTACTGAGTTTTGGCAAGCCATTGAGGGCTGCATGATAGGCAGTCAGGGGAAGATAAATATTAATTTTCTAAATTTTTTAGGGGCCCCGCAAGCTGAATAGAATGATCTGGCAGGCCGCATCTGGCCCCCGGGCTGCATTTTGCCCACCCCTGGGCTATAGTCAATAAATCTACTACCTGAGCCATGAGGCAGTCTCTCTGATCATACCAGTAGGATCTATGCTAAAGTAGGCTCAGCTAGAAAAAGTTCTTTGTCTTACATTTTTTTTTCTGTCTTTGGGAGCAGCACATAGGAGCCAATTCCTTTCCTTATTGATGTGTTCATCAGTCCGCTGACTGATATGATATGATATGAGAACAGCTGTCATCAGTCTTCTCCTTTTCCCAGTCATATATAGGCAATAGGCAGTTTCTTTACCAGGCTGGACAAAAAGCAACCGGGCTAAGTTCTCAGTGGGTGGGGAAAAATATAACTCAATGAAAATGTTATTGGCTTTGAGTCAAAACTTTAAATACAAAAAATATATATATTTGCCCCAAATCCATGAGTGGGCAAAAACCTGACAAAAGAACACCAAAAACAAAAACTATGGGGATCTCTTAAATGTCTTAATACACTTTAGCTGACACCAATTTCTTTTAAAATATCTTTTAAGGTTGATGCTTAGAAACAAATGAGACCATAACAACAATTTGTTTTACTAAAGGCTCTTGAGAATAAGTAGCAAGTAATGGACTGTCGGGTTTCAGAGCCTGTTTAAAATAAACCCACTTCTATTCTCTAACAATCGACCAGAAAGGTATTTGCAACCTGGATTTTATGCATCTGTTACACAAAGTAAGTACATTGCTTTTCAGTCAAAGCTTCAAGCTTTCAAGCCCTTTGTAAGTGAAAAATGCTAAAAGTTACTGTTTGCCACAGACACTGGACATACCGGACGCCTCCAGATGAGCACACGCGCGTGGTAGGGAGTGCTGCAGACCTGTTCGTGGCACCACAAACTACACATGCTGCACATGCACGTGTTCCCTACACTGCTAATTAGCGGTGCAGTGGGGTTTTTTGACACCTGGAGATCTTGGTGTCAGAAAATCCCACACCTAAAAAAGCAGCATGGTACATGCGGCAACAGCATACACCACCTAAAACCAGAGCCCGGCCAGCCAGATCCATGCTCCAGCTGCCGGGCAGGCTTCACGTGCAAGATTGCCAGCGCCGGAGCCCCAGGAAGCCCCTAGGACTCCAGGTAAGGCTGCTAGAACCAGCCCAGGTGCTGGCCCCAGCCTCCCCTACCCCGCCTGGGGCAATTTGCTGCACGCCAGAGCATATGTGCATGAGCGTTCCCCTGGGACAAGCAGTGGCAGCACAACTATGTGCCGCTGCTATTTGCCCTCGTGTATAATTCATGTGGGCCCGCCCACACAGGACATATAACCCAGCTTAAGTTAGGCTGGAAAAATACAAAAAAGAAAGTAATTGCTCTATTCGGTAAAGCCAGATTATATTTGAGGAGATGAAAAGAAGATAGAAAAAATAAGCCTGAGGTTGGAAAGAGGCTTGAAAGAAAGCCCAGGTTTGTTTTAGAATATAAAATGTGTTCATCTACAGTTGGTCTAATCCTGCTTGCCTCAGATACCCTTGGGGCCTCATTTTCAGCGGTCCCACTGAGTACCTACAGTACGACTGACATCAGAAAACACCTAAAAGCAGCCCCTGGATCTATTCAGCTCACATAGGACCAAGTTGAAAGTAAAATGCAAAAGAAGAGCTAAAGAAGTAACCTCCTATCAAACGACAGAGTACTTTCCCACTGAATTTAATTAGCAAGCTCCCATGTAGCACTGATAGAGTTCCATATTTCAAAAAAAAAAAAAGCCATTGAATAAGGCACTCGCCCTAACATAATATTGACTGGCAGCCATCATATTTGATCAGCTGCTGCTTAAGATCTGATTATAATGTGCATGATCGCTGTTTGAAGTAATTTATACATCAATGTTCTCCTGTGCCAGTAGCAAGATTTAGGAATCTCACTCTTTATTCCAGTTTTAATAATTTCACAGAGTAGTAAATTCAAAGGAGCAGATGCCTCATCTGGGAAAATCTCCAGACTGATTTAGAGGAAAGTGAGATTTCCCTTCCTGGGCTGAGTTCTTTGATCAGTGGCAAAACTTCCTGTAGCATAAGGAAGAGCTCGGAGTAAACATGGGATGTGTACACTTGTGTAAAATAGTAGTAGACACAGATAGCTTCATGGTTTCCCTTTGGATGCATGCTTGAAGGCATAGATCTGTTATAGTCATATAGACTGACTATTTTGCTTCACCCTCTGATACATTGAAGTACCCCAACTTTCCATACCAATCATTGGATTTAATGAAAATTAAACCTAAAGCGACAGATTGGGGCCCCCTTCCCTGGTTTGTTGGTTTGTTTGTTTAACGTTCATTTTCAGGGATTGAGAAAAGATGGGGTTTTTTAAATGAGCTGAAAGTGCACTGTAAGAAATATCGGGTGGCTGGACAGATCCTGTCCAGAGCAGCTTCTACAAACATAATGCTTTTTCATATTTTTCCTGCTTTGTGGAAAGGGCAAGTCTTCACTTTGAGCCCCTTTTAAGTCAAGTGTCTGAGAAAAAAGCCGAGAGACCAACAGGTATATTTAGGCTGCTAAAAGTAAAAGGTACCCTTAGTCTGGAGGGACAAAGTTTCAAGGTCATGACATTAGAAAATGGGATCCTTTATCTCCTTTTAAAGCTGTATATAAGCGGAGGTTTAAAGCCAAAATCTGTGGAGTATCCACTAGGTGTGAAGTGTGTCATTTTTTGAGAGTGCAGAGTGAGAGTCCTCAAGGTCCAGTTTTCAGAAGTGTTAAACACCCACAACTCATATCCAGATCAAAAGGAGTTCAGCAACTGGAAAAACTGAGCTGGAAATAAATCCCAATTTCTCCATTTCCCCCATCCAATGCCTGGCCCCAATCACTCTAGCTGTACAGGGGAAAAAATTGCCCATTTTATCTACTGGTTATAAGAGAGGTCCAAAACTAATTACAGCAAAAAGTTACAAGCAAATTATTTACCCTCCAGCTTATACTATGTTAACATTAATTCTTCTTAATTTTTATTGTATTAATGAAGATTTAAAATGCACCCTTGGGGAATTCAATTATAAAATAAGAGTGAGTGACCACGGTGTGTCTGAATACTTAAGCCAGATTTTTTTTATTTTTTTTTTGCATAGGCAAAGAAGAGAGGCACACGAGCATATCTATTCATTCCAGGTTAGGTATGAAGGTCATTTAACTTTATTACTATATCTTGTGAAACGTTATGTGCCATCCTTCTGGAAAATGTTCTGCAAAACAGTTACCATTGCAACCCAACTTAAGGGCTTTCAAAGCGCCATGAGTTAGTTGGCTGGGGGGAATCAAGCCTGCCAGCACCAGCCCTGGCCAGCACACAGGGGTGCTCCTGTAGTTTCCAAGGAGGCTGCTGAACTGTTCCTCTCCCCGGTTCCCTCCCTCCCCCCTGCCACCCCCTATTGTGTAGCTCCAGCCACCCCCTAGGCTGTTAGCAGGGGATGGAGGGGAGTGGGCAGCACACAGCTGCTGGGTGAGTTTTGCCTGGCTGGAGCTGGAGGCGGGAGGGCAGGGTGGAGCAAAGCCCCCTCACCTTGCCAGCCCCACCCCCCCAACTATGCCATCTGGGGTATTGGGGGGAGCCAAGCTGGGCCCATGAGGCAAGGGAGAAGTCCCTTCCCCACCCCCCACCTGGGTCTCGACAGTGGCAGCAGCAGCTGCTGGCTCAGCTTTTCTGGAGCAGGGGCGGGGGGGGGGGGGGTTGTGAAACAGAGCCCCTCACCTTGCAGGCCTGGCCCAGCTTCACCAGCTGGGGTAGCTGGGAGGGAGAGGGCTGCAAGGTAAGGAGGCTCCATTCCCCCCCCACCTCCAGCCAGGCAAAGCCCAGCCAGCAGCTGTGTGTTGCTCCTTTTCCCTTTCCCTCCCTCTGCCGCTGACAGCCCTGTAAAGGTGTGACAAGTGAACCCTCGAGGGGACACACATTCCTCAAGGTGCTCTGTTCTGCAGCGCCTTCAGCTAATACCTGATTTATCAAGGGTTAATTTTTCACATGATCGACCATTTTAAAAGCACTCTGAAGCCAGGCACACGTTATATCATGGCTGTAAAGCACTTTCAGGGGCCCAATCACACTAAAATGTAATGTGCCAGTGCCCTAAGACTCCCAAAGGAATAATTTCCAAAGAAAAGGACCCAAAACTCCAGCTTAAGTCATTTAGGATACTTTTGCTTTCTAAAACACTTCAGGTCGCATCTTGTCAAGGTATTTTTCCTTTGTTGTTGACTTATGGCATATATATGTATTTTTAGTGCCTATAACTGTCTTTTCTCACCTTCAAACCACCATCCCCACCAGATATAGTAAAACATTGAAACAGGCTACCCAGACTGCTTGTGCACTCTCTATCCTTGGAGGTTTTAAAGACCTGGCTAGACAAAGCTTTGGCTGGGATGATCTAGTTGGGGCTGGTCCTGCTTTGAGCGGGGGGTTGGACTAGATGGGACCTCCTAAGGTTCCTTCCAACCCTCATTTTCTTTGATTTTATATCATCTTATCCTTTTCTTGAACAAAACTTCTATTCCTTCCTACCATACTTTCTATCTTTAGAGTCTCCTTAAGTGCCAAATCTTTAATCTTCACTTCTCTCACCTGGGAACATAAAGCACCATCTCCAGAAATTCTCTCTCATTTCTCCAACCATTTGACAAAATGGTGCATTATAAATTCCACTCCTCACACACAACCCCATTATTTTAGCTTCATTATTTATCAAGCATTCATAGTGCTCCATGCATTTTTCAGGAGAGAATGATAATGAGAAGATGCCTGAAAGTTTACCTTTTTCCGGTTCCCAGCCCCTATAACGTGTCCCACAAGGCCTGTTTCTGTTTTGTCTTCTGTTGCCTGTTCCCTAGATGTGTTCTCTAATTAAACTTTTTCCTCTCCCCTTCCTCCTCCCTAAATCCAGTGGCATTTTTCTTTTGACTTCAGTAGGTCCAAGATCAAGACATAGCAACTTATTAGGGATAAAGCAAAAGTTTGATATGAGCAAATTTTTCCAGACATAACGAGGTGAACTAAAAGCATTGAGCAGGGCTGAATTCTATAGATAATCACGCAAAAATTCACATCAGCTATCAAAACACGGAATACATTTCCAATCAGTGCAATCAAATGTCTATTCAGGGCAAAGGAGTGATGTTTGACCTGAACCCAGAAGACTCTTCCTTTCCCAAGTAATATATACAGTAATATTTTATTTAAGCCAGCAACTGCCTTCCTTCACAACGTAAATTCAATCTGACAACCATTAATTAGAAAGAGAATTACTTATGTTTATCCCAGTTGTGTTGGACAATGGCTGTGAGGGCATCGTAATACAGGCTGTAATTCACTCAGGTTTCTTTCAGCTGTTAGATATATGCTGGCAGACAGATGGGCCAAAAGGACTCTCTCTTACGGATTGTGCTGCTGGCTGTATTTTCTCTGCACTATAAAGCATAGCACCTCTTTATTTGATATTGTTAATATTCTTACTCCTGCTTTAGCATCACAATTGTGAATGCTGGGGAACCTATTTCATTTATGAAAAAGGAAATGAAAATACCAGTGCTTATTGAATTATTATGCCCGAAGTGTGCATTTTTTTCCCCAGACATACAGTTCATTAGATGGCGTAAAGCAATGGAACTCAATTACTTTGTTAGAGCCTTTTTCAGAGCCCTAAGGGCCAAATCTTGCAGCTCCCCTGTGCAGCTGCTGAATACCAAGTGCACTGTAAATGTTGTGGTTCAACTACACTAGGGAAGGAGAGACTGACTGGTGGGAAGCAAAGAGAATGAGCCAAGAAAAAATCTCACAGTGCCTGGGAACCAGAGAGCAATGGCAAGCTGGATGTCTCTGGTCCCTGTATCTCCCTTAGCTCATCTCTACCAACACCGATCTTCATCTCTGTGTAGTCAACATTCAAGTCAGGCTGCTACTTATTTCTGCCTTTCCATCCACGCACCGGTTTAAGGAGGAGACACCAGCAAAGGTATAGGAGAAAAAGGCATTGAAGTGAGAATGTGAAATCTGGCCCATCGCTTGCCCTGATGTTAGGGATATTCATTTTGTCAATCTGAAAAAGGGATCTCCCACATCCGAAGGTGAGGGCCTCAATCCCTCACGGGAAAAAAGTCATAACCAGTTCTAATTCAGCTTGAGCAAAATACCCAGGAGGGAAAAATTGCAGCCTAATTAGCTAAAGTTCAACAAAGTTATAAAGCCAATGAAACAAGGTCTGATACTGGAAAGTGTCAAGCAACCTTACCTAAAAGTAGGGCTACATGCGCCAGTTATAACGCTTATTAGTGACTGCAACCTACCATGGAGAAAAAAATTATTGGGCTAGGAATCCCTCTTATCACAGTTAATATTTCAGCAGCTATTAAAATGAACAGCTCAAGTGAAAAGGAGAAGGACGATGCTAAAATGCAACAATCAACATGAAATTAGCTGTCACTTTTACAAAGTGCATCCATGCCAAACAAGGTGGAACAGAGCACGAGAAACACTAAATTAACCTGTATCAAACACTGGCAGTTCTCTACATCTTGAAAACAGCCGAGTGTGCTGATGCCCATCCAATTTGAGCACTCGCTACAATAACTTCAAGGAAAGAGATCAAGGAAAAGGAATCAGTATGAGTTCATTTCGCTTTTGAGATAAGCATGGCACTTCAGAGGAGGATATAAGAAAATAACTGGAGAGAGGGATAGAGACATGGATTTTAAAGCGAGTAAATTATAAGGGCAAATGTAATTGCCTGGCCAATGTTATGCAGACCTGTTGCAGCAGGGAAAGGAAACGGTTCTGAAGTCAGCTTATACTAAGCTCATGTTGAAGCTACTAAGAATTGCAAGGCGCCCCTAAAGACTATTACAAGAAAAAGGTATTTAGTTATGTTAATGGAGCGTAACCTGTTAAAGCCAGAACAAGGACCTAAAGACCTCAATGAACAGTCAGGTGAATCTTGCATTTAGAAACTGGTTGGTGAGTCAGACTTTGTGTTACCTATTACTCATGGATCCCAGATTTTCTCTCCTTTCTAGTTCTGAAGTTCCTGCTGCTTTTTTCATCTTCTGAGGGCACATTTATCTCCACAGAAACCACCTGTGTAGCCGAATAGACGGCTGGAGCTTCAGGCCGGGCACGACAGGAAGCTCATATGAACTCTTCAGAAAGCAAAGCCCTTGACTGGATGGAAATGTTCATGGTATTGTCAAATGAGGGATCGATTTTATTTTAGAGGGCGCATAAGGAAGATGGTTTCCAATGAGAATGGTTTCCATGGTGTTTTAGGAATGTCATCGACAAAATCAAAACACACAGCAGGCTGCAATGTATGCCTATGAAAGAGATGCAACAGCAGGCCTAATATTTATAGGTTGCTTCCTAGCTGTATATCGATACAGATCCAAACTTAAGGATCACTGCACTATTCCTAGAGAAGAGTTGTGTTTGGACATGATGGAAGTGATCCATATGCTATGTTGTCTTCTTTTAAGAAGTGGAGATAGGTGATAGGACCTAAAATTCACATGTGCCGCACATAGCTGAAAGGATTTCGGTTTGCCAAAAGAAGCTTAGGCATCCTTCCATTTGCTTCCTGTTTCATCCCTCTTTTCCCAAAGCAAAAAAGTGCACTTTTTCACTCTACTCCATGACCTACCAGCAGAGTAAATGGGGTGATTTCAAAGAAGCAAGTATGTCGGCATCTTAGCCCACAGCATTCTCATCAACCCATCCTAGAGGAAGACACCACTGCAATCAACCAAGTTTCGAAGGATACCATGCACCTGCCAGTGGGCTAAGAAGGGTAAAACCTTCCTTTTGAGGAAATACTCATAGAGATGCTCTCATTAAAAAAACACCCTCCCATCAAAGTAAGATGGTGAGGTTTATCTGCAATTCCTATTTTGATTGATTGTGTGAGTATTAGGTTAAAATATATATATTGCCTCCAAGACAGTAAGACAAATTAGAGCAATCAAAGCTACCTTTATCCCAACATTTTATGTTTTTCCCCCAACAAATCCAATTTTCCATATTTTTTCCCAGGAAACAAAGGAAAATGGAAGATGAGTTTGAAAACAACTTTTTCCAAAACCTTTTTTCCCTCCTGAATTTCAAGACACCCACGCATGCTCTCTCTCTCCTGCTGTAGGCTATGCCCAATAAGTCTGAACAACCTGATCAGAAGACAATATTACTCCCACAAAGCACACCTTGCCGTAAGCCAGAGAAATTCTTTTTGACCTTCTGTTTCTTTGGCTGCTCATAAAGCAACTTTGCTTTCACTCCCATTTCTCGTCTAAGGTGGGGGGAAGAAAAAGCTCAGAGCCACTTTGGGGAAAATAGGTTTTCTATTGAGCTAGACACTCGTTGCATATTTTACCATTTAATTGAATTATGCGCAAGGCTTCAAAAAATAATATAATGGTGTGTTGTAATGGATTGAGTCATTAAAGCACAGAGACAGGCGCCAGGTTTGCAACAATATCTTAGCAGCCAGATAAGGGTTTAGGAGATTCAAACAGCACGTGCTACTCTCTCTCAAAACAGGATCATTAGGAAAGGGGGCATATTTTTCCATTCTTTTGCACATTTTTTTTTTCTTGACAGACTTTAGTGCCAGTGTTGTTCATGAATACTGATTCTTGTCTCAATCATAGGGTCAAAAAAGGTGCTTTCCAATAACTACCCAGGGACAGTTTGAGTAAAGCCTGAGTAGGTAATGAAGTAACCACTCCAGCATTCCCTGGTTGCAAATGACCCATAGCTTGTGTATTCCAAGCTGCATTGATATGTCAAAGTTCATCACATGCAGTAGGTGAATTCATATAGATCTGCTCCTTCCCATTTCATTTGTATTCTGTACATAGCAAATGGACTAATATTTGCAAGACCATTTATATGAATTATGCAAAATTATATCAGTGCTGTGAAACACATGCACCCTTCAGCTGCTTATGAGGATGCTGTTCAGGAGTGTGACAGTAATGAAATGTTTTAAAACTTCAAAAAAATAATAACTTAAAAAAATAATAATAATAATTCCATGCATGCTGTTATTTGGCATTGTCAGGTCCCATCAGCACAAGAACACACAGTGTGCTGGACTACCTTTAGCTGCTTGTTTGAGCTCAGAGCGATAAAGACACCTTGATAAAAAGCATCAGTAGGATTTAGTGTAACCACTTTCCAAATCCCCCTGAAGATATATTGTGTAATTCTTTGAATAATATGCTGGCATGCATCAACTAGTGCATCTCAAGCAAAAGTAAGGAAGTTGTTCTCCCGCACTGCTCAGCATTGGTGAGGCTGCAGCTGGAGAACTGCATCCAGTTCGAGGCACCACACTTCAAGAAGGATACAGAGAAGCTTGAGAGAGTCCAGAGAGGAGCCATGTGCATGATTTAGAGGCCTGAAGAGCAAGCCATATGAGGAAAGGCTGACAAATATGGGACTGTTCATCCTAGATAAGAGAAGACATTGTGGGGGGTTTGGTGGCAGCTTACAAATATATCGGGGCGAGCATCAGGGGCTAGGCGAACAACTATTTAGCAAAGAGCCCCAGGGGAAAACCAGCAGCAATGGCCATAAACTCCTAGAAGAAGGTTTCAGACTGGATATAAGGAAAAACTTCTTCACAGTTTGTGAGACCAGACTCTGGAACAGACTCCCAGCAGGGGTGGTGCAGGCATCTATCCTGGAGATCTTCAAAAGGAGACTGGATGCACGCCTTGCTGGGTTATTTGACCCCAGCAGTATTTTCTTCCCAGAGCAGGGGGACTGGACCCAATGATGTCACCAGGTCCCTTCCAGCCCTAAACTTCTGTGAATCTGTCAATAATAATGATTTTTTAAAAACTTCTAGGAACTTTGAAATCTGGAGAAACAATTAAACCCTATGTTACATCTCATGGCTTTTTAATAGTAATGCCTTTTTTTCAGCTTCTTAAAAACCCTCTTGGTGATGATCTTTTCCCCCAGTTACAAAAATATTAGGATCAAATCACATGGACAAATATCTGCGTATCGGCTCACAGACATGAGAAGGAGCTAGGCTGAAACAACATATGGTGATAGTCTTATATGAGAAGTGTTTTGAATTAGCTGCAATGGGCTGTGGTTTTAAGGGCTTGCTTTGGGGTGTGGTTTTAAGGATGCAGCTGAGAAACTCTAGGATATCCCAAAAACTTAGAGAAATGTATTGTGTTTTGATATTTTCCCACCAATAGTTTTCTCCTTTAAAAAATTGCACGTTGGGAACTATTTATGCTACAGTATAAGAACCTGCTTGATTTCAATATCCATGACTCCTGTGGAGGTTTTGATTTCCATCCCTGTTACCAGGCCAAAGTGTGCAGGCATCCTGTATTATTTGAATGATTTTGTCCCGTGTATCCTTCTCTTCCCTCCCCACAACCACCCTCAACTTTTGATCACATCCTGGTGGTCCTGAAACTAAATTTGCTCTTTCCTCTGCTATAAAAGCCAAAAACCGACTTTTGAATTATTGGTAAATGATTCCCTGCATTTACTTATCAGACGCTGTTGATTATCTAGTTGGGAACTGCAGGCACCATCAGGTAGAGCTAGGCCACAAATCTCCTTGTGCCTTGTAGTGCCGTGGGTTTGATGCGCTCTGGGAAGGGATTCATCCTCTATCTGCTTCTACGGTCCTAGAGACACTTGGGTCAAACAGAGTAGATCGTAAGGAGAGGGTAATCTGCTGTGTGCTTTAATGAGTCTGTTTCTTAATGATAAAACAATATTCATGTTAATGAACCAAGTAATCAGGTTTTGACCTTGGCTGTTGCCAGCATTCATTTAGCTATGATATGGATGGTTTCCTCTCACATACATGAGTGCGCAATAGGTGAATACTTTTCTGATGAAGAATTGACTTACCCAGACCTAGTTCCGGAGAGACCAAAGCTATTTGGGAATATGAGACTAATCATTTCAGCTAAATAAGGGGGCAGACATTTTTTGTCGAAAAGGTCCAAGTATTGCATTGACAAACCAAGTGGTGGAAAAAAGTGTATATGCCCTTTCCAAATTGAAAAACATTTTCAAAATACAAAATGCTGACTTTTCATTTCAAACTGGCATTTCTTTTGCTTCTTTTAAAAGTCAAGTTTTAGAAGGCAAAACAAAAGCACTAAACAAGCTCAAACAGAAACAAAATGCTTTGCTTCAGGTCAAACAAGATGTCTTGGGTTGACCCAGAAGAAAATATTTCAGGCTCTTTCTTTGCCAAAAACACTTTATTTGGCCACAAGCTGATTCCTTCTCCCCCCCCCCCCCTTTTTTTTTTCTTTTTAAGGCCCCAGGCCAAAAATAATCCATTATTCACCCACCTCTAGCGCATATGCTACAAAATTAGCTCCGTTTAATGACAGTTCTGCTACTAAGTTACTATTCTACTCCAGAAAACGAATATATTAAATCAAAATAATGTTACAGTTACCTCCATCAAGCTCAGTTTATGCAACATTTTGAGGAGGACTTAATTGACTAGCCTCGCAGACATAGGGAGGACTTTCAGAAATGTCCTTCATTAATGAACCTGCGTAAAGCTAGAGCAAATGACTATGGCCCACCTAAAATTCTGACTTAGTGCCACTAATGATGACATTTTCCAGGGTGACCGATAATATACAATTAGCACTAAGCTGAAAATGACTCTCTGCATCTTAAAAGCATCACTGAACCTTTTCCAAGGCTGCCCAACCTATTTATTAAGCACTAGCCAAGCAGAAACCAAGCACAGCTCACCATCCCCAAAGTTGTTTTTGCTCTGGGGACCTTTTTGCACTCTCCTCTTTCCCCTTGCTGCATGCACGAGTAGCAGTCTTTCCCCCTGAGTTTCAGCCATCTGCTCTCCCAGCGCTCTGACAATGGAAAATTCCTCTCTTTGTCTGAAAAGGTGACCCGCATGTTAAGTTTAGCTGACAGACTTACGGAGCGTCTTAAAACAAATTAGCAATGCCAAACAACAGAGCGGGGCTTTCTAAGTTTTGTTACAGGTATCCACTGTCCTGTGCACACCCCCACCCCCATTGCTTTTTTCACTTTGCTTTTTATGCTTACCAGTACATAATTTGGTTTATGTAGCTTCTTATACCTAACTTCTGTGCCCAGATAAATATAGTTTGAGGGCATCTCAATGCTTTTTTCTATGCCCTGATCCCACCGTGGGATCTACTCTTGCCTCTCCCAGATTCTACATCTGTACAGGAGATCACTTTGGCAGATCCAGGTACAGAATGACCACCTACAGCAGTTCTGCTGAAATAATTTGGCCTTGCAAGCTGAAAGTCAGCAAGTTCTTTGTAAAGCCAGAGTCAGAAAACTTAAGATAATTGATTTTTCATAGATTTATGTAGTTCTTTTAGTTTTTCTTCCAATTCCCACCATGCCATCTCTTTTCTTTGAGATACCCTAATCAGTTTTCCTATACGATGTGCAGGACACAAGCAGCCATTCCATTATGTTGTAGCAACATAACAAATTGCCCGAGATGGGCTGAAGTACTTAACACGATGTGCTGGCACGAAGGCAAGAACTTCAATGATGTTCCCTGTGTATCGCTTTTTATTGCCCAACAGATGTTGAATTTTGATACAACATGCCATGAAGTCTCATTTGGAAGTTTTATTCATTTTGGTTAAGATGTGAATACTATCACATGGACTAGTCACTGGCTAAAAGACAAGAACTGCTACAGAATACAAAGTGGAAGCAAAGAGCCATCACAAAGGTAGGAAGAATCTTGGGCTAATCCCATTTTTGTGGAGTTTAAGGAGAATGACTGCAATCCTGTTTTCCCCTCCTCCGAGGATTACTGGGATGGACACACACACACACACACACACACACACACACACACACACATACCCCTCCAGTTAAACAGATTTAAGATGCTGATACTTAAACTAAATCTAAACTTCATTAGCAGCTATGGTTAGACAGAGACCATGGTTTAGGTTGTTCCTCTAACATAAATCCTAAAAGTATTGCCTGATTTTGTCCAAAAAAAAATCACAATTAAAAAAAAAATCACAATTTTACATTCCACCTGTAGACTTCCAAGCACATGACAAACATGTCCGATTAGCACAAAATAATCTTGGTCCAGATCATGTGCATTTGGCTGGCTAGCCTGCATTTTCCAACAACATGATTTTACATTAGAAAATCCTTATTTCCTGTGAATTGAATTTTTAAGAAAATTACATGAAGATCAGCAACAGTCTCAATGGGAAAGAAGTTCCCATCCAGGATGTAATTTATGTTCAAAATCAAAGTGAATATGTGTGGCCTAGAAAAAGCAATATCTCAGGAGCTAAGGCACACATCTAGGATACAGGAAGCCCTGACTCAAGTTCATGCTCTGCAAAATTCGGATGAGGAGCCTCCCATATCACAGAAGGATGTCTTTCTATTCTAGGTAGGTAGGTCTCTCTCTTTTGCATGCATGACAATGTTTGTTCACAGTCTTTTCATTCTCCACAGCAGCACAGGATTTTTTTTTTTAAACCTAAAAATGTTCACCTGATGGAAAAAGCATTTCCTTCCCAGCTCCAGTGACTAGAAACTGAAACTTTGGAGGAGGGGACAAAAATTATACAACACTGTCACTTTAGGACAGCTGTTCATCAAGGCCTACTCCCCAGCTCCTGAGTTCTTCAGGTATTTTCTACCTGCAGGAACCAGATGTTATTACCATTTTAGTTTGCAAAGCTCCCTCTGACACCATGCCTTCAGGATTTCCCCATAGGGTATTCAGTGACCAAGCACAGTTGCTCTCTCTTCTTCTCACAAGTGAAGATCAAGTGGCATCTAAACTGAGGTCCACTCCTAATGCATCAGGTGTGAATCATGTAAGTGCATTTCTGGAAGATCTCTCTGGGCTACTAGTCCTTGTCCACTCAGTCCTGGAGTCTGAAATCTTTGCCCACAAAGCAACTCTTCTGGAGTCTGAAGGAAAAAGACAGATGCCTCAAAGTGGCATGCTGCCCTTATTTCCCTTCTAGATCAGGAGAACCAACAGAGGAGAAAATATGACACATGATAATTATTCTGCATCTTTAATCTGCATTAAAATATAGTTCAATGAGCCCTGTGTCTAGGCTTTCAGCATGTGGAATCCCACACACGACTTTAGAAAATTGATTTTTTTCTATTGCATCTGCAGTTCTGTGCATAAGTTAAACTTTTTAATGAACCAAATCCTAGCCCATATCAAACAACTGAATAGATTTCAGAGCTGCAAACATGCTGAAAATGACTGTTAAAAACACAATGAAACAGTTAGAGGCACAAAAAGCAATCTTCCCCCTGACCCGACTCACTTTTGAATATTGAAATTCCATTTCAAGGACTCTCATACTTTCCAGCTGGATTGATTGTCAGCACTGCTTAAAAAATACCAGTGATAGATGGAAGTACTATTGGTTCCACACAGCAATCTTACATTAGGGATAGGATTCCTATAAGTAAAAATATGAATTTCCATACAGTTTCATGCTCTAGTTGCCCCATGACTTGCTGCCCATGCCTGTGGTCTTAACAATCAAAGGTAGGGAAAAGGAGGAATAGAAGCAGGTTTATAATACTGCTTCTGGACTTCTCTAGGGCATGCTCAAAATGGAGCATAGCACAGCCCACCACTCCTCCATGGTCCCCTAAAACAGGTGTAACTTAGTTGTGATAATCAGCTGCTAGATTTGACCTTGTATATGTTGCACTTTTGGGGACAATTAAATGGCCAAAGTCAAATCCTACAGATTTCAAATGACATTTAATCAGGAAGCAGTGACTGATACTCAGGATTTCTTCCAAATCATTACCAGTCCAAAGAGACTGCACATTTACAGGAAGAAGAGGATCAAAAATACCAAGGAAGCAGGTGGGAAGGGAGACAGGGAAAAAAATCAATGAGGGTGTGAAAACAGAGTTGCCATTTGCAAGGGCTAGGGACAGAAATTACACATAAACCAATATAAGTGATCATAAACTGGTTCAAATCTGTAACATAACAGATGGAAAAGCAGCCCAGCCAGGGAGCTCTGCAGGCAGGCATGGTGCTGCAGCTGCAGGTCGCCAGGGCAACTGGCTAATCAGATAATTAGCCAGCACCTGCAGGTAGTCAGATGACTGGGTGCAGGCAGGGCTTAGTCTGCATATAAGCTCCAGACTGGGGCTGGTGGGGTGGTCTTTCCTTAGCTGTCTCCAGGGTAGGAGTTTTTGCCCAGGATATTGGGTTAGTGAGGCCTTATACTGCTGAAGGGGTAGAAGGCTGCCACATGTTGTTGGGGTTGTGGGGGGTTTGTAGCTCAGGGGTTTGTGGTTATGTTCTGTTAATGTGGGTTGCAGATGAGGCTATAGGGGAGGTGGAGGCCTCATTAGTGTTGGGGTGGGCACTTGTCTGTCTTAAGCCCTCCCAGGGGCATGCCCAGGACCTGAATGCTTAGTGAGTGTAGAGAGGCCAGGGTGCAGCTGCAGACGAGCCAGGGGCTCAGTGCCTAGAAAGGACAAGGGAAGCTAGTGCCTCAAAGCCATGTCCAATACATTAAAGGGGTAGAGGCCAAGGCCCCAACAGAGGGAATATACTGGTAACATCTGTGAGACATGGTGTGTGGTAAAGGGGAAGGTTTGCAAAATTCTTCACCAAAAAATTAGAAAATTAAAGTAGTTTTTCTGGAGTCTTTTTTTGGTTGGTTGGGTTTTTTTGTCATGCCAGGGTATATGGAACCAGGTCTCAGAGTTGCCCAGGGTCTGGGAAAGCATCTAGGATAAGAAGTACACAGAGTCTGTGTACAAGGAAGCTAGAAGCCATGAGGTCTGTCAGAGGAGCCGAGTCAGAGATTCAGAGGGTGAGGCAGAGAGCAAAGTCAGAAGGCCAGCCAGGCTGGTTAACCAAGAGATCAAACCTGGAGTTGGGTTAGAGAGCCAAAGGGTCAGAACAAACTTGGGGTCCATGAGCAAGCCAGACTGAGTAGCTGCAGAATCTGTCGGGGAGCCAGTAGAGGTATAAGCCAAGGGTAAAGCAACCTAGGTCCAGATTCTTCTTCAAAGTCAAGGGTTTTTATAGGAAAAGATGAAGTTTCAGCTGACCCTGGCCAGCGACTCCAGTGGCAGTGTGGGTAGATGGCTAGGCCATGATGGAAGGATATGACCTTTGGTATCCCTGCTAGGTGCTTGGCTCAGGAGGTAGCAGACTGGGAGGAGTGGCCATGCTAGACGGGCTGAGGCCCTGGGTTTGAGGCTATGGCCTGACACTTCGCTTGTCTGCAACAGCCCAAACGTCTTCTTAGATCTCATTTAAATGTCAGTGTTCACACTCCCACACTAAGCAATGATCTTGGTCAAGAGCATTAGGAACACAGATACCACATTAATTGATAAAACAAGGCTTAAATGAATAGTGGAATAAATGATAAATAGATTACAAATGTGACCTTTACACTAACGATTCTTTCTGGAAATGCTAACCACACAGTCACAAGATATCCAGGGCTATCCTAGAACATAAAGATCCTTAAAAGTTTAGCTAAAGATAAAGGCTGAGTCATTCATGCAATGTTAAATTCTAGCCTCTGGTACTCAGGATTTTGTGTCCAGGACTAGAAGAAACTGTAGAAATACCCCATTGGTTCCAAGTTACTGATGTGTCCCCTATGAGCACAGTATTTGAGTGCTTCACAGTTCCCTGATTACACTAATTTTACAAAGGCTGGACTATGACATGGGTGTAGGTTGTGGCCATTTACGTAAGATCACAATAAAGGTATGGGGCACAACAATGTATTAATCCTAGGGTTCTTGCCTTGCAGAATGCTCTGAACCATTCAGCTTGCCTCTCCCCCTCTTTTCCATTGCTTTCAAGTCAATATTTATTCCTTTATTCAATCATTTTAATGTTGCAATACATCTCTATAGCTGCATACATTTTATATCCTAGACAGTATCAAATTATAGAAGTAATATCCTATCCATATATAGTTCTAGTTTTCAGCCTAAACCTAAAAACTGTCAAGCACAGCATTTATATACAAGGCATATAAATAAAGTAGCCATATCCATTAGTTTGAATCCATACAACAGTCTTTGTTGAATGGGCTTTTCCTTTCACCTGATTACCATACTGTATGCTGCCACCAATAAGATGTTAAATCAAAACCATTCTGACTATTGCTAGTAACTCTGTTGCAATGTATAAAAATGTCCAGGGCAGATGACAACCCAAATGGTAACAGCTCACATAGGCTCAGTTTAATAGGACAGACTGAAGTATAGTCTTGAAAAAGGGCAGACTATACTATGGGCTACAATCTAGGACATTTATTTTGAAAAATTCCTGCCAAGACATACTGCACAGGGTCAGATCTTGCAGTGACTCCAGGCTTTCACCCACTGCAAGACAAATCTCCGGCACATGGAGTAGAAATAAGAAGATATTGTATAAAACCATGTCAAAACAAACAGCAGCAGCTAGGGACTAAAACCATCCATGCAGCAGAGCAGATAGTAAATGGGAGTAGGGCGATAGTCATTGAACTGCTACACTGAACTGTGACAAACAGCTGCCTCTGGTGTGCTAATTCAGGTGGCAATGCGATGGCACTACTCACAATGCCCAGCTTAACAACTAAGGGAACAATTTCGATCTGAGAAACGGGAAACAATCAAAAGTCAAGCAGGGCCTGTGTCAATGTCCATTTAAATTAAGAGAAAAATTGGGAAAAAAAGATTAAAAGGTCTGGTTTGGCATTTTTAAATGACATGAATCCATCTTTCATTTCTAAACTAGAAGTTTAAAAATGTATGTTCTCAGAAAAAAATGAATAAAAATTGGAAAGAGACGTTTCCATTAACCTAATGGCATTTTGGGTGGGGAAGCCAGTTTTGTACTTTTAGACTTTTCATTTTCATTCCAATTCAGAAAGGGGGGGGGGGTGGAGAAATATAATGGAATTGCACTTCAAATGGAAAATCCAGTCTGTATGCAGCTTGAAGAAGTCAGGCTGAGTTGGGCCTAGTAGATATTTCAGTACTGGAAGGCTTAACTCGAAAGAGAATCTGCTAGAGCCTTCTTCATCAGATATATTCATTTTGTAATAAATCCAAGCTAGGTCCCCAGAAAAGGGATCACAGAAAATGAAATACTTCTCCACCAAGGACATGTAACAGGAATTTTTCAAGAATATGTTTTCCTTCTGCAGATACAATTTGCTTCTATAAAATTCACAACAGCTTCATTGCACCTGCATTTGACTAGCGATTGACTAGTCAATCTGAGCAACCAGGGCTCTGGCTTAGTCTGATTGGGGCAGAACTGTGCTATCAGATGGATAAATATTCTGATTTGTTGCCAATTAATAGGGGGGGGGGTGGAACAGTAGCAAGTTAAACCCACGGACAGGGAGCCCATACTTGAACCCTTCTGAAAAATGTATCCCACAATCGACAGCCACAAAATCAGTAACACGTGGTTTCACCCTCGAATCAGATAAAAATTAAGGATGTGAAATGCTGTATTAGGGTACTGACACTTAAACAGCCCTGTCAGCAAATCCTTCAGACTGTGAGAGACGGCATCTCTCACTCTGGCAACATAGGATCAGCCAATATTGTAAATTTGCTGCTATGTCATTCGGTGTAGCTTTAAAACATGCCAGGTGAAAAGTGTCTCACATCATTATTTGGGTCAGCTAAACTAAATCTAGCACATCCTTCCATAAGTAAGTACATATTATTGCCCAGGATCTTTTCCTAGCCTAAACCTAAACTATAACTTAGCTGAGCTATTCACCTGTCGTTCACTCATGGCTAGATCCTGCACCACTGAAATCAATAACCACTGGATGGCTCTTAAAGATAATGTTATTCCGCCTGCCTCCTGTGTTTCTTTCCTCTGAACTCCATTTAATTGGTCAACTACAAAGGCAAAACAGGCCTTGACTCCAAGCAACTGCAAAAGTTAAAGGAGAGGTTAGGAAGGAATACCTTTCTTGTAGGACTTCTAAGGGGCTCAGCAAACTAATATGCAACCCTTCTTGACCCTGTGCTGTCGACAAAAAGGCTTGAAGCAAGACCTGTGAGTTTTGAGTGGGAGCGGCTGCAAGGCTACAGGACCTACTCTACTGATTTTTAAGAAGAGATCATGGAAGTTACTCTTCAATACCCTTTAATCCCCGTTCTGTGCAAAAGAATCAGAAAGAAATCAGGCGATGTGAATTCTTCTGCATGTAAAAAGTTGAAGGGATAGTGATTTATGCAGTATGAGGTGGAAAATAAACTTTTTCGAGGGGAGAGGTAAGAGGAAGCTCCAGTACCAAAGTGCCTCTCTCCTGCTGGCTGTGAGAGTGCCGAGTTTTATATTGAATTGGATTTCATGCTTAAATCTCTCTGGGATCAGTGAACTTTTAATCTAACAATACCAGAAATGCTGTACAGATAACTACTCTGTGACTATCACTAAATCTTTAACAAAACACAGAAGAGACAATACAAACAGGTTATTTTTAAACTGTTGTCGGACCATCTGCCCAATCACACAGTGCTGAAAATATACCCTGCATGTCTTATATTTGAATGGCACACTCATTTGTCCAGAGCTATCATATTTGCAATCTGAATAGGTTTTTCTCTCCAGCGATAGGAGATTGAATGATAGTCCCTTGTGGTCTCAAATGCCCATGCTTCCCTTCTATAAATTATCTCCCATGAAATACTTCAATTTAGCTCAGGTTGTTGATAACCAGTTTGATAAACTACATCACATTTTCACGTTAGAGAAGAAAAATAGTCTTTTCCTCAGTTTTTGAAATAGAGTAACCTATTTCAACTTTCATTTGTGCAGAGTAGGACACATGCATGTTTTCTCTGCCTCTGACGTCTTAATAATATCATGAGACAGAAGATAAAACTGGTTTTCACTCTACTGTGAAGTGTGGGTTAAAACTGATTGTGATTCTGCAGTCGTTCATTGATCTAGTTTTTCATATGGTTGCTCAGCCCTTACTTCTCTCCGCATTCATTTTCACTCTTGTTCTAAAATACTAGTTTTATATTGGAAAACCAAAGGTCTTAACTATGTGTTTATGATAAAAAATATAACACTTTCACACGTTATTTTTGGCCTGCTGGGCAACAAAGCAAAGTTAAGTCATTTGAAAGTTGAGCAGGTCCACTGTACGTGCAATAAAACAGGCATCAAGCATCAAACCAAGCAGCTCTGAAGTGTTCAGGCTTTTAAGGCCAAATCAACAAACAATAAGTAAATTGAAGTTCAGCATGACACTCTATTAGTTTCAATGGAGAATAGTGTTAGTGTGATGTTCTAGCCAAGATGGTTCAAGAATGAGGTGAGAGGCCAGGGTTTCATTGGGTAATATCTTTTATTGGACCAACTGCCTAGTTGGGACAGCGTTGCGATGGTCAATACTAATTTAAACAGAAATGCAATGCACTGGCATGTGTTGCAACATGGAATAAACTGGGCTGCCAAAGTGTAGCTGCAGGGGTCAAATTCTACCCTTGAATACATATCCCCGTGAGAGCCTAAGTATAGTGTGATTGCCTACTGATTGATTTGGATGTTAAACAAGGCTGTTATATTGAAACCAAGATGAGTTTATGGCAAATAAAATATCTATCAATATAAGTTCTAATACTACCATGGGTAAACTATGTGCAGTATCACAAAGGGCATGTTTAGGAGAAATTGTAACAGTCGAATCCTTAACAAGCAAGCTGTCTGTCATCTTGCACTGGCTCATTTGATGTAGCTTTGGCCCCAGGCACTCAAATAAGAGACAGCATTCTGAAGTCCGTTATTATTAGTATTATTGCAGCACTTTAAGAGTCATGTTTCAGGCACCATGAATACACAGAATAAGTCATGTGTAAGGTCCTTGGAGCAGGAGCTAAGTATAAAGCAAGGAACAGATGGCTACAGGCAGACCTGGGAGCACAAGGAAACCATAAGAGAGTAATGGCCATCCGTCATAACACATCAGGGGTCTTAAGTTTTTAAAATTTTTTGTAGGCATCACAGAGATTTGAATGAGGGATTTCAAGGAGCATAAGGTTGCTTCATTGATGTTTCTGCAGAGCTCCCAATGGAGCACAAGGATGGCATTAAGGGACTTGTTTGCCCATTTAACAAGTCGGCTATTGAGATGGGCATAATAAAGCAAATCAGGGGTGGAAGTTAACCTCTTGATGCTGAATAGGATACAAGTAAGGTAGGGATAGGCTGTGAAGAGCAGCTTACAACAGAAAACAGCACACCACAGAGATGCAGAGAGAGGTTGACAGAGGAAGAGAAATGGCTAGGGAAGTGAATTTCCACTACACTTCTAGATAAATAGAGCCGAGGTAAGACTGAATTTTTTAAGGGCAGAAAAAAGGATATTTCAGTAATCAAGATCTGAGGGAATAAGAGTCTGGACAGGAGTTTTAGCCTTGTGGAAAGATCTGAAAGGAGGCATCCTGGAGAGATTATACAGAAACAGTCTGCAAGATTTAGCTGTACTCTGGATATGAAGGCTGAGGTCAGAGTTAAAGATGGTACCAGAGTCAAAGATGGGACCCAGTATGAGACTGAGAAAGGAGTTAGCAAGGATGGCATGGGAAGAGGATCAAGAGCTTTGTTTTAGCCATGTTGAACTTGGTGATGACTAGACATCCATGAAGGGGTATTAAAGAAAGAAGCTGTTTTCTTCTGGGCAGGGGATGACAAATGGGCAGGGGGGGACCCAACGACTAATGCACGTTGTGAATCAGTGTGTTAATAGACCAAAAACGTTTCAGTAGTCCAGCCATCAGCCTGTCATGCTACTCATTGACAGTCTCTTGAATGGAGTTTTGCTAATAATCCTATTGGCTGGTAGTAACTATAGTGCTTATAATAAGTCATTCAGCTTGTGCTGCTTATTGGGAGAGTAAATTACTATCTTTATAACATTTTGTGTTAGATTTGTCCACCTACTGTTCAAAAACCACTTCAAATTTTAATGACTAAAGCAAGATCTCTGCTTTTAAGACAAGTGCACACCAACAACTACCCATTCAACTCATTTGAAAAGAAGCTGAAATTATAGATTTTAAGGAATACAAGATTTCTGCTTAAATGGAAAATTATACACTGCTTATTATTTTTGCAGTGAAATATACACACTTTGGTAATTAGCCACACACTCTACCCTTTGTCAGAGCCAAAACACTTAGCCAGAGATTAGAAAATGTGATTTTAACAATAATACTGTTAAGATTTCACAATACAAGGACCCAAAATGACTACTTTATAGCCACAGTTGAACAGGGTTTTGAAAAAAGCCATTTCTAATGCTTGTCAGTACAGTAGCTTGTGTCACATCCTTTGCTGTATATTATTGTACTCGGCTTCCAAATAGAAACAGATTAGATCGGAGAGCCGTGAACTCTATTAACATACAGAAAACTAATAGAAACATTTGTAAGCAAATTCTGTTCTCCAGTTTTCATTTTCAATGGGTATGAAAGAGTTGGAGCAACGTACAAGAGTATCGCTATCAAATACCAAGAGATATCACTCCAGAAGTTAATAGTGTTTGCAGAGTACATTTGCCTGTGCACCGTTACCATGGCCTGGTTTCTTTGAGTTGGTCTTAAAATTTACCTCTTTCTATTTCTTTTTTGACATTTGCACTTTCTGAAGCTATGCTTGAGTAAATTCACATGCCCTTTCCCTCTGCTGTAACAAAACACATTTCTTCTCAGCAAAATTGCAGTGGAACATCTGAAAATTGTTGAAAGCAGCTTAAAAATTCTGAATCTATTGCATTCGGCGGCTGCTTTTAAAGTGAAAGTCGGTATACCTGAATTGAAGGTTCATGTTGGACATATCCATGGATATAGGGCTTGAGACTTCAAAGTGCCAAGACCCCTGGCCATGAGCCAGTACTATAGTGAAGCACAAATCCCAGTGAAATCAAAGAGAATTCAGATGCTTAAAGTGAAGCATACGTTTAAGAGCACTGCCATACTGGGATTAGACTCTTCTCCCCATTCTGGGATTAGGTTACAGTTTAGTGCAATGTAAGGTCAAACAGCATAAATCAAATACCAAATGCAGGGAGGTAAAGAATTTTATTGTAAGGAAAGGTGAAATCAAGCGATGGGACAACATGGTATTAAAATGGCATTTGTTAACAGCCGATTTTTAGCAAGTACTAGGTTGCTATGAGCAGTGCAGTCATCCCAAAGGAGCTCCAATAAAAACCTTCACAAGACACCGTGCAATGTATTTTGTTTATATTTCCTATAAAAAAGAAAAGCAGAGCTGTTTTAGAAAATTAATTTTTTAGCTGTTCTAACTCTTGCATGTCACCGTCTAGAATACTAATCTGGTTTTGGACAACTTTATGGGCTTTGGAAGGAGAAAGAAAAGCAACTCTGCAATTCTGAAACCCTTAAAATGGTCAAAACTAGCTTTCTGTACAAAATAATGGGATGATCTCAAGGACGACATATTGTGATGTGATCTGCTGGAACCAATCAACAAATATTATACCCAAAGGAGAATTTCCAGCTCTTCAAGAATGTATGTGTGCACACAAGTATGTAAGACAGGAAATGTGCCTGGAAATTTTCCAAGGCAAATTTTGCCCAGCCTAGCACATTTCATTTGGAAAAAACCCAAGGACACTGGTGTGATTGAGAGAAGCAAAACTGATCCCAATAAATGCAAACTATCGTCCACAGCAACAAATTTATAGTCAATAATTAGAAGGTTGCCAGAAATATTTCATTTCTCTTCTGTACTCTTCCCCATGTAATCAATCTAATTAAGTAGGAAAATGAAGTGTGTAGCACAAATGCAAGTTCTAGGTGGAAAGATGTATATTTTGACAAGCCGCTCTGACCTTACCTCATTTGTCAGGCTTTTCTACCTGGAAATTCTCATATAAATCTTTCCAAGCTTCTTATTCCATTGCCAAAGTGAATCAGCATTTCTGGGAATAACTTCCTCCTGAGAAAGATGACTCTATGGAGAAGGGGAAAAAATGTTTAAAAACTACCTCCCTGAAAGGCCAGTTACGAAAATAAATGCCAATAGATACAGGCATTGCTTGAAAAATCCCACACCTTTTTTTTTAAATTCTTTTTAGGGTCCTCTGAAACTCCCTGCCTTCATTTTTAAGCAGTCATAACATTAATATCTAAAGTACATATTCACAAGAGTCCTTTTACTAACTACAGCACACAGGTCCATTCTAGGGAACTTGTGTTGAAGTCAGGACAAGCCATGCACATCAAAAGCCAAATCTGTCCTCAGCATGAAATTATATATTTATTCCATTTTTATTTCATGGTGAGGTCAAATTTGGTCAAAGTACATATCTATATCTATAGATATATAGATATGTAATCCAGTAACATAGAGACATTTGAGAGTCTGGACATTTGCAATGTCCAAACATGTACATTGCAGGGAAAATGTCCCATGCTTCCTCACTTAAAGCTTTAACTGAATAATAGAAGATGATTGGTTCTCTTGACCGCATGCTATATGGTGTAATTTCACTAAGACGCACACTGTGTAGTCTGGATCTGGACCTTAGTGGACAGGCACCTGCAGTGCAAGAACTGGGATCACTTTAGGCGTTGACTTTCTTGTTATCTTCACCGGCAAGGAAGAAGCTGAGGAATGGGCATAACAACTGAATTCTCTCTTCACCAGGAGATGTAGGACGCTTAGATCATCACTGTTTAGACCACCTGTGACAGATGTTAACCACATTGCTTAATGCACACTTCAAAGGTCCCAGGTATTACAATGAAGAGCACAGTGTAGAATTAAAGGAATTGTTTCGTGTGTGATTGCATATAAAGAAAATCAAGGTGCCGCCTTTATTTGCCCCTTCCTCGTGCATATGCATTACAATGCAAATTACATGTCACATTCTTTCCTCCAGCGTCCCCGCTTCATCCAGTGCATAGGTTAAACGGCTGACATAATGAGCAGCTACGCTTTGTTTTCTCCTCATTGTTCCACACGTGGCTCTGGGCCATATTTACTGCACACTATTCAAAGCCTCCATTCAAGACAGAATTATTCATTCCTCAGAGGCTTCTCTGTGTCGCTAATCATTATATTATCCAAGTGCTTTATAAACATTAATTTATCCTCCCAAAAATCCAATGAGGAAAAGACGTAGGAATAGGCCATTTTACAAGGCAGGAAACTGAGAAGGAATAACTTCGACTCATTTGCTTCGTAGGGATGACCTGCCTGCATTAGTAGGAGCTGTGAAAGGCTTGAGCGTGTCCAGCAAAAAGGGAATCTTGGGAGATTTTAGTTGCAATAATAAGTGTTTCTGATGAGGATATGGACAATGTAACTGTCCAGTGTCTTGCAGCCTAGCCAAATTACCATGTATTTTCATGGGGACATGAACGGATACATCCCTGATCACCTGCCTAAATTCAAGTCCCTATTCTAAAATACAGGGTTTCTAAATTTGCTCAAAGGAAAGCTTGCCAGAGTTATTATTGTTGTTATTATTTAAGAAAAGCATATTTTTCCCTGTCTTTGTCTTTGGAAGGAACTGAACAAAAGAGGTTTGACCTAAGGTAAATGTGAAGGATGGGAAATTTCAGTCTAAATGGCTAATGTCTGGCAAAGAAGCTGACTAAGTAGGTGGTTGCCTATCCATGCCCATGCCTTTCTGAACCAGTTAGTGTAATGTGTAAACTTCACGCTCATGGACTGAGACCATACTAGGGCACCTTGAAACACAAGCATCCACATGTTAACCCAATGGTTCCCAATGACTTTACTGGGAGTGGAGTGCAGTGGCAGCAGTGGCCCAAGGGCAGGGGTGGTGGAGCTCCCGGCACACGGTGCAGCTCGTCCTTTGTGTGTGGCACCACCGGCATTGCCCCCAGGGCCCTCATTTGGGTCTCGACCGAAGGTTGGGAACCGCTGTATTAAATTTTGTTAACTCACACTAAGTACCCTCTCAAAAGTTACGCTAACTTTCAGACAAGGGATAACTCTGGGCCATACTACCTAGCATATGTTAGGGTAACTTCAATCTGCTCTGTGGAGATAAAACAAGCAATATGAAATCCTCCAGCATCCCAGGATGCACTGCTTCCAGCCCCCCGCCCTACCCAGGGCAGAGATAGTGCCCAGGTGTCCTGGCACCTAGTCCCACCCCTGCCCACCAGCTCTAGTGGTAAGTCAGAGCTGTGCAGACAAGAAATGGTATTAACCCTGAACGTGTGACTGTTCACAGCACATTCTAACTTCGACACCTCTCACCATGCCACAGATTTAGGATGGTCTACGCATAACGTGTAACTTCACCCTCTGAGGTACCACCTTGCCCTACTTTCTGCTTAACTTGTGAGTAACCACTTCTCTGCAAAGTTATAAGTAACTGAAAAAACAGAGTTATAATTAGAAGTGCAATATGACCTTAATAGATGGCACTGCCTATATTAGAACAGAATAAAATCATTACCAAAAAAAATGCAAGTCAGATCCTTGGAAAGTTTGAGTTGACAAACCTCAAGCACCTGAAATAGAACTCTGTTGATGTACCTGGCTGAAGATCCGGCCTATTTTGCAAAGGAAAATTAAAAAAGAAACGATGTAACACCAATCCGTTCAATTAGAGGTACCTCCATTAAGGCATTTTAATGGAGGAAACATAGCATCACTTCCCATTAGAGATGAACATTGCGTACATTCACCTTTTGTGTGAAATGTGAGCAGGTAAGCAAGCTGAAGAATGTTCAGTGACTTTTATCTATTATTCAAGAGGTTTTATTGCCTTACAAGAGTCAGATAATGTCAACTTCTGAATTGTTCCTCCACGTTCTTTCCCTTGACTTCTTGATTTTCTTTTCAGATCATATTTTTTTTTTCCACATTCAATTCATTTAAATCATTTAAGTCTGGATTGGCTGTAAAAGCTTTCATCTCTCATCACTACAAATCTGTTCTTTTAATATGATAGCTGAGTCACCATACAAAGGTGACTCTTTCTTGTTACATAGAAGTGTTGAACTGATGAAAAATTATCCTTGAGCTAAAATCTCCCGCTAATGTAAGAGCAAATATCCTGATCCATATGCCACTTGTTTTTGAGTTATTTTTATGAAGACAGCCCTAAAATCAATGGCATTTCATGGCAACTTGATATCAATCTAGTGTCTAATTTGGCTTTACTTTGTTTCATCCTATATACTTTTTCCCTCACTTATTGACAACATGCATTTAATGCCTGCCAGACTCAGATTAAAACCACTTTTGTTGTGCTTTTTATATACATTTATCCCCCAAATGCTTCTCACCGTTCCCCATACCTGTTCCTGGTGAACAGCACAGGGAGGGAAAAAAGAAAAATATCCTATTCACCTTGCAAAGACAATGAAGAAAAAATTGCAAAACTTGATGATTTCATAGACTGCTCTAAATACCATCTTCTGGTTTGAACCTAATAAACATGTTATTATCTATGCTGTGATAGCAATTAAACAGGGAAGAACCGTGATCACTTTTCTGTCATTAAGCCTTCTGACATTTCTGTTGGAATTATTTTCATACAAGACAGACTGATATATCCAAGCTCTGCCTTCCCAGCGGTACCTTGAGAGAGCCCATTATGACTCGCTCAAGCATTTCTTCCTGGAGCTGAAGAGGAGGGAGTGAAACCCCTAGATCCTCTGCGGAGGAAACCTTCCATAACTAAGTCCCTGGAATTGGCTCTTGAGAAACACAGGAATAAATGTGCAGCTGGTATAAAAGCAATGGACCTACACCAATTTATGCCATCCATATAGATTCTTACATCGAAACACAGCTACATCTGACCCACTCATGGCTATTGCTCATTGACCTGAATGTTTTTCCTCTTTGAGCCATGCCACCTGAATGCCATAAGACTGGGAATTCCTCAATTGCATGCAGCAACAAAGTAATTTCTCTTCTAAATTTGAGCAAAAGTCCTTCAAGTAAACCATTATGCAGTATGGGTGCTATAAATGCCAGGACATGGGATGTGTGGGAAGGAGTATGGCCTCACAGAGAACTGAAGAACAATATTCAGAGAGTTTATTCAACAATTGTCTGCTACCTGTCAAATAAACTATTCGAGCAGGTATCCTCCCAGTTCTCATCAAAGCAGAGGTCAACAGATCAGGCATTGTGAGATTCTTTTTCTGACCTGGCAACATAATTAGTATTTATTTCTGAGCAGGTTGATGACAGCTGGCATTGTTTTAAGGTGCTGAAAAACTACAGCTTCACTTGAAAGACACTGGAGTTGCAGATTTTCGGCTACAGCATGGAAAAAAAAACTGTTTGCTAGATAAGAAATAATGAGATGATAGACCTATAGATGGTAAAAAACTTGACTATCTATAAGGAGGATTCATGCCAGTTAAGGATCAGGTCATCTTGCAGGCAATATTGGGAAGATTCCTTGGTTAACATCAAGACTTACTGCCTTGGGCACAGCGGATGGGGAGACTCTTACGATGAAGATTGCTACTTCAATCAAGAATATAGTCAACATAAAACAGAGTAAGATTTTCAAATTCTGCATTGTGGTATCATGCTATTCTCATTAGTTCCCATGGGAGTTTTACCACTGACCTGGAGTGGATGCAGAATGAAATCAATATTGAACATTTCTGAAAACCCAGCCCTTGAAGCACATACCTTAGCACAGGTGAATGAATCCAATTTAAAAGAATCTATAGGACCCCGACACAAATAAATCCACATGAGCTGAGCCTTTGAATTTTGAAAAACAGCTAGCTGATTTTACTGATTTGGCATTTTTGCATCTGGTCTCAAGCTGCATTCTGGTTGAAATCTCAAACAAGAACAGCAAAAAATAACAAAAGCCAATTCTCTTAGCATTCCCACTCTTCTTAGAAGACAAAAAATAGTAGAAAGCTCATGAGACAGCCTGTCTTCAGGAGTTTTCCAGAAAAAAATTGAGCGCGCCAAGCTCAAATGACTTTGGAGAAGCAATGAAATCTAAGGTGATTCTCCCATCTAAATGCAATTTCTATTTGTCCATCACCAAGGCAGAATTTTCCTTCTTGAAAACATAGCCTGTCAAGCACTTTAAGTTGCTCAGAGTTTTCTGGCTGCACCCTGGCCTGTTTATATCATATTTATATACATATATTTTTAACATTCATAGCTATGCACTTATTCCATTCCTTCTTCATTAAAAATTTCACAGCTTCCTCAAAACCAGCTCTCCTGTGAGAGGAATGAATTAATTTGGGAGAAGTCACACTGGTGGCACATTAAGATTGTTTGGATCAAGACAGAGAACTACGTGCTGGGACCTGTACTCTGCACAGACTGTGTTTCTGTATTCAAGAGCAGAGCAACTGCAATCTGCTCCATTTTATCTAAATTAGGCACGGGCCCTAAGCTCTGGGCAAGACGCCAACATCACTCTCAGTGGCGCCAAGTTTTGACACCCTTGTAACTAGAAAGAGTGAAGCAGCAATTTCTCCGTCGATCTCTCTGCACATCACATTTTCATGTCAGAGTCATTCCTTCTGCAAGTAAGAAATAAGTCTGGGATTCAGCCTTCCTTGAAAATTGAAGCCACGCATGCACACAAAAATAGTTTATTTTCAGTGCTGCCTGAAGCAAAGGTATGAAGTTAAGAGAAATGTGTTATGGTGATAGCTGGAGGCTTCTTCCAGTCACGTAAGTAATGAACTTTTCTTGAACGAGAAGAATGTCGAAAAGGGCCATAATCCGACCCTATAGAGATGAGTTGAATGAGTTAGTAGAAAACTCCAAATCAGTCCTAAATTTGGCTGGTGTGAAATCTGGCACTCTCTTTGCTCTGAGCCGTTTAGAGCCCCAGCTGCCCCATTGTAGGCCAGAAGCAAATACGGAAGCTTGACCATTCTCTACGATGGCAGAGCTTTCCCCATGCGTGCGTAAAGACAACCTTAGGGCCTTGTTACATCTTACGCTGAAAGCCGCACAAATGTTAAATCAGCTTAGTGTTGTTGGGCTTAGTGAAGCAGTCGCACGTTAAGGCAAAAAACCTGCTCTGAGTGTTCCTCCCATGCACGGGTGTGACTTCCCGCTAGAGGGATGGGGAGCAGGGGCAGGGCTAGGAGCTGGGGGAAGGACAGGCTCACGGCTCCCACCGCGCAACGCAAGTGTTGCAGCCTTGGAGTGCCTGGCAGCCACAGTGCCTCCCCCTGGCGCTTGGACTGGCTCTGCTCCTGCCGGGAGCAAAGTTAGCTGGTCTGAGGGACAGGACAGCCCTGCCTTCCCCCCACCACTGGGACTAGCTCTGCTCTGCCCAGCTTACTCTGCTCCCACCAGGAGCAGAACCAGTCCCAGCGGTATCAGGAAAGAGGTGCCTCCTGTTCGGACCAGCTCGCTCTGTTCCCAGTAGGAGCAGAGCCAGTCTGAGTGGCAGCAGGAAACACCACTACACTAGGTGCTCCGGAGTTGTGGTACTCACTTTTCCGGATGTGGCAGGGTGGGTGAGGCACTGTGCCCAGGCTCACTCTGCCCCTTCATCCCCACTCACTCTGATTCAGAAAGGCCAACTGCCTCCTGGGATGCTGGAAGACTTCACCCTGGGTGGAAAAGCTGTGGAGTGGCCACAAGTTAATGGAACAGGAGCAAACTTAGGCAGATCAGTGATAATCCTGCCTTGGAGTGGCATTATATTAAGCCAAATAATGAGCACTTTAAGTCACTTGGAAGGTATTAACGTGCAGCCAGCCCAGGGGTTAAGATCTCTAGAAGCCGCCTAAAGTTACTGTGCAACAAGACCCTTAACTATGCACTCTGACCAAACTCTTTCACCCCACTTTAAGTTCCTGAATGACTGAAGTGCATATTAGTCACTGTATTGCAGAGCTCATGGGTCTGATAAAAATAACCCAAAATATTACCTATGCTTGCAAAACAGCATGCATATAAGACTTGAATTTGGCTGGCTATGTTGCTAAGATGATATCTCAGTCCTCATTACAACACCTTTCTTGTACCTGTTCCTTGAATGAAAAGGACAACTCCAAGATTATGTCTGGCCTAGATGCACGTGAAAATGAAGAGGCTTTGCTCATAGTTCTTCACTGCTCTGTGGGATTATGAGGAAAAGGAATCAGTTTGAGGGGGAATAAAAGCTTGTAATAGTTTTCTCCAGACTATGAGGTAGGCAACTGCAGGAAAGTCAAGCTATGGATGTGGATGTATCCTCAAGCAAGAGGACAAGGAAACCAAGTAGCACATTTTCTATTCACTCCATAATGCATATGTTGACATAGATGTATGCATTATCCATCTTTCAGCAGCAGGTTTTCAAATCTGGAGTCTCAGCTCCAACCAGTGTCACAACCAGAGATCAGCTAAAGGACCAGAGCTGTTCAGGCTTCTGCCTAGATTTGTACAGCAGAGGCTATGATCCTATGTCTTCTACAGGTTTCTAGAACCAACTTGTGGAAAAAGACGTTAGTCCTTCAAATGTATCAAGTTAATACGTTTCTATAAATAATATATTCCTATCTATTTGAAAAGGATCAACCAATATTCTTTTAAATATTAAATGGAGAGAATCAAAAATCAGAACTACAATGGTTTATTACATATAACAACCAACCAGCTACAGCTAAAGAAAATAAATGACTCTGATTTGATCAAGGTCAGAGGGTTCCCTCTAAAACATAAGGCGCTTCAGAGTAGAAACAGTGAAGATGCATTTCTGCAATCCACTGCAGAAGAAATTAAGTCAGGATGGATTCAGAGAGCAAAGCAACATCTGCAATGCTTGCATTGCTCAGAGCCATGCTTCTGCAGCAAATTCAAGGTATAAACTGTTTTAATTATTTCTGCAAAGATCAAAGTTGCAGTATGCTACCAAGTTCTTTCAAATTATCCACAGCATCAGAGATATCAAAATGATCTCAGCACATTTTGCTATTCATTCTGCCACAGGTAATGCCCCCAGCCTTTGTTGTCTGTGCCATCTCTGTCTGCATTTCAAGTTGTTTCCCTGACTCAAACTTCAAAAACAGGACACGCTAGTCAAGTTCCTCTTTTCTGAATTTATAGCATGTCTCATTAAATATGCCACCTGCGTCTTAAAAACAGAACCGGGCTGAACCTGACTTCTTATACCTATAAATACTCAATGCACTATAGTCACTGGATCATGTCACTTAAGTGAGTACATTCTAGTCCTAAATATTTCATTTAAAACCACGATGCAGGGAAAACAGGCCTCAAAGGGAGAGCCTGAAAAATACGTCTCCCATCTCCAGATGGCTACACAAGTTGCAGGAAGACGTAAATCAGGTCACATATTCAGAATAGCTGTATTTGATTTGGGCGTGCAGTTTGTGCCCAGCTTTCCGCACTAGCACATATGTAGGTACATATCTGAGCAATTGCATACCTAAATGCTGGTCATTAGAAATGCAAGTCTTCTGATTTGCTCATGTCCTGATCCTGTGGGAGCGAATAGCAGCAATACGAAAGGCAGACCTCAGTTTTGTTTAAAAATTAACCCTAAGAAGTCAGCAATTTCCGCTCAATCAATAGCTCTCTTTTGTGTAACCTGAGGCAGTTGGGTAGTTCCAGATATTTTATCCAGCTGATAGGTATACATTAATACCTTCTTTGTAGATCATCTCTTAATATGATTTGTAATTTCTCTGAATAAAAATTGGCAGAGAGAGAATATTACTTAATGGCCAGCAAATACAGTCAGCAAAGGCTGTCATCCTTTCGTTTTTAAGTTTGAAATAAGTTTGGAAGACATGTAGGATCTTATTAATGCCCTTCAGAATTTGGACTACTTTATAGGAAGCATTTCCTACTCCCCATTTAAGGCTGAATGAAGATCATGGTCTTATTTCCTAATGTTCTTTAATACCTCAGGTACTGTTGTGAAAATGCCTGAAGTTATTAGTTTGTAATGATGCCCTCTAGTGAGGAGTAATGGATTCACTCCTGAAAAATATTTTTCTCTTTATATCACAGCTACAGTGTGTTCATCCAAATATAAAGGTTTGATTATCCAGAATCAGAGCCGTGTACAAGCTAGCCTACCTGATCTGAAGACCAGCTTCTCTACCTGTCCTGCTAATGTAAGACAAGCTAAGGTGATCCAATTTTGGTGAAACTCCATGAAGCCTCGGCAGAGATGATTTGACTCATTATGTCTATGGCAGTTTAGTTTATTCTGAGCCAGATCTGTGCTCTCCCTTCCTGTCAAGCGATCTGTATTACACCTCTTAGGACAGATTTCGAATAATGACATCTAATATCAGAGAGGCATTTGCCATTTGACTCATTTAGATGCTGAACTTTCTGACGGCTGGGCACTCAAATGGACAATAAGTCAGTACAATAAGTTTGGTGAAGTTTTGAGGAAACCCTCTAAAGGCAACTACAACTACCTAAGATCTGTCTTATGCAAACGTTCCTGTAGGGAATACCCATCATTCAAAAGGCTGTGGGAACCATGAGGAGCATAGTGACTACCCACATGCTGTTATAAAAAGGTCCCCCAGCTCGAGCTGAAACAGAGTGATGATTCAATTACTGGTGCCTAGCCAGGCTGCTAAACAGGAGTTTAGGCTGGGCTTATCTACAAGGCAGAGACCTGATTCCCTATCAAACAGATGCTCTAATGTAAACACAGTCTGTGCATGCTGAAACAAACTCAGGATATTTCTGGGTGATTAAACAAATTAATTTTAAAAGCACACTTCTAGGACTATATGCAACAGCTCAGCATCTTCTGCTAACCTCTTAATGCCTTATGAGCTGACCGGCACGTTGAATTGTGCTGATTTTAACTGTACTCTTCACAAAGCCTAGCTGCAAATTTCACCTAGCAGGAGTCCTTTGTCAAAACAAGCCTCTGCTGTGGCCGCGTCTTCTGCGAGAACGCCATGGGGTTCTGAGTACTTTGACATTTCAGATCAAACTTAGCTCATCCATTTTTTGCTGTTAGTACTTTAACCGTTTAGCATGAAAGAAAATGCATCCGGGGTTTTCGAGCTGTATCCTCTCCTCATCTTTCCTGGGATGTGAAAGTCCTAGTAAGACAAGCTATGGAAGGCATCCAAAAGCATGTACATAACCCAAGGAGGAGTTTCACATCCTACAGAGAGAAACCGACTCCACAGATTGACAGACCGTACTGGAAGAAAATCCGGCGTGCACAGCTCTTAAGAGTCTGTTGGTAGGAACTGCTGCGGGAGCATAGTTTCAGCATGGAATTAAACTTATTCTTCTCTTTCATTTGACGCATGGAGACTAATAGTATGTCTTCCCTCATCCTTTTAAATTATTTAGATACAAAACCTTGCAGTTGATAAAATGTCTTTTCTTACTATATTAATGCCATCTTTAGTCAAAACTAAGACAAGATCCCGTCCCCCTCTCCAGTCAACATAGGGAAGAGAGACCCCTGACATAGATTTGCATTTAAAGGTGGAGGCCAGCAGCCACTGCAGCTCTGACCCTGCTCCTGAGCCCATGTCGGGACCAGACTCAGACCCACAGCAGCCTCCTGCCCCACCACTCTCCCTGGCTTGCCCTCTGAAGCTTCTGCCCTTTCCTCCTCTTACGGTGAGGTGCAGCTCAGCTCCAACTCAGGCTAGATTCCCTCCTGGGCATGGAGCACATGGAAACTCCATCCCCTGTCCAGATAATCAGCAGTGCTGACACTCCTGCATTGCCTGCCCGAGCAGTCAGTAGCAATGACACTGCTGTGTGTCTGGTAGGGCCTGCACTTCCATGTGCTGTGAAGAAATCCTGAGCAGCATCTAATTGTGGGGGGGAGGTTGTGGAGAGCTGGGGGAGGGGGGGAGTCAAGTGGCAAGGGGGGCCAGGAAGGCTGCAGGGGGAAGAAGTGGGGGGATAGAAGGCAAGTGGGCCACCTAACCCCTACCCCAGCCCCTGCTTTTCCTGATGTAGTAGGAGGGCAACGGGTTAAATTCAAGACAATCCTTCAATACTTAGATTCTGTACTTGGAAAATTATAACAGATTGTTATATTTTCCAAACATAGAATCTAATTTATTAGGGGGTCATCTTAAATTCAGGGTCGACTTAGATTCAAGTAAATATAGTATCTCCTTTTTAAGCATTGCTTAGTAGCTAGAAACTGTGATACCAAATCATAGGTCTAATTGTTGTCATCCCTTGTGGAAAAAATCCCTGCAGCATCCAAAGGTTCACGCGACTGAGTTTCTTTTTTCTGCCTCCTGTGATAGGCAGGAGTTGTGTTCAACCCGACAAGAGCCTGGTAGACATTTTTTACCTTTCAGAGAAAAAAAAGAATCAGGTTAAAGCAGCTAGGAGGCATTTTTAAAAAGTGTGAAATGCCTTTGTGACTTAGCAGTGGAAAGAGGCAAGTAGTGCAAATATTCAGATATCTAACTAAGGACAATTATATCAATAGTACTTACTCTTAAGAAGGAGTTAAGACCACCTTTGCTAAAGAAGTGGCTTGGATAACTTCTTAGTTAGTATCTCTCAATGTTCATATGTATTCCCCAAAGAATATGAAAGGATTGCTTAGTCAAGGTTGATTAAAATAGAGATATGAAGCTCATACCCAGTTAAGTGCAATTTTTACAGTATGGACTGATGGTAAAAGGTCTGTGCTGGCTTGCTCCATTTCCTGATTTACCCTTTTTTGTGGGTAGAAAACTGATTAAAAGGACTCCAAGATGTTGTCCAGTCCCGCCCTCTGCTGAAGACAGAAATGTCTCCGTCTAAACCATCCTAGACAAACACTTGTCTAACCTGAATTTCAGGACCATCAGCGATGGGGATTCTACAGCCTTTGTAGGCAACGTGTTCTAATGTTTTACTGCCCTTAGAATTAAAGGGTGCAAACAGAAGTGACATTTTTTGCCTGATCTGGCCACAGAAAGCAGTTTATAGCTGTGACCAAACAGATGTGCATGGCTTCAGACTAGGTCAAAAAGGGCCAATTGGGTGAAAATCTGAACCCTCATTGAATAAGGGTTCAGAAGAAGACATTTCAAAATAGCGTCTTCCCTGCCATCTCCAAGTCGTTTTCAGAATGGGGGAGGAAGGGAGCAGAGGGAGTTTGCTCTGGGGTTTTTTCAGCCCCACTGGAGGGTGGGGCAGGTCTAGTGTCTCCCCAAGGTTTGGGGGGGGGGTCTAATTCACCCATTCCACCCTCCAGTTGGGAAACCCCTAGAATGAGCTCCCTCTGCTTCCTTTCCCACCTCCAATTCTGAAAACAGCCCGGGTGGCAGGGAGGAGGGGTTGTTCCTACGGGAAACTGGCTGCAGACTCGAAGCCAACAGCTAGAGTCCCCTCCCACTGGGAACCAACGGTGAACTTCTGTTTGGTTCGGGGGATTGTTGCAACTCAGAACGCTTCCTGCAAAGCATTTTCTATTACAGCAGGGAGCTGCACTTCTGTCTACACCTAAAAGTATTTAATGTCTAACTTAACCAGGCTGCCCTTCCTGACTAAGCTATGGACTAGTTGCTTGAACTACTGTTACTCCAAATAAAAGAGAATAAATCTGTTGTTCCAACTGAATCATAACTGATCTGGCTGCCTTCTTGGACCCCCACCACAATGGTCAAAGAAGTCAAAATCTTACAGGTGGCTTCATCTGCACAGCTACACATTGATCTCCAGGACGCAGCTGTCCTGGCCCAGATCTTTCCTTTACCAAAAGGTATTAAATGAGAACAAACTTGAGGCTCTGCCTCTTTTCCACTCACTTCCAGAGCTGTATAGTCACTTTTGATCTGTTCAGGGCCAATGCCTGGCAGTATTGTTAGTGCCGACATGGATAAGCAGCATGGGGTAGTAGTTAATCGAGACAGATGATTTAGTGCAATAGGAAAGTTTAAAAGGAACTACAGATGAGTAACTGGAACCTCAGGTATGAGAACAGTTCCTAGAAAACTTTGAAAAATTGAAAGGAAGAACATTTGACAGTATGTGGCCATTATGAGGCCAGGTCCTATGATTTTCACGAGAAGGTTGTTAGCTTTCATTAATTGAAATAGCTTGAAGAGAGGCCATTGCCAAGAGGACAAAGTTTAAATCAAATACTGAGACTTTACTGGCGGCATCTGATGACAGGTTTTTCAATTAGGCAACTATCTGATAATGATAAGGTGAATTTAGGGTGGGGGAAATAGCCAGAATAAAAACTGATGAGCAGGAAGAAAAATAGAGACTGATCAGTAGGAAAACTTTTCATAACTAATATCTTAAAAGATAAAATCCACAAGACTCATTGCTAGATTCACTTCATCAGTACAGATTGCTATGAAGATGACAATGAAAGCAACTCTTCCTTGTTTAATGATGTTAATAATTTATGAAGCATACTAATTAACAGAAAACAGTGGTGAATTTATTTAATCAAATAGCCCAATAGGGAAAATGACAAGTAGAGTTCAGAACTCATGAGTGAAAAATTCAACAATTTATGGCTAAATGGGGGAACATTGCATGATTAACACACTACAGAAATCACTGATTTCTATACTATACTATATGATGTACTATATGATGTGTGGTCCCATGTGAATCTGCCTCTTCCATCAACATGTTTCAAAGCATTAATGAATTACCCTCACTAGTCCTCTTGGAGGCAGGCATAGTTTTCATTTTTCATATGAAGAAACAGATGTGGAGAAAGATTGAGAGGAATTCTCAAAACGGTCACGTCATTCACAGAATCCAGTTTCCGATGCCTGCACCCCTCACTGCCCTCAGCTAGGTATGAATACTGAAAACAAGTCCTTAGATCCCTATATTAAGGCACCTAAAATTTGTAGTCGTGTATAAAAATTGAGAATAAGTGACTAGGCTTTGATCACACAGGAAGTTGTGGGAGATGGATTTTTATCGTGCATTCCTGTGCTTAAATTGCAAGACCATCCTTTTCTTCATCCCTCATAATTAACAGCACAGTCCAGAGGGCAATGAAGTCAATGGGATTTTTTTTCCTGTTCATTGTAATAAGGACAGGAACCAGCCCCAGATGGCAGCCAGGCCATCAATCTCCTGAAACTAATCATTTCATTGCAGACGTCTTTCTAAAGCTGTGTGATCTAGATGGCAATGCCCTTATCAACAATAATTCAGTGCCAAGGTACATACATGAGCCAGATTCTGATTGTAGTTCCACTGATATCAAGTTAGAGTAATTCTGTGAAGTTATTCCAGAGATGCAACTGTAACATTTTTTGGAAAGCATTTCATCCAAGGTGGTGTTATTTCAAGAAGCGTTCATCCACATTTTGCACAGTTGGTCCAATTTTTTGCACTAATTGATTTTCAAATTAGATTTTTCTCCGCAGGGAAAATGTTCACTTAAACTATTTTAAAGTTTTCTTTTTTTTTTCTTTTTTAAAAGCAGGAGATTCAAAATATAATATGGCTGTTCAAACATGACTAATTTAAAATTATTAAAAAGGGAAAATTTTGATTTTTTTTAAATCAGAAGGAAATTGGCATATTTCCATAGTGTGGTTTTTTTTTCAGGTTCTATACTTCTCACACACCAAATTAGAAAATTTTCCATTTTTGTGAAAATGGCTGATATTTTGGCTTTTCTTCTGGTCAAGAACACAACACCATTTCAATATGCTGAAACTGCACCCAAAAGGAAACTTCCATCTTTAGACTAAGTTCCTGTTTTTGTCCCCCAATGGACTATGGCTATTAAGTAATGTGTTCTGTCTCTTGGACCCTGTCAGCAATGGCCACTGTTTTCTAAATCAGTTAACATTTCTTTATTAAAACTCACCTTAAGTAGGACTCTTAAGGAACTCTTTTACGGTAAGGTAATTCATGGACCATGATACCTCATGGGCTATGTATGTATCCACTGGTTCATTGTCTTCCCCAGCAGTAGACAAAAGCTAAATCATGGTAATTTAGCCCCCCTCCCCCCATAAGAGAGAGGTACGTTGTGCTTCTCACGGGACAAGAGCATACACATAGGCAGTTATAATGGACCAGCTGATGCACAGAAAAATTCTCCCCCCACTTACCTCTTGGAAAACTGTATACCTATGCTCTAACTAAACACAGCCTGACAGGTGATAATGCAGATTCATTTGTTAATAAGGCATTCAATTCAGTTTACATTATTCAGTTGTTTTCCTTACCAAGGATCACATACCATGCTATGGTAAATGCCATTTTTACATATACACAGCTATTAATGAAATAACTGAAGTAAAATTAGGATTACAACATACTAATTTGCTTTGCTGCAAAGTTTTCCAGTTCCCATCTGTCATTTGATGATAATTAAAAGCCTCCTCTACCCCAGCTGCTTTAATTAAAACAAATACACTTTAAAAAAGCGAATACATCTTAGTTACTGTAACTCAATCTTCATTAATCAGTAATAAATTAGGTTAAACCCATCAAGCCGAACCTGAATCCCTGGGTATCGCTCTTCAGTTGCCAGCAGATATTTAATTTCTTCAGAAATGTCTTTCTAGTGTCACTCAAAAAAGAGAGTCAGGTTATGCATTCCTTTTATCACTCCATGAACTAACCAGACCTTGGTTCCTGGAGTAGAGGCCAGGGAATGGCCCCATACTTCGCTGTCTCTTCCCAGACCACATGGGCTGGAGGAGTCAGGTAGTGGATAAGACATTGACTCCATCTTCTCATTTGCTGGGCAGAATAGCTGAACCAGCAGCAATAGCTTGCATGTGTCCTAGGCCAGCATTCAAGTCATTGCCTCTACAAAAGCAAAGGTATCAAGGACTAGGGCTACTTTACTTTAACCTGTCCGCTCTGATTTAGTTGGTTACTTTTTCACTGTGTCCAAAGTTGCAGTCTAAAGCAAACAGAACTGGTATTTTATTTCCTTTCTAAGCCAATAGTGCAGCAAATGAAAGCTCGTTTCACTAGCCTGCAAGATAACTGGCTTCCACATTATGGACGTGTCGACATGAGATGCTGCTGAGTGGTAGCATCAGAAAAAACCCCGTGCAGGGACAGTATTGGGCAGGAACGTGAGTTACTGCCGTCATTTAGTACTTGGTTCAGCAAGTACTAAATGACTGCACAGTCACAGCCATTCAGTCAGCTGCTCATGTAGACGTGGCCTATAACTAGCAGTTACATTATCAGTGTGTTAATAAGAGACGACCTCAAAAGAGTATACTAAAAGGCTCAGTGTAATTATAGCCCTTAAATAGTCTAGCTGTACTAGGAACAGGTTTCCTACACTGAAACTCTACCAACTTTGGTCACCCCAGCAATATGAAAACGGGAGCCTGTTCCAAAGCTCAGTGAAGACACCAGAGATCAGGTCAGTTGACTTGAAAAGCCAGACCAGGAGCCTTCTCAAGGAAAACAAGAGCAAGCAGAGTGAACCCCAATGTTTTCAAATAACATTCAATTAGTTATTAAAAACTGCCGTTGGAATCCGTGAGACCGTCAAGATCACTCCACCCTTTGCAAAAAGGTTGTTTCTGTAAGAGAAGTCCCTTTCTGATAGTAATGTCATTTCTAGCCGAGTTAAGTTTCTGCCTGCTTCTTGGTTATAAAAGCTTCTCAAGAGACATGGAAACGTTGTTGAGAGACGGCTAAATGAAAGAAAAAGCAGAAAACTGCTCTTGGGAGAAGTTCTCAAAGTGGCTTTCATTTCCTTCTTCTGTGCAAACCTGATCATTTTATCTGCTTTCCCCCCCCCCCCCTTTCCACTTTTTCATTCTAGACAATTACAATTTTTACTCATAAATTGTGCTTGAAGACACGTGAAGGGAAAGCATGGCACATTTCAAGAGGAGGAGATTTTTCTCTGTGCTTCTGTTCTTTGCATGTCCTTATCTGTCATCACTGAGATAAAGCTTCTGAATGGGGAAAAAAAACAACTAGTGCATGCAATGGTATTTTTTCCCCTGCCTGTTGAAACTCTGAGTATGTGGCACGTTTATCTCTCTTTTATTTAGGACATAGGTATTCTTAAGTAAGACAGATAGTCTGTTTTCAGTGCTGTGACATGTATCTGTTTGTGAATAATGAACAGCATGAGAGCCTGATTAATAATAATTTTATATTGTGGGAGGAAGTTGGAGAGGAGGATAAGAGAGTGGAACATTTATTAATGAAGTACTGTTGGTGCTGCATGAAGAAGAGAATGGAATTGGAAAAAATGGCTTATGTGAGGATGGGTAGGAGGTGGCAAGGCAGAACAGAAGAAGAGAAAGAAGACAAATTGTAACAAAAGGAGAAACAGGGGAAAAAAATTAAGCAGTTCAATAAACTTAATTGATAGACTATAAAAGATCCATAAGCAATTGCCAAAACCATGAAGAATCAGAATATAGAGCATGTCAGCATGGTGTCTTACTGCCAAAATAATGAGAGATCTATATTTAAAGGGATAAATCTTACTCTGAGCTGTCTGATATCTCCGGGGTTCCTTCTAACCATCAGTTCACAATCCGTGAATCTTTCTTTTCATTAGATCTGATCTTCCAACAATAAAATCTATGTTTTCCCCAAATTAAAAAAAAAAAAAGAGGGAAGGTAGGGCTTGGAATAAAATGCCATGACAAGCCAAACACTAAGGTCCATCTCATAAAATACCCCCATTGAAACTAGAGTAGCAAAACCTATTACTCTTCTTATCTCGCTTTTCAAATTATGGGTCCTATTTTCAAAAATGCCCAGTGCACATCAGGCTCCTTATTAGGAGCCTGCTGGACACTTCTGAAAGTTGGAGGAGTCCTTTGGAATAAGGAAACATTAAAAAAAAAAGCAAAAGAGGAACATTCCATTCCAATGCTTGGAATTGGGCTTTTTTCCTTTAAAAATGCTGATATTGATACATTCTGACAGAAGATCTTGATGTTCACAAAACAGCTTTCTCTAGTACGGGGAGGAGGAAGAGGAAGAGGGGAACGTTGTAGGAAATGTTTCAGTCAGTTCCATTCAAAAGGAACAACTATTTTGACATCACAACCCCGGGACTTTTCAACCCTAACGTCTTGTCATCCTAATCCTAATATCAATTCTAGATATTGTCTAGAGGTATGTTTCAGCTACGCATTCCCATATATATATTATCTCACAAGATATGGTTAAGTGTACCCTCCTAGTGTTTCTGGAGACAGCACCATACCCTACTGAGGGCCGTTTTTGATAAGGGAGCCATCCCATGAAATCCTCAGCAAGAGATTGTGCCTTCAGATGTCCCTCTCATGGTGTAGTGGGCCTCTGTATGTCCCTGAAGGACTTGGCCACTCTTATAATTTGCCTCTTTTGCTTTCTGTCAAGGGCATTTTTTACTCATAGCCGGTAATACACATTAAGGCATCCTAAATCGTACTCAATATTCTCTCTCCTTGTCCTTGGTTATCCTCAAGGTCAAACACTGCAGAGCAGCTTCCCAGGAGACATTTAGCAGGTCTGTCTTCTGTCATCCTAACAACCTGCTTTGCTCACCTCAGCTGCTGGGATTTTGCTACACTTACTATGCTTAGTTCTTCAAAGTCTCCTACAATTCATTATTATTTCTTCTCTTCCGCATCTCATTCTTATTCTCTGAACTGTGCTGGAGTTTATTCAGCCACTCTAATTGCACATGTAGATGTGCCCTCTCAGTAGCAGTTTGAAACTGAAAATTTCATAGAAAAAAACACAGGCAGCTTTCCATTCCCTCATTTTTTAATAATTATTATAATGCCATTGGCTTTAAAATTAACAGCTGTGTCAATTTTTATTCCTACCTATAACATAAGGGAGCTCACTGAATAAGATTTATGTATTTGTCCTATAAATACTTTGTTTGCAGCAAAAACTTTACCTGTAATATTTTCTTGTTCTTGAAAACTGCTTCCTAGACACTATGCTATAATGCTGCCTTTTCCCCTCCTCTTGATCTAGGTTTTATATGTTTCAGCTGTTGTAACGATCAACATGAAAAATAAATTGCAGTGGTAGTTTCCCTAATACACCATAATGGAGACTGTCACTCACAGTTTAAAGAGGCCGGGAAGTCTCCTGAAAGCCAGAGTAAAAACACTCTGAAATCTTGCATGCCTTTCATCCTAGCAGGATGAGATGCAACTCTTAGGGTGTCTACATGAGATGCTTTACTGCACAGCAGATTAATCTACTGTGCAGTAAAGCATCAGCATCTACACAGGCACACTATTTCTGGTGCAGTAAATTAGTCTACTGTGCAGTTAACTACTACCCATAAATACAGTTAGGAAACTATATTTACAGTATATACAGTAGTGCATGTATAGATGCGGACTGGGAGCAAGTTTGCTCCTGGTCAACCCCAGCACTAGGGGCCACAAAGGATGGGGAACTCCCCTGGTCCTGGTGCTACTCAGCTCCCAGCTCCCTCCAGAAGGTGGGAGCCCAGCAGCACCCAGACAGGGGTAGCTCTCTCCCCACTTTCCCCTGCCCTCCCCCCCTGCTTCTGTCCTGGCACTGCTCAGGTCCCAGCTCCCCGCAGGAGCCAAGCAGTACTGGGACTTGCAGGCTCCCTGCAGCCAGGAGCCGCCCCGGAGCTGTCCCACTTCTGGGGCAGCTCTCAGCCAGCTCCAGGCTGCACGGGGATTTCCCTGAGCATCCCAAGGCTGGCTGGGAACTGTCCCCTTTCTGGGGGAAGTTCTGGGAAGACCCAGAAGGGACAGGTCCCCCAGCTGCTTGGGGAAATCCCTGTGCAGCCCAGAGCTGGCTGGCAGCTGCCCCAGAAGAGGGGCAGTTCCCAGCAAGCTCTGGACTGCTCAGGAAAATGCCCACACACCCCGGAGCTGGCTGGGAGCTACCTCAGAAGTAGGACAGCTCTCAGCCAGCAGTGAGATGCACAGGGAAGTCCCACTGGGCACAGGGCTTGACCTCCTGTGCATGGGGCCAGAAGAGCTCTGCAGCAGCAGCTCTCCCAGCCCTATGGACATCAGGACCCCTCCCAATGTGTATGGGGCAAGGAGACAGCTGCTGCAGCAGCCAGCACAGCTCTCCTGGCCCCATGCACATGGGGATGGTCCCTGCGCTCCCTGCCAGCATCAGCGCTATTCCCCAAGGGAGCCTGGAACTCCCCCTGGCTGCTGCAGGGGGCTAGAAGAGGGCTGCTCCCATTGGGATCTGATTTGCTTCCAACAGGGAACACGTGTAGACGTGCTCCTAAGGAAGGCTTAGCGTGCAGGATTTTACTGCAGAGTAAGCCTTTATAGCATCAATCGCACATGTAGATGAGCACTCCACACAGCATCTGACTTTGTTCAACACATTCCACTTGTTTTCTTTTCATCAGCAAAATATTAGAAGAAAAATGCTTTCATTTTGCCTTTGGACATAAAAACAGTAATATTCAATCAACAAAAGCAGGAAAGTTGTCATGTTTCACCTGACAAGAAAAGGCAGATAGAGAGGCAACTGAATAATCAGTTATTGAACCGAAAATCCAAACGTTGGCCCCATGCCATGGAACCAGTTTCATAGCTGGTAAAATGAATGGAGTTTTGATAGTCTATAATAGCTAAGAATTGGGCCCTTCTTTGGTTCAAACCATAACATTCATATGAACTAAGGTTATAAAAGAAAGCTCTGTGAATTAGCGTTTTGGCTATTTGTGCTTCACGGCTACAAACTTTATTTTTCTCTCCTCCTTCCATTGTTACAATCAGTCTGGATTATTACTGCATCTCAGTATCTTCCATAGGTTTCATTCTGCCTGACAGGTGCAATCTAATCCTACAATAGCTGATCACTAACTCTTAATATCAATCCTTTTAAAATAAATCCAGACATCTCACTGGGCCTACTTAACCCTCTAAAGAAATGTGATACTGTAAATCATCCCCAATTCCAATGTACAGCTATCTTAGAAACACATTACTTTCTGTCACTCTAGAAATAGTGATGTGTTTTGTAAAAGAATCCTAGTAAATGAAGAACAAGGGACAAGTACAAGCTATTGGTAAAATGTTGTAGAATACAGACAAAAAGTGAATCTTCCAGGGACCTGGAGGGGGGTTTAGCTGTCAAACTTCCCTAAAAGTCAATACGATTAGTGTTCCTTGGGATGCTTTTGGGGCGATCTACAGATATAATCTATTAAAATAAAATCTGTATTTGGCCTTCATTGACCTATCCATTAAAATGCCCGAGTTCTCCAGCATGAAATATGGCAGAGAAATTTATAGGAATGACTTAAGTGGGTCAATTAATACAATGAAACACTTATTTCAATTCACAAGTAGGGAAAGGGGAGCACACACAGAGGCAAAGTGACTTACCCATGACCACATTCAATCACTAAGAAATCTGACATGAAAAATTCTCAGCTCCCAGCCTTGCATCTATTCTCATTTCTCTTTCAAAAGTATATGCACTTTAACAAGGCAAAAACAATGGGAGAACAAATTTGTTGTGGGTACAACTCCCAAAAAACACATCAATTAGTGCTATTTGCTGTAAGTGATCCAGGTGCTACCATTTTGTGAAATGGATGGCAGCCATTTTGGGAAATGGATCACATCTAAGAACCGACCAGTCCTGTATCACAGATGTCATTGTTGCTGCTCCTTTAACCATGACTGATCTGCAGTCAGCGTGAACCAGCAGACAGGAAGTTAAAGCTCTGTATTCCAGCTAGTCCCCAATGATATTTTTAATCAGAAAAATTAGTCATAATGTATTAGTCAATGTACAGACCAGCTCCTTTCTCAATCAGAAAAAGATTCTTTGTATACTTGTTAAATCAGAATAATCTAAACCTGGGGAGAAAGAGGCCCTTTAAAAATAGCCTGCCTAATACCAAGAAAATACTGAGAAGTTTGAAAAGAAAAATGTCTGTATGGGTAGAGGCAGAGGCTTCTTCAGTCAAAGATTTGTTCCAGTCTGACCCACAGCACTAACAGTAAAACATTATATTACCAAGGTGATGCACTGATTTCCTGGATCATTGAGCCCTGGAAGTTTTCTCAATATATCACAATTACCAAAACATCTTGGCTAAACAATGTTGTACTGACCCAGCAGGAGAAAATGACAATGTAATACTCCTCCAGTATTTTAAACAAGGAGGTGGCATCTGCACCACATTACAGCCACTTCTTTCTTCAAAACTGCAAACAAGACTTCATCTTCCACACTGTGCAACTGAGCAATTCATTCATAATACTTGAAGTCTGTTTTTTTTTTCTAGCACAAATATTGCCAGCTGCTGAGAATAAGGGAAGTCCTTTATTTAACCTCCACTGCTGAAAGCTACACAAGCACTATATGAATCAGGACTACTCACATGCTTAAGTTAGGCACAAGCAGGAATACTTTGGTGAAGGTGGGGCTTAATCACTAGATGGATTAATTCAGATCCTTCCACATGAAGGAGTGATATTTGGATATTATCTGAACTAAGTTACCAGAGTAAAAAATCCAGTTTGCATTCGAAGCAGCTTTACTGAATAAGGAATAAACATGTTGTGTGGACATGCTAGACCTTGATTTTAGCACAGCTTTTGATATGGTCTCCCACAACACTCTCACATGAAAGCTAAGTATGGGTTGGATGAATGCACTATAAGGTGGATAGAAAACCAGCTGAATTGTTGGGCTCAAAGGTTAGAAATCAGTGGCTCAATATCTAGTTGGCAGCCAGTGTAAAGTGAAGTGCCAAAGGGGTTGGCCCTGAGGCAGCAATGTTCAATATCTTCATCAATGATCTGGAAGATGGCATATAGTGCACCCTCAGAAAGTCTGCAAATAATACCAAGCTGGGGGGGAATAGTAGATACACCAGTGGGTAGGACTAGTATTCAGAGCAACCTAGACAAAATTGGAGGATTGGACCAAAAGAAATCTTAAGAGGTTCAGTAAGGACAAGTACAAAGTCCTGTACACAGGACGGAACAATCCCATGTGCCGGTACAAGCTGGGGACTGACTGGCTAAGCAGAAGCCTTGCAGAAAAGGACCAGGGGATTACAGTGGACAAGAAGCTGAATGTGAGCCAACTGTGTGCCCTTATTGCAAAGAAGGCTGTGCTTCATTAGTAAGAGTGCTGCCAGCTCACTGAGGGAAATGATTAATCCCCTCTATTCAGCACTGGTGAGGCCACATCTGGAGTACTGTGTCTGGTTTTGGACACCCCCCCCCCCCACTATAGTAAGGATGTGGACAACTTGGAGAGAGTCCAGCAGAGGTCAGTAAAAATGGTTAGGAGAGCTGGGGCATGTGACTTGTGAGGAGAGGCTGGGGGAACTGGGCTTATTTCATCTGGGGAAGAGAAGACTGAGGGGGGATTTGATAACAGCCTTCAGCTACCTGAAGTGGGTTCAAAAGATGATAGAAGTAGACTGTTCTTAGTGGTGGCATACAACAGAACAAGGAGCAATGGTCTCAAGTTGAAGCAAGGGAAGTTTAGGTTAAATATTAGGAAAAAAATTCTCACTAGGAGGGTAGTATGGCAACAGAACAGGTTACCCAGAGAGGCTGTGGAATCTAGACAAAGCTTTGGCTGGGATGACCTAGTTATGAATGGTCAAGCTTTGCACACAGGGTTGGGCTAGATGACCTTCTGAGGTCCCTTCCACCCCTATGATTATACAGTTCTTCCCCACTTAATACCACACCCCATTTCCAAGCCATTACCAGGAGTGGGGGTGGGGTGGGGGGAGGGAGTACAGTGGTGCAGTTGCACCCCACTTTGATTCATGCTCCAAAGTTTATAACAAAGTGCCTGACAGAGGCAGCAGTCTTCCTATTTAGGCAGCAGTGAGTCACTTGATTAAATAGCTCATTAAAATTTGTTCAATTCCTTCTAAGCTCTTCCTTCCACAGGTGTTAACAATCCTCTCTCCTTTTTAATGATCTTTATGTTCCACTAATTAAGCTATTCTTTCTTTTTCCAATCCTGCTGTCTGCTAGCTGCTCCTGGTAACATAGCTCCTATTTCACAGCCCTGCAAACTGTTTTTAACTCTAGATAAAAACAGTAAGTCAGGTGTTGGAACAGTAACTCAATTGTGGAAAAAACTTTCAGTGAAGCAGTGGATGCATTTTCAAGCTGCTCAAGAAGGCTTGACTTTGTTTTATGAGTCTGAAAGAGATGTGCGTTTAATTCTAATGACAATAGGACTAAAGATACAACATCTTTTGCATATTTTTCCACATTTGTTGTGTTTTCAACACAAAATGTAGCAAACTGCATACAGCAAATTAATGCATAGTCCAATAAAGTTGCATTTATTTTTGCTTCAATTTTAAAAGTTAATAATATAGCCCCTACCGTATTAGTAAAGCTGCTAGTTTCTTTTTACCTGGAGAAATATGTCTGTTGTCTTACATGTGCTAATGTGCCTTGTTACCCGCATCCCCCTTTTTCAAAATCCTAGATCTGCCCATGTCTATAGCGTAACAAATACCAAGGGACCTTGATCTCCTCTTCAGTTCAGGACCAAAAGCTATAATAAACAGCTGTGAAGGAGGGCTTTTTTTGTTTTGTGTTTTTGTTTTTTCTGGCAATAGTTCCTAGTCTGCATCAGAAAAGACTGAAAAGAGAATTAACATCATACAATTCCTGCAATTTGCAAAGCAAAACCCTCAGTCCAATTGAGTCATGCTCAACTGAAGATCATGCATGTGCAAGCACGCATGTGTGTAGACAAAGCAAGACGTGGTTTTGCACCACATACAAGGCTCCCTTGGAGTCCCGTGGTTCAGTGGTAGAATCCTTTTCTGCCACACAGGAGACCTGGGTTTAATTACCATATGCTTATACAAATACAGCCATGGAGGCACCAAACATCTGCACTCAGTCTGGTCTTTGGATTCCCAGTGGCCTAAAGTGGGAATGGAAGGTCGGGGCCGCCTCTGCTCCTCCAAAACTCCTGCCTAGGTGTATGTATTGAAGGTCTGGGTGACCTCTCATGCATACACCATGACCCAGAAGGATCAACGGTTGCCAAACAAGGCTCCTTTATGCTGCAGTTTGGCTCAGGCATGAGGTTCCCACCCACCATTTACACAAAGTTGCAGGGAGCGTTACAGTAGTCATAATGCATTGAAACACAGGCACAGGCCAACAATTTCCCTCCCACTTGTTCATAGCTCAACCTCTGAGAACTTGTAGAAAAATCCACAGCAGCTCCATGCTATCTAATTATTTCTCCCAGTGGAACTGCCACCTACCTTACCAACTAAACAATATATGAAAAAGAAAAGCAAAAAGAAATCTCGGAAAAGAAGGATCACTACCATGAAACTAGGCTACTTGTTACAAGCATGTATATGTCTGCTGAGAAGGCAAATCTCTTTATCTAAATAGGAGCATGGGGGGAATCTTAGCCGCACGCTCATCCAGTACAAAGCACAACCCATGACAAAGCATAAATGTCAAGCTGAGTTTGTTTCTGTCTTGTTTCTTTCCCTGGTTTTAGGAAAGAAAAAACCTTTCTTCTCCTACCCAAAGAAGTTTTCACTCTCATAGCAAAGAGAGTTGGGGATTTTTCACAATCCAGACATTCAAGTATATAAAAAAGGAACCTGAGCATCAAAAGAGGAATCCAAGAGTAAGCAGTGTTTGCAGCAATACTTTTCATGAAGGAAATACGGATTCCTAATCTGGAGTTACAGATACATGCATGAAGGGAATTGTAGAGAAACAGATGCAGCATTTTCTGAATATGCCTTGGGACTTGAGGTTAAAAAAAAAAAAAAAAGAAAAGAAAGAAAACACATACATACGGCTATAATTTAACATCCATATCATCCTTCCTTTTTTAAGGGGCATGATTTTATTTACAACACAGGAAATCCGATAAGCAAAAAAAGGCGAACAATGACTATAATATCAACAACAGGTACTGACAGTTCATGTACAGTGCCATATGCCTTCTGTAAATTTAGGGGCAGATAGCATAGCTTAAGATAGATTCAGGAAAGTTCTTGAGGACCTGGTAGATGGCTAAGGTGGAATCAAAGCACCTAAACTCAAGGTAATTCAAGCAACACCTGTGCAACTACTGCGCAGAGTTCTGCTTTTGCCCCAAGACCTTCCCTAAATTGACTGGGATCCAGAAATAAGGCAAACCTCAAATCCCCACATGTCTCCTCTCCCGGGTCAGCACTCTAATAGGTTGCTGTATGTAGGTCACTCTCTTGTTCCACTCGGCACAGCAAAGACTTCAAGATTCATTGGGCCAAAGGGATGGAACAAGTGGAAGCACAATTCGGTATTTCTACACCATCCTGCACTAACTGATGATCTGACATATCCACATCTGACTAGACTGGACATCTAACAGCTTAATTCTTTACAGCCTCATAGCTACTGCAACTGCAGCTAATTTTTTTTCTGCCACAGAAAGAGCTGGTTAACTGTGTGGGGGTGCTAGAAAAGTTCTGTCCCTATGCAATAAATGATCAAGTGCAACACAACACTACACTGTGGTACTGATACATTTGGAACTAATGATATATGAGCTACCACAATAATTATTGATTTTGTTGGCATGCTCTGTGCTGAGTAAGAGTCAAACACTGCCAGTTAATTATGGGTTCATTGCATTTCTCCTTCTTCCCACAGTGGTATGTAGAGAAGTAGAAAGTTAGTTTCCCCTCGCCCACACTGCCTGAGCCGAGATCTTTTCACTTTGCCTCTGGTAGTTATACAATTCATTCTTTATTTCAGTGTTATCCAGCTGTGCCCTACTCCACCATTTCTTGGTAGTAGTTGGGTCCTTATCAATGATCAACCTCAGTCTCCTTCTTCTAAATGGACCTACAAGTTATTGATAAGCAATACTGACCTTTGCAAAATAAGTGCCACTTTTACCCTTTAAAAAAAAAAAAAGGACAAGAATTAATTAAATACAGGACCACATGCTGGCTTGATGATAATCTACTCTAGGCATTTTCCTGAATATCTCTACTGAAAAAAGAAATAAGTGATTTGTCCAGTGCCATGCATTAATCAGAATGCAATGAAGAGAACCTAGAAATCAATAGTCCTCACCACCCTTTTCATCACTAAAATAGGCCATTTCATTTTTCAGTAACTGTGCTAGAGCCTCCATTCCTCCAAGAACTCCTGCCTAGTCACATGCATCAAAGGTCTGGATGACCTCTCATGCATACACCATGATCCGGAAGGATCAACGGTTGCCAAACTGCATCGGGAACCACACGCTCTTCCCTAATGGTTAAGGGCAGGTCACTTATCTGGAGAGCAGGGCTCTAAGGTTAGGGGAAAGAGATGAGAGAAGGGAAGGGAGAGAAAGGCAGCTTCAGTTATGAAATAGAAACTCCAGAGACAAGAACCGGGAGGCTGAGCCAGGTTCAGTATCCAAGGTCTAAGGCAGCAGGAACAGAGAAGGAAGGCAACCAGGAGCTAGGCAAGAAAGCATTCAGGAAACCCAGGTGGACCTGCAGGGCTGCAAAGCATCAAGCAACCAAAACTCTTGTACAGGGCTTATCTCCTGAAGCTCAGCTGCCTGCAGCCAATTAGGCAAGCCAAGCACAGCCAGATCCAATCAGATGGCTCCTGGCTTTGAGCTTGGTGCCATTTATGCTCCCAGCACTCTAACAATCCTGCCCTTCTGTTGCAAACACAGCTTGTTCGCCTCAGTCCTTCTATAAAGCAAGCAACATACTGAAAATCCCTAGAGACCTGAGTATACAGCCTGGTTTAAGATGCAATGGATAATGCTTGTCATGATGGTTACATTTTATCAACTTATAATATGCACCAAATATGCCATACTGCTTTGAGGAAGAGAGATACAGCATTAAGCAAAAATGCTATGGAGCTCTGGCAGTCTACATTCAAGACTCTTCCACATTTCTATGCCTCCAAAAGTGTCCTGCTTTAATCTCTCCCTTGTCTTGGTACCTGCACAGTGTGATTTCTTTTACGCAGTGAATAATTGCTCCAGTGATATGCAATGCTGGACAAAAAACTCATTTGCGGTATATAATTTTTGCTGTCAGTGAATAGCCCGTCAATCAAATGGCTTCAGCCTCCAACAGAACTATTCCAGGAGCTGTATTTTTCTTGCCATTATCTATAATCAATGTGTAAGGCAGAAGCAGCATATTATTTCATCTATGATTGTGTTGGATAAAAAATAACATGCAAAACATTACTCAGATACAGCCCCCACGGACCAGCCACAGCCTCAGTTTCACAGGATCAGTTCCTTGTGCCGCACAATTATTGACTTCAGCATTTCTACACTGTAAAAGGCAGTGACCAGAGAGTCCATATGCATGGACTGTCCTTTAATACCAGAGGAAATATCATTAACTTTGGAGATAAGTGGGGCTCTGCCACTACCACCTCCACTACCTTTTGTTGCTATGTGGCCCTCGCACATAGCACACAGCTTATGCCTTCTTCTAGAAAGGTGATCTCTCCTAGAGAGAAATTTTACTTGTCTGTTTAGGAGCAGATATGTTAATCAGGCTATGGTAAGTTGAGAAGTTGTAGCCATAAAGGGTAAAATTCCTCTGCATAAGAGTCACCTATACCAGTGGCGGCCAACGCATGGCACATGTGCCACACATGGTATGCAGCAGATCAGGGAAGGAGCAGGGCACACAGGAACAGACAGGTCAGGGAGCAAAAAGCAGAGCAACAGATTGGGCATGGAGCATAAGGCACTAAGCAGAAAGCAGGGCAACAAATCAGGCCTGGAAAGGGATTGGAATGGTACTCAGGGAGGGTGTGGGGCTCACCTTGTGGCTTGCCTGCCAAAAATGTTGGCTCCCATGGATCTATACCATTCATTGGCAACACGTAGGGAGTGCACACGGGTGCACGTGCACCCCCTGAGCATGGCGGTGCACCCCTTGTGAAAAGGCTCTGCTGACGCTGTCTGTGGTGCCTACAGGTGGTTGCCGCTCGCCTTCCCTCTCGCTGCCAACACCAGCAGCGGCATCTGAAAGCGGTCTGTGATCACCGCTGGCTGCTGGCAGTGTCTGCGGGTGGTCACTGAGCACTGGTTGGAGCTCACCAGCCCACCCCCACCCTGCTGCCAACAGTGCCACTGCCACCTGCAGGAGCTTGCCATGCCCCCCCAGCCTCCAGGGGCACACGGTGTTCATGATACCATTTAAGCCCTGCAGAAGGGCAGCCTATGCACATATACTCATTGTAGCAAAGGCCTTCCAACCAGCTATGCATGGTCTTGCAGGAAAGGCCTCAGTGAGGGCTAGTTTGGAGAGACCACAGTTCCACTTCTATAAAGACGCCAAGAGGTCTTGCATGCTGAGCAGCTGCCATGAAGAGGCTGCATCTGCTCTTCCAGCTGAGAGGCTAAAATAGCAAACTCTCATCAATCCTGTCCCTATAGATTCTAGTCTTCAACTACAGGAGCCCTCAAAGCCTGTTTCTACACAGGCAACATGAACTTGGCCCTACATAGGTATGATTTATTTTTTCCATTGATTTTGCTTTTTTTGCTTCTGAGGTGAAATGTGTAATATTCCCCCCCAAAAGACATTGTGAACCATATTGCTATCTAGAAGCTAATCAGTTCCCCTAAGAGAATACTTATTTCTCGGTACAAATGCACGTCAACTGAAATAATTCCTCAGATTTTTAATTAGCACATCCCTCTTTAGGCCTCATCTTTTAATCGTTCCTTCTTTCACCAGCCCATCTTTCTTAAAGCTTGAAAACAAGCCTTTCAGAAGTTTCTGTGGCATGGTAGTTTGTACGACAACATTGGAGGAGGCTGAAGCAAGAAAAGCTTGTCAATTCTTAGGTCAGAGGCTCTGCGCTTCCATTGGAGCATGAATTCACAGTTACTCCAGAATGTGTCATTGCTTTTTGTCAGCTCTAATTTTAACAAATGCAATGATGAATGATACTCAATGACACAAAATACTGTGGGCAAGATTCTCTCCTGGCCCCCAACTCTGCTCAGAATAGGAAGAAGCTAGGACCACTAAAGACAGATCCCTGAGTTAGACAATCAGTTCATAGCCTCAGCATGACTCAAGGATGCTGGCTGACTCAAGAGATCTAGGTCCTGCCTCTGTTCCCTCAATTACCACTTCTACCCCCTTCACCTGAGAGAGAGCTGGCATTAGCAGCAACTAGGATTTGACGTGCAGGTCCCCAGCAGAAAGTTTTCTTGAGCTACAGGAATTCTTTGTTGGGCATTTACACCCAGACTATAGCTTATTTTATGCTGTTTATGGGCTTATGAAATCTGCCCTCCTCTCATTTCATGGAAGAAAAAAGTGCCATTTAGAACTATCATTTTAATACCTGAGTGAAGTCAGTCAGAAAATACTTAGCATTTTACTCCATATTGCCATATCTAAGCCCTCAAAACCATTCTGCATGCTCCAACCCTAACTCTCTGGCCAAAGCTACTGACGCCATCCAGTGACTCTACCACTTTGACAAGCATGCATATTGTGTTTGTGTAACAGCATGTACTTCATTGCTGATATGGGAACGCCTGGCAGAGGGGAAGAAAATAGTTTGGTTTAAGTCTATATTTCTTCAATTTTTTTATTATAGGTTGTTTTAAGGGAAGAAAACCTTTTATATTAATGACTAACAAAAGAGTTGATTTACAAGAGTTTTGTGCCTAACCACTATCCATGATATATCCCTTGGTTTGCTTTTGCTCAACAGACTGTATTTTTATATAGGCTTTTTTTACCCATCTTACTCCTCTTCTTTAAATTCATGCTGCCTGTTCCATTTGATAGGCTAGTATGGTTTCTTTCTGACCAATACTCATTTGTTTTTTTGGATACCCCAATACCTTCATACCGGAGCCTTTCATAATCACTGGTGTATTTTTTTCACATCATTTCAGTGAAGTAGAGAAGAACTTTATATCCCATATTCTCCAGATGAGGTATGGGGATGCAGAGCCTCTAGACCCCAAAGAGGACTTGGAGGTTACAATACTAAGAGTTGTTAATAGAAGCTAGTTTCCTTTATGCGATTTAATCTCTTTCAGCAGAACCAGAGGCTCTACTGCAAAACGTAGCATTCACAAGTATTAGGAAAGCACACTCACCACAAATCTAATGCATCACAAAAATAGTTGCAACTGTTCCCCCTACTATGTATTTCCCTACCAGCAGCTGATAATAAGAAATAGATTTACTATTTTTTTAAAAGTACACAACTATACAGCAGAAGATGTAGATTATCAGCCACGATCTCCACGCCTATGGCCAAAACAGAGCTTTCAAGTACTTGTGTGACAGAGTGATTCATCACAGAAAGTACAGATACTCAGTAGACTGGCTTGCAAAAGGGTGAATGGATAATGTGTTATTTATAACAAGAGCTTTTAGAAGCTTCAGGGAGAAATGGGAAGGCAAAAGCCCCATTACATGCATTCCCTACAGAACCACACTTTATTGGTTTATAAAAAAGGCAAAGCAGACTTTCACCTGGATAGAACATACTAACAAGTTTGTAAAGATGAGAGAAGCAATACTGTTTGTCTCCAGCTGTGAAATGCCATTTTGAGTCAGGTGTAGGAAGCTGATTGTCTAGAATTTATTAAGGGACAGGCCAAGCACCTACAAAGCCTGATCCCAGCTGACTAGGCTCTTTCTCTTTTGGGATTTTTATGTGTGGTGGAATGTCCTAGCTCTGATGGGCTTATCCTAATTGAGAGGGAAGCCATCTAGACAGAAGCCTTTCCCACTGTGGAGGTGACTCTAGCTTAGGAGCCTACTTTTCTTTGAAGTTTCTCCAGCTGTAAAGACTTGTATCTGACTGGGAAAAATAGCCTAGTCCAGGAGCTCCCTGTAGTTTAAAAGCTTGCTTTTATCCTGGAGCACAGTTTAGCTCTGGAACATGCTCCAGCCACAAGAGCAGCCAGTTTCTAATTAAGGCTTACAGTTGAAATACCTTCATGAGTGGATGTATGAAGAGATCTGCTATAAGCTTTTGTTGGAAGCATAGCATTTTTCTATTTTCTTATTAACCAAGCAAACCTGATGTCTGAAAATGCCATGACACATAGTCTCACATTAGACGTGCCTCTTGCCATGTAAAAAAAGCATGAATCATAAAAATGTAGGGAGAGAAAGGGACCTTAAGCGGCAATCCAAAAGGCCCCACCATGTTTAGAAATTCATAGAATCATAGAAAGTTAGGGTTGGAAGAGACCTCAGGGCTTGGGACAGACATTAAAAAATCCTGAGCCTGAACCGATTCAATCTTTGCAGGTTAGTCTAACCTGGCTAGGCTAAATCAATTTGTAACCGTACAGACATCCCAGAAATGCAGGCACATGCCTACAGTGGCTCAGGCTAAAAGCCAGGGTGCCCTAGACCAGCCCTCCCTTCCCTTCATCAGTGCTGAACTGAGTGGGGCATGGCCAGGGCCTGGCAGGATGCTCTGATTAAGGAGGGGCTCCCCGCTCCTGACCAGCTCAGCAGGGAATTGATAACACAGTGTTTATCACCCCTAATTCAGTGTTTATCACCCCATTAAGAAACAAACAGAGGGACATTACCAGCTACCTGCTGATTCTGCCTTTGTCCTGTTACAACAGGGACTGTAGCCAGCATGTGGTCTGTTAGCCAATGCTGAGAGGTGTCTGTGTAAGGCAGAAGGTGTGGGGAGGGAGCAGGGGGAAGCCAGACAGATGCCTGCAGTCCCTGCCGAGCTCCAGCCAGGGAGCAGAGGGGAGGAGCCAGCCCTGCTATGGAGCAGAGATCCCCACCCAGCCCAGAGAGCATGCTGGGATGCTGGGGGAGTCTGGTTTAACTAAACCAGCAAGTGGCCTGGGACAGACATTGCACAAACCGGTTTGAGCCAAATCAGTTAAGTCTGATACTACATTCAACCAGATGTATCTCAAACAGGTTTCAGCAATTTTCAAACTGGTTTATGTGCACTGAACATCTCTTCTGCTACAGGTTTAGTTTCTGATCACTTAAGCCAGTTTATGTGTAATGTCTGTCCCTCGCCCAAGAGGTCATTAATCCAACCCCCTGCTCAAAGCAGGACTATCCCCAAACCATTAAAGGTAAATGGTTTTATAAGAGAGGAGACATGGAGAAATAGAGAGCTGATGGCACATCAAAAAAGATGGCTTTGCCTCTGTTTTATGAAATCTGGTAGAACCCTCAGGGGATTCAAGAGAACGAGAGAGCTTGGAGAAGCCAGGAGGGAGTTGTGTTCTCTCCATGGATAATGGTGCATTGCAAAGTGAAGGTGTTGCAAATAATCTGAGAGGGGAACTAGGGACAGGTGAGTTCGGCCAGGAGCTACCCTGCTCCTGGAACAAAAATCATTCATAAGAGGAGTATTGTGGGATGCAGTGATATAATTGCACTTCACCCTTTAGCTTCCTAGGTGCTCAGGGGGTTAGGGTGAGAATACGTCCATCCCTGTACTTGCAGGCACAGAACACCAAGAACAAGGCGCAGCTTTTGCAGAAAAACGCTACTGCAATTTTAACCTTTAGGGGAAACTTCTTTTTCCCCGGTGACCAGCGCAATTCTCAACTCTCAATTCAGCAGCACACATTACTCACGAATAAGCTTTCTCAATTCAGGATGCAATACCTGCTGTTGCAGAATATGAGACTGACTGGATTTTGTGTAGAGCAGATGGATGATGCATTTATTCTGTATTCTGTATCAAGAAAATAGGGCAATAAAAGGACAATAAAAAACAGGGAAGTCTGATGAACTGAAAACGGCAAATATAAAAACTAAAAGTCGATACTTGCCGTATTTAGACTGAGAATAGTTAGATAGAATAAATATGACCAGTTTTAGATAGTAACCTACCACATGAATAGTTTTTCCTTTTCAGTTGCCAACTTCTAAAGCCAGATGATTAGGATAAATTATGTCAGGCATGCAATTCAAGCTGACGGTTTCTTTATTTTTAATACTATTGAGATAACGTGTCTATGAACTTCTATGAAGATTTGTCCATATGGCAAATGAGGGAAGAGGATTTAAAAAGAGGTATTATAAAGGGCCAGAAATTATCGCACATTCTTTATAGAGTAAATACAAGAAATATGCTGTTTAGAACAATATACTCAATAAAGGAAATTATCCTTTAGCATGTTTTCTGCTACTTGAAGTGGGCCCACGCAGCTCCATGAATAATGAAAACAAAGGCAGTAAAGATGTCGTGCTGAAGTAAAATAATATTATTACAGAACTGTAGTATTCCCTTGTTTTAAGAGGAAAGCTTTTATTTTTAAATAGCAGCTTTAAACACCTACAGATTTGGATAGATTTCAGAAAACAATTTTGAGGGATTAGAAGTTTCTCAGAAACTGCATCAAAATATAGTAGGCTAGAGTAGAAAAGTTTGCTCATTTATCCTGCTCTGAAGCGATATAATGACTTCTGGTAAAATAATATGCCAGATGAAGAAATAAAATAAGTTTTGAGTCTTAGATTTAAAAAAAAAAAAACCTAGGAAGTATACCTTTATTACTAGACTTACAGTTGTACTTCTTGTGGTCTTTTTATAGCCCTTGTCTTTAATATATTCACATGCATTTTTCAGATGTAATTCCTTGCCTATTCATTTGGTCAGCTTCAATATGTATCTGTTTGAAATATAATGCACTAGTTCAGTATCTTAGCACCAATTTAACCATATTGGCATGCTATTCACCTTAAACTCAGGGCCATTTTAAGGGTATATACTTACGTGTTTTGCTCAAACCTTAGAGGTACATCAATTCATTGTTCTACTATTATTGCAAAAGTTATTTTAAAGAATTTGGGAACCATTTTCTTTATAACTGAGATTTTGAGACAATACCATTTCTTTTCTATAAAAACCTGATCTTTGAAAGGAACCACTCACTGTCATACTTTCTTAACAATAACACCCAGAATCCTAGACTACTTCACTTCTTAATTCATGGCTTCTTAATTCATAGGCTAACTTCATAAAGGGGATATCTGTTTTTTGGAAAAAAGACTTTGTATTTTTAATTTCAAGCTACAGTGGGTTTGCTTTCATAATACTTGAATGGCTGAGATCCAGGGTATTGGCACATCCCTATACTCTAGATAGTAAATGAAAGCACAAAATAATCAACAAACCCAAGACAGATCATTCAGAGCAAAATTAGAAGATGGAACATTAGACAAGAATACGGTGTTCTGGGCACCCCAAGATAAAACATTTATACAAGCAAAAATGACAAGCTGTTCTTTTTCTGACAGCTAAGAAGGAAACCAATATACACCCGAGAAAAGGAGCCCAATTAGGATAATTAAAGAAGCAGTAATCAAAAGCTGACCAACTGGAAAGCTTTTCAGAATTCAAAAAGTCATATTTGAGAGAGATGTTATTTCTGAATGTGATGGTATTGTGCATATTTTATTTCTGTATCCATCTAGGGTGTAACCACTAATATTTTGGTAATAATTTATCTTATGATTCATTACAAGCCATACAGCCTGGTAATTTGGAGGAGTATTTCAAGCTTCCTAATCGGATCAGGTTTCAACCCCGTGGTTGAATGTCAAATGTTCAGTTTCAAAACCGGGATAGGCACTGTCCCAGTGCTGGTTTCTCCTAACCCCACACCGTTTGTGGTATTTGAACTTGTTTCGGCATAACTGCATCACGGTTCAACCGAGCATTGCTTTTCCAGCATTGGATTGTGACACTTCAGGGAGTGCACCGATTTAAAAAAAAAACCTCCCTGCAAATGCAGTACACAGGAACTTCAAGTGAAGTCTGACATATAATGTTTTTGGCAAGAGTCCATTTTCTCCCTGCGACTTAGTTGACAGAAGTAAAATTGATCTTGGGTGGAAATTGTTTACATCTTTCTTATTCAAATGCTTAACTAAACATGGCCTGGCCATCTGTTTCCAGCCTGCTGGCTCTAATTGTATATGAGGAAAGTACAAACCCTACAGGTTTCACTATGCCTGCCAGCGGGCTAGAAACAGAGTGAGCTGGAGCTTTTAGTACTCTACGTGCCATTGAGCGACTGAGTGCTTCTATGGTATTATCAATCCTGTGTGAAGAAAACCTGCAACTTGAAATCTTGGTCTGCTTCAATAGGCAATGAAATAGAAAGTGGTGTTACAATTTTCCAACATGCAGCCCACTCAGTGGGGAAATCCTTTTCGAGTGTTTTTCACCTGCGGTACTGAAAACTTCATTAAATCATTCTATCGTGGGGGGGGGGGGGGGTCTGGTATGGCTTTGTTACAGTTTTCCAAACAAGCAAAAAGTCTAGGAAGGTGTCCTTGATATACACCCATATTCCCCAGAGCACAATCCCATTTTGGATCAATAGCAAAACCTGCCACGATCCCAATTTCACAAGGCACTCGTGCATGTGCTTAACTTAAGCACAGGATTTCAACGCAGAGCATTGCTTAAATAGGCCCTGCATTTCTTTTTTTTCTTTTCTTTCTACAGCTACTTGAGCAATTTCCCACCATACAGTTATCCTGGTTATATCGAGCATGTCAGGATTTGACCTCTAACTATTCTCAGCTGTTTCACAATACATAGAAATGTATTCCATGCACATACCAGACTCCAAACAGCTTTTTCCCCTCATAAGGCCTTAAAAATAAGCACACAAAAATCACAAGAGCTTACCATTACACCTGATATCTCCTTGACATATTTGAAAGAGTAATGCACAACACTTAGTTTTGAGGGGAGAGCTCTGTTGACATATGTTATGGTGTGTTAGTAAGCTGTGATATTATCATGTCGTTTTCATTAAAATGACATCATGCAATTGTCATTATCAGCTTATATTATGTCATATTTTATCATAAAGTTTTCTGAGGCACCAGTAATTCTCTACTGGATTTAGATTAGTAATTCTCTGATTTAGTGGATTTTGGAGAAAAAAGCTTAAAATGTTCTACTAGTGATGGTTTTGTGTTCGTTATATATTCAATTACTTCATCTCCTGTGTCAGGGGAACCTGAACTTCCTGAAGCTCAAGTATATCTTCCTCTGAGAAGACAATCCTGTGAACAGCTGGTCACCACTTTACTTCTGTCTGTTCTGAATCTTAACAGAATTAAGCATTAAGAAGTGCACACACACACTAGGATGTCTCAATAGAAATCTCTAGGATTTTTCCAATGATTCATAAAGCATATGATTTCTAACACCTTAAAATAAAGCTAAAAGCACAATATTCTTAAAAGAACATGCATGTTTCCTTAGGAAATTCGGTTAACCTCATTGCTAGTAGACTCCTCAGAAGCTGACTCATGAAAAAAAACTTGTGTAGAAATATTTTGAAGGCAATAAAAATATGAGATACCCATTTTGATGGCTGAATAACCAATTTTGAAGTAAAGCTCTTCATTTGGAAAGAATGGGAAATAGTTTTACATAGCCTTAGACTGAAAAAATTGAATGTTTAATTTCAGTGGGTCCTAGCAGTGCATTCATTTCAAGTAGAATCCTTTCACTTGTAATGAAAAATTAGTGGCACAACATTATATAATATTATTATACAGCTTGATGCATTCTCAACAAAATAAAAATTGCATTTCTTGAAACTTAGAGTCTCTCAAGCAGATCATAAATGTTACATTCTCTCTAACAGGTCGTAAACATTAACTGTTTAATTATTGCATTTTACACATTCTTAATAGGTCACAAGAGGATAGTTCAGAAAATCAAAAATCTTGAATCATTTTTAGTCTTGCTTACTATTTGGACTATATTCCTCTTCTACAGTCTTAACATTTTGGGAGGGAAAACAAATATTGAAACAATGTATGTGATAAAATCAAAGAAGCGGTACAGGGTGGTCGTCATGAACTCCAATTACCAAATTCTTTTCAATCATTATGAACACTTGAAGTGGGTGAAAATGTATGAGGCCAACTTAGTTCAGCTCAAGGCTTGCATTAAGGCTCTGCTAATAAATATGTGATTTCTAACAAATGAAATAAAACCTTAAATAAGAAACAGGAATAAAGGAGTCTCTATATCTGCTCTTCTGACACTTGAAGAGTTTGAACCATCTTGCTGGACAGTAGGAGGATATAAGGGATAAAGTATAAAATACCTTTCAGCCTTGCACTTGTTCTTTGGGCTTCTCCAAGACAGGCACAATACAAAATTGTTGGTGGGTCAAAATGAATCAAAATTAGATTGTCTTGTCTTTTATGGTGTCCCAATATTAGATCAGTACAACACAGTACAAAGTCTGGTGGGTGGCGAATTGGCTACAGGGTCGCACCCAGAGAGATGTCATGGATGGGTTGGTATCGACCTGGAAGGGTGTGGGCAGTGGGGTCCCGCAGGACTCGTTCCTAGGACCAATACTTTTCAATGTCTTCATCAGCGACTTGGACGAGGGAGTGAAGTGTACTCTGTCCAAGTTTGCGGATGACACAAAAATGTGGGGAGAAGTAGACACGCCAGAGGGCAGGGAACAACTACAAGCAGACCTGGACAGGTTGGACAAGTGGGCAGAAAACAACAGAATGCAATTCAACAAGGAGAAATACAAAGTGCTGCACCTAGGGAGGAAAAATGTCCAGCATACCTACTGCCTAGGAAATGACCTGCTTGGTGGAACAGAAGTGGAAAGGGATCTTGGAGTCCTAGTGGACTCCAAGATGAACATGAGTCGGCAGTGTGACGAAGCCATCAGAAAAGCCAATGGCACTTTATCGTGCATCAGCAGATGCATGTCGAACAGAACCAAGGAAGTGATACTTCCCCTCTATCGGGCGCTGGTCAGACCGCAGTTGGAGTACTGCATGCAATTCTGGGCGCCGCACTTCAAGAGGGATGTGGATAACCTGGAGAGGGTCCAGAGAAGGGCCACTCATATGGTTAAGGGCTTGCAGGCCAAGCCCTATGAGGAGAGACTGGGGCACCTGGACCTCTTCAGCCTCCACAAGAGAAGGTTGAGAGGCGACCTTGTGGCTGCCTATAGGTTCATCACAGGGGCACAGAAGGGAATTGGTGAGGTTTTATTCACCAAGGCGCCCCTGGGGGTTACAAGTAATGGCCACAAGCTAGCAGAGAGCAGATTTAGACTGGACATTAGGAAGAACTTCTTCACAGTTTTAGTGGCTAAGGTCTGGAACGGGCTCCCAAGGGAGGTGGTGCTCTCCCCTACCCTGGGGGTCTTCAAGAGGAGGTTAGATAGACATCTAGCTGGGGTCATCTAGACCCAGCACTCTTTCCTGCCTATGCAGAGGGTCGGACTCGATGATCTATTGAGGTCCCTTCCGACCCTAACATCTATGAATCTATGAATCTATGAAACACATTTGATGATTTCATAGATTTCATAGATTTCATAGACATTAGGGCTGGAAGGGACCTCGGAAGATCATCGAGTCCAGCCCCCCGCCCAAAGGGCAGGACGTCAGCTGGGGTCATAGGATCCCAGCAAGATAAGCATCCAGTTTCATCTTGAAGGTGTTCAATGAAGGCGCTTGAACAACCTCCGGCGGCAGGCTGTTCCAGACCTTGGGGGCTCGGACAGTAAAGAAATTCTTCCTTATGTCCAGCCTGAAACGATCTTGTAGTAGTTTGTGACCATTTGTCCTCGTCATCCCTTGGGACACTCTGGTGAACAAACGTTCCCCTAGATACTGGTGATCACCCCTGATAAACTTGTAGGTGGCCATCAGATCACCCCTGAGCCTGCACTTTTCCAGGCTAAAAAGCCCCAGGGCTCTCAGCCTGTCATCGTAGGGTCTGCTTCCCTGACCCCTGATCATGCGCGTGGCTCTTCTCTGGACTCTCTCAAGCTTCTCCACATCCTTTTTGAATTGTGGAGCCCAAAACTGGACGCAGTACTCCAGCTGCGGCCTCACTAAGGCCGAGTACAGGGGGAGAATGACGTCCCGGGATTTGCTTGAGAAGCATCTATGGATGCAAGCCAGCGTTTTGGTCGCTTTACTAGCCGCAGCATCGCATTGCAGGCTCTTCCCCGGGATAGAAGTCAGGCTGATGGGCCTATAGTTAGCCGGATCCACTTTCCTCCCTTTCTTGAAGATAGGCACCACGTTGGCCTTCTTCCAGTCTTCGGGCACTACACCAGAGCGCCAAGAGTTTTCAAAGATCCGCGCTAGAGGCTGGGCTATGATGCTCGCCAGCTCCTTGAGTACCCTGGGGTGAAGATTGTCAGGGCCGGCTGACTTGAAGGTATCCAGCTTCTCAAGATGTTCCTTCACAAAGTCAGCATTAATGGAGGGCAGGGGATCACCCTCACCCGGACTTCCCAGCCCTGTAGCGGGCACGGGCGTCCCATGGGGCTGATGAAAGACCGACGCAAAGTACCTATTTAATAGGTTGGCTTTTTCCTGGGCGTCAGTTGTCAGTTGCCCCATCTGGTTCAGCAGGGGTCCAACGTTGCCCCTGCTTTTCCTCCGGCTCCGCACATATCTGAAAAAGGACTTTTTATTGTCCTTGATGCTCAAAGCTAGCTGGAGTTCAGTTGCAGCCTTGGCTTTCCTGGTCTGCTCCCTACAGGACCGGACCAGTGCAGAATAATCCTCCTTGGAGGTGACTCCCATCCTCCATCCTTTGTAGGCCTTTCTTTTTAGCCTCAGGAGGTCTGCTAGGTCCCTGGAGAGCCAGGGGGGCTGCTGTGCCCTCTTGCTGCCTTTCCTCCGAGATGGAATAGACTTAGTTTGTGCATTGAGGATCGCTCCCTTGAGGAGCGACCACTCTTCTTGAACTCCCCTCTCCCTGCGGTCACAGTCCCTTAGGGCCTCACTGACAAGCCTCCTGAGCTTGTCAAAGTCGGCTTTCCTGAAGTCAAGGACTTGCGTGTTGCTGACCGACTTGCCAGCTTTTCGGCGGATGGTGAAGGTGATCAGCTCGTGGTCGCTGTCACCCAGCTTCCCATCGATCACTAGGTCGCTGACTAGGTCCTCCCCAGTAGCCAGCACCAGGTCGAGCAGCGCTTTGCCTCTCGTTGGCCCATAGACTTCTTGAGTCAGGTAGAGGTCATCCACGCACGAGAGGAAGCTCTGCGACCGCTCAGATTTTGCTGAGCGATCCTCCCACGAGATGTCTGGGTAATTGAAGTCACCCATGACAACCATGGTCCTGGAGCAAGCTGCCTCAGCCAGTTCCCAGGCAAACTCCTGATCTAGCTCAGAACTTTGGGTGGGAGGTCTGTAATAGACTCCCACCATTGTGTCCCCTGTGCCGTGTTCCCCACGGATTTTAACCCAGAGGGTCTCCAGCCGTCCACCCTGGTCGCCAATATCGGCTTGCAGGGACACGTAGCTTTCCTTAATATAGAGAGCTACACCCCCGCCCCTTTTCTCTACACGATCCCTCCTGTACAGGGTATAGCCATCTATCCCCGTGGTCCAGTCATGGGTGGAGTCCCACCAGGTCTCCGTGATCCCTATGACATCGTAATTGATATCTGGCCTAAATACCCAGTAGCCAACATTTTCAAACAGGTGTGCCTTAAATTAGGTTCTAATCCTGGTTCATACACCTGAATCAAAATGGCCTGATGTTTAGAAAAGGTAGCCCCTTTGCTTCAATAATCAGCATGGCTGAAAATATTTTATTTACATCTGATTACCTCAGCCAGCCACCTGAGTAAGTGTAGGGTCATTCTCAATAGGTACTTTCACAAAATACAATAGCTATTTTAAGGAGATAGTGCTAACATACAAAAGCAATAGTTAAAGTGCTTCATTGCAATTGACTCAGAATCACGGCTGAGGTTCAGGCAGAAAACCACGAGTTAGTAGGCAACAACCAAATCTGGTGAGACCACAGGGGCTCTTGATCAAGCCTTCATGACATGAGCTATGGTAGAAGTCATATTTTGTATGTCTGGAAAAACAGGAAAGGAGAGGGTCAGTTTGTCATTTTCAAGAAAGACCCTTTATATTTTCATTGTAACTAATGGAAAATATTGGAAATATTCTATTGGAAATATAAAGGAAGTATAGTATATGTAAGAACGAAGTACAACATATTAGCATGTAGGCTCTTTGTTGCATTTTCCCAATACCTTGGATTTTAGGAAAAATTGTTCACGGTCTAGGGATAAGGTGCACAGGGACCAATATTACAAGAAAGGATCTCAGCCTCTTGCTAAATATGCAAAATAATTGAAATTCAAAATGGTTTCTTTTTTTTAATCTGAAAAGCTGGGTGTCTCATTTACTGCCCAAATCAAAACATGAGTCAGATGATTCTGGGCATGCAATGGGGGTTTCCATACAGGAAACTATATTCCCTGAGATAGGAGGGTGCTTCCTGTAGGTCAGGTGAAATGGTAAACAATATATAAAGGAAAGAATAATCATATGGATATATAGAAAAGGCAAATTACACTACTTAGATGAATATTTGACACAGATGACAGCTGAAGTAATATTCCTGTTGTACATAGATAAGGCATTAACAAGAGTAGTTTAAATTTATTCAATTTTTTTTCAGTTGTATTTTAATTGTTTTGCTTACCATAAGAGCAACTGTAAAACTAACAAAAGTGGCATTTTCATCAAGGCCGTGCATCAGCTTTTTTGAGAGACATTTTTCAGAGAGTTGCTAGCATGAAATCAATGTTCCAGGTTCAAAAAGGCTCTGCTTAACCATGACCTTGAGTGTAAATAATTCTTTCAGCTTTAGACAAGTAAACTGTATTCTCCACCCCTCTGTATAATATATCATTTAATTTACAGAAGCTCCAGACTCTGGAATGACTTTCATCACGTGCATGTAACTGACCCCCTCATTTTGCACTAAAATTAAAAGGTGACACTGATGTGCTGCATCTTGCCAAAGTACTTTTTTTTTTTTGCCATTATGTCTTTTGGAGATTTTATTGTATTGGAGAATAAGCAATTACGTGAAAGAAAGGGAGGTAGAAGGGTCTTTTTTTCTGTGTAATGCACCTTTAATTTAATAGAGTCTGTGTGGGTACCATAAGTCAATCTGGGATGGGTGTTACTGATACTTTTCATGTTGTCACCCTGACAGCATATAGACATATTAGTTCATATATAGTATGTGCAGGAAATTTTGCAGGGAGTTTGACTGATGTGCCTCTGGAAAGCAAAGCGGGGATGCTGTTGTTAGCTTGACCATTTCATGGTCAAAGTCTCTTAAGTGTCACACTGAGGATGTAAAGAATGCACTTACCCTGTGAAGATTGCATGATGCCAAATTTCACATCTACCTCATACTGTCAAACATAGGGTTCAAACTGAAGTAAAGCCCAAATCCTGTCTCCTAGATTCATCACTTATTGAAAAACAGGAGTATCCCTGTGAGTGGTGTAAAGGTGACTACAACTTGAAGGTCAAGTCAGGGATGCAGCCTGGAGTGTGTCCAATATTCTCTAATGGGAATTTCTAGTAAGAAATCTTTTTAGCCCCCAGACACTGTAAACTGCCTATGAATACATTGGCTTGGAATAAACGATTGGAAATTAGAAGAGCGTTTCCTAACCCTCACAGCAGTGATACCTTATAAATAGCCTCCCAATAGGAAGACATTTAAGACTGTGTATAAAAGGAAAGATAGGACATAGCTGCCTGCCTTAGCACAAGGCAAGACTCAATGACCATGTAACAGGGAGCCATTTCCTGGCCCCCCACTGGGAGACTTGCCATAATAAGGCTGGCCCCCCAAAAGGACAGGCAGGGGGTCCCAGAGATCAGCCTGGCTTGCTCCCAGCTCCAAGGGGCCTTTGGCTGCCCCTGGTATGCCAAATAGGCAACTGCAGAAGTCCCAGGACTGGGAATTCCCTGGCTACAAAGAGTCATGTGGAGGAAGGAACCAAAGGGGATTGGACCTTCTAGGAGCAGGCCAGCCCAAAAGTAAGAGGCTGAATGCCCCTTATTCCCTGGAGAGGGGATTGAGGGCACTATCTCTTAGCCAGGAGTGATGCAGACCAGGGCAGAGGCATGGAGATAGGCTTGGCAGTGGGAAGTTGGAACCTCTGAGCTATGTGGCTCAATGACTGAGGCCCATCAAAGAAGTATATCAAGCTGAAGAGGCTTTGGAGTTGATATTTCAGTCAGCTGATGGAAGAGAGTCGGAATATGGGACACTGAACTTTAGAACTAGGTTTTGGTCCCGGACTCAGGGTAAAATTGTTTGTGTTCTGGCTTGGAGAAGCCCTGAGAAGGAATTACCTGTGGCCAGCTGAGAGAAAGTAAGGGGTCAATGGATAGTCACACTCACATAATTAATTGAAATAGTGACTGAGGAAAAGGAGTGAAGCCCAGGAGGGAATGTAGCCAGGTGGCCAGGACTGGCCCTGAGTCTATTACTCAGGGGCCAGGGTGTGAAAGATCCTAGTTTCACCATATGGGGTGGGGAGGACAGGGTATTGGGGAGGTGGAGCCCTGTGAAGAGGATTGATCAGTAGGAGGAGTTCACAGTTCTTGTTATCTTGTTGACAACTAGCTTCCCTTTTCATTTCCATCAAGGTGTGGTCAGTGCATGTGGGGAGGCGGACTGCAACTCAGATCCAGAGATAAAGAGTAAAAACTTTCCATCCACAGATCCTAACAATCTCTGCCAGTCCTATGTTCCAGTGATAGGATAAGAAGTCCTGAAAAGTGGTTGAGAAACTGATTTGGACTCAATGTAAGCAGGATAGCATTAAAATCAATTTCAACAAAGTTCCTGCATTCGAATTACAGACCAATGCCAAAAGACCAATAAGCAGAATGTTTTAGCATCATCTTACTGGTCTCCAACATTCAGCAGTATTCATCAATGAAGCTTCATACTAATGCATTAAAGAGTTAACTGCCTGAGAAGCATTATCATATTTGCAACACATCATTTCTGAAATCTACTTGACAAAGCAGCTGGTGAATGATACAATGTTAAGGCACTTGAAAAGGATTGTTAGCCAGCTGTCAAATGTTTTATATGTTTTCATCTATCAAATGTTTTACAAGGCCACCTTTACCTTTTGCTATAATTTAGGCCCTATAGCTGTGTCAGAAAAAAGACATCCTAGATAAATTCTGTGCAAATATAAAGTAATTGTAAACCCAATAAATTTCTCGATCCTTCATGTAACCTTGAAAATCTGGCAAATCCAATGGATCTTTCTATTTAAAATTTGAATACAAATGCAGCAAAGCCTCCTGTGTCTCAGAAATCCCCAGATTCACCTGAAGTTAATGTTTGTTTTTCTTCTTCCTTTCTTCATGTTTTGGCACACATGGTGAAAGGCATATGTTTCTACATTGGTACGTAAAATGTGCCAAGTCTTGTGAGTGTACCAGGAGTCTTGTGATGTATTAAGGTTTCTCTTACAGCCTGAGCTCCTGAAAACATCTGATATGGGTACTAATCTCAACTTTTAGGGGTTTTATTAAAGTGTATTTCTAGTCCTGGTTGTCTTGAAAACATGACTTAAATTCTTCCTAAAGACTCAAAAATGTATTTTTAAAATGTTAAATATAATCTTGTGATTGTTCAGGCCATCTTCTAGGGAGTGCAACAAAGGTTGCTGAGTCCAGACACACATCAACTTTAGTTAAAGCTAATAAAAGACTTTCAACAGAATTTAATGGGAGTTGAACTAGATCTTAAGTGATCAAAAAGCCTATTGTATCCAAAAATGACCCGTGTCTGATCTTATGTAGCAGTTTATGTCTAGTAGTGCTGGAGGCCAACATATGAGGTTCAATAAAACCTAGGAGCTTCTTCACACTGGAAATGAAATCAAGTACAAATATGACCCCTCCCTCAAAAGGATTAATCCGTCAAACATTTCCTGAGACTAGATGCCAACTTTTTCCTAAACACAGGTGTCAGAACTGCAGCCCATGGAGCAGTCTGATTGCTGGCTGAACACTCTGGGGTATTTTATAATTGACAGAATAGACAAAGATGACATGAGGAGCAATTCATCTGTCACATTTTATATCAGCTATTTTCTGCCCTGGGCAATGGACATAGAGAGAACAATCTTCCTTCCTTAGCTACTTCTTCCTTATTCAGTGTGATAAATAGCTCTCTAATTTCCTGATGGCTACCTCTGGCAGTTGTCAGCACTCTTTGACATGACAATATCCCGTTGATGCCTCATATGCATAGTTATGAAATTATTTGTTTATTAATGTACCCCATAGCTATGACTCGTTGAAAGCACTGTGATCTCTTCTCAATGTTGTGATCATGATGCACAGAAGTCAGTGGCAGAAGAATAGCTGGAGGATTTTTAAGGGGATTTAAATTTCTTAATTATTGATCAACTTTTTCACAAGCACCTTAAGAGACACGTAGGCACTTCAGAGGCCAAGTTCAGTTCACAGTCAATGTGTATCACAAGTTGTTGTGGGACAGTTGCTCAAAATATGAATCATTCATACTGTGGCACACATTATGCAATAATTAATAGATTATACTACTTCTTTCACTTAAAAAAATCCAATTCTAAGAATGTTTTTCATAGTGAAAATTTAATAAGCAAATCCTATTATGGGAGGGGGCAGTTGAAAAAGAGCTCTTCCACATGTTTCTCAGGAACTAGCTGGTTTCAAGAGAGGGCTCCTGCTTGGTTTTCCTCCACAGTTTGGGGTCAGGTAAAAGAGTTAGGGAAAGTCCAGGCATATCCTGAGCTCTCCAACAGAATTAATTCAGGATGTTCATACCCTGAATAAGACTAATTTAGATCAAACATCCCTTTATGACAAAATTAATTCAGTCCTGTCTCATAGCTTCTATTGAGCTCCATCATGAGGACTCAAGATCCTCATTGCTGATATTATAGGACCCCTAAAACGTGCCCACTAGCATGGGCAAATTAGTCAAAAGATGCAAGAAGAAAAAAAAAATCAATCAAGGTCTCATTATTCCCTCTACAGCAGTCTACTGATTAACTTGATGTGACAGGAAAGCCAGCTACACCAATCATGGCTAGTACAAAAATATTACACTCACATGCCTGGGGAAGACTATGGCTCAGGCAGCATAATCGCTGTGTTTTTTTCTGAGAGAAGGTGGCTCTCTGCTGCTCCCTATTCTGAGCTTATGGCTAAATGTAAGAATCTCACCCTTAAATAAGTCATAACACTCCTTCATGAGTTTGATTTTCAAGCAGTTCGACACATGGTTGTGCATGCTCCTAGAAGAGCAGGAATGGCCTGGGGAGAGCCCAAAGAGCCAGGCAGGAGCCCAGGTGCAGGTTGCCAGGCAGAAATTATCCAGCACCTGTACCTGGTCAGCTGGCAGGAAGGGGCAGGGCTTTGGGCCTATATAAACCCCAGGCTGAAACTAAGGAAGGCAGTTCTCTGCCGGCGGCTAAGGGGGAAAGAGCCCTCTTAGAATGAGAAAGGAAAGGGGACTGACTAACCTCTGCTCCGGGTAATGGAAAAGGGGCAGAGCACACCTTCAGGAGCCTATGTTAAGTTATAGCCCAGGGGCTTATGTTTTGTTTGTCGTTTTATAAGACTGGTGGTTTGGGTGAGGCTATTTGGGGAAGGAGGAGGAGGCCTCATTGGGGCCCACTACAGAGTGGAGACCCCAGCACCAGAGAGGGAACAGCATTTGGTGGGGGTATAGACCCCAGCACCAGAAAGGGCACAGCATTTTGGGGGCGGAGACCCCAGTGCCAGAGAGGATGCAGCATTTGGGGCAGAGAGACCCTAGCACCAGAGAGGGCATGGTATTTGGGGCACAGAGACCTCAGTGCCAGAGAGAGTGCAGAGACAGGGCTGCGGAGATCCCAGTGAGGACAAGGTGCCAAATTATAACTAGGCCAAGGCAAGACAATGCCAGTACCATCTGTGAGGCTTAGGGCATGGTAAAGGGGTGGTTTAAGCCATGCATATAGCCCATAAGGCTAGGGTGCCGCCGAAACACCCATTATGAAACAAGACCCAAAAGGGGTCCAGGAACCCAAGGGGTTCGGTAAGTCCATCACACCGTGTCCAAGAGGACTTAAAAGCAGTCTCCCTATTTTCTTGTTTTTCATCAAAGACGTGGCGGGCGAGAACTGAGGGTGCCCGTCAGGCCAAATTAGCATGGTCAAGGGGCCTCAGGAGAACATGGCCATCCTTAAGGACCCCCATCCTGTGACAGTGCCACAATGTACTCTTCATGCACCCAGAAAATATAGGCAGACAGCAATTCTGATATATATGTATCCAATTTCCATGTACCACCATGGCAAATGAGCACCTGACATGTTGAAAATTAGACCATATAGTGCTTTTCATCGTCAAATCACTGTACAAATGTAAACTAATTAATTATAGCTATGCAGTGGCAGTTCCATTAAGGAGATAAAATGAAAAGAAATTCTCTAAAGCCAACCTTATTCACACTTAATATTTCTTGTGGAAAATGTTTAGGAAATAAATTGGCCACCCTATCATATGTGTCTGTCAAATGATGAAAGATCATACAAAGGTGAAACCTGATTTCTAAGGAAATGATGATTGACTCTCAACTAGCCACAGTTTACCAAAAAAAAAAAAAATGAATCAAAAGCAGGAAAATTTGGAGAGATGTGCAATTCATAAATCCATACCAATGTCATCTTCCCACAAAGTCAATGTTTCCATTTTCTTTCACAGATTAATGGAAGGCATTGTTGACAGAAATGCTGAAGGGAAGGATTCATGTCTGGAGGAGAGGGGTGAGATAAGTGAGAAAATAAATACTGGTATAGACCTTTAAGTAATCAATGCAACATATTTAAATTGATATCTGATATTGTCAAAGACTTGGAGTTTCTTGTATCACCAGAGACGTGAAAAATGTGCATGGAATCCTGACATCATTAAAGTCAATAAGAGTTCCAGCATTTGTTCGATAACTTTCATCTTTACCTTCAGGTCCTGCTGAATTGTGCAGAATTACAGAATGTAGCCATGAAAAAGGTCTCCAAGAACAATGCATCCATGCTTCTGTCACCGCAGGATTGTTTATACTGAATATTCACCAGCACTTTTTCTAGTACAGTATAACCTCATAAATCTGGATATCAAACATCCAGAATTCTCGAAAATCTGGCACATCAGGGAGTAGCGGCGGCCAGTCCTGGAGCAATGGAGGGGGAAGTTTGCACACAGCAATTACCGCGGCCATCCACCATCCTGTGCTGCCGCTCCACATGCGGTCACTAATGTGGGACCAGCTGCCACTACCCATCCCCTCCCCACCCCCACTCCACCCCCCGTTCCAAGACCAACCACCACTCTGGTTTCAAAAATCTGGAATTTTCAAATTTCCAGCAGGTGCTCAGTCCTTCACATGCCAGATTCACAAGGTTATACTGTATACATAATGGAACTTATTACATATTCTAAATTTTTAAATGCTACACTAAAAGTTAAAGGATTACATTTTATTTTAAATGTAATCTTCACTGGAAAATGAGTAAAGGATTTCACTATCGACAGACTAAGAAACACTGAAAAACCGAAATGTGCTCTCCTCTCTACATATCCTTTGCAGCCATTTTCCATCTTCTGTTTTCTTTGTAGGCTATACCTCAAACCTGGATTCATGCAATCCATTATTCTTGTTTAATTCAGGAGTGGCCAAGCTGTGGCACAAGGTTGACCTGGGAGTAGACAGGCAGCACAGTGATGGAGAGGGCCGTGTGCAGAAAACAGAGCAGCAGATTGATTGTTCGGGGTACAAAGGGCAGGAAGCAGAAAGCAGAGCAGCTAATCAGACAGAGGATAAGGATTGGAGTGGCAGTAGAGGAGGACATAAAGCTCATTTGTGGCATACCTGCCAAAAAGTTTGGCCCATACTGGTTTGATTAAACAGTTATAATGACTAGTTCTGCAAAGAAAAGGAAGAAATGAAGTATAACAGCACTTAAAAAAAATTGCTTTTGAGACATGGGCCTTTTTGCAGTATTTTTCATTATTTGCTTTTCAGAATATTTGTTTTGCCATCTGATACTCAAGTCTCATTCTTCAAAAATTAATGACAGCTGCTGGAAATGAAAAGAGAATTTGTTTTGAATCTGCCTAAATTGCTTTCTAGAGGATACTTACAAAGCATACCATTTTTGTCTGAGAAACGTGCAACTCTAAATGTATGCAAGATTTTCCTCTATTTCTGCTAATTGTGTCTTATTAGACTGTAAGAGTAAATCAATGCAGAATTAATCATTTGTTCAATGCTTAAGGTAACTCGCACAGGGAGGAGGAGTAAAATACCTATGTTCTTTTTATGAAATCTCCTCCAGATCCATGATAAGGTGATACACAAGCACTGTCAAAAAAAATGTGAATCAGAAATATCAGATGAACAATGCCCTATCAATGGACATTCTACATTTGTTCTTTTTAATGCAGCACAAATATTCATCAAGCACATTGTTGTTTGACTGAAGCAGAGCTAGGTTGAAAAATGGCTTTCATTTCTTGATTTGATGTAGAATAAGCACCACGTCTGACCCTCCCCAACCAGGAAAGGGGAATCTTTGCAGAATGATTCATTTTCTTGAGCCATCTGGTGGCTTACAGTTGTAAATGAAAGATCAGGCCATCAGCTTATTCTTTAGAAAGGTGTCACTTCATTACAGAGGCCTTTTAAGTAAGCTTGAATATTTTTATTTACATTCAAATGTGGGTGTGGTTGTTCCTTTTGACATCCCCGCTTAGTTTAATTGCATTTTGCTTTTGAAAATTACAACAAAGTACAAGTGTAACAGAGCACCATCTCCAGGGTAGTCAAAAAACCCCAGAGGCACCAAAGAGTCCCCCTTTTTTTTCTGACTCACTCTGGAAAGAGTCTCCCCTTCACTCTCCTGCCACGTCTTGGTGTTCCTTCTGGTTCTCAAAGAGGAGGCTGCTGCAGGGCTTCCCAGACCTGGGCTTGCTCCAGAGAACACCCAAAGATGTGGAGCTCCTGCCTTAAGGGCTAATTGCACGTCTCCATACCATCCCTAGACCATGCCCCATGCCTCGCAGATTTCGCATCTCCAATTGGATGGGATGCTTGTCTTGGCATCTCCAAGCCACTCTAGGCTGTTTCTTTTCCATTTTTTGAGGGCTTTTAGCCTTCTTGGCTTCCACACCTCTATACTGGCTGGTCCCAGAGCCCCAACCAACTGCTTCAAGCTTGGCTTCTGAGCCCCAGCCACTGTCTCTCACTGCGCCTTGTGCCCTCTGTCCACACAGGCCTTGAACCTGCCCCTGGTACAGCTCAAAGCTATTGCATGCCCCAATAACTTGAGTGTCCAGGGTCTGGAATAGACTTTCTCCAGACATGGTGCAATCAACTACTCTGGATATCTTCAAAATATGTCTGGACGCTCACCTGGCTGGGGTCATCTGACCCCAGCAGTCTTCCCTTCCCATGTCTGGGGCTGGACCTGCTGATTTTGAGAGGTCCCTTCCAGTCCCTAACATCTATGAATCTATTAATCTATGCCCCACATGCACTAATGGGACCTCCTTATACCACTCCTCACAGTCCCAGCCCAAACTGGCGGTTTAAACTGCAACATAAACACTAAGCCCCTGGGCTGTAATATAAGAAGGAAAACAATAGATTCAGTGTGTCTGCTTCTCAAGCATCTCCTTTTCTCTTGCTCACTCTATCCTGTCCCCCAGGCTGCAGAGCTGTTTTCTTCAAGTCTCCTGGGCATTCAGGAGCCTTTCATTCTGCCACAGCCAGGGTTGCCCTAGTTAGCTCAACCCAGGCCTTATAAGCTCTGGCCTGAGCTCTCTTCTGGTCATGTGATAGCCCCAGTCAGCTGACCAGCCTGCAGGGCTACCCTTTCACCTCTTCTCTGCCCACAGGCTGTGCTCTGAAAAATCTGTCCTTAAATGGGCCACCCCACTTCCTAGTAACAGAGCTAGGGTTCCCTGTTATAGCAAACCACCCAGCCTTAAATTAATATTTTAGACCTTATGTTGAAAACCCTAAATTGCACAAGTTGTCCAACAATTCCTGCTATCACAGATCTTTTTACAAAGCCCCATGAAACCGGTGCAACTGTTCACATTGACTTACTTTTAGACTGATCCAAAATCTAAGAACTCCTTGCAATACATCTATGTCTACAAAATCAGGCCCTAAGGTACAATAAATAACTCAAAGATAGGATTTAAGATGGAATGAAGTTCGTTTTGTTTTCACACCTGGTGTGTTCTCTATTGTAGCTTTGCTACAGTTTGTGCAGTAAGTTTCAAGTGACAGCCATATGGGAAAAGCATCTGAGTACCTTTTGTAGACATTCCTCCTCCCACTGCATTAACAAACATACTCAAGGGAGCTTTTATTCCTGCAAAGCACTGTATAATGACATGCTTTGTCTTCAAGTCATAAATGAAATGGGGTGGGGAGAGCACTTTCTGTTGTTCATCCACATCACTGTAGTGTTATTTATAGGTCACTTGCAGGTAACTGATTTGCTGGTATTGCAGAAGAGCTGGATCCTACATTCAATAGGGCATCATCCTCCCAGGCTTATTCCCATGGATCTTCACTGGCTCACAGGAATGGTCCCATTTCAGAAACTGGCCTTAGGCCTTTTACATTTTGAATTCAAATTGACCCCTTTTAAATGAATGGCATGATTCTCATTGACTTCAGTGAAGCCAAGATTGAACTTTATTATATTTGCCTCTATGGAGGTAGTAAACTGATTTCAGTAGGAGACGCAGGTAACCACATGTATGCAAAATTTGGCCCACAACAAATTTGTACCTTTCACAATCCTCTTTCAGCCAGTTATGTCTTCCATTTTGGTGGTCAAAAGAAATCTATGTTCAGCAAGCTGAAAAATACATATATCTATAATCTATATGTGTAAATGTATGTGGGTTTAAAGGGACTTACTAGAGCTAGAACAGTGGTTTTCAACCTTTTTTCATTTGCAGACCCCTAAAAAGTTTTTAATTGAGTTGCAGACCCCTTTGAATTGTAAATGTGGGTATTCATATACTTTTGATTGATCATAGTCATCATTCAGGGACCTCTTAAGCATAGTGTGCAGACACCCAGTGGTCCATGAACCATAGGTTGAGAACCACTGTACTAGAGTCACAATTAGCAGCTTAAAAGTGAACGTACATAAGGGATGCATCACTACACCTGCTGCCTACACATGGGGTTAGCTATCACCATTCAAACAAAGCAGACCATTGCAGCTCTGTGATTGCTCATAGCAAGTCACTAGACTTCCAACTAGATCTAGACAGGTTACAGAGGTGGGTGGATGAGAATAGGATGGAATTCAACCCAAACAAGTGCAAGGTGCCTCATCTAGGGAGAAGGAACCTGCAACACACCTATAGGCTGAGGAACACCCTTCTCAACAACACAGTAGCTGAATGGGATCTTGGAGTCATTGTTGACTCCAGGTTGGACATGAGCTGCCAATGCGAGGAAGTGGTCAGCAAGGCTAACTGCACCTTGTCCTGCATCTACAGATGCATCACAAGCAGGTCCAGGGAGGTGATCCTTCCCCTCTGTGCGGCACTGGTCAGGCCACAGTTGGAGTACTGCATCCAGTTCTGGGCGCTGCACTTCAAAACGGATGTGGCTAACCTTGAAAGGGTCCAGAGGAGGGCCGCTCACATAGTCAGGGGGCAGCAGGCCAGGCCCTACGAAGATAGACTAAAGGGCCTCCACAAGATAGATCTATTTGACCTCCACAAGAGAAGACTGAGAGGGAATCTGGTAGCCATCTATAAACTCACCAGGGGGGACCAGTGGAAAACAGGTGAGGCTCTGTTTCCCCGGGCACCAACTGGGATAACAAGGAATAACAGCCACAAATTGATTGACAGCAGGTTCAGGCTTGATATCAGGAGGCATTACTTTACAGTTAGGGCTGCCAGGCTCTGGAATGGGCTCCCAAGGGAGGTGGTGCTGTCCCCACCTTGGCGGTCTTCAGCAGGAGGTTGGATAGATATCTGGCTGGGGTATTATGATCCCAGCACTCATTCCTGCCCAGGGTAGGGGGTCAGATGTGATGATCTGTTCAGGTCCCTTCCAACCCTAGAAACTATGAAACTAGGATGAGGGGAAGAGGTGCGTGGGGCAGAGGTTGGGGGAGAAGGATTTATTTGCTTAAATTATAAAGACAAGACTGAGTTATTAATTTTACAATTTAAAACACTAGCCATTCAAACTAGTATGAGAGAGAACTCCTTAACGAATCAACTTCCAAGCAATCATTTCCATAATATAATTAAGTTTGCATGAGCACCAGGCATGTTGGATGTGGATTTTTCTGCATGGAAATTTAAGACAGTAAAAAGTTTAGAATCTACTATTCAACAAGGTTACTAATGAGCTGTGCAAATTGAGATAGATTGAGAAATAATGGAAAATATAGTCCTAACTTTCCCTTCTGGCTTTAAAATCTGTGAGTTTATTAACAATTTTGGTTTATAGAAGGTAAAGTTCATAAAATCTCATGGCAATCCATCTTGGAATCTTTAATGTTATCAGGCAGTGGGAAACAAGAGAAAATATATAATTACCTTCTAAATGCTGACACTATGATAAAATGACCAAATATTTTGTTAATAAAATAACTCAGGAGGGTTATAAATGAAGAACTGTAGAATATGAAAGGGAAAATACAAATGGAAAGGAAAGAGAGAGAATGAAAGTGAAGTTTATAAGTAAAATGACTAAGAAATCTAGTCCAAATATGTATAAAAAATGTAGAGAAAAATTGGTTCAAGCTGTAGCCCACGGAAACTCCGGTGAAGTCTATATGAGTGAACTTGGTCTAGAAATGATCTCCAGCTGTGTAGTGAAACTTCTCTAAGCTCTTTCTTCTGGAGTCTGCCTCACTCTTTAAAGAACGACAGTACAAACCCTAGAAAAATGCCTTTATAAACTTACACACAAACAACATCAAAATTCCAGCTGCAAAGAAGATATCAGCCAGGCAATATTTATCAGAATTGATCAAAAATGGTGTAGAAAAAATATTTTTTTTCAAAAGTTTCCATGCAAATGGTTCTATTTTCCAATGAAAAGTCAAAAACTGAGTAGTTTGGAAATCTGTTTTGCAGGGGAGTTGTTCTCATCTCTTATCTCCCCCCACTCCCCACCTCCATGCCTTTCATCATTTTCCTCCCTTTGCATGGGAGAAATGGCATATTGCCCCACCAGTGGATCGGGGCAGGGGGTTAGGACCTACCACACCCCTGCAGCACTTTTCAAGTCCCATGCCTTGATCACCTGATTGGGGACAGGGCTGGGATCTGCCCCTGCTTGGGACAGTTTCCAGTCCCTGCTCCATGATCACAGGGCAGGGGCTGGAGAGCCTGCTCCTTGCTCAGCTCTACAATTTCAGAGCTGAGTGGAGAACAGGCTCCTCAGCCTGTTTCTCACCCAGCTCCATGATCACAAAAATGATCAGGGAACAGGCTCCCCAGCCCCTGCCAACAGGGAACCCCCAGCACCACCTTCACAACTGTAGGGCTCAGGCTAGGAGATAAGGATCTCCCAGTCCCCCGCTCCCTGATTGTGATCTCAGAGTAGAGAGCAAGGGCCTTGGAGCTCCCTGCTGCAGAAGTAAGGAGACATAGTCCCTGCCTGAGCTCCAGTGGTGGAGCCAGCCCCAGCAGCAGGCGGCTCCTGGGGGCAGGAAGCAATATCCTGCCCCCCTGGTGGCCGATGACTGGGAACAGATTTGCTCCCGGTCAGGTGTCTACATGAGTGCTATTCCACAGTAAGTAATCACAAGTCAATTTGCTACTTGCATTTGCAGGTAGCAAATTTACTCATGATTAGTGAAGTTTACTGCACAATAAGCATGTGCATGTGTAGATGCACATGCTTACCGCATAGTAAACTATGCTACTGCGCAGTAAAGCATGTCGTGTAGATGCATCCTCAGATAAGCAAATCTCAACTTTACAATTCAGCACTATCTAATGTCAGATGTTAGTCCTTTCACTTGAGTAATATTCACTGCAGATAAAGCAATTAAGAAGCTGAAGAGACTGAAACAATCTAAAGATATGAAGTAGTCCAATGGATGTGAGGCCACACTTGGCCATGCCAAGACCCAGATTCAATTAATTTTATTGACGATTTGATGCAAGAATCAATCTGTGCTTGTTTCCTTAAATGCCACAACTTTTTTTTAAATGCTTATTACTTTATCCCTTGGGCACACTAGAATAACTTTATAAAATGAATGAGTAATTAGTTAATTGATAATTAATACACTGATAAACTGGCTCCAAACAGTTGTATAAAATATTTTTGATATTTGCTACACACAGGGAGCATCTACATGTGATGCTACATTGCTGTAGCAATGTGCTACGGTGACGTAGTGTCTGCAGGCGTCTACATGGGACCAGCAGCTACATTGCTGTAGCAACGCACTCCCCCAGTATAGCATGCTGCTACAGAAAAGTAGCTGCTAAAAATAATCATGCACCACACGCATGGCACAGTACAAGCTGTTACTGTGCTGTGATTTAGTACTTCCAGAAGGAAGTGCTAAATAACGGCGCAGTAAGAACATCACCATAGCGGCATGTGTAGATGTGCCCACCATGCATTGCAAAAGCTGGGAAATATATAAGCTCTTTACCCCGAGATGTTCAGAAAACATAAAAAAGCCAGCTCCCTAAACTTTTGCACATTTTTAAGGACAATTCTTTTTCAAGATTGGAACTTTTAGATCTTTAGCACTTAGATTTATCATGGAAAAAAAAGCTCTTTTTGTTAAATCTTGAGCCAGCATATAAAGGAAAAGAGTCTGAATTTGTATTTTACAAGCTTATTTTAACTTAAATCCCAAAGTAAGATTTTTTTTCTTTCTCTCCAGTGCTTACCTCCCTATTTCCCTGAAGGATTTTTCTATTTAAGTAGTAGGATTCTGCCTTCAACTATTTCCCTGTAGCACCACCAGCGTTATTTTTTCCCTGTGTTTAAAAGTCTGCAATCCACAAACGTGTGCTGATGATATGCAGAACATATTGAATTTAAAATGATGGAAAATAACACATCTCCTTTTTCTTTAATCACACTGAATATATGGATTAAAAAAATAAATTAAAACTCATTTTCACTGTTAAGTGTCATAATTTTAGTTTTTATCCAGTCTCATCTGTCTCATGAATTCAGTTTATCTATTCGTTCAGGCTTCTGCAAAGAGAAACCGATGGGATTTTAGTGGGGCTCTGAGTCTCATTTGATTACATCTATTAACAATATTTCGTCCCTGGAAATTTTGAATGCCATGTACGTGCTACACAACTAACGAATGGAATCTTTGTGTAAATGGAAAAATAAAACAAGCAAGTCTTCTGTGCAAAATATCCATACATTAGTAGCACTAATGTTCTTAAAAGATATAGGTGCACTAATCATAAATACTGATAGAAAGTTTAAAAATAAATCCAGTAAGATCCTGCCCCAGACTGGCTGTTCACAGTTCCATTGTATTCCATCAAAGACTCCTCCGTATTGTATGTTAAAAGCAGAGTTGCACTACAACTTAAAAAGAATAGGGCATGACCAATTAGTTCATGTAGGGCACCTTCCTGTCAGAGCAGGACTGTCCTCTAAGTGCATCTCCAAGGCCCATATTTACCCCTGTGCAACTCCACAATAGTTGTTAAAATTATGCCAGGTTAAACATAGCTTTTTGTCAAGTATAATAATTTTAAATGACAGCTTGCTTCTTTTTCCCTTTCACTTCTCCTCCTTCTATCTCCTTTTTTGCTAGGCAGAATTTATCTTCTTCCTTTTATTTTTATACCCTTGAATTTTTTATATGTTGTGTAGTCATCAATAAGCCACGCTACACAGATATAGCTCTTTTAATCTCTTCTGATAAATCGGCCCCTTCCATCTGTCTGTTAATTTTCTTTGATCTCTTGTTAACTCCCTCCAGTTTGTCAATCTTTTTGGCTAATGAGATGAAGTTTCACCAGTACCCAGCTGGAGTGGGATTTATACCTTACTTATCAAGGACATGAGTTTTCAGTGTATGTTGCACTGTGAATGGAAGGGGGAGCTGGGAGAAATGTAGAAGGAACACTTGTTAAACCAAGCAGACATGAAATGCAACAACACTAAAAATTCATAGTAATATCTTTTAGTGCTCCCTATCTTCTCTAGAGGCTCATGGTTATTTTTTCTTTACTGAGCTGCTCTGAACTTCCATTTACTCAGAATCCCTTTTTGAGTGGGCTTCAGTGACTACCTTCGAAACTGGAAAAGTGCCCCAAGTTAAACAGAACATCCTAATTAACTAACTCTGAGTCATTCTCCTGTATGTCTCCTGTAACCACTGGATCTTATTCCATGTTTTTCTTTCCTTGATAAGTTTTCTTGCCAAGAGTGGGCTATATAACTTATAATATATTATTATAACATCTATTATGGGCTTATATTCAACCCAAAGCAGTACTTAACTTCTGTGGCCATGTTGCATTCTAAAGACCTGATTAACTAGCCCTCTCCCTTACTGAGCCCAAAGTCGCCCTGCCCCACTACTGAAACCTTGGGATTACAACTGTTGCATTTTCCATGTTAAATCTTATTTTGTTATTTTTCTGCTCTCGCTTTCACTCCTGATCCACTTGACAAGGGATGGAAATTGCATAAACCGATATAAGTGATTGGAATCTGGCTCAAAGCTGTAACGCAACAAAAGTTCATTGCACACAAACTGCTTTCAAAATGGCCCCAACTGGTTTAAAATAAACCTAGAAGGATGTAGTATCAAACTTAACTAATTTAGGCTAAATCGGTTTGTTGAACTTCTGTCCCAGATCCCCTCCAGATTCAAGTCAACTCACAGTCCGCAAGCAGCCCAGGATGCTTTGCACCTCCCCTGAAAGCCCCATCTCACAGGGTGGGTGGGCCAGCCTTGGCCTAAGCTGTCTGCTCCAGTGGAACAGGGAGGTGTGCTCTAGTGTCCCCCAACTTCTGGCCTGGGCCACCACACACTTGTGACTGCATTTCCAGAATCAAAAGTGAATGTCTGCTCACTTGCTTGTTGGTTCAATCTACGCAGCTTAGATTAACCTGTGCAGGCTGCGTTGATTTAGCCTCAGGCTTTTTGATTGTCTGTACTTAGCTCTTGTGTATCATTTCCTTGTCCTGGCTGGTTTTGGTAACTAAATTCTTATCATCTGTGAATGTAATTAATGTGCTGCTGAGCCTGTGGCCCAACTAATTAATGCTAGATAGTACCAGGTTGTTACAGTCTGGAGAACAGCCATTTTATTAACTTCCTACGCACCCTTAAGGAGGGGCTACAGAAGGGGTGGCAGGAACACAGCACACCCAAGCAGAACTCAGATATGAATACAGATAAGAGACAGCAGTCAAAAGGTGCACATTTGGGATTGGTAGAAAGGAGTTCTCATTATATTGGTCAATTATTTTAAAGAAAATAACTCCCCCCTCCTCCTGCCAGACTCCTATGTTGTTGCTCTAGTTTCCATTCTACTCTTTTTCTATTCCATTGACCATATATTCTTTCACTGTCCTCTGTCACTCATATGAGTGCCTTTCTCTCATGTGTCGAACATCAGTATGTACCATGTGGGTTATTCTCTCTTTTAGCCTGGTGGTCTGTGGTTACAATGCAGAAGGCAGATTGAAGTATGCCCTGAACTTGGAGCAGAATGTGATAAGTAAGTTCTGTGATGGTCTTTAGTCCTTGTGAACCAGAGCCAGTACCTGAGAAAATTGTTTCCTGCTCTGCTCCTATGGTAGAAAGTTCCACTGTGCCCAAAGAGCTGAGTCTGTGGTTCGTGGTCTTTATTCTGGAGCTTTAGGCAATCTTCCTGGTATGTGGGCAGACCACAAATTACTTGAGAGAGATAAGAGCCAACATATCGAACTTGACTTGATATTCCATAGGAAGCCAACATTGAGCATGAAGTAAATGCCTCATATTCTTGTAATGGTCCATGTTACTGAGGAGACCCACTGCAATATTCTGGATATATTGTTTCCCTTTCATAGCTTTATTTTTCAAATTGGCTCATTAAAAGGGGGAAAAATTCTCTCTTTGTTCTTTATTGCTTATTTGCTGTCAGCTATTTAATTTATTTCTATATCTGAGTTTTGTGTCTTTTGTAAGCAGGCAAAGTTCTTTGAGTAGATGTGATATATTTTATTAGACCAACTGAGTAGTTGGAAAAAAGTTCTTATCGAGCTTTCGGGCACAATCACCCTTCTTCAGGCATAAGACGTCTTTGCTGTTCTGAGACTCCAGGAATGAGAGAAGCTAAAAGTGGGATAAGATGTCAGTGAGACTGTAAATAGGTAGAAATTAGGAAAATAAAAGGTAAAGAAGGGGAGGAAGGGGGGAGAAAGCAAGGGGGCAGAGAAGCCAAAGGTGAGTTTCATAGATGCTAGAGTCAGAACGGACCTCAATGGATCATCGAATCCAACCCCCTACCAGTGGCAGGAAAAAGTGCTGGGGTCATGTGACCCCAGCCAGGTGCCTGTCCAGTCTCCCCTTGAAGACCCCCAAGGTAGGGGAGAGCACCACCTCCCTTGGATGCCCATTCCAGACTCTGGTAACCCTCACCGTGAAGAAGTTCTTTTTGATGTCCAACCTAAATCTACTCCCTATCAGCTTATGGCCATTGTTCCTGGTTATTCCAAGGGGTGCTCTGGTAAATGGAGCATCTCCTATTCCCTGATGCCCTTCCCCACCGGTGAATTTATGTACTGCCACAAGATCTCTCCTCAGCCTTCTCTTGTGGAGGCTGAAAAGGTCAAAGTTCCTCAGCCTTTCCTCCTAGGGCCTTCCCTGCAGGCCTCTAACCATATGAGTGGTCCTCCTCTGGACCCTCTCAAGGTTGTCCATATCCCCTTGAATTGTGGTGCCCAAAATTGGATATAGTATTCCAGCTGTGACCTGGTCAGTGCCCCATAGAGGGGAAGCATCACCTCCCTGGACCTGTTCATGATGCACTTACTAATGCGTGACAAAGTGTGGTTAGCTCCGCTAATTACTTCATCACGTTGATGTCTCATATTCATTTTGGAGTTGACAATGACTTCAAGATCTCTTTCCGCTGCTGTGCTGCTGAGAAGGTCATCCCCCAGCCAATAGATGTGCTGGCAATTCCCTCTCCCTAGGTGCAGCACTTAGCACTTGTTCTTGTTGAACTGCATCCTATTGTTGTCTGCCCACTTCTCTAACCTGTCCAGGTCTGCCTGGATTCAGTTTCTTCCTAACAGTGTGTTTACTTTGCCCCAAAGTTTGGTATCATCTATGAACTTGAACAGAGTGCTTTCCACGCCCTCATCCAGGTCACTAATAAAGATATTGAACAGCACTGGCCCAAGGACTGATCCTTGGGAGACCCCATTGCCCACATCTTTCCAGGTTGATACCAGCTCATCCACCACCACTCTCTGGGTACGACCCTTAAGCCAATTTGCCATCCAGATGACTATGTAATTGTCTACGGCACAGCCGTTCAATTTGTTTATGAGAATAGGATGGGATACCATGTCAAAGGCCTTCTTAAAGTCCAAGTAGATGACATCTACCTCGACTCCTGCATGTAAGCATTTAATGAGCTGGTCATAGAAAGAAACAAGGGTAGTCAGGCAGAACCTGCCTGCTATGAACCCATGCTGGTTGCCCTTCAGCATTATACTACCCACTGGACTGCTACAACTGCGATCCTTAATAAGGGTTTTCCCAAGGATAGAGGTGAGACTAACTGGTCTATAGTTACCTAGATCCTCCTTCCTCCCCTTCTTGAAAATAGGGACCACAATGGCCCTTTTCCAGTCCCCTGGACCTGACCTGAGTGCCACGAGTGCTCAAACGGTCATGTCAGTGGCTCTGCTATGACACTGGCTAATTCTTTCAGTACCCTTGGATGGAGATCATCCGGTCCCACTGACTTAGACACTTGGAGGGGCTGGGTGTGTTTCTTTACTAGGTCGGCACTGACAGTTGATGGGCTGGTGTTCCTCCTGCTTCTGTCAGTAATGCATTTGGGAGATTTATCTAGATCCATGTTCAAGAGTACAGAAGCAAAGAACTCATTGAAGAACTCAGTTTTGTCCCTCCTCTCTGTCACCAACTGCCCTTGTCTATCCTGCAGGGGTCCTATGCTGCCCTGTGCCTTCTTTTTGCTCCCTATATACCTGAAGGACTTTTTGTTGTCCTTAATTTTTGTCGCTTTGGCCTTCCTAACTGATTCCTTGCAAGTGCAAGTCAAAGAGGTATACTCCTCCTTGGTGACTACCCTCTGCTTCCACAGCCCGTATGCCCCCCTTTTTTTGCTCTTAGGCTTTCCTGGATTTCGCTGTTTATTCAAGAGGGCTCTGTAACATTTCTGGAGGTGCAGGTATAAGATCCAGGAGTGGTGATGGTTCTGTTGTGGGATGTAGTTATTGTGAGGGTGGTGGAGAGATGTTGGCAGGGTTTTTATTTCTTGTCTGAGCATGATCTGGATCCGTTTGGTGTGGTTTGTGTCATAGGGAGTTTGCTTCTGGTGATGAGGTTAGCAAGGTTCAGTGCTTGTTTAAAGGCTAGGATGGGTGGTTCTGGGAAGATCTCTATAAGAATGGGGTCTTTTGTGTGTTTTTGCTGTCACCAACATCCTATAATTTACGGCAATCTCTCTTTCTGCCATATGAAAACATGTATCTCCATCTCACCCTGAATCCTTGTTTTCATTCAGACATAAGTGATTTTTTTTTTTCAGTACAGTATAAGGGAAATCCTATAATCAGTGGGTTTCAGGGAAAACTGTGCCAGAGTGATCCCTGATCATTAAAACTGCCTTTTATTGAACATAAAGAAAACATCTTTAATCACAATCTTGATTTTTATCATGAAGAGATGTAAAGCCCTGCTTATGGGGTTAAAGGATTACAGAATAATTCACAATTTATTTTTAAAATTAATTTTCTACAACTTATGGCTCTAGAGAAAAGCATCAAAACCTGACCTGAGTGAAGATTAAAAGATCAGACACTGAAAAGAGGTTTAGAAGAACCCCAAATTTGGTATTTTTAAAATGTGATGGTTATTTTTAAGGTCGTCTCATACTGTTTAGGCCTCACTCATGAATTAGAACACTTGAGTTTGTCATTACTGCCCCTAGATTATTATGATTTTGATGGCATATATGAAATGAAACAAGTTCAATTGTTTCTGTCCAGCTTTATAACAGGCAAGGATACACATATATGTTGTTAAATTTAAATTCTTAGTCCTCTTGATACTACAGGGAAACAAGTTGTGTAGAATCAGGTTCTTAAAGCCACAGATTTCTCATTATAGTCCCAGCATAATTCCTCCTCTTGATTACAGAAAATTGTAGCTTACTTCACATCAAGTGTGTTAAGCAAAGCCCTTCTGTGCAGTGGAAGCTTCACTGTAGAAGTGTTCCAGGATCTTAGAAATCGTGCATTCAGGTCCCTAAGACACTTGCAGAAGTAGAAGGCCTCTGCTTAGGTTACGTTGGTCTGTAGATCAGCATGTTTTGGAGGAAGAATCCCCTCCTCTCCCATGGTCATAGACCATATTCCCCTTCTTGAGCAGAGAGATCTGATGGAAATGACATGGATTCTTCTCTCCATGGTTTCCTTCCAGAATGGGGCAGAAGAGAACAGATACTGGCTACAAAATGAACCCAACCAAGCCTCCATGATATTTCATCTCTGATTCAAACCAAACTCCTATGGAAGTCACTTATGTCTGTCCTGTCCTTTAAAGAAAAGTGATTGAGTTATGAAGTGCAAAGTATTACGTTTAAACAATAAGTGGTTTGTGCATGCTCTTGCTCTTGCGTTTAGCTGGAATATTTCAATTGCATTCTAACAGTTCAGGTTTGAGGGCACGCACTTGGAGCTCTGCCATAAACTTTTTCATTTCAGTCCTCGCCCAGGTTGTGAGTGTATAAATTGCGATAGGATCGATCAGCAGCTGCTCTCTCCTTCCTGGTACCTTGCCAGCATACCAGCGGTATACTGATGAAGAAATAGATGGCAATTACTTTTGATCCAGATGTCTGTCTTGCTCTTGTATTGCTTCCGTTCTTGCTTTTAAATATAGGATACTTAAGCATTCTGACATCCTTAGTGAACTCAACTGGAGTTTGGAGTGATGGTTTCAAGATTTGCCCTATACATAAAGAAAACATATCACATATAAGCATCCTATCAAAGTGCCTGCGCTGTCTCCTTCTTCATTAACATAGCTCTGGGATGCTGGCAAATTGCCTGGAAGAAGTAAGCAACCGCCTGTGGATCCAATTTCAGCCTCAGCACCTGGTAGGGGATATGACTGCACTGAAGCCCCAGCCACTGTGGGAAACACTGCCAAACTCTGGTGCTTATTCTAATGAGGTAACTGAAACAATATTAACAATTTAAAGAGCACATTATTGTCGACTTCAGATCAATTTAAATAAGACTTTGACTAACTTAAGAAGCTTACTTATCTTTTAATGGTCCCAGGGAATGCAGGCTGCATGTATTCCTCTTAGGATGTCACAAGAGGCAAGCTTTGTTCTATAAAGATCTGTTCTATGGGAAGGAGGGTGATAAGACTGGGACTGTAGACCATAGCTGAAGGTCATATTTTTATCATCATTCCTCATAGATATTTTTCACCCATATCACTGTGAGAAAAGACTATCTTGACAATTTGAGTGTGATGTAAACAGAGGAGGTATTTGCCTAATTATTTTCAAACAGTTGAATTCCCCATTGCTACATGCCTCTAGAAATGTGAAAAGCAGCAAAGCAGAAAACACGATTTTAGAATATAAAAAGTAGCACTTCCCCCATATTTTGCAATATTTTAGAAAAATGGATAAGCAGAGTTGTATCATAATAGGGCGTTTACAGTCAGAAGACATGCCAAGTTACACAACTCTTTTTTGTTGAAGAGTATTCACTTTTGTCATTCTCAACTGGAATATACACTAGATGTTCAATTATCCAATACTTAGTTAATAGTGAGGTGGTTCTGTGTTCTTAAAGAAGTGTTGAATATTTCCTTTTCAACTAAAAACTGTTAACTTTAAGGCTGGCAGATAAGTGATCATGTAGAATATGGCAGAGAAAAGGTGTAATTTAGCCAGCACAATTAAAATGTATAATTTATTATATAAAGTGTATTATATAAATACATTTAAAAATACATATAAAGGTAAGAGCTACAAAAAGGTTGGAGTTGTACCAAAACAAAATCAATAAAAAATAAACATTAGGAAAGAAATTGAAATAACATTTGAAAAATCATGCAGTGTGTCTTCTGGAAAATGGCCTGAAGGGTACATGGTCCATTGATTGTTCAGTAGTTATTGCTCATTATGTTGCTGCCAGTAGGCTCATTACAACTGCCTGCTACTATCAAGACAAGAACAGGTAAATCTGAGAGATGACAATAACATTTGGCATGTGCTTGCCAAGCTCTGTGTGCTCCCCTCTCTGAAGAGCATTCACCTTTTTCAAAGTGATTATGTAGAACAAAACAGTGACTTTCCCATTCAAGGCACTTATGTAATGTTTACACTGTATCTGATTTTTCTGTCCTGGAAGATCGTGCATTATAAAGATTTACACTGATATTACTCCTTTTTTCCAGAAGGATTGGAAAGAACATTAATGGCCTGTGGGCCAGTGTGACAGGGCGCTGTTGGGCCTGGGTTTAATTCCATACTTTGGGTCAACACTTCCCCCTGTCGGTGGAAATCTCTCCTGCCACGTCTTGATGGATATACTGGGGACCAGGAGAAAATATGCCCTGGGAAATCTTCTATAACTGATCTTCTCTCCGGCTCTACCCTCTACAATCCATAAATTCTCAGCCAATCCTGGAATGGATCTTGTCCAGGGCTCCTGCACCCCTACCCCCCATTCATCACTCACCCACATGTCCCCATCAGTATTGGTAGTTCAATAAGGAAAATGGTTTGCCTCACTGTGTGCACTCAGTGTGCCATGAGCAGGGACAGTTGCTAGTCTCACTCAGTTTGTTCTACTCATAAATAATAAGCCAACGCAACTACAAAGCAAAAGAAATAGTCCAGCATATGCCCAGTCATCATGGGCTCTCTTACTCTCAGAGAACTGGCCACCACTTGGCTTATCCTCTTTTCTATTCGGGCTTCATTGTTGCCTTTGTTCACCCAGTCCCACGTTGAATCATCCATTTTCACTGGTACTCAGACTTCTTACTAATTACAAGCCATGTTCCCTCCAGGCACCTGACTCTCAGGGCAATTAGCCTGCTGGCCATGCAGATGCCCCTTGACTTACAAAGTTCAGAGGCCTTCACTCTCCAGACCTGGCATCCAGAGATGCCTTTAGATTGATCACAGCCAGCCCTGTGTGCTAGGGGCATAGATCTAATTCAGGTACAGACTGCATCCTTCCAGCTATCCAGCTACATGGGCTGGTCTCTAATTGCCTTGAAAGGGGTCAATTCTCCCTCCTCTTAACTGGGTACCCATTTGTTACTCACGGATCCTTTGTCTCAGTCCTCTTCTCTTTCTTTGCAGGAGCAGCAGCCTTGCCACACTCCCGCAGTCAGGGACAGTGGCAATGCACAATGCCTTCTCCCTCCCGGCTGCTGTGGATTCCCCACCTCTATCTCCTGGGCATCCTGTGAGCACCTCTGTGCTGGGGCCAGGTAAGTCTCCTGGTCAGTTTTCCCCATTCCAGGGGATTGTTTTCTTCCTGTGCCCTCACAGGTGCCTCTGCCTCCCAGTGACCCAGAACTCCTGGGGTTTTCTGGGGCACTGCTTTTCTCCCATGAGATTGGAAAATGCTGATTTTAAAGGGCCTGCACCTGTGGTGGTACCACTCTGCCACCGGGCTTCTGGTGCTGCCTCGTCCATAGGGGTGAGTGTAGCAGGGCCAAATCTTAACTCCCTGCTACAGCCAGATCCTATAGTCATGGATTATTGGAATATTTTATTTTATTACACTTTAGTTTTCTTCATGCTCTTTGTTCACTCTATGCCTAGGTGCAGGGGTAGTACATCTGTACCAATGAGCTGAGGTGTTGATGTGTGAACTGAAAGAGGATCCTGGATTATGTCCTATGATGCATGTCTGGGCTTCATTTTTCATGAATGAAGAGCTTCCTTGAAAATTAAGCTTCTTCTCTGGTGGGTATTAATTCAACTTTATGGCTAATTCAGCTCTCAAGATAGTTTAGGGTATCAAAAGCCAAACTCAGAAGTCCCATAGCGAAACAAAATCTTCCCGAGTCCTCCATAAGGTGACAGGTTTCTCACTCAAGGTCAACCTTCAGTTCCGATCCAGTCACTCCTGGATGCACCACTGACAACATCATTAAAGATGTAGTGTAGACAGGAAGTCCCGGTGGAGGACAATGTATGGAGTACTCAAATTCTAGTGCTCATTGTTACCACAAGGGCTACAACAGACACAGATTCAGGTCAGATCTAGGGTACCACAGAAATTATTTGAGAGTATTAGAGCAATTTAAATAATGTCTGCACTGGGAAATAGGACAGTGATACCAGTTAAACCTTACATCCAAGCAGCTGCATCATCAACAGGCTCATTTCTGAAATGCTTAATTTAGGAATTCCCCAGAAGTCCTTGGATCCTCAGATAGAGAGCTTGCATTGGAATACATCCAAAGCCTGTGATTGTCAGGCTGCATCACTTTCATGAAAGGGAAAGGACTGCAGCACCAGTCAGAAAATTCTGGGATGTCTCCTCCTAGAAACACAAGCCTGTTGTTCTCCCTGCCTGTCTGAGTGATTTCTGGACAGAGAGGCAGCAATTCATCAGTGACAGGCAGCTGCTTCCAGAACCACAGTACCAAATTGTCATTGATTTCCCCAGCTCTTCTTAGTAACAATTTTGTTTTAAAAGAGGAAGCTAAGGACCAATGCCAGTTGCCACTTCAATGTACTGGCAGGCATTTTTCACACTTCCTCATAGAGCTCAGCTGGGGCTTTTTAACCCTGATGTGAAACAACCTAGTCCTAAATATCTCCTAATACAAAGCCCTGGTGTTTTCTTTTCAGGTACTGCTAGCCTCCACCTGCAAACCAAGGTTGCATTTCCTTTTGTGTTAGAGGACATACTTGGATAGGAGACACAGTGATACTTCCTTTTACCGTTCATTCTCTTGCAACCTCCCTAAACTTACAGGTGTAGCCCAGATAAAGGGTTAGGATTAAAGAGGAGGGTCAACCAAGGGAGAAGTGATGCCAAAGAACCCAGGAGATGTTAAATTGATGGGTCACCGGTAGAATCTTGTCACCATTATGACGACAGGATGCCATCTGCTCAGTGGGAAAAGCCCAAGAAATAGTTTGAGACGTGGGATGGAAAGTAGTCACCAGCTGGTTCTCCAGTTACGCAGCACATCTACATGTCATGGTCAGAGGATCATAATATGGTGTTAAAAGTCTTTTGGGGAGCAGCCAGCCATCCCCGGTAGTCCTCATTGGAGCTCCCCAGTATACCCCAGATTCTTTGCACAGTGCCAGACAGGTTGATGTCTTGTAATCACAAATAGAGGATGGTGTCCACCTCATGCGGTGTCTACAGGTGCAGGCAAATGCTATTGGCCCCAAGAATGGTGATTATTTTATCCCAGAGAAACACAGATTATTGTTTGTGCATAGCTTGAATATGATTAATGATATATGACAATTAAACACCTAGATGCCAACAGTCCAGAAATGAGAGGAAATGTCCCTCGTTTGACACACAGAGCTAATCAGAAATGTTCCAATGAAACAAGTGTTATTGAAAATGTCCTTATGTTGGGCAGGAAATGTTATGTCTCAGGTTTGATGACTATTTGCCAAATCTCAGCCTTGACCTATGCAGTGAAGTTCTGCTGGTATAGTTATATTGGCAGACGACTGAAAAAACAAATCACATAGCTCTTCTGATAGAGCAGTGCTGGCAAAAGCCTTGGTATAGACACTGCTACACTGACAGACAAGTGCTTGCATTGGCTCAGCTTTTACCCTTCCAGGTCTGGCTAGGCTGGCATAAAAGCTCCAGGGTCCAGCATATGTTGTATTTCTATGAGCCATAGGTTTGCCAGCATAACTAAGTCAACAGGAGCGCCATACTGCAGACTTGTCCTCTGGCATGAGAACCGTGCCTGGATTCCTACCTAGTAGGTCCACCTAGCTACAGAATAGGGCAGCCCTTTAATGGGTCTTCACCAGGACTGGGAACTTTGGAGCCTCTTGTGGCCACTCAGTGAAACTGATCTTCTCAACAAGAATGCAAGTTCAAGAGCTGCAGGACCTGGGAGCTTCTGGTTTGCCAGAAATTATAAGAAAAATCCTATTTCCAATGACCAGAACACTTGCTTTTTGGCTGGTAGTGTTTACAAACACCTTCTGGGTTATTTGCAGCCTCTCTCCCTCCATAATTTGGACTAGTCATTTTTACTGGCACAACTGCAGCACCAGACTTCAGATACCCAGGAATGCACAGGTGAATCTGTTTGCAAGTTGTGTACCTCTTAGTTGCATGAGCTCATGCACACATAAGGAATTTGCATGCACATACCTAGGCACAGACTCACTCGTATGTATGCTGTGCTGCAAAGGTATCATTCTCTTTAGATCCTGGCTTTTTTTTTTTTGCTTTTTTGTTTCAAAACCATTGAAGTAATCTAATTTTCTGCTTAGCATGGTAAATATGTATGATTTGCAACCTAAATATTTATACCACTCATAATGCAGGTTTTTGCTTCTCTGTGATTGTGGGAGAAGTTAGCTCAGCCAAGGCAGGCTGTCGGAATCTGGAGTTGGAAATGAATGTAATATTTCAGATCAGATGGTCGGCTAAGAAGGTTTCATTCTTTGTTTCCTGATAATTTCATAAAGTATCGCTGCAGAATGATACATATTTGTACGTTTGCTTGTCAGTGAATATCAGTCTCCAGCACTGCTAGGAACAATCAGCTGTCACTATAGTACAAATGCAAATTGCAACCTAATGTCTGAACAATTAAGATCTGGTGTACAAGTTATTGCTGCTGGAGTACTATAATTGAATTCCTATTGCTGTCAGACAGGTTGGAAATTATAGTAATGAAGAGCATCAGTTGTCTACTCTATATCCCATTGTTTCAGTTCAAAAGCATCTGTCTAAAAGAGGCTTTCCATCAAGTAGGTCAAACCAAGATAGCAAAGGAAAGAAAGGCCACGGACTTACAAAAACAAACTGAGATTTGGGTTCTCTCTATAAATATCCCTGGCTCTCTTGGGGGGTCTTAATCTCAAGCATGATCCATCCATTCACTCTATAACAGGGAGCCAGAGGCTCCTGTTACTTGAAGGCAGAGGCAGCAGTAGAGGAGGAGACTGAATGTTTTGGACTGGCTGCAGGGGTATAGGCAGCCATGAACTCATAGGCTGTAAGTGCCTATTAAAAGGCTAGCTGTTCAGCAACAGTATGATAGGTCAGAGCCCTGCTTGAGCAGTTGGGTCTCTACTAAGACAGCAAGGGTAGCAGCAGTAAGCTGTCCTGAAGGCAGCCTGGTCATAAGGTCCAGAATGGAAACACCTGTGGGTGGCTGGAAAGTCACCTGACAGGAAGGGGCAGGGCTTAAAGGAGACATAAAGCCAATTCCCGAGCCCAGGGAGGCAGTGTGGTCCTGTGGGCTGTAGAGAGCAGAGCTCCTGAATAGGATAGTGGCAGGAGAGTGACTGGCTAACACCTAAGTTGCCCTGAGAACTGCAAGCAAGGCATCTATAGCTTGCAGGGAAATATGACCCAGTATGGGGAGCGTTTTGTTATATGGCCAGTGGGTTTATGTTCTAGTTTTATACCCGTCGACTGGATATGGCTAGAAGGGGTGACAAGGAGACCAGTTTGGTGCCCAAGGGCCACATGTGGTTTTGAGTTCTGCCAGGAGCTGGGCTCAAGAAGCAAGCAGGCGGAGTCAAGGCTGCTAAGATCTGCATTAGGAAAGCCAGTAGAGGCATCCTGAAGCTGGGAAGGCTAGGGACAGGACCCAAGAGGAGCAAAAACCTGGGGCCAGGGACCAAGAGGGGTGAGACAGGGGCTGGAGCCTAGAAGCCAGATCCAGTATAGGCCTAGGCTAAAGGACCCAGCTAGAGGAAAGGGGAAGGCCAAGGCCTGAACATTGATGTAGAGGCCTGAGAAGACTTGATATTGTTTTGGGGCAAGGTGCCTCATGGATGTTAAAAAGTCCCATCCATGATGCATGGGCATGGCTACAGGGGAGGGCAGAAGCCACAAAATTAGTCCTTTAAGGCAATGAATGCACTACAGCACAGACAAGCTAGGAGGGTCCCATCTAGTGCCTGAGGGCAGGACAGGGATCCGCAGGGTTTGGAAGAACCCCACAGTAGACAAGGGCTCATACTGGGATCCTGGGTAGACTCCCTTTCGCTCAATAAAATAATACCAATAAAGCATGGCAAGTCAGAGAGCAAAAAGGGAAGGTACCCAGACAGCCAAAGCAGGGCAGGCGTGAGGCCACCAGAAAATGTCAAAGCTACCCCTAAGACTCAAACCTGCTACACACTCCCACTCAGATATGATAGAAGAGAAATGAGAGAACTAATCCATTCCCAAGGTACCTCCTACCCCCATTCTTAAACATGCCAGCAATAAGATATCTCAATACTGGCAGCATGGGATATTCCCAGAGCAGCTTCCTGACATCATATCTGGGTTTGGTCTGTGGGAGTGAGAGCAGATGGATGGGATCAATGTTCCCAGGAGCAGCAGGGACAAAACACATTAAAATATCTGGAAGGATCAGTAAATGTACAAAAAACTTGAGTCTAATGAAAGATAAGCCATTACTTTAAAAGCAATGGTTTCTCTAAATTGGAGTTCCCTCTCAATCTGGACTAAATCCAAACTATGTCTTGAAGTTTGGGATATTCAGGACAAATTACACTAGAAAGGCACCCAGTATCCTGTTTTGCCTTTGCTACTTCTAATTAGGTCATCCTAGCACATTATCTTTGATGGTTGTCCAGATAATGGGAGCAAACAAATGGCAGGTTTTTCTAGGACTTGTTTTTGTATCCAGGTTTGCTACATCCTGCGAATTGCTCATTAACATAACAATGCACTTGGGTCACTCAGATGGGGAAGCCCCACACCATACAAGGTTGGAATGAGAGCCTGGATCTGTACCTGGCAGACCCCAACTATTCTTATTGGTATTTCAGCAGTCTGATGATAGGAGTTTCCATCAAAATTTCCCAAGGGCTTTGCACTCTGCAATGAAACAAATACATTGCATCCAGGCATGATTGTTTTCCCCTGATGTCTCTTGCACTATTTATTCTTCAAATGAAACAGTCTTCCTGCATCTTAATCTAATACTTAAAGATACAAATAAATGGGGAACTTCAGGTACGGTATCCCTGCCATTGTTCTCTAAGATTGGAGAACCATTTATTTTGAAGGGGTCTCCAGGTGTAGGGTAACCGAAAGTCCTTCGTTATCTCTGATGCTTTAAGAAGTCAGTTAAGAGAATGAAGGCATCAATCAAAGTCTTTCATCTATAATGTTTCCTTTTGGTAAGCAATATGTGGGAGGTAGTGCTGGATTTAACTCTTGACTGATACTAAAGTACAGATACTAAATGTGGTATTATGGCACCGATCTGATTTTTTAAATGTGATATAATTATGAATATGGCCTGATTGAATTATTTTAATTCCTGGTTACTGTACACCAGTCTGATTGACTGTGTCTTGTAAAGTTTGAAAAGGAATTCATATTGGTGACAGAAACAAACTGGAAAAGGAAGCAACTACATTGTGTAGTCTGAGTTTGTCGGCTCAGCTGATTAACAAACCTGAAAAATGTGGGAGTAGGGAAATTTTTAAAAATGGATGGATTTATAAAATGTTCCTAGCTATTTTCTAAACCTCAGGGATGCCCTATATAGTTCATACATGGCTATTTATATTTCAGCCAGAAAAATGGAAAGAAGCCAATTTTCTCTCTAGTTTTACAAGCTGCCTCGTTAAGGCAACTCTTCAAGCAAAGGAATTATCTTGCCCAGTGGATTTCCTATACATAGGTTGTTTTTCACTCTCGCATAGTATAACCTTATTTTATTTCTGCAATCCACAGTAAGTACCACGAGTTCAGCTATGACCCTCCTTGTAGCTGACTTGATTTAGCCTGGACTAGAGGTATGTTCTCACCAGAATTTCCTGTGAGACACCGTTAACTTTGGTTTCCTTACTGAAAATAGAAAATGAGTTGGCTGCTGTGCAATAGTTTTATTGCGATGTTTAAACGGTAACTACTTCTTTAAAGTTCTGTTATTTATAGCTGATGGGGCACAGGCCTACTGCATAGTTTTCAGTCTTTCAAGAAAAATTAGATCAGATAAGACAACAGGCAGATGAAAACAGACAAGTCGTTTTTTGTCAGAGCCCTCCAGTGTCCTGAACTTCATGCTAGTGCTGAGGTGATCATGACAAACAGCTTCCTTTTGGCAGACAGCAAGCCAATTACAATCTAATAAATGTGTACTATATCCCAACAGCTAAATAATTCATTCTATTGGCAGTAGGTCTTCTTTCTGCGTGTCACACTAGTCAAATATTGTTCATGCAATAGACTTAGCTGCAGTTAGTAATTTTAATTTACATTGAAACAACAAAAGAACCCTTATTTTCAATTAAATGTGCATGCTTATTGAAACACGAACAAAACAAGGATTGTATATATCAAGTCTTTATTACCAGTTCTCAAGCAGTGCCAACAGCATTGGAAAACATAGTATTATTCCCTCCAGGCCCTCAAACTGTTTTGTATCGCCATGCATTGTTAAACAGCAGTCAGATATTCGTCTCAAAGGGAGACTACATTTCAATGCAAGGTAAAGCAAGTCCTGGGGAGTGCATATGCCTACAATGTAGGAAGGAAACGGTGTAAAGGATGTTAAGGGAAAGCCAGGATAAAATATTCACTCTTCTTTTTTCCCTATCAACTACTGATAAAACAATATATAGGTATCTTCTCCTTTTACATACGAGTATTTCCCTCTCTTCCTACCCCCCAACTCTGGTATTCGTATCCCACCAATACGTGATAGACCAACATATAGCATACGGTGTTTGAAAAGCAAAAGTCATACAACAGAGCATTCCCAGCCTAAAATGCCTTTATTGTTATAGGATGCTTTCAATCCTGATGAATATAAAAAATGTAGGCTTTGTTTCAAGTAACAAAGACCATTTCTGGATGATGACGAATGATTGTTTTGAAAGGGAGTCATTTAGCAACATGCGCCACTAACAAAAAGTGACATTTTTCCAGACTAGTAGTCTTATAACCAGTAATCACCTGATTTTGGCACTTGACATCTCTCATTAAAAGGCGAGGAAAAAAATCTCTATTTACCCTAGAGAGCAGCAGAATTTCTAATAGTTCTAGTATTTCTGGCAACTCACCAGTATCACACTACCTTGATATCCAAGTTACTTTCAGTTAAGCTTTGGCAGACTGTGGATTTCTTATGGCACGTACCTGTCCCAGCTTGAAATAGGAGTTTTCCCATGGGAAGTCTAATAATCTTTCCCCATTGTTTGGGGCTTAATTTTGTGAGCTTCATCAGTTCAAGCTCTACATGGTTTTAGAATATAATACCTGCCACATTACCATATAAAGAGTTGAGCTAAAGTTTGGTACTCATAGGACACGTCTACACGTTGCCCTACAGCAACATTATTACTGCACCATGCTTTAGCACTTCCTTTTGGAAGCACTAAAGCAGAGTGCCGTGATTGTCCATGCTGCACCATGCGAGCAGTGTGTGGTTCCTTTTAGCCGCTACTTTGCCATACAGCAGCAAAGTAGCTGCCAGTCTCACGTGATCGCTACATCACTGTATCGCATCATACAGCAATGTGGTGTGTCACTGCAGTGACACAGGGTGACGTGTAGATGCGCCCATATATGCAGCTATGCCAGAACATAACTGTTAAACCAGGAACATCAAGAACTAAAAGCCTATACCTTGTGCTAGTGAATTAATTCTTTCAAACTGAAAGGTTTAACAAACCCATCTCCTTTGTAGTTTGGGCACAGAGCCTGACATGCTGACCACTGGCCAAACCTACTTGATAAGGCAATGTATCTGCTTCCACTGAAAAACCTTCACGAAACTGTCCCTGTATCCTCACACGTAAGAAACAAGATTCAGAAACTAGAACACAAAAGGCTATTTTATAGCAGAAGTAAGTACTAAGTAACACAGTGCATAACAGCATAGATAACACCACAAGGGATAGCCTCGTTGCCTTCCTCTCCAGATTCCTCCTCACTCATGGTCGTGTGAGTCTCCCATAAGCCCCACGTGCTTTGCAGTGTGCCCTGCCCCCCACCTCCTCAGAGAGGTTCCAAGTTGAAGTGAAAATTAGAGTTGCTGTAGGAAATCTTGGTTCAGCGGCCTGTCCCAGTGCTGTTCATATTGGCGTTGCCTGAGAACAGGCCAGGTAAGACAGTTAGTCCATAGCTCCACCTCTGTGGCCCCGCAACCAAGCAGGCGACTTCCCCATGTTCCTAAAGAATGAGCAGTTACTTCTGGGCAGTGCTTTTGACTCCTTGAGGAGTCACTCTTTGTACTATCCCGCATTCGATGGGAACTATGTAGGATAAGAGTCAATAGTTAGCTTAATGAGTAGCACCAAAGAATAACCAATAAATACAGAAATGGTTCCCTGTATGCCTGAACAGAGAGTGTTTCTCAAAACAGCTGCGTCAAGCGCCATCAAGACTGACGTTTTCTTCTTCAGTAACTCAACCGTGCGTGGAGGCATCATTGGACCTGCTGATGACCTTTCCCCATGCTCCCACGTGGGCTACACAATTGCCCGCCCCTGGTATTGTGATCCATAAAAAGACAGAACATACTCCTGGTTAACAATCAATGAAGAGATTTGCAGTTCTGACACGGTATGATATTACATGACAAATGGTCATCACAACAAATTGGATGGAAGAGGAAGGCTCGAATGTGCCATTCATTCCCTCTGCTTTTTTTTTTCTATGTAATTTAATATTTTCATTTACCTATTTTTGCTCCACCCTGTGGGATCTCACACCACCTACCGCTCTTCTTGACCCAGAGATATATATAAATATAAAAGAGCTGTTTGATGACAATGGAAGGAGAGTGGGAGTGGGTGTTACTAAAGCATATTTTTAAGTAAGATTTCCAGGAAATATCAAAGCCCTTGCCAATATATATGAGCAAAAATCTGTCCCTACTTCCTCCTTGCTGAATCATTATGACTCTTTGCATCTTCAGCTTTTAATGATGTGTACAAAGCACTCCAGCTTCACACCACTTAATGTTTATATTGTTACAAAGACATCCTTTTCTAAAAAGACCACGACCCTATAATCATACCAAAAAGGCTACTTTATTTCCAATTTCCTATATAATCTGTTAATGTGCTTTGTAGTCAAAGATAATGATGTTTTTGGAAGGACAAGGCACTAAATGTAATAGCAGAGGGTAGAGCATCATGGATTTACATGCCAGCGTGCTGATGCTTCACCAGCTGATGCTGTGAGACCTTGAAATGAAGTTGTAGCACTGAAGGCTCATCTTTGAAAATAAGGGATGTTTATCATTTAAGAGTATCGGTGCTAGAAGAAATATGGGATGCGCCTTGCTTCTGTGCAATTATACAGCAGATAAACAGCATTTAACTTTTTTTTCTCTCCATCTAATATCTGCCTTGTCACTTCGAATTCCCCTCCTGAAGCTCCCTCTTCTGTGTGTTAGCAGATTTCAAATGCTAGCAGGGAAATGCCAACGCCAGGTTCTGTTTGCAATGTAATATCCACATAGGAAAACTAAAGATCTTAAAAAAAAACCCAACCCTTAGGTTATGACCAGAACCAGAAAACATTCCCTGTTAGGAAAGAAAATGATGCCCCTTGTGTCCCCCTGCTCGACCGTAGGTCTTACGTTGAGACAGGATCATTTTCTCTCAAGCATAGAAGAATCTTTGCAGACTAACTGAAATATGTCAAAGAGAATTTACACTCATTTGTAGTGTTACCGGCATGCCGTGTTTGCCGCTCTGGTTTCTCCCAACTGCACAGCAGCTCTATAAACCAATCAGTCAGAAGGAGCTTCTGTCTGCTAGTTGCTAACAAAAGAGCAGAGAGCCAGCAGGGCGTCAGATTTGTCTTGCCTTCAACATGGTAGTCCCTAAATGGGTAACAGGAATGATTTATGTCAGTGTAAGGTGGTACCATCAAAATACCACTGAATACTAACCCCAGCAGCCTAACTATGGGTCGCAACTGGGCATGAGCTTTAGGCACTGATTTAGAGGGGGCATACAAATGGAGCAGCCATCACTGCTGAGCCAGCAGCTGCAGCCACCATCACTGGCCCACCCATCACCACTGGCCTTGCTGGCACTGCCACCCACGGGGCATAACGTTCTGGTCACACCACTGGTTTGGATCATACGGGTGCACAGTACATAAACCACTGCATTTCACAGAGGCAAATCTTACACTCACCAGTGCCTCATGAGATGCAAAGACCCAAATCAAGCCAACTTTTTAAAGGGGTTCTTCTGGTAGACCTCAGGAAAGTGCAGCTTTCCAAATTCAAGAGTTCAACTGTTGTGCTTTATTGATTCCTGCCCCATCTGACAGGTTACACCACTTTTAAGAAGGAAAAACACAATCCATACAAAGCAGCAGTTTCTCTTGGGTTCCACCATCTGTTCCGAGAGCATGATTTTGTGACCATTTTATAAGCCGAACACCAGCATAACACTGCCCACGCTCCCTTTTTGTGTGGTTTAGCACACCGGATGGCCATTATCTAGTTCAAGATAATTAGCCACCAATTACCACCACTTATATGTTCAGCTGTTCCATTTGTAATTCCCTGTAGCCTCAAACCTGTCCAATTACTCTGCTCCAGCCTATCCCCTATGAAAGGAAATAGGGAAGCATCCCTTCTGCAGAAGACTTACATTTTAATTCCTAGCCTCTTCAATTCTGTCTCAACTGGAGATAGTCCATCAGTAGGATAATATCTTCCATGCAACGAATACATGGCCATATTGCCACGTTGAACACAGGCAGGGAAAAAAAAGCATACCCAGGTACCCACTAGCCTAGTGGTATATGAGGAAATTGTGTAAATCCATGCTTTGCCCAAGGACACTTGACTCTGCCTCTCTACCATGGAGCTATTCAGTTTTCTGGACTGTGTCTCTCTAGTTGTTCTGTCAAACTTGTTTGACTTGATATATTCTGTTAAAAATTAATTGAAGAAGGGACTACTTTTGATTTGTTACAATTATTGTAACCCGGGCTACAAAGAGAGCCTTTGTGAGAGAGGGTTGGCCTAGATGTCTACCTCTAAAGATTTTATACTTGAGAAGTTCAAGTGGTAGTGGTTCTACTTCTCCTGGAGGGAGAGGGTGTAAGCCCCATGCTGTTCTGAGTATTGCCTGCTGGCATAGGCAACTTCCCATACAGCTTGCTGCATTTTCTTAATCATGTTGTGCTGACTTTTCCCCCTTCGTGCTATAGGAAGCTAGGGCCTACTTCAGGGCTTGGGATCTAAGAGGCAGCAGAACACCTGAAACGTAGGCATGAAATGCTGAGCCCTGTGACTCCTAAGACCTTGAATGAATCTGTCTTATAAGCTGTGATATAATGATTGTGTGATTGATTTTCCTTTGCTAGGTGTTTACACTGCGAAAAAACCTCATAGTAAAATCCTTGTCCATGACAAAGACCATACAGCCTTCTAGTTTGTCCTTGCATCAAAGAACAGAAGCTTTCATTCCTTTTTAGATCCTAAGCTTTCTTTTAAAAGCATTGGTTTTTCTTTAAAGAGAGCTTCCTACCTAATTAATAGAGTACTGGTGTTGAAATTCCTCCCTTTCGCATGATATGTGTATTACCCAAGTAGGGATAACATTACTAAGCTTCTCATAAAGTATATGGTAAAACCAGGTCTACAAGATAGAGATGCTAAATCCAATACAAATATTCAGTGATTAGTTCTGGATGAAGTCAAATGCTTATTAATGTAATCTAATATTGAGCCCAGGAGGATAATTAATTAAAGGGTTTCGGGACTGAGTGCTGGAAAAGCATTAACTCAGATTTTTTTCGTGTTCTGTGTTATTTGGGCTAATCAGTATAAACAGCAGCAGAAGTAAATATTGTTCTGTTCACCTAAAAAGCCGTCATTTCAAAATGACTGAAGAATAAAACATGCTCTTCTCCAGCTCCCTCCATCACCACTCCACAAAAAAAAAAAGGTTTTAAAACTCATATTACTCATATTTACATCTGATGCTACCTTTGTGCAAAACCAATTAAAACAATTTATGTGATAGCATCTGTGTACTAATGAACTAGTTAGAGAAACAGCTTTGACAGTATCTAATTTGCCAATTGCCTTTAGCAAGTCGGAAAAAAAATACATTTTCTTTGGGTTTTTTCAGATTTTTTTTTCCTTGGGAGCTGATCCTGCAAGTACATGGAGTATAACAGTAAATGTTATTCACATGCATGCTGACTTCTGTGGGCTACTATCAGTGCATATTAAGCCCATGCGAGTCTTTGCAAGAATCACAGGATTGATTTTAATAGCTAAAATCATCTGGTCATTAACTAGTTACCTAGTAAAATGTTTTCAAGTTAATGTAACCCACAAAAATAAGTTTCAAAGTGCAGGTGAAAGAAAACAGTACACTCTGCATTTTTATAAGAAGATCTAATTTAGTATTTACCATTGCAGGGGCTTGATCTGACAATGAAATCATATCTGCAATCACTAGGGTGGAATTAGATGAAGCTATAACATCTTCACCGCCGAGGAACCTGCTGTTGTTCTGAGGCACGTGGTGTTTGGGCATCCTCTTCCTTGCTATCACATTTGGTATTTAGGCTGCTGGGGTCTGGTTACTTTTGAAGGTCAATGCTAGGAAGTGGCCTTCTTCTCCAGGTGCAGCTCAAAGAATGACTCAAATTCATGTTTGGGGGTGAAAGCTCAGATAAGTTCAGTGTCACTTAGTACACTGGCTGGTCTGGTAGTCAGGCCAATTTAGTAAAACAGCTGGACTATGGTAGCAGCATCGTTCATTAATTAGGTTCTCCTAGAGTGCCACAAAGAAACAACGAATCCAATGCTCCTATTCAGACTCCAAAATACGCCAATGCTTACTTATCTTTTGGTTCACATATTCATTTTTATTTGGTGGTTTTCTAGTTTTTGTTTTTTGCAGACTTCATATACTTGACATCTTCTGTTCTTACCTTGGCACCCTTATTCATTTTATTTTTCTCATTAATTAATGTTTACATTACTTCTTCAGTCATCCAAAAGTCAGCAAGGCCTGTTTTCCCCAAGCTTGTTTTTGGTGCCTTAGCTTAACTATAGCTTAGTATAACTATGGCTTAGCACAACTGGAAGTCTTACCTTCTTAACGATCTGATTCAGGCACTGATTTCACCCATATTAATATCATGTGAACTGTACGTAGTTGCACCTAAATGATTTGTGTTTCTACAGATCAGTAGGAGACAAATATGTCGAGTTACTAATTTTATATATAGATCTATCAGTATTCAATGTTGTCTTTGTGTGTCTGTAAATGGTGGGAAGTCTCCATGTTTACAGATGCACAACATTTCCTAATACATTTGCCTTAGAGAAGAGAAGATACTACAGAACCTCTTCATTTCTGATATGCAAGATGTAATTGCTTTTCTGGTAGCAAAAAAGGGAAATCCTTTTGCTATGCCAGCCCTTGGTTGGTCATGGTACTAGCAAATGAAAATTAACGCTAGTACGTCAGCTTCAAAATTGCTGGAGTGTTTCGTTTTCTTCTGCCAACCCAGTAATGTCAATCACCTTCGTTGGCAAGGCCTTTGAAACCCTCATTTTTCTCTGGAGCTGAGCCTCTTGGTGTCCATGTTTCTTTTAAGCAAGTTTGCAAAGCCACACATTTTCCTGTCCAAATGCTGCTTGTGTAGAGAGGTTTTTCAGGGGGTGGGAGAGTGAGACCATTGAGCTCCTTCATGAAAGACTTTGCTTGTTCTAATCTTACAAGACAGTCAATAACCACAAAGGGCTTTGTTTGCAAATTGCCTTTAAAAGTAGACAGAAACAGCAGTTCAGTGTATTTTTTTCCAAGAAAAATGATGATGCACTTTTTTTTTTGCAATAAGAATATTGATGCACTTTGAGTGTGAATACATGAACCTGGCATGAGAAAATAGTGATGTAGGGTAGTGGCTGTGCTATCTGGCCCCACACCAAAAGACCCACAGCAAAGATCTGACCACATTTTCTGGTGGCAGCTATGTTTGCCCCCTAGGTGAAGAAAATAGTATGATCCTGTTGGGATAAAAGTTCATCCTTACAGTAGAAAGATCTAGCACAGGTGCACAGGGGTCAGAATCAACCACTTACCGAGGCTAGCATTTCAAGAAAAATGCAGAGTTCATGTCTATAAATGATGCAAATAGGAATATTACATTCAGGGGATATTTGGGCTCCAGGAAGATAGAATTAGAACTCATGCAGGCTTCCTTTATCAGGGCTATTTTGCACCACGGTATCATGTGGCTGTCGTCACCGCAACTTGAATTCATTATCAAAAAATGTTCGGTTAGTACTTTGCTATTAAACAACATAATATTCAGGATCCCTGGCAGACATTCAAATAACAGCATGATGGGATCTGAGCCCCAATCCTGACAATCATGTGTCCTACCAAGCTGCATGTACGTGGCATGCTCTGCTTTTGGAATCAGGGACGAATCCCAGTCACGTCCTTAATTTAATGGGCACCTTGCAACCCAATTGGGGTTAGCAAGGTTTCCATCCAAGGGAACCGAGGAGCTCCTGCTACCATGAAATTCAACCCTAATCCATGCCCAGCAGGCCAGCTGGGCACAGGCAAGCCTGGCTGGTTGGCTGCATGGCAGAGCTACTGCCCCCCATTTTCTATTTAAGGTGTGATGGAAACCAGCCACAAAACTGTTCCACAGCCCTGCAGAAACTGTTAATCTTGGCACACCTCCCCCTCCTTTGAGGCATCATAGTTAACATCTTTAAAGAAACCAGGCATCAAACAAACTGTGACGGCATCTTCATATTAAGAGTTAACAATTTCAGCTCCAGAGGTCTGAGTTAATTTGGAGCCTGAACTAATTCAATGCCCAGAAAATTCAGTTTGACAGAGAATAAATAATCTTTCCGTTCTGCACATGCCAGTGTCACAACCGCAAAATTTTCAGTTGTATGAGATTTTTATATTTTTTATAAGAAAAATAAATATTATAAGCTTCTTGGCAGATGTTATAGTTCCTAAATTCAACATGTATTTGCTGTATTGTGATCTTGTCCATGACAAAAGATTGATGTCTTAAGGAAGTCATACAGCATATACTTTGGGAAATAATTTAGCTAATACAATTGATTTAGACTTTCATCTAGCAAAATGCCTAAACATCTGCTTAACTTTAAAGATGTAAGAGAGAAGCATATGATTTGCTCCATCAAGGCTTTAGAAATAGCATACCTGTCTGAGACGAAGAAGAAAGCACAGCCACTGAACACAGCACACACCCCCGTGAGCTGTTTTGAGTCTATGATAATGGCAAATTTTCATCTATTATTTGAGCTTCAGTCCAACTCTTATAGCATTATGGGTGTATTATATGAGCCTGCTTATGTAAAGTGGGTTATCAGTTTCATAATTGTGAATTGCTCAAATCTGTTACAACTTGCATCCCTCGCTCCAACCAATTTACAGCTACAACAATGAAACAGTATCTCCTCTTTCACATTAAAACTCTAAAAATGTTGGAACAACAGAGAATTGATTTGCCACTTATTTTTGTGACTAACAAGACAACCTACATGCCTGGCCTGGTGCATAAAGAAAAAAACCCCTAGCATATACATTGCAAACATAAAAAATATGTATTTTTTTAAGATTTAGTAAGGAAAATGCATCCACTTGCCAAACATTGAGCTACTGGTTAGGAAGCACAGGTCCCTGTGATGTGAATGAGTCCAGACCTGAATTAGTTTAAGAGATTTAAGGATGGAAATTAAAACTTCAGGTGTTCAGTCATAGTTTTAGCACCCTGTTTTTCCGTTTCTATCATCAGTGCAAATATGGCCATTAGTTGTCATGAGTTCAGGATGGGGCTCTTGGAAAGACTGTGTTGTTTTTCATCAAATCGTATTTCTCAAAGGGTGTCAGAAACTTCACATATTCAATCACTCAGTGGATTGATTTACAAAATATTTATAAATATTTATAAAATATATAACCACTGTTTGGAAATGTCTTCACTGCATAGTTGACCCGAGCTCTTTCCTGGGTTTTACCTCTCCCCTGCACTTCTGACATAGCTTTCAACCCTGGATTAGTGTGGATTAAATTCCAGGTTTAATTTAAAGTAGAATCTACCCATTTGCAGGGAGGAGGCAGATAAAATCTTTCATGTGTTAGCACTTCTCCAACACTGCCTCCCCACCAACCAACTCCTTCACCAGTTGCAGCCCTGTGGTTTGCATATGTGAAGTGTAAGCCCATGAATCCTACCTGTGATAGGGTGGATTTGGTAAATAGAGCCTGCTCTCTCCAATCAGAGCAGCTGTAAAGCATAAGGACATTGCTTTGCCAATTGCCTCCCACTTGCATGTTAATTAATGAAGTGTCTGTTCATTTTATGAGTGCTTGATGTTTTAGAGGAGTGAGATTAGAGCCCTTCTTCATGATGCACTGAGATATGCTTAATGTCATTTTTCATACAGGAGAAACTAAATTAACCTTGAAGCAATGCAGACTACATATCACGTGATAGTCTTCCGGACTGAAGAGTGGGATAACCTGTTCGTTGCTGCTCTGTATCAACAAAACTGCTTCGCTTTATTATTCAGTGGAGCTCACGTAACAATTCCCTATAATAACCAAGTCCCCTTTCATTTATTTATCTGTTATGCATAGTAAAGTGAAAGCCTTTCCTTGTGTTTCTTTTTTCACTAGCATCCTTTCCACACTTTCCCCTTCCCTGCTCTAACCTGAACAAGCCGCAACAAAAATAAGCTGTGACTACCAGGATGAATGTGTGCCACACTAATCTCATACTTTTCATCATACATTAGTGTCCAGCGGAGAATAATGTAGTCTGACTGGCACGGTCTGAACTGGCCGTTCTATTGACAGCTTAAATTGGTTTTGAAGACAAGCAGCAATAGGAATTCAATAGTGCAAGTCTGAGGAGCGGGGGGTTGGCTTGTTAGTCCTCAGCTCTATCGATACGGTTTGGATTCACAGGGTTTTTACAACATATTCCCCTGATGACCTCCTTTTGGCCATGGCAACAAATATCCCGGTCCCAAGTCAGAATGTAGATGGCAATGAGCTGCAGAATTTAGAACTAAATTTGGATTTGGGTTTCAAATTGGAGATGTCTGCATCCCAGGTTCTGGTTTGAGCTGGTAACTAAGTTTTGTTTGAATAGAAATCCATGGGCTGAATGCTAATCTGGCATAAAGAGGTGTAATCGCATAGATCCTCAAACTTGGTAAGTGATATGGAATCAGCTTGCAACAGATGAGGTTCTAGCCCAGGGGCAGGCAATTATTTTGGGTAGAGGGCTGCTTACTGAGTTTTGGCAAGCCATCGAGGGCTGCATGACAGGCAGCCCAGGGCACATTAATATTACTTTTCTAAATTGTTTAGCCCCACAGGCTGGATAGAATGGCTTGGCAAACCACATCTCGCCCATGGGCTGCATTTTGCCCACCCCTGTTCTAGCCTATGATTTGGATTATTCGTTGTTATTCTGCATATTGTTATTCTGTGATAGCAGACATGCCTGGGATGAAAGGCCATTATTTTATTCTACCTCATCCCAGTCTATCCTGAAGATATAAAGATATCTTCATTGCACACCTGGGTATGGGGATAACATTATTCCCAGAAGATATCAATCCCCCTGGTGCTCCAAAATTGTGCAGTTGAAGCCAGGGGCATCTGCTTCTCGCAGCCACTGCAAAATTAAAGCAGCAACCATTGAAGCCAATGGGAATTTTGTCATTGACTTTAAGGCAGGAGGCTTCTCTGGGGCTGCTCAGCCAGTTGCAGAAGGCGGTTTTCCCCTGTCCCTTAGACTGCAGCACTCTGACCCTCAGCAAATCTGGCCTTCACCCTTCCTTTCCTTACTGTATCTAGTGGCATTTGGCCATTTTCAGATAATTTTATTTTGAAAGACACCTTCCCTGGGGGACTCTGTTTATCTGGATGCTCAGCACAAAATTCCTCTACTGCCTCCTCCTTCAAAGTCTCCTGGGTCAGAGTGCAGTTTTCTGCAGTGACAGTGACAGGAGTACCCGAGGTTATATCCACTACTCGTATTGCCAAAAGCATCCATTATGGGGAACGGTTCCTCGGAGTTTAGTAGGAGGGAAAAAAACACACTTGAATAGCAAGACTTTTCTTTTGCAGGGGCAAAGGGGGAAGGAAGTAGGTGGAGGGAGAACTTTGGTTCCCATCTGAGGTACCAGCAAATGCCTATTCTAAACAGCTGCATCTCCAATTCTTGTGTTTAACAGTGCCCGGCAGCTGCACCATTAGGATTTATATTGCAGCTTTGGATAGATTCAGAAGTCATGAACCTATCTCGTATGGGGAGAGGAGGACAACTTAAGTGGCTTTCCCCTACTGGTATGTTCCCTTCATATTTCCTCCCTCGCTGCATGGTAAATACTGACCAAGGATTAAACATCGCAGAGGAGCAAAAGAGTTCCTAGTAGTTTCTGGACTTTTTTTTTTTTTTTTGCTTCTCATCAAGGCTGGTAAGATACCACTCACTAAATATACAGACAAAGTTCTTTGGGTGAATCTAATATCTTTTATTAAACCAACTTAAATAGTTGGGAAACATTTTTTAGCAAGCTTTCGGGTTTAAAAACCCAAAATTGGTCTAATAAATGATATCAGATTTTTTAGGTTGGTGTAATAAAAGATATCAGATTCACCCAAAGACCTCTGTCTGCCTATTTCCTTAGACCAGCATGGCTACAACCTACATCCACTCACAAATATTGGATTTGGTTTAGTACTTATTGTGTTTGATTCTAATAGGACTGAGTAAGGGGTCATAACTAGCGTGTCTTACACAGCAGAAGACTTGGCTCCGTTACAATCCCTCCACTCTCGAAAAATCCTTCCACTCCCTCCCTGGTGCTTTGATGGAGGGCTTCCGATACACACGCACCAGCAATACCAGTAGAGCAGGTTGGCTTTGCTGAGGGGAGGAGAGTAAAAGGAAGATGGACTAGCCACAGTGTGGATGCACCAAAAGTTATGCTAATACTTCTGCCAGGGAGGATTAGATCAGCGAGTGACATCGTACTGTCTGAAAAGGCAATTACTGACTGTGACAACAAACAGTTGCACTGGCTCATGGGCAATGAAGTATCCCTGTGAAGAATTTCCCTGCAGCATCTCCGGTGCTCACACCCTCACAGACAGGTGCTATGAGCTGCATGACATTAAACAGGCGCTGGGGGATACAGACATAGCAGAGGCCAGAAGCTTAATGAGCCTGCCAGAAAATCACCAAGGCTTTTCCGTCACTAGTTATTTTCTTTCCTCTGTCCCAGCTCTCAGTCATTGCACACGCCAATGTGGTATAATATTTATCTTCCCCAGTGATAACTGTAAAATCAGCTTCTTGGGACAGATAACCAAGGCTGCCTGCAGGGATTTCACCATGTAATTTCTTCTGACATCAGTGGGAGAGACATGATTAAAAGCCTAGTGTGCTGCTCCAAAGTTATGCCTTGTGGTGCTGCGTTTTTCTCCTCTTATAGCATCACCAGTGATTCAGTGTAACCAGGACTGTCAGAGGCAGATGAGCCTCAAGCCAGCCTGGTAACAGTGGCTGCTGGGTGGAACACCTGGGAAGCGACCTGCTACTTCTGTCCCATGAAGATATGTCTGATCCTGCTAACGCTGGATGCAGGAGGTTAGTGTGCCTGCTTTGCACAAGCAGGAGCAATGAGCAATGAAGCCAGATGGATGTTGGGGATGGCTGACAGTTATGGCTCCATAATTTTATTTCCTTCCCAGCTGGACTGTGTTAACCTAAGTCAAAGAGGGATCCTTTGCCAGCTGTGTAGAGGGACAACACAACACATCCCAGCTACTCAGATGCACCATCTCAATAGTGTAAGGGAGATTGGGAAATGCTGGTGCCTTAGGCACTTTTCTTGCTTTGTAAATCTACCTGCAGGAGATGGGGTCACACCACCTGAACACAATGAGAGGAGCAGAGACGAGAATCTGCACCAGTGACCCTTCGGGAGAACATGAGAGAGAGGGGAGATTTTGTAACAGGAAGATAATACAACACCCCAGCACATAGGCATGTACAGTTACTCTTAGAGCCAGTAATTAGAGCAGGCAACTGGCCAACACCAAAAACTTGCTTAAGAAAACTTTGGCCCTGGCTTCATACAAGAACACCTTCTCTCAAACTTTCACTTTCCTTCTCTGTTTTCTCCATTCTTCCTTCTCTTTGCCTTCTGCGACTTCCCCCTTTTTGCCCATCCATTCTTTTGTCCTGCCCTTTTGTCTTTGTCATGGTTGGCTTTCAAAACCATTTTCATTTCAAGAGAAAATTGAAGAGCGTTATTGGGGTTTTTGCCGAATACCCTGCAGTAGGAACAGAGAATACTGCAGATGCTGTGGTACTGTTAACAACAGCAGTTTGCTAAATAAAACCGGGACATTTTAGGACTGACTGCCTTTTATACTTTTGTGCAAACACACACACACACACGCACTGAACATAAATGTTTATCCATACGCTTATAAAATATCACCATCACAAATCTTTGGACTCATTTACAGCACTTTCCAAACATCACAACGAAAAGATAAGCACTTCACTGTCTTCCCTTGTTCTGGCCAGAAATAAGCCATTCTACAAGATAACATTCCTCCAAGAAGCACTTGATTTAGAGCTTGAAGCCTTTCTTCTAGCACACTTCTGTCCTGTAACAAGCCTAAATAGTAAATACATATCAATAAAATTTAATGCTGCTATTGTTATTCTTTTTTTCAACAAAAAACTCAATTGATGTTACCCTTGATGCCTATTTTCCAACAAAGAAAGTAGAGCTATGTACATGACTAATACAATATGTGTTCCTTTTTCTGCCAACTCATCAGTGCATGAGGCTAAACTGGAAGATGGCGTTGATGGCTTTATAGAAACATATTTTTGTGGTTTTGAAAGGCCTATAAAATTTCCTGGGTGAATGCTGAAGAAGGCACTTTAGGTGTAAATACATTCCCAGATCTGTAATATCAGATCTGTGTGAACTGCAGTGCAAGAGGAGTTAACAAAAGTGACCTTAGGCAATATTATTCCTCTTCCAATCCTAGATCAGTCATTTCAATATATGTTACAGCATCCTAAAGGTGGTTGTAATTGGATATGGCTGCTTAAGTCTCAATGGTAGTCTATGTCTTCCATGTCTCAGCAAGATACTCTTCCCTCCTCCTTTACCACCACAAATGGCAGATGAAACAACAAGGAACAATGGTCTCAAGTTGCAGGAAGGAAAATTAAGGTTGGATATTAGGAAAAAACTCTCTCACTAAGAGGGTAGTAAAGTACTGAAACAGGTTACCCAGGGACTCTCCTTCCTTGGAGGATTTTAATACCCAGCTCGACAAAGTCTTGGCTGGAATGATCTAGTTGGGGCTGGTCCTGCTTGGAGCAGGGGGTTGGACTGGGTGTGACCTCCTGAAATCTTTTCCAATTTTCTGAGATTCTGTAAGGTTACCTTGCACTCAGGTGACCTCCCCCCCAGTTGCCATCTTCTAGTTACCGTATCAGTAGCCCAGGCTGCGGGCCAGGGAATTCTTAACCAGCCTCAGCGGCCCTTTCTACAGCTCAGCAACACATTCCTAACAGTGCCATGGATTAAATAGTTAGATTTGTATTTTTATTCATGCTATACTCAGTTAACGCAATATGAATATAACAATGTTGCCATATTAACAAGCCAATAATGTTGTAACGAAGCTGGATTAAAAATTGTATCTGAATCTTATGGATAATGAAGAATTTCATAGTACTCTTTTTGTCAAATTGTTCTGCTGGTATTTCCCTCTAATAGAGCAGGCTGTTTGTGTTTAATTTTTGGGAGTGATAAGCAGGAGCTGTTAGAGCTATTATAAGAGAGTTAATAAATTTTACATCTACCTGGTAGGAAGATAATGGCACCAATTGCATTTATGTACTCCAGCTTGGTACACGTTACTCACCCTGATGGGGCTTTGAATTCTTCATTTAACTTTATAGCATTGATTGCAATGTGTTAACCAAGCAATGAGTTACAATGAATCAAAATAAGTTGTGCGATGAAAGCACAGTAGTTGAGCAAAACACCTGAAAATGCTTTTCTGGCTGGTTAAACAAAGGAGGGATTCAGTACATTTCCATTGCAGCATTCATTACAATGTTTTCAGAATATCACAGTTTCAACATACTCTTAAATAGCTTGTGATTACTATATCTCCTAGTAGCAAAGTCAGGATTGTAAATCATTGCTCACCTCACACTGACTGCATACAGTTTCATTTTTCTTTCCATTTGCCTTTTGCACAAGCACATAGCTGAGCTCTAGGTAGCAGTTTTGCAGTTATGTGCCCGAGCTACTTAATTTCCTTCCTTGAAAATAGCAAATCAACTGCTTTTGGAGGGGCTGTAGAAAGTGGAATCCAAGCATCAGGGTTTAAAGAATTCAGCATCAGCTTTTAAAAAGATAAAAGGTGAAATGATGCACCCTGCTGCTTACCTGGAGGGCATTAAAAAAAAAATTGCACTCACTTGTCATGTCTTATTTCAGACTAGATTATAGCTGCTTTGGGGCAGCTGCCACACCATGATCAAGAATATTATCATAAAGCTGAACAGAACGTTGTCCCCAGGACAGCTAAATGACATCATCTCTTACACATCCTAACTGTCAATTACCCCATACAAATAAAACAGAACCTAATTTCCTAGCCTGTTAGGTAAACTGTCACCCAATTTGCTTTCCTCTTACCCTGTTAAACCTAGCACATATTATATTATTTTAGTCTTACTCTGTATGCTGAATGCTCAATGAGTTCCTTGTTGGTACTTTTCATTAAAATAAGTTTTGACAGCAGCAAAAGGTTTGCAGGGGTAAAAATGTGTTCTCAATAATTTGGATCAAGCCAGAGCATCTACTAACAAGAGTTCGTGAACTTCCTCCCCCCCAACCCGCCCCCCCGCCCCCCCTTTCTGGCACATACACACTCGACCGGGTGACATTTGTTTTTCTCCTGAAGAAATAAGATGCAAATACTCAGAAGCACTAATGCAGGAAAATAACATAATTATGAGGTAAAGGTTAGGTGTGTTTATCCTTATTACAGTAAATCCCAGGGGAGTAACCATTCAAGTTTATTGTATTTTTGCATTACCATCACACTGATGAAGGGAAAATGGAACAAATTGACGTGGACCCAAAGCCAAACCTTTTTCTGAACATGGAGAAGTTGCAAAACCAAATACCTATATAGACTTCCACATCAAGGTCTTCTTCCCTTTCTCATGGAAGGATGAATATTCTGCTTATCATGCTTTATAGCAGTAGGGATTCCCAATGCTATAAAGCTCAGCAGTCTCGATTTCCAGTGCTAATAGTGTCTGTCTGTATATCCATCACCTCTTGCCTGTTAGATTGTGAGCTTTTTGTAGCAGAGCCCATCTCTTGTTATAAACCATGCCTACTGAGCTCTGATCTACAACTGGGACAATGTATTCTAGTGTAATACGTACGATGTATAATGATAATACTGTAATAGCTTTATAGAATTATAAACAGGGATGGAAGGGACCTCTACAGGTCATCTAGTCTAACCCCCTGCTCCGAGGCAGGATCACCCCTATCCATATTAAACCCAAAATCTAACCTAAATATACCATCAACCCTGACAAAACACAAGACATAACACTGTAACCTGCCACAGGTAAAGTAGGGGGACCACGGCCAGCTTTGTAAGACAGTAGGTTACTGTGGGTGCATCTAAACGAGATGCTACTACGCAGTAGCAATGAGCTACTGCACCATAGCTCATTGCTACCATGCAGTAGCATTGCTGGGCACTAGCCATGACATGATGCTACTGTACAGTAGCTCGATGCTGCACAGGAGCATTGGAAAAAAACCACGCGGGGATGGTACTATACAATAACTACTGCATCATCTGCTGCTCATGGGGATGGTACTACACAGTAACAACTGCATAGTCTGCTGCTCATAGGGATACAGCCTGTGAGTCCAAGAAGTAACTTACTGGCAATGTCTACAAGTAAATGAGTGAAATAAGCAATACCCTGGCACCCAGGAGCCTGATCCAGATCCAACTGAGCTATACTTAAGCTAGGAAACGCAAATCTGCTTCTAACACCTATGGACATTGTACCCATTTGTGCCAGACCAGTAAATGCTGGGTGGCTCGGGACGATGCTAGCAAGGCTTGGGCCCCTGTCTGGGCTTACGCACTGGTATGATGAACATTTTGTCCTTGGGAGGTCTCTCCCTGCTTGCTTGCCACATCTTGATCTCAAGGAAAAATCAGGGACATTCCTAGTATGTTGTAGACCACCCTAGGGCATGCTCAATGTAGGTGTTTCTTGGGGCTCCTCCACCCCTACACCCCATCCAGTGCTGCTCCCTGCTCTCTCCCCATGCTGCTCTGTGCAGACTCTTGTCGCCACTTCCCAGGCATCTGATGTCATGCCTCCATACCCTTCCAACTTCAGCAAGCAGGTACTTAAAAGCTGCCTGCTGCTCTATGACCCCACCATTCCTGCACCTACATCAAGAAAGTATTTTTTGGTTCTTGTCTTTACTAGGCATTCATCTATATGTTTTGTGACCCTCCAACACTGCTCAAATCCATCCCATGGGGCTTCCAGTCCCTGGCATCCGTCACACTATGACAGACATCAGCTGGAATTGTCCTTCTAATGCTGCAACAGTTGCTACCATGAATTCAATTCCTACACTGGGTCCCCAGTTCCTACAGCAACTCCTGTGGTGCAGCCACAAATTTTAGTTCTACAAGGAATTGCTATCTGGTAGCACAGCATGTTTAGGATGGTAGGGTGGGCTTGAAGTCTTTAGCACTGAATGGAATGAATTCTTGACAGGGGTATATGACTAGATGAAGGACTTTTGAATACTTTCCAGCTTCAGCACCGGAGAAAGCCTGGAATCCAGTCTAGGTGCATTTAACAAAACAGTGTCATTTGTCTTGGGTATCCTAAAGCTACCACTGCTTAGAATATCCAGTGATCTCTTCCTTACCAAGGCAAACATATAAAAGATATATATAGTCACAGCCTCCATCAACTGTACTGCTCTTTATATATATAGAATGCAATAATGCTGCCTCAGCATATACAAAAATTGGCTACAATTAAGAGCTGACCTAATCAGATATTTTGAAAACAAATTCAATTTGGAGAAAATTCCTTTCTTGGATCCCTGTAATGTTTTCAGTTAAAATTTCTGCTTCCAAAAGTTCAAAGTGTTCTTTAGCTCTCAGGGCTTACTAAAATAGCAGAGTCAAAATCTACCCACTGAGGTAAGAAGAAATTTGTTCTTAGAAGCTGAATTTCCTTCAATATTGTGCAGTAGTTTTTACTTTGAAGTCAGGGTTTCCAAAATAGCTCCACAAAGCCAGAGGTTAATATATGAGGTGCTTATTTAAGCTCAATCTTATGTTCACTGATAGAGTGAGTAGTCTGTTTTGACTGTCTGGAATTTTATTTTAGATTGTATTCTTCATGTTGCAATAGAAGGCAACACGTGAAAGTGACTGTGTTTGAGGCTAAACTAATTTACAAAACCCAGTGGACCTAGCACTCTCTCTTTTTGCACTAGTTAAATCAATGGGACTACTCACAGATGAAGGTCCTGTGAATTCTGCATAAAGATTTTCAAACATGAATATTATTACAGGCTGATTAATTTTTAAAAATATTTGTACCTGCAGAAGTCATCATCCACCTCTTATGCACGGTGCTGCAGAATGTTCATGGGACTCTCCCATAACTTGATGCATGCTTTTTCATTTTGGGTGGTCATTCAGCAGTATAACGAACTGAAAAATGATACAGAGGAATGCAAAGAAGCCCAAATTACAGTTAGTAATTTACCCAAAATAGAGAGAGGAAAAGTAAAGGATGAAAAGAATAAAGTCATAGTGAATCATCCAGGTAAGTCAATCAGTAATACCATAGACCTGCACCGCTGGCTATTTTGTCTATTCTTCATTTAGGCTATAGACTCTGGAGTTAAACTAGCTTTGGACAGAGAAATGGTAAAACTCTAATGGGTGTATATAATTAATTCATGCATTCAAAATTGATAATAGTTTCTTTTCTGGGTAATAAAACTTCACATTGGATAATTTAATTTCACCTACCTGGACATGAAATGCAGGATGCATACCAATTGAGTCACTGAGCCTGGCTACTCTAAAATTAAATATGAATTTAAAAAGGGGGGGGGGGTTCCCTAGGAAGGAGTGGGAATATGTAAATAAAGCATCCATTTGTCAGGAAAATACAAACTAGTGATGTGTTTTTAAATATCTAGTTAATAAACCATTTTTCCCCCTCAAGATTTTTTTAATAAATAGAAATCTAATAATAAACTTTGTGCTTTTTATATAGATTTTCACCTGTACTTCTCAAAACAGTTTCAGAAAACAGAAGCAGAAAAAGATTAAGTAAATTATCTTAATTTAGCAGAAGAGAAGGAAAGGGAACCCATGACTTAATTCATAGTCTCTTGACAAAATGATCATAGAATATACCATCCTTACACACATTGATTAATATCTTAATTGGCAAATAGTTCATTTTTTGCAGCCTTCTAGATGTGGATGGTATTACTCAGAAATAGAAAGGATAGCATAATCCAGCTGGCAGTAAATTATACAGGTCAGGAGACCCATATGTCAAAATGCTATAATCATTATTATTGAATACGGATTCACAGGATTTTCAGGAAATGCTTTAGTCTTCCCTGAACCTACAATCTTTTTTATAGCCTGAAAATAAATGCCCCACTTTACTTCATAAACAATATAGAGTCATAACTATGTCACTTCACCATAGCACTGCCTGCTGTTCTGAGTGTAAGATCCCTTCACTTCTTTTGTGATTGTCTATTTTATTCGCTTTGCACATAGTGATCCAAAAGTCATTCCTACATGTAGCGAATGGACTCCAAGAGCAATTATTAAGAAATGACCATAGAGGTGGTTGCAAGCTGACTGTTTGCATCAACGCCTCCTTCAAGGGGCAGTGGTGCATAATGGATCATCTTCCATTATATCGGCCTACATTTATCTTCCGCACTCTTTTATCACCATCAGGAATCACAACGGTGCTTCATAAGCATTGTGCTTACAACAGCAGTTCAGTTTTCCCCCACTGTCATAAAAGGTGATACATCCAGTTGATATAGATTAGAGAGTAAACCAGTCTGAAATCCTATAACACATTCCACTCTAGCGGGGGATTTTTATTTAGTGCTGAATATACAAATCATCAGTCACTGCAAATCTGCAGTCCCTCGCTGGCTGTAAGAATAGATTGGATTGGCATTTATTAGTGCAATGAGGGGAAAACAAGACCGCAAAATGCCCAGCTGTGGAGCTTAGTCCACTGTGGTGTGTCAGTGAGTACTACTTTCATAGGGAGTCTTTATAGAACTAATGAGGCACATCTACACATTCATTAATGTGCCATAGATACTGCACATTTAGTTTACTCCTTCCCTAATAAAGGATGAACTAAATGCGCTGTACCTAAAGTTACTGTGCATTAGCACCAGCACATGGTGAATTAGTGACAATTACTATGCATTAGCCTAATAACACTGTGCAGGAGGCTATTAGCATGGTTTGTACTCTGACGCTCTACTGGGCAGTGTTATTAGGTCAATGCACAATTAAGTGTCTCATGTAGATGCGCCCACATGCACCATTATGAAGAAGTGCTCTAGAGGTCAGATTTGATATCTAATGGCCCTATATGGCCTTGCTCTGAATCTTTGAAATCCAGAGGCAGATAAAGCTGCGGATATTATTTCCAGTGGTTCTCCCCTTAAAATTATAGCCAGGGTGATGGTTATAGGGGAAACAACTTGAGAGCCCAGATTGGCCTATATGAAATCTTATCCTTCCTGAACAAAACAACATCAGAAATTGGAGCAAGGAAGTTGAAAGAGGCTGCTGTTTGAAAGAGAGGAGATTGAGCGCAAGTCAGGGCTAGCATTCCTTTCTGCCCAGGTATTAAATGAAAGAGATGTGATTGGGGCAAAATTGAACAACTGGTTTAGCTTACTCTGTCTGACTTTATTAATCTCGAGGTCCAATCTATCTTGTTCAGCCATCAAAGGCTAACAGGTTAGCTGGAGAATGTATCACTGTGTTCAACTGCCCTCATGTATATTGGTGAAAGGAAAGAACTTCTGAGCCTGGAGTAGCTATACCCAAGGGAAAATAGTCAGATCTTATTCCATCGATCCAGTGATTACATGTGAATGTATTCTACTCTGCTTAACTCCCGAAAAACAGCTAATGCAGAAGGTAGGTGGTTCATGCTTCAGCTCACTGCATTGTCACAGTCTTAAGGCTCAGGTGACGGTATGTTACAAAAGCAGATGTGTTCCTGGGTTTTTTTAGGTGGAATAAGGTAAGATTTAGGTATCTAAGAGCACTTTGGCCATTAATAGGTGGTCTAGGGTCTGGCCCTATGAGTTTAATTCTGCACGTCTTTCCCGTCGCACAGGATGAGACAAGGGTTCTGGCTAGGCAGAGAAGAAAGTCTGAGTATGTGTATTTTCAGGTCGAGAGGAGATAGAGTTTGATATTATTATTCTGGGCTATTTTTTACACTCTCTGACTTTTTTTTCAAAGAGTAATATGTTAAAAGGATGGCAAGTTTCTGGAGAAGCATTCAGTTTGACTGACATTAATCAGAGAGTTCATCAATCTACCTCAGTGGTATTTTCTGATGTGGCATTTGAATAAGGCTTTTCTTTTATCATTCATATTAGAAGAGTTACTGGGATTGTTCCCTCGGGGCAAAAACCTGCAATTCTTGATCCATACTAAAGCAGAGAATCATTTAAAGAGAATTATTTCAATCAGTTTCACTATTTTCTCTGTACATTGAATTCTTCATGAATGACTTGTGATTTTTTTTTTCCAAATGTGCATCTTTAAACTGTTATGTACTCAAAGTGAACATCTTCACCACCTTGGGGTCTGACTTTAGCAACTAGCTGACATCAATAGAAAGGCCAAACTCAATTAACAGCAAGGACCACACTGGTGATGATTTCACTTGCTAGATTTTCACTTGGATTTTATTAGTATTTTCCTTTTATCAAGCCTCTACTACCAAATGTTCACCCTCAGCAGTCTTTAGCATTTGCAAAACTCTGGGCTAAACTTTGAGCCCTGCAAATTAGCTTAGCTCAAATTTGTGAAGCTTTCAGCAGCAGATGTAGTTTGTTTAGGAGTCACTTTTTCAAATTCCAATTTTACATGGTTGTCTAACTTGAGAAAAGCCTCTGTTGCCACTTAAGACAGTGTTTGCATGGTAACACAGCTTCGAAGACAGTCCCTTGATTGTAGTGCAGGCACAGAAGCAAAGGGAGCTTAGTTAGGATAAGAGTAGTGATTTGTGGCAAGGATAAAAAGAACCGACTCTGAAAAAAAGCCGAGACTGGTAAATAGGGCAGCCTATAAGCTGCAGAAGAGATAATGGACTTCAATAGGGAAGAGAGGCTTGATCTTACATTTATTTTTTCCTGTGCCAATTTCTTTCTCTCCTCTTCTCCAATGCCTTTTCTCAGACTGTGCTTCCTTTCTCTTTCAGTTCTGTGCTTCAGGTTTCTCTGATTTTCTCCAGGACAGTTTTCTTGATCTTCCTCTTCTTTCATTCACCCCTAACCAGAATTGTGAAGAGATGGCTTTCAGGACTGAGTTGAATTTTGTGAACTATGCTGTGCAAGTGGGCTTGTTAGAAAGTAAAACAAATTTCCCAACCTTACTTTCTTACATGTATCTTGCAACACCAAGTTTTAAAATGTAGTATGCTGAATGCTCACCTAGGAAATGGTTACTACGATTCCATGGCCATCATTTAAGAATCATAATGGGGCACATGGCTTGTGAGGAGAGGCTGAGGGAACAAGGTTTATTTAGTTTGGAGAAGAGAGGTCTGAGGGGGGATTGGATAGCAGCCCTTAACTACCTGCAGGGGGGTTGCAAAGTGGATGGAGATGATGAACTGTTCTCGATGGTGACAGGACAAGGAGGAATGGGCTCAAGTTGCAGCAAAAGAGATTTAGGCTGGATAACAGGAAAATACTTCTCATTAGGAGGGTGGTGAAGCACTGGAACAGATTACCCAGAGAGGTGGTGGAGTCTCCAACCTTGGAGGTTTTTAAGGCCTGCCTCAACAAAGCCTTGGCTGGGATGATCTGGTTAGAGATGGTCCTGCTTTGAGCAGGGGATTGGACTAAATGACCTCCTGAGGTCCCTTGCAACCCTCATTTTCTATGATTCTGTGATCTCCACCCCAGGGAACAATGGTGTTGTAAAAGGGGTGGGGGCCAGTACGCAAAGCTCTGCTCCTCTTCTGTGCTGGGAAAAATATGTCATGTTTTGTTTTAAGAAAAAGCTGAACAAGGAAGAAGCACGACCTCGAGAAAGATGTCAAAAGAAAGAAAAGTAACAAAAGATTCAAGCTAAAATGCTCTCTCGAGTGCACTCGTAAGTGGCATGCAACGGCCAATGGTCAAACATCATGCAGTCCTCACCAGAAGATGTTCTTGACTACTTACAACCCACACCAGATCCATGCAAAGCAAAATTCACTGTTTTGAGTTTTAACTTAACCTGAGATACCTCAGGTCATGTTCTGCTTTCTTGTTTGAGCAGTCAGGGCAGCTAGGATCTGGAACCAACTTCCAAGGGAAGTGGTGCTGGCTCCTACCTTGGGGGTCTTTAAGAGGAGGCTTGACGATCACCTAGCTGGGATCATTTGAGCCCAGTTTCCTCTCCTGCCCAGGGCAGGGGGTCAGACTAGAAAATCTGCAAGATCCCTTCTGACCCTACATCTATGAATCTATGTTGCCTGGCAAAGTGGGTGCTAACTGTTTATTGTCCTCAGAGCACATATGGCCTCCTATTATTTCAAAGTGAAGCAGTTCATTTCTGTTCATAGGAGTCACATCCCTGAATTCAACACTCTGGCTTGCTTATGAATGTTGTAGTAGAGAAAAATGGATCAATTAAAAAATGCGCACAACTAACTGATGTGCTACAGTGTCTGCAACCCATTCAGTGAGAGCCACGTGTTTTCTATTATCAGAGAAACCACACATGAGTGGGTGGGTTTGGAACAGCCTCTGAACTGAAAGTCTGAATTTCAAGTACTACAAAACTGTGAGCTAAAAATAGAGGAAACTTTACTGTTTAGAACCAACTGGTATAAATGCATCAGGTTTGATCCATTTACTGCTGATAAGACCTCTTTTTGGTATCACTCTTTCCTTTTTTTAGAAAAAAAGGCCACAAATGGCAGTGTCCTTGTATCCGTTGCTCTCCCTTCGGTGACAGTGATTCCATACAGGCTGTCAGCGTAAGCTGTTAGAGAGACTCTCACAAATTCCCTTTTTTTTTCTACGTCCCCTGGGGAAAGCTTATTTTCACAACATGAATCCTCTCTTAAGGTTGAAAATAATAGGAGCAGATAAAAAAAGAAATCATAGCATGAAGGGCCATAAACTGCCTTCAATTCAGGTCAGTTTTCTTCCTGCAGAGCCCTATCACGCTAGGTGTTAAACATCCAACTCCCACTAATAACTGGTGGTGGGAGTTGAGGGCACATGTAAGGTGAGGGTTACACTCACAGGATGGTCTCTGGTTTTAAAAGTTACGTACTGCACTTGTATTATGCATCACTATTGTGTTAACCAGGCCTGATTCAAGGGTATTGAGTGAGAATGGGGCAAGACAACATTTAGCTTCAGCTCCTACATCCAAAAAGATTCTTTAAGGAACTGAGACATGGGGATGTTGGGTTACGAGTGCTGCCTTCAGCGTAGGGTGATTGCTACAACTATGCGCAGAGATGTGGGGTAGTCAGTGATGCACACATACAGAGCTGTGCACCATAGAAATAGACAAGTATATGGCTTTTTCGCCTAGCCACAAAGTGTACCATTGCAGAGGCTTGGGACTTGCATGTTACTCAGAAAATTCCCAAGGTATACTTGTGTATTACATGATAAAATGGCTCCAAAAATACAATATTTTAAAAAAGAAAACCAACCCTCTCCCTCACACACACACACACACACACACACACACACGTCTGTCCATGTGCAAAAAGTTCTTCCAAGTCTCAGGCGTGTGCATAAGGCTTAGAAAGTAATTTTAGCGATTTTAGTCCTTTTGTTCTCAGTTCTCTTCTACCTTCCCAGGGCTGGGAGGCATGGGGGTGTAAAGGGAATTATTAATTACTGATGTTCCAAGATTAGCAGATTAACATTTAATTATCCAAGAGTACTGCCATAAACTCCCTTTCCAAAACCCCTTTTCAGTCTAGTAAAAATAAAAAAACCATATTATCCATCGTGTTCATGTAAGACTGAGTCCTTTATCACTGTCTTATTATGCTCTCCCTTTTTTTTTTGGTTGGAGCCAAGGCATCCTTTTGCTATAATTGGAATGACAAGAAATTCTTGGCTTGCTCATTGTTAGCAAAGAAGGACACTTTATCTTTAACCCTCCGGGCTTTGTTAGTGAACATATCAGATGTTTGGATACCTAAGATATAAAACTGAAGAGAAATGTATTCCTTCTTAGCAAGATCATTTTACTGATAGCAGAAGCAGTAAACTTGTTGGACCATTCAGGACAAGAAGGCAGGTAGGGTAGAGTTTATATCTCCTAGAATTGTTAAAATCACTCTAAGACTGACACAGAGACTCAGACCTAGGCCATGAGATGAAGGCTCCAATCCTGGACAGACTAGTAATTCAACTCTTTGGTTCAACTCTGACCAAATAGTATTTTGACATGGTAGTTACTCAGCTAGCTGGAGTGGTGCTTAAAGAGCTGCTCAGACTGCAAAGAGTGCATCCATCCCCCTCCTTCCTCTGTGTGTGCATTTTTTTGCTCAATATAGTTGTGACTGCTGCACCATGAGTTATCCCTTAGTTTAGTAAAGCACTGGAACAGGTTACCCAGAGAGGTTATGGACTCTCTATCCTTAGGGTTTTTTTAAAGACACAACTAGACAAAGCCTTGACTGGGGGGATCTACTTGGGGCTGGTCCTGCTTTGAGCAGGGGGTTAGAGTAGCTGATCTCCCAAGGTCCCTTCCAGCCCTCGTGTTATATGATTCTATGATTGTTTGAGACATTGACTGGAGGAGCCATTGGCATTTTCCTATATTCTATGGGAAACAGTGTCTGGAGTAAGTGTCACAAAGACACTCTCATGGACCCAGAGGGACAGATTTCCAGCTTCAGCTTCCTCTGTGCAAAAAGAAAGTTTATTTCCTATATATGGGACTTTTTACCATCTTTAACTTTCCCTGAGCCTGATGAAGGCCATGTGAACCCAAAAGCTTGCAGCAAAATATATTTCTTTTTTTTTGCAATTTCTCAGTTGGTCAAATAAAATGTATCATCTCTGAACTGAGAGTTCTAGGTTTTTGCATTCCTCTGGAGTAAGCTGGCATTCTTGTGCCTCTCTAACGAATGCAGCACATGTTGTATATGATCAGCCTCTCCACAGCTGTAGGATTTGGGTTTATTGGAAACCCAGGCCATGCCTTCTCAGACTTGGCTGTTCCTCGGATTCCCTGCATTTATATTTATATGCATCTCCTTCTCTGTCGTAGAGAAGTGGATCACCCCCTACAAGGAAATAATCTCTCTCCCTATCCATTCCAGCCCAGTAGCAGCAGCAGCATCTCTGTGGGAGATGTTATTTACATGAACCTCATGAATATTTACAGTAATATTTATAGCTCTGTTCAGCAGGAGTTGTGATCAAGCCAATCGTATATCTGGGGATTTCAGTCTTCAGCATACTACTTGTAACAAGAAGCACTTACATATATAGAAAGACTGAAGGTAGATTCAGATCTGAATTTTCCTGACATCTCTAGGGGTATTTTATTAGTTGTTTCATATCCATTTCCATTGGCAGTAAACAGACCAAAGGGGAAGCAACCAAAGAAGAAATTTGATAGGCAGCAATAGGAGAAGGGATTTTAATCCACAGCTGAGTGAAGGAAATGAAACAAGAGAAATGTCTCTGAAATTAAATCGTACCCCCTGACAGGTTCTGTGTCTATAGCCCTCACACCTGGGGCTGTTAGTCTCATTAGGGCCGTAGGGTACTACCAGAAAGTGGTGAAGTCAAGGTTAAGTGGTGAAGCAGTAGAGGGGGCTGTGACAGACTACAGTTGGGCCTGGGTTAGCTTCCAGTCTCGGGTCAGCACTTCTCCCTGATGATGTATATGTTGCCTGACATGCCTTCATGGATTTTTTTTGGAGACTGGGGAAAAATGTGCCCTGGGAGGACTTTCCTCTGGGGGATATTCTCCTTGGTTCTGTGCTCTGTAGTCCATCAATTCTCCACTGACCACAGAAAGTATTTTGTCCAGGGCTCCTCCACCCCTACACCCTGGTCCATCACTCACCCAGATGACGTCACCAGTCTTGGTTGTCTAATGGTGAGGATGGATCGGTCTGTCTCCCTGTATGCACTTAATGGGCTGCACTCAGGAACGGTCGATAGTCCTGCTGAATTTGTGGTATGCATAAGGAAAAGCAATTTGAACTAAAAGTAAAAGAAACAGTCCAGCGTGTTCCCAATCATTTTCTTTGCGCAGCCCTACTGCTATGGGGCTCTCTTTCCTCAGAAGGCCACCAGGCATTTGCCTTTTTGCTCAGCCTATTTGGACTTCACCATTGCCTCTGCTTACCCTCAGTCCTAGGGTTAATTGTGCACTTCTTCCACATTTGCAGGCTATTTGCTAATTGTGAGACAACTTCTCATCAGACACTCTAAAATGTCTAGAAAGGAATTGACTCGGGGAGTACTTTATCATGGAATTGGAAATTCACTGAGATAATATTTAGAGTAGGTCAGATATAAGAGTCATCCCTTCAAAGGGCTTCTTCTGCCATAACAAAAAACTCGTTATTAATCTGGAAAATAAATAGCTGCCATCCAGCTCTTCACAAAATGTTGCAAGGCCTGGGAGGTGCACAACATCTGCAGCCTGGATCATGGACTGAAATAGCTTTGAGATAAAGAACATAGGAATCTTTTCATTGTTCCTGATCTTTTAAAGTAATTTCAGGAGAGTGAGGTTTCAAGTTTCTTGCTGCTTGGTAATGGCCTGGAAATGGACTGTGTTGCTTCATGTGTGACACACAGTTTGTTTGCACTGTTTCATTTTATGTGGCCATACTGGGAGGGAAAGAGGGAGGAAGGAAGGAATGAACTAACTAGAATTAGCAGTGTAAGTGGCAGAAGCAAGAATTTCAGCCTGGGCAGATTGTGCTGTAGTTGTACTACCTCGTCTCTCTAATACTGTTATTTATTATTTCTGTCTAGCTAGAAGTCTCAAACAGTGATCTGGAATCCACTGTCATTAGCACCGTACAAATAAAAGGGATGAAGACCCTGCCCACTTAGGAGAACTCATGATCTAGGAGTGAACTGTTCTTCAGCATTATCCACAGGTACCATTTCACCTAAGTTTGACGATCACCTTCTTCAAGACCTACTGATGAACAGTGCTGTATAAAAGCTAGGCGTTGTTCACTGTCAAGGACACTGGACAATGTGGTCAAATGTGATATGAAAAGCAATGCTTGTGTATTATCACCACCTCCAGCAGTTCACAGATGGTTGGCAAGAGGCCACAAGTCCTGAAGTAAGTCCTTTTCTTGCTAACCTCAGTGAATGTGCATGTAATTGGCCAGAATATCATGAATCCAATCTCTGTCACCTCTTATACAGTTTCGAATAGGTTTTTATAAAGTAATTTAATCCATCTGTCTAGACAGTAATTTGTTGTACCTGAAGTTTTATACCCTGAGTTTGAGAAAAGACTGTATAATAGGCAATCAGAAAATGAATGGTAGGAGCTAGATTTTGTGCGGCCTTGCATTGGAAAGTGGAGTAGGAAGAAGGGGAGCCTTCCCTCATTGCTCACTTTTCCTGGTTTAGGTCTAATCTAGATCAACACGTGATGGCCTTACTCTGAATGATATTAGCCGCCAAACCTTCCAAGGCATCAAGAAATCATAGCTCTGCCATTCTCTACATTGACCAGCTAGAGGGTCTCTCCATCTGTTAGGAAGTGTGTTCTTCCCCTTTTTGAAAGGTAGCAATGCTGACCTTCAACCCCCAGGATAAATTCTAGCTCAGTGCATCCAGATCCCTGTTGCTGTTCCTTCTGCAGTCTCCCCACCCTAACATGAGTTGAAGCTAGCACCTCCTGCTTCATTAGGGAGCTGTGGTTCTAGTAAGTCTGTCATTAAAAGCTTATTGAAGGGAGATTAAGGCATACTAAGTCAGTTTTCAAAGGTATGTAGATTCCTAAAGATGCAAAGAGATGTTTATTGGGCTTGCTTATCAAAATTGATGGTCCTAAGACACCTAATGAACTATGAGCTCTTTTGAAAATCACATTATGTTTCTGCATGCATCTTTAGGTACTTAAATACATTTGAATGTTTGGCCCATACTACAGTCTAAGTTACCCTTATGACAGTAATATGATTCTTTTCTTCTCATACTGCAGCCCCTCTTTACTTCACAAAATACATATTCAGCATTTCCTGGTTCATTAAGCTCCCCAAACTCTATCCAAGTACTGTGCCTGTGAGTGTTAATGCATTTAGCAATCTCTTACACTGTGCATTGCCTTTGCAGGGAGACTGACAAACTAACCACTTGCATGGTTTTTATAATGTTCCAAGACTGCTTCAAACCAATGACTTGATTTTTCTTCTTTAGAGTGATATTTTTTAAGCTGGCATGGATCCCTGAGCATGAAGAATGAGTGATTTGAAAGATACTAAGAGAAAATACTAAGATGAGTAATTTAAAAGATACCAAGAGAAAATGTCTGCAGTTTCTTTGCATCAAAGATTAGCCTCTGGCCACACTGTGCACTTATGAATGCATTTATCTTCATAACTGGGAGATTTGGTTATAATGACAGGGGTCTAAAGCTTAGTTATATTGGAAGCAAAGATCAGGTGGAGATCACAATTTCATGGGAGAAGCTCCACTTGCACTCCACTGTAAATCTAATGCCACATTTATAGGATGGAATTGAGATCAGAACTTGGACAAGTGTGTCTGTGGTAAGGGAGAAACTCAGATTGCAATGTTGGTTGTGCAGTTATATACACTGCTGGGCACAAATATCCAAGGACTGTATTGAACTGTTCATCTTTGGAGCACATACATGAAACAGGTTGTAGTCCATGGTGCTCACGTTAAAAAGAATAATAAGAAATCAAGGAATATGCAGAAAAAAAGCCTCCAAACTAGTTGGTGGCAGGAGAAAAGGCACAACAATGAGACATTTCAAGATCTCAACCTCTTATAGCTTATCAAAGAGATGATTGAGAGGCGACTTGATCATAGGTTATCAGTTCTTCTCCAGATTAAAAACGGTGGCTGCTAAAGGGCTGTCATTTAGTGGGAAAGAAAGCAACAACTCAAAATTAATGCCAGAAAAGCTCATATTATAAACAAGATACAAAATTTTAATAGGTGATGATTCTTTGGAACAAATTACCAAGTCAAGTACTGAATTGTCCACCTCTTGAGGTCACCAAACCAAAACTGGGTGCATTAGACAAAACTCAAATTTGGTTTCAGCCTAACATGAGTTACTGGACTCATACCAGGGTAAGCTTGTGAAATGTAATGGCCTGTGGTACCCAGGAAATTAAACTATGTGATCAGGTCATTTATTCTGGCCTGAATCAATTAAAGGAGTCTCTTTGGAGCCTGTAACACCTCATTACACACCTTAGCCAGGCTATTCTCAATCTAGCCCTCAGCATACAGACAGCCTAACAAATTTCCTCCATACATTTACACTTATTAAGATGTATCATCATAAAAAGATATTCCTGGTTCTTAAACACGGCTCCCAATGAACTTTACTTTTAATAGGATGCCAGGGGACTTCTGGAACTAAAGGTTAAATTATTTAACGCACTGATTTCACAAGTCAACATCTAAAAAGTGCTTCTAAATGAATGATATGCACACTTTTTCTCAACTGAGTATAGACTATGGCAAGCATAATAAGCACACACTTGATGTATTATCCATTTATTTAGTTCAGTAGCCATTTGACAATATAAAAAATGTTTTCCAGCATTATTTCACTTTTATAAGCTTTTTCAGTTAGTGAAGTAAATAAAGCAATAGAATGCCCTCCAGCCTGTTGTGTCTACCGTATAACATATAACTACTATTCCTATCACAAATTCAGCCTACACATTTCTCACTTTCTGCATAGTTCACCCTAATTACTTTCTTCTAAAGGCATAACATAGTATGTAAAAAACTGTGGGGGGGTCCTTCCTTTATTATATTGTTTAGGTTTTTTCAGGATACAAATGCAAAATGAACAAATAAAAAAACCCTTCCATCTTCACTTCACGTTGTATAAGCAGACAACAAAGCTAGAAGAAACCCTTTAAACAAAACAGAATTATAAAGCTTATCATTTTTTAAATGATTTTATTATAATCCCTGGAGTTATGTTAGTTCAAAATACAGACAAGGATCATATAGTCAGTCCCCTGACCCAAAAATTGTCTAATCTTAATTTGTACATATTATAATTAGCATAGTCTCAATTTGTGTATATTATAATTAGGATATTTGGGAAGGTTGTCATCATAGCAATTACTTTATTGGAAAAACCTGCTTTAACAAACCTACCATGTTTCATGAACTCATGAATTTCAATGGGAATTCTCATGGAAAGCCATTTTGAAAGATTTTTTCAGCTAATTCAAATTTTTGACAATTTGATCATTTCAAAATATTTCAAGCTTTACATCATTCATGTATTACTCTTTATATTTTATAATGTAAATAACCTATTGTTACTCATATATTTTAATGTCATGCTATTTGAAATATTTTATTACGTCTATTTTATTTTTAAAATCATAACGGACAGGTGCTACTTGCTGTTTATTGAAACATCTCATTGTCTTGTCTAGATTAAAATAGCCTCAGTTTGTTTTGTAAGGAAACAGTTTGATGCTTCGCCCCCATCTACACATTATAGCTATTGTGCAATTACCTTGTTAACAACACAATAAATTTAGACTGGCTCCATGTGCAAATTAACCACCATGCCTTAAAAAGGTCCAACCAGCTATAAAGGTATTGCTTAGAAATGTGTAATAACTTTATAGCTGGTTTTATCCAGCTTTAAGTTGCATGTGTAGACAGTCCATTGCAGCCAATGTGGTCTCCCAGCCGCAGGGTTGTGAGGGTGCTCCAGGCAGCAGTTGGGCAATTGCAGCTGCTGCAATCTCCTAACCGTTACAATATCAGAGCTGTAGGGGTGCCCCGTGCACCCCTGCTTCTGGGAGACCACAATGGGGACAGAGAGTGCCGTGCCTGATAGGGCTCTTGGTCCTGGCTGTGCCCCATGCACAGCCAGGACCGAAAATCCCTGCACCTGATGGGGGGCTCTCAGTCCTGGCTGCACATAGTCCCCATGGCTGGAAGACCTGTCAGCAAAGGGGGCTCCCAGCCCCTGAAGCCTGCTTCTTGTCAATGCAGGGGGAGCCCACATCTAATATGTGATCCCACAGTCACAACTCCTGCCATGCTTGTGTGGCATGGCCAGAGGCATCATTGTGTAGATCAGTGGTCACCAACCAGTTGATCTCAATCGACTGGTCAATCATGATGCCTCTGATAATCAATCTCAGTCTGTCAAAGGCACCATGATCGGGAGCGGCAGGATGCACGTGGCTGGGCTGAGCCACACCACCTGCCACCCAGGCTGGGGTCAGAGCCCGGGCAGCTTGTCCAGGAGGCAGGGGCAAGGCAGGTGGGGGGCAGTAGATCCTGGGGTGCCAAAAAGAGATCTACACCATAAAAAGGTTGGAGACCACTGGTGTAGATTGAGCATTAGATCCAATTGTGCCTTTACCTAAATATGTAGAGGGGGCCAGAGAAATCAAGGAGTTAGATACCTAAATTACTTAGGCACTTTTGCAAATCGCAGTAGGTACCTCTGTGTATCTTAAATGCCTATATACCTTTGCAAATCTTGCCCTAAGACACTTATGAGATGCAACTTAGGCTCTCAACTCCTTCTGAAAACTTTACCTTTTGTGGCTACCTGGCAGAAGTATGCACACTCTAAAAACAATGTATGGTGGATGTATATCTCTTACAATATTCCTCACCTTCTTTCACTCCTTTCCATTTAATTTATCTGTATAACTGGATCTCAAAGATAGTGAAGTGGAGGGAAAGCAGTGTCTCGTAGAACAAATTCAGGGGGACGTTCATTGTGATGGTAGATGGGACCTGCTTGTTTTAGGGGAAAAAAAGGGTCATAGTAATAAAAAGAAGGTGCAAAAATAGAAGCCTCTGATCATGCTGTTGAATTATGAACAGTGCTGAGGATGTTCAGTGTAGATGACTATGCAGAGCTATCTGCTAGCCTGTATACCAAATGACGGGTTCTTTTTTTTTCCCTTTAAAAGCAAAAACCTAAATCTACCTGTAAATATTTCCTATTATTCTGATCCTGAAAACACCGGTGTAATTTCAGTGAAGCCAATAGAGTTACCCTGCACTTACACACAGAGGAAGTCAAACTCAGAGAGGAGATGGGGAGAGGGTAAGGAACTCAGATCTCTGCCTAATGACCATGGTGTACTTGTAATAAACTTTATGTGGTATCTTGGTGTGCTGTGTTATAAATGAGCAAGAACTTCAGGGGCATTAAAGGGAATCTGAAAATAAGTAAGAGAAAAGATATGCAAGTTTCAGGAGGGAGTTGAGCAACTATTTCGTTTGATCCCATCATAGAGATCCAGACAATATTCATACATTTTGTAAATTCCAAGTTCAAATGAATCTAAACCAACTTGAGTTAAAACTGATGAGTTCCATTAGCTACACATCCACATGAAACTACGTGAAGCCTTGAAATGTAACTGTATTTTGATAGCAGACCATTAATCAGCCTGGCATTGCTTGAAAGGTTCATGAGCCTTAGCAAACACTTTTGACAAATGTAGTCTGAGTTGTGCAATAAACCAGTTGGTTCTCACACAGCTAAAAAAAGGCATCATAAGTGTTATTTACAAATCCTCCGAAGAGAAATCGTTGTGTCTGACAAAAGTGAGAAAAAACCCCAAAAAATCAACTGATGATCTGAATTCATCATGGAAGGCAACTACTGATGTGTCCCATTGTGGGAGCAGGGACTGGCCAGAATGTACATGTAGCATTCAACACCTAGGGCTATCAAGAGGGCATTGTTTGGTTTTGTTTCTTTTCTGACAACCACTGAGGTCTGGGACAGAAGTTTCATAAACTGGTTTGACCTACCTCAGTTAAGTCTAATACTACATTCAACCAAGTTTATCTTAAACTGGTTTCAGCCATTTTAAAACTGGTTTATGTGCAATGAACTTCTGTTCTGTTACAGGTTAAAACCAGTTTCTGATCACTTAAACCAATTGATGTGTAACTACTGTGCCTAGCCTCAATGGCAATGGCTGGTTGCTATCAGTGAAAGTTTAGAATATTCTATCCAGCTTCTTTTGAGATGTAGGTATAAGGCATATCACGATGAAAAAAAAAGATGGCTTCTTACCCTATGTGCTTACCACCATGAGTAAAATCTTGGCTTCAGTAAGTCAATGGCAAAATGCTCATTGACTTCAGTGAAACTATGATTTCATTCCATAATTCAAAATTGCCTTGACTGATATTATTTGGACTGTAAGTCCTTTAATGACTAGGTTTTCAGACCTTCTACAGCATTCAGTTTACTGCTGAAGAAATCAACAAAATTATAAGATAACTGTAATAACTGCCAATAGAGACAAAAAGACAGAAAGCTTTTCTTCTTAGAAAGAGCATTTGATGTCAAAATTAAACTGTTTTGTGGAAATGGATCAATTTTGACATCATTTTTGGCAGAAAAAATGTTGAAACCAATTGGTTTCAATTTCTGCATTTCTCTAACATCTAAGTGTTTTCTTTTGATAAGTTAAAAACACTTGGTTTTGACTTATATAATTTCTATTGATTTATTCTATCATTTAAATTTATTTCTGTTTGTATTACATACCGGGTGGATCTGCACAAGATGTTTACTGCGGAGTAAAGTAATTAGCTCTGCAGTAAAATCTCAGCGTCTCAACAGGCGGCCTTATTAGGCTCCAGTAAACTAATAAATGTTGCCGTAGGTTAGTACTTGTAAATACAAGTACTCTCCTGTGGTGATGTTATTTAATGCACCACAATGCATGTATAGATGCTGATGGCGTTGGCTAGGGCACAACAGTGCTTCAGTGTGGGGGCTGCCTGCTGGCAGTAACAGTATGCTACTGGTACAATCACCATCAAGAAGGATCTCGGACTGATTTCCATAGTTATGCCAGCACTGGAGCACCCTCATGCCCCAGCCAGCCCCTCTGCAGCACACTGTGCTAGGCTGGAGCAGCCCCAGGCTGGCAGGCTGACCCTCTGGGGCCCCTGCCAGCCAGCGCTGCTCTGACCCAGATCACCTTGCTGTGGTCCTGGGAGCACGTGTAAACGTGGTGCCCAGGAACAATAAACTCCGATACAAACTCCCAGGAGTTTATAACGTCATACTAATGCACATGTAGATGCACTCACTTTGTTAAAAGAGAAAACAGACCATTCAGGCATTTTGACAAGTATTTAATTAATTTTTTTTTCCAATTAGAATGAGAAGTCCAAATGCACTGTCTGAACATGGCAGGAAATGCTGTGTTTCCAGCCATCTCTAGTGCCCAGGTGCTACAGTGGTTTGTATACAAGAATCCTGAAATAAAATAAATATGATCCTACAAACCAAACTATATAAGACCCTGATTCAAATATGACACTGGCTGATTTGACTGAGTCATATGTGTTTAGAAAGCAAGATTTTTAGGCCACATCATGATTTCTAAGACTTGGCTTGCGTTGGACATGGTATGGGAGGGCTTGTCTTCCAAGAGGAATTCTAGGATCTGAGGGACTAAACCCTGAAGTATTAGCTCTTCTTAAGTGGAAAAGACCCCATTATTATGGAGTAGCCATGTGATAACTTTGCCTTTAAGCAACTTCCCTTTAGGTTAGGCTGCCACAATGATTCTCAATATTTTTAGATTTGTGATACCTCTTTTAATCCCTGCACGCTCCATATAAACTCTTAAGTCCTTCCTTGGTAATTAAAAAGGCAATGCTCTATTTCCTTGGTAATTAAGAAGGCAATGCTCCATTTTGCAGACAGACCAGTATTTGTGAACCAGGTTATGGAATCACCCACATAGTGATGACCAGATTATGCTTTAATACATTAATTTATACGTAGCCATCCACATTACTGTGATGGTTTTGTTCTTAGGAAAAGTAGATTTGCTTGTATATACTACTGTTCTATTTTGAGCTACTATCTTGTTTCTATTAACAGCTCTTCCAAAGGCTTCTATACTAATCAACAGCCTCATCACACATTTACAAAAACCGAGTGTTCATACTTTCTGGAGGTTTTAGAAACCTGCCTCTGAAGCCAGCTTCCAGTGCTGAAGGACATAATGCAGAGTACTGAAGAATTGCTGTGTAAAGGATGCTAATCTGTATGCACAACAAGAAAAGAAAGTCTTTTCTGTCACTAAGTATGTCTTTGATGACTATACCAGAGAACAAAGTGCACGGGGCCTTGAATACAAATCATAAAGTTTGCTAGTAGACCTAGACATGCCAAAAGAACGAAGCTGTCATAAGGCAAAATCCAAATAAAGATTAATTCTGGGCTGTATTAGCCACAAATTTGAAATGAGGCATTGGTCATATCACAAGCCATAGCTGACACCATGAACTGAACACAGGGCTTCTCACTCCTTAGGTCAGTGATTCTCAAAAAGGGTGCTGTACCACCCTGGGCTGCCCTGAGATCCTTTTAAGGATGGCATGGGATGCCATGCAATATTAGATGTGCAAACACACATGATTCACAAGAGAAATCTAGCGATTTCACATAGGAATCCATAATGCCAAAAACATTTTGACTTATTGTCGTCTTTCTGAGTTCTTCACAAGAGAAGAATTGTTCTATTACTTTCTGCACTCAATAAATGAGTGGGTGGGAAGAGCTGGCATTTTCTGGGTGTATCAAGGCATACCTCAAGTCTAATAAAAGGTTGAGAACCACTGCCTTAGTTACTACCTTATCCCCAAGCCACTCTTCCTCCTTTTGATAACACAGAGCAAGTGGTACTTCACCTCCAAGTACAGTGCTACAAACAGAAAATGTACCTGTGAAATCAGTGCAGTTTTTATTCATATTTATGATGGGCTCTAAAATATGTCTCAATATGTTTAACAGTGAAAACCATGAAGGTAAGATCACTGGTGTTGATAACCTTAGCTGCAGAAGTATCTGCAATAGGACATGTGTTTTCTAGTATTGATCATAAAGTCGGGTTTCCAACTAGGATAAACTAATTGATCATTCAGGAAGACAACACCAACCCATCGGTACCAATCCAACAACAAGCTTTATCCAAAGGAAAGAACTAACCAACTGCCTAAGAGAAGCTGGAAAAGGTAATTGGTAAACCAAGAAGCTTAGGATGTTTGTTTGATGTTTTGTGTCTTTTAATGTCTACAACCCCCCTGCCTTAGCCTAATAAGGATGCTTTCCATTTAACACACGAGGAGGTGGCCAAGGGAGAAACTGTGGCATGTTTCATTCAAAGAAAACATGTGAATTTAAAAGTTGGTTATTATTAGTCTATTTTGCTGGGCGATGTACTGGCCACATCTACACGAGTTGCTGACTGCGCAGTAGCTTCTTGCTACTACGCAGTAGCATTGCATGGCACAACGCGTGACGCATAGTAGGAATGAGCTACTGCGCAGTCAGTGTCACAAAAAAGCCATTCAGTGATGCTACTGAGCACAGTAACTCCCGTTACTGTGCAGACATTTAGTATTTGTGTATGCAAGTACTACGTGACTGCATGCTAACAGCTGCCCAGTCGGTGTCTCGTGTACATGGGGCCATTAAGAGCCAGAACTGCTGAAAGCATTTAGGTGCCTGGCTCCTGTTAGGGGTTTACTCACATTGATTATAATAGCATTTAGTTCATAAATAGCAGATCGGGTATATCTGGGGCTCAGACAACAGTATTTGTACTTGCTGATATTTCTCTCTTTGTTCTCAAAGAAAATTGTGTTTATAGCTTGATTCTCCACTGGAAAGAGATGCCCTGGGGACTGCAACATTAGGGAAAGCTTCACTGCTGAATTTGGGGCCATTTCTATTACAAGAGTCACATGGTCAAAGTGCAGATAGATTATAAAATCACAGCCCGCGGTCATTAACATGAAATGAAATGTCAGGGGTCAGATTCTCCATTTGTGAAAACTGTTGTAGCTCTGCTGAAGTTAATGAAGTCGTGACAATTTACACCAGTTAATGATTTGTCCCCAGAATTTAGGGTGATAACTTTAAAGGCTTTGTTTACTCCAAAAGTATAATGTGAAAATAACAGCTCTTTTTTCAGCACTGAAGCTGAGGCATGCTGAGCCATTGTGAAATCGGTCTAATGTAAAAGTACTCCCAGATTCAGAAAGTTGGCATTTTATGTAGAAATCCATGAGGTCTTTGCAGCTCAGCATCTAGCTGCACTTTGTATTAAAAACACTATACAAGTGAGGGAATATTCATAGATTCATAGATTGTAGAGCTGGAAGAGACCCAATGGATCATCGTGTCCGACCCCCTGCCCCAGGCAGGAAGAGGACCGAGGTCAGATGACCCCAGCCAGGTGCCTATCTAGCCTCCTCTTGAAGACCTCCAAGTTAGGTGATAGCACCACCTCTCTTGCAAGCCCGTTCTTGGAAGCCCATTCCGTTCAAGATTTCTCTGAGCTGCTGAGGAAGTCATCCCCCAACCTGTAGTTGTGCTGGGGATTGTGCTATATATTTCACAGGAATATAGTTCACATTATATCTGAACTGCTCTTACATTGTTTCCTCCACAGTAGGGTGAGCCAGAAACACCCCCCCCCCAAACTTTTATTTTGCAAAATATCTCCAGGTTTGGGAAAAAATTTTGCCCAGGGAAGTTTATTCCACTAGTTAGGGGAGTCACCTGGTGTGTGGGGAATCAGAAGTTCAAGTGCCTACTTGGCTTAATTCAGAGAGAGGATTTGAACCTGGGTCTCCTTAAAGGATGCTGTAACCACTGCCCTGCTAGCTATTCTAATGCACTTAAAATGTCTACTGGAGCTGTTCCACTTTGCATAAATACATGTATCTACACCTTTGACCAGAGTGAGATATATTGACTCAATAGCCCAACAGTTACAGCACTTAATTGGGAAGAGGAAATCCCAATTCACGTGTCTGTTTTGCAACAACAAAACCAAAGACTTGAGCCTGGGGGTGCCCAACTGAGTGCCCTAACCATGGTGTGGGGCAGTCTCTCTCACTTGTTTTGATCAGCACTACCATCATGGACCTGAGACATCTCCCACGAAAAAAAATTGTGTAGAAGTTGATCTACTGCCACACAAAAATCCTATTTTGACAAATTAACGTTTTGGGACCAAAAAAACCTTCTTGACCAGCTCAGTTCCTGGGGTCCTAAAGCCTACCTCACACCTGTATTGTCTAGTTTACAGGATAGTGTCCTAGGGAAGCAGAAGAGTCCATGAAACGTACTCAGCATCATTATGTGTCTCACCGGCTCTTTATAGGTAAATCCCAGGATCAAAGGAAAGAGTTTAATTGAAATATGCGATGTTTAGCTGTCGGTAGATTTAATTACTTTTGTTTATAGGGATATAAAGTCTAATAAAAGAAGCTTTTGTTGAAAGCCAATTAAATGAGTAATAAACCCATTTTATGGTGGTTGTTTATTTCACTTATAGATTTGATTAGAGAAACTGCACCAAAAGAAAGAAGTGATGCGCACAGCTATTACTGATTGTGACGTTCACTTTCTGGAACTAGGAAATATCACCCTGTAGAAAGTAAATTAAAACCCATGAATGAAAATTTAAATGGCGCCATCTATTTTAACAGCACATTGTGTCCCGTATTAAAGTGCCACATGCTACAAGCGTACGCTGCAGGTTAGCAACTATTGATCTTTTGCGGCAGCTACCTGTAAGGGTGCCAAAGTGCGATTCCAAATGGTTGTTTAGTAGTTTTCTTAAATAAAAGCATGATATGGTAAATCATAGAGGACTCTATCTGTGAGCACTTTAATCTGCTGCTAGCAGTTGTGCATGTCAGAATCCAATTACAAAAAGGGAAAGGAATAAAGAAATGAAGTCTAGATAACTATGGAAAAAGTCAAGAGAAAGCGTGCAGCTGGTATTATAATGGTCTTTTAAAGCAGTGGCATGAGGGCTCGGTTTCTCCTGCACCAAAAGCATGTCCTTCTGTCACTGGAATGAAGAGCCAATTTCTCCTATCATGTCCTACCAGCCATTTCACAAGGCGTTAAGCAGCTGATGTTTGAAATGTGGTTGTGGAATTTCAGGTGGTAAAACATGATGGGAAAAGGAAAGGTCAAGTTAAGGTTAAAAAAAAGAAGCAAGCACCGAATAGCAAAACCGGAATTGCTTCAGACACAGACTCATTGTGACACTTAACCGTGCATCTCATTTTTACCAGGCACGTTGCTCCAATGAAATCAGTGAATCTGCTCACGTGCATAATCCCCTATTTGAATGGGGGCACCCATGAGGTGCAGGGGGGCAAGGGGGAGAAGTTGGATCATTAATGTAAAACACATTAATCTAATTCTGCTGAGGCTTGAGATATGTTCATCACAAAAACACTCATCCGCATCCTTCAGGAGCGGGGGCGAGAGATACAGTCACGTCTGCTAATTCTCTTGGCGTCTATTCTGTCAGTACGCGTACAACAGCAGGCAGTGATTCTTTACGTGGAAATCCAATAACATTCGCTTTGTGTTGGCTTCCCTTTTTTTTTTTTCCCCTTCACTCTTCACATGCTTCTGTGTTTTTTTTCAGCACCTTGGCAGTTGTCCAGAGGAGGAATTGGATCAAAGGAGGAAGGCTTTAGAAGCATGTGCAAGGTTTCTCATCTCCTTCTGCTCAATCACTGCTTACTTACCCTCAGATGAGCAGTGTACGACTGACCCTGTATTTTGGGTAATGAGCAGATGGGGTACCTTCAAAGAAGCCAGGTGCTGGAACTATTCAAAGCCCACAAGTGTAAGAGCAGCTAATGAACAAAGAGCTGTAAGCACCTCTTCAAGCTGAACCTGCCACAGGAGAAAAGTCCCAGATATCATTATCACTTTCTCGGCTTCAGAGGAACACTGTGCAGTTTGAAATATCACCTGTTGGATGACGAGTTGAGAGCGTGCTTTTGGCTAGTGCAAAATAAAGTACTCTGTGGGATCTGAAGTGAGCGATGGGACTTGGCTGCTTGATACCATTCAGGCAGACTAAAGACAGAACCGGTTTGCACGCTGTTTTCAGTACAATTAAAACAAGGTGGATATGAAACACGGATGACACTGTGGTCTCTGGTACCAGCATAGCAATCTCCTATGGACAAGCTGATGGACATAGCGATCTCCTACAGACAGTCTGATGGACATAGTGATCTCCTATGGACAATCTGATGGACATAGTGATCTCCTATGGACAAGCTGATGGACATAGCAATCTCCTACGGACAATCTGATGGACATAGCAACCTCCTACAGACAGTCTGATGGACATAGCCATCTCCTACGGACAATCTGATGGACATAACGATCTCCTATGGACAATCTGATTTGCCAGTGGGTGCTTTCCAAAGCCCTTTTGTCTCTACTAGTGCTCAACCCTGCCAGACTTGGGGTCAAGGGATATGCCAAAAGGTTTTTGGGTCCCCCTGGGCTGACACCAAAACTAGGGAGAAGCACCAGGCTGGAAATTCTCCTCCTTTTCCATGTGAAAGGTGACACAGCTCTGATGACCTTGCAGGGGGAGGGCAGTGGAAACCCTCCATCCTTGCAGCTAGTTCACTTAGGACATGCTGAGCAAGAGCCAGTGGTAAGAACATGCTTCATGGGCAAAGTCATGGAAACGGGTCAGTGTTGCCACCCTGCAGGGGCACTGAGCATTGGCCAATAAGCTCAACCTGGGCAGAGACCTAAGCTCTTAAACTGCTCCTGCTGACCTTAAACTTGCTCTTTCCCCAGAGGAACAGTGCTGGCTACTGCTGAGAATACAAGGAATGACAGGACCTTTCCACCCACCCTCCTATGGACCTGCCAATGGCAGTAGATGCAGAGTACCCTCCCCTCTCCGGTACACGTGGAGATCAACAAAAGGCGGCATCCCTCCAGTCATCAGTCTTTCATGTCTGTAAACACACACACACACGTGGCATTTTCTGCGGATTTGCTCACAGCCACATAGGGAAACAATTTGTGGAAGGCCGTGGTTATGAGATAAACCTGGCATTTCCTATAGCTGACTTATGTACAATAATTTCCTGTCACTACTGTCAGTGAACCATCTCAGAACAGGCTAATTTTGAATCTTATCTAAATGCCACCCACTTGTCTCTGTCTTAACAACGTATCAGCCTGGCAATCCACTCTGCGTTTTCTAACAAGGTTTTATGAGTCAAATTCCCAGTCAGCAGTTCAGAGAAGGAGGGGGAAAAAAACCCCTTTCTATCACTCCATCTAGATTCAAAACCTCTAGCTGCTTTCCTCCAGTGCAGTTCACATTCCCTTTCTGGAATGATAATGGCTGTTACAACTGTAATAAAGAGATAGGCATGGGCAGTCAGAGTAAACAGTGATTTTACTGCGAGAAACTTTCCACAGAGCCATTAATTGATTGCTTCAGAGACAAGCCTCCCACGCTATGCAAACCTCACCCAGACTGAACAGTTCAGAAAGCAAAGGAGTCCTGAATGTGGCAATCTCTTTATGGAAAGACCCCCCCCCCCAGTAGTGACTTTTGAATATGTCTAACACGCACTTCAGAAAGATTATGCACGCCCCCCCCAGACCGTTGTACTGCTAGTGCCAGGGGAAGGAGGTTCATTAAAAGGATCTGAACCATGGAGATTTGCATTTCTAAATCGTCTGCTATCAGAGACTGAAAACACTGGGATCGAAGGGTGGTCAAATACAGGCCGCACCTTGCATCATTTTAACAGAGTTGGGGCCTCCTGGGACCACCATGCCATGCTTCATTCTAATCTTCTGCATTTTCTCACATGCCCCACATCCCCAAATAAGACCTTGTTTTTCTGAAAGCAGAATGAAGGGGAAAAAAGGCTTTTCTAGTTACAGCAGAAGGCTGACTGCAGGGGATCTTGACTGTGGCAGCTGTGGCTGCGAGAGGATTAATACTGTAACTCTGCATCTGAAGCGCAAACGTCACCCTCTCCCTCCCAGAGCCTGGCAGAAGAAGCATAGCATCCCTCTTGGAGCCATGTCTCCATGCTTGCTTCAATTCCAGCAAAAACAAGTCAGCTTTCCGGCTTAAGACGCACCCCAGTATTGGAGGGGCTGTTTTTTGGGGAAAGGCTGTGTGTGATATGTGAGTAAATATGGTATATGGGGAGCTTGGAGAGCTGCCCCATTTTTATGCAACATTAGGAACAGCCTTCCATTTGGCAACAAATGGCAGACAACTTTTCCCCTGATTTTGGAAAATGGTTTTCACCTTGAACACAAACTAATGCATACCAAATGATTAATGAGGCTGAGGATCCCCCAGGAGAGTCCATTCATGGGTATTTTATGAATGGGACAGGAAAAGGTGAAGTTCCTCATATGCAAGTATTGGTTGTGAATATTCACCTATTTCTAGTTTCAAGATACTTACAGCAAAACCTGAGCAAATTGCTGTTTCCTCCAGGAAATTGAAGACAGGGTTAACATGATCACCCTGGAATCTTATCCTCTTTGCTAGCAATCCTAGATTTTAAAGCCAAAAAAGGGAGCCATTGCGATGACTTAGTATGACATCCAGCATAAGGCACACGACATACACTCATCTCGTAACTACTGGCTTGGGTTTTTTCTCATTGTTGCCTTGGATGCCTGCATCCACTTGTTGTCTTGTGTTCTGTATCTAGATAGTAAACTTCTTAGGATAAGGATTTCCTTCTTTTTTCTGTGTTTTTACAGTCTTACCCAATACGGCCCCAATCCATGACGACGATTCCTGCTTGCTACTGTAGTACAAGTAAATCATAATAATGAGCACTTTTTTAGGCAGACACTCATGGATTTACTTAAGACTACAAATGATGGAGAATATTACCACTTTCCTTGGCAATCTGTTCCAAAGGTTAATTACCTTCATTTTGCTGCAAAACTCTGTATGCAAATTTGTCTCGCTGTCGGGATATTCGCTTGTCTAATAGGCTAAAATTACTTGTCCCAGATGATCGCCAGCTATCTTTTGTTTTGTAATGGCTGCACTTTGCTTCACTTGCAAGTCTGCCTTGTCAGGTTCGCCTTCCATCTGAAAATGCCATTCTGCAGACAGCTAACGTGCTTGCGTGTCTTATTACTCAGTCACCTTTTCATTTCTTATGTCTCAGATCTCTTTAATATTCATTTCCAGTGCCTTACAATCAGCTTAAATCATATTAAACTTATTCCATAGATTGCCCATGCTTATATACACAGAAGGTACAACGTATTTACAAACTCTGTTTTAAAAAGTTGCAAATGCCTACAATTAATACACACATGCATGCTTAATAGGACAGAGATTAATTTGGTCCAAACACAGGTAGGGAAAATGATTATGGATTCATTCTTTAGAAGGATAATATCTCACTTTAATTAGTGGGAGCCTGGGTTCTCTTTTCCATTAGTGAGAGGCAATGAAATTAAGATAGGCTGAAGAACTATTTTCACACCTTGGACCTCAATGTTCTCTCAGTTGAGCTACATCAGGTTTATAGAGGAGAGGAAAATCAGGCACATTTCAGAAAATGTTCTGTTTTTTGTTCATTAGCTGATGTACATTAGGTCATGCTGCACTAAATCCTCCTGTTTTTCCCCCTGTCCTCCTCTCCCTCATATGCCCTCTGTACCACACAAGATCAGTTTTACCTTTGAATTGGAACCAAGCGTCTTACCTCCAAAGTTATTAAAAAGACAAGGTAATATCTCTGTGACACTTCTTGGAAAATGACAGAGGAATTCTTGTTCAGACCTTGCATGTGCTGATAGCTGCATAAATTTTTGAGAAGGAGCAACAGGTCACCCATAACAAAGTAGAAGAAATGGAAAAAATGAGTTTGATTCTTTATATACACTACTAAAGCCGTGATACTATTGAGTTGTATCTGCATGCTGGGCGCGTTTACATGTTCATTAATGCACCTTAGATACTACGCATTTCATTTAGTCCTTTCTTAATACAGTACTAACCGAATGCACAGTAATCAGAGTTACTGTGCAGTAGTGCCAGTGCACAGTGATATTGTGACGCTTACTGCGCATTAGCCTAATAACACTGTGCAGTCGGCGATTAGCATGGTTTTTAACCGCCACGCTACTGCGCAGTGTTATTAGGCGAATGCACAGTAAGTGTCTCATGTAGAGGCACCGAATTACATGTAATATTCTAAACCCCGATGCAAAGCCCTGCCTGGTTGTAAACTTATAAAGCTTTGATCCTTATCCTTCATCTGCAAGTCTTCCCATTATTTTATCATCATTAGTTTTATTCCCCTTTCAATTAAGTATTGATCATCTTTCTGGTAGGACAGTTTCTGTTAGGACTTAGGGCTGAGGCTTTAGGTTAACATTGCTCCAGAATCTTTATGGCTATTTTGGCCTGCAGTTGCTCCATGCTGTTGTGCCCTAACAAACGTTGCTCAGTGACAATCCAGTCATGTCTGGAAAGAAAGCCTTTGCAGTCTATAAAAGTATGATGAGGAAGGAAATAATTACAATATAGCTAAAGCAAATAGCAGTGGCAACCCGACAAGTCCACAAAGACCCTACAGGCAGGAAAGGAACAGGAATTAAAGGACAGCTCAAAACTGGAATTAAATTTTTAAAATTCTGAAAATGTGTATGGACAGAGTTAGCTGTGGGGCATAAAGAGCTTTGTCATCTGGCTTTGAGTAGATCCAAGAGAAGACTCGCTTCTAATATCTATTCAATGCAAAACCCTAGGTAACCAGCAAAACCCCAGAGAGGCAACTTTATTCTTACTGTTCTGAAATGAATGTAATATTTCCACCCGAGGTAGCATAGCAATGCAACACCTATCCAGGGGCATAGGTGTTTGCATATACAGTGGAAGTATTATGAAGCCTAAAGGGTAAATCAAATCGGACTACGCCACTGTGCAGAAATAGAGTGAAGAGCCATCACTGAAGGGCAGGGAAATCAGAACTCCTTGGAATCGAGCCCTGCACATATCACACGGTCATTGCGAAGGCACACACCACCTGATCTACACAAACTTATCTCAAAATAGGCAAATTTCTCACCGTAAGAAAGCATCAGCTTTGCTAATAAGTAGAGATGCCTCTGATTTACTGGGTCTTTTAGCAGAACAGTTCTGCTGTTTCAGCCATGGTTTAAGCCAGTGAGGGACAACCTTTTTGGCAGGTGTGCCACACTCTCACCGAGTGCCGATCCCATGCACTTTTACAAATACGGGGCTCCGCTTCCTGCCTTGTGCTTTCTACCTGATCTGCTGCTCTGCTTTCTGCCCCATCTGCCTATCCCCTCCTGTGGTCTGCTGTGTGCCCCACACAGAGGCTGCCCATGCCACTTGTGGCACAGGCTGGCCACTCCTGGTTTAGGCAAAGAAACCTGGTCTTATCTATAACATAAGATTTCACAATATCCTTACATTGCCATGGGTCAGTCGGGCAGTGAGCTACTAGCACTGTAGCTATTGTCCCTATTTGCATCTAATCTGCCCATTTTTTTTACAAGGTGAGCTGAAGACTATTTATATTTCAAATTATTTCCTTGAGCATGTCTTTGAAGTTTGGTAAGAGATTATGGAGGTTTAAATGGCTACGAGTACCAAAAATAATTCTCTAAAAAATTGGAAGAAGCTTTCCTTTATCCAAATAAGCTTGAGTGCTTTATGATACAATATTGTTAGCAGCTATGTTAACAATATGGTATCATATTGTTGTGGCTATGTTAACAGGGATGAGTAGCTACAGAAAAAAGCTACTCAAGGATATTCTTGCTAATAATTCTTTTGCTCACTATTTGCACGCCACTGAGTCTTTATTCCCCCATAATAATTACTTAAAATTAATTAATTTTTAAAAGTGTTCCAAATGTTCACAGTGAAGGTGTTCCCCCCAGTATTTGAGGCCTCTTTTATTATTTGCCCAATAGATTTGTTCAACAGTCCTGAATTGTTTGCAAAACAAACAAAAGATTAGTATTTATTCAAGTCAGACAATAAGAAAACAATACCAGGGGACTTGCATGCTCAGTCATAGGATACAAATATTCATATCAGCCGCTTTGTGCAAACTTATGTTAGACAATAGTGTGTTTGAACACTAGCATTTGAACAGCTGAAATATTTTTAAAAACCACAATAATCTTGATTTCTGGTTACTTCATGAACAAGAAACAGAAGTGTTTTTCTTAGAGGAATTATTTGCAGCAACCAATTAAACTAGATGCCTTGCAGATTATATTGATATACTTTTTAAAAATGTGAAGATTCATTAGTATTATTTTAGCTGCAGGTACTCATTGTAAATGAGCTGGAGTTAATGCGCATGTAGAAGCAGCAGCATAATTTAGAAATGTGCGCCCACTGAAGAGGATGCAAGCAAAGAATGGTGCGAACCAGTAATATAAAGAGGATGAGATGCTTGAATTTGGTGAGTTTGGGTAAAATGTAATAAAATTAAAGGAGATTTAGGTTTTCTCCTGATGTGCTGGTGGGGATCATTTTTGTATCAACTGGGTACATCTGATTAAATCAAATTGCCACTAATGCAAGATGACATATCTCAGTAATGGTGAACTTCAATCTTTTTTTCATTCATTGTCTTTCATTCATCATCTTCATTCAACATCCTGTGATCCTGCTGACTTCCTGCCCCTGGGGCAGGGGGCTGGATTCAATGATCTTCTGAGGTCCCTTCCAGCCTAAGTGTCTATGAATCTATGAATCTTCAATACTGAATTATATGCAGATACACTGATAAGGCATCATATTGGGTGCCTTGGGCATATTTATGACATACAGGGCCATGTTACACATTACACTGTGGGTGTGTCTATATATCTCCGTTCGGTGCTATGTTCTAGTATTTCCTTTTGGAAGTACTAAAGCATAATGCAGTATGAGTTGTTAAATGGTTAAATTTCCCTGCGACAGTGCTGTAGCAGTGTGCTATACCCAGGGAGTGTACCACTACGGCGACGTACCTGGTGATCATGTGTAGACACATGTGTTTGCTACATTGCCGTAGTGCACTATAGGGAGATGCAGCACGTTGCTATGTCACCGTAGGGCGACGTATAGATGTGCCTTGTGAGCTGCACAAATGTGGGTCGCTGATCGGTGTTGGTGCTAGATTGAGTTTGGAGCAGTCACACAATCAGGCCAGCCGGAGCTTGGAGGACTGAAAGGTAAGAAGGTGAGGCAGGGGGCAGGGAGCAGGGATCTGGGGAGCTAGCTGGAAAGGGCAGGGTCAGGGGACGGGAACATTGGGCCTAATCCAGGCCAGTGGGGGAGAGGGGACAGATGGGGTTTTTACACTAAGTTTTACACTTAGTTTACACCAAGCCTAGTGTTTCCACTAGCCTAGAGTGGCTCCACCTTAGCGTAACACAAACTGGGTAGCATGGATCAGAAAAAATCCTGCCCTGCAGTGGCTTCACCTTGAGCCGCATAACGAATGCTCGAAACTAGTTTCAAGTGTTAATGTATAGACAGTCCAAGCGTTAAGAGCTCCAGGAGCCACTCAAAATAACCGTATAACAAGGTCTTTATACAAGACCTATCAGATGCACCCACCGACTAGCATAACTGATAGGACTGTGCTAAACACTGTATAACAAGGCTTTTTGTCCCCAAAATTGATCTCTAATTACTCTGCAACAAATGACTACGTTTATTACCGCTGTGATTTGTGAATTATTCAAAAATGATGCAGTGCGTTTCACACGCTGTTGCAAACTGGTTTTGCTGGGTGTGGACCGACTGCTGAAAAAAACCCTGTGAAATGATTCTTGATGTCTGTTCTGAGCTTGTGACATGGCACATTCATAGTACAAACACCGAGATTTGCACTTCGTGTTTGAGAACTGTATGTCTGTATAGAAGAGGCTCTCAAACAAAATGTACCGTAAAATTAAGAAGAGCAACTTGACCAACAGCAGGTGTACTGATCTGTCAGCTTTCGAGCTGCTAATGACAAGACTGCCATCCTTTCTGTACTGAAAGATTTTTCCCTGAAGTACAAATAACAGGGCAGGCAGAGACAGCTGGGACACTGCTAGTTTGAGTGACTACTTTCTTCTCTGAGGCTTTGGGGAAAATAGTATTTTCCTCTTTTAATCTAAAGACTTGATCATTAGGCAAATGGCAGGTTTCTTTTTAACAAAGTCTGGACCCTGGTACATAGCAAACACCAAACGGGCAAGTGTGCAAAGGGGAAATTTTATCTCAGTTCAGTGGAAGGGTAGACCACAAACTGGTGCCAGCTGTTTAGTGAATCTTCGGCAGCTTTAAAGCATACTTGCTACCCTTCTGGTTTAGGGTGGAGACCAGCACAAAATGGATGATGTTATATTACTACTGACCCAAAGATAGGAAATCATATTGGAAAAGGAAAGAACTTGGAATTTTTTGTTTTAACACAAGCAAAAAATCATTATTATTAATAATATTGTGACTCACAGCTGACCCCCTCACTGTGCTATGTTCTACACAAATACACATATATCCTCTGCTACTAATGTCAGGTATCTGGAGGAGTTTCCTTGTGTGGACCTGGGTCTTAATAAACAAGGGATGTGAAGAGCATGTGAGTATAGAAACAATATAAATATCTTTAATGTTTTTTATTATTAGTTACAGATACAAAAAAACCCAAATTTGCCTCAAAAAAATTGTTTCATAGATACCAGGGAGCATATTAGGGGATAGATGACTCTAAATCAGTGGCTCTCAGCCTTTTTAGGTTTAAGGCACCGGTAAGAAAATGCCAACTCTTAGGTTTCACTGGGTTTTTTGACTACAGAAAAATAATAGAGCAGTTACTTTTGCAAGAACTTGGAGAGACAGCAGGTCAGAATGCTTTTAAGACTATGGATTCCTATTTAAAATCTCTGGGTTAACCTTGTGAAACATGTTTGCTCACCTAACAGTGGCACTGCATGGCATCCCATGGCACCCGTGAATGGATGTCAAGGCACCCCAGGGTGCTGCAACACCCCCTTTGAGAATCACTGCTCTAAATATACCCTGTTCATATGTTCTCCATCTGAAGCATCCACTACTGCCACTGTCAGAGACAGGGTACTGGACCAGAGGAACCATTGATCTGACCCACTATGGTACTTCTTGTGTTCTTATGTTCTGAAAACTTTCCAGAAACCCAAAACCAGTATATGAGTCTATTCACAAAGGACTGAGGTCCTTACTGAGGGGAGCCAAACTGTGCTGTTCGTTTATAATTCTGCATGTGTTTGTGTCTCTGAGGCCCTCTCTTGCTTCGATTAACCCAGGGGGCATGCTACAAAAGGCCCAGCTGCAATTTCAGTTCCAGTCAAAGAAGATTTTCCAGATTTACAACACACACTAGGTGCATCTATATGTGCGGTCAATGCCAAGGGATAAACTCCGGAGCTGCTTGAGCCAGAGTATGCTGCTCCTGGGCGCAGTGTCTACACATACACCCAGAAGAGCAGCCATGGTGGAGCAGGCCCGGGCTGGCAGCAGGCTTGGAAGGGTCAGTGCTGGGCTCCAGGTGGTGGCAGCAGGCAGCGGAAGGGCTGGTTGTGGCACGAAAGTGCCAAAAGTGCAGAGCCATGTGACTAGGTGGCAGAAAGCAATCTGGGCTCTTGCTGCTTGGGCTGACCAGGAAGAATTTATGCCTGCGGTTCCTGTCCACTCATGTGTTTCATTGTGTTTAATTAATACGGTCCCTGATGGTACCAGCTTACAGAGGAGTTAATTAATTTACTGCACCCTAATACTGGCATATGTGTAGACAGTGACACTTTACTGCGGAGCTAGTCCACTCAGCAGTAAAGTGCATGTATAGATGCACCCACTGACTAGTATAACTGAAAGGACTGGGCTAAACACCAGCATTTCATTTTGACTTCCGTTTCACCATTTCAAAAGGACAGTGTTTAATTTAATTGTGTTTTGAAGCACTGTCCCGTTTCGTTTTGTCAACACTGTTTCGCTGTTTTGGCCCGTTTCGACATTTCGCCTATAGGCTATGATGGAGAATTATGAAAATGCCTTAAGTGTTGTCATTTGTTGCCTGATTCAGATGCAAATTGCAGGGATGGTAGCCCCTTCTGAGGGCATGAAGCCTGCCAAGTTTCAAGGAGAGGTTTCTCAAAAACTGCACCTCAAGGTCTTGAAAGCAAAACTCATGACACTTGCAGGCATCTTCTGTCATCTGGCACACAGATCCGGGGGCCCAGAAGGACTGCAGGGCTGTGTCAGGCTCCTCCTGGGGGTGCGAGCCCCTGGATCTGTGCCGATTAACAGGAGGCTGCTCCTGCTGCCTGGGACCAGTACTGGGTGCAACCCGTGCCCAGTGCTGGGCTCCATGGAGCTCAACCCCGGTGGTGGGAGGTGGGGCATAGCCCTAGCTCTCCCCACCTTCTGCTGCCAGGCTGCACTCCGAGCAGCTCCGCAGCCCCATGGAGGTCAGCCCAGCGGCAGGAGGCAGAGCGCAGCCCTAGGTCTCCCCACCTCCTGCCGCTGGGCTGTGCTCTGAGGGGCTCTGCAGCCCCATGAGGCGCAGCCAGCAGTGGGAGGTAGGCAGAGCTGGGGCTGCACTTCGATCAGCTCCGCCAGCCCCATGGAGCACAGCCTGACAGTGGGAGATGGGCAGAGCCAGGGCTGCGCTCCCTGCTGAGCTGAGCTCCGTGGGGCTGCGGAGCTGCTCGGAGTGCAGCCCTGGCTCTTCCCTGCCTCCTGCCGCAGCGCTGCTTTGAAACTCAAAACGTTTCAAAACTTTTGAAACATTTCATGTGCCCTTGTTTCATTTCAAGGCTGTTTCGAAGCTTTTTGTTTCATTTCAATTTCACCATTTTGAGCTTGAACTGCATCAAAACAGCTTCAGAATGAAACATTCAGAGAAATTTTGCACAGCCCTAATAACTGAGGTCACTGTTTAGATTCTGGTCGTTAAGTGGAAGTGTCTCATTTAGGTAAAACTCGGGGTGCTAATCAGAACATTTAAGTAGGCAATCACAGCACTTCTTTGGGTAAATTCACATTAAAGAAACCCCTTATACAAGCTGTGAGCTTTCAACGGGCCTGGAAGAATAATTTAGTGAATTATTAAAAATGCTCTTATTCACATAGAATACTAATGGTGCTTGATGTTGAAGTGGAGTATTCAATGAATACAGAGAAACAGAACATTGTCTCACATAATACAATTCAGTCACCTTTTATGCATGCATTTCAGAAATAATTCAAATAATTAGACAAACATAATTCCTTCTGTCCCATCCCTGTAGCTGATAGCATCTGCAAGCTGCCACAGGGCATTGATTGCAACATGGTAAAAGTATTTCTTGAACTTAATGGGAAATCATGGGCAAGTCCAATTTAAAGAAGTGAAATCAAAATGTTGTTCAGAATATCTGACCTGCTATATTTATGCACATATAATTTGCCTTCCATAAAATGATTTGTAATCACCAAATAAACATAATCAACCTTTTTTGAGGATGTAGCCTGTTCTCAGGGGCAGCAGAGTTACTTGTGGAAAACATTGCCCTGAATTGCAGAATAAGAACGTAAGCTACAGAAGTCTTTATGGTTTGGAAGCATGCTAGTCTTTTAGGTACAAGGAGACTTAAAATAAGTTGGTTGTTCTACTTCAAAGTATGTTGGTTTATTGCATGAATTAGATGTTTGAAGAGTAATTGAAACATCACTATATCCTACTCTGAAAGTTCCTACTTAAGCTTTCAAATGCAGCAGCTAAAAAGGTCATTACCATTAGCTAATTTATGGCATCTAATGCTAGTCTCAACTGGCCAGGAGATAGGGTTTTAAAGAAGTGGGAGTGGGAATTAACTTTCCATCCATGCAGTCATAGGTTTGAGTCAACACAAGTTTCAAATGTTAATTGACATTGCAGGATCTGAATACAATCCACATCTTCAACTCACACTCTTCAATATAAGGTCAATAGATAATAAGATCACATCATCTGTAACTTTCCATTGTATTGTGAATAGCTGAAGGGATGATTTCACTTATCCAGTCCGGACATAACTTTCCCCAGCTGGTTAGTTGAGCCAGGAGCAAGATAGAACGAGGAATGGTAGGGCTGGTATTGTTATTTACTCTTTGCATGACTATAGCTTGTATAAGGTTGTGTCATGGAACAGGATTCCAGTGTGCGAGGGGCTGTACAAACACAGAACTAAAAGAAAATTCCTGCACTCAAAATCTTGCAATCTGAGACACGAGTGACTGGTGCCTCCTGAAACTGGGGGGAGCACCCGCAGAAGCCACTGATGGCAGCAGTCCTGTCGGGGAGGGCACCAGTCCTACTGACAACATCAGTGTTGGCCGTCGGGGGGGACACCGGCCGTGTCGGAGGGGCCACAGGCACCCCTGTGCACCCCCTACCAGTCACCTATGACCTGAGATAGGAGACAACAGCTGTTGAATACAGCTGCACCAGGGTGAACAATATCAGTCCAATAGACAGTATTAGTTATAAAGGTTCTTCTGCACCTCAAGGAATTGAAGTAACCAACCCCAAAGTTTGCTTCTCTTAAGTGACTGAGGTCAGTGTTAGAGTATATTGAGAACTGGGTTGGTGGGCTGACTGTAAGACCGGAATAAGCCTCACAGGGCTTACTGTATTAAGTAGAAGCGAGCCGTGGCAAATTCCCTTCTCTTTCGCTAACAAAAGATCAAACAAAACAAAATACCCTCTTGGTTCACATTTCCAGTCCTCAAATATTGTGCCAATGCTTAAATACCTTGAGTAGTTCACATACTAATTGGTTTTTTTCCAGCATATATTTATTACACAGAACAGTAATAGCTCAATAAATATTGTCAAGCCAAAGAGGTTGGAACTTATGCTTTAGGAAGTACCAATACATATTTCTGTTTTCACACCCTATCTTCCTTCAAAGGCCTCGTGAATTTTCTAGTTTTCTTCATTCCGACACAGCGTGCATTTTCATCCCTCATTTCCACTGGGTATTGACTATATGTAAACCAAAAGGCTTTGATTTACAAGTTCCTTCTTTGTACTTTCTATTATAATTCCCTTTTTAAAAAAAAAATATATTGCAGCTTCAAAACACATCACGACCAATTTGTGTTGTTTACCTTGTATTTTCTATAACTCTAAATTGGAGTCCCACAGAGTATATCCTGAGGACTAATATTAGTTTTCCACATGGCTTTGCTGCCCTCTAGTGTCATGAACCTAAGGCTAGCGAGCTCTCATTATGGAGAGAGGTTTCACACTGGTTAAACCAGAGATGCCCAGTGGTGGCCGCAGGCCTCACTCCCTGTAAGTCCAGGGTAAGAATAAAGTTCATATCTTGCAAAACATTTACAATTGATGAAGTTAACCAACAAGTGATTTGTCTTCTTTGATAGAAGACAGAGAACCATCAGCAAGGATCTGGTGGTGCCTTTTGATTCCTAATGAAGCTAAGTGTATGAAAACTATGGGTAACTTGAGTCCCTGACAAGCTGTCCAAGATAAATTGACTCCTGTGATGTGTTTCACTTCTTGTCCGCAAGACAAAACTCCTGAAATGCTAGTTTTTTAGCCTAAAATAGGCTTCATTAACCAGCAGGTAGGGAGGGGTTAGGTGTTCAACATCTGCAAGGTGGCCACCTTGAAATTATTTGGTTCAGTATCAATGCATAGGTCATGCTCATCATCAAGATTTCTTTGGATACCATAATTTAATTGGGAACCTGTTGCATCCAGGTGCCTGCCTCTCATAGCCAACTCCTCTTGAATATGAGATCCAGTTCCTCTTGTCAGTCCTATCTGCACCGAGTTTAAATACAGCCAAGGTCAAAAACTTTCCAGGGTATATTGGTTCTTTATCCCCACAATATATATGCCCCACTGAACAAGTCCTAGCTATCCTCAGAACAACTGTGACATTCCTCTGATCCTACAGAACTTCTGGATTTAATTTTCTATTAACTTTTATAGGATTGTTCAAAGCCCCTACAGAAAATAAGCTGGGTTCTATTTAATTCTTTTGGATTTTTCCATTAGCTCTGCAATTTAATAAAAACCCCACCTATTTTTAGTTTACCATTTCCATTTGTGACACATGGTGAGATAGATAACATTACCAAAACAGCGTTTGGCTTTCAACTGGTCATGTGGCGCCCCCTCTGAAATCAGCATCTAACGAGTAAACACCTGGCACTAAAAATAACTCTACTTCTTTTTTTGATGTGAAAGCTGCTCTCTGGAACATTAGCTTTTTTTTACTTCTCCAGTCCCTAGATGCATCCCTACGTGTTTGGTCTGTCGCAAATGACACCTCACCCACATTTTGTCACATTGCAAGTTGCTAGTGACTGATAAAGGAAGCGTATCTGGGATGGATTGCACAGATGCTATCAGCCTGTTTCTAATGGTGTGCTGATTTTATAGTAATGGGCTCTGCTAGCTTCAATGGGGTTTCTTATGCTTTGTGTCGGTGAGATCAAAACTGGATGTAAGGGGACAGGTTTCAAGAGCTCTGGCCGCATCTACATGAAACACTGACTGTGCAGTAGCTCGAGTCATTATTACCGTGCAGTAGCATCGCATGGCATGAAGCATGACAAGACGCTACTGCATAAGTAGTAAGGAGCTACTATGCAGTCGTCATCCCCTAAACGCCATTCGGTGATGCTACTGTGCAGTAGGGCTGTGCAAAGCTTCAGTCCCTGATTTCATTCAGCAAAGATTCGGCAGCCAAATCTCTGAATCCGAATCAAATCAGAGGACCCCTGAATCGGAACCCTCCAAATTGATTCAGAGAGATTCGGAAAGATTCGGCGATTTGGACACAGACACAGCTTTAAATGTTTTTTCTACATACCTCTAGGTACCAGGCGGCTTGTGAACACTGCAATGCTGGGGCGGATGAAGGGTCCCACAGGAGTGCAGGGGGCTCCCCAGCATGCTCGGCAGCAGACTCAGAAGTGGACCAGAAGCACTTCCAGTCCGCTTCTGGGTCCGCTGGGGAGCACGCTGGGCACCCCCCACCCTCCGCATGACCCAGCTTGGTGATCAGCTGTGGGTGTCTCCCTCCCCAACGCAGGAATCTCCAAATCAGCATCAAATCTTCAGGTTCAGCTGAATTGAATCGTGGACAGTGATCCAAATCAACAAATCGAATCACTGTCCCTGATTTCGGCCAAATCCAAATCAAGTAGGGCCCACTTAGCACACCCTTACTGTGCAGTAACTCCAGTTACTGCGTAGTCATTTAGTACTTGTGTGTGCAAGTGCAAAATGACTGCACAGTAACAACTGTGCAGTCAGCATCTCATATAGACACGGCCTCTGAGTAGCAGGCAACCCTTCTCATTGTGGAAAAGAGAGAAGCCGAGCCCAAGCTGCTGTTTTGCACCACTAATGAAGCCAATATCTTTTATTCCCATGACAACCATGGAATTTGGGGAGTGGAAAGAAGCCTGCCTGACTCTATCTTGGCAAGCCATGTCTGTAGGTAGGTCCCTGGAAATCACAGGCTCCTGCTTCAGTTTGTGCTGGCATTTAAGAGGTATACATGCACTGTGGATCTTTTTCATAGTCCTTCCCACAGCCGGGGCCGCTGGTCTTTCTCCTGCTGCTGCCATGAGAAATATTTCAGCTCTGCCACTGTTGGCAAAAGCAAGTGGCTCAGAGAAGAAGCAAGCTTTAAGTTGCAGTTCAGCTATTCCTAGATGTAATACCCAACAGAGCAAGACCAGAAAAATTAAAAATATGGAGATAAAGAGTGACATGAGGTACACTATTGGTTTGCCAAAGGTAGATTGTGCCATACTAACCTGATGTCTTTACAAGTAACTATTTTTTTAGGCAAGATAAATGTAAAGTTAACCTAAATGGACAGGAGTAAAGTACTTAATAGTAAAGTACCTAAGTGATTCTTAATCAAAATGACCAAACATGAACTAAGACAAAGCAGTTTTCCCAAAGAATAAGAATCACTTATTTACACATATATAGTCACGGTCCCTGTAGCGGGAGGGGTGATAGAAAGGGTTTTCTTTTTAAACCCCTTGGAGCAGGACCCTCTAGATGCCATGACAGAGTATTTAAGAGACAAGCAGAGAATTTCAGCACTACATGACCCTGCAAAAGGAATAATTAGAGACTCAATTTGCAAACTCTTATACGCCCTAAGGCTTTCTGAAAAATAAAAGCTTATCACTTATTTTCATAATCCCACCTCTATGACAAGAAACACCCAGGTGTAACCCATAAGAGAGGAAATAAGCAGGTCCTTGAGGCCCTTCAGAATTGACCTGATCCATTGTGGCTAAATTCTCTCAGGTAAGAGCCTTGGAAAATACCTCATTCTTTTCTCAGACTAGTAAACTACAGAGACTGCTCTGCCGTTTCTGTATCACGCTCACAAAATCACCCCTAACGACGTGCAAAATCAGCCACAAGATGCAACTGGAGTGCGAGGTGCGGCAATGACAAACCTGTTGGCATTCTACAGTGACTTGTCTAAGGCTGTGCAGGTACCTCTGTAGGCTTCGATGTAGACAGCCAAATTATCTGGCAGCTCCCTTACCCAATACCCCTGCAAAGAGAGAAGAAGAAGGAGACTGAGAGTTATAGGTTTAATATGTGTTTGGGCTGGTGAGGTGTCTCTGCCATTCATTCCCCCAGAGACAGTCGAATGGATCAAAAGAAACTTTAAGTCAATATGGAGTTTTCATTTAAAACAGTATGAAGTTGTTTATAAGGCCTTATTTTCCTGTGACAGATTTTAGTTCAATGCTATAGGAGAAAGAGCTCTATTGGTCATTAGCTTGCCAGTAGCACTTAATACACCACTTCAGGTTAATCCTAAAACAAACTCTGTTTTCCTATATATATCCAGTCTCAGGATATCTTGAATTTAGTTGTTTTGGTTTCTAGAGAGAAAATAAAATTGTATTTTTTATCACACAATTCTGAAAAACTAGGCTAGCAGCTAATGTAGAAGTAGCATTTCCTGCTGCCAAACTTGCTTTTTCCCTTGTTTTAAGTCTCCTTGGATTTTAAAGACTTAAAATGAAGTGGAATTTTCAGGGGATTAGAAGCAATACTGCCAAGCTCCTTGTCTCTCATCCTTTACACAAGGAGGTCCGGCTACGTCATGCTGGCATGCCAGACAATGGCTAAAGTGTCATCCTGAGTATGATCTAAATGCATCACATTTTTTCCCCACCAGCATCATCAAGACACCCTGTTCATGCTGACGATGAACTTTCTCCACCAACTGGGAGTGACTTGTGGTCTTCTACAGCAAGACATCAAGGAACAAGAACAAGAATCTGAAGAAATAAGCAGAAAACTACCAGTCAGTCAATGGCCCCTTTTCAGATTGACCTCATTTTTTTTTTTTCCCTACAAAACCCAAAAATTCAGTCTCACAGTCCTAATCTCAGGACTGGAACATTCCCAAACAATTGTTCCATTCTCTTACTTTTATCCTTCCTTTAACTTCTAGAGTGGGGGTTGGATTAATTCCTGTGAACTTTCTATACTCATGGCCAACACAAGGATGTTCTAGACTTGTAGCAAGCTTTCCTAATTGGAAAACAAATGACAACCATTGCTGTTATTTCCCACTCAAGGATATTCACACCCCATCACCCTTTATTTTTTAATCTTTAATGGTGGTGCATTATCTGTCTCTTTCCATGATTATTACTCATCATTAGCAGCTGTTCTGTCACAGTCTGCAAATTATTTTGTTGCTCTTTCCCTTACATTGAACTTATATTCAAGATCAATGCAATCGCTTGACAGTTTGACAGGGCTATCCATTGTCACAGTGATTAATTAAGCTGTGTGATCTTTTAGAACTGTGAGGTTGTGCTGTAGGAGCACTTATCTGCCATTGAATGCACAATTACATTTTTTCCCTGAAATTAAAATTCTGTGCTTAAAAGGGAAGTTTAAGTTCAGCTGTCTTTAGTCAATCTCTCTAACTTAAAAATAAATAAAATCACGGACTATAAAAAGCCAGCTTATGCAAATAACCATCTTCTAAGGCTCAGCTTCCAGGTTATCAAGTGACAGTAGTTCATGACTTCAGCTCTTATAGCAACTTCAAGTTATGGCTGGAGGTTATCTTGTAGATGCAGGAGCAAACCTATTTCAGTGCATCCACTGGGAGTGTCTCTAGGGGTGGCTAACACCCAAGCAGGTGATCCCTAGATTCTCCCCAAACTTGGGATGCCATAAAAGTTCAGAGAGCTCCTGCTGCTGAGCGACCAAGCACATGTGTAGCTCCTGCAGTGATGGGGAGCCAGGCAGTTCAGCCGAGACACCGACCACTACTTTTTTACCCAGCAAGGGCAGGGAAGGGCCAGTTCTCACCGGGTAGCATGAAGCCAGAGGGAGTGGAGCAGAGCAGTGTGCGGCACCAATGCCACACTTTGTGAGCACCTGCACACTGGAGATTAAGAAGCAGGTGGATTGTGATGTCATAAACCCACTGCTGGAGCTTAAAGGATCAGGAATGCTGGTCAGCTGAGGAGGAGAGAGCCATATGCCTGCAGAGCTCACCCTAGCAGAGAGCAGGGTAAGTTGCTGTGCTGGGTCTCCAGCCATCTGGTGGTTCAAGACAAGGGAGCAGAAAACTCTGCATGGAAGCCTGTGCCCAGGGGTCAGAAGATGAAGGTCCCAGAAGAGGACACAGGGAAATCCTCGTGCCAAAGTCCAGAGGACAAACACTCCACAGAAGGATAAAGTAAAGAAAAAACAAAGAAAAAGTGGGAAAAACGTGGAGTAGAAGTACCAGCTCTTGGGATGAACAAGATCTCTAATATTAAACAAAGCAGGACAATTGAAGATAAAGAGAGACAACCCTGTGCTGTGGGCATAGTTGATGTGGAGTGAATTCTCCTAACAATTCATTAATGATCTTAATGTGACAGAAGCAAGGAAGCTGATGCATTGATCATTGCATTTTCAGTTGGGATTCTTATTTATTGTATCGCCTATAAATTGATTGCAATTTTATTTGCATGGCCATGAATTAATTGAGCGAGCAGGGCAATTCAGAACTATTTCTAGGGATAGGATGAACTAAGCCATCAAGCACCCAGGTACCTGAGATTAATTTATAAGTATACTTCTTTCCCCCCTGACACAAACGGAACAGAGAGAAAATTAAGGGCAAAGGAAGAACCAGATACTGCCTGCTCACAATTTGCAACAACTGGATCCATCATAATCTGAGTTGGAGAGTGGATGGGGTGTAGGGGAGGCTGAGTCCCAAGGAACACCATCAATGGGAAAATGCTCATGATAGTCTTTACCAGCACAGGAACCTCCCTTTTCTTTATTCCTTCTTTTTGAGATCAAGACGTGGCAGGCTAGTTATGGGAGACTTATCATGAGCGGGTAGCCCAAAGTACCCAGACGTCGATTACAGAAGGCTGTTAGAACACAACTACTCAGTCCAAGTGTGTAAGACACCTGCCGTTTTGTCTCATATGGGTACAGCTCCCTTCTGGGTGAACTACACTGTTGCAGAAATTAACACCACTATTGACGTATAAATACAAATTCTTCTCAGGTTAGCACAGTGAGACCATAGACTTTTAATGCTGCTGATACAGTCAGTCAGACAGGGCAGGGAAAAGAAAAGGTGCCTGAAGCCTACGTACAAACACTTTTGCTGCAACCCAGCATAAGGTGAAGTTTAAACTTCAAAGTGGAATAACAACAGCCTTTCAGAGTGACCAGGAACACACACAGCCTGGAGACCCTTTCACTAGGGCAGTCTGCTGTATGTAGGAATTGGGGAATAGGCCCACTGAAGGATGCTCAAATTACTTTAATGAGTACAACTCAATTCCTATACCTCCAGAGCTCTGGCAAGGTGCCTTTACCCCGTGTCATTACACCACTGAGCAAAAGCACACATCAAGTTTCAACATATTCCATTTGAATAGGGTTGAGATTTTTAGCCAGTTAAATGACCTAGAAAAAGGAGGACTTGGTGCATTTTTTTAAGTGCAGGAGCTAACAGACTACATGGGAAAAAAAAATTCCAAAAATATAGTGACATTAAAAACCATTGCTCCTTTCTTAACAGTGAATCTTTACATGCAAGCATGACTTAATTGGTCATCAGAGCTGTCTTGTAGTAGCTGCATGTGACAGCTTTGCTTAAGAAGGGTTGTTATAGCCAACAGAGCTGAAGTGCTTGGGTAATTGCACGTGGAGCAAAGTAAGCACTTTTTGAATATCAGGAAGAAAAACATAGTTAATTTGGGGTTGTTTCGGATGTTGGTTTTATGGTACTTAAAAGAATAATTAAAAAGCTCATAGCTGTACAGCTAACTGCTCTGACTCCAGCACAAAGCATCAGATGGTGCCAATTTCTTGTTTCATTTTAACACATTTCCCTATATTCTTCTAGCTATTCATATCCCTGATGTTAAATAGAATCATGGCAATTTTGACACCCAATTGAAGAAAGCTTATTTTTCAAAACTGTTGCTTAATGACCCCTGCAATATCATGCTTAAATATATAAAGAGTGATAAAGTAGTCTTAAAAGGCATTGTGTTTATGGCCCACCGTTTTGAAATGTCTGTTTTTAACAGAACAAAGTGAGGAAAGAAAGCAGCAGAGGGCACTGCTGACACACAGATGACTTGAAGTTCAAAATTATTTCTTAGAGTGATATCTTTCATTGGACCAACTGTATAGTTGGGATAGAGATAGACAAGCTTTCAAACGCAAGGCATTCTTTTTCAGATCTCAAATACATTCAGATCCACTTTAAAAAACGGGAGTCTCTAACTGGTTACAACTAGTGGAGGATAACAAATACTTTCTCTGAATACTCAGCAAAACTCACAATTTGTCTTTAAACCTTAATGTACTTGATTGTCCACTGACTTTAGTCACAGAAAGACCAAGTAACAGATGTTCAGAGTCCTGGATTCTGACTCGTCTTGTTCTAAGTTTTAATACCCTGTCCTTTGTCATGGTGTCTGAGGATTAGATGTACAAATGAAATTATGTGATTGAAAGGAAATGCAGATCCGCCGAGCTCCTACTTGCCAGCCATCTATGCCCAGTGGTACCTAAGAACCACGGAGTATGCATTTCTGGCAGAATGGCTGCAATGGGGTTACCTTCATATAGCCACTGCTAGGTGCTTATGCTGTAAACCTGTCAGGATTTACAGACCATTTTTGCTTATGGGGTTCAATCTGGCAGATGTTCTCAGAACAGGCCAAGTTTCCTGTCTCAAACAGAGCCAAAAGAGGTACTGACCTGGCTTATCTCTACCTTTTGGGGCACTCCTCCAGGTCACAGACACCCAAATTCAATTCCTTCTTGTGCCTTGGGGAACTTGTACTTGTGACTCAAGTTGGTAGGCTAACCACTAAGCCATATGGTATTCAGCCCACACATTTGTAAACCCTGTTTTAATGCCTCTAATTCTCCTCATACATTGTGGATTCTAAGAGGAAGGAAGATATCTAAAATGTAGGGGTCTGGAAGAAGTAGGCATTTGGGCCTCTTTTCCTGGCTCTAAATACACATTCAATAGTGTATTGGACCAAGTCTGGTCCTGTCTTACACCTTTACGGTTGGTTTGTAAGTGAGAGCTCCATCTGCCCCTCAGTGGTCATTCAAATAAAGGGCCTCAGCCAGAAGGAATACACCTGGGATGACCAGGGAGAATTCACAGCTTTTCTTGGAATCATGTCCAGAAGGAAATGTCAGCCAAAGTCCTTGCTTTGAGTGATGAAGATCACAAGGACTTTCCCTTGGTGACCGATCCAAATGTATAAAGGGCATAGACTTTGAAGTCTCTTTTTCATTCACAAAATCCCTTTAGATCTTTAGTGAATTCCAGTCATCACTTCAACTCTGACTACGTTGAGTCACTGAGGGGCACACTGCGGCAGGCATGCAGGGGGAATAGCACTGCATGGTTCCTATTATCGTAATGAGTCTCATAGCTCTATCCCTGCATGCCACACTGAAATGTACCTCTTCGAAAATGACCTGACCCCAGATCTTGTTCATACAAATGCTATGTTAAAAGAACCATTTACCAGCAGCTATATTTTCGTCTTGATGTGAAACCCCTGACCTGGACTCCTCAGAGGATTATGAAGCCAGTTTAGAATCTTTAGTACGTCCAGCATCTCGTATTGCTGCTTGAATAACTGACTTTCCTGAACGATATCATTGATTTACTCCACTGGGCAGTCATGTAAGAATGATGCAAATGTCTCCAGAGGCTTAGGTGAAGCCCTTGTAAAAACTCCAGGATAGCTTCCTCTATCTCCTTACTCTTTAACAGTCCCCTTGTTTATTTTGCATGGTAATCCCTATAGCCTATGACTACATTTCTGTTCTCTTATCCTAACTCTAGTGCTATGCTTCCTTTTGTTAGCCGATGTGATAACACAACTACTTCCACCATATAGTATCATCTTTATGAGCAGGCTGAAGGCTCTTGGTTCTCTTCTCTTTGTGGTCAGCTCGAATGCATTAATGCTATCCACAAAAGATGTCTCCATTGACACCTCCAGAACTGACAACAGCTGGAAGCCTTGTTAGCTGTTCTATTGTACAATGCTCCTGCCTAAATATTTCAGTCATTTTGGACTGCATGGGTTGGTGTAGCAATCAGCACAACAGAAATGCCTGCATATCGTTAAAACAATATTTATTTCTATGTATAACTTAAAACAGCAACATGTGAAGCTCCACAGCACAGAATCATGCAGTTAATTTGGATAAGCTGACTTAAGGTGGGTTTCTGTTCTTAGCTTTATGAAAGGGATTTGTCCATACAAATTAGAGCATTTGGGTACATAATAGGGCTCTGCAAAGCTTCGGTCACTGATTCTATTCGGCTGATTGGCTGAATCTCCAAATCCGAATCGAATCAAGAGGCCCTTTAATCTCTCCGAATCGAATCAGGACCCTCCAAATTAATTTGGAGAAATTCAGGAAGATTCAATGATTCGGACATAGACACAACTTTAAATGTTTTTTTCTACATATCTCAAGGAACCAGGTGTCTCGTGAATGCTGAGATGCTGGGACAGATGCAGCATCCCATGGGAGCACGGGGTGGGGAGTCCCCAGTGCACTCAGCAGTGGACCAGAAGCACTTCCGGTCTGCTTCCAGGTCCACCGGAGAGTGTGCGAGGGACCCCTCACCTGCCCCCTGGCTCAGTGACTGGTGCCTCCTGGGTCTGGGGGGCACCTGGGGTCACCCTGCAGTCAATCACTGAGCCAGGGGGCATGGGGGACTCCCCTGTGTTCTCGGTGGCGGACCCGGAAGTGGACCCGAAGTACTTCTGTGGAACGCTCCATCCGCCCCAGCATCTCAGGGTATACAAGCCATGCCTGGTACCTCAAGGTATGTAGAAAAAACATTTAAAGCTGTATCTATGGCCGAATTGCTGATTCTCTGAATCAGCACCGAATCTTCAGATTCAGATTCGGCCAAATCAAATCAGGACAGTGATCTGAATCAACTAATCAAATCACTGTCCCCGATTAGGGCTGAATCTGAATCAAATATGGCCTGTTTCTTACACCCTTAGGACATAACCATATAGGGGCTTGTTTTTAAAAATCCCTGAAATCTAAGTCCTTTCACAAATGTTTCCCCATCTAAAAGTGCGTTTTGCATAAGTGGGCAGTGTTAAAAGCTGTTTGGGTCAATGGCCATCTGAGTTGCTGACATAAATTCAATGGTAATAGTCATTACAAAAGGCCTTACCATAAATCAAAGACCACTTCTTTGAATAAATGCCCAATACATGTAAATGAATTTATATATAGTCTATTGGCATGTGAGCTTTGACCTCTGCCGCTTTAAGAATTGGGTCCATAGCATCTGCAAACACATCCCAGATGCTGCATTCATCTCTCCTCTATATCTTTACCTTCTGTCAAGCAGATTCTTTTGTTCTGGTTTTTAATAATTCTTCCTCTGGTGATGGATGGGATAAATCAGTGTATTCTGAAACTGGAACTTAGTGTAATCTAAACTTCCAAAAAAGACGTAATGCAAGTCCAGGTCAGAAGTAGCTAATAATGCTTAATTTAGAAATGAAATCTGTTAGTACATGGACAAATAGACTGCTTCTTTAGAGCAGTTGATACTAGAGGAGAAATGTTTGGAAGCTAGAGAGCAGCAGAATACCAAAAAAGGCAGGAAGGATCCGAAAGTCAGTGTTCAATGGGAGAAGAGTAGGATTAGAGAGCAAGGGGTAAGCACTGCAGTTAAGAATTAATGAGCCAACAATGCTATCCTCAATCTGGAGCTGTAATATATAGAAAATAGTCTATTTCTAATTATGTCTCTTTTCCCCGCCTTGCTCTCAGATTTAACCTCCCACTGAAATAGAAGAATTTTGCATACCTGGGTAAAATGGATGAGACTGCATTCACCGGCAACATGTTGGTTAAATCCTAAAGAAAGCTCCAAGATATGGATGGACGCAAGCTCCAAAACTAAATTTCACAAACTTAAAAATATAGGGTCTCTACTTATGATCTTGATTTGATTTTTTCCCAGTTTGGTTAAAATTATTCTGTACTTAATTTTATTAAAAGAATAAAATCTCCAGGGCTAGAGGGAAGTGCCCTCAAATCCCTAATGCAGTGGTTCTCAACCTATTTGCCATAGAGAGCCACATTTGCAGCTCTCAATGTGCTGCCGGCCCCATGCACGCAACTTATTTTCTGTGTAGCAATTTAAAAATGTTTTGTATCTGTTATCTGACAGTAATGCAATACAAATCGATATTGTGTAGTAAGTCTCATTTCTACACTGTCAAATGTCTTTCCTTTTTTTAACAGGATGTCACATGGGCCGGGCCATATGCGGCAACCGTGGCAGGTTGAGAACCATTAATGCATCCAAGATGCCCTTAGCAAAACTCTGGAAAGGATGGTGATTCAAAAGTGGCTTTTAGTCATATTTTCTCTCATTCATCTTGAAGCTGCCTTAGTTCCCATCATTAGTGGAGCCTGAAAGCTGCTCTAAATTATATCAACTACCTACCTCCAATAGGGTACTTTCAAGCAACTAAGGTATGGATTAAAAGCAAGGGAACCTTGCCCCAGTAGAGAGGCCTACAAGGGACAATGGTGTGAGATCATGTTTTTTGAGTTCTGGAGAACCCCTACCAAAGGTTAGTAGAAAAATAGAAAAAAACCCTTAACGTTTTTGAGGGAAATGTCTTAGGTTTTTTTGACATTTATTATGTATGTGCATTTACCATGTTGTGCTTGTAAGCTTTTGAGGTGAGTCACCTTAAAAAGAAAAAGAAAAAAAACTTAGTGTCTAGAACAGCACTGACTATATATGGTTGTTTAATTTGGTATAAGTGATATAGAGGTTGCTATGGTTCCTTGGTTACTAGCAAGATGTGTGTAAATTGTGTACTGCATGGCAATGCTATGAATATTGTCCATCTTTAGCTTCTACTCCTACACACAGAATGGTTCCTCTACTCACTAGCTCCCATTCTAGGCAAGAGTTTCTCAACTTCATATATTATTTCACTCCATCTGTTTTCTGCCTTCTCAAATAACAACAACAACAACAAAAACCTACCCAAAAAAATGAAAAATGTGGACAATTCCTTTAAGTGAATACACTTATTGAAATATGCCCTCTCCTCCTCTCAAGCCAGACACAATACAGAGGATCACCAGAAACACGGAGGCAAGACATACATCTAAAATGAAGGAGGTGCACAATTTATTCAAGGCAATATTTCAGAATCTTAGAGACATTCATAAAGCATCTTCAGGAAGCTGACTTCTCCTGTGAAAAAAACATCTTTTCCTCTGAACATTAGGGCTCAGTCTTGCTGTCTTTAAAATCCAAGTAAAAAAAAGTTCATATGCTTCAGTGGAAAAAGGATTGGGACCTGGATCCGATATGCTGTAGAATGGCTTCACTGAAAAACCCACAAATTAGAGACTTCACCTAATAAAAACCAGAAATGTGTGGTGAATCTGGCCTGCAACAGTGCTTCTATCTTGAATGTACCAGAGAGTATAGAAGAAGGCCAAAGCTCTTCTCTGTCATTTGATATATTGATGTTTATCTTGCTGGGATCCTATGACCCCAGCTGACTTCCTGCCCTTTGGGCAGGGGGCTGGACTCGATGATCTTCCGAGGTCCCTTCCAGCCCTGATGTCTATGAAATCTATGAAATCTATATTGTGTGTCCAGGGGGGTTAGTTTGGGGTTTTTTTCCTGTTTCATTCTTTAACTTCAATACAGCAAAACAATATTGGGGAGACACCAGGAAAGAGAGAATTGGGCTCTTGGTAACTCAACCTGTTCTCTCTGGGGCTAAGCCCCAAATGCTCTGACTAGCAGTAGGTGCAAGGATTTTAGTTCTGAAAAGTTTCCTCGAGCACTCTTCAGGCTGTCTTTCTTCCTAGCTGAAGGAAGCATAAAAATATCTTTGTAACACATAGACAGAAGTGAAACTCAGAGCACAGACCATTTCAAGTCATCACAACCACAACACCACTTGCTAAAAAATCAAATAGTCTAAGAGGATTGCCAAAGTCTATTTTCACTAAATCAGCAGCTAAATCAATGCAGTGTTGTTTGGTGGGGTATTAAAAACATGTATTGCAACTGAGCTTTCAAAGCATGTATTTACATATTCTTTTCTCTGTCATGATAGGAACTCAATATTATTTGTACTCGAACCCTCCAGAGGATCCTTTATGGACATGTCTCTGTGTATTCATTAAGCCAGAAGGGACAAATGTAATAATGTAGCCTGACCTCCTGGGGGAGAAAAAAAAAAGGGGGGGGGGGAATATAAATGCCACCCTGTTGCATCAAGCCTTTAACTTGCAACAGCATGTAATTATTGATCCCATTTTTCTATGGGAATATGTTAGCAGTGACACAGTACCTTTAAGCAGGCAACAGAGGAAAGCAGAACTTGGGGCCAGCTGCACTAATGTCAATAAGAATCTAGCTATAACTTTTCATACAAGTCTGGATTTCACTCTTAACCTTAAATCTTATAAGTTAATCACCCTTCCAGCTCACTTTTTTAAAGGTTAAAACAATCCATTCCTTTCTATTGCTGGAAACTGGATTATCATTATCACTTTAGAAAGCTGTTGAATTTCAAAATATGACTAAGTGTGTATTTAGGGCAAGTGGAAGCCTTTTTTTTTTCATTTGAAAGGTTAAAATTTCCATCACAGTATCAAACTTTCAGCTCATGGCAGTACCGATATATAATTGTACATGAGCCCCAGAGGAGGCACTGTGCACTAACCAAGACTGTTAATCTCTACATTTTGACGTAGTGAAATAGTGAGCTTGTGAACTGTTGAGAGAGGTATTGTTTTGCCATGGGTATATAACAGTAAAAAACGGTATTTCCATATTAGTTCTACCTAGCTGTCTTCAAAAAACCTTTCTATTGCAGATAACTGTTTTAAAAAGTAGTCGCAATAGATGTATGAAGAGGGCAAATGCAATCCCATTAAGGAGTTTGAGGTCAAGTTTTATTACAAAGCCAAGCAAAATGTAATTGGTCGAATAAAAGATATCACATTTACCCAAAGAACCTTGTAAGCAAAATCTGAAGATTTCATAATATTCGAAAGGAACACCCCCAATGGTTCATGTCTGGTCACTCAAAACATTTAATGTTGGCAATACTGAAATAGGATATTCTGAAGTTTTTACTGAAATTTATAAATAAACAATTGATTTTTAAAAGAAATTCCCACCTAAACCCACCCATTTTTACCAAGCATTTTAATCCAGATATTCAGACAGAACCACATATTCTGACACAATAAAAGTCAATCTGAAGGACTGTCAACTAGTTCCAAAGGCAACTTGGATTACTATAGATAAGAGAGTGGAGAGCTATTTAAACAGAAAATGTGGAGGGCTAAAATGCTACTGAAATAGGAGATAAGCCAATTTTTTCTTTTGTCCATATTTGATTGCTAGCATGTTTGTGTATTGTGACTGAGTTTTCACTTAAAATCTATGTGATAAAGCTACAGATGGAGAGAGGAGCAAAACTCAGAGATTTTTTACACTATTTTTTGTAAATATATCAAGCCGGGAAAGTAGGAGGAACCCATTTAACTAGCATATCAAATATATTCACAGACTGCAAAAATACTGTAGTCTAGAAGCAATTCATTGCTGATGTCATGGGACGCTGGGTGGACAGGACGAGATCAGGGATATTACTAAGCTAGCCAATGCCTCCCTTAATACTAACCTGGCCTTCTTCCAAGGAAACTCTTCCAGCTGCTTCATCTCAAGGCCAATTTAATGCTCCAAGCAAATCTGTATTTGAAGTATTCTCAGTACAGGGCTGACATGAGAGGACTGAGTGTATCATCAGCACCATTGCCAAACTGTCTGAGAACAATCTGGATGTTGCTCAGCAGGCATGTTTTTCAAGGCTTCTGAATGCTACGGGCACTTTGGAAAGGGGGCATCACTCTTCTGCTGTTTACTTTCATCTTGGGATGTTCCCCGGTACAGACGGCAAGGTTGTGCTATATGAGATATTAGGAAGCAGATGGGACTAGAAAGGAGGCCACTCTGGTCGTCTCTTGTGGTTGAGTCCTAATGTGGTGTTCCAGCCAAAATGTCTTTGTTGAAGGACACTTGCTTTATTCCTCAGATTTTGTTCCAGGAAAAAACAGGTGAGCAAAGACAATAGTCTAACCGTAGCCAAGCAACACATCCCCGTTTACCTGCTGTAAGGATAAAAACACGTCTTAAAAAGTCTCTTGCGGTAAATAAACTGGTTATTTTATCATGCGGTCGTTCTTGTGTTCATTATTGCAGTTTGGGTCATCTGAAGAGCGAATAGCACAGCAAGAGTAGAGCAATTGCAGACAAGTGAACTATGAACACGTGCCCTTATGGAGAGGGGATGTATGGGAGGTTTGTGAATTAAATTGCCTTAAGAGGTGAATACCATGCTAAGAAACTTCCAAGGAGAAAGCCCCTGAGTTCTCATTTCTATCCTGAAATACATCATTGATGGACTAATTAAAACAGTAGCAAGCTGAAATTCTTCATTCTCATTGCTGCCCAATTGAATGCATGCCTATGACATTTATTCATTGTGTCACTTATTAGTACTTTGGGATCTGCTTCATTTCACAAGCAAGTCCTTTGGCAGCTGCATCAAATTGTTAAATCTCACTGTGTGGCATTAGTGATCCTGTCCACCACACTTGCCGGCTCTTACTCCATAGTCTGAAGTTAAGGTCACAGAGCTATGCTTCATATGTCAACGGGCTGAAACAATATGCTTTTTATAATCCCCTATGACAAAACATGCATTCATTCATAGTTTGTATACTAAGGCACAGAGGGAAAATACTGGGGTTCATTTATAGGACAAATAAAACATCACAGATACAGCCCAAATCTAGTTCATTCATCTGGGTTATGACATCCTGAAATGTCCTGGGAGGTGACATTGCTGCGCCTCCTTCTTATGCGGTAGGTGTTGGCTGAGCTCAGCAAAAAGCTGCCTCCAGGATGAAAAAAATTAATTATCCATTTTGAGTTTTTTAATCAGGTCCTCAGCTGGTGGAGATGACCCTAGTTGAGATCCGACCCTCTCTATGCCCTCAGTTACTTCCTGGGGGGAGAAGGAAAATGTAAGATTAATTAGAGGTTGAGGGGATTAGAAAAACCTTCAGAGGTGTCTGGAGCAGGAATTCTGCTGATATTGTGACTAGAGACAATTTAAGAGCAAAATGAGTTGTAGTGACTCTTTTTTTCTAAAGTGCTTTCATTTCCATCCACTACAGATGCATCTGGAAACATGGCTCATGGTACTAAAATCTTTTTTTTTCCCCAATAGCAGCATTAATAGCTGCAAAATGTAAATGCAGATGAGAACATTACCCATCCTAATTGTTCTCCGTATTTGAAACTCAACATTGGTTGGGAGCCTTGTGAGTAGAAAATGGGTTGCACTGAGACACTTTGTGATGGTAAATGCCGCCAGTGGAATTATTTCTCACTAATTCCTCTGCAATGTTTTTGTATTACTCTATATAACTTAACTCATCCTTAGGTGCCACCACTTAAGCAGAAGAGACAATTATTTTTTACAACATTATATTGGGAAAGATTTTATACAGTATTAGACTGAACCACCATCGAGTAGTGATGTTACTTAGAGCGGGTAAGAATGCAAACATTTTGCTTTGCAGGTAATCACTGTACCTGGAAAAGTATATTTGCTAGATATTATAGAAATAGTTTTTTGAATTATAAGGTTGCTACTGTTTCTGCAGCATCTTTTAGTAATGCCTACTTTGCCAATTTATACTTTTCATATTAATTTTTTTGGTAAACCTAAGCCACAGGTACCCGAAGCAGTCATTTATATAGTTTGTACCATTGAATCAACTGAGCTCTTTCACAATCAAGGGATCTCAAAGTGCATTATACTTCATACCAAAAGAAACAAAGACTCTCAACACAAGCAGAGATTCATGACATTTTACAAAAGAATTTAAAATGATTGCTTTTTCATTTCTGCATGGTCGGGAAAAGAGATGTGAAAATATTTTTCTCGGATGAATGCCCTGTCTCCTTCTTGGCACTTAAGACTGCAGGATTGTAATGGTACTCAAGGAGAAGTTTCTTTGCTCAACTATTATAATAGTAAAAAAATCTCCTCGGTTGATACCTGTGCATAGCTAGTGAAAAACTGCTAATGCTGACCCATGTTCAGAGTTACATGCAATATAAGTTAGTTTGGGGTTGATATGATCATTTGTATATTTACTCCATGACAGATATTGAATTTCAGACTTCCCTGGTGTGGGAATAATTTAGTAAGGCCTGAATTTGTTAGTTGTCAGGTGAAAGACCTGTCTTCTTTGCCAGGAAGTTTCTGGGGCACAGAGAAGGACTGAGAAGAAGTGTGAAGGTAACGGAAAGGTCTTCACTTCCACACCACTGTCACTTGTGGGATTATATAGACTCTGTATGGCCCAGAGCGCCATGAGAGTAAATTATTCATGTATTTTAATGTGGAAATAAGTTTGGGATTGCCAAATTTCTTTAATCCCCAAATCCCCATCCAAAATGAGTTCCTTTGATATGCCTCCTCTATGTTAACAATTGTACCACTGCCAGGCGTCACTTGGCACATTGCAATTTCCAGTTCATTTGTTGCAAATAAAATTTGGGCCTGCTGAAAATCTGCTGGAATGCTTCAAATGAAGATACAGTCATCGCCGTTGCTCCCCCTCATTTTTGATTACATCAATTCCTCAGCTGCCTTCAACAACCAGAAAAAAATAATAACTATACGAAGTGACCAGCTGGAGACAAGTCTAAAATGTTGCAAGTTTAATCCTATAACGAGCGAGGTCTCTTCCAGCTGAGATATATCCCCAAGTGCAATATTATGTAAGCAATATAAATGGCTACCAGTATTTTTTTTCCCTTTGTTACCCCAGAGTACACCTGGACTAATTACATTAAAGTTAATATACTTGCACCACTGTCAAATTGATATAGAGAGAACAAGATCAGGTGTCTACCTACTGCCCTTTTAAATTGAATATATCAGCTACCGTGGAGATCTAACAGTTGGCTAACATGTTTGTTGTTTAGTGTTCAATTCCTGTTGAGATTAACGTTGGTTTCCATAATAGAGAAAAGCCATTTTTGTTCTTTCCCCAAAAGAGCATGACTCCTATTGTAATATTCTTTCCAAAAGGCCTAGTCCTGGATGGGAATCAGGAAGTGTCTCCCTGACGGATGCGGACTTGTGTGATCTTACACTAGTCACTCCCCCTCTGTGCCCTTCTCTATATTCCCCATGGAAAGTGGAAATGATGCTCACCTTCCTTAGGGCCAAATTCTGTTTTCCCTTCCTCAGACAGTAGTATCTTCCTCTGAATAACCCCACTGACTTCAGTGGTTTGTCAAATGAGGCTGGGTCATGCATTGGTTGTCTGAACCATACCTTCACTACTCCTGGAACAGCCTTGCAGGGGGATTATGATTCACTCACTTTATCATAGTATCATAGTACTTAGGGTCGGAAGAGACCTAAACAGATCAAGTCCAACCCCTGCCCCGGGCAGGAATGGATGCTGGGATCATAATACCCCAGGCAAATATCTGTCCAGCCTTCTCTTGAAGACCCCCAAGGTAGGAGAGAGTACCACCTCACTTGGGAGCCCATTCTGGTCTTTGCACTGTCCTTGGGAGGAATTCGACTGCCTGACACACGAATGTAACTAGGTCAGCACGTATCTTGACAGTGCAATTGATGTCCTATCGTCTTTCCATGTATGAAGTAAGTAGGAAGCAGCATGGCACACCAACACAAGGAAGTAAAGGTATGTCTTATACCTGCTCCACTCCTACTGAAAAGAAGACAGGCCCTTCAGTGAGCACACTAAACAGAAAGAAGACTAAATAATGCTTCCAGGTATTTACCCAGTAAACATGGTTGTACTATGACAGCTTATGTCATGTGAATGATTAATTGCTCAGGAAGTGTTCATTATTTTTTAAAAATCAGTTTCCCAGAATGGCCAAGTAATTCATGAGTGAATTATTCCATGAGTGAAACCTAGGAAACATATGCAATTAGCTTAGACATAAAATACAGCCTTTTTTCATAGCAGCATTTGTACAATTTCTCCATCAGGAAAAAAAAAAGAGCCCCAAACCTTCTGTACTTTGTTTGTCAATTAGCCAATTAATGTCATATTAAGATGTTCTGCTGTCAGGGCTTTTTTCTCCACATTGCTGCGCTGAAGAACTAATTGAAAGAAAATCAACAGAGCAGCTTTCTGTCAAAAAGTGCAGTTTTGTCAAATGGAAAACACTTCTCAGCGATGTGTCCTTTTCAATCACTTTTTTTTGCGGGGGGAAGAGGGAGAGGAAAAGATTTGAGGGCCAAAGGGGTGGCAGGGAAGACAGTAGAGTTGAAATCATTTGTTCTAACAAAGTATAAACACTGGTTTGATTTTCTGCTAGACTTTTTTCTATGTAGACGTAATTAATATCGGCCAAATAGAATTTGAGAATCCTGTGTTTGTTTTGTTGTTTTTGTTGGTTTGTTTCTTTGCTGTATTTTGGTTGGATTTTTGAGAGAGAAACCTTGGGATTTGGGCTTTTTGTTCTGAGGGGAAACAGCTTTTATCAAAACATTGGAATTCCCTGCGAACAGCTATTCCCATCAGGGTCCCCTGGATCTCTTCATTGAAGATGTTAATCCTCTAATCCTACATAACTGCATTTGATCTATTTGTAATTATGCTGTCAGCTCTACTTGAGGTGTCCCAGCCGGATGCTCCCCAGGATCCATGTGCTTGTAAGCTACAGGGTTATTGGTGTAGGCGTGTTGGTCTAAGGACACAGGCAGACAAGGTTCTTTGGGTAAACGTGATATCTTTTATTAGACCAACTAAATAGTTGGAAAATTGTCCTTTGCAAGCTTTTGGGCACAAACACCCTTCTTCAGGCAGAGGGAGAGTCTGCTGGTGTTATGCGTTCTCCATAACTCTCCCTCTGCCTGAAGAAGGGTGTTTGTGCCCAGAAGCTTGCAAAGAACAATTTGTCTGATTATTTAGTAGGCCTAATAAAATATAATCACATTTACCAAAGAACCTTGTCTGCTTTTCTTTGGATTCTAGTCTCACTCATTGAGGGTAGATTTAGACCAGGGAGGCACCATGCCCTGACCTCAACACCCCAAGCCCACTACATCTGCACACTTTCAAAGCACTGTCACAGCGTAGGCATGCCCTGTGGCTGTCAGGCATCTCTTCTTGGGAGTGGGATCCTAGCATTCAACTGTCCTAGGTCCCAGAATGGTACAGAGCCCATAGAGACATGGCAGCTGCTAAATCCAGCTGTCTCTAGTACTCCATCACCCTCAGTATGCTGATTGATATGTCAGCCCTTTGGGGATATGTGCTGATTGATGCCATAAAATTCATTTTCAGAAGAGATTTTCAATCCATTCTTTATCTCCTTTAGAAAACACATGAGAGAGAAAGATCCATGGACAATTAGAAATCTCTGAAACCCTTTTCCGGCCTATTTCCTCATCCTTTGAAACACCTTTCAGGATTTGGCCATTGTCATTTCTGGGTTCTAGATCCCCTCTGCCTCGACATTAGGAAAAGCTACCCTTATAATATTCCGTGCAAAAAAGTTACAAGATCTGGCAATTCTGAGACCATGCCTTGCCATTGCATTTTTGGATCCTGCCTGTAAAGACCAAGGAACAGTGTAACAGAGAGCCAAAGGCTTCTATTACTTTAAGGGTGAAGGAGCAATAGAGAGAGCCTCAGGCAGGGAAAGCTACCTATTATAGGCTGCCAAGGAACAGCTGGGTTACCAAACATCCGTCCTGTTTTTGGATCCTCCAATCTCTGTCCTGGCAGGTTTTTGAAATCTGAACCAGTGTCCGGGATTTTGCTCCACTCCACTGGTGGGAGTGTGGAGAGGGCAATTCGAGGTAGGGGATACCACGTATGTCTGTGCATGCATATGCACATGGCCAGTAGAGCTGTGTGAAATTTTGCTGGCTGTTTCATTTCAATACTGTTTCGACTCATTTTGAGCTTGAAACAGCAAAATCAAAATGAAACAAAGGGCTTTGGAACAGTCTCGAAACGAAATGAGGGCAGTTGAAATGTTTTGAAATGTTTCGAGTTTCAAAGCTGAAGCTGGGCTTGCCTGCAGGGAAACAGAAAGTAAGGAGAGGGAGGGGGAAGGACTACTCTCATATTGACTGTGTAGCTGGCCAGTGACTGTGATACTTCCCTGAAGTCCCTTCCAATCCCTGGGCTCTGGGGGAGCGGTGGAAAAACAGCATAAAAGGCAGCATTGTTAAACTGCCTGCTTTCTGCCTTGGGGTCTGACAGTTGCTATTTCCTTTTTTCATTTTTTAAAAGCTATTTAATGCCCCACTCTCAGAGCTGGAGGGGGCACTCACTGCACCACCAGTCAGCAGGGGAAGAACATGTTCCTGCTGAGCTCCCAGGCCAAGACAAACTTGGAGATATGGGCTGGGGCTATGGGGAAGGAGGAGAACCCAGGTCCTGGGCATGACCACTAAAACTGCACTCTGCCAGGGTCAGGGAATCTGGTGGGACTGCTGGCGGTGCGGCAGCCCCAGGAAATGCCAGGACCAAGGGTCCCCCTGGTGAAAGGTGGGCAAGAGACACCATAACCTCCAGCTACCACACATACACACAGAGTCCTGGCTGCAGAAAGCCCAGACCCATCACATCTTTGATAGGCCTGAGGCTTAGTAGTTTCATAGTAGTAGTAGTAGCTAGGGTCAGACCAGACCTGACCAGATCATCAAGCCTGCCCCCCTGCCACAAGCATGAATGACTGCTGGGTTCACAAACCCCAGACAGGTGATCATCCAACCTCCTCTTGAATATGCCCAAGGTAGGGGCGAGGACCACCTCCCTGGGAAGTTGGTTCTAGATTTTGGCCACCCTAACTGTAAAATATTGCCTCCTGATCTCTAACCTAAACCTATTCTCTATCAGCTTATTACCATTGTTCCTCATCACCCCAGATGGTGCTGGGGAGAAAAGGGCTCTTCCTATTTGCTGTTGATCTCCCCTGATGAGCTTGTAGGCAGCCACCAGGTCACCTCTCAGCCTCCTCTTGCTGAGGCTGAACAGGTTCAGGTCCCTCAGTCTCTCCTCGTAGGGCCTGTCCTGCTGCCCTCTCACCAAGTGGGTGGCCCTCCTCTGAACCCTCTCCAGGCTGGCCACATCCCTTTTGAAGTGTGGTGCCCAGTACTGGACGCAGTACTCCAACTGCAGCCTGACCAATGTTGCACAGAGGGGGAGTATCACTTTTCTGGACCAGCTTGAGATGCACCTTTGGATGCATGACAAGGTATGGCTGGCCTTGCTGGCTGCGGTCTGGCATTGGCGGCACATGTTCATCTTGGAGTCAATAATGACTCCAAAATCCCTTTCTGCCTCTGTGCTTTCAAGAGGGGAACTCCCTAGCCTATATGTGTGCTGTGGATTCCTTCTCTCCAGGTGCAGTGAGCTGCAGTGGAGTTGTGAGGCTCCAGGTGAGCTCAGCTTAGCTGCCCAGGATGCCAGCTTTTGGGCTGAAAAACCCTTCGTCAGGCTGAGGAAGTACTTGCAGTTGGGGTGTGTGTGTGCTGTTCCTTGATGGAAGAAATAGTAAAGAAGCCAGAGGCATGCAATGCAGGCAAGAAAGCCAGTCAGTGAAAATGGAAATGGAGGTGTCAGGGGGTGAGGGGCAGGCTGGGGTGGGGAGGAAGGGGGATATAGCAGCACAGGTAAAAGTGGAGAGGTACCTCGGGAGTCAGATGTCTGGCGGGTTGTAGTGTGTGAGAATCCCAATATCTATATTAAGTCCATGAGTTTCTGTACCTACTACCTAGGAGGCTGATGAAGTGAAGTTCATGCCTGGCTGTGAAAAGTGATTTGTAAATTCAAACAAGCACTGAACCTTGCTAACCTAACCCCATCACAAGAAGCCAACTCCTTACAGCTCAAAACACAAAATCTCCTAGGTACAGAAACTCATGGACTCAATAAAGACATTGGATTTATGACATGCTACAACCTGCTGAATATCTAACTCCCCAGGTACTTCAGCAGTTTTACCTACACTGCTACATCCCCCTTACCCCCCACAACCCCAGCCTGCCCCGCACCCCCTGATGCCTCCATTTCCATTTTCACTGACTGGCTTTCTAGCCTGCATTGCATACCAGGCTCTGGCTTCTTTACTATTCCTTCTATCGAGGAAGGGTGCCTTAGAGTTGGAGCAGGGTAAGGGTTAGGTGGCTACCAGGAGGTGTGCCACCCACCCCTGGAGCATGAACTCAGTTACAAACAGCAGCTAGGTTTGAGGCTGCCCAGTAAAGACTTCCAGATCTCTCTCCACATTGGGAAAATGGCTGGGTTTATATTCTGCTTTCCTTCAACTCCCAGAATGACCATGATCTTGAAATAACCAGTAAAAAACATCATAGGTCAGTGCTGACTCCTGATGAGACTCCTTAACAACTCTGCTCACTGTGTAATATCCATGAACAGGGAAAGATGTGATACAGAGTGACATATACTAGCCCCAATCTGTTTTCAAAACCTCAAGATATGAAATTCCTCAGAAAGGAACCCTAATTCCTAGCTGTAATCACTCAGGTGCTCTCTGTCCTTTCAAACAGCAATAAGGAGTTCAAGACATCAGTGCTGAGTAGGCAGCTAGAGATCATTTTGAGCACCAAGCTTTAATAGTTTTACACACTGTTCTTCTATTATTTCTGAAACGTAAGTTGGAGTTCGGCAGACTAGAGGACCTACATATGTGAAAAGAAGTGAATTGTTGCTGCAAACTGTGGGAATGGAGAAGGAGAAAGAACAAGGGCATTGACAAACCAAAAGTAGGTTAGTTGCCACGATGCATCTCTGGAAGTTTGAGTTTCAGTGCTGCATATATGTAAATAGGAAATGTTGAAAGGTTTATGGAGTTCCACAACCATTACTGGCAGATGGCGGAAAAGGTTTTGATGAGACACCAAAGTTCAATCTGACTCACATCTGTGCAAAGGGCTGTTAATGGTGGCATTCAATTTTTCTCCTTGCCTTGTTAAAGTAGGGAACTTCCAGTACGGAAAGACCAGATCATTCTTTAAGGACCAAGAAAAGTGAGACTCTCAGGAAATAGAGCAATAGAAAGATAGCTAATTACAATTCACACTGTAGTTCTTGTAAATTTGGATAGACCCCCACCTGCCTTCCCCAGGCCTCCCCGTGAAGCACAGTGTGTGTGTGTGTGTGTGTGTGTGTGTGTGTGTGTGCGCGCGCGTGCGTGCACACGCACAGTTACACCATTTTAAAAAATAAGAGTATGCACATTTAAGTAAAATAACAAGACATTGAATCAGTAGGAGAATCTTAGTAAATCAAAATGCTCAAAATGCTTCCTGGGTTTGGCTTATGAGGTGACTGTTTCACAGGAGATTTTCAGAGCATTTCATTCCATTCTTTTTTCTATATTAAATTCCCAAAGATGACACTAGTGCAAAGATATTTTTTATTTTACTTGTATATTTTGCTTGCAGCACTCCTTATGTCTCAACAAGAAATACAGCATTTATAAGAGCTCGGCTTGGGAGAGATAGATGACCACAATATCAGAACTCTTTCTATCCCAAATAATAGTCCGGGAAGTTAATGCTTTTATCGACGTGCACAGACCATCCACTTCATATTCTTTAACAGCTTAGTCTCTATTTGGGTGGATCTGTAAATTGTTAAAGACTGTCTTGTTTTATGGGATTTTTGGCAGCTGAATTTTCCTTGTGGAACTCTGTTTTCACAAATAATTCTCAGATGCAAAGAAAAGCTGTTGCCCTCTGCAACTTATAATGCTACCAAGCAAATGGAAGATTGTACTGCTAAAGAGGCAAGGAGCCCTTTTGCGTTAGGACAGAACTAACACCCATTGTGGCAGACAAGAGCAAAGCTCTGAGACGCCAAGTTCAAGAGGATCCATTGTACTGTCAAAGGATACATTTCACTTGCAAGCTTTAGCAACAAAAAAGTGAAGATCAAGACAATGCAGGACTCGCTCTGAGCTACTAAAAAGTAAAACTAACATTAAGCTCCATTCGTTTTCATTAGTTAGCAAAATTATATTATATTCAATCACTGTATTCTGAATAGGGAGCTCAAAGCCAAATCCAGAATCAATGCACCTTACAACTATGTAGTAAGCTAGAGGTGAACTTTTATTTCAAATCACAAAATAGGTCCCAACTTAGACAGGATCCCCAACCCCCTAAATCATAACACTGAGGTGTTAAAATATGGCTTTAATAGGTTTTAAAGTGAGAAATGTCTACTCTGCCAGATCTCTCACATAATAATCTAGTTTTATCCAATGGAGTAGTGAGAATTAGTACCAGATTTATTCAAATATAAGACAAGATTTCCTCCTGCCCCATCAGCATGGAGAAAAAAGATCCTAGTCTTACATTTACATTTAAGGAAACATCATCAAATACATTGTCTATCAGTAAAACTGCTACCAAAAGCAGCGTGTGCTCAGTAACAGAAACTTTGATTAAATGCAACCAACTATAACTATGACTATAAAACATGGCCCATATTAGCCAAACATACTGATGGAAGCCTACTACAAAGATAGGTTGGTGCTGCCTATCTGAATAAGATATATAGTAGTGCCCATTGCACTCAGACTCTTTTTAAAGTCATGGTGAGCCACTACTTGACATACTTTCTGATTTCCTCTTCACTCCCACAGCTAAGCTGTGCCTTTTTTTTCCCATTTCCAATTATTCCTGTTTCTTCGCCAGCCTTATATGTGTGGAAAACATCACAAAAAAAGGCCCCAAACAGTTCACTCAGAATTTCTCTTTTGCCCCTTCTCTCAGCCTGTCACATATGACTAGTGTGGCCCTGCCCTCCAGAAGGTAGAGCTGGACTGGGTTGCCCTTGCCTCATCTGCATATACATTTTTGGAGGATCTCAGGACTCGTGACAAGAATACCTAGTTCTAGTTATAAGTGTGAGGCTAATTATCACGTGGAACCTTTGTGGGGGGGGGGGGTATATGAAGTATATACATATACTGAGCAGTGTTTAGCTGTGAGGTCTTCTTCTCTGACCTGCATTTTGGTTGGGTTTGTATGAAGCTGGTTCTTATTGTAGTAATTTGAGAGGTTTTTCAGTGCATATGTCAGTCAGTTCTCAACAGTGGGAAAGTCATTTTCTTGCGACATTATACATAGATCCTCAGCAAATAGGAAGCTTCTCGTGTTACTCTGTGTGGGTTGCCACACTCTTTATGTCGCCATAGTGTAGATATTTTAAGGGCTGATGAGCAATTGTTAAAAGGTGTAATATTCATAACTTGGTTGTGGAACCAAAGTGCTTGATCTGCTGCATGCATATGTCATCAAGTCCACCTGCTTTGCCATTCTTCAAGTGACTTCTAGCGTCAAGGTCATCCATTGTGTATGACGTGCTAAAATGATTTCCCTCTAAATCAGTTTGCCATCTAATCCATATTTTAGCCTGTTTGTTCAAAGCTTTATCATTGAGCAGAAGCTGGTGAGCCACCTGATTGGCTGTGATGTTGTGGCATTGCTCTACTTTCTTGGGGTCATTACTCAGTTTCCAAGTGATTAACCATGCTTTTCTGCTAGTGTGGGTCATACCAATTCTTTTGATCAATTCTTTCCATTTCTGTTGTCTTTCTTGGAGCTTGTTAGTTTGGTGCCGTCCCTGTCACAATAGTGGGATCTGAGAAGGGATCTCTTTGAAACCATGTGCTGGTATTTTTTGTTTTGGTTGCTTGCATGGGAATACACCCTTGTATATGCTCAGTTCTGCATCCTCAAGGTATACCTCTTGAAAACCTCTTGAAGGTTTTGCACAGTTCATTTATGAAGAGGTTATTGTTATCCTCGACTGGTTCGATGTGTTTCTTTCTTTTTTTTCCCCCAAGGTCTTCAGAAAAGCCTCTCCAGTCTTCTTTCTTAAAATTGAAGCCTCTATGCAATCATACCATAGTTGGAGTTATGGCTGCTTTGACATTGATAGCTGTGGGGGTCATCATGGCTTGAGATGCTCTTTACTCTGCTGGGGCCCAGACCAATGAACTCTATGGTAAATCTTGGTGCCTTTTGGCTTTAGACTAATAGTGTGCATAGTTTTCCTATGTATAAGTAGGCACAAAAGTGCTACTTAAAAGTGTGTTTATAGAGTACCTGTGCTAAAACTTGCAGCAGTTTCAAAAAAGGTAAAACATATCAGTTCTGGATGAACTAAGTCCATAGGTACCCATAGTACATAGCCCGTGTTTTCAAATGTGCTCCTCACTTCCTTGTGCTCAGGGAGAGCATGGTCTGACACTAAGGGTCAGGGGAAGGGGCTGCAAGGGGAAGAAGATGAGACAGAGGATAAAGGGGTTACCTGATCCCCCAGATTTCCTACTACAGTAGTGGGAGGGGGACAAATTTAAGGCAAACTTCCAAGAATCAGACTCTATATCTGTACAACTATAACAAATTTATAAATTTTCCATATATAGAATCTAAGTAGTGTGGGGTTGTCTTATCTCTGAGTAAATACAGTAGTTATTCACATATTAGGCTCCTTATTCCTACTAAACTGTGGTTGAACTACATGTACAAAGATGGTTCACTGGTTAAAACACTAGCACAGGACTTAAAAACCTGGATTAGTATGATTTCATATGTACCTTAGGCAGGTACTTGTTTTAGAATATCCCTTTGGGAAAATCTGCATCTTTAGGCAACAAATATTTTTAACCTATTCCATTTCTTTGAGGATAATAGCACTTCCCTATCTCACAGACATATTGTAAAGATAAATATGTTTTTTTAAAGCTAGTAAGGTGCTCAGAAACTCTAGTAAAAAAGGAACCATACGTAAGTCTCTGAGAGAAATCACAGAGATCATAATATTAGAGGCTGAGCAATACTTAAAAGCTCAATTCAAACAGATTTTGAATTTCAATGCACTACTTTAAAACAGTATATGTTGGTATGCAATTTGTACTTAGACGTAGTACAAATTTGTATTTAGAGCTAGTAGTAGTGCTCAGTATCTTTCAGAAAACTTCAATGGCTTCCTTTCTCTTTATAGAAGACTAAGGACTAAATCCTGCCATTTTACTCAGATGCATAATGAAATTTAGGTACATGCAAATTTTTATGAGCATAACCTGAAGGATTTGGCCCTGCAGGTTAAATCAGCTTTACCATTCCCAATAGTTATGGTACAAAAAGTTGGGGTAGGAACATGGATTCTAGCAGAGCTGTCCTCTATTTCCCTGCTAACAAGAGCCTAAATTAGGCCAGCAGCAGTAAAAGACTGCAGTACATTTTCAGTAGATATTTGAACTGTGATATCAACTTAGTTTATAAATTGCCTACTAAATATGACTGGCCCACTAAAGATTACTTTCATCTGCAAGTGAAACATTTTGACCTCTCTCACTTTCTGTGCTGGTGTACTTAGGTCTGTCACCTTTGAAGCTGTGTTGGCATGGAGAAAAAAAAATCACTGAAAGGTATCTTTTCAGGTCACTGTTCATTTCTCATTGAACTGAAGAATCTGCCCTCTTGGTGCCTTGAATTAGAGTTGAGATCTGTACCTCTGTTCCCGTTTATCTAATGAGGACAGCAACTGAGCAGTACATAATACCAAGCAGAATTTCTTGCTGCAGAAATATTAGACCATGCTGTTTCTCTCTAATCTTGCCCAGAGGATATGTCACAGCTGAGATTTCTGAAGTTATGAATCTTAAGAATTTGTTTCTGCAGGTTGTAGACACTGGATGCCAATTCCAGACAGGCAGATATACCTGTTGTACACCATGAGTTTGTTCACTAAACATATTAGACATGTAATGAGGCCTGGGTTGTTTCCCAGTTTACTGTGAGTTTTATTTTCCTGCCACATTCCTATTCCTTGGGAGTAGTGATTCTCAACTAGGGTGCCTGGGCAGCCTGGGGTGGTGCCAGATCTTTTGAGAAGTGCCACAAGGTATGAGGAGATAAGTAGATAAATGAGGGCTCAGGCTTGTCCTAGCCTGAATGATCCCCTTCCTCGCCCACTATGCATCCCCTCTGCAAGGAGGTAAGCACTGCAATATTTAAATTAGTTTTTGAAATTGGGTGCCACTCAACTCACAGAAGTTATAGAAGGGTGTCTCAATTCCAAGATGGTTGAGAGCCATTAATTTAGGGGGGTTCTTCCATTTAGGCCATTGGGGCTATACATAATTATAGAACTTTTGCACTCATCGGGTGATGCAAAGGGGAAATAATTTGGCTAAAGATGCCCAGCAGAGAATCTCTCTATTGGAGGGAGTATTGGATTACATAGTCCCCATAGCAACATCCTGGGAAAGGTTGCTGCAGGGCCAGATCACTTCTCCCAGCTGTGACCAAGCACCCAACTAGCAACAGCTGTAGCCTAGACTGAATCAGGCAGCAGGTGGAGACAACTGAGGCACAGACTAAGAGGTGTTTTGGGGAGAGCAGAGAAGGAGCTTGTCAAGCAAGGAAGGAGCATTGAGGATTTGTGCTGGTTAAGAAAAGGACCCTAATCTAAGGCTCAGAGAAAATGGTGGAATAAGAGCTAGTAAAGTCTAGATTATTTATCCAAATTTGGGCATTTATGCCTGTGGATTAGGGTAAGACCCTAGGTCACACAGATAAAATGGGCTGGGGGTGATGAAAGGACTGTGGGGGTATGATGCAAACCAAGGGGAACTCTTTGGTGGCATATGCAGGATAACAGCAGACCTTATCCTATGGAAGGGGAAGAGCCAGGAATAAAAGGGGGTGCTCATATTGGTGCTGATTAGGTCCTTATACCAACGATGGAGGCTTTACAATCTCTCAAGGTAAACTGTTCCAGTGCTTAACTATTATAATAGCACAACTTAAAGTAGACAAGTGGCTGATACAAACCATGGTTGGGCCTATCCTCTGCATCAGGATGCTGTAAACTATATGCTCCTCTTTCTATCCTATGCAGAGAAGAGCTCACGTGCGGAAGAACCTCGAATAACTCACCTTTTTGTATGTTCCATGACTCAAGTAAATTAGCTTCCCCCTCTTTCCCAACCCTCACAACAGGATGTCTTTGACTCACACATTGACCATGCATTGCCAAACTGGGCTTCCATCCCAGAGTAAATGTGATTGTCTTCTGTGACTATACTATTTTTTGTGCTGTTTCCCGTAGATCGCAGTAGGAAGCAATGAGTTTTAGCTGCAGCTTCCAAATGCTGTAATTGTATGTTCCAGCTGGTAGTGTTGCTGTAGTTAGAGTTTATTGTTTTATTCTGTTTTATGCTCTGTTTGAAAACTTGATACATAATATAGGTGAAAAAAAGAATCCCATGGAGGCATTCAAATATTTTTTTATAAGGTGTTAGCATTAGCACAATGTGGGAAGAAAAACGTCACCTGAGGAGAAGCTTTGTGGTTTTTTTTACACGCGAGAAATATGATTTCCTAATAAATGTAATATTCCTAGCTAAAAGAGGATATATATTTATTAAAAAAAAAAAAAAGTCATTGTTCTTTCTCAGGGTGGCTTTGGATTTGTGCTCCAATACTAATATTGAACGAACAATGCACATGTACACACTGTGTGTGTGGACCTGGATTATCTTTCTTTACACCTGCAGACTTTCTGCTGTATTAGGCTAGGAAATATAATGTAATTAAAAATGAGGAGCCAGCTTTAAAAAAAAAATATATTAAAAAATGCCACCTTCATCCTTCCTTGTGCCTTAGAAAGAATTGTTATTTCCTTTGTGACAAAAGAATAATAACCCTAGCAGATGGGCTGCTAGAGAGCTATAAGAAAAGCTCTGTTAGAGTATGACTGACAAAGCCATCTGTGCAGAACAGGAAGTCCTGTCATGGTAATAATAAAAAGACTCTATTTCAGCCCAACTCATTCCAAATAATCTGTATTTTAAACTCGCCTGCTAATTTTCCTAGGTAAATATCATTGTGCTAATATATCAATGATTGTCCCAGGTTTATTGAAATGACCTTCTTGCTGTTGCCTCATTCTAGACTGTGTTAAAATTCAAAGTTGTGGATTAGTACATCCTTTGGTGGCAATAAACCATTTAGAACTATTTTTCCCCCTCTCTTTATGCTTTGGTCTGAATCTCCTTTCTATCGGTGACACCTGTACCGAATGCTACTTTTGGGAAGAGTTAAATCCTTAACTGAGCTCCAGTTCTTCCAGGCCCTTCTCCATCCAAAAAGGGGTAGTGCCATTTTGCCATAAAGAGCTGCTCCTCTAGCTCTGCCATTGTGAAAATGATAGTGGGCCTCATCTGAAGAGAGTAGGCTCTCTCTTTCGTGTGCCTTCTCCTTTTTTTTTTTTTTCTCTTTCTCTCCAGTCCTCTGTGCCAGGCATGATCATCCCTGCCTAAAGAAACACTTATCTAACTGCATTTTTCAGCCACTTATCTAGCCACATCTTCCACTTAATCATTTCCAGTGATGGAGGTTCTACAATCTCTCTAGATAATCTGCTCAGTGCTCAACCAGCGCACAATTAGAAAGATCTTCCTCATATCTAACCATGTAAATATTCCATGTTACAATTTTAAGCCCACTTGTCCACTTCCCTCTGAACGGAGAATAGTTGATCGCTTCTTTCTTTGTAACAAGCCTGTATTTATTTGAAGACGGGTATCAAATTCCCCTTCAGTCTTTTCTTTCGATGAAATAATCCAAATCATCCAGCCTTCCATCATATGTCACAAAGGTTTTCTAGACCTCTAATCATTTTTTCTGGCTCGGGCTTCTCTTCAGTTTGTTCACATCTTTATTGAAGTGTGGAGTGCAAATGCTGACACAGAGCTACAGGTGAGGCCTCGGTAGCACTGAACTGGGTGGAAGAATCGCTTCCCTACACGTGTCTGTGATGCTTCTGCATATCAGTATGCTAGTAGCTTGTTTTGCAGCAATATAGCTTTCCTTTTTTTTACAGTGTTTGCTAATAAAGTAAAACTAAACTGAAATGAAAAAGAAAGGTCATTAAATAATTCATCCTTCTCTTCATTGTCCATTTTGAATCGTCCTCCCCTCCTTGATTCAGTAAGGGTCCTACACTGTCCTTGGTCTTCCTCCTATATCTAACATACTTATAGAAAAAAAAATTCTCTACCTCTTCTAGCTGCCTCCCCATTTATGCCTTGGCCTCTCTGATTTGTGTCCTTGAATGCACACGGTACTCTCATTCCGCCTCAGTAATATGGCCAAGCTTCCGCTTGTAAGATTCCTTTCTAAGTTTCAATGTCATTGAAAAGCTCATGATTTAGCAAAGTGGGTCTCTTGCTATGCTTCCTATCACCTTCCTTCACAGAGAGCTCACATTTGTGCTCTCAGTATTATTTCTTCAAGAAAAAATTGCTTCTCCCTCTTTAGACAAGACCCCATGGGAGGCAAGCCTTTTGGCTTTCTGAGTTTCATAAAATCTGAGTTGGGATCAGTAGAAAGTAGCAGATTTAGGGCCCAGGTTCTGAAAAGCGCCCTTTATTTCTACACCAAGCATATCCTATTAATATCAGGGGAGTTCAGTGAGGGTAGAAGAGTCAACCTACAGAGCTTGCTTAATCGGGATTTGAATGAAAGGATTAGAGTGCTCTCTGGCAAGTTCAGCAAGAGTATGTACACGCTACCATGTAGTACAAATATACCCAAGCAAGCTTGAGACGTGCCAGCTCTAGTAGTGGTAACAGTGCAGCCACAGCAGCTGCGAACTATGTGCTGACTGTAAAATCTGCTTATTTGGATAATTAGGCTGCATCGAACTCCGTGTTGCCACTGCTTTGAGAAGATGAGTGGGAATGGTGTTCAGGAAAGGGAATTCCTCTGGGGTTTTGTCTGCTCTGGGAGCTGAGCTAGCAGCTGACTGCTCTAAATCCTCTGGGACTGTTTCATCCTTCTCTTTCCCTTGATTTGTAAGAGTGAAAGGCTACACCGTGGGGAACTGTGGGCAATACCAAGCGCTTTGTTGAATGTGTTGTAGCAGAAACAGTTTGCTGGTGCCAAAGCACTTCTTTCTCTCCTTTTGGCTGGTGGTATTAGTGCTCCACGCACTTGCAACACTCCTGCAAATGTAGCCTGGTGAGCCACATGCAGAGAGCGGTTAGTGGCTAGGAGATGGTGTCATAGCGGTGGATGTTCTTTATGTTTTTTGCTGAAGTCCTGGAATCGGGCATATTATTTCCAGATCCAAGCCATTACAGATATGCCTTTTGGATAACGGGGGACCATGGTTGATATAGGTCGGGGGTGGCCACCCTGCAGTCCCGGAGCCACATGTGGCTCTTCAGAAGTGAATATGCATCTCCTTGAATCTTTGCACAAGCACATGATGACCAGCTTCCATAGCCATTGCGTCACGTTGCGTGCTTATGCAAAGATTCAAGGAGACATATTCACTTCTGAAGAGCCACATGTGGCTCCACGGCTGCAGGTTGGCCACCCCCGACCTATATCAACTGTGGTTCCCCTGTTATCCAAGAGGCATAAGCATGCAACATGACACAATGGCTATGGAAGCTGGTCATCATGTGCTTGTGCAAAGATTCAAGGAGATGCATATTCACTTCTGAAGAGCCACATGTGGCTCCGGGACTGCAGGTTGGCCACCCCGATATAGGTCAATAAACACTGGTTTTGGGTGGACCTGATGGACTACGAGGTGTTAACCAGCACAGGGGGTCAAAGACTAGTCTCTAGCTTCATAACAATAAAGAGTAGAGAAGTGGTGGAGAAGAGCTGTAATACATAGCAAGGAATTGTGAGACTGGTGCATGTGAGGGAAGCCTGACATTCAGCTCATGGATCTGTTCCACCTACACTAGCGAGGGAATGCGCTATGAGTCCAGCCTGCCCTTGCGCACCACTGCTCAACAGTGCAAACTGAGGTGACGGTATTGGTGGGGGTCGATTATTACAGGGTGGGTGACTGGTGGATTTGGGCTCCACAGTACCCTAGGGTCTTGGTGTAGATGTCCCCTAGGTCTCATTTACCCAGCAGACAAAATATCCCTTTTTATTTATATAGCAAAATAGAACTTTAAATAGGATTAACTGTGGCAAACTTTCCAATGAAACCACAAGGGGATCACTTTGATTCTTTTTGGTGGTGGTTTTAATGTTACCTGGTCTCTCTTTGACTGACTTTAATGATTTTCCCACACACCATGCTCCGGAAAGCAGGCTGCCCAATTATCTCATTCTCCCTTATAGCTGTTTTTTGAAAGCCTTTTTGGAAGTATTGTTGCTTTCTCTGGACTCTTATACAAATAGTGAAGATTGCTGGCAAATTGGAGCAAAATTGGAAACTGTATTTGTTCTCTCTCTGTTTTTTTTTTCTCCTCTTTTTCTTTCTTTTTTTGAAACTTCCTTGCTGCAAAAGAACTAGTTTGAAAGAAGTGAAGCAGAAAAGCTTCTTTCACAAATAATTAGCTAAAATCTTTGCACGCCAGAAAAGGAATGTCTGAAAGCCTCAGCCCACATAAATGGTTTCTGAATAATGTCCTGTTTAAAGAAAGGAAAACGCAGAAGAAGGAACGAAACAAAATACTTGAACCCAATCCTTCCCACCACCTTTTTTCTTTTTGGAGAGGGAAGGCTGCCATCAGCTTGAAACACCAAGATTTGAACCTTCCTGTATAGTTTTTGTCCCTAGGTCAATTACAAACTGGAAACAATTTAATTTTATTATTTTGCTTTGAAATGCAGCTGGGATCTTTGCATAATACTCGAGGCCTTTTGCGGAATTCAAGCTGGTGGAAATCTGGCCGTAGGCAGCTGATGTCCTGCCCCATTTTAAGACTGAAACTATATAAGAATAACTTGCAATCACTTGTGTGTGTGTGCCCATAATAATCCTATAACCAATTTTAATTCTTTAAACATGTTCAGGATGCAAATCTGGGGACCTCCTACACTCTAGATCAGAGGGCAGGTGGGGACAGAGCACTGCTGCACAGGCGCTCCTCACTTCTGGATGTAGGGGGTGGGAGAAGCTTGCACATGGCAGCTGCTGCCACTCCACTTCTAGCTGCTTACCGCCACACCCTTGCCCCCCGCCCCCCCAGCTCAACATCTGGCCACATGCCACTCCCCTCCACTCAGCGGTGGACCTTGCACCCCCCGCCCCCAGCTCGGTGGCTGGGGTACACTGCTTCTCATCCATCCAGCCAGTACAATGATTCAAAAGGGTTGGAAAAACCCTGTTTTAAACAAATCTCTTGGAAGCCCTGGGTTCATGCTATCGAAGCCTGAGAGCTTACTTCCTCTGAGACGGGGGCAGTTTTTAAAACCAAAATTCAGTGGTCTAACTTCTCCTAATATCTTTCTAGTTTCTTCTAGTATCTTTCCAGTTCCCAATCATGTGTACTGGACATCTGATATTTGTTAGAAATGTGAACATCCCAAATGCGACTAGTAAGTGATTCGAAGCATCTAGTGTCTTGGAAATAAAAATCTCTATAGATACGATCTGTAATTTACATGTTTTATTACTTGTCTTTTTTGACTTCTTGATAGCTACAGTGTTTTCTTTGGTTGCAGTTTCTGTGGAATAAATGTGCTAAGAAATTCTCTCCCAGGCAACAAGTATTCCTATTTACAGTCCCCTCAAAGAAGAACAATTATTCCTAAGCATGGTAATGGGGCCCGTGTAAAAAGCTTGAAATTGATGAATTGTGCTTTTTGCTGGCTCTATAAAAAAGAGTTGAGGGGGGTAGAAAGGCATTTTATAGTGTGAATTTGCAAGTATTGCTGAAAGCTAAAGTGGTTCAGCAATAAGAGCTGATTCTTTGCTAAGCCAAAGCTGACCTTGTTTATGGGTACAAAGAGAAGTGGAGCTTAAAGTCAAAGTTTTCCTTCCTCCCTTCTCACCAGCATTGGGTGCTCACAGAAATCCTCTCTTAGGACTCTTCAGCCCACACCCTAGAATCTCTCTCTACAGAGCCACTTCCCTCATCCTTCATATCCAGGAGAAACTATAAATTGCCTGCCTAGGTGGTTAGTGGAACTCATTTAAACTTCCTCACTAAGATCAATGCTTTTAAATGTGTTTGAGATGTTTCTGGCGAAGGCTGACAACCTGATTTCTTTTGTTAATTATGCACCCCATTCTTCAGCACAGCTATACGGGCTTGCACAGTTGCAAGATCCTGCAATGCCTCACTTTTGGAAAGAGAGTTAGATTTGATGTGCTGAGTTTATCTCGACTGGCATCCGGTGTATTAGATGTCAGGGCAGATACTTTAAAAGAGAAGGTAAGATGAGGCAAAGGCCAGGTGGTGCTACTGATACTGTAGCTGTCTTAGTTTGGGAAGAGCATGGGAGAGATCTGTGTATTATGGCTTTTTATGAATGTTGTACAGTCTGTCCATATGGTTACTATCAAGCTGTCTGCCAGGTGGGGACAAAAACAAATGCAACCCTAGGGGAATGAGTTCTCCCCAGGAAGGTGTCTGTGTCTTTTGTTTATGAAATTATGGCAATTGAGTTAATCCAATGCTCGGGCCTCCCTGGGGAAGAAGCATAAACCAGATTGGATGAAGGAATTCGATACTGAAAGGCTGTGAAACTCGGTAGCAGTTTGAGGGTCAGATTGAAACTTGGCAGAGGCTTTCTGGTCAGGGTCCAGTGGTTCTACTTTTTCCCCAGCCATTTACCAGCAATCTAGCCTTCTGTTGTTTTAAGCACTTTCTTCTTTCTTTAAATATTCACTAAAGTATAAATGGTGTTTAGTTTGGAGGAACCTGCTTTGTTGCATTGTGGGGTTTTTATATCCATTGTGAGTTCCTGAAGGAGAGGCTACAGAAGGTTATAAGACCTAGATTAACTTGCTAAGTGCATAGTCGGGGAATAAAGGTACAGAGATCTGGCAACTCCATCTAAACGGAAGGTGAATTGTGGGATCCCACCTTGGAAAAGCCCAGATCCTGGACTGCCATTTGTAAGAGATGCCCATGAAAAGACTGAGGAGTCTGGTACTGTAACGGGGATGTATTGTAATTACTGTTGTATCACTTACACTCGACATTATTCGTACAGCAGAAGGACCTTTAAGAAGAAAACCCTTAAAGTGAAAATCTAGTTACTCATCACATCATTTAATGATGGCAAATAAACAGCTAAGGGCATCATGAATCAAATTTTGTATTTCCCTTATGACAGATATTTTCTGTCAAGTTCAAAGAAATGCACAGTTCAGCAAGACTCAACATTTAACTGTGATCTAGAAGTAATCACATTCTTGCATCAGAAGCTTTGAATGTGTGGGTTAAGTTTAGTGCAGAAGAAAGTATGCCACGGGGGGGCTTATCCAGGGCTCTAGGTACACTTTACACACATTGTAAAACGGTACAGGACCTGACTTCTGGTTGCTAGTTATCTATGCTAACAAGAAGACCACCGCTCATTTCAATAAAGATACTTGCAGATTTCCCTCTTTTAGTGCAAGTCTGTAGCTCCCAGTGATGCTATCAAATATGCACTGAGGTATGATCACACCCCACAAAACTCTATATATGTGCTGATCTGCCCAGTGAGGAAAAATGCTGTGCATCTGACTTGCTGCTACAGTTACTCAGATGCCTTTTGTTTCATTAAGGCTAATTTTTTTGCATTGTCGATAGGCTTCAGAATGGGGTTAAGTGCACTATGAAGTTTAGGGTGTTACACATCATTCCCCAGGATGTGCTCTAAACCCAACTGAAGTCGGTAGACCGTGGTTGAAAGCCCATATTACTTGTGGGGGCTAGTGAAAAACAAGTGGTGTTTTCTGAGGAACCCATCGTAAATTCAAAATGTACGTATAATTTTATGAATATTGCAACTGAATCCATGTGAATTTGAACAATTTAAATAAAAGCTTAGTTGTACAGAGAAATGTAGAGGGAAACTTGTCACTGAGAACTGGGGATTTATCGGTCCTCCTGCATTTCATTGTACAGCAGTTTTTAGAACCGAGACTAAACGGGAACCCTTAAACTCGAATGGCCATATTAATGTAGCTCAGTCCAATTAATTGTTTTACTCCCCTTGAAGGACTAATTAATATGAATTCTGTAGCTTTATTTCTACAAGAGATCAGCATCTGAAACATCCCACCAAGCTGTAAGCATGAAGCTGAACTAGTAATTCTTAATAAATGAAGAAAGACAAAGACAACTAGCTATTTTCTGGACAGGTAGTATTTTTCCCCACTTCACTGAAACTACCTATAAAAATACCTGTTAATTCAATGATCCCTGTTGTTCAAAACAGGACTAGTTTAACTGCAAAATCCCAGGTTGCTAATCTTGATCACTGAGCTTCTCCCTTAGACAGCAGAGCATATATTTTTAAAGTCCATGTTCACCTCTAAGGAACTACCCTATGTAAAGGCTGGACAGGCCTCTGTCTGGGATGATTTGGGAATAGCTGATTCTGCATTTGTGCAGGGAGTTGGACTAGATGAGGGGTGGCCAGCCAGCCAGAGGGGTACCACAAGTGGCATGGGCAGCCTCTGCATGTGGCATATGGCAGATCCATGAAGGGGGAAGGTGGCACAGCAGCAGATGTGGCCAAACATAGGGGGAGCGGAGGGCTAATTTGTGCCACCTGCCAAAAAGGTTGGTCCCCAGCCGACTAGATGAAAGTTAAGGTCCTTTCCAAGCCGTATGTTTCTAGGGACTAAAACTTGAAACTTGCTTCTCTGCTAGGAACTAGCAAATGACACAGTTGGAAGAAGTGTAGGTTGTAGCCGTGTTGGTTTAAGGACACGGGCAGATGAGGTTCTTTGGGTGAATCTGATATCTTTTATTAGACCAACTTAAATAGTTGGAAAAAATGTTTAACTGTTTTGAACCCAAAAGCTTGCTTAGAGGAAGAAACCAGTTGGTCTAGTGAGAAGTGACAAGGCAGGAATGTCTTCCACCAAGAATCCCATTGGACTGTTGAATATGCAAGGGGGAGTAATTTGGTGGGTTTTGTGGGGGAGGATTTGGGGTTTTTTGGGGGGGTGTGGAACTAAGAAAATAACTTTCTTGCAGCAGCACCTTCCTATGGATAAATATATATGGAAAAATCCAAACGAAAAGATATGGATATAAAAAATTCTGAGCACGTTTCTCCTTTCTTAGCTGCTAGCTTGCATATCCATGGTAGAAATGACTGGGAGTCAGATTATGATAACATTAAGCTGAAGTTGATGGGACTTAAAAATAAATAAATAAAGTACAGTTTAATGTGCCTTACTCCTCAATATGTGTGCACACTGCAATCCCAGCATTGTAAAACTTCTTGTAGTTTAAGGAAGGTTGGCAATTCTTAAACAAATTTTGTAGGTCATGAAGTGCCCAGCACATATATAGCTAGCTGACTGTAGAATTACCCAAGTGTAATTGCTTTAAGCTTTGTGCACAAAATCATTTCGGGTAATAATTTTTAGGACAATGCCCTGGAATTAAAAGAATCAACTAATGATGGAGTAAGTCTGGTTAAGACTCTCTCCCAAGAATTCAAGCATGCTTGGCCTCAAAGGGAAAGATCAGGAAGTTAGGAGTTTAGAGGATTGGATAAGCCTCCGACAGTTTCCCCCTCTTCAGCTCGAGCTTTCTTTGATTGCATTTCTTAGCTCAATTCCATGATATGAATGCACCCTTCATTTGGGCATGATACTGCAGTACTGCTCAAGGACATCACAATCCTGCCTCACTCCCTAGCTGTGTCCTTACTGGGGGCAAAAGCAGCTTTGTCTCTTGGTAGAGATTGTGTCTTGTGACAACTGCAAGAATAAATAAAAATAAGCAAGGAAATTGCTATTACGCAATACTCAAATACTGTTCTGCATGGCCAGACATTGCTTTTTTTAGTGATATAAATTCAGAGCAACTTACTGACTTCATTTTTCTGGAATTGTACTGGAATAACCCACGTAGGAACATAAGAGTCTGTCCAGGGTGGTAAAGGGACACTACAATTTATTTTACTGTTTTACTCTTCAACGTGAAACCTTTGCATCAGCCAACTAGCCTCTGTAATTGCATTCCCCTTTAAAATTTGCTGGCAGTTCCAAGAATTACAGACACAATGCATGGTTCTAATTCTCTGTTAACACAGAACGACACAGACAGGCAAAAGATCCCACTAATTTGTATGTCTTTGACTTGCTTCATGCAGGTCTGGAGATAAGGGGCTTCATCTTTCTATTATCTTGTAACTTCTTATCTTGCACTCTATTTGCATTGGAGGAAAGGGCATTTATAGAATTGGGCACATTGTATCCAAAGATTGCAAACTTATTGTCCAATCAGACTTACCTCTGCTTCCCCTCTTTCCCCTCCCCCCCCCAAAATAAACAAATGTTATCACAAAGTTGTTATTCCATTACTACCATAAAATAATACAACAAAAATATTGTTTGCTACAGCTGACAACCTGATTAACCGGGCCTGCTGGAAAGGCTGCTCATTTGATCAAAATTTCAATATCCACGGATAAAAAATGAAAATAGCTAACTGGGGATTTGTCCTTGGAAACAACATAAAGAAACAGAAGAGGATCTTGTTTTCTTTTTATATTCAGAGATAGGGCTTCCCAGTAATTCAGCAAAGCCATCACTCACTTTATGCACCATTATCTATTAGGAAAATGTTTGAAACTGCCATATATAAAAAGACAAATGTATAAACTAGATATGCAGCTTTGGATAATCTGAGAGAGGGAGAGATGGCATGTTACATAAAGTTAATACTTTAACACTTCATTTCAACTACTGAGTTCCTGATTTTTAGCAAAGCATTCCTCTTTCAGCATGTGGCGCTCTCTCATTTTAAAATGGTTTAAATATTGTTTCTAGTATTATATAAGAGAGAAAATATTTGATGTACTTAAGATATGTCAAAGTCCTACCTACACATTTTGATTTCTAATTTGAAGTATTTTGCTTGACTCAAAGCAAATGCTTTGACTCTTTGCAATTGCCAGCAAACAAACAAGTCTGTTAGTTTCCTAAGCTCAGAATAGTTTCGTGTGTGGAGAGGAGCTATTTCCAGGTTTGTTTGTGGCCAGCAGTGCTACTGGTGTTTTGCCCTATACACTGCAGGGATGCGAGAAGACAGCCCCTGTCCATCTGGGGAACACAAGCTGGAAAGTTTCTTCAAGGTAATTGAGTCCAATTTACTGTTGTTGTAGGTGACCCGAGGAGATGCCTCTTGGGGATCTGCTTTTGTAAACTAATCAATCTCTGAATTAAAAGCGGCTAAGTTTCTTCCCCCTTACTATTCCTATTAGAAGGCTATTCCAAAGTCTCATTGCTCTGATGTTTGGAAACCTTCTAATCTCCACGCTGAAGTTCTTCATGAACAGAGACAGTTTGCTTAGGAGGAAAAAAAAATACAATCCAAGTGTTGCAAAATGAGGAAAAATGAACAAAATTAGAGGATGGGGGACAACTGGGTATAAACCAGGGGCATGCAGATTTCCCCTATTTGGGTATTAAACCAGCACTGGACTGGAACTGTGCCAACATACCATATTTCCATGCAGGAGATGAGGGCAGTTGCAAACCCTACTGAGCTGCGTATCATGCATGGGGCAATTATAGTAAAAGAGTAGGTAATGGGTTCTAGTAGCTGATTTAATTCACTTTCTACCAGATGCAAAGATTCAGGTGATGTTTCTGTATGTTCCTGTGTCACTAACGGTTAGGAGAAAAATAGGAGCAGTAATGACATGATGTTGGGGTGCTAGGTGCCTGAGGAAAATGAGGAGGGGGGTGGGGTGGGAAATGAATCATCCCAGAAGGAAAAAAGACCAAAACCAAAATATCACCCCTGCCCCTTCTTTCCTTTCAGATGGACATGCTATTGCTGGTCTTTTTCAAGGCCATGAAAACAGATTCACTGATCCTACTGACATCCCCATCATGTTAGGAGATTAAAGAAAACTCTGTATCAAGGTAAGAGAAAAATGAATTGCAGTCTAGATGAAAGCGGTTGTTTATACCAGTGTCTGAAAGTCTTTTGATTGTGGAGTCAGGCTCTAATTCCACAGACCTTTCATGTAAGTGATACAGCAGTAAGAAATTATGCCCAACCCTTTTTTCTTCCTGATGCTTTTGCAATATATGCATACGCAGCTTTTCCAGCAACTCACAATTCATCATACTTTTAAAAAGGCTGACACTTGTCACATGGTATTTAGGAGGTACTAAATAGTTGGAACACATGTATGAGTTGGTTCTTCATTTAGTCAGCCATACAGGGAACAAGACTTTTCTATAATGTGGATTTTTACCTCTCCAAAAAATGCACTTGGGCTGCTTGGGTTTCTACTGCACTACTAACATTTGTCATTCCTTCCCATGCTCCAAACTATAGACACAACCAGAGAATGGATTTATTTTTAATGTATTTCCAGTTGAGTTCTTGACACTTGGCTGTCAGTCCCCCTTGCTTACAGTGGTAGCCCAGTTTCTTTCAATGTGGAAATCCACTTCAGTGTTGAGGGCCTCACCGCCACAGGCTCTGTACAGCTACTCCTATAGTTATATCCTTGAAAAATGTGACATCAAGCAAAACGATGTTAAGAAAATCCCAATTGCATCACAGTAGTTACCTACTAGCAGCAGCCAAACAACATTGTTACCAACCGTTGCCCAACTTCTTCAAACGAGTATGTTTTCTAACAGATCAGCAATGTAATAACGTTGTTCCAGTTAACGTTGTTTTGTTAGGTGAAGATTACCTGTATGCTACAACAGAGAGTCCCACAGACATACAGGCTGTACACAGAGGCTCACTAGTGCACATAAGTGCTGAGAATAACTTGCCCCTGATGCCCTTCCCCCACTTATTGAAAGACGGTGTCCAAGAAAAAACAGTACGTAAACACATTGACATCATCCAGACCATGAATGTTTTATAACAGGAATTCTTTTGTTGTTAATGACTCCAAATCCCGCCATTATTGTTACTTAAAAACACAGCAATGCCCAGAAGACAGAAATTGTTATTGGTGAATTTCCTAGATGCCTTTTGTTTCTTCAACCTACTTAGCTTTTACTTGGTATTTCTGTGTGTTGACATGCCCCAACTATGCCCAGCATTTCCTTCTGGTTCTGGTGGAGATAAGCTGCTGGCTGTTGATGGAGTCTCCATCTACTGCCCTGATTCTCCTTTTTTTTTTTTTTTTTTTTTTTAATGCACTTGGTTTGTGAAGGTACTTGATTTCCTGTCTGATGTTTGGTAGACCCCCAGGTGGCTATAATTGTTGTTGCTGAAAATTCTTAGTTGTTCAAATTCTTCTTTTTTTTCTCCCTGTATAGTTTTGTCTCTAAGTTGTTGAGTTTAGTGAATGCAGAACCTGAAATACTAGCACACATTTTCTTTTCTCTCACTGTTGGATATGCATGCACGTACAGTAGGGCTGCACAAAGCTCCGGTCCCTGATTGGATTTGGTGGCCGAATCTCTGAATCCAAATCAGATCAGAGGACCCTTTAATCCCTCCAAATCGATTCAGACTTAGAGATGGCTTTAAATTTTTTTTTTTTTCTACGTACTGCTAGGTAGCAGGGGCTCATGAATGCTGGGGCACATGAAGGGTCCCACAGAAGCACGGGGGGGCTCCCCAGCACACTCGGCAGCAGATCTGGAAGTGCACCAGAAGCACTTTGGTGCCCCCCCCCAAACACAGTGACTGGTGCCTCCTGGGTCGGGGGGGGGGCAACTGGGGTCCCCCTGTGGCTGATCACCAACTCAGGGGCCTCCCTGCATGCTCCCCGACTGACCCATCAGTGTCTTTCGGCAAACACTTTTTTGAGTTTGCCACTGAGTACATGGAGGGCCCCCCCCCCCACCTCCCCATACTCCTGTGAGTGCTCCATGCACCCCAGCATCACAGCATTCATGAGTCATGCACCTTGAGGTATGTAGAAAAATCGTTTAATGCTTTGTTAATGTCCGAATTGCTGATTCTCTGAACTGGCATCAAATCTTCATATTCGGATTTGGCTGAATCGTATCGGGGACAGTGATCTGAATCAACAAATGGAATCTCCCTGTCCCTGATTCGGGCCGAATCAAATAGGGCCTGCTTCGCACACCTCCTAATGCACAGGAGAGAGAGAATTCCGGTCTTCTTGGAAATGTAATCTTATATGATCCAGAACAATTTCATGCGTTTTAAAAACAAAGGCACAGACCACTAAAATGAAAACATGGGTTCAGTTCCCAGGTTATTGATTCAAATAGTGAGATGACCTTGCTTTTGCTATCTATACAGAAAATACTTTAGCCCTGGTAAAATAAAATAGAACATGGAAGTATTTTTACAATATTACTATAGATTATTACAATACAACATCTTTTTGTTCACTACACATCATTATACTTAAATAGTTTTAAACATGAATAATTCGTAGTTACATGGTGTTCTTTTCATAATAAACAGAGAATTACTAATTGCTTGATTGATGAGCTATCTTTACGTTCTGCTTCAAAGACTGCACTGTCTCTGGCTTGTAGTTCAAGGGGGTAATGCAGAGCTAAAAAGTCTAAAAGGAAAAGCAGTTTTCTATTTCTCCTGTAGAGAAAAGCAAAAATCCAGCTCTGGCACCCTTAACTTATTATAATGTTGCTATACTGGGACTCATGTTATGTTGTGTTTGGGATTTTTGTGTTATGTTTTACTTTTATTTTCTCTTTTTAATGATGGTGAATGTAAATTATGAAAGCTGTAGTCACAGGAAAGTGGGTCACCCTGAATTGCATAGTTATGGTCTCCATACAGAGAGCACAAATTTAGTGAATGAGTGTGTGACAGACAGACACAGACTCTGATTGGGAGACACAAAAATCTGGAGCCTTGGTTTGTTTTGGGTTTCCTGGGCTTGGTGCTGTGGCAAGGAAGTCTTGGTGCTCGGAGCAAAGCCTGCCCTGTGCACAGGTTTGGGGGGGGGGGCACCCCCCCAATGAGCTGCTTGAGGCTCCACTCCACACTGCCCCAGCTGGGCAGCGCTTGTTAGCACCCCTTTACTTCAGTGCCCAGGGTGGTCACCCCAATTACCCCCCTACCCCACTTTGCTACAGCACTGCCTGCGCTTCTTACCAAGAAATTCAGACCCTGAGTGGTTTTGTGTCTGTAGGACCAGGTCTGATAGAATAGGAATTTACTTTAGCAATAGCTGAGCTGCTAATGCAGTCTTCCTGGGACCAGTCTGGGTAGCAACTGAGCTGGAACTTCTAGCAATGCAGATCTAGACCTGGCAGCATCTATAGGACATGGTGATGGTGTTGACTCTTTTTTTTTTTTTTACTGGACACCCTGGGAGCTGCTGCCTGGGATCTGATTGACTAATGCTGAGTTTCTTTGGGTTCATGAATGAGGTACAGGTGGATAGGCATTGTGATTTGGCAGGCTTTGGACCCTGCCAAACCAAGCAATTGATAACTGGGACTGGGAGGTTGGCTAAACCCTTCAATCACTTAGTTCATGCTCCCAAGGGCTCCTAGGTGAGAAGCAGTAGCTGTAAAGGTGATCTTGAGTTGAAATGGCAATGTTCCTACAAATTGAGTGTGTCTAAGGCTTTAGTTGAAGGTCTTCAATGACTGCTTCTCATACAGGAGCCCTTGGGGACATGAACTGTAATGACCATTCAGCAACAGGCAAATAATAGCCTTTCTATGCTAATGATACCTGGAAAACAGACTGTGAAAAGGTAAATTTAAAAACATGCTTTTCAATATTGGAAAACCAGCCCTAGTCAGAATTAGGTCTATATAGCATAGCCTGGTCTCAATTCTTGAAGTGTTTACTGATGTCTAAAGGGCAATGTCTATGATGGACAATACGCACTAATGAAGTTGAACATGTCAGGACATTTACCTCTGTATAAACAAACTACTCCAATCAGTGCAAGAGAATTGATGGCATGACCTTGCATTACTATAGCTGTACTATAAGTATAGTCTCACATTTCAGTAATCATTCTATAATTTAAGATCCTTTTCTGACCCGCAAGTGTTAAACAACCCAAGTGTGGATTAATAGGCCTGTAAGTGAAAGCATGAAAACAGGCACTCTCAGATGCATCAAGAATCATCTTTATAAATAAGTGAGATGGGGAAATGACAGAACATTTGCTTTTGCAAAAGATGTCAGAGTATAGATTGAAGTACAATTCTTATGCAGATACTATGAGCAGGTTTATACAAAAATAAAAGTACCTTATTCTTTTGGAGAAAGCTGGCTTGAAACAGTGAAATCTGCATTACAATAGGCGGCCCTACTGACCTTCTTGTCAGCAGTGGCTGAGCAGTCCTTGATCATATAGCATGACTTAAAATCTCTTGGACATGCACCATGTTTTCTTTTCTTTGTTAAAGGATTTTATGCTGGGAAGAAAACGTTTCATTTCGCTGTCACAAATCTTATGTCCAACAGCTTATAAGCATAATTAAATTATACAGGGCCTCAGTTCCTTACACAGTCTTTTTCGTGTTTTGCTTCAGGTTTCTCTTCTTGTGATCAAAGGCTGAATACAAAGTTCAGATAGACACAAATAGGTCGTCTTCTCCTGGATAGCTGCGGTGGTATTGTGCAGCTATAGTTACTGCTTGCTAGATCTTTAACAAGCTTTCATTTTACATTCAGAACACACACAGGTTTTCTTTGCTACCAACATCAACACACACAAGCAAAAATACAAAACATTCCCTCCCTTCCCCCAAAAAACTAAAAGGAGTGGGGGGGGGAACCCTTAACTGAGTTCAGCTCATAGCGGTAGTTCTTTTGGTAACCTTCAAATACAGCTTCTGCGGACAAAGAACACTTCAGTCTTTAGGAAGTCATCCTTATTAAGTAACCCTTTTTTTAGATTAAAAACCCAATTTTTAATAAAATGTTTTCAGCTATAAAACTCAACTTTTGGTAAGTATTGCATTGATACAGCCAGCCCCATATTTTATTTTTTCACCATAACTTTTATTACCATTAGAATTTATAGTTTTTATACTTTTTTTTTTTCCCCCCCTTTCATAATGTGCATACTCTCTCTCCATAATAATAGGTCTTTTGTGTTTAACACCTTGCTCAGTGCAACGAAAATTCAATCCTTGGAGCTCCCCGTGTCTCCTGTTTGTTTGCCGTGTTGATTGTCTAATCAGAATGTTCAGGCTTTTTATCGCCTCTTTCAGATCACTCCCACCTATGCTGCGTTCTTGGGGGAGAAATAACATTAAGAGAAAGGGACTTTCAAGAAACCACATAATTTGTCACTTTCAATTTCTCTTCTCTTGGCTTCTGAAAATGGAAGAACGCAGTTGTAACGGCAGGAATGGATGCAAAAGAAATGTAGGCTCCTTTCTTCACCCTGCTTTCCCTTTGCCATGCAGCAAAAATAGCTGCTTATTTTATTTTATTTTTTTACGTGAGTTCATGAGGGTGAACTATACAGTATTATAGATGTCTACTGAAGGAGCTTTGCCCATTGGCTTATGAATCTACTTTACGTCATGCAATATAATGTGTTCTGCTCACCTTGGGGGGGTGGGGGAGGGGGGAAAGAGATTCTTTCAATAGTGAGGTATGTGCCAGCTCATGCATGAGGGATTAATAGGAAATGGAGATGGAAATAGCCTGTTGGTCATGATAATCTATCCCCAGTGTAAGTTTGCCCCCTGCAAATATATAAATCTGAGTTTTTTAAAGTGAACTGTACAAAAGGTCCTCTGGCTACATAAGCTGGAAAAAAATGCAATATAAGTTATATACAATGTTGTACATAACTCTGATATGAAAATGGAAGGCTGAACTATCTATTAAAGTTTAATGTATATAAAATATTTTGCTATGAATCTTCTGAATCTAGCTTTAAATTATCCTAGCTAGAGACCTTTCATCACTACCCTTGGGGAAAGTGTTCCACGTTCTATTACACCTCACCTTTTGGAGAGATTTTTCTGGTATTCAACCTTGGCTTTCCTTTCCTTAATTTCATTCTATTGCTGAATCCCAGCTCTTCTATATTCCCTTTGATTCTTCTCCTTCCTTGAGAGACAAATGCATGTAAGCCAGAGTCATGGATTTCCCATCATATTCTATGCCTTGAAGTCAATGGAAGTGATAGATCCTCAGCCCATCTCAGGATGGGCCCTGAGTCAGCTCTCAGGCAAGCTAAGTGTATCTATTTCTCAGAAATCAATTCCTCCAGCCCCTTTGGTGAAATTTGTTGTTCTTATCTAAATTGTCTCTTGTTCCACTTGAGGTTCAGATGCTTGGAGCAGAGAGTCAGATCTTCAGCTGGTGTAAATCATCATAACACTGACTTCCATAGAGTACGTTGTGCCTGTTTACATCAGCAGATGATCTGACTTGGAGTACAGAATTGCATATATCTTACTTTCTAAAGCCTGTCTTTTTAGTGGAAGTAGCAACATTGTCTGTGGTCCGTGGGAGGTTTTTCCTAAATTAAAACCTGTTACTGCTAGGATCGCTGTCTAGCATCATAACTCTTACCTACTTCACTCATTTGGGGGCTTGATCCAAAGATGTCTATCCAGTTCAGTGGTCTTTGGATCGGGTTTTTTGTTTCTCACAGTGGATTAAAGGAATCGAATGAACAAGTGAAGGGTTCTTTTTTTTTTTTTTCTTAACTTATTTTCTTCAATATATAGAAGGGGCTTTGTTAGTCTAATAAAGGTCAAGGTTCTAGTCTTTATCATCAAGATATTCAGTGGCTTATCTTGGGATCTCTAGTCTAGGATGAAGGCTAGCATGGATAATGTTGCTCTTCAAGTGCAATGGAGCTTTACCCCACAAGGGAGAAACATTATGTGTGTGTGAGAATGGTCTTTGTCAGAAGCCAGTGTACAACCATGAAATGTTCAGTGAAATATAATCTACTTAGGAAATAAAACAGAGAAGTAAAATTTAATCTTGCCTTCCAGATAAACAGTGTTATAAAGAGGAATTAAGGCTATGAATTACATATAGGTAAATCTAGAGACTGGCATAATCCATTGAGTTTCAACCTAGATCCTAACTTAACTGAACTTCAAGGTGCAGTGTCAGGATTTTGGTATGGGCGTGTCTCTCTTTAATGGTAAATGCTAGTCAGTGCAAGTGGTGTAAATCAAGTCATAAATATGGCTGTACATCTCACATACTGATTTTAAGACTTCTCTGAAATCACTTAGCATCATGAAATTATAGACTTCATCAAATTGAATGTGCTCAAGCCAAATTAAGATGCATAGCCAGCCCTAATTCTGGCATTTCTGAATTTGCAAGTACTCGATTTTGCAATCTTAAGTTCTTTTGCCATAGTTTCTGTGTGACCGTTATCAAGGCAAACAGTTATATTTGAGAAGTAACATTGCAATTCATTTGTTGAATAATACATGCTGAGTACAACTACTGACTTTTAGTGAGCCTGCAAGCGTGAATAAGTAATACTCAGTGTGAGAACAGGTTCCAGAATGAGGCCTGTATTTTTGTCTGGGGTATTTTTTTCCCCCTGCAAATGCATAGCCATGCTAATAATCAAATGACACATTCAGCTTTGTGCACAGAAATATTAAATTAATAGAATTTATCTAGCATCACAGACAGTGAGTAGCAGTATTGTGGGTGGAAAGGATGATGAATGATAGATGCCTAGCAGAGCTTTGAAATTAGCACAACTTTTTTGTGTTAATCTTTTGTAAAAATTACACCTGACACTGCAGGGCACAGTACGTGTGTGGGAAGAGAGGTGGCAGGGTATGAGAAGCAGAGGGGTTGAGTGCATATGTGGGGGAGTGCTCCCAGGAGTCAGATTGTATAAACATGTCAGGAGAAACAGTGGTCAGGTAGTGGATGAAATATTTACTGCAGGTTAAAATCCAATATATTTAGAATAAAGGTATCAACTATAGTCCATTCCATCATATGAATTCTCAAACTAGAGCTGAGAAAATAAGTGACTTGCTAAGGAGGCACTTTGGCTTAGCAGAATGAGCGTTTCAATCAATATATCTTCTAACCACTCTAGAAAGGGAGGGCAGGCTATCATTCAGTGTGCATCAGCTGTTAAAATGTCACTGCTATGTCTGCATGATCTTCTAGCACAGGGGTAGGCAATATCCAGTGTTGTGGGCTCCATTTCCCAGCAGCCCCTGCCTGCATCACTTCTAGCTGGTCTCCATGGAAACCCCAGGAGTGGCGGGGTCTTCACAAGGTGGGGCCATGATGGTGCTGTGCTCCCAGGGTCTCCATGGAGACCAACCCAAATGGCACTGGCAGGGCATGCAGCTGGGCAGGGAACTGCTCTGGGACCAGGATCTTGCGGCAGGACAGCGTGGGGCAGAGCCATGATCCGCTGCCCCAGGGGCATGCAGGCAGCATATTGCAGCTCTGCTCCAGCCCATGCTGTCACTACCACAAGATCCTGGCCCAGGCCCTGGAGCAGCTCCCTGCCAGCACCACTTGGGTCAGACTCCATGGAGACCCTGGCCCTGGGCTGTCACGGCCCTGCTGCTCCTGGGGTCTCCATGGAGAGCGGCTGCAGTGATGTGGGCAGGGGCTGCTGGAAAATGGAGTCTGGCTATTGGCCAGATCCACCATTTTGTCTGCCCCTGTTCTAGCAATATAATGTAGCTAAAATCACTCTAATTTTGGCCCTGAACGGAGTATGGTTAAACTTGTAATTGCTTTGCTACACTTACCTGCATGGTTCTGTAGTGCTGTGTAACAGTTACAGGGCAAAAATGGCTGCTCCAGGAGAAAAATAACATGGAAACAATTGGGGTTAAATTACTCCTGGGAGAGTTTCTTCTTGTAAAGAGAATGTCCTTACATATTCTCTTCTGAGAGAAGCTACAGTGCAGTCCTCCGGCAGTCTAGGGTGCTCTGCTCCCAACCCCCACCCCCTTTCCAGGAAACAGTGCATCACTTGATGGACACTTGCTCCACTTCATGGACTCTACACCCCCTTCACAATCATCTTACTATCCTACAGAGAGACACAAGCTGCTCCTGAGCAGTCTGGGTCATCCAGTCAGGGCTGCTCTGTGCACTTGCTACCATTCTGTCTCCAGGTGGATTGAGGGAGCCTTCAGAGCAGCTGAAATGTATTTACAGGGTCCTCCTGGCTACCCAGTGTCAGCTCTGTAGGCTCTCAACATACATATGTTTGTTCGGGTGTCTCTGGATCATTTTTTCTACCAGGTAAACAAACTTGGGAGCATTCTTCCCAATCATTTGAGCATGTGTACACAGCCACTGCATCACTTTCTGACCTTGATCACATTGTTTAATTTCTCTGAGTCTTCCCCCCTGTCCCTCGCCCTTTACAAAGGGGGGTGGGGAGGGTGTTAATTACGTATTACCATACATAAAATATCATATAAATGTGAAGTCCTAGTTAGTGGCAAAGGTAGAACTAGATATGAAGACTTTGTAAGTATCTACTTAATGCCTTGGATCTTTAAGAGGAGACAATAGTCTAGTATTCTCTTTTCCCCAGAATTCAGCGGTATGACTTTTTTTCACAAGCTTTGTGGAAATGAACAAGTTAGTAAGGAGGAAAAAAAAAAAAAGTGTAAAAGCTTTCACTGTGGATACTTCATACATCTTCACTAAATACATTGTAAGCGATTCCATTGCCACTTCTGACATCAGTTATCACCACCTGACACAAATGTCCATGTCTAGAAATGAAAGAACCCAGTTGATCCTGCCCCAAAAAGGAAGGCCCTACCTCTTGAACTAAAGGTGAATCGCTCCCAAGTGTCGTTCTCTTTATAGGACCGATGACAATTGGACAATTTGGGTTTTGTTTGGCAGTGACTAATGTTACACAGCCAATACATAGCCAATTCCTTACAGTATTTGCTGTCTCTTATACCACAAGATGGATGAGCAAAGTAAGCTATGGTACCTGAAACACAAGATGCAGCATGAGCAGAAATTTTAGTGGAATACCAAGAACTGAAATAGAAATAAATTGAAAGCAACATGCTGGTCCCAAAAATAAATCTACGCTTAAGTGCATGAAAGAAGTGCTAATCTAGCCTAACCAATCAAGACAAGTGCATGGAAAAACAGCCCTGACGGTTATTCAAGACTCGAGTGGTCAGACTATGAAGAAGATGCTATCATGACTAATAAGATGTCTCTGAACTCTTGTGGCCCAGACTTTAAATGCATTTTGATTGTGAATTGATAATCAAGATATTTCAGCTCAGCAGCACAATTCAGAAGGAGCGAAGTATTATTAAGATACTATACTGAGCTTGCTTTGTGTTCAACCTTTACTCTATTTTCCTTAAGATTTTGGTAACATTTCATTAATTTCCTACTAAAGACCTACACCAATTTCAAAGACAAGTCGCTGTAACTGGTATTCCCTTCACTGTCACCTTAATCTCTTTGTCCACTCTTTTCCTATATCTGTCTGCTACCAAGCAAAGAGTTTTGGAGCAAAGAATTTGAATTTAACACTACTTATCTTAGGTAGCCCTATTGCTTTCAGATTACTATATTTAGGTATTTTTATGCTTAATCAACTTGATGGCTTAAGGCCCCACCTTGTAACCTTTCTATGGCAAAGACTCTAAACTTACGTATGAACAATAACCAACACAATGGAACCCCTGGCTGTTACTGTAATATTACCGCAACTAATTAAACTTATTAAATAAGATTATTTAGTACAGCACAGGAGTCTTCTTGGCACAAAGGGATCCTGTTCTCAGCAATATTAGAATAAGAGACACTCACTGTCCTGAAGAGTCTACTAATTTGAACTGTTTTTGGTGTTTGAATATCAGCAATTGTACTTCTGCATCTATGCGTGTTTTTTTCAGTTCCCCAGTGAGGTACAGACTGGTTTTGCACATTCTATTTAAAATTAGATACAAGGAAAATGATAGCGAGAGAGTCTTCTGGGAAAAGAATGATAGATCAGAAGCTGAAAGGTATCCCAAGATGGGTGGAAAGTAGGGGATTAGGAAGAAATATAAAACTGAACAGCTATTAAGAAATATTTGACTTAGGCAGAACCTGTGTGCATAAAATGGATAATAACCAAAAAAGAGTCAAATCCATACACTGTTCTACCTCTCTTAATGCTGTAATCTAGTCTTGGCCAATTAATCTCAGTCCCACAAGAATGATCTAGATGCACAAGGAAAAACACAGTGCATTTGATAGCTTTCCAACCAATAGTCTTAAGGCCTACTGTGTCCTATATGAGCAAGGAAGTAAAGTGCTAGAAAAATCTTAGTTCATAATAAAAGTCCAGGCTGAAAGAAAGTAGTCAGTCTTTACCAAGATAGTGTCTAACATAAAATCATAACATTGTGTCACAACCATATTAAGTAGTGCCCATGTCACAAACAAGTAATAACCATTTAAAACAGTTTTTTCTGCACTAGGTTAACTAAGGGTTAACAATAATGATAGTAACCGCTTTTTTCTGTGCATGTCAAAAAGAAATTTATTGCTGCGCCACTAACAGAGATAAAAACTTTTGCCTTCTTTGCTTTATATAAATCATTATAATTGGTCAAAGAAAACAAGGAGTAACCCTGTGAAAATAACACCCTAGCAAAGACCGCTAGATAATTGGCAATTCTAATTGGATTTATGACGTGGCGAAAAACAATTGGCTATCATACAAACAAAACCCGCTTACATTTTTCGCAAAGTCGAAGACAACTCTGCCCACACCTTGGAGTAAATCTGACAATTTGATCAGTTGTCAGCGTCTTCCCGCCGCTACCTCCCTGGCGTACCCTTGCCCTGCATCCCCGATAAGCCGACCGCCGGCCCGTATATATATATCTGCAGAACGACTGAACGACAATCTCTAAGCTGTAACTAACTAAATATCTCTGACCTCCGTCTTACACCACCTTGACGTGAGTAAACAATCTTGCTTTGCAACCGATAAGCGTCCGCCTAATTAGTTCCACTCCAAGCATCACAAGTACCCGCCTGACGGCCTTCTAAGGCCCCGGACCCTTATCTGCCCGGGTGGGAGTCAGGGAGAGCTGCTGGCCGGCTGCCCTGGGTCCCAACACATTGCTTTCCTTTCTGCCCTGAAAAGACAGGGAATTCAAGCAAGCAAGAACTTTAAAAAACAACAGAGATTGTATTTCATACAAGGAAGGCTAAAATGATACTTTTATGGTCTTCAGAGGTGGCCCTCAAAGCTGCAGTTTAAGGTTGCATCACTATTTTTAATTTAAATACAGAGGGCCCTGGACTGCTGTGAACAGTGAAGTGTTTCCAGTGCTTTTGGAAAAGGTTCTCAGTTCAAATTTCTCTAGCACATCACTGACCCAACCCCGCATGCAGAAACATCCCATCTCATTGTACCCAAACTCCTCCCTCCATTTTGGAAAATGCAGCCTCAGTGCATTCATAGCACCTTTGTGTCTTTTGCATCAAATAACCCACTCCTATCACAGCCCTGAATGCTTGCATGGGCTATTCCAGTGTTTCCAACTTTTTCCAGCCCAAGGCACACTTATATTAATAAAAATTTTCCATGGCACACCTATTAAGGCATTCCCCATCCTTATACCTATTGTAGCTCATTGCCATGGCAAAGTTCCATGGCACGCCTGGTCATTTTTGACGGCACATTTTTGTGTCACGGCACACTGATTGGGAAACGCTGGGCTATTCTACTGCACGGCACCAACACCAGACTCACCAGGCTGGGAGGGATGACATGAGATTTGGAGCCTTCTGCACTAAGTGACCTAAAGTCCTTTTGTAATGGAGGAAGCTAAATTTAAAACAATGAAGATCCTGGTGAGCCACCTGGAAGCAGATATCCACCATCCCTTCCTGAATGGAAATAATGGTTACGCATCCATGTAACAATGAAATGATTAGAAAGTTTCATAGCCCGTCTCAGAATTATGTTTTCATTGAAACTGAATGTTGCCAAGGACTTGATTTTGCCTCTTGTGACGTCACTGGCAGCTTGTTGCTTGCTTCAGTAGGATCAGGTGCAGAACCTTAGTATGCGGAGAATTCATTGGAAATATAAGTATTAAGAACAACATACAAGCTGAATGTTTGTACCCCGCTGGCTTGAGCTCTCTGCAGATATTTGCCTGTGACCAAGGAAAGCCTAAAAATGTGTATTTCCACAGGAGATGCTGCTATCCCCACCCTGCATTAATATGCAGGATCTGTGCTCTTAATCCATTGCTAAGCAACACTTAACAAAATTGATCTTGCATTAAGCAAGCTCTAAAGCTTGAATAATACATTATTTCCCCCTTCTACTTTTAATCACTGTAAACCTTTGGTTGCTTTTTGAATGTCACAATATTTAAACACCAATTTTTAATTGGTAGGGAAGTCGATTTGGATTAGGGATCGGATGTAAATCCATCCATGATACTGCTATTTAATTTTTTTTTTAAAGTTGATTAACCATGGAATAGCATGGGGGATGGGGGGAAGCAAAAAGCAAAGGGAATGTAGTATAAAATAAGAGCATCCCATTTTGTATTCAGATACATTAAGGGCAGTATCATGTCAGTGACTGTGTGTGTATTATAAGTATACTTGTCATTGCTGATCATGTTCTGTATTAAGGTCATACAGCTATGTGCATTTATATGCGGCATACAAGAGTTTTTCTGATTCCCATACAGAAATGTTATGTATGTGGAAAATAGCCTTGCATCTCTTGAGTTTTCGGAATGGCTGCTAGAAATGTCATTCCATGCTTAGAAGTTGCTGGAAATTACCTATTTTGTCTTCTAGTCCATCCCCCTGCCATTACAGGATTGCTCCCTGGAGTTTATTCTTCAGTGTTGTAATCAGTCCAGTCTTATGAGTCTCAAGTAACAAGGCTATCGATGCCTCCATCAGGAGTTTATTCCACAGTATATTAGATCTCCATGTTAGGCAGTATTTATTCATATTCAGACTGTATTTTTTGGTCCAGACTCTTCTCTTTTCCTTAAACCATTGCAATAGTGATAGCACAAGACAACTATCCTTAATTTCTACAGACCAGATCAGTGCCCCCCACCCCACGCAACAGTTCACTCAAACTCCCTAAGTGGTTCTGCTTCATACTCGGCCACATGGTTGGGATGGGGTCACAGGTGGGTGGGAAGTGACATCCAGGAGTGGGATGGGTGGATGGGGCCGGGGCTGAGATTGTGGGGTGGTAAAAGAATGGGGTTTGGGCCCAGGGCAAAGCTGTGATCCGCTGCCTGCACGGCCCTGCTGCAGGTGCCACTTCCACAGGCAGGGGTATGCAGCGAGCGGATTATGTCTCTGCCCTGGGTCCTGGCCCCATGTTGTCACCACCCAGCAATCTTGGGGTCTCCATGGAGGCTGCCTGGGACCCACTCATGTAGGGCATGTGGCTAAGTGAACTGGGATCTGTGTCCAGGGCTGGGATCTTAAGGCGGTGACAATGTGAGCCTGGGGCCCAGCGTACAGCTGCAGTCCAGCCACTGCACAGCCCAGCCCTGCTGTGAGCTAGGGGTGGCAGGGTCAGCCACATGCACCACGGCTTGGGCTGCTCCCTGTGCCTGGGCCAGGTAGGACTGAGGGATCCACACAGTCCAGGCAAAATCCCTTGGTGGGGCAGATCTGGTCCTCAGTCTGTATTTTGCCCTCCCCTGGACTAGGGAGCACTGAGTAGCTAAACATCTCCTGCCTCTAAAGCCACAAGTCAGGGGAGCAGTAATGCATGTGTCATATTGAATGAAATAGTTTGAATGTTTGTGATGGTTGCCCATTAGCCAGTTTCAGGAAGAAGATAAGATTTATCTCCTTATCTAGGTCATTGTTTTGGACTACGTGTGGAAAATCCAGACTTTGCTTAAAGTTTTAACTCTTGAATTTAACTTTAGAAGTCTTTTACAAAGAGAACCTAACAATAATCTTCTCAGCAAATATCCTGAGTTCCGAGAGATCAAACCCTAGAGCCTTTTGACCAGATTGGTAAGAAAAGGTCACTTGCAGTGATATGGAAGTTCCTCAAGAGTAATTAAAATGATTAACAAAAGAAACTATTTACTAAGCAAAAGAATCTGTTGAGTAAGATCCGAGCCCAAATTTGGGGGTAATGACAGGTTTGAGTAGGAGTGGCCCAAGATGGCAGCTCACTCAATAAAAACTGTAACTTACTGTCCCAATTTGGAGGTGACTATACTTGCAGAACAACGAAGGAAGAATCGCAAGTGTAGGCCGGATCAGACTGATCACCTGAACCAACCTCTCTGTGAACACGAATCTCTTAGTTCACGCTGAAGCTGCAGAGCACCCGAAAGGGACTGAAGGAAGGGGATTTATTCTTATCAGTATTGAGGCCAGCCTATTGAATCGTATTGCTGAGGCGAGCCCACTGAACCGTACTACTGAGGCCAACCCATTAAATTGTACTACTGAGGAATGAAACGGTATTTTGGTATTTGGATTCTCGGAATTCTAGGATTGTAAGTATATTATGAAAAATAATAGTATTGATTCAAATTTAACTTTTAGTTGTAATTGTAGTTGGTTTTGTAACACTAATTCTTATAGCATTGTTTGGGAAGGAAGTGCATTCGGAGCATTGTTTCTGATATATGTAATTATTGTGTTCTTTATGTTTGTGGTGTTTCTTAAAGCTAAGCAGTGTTATATACGTAGCAAAGAGTTTTAAAATAAAATTGTGTTGTATGAATTAAGTGTGTAATCATTGTAAAATCGTGCAATCAACTAAATACTCCCCCAGCCAGTGCATCAAAACGAATCAGTAAATTGTGTGGGATTTTCTCTATTCCGTAACCCACTAGAGACAGCATGTATTAAGTTCAGCCTTATTTAGGACATCAGTTACCCCCATGTGTTTTAAACCTTCTTGAATTCACTGGGATCTAGGCATGTCCATTAAATAGGGATAGTACTCTGAGTCAGCATCTAAATAGGAAATGAAATTGTATTATCTGTTCATAAAAACAAATGCATAATCAAACTTTGCTTTTGTAATTAATGATAGGGAAATGTATATAATGTTGCAGACTTCTACTAAATATGACAGGAATCTTAGCTTGATGCCATGAGTTAATCCTCTAGCAAATCTATTCAATGATATAAATTTCTGATTTTGAGAAAATGTAATTGGTACTTGCTATGGCAATGATTAAAACATTCTTTCTAGGAGGATGTCAGTTTTTTTCAGGATCTGCTGCTATTTTGGATGTCGCATGTTGTCTCACTGCAAATAGTGTAGATTTTGACTCTGTATTATCATCCGTCCAATATAGATTCGGATGTGGGATTCCACATTAGTATCTTGCTTATAAAACACCTTTATAACTTATTGGCTTAATGTGTTTGGATGGTCAGGGGAGGGAGAGGAGGGTCTCATATATGATCTATTCAAATCTATCAACAAGTAGTATTAAGAGAAATCATTCCCGTATGAACTGTATTTATAGATATTTATACTTTAGTATTCCCTGGAGATTCAATTGAGGATAGGGTACCATTGTGGGAAGTTGTAGTCTCTAAAGAATTTACAATCTAAGCGGGTGAGATGGAAGAAAACATGTATTTCCAATTCCTACTTTAAAAGTTGGGGAACTGAGATACCAAGGTTTTAAAAGGTATTTAGGTGCCTTAAGATGTAGATAGTAAGTCATAGGATTTTCAAAGGCACCCAACTTCCATTTGAAAAACATGTTTGTGATTTGGCCAAGATCATACTGGCAATTGATATTTGAGTTCAGCAAAGAACCAAAATATCCTGACTTCTAACACTCTAATCACCAGATGGATAAAGCTTCTTTCTCCACTATCTTAGCATAAGAATGAAAGGCCTATAGTTATAACCCCTTAAAAATAAGGCTCTAAATGCTTCAAAGGTACAGAATCTCTGTAGTTCCCATTAACTTCAATAAGATTTATAAGTTCTCAGGACCTTTGAAAATCAGATCCCTGTTGCATTTGAATACGGGTAGAGTTTAAAATATTAAATTCCACCCAGACTTGTCTCTGTGAATGACATTTTTGAATGAAAACTTGGAGGATTTGAATTGAATGTACATGTCTTGATTTCCAATAAATGGCTAATTGTTAATATCTCTTGTGACTTATCCACAAGGCACATTTATATTCATCAGAGACTTTTTTTTCTGTATTATACCATGGTAGGAGCCGTATCCCATCAGCAAAAACTCAAGAACCTGTACTCGGTGTCTAGAGATGAGTTATTAAAATGAATAGAAATTGTAATGTATATATTACTTCCCTAAGGGGCTCTTTGCAAAGTAAACTTAAAACTGCATGCGCTCGACTTGTATACATCTTGTTGATTTCTATCTCCTCCATCAGCGTGGAACTTCATCTCCCCGGGTTCTGCGTTTTTCTCCATCCTGACTCCTCCCAGTGTAACATCTGCTACAAATTTCATTGCTGTGCTGTTTGCTGCTGCTTCCAGGTAATGGATGAAAATGTTAAATAAGACTATCCTAACAGGCTCCCCTACAATTTGCAGGACACTCTAACAAATGCTTGACTAAAATCTAAATATATTGTGTGTACTGCATTTCCTCTTTCCATTTATGTCTGGCAAGATTTATTCTTTATTAAATGATGCTGCCTCTGACTCTAGCTGCCATCTCTCTGCATGCACTTATGATGCAATTGGCACCAGGGTACCTGAATGCCAGCAAGTATATAAATAACCATAACAAGCCCTCTGTCTCAATTGTTAACAACTTTTGTCTGCAGAAAAAACCCTCTTTTCTTTTGTAAGAATTAGTGAGTGTGAAAACCTTACTGAGGCAGAAATGGAAGAGATGACTTTGCCTGCTCTTTCTGAGCTTAGAGGTCATTCTTTCGCTTCCAGGGACCAAATGTCACAATCCTACTTTGCCCCAGAAAAGTTCGGTCTCCCTTGTTCATTCAAGTCCATGCTTATTGGTCATGACATGGCTATAGAAAAACATAGTCACGGATACAGGGGCAGAAGCAATCTCTTTGATATCTATGGACCATCCCATGGAGCAGTGTACATATCAGGATGGAGAACATGGGGGTGTTGCATGTATGGTGGCTGTAGTCTGAAGACTCGGTAACTTTAGTACAAGTGTTAATCTTATTTACCCTTCCACTCATCCATCTATTACATGCAAACACAGATCAAAAACCTATGTCACACCCACAAGTTACCGTGAACATCTCTCTCGTATTACAGATACCTCTATGCTGCTTTCTTCCCAGCATGTTCTCCCAATGGCCTCATCACTTAGCTGGTAAATAACAGATATTTTTGCTTGGCTGGGGACAATTAAGAAAAACTTGCACAATCATGCAAAGTACAGGCCATTTGCAAGATGGACTAGGATGAACCCCCCCATTCCAATCACCCTGGGTCTAGTTGCTGTTGCAGGCATGAGAGAGAGAGTGTGAAACTTTTTTCTCAATGATGGGCAAATAGCTGTACAAAATTTTATATGTGAAGTCATAAATTAATACCAGACACTTTCAGGCCACTGCATACAGTGCTACAAAACTACTTTCTTATTCTTTAACTCTGTCAGCATGTATTTCTGTAGTTCTTATCCAGTATGCTACTTCTATAGTCCTTTAAACTCTTATTTTTCCCATAAAAGCAAAGGGTCTTTACCATAAAATTGCCTAATTAAATAAAAATAAAGACATAGCATTTAAAGGTGCAAAGGAGGTGCATTTATTCTAGTTTTGAGACTGAGCCTCTAATTTTGAATGGTATTTATCTCTACTGTTATGATAAAAAGGCTGCCTTGTTTCTTCCTTTTATTTTATAGCTCTTCTCTCAGGCTCTTCATTTATAAGGCAAAAATGCATTGTGTCTTTTCTGGGATAACAGACCGCTTAATACTATGACAGCAATTTATCCCAATTTCAAAAAGCATGACATTTGAAAGTTAAAGGAAGGGGGTGTTTTTCCATCTCATGTTGGGACAAATGCATTATCTTAGGACTTTCTCTTTCTGAACTGAGATAACTATGTGAAAGTGAGACATTATCTTGGCTGTATGCTTGCTCATTCTCTTTCCCCCTGCTGTGGTTTTGTGCATTTCAGCTTTTTTTCTGTTTCCTAGTACAGATAAACCAATACATAGAAAGCGAGAGACAAAGACTCTTAACTTCTGGATCCCTTGGGTCAAATTGTACTCAAATACATTTGTACAATTTGGAGCCAGCCAGAACCCTGTCTGAGAATGGACTTGGTAACCTTCCTTCCCTCCCTAGGAAAATCACCTATGGAATAGATGACACATTTGGATGCTTATCTTGCTGGGATCCTATGATCCCTGCTGACTTCCTGCCCATAGGGCAGGGGGCTGGACTCGATGATCCTCCAGGGTCCCTTCCAGCCCAAATGTCTATGAAATCTGTGTCTTTTCCCCCTCGTTCTGGGTCTGTCTGGAATAACCACCCTGTACCACCGTGCAAGTTTGTTCTGGTAACATCAGTGCTGTTCGTAACTTATTTCCCATTGTAGATATCATGCACAACATCATTTTGAAGAAATTGTGAGAGCTCAAACCAGACTGGGACCCCAACCAGACTAAGGGGTTTTTTTGCTTCACCTTGTCTGCATCTCCATTTATGTGCAACTTTCCAGTGACTCTGATGTCCGTTTAACAGCACAGGCCTTTTGATTTCAGTTTTTCTATTGAACTAAAACATCATCGAGGATAGTCCATGTTTCATTGATGCCATTCTGCAATATAATAATGCAGAATGCTGAAAGGGCCCACTGCCATTTTAGTAGGGGCTTTATTATTTTGACATCATTTTCCACAAATGTATGGGATTGGAGATAATGACGATTAGTAATTATTTGCTGCAAATAATTTGCTGCAAATGGCTTAAATTCATTCACACTAAACCGTGAACAAAATTAATTTGATATGCGCTGTCACTTCTCTAGCTGTGGTGTTTTCTAGTAATACTACAGTAGGAAAGTGAGAATAATAGTCTAGGACTGTTAGACAGAGGCAGAGGTGTAGCTTGGAAAAATGCACCCTGGGTAAACCTCTCCCCCACCCCCAAATCCTCACAATTTCAATTTAGGATCAAAGTAGAAGGTATTCTGGGAATGATAGTTCTCTAGACTAGCAGTGGAGTTTGCTGCTGCCAAGGGAAACTTTCACCTCATTTCTTGCTATCAGAGCCCAAGTCCAGGGTGCCAAAAAAAAAAAAAAAAAATGCTGAATTTTGTTGCAAAATATGGGGGAGTTTTTTTCCCAGGAGCAGTAAACTCTACTGCTACTCTACAAAACTACAATTCCCAGAATGCCATATACTCTCTGACACTCATTGCCTGCAGTGGCTGTTTCCTGGAGTTAGGAAGTGCCCACAGAGGAAGGCAAGGCTACAGATAGGCATCAGCAAAGTAGGCTGTAGTGAGTAGCCCCAGGGTAAGGCATGCTTTCCTCATCCTTCTAGCACCTCCGTCCTGGGGTGGCACCTGGCACATGTGCCCCACTTGTACAACCCACACTATGCTACTGAATAGATGGGTCGTCTCCTGCCCCCTCTCAGGAATGTTATTAAGAAAATTGTACTCAGCCCTCTATACATGACTGTTATAAAGAGGTTTCTGCCCCCAGTTCATTCATTTTCTCCTGGAGCACTGTCAGTGATTCATGTTAAGAATCTGTCAAAGCTACAAGTATGTTGTCTTGCTCTGCTGATGATATCCACTCTTTGCTAACTCTTCCAAAATGATGTGATTGATTTGCAGTTTTTGCATTATTTCCCAAATGCCAGGCATTGGTTTGGTATCTTGCCCCAGCATTTGTGGCTTCACATGCTTGTTTTGTGGACTCTGACTTTGAGCTCTGAGCATGTTTCTGAACTAAACATGCTGGGTCCTAAGTCTTCTCATGCTCACACCTATGTAGTTTGGTGAGGACATAGCAGAAATTTGCCCTGCTCAGGAAGTCCTCCAGTGGGATATCATCAATGCCAGTTGCCAATCTTACTTGATCAGGAGCTGCCTTAAGGTTTATCAGAGCTGAAGCTAGCCTAGAGGAGTAGGTAGTGAGAGCCCTCTTGCTGCCTGCTCTCATACAGGAAAGAATCCAGTCCAGTCTGTATTCATACCTCCCCTTGATTGTGGATTATCATGTACAGTACGGCACAAAAGGACCGGCGCCTTTCTGTACTGGATTAAGCTGGTGGAGAAATACATTTCGTAATTTCCTCAAGGACTCCAAGCTCCAGGGATTGTTCTCATCTTTTCTTTCATCTCTTTACCATCAGTATTCACTATTGCAGGGAAACATTTTAAAGGGGGGAAAAAGCAAAAACAAAAGATTGCTCTTCTAAATTAACTGAGACTATTACATTCTAGCACATTGTTATAATCATCCCCCGCTGGAAAATGTCTAGGAAGAAAGGACCTGGAAAGGCTGGTGGAGATGCAAGCAATTATAGTTCCTCTATGACTCATCTGCATTGTTTTTAATTTTTATACATCAATACTTCTTTTTGTGTTTTGTTTTGTTTTCATTTTTAATGAGAAGTTGAGCAAGGTGCCCAGAACATTGTTTGGCACAACAAAACTCTAGCTCCTGCTGTTTTCACACTGCTCAGCAACTTCAGCTCTGTTGTTTTAAATATATGCATCTGAGCTGATGCCAGGGCTGGCCTGGCCTCTGAAGCTGAAAGGTGCTTTGGGAATGCTCTGTCCATCAGACAGTGATGCTTCCTGACTTGTATAATAATCTCTGTGAAAGTCGTTTGTCTGGCAATGATTCTAATATATGTGCAAATGAGCAAAAGAAGGGTCATGGAGGGAAGAAAGAAAAAGAGGGAGTATGGAAAGAAGGTGGAAGTGTAAATGGCATCATGGAAGGCAGAAAATGATCATGATCCTGAAGGGGTATAAGAGCATGGTGGGGAGAGAGCAAATGATGTAGCAAAGAGGATATGAGTAAAGGTAGGAATGGGAGAGGGAGAATGATGAGGCAATGCGCAGAACAACTGGGAGGGTGAGCCTGCTCTGATGCAAATGTAACTTAAAGCTCCTTTACATTAGAAAAGGTTAGAAAAAAATTAAGTCTTGTATTCAAAGCTGTTGAACTCTGGGAATAAGTTTGGTGAACATTGTCCTGGGCCTGGTTGAGTAAAGAATGTGGGTAAGGCAGGGGAAGGACCAGGAGCCATTTAGCTGGGATTAGAGAACATCAAGGTTAGATAAGGAGCTGGAGGCAAGTGGGAAATGAGTCAAATGGCCAGAGAGAGGGAGAAGGCTCCTGCTGGTAAGTATTGTAAAGAGACTAAAAGTAGGAACAAATGGCTGGTGCAAAGAAAGAGGCAGAGGCCCTGTAGAAAAATAACAACTGATAGTGAAGGTAGGGGATAATGTTGAATGAAGGCGTTTGCACAGGCAACATTAATACTAGCATTTTCTATCTGTTGAGTCCCTCACTTTACAGCCTTAAAATTCTTAAGATTTTGGTATTTAATTATGTTCCAGCAGCAAGTAAAGACCTCACCTACAATAGGGTCACCATTGTGCTTAGTCACCCCATATGAGAAGAATGCCTTGAAGAACTTTGACACAAAAAAAGGCAAGACAAATAGGCATGGACTAATAGCAAGTAAACGATCTGTCAAAGATGTAGGACTTACACCTTTGAATTTCTCCCCGCTTGCCCACACCACTACAGTCAACTGCAGTTGGCGTTTATATCCATCCTCATTCACTTGACTAGGACTTCTCATGTGTGTGTTTTTGTATGCATCAGTCTGCTGATCCTAAGGGTTATGCTTAAAGTAAAAGGCCAGGTTGGTCTTTTACTATGTCTTTTCTAACACAAGCATTTTATGTTTTAAAATTGTTTTTATCTCTTCCCTCTTCTAGAGATCTGTGGGTGAGCTGTCTTTTGCCAAAGGGGGAAAAATGTTGCGCAGAAATCTGTCCCCAGGTTCTCATGGTAAATTATTAATAATCTGACATTTTCTCTTTTGCTTGGGTTTCTTCAGTCTTTCCCCATGACATACCTGGTCAAAAGCTGTGTTGGTCTCCAAATGAATATAGCAGCTGCAGATCAAGATACGATCTTAAATTTATTTATGCTAGTATTGCAATGAATTAGGACTAGTGAATAGTCCAGTATTGCAATGAATTAGGACAGCCAATTTAGTAGAAGCAGATCTGGCTCCTATTAAGGCCAATGGAAGTATCATTTTTCCCCCCACTATTCAAATCACTGGGGCAATATTAGACCATTTCAAAGGGAAAGGATTTCTTAAGCCTGTGTATTGGAATATCTGTAAAACTTACAAAATAACTGGTGTGGTTTTCCTATGTTACTAATATATTGTTTTTATTGCCACATGCCCTGTTTCATTGCTGGGCTTTTAATTGTGTGGATACAGCAAAGATCCACACAAGATGATCCAGATCCTACTACAGTAAAACAAATATCGCTGTTTTGCTGTATGGCATAGGAAGGGGGAGTTGCAAATAAAGTTGGAGACAATCTCTGCTGAATTTTTAAATGTGGGGTGGGAGGAAGAGCTACAAAATGAACTGTGACTTGCTGTAATGTGGAAGAATATCTTGGGATCTTTTCACAATCAGATAATCCTTTCCAGCAGAGGTTAAATTAGCTTTTCTGCACTATTGTACAGTAGAGCTAACAAAACTAACCTGCAGTCCTAGAAATTGCAGGGAGTTAGAGTGGTATGTGCAAGATACACAGGGATCGTATATGAAATAGCATGATCTCTTATTTATCTTTCCCTGCTAGGTTTTTTTTTTAATACCAATAAAATGTAAGAACTTGCCCTGTCTCTGGTGGAAGGGGTTCAGTATGGTTCAGACATGTACTTTTTCCTCAGTGTGTTTTAAAGATTCATTATTTCAAAGATACTCTGTTGTAGGCAGGTTAGAAAAGAGAGGAAAGGGGCAGCGCAAAAGGGGAAATAAGTCAGTAAAAACCCACCTAATATCTCTTCAGGGGTTACACAATAGCCAGCAGCCACTGCTTCAAAAACTGCAAGAGACAGGTTTGATTCAGGCAAGGAGAGTGGTTAATGCCAACTCTCTGTCAAGGTCTAGGGAACTGGTGCCTCCGGCATGCTGTGTACCTGATCATGACACCTAAATCCTGAGAGGGGATTATGAGAGAGGGGCCTCTACAAATATATGTGTTGGAGGAGAATGATGAGAGCCCCTCAGCCTCTGTTTCTACGTGCTGGGATCATTATGCTTTACCTTCTGCTACTAGAAGGCAATATTTTCCTTCCAGCTTTTTCTGTTGTGGTATCTCATGGCTTGCCTAGACAACAGCTACAACCTTGGATCACTTGCCACCCTCCCCACACCCAGGAAAGTAGACCATTGTATAAGAATCCAGGTCCAAAACAAAAGAAACAAAGTGCCTAAGTACCTTTTTAAGGCTTTGACCCTCAGCTCTTAGTCCTACAGCTAGTAGCTGGTTATGATCTTATGTTCTGTGCAGCCAAAAGCAAAGCAAAATTATCTTTAAATATCATCAGCTGGATGAGTTCTCCAAGCAATTGTCTGCTGGCCTAGAAGGAATGCAGTATACTTCAGCTGTATCTCCTGCTCTCTGATAGTATAGATGTGTTCCTGAGAGACTTTCTCTAGTATATAAGAATCACCAGGTGCCTTATTAAGTACTTTGTTTCTTCTGCATAAAGGAAACTTGGTCTGGACTGAGGATTTGGCTCTCTGTTTTTCAATGGCAAACACTCTCTAAACCAAGGCATTGTAAATTCAGGCATAAATCCTGAACTCCAGGACAGCATACAGGAGAGCTTCTAGAACGGGACTTTCATGGATATAATGAATTGTGCATGGCAATCAAATCAGGCAACTTTATAGCACATGCTTATGAACATCAGAGATCATTTGCATGATACTTTGCAACTGGGAAACTTATCAGATTTGGATGAAGAACTAACAGACAACTTGAAAATGTCTGCCCCCCCCCAGCCAAGGGAATCCTATAGCAGGATGCAGTGACATGTACCGGGTTGTCCTTCAGATCACACAAGGCGAGAGGTCCATGTGAGCCTAAATGGCTCGGGGAGTTCACAAGGTGAAGGCACAACAGGTTCTGTGACCAGTGGTACCAAGGGAGTGATGTGGCTAGCAGCATGTATGACCTTTGACTCTGACCTGAATGATCAGGCTTTCATTTGCATATGGGTCAACTAGGGCTGGTCACTTGCCCAAGTCCAGTGCAGACCGTGATCTCTTGCCACAATGAGACATTTCCCCTCCTCTGCCACTACAGTGGCCTAATTCCCTCCACCCGTATGGAAAGATGTAACGTTATATCCCTAAATCAGAATTAGAAGTGATTATGGCATTGCCTAGTGATAAAAGCCAGCAGACTTAGGTATTTCAATTCTTGTCATGAATGATAAACAACACATGGGTGATGTGCTGCAGCTGTTGAATGATATAGATTGCTCTCTAGATTAAACAGAGTCTACACTTTGCAGGATCAAGAAAGATTAATAACATTTTCAATATGGGATTAAGCCATAATTAGGTAAATGTTACTTATATAAAAAGTAATATAGAGTGTTTAACTTTTATAACTTCTCATTGTAATCTTTGCCCAGTAGACTTATTAGGCCAAATTTACACCGAGTGAATTCAACTGTACTGAAATCACTGGAGGTTTGACTGGGAGGCTGAATTTGGCACACTGTGGTATTGACAAATGCATTTCATAGTAGGGTATGATATTCAAACTAGCTCGATATTGGCTTCACTGCTGTCATTGAAAGTAAATGGCCCACTGACTCCAGTGGGGGAGGAGATAGGCCAGAAATGAAAATCTGATCCTGGGTTGAAGTAACAATTGAAATAAAATATGATATACATTTGACTCTCTTCTAAAGGGAGACAGCATGTAAGAGCTAATATACCTTATAACAATAGATATTTGTGTAGTCTTTTTTACCTGACTGTGCCTTCCCACCCCCCAAATATTTCACAAATTATGCGGTGTGTGTGTGTGCATGACAATACGTTTCAATGATCTCCAGGGCAGAGGACAGACAGAGCCACTTGGGGAAATAAATAATGGAAAAGGTGCCCATTTAGTGTCCTTGAAGAGCAGAGAGAATTTCGGCTATTAAGAGTCTTATGTTTAGCACTCTGTCTATCAAAGTAGGCAGTCAAAAGGGTTACATTCACCCTACTAGGATGAAAAGATGCATAAATCTTGAACAATTGATGGGGTTGTGTACATGACGTAGAGAGACTAGGTTGGTAAGATTTCTTGACACTAGAGCTAGAGAAAAAGGCTACTGCTTGCAGCTGTAACCCTGTTTCAATCCTATTTTTAGAGGGCATCCTAAGTCTGCGGGTCTAGTCCAAAGTCTTGAGGTGACTGAGCAGAGAAACACACAAGGCTTAGAAGCTATTTATTAAGAGACCAGATCTGAGCATCTTAAAAATGTGGAGGCCTCCTGATTTGAATTGTGATAGAGGGTGAGGGTGGGGCAGTTCTGTACAAAGATTAAAGTATAATGCTTGGATTTGGATTTAGAGCCAAACTCTGTAGGAATTTGGTTTGGCCTCCTCTCTTCTTATTACCTTTTATTGGGCTATAATTTTGTCCTGCTGCAAGTATGTAACTGCTATTAACTTCTATGTGTATCAAGGGGAGAATATAATCATTGGTACTTATGTGAGTATAAACTTCTTTCTCAGTTAAAATTAGTAAAACCTCATTGTTTCATGGTCTCAAAGGTTTTTATTGTTTTGATGCAACAAATTGGGGGCTATATTAACCACAAAGCTAGTACCAGCATTTTAACATGGTACTGAGTTCATGACATGGGTGCTGCACTTGGAATTAGATTTGCCACCGGGGAGGTCCAGTTTACTACGGTGCGAATGGGTCAGAGAGTGGCTATTTACCCTGCATCAACTGTACAGGAAAGATGGGTCTTCCTGCTGTAACCGGCTGTTTCATGACGAGCATAGCTGTGAACCCTGTTTTGCACAGCTATTCTAGTGACAGCTGGTCAGTTGAAAAAAAGGTCCCTGCTTAGGGATGGCACATAACTAGTGAAGAGCAAGCTCCCCTCTCCTCCCCTGAGAATGAAGGTGATGGATTGTCTTTGTGATGTGGATGTCTACAATGAGAGCTTGCCCTGCTCTATAATAACCTAGATGCAAGGTTAGACAAAAGACCTTGCCTTAGTCTGTAATAACCTAGACACTGCTCCTGATGTAATCCCAGGGCACAGAGAAGTGGGGCTGGAAGGCACCTCCAGAGGTCACCTAGTCTAAACCCCTGTCAGAGGCAGGATCATCCCTATCCAAACTGCCCTACACAACCCATTGCTTAAACTTGTCATAAAACTACCGTCAGCCCCGACACAACACGAGGCCTGGACAGATGTAACAGTGCTGCTCACAAGTGACAGGGCCAGCAGTTGTGAGGGGTAGCTGTTACCTCCACCAACTCCTGCCCTCAGAAGGGAGTAGCAAATGGGTGGCAGCTCTCCCCCTGTTTCATTGCAGGGTCCCAAGGGCAAGGAGCTAGCTCAGTGCCCACCTGCTCCCCCCTGAAAACAGGAAAAACTGACAGCCAGTGGTGCCTCTATTTCCCTTGTCTCTGCTGGGGGTGGTTACTTTCTGCCCCCGGGGGTGATGGGGTCTGTTCTCCCCCATACGTTATAAGTCGCCGAGTGATCTCAAGCCTTGTCACTGGGTGAGGCGAGGGGACAAAACCTAGCTAGACAAAGCCCTGACAGGGATGATGTAGTTGGGGTTGGTCCTGCCTTGAGCAGGGGTTGGACTAGATGTGACCTCCTGAGGTCCCTTCCAGCCCTCCTTCTCTGTGAGGGCTGGGTTTGGGATCAGGGCTTGCTTTTTGTTCGGGGTCTGGAGCACCTCAGCCTCCAGCAGATGTGGGGGTGCAGGGCCACGACTCTTCCGAGAGGCTGTGCCCCATGCCCTCAGCCTGCCCCGCTCCCTTCATCGGCTCGGGGGGGAGCTGCCCCTTCCCTCAAGGCAGAGGGGTATGTTCCCCCTTCCCAAAAGACAGAGGGGTCCATTTCCCACCCCCTTCCCTCAGAGCAGAGGGGTGCATTCCCCCTCTTCCCACAAAACAGAGGGGTGCATTCCTCCCCGCTTCTCCTCAGAGCAGAGGGTGCATTTCCCCGCTTCCCTCAAGGCACAGGGGTACATTTCCTCCTTCCCTCGAGGTCAAGGGTGCATTTCTCCCCTTCCCTTAGGGCAGAGGGTGCATTCCTCCCCCCTTCTCCTCAGAGGGGTGCATTTCCCCCCTTCCCTCATGGCAGAGGGGTGCATTCCTCCCCCCTCCTCCTCAAAGCAGAGGGGTGCATTTCTTCCCTTCCCTCGAGGCAGAGGGTGCATTTCCCGCCTTCCCTCAGGACAGAAGGGTGCATTTCCTCCTTCCCTCAAGGTCGAGGGCGCATTTCTCCCCTTCCCTTAGGGCAGAGGGTGAATTTACTCCCTTCCCCTCAAAGGAGAGAGGTGCATTTCTCCCCTTAGGACATTTCCTCCCTTTCCCTCAAGGCAGAGGGGTGCATTGCCCCCCTTCCTTCAGGGCAGAGGGTGCATTTCTCCCCTTCCCTTAGGGCAAAGGGTGCATTTACTCCCTTTCCCTCAGGGCAGAGAGGTGCATTCCTCCCCCCTTCTCCTCAGAGGGGTGCATTTCCCCTCTTCCCACAAAACAGAGGGGTGCATTCCTCCCCGCTTCTCCTCAGAGCAGAGGGTGAATTTCCCCGCTTCCCTCAAGGCACAGGGGTGCATTTCCTCCTTCCCTCGAGGTCAAGGGTGCATTTCTCCCCTTCCCTTAGGGCAGAGGGTGCATTTCCTCCCTTCCCTCAAAGCAGAGAGGTGCATTCCTCCCCCCTTCTCCTCAGAGGGGTGCATTTCCTCCTTCCCTCAAGGTCGAGGGTGCATTTCTCCCCTTCCCTTAGGTCAGAGAGTGCATTTACTCCCTTCCCCTCAAAGCAGAGAGGTGCATTTCCCCCCTTCCCTCATGGCGGAGGGGTGCATTTCTCCCCTTAGGGCATTTCCTCCCTTCCCTCGAGGCAGAGGGGTGCATTTTTCTCCACCCTCAGGGCAGAGAGGTGCATTTCTCCCTTCCTTCAGGGCAGAGGGGTGCATTGCCCCCCTTCCTTCAGGGCAGAGGGTGCATTTCGCCCCTTCCCTTAGGGCAGAGGGTGCATTTACTCCCTTTCCCTCAGGGCAGAGAGGTGCATTCCTCCCCTCTTCTCCTCAGAGGGGTGCATTTCCCCCCTTCCCTCATGGCAGAGGGGTGCATTTCTCCCCTTAGGGCATATCCTCCCTTCCCTCGAGGCAGAGGGGTGCATTTTTCTCCACCCTCAGGGCAGAGAGGTGCATTTCTCCCTTCTCTCAGGGCAGAGGTGCATTTCTCCCTTCTCTCAGGGCAGAGGGGTGCATTGCCCCCCTTCCTTCAGGGCAGAGGGTGCATTTCGCCCCTTCCCTTAGGGCAGAGGGTGCATTTACTCCCTTTCCCTCAGGGCAGAGAGGTGCATTCCTCCCCCCTTCTCCTCAGAGGGGTGCATTTCCCCCCTTCCCTCATGGCAGAGGGGTGCATTTCTCCCCTTAGGGCATATCCTCCCTTCCCTCGAGGCAGAGGGGTGCATTTTTCTCCACCCTCAGGGCAGAGAGGTGCATTTCTCCCTTCTCTCAGGGCAGAGGGGTGCATTGCTCCCCTTCCTTCAGGGCAGAGGGTGCATTTCTCCCCTTCCCTTAGGGCAGAGGGTGCATTTACTCCCTTTCCCTCAGGGCAGAGAGGTGCATTCCTCCCCCCTTCTCCTCAGAGGGGTGCATTTCCCCCCTTCCCTCATGGCAGAGGGGTGCATTTCTCCCCTTAGGGCATTTCTTCCCTTCCCTCAAAGCAGAGAGGTGCATTGCCCCCCTTCCTTCAGGGCAGAGGGTGCATTTACTCCCTTTCCCTCAGGGCAGAGAGGTGCATTCCTCCCCCCTTCTCCTCAGAGGGGTGCATTTCCCCCCTCCCCTCATGGCAGAGGGGTGCATTTGTCCCCTTAGGGCATTTCCTCCCTTCCCTCGAGGCAGAGGGGTGCATTTTTCTCCACCCTCAGGGCAGAGGTGCATTTCTCCCTTCTCTCAGGGCAGAGGTGCATTTCTCCCTTTCCTCAAGGCAGAGGGGTGCATTGCCCCCCTTCCTTCAGGGCAGAGGGTGCATTTCTCCCCTTCCCTTAGGGCAGAGGGTGCATTTACTCCCTTTCCCTCAGGGCAGAGAGGTGCATTCCTCCCCCCTTCTCCTCAGAGGGGTGCATTTCCCCCCTCCCCTCATGGCAGAGGGGTGCATTTGTCCCCTTAGGGCATTTCCTCCCTTCCCTCGAGGCAGAGGGGTGCATTTTTCTCCACCCTCAGGGCAGAGGTGCATTTCTCCCTTCTCTCAGGGCAGAGGTGCATTTCTCCCTTCTCTCAGGGCAGAGGGGTGCATTGCCCCCCTTCCTTCAGGGCAGAGGGTGCATTTCTCCCCTTCCCTTAGGGCAGAGGGTGCATTTACTCCCTTTCCCTCAGGGCAGAGAGGTGCATTCCTCCCCCCTTCTCCTCAGAGGGGTGCATTTCCCCCCTCCCCTCATGGCAGAGGGGTGCATTTGTCCCCTTAGGGCATTTCCTCCCTTCCCTCAGGGCAGAGGAGTGCATTGCCCCCCTTCCCTCAGGGCAGAGGATGCATTTACTCCCTTTCCCTCAAGGCACAGGGTGCATTTTCCCCTTCCCTGGAGGTGCAGGGTGCATTTACTCCCTTTCCCACAAAGTAGGAGGGTGCATCCCCCCAGCAGTGAGCCTGTCGTCACCTCAGCCCCCCACGGCTGCCGCCGACAGCCCGTCCCCGCCGCCTCCCGGGGCTGCCCCTTGCCCGGGCCGCGGCGGCAGTGCGGGCGGGCGCGCGGCCGGCAGGTGGCGCTGTTCGCCGGCGGTGGCGGGGCCGGGCCGGGGCTGCGCACAGCCGCGCTCCGCGCTCGCCCGCACAAAGCGGCTCCAACCCGCAGCAGCAGCAGCCGCCGCCGCGCTCCGCCCGCCCGCCCGCCGCACAGGTAAGCCGCCGGGCTCCCCGCTGCGCCCGCCCCGGGGCAACTTCTTGCACCCAACTTCAGCTTGCGCCTCGCCCCGTGTGCCCCCATCTCCGCGCTGCCCCTGCCCGGGTGCATCCCTCCCCTGCCAGCTGCCGTGCCCTGCTCACCCTCTGCTCCCCCTCTCCCCGCAGATGTCCAGGATAGTGGTCCTCGTGGCGTGGTGTTTCCTGCAAGGGGAAGGCAGGCATCCCGAGCCGCCGGGCAGCAGTGCCAGGGGCGGCAATTTCTTGGACAATGACCAGTGGCTGAGCACCGTCTCCCAGTACGAGAAAGACAAATATTGGAACAAGTTCAGGGATGTAAGTACTTCTTGGAGGTGTGCCGCTACCTCCTCCTCCTCTTTTCTCCCTGCCGGGCAGAGTTTGGGGGGCTGGGATGGGGTCGTGGCAACCACTTGCCGCCGATGTGCCCGGTGAGGGGAGATGGTCCAGCCTCCAGAGGAGGCAGCCCAAGTTGCCCAGTGGAGCCACCACCTTTGGGAGCAAGAGGCCTCCCCGGTATAGGTGCACGGTGTCCGGTTGTCCCTTAGGGGAGTAACTTTGAGAGAAGTTTCTGTGGCTGTAGAGATCAGGGAAATGACTCTGTCGGGGCAATATAGCTGGGGCTGGTCCTGCTCGGAGCAGGGGGGTTGCACTAGATGTGACCTCCCGAGGTCCCTTCCCGCCCTCATGTTCTCAGATTTTGGTGAAATGAAATGTCTGGATAGGGGTGGGGGGGCTTACTGATTCACACCACACAGTGGTAAATACTGATGCTTTCCTGTCTGCCCAGCGGTACTAGAAAACTGGTGACTTGATCAGCGGTTCAGCCCTTGGACGTTCGTATGGGTTGCTGAATCGAGGAAACCGCTTTTGAGTTAATTGCAAAAAGCAACACGGACTGCCTGCAATCTGTTTTGGTGCCAGCACTTTGCTGTTTTGTTTGCAGCCAATCTCCACCCTCCCTCCGAGACTTGAGTGTTGAATTCCCTTAGTTGACATACACCGAGGCACCGTAAATGTAACGCATCGGAAGATACAGTGTAATGCTCGTTGTGCTCCTTTTGGTACTGGTGTCATGTGCTGACACAGTTTTTGGGGGCTAACATTAAGAGGTCACTTGAATCTATCCAGGAGGAAACGGGGAAAACATGACTGCTTATGGTTAGCTCAGCACTTAAATATCTTTTCTTGGGGTTTTTTTTGCTGCACATGACTTGTGCATTATGTCTGCAGTGTGAGCCTGTAAGTGCAAAATGAAGGAGTGTAGCTGTCTGGCCATTGTAATATGGGAGGAAGAGTAAGAAGATTTTTGGCACAGTGCATTGTATTTAAAAAAGCAAAAACAGAAAACTTAAATTTTGGGCTCAAACATTTTGCCTTTGTGCTGTTTTCTTCGCATTGTCTGCCTCTGCAAAAAAAAAAAAAAAAAAAGTGAGGCAATAATTAAAATGGCACTTAGCTGTGAATGGGTGTGTGTGTGGTTTGGTTGTTTTTTCCATAGTCTAAATCTTAACTGTGAAACTCCTTGTGGGTTTTTGTACTAGTGTCTTATGCAGGCAGGTTGCTTAGCTAATTTTTTTTCCCCTTAAGAGAACCCTTGTTATTTTATTTATTTTTTTTGTTGCACTTAAACACTGACTTTTTGTGGAGTCACTGTACTCTCAGTAAGTGCATGGGTAACAGTATTGCACTACCATCCGGAGTTCAAATAGTATTGCCTTGACACCGATATCTGTTTAATATGTCAGGATGTAAGTCCATGAGCACTCTCGGAGGGAATGCGTGTTTATCAAGACTGATAAAGTTGTTCTTCCATGGCAGAATTTTGGATAAAGCTGTATGAATACGGTAGCCACTATTTTAGTGCATGTGTCTATGCAATAGTAGATCTGTACAGTCAGAAAGGACTATTGTGACCATTTGGCTTAGTCTCCTGGCTGTAGAGTTTCCCCCGATTAGTTCCAGTCTCACGTTAGCTGTATCAGAGGTCAGTGAATACTGTGGAAGGCTGGTGAATCAATCCAACACCCCCTTTAATTTAGGAATGAAACTTTAATAAGGGACTCCCAAGATTTTGACTTGTAGTCTTCCCCTTTAAACTGATGGCTCTTATTAGCAGTGTGTGTTGAGCTTGATTTTTTTTTTTTTCCTTCTTCCCTAGGTTACAAGGTTTTAAAAACGATTTCTTCAGGCTAACATCCCTATCTTTTCTGTCAAAACCTTCTAGCGAGCTGTGGTCCTACCTGCATAGTAATAACTACCATGCAGGGAATAAGCAAGTTTTCCATGTCCTATTGTTGGATTGAAAGGGAAAAAGTCTTTCTTCTGCCCTTCTACCACATACAGCATTGCTGGATACAGAGCTTCACGTGGGGATTGCTGTAACACCATAGGGCCTGTTCCTGCAAACTGTGCTGGGCAGAGGGTCTGATCCTATACCACTGAAGTCAACAGAAGCATGATTTTGGTAGTAGCCATGACTTCAGAAAATTAGGTAAAATTACTCACCTGCAGAGATGTTTGCATGGGGACAGAGGTATATGGCAACTGAGACTGTAACATATAGGGAAGAGACAGACCTTGGATATGGTTGCTTTGTCCTTTTATACATATATAAATCTCAGTTGTTATGTTGAATTAACATTGACTTTGCATTCAGCATATAATTAAACCTGAAAGTTTAAATCAAGCTTCCTTCATCTCTTGCAGTTCCTTAAAAATGAATTGCTGCTACCTCCTTATCAAGCAATGGTCCAGCACAGTGTGCTCTGGGAAGATAGCTATTGATTGGCTTTTTAGTATGATCCATTTTTCTTTTGGGCAAAGACAGCAGGATGGTTGCATGTAACGGTCTAATAGTCATTACTCTTCCATGAGAAAAGAGCATAGAAGTGCACCTCCTTTGAAGTCTGCATTATAGACGCATAATCAGGTTAATTTTTTAAGGCTGTCTGAACTTTAATAGCATGGAATTGGTGACCTTTGAACACCATTAGAAAGCTTTGGAAGAGCCAGATAAAAACTCTCTCATCTATAATAAAATTTTGACTTTGTTTTCTTGAAAAATATATGCAATCATTTGAAAATAGTTGAAAACATTTTAAACATGTTGTTGTTTTTTAGATTCAAGTGCCCTCCTTCCCACCAAAAAAAAAAAAAAAAAAGGAAAAAAGACCTCCCACAATACCTGAAATACTGAGCTGGCTGTGCTGACTTCCTCAAAGGAATTATAGCTAAGAAAAACCTGTCTCTGTATATTTTCTTCACAAGATATATGTATTTTTCTTGCTTAGAGTTGCTCGATTTTTCCATTTGTAAACTGTAACCTGCTCTGATACCTCTAGAGAAGAGCACTGGGCTGGCCTTTCCAGAGCTGCAACATGCATGGAGTAGGTCTTGATGGTTGTGAACATGATGGATTTGCTGAGACAGGATAGAGGTCAATTTAATTTACATGCTGTCACCAAGCTTGTTTACACAGAGCCAATATCGGTCCTGGTATAACTGGTTCTGTCACTGATGTTACGCTAGGCCTCAAGTTTTGGCCCAGTCTCAGCATCTTAAGGATGAAAGAGACTTTTTCCCCCCCGATTCATTGTATTCTTATTTTGCATCTATATACATGGTCAGGTTTTGAAAAAGGGCAAACTTATAGGCACAGTTCCAGTCATTAGGGCATTAGCTGGGGATCTGAGGGCCCAAGATTCAATGTTTTGATTTGGCACCAATTTCCTGCAAAACCCTGGGTAAGGTACTTGGCCTTTCTGGGTGTGTGCACCCCATTTATAAAGAGGGGATGATAGTATTTCCTTTATAGTATTTCCTTTCCTCACCAGTGTGTTGCAATGATAGCTAAGTTGACAATAGGGAAGCACACAGGTGCTTTGATAATGTGTATTATATAAGAAACCAGAATAAATGAAATGTTGTCAGTAAGTATCTCAACTTCCAGTATCAGTCAGTCATCAGGCATTTAGTTGTGTAAGTAATATCAATTGTGCCTGCATAATTACTGCTGGAAAACTGTTAGAAACATCTGGCGCTTTGTGAAAAATAAGGTCCACAGTATTTTTGTGTCAGAGAAAAATAATTCCCTTAAAATAGTAGCTGAGGGCTCCCAGTGCATAGTGTAAAAGACAGCTGGCAATGAGTATGGAAAGGCTGAATTAGACCCTTTGCTATTCATTTTAAGGCCTTGATCCGGCAGTCAAATCTGCATGGCAAACCTGAGCAGAAGTTTGAGGATTAAATGTGAAGTGAATTTTTATGAGCCTGAGAGAGCATTTGGTATGTGAATAGCCATTTGCATTATTGTGAATAATAAGTCAGACTGCAACATTTCAGGGTGTTCATGGAGGCTTGGCACATAGGCATAGCATAATTTTTTTTCCCCCCTAATATTAAATCTTTCCTTAATCAAACGTATATGGATGAACTAATTCTGTTACTTCCACTTGGAAATCGTGTCTATTACATTATATATTAATACCACCTATATATAAAAGGTAATAGGTTCAACTAGCTAGAATAAACGGCAGAAATGTTAAATGAAAGTAAAGGACCCAACATAACCCCAGTAAGGAACTTCAGCAAAAAAGCTAAACATCTTGGCTTGAAATCTTATTTTAACGTGCTCGTTCATGGTAGGGTATTGGGCCACAGAGCAAGTTTTGTTTACCAGCTAATTTTTCTTCTTGAATTTTCTTCCTTATAGCTATAAGTTGAAGCTATATTAGTGTCCCTAATAGCATCATGCTGTATGGTGATGATAAATTTGGTGTAATGGCCTGCATATGCAGAATAAACAAGGCATGATTTGATGTACACTGTATGTGTATAGTAACCAATTCCTCAGATTCATTCAACGTGAGCATCATAAAAAAATAGTTTGCTTAAATAGATTGCTTTCCCAAAGTAACTGTGGTCTACACTTTCACTGTTTCTGGAGAGATTTGGAATGCTGGGCATTAAAGGAGGAAGTCTTTTCAAGAACTGATTAATAGCTATTCCTATATATCCTCCTGCTTAGACCTTGGGCCCAACCTGAAGCCTATCGAGATGAGCAGTATGATTTAGTGAATCAGGCACTGAAGTATAGGAGCCAGAGAAACCTGCATTTTATTCCCATCATTGCCACTGACTTGTTGTCTGGTCTTGGGTAGGTCATTTTATGTCTTTGTGCTTCTGTTTCCCCAAACGTGTCTTATTTAATATTTTAATGAGTCCCCTTAACACAAAAATAGCAGTGTGGTAATGAGATTTGCTGATGCCAGAAAGTTGAGAGGTATGCTCAATACAGATGAGGAGTGGGAGATCCTGTGGGAAGAGCTGGATCACCTTGAAGTCTAGAGTAATAGAAATGAGATGAAATTTCAACGCAAGAAGCACAAGGTCATGCACTTAGAGAGAGAGAAGAATTTGTAGCATCCACTAAAAATGCATCATCCAGAAACAACTGAGAGACCTGGGTATAGTAGTTGATCACAGGATGACTGTGTGCAAACAGTGTAATGTGTTTGTGAGAGAGACTAATACATTTTAGGGTCACATTAGGTGAGGTATCTCTAGTACAAGGTACTGGTAAGAAGTCCTCAGGAATACTGTATACAATTTCCCCTCCCAATTTTCATGAAAAGATTAATTAAAATAGAAACAGCAGAGAAGGGCCAGTGAGATGACTAGGGAAATGGGAGCCTATCTAAGGAGAGGAGACTAGAAGTGTTTGCCTTGTTTCACCTGTCAGAATGGAGGCTGAGAAGGGCTGATTGCTTTCTATAACTATACTGCAAAGTTGGTGGCGGGGAACAGGAAGGTAAAGAGCTATATGGGTGAAAGGGTGATGTTGACCCACGAGTGAAAATATGCACTGGCCAAAAATAGCTTGGAAATGATAAGGAACAAGGTTCTGGAAGAACCCCGCTCCAATAACAGCAGTGGTCACAAAGCAGCTAGTTTTAAGATGGAATGTGTGACATGGATTCTCTGGTGTGATTGCCTATATCAGGAGGCTAGATGCAACATCCATGGCTGCCCCCTATGTCTGTCTTGTCTGCTTACATTGAAAATTCTTTTAGATATTTTAGATATTTGGATTGTTCTCATTTTGTTTGTATAGGCCCGAGTACTTTGGTACCCTGAATTTAGTTATGCAAGTAAATAATCCAGAAGGATCTGCATTAAGACAGAACCAGCCATCTCTAGGCCTGGGGCCCTCATACAGTCTCTGATCTATTATGAAGTGCTCCGAGGAGCCATGCTACCATGGTTTCCCCTGCAACTGCACCCAGGAATCCCAGTGAGCCTGTATGTGGAAGATGCAGTCTCAGGTGCTTGTGTCTTTTCTGCCCTAACTTCCATAGAGTAGAAGGGAATTGATGTGCACTCTTACTTTTCTCTCTGTGCTCCTTCCCACCTGCATTCCTGATGCTGATCAGTCCTCCATGGGATCCAGAAGCTGGTAGGGACAGTAGCTAGATCTCCTTCACCTTGCTTCATTGAAGTGGGGAGATTCATGTATGGAGTTGCATGCAAAGAGCTATAAAGAATAACCTGGCCCATAATTGTGCTGTGTAAGAGAGGCATCAAACCAGCCAAAAAAAATGTGTCATCATGGGATGTAAAGACCTCAGCCTTGCTTCAGGAGCCTTGAATTTTAGGTCAGTCTAGGGAGTCCTGAAGTAATAATTTCAGAATGAGTTGTTGTTCTAACCCATGCTTTTTGGTACCAAGTCTGCTGAATCTATTTGTTCTGACAGCAGGGATGAACTGGGCTGTGTAAAGCTATCCAGGTACACTGGCAGTCTGGCATAGACGGCTGTTTCTACTTGGCACAGAGACAGGACTGGAATATACATGGGGCCAAACAAATCTGAGGTGAGCTATCAAAGCAATCTAGGGAAGCTTGAATGACAGCAAGGAAGGTGTAAGACCTGGATCTGACTAAATTAATTCATAACTGTTTTCAAGAGGAAAGTATACCCACTAAATATGTCCATCTTGAACTGGACAGTTTCTTTCTGCTGTGAACAAGGAGAAAGGTAATGTCTCTTAACTTTCCAATAATTAAATAAAAAAGTACAGATGGTCTGTAGTGCTTAGTTAACTGACATTTATCTAGCTTGCTTATGAATGAACTGAAATTCCAGTGCTAAATGGGTCACTAGAAAAGCAAAGTGTTAGCTTTCATATCATATGGAAATAAAGCTGTGATTTGGGACTCTGGCTTGAATGACTCCTTCCCTGGTGGAAAAGTCCTGTAGAATTTAATCACAAGTTATATTCCTGCTATAGAATTCCATAGGTTTAAAATTTTCTCTAATAAATCCTACAGGTTTTTAGAGCAAAATGCGTAGGACTCTATTGGCTTTTTCCCTATTAAATTTTATAGGATTCTTTTTTTTTTCCATAGGGGTTGGTTTTATTACAAATTTAAACGGTATCTTTGTCAGATCCCTGAAAGGTGAGTCTTTTATTATGTTTCTGGATGTAGGCTCTACAGTTTTAAGAGTTGCATTGGGAGCTATAGGAAATATTATGATGTGGAGGATGAGCTGTGCCTTTAGAGGGACAGAAACACTTTTTTTTGTTTCTTGTGAATAAAAGGTCAAGAAATGAAGACAGAAGGTAGAATCACAAGTGCTAGTGCATGACAAGCAATGATTAAGTCTCCATGTATGGAAACAGGTGGGGAAATCAAAACCTATGCATGTGTGCTTGGAAGTGGATGGTAGGGGGTGACTTATTGCATTCATTAAAACCCAATTCTTGTAAAACAGACATGGGCTACTTCATACTGTCAGCAGTACTAGTGAAATCTTAGCAATAGTTGAATTGGTGTAGCTGAGAGCATTATTTGTCCTTGCATCTCTAGCTAGATATTCACTACAGAACCAGTATAAAGTAAAGTAGGCATATCAGGTTATTCGGATACACAGTGATCACAGTTGTATGTCTGGACAGATGAGTCTTTGTTTTAATACATGTCATTCAGATCAGTTTTACTGATCTGTTTTACTTTCGCAGGACTTATTTGGGTCTGTTCCCCTCCCCCCCTGCCCCCCGGTGCCCCGATTTTAGGTAAAAGAGAATCTGATTCACAATTTTTGGTCCAAATTTCCTTGAAATACAAGCTTGGATGTCAGTTGCCTAATTTTTTTTGCTTTCAACCTGAGAAAGGAATTGTGGCAATTATCTCTCTAATACTCTTTCTGGAAAGTGCAAACAGTTGGATGTGTAGAATAAATATTCATCATTTATCTGCTTTTTGAAATATGTACTTGTAATGTTAATCAGACCACCAGAGCTGTATAACATGATCACCAAATAAGGTTGAGACTTGCCTGGTTTTGATCCACCCGCTGCCTCTAACATCCTCTTTTAAAGGTCACTTCCATATCACATCTTGCATATGTTTCTGTGGATTGAATTATGTGGGGTGTTTTTTTTCTTGGTTCTGAATTTGGAATAGTTTGTATAAACTTCTTTTTATATGGTATCTCAACTAGATCTAGGATGAAATCTTGAGCTTCATTGAAATCTAGCTAGTTACTCTGTGTTAAAGTTTTAATAGATTTTTAGGATGGACTGAGCTTTTCTAGGTGCCACGTGATTAAAAGAAACGTATGGTGCTCGTTCTAAACTTGCTGTAAGTTGGTGTAGTTCCATGGAAACTGGAAACCAATGACATGGAAGCAACTGAGGATCATGCCCATGATCTAAAACCGATGGGTGCCTGTACACGAGAACGGAGGCTGGTCTGACACACTGTAATTACAGTGCATTGAAGTAGACTTGATTAATTGAGTCTGCTGGAGTGTGGCAATTACTGCTCTCCAGCAGCCTCTCGTGTTTCGTGTATCAGCATCTGTGCACTTCAAAATGGCGGCTGTAGGAACTTGAACTAAAGCTCGTTGAACGAGCATTAGTGCAAGCACCCCCACTGCCATTTTGAAGCACAGGGACACTGATACACAAGACACCATGACGCTTTAATTGGACCTGCTCTAATTAAAGCACCGTCACCCGCCCCCACTTTCCCTGGAGCACATGTAAAAGTGTTGTATGTGTCTTACAAAGTTAGAGGGGAACCTGGGAATATTAAGGACGATGTCAGTAGTAGGGTTAAGGTCATTTTGGTACCTTCTGTATACTTTCAAATCTTATTAACTTAGAGGGTTTTTTTTCTATTTATAATGCTTCTCTTGTATTTATAACTATTCAGCTTTCTTGCAGGGTATATTTTCCACTAAATTATTGATGTGTTCCAGCCTTAACTTATACTGAGCAGAGATCATTGGTCATCTCATCCATGGATCTGTTGTGGCAGGCTGGCAGCTAAAAGCCAAACCAAACACCTAGTATATAATGAGTTTCAAGGGCATGATATGTTTCAAAATGCAGTTTGTGGGTAAAATAATTGCTATGTTACTAAACAGAGGTTTTGGCAGGAAGTAGATCAGTCATTTAGCTGCCACCTCTATGGTAATCTAGGGGAACAGAAAATCATTCTCATTAAATAGGTACAAGTAGACTTAAATAACTTCTGTGGTCTTAGTTCTCTCTCTCTAATGAACTTTGTATCATAAATCCACTTCACAGAGTCCCCTGTCCAGGACTGGCAGAAAAAAATTGTAATGAAGACCAGGTCTAAAGTATAAATCTGGTTCTCAAGAGAGGACTTTCAGATTTATTCTGGTCAACAGAAAGTTTGTCCCCTAAGAAAGGGGAAATGTGGTGCTGATATCTGAGAGTCATGGAAGGATTCTATGAGGGTGGCTAATGGAAAATGCAGTTGGATGCATGCAGCTTCTTATTTGTAAGGGAATATTATCCACCTCTGACTAGTTTATATCTCTGTTGGGAGAGCTGCCTATGCCCCCTTGTCCAAACCGTGTGCTATTCTATTAGTTTTTCAGCTGGAACTGTGTTGCTCTGTTGCTGTGTAAAGACTATGAAAGTCCTTTTTTACCATTACTATCGTCACAGAGAAGAGTGCAGGAGCTGACTTCATTTTTATTGTATAGAAGTGCTTCCTGATACCAAAACACATATTTCTTCCAAAATAACCAATGCAACATTATCAGTATGCTATGTAATCACGTAGCAATGAATATTGCCAGCAGTATCATCATCTTTATTTAAATGTAGAATGTCTTCTCTATGATGCGAGTTTGAGATGCAAGACAAGGAAAAACATAGCCCTCAACTAATTACATTGAACATCTACCATCTCATGTACTGTCAAAGTAAAAATAGTCAAATACTTGCTTGATCCTGTGGAGATCTAGGGTACATCTCTTAAGTTGCGTATGCTATTTATTTCTATTGTGAGAGAGACTTAAGGTCATCTGGGCATTTCTGTGCACAGACTAGCTGTTTTAGCTCAGAGTTTTCTAAAATGCACTGGCAACAAAGCCATCCTCCCTTTATGCCCTTGTCCTTTCACAGGAAAGGATTGATTCTAAAGAACTCTCTTCTGTGAACTCTGGCTTGCTAAAAATTCTCCATTGAACTTCATCATCCAGTTTTCCACATCAGACCAGTGTTCCCTGTAAACTGAAAATGTCTAAGCCCTACTTGTAAAACCCTGCAGTCATGATATTATAACATAGCTATGACCATCGCTTTGGAGTCTATTATGCACTGAACCCTCAGACTTGGAAGAATTCTATTATACTCCTAGTGTTCCTGTATCTACCAAGATTTAATATATTGCAGGTATTCAATCCCTTAACTTTTTAATTTTTTATTGCAACTTAGCTAAGCTTGTTGAATATGACATGCAAACACTTGATCTGGTTATGCGTAATAATCATAAAATAGAGAAAAGTGATTCTTTCTAAAGGTAAGGACATGTGGGATAATCTTCAATCCTATGGTATATTATTTCTGTAGACGTTTTTTGATTTGAGTGTTTTATCCCATACGCAGGCTTTTGGGGAAAAAAAAACTTTCTAGTAGACTTTTTGGGAAATGGAGGCCACGTCCACACCAGCATGGATGTTTATTTCCCTGGGGACAAGAAGTAACAGCACACCTTGTGCTGCTGCTACGTGTCCCCAGGGAATGCCTGGCCCTCTGACATGTGGCAGGTTACCTTGGGTAGGGTAGGGTAGGGGCAGCTGGAGCCAGCAACTGTGCTGGCCCCAGAAACCTTACTACTGGGTCCTCCCAAGGTTGCAGCTGTGGCGATGTTAAAAACAGTAGTACAGTCTCTGCCCTGGAGAGCTTCCTTCAAAAGAATCAGTGTGAAAATCAGTGGGATGATTTTTTTTTTTTCTTTCACCAATGCACTATCCTCATTAAAATGCAAGTCCTATTGATTTCAATGTGATTTAACCTTTTAAGTCATTTTTTAAATGGGATGGAGGCTCCTAGGTGACTAAGATTTGTGTTCAAAAGTATATTCTGAGCCCCAAGTACTTGAGTTGCCCATCTGTAAAGTGGACAGACTAGTTTGGGATTTTCTAAGAGGCTTACAGGAGTTAGGTGCTCAAATCCCAGTCATGGTGCTTCTGAACTGCTTGTGTGTTGTAAGGTCTGTGGAAGAGAAAGTTCTGAATCGGTGATAAGTGTGAGTAGCTGATTTTCTCTCAGTGTATGTCATTGAAGAAAACTTCTTGGTTTGTGTTCATATTTAGTAAACATTTGCCAAACATCAACATTTTCTCAAATATCTTGATAGTATACAGTCTAGAAACACATTGTCTTAGATTTCTCTGACCCTGACTAAATTTCAGGGTAACGCAGAAAACTTAAACACATTAAAGTTACTCAAGAAACCTTATTCTATCCAACTGACCTATTGCTAGTCAGTTGAGGAACATACAATATAAAGGTAAAGGACCTATTGGGTCAAGTTCAGCCCACTACTACTGAAGGCAAATGCATACTGTAACCCTACTCATAAACTTATAAATCTCCATTTTAAAACTTTAGTCAAGTTTCGTGCACTAAGTCAATATAGAAGAGTATTCAGGTATTTCAAGACCAACATATTTTTCTAAATAACTCCCACCATCTGAAATTTAAACTCTTAGGTTCTTATTTAATTTAGAAATTTATATTGAGTAAATAATAAACCATATATTTTATAGGAGCATCCATAGATGTCTGGAGGTGCCCACCCTCCTATGCCCAGGGGATGGATTCCTTCCACGCTTCCATTCAACATGGAGGACTCCTTTACATCTACTAAGAGGACTGCAGTCCTTTTCAATAATCCCCACCCCAGAGGAGGAGCAGCAAACTGGCTTATTTGCTGTTTTCCTTAATGGAACTGCCCAGAGCTCAATCTGTTTTTTTTTTTCCCTGTAGTTGCTGTCCAGTGCTGAATTAACTTCTTGGAGAAGATTATGTTTTGTAATAGTGGCACACTTCTTGTAAATCGCTTTTCATAAGATCTCAAAGCATTTTACACAAAAAGACAAGTTTTGTAGCTTCCTATTGCAGGAGTGGAAACTGTCACAGGGAAGGGGCTTGCTCAAACTAATCAATCAAGATAATGGAAGATCAGGAATAACATCCAGGCCTTTGGGATGTACCGTGCTCTATCCACTAAAACACTATCTCAAAACACAGATATGCTTTAAATGAATAGGCCTATATTCTTCCATGTCAGATAATCTCAGAGATATATCTAGCATAATGTATTTGGTCAGATTTTTCGCTGGTGTGATTCTGTGGAAATCATTAAAGTTACCATCTAGGATTTCCACCCCCCATCCTCACAGTTTTTAGGTGAAGCCAAACACCAGACATAGGCTGGTATATATCTTTCTGTTTCACCATACTGTGTGTGCGCACATTTGTGCATGCATGCACGTGTGCACACACACACACCATTAGTGTAATGGCATATCAGTATCAGGGTAGGATCTTTCAAGAGAAAAATAGAGCTACAACTGTGATTTGCACTCTGTGCATAATTCCTGTCTCTGCTATTTTGTTGTACCCTCCTATTAAATTGTATCTGATGACACAACTTACTGTTGGTGAGTTATTAATGTGTAGTTGTCCTTTTGACTTGCCTCGATGGATGAAGAAGAGTACTTTCTTTAGTAATTCATCATTAGGATCAAAATGACTAACTGGTCACCCTTTAAAATGCTTTTCCATATACCAGGTTGTTGGTTGTAGCTGTGTTGGTCCAAGGATATAAGCAGGCAAGGTTTTTTGGGTAGATTTGGTATCTTTTATTAGACCAACTAAATAGTTGGAAAACACGCTTTCAGGCACAAACACCCTTCTTCAAGCAGTGGGAGACTCTGCTGATGTTATGAGTTCTCCAATGTAGAAAAGAAGCTAACTTAAGCAAGAAGTCTGTGAAGATGCAAATGAGTGGAAGTTTGGAAGATGAAGTATAGAGATAGGAGGGGTGGGAAAAGTGTGAAGCAAAACCAGTGGTCAGCTAACAGGCAGGTTACCTGTTGTGTTGGATGTCAGGCAGGTTGTAATCTGTCATAAATCCAGTGTTTATATTGAGTTCATGATTTTTTGAATCCAGTAGATTTATGAAGTGAAGTTCGTAGACTCATCTACGAAAGGTGTTTTGTAAATTCCCTTTGAGGATTAGAACTGAGAGACTGAAGAGAGAGTGATTGTCTTGTGAGAAGTGGGCACCCACGGGTAATTGGATATTTTTGTCTTTGTTGGATTTTTGGTGTTTGTTCATTCTGGTATGCAGTTGTTGTTTGGTGAATGCTCACCAAAAACCCATCAAAGACAAAAATATCCAATTACCTGTGGGTGCCCACTTCTCACAAGACAATCACTCCCTCTCTGATAGCTCAGTTCTAATCCTCAAAGGGAACTTATAGAACACCTTTTGTAGACGAGCCAAGAACTTCACTTCATGAATCTACTGGATACAGAAAACTGTGGACTTAATATAGACATTAGATTTATGACTCATTACAACCTGCCTGACATCCAACACACCAGGTAACTTGCCTATTAGCTGACCACTGGTTTTCCTTCACGCTTTTCCCTCCCCTCCTATCTCTACACTTCATCTTCCAAACTTCCACTCATTTGCATTTTCAGAGACTTCTTGCTTAAGTTAGCTTCTTTTCTACATTGGAGAACTCATAATATCAGCAGAATCACCCATTGCCTGAAGAAGAGTGTCTGTGCCTGAAAGCTTGCAAAGAACTTTTTCCCCCAACTGTTTAGTTGGTCTAATAAAAGATCACATCAACCCAAAGAACCTCGCCTGCCTATTTCCATATACCATACTCACATTATTCTGACATTCCTTAAATGCAACCAGAAATCCCACATAACAGTTCAGCAAGGATGGCATCATCCAGAAAACAGATGCTGCTGCCAAAAGGAGACATCAGAAATGAATTTTACATTGTGTATAATTTATAAATTAGAATAAATGAGAGAATGGGCAACATACTGCACAATCATCAGTTATGCATATGTACTGCCAGGTGAGGGGATCTAATATACTTTATATCTTCACTCATGAGAGGCATTTGATGACTCATCCCTCGTTCTAATCTTACCAGTCTCTTCATTTGTTAAGATGAATGTCATATCTGACCTACTTTGTTATATAGGCAAGATATAGAATTATTTGTCCCTTTATTTCCAGAGTAACCAATGTAGACAGAGAGATTATGGTCTTGGTTACATAATAATCATTATTTCGCTCTCATTTTTCTAGCTTTTTTCAAAGTTCAGATCCTTGTGACTCTTCTAAATATGCAGCATAACTTGTTAAACCATTTGCCTTAGAAAAATGCCCTGTGTATTGTTTTAAAGAATTAGTGACCATTAAATGAAGTGAAATTAAAAAAAAATGCAAAGGCATTAGTGGTTAAGCATACCAAGCAAGCATCCCCTATATCCTGGTAAACATAGTTAATACTCTCTGTAATGCCTTGGAGGAAGAAAAAGAGATTAAGATACAAAGAAGACTGAGAAACTTTAATAGGCACAGGCAGGATATTCTTGATCAGTAAGATACATGGCCTTATAGAGGTAAGATGAGACATTTTAGAGCCATTCTAGAAATACAGTGACGCTTCTAATCCAACAGACATGTCTGCCATTAAATAAATGTGTGTGTGTGTGTGTGTGTGTGTGTGTTTGTGTGTGTATAAATATATTAAAAACCTCCTGAAGGGCCATATCCTGCTATCAATTTTTATTTGTTTTTTTTTTTATAAACACAGAGCTCTCCATTGACTTTAATTGAGATATTCAGCACATGGATCAATAGTAGGATATGACCCTATATAATCAAGATGACAAATTGTCCTAGTATTGTAGAGGGGCAGAGTACAAATAAAGATTAATATGATATAATCTCAGATTGTTTTATTGCTAATAAAAACTATAGTCAAACTTCAGGCAGGAAGTCTTTGCCAAACTAGGCTCTGTCATTGCAGGACCAGACATACTGACCAATGTACTGGAGCAGGTAATTTGTCCTATCTAGGGACTGGAGTTTCCATGCCTTTGCAGAGGCCTGTCAGGATATCAAATTAAACTTACCTCTTTAGCAGCAAATTTGGATTGAAAAACCTCAGTGGGGACAATTTCTTTGTATCATCAAGACATGGTTAAACCTAATACCCCAGAGGGAGCCATGCAGAATAAAAAATGTGGCAAACTACATCACCCACTGTAGGTGTGACATTTATCAAGTTACTGAGATAAAACATGAAGTCGGTTGGGAAAAATGCATGTTGTTTGGGTAGAAAAATTGGAAAAGGCCATCTCTAGCTGGGAACTGTCTCCATATTTAGGACTGATAAACAAGAATGGCCAGGGCATCTATGACCCAGTGCTTTCCCACCACCAGGGTAATCTGGGTCTGCAACTCATAGGCCTAGGAAGACAAGGTGACTGTAAGGTCAAATGCAGATGCTCCAGTGTACAGCCCTACATCCTCCTGGCCACTTGAAGCTCTGTCCCTCCACACTCATAATGCAGCAGTGGTGAAACCATCTTGCCATTCATATCCAGCCCACTTTGGCTTCCACGCATACCATTCCTGGCTTGCTGCCAGAGGAGAAACCCAGAACAGCCATCCATGAGGTCTTGTCATTGTGCAACCCATGTTGCATAGCGGGTGGTATTGATCTTAATGTGCAAAAAGCATCACAGATGCCCTATAGAAATACACATACATTTTAATCTTTATTTTTTTTCCTCATGTAATTGCAAATATCTGTAACATTTATAACCGGAGGAGGAACAGATGGGGAAAAGCTTGGTTGAAGCAGAACATTCACTAAAAGATCTAATGCTGCTGCTGATTCTTTTGGAAAGGAATTTGCTTCTGTTTGCTGGTTCTCTGCTTTACTGAATACACTGGTATGGGATGCCTGGTAGGGGAAAGGAGAGGTAAAAATTCACCACCATGATTTAAAGAACGAGCACAAAGTCTGTGCACCATTTAAGCTCTCAAAATAAAGCTTGAATGATCCATAAACTTTGTGCTGCTCAGGTGAATTTCATCTAGCTTTGATTGGCATAGAAAAAGCCTCTTGCTGTACACTATGCTATGCTACCTAGTGCCGTTACAAATATAACATCTGAGAACTGCTTTCCCTTTCCGTGCACTCACCATCTTAGTAGAGAAGAAGGAAATGATCCACTCTTTCATAGTCCGGTGAATCGTGTGCTGCCATTTCTAAAATTTCAGCTCTGTTAAGATTGTGCTTTTTCCATTCCAACAATGGCCTTGCATTGTAGCTTCTCAAAGTGAGAAAACATGAGAGAGGATTTTGTCAGCATATCACCATGACACTTGTTTCACATAGAAAGCCAGAGGGCAAAGCAAAGTGGTTTCTTTTTGTCCATGTAATCTCTTTAAATAGCAGTTGTAGCCCTGAGGAACACAATCACGGAGGTTTGTATGAGGTAATGTTCAGGAGGACGAGATCTGGGATGTGAAAGCAGGCTCCTGATGAGTTGCGAGGGCCCCCTTTTCAAATCTAAACATGAAAACATTTCTTTCGTTCTTTTTTGGGGGGGGGGAAGCGAGAAGGCTGTTTCAAAAATAGTGTGCATCCCTAGTCTAACCAGTGTGTTATTTCTCTGTCCCAATGAGTCTGGGAGGATTATTTCAGCCTGTCTGATACAGTCAAGATTAGATGATTTCATTTTTTTTTTTTAAGAAAGATAAACTGCCATTGAGATGCTTATCTGTGTGAGATGACCTGTATTTCCCATCCAGTCGCAGCGAATTGGATATTCTGGTAGTCAGAAACTGTTTTTTATGCTGTACTTCCACTACACCATCTAAGGATACAGATTTAAAAATATGTCTGCCAAAGCAGTGATGACATTTCCTAGATGTATGGAATTATTACTGCTTCTATGTATTTTGGACAGTATCTGTAATACCTAATGTAGTCATCTTTCATAGCACCTATTTCTCCTCCATACTATGAACTATACATTTTAATGATATATAGTGTGGACTTCATTTTCTTACTTCACAGTAAGCTTCCTGTGTCTACTCGCAACAGCACACCAGATAATCAGTTTTAAACAATTTTGTATTTGCCCAGACAACCTTTGTAAGCCCCAATTTGGAATATAACAAAACTCAGTTTAAGGTTTGCTTATGGTTTCTGGGGTTTTCTTCTTGCATGAGAAAGCTGAAGCTTATGTATTCTTACCAACCGCAACTAAGCTTTCTGACCCCCAATACAGTGAACCTATTACATTGTTGTAAAAAATGAACAAAAGGCAGGTTGTACCTACCTATAACTGAAATAGCATTCAGCTAGTCCTTGCTTAATTAGACAGTTCCAACACCAGAGAGTTTACATTCGAAAGATGCTCAAAAATAATCTACTTGACTATACAGAAGCTAATACATCAGGGAGCTGATCTTAGCTAGGGCTGCAGGCACTTCTGTGATATAAATAAATTAATATGTTGCTGCTAGTAGGCATAGTCACAGAGCTAGCTAGGAATAGAGCTCTAGACTCTTGATTCTTAGACTATCGTTTCTCATTGACCACATTATCTCTTGTGGGACACCTGCCCCTCCTCCCCCCTTGCTGTGGTCCAAGAATATTTTTCTGAAAGCTGGCGAGCAAGCTTACTTGAAGTGTGTGTGCGCGTGCGCGTGCGCTGAGGCAACATCCTTCAGTTGGACAACATCCCTCTCTCTTTTTCTCTTGCCATCCTCCTGCCTTAGATACTTCATATAAAGTTAGTTTAAACTCCCATATGGCCAACAGCCAACTTCAAATTACCTCCTGAATCAGGTATTTTAAAGTTAGTGTTTGTCTCTATTACTGTCAGCATGTTCTTAGGCAAGAGCATTCTCCCAATTTCATCCAACAGCTGTTTCGGGAGCTTTCTAAGATATATAAGGGTAATTTCATTTCAGTGGCTTTATCCATCCCTTTGCATTAAGCCTGAGGCAATTAGAACTTTGTCAGATGTACCTCCTTGACCAAACAGCTGTCACATCTTTTATTTAAAGCCTGTTAAAACCGCTTGAGCCAGTTGATCTATGAGTCATGCAAGGAACTTTGCCCAGATCAGATCCTCCCTTCCCTATGGTTTTTTTGGAATTAAACCAGTGAATTTTGTAAGTGCCTTTTCTCTTTAATGATGAAGAAAATAAATTTATAAGGGATGTTGTTGCACATCATCACTTCCTAGCATATGGGGAAAAATACTTTAGGATGCAGCAGAACTGTACGAACTCTATAGGTACTATACCGAGTTATAAAACTGCCCCTTGCTTTCGTTTTTGATAAGTGACGGTTGGGGACATGGAGAGGTGGGGAGAGAAGTTGTGGGGAAGGGGCCTGAAGCCATAGCTGAGAGTGAAGGAAGAAATTGTATGTAGTGATCCAGCATAATAAATTCTGTGCTAGGAACATTGAATTAGAAAGGATTTCTTGGGTGGCTGAGAGCAGCCTCCTGCTACTGCAGGCAACCACTTCATATAATCCCTTTCATGTAACGATCATGCTCCAGCTCAATAGTTAGTTAGTCCTTGGTTCCAGTATTCCAATTAAAGCAAGAATGCTTACCATTAGAGCAGTGAGGTTCATGGGGAATCCTTTCAAATGGCATAAAAGCCCAAATTTATTCATAAGAAGTTGGCTTGTATTTGTTCTTGTGCCAACTTTGTCCTTTAACTTAAATATCTCTAAGTAGCACTTTTTACTCTCTGATGTAACTGCTCCTAAGACCTTTCCAGTGTCCTCTCATAAGGTGGGTTGTTCATTCTCCTTCAACATCATATTAGACTGTCTTGTTCTAGAGTTGGGAACAGGAGGCCTGAGTAGGGTCTCGTTCAGCTAAGCAAGAACTCTTGGAACGGGGCTCTGAATTAAAAAAAAAAAAAAAAAAAATTCCAGCACCTCAGGTGATTCCTGCACATCAAGCCAGTAGTCAGGAAGTGCAACACACAGCTCCTTAAGCAGATATTTCTTAATTGCTGGAAGTATGAGATAACCAGACAAAACGACCTAATTCCCCAGAGTCTAAGACTATCACAGCTGTTGTTATTCTAACCTCAATGGATTTGAAAAGCAGAATTGCATGGTAGTTCCTCTGATAACTGGCATACCAAACCCTGCTATGGCATAGGATTGTTCCTTTCAAGATGCATTGTTAACAAGCATTAATTTGGCTGTTTCGGGAGACTTAGCAGACCCTTACCTCCCCTTGACTCCAGCCTTGCTGTACAGTCAGGTGAGAGTTATTCAGATCTTGAGAGCAGAAAAGAGTGTGTGCTTCTAATGCTGAACCACTACCACTCCCTTGTGGGAGACAGCTGGATGGCACTTTTTCATAGGTTGCTTAAATGACTTTTTCCTGAGCAGGCAGAAGGAATAGGAAGGAATTTTGATCTTGAGGCAGTGTGTCCCAGGGCTGTGCTTGGAGTAGTATAGTTATGTACCTGCTTTTATTAGGCATAATGCTTGAAGTCAATGTTAGGAGTGTTTCCAAATAAAAGGCTCATTGTTAGTGACCTTGGGGGTGGAAAGGATGAAGTGAGAAATGACCAAAAAAGTAACTTAAGAAGTATAAAATGACGAGAGAACTTGACATGCAACCCCAGTAATCTTATTTTTCTTGACATTGTTACAGAACGGCCCATTTCGCTTTTAAACGTGCAAATTTTTCCCTGTTTTCACTCTGAACTGCTGTGCGTCCAGCATAAGTATCTAGTTTAGGAGACACCGTAGGCAATGTAAATGCTATTCTGCACTTAAACTGTACAAGGCTTGCATCCTACTGTGCTCAGACTGCTCTGCTAGCCCTGCCTCTTCTCAGCCTCTTAGCACAAGCTGTCAGCAACAGCAGCTTCAACCACTCACCATCTCAGCACTTCCTTAGCACAGGAACTCCCACTGTGCCCAGGGACACATATGAAAGGAGGTTATCAGTGACTTCTTTTGCGGACCTGCATAGCACCGGGTGACAGCCTGGCCTTTTCTGAGCATCTTCAATTCATCATTCCCTGTGAACCTGACCCTGATCAATCTTGTGCTTTGTTTGATGCCTTTCGTTAACTTATGTCACCTGCACAGCAAATAGAAAGGTCTGAAAGAGGGGAGTTTGCTTCTGTGATGAGTACCCTTTACTTAGGATGCTTTGAGGTGCATGCGTTAGTGCTTGTTTCTTTTTTCATTCTTCCTGTGCCAAAAGGCATATAACCAAACATCTTTTTAAATCCTTCAGGCTATGAATTCCCAACCTGATCATCCTACTGAATTCAAAGGGAGTTGCTCCTAACAGCATTTGAATTGAGCTATAAGAAGTCATGATTTTTCATGTATAAACATTTAGGTACCAAAAATAACTTTTATATTTCTTAAGGAATAATAAAAACCAGTAAGAAAATACCAGGAAAATCCAAAGCCCTAGGTAGCCTCCCTACTAATCAGACTAAAAATCAAATATAGAAACCTTAAACAGGAATAATTGTATATGTAAACTGTATTTTTGTTGCTACAAAAACTAAGATTGTTATCCAAGTAGTTATTTTCATTGGTGATTTTGGTATTCAAGAATGTGCATCATTGAAAGCCAGGAGACTGGGCTTCAAAGCCACTTTTGAACATGGGCTTTAGACTTTTGAAAATTTGTAGTCCTGGTCTTTGCTGAGCTTTATCCAGAGTTTTCAGACACTGTTGTAGCTTCTGCAGCTCTGCTCATGAAAATTGTCAGCACCAGTACAACTATACTGTTTGGATAACTTACTTTTCTTCTTATGGAGAAATCTATAGCATTCTTCCATGGATGTGTAACATTTTAGATATGTGCAAGAACTCATTTTAACACCAGCATTTATGGAAGTATTTATGTCAGGTATGTGCTTTTTCTTGAGCTACTCAACCAAGTATATGCAAGTCTGGGGCAAACTGCCTCTGCCCCCTTTTTTCATCCATGTGAATCAGCTACAACAGATACTGACCATCTTAATGGGCATGTCTATGCTTGCATTTACTGTGCAGTAAGCTACTGAGCAGTAAGTGGGTTTTATGCCAGTGTCTACACGTGCAGGCATTACAGTGCAGTAATGCTGTGGGTGGACTGACTTGGGACTAAAGTTAGTCCCAAGTCAATTCACACACACAGGGTTACTGTGCAGTAAGGTGTCTATACATGTCTTACTGTGCAGTAACTACTCGGGCATAAATCTGCTACCCGCATCATGCAGGTAGTAAATCTATGCCCAAGTTGGCATAAGTCTCCATAGTTACCGCACAGTATGGGCATGCATATGTAGACATGTGCCCATACTACACAGTAATTTTCAGTTACTGCATAGTAACTGTGCACGTGCGGACATGCCCAATTAGTCATTTATAAAGAGAGCTTGAATTCTCTCTCATTCTCCCAGCAGAAAGAATCTTGCTTATAGTCATTTTCAATGTGAATCATGTTGTAGAAATCTCCTATGATAATAGGAAAGTAGGGCTAGAAAAGACCTTCAGAGGTCATCTAGTTCAACCTAGTGCCAGAGGCAGGAGCATCCTTATCCAGACTATTTTATACAAATCCATTGTCTAACCTGTACGGTCAACTTGATACAACCACAAGGCTTAATATCCTAATTGGCCATGGGCAAGGCAGGGGGACAACAGTGGCTACTGTCCTGCTTCTGTGAGAGTTGTTAAAATACACTTGTGATCCAAGCAAGAGGGCCGCATGCCATACTACAAAGGAAGGCAAAAACTCCCACAGTCTATGCTGTTCTGTTCTGACTATGGGGTTGTATTTCCTTTCTAACCCTAGTTATGGTGATAAGTCTGACCCTGAGCAGAGGGACAAGACCCTCTAGCCAGGAAATTCCTGGTTTGTCTTGAGCAGGAGCATTGGCACAGCCCAGTCAAGTTTCCTAGCTCTGGCTGCAGCCAACACCCAGTGCTTCCAAGGGTGTGTGTGCGGGGAGGGGAGGGGAGCCCTGACACCTGTAGCAACAGGAGGGGAAAAAATTCCTTCCCAGGCCCATGCAGCAACCAGCAAAGGCAAATACTGATAGTAGAGCATAGGCATGGTTACTCCTAGATCATCCCTGGTCCATGCTTGTTCAACCTCTTCTTGGATGGAGATTCCACAATTTCCTTAGGAAGTCTGTTCCATTGCCTTACGATTCTAACAGTGAAGAAGCTTTTTCTTATACACAGTCTAAACCTACTTTGTTGTAATTTCAAGCCATTGGTCCACATTTTGCTCTCTGCAGCAAGGGAGTAAAGATGTTTTCCCTCTTTTTATGGCAGCCCTTCAGATATTTGAAGACTGCTACCATATCTTAAGTGCCTTTTCCACAAACTGAACACACCTATTTCCTTCAGCTTTTCCTTATGTGACTTGCCTTCCAGGCCCTTTATCATTTTTGTCACTTGCCTCTGGACCCTCTCTAACTTTTCCAGGTCCTTTTGAAAATGTGGAGCCCAAAACTTGCACCTAATACTCAAGAGGCGGCCTAACCAGTGCTAAGAAATCCCATCCCATCAATAGGAGCATTAGATCTTGCCCCGGATGCTCTTATTGATGTAGCCTTTTGTGCAGGTACATCATGCTGCAGACTTATTCTGAGTCTGTGGTCTACCAAGACTCCTAGATCCTGTTCTGGAGTGATGTGCTCCAGCCAGGTGTCACCTAGTTTGAATTTGTGTTTTTGATTATTCTTCCCAAAGTGTAACACTTTGCATTTGTCAGCATTGAGCTTCATATTGGTAACTGCTGTCCCATTTTTGAGTCTGTCAGGATTTTTCTAAGTTGCACTCCTCTCTTCCAAGGTGTTCACAGTCCTTCTCAGTTTCATGTCGTCTGCAAATTTGCTCAAGAAGATTTGGGAATAGAAAACATTAATAAGCATGTTGAACAGCACTGGGCCCAGGGCAGACTGCTTTGGGACTCCATTTGTAACCTCCTGCTGTTCTGGCATGGGTCCATTTATAATTACCCTTTATTGTGGCTATTGAGCCAATTGTCTATCCACCTAATAGTAGTTTTTGTCTAGCACACGTTTCTCTAGTTTCTTTATAAGAAGGTCATGTGCAACTTTGTATGGGATAACGATTGTCCTCAGTTACTGTAGCTCTTTGTGCAGCCAGGTGCTTTGGTATAGTACATACTGCTCTAGCTGAGAAACACTTTGAGGGAAAGGGAACACTTCCCATCTGTAGAGTGAAGTATGGCCTACTGGCTGTTCAGACAGGAGACTGAAAGCCAGGACTCCCAGGTTTCACTGTTTTGCTGTTTTCTTTACCATCTGACACTTGACCAAATCAGTCATCATTTTCATACTTCTGTATACTCCTCTGAGAAATGGGTGTAAGTTTTACCTACTTCACAAGAAGGCTTGGTGGTTTAATGAATATATCTAAAAGGAATGTTTTCATTACCATTGTCTTATGGCCTGAATTTTGTGTCTTTGTTCAGTACTTGTGCCTTTCAAAACTTTGCTGTTGTCTAGTGGCATTCCAGATTTGGAATGCACACCTAATCTGTGGAAGTATAATGTCCTTCCAAGAGAGGAACTCCATCCAAAATATTAGTGCCAGGCACAGGAAGATTTATGTAGAACTCAACACCGCTTTACTTGAAAATCGGGGGAGAGGGAACAATAGCATTTAAAAGTTACTTTTTGTGTATAACAAACAGAGCCTTTTTACAGTCCCGGGTGTAATTTTTGGGACCCGGGACTAGGAGTCCTGGCTCAAACTGGTGAGAATTTACTGATGAAAGTAGTTAATTTTAACAGAGCTAATCACATGGGTAACTGCTTGCCAGGGTTTCAAAATCTGGCCCTTTGAACTGGAGCAGAATCATGAAATCTTGTGTCAAAAAATGATGCAACTTTTTTTTGTGTGTGTGTTGGAATCTGTGATTGCATTTTCAGAATAACCTGTAATTGCAGAGGTTTGGCTGATATAAGCAGTGATTAGAGACTGCCAGTCCTGCAAAGTGAAATAAAACTGAGTAATTCTTCACAAGTCAAACTGTAATTCTTGGCTGCATAAATGTCATAACCATTGTATTTAGAAAAGCCTTTGTCATAGCCTTTGCATTTAGAAAAGGCAAAGCTTTTTCTCTCTGCATGCTGCTTTTTTCGTCGCATCTTATGGATCTAAAAATGCAGCTGTGTAAAATATAAAGTATTTTAACATTTCTACTATAAATTGATATTCAACACAGGTTTTAAAACATGGATAACTCATTGCAGTACTTCAAGCCTGCTTATCACTGTGCTTTCTTTATTATCTAAATTAGTGATGATTTCCCTCCTACAGCCCATGCCCACGCACATCAAGCATGCAAGTACTGGCAGGATCAAGGCCTTTTAGCCTAGTTCACCTCCAGCCAAAATAATTGTAAGATTTTAATGCAAACAAGATTAGGTCCCACAGATATGCAGTTAACATTTTATGCCTTCTTGACAAGATGATGATTTAATCTTTGGTTGGCAAGCTGGTCTGAGCATGGTACCATACTTTCTTACATATAACATACAATCTCCCCCCAGAAAACAGCTGCTAGAAATTGCAGCGCACATTATATGCAAGAAATCCGGTAAAGGCCATTTCTGCTTATGGGAAAAAGTGAAAATAAAATCTTCATGGGACTCTCAAGGAGCAGAACGGTGAGCAGGCTTTGCTTCCTCATTGCGGCTACTCGGGTACTTAGTACAAGGGAGTAACTTTTTCTCCTTCATTCTGCCTTTCAAAGATGAGGTGCCTGGTATTTCAGGGCATGTTGTATGTGAGAAAATATGGCACTGAAACTTCTTGACATAGCTGAGCAAGTTCCCCTGAGACTGTCCTTTGTGTTTGTGAGAGCAGTCATAGGGCTGCTGTAATTTGGTGGCTTCTGGAGCCTATAGAGCACAGGAGCTGCTGTTTGCTACCCACATCATTCAGAGCTATTTGGTTAAAACAACTTTAGGGCTATCTGGATCTCTGGAGTTGGTATAACAATGACCAACAATAATGGGGAACGGAGACCTCTGCTTTTATTGAAAGCATAAGTTACCCAGATATGACAAAGCAGCAGTACACTTTACATTTTAAAACCTCCTTTTTCTCTCTCCTTTAAGACTTCTTGCTTTGTCTCCAGATTCCCTGAAAGCTGGTTGTTCTTTTTTATCTGAAGTTGGCTTTAAATAGGAAAGAAGCTGGCTGTGAAGGAAAGAAAATATTTGAAAAGATTTCTCGCTAAAATATGTCTAGTAAGACCGTATTTAAATATAAATATCTCTCTCCCTTTCTCTTTCTCTTTTTTCTCTCTCTCTCTCTCTCTCCACTTTAGATTGAGTGGAGAGGGCAACACCAGTTGAATCATCCCTCTGAGTCATGCAAACAGCTGTCATTAAGTGTAAAGATGAGCCAAAGAGCTGTTGTTCACTTGGCTGTATTTTTATAATACTTGACTCACCAGTCAAGTGAGGGAAAGGGCTTTTTCTCCTTCGCTGCTGAAAATGACACCAGGGCTGTGTGTTATAATGACAGTGGCATACTGTCCTACTGAAAAAATGTGACTGGGGGGAAAAGTACTAGTGGCCCTACCACAGAGCAATATTTGTCTTGCAAATCCTTGTCCTGTTCTCTGCAGTTGTGCACGTGTTCCTGCCTGGCCTCAGGTACACATGTACTCCGCCTTCCCTTCAGGAGCCCTGTGCTCTGGCCTGGGCACAATGAGCTGGGAAATGTAAAGATGGGGACATGCAGTCTTCCTGCCAGGCCCAGGCATCGGGCAATCTTACACCTCACCAGCTCAGGGCCGGCCCTGTGTTGCAGTGAACTTCAAGATCTTCCAGGCTTAATGGATTTATCTTCGGTTTCACTTTTATTCTTTTTTGTATACTTTCATCCTTTGCTATCAGGTTTGTACCACTACTTGTGTTCCTTCTCTCTGTGTCTTCTTTCTTTCTTGTCATCTTTCTCCAAATTGTCCTCCACATCTCCTTTCTGAAACAGCTTATCTTTTCGTTTTCCTTCCCTTCTCTCTGTGCGGTATCATTGTAGGCCAGCGTCCTCTCCAGATGTCAGTGCTTAAGAAATAAGAGCTGCCTCTTGAAGCACATACATGTCTGGTTGGCACTACTTTCCTTTCAAGCTGTTGTGGTTAGATGTAGATAAGCTCTCAGGATCTGGGTACAGTTGAACCTCAGCAAGCAACATGCTTCTGATGACACCCGGATATTTTAGGGAGTCTGCACTATAGAGAAACTTCAGGTTTCTCTACTCCTTGTCGATTAGGGGTCAGTCTTCTATTTGACCCTCCAGGGAATGTGTTGACAGTGTACCTGTAGGAATCTGGGTGGGAGGCAAATACCATGATGTGAGTAGCTTGTGTTGGCATTGACAGAGAACAAAAACCAAGGGGGATGACGTAGGGGTACATACATGTGCGAGTTATCAACTTTCAAGTGTTAGAACTTCAACGCAGATACAAACAGCATACCTGGAGAAATAGTTGAGACAATAGAGGCAAAATAACTGATTCAGAAAAAGCCAAGGGAGTGGGGAACGAATATTGAAGTTGTTTTTGGCTTTCACTCTACTGTGTCCAAGTCAGACTTGCATGGTGTGACTGTTTCTCAAGTAATTCTCATGCTTAATCATTGCATTTTGTCACTTGTAACATGGTCTGTGCTGACTTACAATTTTTATGATCTTGTTAGAATCCATTTTTATCACTAGGAAGTAGGCAAGAATCACTGACACTGGGAAAAGGCTGTGAATATTGTTCACCTTATTTAACTCTAGGACCTCTAGGGCTGTGTTTCTCAACCTATGGGTCATGACCCAAAAATGGGTCACAAGACTATTTCAAAGGGTCGTGAGCTACAGCAGGGCAGAGGGGTGGTGGGAAGGTGCTTGCCTCTTCCAGCAGGGGAAAGGGGCAACAGGGATCTGTGTAACTGGGCTGGCAGCACTGGGGCTGGTGCCCATGCTTGCAGGGCGGGGTGACCGAGAGATGCAGCTCAGGGGCTGGGAGGGACTATGACCAGGCTGTCTGGTGCAGCGCCTCTCCTCCTCCTTCCTCCAGCCTGTGCCTGGGCTGGATTCACTTTGCTGCCACTCACATGAGCTGGAGCCACTGCAGCCATTGTGCTCTGGCCTGAGCAGGACCAGGGAAGCTGGATGCCCCTCTGGCAGGGCTGGGGGCAGGGACAAGGGGTTGCAGGTCAGAAGTGAGGGACACCAGCATGGCCCGGGGGGGGGGGGGGGGGGCAGGGGACTGAGGGTTGGGCATTGGCAGGGCCAGGGCGGGTATGGGTCAGGACAGGCCATGGATCTTTGCAAATGGATCCTGGTAGGAAAAAGGTTGAGAACCACTGCTCTGGGGGATAGTGGGGTAAAGTCTATATACACTGAAGTTTGCAGCCTAGCATAGAAATGCTTGAGTTGGTTCTGATTACCAGGCACAGTCTGGTACTGAAGGGAGAGGCTACTGAACCATGCTGTTGGAGCATGGATCAGGGTATACTTGCCCATATTGACTTCTGTGTTGCTGCAGCTAGACTGATAACTGAACTAGCTCATTGGCAACTGCATCAGGTATCCCTACACTATGAGGCAGTTTGCTGTGTAGGTAGACTGATGCATGGAGACACAAGTGGTATGTGAAGAAACTAAGCCTGTCTAGATCACAATTATGAGGTAGCAGGTCTTTAGATAAGAGAGACACATACAGGCTGTTCTGCAGTCTTCCATTTTCTCATGCTTTGTCCTACCTCTAAATAAAAATATCTTGTTTTAAAAAAGCTGTTTCATCTCTCTGATCACAGGTTCCCAAAGAGAAGAATACACAGGTGCTCAGACCTAGTAACAGGGTAGTAAGTTTTGGTGCCTAGAGTATTATACATAGGGTACAGTCTAAGAATAGAAGTATAAGATTGTATCCCAGGACAGGTACTGGGCTGCTGTCACTGTCTACATGTGCATTTAATCATAGTAAGTTACTCTGGTCTAAGATAATACTGTCGGGAACAGTACTATCTTACAACAGTGTGAAGAGTGTCATCCCACTTGGTTTAGTTTACTGCGGCCTAATAATGTTGAACGTGTAGACGGTGACACTTTACTCCACAGCTAATTAATGTACTCCATAGTAAAATGCATGTGTAGACATGGCCAGTGAGAAGTTTTTACAGACTTGGCCACATTCCTCCAATGACCTGTATTGCCCAACTACTGTAGCCCCCTCATGTCACCAGCATCACTTTCCCTCCATTGGGCTATCTGCATCCTTGCTTTTTCTCTCTGTTGATCTGACATGATCTTGCTATGACATAAACCAATGCCCTGTGTCACCTTAACTCCACCTCATCTTATTTATTAACATGACTCAACAGTTGTCTTCAAGTTCTTGGTGTTTGCCTTCCCCTTCTCTCAAACATCCCCCTTTTCATTGTGACTGTTCCATCTTTGCTGCTTCCCTGAGCTTCTTTCCTTTCTTTCTCTGTTAGGCTGTTGGTTCTTTGGGGAAAAGACAATGTCCTTTCCGTGCATTAGTCAAGTGCCAAGTATATTAGTGTTGGGTGGATTGTGTGTACGATTATGGTGCTAAATAAATGCTTAGCATTAGTAATCTATATGTGGCAATATCAAATTAGTGCAGTCTTTTCAGTAAGTTTGAAACTTAACTAAAGCCATTAATTTACCTGTTGGACAGGAACTCATTAACAAGCATAATTTTATATGCTCTGAAAATAAATTGAACAGACCTGTCTTGGATCATTGAACAAAGAATGGATGCTAAGAGAAAGCAGATATACTAATTTAATTCAGGAAATGAATGCTTGTTATATATCACAAGATTCATTGTGTAAAAGTGTCTTTCAAAACCTACGGTTAACGCTTTTGGCTGAAGATATGTAGCACTTGATAGTGGGTTCCAAGAATAAATTTCATTAGTAAAAGTCAAACTCTCCATCAGGAAAATGGCATATTTATATCGTTACTCTGTAAAATGTAATGGAATTAAAATATACTCTTGATTAAATCGGGATTGTGTAACTTAACTCCTTAAACTGCAATTATTTACTGTTCAGCCTTGGAACAGTATGTTTCACTTGAAGCCTAGACCAATTGCTATTTATAATGAAGTTGTGAAGTGCTCAACCTGATAAAGCTTTATCATGTTTAGATTTTAAGATACTGTTTCAGCATATTTCAGAAATTCAGTAATAATCCCCCATAGGTGCTCTTATCTTCTGTCTGGAGATCCATAGTTTCTATTTATCTGGTCACTTACATGCCAAAACAGAATCTTCTTGAAAACTGGGAGCTGTAGTTGTGAAGTGTATCTCTTCCTCTTTTTGAAATCCCATTTTTCCCATGAAAGAAAATCTAATGGGGGTTGCTAGTTAGTGTAGAGTCATTTTGACATACTTCAATAGCTCATTTCCTAAGCAAAGTAATTAGGAATCTCATCCTAGAGAACATGGGAATTTCATACATTTTCCCCAAATTTGAAGTTTTTAAATTAAATAACTTAATTATAACTTTTTTAATGCCAGACTAGCCATTATGTAAATTTTCATGACACAGTGGTATACTAATTTTTCTCAGACCACCTATAGTTGATGAAAAGCCGAAGAGTGATGACAGTAATTATTTTAATTAAAAATCATTAAGGCCTCAAGCCTAAAAAACCTTTAGGCATATGCTTAACTTTACATATAGTGAGGAGTGCTCATATGTGGCTAATGGGATGAATCAAAAGTGCCATTTCAACAAGGTACTTAAGTGCTCATCTGACTTCATGTGATTTCCTGATCAGGATGTTCCAGAAGTCTTACTGAAGCCAAGAAGACTATTACCCTTGTATATTTAAGGGCATGCATAAGTCTTTGCATGATCCCAAATAACATCTATAATATCTAGAGGTTTTGTTAAGGGCTTAGATTTTTCCATTCGCTTTGTAGTTTGTCTCTATCTGCTCAGAGGCAGCAAATGGTCTTGCAATTTTGCTGTCCTCTGATGCTATTTATTCCTTCTTGATTTTATTTTTGAGGCTGCCATCTTTTATATATGGTGTCATCTAACAATCTATACCACCACTGGATAATCCTTAACAGCTGCTTGCCTTACCTGCCTGACAGCCCTCATGCCTTGAAGAAACCACATTCCATTGGCTTGATTTAGAGCAGTCAGCAACTTGAAAGATGGTATTTTTCCCCTGTTAAAAAAAAAAAAAAATCCTCTGGAGCCAGTAAGGAGTCACTGACAGTGGGTGGGGTGGGGAAGACAGGCTTCAGGGGACAACGTTGTATGCAACATTGTATGCAAAGTAACAGGGTGATACTTGGATGCTCACTGCTAATAATCTTGTGCTCCTACTACCATCTTCCAAATTGAGGATTCGGCGATCTGTGATATGAAAAAACAGGTTTCCCTCTACAGTTGAATGCGCCCCATGCAGCAGGTTTTCAGAGGGAATATTGTTTTTGTTGTCTTTTGGTTTTGTTCTTTTCTTTTCATTTGTAAATGCCTTTAAATGAAGACCATATTAGTACAGAACACCTCTATAATTGTAGCAAGTAAATGGCCTGCCCGAGAATCCCAACCCATTTTGTTAAAAAAGCCGGTCAGAATTCCAACCCTACAAGTACTTGAAACAAATGCTCAACTTTACAGACATGAGTAAGCCTAGTAAATTCAATGGGACTGCTTGCATGCTCATAGTTAAGAATTTGCATGGCCTAATCCTGGGCACATCTACACAAGATGCTAAATGCTCATTAGACTAATTCCACTGTGCATTAGCATGTCACGCAGAAAGCATGCTAATACTCTAATACGCAGTAGACTTAGTCTAATGTGCATTAAGTGTCACAAAAAGTGTTCATGTATGCTAATGTGCAGTAGCACCAATTAGCATTATTACAGGTACTAAACTTAATGTGCTGTAATAATGGCACATTAATTTAATGAACATATAGATGTCTCCTGTGTTTGTACTTAGGTCCCTAAGTACTAAAGCTGGGGCTCAATTTATATTTTAGATGGTGGGTGCATTCCAAACTCATCTGTTTGTTGCCTTTGGGATGATATGTATCTTACAAAAATAAAACTGAAGGAAGCTTTGTTAATAAGTTCTTGTTGATATAACTTAATTTATGCAAGAGAATCTAATTCTTGTATTGATAAAGGTAACCTTACATTTATATTGTGCATTTATCCAAAAAAACCCACATAGGTCAAGGGCTTTCAAGTGGATTAACAAACTTGTCTGTCTCTTATACCTCATCCAAGAAAATGTTCATGACAAGATGGTTATTTATATGCATCACACATTTAGCCTAGTACTGAAATGCAGCCACCTTTGGGGTAAAATGTAGCAGCTGGCCTTACACACACAAGTTGACCTAACCTGATCCTCTTTTACTTAATCTGTCCAGATCACAGTCTGAGTCTGTGTCTGCAGGCAGACCACTGAGCATTTCCAAATAAATAAGTTGCTTAAATAGGACTGGAGCTTGATCTCAGACAGTGTACTTTGTTTGATTTCACAAGGCAGTTTGGGGTCATTCTCAGGCTTCCCCATAGATTTGAATACATACCAAAAAATACCCTAGACACAAATCCACTTTTATGCTTTTGCTTATAAATCAGTTTCAAAAGAGCAAGATGGCCGTCATCCTGTCTCTTTAAAAACTTGTAAAACAGCAGACCAAGATGGCTGTTATATTACTTTGTGAAACATATTATTATGGGGCAGTCATCTGTTGAGGTTAAAGCTTAACCCTATCCCTTTTCCCTAACCAAGAACCACGCTCACATCATTCCTTTGTGCCCCAGCTTTAGTTCTTCTACCTCAGCTCTTTAACAAAGCCTAATTCTCTGATTCCCTTATTCTCGTTCCCGAACCCTTCTATACTCCTTGATTAGCTGTTTCTCTACCCAGTTACAGCGTATAGCAGCAATTTCAAATATTACTCTCATATCATTAAAATAGAAAAAAATATGTAATTCCAAGAATGACTTTAGTAGAGCCAGGATATTAATGAGATTTTGCCACCGACTTCACTGGGGTCAGACTCTTGATTGTGCATGATTGTTTGCTCCTGTGACTTTTTAGAGCCTTTTCTCTGATGAAGACAAGAACATAATCTGATGCAAAGTCTAATTTTATTCAGCATGTTGCCCCTGTTTTGCTATATATACATAGAAAAACCAGGTGTTGTCTCAGCTAGAACAGACAGATGTTGAGCTCGGGGGGGGGGGGGGGGGGTAATTTCAAAGCAGAACATGAAGGAAATATTCAGAAATGTCCTTTACAAATTATATGGTGGCAGAACTGGATTGAGGTTTTGTGAGAAGTTTCTCTGACTACTGCACCCTATTCCAACAATTGCTAGTGTAACCTGCTGTCCTTTGCTGTAGTCATTTAAAAAGACTAACATTGCTTTAGGACAAAAAGCACCACATCTGCTACGATAACTACTACTACTTTTAGGAGATTTTGAAGGGAAAGGAGGTTTAAAGCTGAGGCTATCATTTTTCTCCCAATGTTTACAGCAACAGTGATTTTAGATGTGCTTGGGCCAAAGATGGAGCTTGATACCGCTGTGTTTCCACTGCTTTTCTCCCCCTACCTACCTTTCTTGATTAGCAATGTGAAAACTCCCTTATGAGCCATGTTTCTTTGTCCATTGAAGCTAAGTTCAGACATTCAAAGCCTGAGGCTGATTTAGCTTTTGCACGTTTGTCTAAGCTACAAAGATTGAATCAATAAGCAAATGAACAGACATACACTTTTAAATCAGGAAATGCAGCCATATGCCTGCAGTGGCTCAAGCCAGAAGCTGGGGGCACTATAGTGTGGTTCTCTGGCATGTAGCCAACATGGACTGTGTGTTCACTTCCTCTTCGTGCTGCCCCCGAGGCCTTTGGTATTTGCAGTCCACAATCACAGAGGCAGGACTCTGCAGGGCAGCTCATTCCTGTCTCATCCTGCTTCCAAGTGCCTCTGGGATTTGTAGTCCACAGTTGCAGCCAGCACTAATTAAGCCAGCAGGGCAGGGAAGCTCTGTACTCAGGAAAAGGTGAGTTTAACCTTTGTCCCTGGTCCCAGACCCCAGCCGGGGTTTGCCTGGGGGCACTGAGCCAGCCAGTGAGTCAGCTCTCACTGCTCCAGCTAGGGAGCAGAAGGGTGGGGCCAGCCCTGCTCTCTGGAGCAGACAGCATAGCCCAGCCTAGGGCTGCAAAGCATGCTGGGATGCTGGGGGACAGTGATTTAACTTGAACCAGGAAGGGGCCTGGGACAGAAGTTTCATAAACTGATTTGACCTAAATCAGTTAAGTCTGATACTACATTCAAACAGGTTTATCTTAAACTAGTTTCAGCCATTTTGAAACTGGTTTATGCGCACTGAACTTCTGTTCTGTTACAGGTTTAAACCAGTTTCTGATCACTTAAATCAATTTATGTGCAACTTCTGTCCGTACCCTGAGGGTTTGCATTTCTACTAGTTACCTGTTATCAGCACCTTTAGCAGTCAACTGTGCCACAGAACTATGTCTCCAGTTGTGCTTTGGCAGCTGACCAGAGTCCAGTATATTTAAGACCTGGAATTACAGGCTTTATATGACTGAGAAGATATTGGGGCACTTTTTTTCGGACTAGGAAGACTGAGCTTAGAGATGCTCTTCAGGCAGAAACAAAATTCCACAGTGACCAGTCAACAAGTGATAATGCCGTTCCCAAAATTATTTTGGTGCTGTGGCAGATGAAGTTCCCTAAGCTCCTTCCTACCTCGTTTATGGATGTGCAGCTGCCTGTACTTTTGAGACAGGAAGACAGCAGCTTAGCATCCTGCAAAAGATGTATGTTTTTAATTTCTGTACTCTGTTTTGCATAAATATGACAACAGGCATGTTCAGCATGGTATTAGGGTATATCCAGGGTATAATCAACCATCTCTTTATTCCCATTGATCATAAACATTCAGAAGCCTCTTATCCACTGAATATTATTACTTCAGCACACTTGGTACCTTTGGCCCTGATGAGTTCACACATTAATTTGGAGTGGCACAGCAGTGCTGAGTTAAGGGTTAATTTTGTTAGGTACATGTAAGATTCCTTAGCAGACAGGAACTTGGCTTTCTACTGCATAGCATTTGACTGTAACTTCAGATTCGTACCCAAATGAAAAGGCCCAACAACTCAAAGCATTTCATTTTACAGGATAATATTAAGGAGCGTTCCCGTAATAATAAGCTTTCCTTTCTTTTTGTGCAGCAGGGCTTTGGTTTTTATTTCTTTTCTGTTAAGTCTGAATTTACCTTAGTATTTCCCATTTTCCCTTCTCTATGAATATGATACTGTTCCCTTTATCTTCTTTGATTTTAGTCTTATTTATTTCTCCCCATTGGATTTATTTCATTTCTTTCCTTAACCATTCGTCTGTCCCTCTCGCCTTCAGCTTGTCACTTGCCTTCCCATACCTTTCCTCCCTCATCCTGTCTCCACTAGTTTGTTTTCTTTTCCTATTTTGCTCTTCCCTCTCTCTTTGTCTCCTTGATTTCTCCCTCCCCCCTGCCCCCACCAGCTGGCTTGTTGGCGTTGTCACAATACACCAGAGCTGAATTTCGTATTATTTAATTGAATACCTTTTTTGGAATGCTGTCAACACCGAACAGACCAGAACACTTAGTTTTCCAGGAGAATTAATGGTAGGTCACAGGCAAACACCAATTAAAATTGGAATGAATTTTCTCAGCATTTAAACTGTTACTAAGCTCTCAGTTGTCTGTGGAGTGTCACTGATTTTTTTTTTTTTCCATGGGGAGAAAGGGCTAGCTTTGGGCCCCTTCCTTCATTGTTGCGCTCCAGCTTGGGAAGTTTTTGAATGTCAAAACTCCTCTGGGTCCTAACACTTTTTTTTCCATGAGCACAAGAGGAAGATGTATGGTGCAGGAAACTGCAAATGGCAGTTTGCATTTGATGGGGGAGAGAATTTACATTTCCAGGTCACATGCTTTGACTTTATTACTGTAGCGCTTGTCAAAGGCCTTGGGCTTATGCTGGGGGCAAACCATTGGTTGGCTTTGCTGCAGTATGTCTTATACGTAGGTCTTGTATTTTTTGCATCCTGTCTGGTGTTTTCTGATTTTTGTCTTTTGCCCTTTTTCTTTATTTCCCTTTGTAAAAATAAACAGAAGTAAATAACCTCCTGGAAGATGGCACCTATGTCTGCATTTATGAGTGCAACCTTTATAAAAGTAGTGTCTATTTGTCTATCTAATCTATGATTCTGTCCACTTTATTGATTTTTTTTTTTTTTCCATAGCTGTGGTGTTGAAGGCAGTAACATAACCGTTTTCTGCCTTCTGTCCTTCAGCTTCATCTTTTGACTTAGTCTTTCTTGCATCTTCATTTTTTTTTCTGTCCTTTTGTTTGTCTTCCTCATGCCTTTTTCTTCAACACACTTCTGTAGGTTCATCGTGTTACAGGAATGGAAGCCAGAGGGCATTAATGCATAGAGTACTGTGGCCAGCTGGTTGTCAGCTAAAAGTTTGCACCACAATTTAACAAACTGTAGATTAACAGGGCATTTTGACAAGTTAAGTTGTAGACTCATACATTTAGTGACCTAGTTCCTAAATTTGTAGCTGTGTGAAAATTATTTTAGATCTAGCAACTGTCTTCTAAATAATAATAGGAAGGCAATTGACCGGTTCAAGTTGTTTTCTTTGGTTTACTCTGCATACCAACTATAAATCCTGTCATAGCACACTGATTCAGATTGGCCATGATACATAACTATATTATTTTGACTACTATTTTATAGGGGAGGTGTTACCTACTTTATGCTTTAGCAGTTTTAATCTGTTTAAATTTGTTGGTCAAGCCTAAAAGCACCAGAGTATTTCTGCTCAATCAATTTGTATGCGTGTTTTCCAGGGCTGTAGTTCAAACTAATTTCAGATATAGGCAGTCTTCGATTGCTTTTATTCTTTATTCTTCGCAATACTCTATTTGATACAGCAATTTTTATTGTTAATGTTTCATCTGACAGCACATCTAAGCTGCACCCCAAATGTACTTTGCACTGCTCCGGTTTGCATGTTAAGCGCCTGAGAATGTAATACCTTAGTATTATTCTTTTTAGCAACCTTCCTGCAATAACATCCACTGGATTACGCTGAAATAGAACTTAATTGATGACTTAGTAGCTGTTTTCTAAAAAAGCATCAACAGAAGCTATCAATGCACTTTGGGTCATATCTAAAATTTGTTAAGTAAGGATGGTATCTAAATGTTTCACTGTATTGTATATATTTGTGTGCATCTCCTTCCTCTAGTATTTTCAGAGATGTTTTAAAGCTCCAGGACAATCAGGCTAGGGTTCAGGTTTGGATTTGAACTTGGCAATGCCATGATCTCTTGATTTGTTATTGCATTGTTTTATCTATGTATACAGTATAGTTACATAGATTATTTTGTGTAAAAATATATCAGAGAAATTGCAATGGTTTAAAATCTACATTGGCTGGTGCAATTATTTTATCATTGTATTGCCTGAGTATGTGATTAAACTAAGTGATAATGGTTCAGGACCATCATACAGTGTCAGGCCAAGCACCACAATCTTGCTGTGCTTTGTATGGCCCAATCCATCCTGCGGAGCACGTTTGACACCCCTGCCTGACAAGATGGAGCTCTCAGTGCCTGCATATATAATTTAGTTTGATTCATTCATACCCTTTTTATATCAATTCCCTATATTGTATGTACAAAAATAAATTCTAAAGGTCCCCTGTCCTCTCAATGAAAGTTGGTTTTGTACCATATATAACATGAAAGAGTGTGTGGGTCTGATGCTTTGCTTAGAGGGTGATTCTTTTGATCCCAAATGCATCATTTTCTCTGGAATGACCTGTATATGCTTTTTGGTTTGAAAGATTGCCCAGTGCCCTAGCTAATGCTCTTTAGAAAGCTCCTGACAGAGTGGCTAAGGTACTTTGTGTTGCTTTTCTTTGCAATAGAGTAATTGCATCACCTTGCTGGATTTAATTGCTGAGATTCTACTCATAACAGACCGATTATCTAAAGGAAAAGAAAATCAGAGAGAAACCAAAAGATCAAATGCTACATTTTCTTTAAAAGCACATGAATGTTCACTGGTAATACAGCATGACTGTGCTTTTTAGCCCTATTAAACTTGTGAGGATAATACATGTCTGGGTAATAAGCATATGCATGTAAAGAAATATCTTTCAAGTGCTCAGACTCAGAGGAAATGAGTTATAATTCTGCATTTTTGAGGGCTGAAATATGTTTTCAACCATGTATTTAAACATGACTTTGCTTTTATCTTATTGAAAAGCTCATCAAAAGATAAAGCCTAGCAACCAACTAATTTTCAGTTTTGTGCTACGTCCTAGGAACCCCTGTAATTAGTTATGTTTATCCGTGTTCAGATACAAAGCCCTCCCTGGAGCTTTGTAATGCACTGTATGTTATTTTATCCACGGTAGGGAGAGATTGCATGGGAAGAGCCAAGTGTGGCTGCAATTGCTGTAATTTGACAAATGGCATGTCATGTGGTTTCAGCACTGTAACAAAGTAATATGCGGTATGATGTCATGAAATCAGGATGCAGCAATACATTGAAAGAATTTAGTGGTACCTCTGCCGTTTTGGGTCAACCTGTACACTGTCCTGCTCCTGGGAGCAGGAAGAAACTAATAGCAAAATATCAGTCTTTCTCTCAGTATGTGCATCCTTCCCAGCTGTTAATTTAACACAGTAGCTTGCCCTGGTAAAGTTGCTCAAGAGTCTTTGACTGTATAATACAATCCAGTAGGTGTCTCCAAACCAGCAGCTCTAGAAAAAAATAACTGTTTTTTAAAATGAGAATTTGGATGTGGTGAAGCTACATCAATAGCAATTCCTCACTTATAATTCTTGTCTAGTTCTACCTCTGCAACTTGAGCTAGGCATGTGCTAGTTTGAGTCACTAACTTACAATGTCATTATTTACTCATGGGTAAGAGGAGCAGTGAATATTTTTTCCAACAATGTGCTGTACATTCATTGATGTTAATGAATGAAGCCATGACATTTTGAAGTCCACTTTCTATGCCATGTCATTGTTCTTTGATTTTTAGGTTGCTGTTGAGTTGTTTTACACCTGTTCTTGGTCATGTTGCAATGGAGCGAGCTTGTTTCTTGGTGCAAAAGAGATAACTGTTAAACATAAGAAGGCATGACTGACACTTTTCATTATGAGCTGCTGGGCTGTCACAAGAAAACATTTCCTTCATTTGAAAGGATCTTCTCATGGATTTTCTTGTGATATTTGTTGATGTATTACTTTGGGTGATAGTGGAAGCAACTTGCTGTCTGGTGCAATTATTAATATACCAGTGATCCCTATGCTATAAAATGTAGCTACTTAAATATATTTGGATTGAACCTAAGGTTAAAACAGGGTCACTTACTGCAAAGCTGTTGTTAACTACCATTCAACTTGCACAGTATAGCAAAAGTCCCGCAGGCGAGGGACAGACATTCAAAAAGCTTGAGCCTGAATTGATTCAGTCTTTGCAGGTTAGTCTAACCTGGCTAGGCTGAACTGGTTTGAAACCTAACAGACATCCCCTCTGGACTGAGGCAATTCAGGCATATGCCTGCAGTGGCTCAGACTAGAAGTCGGAGGGCACTAGAGCAGCCCTCCCTTCCCTTCTGCAGGGAACTGAGCTGAGGGGACATGGCTAGGCACCGCAGGACAGGACTCTCTCATTAGGGAGGGCTGCCTGCATGGTCCCGGGCTTTTCCCCACTTGCTGCTCAAGGGACGGGAGTGTTGCCATCCTCCAGCCCTGGGCTAGCACTCTGAGACAAGGTGGGGTGTGCAGTGCATACATATGTTAATAATACGGAGCTTTTCAAACTCCTTCCGTGCTTTGTCATACTGTCTGCAGCAAACTGACAGGCAAGCAAGCCAGCTGGGAGCTGATAGTGTTAACAGTCTTTATCACCTGATTAGCAAAATAATAGCTTCTCTCCATTACTTGAAACTTCTTAAACAGCTGACCTGTTGTTTAGCTCCAAACAGCCCTAAGCAGTCACTGTTCTGTCTGCCTGCCCCAGTGAAATTGGAGAGAGACGCACACAAACAGACACCTCTTGGCATTAGCTAGCATATCATGTGACTAGGGTCCATGGGTCTGGGGTCTGTGCTGTGGGAAATGGGAAGGAGGGAGCAATTTCCTGTTTGAGCAGTGAGTGGAGGGGGCGGGGGGTAGGGCAGGGGGAAGCCAGGCATACCTTGCTGAGTCTGCAGTCTCTGCTGGAGCCTTGCATCGCATTAGCTAGCATACCACATGCTGGCTATGGTCTGTGCCATGGCAGAGAGGAGGAAGGGATCTCTGTTTAAGCAGTGAGTGGTGAGGGGGATGGGGGCACAGGGAAGCCAGCAGACCCTGCCCTGCCTGCAAGTCTGTGCTGAGCTCCAGCCAGGGAGCAAGGGGGGGGGGCAGCCCTGATGTGTAGTGGAGAGTTCTGACATTGCATAAACCTGTTTGACCCAAATCAATTGAGTCTGATGCTATATTCAACCTGGTTTATCTTGAACTGGTTTCAGCCACTTTCAAACCGGTGTATGTACGCTGAACATCTGTTCTGTTACAGGTTTAAACCAGTTTCTGATCACATAAGCCTGTTTTTATGTAATGTCTGTCCCTAGCCACAATCAAGTAGGAGATGGTAAGAAAATCACGCCTTGTGTTTGTTTTCTGGTTTGTATTCTTCTGCAAAAGAGAGGTTTGGTTTTTTTCATCTTGACTTCTAACTAGTAGTGCTGCAACATGCCAAAGGAGTTAGTGATGAGAATTATGACATTTGGTCATGGTTTTTATATCCTACCATCTATAAATGTCTGCAGACTAAACTAGTGTTTATGCATCATTTCCATCATCCTTGAAATAATTAGACCTGCCCATCTCTGTGGTGCATTGGGCTTGCAAAGCTGCTAACCAAAGGAGACTGAACTTTGCTTCAAATGCGAGAACTGCATAATCGGACAAAGAAGTTATGCAGCCTGCACCGACACAATGGCTAGGATTTCTTTGGTAGCCACAGATTTGTTTACTAACTCTTAGGCTAGGAAAGAACTTGCACATAAACCAGCATAAATGACCAGAAGCCAGTTCAAATCTATAACACAACAGAAGTTCAGTGCACATAAATTGCTTTCAAAATGGCCAAAAGCAGTTTAAGATAAACCTGGGTGGATGTAGTATCAGACTCAACTGATTTAGGTTAAATCAGTTTATTGAACTTCTGTCCCAGATCTCCTCCAGATTCAAGTTAACTCGTGTCCCCCAGCATCCCAGGATGCTTTGCACTTCCCCGCAAATCCCCCTGCTAGCAGGGTGTGTGGGCTAGCCTTGGCCCAAGCTGTCTGCTCCAGCTGAGCAGGGAGCTGTGCTCTGGCACCCCTCAGCTTCTGACCCTGGGCCCCTGCAGGCATGTGGCCGCATTTCTGGAATCGAAAGTGAATGTCTGTTTCAACCTATGAAGTTTAGGCTAACCTGCAAAGATTGAATCAATTCAGCCTCAGGCTCTTTGGCTGTCTGTACTTAGCCTTAAAAACAAACAAAAACCATGCACTAGAGTGTTCTGTCTGTCTTTTCCTAGGCCTCTTTTCATCAGAGAAAAGGTGTTTTCAGCAGCGTCTTAAGCAGCCCACTGACAATCCTGAGGAGCCCCAGCCATCAGTGAAAGCTGTACTCCCCAGATTGTAAACTCAGAAGAAAAGGAAGTGTCAACACCTGACTTGACATATTTTGGTGTTAGTCCTGCCTGGGGAGAATGGGAATCAGCTGGCACAGAGAGGTGCAATTTACACCTCTCTGCAAGAGGCTGGTTTGAATATAGCATCTTGTGCTTGTTTTACAAAGTGCTGAAAGGGTTCTATTTGCTTTAAGAACTTAATGGCCTCATCCTTAAAGTCAGGTGACATCGTTCATGGATTTCCATGGTGCAGTATCAACCCATAACTGCCTGCAGAATTAATGTTTTTCTGTTTGTTTAAGTAGTAACAACTGTGCTAAGCACTGTGAAGATATTAAAGAAGCTGTTGTCTTTGGCGCACATCTTAATACCAGCATAGCATCTATAGAGAGCCTGTCTTCAAGACACAAAATGTATTTGTAAATTCTTTAGTGAGGCTGTGCCAAATGGGTACAACTCAGACTGAGCATAGACAGGGTAATCCTCTGGAAATAACAAGGTAGAAGGAAAATGTTTAATTATTGCAGTATTTAAATCAAATCCCTGCTAGGTGTGAATTGTTTTCCCAAGGGCCAGCCTCCTAGTTACAGCACACTGCCTGAGTAGCTAAGCATTGCACTGGGGAGTTCCTTGCAGACTGAGAGGGTAGAAGTGCTTTTGCCTTTTGCCAGGGAATACTTGCCAAAGTGAAAACACTGGGCAGGAGCTTCCAGAACCACGGGAACCCTTCAGAAAAGTGCCTGTGGTTTGTTTGTATGCAGCTAGAAAGCCTTTTCTCTCCAAGGTAGGTCTTGCCACTTGATTCATGCAGTTGCAGCTTATTGCAATGAGCTCTACATCTGGAGTCATTTGATGCTGAAGCCCTATGGTTAACAAAATCCATTGACTCAGGGATATTGCCCCCTTGTGATTTGTGCCAGGTGCTTGTAGACTTTTTTGTGGAGTTTTAAGGCATGTGTTTAACCTCTAAGACTCTGACTGCATTAGCTTTGCCTATTGGGCTAGGGACAGACATTACACATAAACCTGTTTAAGTGATCAGAAACTGGTTTAAACCTGTAACAGAACAGAAGTTCAGTGCACATAAACCAGTTTTAAAATAGCTGAAACTGGTTTAAGATCAACCTGTTTGAATTTAATATCAGACTTACCTGATCTGGGTTAAACCTGTTTATGAAATGTCTGTCCCAGACCTCTTTCTAGTTTATCTTAAAGCAGAGTTCCCTAGCATCTCAGATGCTTTGCGGCCCTGGGCTGGGCTGCTCCAGAGAACAGAGCTGGCCCCGCCCCTCCGCTCCCTAGCCAGAGCTCCAGCAGAGATTGCTGGCACAGGAGGGTCTGCCTGGCTTCCCTTGCTCCACCCCTCCCCTTGTCAGTTGATGCTCAAGCAGGGATCCCTCCTCCCTTTCCCATCTCCTACAGCAAAGACCGCAGCACCATGGACCCTAGGCATGTGGTATGCTAGCTAATGCTGAGAGGTATCTGTGTGTATGTGTCTCCAAATTCACTGGGACAGGCAGACAGAACAGTGTCCACTTAGGGCTTTTTGGAGCTAATCAACAGGTCAGCTGGTAATGTCCCTCTGTTTCTTCCTTGGAAAAAGCTGTTTAAGAACAGCTTGAACTAATGAGAGAGGCTTTTGTTTTCTTGATGGGCTGCTAAATACTGTGTTACCAGCTCTGTGCTGTCTCCCACACTTGTAAGTTTTGCAGGCAGTATGAAGAGGCAGGGAGAGGGAGTTTGAAAAGCTCTGTATCATCAACAGATGCATGCACAGCACACCCCACTTTCCCTCAGAGTGCTGGCTGGGGTCTGGTAACACTCCTGCCCCTTGAGCAGCAAGCGGTAAAAAGGCTGGGACTGCAGGCAGGGTGGGGTTTAAACCCCTCCCTAACTGGAGCATCCTGCCAGGACCTGACTGCAACCCCGTCCTTCAGCTCAGCACTGTGGAAGGGAAGGAAGGACTGCTCTAGTGCCCCCCAGCTTCTAGCCTGAGCCCCTGCAGGAATGTGCCTGCATTTCCTCAGTCCAGGGGGAATGTCTGTACACTTGCAAGCCAGTTCAACCTAAGCAGGTTATACTAACCTAGGAAGATTGAATCAATTTAGGCTCAGGCTTTTTGAATGTCTGTCCCTAGCCTTGGAGATAATGCCTCTCTCTCCCTTTGACATACTGCCGGAACTGGAAGTAGCAGCAGTGTTCAGTAGAGAGGCCTCTTAGAACGTGGGAAGGGGTGGCTGGCAAGATGTTCTTGATAAGGATTCCTGTCCCCCTTCCTTTTGTCCCCTTTGCTTACTTACAGGCTTGCTTAAGGAAACAGTATCCTTTGAGGGGAATATCTTTTCTCATTTTGCTTTTCTTGCAAGTGATGTGTGGATGGTGGCTCATTAGGGTTTTATGTTTGCCTATGTTTTGCATTACTTGTCCACAAAAGAGATGCCCTTTTGTGTCTGTTCTCATAGATCACCCTGAAGCAGAAAATGGGACATATGCAGAGAAATTCCATTTCATTGTCAAGAGGCTAATGAATTTTAACTTGAATCCAGAATAACCACTGGAGATCCTCAATGTCAAATAAGCACTTGGGCACTCTGAATCTTAATGTGGAGGCTGTTGCATATGCCGCTTATGTGCTATTTTTGTAATATAGAATAGCAATGCCCAAAGAAGTAGTCTTTTATTGTTATGCAGTTAGAAAGATTTACTAATGACTCAATACAAAGTTGGGTTTTAATCAAATTAATGAAAAGAGCAGGAGCAGATGGAGAAGCAACAGATCCACCTCTGTAACCAAGTACTGTTCAGTGTAGGTGAGACAAGTTAAAACCAAATGATGCCCTTTATACACCCCTAGGGGCCTCAGGGTTGCTTTACCCTGCATTGGCTGTCAGAAGACCCAATGGGCTGCCAGGGGTCTATAGTGTATAATGAAATCCTTGACCATATTTCCTTATTCCATAGCTGGGCCACGATAGCCTAAAGACGTATGCAGCTCTGAGCCTCCACCCCCAAGTTCAAATCAGGATCTTATTCTGAACTGTCCCAGAGATTAGGTGCATCTACCTTAGAGGCACCAAATATTAGTTTCACCTCTAGCTAATTATTATGAATGAAAACTTTATCTAGGTGTCCCCAAAAGAACCAAACATCTCGTTCATCATAGAGACCTGGCCAAACTGCAGTTTTTTCAGAATTCATATTATATGTGGAACTGTAAAATCAGGCATTGCAAATACATTTTAAAATATATATATAAGCCTCCAGATAAACTCATCAATCACCTGAAGCTGAACAGAAATACTTTTCAAATTGGCAATGCAGCAGGAGTTCTCCTGGTTTATGGCAGGCACTCTAACAGGATAAATAAAACTGATAATTTTTTGAAGCAAGTACAAATTAACCGGGCACAACGCTGAACCGATCAGATCAATACATTAAACTACAAGGCCCCACAAAGTTACCTTCATTTCAAAAGGCTTTTGGATAAGTGACAGCATTTTAAACATGCATTCAAGAACAGGAGAACAAATACTCAATTTACTCAATGTAATCTGTATGCACACAATCCCACTCTGGTGTTGGGAGTTGCTTAGGCAGAGGCTTCTGTCAGTCAGGGTTTGAAATCTGCCACTCACATCTTTTTCCACTGAGACTTCCATTTTGAGTCCTAGTTGGATTGAGTACATAACAAACAGAAGACCCCTGTTTGGGATTTTTTCTGTAGTCACTGATAAAGCTGGATGCAACCATTATGAAGTGGAAGTTTTTTACATTATCTACTAGAAAGCACGTTTATTGCAAGCATCTACAAGCTCTAGTAAAAGAGTAATAGTGAGCATTATCTATGTTTCAGTCCATCTGCACATATCGAGACTCCTTCAAGTGGAGTGTCCAAGCGGTGGAGGAGTGTACAGGAAGTAGGTTCTTCAGAATTTAATATTTCTTTGGCAAGAAGGGGGCAGTCGATAACCAGACAGTTTCTAATGTGGAGAATTCCAGCTTTGGGAACCTAACGGGAATGCTAAGAACCGTAAGGTTAGACCCTTTCCTTTCTGTATTCAAAGTCCAAGTTCTTCTCAGACTTCACTGAGGCTTCCCTCCTAATACAAAATCTTTCTCCACCACCCTGCTGGCCTCCACAACTTCTGGGCTGAAGGGGAGGTCAGATGCCATCATAATCTTGGACATATGCATGGTTTCCTGTTTTGATTGAGCCTCACTTGTAGCTGCTTAGATATTCCGACTTTATGAATATAGAGGAAAACCTACAAATGTTGGAAGAATGAGGAAAAACCATCAGGTCCTGGCCTTCCCATAAAAGAAGTATTTATGACATTCTCACTTAAGCATAGTTTAAAAAAAAAAAAAGAAGAAGCAGCAGCCTAGAATTGGTAGTATTATATTCTGAGTCCAAGAATACATCCCATTTTAATCAAGATTAAGCTAAAGATCTTTTGCAAACCTGCTAGAATACTCCATCAGCAGACATGACTTGGATTTTGTTTCCTTTTCCTTGAAAGTGAGCAAGTGAGCAGATATTTTATTTAACCCATTATAATTAAATAAAGGTCGATTTCCACCCCACCCCCCTTCTATTTAGAGGTCATCAAGAACTGCTTTTTAAACAATACACGAATCAACACAGTCCCCATTTGTTGCCTGCAGCCTGCAAGCCCTATCGGATCTATTTAATTAGATTTCAGTGCAGCATCTGTAGCACCAGTAAATTCAAATAATTAAGCTTCATGATTTCTTGTGTATTATAAATGTCACTAAAATCGCTGTTGCAGAACAGATAATTTCTTTTTGTAATTGGAATTTCTGTCATGAATTGTTTCCTCACTTATAGCTATTAGAACTTCCAAATAATTTTCTATAATTGGACTCCAATTGAATTATTTTTTGCTGTAGGTTCACCTTTCTGATAGCTCTTTCTGACACAACATACTTCTTTGTTTCATGCTGCTGTCTTATAGAGACCTCTTTCCATTATATAAGGCCCGGTTTATGGTGTGTGGCTTTCCCTAACCTTTTCCAGTACTCTTATCATAGGGGCAACTCCCTACTAGTTGCACCTTGGGCATGTGAAAGGGATGAGTTTGCATCAGTTATAAGCAGAGTTAGATTTAAGGCCAAAGCACTGTAGCCCCATCCTTAAGCCACTGGTTTGTGAAGTTGTCTGTTTATGCCATAAACTTTGTCATTTAAAATAAAAACAGTAATGGTGAGATAAGTCTGAGGCCTTGTAGTAGTCAGTATTGTAGTGTGAAGAGAGGAGCACTCAGGACGAGAACCCAGACAATCCACATGTTGCTCAGGGAGATATCTGTCTAGAGCTAGCTTCTGGGCAATGTGGCCTGCAGGTAGACAGGCCTCTAAGTTTCAGAGGAGTGGGATTTAAGCACCCTACTCAAGTCCACAGAGAGGAATCTCCCTTCATTCAGCATTGAGGAACTTATAAATGTTGACAAGGTTGTTTGAGTAAATCCTATATCTTTTATTAGACCAATTCCTAAATGTTGCCATTTATAACCTTTCTTCCAGGAATTCAGCAGGGATCACTCCTTTCTTTTACAGTGTGACTGTCATGTTGTGCATGGGGCTCATTCTACACTGGGTTGCTTCACTACATTGCACACTGAATGGAGCAGACCTCTGTCAGACTCCTTGACTCTGAGCGATTACCGCGCATCACCAGAGAGCAGCTAGAGTGTAAAATTGTGGGAGCGGGAAAGTTTAGAACAGTCACAGCCTCTAAGAAAGTGCCTAGGATTAGAGGGAAGATAACTGGTGGGCATATAATCAAGCTAGTCTAATTCTGGGCATAAGTATTTTAATTTAAAAGGAAGATTTCTTTTAATAAAATGTTGCATAAAATTCCAAGATAAGGGCCTGATTCCTCTTTCCATGGCTCCACAATGATGTTTAAGTACTTAAGTTCCCATTAGAATCAGGCAGTTTCATCAGTGGGAAGTTGTGATTTATGTGCTGTTGTCAAGCTCTCCCTGAGCCTCTTGGCCACTGCTCTCTCCATGCCTGAACATGGCCAGAGTAGGGTAAGTATACATCTGCATCCTCTTGAAGGCCTCTTTATGAAGTTAGAGCAGTTGAGGCCAAAATGATGATGATATCTAGCTCTTGCATGGCATTGTATATCAGTAGACATCGGAGTGCTTTACAAAAGAGCATGGTAACGTTAACTCAATTTTACCAATGGGGAAAACTAAAATGGCTTGCTTGGGATACTTATCATGGCAAAGGTGCAACAAGAACAAGAATCCTGGTCTCTTGAACTTCACTTGTGTTCTAACCATTCAGCAACATTGGGTCACAAGATGCTTTACTGCACAGTAGACTACTCTATTGTGCAGTACAGTGTCACAAAGTAACCATGCTAATAAAATACTGCGCAGTAAATTAGTCTACTGCTGAATTAGTTGGTACCTGTAAATACTTGTGTGGACTCTGATTGGGAGCAAATTTGTTCCCAGTCAGCCACAACAACAAGGGGCTTGGTCTTGATGCTGCTAAGCTCTGGGCTCCCTCAGGAGCTGGGAGCCAATCAGCAGGAAACTAGGTCCCTCTTTGGCCCCTTGTCCCATCCTGGCGCTGTGGGGCTCCTGGCTTCACACAGGAGTGGGAAGTTGAGCAGTGCCAGGACTGGGGAGCTACTGGTGGGGCAGCTAGCAGTGAGCCCTGGTTGGGCAGGGAATCCCTGCTCAGCTGGGGGCAGTTGGAGCAGCTGGGAGCTGTCCCACCAGTGGTACAGGTAGCAGCAAGTCCCCAGCTCAGCAGAGATCCCCATAAAACAGGTATCAAATTTATGTGGGAATAGTTAAATTGCATTAGCAAATGTATAGACTCGCTAATGTGCATTAACATGGTATGTGTCCATTGACTTGGAACTAACTTTAGTCCCAAGTCAGTTTACAGACTCGCGTTAATGTGCATTAGTGCGTGCACATGTGAATGCACACCTAAATTGCCTTAATGTGCATTAGGCTAACGCGCGTTAAGTTTAGATGTGTGTAAAAGCATGTGTAGACATGCCCAGAGCTACCTGCCCTGCTGTCGGGGCAGCTCCCAGCTGGGTGGAGAATCCCCACCAAGTCTAGGGTTTGCTGCTAGCTGCCCCACTGGCAGATCAGAGTAGGGAGCCGGGACCTGCCCCTCCCCTGCAACTGTTTCCCAGCCCCATGCCCTGATCAGGCAATGAGGTCACAGGGCTAGGAAACAGCTGTGGGGGAGGGGACTCTTCCCAGCCCCCTGCCCTGATTGTTGGTGGGGCTGCTAACAGCCCGCTTTGGCCTGCATGTTACAAAGCCAGGAGCTGGCTGAGACCTGCCCCAGACTGGGACAGGTCCTGGCTAGCCCCAGGCTACACAGAGCAGTCTCTATGTAGCCTGGAGCTGGCTGGGACCTGTCCCAGATGGGGACAGGTCCTGGCCATCCCTGGGCTGTGCTGGGAAGCCCCCCTGGGCACAGGGCTTATTTCCATGTGCATGGGACAGGAGAGCTCTGCAGCAGCAGTTGTCAGACAGCAGCAACTATCTGCTGGCCCCATGAGCATTGGATATGGCCTGTGCTCCCTGCCATCCCCTGGGCTAGCACCCAGGGGGAGCCAGGAGCTCTCCTTGGCTGCAGGGGGCCAAAGCAGGGTGGGAGCAGCTCTTTCCAGGCTCCTCCCATTGGGAGCAAATCTGCTCCCAAGAGGGAGCATGTGTAGATGTGCTTCCCATTTAGGCTTCCTGTGCAGTATTTTTGCTGTGCAATAAGCCTACTTCAAATTAATAACACGTGTAGATGCACCCATTATGTAAGTCGTTGAGCCGTTTGCTAATTGGGACCATCCTGACCATAATGCAGAGTAATTTAGAGATTCTCCAGCTTCATGTGGATTACATGTGTGTTCTTTAGGTAGTGAAAAGTCTTGTTCAAACAGTAAATTAATGCTGCTGCTTCTGGCAATACAGATCATTTTATTTGCATCTTATCCTTTATATGGGAGTTCTGCTGAGTGGCAGAAGCTCTGTGATGCCTATCAGAAGTGCTACATGTATCAAGCTTTTATTGACAAATCCTGAGTTGTAATGAAAAATTAAGGTGCATGAAGTGTGTGCCAAATTACTCAACTTAAGTAGAATCAAAAGAATACGCTGTTTGTGTGTGGATATGAGGAGGCTGTCCAACTTATGAAAATTACAACAGAAATGTTCAAAGCTCAGCTGTAGTTCAGCAGGGGCAGACTGTAATAGAAAGCATCTGTCTGATTAGATACTAATTTTACATTGGTACTTAAAAAGATTGCATTAGACTTAGATATTTAACATCATGATGGTCTATGATGATAAACTTATGACTTATGAACAAAAGTGGAACATCAAGTTGCCATATGTTCTACACTTGCAGGGAAGGATGGGTTAACAAATAACATATTTACTTGAATATAAGACAAGGTGTTTTTTCCCCAATCAGTGTAGGGGGAAAAAAGTTCCTCATCTTATATTTGTATACAAAGAAACCTCAATAAATACACTGTCCATCATTAAACTGCTGCCAAAAGTAGCATGTTCTCAGTAATGGAAACCAACTATGAAGTTGATTAAATGCAGCCAACACTGAGCATAACCAAAAAACATGACCCATATTGGGCAAGCATACTGATGGGAGCTCCCCCCCTACCCCCACCCCCCCAAAAAAAGGCAGTTACTCCCTTAAGAGGTAACAAGGACTGGCCTGGAGGTACTGTAGTACCTGGCTGGTGCTCAGAGAGGTTGGAGCAAGCTCAACCCCTCCCCACCGGTGCCAAAAATGCCGATTTTTTTTTTTTTTTTTTTCTTCCCCCCCAACAAAAAAAAGTTTATTTATAGATAAACAACTATATATAAAAAAACTGTACCTCTGACAACCCGTCATGTGACTGCAGTGGTTCATTTGAAAGCCCAAGAACACACAAACTGTTTTAGTCCTGTTACAAAGTTAGCAGTACATACCTGCACTCCCACGTGTCCGGGCACCCATAACCATCCCTTTGAACATATCATAATTACGTAAAAGTTTCTCTCAGTTCCTCCTGCTTCCCCTCTCCCAAATTCTTCTCCTATTTGTCCCATCATTGCCGTCTTCACCATTGTCCTGCTCAGGTCAATGCAGGCCATATGTTAGTGCCCATTGCATTCAGTCTTCAGCACCAAATATTTTTGGCTCACCTTAGTGGCTCACTGGATCATGGTGAGTCACTACATTTAATACATTTCAATTTCCTTTTCACTCTCACAGCTGAGCTATACTTCCCTAACCCCCTTTCCAATGATTCTTGTTTCTTTACCAGATTTAAATCTCTGACAAACGTAATCAAATGGGGCCCCAAACAGTTTGCCCAGAATCCCTCTATCACCTCCTGTCTCAGGCTGTCATATATAATTAGTGTGGCCCTGCTCTCCATGAGGTGGAGCCAGACCAGGTTGTCATCTGCATATAAATTTTTGGAGCATCCCAGGACTCATGACAAGAATGCCCAGGTACAGTCATGATTGGGTGGCTAATTAGCATATGGATCCTTTGATGGGTGGGGTATCTGGACTACACATGAATATTTAGCAGTGCTGAGCTGTGGGGGTCACCATGGCTGGGTTGACAAGAATTTAGCACATCCCAGGAACCCCCCCCCCCCAATAATTAACTTTTGTACTTGGAAAATTGTAACATTTATACATTTTCTATATAGAGGATCTAATTATTGGGGATCATTTTATGTTTGACTAAATATGGTAGTTTCATGTTAATGTGTAGTTGCATAAAGGACGATAAGGCTAGTTGGTGCTTGGCATTGGATAGTGGCCCAGATGTACATTGGTAGCAGTCCCTACCAATGTAAAAAACCCAACAGATTTCTTTGTGTACCAAAGAAACCCAACAGATTTCCGTCTCTTTCCATTGGTTGATATTAACCACACAGTACAACTGGAACCCAACAGTGAGTCCAACGGTGGGCACTAGTCAGACTTTTCCTTCTGTATATAGGTAGTTAGGATTTGACTAGCCACTTGTAAACTAATGATTAGGTGTTTTTTAGAAGGCCACTTAGTTACTTAATTCTGTGTGGATTATTTTTTTTACAGAGCAGCTATAAATTTATTCTGCAGACAGAATTTCTGAACAGTGTCTGTCTGTCTGAATTTCTGGAATTTGAATGTTTAGTTTGTAACATTTTTTGCACTGATAACTGTTTTTAATAGATCACTTAGCATAAGAACAAGTTTAATTGACTCAATATTTTACAGTGGTTTTTTTTGTTTTTGTTTTAGCTTTAGCATAAATATCTCTCTGTTCTCAATATCCAAAACACTGACTATACATACCAATTAAAAACCAACCTCAAATTTGAGCTTAATATGAAAGAAATTAGTTTTCCAGGATGACAAGCCGCTTGAGAGAGCGGGCTTTGTATGTCTGTTATAAATACATACCAATGCACACTGGGTTCTCTTGTGCTAGTTGCTGTATCCATGCACAGCAAGAGACAGTTTTACATTCTGGTCCTAAGATAGTACCCATTAAAGGTAGTTAGGTCTTCTGTTAAATCTGGGAGTGTTGGATTGTGTGTGCATGCATATGACCTATGTAGATGAGACATCAATATAACCCCATTAACTTCTGTGGCTCAAGCTCACAACCACAATGGCTTCTGTAATGGAGCATGTGAAAGCTACAGTAATTTAAACAAGTCTAAATCTGAGTGCTTCCTGAGGCCTTTTGCTATCCCAGTACAATGATACCAGCTACTTCTGGCTTTTCTTCTTTTTCCTTGAGAAGCCTGTGAGAGTGGTGGCAGTGATGCTGAAGGGATCAAATTCTGCAGGGTGCAATCTCCTGACAGCCTAGATTGATGCCCCACGATAGATTTCTGACTGTTGGATGCCTGGGACATCAACCATTTGACAAACTAGATTAATCAGCAAATGTGTCCAAACTGTATGCGCTCTATGCATGAGCTATCTGCTGTTCCACTTTTTTATATTAGATTAACTTTCAACTTTCTGAGATGTGAGCGTTACTGCTTTTACAGCATTCAGGAACATCATTAGTGGACATAACCTCATCTAAATATAGAACACGCCAGAATCTGTTTCACATAATATTTACAAACAAAACACAGAAGTATTTAGTGTAATCTCTGGCTAATATGTTTTGTGTTGTGTTTTCATTGGATTCTTATTGTGGCTGTCCTTTCTGTCACTTCTGTGTGCCATTAATGCTCAGACAGCTGCCTAAAGTAAACGCCTTTTTGTGTCTAGTTAATATCAGTTAAAACCAATTTCTGCAAGCTTTAATTATGGTGTTAATCCTGCTAATAACTTTGTAGTATCAAGTCAATATCATTAGCATAGAAGTAAACAGAAGATCTTAGATTAAACAGCTATCATTAATATATAGCTAAATAGGCCTATGTTCTGGAGTAAATCATTTCCTGTTTTAAAAATTGCCATTCCATGACTGTAAAGCCCTAGTTACTTCCTAAATGCTTCTGCAGAGGGCAAAATGATGGGAAAAGTAGAAACCTTTCCTTAAAAGACCTTTGTGTGATGCCTTTTGGATTAGCACAGTGCTCTTGTTAGCATAAACTAGGTGTGAAAACCCCCCACATATATGGCATTCTGCGGGAAATAACAACATTAAAACCTTGAAATTCAGGGGGAAAAGTGAATATGTACTGCAAGATGGATGTCAGCTCATTCTGCAGGGCACCTGTAAGAGTCTAGCCTGAGATCCTTACTTGAAATGTGGTATGATTTCTAAAAGTTAAATTTCACTCTGTTTCTCACAGTGGCTAATAGGAGTGATAGACTCTAAAAAGAAAGCATTGATCAGGACAGGTGATGTGATATAGTATGTTAAGTTTTATGCTTAATTTTTTTTGGCAGACTCCAAATGTTAGCCTGTTTCACTAGATAGTGGTCTGAACAGAATTCAGACAAATAACAGAAATCTAGATCAATAGAAGCATTAGTAATAAATGTTACTTTCCTTGGTGAAGTAATCCATTGTGTTACACCTAAATGAAGTGTTGGTTAAACTATTGGTCATAGGAAGGCATTATGGACCAATCAATACAGTAATTCCCTCAAGATGTAGCATCTTAACTTTGGAAGATGCTATTACTGGCCTTAATGAAATACTCTGCAGTCAATACTGAGGACTGGATAGTAGTAGCAAAGCTAAGGCTCATGTTGAAGTAGTTCTCTGTGATGCTGGGTGCATCTATACAAGATGCTAACTGCATAGTAGCCTAATAACACTGCGCAGTAATGTACTGGGCAAAACCCATGCTACTACGCTACTGTGCAGTTAGCGTCCGTAAAAACCCATGTGCTCGCACTGCTGCTCAGTAGTGCTAGTTACTGCGCATTGATTTAGTACTTGGTTATCCAAGTACTAAACTTAATGCGCAGTAACTATGGCGCATTAATGAATGTGTAGATGCACTCACTGTGTCTTAGTAAACTTAATGACTTCTGGACATTCCCTCCCTGGCAATCTGGTCTGTTCAACTAGCTCGTGTAAAAGAAGGTTGGTACATTTTCTTACCACCGTCAGGGTTAGCTGTGCTCTAGGGGCTGTTAGCATGGAAAGGTCTCTGCATGCAGAACACAGCTCCCTTGAGTAGGGAGATTAGTGTTAGTAATTAGGAAGACAGCTCAGAAGGGTTCTCTGCACAGGACACCAGCATTCAGTTAACCTAGCCCTGCAGGAGGGTGGCAAGCCTTTCCCCTTGAAGAAATGAATGGTGTTTCCTGGCTTCTGCAAAAGGATTGTACAGGGAGTGATCTGCCCAAATATTTAGAAACAAATTAACATAAGTCTTTGAAGTCCTGCATACTGGCATCCCTTGCATACCTCAGATGCTGCCACATTTTCAAAGTAGTGCACAATCAGTGGCACCCACAAAAAGGTGCACTTTCCTGGGATCCCCTAGAAACCATCCCCCCCCCCCAACCCCCATACACTTGGTAACACAATGATTTCACTTTCAGATATAATGGGGAGCCCATACTGGAACAGTTAACTATTTCTGCACAAAAGTGCTGCTCAAGGGCAAGAATTTTCTTACTTGGTGGGTGCTCTCCATAAACCCAATTTTTGCATGTTAGGGACTTAGTCTCTTCCCATACTCTTATCCAGTTTCTCCTTGCCATTATCTTATCACTTGTCTGTCAGTTGGGTTGCCATGGTCACTGCGGTGGGCAGGCAGCTCTCCCCCATCTGTGTCATGTAACCCTGGGTGGTAACCTGAGCTGAAGATGTTCTTGCGGGGGGGAGGAGGGAAAGGGAGGAGAGGAGGGGACCTGCTCCCTTTATCTCACATTTCCTGCCCTTGCAGGTCAGGTGACTAGTTCTCTCACCTGGTCAGTCTTAGGTCATCTGAAGGCACCAGTCAGCAACCAATGGAGCTGCTCCTCGTGGGACCTTAGTGATGAGGTCACGAAAATTTATTCAAGAGTCCTTCTTCCTGGGGAGGGAGGGGGGAGCTAGCCATTTTGGACAGCATGGGAACAACTGACCAGACAGAAAGAGTTTCTTGAAACTGGACACACATTGAACTGGCTGCCTCCAGAGGAGAGCTCAACCAGCCTCTGGATGATACTTGTGAGTAAGCTACTTGAAACTTATCTAGATATATAGCTTGCAGTACAGCAGATGCATAACCAATGGCTACCTAGATGCACTGTTTGCGCTAGGGTTATTCTGTGATTCCTCCCTATCCTGAATCCTCCCCAAAGCCTCCTTTCTGTAAACAATAAAGTTCCCCACTGTACCAAGTGTGGTGGACTCATTGGGAGAGGGATAAGAGGCGTGCCTTTATGGCCCCTTGGTTTGGCTAACCTAGGGAGGCTACTATTTGTGTTTCAGGCCAAAGGAAGCGTGAACATGAGTCATCAGTGTGCTGAAATCATCAGCAAAGCTAACCACACTGCATCTGCTGAATCAAGACAAATAGAATCAAGGAGGTGATACTTCCCCTCTATGCGACATTGGTCAGACCGCAGTTGGAGTACTACATCCAGTTTTGGGCACTGTACTTTTAAGAAGGATGTGGATAACCTTGAGAGGGTTCAGAGGAGGACCACTCATATGGTTAAGGGTTTACAGGCAAAGCCCTATGAGGAGAGACTAAGGGACCTGAACCTCTTCAGCTTCCGCAAGAGAAGGCTGAGAGGTGATCTTGTGGCTGCCTAAAAATTAATTAGGGGGCACAACAAGGAATCGGAGATACTCTGTTCACCAGGGAACCTCTTGGGGTAACAAGGAACAATGTTCACGAACTGACAGAAAGCAGATTTAGGCTAGACATCAGGAAAAACTTCTTCATGGTATGGGTGACCAAAATTGGAACAGGCTTCCAAGGGGAGGTAGTGCTCTCCCCTACCTTGGGGGTCTGTAAGAGAAGGCTGAATAGGCATCTGGCTGGAGTCATCTGACCCCAGCACTCTTTCCTGCCCAGGCAGGGGGTTGGACTCGATGATCTATTGAGGTCCCTTCCAACCCTAACATCTATGAATCTGTTGAGGTCCCTTCTGACCCTATCATCTATGAATCACCACAACAATTTTTGTTGGTTTTTTTTAACTTTTCATATTCTCCAGCATGAAATAAATAATAAAATAAAACAGAGATGGAAACTGTATGGAGAATTTATGATTGATTTTCAGTTTATTTCAAAGCCAGATGAGAAATTGCTGTGTATGCGACTTTTAAAGAGAAGTCTCTAAGCTTCTGAGATATGGAAAAATTAAATAAAAAGTTTTATTTCTACTTAGAAAATAAGAGCTTGTTTAAGATCAGTTATGTGGTGTTGGTTTGATTTATAACAAATCCATTTCCTGTATATCACTTGACAATTTGTTTCTCTTCCAGTTCTCCGTGTTGGACCTGAAATTCAATACTTTTGAGAAGGACAGTAGGGCTATGCGAAGCTTCAGTCCCTGATTCTATTCAGCGGAGATGCGACCCGATTCAGTGGCCAAATCTCCAACTCTGAATCAAATCAGAGGACCTTTTAATCTCTCCAAATCAATTCAGAGAGATTCGGAAAGATTCGGAGATTTGGACATAGACTCTGCTTTAAATGTTTCTTCTATGTACCTCTAGGTAGCAGGTGGCTTGTGAATGCTGGGGCACATGGAGTGTCCTACAGAAGCATGGGGGGCTCCCCAGGGCACTTCGCAGCAGACCCAGAAGTGGACCAGAAGCACTTCCGATCTACTTCTGGGTCTGCCAGGGAGTGTGCAGGGGGGGTGCCTCCTGAGTCTGGGGGGGCATCCTGGGTCCCCCTGTGGCTGATTGCTGAGCTCAGGGGGAAGGATGGGGGGGGGGGGGGCCTGGCGTGCTCCCCAGCAGACCTGGAATTGGACCTTTGTGGTACTTTGGTCCACTTCTGGGTTCGCCCCCGAGCACGTGGAGGTTCCCTCCCACTCCTGTGGGATACTCCATATGCCCCAGCATCACAGTGATCATGAGCTGTGCCTGTTACCTCAAGGTATGACAAAAAAAAATTTTAAAGCTGTGTCTATGGCTAAATTGCTGATTCTCTGAATTAGTTTTGAATCTTCGGATTCGGCTGAATCGAATCAGGGACAGTGATCTGATTCAATGAATCAAATCACTGTCTCTGATTCAGGCCAAATCCAAAACCGAATTGAATAGGGCCCAGTCTGCAGATCCCTACAGGACAGTATCATCCCAGTGTAACTTTACTGAAGCTTTAGCTTGTTATGCATGTTTTAAAACCATGTAGAGTAAACCATTGCATCCCTTCTGTTCTTCTTGCTATAACCAAAGTAGAGAGCCAAAGTTACCTTCAAAGACTGTTAAGGCAGCAGGAAAACAAACTTTTATATGGATAGTGTGCAAAGCCAAGAGAAATTTGCCAAAATATGTGTTTTTTGATGGGGAAAAACTGTTAATTAAAGCAGGTTGAATTGATCTAATATTTTCAGCCAAGATGAGGAGGGAAGCTTTTTAAAATGTCATAACATTTAGTTCAGATGTTTTCAAACTGAAATGTGTCATTTCAGAAATTGTGAACCATTCTTGTTTTGACATGTTGGGGGGAAATATTTTCACTGTTCATATTTTTGTTTAAGAATTTATCTAATTTAAAAGCCTAAAAATTGTGTAAAATGTTTCAGGAACTGAAAAAAAGGAAACAATATTTTGTTTTGGGTCAAATGCCATGGTTTGGGCTGATTCAAAATATGTTTTTCATTATACTTAACACCTAGGTAAATTCTTTTTGACACAAGCAAAATCTTTTCTGGATTATGTATTTCAGTTCAAGTCATCTGAGAGGTTCATTATCTGCCCACCTTTGTTTGTGCATATTTTTAATGTTGACCCTTTCACACAGGATTTAATATAAGTAGAACTTCCATTAATGAAAAACATATTTTGCCACGACCTATATTCATATAGTTAGAAAGATATAGAAGGCAGAAGAGTTATTGGCTGGTGACTCCTTGTCCTGCTTTAGGTTCCTTCCCCACCCTTCCTTCCCCCCAGGTATTGATGGCGTATTATATTTGCAATTGCTGCCTTCATTGAGTGATTGCTTGAACAGCTGTGATGCATGTGTCTCCTGCTGAGCTACACTCTGTGGGAGTTGGGACATGGTGTTCCTTTTAAGTAAATGCTGCTGTCATTTTCCAAGCTTGATGCTATGCAAAATATGCCTCTCCTTAAGGATTTTTTAGCTAATATTCTTTAGATTTATGGAACATCACATTCTGTATATAATCATTTCAGGTTCACATTCAACAGTGGAAACAAAAAGAGAAAAAGGTTGGCTATGGAAGGAATTCAAAAGATTCTGTCACACACGTTCAGCCTTGAATTTTCCTCTCTGATTCTCAAAGTGTGCTGACGAATGTCTACCTGAATTCTAAGTAGCTATTAAAAAATAATAGCCCCTCATTCTGTTCATGAGATTAGGAGATGGCCAGTTAAACACCAAGCCAAGAGCTCCTTCAAGTTACAGTAAGTTCAAAGCCATAAACTAAAAAGACGGGAGATTTAGAGTGGAGTCTAGTGATTTTTGGGGGGTTTGTTTTCTTGGGATTTTTTTGTCTTTATCTTAACGAATTAGTTGGAAATGTAAAAATACCTCACCCTTACTATTGCCCTTTCCCTTTTGTATTTCTCCTGTGTCGTTTTGAAGGGTCCCATCTCACTTGGGCCTGTCAAAGGCCAAATGGGTACTTTGATGTCTAGTACCTACTGGACTCAGTAGGGTGCTGGTAGGGTGAGGTCACTGCCACAGCTGCAGTTGATGGAGATACAGCATGGTGTAGGGGTCAGTAGAACTGACCAGCATCAGAACAGTTCCTTTCCACCTACCTTTCTTGATCTTGGGTGAGTGAAGACAGTGATATGGCTGGCACGAAGTGTGGAAAGGAGTTCTCAACTTACATGCACAAATAGGGCCTGGTGGAAATTATTGCCTTCTGTAGTGTATTAGCTATGTGGAAGACGTAAGTGGGAATGGTAAGGTACAGGGGTTTGCTGTCTTTCAGTATGTCTTGCATAGTTTGGTGACCAGACTAGGCCCTTATGTTTGGCAGAATGTCTGTCTGTTTTAACATGTGTTGATGCATGTTCAGATTGTTCTGAATGGACTGCTCCTGCTCCTGTTACAGTTAAAACCTGGTGGGAGTTAACTAGGTTTCAGGAAGGAAGGTATGAGAATGCAGGCTGGGTGAATAAGCTGTAGAGATGGTCTTTAAAGATAGGTATGAAATAAAGGAGTCCGAACACTGCCTTTTCTCTGCTAAAAAGCTAGAGTTCAGATGGTAGGAAAGGGGCCACAGGACTCATATTTGGGCTTCTGGTATTGAACTCGTGAGGCCAGCTCTCAAAAAGACACCCAAACAAAATGAGCAGATTAAAAAATGTTCAATGCCCAGGAATTCTTATTAGACATTAAGGTCCCATCTCTTGTTTGAAATTCTGGATGTATGATTAAGTGCCTTCATTGGAGACAGGTTCTTGAAAACCTTGCCTTGAGGACTTGTCTGGTGATTGAATTGTGACTGTAAAGCCTTAGTGCCAGGTATATCTGCTGTGTTGATGTTGGTTTTAAATGGCCCACATACACTATGGTTAAGTACAGACAGTCAAAAAGCCCAAGGCTGAATTGATTCAGTCTTCACAGGTTAATTTTAAGATGTGTAAATTGAACTGATAAGCAAGTGAACAGATGTTCACTTTTAATTCTGGAAATGCAGTCACATGCCTGCAGCAGCCCAGGCCAGCAGCAAGGAGGAGAGGGGGCGGTGTTACAGCATGCCTCCCTGCTCACCTGGAGCAAATACCTTGAGCCAGGGCTAGCCCACCCACCCTGCAAGGGGGCAGTTTGTGGGGGAGGTGCAAAGCATCCTGGGATGTTGGGGGATTGTGAGTTCACTTGAATCTGGAGGAGCTCGGGGACAGATGCTTAATAAAGCAATTTAACCTACATCAGATAAGCCTAATGCTGCTTCCATCCAGGTTTATATTAAACCAGTTTTGGCCATTTTGAAAGTGGTTTCTGTCTACTAAACTTCTGTTGGGATACAGATTTGAACTGGTTTCCAATCACTTACATTGGTTTATGTGTAATTTCTGTCTCTAGCCAAAATGTAAGGTTTGGAATGATTTAGTGCCATCACAGGTTGTAACTCTTAAGGTACTTGTGGTTTCTAAATACTGCAGGATGCCTCATGCTTCTATTAATGAAATTACTGTAGTTAAATCAGTATATGTGGCCCTAAGTATTTTAATGTTTGTACATTGTAAAGAAAAGACAAAGTTAGCTGCTTTCTCTGGTGCATCGAGTATTTTGGTAGGTTATTGGAAGATAATATATACATTATACAGGAAATATATTTTTAGGTGTACTTTTATGCGATTGCAGCTGAGTTTGGTGTATTGCAGTTGTGTAAAAGAAAATCAAGTAATATCCTTTTTCATAAAATTCTCTGATCGTGTTGCATTTACCTTGGAACTTAGATGACATTTAGTAATGGAATCCATACTGTTTTTAATTTTTCTACTTTTAGTTCCCAAATCAACCTGATAATAATTAATAGCTGTCTGTACATACAACATTTCCATCAAAAAACTTGCCGCAACTTATAAATCAGTGCAGTATATGTTTATCTCTTCCTTTTGGTCTAGTTCTGGACTACATGAAGGTAAGTGAAACATTTCAGGAATATAGAGCTAAATTTCTCTTTGTGTGCTTGTTCTCCAGTAAATTTAAAATAGATGTGAATATTCAGAGTAGACAATGGAGCAAATCTTGCAATCCTACTTAGACAATATCCTGATTGAAGTTCAACACTGTTGAAGCTGACTGATGAAAAACCTTATCAGAACATAAGAAAATATGAGGAGGTTTATATACAACACTTATGAAAATCACCTATCATCTTTACCCATCAACTACTCTTTTGTACCTGTTGCTCATAACAACTAGAGAGAAGTTTGATTTCATGATAGCTATGATGGTTTTAAATACTTTTAAAATTTGCTCTGACATCCAAAGGTTTTTTGTTTTTTTTTTTTTTAAATGACCTATTATTCAGAAAGGAAGTTAAACCAAGGATATGTATGAAAGAGCACTGAAAACATCAGGGAAAACTGGTTGTGCTCTGTGTGATCTGAAGAGCACACAGCAGCTGATAGATAGTTTACCTTAAAACATAAAATCATTCTGATTAAGTGTCTGTGAAAGCAGAATATCAAGAGCATGGTAATAAAGGGATAAAAAGCCAAACACTTGGATAGGCAATAATGTTTGCAGAATGAAGAGTCAGAGTGCACTGAAGTAAAAAAGGAAATAAAAATTACATAGGGCCTCATTCTTATTTACTTTAATGCTCCTTTAGGATGCTCTGGCGGTGTAAAAGAGCATTAAAGAGTGTGTAGTATAAATGAGAATCAGATCCAGAATGACTAAGGAAGAAAGACATCCTGCCAAAATCCTTTTTCTAGAACAGTATAGTAGTTCTCAACCAAGAAACAATTACCTTTTCTTTCCAGAACCAAGCCAAGACATTTATTCCTTTAGAACTGTTTTTGGGTGGACCAGGACTAGGCACTTCACCTAATACCCTCAAGACATGCACTTCTGTGAGGATGCCTATTAGATTTTTACTTCTTAACTAACTCAACTTAAATTTTTTCTTCAGCAATTTAACATGACACTGAATGGTTTAGGGAACCAGTATTAACAGTCTTCTTCATTTTCATATATTCTATCCATGAGGAATGTAGAAGTGCCTGGTTTGAATCTGAAAACATTTCACAGAAACTTAATGATTTTCTTACAATTTTTTTTTTAAAGACTTTGGAAATCCAGAGTCCTCTGGTCACTCTTTCTCATGCAGAAGAAAGGGAAGAATTAAAATCAGATCTTTCCATGAAATTGGATTTTGAAACTTAAAGAGCTTTTGTGGAATGGAATTTCTCCAGCGTTCTCCACCCCAACATGTTTTAGGTATAGGATATAGGATGATGTTTTGTGTTGGGAACGTCAGCAATGGTAGCTTACATTACGTCCTAGTTGCTAGTCCCATGACTGAAGGTTTCTGGGGCTGGAATGCCCCTCTGCCTAATAATGAAGCTATCTTCACAAGGCCATTCATTGGGGTTGGTTTGGTTGGCACAATAAGGAATAATAAACTGTCTGAGGCAAAAAAAAAAATTGTACCTAACCACTATCTGTAACAAAGGATATTGAGTAAATGGTCATTAGTCTAATGCATAGATTGGGAGTGTTGGATTTTGAGAAAGAGGGAGGAGAAGTCTGGGCAACAGATGCTGTGGAAGAAAACTGGAAGACCAGGCTAGATTCCCGCATCTCCTGGGCTTCCTAAAAGAATGCAAGTTGAGTCTGTTCCATTTATGTAACTCAAGAAGGAAGCGGTGAAACGTAATATTAGATAAGTATACCCATGCACATAGACTGTTATTTTTACAGGTTTGTCCATAATATTTGGCTCACTTTGTTAATAAAGATATTTGTTATAGGGCTGTCGGTCACTCAGTATCAGCTGCTCATGGCTCAGGAAGGGAAGATGCACAACTGTTCAGTTAGATATACTTGGTAATAAGCAGATGGCATAGATCTGGTGTTTTGTATGCATTCCAATATAGGAGTGTTTCTTGGAAAACTCCGTGAATGACTGACTGGAAAAATTAGGATTAGGTTTATGCTACAACACTGCTGCATCAGCCTCGTTAGTGAAACCTGGCAAAGGCTCTGATCTATCAAAGCACTTAGGAGTATTTTAGTAGTCAGTGGCTCTACTCTCATGTTAAACTTAAGCATCTTCTTAAGTATGTTATGATACTGAGAAGTGATACGCATTCCTGATGTTTAAAAGTGTAGTTAACTGTTAACACCACCAATCAACTCATGCACTGTAAACATTTAGAAGAGCAGAAAATCTGTCGGGGAAAAATCTGTTTCTTTGTTCCATTTGCTCGAAATACAAACCTGAATCTCTTTAAAAGATGACCAGAAAAAAAAAAAAAGAAATGACAGCTTGGCATTCTAGATGCCCTTAAAGTGTGATGGAAAATATACAGATATTTTGGTGGGGGGAATGTTTCAGATCTTTATCATTTTACTGAAGCAAAACAAAGCATGTTCTCTTTTCTTCTACAGCTTATTTTTTTAAAGGTTTTGCCTAAATCAAATGAGCACATTTTTAAGTTATTTTTTCAAAATTAAAATTAAAACTGGAGTTCTTAACAGACAGGGTCTTATCTCCTCTGACCACTCTGTTTCTGATTGGGGAAAATAATTAAAAGAAGTGAAAATGAAAGTTTGATTCTTTTCTGAATTTTCAGTTCTCTTTTGCTTTATCTGATGTAGCTTTATGAGCTGTCCTTAGTGCTGAAAGTTGTTCATGGATTCTTGATTTCCTTGGGTTTAGTTTGTATAGTGTAGGCTAAAGAGCACTGTTTGGCTCATATGTATCCACAGATGCATGACTAGTCATGCTGTTTTATATACAACACAGCTGCTACTGTGTTGTTGAGTTTTCTATCTAAGTAAAACCCATTTCTCCCACATACAGCCTGACTGATCAGCCTGTTTTGCAGAACTCTGGCTGGGTTGGAGAATTGGATCTATAAGGGCTGGATTGGTCTGACTGATGCACAGACTCTGTGCATCACACATTCACACCCAAAGGACTGGATTGGCAACTGCAGACTTGCCATACCATTTGCACTGTGGGTTAAGGCCACTGTGTCTGCAAAGGTGCAGATCATGTGCATCATTGCAGCCTGTCTTATCAGGCCTTTTAGAGACTCTTTCAGGATGAATATACAATGGACAGGCACATCTGTTGTGCCAGGGTAACAATGTGACCAAATGTAACCCTAAATGGGACAAAAATTGTGATCCTGTTGGGAGGGCATATATTTGAGATGTGAAAGACCCACCTTCAGAGGCTTCATTTGTGGCCTTGGGCAAGTAGCATGATCTTGTTATCCCTCACTTTTTCCATTTGTCCTTTTTTTTTTTTAAGTGGAACGAACATTTGTCTGCATTGCAAGGACTGCCCTGCCTTCCATTAAGATAAATCCATTTAACACTGCAAGACTTTGCAAATATTTAATGAGTCACCAAATATTTTGGACACACAAGACACAAGGGACTTTCTATTCACTTTCCATGCCATGAGTGAATCTTGGCTTCTACAGACAAACTCATGTTCTCTGTAAATTAAGCTCACAGTTGTACAGTACTAAACCAAGGTCAGACTCTTTTTACCCTACCTGCCACGTTTTCTGCCCTTATTTAGAATTTCATAGTGAAAAGAAATAATCTCCAGATCCATAGATGCATCTTCCATGATAAATTAAATGGAATATGTTGACTCAGCAGGGCAAAGTCACCTGTAAACTGATGTCTAGTTCAACTAAGGAAGGAAAAAAATCATATTTTATGGGTACTATTGGTCAGGATGGGGCAGTGGGAATCATCCATTGGTTCTTTGAGCCATTTACTGCTATCATTATCAGTATGGATGCAGTCATGTAGTCCGGTTTTCCATTAGAGATATTTGCCATCATGCTGTCCAATTTGTAGAACTCCTGATACACATTTCGTGCTTATGTACAGTTGTTTTCTCAATGGTGTAAGAACCAGCATTTACATTAGGCTTGCTTTTGAGCAAGGCTAACTAAAGAAATAATGTCTACTCCACTATTCTCCTTTGGGGCACTGCCAATGTACATTGTGATAACTAGTATAATAGTGCCCAGGTTGCAGTAGTCTATCCATACTGCAGTGGTCATTGATGAGGTGACATAAGCCTGTTTTCTGCATTGAACTAGACAGGAGTTAAGCTTCTCTGAAGCCACTTGCATGTACACAAATGCAGTGCTTTGCACCTGCTGTTTTTGTAGGTGTGGTGGCCAGAGGAGCGGTTTTCTGGCTATAATCAAGGCTGCTATTACTGTGTGTACGAGAGCAGGTAAAAGGTCAAGATTTGGCATGTTGGCAGGAAAGCAAGGGGGGCGTATCCTCTGACAAACTTGCCGCATTTCTTTTTCTTTTTCTTCTGGAAATTCTCCTGGGGTTTAGATTGGCAATTGCACACCTCTTTCCCCCTACTTCCTCCTCAAGGGGAGTGACAGGAAGAGAGGACAGGTGCTGTCATCAGTGGTAGTCTGGCCCTGAGCCATACTCCTGCTGCTTCCTTGAGCCTACAAACATCTTTCGTTACCCTGAATGCAGAGTTGAAACCTTTTATATGGTTTCCCAGACAGCATTTCCCCTTCAAGGAGGGGTTGATAAAAGCATTTTGTGCTCTCAAAAGGCAAAATCCGTTAGCTTAAAGTGCATAAATTCATGTTGTAGTATTTAGTTGGTGGTTGGGAGTTCAGAGTGTGTGCATAAGGATTGCATTATTGCTGTGACTGCCAGCTAATCATGGGATTGTGCTTCTCTTTGGTTCTTTTAATTTACTATAGTAGCCCCAGCCAATGGATCAGGGACCCACTCTATTAGGTGCTGTACAGAGAGATCAGTCTCTGTTTCTTCATGAAAATAAATAATAAACACACAGCAAGCAAGTCACTTATCACAACTTGCCCACCCCTCCTCTCTCCAGTTCTGCACATCAGTTTTGATGGAGGTTACACTGGTATAAATTTGCAGCAATGCAGAAGTGAGACGGGCCCAAGGCCTTTCTGCCACTTCAACATTTACTCATTACATGTTTGCATATATGGTGCATGCAAACATTTTACCATAGCAATAGTAGAATTTAAGTAGCATGATATTGCAATATTAAACTGACTGTGCCAGAGTACAGAGATTATAGGCATGATGAAACATGGCCTTTTGAGGTGAGGGTTTTGGACCTGTCTTCATTTGTGGGAGATTTTTTTTAGTCTTCCACAGGAACTGGACATAATGCCTGTCTATTTTGCTGCAGTTCAAGTACTCTTCTGGTATGAAATGAGCCCCTGCTCTGACCCCTCCATAGCTTCCTTCCTTTAGATATATTCCTTAAAGTGCTGAAATCAAGCAGTGACAAGGCATAGTTGACTTCTTAATTTTGGGGATGTCGTTTTGTGGAACATGTGCTTCCCAGTATTTCATTGTAGCAGTGATAATTAATAGGCTGCTCTAAAGGCACTGAAGTAACCCTCAGAATTTCTGCTGTCACAGTCATAGCTGTTTAATTTCCATTCAGTGGATAGATATTAGAAGATAATTTTGTGGTAACTGCAGCAAAACTTACAATAATGCATAATGTCTCTGGACTCCAAAGGACAGTAGAATAGTAACCTCATCCTTGGTCCAGATGGCTGTCACTAAAAAGTAACATTTAAAAATGCTGACTGAATAGCTGCATTGTACTCTTGTATTAAATAATTACAATACATATTTGCAAGAGCTATGAACTCATTTTAGTTTTATTATATTCAGATACAGTAACGTTTTACTCCCTGAACTATCTGTGATCCCTCTTTTCCTTCAAGGAAACTCACTGGGGTTAGTCCTATTGTATTCATTGGGCACATCCAGATGAGCGTGGTTGTGCGTTAAGTGGTGCTACACACACATTTGCAGTGCCACATACCGCACAGTCCAGAGTTCTCCATGATTCAAGGGCATGCTGCCTGAGCGTGCACTGCTGGGGGTTTTTTGTTCTTGAGCTTTTTTTTTTTTATTTACCCCTAGATATCCAGGGGTCAAAAAAAAAAAAAAAACACAGAAAAAAAATCCTGAAGCAGTGCAGGCTCAGGTAGCATTTGCTGCTAAAAAGTGAAACCGGGCCACTCGGAGCTGTGCTGCAGCTGCCGGCTAGGCTCCGCTTGGCAGTGTCGCCACAGCTGCAGCTCCGAGAGGCCCGGAGAACCCCAAGTAAGGCTGCTGGGGCCAGCATAGTGCTGGCCCCCTATGCCACCTGGGGCAACTTGCCCTGCAGCAACGCACATGTGGCATGGGCATTCCCCAGGGACAAGAAGCAGTGGTGCAAGGTGCACTGCTGCTATTTGCCCCTGGGGAAATGCAGGCCACGCACGCCTGGATGCACCCATTGTGTATACAGTAATAGTTTGGGTAGCTTCCACGGATAGTGCATCTTTTTCTCCCTTGAGTCTGATTATTGTCTCAGCTACCATGTCGTATCTCTATTGACTCTAATGAATTTACTCCCCAGTTATACTAGTACAAATGACAGGAGGTTCAAGTCTTAAGCATGTGATGAGGAGGAACTGGCAAAGAGCTCTTAATTGGTATGTTTCATGAGTAATCCCACAATTTGTCATTTTTAATTTCAGACTTCACAAGAAATAGAAAGTTGAAGCTGAAAAATGTAAATCTGTGAATGCCTAAACATAAGATTCAAACTAGCAATTTAATAACTTTATCTTTGTCTCCTCAGGAAATCCATCCTTTGAGCATTATTTATTCTTATGCAGATGCTGCATAAATTGCAGGGAGATTAGACTCTCTTATGTTCCTCAGATATGGACTTCTGCTTTTTTTTCTGAGGAACAAGTACAACAATGTAATCAACATTGATCACAGTCTGCTTTATTTTAAGGATGTTCAGATTGATGGGCTTGGTGTCTCCACCTTCCCCCTCAATTTTCTATCTTTATTTATCACCTATGATCTCTTAGGCATTTTTAATACAAATTGCTAGTTCCACTATTGACGTCTTGGAAGCTGCATGCTGTTGGGTGAAAATCTGAGGGCAATGAAGTATAATGATCTTCTGAGATTCCCAGGAGAATCATTTATGGCCAGTGCTACTAATGCTAGGTTTGCCTATAAAAATACCTGTGAATTAGTTGACGCTCACCAGTATGTGAGGAAGCAGTTCCAGATTTGTCTGGGAAACCCCTTAGGTCCTGGATTTAGGCCCTGAAGCTGGCATTCCACAAGTAGGGTGGGGTAGGCCACTTGTCTCCTATTGGTGAGAATGGCCTAGATAAACTATTGGTGATTCTGGACTGTTGCCCTTTGAGATGCATAGTAAGTAAAATACAGATGGCAGGCTTATTAGTTGTCCTGTCTCCTGGCTGGATAAGATAGAGATGAGAAAAAGGGGAGTAGATGATTAATGCCTTTTCCTACTAGCTGCTTTGAGAAGTTGGGTGGAGAAAAGCCTCCTTGTTTTGAATGCGTCTCCATTATGGGTGTGCCGATAAAGATTTTTTTGGCTGATGCTGATGGCTAATTATTAACCAGCTATATCAGCCAATACTGATCCGATAAGCCAATATGCAGCCCGGCAGTTTGGAGAACAACGTCCAGCTGGTAAGTCTGTGAGAAGGAAGGGGCCTGGGAGGGCAGATTGAGGGCCTCCCCCCACCACAGTGAGGGAGGAAGTGGGGCTGGAGCAGGGACAGCCATTGCCCACCTGGGGTGGGGCGTGGGATAGAGCTTCAGGTGGCTCATCGGGGGAGAGGAGGGGGACATTGCCCCACCACTGTGCACACCCTGGGGGAGGCAGGGAGAACATAAGCATTCGGGCTGGAAGGTACCTTGTTAGATCAAGTGCCCCCCAGATTTGTGCGTGGGGTGAGGGCAGACTGCAGACTTGGGGCCATGGGTTGCGCCAACCTCTTCCTGGTGGGGGGGGCTTCACCGAGGCTGCGCTTGTAGTGAGTGGGGGTGGGGTGGATGGTGGCAGTGCTGGGAAGTTCTAAAAACAGAGGGTAGAGTTTAATCTGGGGCAGATTTGACTCTCATTAAAACAGGCCAGGACATGTACAACTTGAATAATGATTAACTTGAATCAGCCACTGCCCCAGGGCAAAGAATTAATTTGCATACTTCACAGGTACTTAACATGGGATAGTAGGGTTGACTGTCTGTAGAATTCAAAGATTAAAAGGCTTTGTTCTAGGAGAAATCCAAAATCTGTTTTTAGCCTGAGTTAATTATCTATAAAATGGGAGTATTATAATAGTACTTCTGTAACTCAAGAGCTGTGGTGAGGATAAATACAATCCAGGACATGTCTACATATGGCAGTATGGTGATGTTGCTATGGCACCATACTGTAATACTTCCTTTTGGAAGTACTAAACCACAGCACAGTACAGACTGCTACTGCGCCATGCGGGCACTGCCCACACAGAGTTTGCAGTTACATTGCCGTAGTGGCATTTTATAGCTAGGGAGTGTGCTGCTATGGCGATGTAGCTGGCAATCACATGTAGATGCGTGTGATTGCTACATTGCTGTAGCACACAGTACAGCGATGTAGCACATCGCCATGTCACCATATGCAGACGAACCCAAAGAGCAGGAACAACCCTTAGTAATTTAAGCATACAAATGTTCTGTAAAATGCATTTCTCTTGTAATTCTTTCTTGAAAATGAACACATTGTAGATTTTAATTTTTGCTTTTGCTAATCCTTTACTCATCAAGAATTTATGGTAATATCATCCAGAAAACAAACCTAAAATGTTGCTAATCTGCCGTATTCTCAGATTAGATCATTAGTACTTGTGTAATTTTATTTCTTAATCGCTAACTGTTTATATTTATGTAATCGATTTTATATATTTATGTATACATCTATAAGAGGTAGTTTTCTAGTTGGTGTTCTTTCAAAACCAGAACAAGGTTCAGTCCAGCCACTGTGTAATGAAATTAGAGATACAGTTGTGACTAATTTTTATATCTTGCAATATGATACAGTAACAAATCTATGAAATGATGCCAAAGTTACCTTGGCAGGGTTCAAACTATTATCTGGTGGCATTTAGGCTCGCACCTTCCTTATGGGGGAGCCGGTAGTCTAAATTGGGCCTGTCTTTGGTCCTGGTGTGATATCTAGTAGGGCTGTGCTTAACGGCACCGTTTCATTTAGATTTCCATTTCAGTGTTTCAATGGGATAGTGTTTCGTTTTGAGTTTCATTTTGTTTCAAAGCACTGTTCCGTTTTGTTTCGTCGAAACTGTTTCACTGTTTTGATGCTGTTTCAACATTTCACCCATAGGCTATAATGGGGAATCACAAAACTGCCTATAACTTTGTCATTTCTTGGCAGATTTGGATGAAAACTGCAGGCATGGTAGGCCCTTTTGAGGTCACAAAGCCTGCCAGGTTTCAAGGAGATAAGTGCAGGGGTTTCTGGGAAAATGCACTTCAAGGTGCTGATAAGCAGAACTTGTGATGTGTGTATATGTGTGTTAAGGTGCAGCAATTTTTCCGTCCCTCCCCCAGAGCAATGGGATTGGAAGGGACCTCAGGGAAGGATCACAGTGACTGGCCAGCTACACAGTCAATATCAGAGCAGTCCTTTCTCCCTCTTCTCTCTCCATCTCCTTAGTTTCAGTTTTGAGGTTGTTTCAAAGCCTTTTGTTTTGTTTTGGTTTTGCTGTTTTGAGCTCGAAACAGTGTCAAAACGAAACACCTGGCGAAATTTCACACAGCCCTAATACCTAGTGCTTTTAGTGCTTCCCTCAGATTAAAGCAATGTTCTTAAAATGGATTATTAAAAATACTGTTGGTAAAATAGCAGTCATCCATTTTCATACTCACCAGGGTACCTCTCCAAGGCTCATTATAAACTGTCCAAACCTCTTTAGTACATGCTGTAAAAATTAGTTTTTTTTAAAAATGGATTTTGAAAGCTTTGCAAGTAGGAAACCCTACATATTGGGATTAAAATCCAGTGCCTAGCACAATTAGTGAAGTCTTTCTGGTGACTTCCATGTACTTTTGTCCCAGGCTTTCTAAGATGAAATAGAAAATCTGAATGACCAGATCATTTCCGAAGCCTTTCTTATGTACCCAATAATCGATTCAGCAAGCCACTTTAGTATGTGTTCAGCATGAAGTACATACAGAAAGGAGGGATTTTCATTTATGCCCCAACTAGTGAAAGGCAATAGGATCTGGGTAACTAATTCTTAGCTTGAAGTTACATGTTACACTTAGACCATACTAAAGGCACTTTAAAATGTGAGTGTCCACAGATTAAAGCTGATTAACTTGTGCTAAGTGCCCTCTGAAACTTCTCAAAGATACGCCACTTCGGATAAGTGTTAACTCTGGGTTGTTAGTGTTGGGGTAACTTCAGTCTGCTCCACAGAGATGGAAAGAGCTATTTCCAGTCCTCCAGTATCCCAGGATGCACAGCTTACAACTCCCTTCCTCCCAAACCAAATCAGAGATAGAGCCCATGTATTTTTGCTCTTAGCCACACCCCTGCTCACCAGCTCTCTAGTAGCAAGTCAGAGCTGTACAGGCAAAAAATGATTTTAACCCTTATAGTGCAACTCCTCATGGCACATTATAGTTAACACTGCTTAACAGTCCACAGACTAAGTGTGGTCTAAGCGTAATGTGTAACTTCATGCTTTATTTGTGCCTTTGAAAATTTCCCTGAGTGGTTTGCTGAGTAGGGTTGTGTTTTTGTGGTTAAGTGCTCTGCTTAATTATGGCCAGCATGCAAAGCAGAGGGGTACTCGCAGTTACAAGACATCTAACAGAGCTACAACCCATCAGCCATTGGTTACATTTAAGCTATATCTTCTTTATTCTTGCTTTTCCTATCAGGTCTTTCCTATAGATTTTAATGAATTGTTCTTATTTTCTTTTGTGTTAACAGGTTGCTTTTTTTTCTTATCTTTTCCCTCTTTCGCTTTCCATGCGCCTCTGGCATCTTAATTCCCATGCTTAGACACATTGTACATGAAGCTAACATCTTCCCAGCATTGTTTCAGGATAGCATAGGGCAGAAAACTTTCAGCCCTTGGAGCTCTGTGAAAATGGGGAAGCTTTATAATGCGCATCTTGAAAAAGGCATGGTTGGAACAATGTTTACAAACAGGAGCTGGTGTGCACAGGATCCTTAAAGATAAGAATTACTACCTGGCACCGTTAAAGATACACAGATATTGTAGACCATAAATGAATACAGCTGGTCTGCTCAAAAGGCAATCAGTAGCACAAAAGAGACTGCTGATAGGTTGTGATCATAATAAATCTAGATATTTAACATGCTGTTGCGATCTGAAGTTTGGAAAAGAAATACTGGGGGTCTCCAGTTATGCTGGCAGAAGGGAGCAAACAGGGAGGTGTGAGAGGGAATAACAACTCTCTTGCATACTCTTTTTTTCCAGCAGTCTACAGAGATCCTCTACAACTGTGGCACAGAGGTAGGGAGCTATGGGTCAACAAAGAGTTATGCTGGAGACAGAAGAGCAGAGCAGGAAAGACGTCTTCTCCTCTGCATGGTGCCCTGGAAACCTATGGGTTTTCCAATGGGAAATTTATGCAGGAACTTATGCATGCAAATACATAGTTATATTTCTGTCTTGTAGCAGAGATGGAAGAAATCTCAGGGGACGGTAGTCAGATATTAATGATAAGAAGAACAGTATTGCTATGTTGTAACCCCAGCTCTTGCTCAGACAGGCTTATTCCTAAGCCTGGAGCAGGAGCAAGTCCTGTGTGTGCCCAGGCAGCCCTGAGATGTTAGAGAGCAAGACAGAGGTAGCAATGCTCCTAGTAAAGCTACCTTACTAAGGGGGTGGAGAGAAGCTAGTGGGGTGCAGGAGAAAGCTGTTACAAGAAGTAGGCAGACACGGTTCTTTGGGTGAATCTGATCTCTTTTATTAGACCAACTTAAATAGTTGGAAAACAATTTTTAAGCAAGTTTTTGGGTTCAAAAACCCTTCATCAGGCTAAGGAAGTTTCTGTAGTTGGTGTGTGCTCTTCCTGGATGGAATGAAAAGTAAAGAATCCAGAGGCTGGGCTGGGCTGGTCTGCATACAAGACAGGTAGCCAGTGAAGATGTAGATTGAGGAGTTAATGTGTGAGAGACAGGCTGCGGTGGGGGAGAGAAGGGGGATGAATAGTGGAGAAGTACCTAGGGAGTCAGATGTCAGGCAGGTTATAATGCATCATAAATCCAATGTCTATATTTAGTCCATGATTTTTAGTATCCAGGAGGTTGATGAAGTGCAGTTCATAGGCTCGTCTCTGGGAAGTGTTTTGCCAGTTTCCTTTGAGGATCAGGACTGAGAGATTGGAGAGAGAGTGGTTTTCTTGTGAGCAATGTGCCCCCACAGGTGATTGAGTATTCCCGTCTGATAGATTTCCGGTGTCCATTCATTCTGGTGCGCAGTTGTTGTTTGGTCTCTCCTACATATTTCCCATCAGGGCATTTGGTGCATTGGATGAGGTATATTACATTTCTGGAGGTAAGATCCAGGAATGCTGATGGCTCTGTTGTGGGGTGTAGTAATAGTGGGGGTGGTGGAGATGTGTTGGCAGGTTTTGCATTTCTTGTCATGGCACGGTCTGGATCCTTTTGGCATGTTCTGGGCTTGAGGAAGTTTGCTTCCGGTGATGAGGTTAGCGAGGTTCGGTGCTTGTTTGAAGGCTAGGATGGGTGGTTCTGGGAAGATCTCTTTTTAAGAATACGGTCTCTTTCTAGTATGAAGAAAGAGTACAAGAAGCAGGCAGGAATCTTGGGGGTGAATTCAGCCCAAGATATGTAAAGTGAATATGCTGAAGCTTTTGACCTATTGGTTTTTTTAATACATGGGGGTGAAACGTCAAGGCCATATACCTTTTCCCTGGCCAAATGCTTATTTTGTGCCACTTTTTCATTTAAGCCCCTCTTAATTGTTAATATGAAGATACTGTCCATAATAATCAGACTACTTACAGTGCACATTAATTGAGAATTTAGTTTAGATAATGTTTCATTTCATTCTAAAAGCAGAATAGTTCTAAAGCCACAGATTATACCTGCTGACTTTTCCTCATTTATATGGTAATGTCATTTGGAAAAAAAAAAGAAGCTGGGCATCTGACGTTTTTATGAATTCAAGAAGAATTAAAGGTATGGCTCAGAAGTGAGGAGCTGTGTCAGGGAAAATATATCTTCCACTTTAAAAAATGATGGTAGGGGAAAGTAAAATTCATTAATGTTATAAGCTTTTCTGTCCTCTTTCTTTGAAAACATCATGTTATGGTTTTGTTCTGTATTGCTACAACGGTAACCTAAAAAGGAAAAATCATTATTTTTGCATTTTCTTCATTTAAAAGCAAAGTTATGCTGACAGACTCCTTCAGGCAGAGCTATTTTCTGATACAATGGACTCCAAGGTAAATTCTGTGAATCTGCTGAGCCCACAATTTTTTCTGAAAAAGTAAAGAGTTTTGTGGTCAAGCATTGTGCAGTCAAATCCTCTGGATCCAAGCATTTCGTTATGGCTTCTGGAGTTGCAGACTCTTTAATGCTGTGCAGTCATGACAGCTGAGAAGTTCTTTCCATTATTGCAGGCAGCATATGCTATTAAACAAATTACCTGGATCCTCTTCAAATTTCTTCTATAAAGAACAACAGATTTTGACAGTAACAACTGGATTGTGTTTTATCTCAGACTCATTATTTACAGTGCATTTTTGAAAATATTTATTTCCTCAAATCTCCATTTTGTTGCTACAGCAAGCATTGCATGGAGGCATCACATATTTCCCTGTTTTTCTGTTAGTCAAAGGAATATTGCCCCTGTTAAAACTGATGCTTTCTTGTATTGTAACTTTGATGTAAAATACCCCTTAACTCGCCTTTCCTGGGATGTCTGTTTAAAAAAAGACAAGTTTTAATGTCTTTTGCAGGGACCAATATTGTCTCCTTGTTTCTTCTTTCTATTTCCCTTCCGTTTGCCGTCTGCCTGCCTCTATCCACTGTCTCTTCTTTTATTTTGAGATGGTAAGTTCTTTTGAGGCAGAGCTCATTTTTGTGTGTATATCACCCAGCAGAAACCCCCTCTCCTCCCTCCATGCCAAGAGCTTTCAATCGCCATGGCAATGCAATTAACAATATTTGTTTGCAGTTTAACTGTGAATTAATGTTCAATATTTACCATTTTACATTCCACTGAAAACTGTGAATTGCCTTGAGTGCATGTTACAGTTTTTGATGATGGTAAAGTTTGGAGCTGTCAAAATTTGTACAGCAAGGTAATCAAGTCATTTACTTTTTAATGTGTAGCTAAATGACTGCTGTGTAACAGCTCTATGTTGTCTAGTCCATGAACTCATCTTTGACTTACAGGAATTTCGTGCACTAAATCGTTCAGCCCACAACTGACTTTCAAACGAAATCCTTCATTTGACACTTAACCATGAACCCTTCCAAGACATGTACAGTGAGGAAACTTGGGCAGTCGCATGTAGCTTGTTAAAATTAATCAGTCAGACAGGGCTGGATCATCCTTACTGCTTCTGTGAGCACTGGAATACAGATCAAGTGCCTTTTCTCTAGGGCTAGGGACAGACATTCAAAAAACCTGAGCCTGAATTGATTCAGTCTTTGCAGGTTAGTCTAACTTGGCTAGGTTGAACCAATTTGCAAGTGAATAGACGTTCACTTTTGATTCTGGAAATGCAGGCATACGCCTGCAGGGGTTTAGGCTAGAAGTCATGGGGTGCTAGAGCCAGTCCTGGGCTGCAGGGAAGCTATGCTGGGGAGGAGCATGGCCAGGCCCTAGCAGACCTGCGTATGAGTGGAGAGGGGTTTAAATCCTCACCCTGGCTGACAGGGACCCCAGCTGGGGTGTGGATGGAGGGGGAGGGAGGAACACCAGGTGTTGGGGGCAAGCTGTCATGGACCAGGGGCATGGGCAGTGGTGGGGAGAGGCAGTGGACTGCTGCAGGCGAGTCTGGCCCGGGGGCAGTGATTGGCTCGCAGCAGCTCACCCCAAGCTCCTGGAGTTGCTGCAAGCAGGTGGCGGGTGACAAGTGCTTCACCTTCACCTGCCACAATTGTTTGCTCTGCTGCCAGAAGAGAGAGAGGGGGGCAGAGATCTACACTCCAGCTGCGGTCTGCCTGCATACCATGACCTCTGTAGGGGGCTGGAGGCGGGAGGTAGCAGGTACCGACCCCTGCCCCCTAGGGCCACCCCAGTCCAAGCCATGCTGCCACAGCAGGAGGCAGCAGTGAATCAGGCTCTGCAATTAGCCTCAGCTCCCCTCCACACCCACCTCCCCATCTTCAGCCAGGTCCCATCCCTCTTCCTCCACCCCTTCCCCTCAGCTGGACCTGCCTTGGCCTTGGGCGCTGCTTGCTGCTCCTCGAAGGGACTTGGCCCAGGTGCTACGGCATGGGCCTTGTCTGACGGGATCTTCAGCATGGGACAGAGTCAGTGCTGTCGGTGCCTGCACTGCTGCTGTTTGCAATAGGGGATTAAACACTCCCCCAGCCCTGCAATGGCAGGGATTAACACCCCCCGCCCCTTCCCATCAGGCTACTGGGGTCTGGCCACACACTTGCTCTTGCCAGTGGAGCAGTGATGGGGAATGCGGGGTCTGAGGACGCCTGGCAAGGGCTGATGCTCCACTTCCAGGCAGACCTGGCTGCACTCCAGAGCAGGAGTTTGCACCCCCACCCCCTTCTCAGCCAGTCAGAGCAGTGATAGTGCTCTGGCTAGGGAGCAGAGGGGTGGGGCCAACTCTGCTTGCCTCTCCAGCCCAGCCCAGGGCTTCAGAGCATGCTGGGATGCTGGGGGACTCTTAATTATCATGAACCAGAAAGGGGTCTGGGACAGGAGTTCCATAAACATCAGTCAGTTAAGTCTGATACTAAACTGGTTTTGCCCATTTTGAAACTGGTTTATGTGCACTGAACTTAAGTTCTGTTATGGGTTTAAACCAGTTTCTGCACACTCAAGCAGGGCTTATATGTAACTTCTGTCCCTAGCCTAGGAGACACAGGAAAGGCCTTTGCAGCATTATTCCTGGTATGGGAGTCGTATATAAATGGCACATCTGCATGCATCTAATATAGCTAATATTAAAAGTGCATTCATGGCCAGCTCCTGAGATACTACTGAGACTCTTGATACTTTCTGGTGGTCTTAAATACTCGTCTTCTGGACTCACATGTTTACAATGAAATCTCAATTTTTATTTTGTGGGGAAAGCTTGCAAATATGAACCTACAAATGACAAATCTGTTTTTCAATATCTCATGACTTTAGTCAGTGCTATGATTTTTTTCTTTTTGTGTCTTGACTTCTGCTTTCTGAATGTTCAGGATTGGCAATATGACTGCACACAGAAACATAAAACAGCTCCTAATGCTTCTTGGTCTTTGGTAAAAGCTGCTGAGCAGATTTCCTCTATGGAGGAGGATGTCTGGGGAAAGCTTCATTTGGCACCATCTCCCTGTCCCACTACTAAGCCCACAAGGGATTCTGGTGCAAGATAATGATAATCTAGTGAGCGTTACATTTGCTACCAGACAATGAACCACCTTTGATGGAGAGCTGGGGACAACTGTGATCTGAAAAGACTACTGGAAGTATGGTTTTCATAGCAGCCCCCTGCTCTGAGGGACATGAGGGAGTGTTAGAAGCACAAGAATTCCAACGAGAATGAATAAGATCCCCTGAAAGCTGTGCTGGTGTCAGGATAGGTCAAGGCGTCAGAAACCAAGACCTATAACGGGAACTGCAAAAAGAAATCTCTCTCCTTGTTGCCAGCTCAGCTTAAGTGGGACTCTCTGAAGGAGGTTCTTTTCCTTGGAGAACAACTTGGTTCGTATTGTGAAGTGTCCTGCACTGTTCTTTTGGTTGAATCCCACCTGGAATTTCTGTTCTTTATTTGTCAGTGCTTGGATCCTGGTAGCACTGCAGGTGTAGCCGGCCAGCCAGAATTTCAGTAACTATGGTGGACAAGGATCTGATATCTTTTAGTAGACCAACTAAAACCAACTGCAGAGACTTCCTCAGCCTGACAAAGGGTATTTAAACCTGAAAACTTGCTAACTTTTTTCCCCCAACTATTTAAGTTGGTCTAAGAAAAGAAATCAGATTCACTCAAAGAATCTTGTCTGCCTGTGTCCTTAGACCAACACAGCTACAACTTATACCCAAGTAACTATGGTGTGTGTTCTCAGAAACTTGAGTCCTAATTTGATTAGAAATAGATGATATACAGCCTTATTTAAAAAAAAAAAAATTTTAAAGAAAAAAAAATCATTTGAGCAACTTCATTCAAAACTTCTGGTCAACACTTTTAGCTATTTTTGCCCCTTAATCCCTTTGGAAAGTTCATGTATTACTTTTTTGTTTATCATCTAAAACAAACACTTCAGGTTTGTTTTTTTTAAGTAGTACTCTTGGACTTGCAAACAACTGCACAAAAGCAAAATAGTAGGCACAAGCAGTTACAGGGAACAGAATAAGGAAAGATTTTTGTCCGAGGAATTGTGAAAGAGTATTTTTTAAAATTATTTAAAGTGCCTCTGTGCAGCTCTTTATAAATGCCTTGAATAGGCTTTCGATGTGCCCCTAAGTGCTGTGTGCAGTTGTCCTATTTTCCTGTCTACCATAATTATATCAATTTATAAAAAAAAAAAAAAAATTGCTATGTACAATGGCAAGTGAATTATCAGTAGCAAATGAGTTTTTTCCCGTTACAGTCTCTTTTTTTTGGTATTGCAGCTGCAAGCCTTGCATGGTCAATAGGATGAGATATTCAGTTCTCTTAAACTCTTGTTTAAAATAGAACTGGATGGTGGAAAAGAGAAGCAATGCTGTAAATTAGAAAGCTCACTAAAGACAGTGTGAAGACTAAACCCAAGACACCAGAACCTCTAAAATAGTTTGAGGTATGGGTACCATTTACCTTGTCAGTTCTTGCCAGTACTGTTTTGAATGGGAATAGTTTTTGATGTCACCAGTGTAGGAAAACAAGAAAGCTGCCCAAAATCTTTACATTCTTTATGCTACTGTGAAGCCTTGTTATTGTAATAAAATAATCACCAACATAATTTTGTATTTGGTAAGTTCATATTCAATAAGTTCACAAATTCATCACATGAGAGCACCACTTTTGGGTATTTTAAGCTCTATCAGCTCTATAAAGGCTAAGCTTTTTCTTAATCTTTCTTTTTCTCATTGGCTAAATCTTATAAGAAGAAAAAAGCAAATTATATGGTGAACTTTCTGAAGTCTTTTTTCTCTTCCTGTCTAATATTGAAATAATAAGGTCCAATGGAAGCATTTTATAGCCAGACAGCCAAACGCTTAAATAGAGCTTTCATTTAGAAGACAAGTTGGCTCCGAATCTGAGAAATACCATTTAATAGATTATTAAAAATTCTATAAGACCTTTTCTTTTTCCCTCACATTTGTTGCTAGTGCCCTGCATTTGACTGCTAGGATAAAAAGGAGATAAAATCCTGTTTGTTTGTTTGTGTTGTAAATTAACTGTTACCTGATAGATTAATTCATCTTAATTGTTGTGGGTTAAGGTTCCTAAGGTACCAAATAGGTAGCAACTAGATACAGTTGATCCTTCACTGGAGCAGATGAATGGATTAACTGATGCATGTTAAGAGTCAAGTGATAGACGGTGTTTCTCCACGGACTTGAGTATGCTCCCCATAGCAAGCAGTAGAGCTTAGGTGAGTGGTAGGTTCCTAGGTGATAGAACTGGATCATTTCTAGGTATTTTATAGATTTTAGGGTCAGAAGGGACTTATTAGATCATCGAGTCCAACTCCCTGCTCTGGGCAGGAAAGAGCGCTGGGCTCAGATGACCCCAGCCAGGTGTTTGTCCAATCTCCTTTTAAATACCTCCAAGGAAGGAGAGAGCACCACCTCCCTTGGAAGCGTATTCCATATTTTGGCAACCCTTAGTAATAAAGGATTTTTTTCCTGATGTTCAGTCTAAATTTGTTCTCCTTCAGTTTGTGGCCATTGTTTCTAATTACCCTGATGGGCACCCTGGTAAACATCGTATCCCTTAGTTCCTGCTGCCCCCCTCTCCCCCCAAGTTTGTATGGGGTATGCCCATACATACCAAACAGAGCCATACAAAGGACTTTGCTATCTCGAAAGGTTGTGCCGTCTGATCTTGGGCACCTACATGGGTTTTATTTCTTGTTGGGTAGGGACAAACTAGACCCGTCTTTAGGAATTAGATACTTCAGTTTAGTATAAATTGTGTTTAGGCACGTTCAGGCTAAATGGGATTTATCCCTTTTGTTTCTATAGGAATTATAGAACACTTATTGAATTCAGGGGCAGATAAAAAGGAGATTTGGTTCAAAAGAGAATGAGAAATTCTAAGAAGTAGAGAATTTGAAGTACTGATGGACAGCCTTTACTGCATTATTCACTGTGAGCCACAGATCATTTACTGATCAATAGTAAAATTTGTTCTGAAAAATGATATGCTCACAGAGTGAAAGAAGGCAAAAGGGGGGGGGGGGGAGTGTAGCTTATTATACAAAACCCCCAAACAAAAGTGTTCTGTTGAATCACTGTCGTTTTCATTATTTCTCTCAAATATTTTGATCAGTGAGGCTTATCCTATTTAATATCAAGTGTGTAATGGAAAACAGAGGAAGAACTACATAAACTCATTGGATAAACCTATCATCACAGCATTGCCTTCTCTTTTGATAGAGGCTCTACAGTACTAAATTTTCATTCACTTTTACCATGAAATGCTCCTGGCTTTTGGAGAGAATTTTAAAAAGCATGTTTTTGATCATTGGCTACTGACAAGAGGTGAATGATTCTGTTTAAAGGAAGCTAATGTTAAACAATTTTACAGTTGAAGTTGTTTCCAGTATCTGGAGAGAAGTTTGGACAGTTCAGAACCAGGTAAACTTAAACTGTGGTGCATGGATATATACAGATAAATCGTATCCAGTTAACTAACTTTCGTGTATTGATAAACGGCCAGTAGCAAATCATTTTTGTTTTGGATTTTGGTGCAATAAAGAAAGATATTGTGAACTTTGAATTTAGCTGATGCAACAAAGTGGGCAAGTTTCTAGACCTCATTGCCTGCATTTCTACTAGTCTTCAGGGGAATCTGAATACTACTTCGGAAGAAATATTCAAACTGAATGGGACTTACTACCCCATTTTCATCCCCAAAGAGACTAAGACATTCATGACTGTCCGTAAGGACAGCAAGAATGAGAATAAAATGTGAAATTGTGTGCATCAGATTAGACCTGAAGTCCTTGCAAGGGAAACTCATGAAGCAGCAACTTTTTAAAAATATGGAAGCCATTATAGCCCAGTGGGAGAGCTGAAATAAGTTAGTATAGTTCTTGCAACAGGGTATGCCTTTTTAACTCGCGTACAGTGCTTCCAAAACTTGTATTTATATTGTTTTCTAATTAAACGTAACATGTTGATATAATTAGTCTCTGCTACATACAATGCGTGAAACAACCTTGTTGCGCATTGTTGAGTGTGCAATTTAGAAAGCTGCCAGAAGAGTGTAAGTCTATAACCACATGCCGTGCAGCCTGCAGAGTATTCCCACTGTAGGGCTGAGGAGTAAAGTGTGAGCAGACAGAAAAATTACAAAGCAGACTTCAGCACATGTCCACTACTGAACAGCTCCCCATGATCCTCTGAAGTTCTGCTCTTTGAACACCTTCTTTTTTTTTAGGGCTTCAAAAGGAAAATATAACAACAGGCCTTAAAAATATGGTTGTAAAACAGAGCCTGAGTGGGTTTAAAACAATGTGATATTTCTGTAAAAAAATAAATAAATAAATCTCCTTCTCACTTAAAAAAAAAAAAAAAAAGCCCCAACAACAACCCCTTCCCAAAAACCAGTTTTTGTATAGCTAGCAGTGGGATACAACAGCTGGGGGCCAGTCATTTTGGCAGGCATACCACAAATTATGCCCTACAGTTTCCCCAAGTGCCATGCTGATCCCACTGCCCTGTCTGATGCTCTGTTTTCTGTTCCCTGCTCTATCTGCTTTGTACCACACACAAAGGCTGCCCTGCCACTTGTGGCACCCATGCCACAGATTGGCCACACCTGGTATGGAATATCAGGAGAGTCATTAATAAGGAATGACCATGTACACTCCCAATGGAAGCCTAGAGAAAGCATTTAAAAGAATAATGTTTAGCTTATCATTAAAGATGAAGGCAGAAGATGAGGCAGAGTGGCACCTTAGAAGTCCGTTCATAGCATCTGACCAAGTAGACTGTTGCCCGCGAAAGCTTGTGCCTTTCTTCAGGGGCAGATCCAGGATTTCAGAAGGGGGCTGAGGAAGCAGTGACCTGCCCTGCAGAGATGTCTGCACCTCAGCTTCCAGCCTCCCCCTTCCAACACCAGGCTGAGCTGACTGCATTGCAGGGGGACTTTCTTACTTGCTTGAGAAACTTAATCTTCTCTCCCCTCTCTTTTCCCCTCTGCTAAGCAGCACATTCCTCTCTTCCCCTCTCCCTACCTCATAATCCATCCCCACCCCAACCAATAACTGCTGCAACTGTCCTTAGCTGAGCCAGGGATGCTGTGGGGAGGGTGTCCCAGCGCTGCTCCTGCCCTGCTGCCACCAGGCTTTGCATGGAGCAAGGCTCAGCTAGAGACAGCAGCAGCAGCAGGCAGGTTCCCTTCCCTCATGCCTGCTTCTGGGCTGGCAGGGAACACCAGGGGGGCCAGGCAGGGAGGAAGGACCTTCCAGCTGCTGGCACTACCTGGATGAGCCTGGCTCTGTGCAGAGAACAGCTGGAGCAGGCAGGGTTGGCTCTGGAGCTCCCCCCATTTCCCTGCCTATGCTCCTGGGGCAGCCAGAGATAGTGGCAGTGGTGGGCAGCAGATGAGGGAAGGAAAGGGGAGGAGCGGGAATGTGTTGCTACAGGGAAGGGAAAGGGGGATTCTTACTTGAAGGACTTAAAAAAGGTCCCCAAGTGCTTCTATGGCATGGTTGACTGAAAGCAGGGGGTCAGCTGTGCCACTGCACCCTTGTTACCTTCCCCTCTGCCTTTTTGAGCCAGTTAGTCTCTGAAGTGACAGCCTGTCTAACAAACATGGCTAACTATGACTCTGCTTATGAGTAATGATAACGTGTTTCTTTTTCCAAAATGTTGAAATGTCTGTCCCACTTTCTCTTCTCACTCCTTGGTTTGCTTAGAGAGAGTAAGACAGCAAGTGATAAAATGGTTTTCAAACCCATGCTTGGCATAAGCTCTTTAGAAAGATGCCATGTTTGGGTGACTTTTCAGGTTTTAGATGCATGGCTGGCACCAGTCAGTAGGTTTCTACTTGCTTGCTCATCTCTGCAAGCTCTCCTTTTATTGGAGGATGTTACCCTGAGGCAAGTTCTAAGGGTCTGCATCAAAAAGACTGGGCAAACCATGAAGAGGTGTAGCACTACTGTTTACCAGGATACTTCCCTCCCTCTCCCTGCTGCTGATGCAGCAACAGAAAGGAGATGCTAACAATATGGCAAGCTTTAACGGGGGGGGGGGGGGTCTTTGCAGTGTGCATGCCAAAATAAAGCATAACGTTTCTTTTATATTTTCATCTATGATTCCTACAGATTAGCAAGAGGTGCACATAAAAATTAATAGAAATGTGCAGTGATTTGCTGGAAAACAGATGTCTTGTAATGACTTAAAATATCTTTGCATTTTGAAACATCTCAGTAACCTGATTTGGCCATTTAACCTCATGAAATCTCAGCTTTACCTAACAGCTGAGAGCAGTAATGGCACTGAGAGATAATGTGCATGTTTTCTGTTTGTGTGTCTTCTGCTACAATTTTTTTAGTACATTTGCTTTATTTTCATCCTGGGGGGGCGAGGTAGGGGAGTATGTAGTGGATATATGGCAGAGTCTTGGGACAGAAAGCAGCCTGGAAGTGTGATTCTTGCGTAGCTAGTGTGGCCAGTGGTTGTGGGTTACGATGCTGTTGGGAAATAAAACATTAAGGCTTTAAAAGCCCCAGCATGCACACCATTTTCGGCCTACTTAAATGGAGTGTTCAATAGTAAAGAGGTAGAGAAGGGGACTCGGTATTGTGGAAAAAGTAGTTTAAATCTCCCTGTGCAGGTATAGTGAAATAGTGCATAATGGTTATTACAGCCCCCTTCCACAGCATTTTCAGGCTGGCTGCTGATGCAACAGCTTCAATATGAATATCCAGGTAGGATACTTGACTCAGAAGCCCAATAAAAGCTCCACTGAGCTCCTCTAGGCCATGGTGGCCAAGGAAAGGGAAGCCAAGTATTGTCTGATCCAGGAGATTTGGCTATGAGTGTCAGCTGTGCAGTCTTGAGTGCCTTGTGGAGAACATGTGGCACGTCACCTTTATATTTTCTATGGCATTGCTCACCACTGGTCCAGTTTCCTGGAGGTCCTGTGTTGGTCCTTTTTCACTTGCGTAATTCCATGGGAGCTCCTTTGCTTTGGCTTGATGCAATCTACCCTGGGACCAAGCCCCTTCTTCATTTGATTTGACAGCATCTTGTAGGCATCTGCGGGACAACAGTTCTTCAGGTAGGACTGAACATACAGCTGTCTAAAGAGGATTTGGGAGTCTGGGACCTCTCCGTGTTTAGAAGCACAGTAGGTGTGGCTCCATTACTCTGATACTGGGTACTGAATTTACTAATATGAAAAAGAGACCATCTTGGCTGCCTGCTAGCATTTCAATGTCAAGTCAAGTCAGTCCTGAGTCTTGGGGCACTTTAGATACAATAACCACCCTCCTAGGTTAGTTGAGTTGATTTGCGTCATTGGTGATTCTTCGGGCAGCATTTCAATGGAGAGATGATAATTTGCCCAGATAACCCCAGAGCATGGGAGAGCACCTAAGTACAAGGACAGACCAATCTACCTGGGAGGCACTGCAGTGTGGAATAGGAACAGGAGAGACGCCAGCAGCAGAGTAGTTAGGTATGTATCCATGTGAGCTATAAAGTTGCTACAAAGTAGTTATTCTTTTTCCCTGCAGAATTACTTCTTGCGGCTTAACAGCAAAATAATTTCCTATAAGGGAAAAGATTCTCTGTGGGTGCACAGTGCTCAAGAAATTAAAGTTACTGCTATGTAGCAAACTTGCATAGAGAGAGCTTCAGTGGGTCACATCTCAATGTGACGGAAACAAGGTAGAACAAAAAAAGAAAAAAAAATATGAGTTTTCTTTTTACTGCAGATTTGAATTGCAGTTCATTGCATATTTACTGTGTGAAAGAGATCTGAATAACAGCTGTAGCTATAGCAGATTGAGTGCTGATGTTGGCATGTGTGATCCTGGCAGGCAGATCATTGATGCTGGTAGCTGGACTTTTGGCCAGGGCTCTTTGAGCAAAAGTAAGTGGACCAGTGGCGAAGATTGTGGCTTTGGGCTGTGGCCCTGGAATTGCTTGGCATAGATGTCAGCAGCTGATAGATATTGCTTGGCATAGAGGTTGGCTCCGTACTGGCTGTATCGGTTTAGGCTTCCTGTATGGTTTTTCTTGCCCATATTTACTCATTCTCTTTCCCTCCAGCTCATTTGTGTTTCATTGTGACTGCTTGCATACACAAGAAGGCCTGCTCAGTTTCTTTTCTCCTCTTTCTCTCTGCCTGTTAGCTGAACCTGGCAGGTACGCAAAGCTGCTTTGCTCTGAATGAAGCAATATAGATTAAGGCAGTCTTGTGTAGGCTGAAGCCACCCCTGTCAGTGGCATTAAGCTCTTTGACTTCTGCATCTCACATGATTGGCTCATGGGTTAATATGGATTTGCACCTGGAAGCCATTTCAGCTTGATTGGTTGATCTTGGGCTATTACTGTTCACCCTTCTCCCTGCCCATGTGCCTGTATACAAATCCATTTTACTAGCATCAGTTTTCTGAGTGCTAAGGGGATATGCTAAGGACCAAATACCTGGCGGTACTGGAAATATTGTGGTGGGGATTCTAGGAAGGTGGCATCTGGTCTGATAAGAGAGGATGCTGCACAAATGGGAATGCTGTAAGATCCTAGACAAAGGAAACTGGAGGCTCTCACTGTTTTGTGCCTTTAGGGTTAGATTCTTTTTTTTTTTTTTTAATTTATATATCTATTGTCAGTAAATCAGTATGTAGTTTACAGAGCATGTCTGCACCGTTATTACAGGAGCTGGTGAAAACAAAAAGAATAATTTTTACCATGATAACTTTCAGGGAAATTTCAAATCTTTGGGAAATTTTGAGCAGTTCTATAACCGGATCAGAGGAGAGCAGCAGATTTCACTTTGATAGGGTGCAATACCAATAAGAATCATAGTTTTGTTTTTTAAAGAAATGTATTACTGTGCTGAATTTTGGCCTCCACCCACTCCCTCCCTGTGCCAACTGCAGGCACTGGAAGAGATGATGATGATGCCCATCTGAACCCCATGTATCCTGTTGCTTTTCATGAGGCAGGTGAGCTTCACTTCATTCCTGCCCGGGCAAAGATGAAAGTGCTGAAATTTCCCTTGGGAAACAAAGTACTCCAATTTCAGCACATTCATAGAGACTATGTTTGGGTAGCATGAAAGAAGTCTAGACATGTGGGGAGGCTGCTTCGATGTGGTGTAGTTAATTAGCACACTCCAGCATCCTCCGTGTCTTGTGTATCAGCATCCCTGTGTCAAACATGCTTTAGTTAAATTGCCCCTGCCACCATTTTGAAGCATGGGGTCACTGATACACAAGACACTGTGGGCATTTGAATTAGAGTGGCTCTTGGAGCCACTCTAATTAAAACACCCCTTCCCCACCCCTGGACCATGTGTAAAAAAATAAATAAATGCCTTCAGTGTGCAACACCAACCTCTCCTTTAGCATCTGTGGCAGGTTTGAGTTGCCCAAGGATACCTTGGCTTTGCTGTTTTTTTGCACCAGTAATAACAAATACCACAATGTCTAATGTACCCAAGCAGGATTAAAAAGTGATCTAACCTGATTGTGGTAACAAAGATTTATGCATTTTTCTGAAACAATATACTAGAATTGCTCAGGAAGATGAATCAAAACTCAGTTTTTCAACTTTCCAATTTTCAAGCTGCAGAAAGTAGTGCCAGTAGTCTGTTTGATTCATTTTACAAAAGGGAATTGTCTTTTTTTTTAGTACTGTTTTGCTTTGCACTGGTTAAACCATCATTAATAAGATCTTGAATAGTTTTGAAAACATATTCACTTACTGACCCTTTTCAAGGCAAAAACTTCAAAGGAGCCACACCATTTGAAATGTCTCTCTGGCAGCAGTGACTTATAAGCCTGTCTGTAAGAATTCTTTGGCTTAATTTGGCTTTCTAAATGGGGTTCCTGCACTAGCTGCATGCATAATAGATGACTGATTGTTACTAAAATGAAGAAAAGAAAAAAAAATAGTAAAATTACTTCTTTGTCTAGTGTTTATTGAGGTGTGAAAGATCCCCAACCTGTTAGGACCTACTGCAATGAAAGCTTTGCACCCCTGCAAACTGCCTTGCAAAAAGTAAACATAAAATCATATTGCTATTTTGGCAGCATCTTTTGAACACTAAATACCCCTTCTTGTATGTTAAAGCCTTGGAAACACATTCCCTTATAGCCTGGGAATTCTTTTTCTTTGAGGTAAGGATGAATCTGTATTTGCTTGATCTATTTTATGTTTAAGGAGATTAACATATATTCAGGATAATGAAAATCTCTTCAAATGCTTGGTGCATCTTTGTTTTGATGAAAGGCTGATATTAGCTTCCTACTGATGACTGCAGAATCAGAGCACTCATGAATTTAAGGCAGCTCAGCCATGCTTTTGGTCTGACTTTGTGTTGAAAGATCCGCCCCCGCCCTCCAACAAATATTACGTTACAGCCTTTGGATTTTAACGTGCATTTCCTTACTCAGGGAAAACTCCTGGAGATTTCAGGGAACCTTTATTAATGTCTTTTATGTATATGGCTTGAGAATATCCAAAATGCAAGGAAATCTACCTGTGGGATATGAAACTGCAAGTTTTGGTATGTAGTGTTTCTTTGTAACATTGGAAGGTTTCTGTCAGAATGGACGAGGATATAGGTCTATAAATTATTAGATGAGATCCAGATAAACAGATCAGAAGAAGAGTACTTCTGCACCTCTCCACTATATGCATGACAACATGGCTCCCTGAGGAGTTGCTCCTTCAGACAATGCTTTGAAGAAGCAGGGGCAGCAGCATTAATTTACATTTAATCCCCACTGGGAGGCCGGGGGATGATGATGGGAAGACTTGCTCTGCTGCTTCCTTATGTGTAGAGCCACTTTGTGTTGCTGCTGTGGCTGGGGTTTGCACTTAGTGAATGGTTATGTGGGGCTGAAGTCTCTGCGTTCCTTAAATCACCTGCCTGAGATCAACTCCCTTTGGCTGTGCAGAGAGGGGGTGAGTAGGCTTATGTTAATAGACTTGTGACCTCAAGAAACCACGGATCTGACTTGATCAGCAAATGTGTTGGCTGGCCGGTAATCTCATTTGTTGGCCGGTAATCTCATTGTACCCTTTCTAGATCTAGTGAACGCCACAACATAAAATTTATGTAGTAAGAACTCCAGCCTTTAGATAAGCATGTTCATAATAGTTGGTAGAGTATTGTATGATGGAGATGGTAAGCCTCTGGGACAGAAAACACGTCTTCCTCTTATTTTTTATGCAAAACCGAGCATACGCTAATAAAGCGCTACAGGGAATCTCTTTGGTGAAGTCAGCTGGTCAGGTCTCTTGCTGGAATCCGTGGATGTGACTCGCTTGATGTAAAAGTTCCAGCTTTTCAGAGTAGTTTCCTTAAGCAACCAGAGCTCTGATGCATCCTTACTGGGATATAATGGAAGTGTGGAAGGCTGCTGCTTAGCATTCCAAGTATTGCTCATCCTTTAGAAAAACCTTGAACTTTGAGAAGCCCATGCACAATCCCCCCATGGAGGACCGGTTCGGTGATTTGCAAAGTGACGCATGACTGTAGACGAGAGAGAGTAAAGGCAGAATTAATGTACCCATACCTTCCCTTCATTTAAGCAAGCCACCAGTGAAGTGAGTAACAGCTATTCGTGTGCGCCCAGGAGCCAAGTTGTTACAGAGACAGGAAGGCCTCGTGGTGGCAGCACAAAGGCACAAGCCCTCTACATCAGTGGCCTGTTTCTCCATTGGTTACTTTGAATTGGTTACCATTGGTTACCTTGCATTGGTTGCCATTTACAGGCTGGTGAATCACTTTTCTCATGGCAATGAGGCAGAATTTCTCTGTGTCTCTTTAGTATTTGCCTGGCCTCCATCACTATAGCAGCAGAGGGCTCAGAGTCTTCAGCGTACACGTAACTGTCCTCACAACATCGCTCTGTGGTTGGGAAGCGCTGTTATCGCTATTTACAGGTGGCAAATGGAGACAGTCTAAAGTCATGCTTGTATGGGTTCCTTTGTGAGCCCTGGATTGCTGTTGATAAAACAAGCCCCCCACCCACTTGTTCCCAGTGGCCATACCAAGGACAAGCGCCTAGACAGAGTAGATGGCTTGGATCACCCAAAGTGCTTATCCCAGGACAATGCTCAGGCTCTCTGGCAGTACTGGCAGTCATGATGCGGTCCACCCTGAGCCACTTGGGGCCATTCTTGAGCAGTGTACAGTGCTCTATTGCCCCAGCAAGAGTGACTGGGGAGGGCTTATTTAGTCAGCTCTGGGCCTCGGAGTCGGGAAGGAAAGGATACAGACATTCCTGAAGGGACTTGCCCAAAGTCCCGCAGGAGTTGGGATTCTCACAACCACTAGCTGCGCCTTAACCTTTAGGGTGTCCAGCTTCCATGGAAACTGTGAATGCAAACATATGGAGTTTTCCTTCATCTGACTGATTATTGGGCTAACTGTATGTAGAGGAAAGCCAGATCTCCTTATTTTAGATGGTAGTTTTATCCAGCAGTATAGGATCGTAGAAAGTTAGGGTTGGAAGGGACCTTCAGGAGGTCACATCTAATCCACCCCCCTGCTCAAAGCAGGACAAGCCCCAATTAGATCATCTCAGCCAAAGTTTTGTCTAGCCAGGTTTTGAAAACCTCCAAGAATGGAGCTTCCACCACCCCCCTGGGTAACCTGTTCCAGTGTTTTACTACCCTCCTAGTGAGAGAATTCTTCCTAATATCTAACCTCAACTTCCCTTGCTGCAACTGGAGGCCATTGCTCCTTGGTCTGTCATCTGCCACCACTGAGAACAGTCCAGCTCCATCCTCTTTTGAACTCCTTGTTAGGTATACTTTATCTACACATTAGCAAAAGATCAGCTTAGAGGTAATTGTGAAAATGAAAATCATGAATGTGAAGGGAAAGTTTTTCTTCAGAGAGATTTCCCTTTCCAAAATTTGTAACTTGGATATTAAAAGGGTGAAGGCAGGGGACAGTGGGAGCTTAAGCAATGACCTTGTTATACCAAGCTTGTCAGGCTGCATTTCAAATTGGGCTATGATCATTATTGTTCTTGGCTTAATTCATTATTACATCGTCTCTTGCATCAAAAACATTCCTGTGCATGCCAAGTCTCGAGCTGAATACGAGTCTGCTATCGTTGGCCAGCCAACATCTATTTTGATAAAAATTAAAGGAAAAAAAAAGCCTATCAAAGTAAATGACAAGCTGTTTTGTGCCCATTGTCACTGCCACGCAACATGCTGGTGATGAAGCACTCTGCATCCCAAACGGCCCTTTCACTTGGTTTTAAATGCATTTACAATTTAGAGCTAAACTTACATTTTTTTCCAAATGAATGATGGAAAATCTTGATGTAGTTTAGGCAAAAGGTTAACTGAAACTCAGTCTGTACCCAGAAGGCCAGTGTTAGGTATGAAACCACAAGTTGGGGAGAAGGAAGGAGGTCAGGAATCTTGCTTTCCTTTACCAGGTATCATGTTTGCAGATCACAGTGCCATGCTAATTTTTCACAACAGATTCTCCAGTGATGTCAGTGGAGCTATGACACTATGACCAGCTGGGGATCTGTCTTGTATTATTGTAGAGAAGCATATTACTTATGCTTTTACACCTATTTCCAGAGTTATTTGCCATTGACTTAGCTCTGGTCCTCCTAAAATCAATGCTATCCCCATTGACTACAAAGAGTCAATTAGGCTAATTGAGCCTTGTTGAAAAAGCCATCCACAATGTTAAGTTTACTCAACCGTTGCACAGAATCCTCTTAAATGGTTAGGCAGGTCTTTTTTTCTCCTCTTACTATTTCTTCCTTCATTTTCCTGCTGTTATTTTGTCTGTCAGATTTGTGCAATTTCCAGTAGTGTTCTGTTTTCTCCTGGCTTTCTGGCATTATGGTTCATGAGTTATCCCAAAGAAACACTATACAGTTTCTCAGATGGTGTCTTGATAGATGATATCCTATTCATTGCAGGCTTTAATAATGAATTCTGTTTTTCATATCGTCTGCTCTTTAAATAGATTTACATTAGACAATCCAATGTTCCTCATTACCTAAATTAAACACAGTTTATGCCAAGTTTGAAAAAGGCTGTTAATGTTATTTCTACTATTGTAAAGAGTTTCCTCTTTAAGGGGGCGCCATAAGTGATTTTGCGAAGGCAAGTGTGGCCAAAGGCAAGTCACTTCACTCTTCTGTATGTCTTCCCTGTTATACCTCATGTTTTTCCTGTGTATTTACCATATAAACTATTTGGGCAAGCATTTTCTCCAGTTATCTTTCTGCACAGTGCTTAGCCTCAAAGGACCTGGGTTTTGGTTGTGCCTCCTGATACTACTATAAAACAAGTACAAACACTAAGCAAGGATCTAGACATCCAAATGAGCTTCTCCTGTCCAGGCATCATTTTGAAAAAAAAAAATTCATGTTACTGGGGCTCAAGGGGAACCAAGAAGGTGGAAAATAGGGCTGTGCAAATTTTCGGGTACGGATTTGATTTGGAGGAGATTCGGCCCGATTCAGTGGCCAAATCTCCAAATATGAATTGAATCAGGGGACCAATAAAAAGGTCTGAATCTATTTGGAAATGATTCAGAGAGCTTTGGTGATTCAGGCAGTCCCTGCCTGCTGCAGCAGGGAGCTGGAGCTGGACTTGGAGCTAGTAAGTAGCTGGGGGGGTGGAGGGATGGAGCTGGAGGAGGGGACCATGGGGGGGACCCCTGCCTGCTCAACCAGCCCCCCCCCCCACAACCCCAAACCCTTCCTGCTCTTCCAGCACCACTCCCCCAGGGCTGCCCCACCTGCTGCAGCTGCTGGGCCTTTAAGAAAAAGCCCTAACTCACTGGATGCTGCCTGGTGGGGGGGGTGATCCCCACTGCCCCATGCTGCATGGGGGGGCTCTGTCATGAGCCTTCCCACCTCCCCCCCGCATCTCCAGCCTTTCCCATGGCTGCCCCCCCCGCCGTAGCTCTGTCCCTTTTAAGAAAAACAACCCCCCCCCCCCAACTCAGCAGCTCTTGCAGTGGCCTTAGGGCTTCAGGGGGCCTGTGCAGAGCCCTCCAGGCAGTGGCGAGCAGGAGGGATTGCCCCCCTGCCTGGCAGCACCCAGTGAGTCAGAGGTTTTGGGGGGGTTTTCTTAAAGGGCCGGAGCTGGGGTGCACAGGGCAGCCATGGAGGGGGCTGGGACAGTGGGGGGGTTGGGTGGCTCATGCAGAGCCCCCCCCACGCAGCGTAGGGCAATGGGAGGCAGCGGAGATCACCCCCCACCTGGCAGCTCCCAGTGAGTTGGGGCTTTCTTTATCAAAGTGCCGGAGCTGGGCTGGGCGGGGCAGTCATTGCCAGGGCTGGGAGAGCAGGCAGGGGATGGGCCTGTGTGATTTGGAGATTCGACAGCAGCTGAATCTCCAAATCAGATTCAGCCCAATCAATTCAGGACAGTGATTCAAATCACTGAATCGAATCACTGTCCCCCGAATCGGCCGAATCTGATACGAATATTAGCCACTTCACACAGACCTAGTGGGAACCTCTGGAAAGGTGTTATGTTGTCAATCATTTCCTTAGGGGTTTTTAATTTAACCCATAAATTATTCAAATGGCATTCTTGCTCGAAATATCCGTCCCTGTTCTGTTCCTACTGAAACGGCTAGCATGCCTCTTATTCTTTACAATGGGAGCAGCGATCTGTACTCTGGTATTAACATTAGACAAAAAATTACCTTTAAATAATGCTCACAGCATTTCTGAGACCAGCTCTTATTTAAAAAAGATAGCTTCTTGCTCCACAAAAAACTAAGTACTTAATACAGTGACATTCCTATGACATGTGCGAGGTCATCCTTGTTGTTGTTTCTTATATTACAGTAGTTCATAGGGCTAACTGAGACTGGGTACCCACCGTGTTAGGCATTGTACAAGACCATCTTGCAGTCTACATATGGGTAATCATAAGTGTCTCCTCTGGCCTTAAAAAATGAGTCAGTGAATAATTTATCCATCCTTAGCTTTACCTAAAAATACCAACTAAGGTATAAAATACCAGTAATCTATTTTTGGGAGGGGGGGAAAGCCAGTTTTCAGAAAAAAAAAGAGCCTTATATCCATCTCTACGCTTTCTCTATTTCTGAGCTACGCTTTAAGGAACCCTTGGAAACTTTGCCTGCGTATGTACTACATCAGGGGTTGTCAACTGGGCGTATGTGTACCCTTTCATAGATTCATAGATGCTAGGGTCAGAAAGGACCTCGAGATCATCGAGTCCGACCCCCTGCATAGGCAGGAAAGAGTGCTGGGTCTAGATGACCCCAGCTAGATGCCTATCTAACCTCCTCTTGAAGACCCCCAGGGTAGGGGAGAGCACCACCTCCCTTGGGAGCCCGTTCCAGACCTTGGCCACTCGAACTGTGAAGAAGTTCTTCCTAATGTCCAATCTAAATCTGCTCTCTGCTAGCTTGTGGCCATTGTTTCTTGTAACCCCCGGGGGCGCCTTGGTGAATAAAACCTCACCAATTCCCTTCTGTGCCCCCGTGATGAACTTATAGGCAGCCACAAGGTCGCCTCTCAACCTTCTCTTGCGGAGGCTGAAGAGGTCCAGGTGCCCCAGTCTTTCCTCATAGGGCTTGGCCTGCAAGCCCTTAACCATACGAGTGGTCCTTCTCCGGACCCTCTCCAGGTTATCCACATCTCTTGAAGTGTGGTGCCCAAAATTGCACGCAGTATTCCAACTGCGGTCTGACCAGCGCCCGATAGAGGGGAAGTATCACCTCCTTGGATCTATTCGTCATGCATCTGCTGATGCACGATAAAGTGCCATTGGCTTTTCTGATGGCTTCGTCACACTGCCGACTCATGTTCATCTTGGAGTCCACTAGGACTCCAAGATCCCTTTCCGCTTCCATGCCACCCAGCAGGTCATTTCCTAGGCTGTAGGTATGCTGGACATTTTTCCTCCCTAGATGCAGTACTTTGCATTTCTCCTTGTTGAATAGCATTCTGTTGTTTTCTGCCCATTTGTCCAACTTGTCCAGGTCTGCTTGTAGTTGTTCCCTGCCCTCTGGCGTGCCCACTTCTCCCCACAGTTTTTTGTCATCCGCAAACTTGGACAGAGTACACTTCACTCCCTCGTCCAAGTCGCTGATGAAGTCATTGAAGAGTATCAGTCCTAGGACCGAGTCCTGCGGGACCCCACTGCCCACACCCTTCCAGGTCGATACCGACCCATCCACTACATCTCTTTGGATGCGACCCTCTAGCCAATTCGCCACCCACCGGACTGTGCAGTCATCCAAGTCACAGCCTCTTAACTTGTTCACCAGTATGGGGTGGGATACCGTATCGAAGGCCTTCCTGAAGTCTAAGTAAACGATGTCAACCCCTACTCCTGCGTCCAGGCGTTTTGTAACCTGGTCATAAAAAAAGACTAGATTAGTCAGGCATGATCTACCTGCTACAAACCCATGCTGGTTTCCCCTCAGCATAATTTTTCCTGCTGGGCTCTTGCAAATGTAAGCCTTGATAATTTTTTCAAAGACTTTGCCAAGGATGGAGGTGAGACTGACTGGCCTATAGTTGCCCGGGTCCTCCTTCCTCCCCTTCTTGAAAATGGGGACCACATTGGCCCTTTTCCAGTCCTCCGGGACCTGGCCCGTGCGCCACGAGTATTCAAATATTCCCACCAGTGGCTGCGCAGTGACGTCAGCCAGTGCCTTCAGTACCGTCGGATGGAGCTCATCCGGGCCTGCCGACTTAAATGCATCCAGTTTCTCTAAGTGACTCTGCACCATCTCAGGGTCTACGCATGGTAGTCTGGTGCCTTGGGAGTATTTGAGAAGACCCTAGGGGGCACGTTTGGGCAGGCAGGGACGGAGCACCCACCATGTACCATCCTGTGCAGACGCTGCCTGCCCAGCCAGATGCAGGGAACAGGGGAAGCTCGCACACAGCAGCTGCTGCCGCTCTGCATTACTGCGTGCGCACCCTCCCCACCCCCCCACATGCTTCATGTCCAGCAGCCAGGGGTACACTGATCCAAAAAGGTTGAAAACCCCTGTACTACATAATCAGGCCCTAAGACTTCTATAATATCCTGATGAGATTTTCTTATCTCCCTTTTGTAAGTTTTGCTTCATTCAGACAATGTTGTTTTTTACAAAGTGTTAGAACTGGTAGGAAAACCGTTTCTGCTGGAAACCAGACTTTGTTTGAATTCCAGAAACATAAAAAGAAGCATTTTGGCCCAGAACTGCTAAAACCCAAACATTTAAAAGATGATGTCAGAGAAACTCTAAGAAATATATATTTTTTTTTTTTATGGTCAAAAATAATTTTTCATCCAAAAAATGTTTATAGAAAGTTTTAAACTAATCCTGCTACACGTATGATGGCACAGCACATTGTTGTCTGCAGTTTGAATTTGAGCCAGCAAACTTCGAGGCAGCTTATTACATTCCCTTCATGTTGCTGAAAGATTGAATACAGTTGACAAGTGTTTATGGTTATCAACATAATCTAAAATGAACTTTCCTAGTAAAATAATACAAAGGTAAATGTGCTGACAGAAGTAACTAAGCCAGAAACTCCACTTTGGTTAAGTTGCTTCAGGGAAACATTTCATACATAGAAATTGTGTTTTCAAGAGGAAAAAATCATTATGAGAGGAATTTCATTATTACAGAAAAGAATATAATGGCTTTATATATGATGGAGAAAGATGGTATCTTTCATTTGAAGCCTCTTTTAATGCACTGGTGACTTTACCATTTCAACTAAATGCCAAGAAAGATGCATGTTAGGAACTCGGGTGTCTTTATTACTGCAGCATATTATACTGGCGCGTTTTTTTATTGAGCAAGTGCCATTGAGCAGAGCAGACATTTCAGAGCAGAATTCTTTTCCATTTAAATGTTTTTAAAAACCGTTTTGCCTTTTGGTTCATTCCTTTTTGACTCTCTCTTGCTTGTAATGTACTGTTCTTATCCTTCCCCTCTTGCCTTCCCATTACTGTTTAGCTTTATTAGCCTTTGTTCATGCTAATATTCAGTACTCTCCAAATTTAAAAATAACATGACTAAGTCACTCAAGAGAAACTCTTTGGGTTCATCTTTGATTGAGTCATCTGAAGGGGACAGCTCAGTGATACCCCTCCATACACATCCCATTTTTATTACCCTGAGTATTTCACTTTAGTGTTATCACTTGGAATAAAAGTGTTTGATGATAAATATATTTAGATGATTCCTTTTTTCATTAGTGAGGAGGTTTGCATATTGTGTGTGTTATATCCAACTAATGAGATAGTGTTCATAATTCTGTTCATAAGCTTTCATTTAGTCATATGTGCCATTATTTTTAGCAGAATAATGAAACTTCATTTTTATACCCTTTTGAAGTGCTTTACAAAGGAATTGGGTTGCATTGCATTGTCCCCATTTTACAGATGGGGAAACTGAGGTATAGAAAGGGGCAGGTGGAATGTTGCCCAAGTTTTCCTAGCCAATACTAGCAAAACCAGGACTTAGACTGGAGGCTTCTGAACCTGATGCTGTTTCCAGCAGGTCACTCTGTAGTGATTTCTATTTTAAAACCATGGCATGCTTGTTTGAGTACTTTACCCTTTGAGTACTTTATTCATATCTCATCAGGCTCAAACCACTTGAGTGTTCTTATAGACCTCTTTATCCTGTTTCATCTCTTTTGAGATCTGAGGAGGGGAGGTATGATGTAGCTAACCCTACTATAGTTTTTCCCCAGTAACAGCACTCAGTAACGACAAGAATTCCAAGTAGACAGAGAAGACCTGATCTCGCTTCCACACAATCTTTGCACCAGTGTAACTTCACTGTCTTTCAAGAAGTTGCTTCTGATTTACACACTTAAATATGAAGAGACTATCTGTCACGTAATAGGTGAGTGTCCCTAAATCCCTTCCTATTGGCTAGTCTGAGGTGGGAATGTTTTCATTAAAAAACAAACAAACCAGGAAAGAGACAAAATTCAAGTTTCATATAGGTTTTACATCAGGATGAAAATCTTAATGTTTTTCCCCCACAAAGCAGAATAGTGGCTTTTTGATCAGTAGTTTAAGGGTGGGTATGTTTTGTGCTGTGTAACGCTGATGCCCAGCAGCTAAGAGGCACCATGAGCCATTAATCATGTGAGCAGCCCCACTGGACTCTAATGGAGCTATTTATGGAAACAGGTGTTCACTTAACATGAGTGCATGGTAGCTTTGAGATGCCACTAGTGCAGTTCACCTTCAAATATATAAGAAGTTTGTGGTTTCTAACCCAACTTTTGTCCTCAGATAAAATATCAATTCATTTTAATATGATAAATGGATGCTGATGGGTTTTTTTTAGCGTGCTAGGCCATGACTCTTGTGTCTAGTGAGTCTCTAAAGAAATACAAAAGAAAAGTAGCTTAAAAGAGATGAAGGCAACAAAAGACCATGAATATTCAAGCAGGCAGACCGAAAGGACATAGTGATGCTGAAGGAAAAAAGAAGAGTAGGGAAGGGAGTGGGGGAAGGCACATAACTAGGGACTTAACGAAACACAAGTGAAAAGGTTAATTTTCTCCCTTAAACTTTGCTATCACATCAGTCACCTGCACACGACCTGGTTGGACGGTGCCAATAAACTCCTCTAGGCTGCTTTTCTGTTGTGCCAGCTTCTACTTTGCTCTGTCAAGCTGCAGAAGTTGAGGATCAACCAAAAGGCAGTGATTTTTAAAATCCTAGGTGACAATTAATGATTGATGGAGTCCTAAAGGTAATAGGCCTGAGTGCCTCTATTACATGCTCCCTACTCTGTCCAAGAACCAGTCTGGGGAGCATGCTTTGTTTTACCCAAGACAGGCAGATTTATCAAATGCTCCATATACCTTCACAGGTACAGAGCTGCTGGGCACATAACAGCTACGAGCACAGGAAGCTGCAGGGGCTCAGGAAAATTAGGCCTCTTCTGGAAATGGCAGACTGGTTCCTCCCTGGTACTTTGGCTTATCCCTGTGAAAATTCCTGAGACAATATTTGGGGTCTTTTAATTGTGCCTAGCTCCTGTCCAGTTGCTGAGATGAGATGATGACCATGCAGTGCATGATTGGAAAGATCCAATATCTGGTATTGATAGTACAGATAAAAATCCCAACAGCACAGGCCTGAAACATTTCTTAAGTAGCATCCAACTGTTCACGTTTTGACAAAAAAAAATTCAGGGGATCCAGTCCCTAGTGGAGCTCTGTTTATAGCTAAACTGATAAGCACTTGCTAACAGCCTGGCCCAGGCAGTTTAAACATACATTTTAAACAGCTGCACCATTAAAGCAGTGCAAAAGGGCATTAAGTCACTTGAAAGGCCAATTCTGTGGTGTGTACAAGTGGCCTTAATGGTTAGAACTTATAGAAATAAATTTGAAGGCCCAAATCTATTGAGCTTTTATTCTCTACTTCCCTGCCTCAGATTGAGCCACTTTACATTTGTACAGATGGGTTAGAAATACTACCACCTTGGCGTGACAGCAATATATATCCACTGTACAAAAGCTGTGGCAAATCAGATCCTTTTAGGTTATTCCTGGCTAGAGCTGTTCAGAAAAAGGGATGCATCTCGCACAAAATTGTGTTGTGGACAATTTGTCGTCCCCTTCTCTCTGCCCCCTCCCTGCTTAAAAGAAAATATAACTTATATCCAAGCAGTTCTAGAAGCAGCCCTGTCCCTAGTTGGCTGTGAATTGCTTCATTTTTACCTGTACAAGATATAAACACAAGGTAAGAAACAAGCTCCAGAACATCTCAAAACTACATGAATAAATATTTTCTATTAATATGCATGATCTGGCATGTGCCATTTTTTACCCACTTTAACTTAGGGAATTATTTTCAGGTTTCCAGACAGCAGTGTGTTTTGATGAAAGTGTTTCTTTGTGGAAGTCATGAGGAGGGAATGTTCCTGTTCATTGACACAACTGGGATAAGTCTTCACAGCCTCCACAACTTGTTTCACAAATATATTTATTCATATTTATTTGATTGCCATCCAGAACGTATGAGAGAACATGATGTTCTGCATAATCTCATTGTTGTTAAATTAATTCCTGAATTCTCCTAGTTCAAGACAAAGAAAAGGAAGTTTTAATGCTGTGCTCTGTATATGTTAAATGGGTGAAGAGATATCAATGCCATGTTTAATAGATTGCTTGCTATTTTCAGTTGTTGAGGCTTCTCTTTGTGATTGTTTTCATGGCTGAGTTTTTGCCAAGCTGTGACCTACACAGCTGTTTGTGCGAGATGTCTGCCCATGCTGTGATTTTTTTTTTTTCTTTCAATGCTAAATATGAAGCAATTAGCAGTGATTCATGCTAGTAAGTGCGGCTTGAAGGTTCAGTCTAGGAACTGTGCTTTTGTGTGATTTTGTGTAAGTGGTGCTTCAGCATATTTAATAAGGTCATCTATAATATATGTTTGAAAACTGCATAAATTGATCCGGGAAAACATTTGTGATTGCATGAATAACAGTTATTGCACATGCTTTACATATGGTAAATGTTAAGCTTGAGAGAGATTTTTACAATATTAATCTTAAAATCTAATATCCTCCTGCGTAAAGCTTTTAAAGAGTGTGAGGAAATGCTGGAGGCAGTGGAAGTTCTCCATCCAAATTCTGCTCATCTCGCCCTGGCAGGCCCGCTGGAAGCGTTTCTTCATGCCAGGATGGATCTGGGAGGGAGGAGGCGGAGGTGCACTGGTACATTTGCACCTCCTTTTGCTGCCACTGCCAGCCAGTTGGTTTTAAACTTTGGGTGGAGAGGGAATCAGTGTTGCTAGTCAGGCAGGGCTGAGGGAGCCAATTGATTTCATGGCTCATTGTAATGTACCTGCTCCTTTCTAAGCTCTTCATCCCATAGGATTTAATGACCCTTTCTTTTCTTTGTTTTTTCCAAATGGTCTTCCTGTTCCACCAATCAAGCTGTCCTTTGTTCTGTAATTCTGCCGTAAATTAGCTGCTCCTGGTAATGAAGCTCCTATTTAGTTTATTTTTAACTAGTGAAAAAATGTCTTGCTTTATGTGCACCTCCTCTTCAAATTTCTAGACCTGCCCCTGCCTTCATGTAATCCAGGAGTTGGCTCAAATTGCATGAATAAAGTGTGGGGTAGGATTGTGAACAGTATGTGCATGTAGTCTTCAAGCAGAAAAAGCTCCTAGTCAATGAAAATCAGGGTAAGAAAAGAGCCAAAGCCACTGTATTTGAAATGGGCCAGTCACAGATTGACTTCAGTGGATTTATGCCAATTAACAGCAGCAAAGGAAGCTAAGGATTGGGCCCAGTGTGCCAAAATGTTTTAAGACAGGGGTTGTCAACCAGGGGTACACATACCCCAGGGGGAACTTGGGAAGGCCCCAGGGAGTACACGGCAGCAGTGTGGTAAAGTGTGCACTTCTGGTTTTGCGCCATGCCCCCCTCTTGTTGACTGGCTGGGGAACTTTGCTTCTTGACCGTCCGCCAGGGATACACCAACCAAAAAAGGTTGAAAACCCCTGTTTTAAGAAATGCAGGAGTGTAAATCTGGAGTAAGGCCACTGACTTTGGGTGGGGAGGCTACTTTCATTTAAAAACAGTGTACATAAAAGCTTAATCCTTCTCGATACTTGGTGCTTTCAAATCTAGTGGAAGAATTTGATACAATGTGCTCTCAATTGAGAACCAACAGCTAATTAAAACTGGTCCCTGTACCTGCAGCTAATAGGCCAAATCCTGGATTGCTTCCAAAAACCTGATGACTGCTTTAATTTAACCAGCTCAGGGGCCCTTCCAGCAGCCAGATATTGGTGGGGCCATACCCCTTTCTCCTAGCCTCTGCCTCTTACATGGGCAATCAATTTGTAAAGGATCTGCTTTAGTGTCTGTGCCGCACCTGAGGATTGAGGGGTTTCAGTCTGTTTTACATCAGGGAGTAGGCTCAATGATGTGGACAAGCTGGCAATCTCTAATGGACCTCACGTAAAAGGAATCCAACGAGAGTGCAACAGCTTTACTGAATTTCCAATATAAAAATGCAGCAAAGCTGCATACCTGCATATCTAACTGAATCATATAGCTTCTCCCCCTAAATTGTTTAATTCCACTTGTAAACCCAAGTGTCAGACATTAAACTAGCCAATGCTAATGCAGTAATTGTCAACAACAAGGAGAAACCTGCATTTGTGCAGATGGCTAGGGTAACACCTAGGGCTTATTGTGCCTTTCAAGCTGGCTAGAATTATGCAGGCACCTGTCTTCCTGCTAATGGGAGTTTTATGTGTAAGCTCTTCTGTGAACTATTGAAAAAGCCCTTCTAAAGTTTTGCTTGGTAAACAAGCTGCATGGAAAAGTACTGACTTGGTGTAAAAAATAAATAAATAAAAATTACAAGTACTGACTTGTAAAATAAAAAAAAAATCCAGCTGTGCTCATGTGCTTTGCTATTTTGATAATCCAGACTGACCCAGCTGTTTCACTGTATATTCATCTTACCATGACAATTCAGTGTTGTATAACTAAAGGTGCAGATAAGCACTTGCAAGACCCGGGTTCAGTTTAGGTGGCTTAAGGGCAATTAAACCTAAACTGCATAGGGTGCATTCAGGCATTTGCTGCTGTTGGGAGTGGCATGGGCAGCCTGAGCCCAAGGTAAGTAACTCAGGGTGGGGAGGGGGTGAATGGTGGTATTGGGGGGGGGGCATGGATCTGCAGGGCGGGTTGGCAGGTCTGCAGGACTGGCTGCCCAGTCTGGGGAGGTAGTTGGGGCCTAAAAATAGGAACAGGACAGCTCTGGGCCTGGGGTGAGCAGCTAGACTTTCCCAGCCCTGGGGCTCTGTTGTGAATGTGTACAGGCCTTCACTAGACCAGGTTAACCCACCTCACCTCCTGAGATGAACTAATTTTACAACGGGTGCACCGTTTTTAGGACAGTTTAAGGTCTGTGAATGTCTGCATGCCTGGTCATTTAAATTGATCTAACTTGGTTAGGTCAATCGAAACATAATGCTTGTACATACCCTAAGAGGAGTTACAAGGTGTTCCCTAAGCTGCACAGCAGACTATAAACTGCAAGGCAAGCCATGTGATTCAGAAAACTGGTTGAAAGTGGACCACAAGGTCAACCCTTTATATCAGACATACTCTCTGTGGAAGAGAACTGGTGGCACAGTGTGTAATGAGGAATATTAGGGGTGGGAATTAGGTATGTAGCCTGATAAGTGGGCATTGCTTAAAGGGAGCCTATCTTGGTACAATGTGTAGCGGCTCAAGGGGTAAGAGTCGTACTGATTTTAAAAATGGACAGAAACTCTCTTGAGATCATATTTAAATTTCATCCTAGATCTCTCTGGGCCAGTAAGTAAAGAAATAACAGTCAATATGATTAGGAAGAGCTAAGATAAGCAAATAAACAGAGAGGGGCTACAAGTCAGTCCTTTCTTGTGCTTTATAGTGCTAGCTGTTGAAGATGCTGAAGGGGGTGTACTTCCGGTTTCGCGGCTGGTGCTTCCAAGGGGTGCACATGCACCCGCATGCACCCCCTACACGTCGCCAATGTCCTTGCCTGTTCTGTGCCAAAAGACAAGTTCAGAGTTAACTCCAGGTTGTTTTCATTTGCATATTGTGACTGATCCACTGGCTCCCCACCTGTCTTTTGAAGCCCATGACTATCTTAAACCTACAGCAAACAGGAAATACACATACACATCTGAGAGCAGACTGTAACCTTGTAGAAATATTCCTTCCCTTCTTAGGTTACAGCGATGACTATAAATCCTTGTTTGCCCAAGACTACATCTTTGCTGAGGCTGAAGTATGAGCCTAGAGCAAAGCTGTTCCATTTAGACAGAAATAACTTCATTAAAATGGAAGCCTTTAAGTTAATATGAGTATAAAGCCAGGCTTTTAAATGCTGCAGTGCGTGTTTAGTGCACCAGTTTCCAGTGGCGTGCGCAACGCGCTTCATTCAGGTGGGTTGCTTAAATTTTATTAGGTCTGGCAGTTCTTTATTTCACTGCTGATTAGATGACCTATGAGCAGTGTAGCATGTCACCCTTGGGTTGGAGAAGAATCGGTGCTGCCTGCCGCGTTGGATTGGGTTGTTGGGAAGGGTGAATGCCTGCTTCCAAACGTTTGACAGAGATTAATAAAGTGCAAAGTTCTTTAAAGAGAAGCAATGACAAAGTGGCAGGTGTTTTGTTTTTTCTTCTTCAAAGCAATACAGAAACGTAGAGATTTTTGTTCAGCCCAACTGAGGGCTATAAGAGACACGTGCATCTTCTTCAGAAGATTTTAGATGCTGTGTGGAGATTGTTGAGGTTCATAAAATTGAGCCTAGGGGTCTGCTTTCCCCCTTGTGACATGATACATGATTCACATTAAATCTGAGAGCTTTAAGCGCATGCATTGAAGAGAAAACAGACCCCTGAGTATGATACTTTATTCTTGCTCATATAACATTTTGAATATCTATCGACACCACCATATTTGACTTTCCCTTTTTAAAAAAAAAAAAAAAAAAAAGAGAGACAGTCCCTCAGGCTGGTGCTTTTGGGAACAAGTTTGCATGCTGCAAAACATTCATCATAACTACATAAGCAATCAACCCTAGTATCTAGAGTTCACCAAAATAATAGAGAAAAGACTGTGCTGGACATGTTCATGCTTATTTGTTGCAATAATTCAATCCCTATACTTTCCAGGGAATGCTAATGACACGGAGGTCTGTTTTGTATGTTATCCGAGCACTACTACCTGAAGGGAAGTGTTTGCAACTCTAGAATACCAGGTAGAGAAACGCATCTAAAGATAAAAGGGATAGATGCTCTTCTGCACCTGAACCTCAGTGTAAGAGAGGAGTGGGGTTTCAGGCTGTTGGCTAAAACTCCTTCATCCTAAGCAAGCCCTCTCTCCAGTGACAATTAGAGCAGCTGTCAGGCAGTTCGCATACTGTTACTAAGTCTTTATTGAATGCTACACAAGGGGAAGATTGGACTAGAAAGCTTCATGCCCATTATGTCCACTCCATTCCTTAATATGCTGTGAAGCACAGATAAAGGCCTCATAGAAAATGGAAATTTTCCACAGAAATATATAATCAGAAATGCATTTGTATTGAATTTTTTTTTTCAGTGAACTGCATTGGACAAAAATCTATTTATTCTGTTTTCTATAAACAGGGTAGAACCTCAGAAAAATGTATTCTGAGAAGGTCACACATAACTCAATGCACCTGTTGGTAGGGAGGAGAAGTAGAGAAGAAGAGAGGAGATGCCAAAAAAAAAAATTGATACGTTCCACCTACATACACAAAATTTTCCCAGTCCAATTCCTCTCTTCCCTTGCACTCGCTCATCATTTTCAAACACTTGCAACATGTGTCACTTTGTTTATACCCCTCCGCAATTCATGAGCTGACACGGTCTAATAAAGGAAAGCAAATATATAAAGCAGCTTTCTAAAAAAGCATCATTGCTGTAAAAATAAGATGGGTTTTTTTCCCCTCCACAGATTTATATGCTCTACTTATTAACAACAACAAAAAAGTTTTATTTTCATATACACCCATCTCCCCAGTGATTATTTCTAATATGTCTGCTACTACAGACTCCCTAATGGGTTAGGTTTATATAGCCTTCCTTTGAGACTAACTGTCTGTGACAGACAATTTTTAACCTTCAGTTTCAGAAATGATACCTTAAGAAGTAGTCTACTATTATCTTGTACTGTAGGCTTTGTGATAAGTTAGTTCTTTCTCTGCTGTCACTGAGTGCCTATTAAATTGAAACTCAAAGTACCTACATTCTTGATTTGATCCTGAAACTCTTGAAATTTTAGCCAGGAGGTATAGGGAAACCTACATTTTAAATGTTTAATCTACCTCAGCAAAGTTTCATGAAAGGGTCTGCAAAGGAATATCAAACTCTGATATGTAATGACATATAGAAAGCAAATCAAAGAAACCCTTTTTTTTTTTTTTTTTTTTACCAGTAGCGGCTATACTTAGCCACACTGAAATGTTGTGATAAAAATATCAGTGAATGCTTGTTCTAAAGTTGAAAGAATTATTAGAAAAAAAGTCATCTAATCTAAAAAAGCAGGTTTTGGTCAAAGAAAGGACAGTACTGTAAGTTTTTTACCCACTGTTTGAAAGCTGTAGAGACCCTGGGCAGCCCCCCAGGAATGCAAAAGCAGGGATACCCCATTTACCCATCTAGTAACCCCCCTCAACCCCTGGCCTAAATGCCTGGGACACCCTGAAGCTTGGTCAGCTCCCACAAATGGAATTAAATTGACAAGCAGCTTGAGGGGAAAGTGCTGTTTTAAGTCACAGAGATACTGGGCAGCTCCCCAGGCATCCAGCATGGGACCCTGAACCCCCTCAGTGGACCACACTTTCCCCCCCCCCCCCCAATCCTGGGATAGCATGGACTGGGTCAAATGCAAGTGATATAGTTTGAGGCAGCAGAGTTCTGGCTGCACACCAGAGCAGAAGTCGGTCTGGAAGGGACCTCAGGAGGTCATCTAGCCCAGTAGTTCTCAACCTTGTTTGTACCAGGACCCATTTGTAAATGTTGGCCCAACCTAGTGCCTCTCATTCCTGACCCACTGCCCCCCGACCCAGCACCCCAGCCCTCCTGTGTGTGGGGTCAGCATGTGGGGCTGGGTTGGGTGTGCATGGGACATGGGGAGCCCCAAGCAGTCTATTTCATATATTCTTGCAACCCACTTTTGGATCACAACCCATGGGTTGAGAAACGCTGATCTAGCCCAACCACCTGCTTGAGGTAGGATCGACCCTATCCAAATCATCCCATACAACCATAATTTAAACTCTGTATAAGACTACCCTTCACCCTGACACAACACAGATTTACACTCTACCCTGCTCCAAATAAAGCAGAGAAACCATGGTAGCCAGTGTCCTCCTTCTATAAAATGTCAATATATGCTCAATAGGTTCCAGGTAGAGGGCCACAGCCCCCACTACAGAGTAAGACAAAAACCCTTACAGTCCATGCAAATCTGACCATGGGGTAAAATTCCTTCCTGACCTCAGATATGGCAGTAAGCCTGACCCTGAACAGAGGAGCAAGACCCTCTAGCCAGGAACCTCCATCTTTGCTCCTAGAAAGAGAATCCCCTCCCATATCTTGCACCTAATGCTTCTGTTGATGTATCCCAAACTCACATTCACCTTTCTTGTGGCTGCATCACACCGCAGACTGGTACTGAATCTGTGGTATACAAAGATTCCCAAATCTTTTTCCATAGAACTGCCATTCAGCCAGGTGTCCCCCATTTTGCATTTGTGTTTTTGATTATTCCTTCCAAGGTGTAGCACCTTGCATTTGTCCACATTGAACTCCATCCTGTTAGCTCTAGCCCAACTTTCCAGTCTGTTGAGATCCTTCTGAACTGCTTTTGCATCCTCTAATGTGTTTGCAATTCCTCCCAGTTTTATGTCATCCACAAACTTGCTCAAGAAACTTTCTATGACTGCATCCAAATAATTAATAAGCACATTGACCAGCACTGGGCCCAGGACAGATCCCTATGGGACTTGAAACCTCCTACCATTCTGACATGGATCATTAATAATTACCCTTTGCTTATGGCTATTGAGCCAGTTATCTATCCACTTTGTAATGGTTTTATCCAGCCCACATTTCTCCAATTTGTTTATGAGAAGGTTGTGCGGGACCTTGTCAAAAGTCTTGGTAAAGTCCAGATACAGTATATCCACATCATTCCCTTCATCAACCCAGGAAGTTACTAGAGATATACCAGTATATCCATCCATATTGGATCGGCACCAATAAAAGGAAAATTGAGATTATCGGCAATCGACTTTTTGGCCGGTGTAGCCAATAATGTTACCAATAAATTCCACTTGCATGCATTCCACCAGAAATACAGCCTGGCAGCTTGAAGAGCAGCATCCAGCCAGTAAGTTTGTGAGAGGAATGGGGTGTGGGGGAGGGAACGGGCTGGGGGAGCAGAAATCGAAGCCCTCATGGAGAGGGAGGGAATGGGCAGAGGCAGTTGCTGTCCAGCTGGGGTGGGGCACAGGATGGAGCTGTAGGCGGTTTGTCCAGGGTGGGGGGCAGGGAGGGAGGGGGGCTCCCACTACTGTGCTCACTCCTGGGGGAGGCATGGGGGGCATGTGCCCTCTGGATTTGTGCATGGGGCAAGGGCGGGCTGCCCACTGCTGGCTCGGGCCAGGGGCTGTCCTGGCCTCTTCCCGGTAGGGGGGGGTTGGGCCGGGGCTGTGCTTAGGGTAGGCAGCAGTGGCACGGGGAGGAGTGGCTATGGGGGGGCTACAGGGAATTTCGGGGTGGCTGTAGCCATAGGAAGGGTGGCTATGGGGTGGGCTACAGCTACCCTAATATTCCCTGTAGCCCCCTCATAGCCACTCCTCCCAGTGCTGCCCCCACCCTCCCCAAGCACTGTCCCAGCTCAGCTCACCTTCTAGGAAAAGGCGAGCTGAGCACAGCCCCTGGCCCTGAGCCTGCAGTGGGCAGCCCGCCCTCACCCCACACACAAATCCAGGGGGCACATGTCTCGCATTGCCTTCCCCGGGGGTACACGTATGGCAGGGAGCCACCCACCCCTCCTATGTCCCCCAGACAAACCGCCCATAGCTCCATCCTGTGCCCTGCCCCGTCCTATTCCAGTGCTCCAGCCCCAGCCCCACTCTCTCCCTCACCCCGGGGGCCTCAATCTACCTCCCCACACACCCCTTCCCTCTCCCCAATCCTTCCCCCCTTCCTCCCCACAGACTTACTGGCTGCACGCTGCTCTCCAAGCTGCTGGGCTGCATATCAGCTGTTGGATTGATTTTGATCGATATGGCTGGTTAATATTGGCCATTGGTATCAGCCAAAAAAATCTTTATTGGTACACCCCTAGTAGTTACTTTGTCAAATAAAGAGATCAGGTTTGGTTTGATATAATTTTTTTCTTTATAGGCTGCTTACAAACATTAAAAAACCAAACAAACTGCACTTTATTGGAAGAAGCAGCTCATTAGTTCGACCTGGCTCTGAAGCATCTGTCTGTAGAGATCAGGCACTTCAGTGAGACTCTTTGGCACTTTTATCTAATAGCTGATTCTATCAGGAGTGAGGGGAGCTGGGGAGCTGTGGCTCAGGAGTGAGAGGCAGGGGTTACAGGGAACTAATGCACTCCGTCTTCTGGGCATGGGCTGGGCTTGATGTGGGAGCACGCTGAGTTTAAAGTAAAGCACCATTTTGTTTTGTTCAGGTTTTGCTAATGTCTGTAAGCAGCCATCAATTGTGTGATCAGCCTTTCCTCTTCCAGGTGCTTGCAAATGGCTTTCCTTAGGCTTTCCAAAGTCCTCTGGTACCTGGCCCCATCTCCCATGAGTTCATGAAGCTCATTGACAAGGGCTCCAAGTAGGGTTACCATATTTCTAGTTTTAAAAAAGAGGACACCTATGTGGGGGGGGGGCAGTAATATGATTAGGGGGGGCAGTGATATGCCTGTGCCCTGTCCCTCACTCCCAAGCCACAGCCCCCCTCGCTCCCAATCCATAGTACCCCACCCCCCAGACCATGCTGGTGCCCCTCACTCCCAACCCGCAGCCCCCCTGTCCCTGCTGATACCCCCCCCCACATACACACACACACACACTCACTTCCCTCCTCCCCCAAGCCTTGGACTTACCCGCCTGCAGCTGCCAAGGTGCATGAGCAAACCCAAATGTAACCCCTGCTTCCAATCACCCTGCTCCCCTCCCCCCAGCCCCAAGCAGCTGCTCGCTGTGGAAGTGCCAGGAAAAGCTTCAGTGCTGAGTGGAGGTAGAGTAAATTCCTGGACATTTGTTGATGCTGTAAAAAACCTAGCTCTGAGATCTCTTCTGCCAGTTCCTTCAGGACTCTGGGATGCCAGTTGCTGTACAGGGATTGGGGAGGATGGGGGCAAAGAGCAGTGCGGTGTGAGTGCCTGGAGGACTGACCAGACACTAGTTGCAAGTTGGTGTCCACCTATAACACTGAAGTAGTTCAAGGAGGACCATTTCAAGATAATACCTGATTATCCTGGTATAATTTTGAAACATTCCAGGATATTTAAACCATTCTGAATTGGTTTATATGTCCAGACACTTGTGGTTTAAACAGCATTTAAAACTGTTTAAATGTTATGTTTACATTCTTAAACAAGCTTTTAGGGACCATGGTACCCTTCTCAGGGCTTTGGGAGAGAAGCAGACACAGCAGAGAACAGCAACTCTGAGGTCTGTGATGGAGTCGTGGGAAGCTAAAGTATCCTGCCACAGGCTTTTGTGCCTTTCTAGTATTCATGTCAGATTGGTGTCCATTTCTTGTTTCATGTAGGGATTGTTCTGTCTGTCCCACGCAGGCAGCAGAGGTGCATTATAAGCTTGTGATGACATATATGACATTGGTAGAGGAGTCTTAGTCTATAAAGTGCCACACTGCTCTGCTTTCTGCCTAAACTCAGACTAACACAGGTAACCCCCTCTCTGTAAGAAAGAGTTAAGGTTTGGATGGAACAACAATGTGAGTTTAAGAAAGAAAAGAGAAGGAAAGGTATATACAGGTAAAAGTTGGGGAATATTTGATTAAATGCTTTCTTCTTGGAAAGGGTTTGTTTATTCATTAAAACTGAAACGTATTGTAGCGATGCATCAATTTCAGTGAAACCGTTTTTCAGGAAGGGACAGAACTTCAGGTTAAAATCAAGTAGAAGGAGAGAGACCAGAATTTACTTTTGTTCCCCAAATCTAGCTTATTATTATTATTTTAGGTAATGTCCTCCTGCTCCTAGAGAGGAGAAACTGCCAGGGAGAGAGCCCTGGCAGAACATAATGAGCACAGCTGCGAGTTGCTGGGGCAACTAATAAGAATCAGCTGGCCAGAAGGGGGCAGGGCCTGGCCCTTATAAAGCTCAGGGCTGAGGCCAGGCTAGCAGTTTCCTGCTAGCAGTCGGAGGGGTAGGAGCTCTTGCAGTTAAGATGGGACGAAAAGCCTAACAGTAAGTATAGCTTGCGAGAGCTCCAGAGGCTGGAGCAATGATGTTAAATTACAGCCAGGAGGCTTATGTCGTTAGGGCCCAGTGCCTTGGGTTTTGGTTATAGCCAGGAGGCTCGAGTTTGTTTGTGTTCTAGTGTATTACACCAGTGGTTTGGGTGAGGCTATAAGGGGTTGGAGGAGGCCTCATAGGGACCCCAGAGGGGTGGGGCCCTAGCGCCAAGAGGGCGCATTATCCTCATAAAGGGACCCACAGTGGGGTGGGACCCTAGCGCCACTGAGGGTGCAACCGGTGGGGTGTGTAGACTCCAGCCCCGGGAGGGGGGCATTTTGAGAAGCCCCAGCGTGGGCACAGCAAGCCCCAGAGAGGGGGCATCAGTATTAAGGAGCCTGAGCGTGGGCATGGCAAGCCCCAGGAAGGGGGAGCGCACTTTAGGGAAGCCCAGCGTGGGCACAGCAAGCCCCAGAGAGGGGGCATCAGTATTAAGGAGCCTGAGCGTGGGCATGGCAAGCCCCAGGAAGGGGGAGCGCACTTTAGGGAAGCCCAGCATGGGCACAGCAAGCCCCAGAGAGGGGGCATCATTATTAAGGAGCCCAGTGTGGGCACAGCAAACCCCAGAGAGGGGGCATCATTATTGAGAAGCCCAGCGGGGGCCTGGAAGGTCCCAGAGAAGGGGGACCATTGCGAGGCCCAAGAGGGGCAATATGTGAGAGGCCCAAGAGGGGCCAGATTGAGAAGCCCAAGACGGGCATAGCGAGCCCGGTTATAGGCTAGCATGGCAGTAGACCTCAGACAGGGGTAGGGTGCTGCAGTGGACCCTGACAAAAGGGGTTAGCAGCACAGCACCCCAGGAGATGGGCAAGGTACTGCGGTGGTCCCCAGCAAAAAGGGATAGCAGTGAGGTGAGCCCGCATAAGAGAGGGTAGCACTGCGGTGGGCCTAGAGGACCGGAGACTCAGGAGCAAGTCCCGGAGCTGGCTAGATTATTTTAGAGAAGGCCCAGAGTGGGCTCGATGAGAGCCCCAGTGAGGGGCTGTATATTAGAGAGAGCCCGGAGTGGGCTAGATTACAGAGGAGGTCTGGGGAAGCGGGCATGTTGACAGACCAACGTCTAGGACATCTGCGAGGCTTGGGGCGTGGTATTAGGGGTTGGTAGGCATCCTAATAAGGCTAGGGTGCCTGAGGAGCACCCATCATACCGGGAGAGACCCCCAGGGGGGTCCAGGAACACATGGGGACAGAGGTCCCAGCTATCCGTGTCCAGGGAGTCATAAGACAGCCTCCCAACATATACTAAACAGCAAAGACGTGGCGGGCGAGAATTGAGGGTGCCCTTGGGCCGAATTGGCGAGGAGAGAGGGCCTTAAGGAGATCTTGGCCCTCCTATAGGACCCTGCCGTGACAGGTAAATTAAAATTGTTGGTAACCACTTTGATAATATTTTAATCAAGTGTTTAAGTTTAATCAAAAGTTCAACAGAGAATTTCTGAAAGTAACAGCCATAAAATGGTGGAATACAGTCCGTTTTGAACCCTTTCAAGAGTCTATTCCTCCTCTCCCCCCTACAGTAATTTGATTGTCAGAATCGTGCATGATACAACTGGAGATGAGGGTTTGACTGTTCTCTAGAAAAGTCACTCTGCTTCCAGGTTGAGTTAAAATCCTGTCATGTTAAGGCATAGTATACATGTCTTTGCCCAGACTTTCCCATAGGAAAAGAGGCCATAAAATGACATTTCTTCTTGCTCTGCACTGTAATCCATCTCTGGAACTCATCATATAGAAATGAAGCTTATCATCAGGAGGAACACAGAATACAGTTGTAGCTGGCACTAAAGTTGTTTCTACTCCTATCTGTAATTGGTGCCTGCCAGTGCAATGATGGATGCATTAGCAATTCATACTTTGGCAGACACAAAAAAAAAAAAAAAATCCAGCAAAGTATTTGATTTATTGTCCCTCAAAAATCATATGAAAAAACTGTTGAGAATGGTTTGGATGGAGCACCAGGATATTGGTTTAATCTTGGGGTCCTGTGACATGTGGAGTAGGATGGGCTGGTATGAGGCCCAGATTAACTTGAATAAAGATTTGGAAATGGGTGCAGAGCCTGCTCATGAACTTCACAGATGGCATTGAGCTGGAAAGAATTTCAGACATGATTGAGGCCATGTACATAAGAATAAATAAAGACCAATAGGAGTTCAGATTACAGGTAAGGAATGACAAAGAGCCAGTATGAATTTTCATTTCCACCTAGGAGTGGTTTTACAATCTTTGTACTCTCCTATGCTTGAAGAAGGATGCCTGTGCCCAAAACTTTGAAAATGAAGATTTTTTTTTTTTTCAAATATCTAGTTTGTCTAATAAAAGATATCACCTCTACCACTAGTTCTGATTCCTTTTGCCCTTAGACCAATCCAGCTACAACCTGGATATCCTGGAGGAATGCAATCTAATACATATGCAGCAGAATACACTTAAATTCAGCAATTCAGTGTGAAGGGGCTAGATGAAAAGCAGCAATCCTGATGCTAGTGGTTAGTAAATGAGATATGAGAAATGGCAGAAATAAAAATCTGTGAAGGTGTAGGTTCGCTATCTGTCAGATCAAAGACATAATCATGCCTTTCAGAACTGTACTTCAAACACCACGTGTGTAACGCTTAAAACCTGGCAGGTATAGACAAATTGGAGGATATTAAAAGAGAAGCAATCAAAATTAAAAAGGTTCTTATGGGCTTAATTTAACCTAAAAGAAGTAAATATATATAGTTTGTCCAGCAGCTACAGGGGCCAAGAGTCTAGCAGCGATGAAAGATATAAATACCAAAAAGGAAATATAATTAGTAGAAAGACCATGAAACAGAATAGGACTGCTTGTAAAATATTAGGGCAATGTTCCTATAAGAACACAGAATTGTCTCCCAGGACCTAAGCTCCATCACTTGAGTCATTGAAAACTGGACTGAACAAAGAACTGAATAATGAAAGTGCTGCAGGGAACAATCTTGGAGGGAATAAATGAGATGATCTATTAGGTCTTTTCTACTTTTTAAATTTCTTTGATTATTAATGCATGGGACTTACACCAAGGGATAAAGGGTATGTTCTTTCTTATTTTACTACTTTTTATTTACCACACCAGTAGGGATTTTTGATATCCTCTATGATTTTTCAGTAGAGACAGTAAGAATTATATATCTTTTTTTTTTGGTATTGGGTCTGAATTCCAAATCAGCTGAGCCGAGCTCAATGGTTCAAGTCTGTGTGGCTCTACCACTGAGCAAGTCTTCTCAGTCCGAGACTTCGGATACTCCCCAAATCCCTGGCAGGCATCCTACGTGCAGGCCCCAAACCCAAAGTTGTTGGGGTTCAGACGTCCCTTGGTCACACTTGCTCCAAGCCAAAAGTCTGGAGTAAGCTGGAGGAAAGCACAAACACAATCGCCCATTAGCACAGTATTGTGCAGTCACATTTCCCGCACTTGGGAAACTCAGGGGTCAGCCTGCCCAGAGCACAATGCACAGTTCTCACCCTGAGAGAGCCCGCTGATCCTGGTATATCATGCGAGACATCTGCCTGAATTTGAGGCATATGCCAGTATCTTCAAGAAAACTGTTGACCACTTTGTGGGATCCTCAAGGTTGTTGTAGTTGGGTACTGAGAGTGCAGTGAGTGGAGATAAAGCTGTTTTCCATTACACTTCCAATCCATTTAAAATATGCTTCTGTGCCCTCCCTGTTTCCTTGTCTTTGTTTCCTGTTTGAATCCTCATTTTAGCTCCGCGCAGGGGAGGACACCGATGCCCTGTTCAGTGGCTTCTTGTGAACTGATAATTGACTTGTTGGGTTTACCATAATGCAATCCACTGAAGACATTTTAATATTGCCTTTCTTCTTCCTTTCTCTTTGGCCTTTTTTTATCCCGGCAACTTTGCAACTACAAAATTGGCTTTTTCCTGCTTACTTCCATCTGTGTAATGCATATGGGAAAGGTGGTTTTAAGGGGTGGGGACTCCTGTCTCATCAGCTGATATAAGGGAAGACAAACAAAGTGGAAATCTTAATCTCATTTTTACCCTTTACTTGTGCACCTCTGTCCATCTCTGTTGGGGAGGGAATATGATCAGTTGGAAAAGAGCTTACTTGTAAATCTGTAACTACTGCTGCTTCTGCAGATTTCTTTTAATGCTGTTGCTGACTCTAGTCATACTGATGTAAATCTGGGGTAAATCCACTTAATTCAGTGGAGTTTTGCTGGGTGGATTTAAATCAGCATGGTTCCCACTATATTTACTGCAAATGAGTCTCTGCAAACCAAATTTGATTCATTTGATTCTAAATTAGATGCTGTTCCACTTAGACTGACTAATTTAGAACATCATTTGCTTCTGTGAGTAAATCCAAGAAAGATCTTGGTGATAAGCTCTAAATTACAATCACAGGTCAACGTCTTAGAATTGCTAACAGGCATATAGATTAAGCATAATAAAATGTGTTAAAATGTGAGAATCTGGAAAATTTAGTAAAATCATGCAATTCTGATTTTTGGGTTTAAGTGCTGCTGTCTGAGAAACCTTTTCACACTTTTTAAGATCACTTTCCAAAGCTCTCCTCTTGATTCCAGGAACTGAACCCAGCTGTTCATTGTTCTCTGGGATTTGCAAGAGATCAAGGGTGCAAGCACATCATGATTTTTTTTTTTTTTTAAATGTCCAAAAAGTATTCAACTTTCCTTACGTTGGCCAACTGACTCAGCTAAGAAGGGTCCTTTTTTGTATACTGTATCTGTTAGGCATCAGTTTTCCTGCAGCTGCTGTGCTCCCCAAAAAACTTGAGGATAGGTAAGGATGACAAGAGGTGGTTCTTCTAGGATTATAATCAGGATAAGGAGTCCTGGTCATTGCAACTGGAAATGAAACCACTGCAACACACTTTACTTGGAACCATGCAAAAGTTGCTAAATGCAACTGCCTGCATTATTTAGTTGCAATGCTCCATAGCCTGCATTGAATGTTCATTGGCTTTCTAGTGCAGTTCAAGGTTTTGATTTTGACCTATAAAGCCCTAAATGTGTTGGAACATGCCTAATTAAATAACTGCCTTTGTTCTGTGACACTGCTGCAGTTGTGCTCTCTGAAAGGGCTAGAGTTAAGTCACCTTGCCTTAAAAAGGAGTGAGAGCCAGTCCCCAGGTATTTTTCGTCTGTTTTCTGTAGCTTTGTTCTTTCTTGATTGGAAAGAAACTGGATGTGTTAACCTTTCGAACCGTTCATCGGCTATCATTTCTTTGATTCCTCTGAGACTGACATGGATTCACAAGTATTGGGTACATTGTTTGCACAGGGCCATTTCTGTGAAGGTGTCAGAGTTTCAATCCATCACAATTAGTTTAACCTGGTGCTGGAAGTGTAAGGCAGAATTATATAGGTTGTAACATTTGCAGGTTGTTGGATAAAATGTCAGGAGGAAGATCTACTGAAAAAGAGAGCTAGTGAGGTTGTGCAGAGGAGGCCTGTACAGTTGCTGGATTAGGATTTAGGAGATGTAGGCTCTATTCCCAGCTGTGCCACCGGTCAGCTGAGTGACCTTGGGGTATGTACAAACTGCTTTAAAATGGGAGGGAGGACTGCTGCTTCAGAGTGTGCAGCAGCTGTTACGTTTTAACTGTTAATGTGCTTGATCCTGTAGTAGTACAAGTCAGATAAATTGCCCTAACTTTGCCTTTGAATGAAGCAGGGTTAAAGTTGGACTGCTGTTTTGCCGTTTGTATTGTCACAGAATCATGCACATGGAATAGCTGCATGGTAACAGCTTATATCGGTATCTTTTGATAGCAATACAGGTATAGATGGGCACAAACCCCCCGGCCAGTTACTGCCTTCTCTGTGCCCCAGTTTCCCCTTTTGTTACTCAACATGTAATTAAAACCACTCCCTGCAAGCAGATCTAAATGGTCGCAGTCTTCCTGCTTATATACACACTGAGAAACGGTATGTGCATGATACTACCAAGGCTACCCAGGGAAAATGTAAAGTAAGCTGCTAGACAGATGATCAATTGATTGCCGCTGTGGTCTAGAAATGCTTTTCTTTCCATTAGCACCTGCTATGCCTGCTAGTCATTTGCAAGGAGATATACTTTAAAAATCACTATTATATTTTCTTTTTTTCCCCACCACCTTATTAGATGACTGAAAGAGAGGTAAATGGGGGTGAGTGTTTTCCTTTGGTGAATTATCTAGTCACTGCTGATTTCTTAGTAAGATTTGAAGGCAAGGTTTTAAATGTCTTTAGGTGTCTGAAGGAGTAGGTGGGCACCTAGTGCGATTTTTAAAAGAGCAAGGTCTCACTGAAATCCACTTCATTTCTTGGATTCATTTCCCCCTGCAGTTCAAATGATTAACACATTTTCACTGGATATTTTATATGAAATCCATGCCTGGTAGGTACCTACATATTCTTGGCAATCTGACTAAGCAAACAGCTTTTTCTATGAGCACCTGAATATTTTTCAGGATTTAGGCCCAAGAAGGAGATAACCACTTTATATTTATTGGACTTCCATATCAAAGCCTCTAGTAGGCAACCGTCGATCCTCTGGATCATGCCTAAGAGGTCTAGCCAGATGCCTGATGAATCCGCGCGTGGCTGACAAGCCCAACCCGAGAGCGACACAGCTTGTTACAAGTCTCACAGATCCATGTGTTGTCTGAGTTGGAGTCCAAGTTTACAACACACTGCTTTTTTCTCACTTTGCTTCCATCCTCTGGATCAAAGCCGCTTCCTGTTGAGCTGCACCCAGTGCCAGATGTTCCCTCCAAATTGGATGGGATTCTGCACGCTCCTCCCAGCTTTCTGTGTTGATGCTGAACGACTTCACATCATTTTTGCACACATTGTGGTACCGCTATAGAGGCCAACCCTGCTTTTTAGAGCCGTCTCGAATCTCAGTGTACAAAATATTCTTGGGGATACGGTCTCCTCCCATTCTCCTGACACGTCTAATCCCTTGCAACCTCTTCTTGATAGTGGTTTCTAAGTGCATCAGTCTTGCGCGCTCTAGTACCTCTGTGTTTGCTATTCTATCTATCAAAGCCTCCAAGTTTGACAGCAAACCAAAGAATTATTCCAATAGAACTCCTCTATTAGGGTAACTAGTTCAATGAAATGTAAAGTAAGAAAATGTTCTGCTGTTACAATAGATTGCAATGTAATAAGATGAGTATTGATCATCTGAGGGGTTTCAACTAAGTGGTCTGTCACTGTACCCAGGTAAAGAGGTGGATAAAGATCATTAGATATTGAAGCTGATGACATGGAACTGTTCCGCTCTTTTCCTGTTTATACAGTGCATCATTCCTGTTGATTGAGGAGGGCGATTTCCAAGTTGCTCAATGCCCACTGAAAGGTAGTCTTCACCTTTCTCCCTACCACAATGAAGTGAGCTTAGAAACAATTCCTGTTTTCTTCCATATAGCCGCAAAGGGCTTCAAGCTTTAAGCCTGGCCTATTGTACATGCTCTGTTGCCAAAAAAAGGAAGAAGGATTTGGGAGTATTGAAATCCCTGGATTGGCTGATGTGGTTGAGGAGCAAAGTTAGACCTAATTGCTGGGTTTTGGGGGCGGGGGGAAGTTGTACATTTGTTTGGGGGTTTTTTTCCAGCACTGGAATGCATTCATCCCAAGCATCTCTATGGCTCCTAGGCTGTCAGTATAGTCACGTAGCATCTCAAGACACAAGTGTTTTTTGCAATATCTTTATTAGACCAAAGGTTTGCTTGGGAGACCTTTTGGACAAGATTTCAGGCCCAAAGCACCCTTCAGTGCTGTGCACAAAGGGAAAAGGCTCAGCTGAAAATCTGACAGGGCGTTTTGAGGCTGAATGGTGCATTTAAAAATGTGCCCTTGACAGGTACATGTACCCATCTTTTGCTTTTATACATATGGATTGTTGGTTCTCGTAGTGCTAGAATTTCCTTTGCTTTCCAATTACCAGGGTCTTCGAAAATAGGAAGATGATAGAAATGAGGTGGTTGTTTTGTTGACGTTATTGTTGGGGGCAGGAAGGGAAATATTTTTAGGGGCAAAGCACCCTTAGGCTATTAGAAAGAAACAAAAGAGGAGCACACAAAGAGATGTTTTATTCTCCCTTGAAGGTCACCTTAAACAGCCTAACTTGAAAGGCACTCAGCAATAGAGATGTACCAGAAGCCAAGATCACTTCCTTCCCAGTATTTCCCTGCCATTTTCCCAGCCTTTGTCTTTGGGAGAAGGCATTGTCTTGGAGATAACTATCTGGAACAGCTTTTCTAACAAAACTGGATAGACTAATTGAAGGTGCTCTTCTTATGCGACATCTGCATTTTTTTTGCCTTCCAGCTGTTGGCATTTCTGGTGGCACAGATAATAAAGCTGGTCATTGGCAATTGGTCAGGGATATTTGACATTGTTTTAATATGCTTTGCTTTTTTCCCCTCTCTCTGATTGTTCTAATCTGATGAGAAATGTATTTGGTCCAGGCATAGCAAGAGCACCTAAGAATGGTGCCAATATGCCATTTACTGTAATATAATGATGGACTACCCTGCTAGTCTGCCTCATTTCAGGAAGCCACTGCATTTATTTTTCCATGGACAAACTGCTGATTGACTTTTGAATTTATAAGCAAAATACAAGTATAATAAAAATATCGAAGAGGTTCACTTGCCAAGAATCTTATGGTAATTTTTTCCATAAGCATGTTTAGTAATTCTACAACGTAAAGAGAATAATTATGAACATCGGCATTGCTGTTCTTGCAGACCAGAACACTAAGCATAATAAAATTGAAATTGAAATCTTGTGTTTAAAACTGGCCCCTGGAAATGGCATCTCCTTAATTCTGTTTATTTTACTCTAATACTTCTCTGTCTCTTAGGCTTAATTAACATTCATAAAACACTTCAAGAGTCTCAGCGGAAACATGCTAGTAAAGTGGAAAGTATTAATCTGAATTATAATATTACCAGTTATTTGATTATTATTGGTAGTGCCAGTCGTCTCTTAGGTGCTGTAGAAATACAAAATAAGGCACAACAATTGCTCCAAAGAGTTTAAGGTGCACGGATAGGATCTTGTCCACCTTCACAGTCATGGTATCGTTCCACGTTTCTCAGAAAGGTGTATTACCATTCGCTGTAGTAAAAGTAAAGTTGGGTTTTTTTTTTTTCTTTCTCAGTCCATGTTAAGAAGCACAGGCAGTCTAATTCTGGTGCAGCTTTCTCCTAAGGCATGAGATGTCTTTGGGGTAAGGAGTAATTTGAAAGCAATTTTATCTAAGAAATAATTAAGAAAATGATGTTATTCAGATAATATTAAAATTAAAAAAGACTGGCTTGCATGGCAGCCAAGTGGACAGATGTTGCAGCTTTTCCATTAGAGACGTTCGGTTTAATACACAGCTGCTTTGTACGTGCGACAACATTCTATTTAATGAAAAACGGTGTTGGTTTTGAACAATGAAGGACTGAATTAGTGAAACCACTTACCAGCTAGTAAGACAGTGGTGTAGTATACATGTCTTTTAGGACTTAATGTAACACAAGGAAAATGACAAGTCATTGCTATTATGTAATGGTAGAATTGAGTGCAGAATTTGGCCTAATATGTCTTATTTATCTGGCACTTATATGGCAGTGATATGGTAGAGTTTACAATAAAAGACAATTTTTTGGTTTTCATTGCACAGTGTCGCTTCACAATGGATTTGGTTTTACAACAAAGGCTGACATTAAGTCTCATCATGAAGTAGCTGCATTATTGCTACTGTAGAGCATTGCAAGTGTGAGTGTGGTGCTTTCCACAGTACCCAAAAAAGAAAAGGCAAAGAACCACAATACATGGGGTATACAGTACATCTTGGAGGCAGTGCAGAGCAGTAATCAGTGATGAGTGGTAGAATAGTCTGTGGGAGAAAAAAGATGTCTTAGGGAAGAATTTTGGAAAAAAAAGAAAAAGGGCTCTAGTTGTAATGTTCATAGGAGAGCAGAAAGAGGTCCACAGTCTGCAGAGTAGTCTGTGGTTAAACGTTTTATATTAGCTTCTGTTCAAACTCATTCAGAAATTTGAGGAAAGTTGAAAGCAGCACATTTGTACGCTGGGTAAGAAGCTTGGTATGCTGCTTACCTTCGTTGTCTTCGTGTGGTTCATGCCGATATCATGCACGCTGCAGTTTCTACAACCAGGTTCTGTGCTTTGCAGTTGTGCTTTCTTTTTTGTTGCAAAAGTGGTGAAAGATGTGGCAGGCTACTTACCTGTTTGACCTACTGATACAGCCCCATCTCAGGTGATTCTTACAGACACCTGAGCCAAATAACTAGGCAGAGGAAGTGACCGACAGTTTTATCAGTGACCAGTTCAAAATGTTCAATGTGTTGGCAGCAGGGTATATGCATGGTTCCTCAAGAAGATGAGAACAGAAAATCTGGCTGTAAATTGATGCTGCTTTCTGGAGATCTGTGAGTTGCAAGATAGGCTCTCCTTTCTCTACCATCTCTTTTCACATGTGATGAATGCATAGAGACTAAGCTGAGCACCAAGTATTTTCATCTGCCTGTTTCTTGCCCAACAAACTAATAATTCATTGTTGAAATACAAACCTGTCTATCAACCAATCACCATGTTCTCAGGTCATGATACCAGAGTCCCAGCAGCCAAGAATCTGCAGCAGTGCTCTGTGTACTATACATAGATCTGGTCCTATTTTAATGAATACTGTGTATCTTATGTTTCTGAGATGTAGTTATGCGAGGGAAACTTGTCAAGAAATCAGACTTCAAGGCTTTCACTGGTTTTGGCAACTTGTATGGGAAGCAATAAATTTTTATAGTGGACGATACAGTCTGGAAGCCTGAGGACTGCTAAGGCCTCATCAGTGCAGTCCCATATTTAGTGTTTTCCATAAATAACTGTAATAATAGGTGACAGGTTCTCCTAATTGTGCGTGAGTAAGATGCACACAGAAGGCCAAACGTGGAAGTTGCTGGTGGTGTCAGTGTACATGTAAGTAGAATGTGGCCTAGTATGTATATTTAACCTGACAGATGATTGAATATACTAATATCTAGCTTCAAGGAGGCAGGCTTGTAGTGTCTCCAGTAGCCACCACTTTTTTTTCTGCAGCAGCTCAGAACGAAAGCTTTCACAAGGAAATTTTCGTTAGCTAGTTATTGCATATGAAACCTTCAGAATAGCAGCAGAATCTAAACTGATGTCTGAGTTGGCCAGCAGCCAGAAAGCACAGCTATGAAAGAGTTGTAAACTGCTATATTGATATCACAGTTGTGTTGACTCTGGAGTATAGTGAAGGGTATATATCACTGTTATTGACAGCTCCACTGATAATCCAGTGAGGGTAGGTAAATATAGGGCATGTCTACATGTGCATTTAAGCATGACAAAATGTAATGCTCGTTAAGTGATTTACAGCAGGTGTTTTCACATGCAGGTGTCAGTGCCCTCCCATGTGCCCCTAGTGGCTGGGGAGACCTGGCACTAAAGTTAGAGCCAGGTCCCTTCTACATGTGCATTCATGTGCTTTAACTAATCATGCCTACATTTGCAGGTATCAAGTTTAGGTGTGATTAGCTTAATTCTGTCATTTTTAATGCACATTAAGGCCGTGCATGTATAGACACGCACCCATAATGCGAATTAAATTAGGCTAATGCACATTAACATGTCTTGTGTAGATGCACCCATAGATATCCAAACCAGTGTTGATTAGCATAGGAGATTTAGATACTTCAGATGGCCTGAGATGATCCACAGGATGCTTGGATGATTATGTGAGCTGATGCAGAGTTCCAGCTTTTCAAATGAAAAAGTCAGCAGCACAAATCTAGTTTATTTTCTACAGGTAGTTAAGACTGAAAGTAATTGCGATGTTCTTTATAGCACAAGTCCAATTAACCACTGGCTTCATATGCTGAAGCATATACAGTTATCCAAGAAGAGTGTTTTTGGTTTTTAATTTTCAGCAGACTTGAGAAAATCTGTTTCTGGAAGTGAATACCTGAAAATCAACTTACAAATTAACTGCACAGGTGAATGAGAGCTGCCATTAGCCAAAAGAGAGAATACAAGCCAATAAACTATTTAGATCCAGCACCTTCCATGAATTCAGCTTCTTTCTTTTTTTTTAAAGAAACTATTGATCTTTACCATCAGACATCCAGGCAATCAATCATACATTGACAGCCACACACATGCAAGCCAGCACTAATCGTATCTTGCATTCTGTTCCCCAGAGGAATATTGATTTTGGACTTTGTATAGAGAGTTTTCCTAATATATCCCCTTTAACAACTTCTTTTTTTAATCTATAAGTAATCTGTGTGAAGGGAACAAATATGCAAAATGTGGCAGAGTAATACTTTTTAGCTATCCACAAGCTTGTGAATTCTTAGACCTGGGAGACTAGTTTAAAAGAAGCATTGATTTTTAGGAAGGTTATTGAAGTCTTAAATGCTTAACTGCATTCTTTCCATTCAATTATATTGAAATCACTGGTCTTAACAATTAGCCAAGTCAGAATTATTTGTTTTTGAGAGAGATTTAAACAGGAACCTAGTGTGTTTTCCTTTACAAAACATCAATACTATATGCTGTTGCATCTTCATGTTGTAGAAGCAACAATGTACAGTTGTTTTTCTAAACTTTATGTTTAAATATATTGTAGCTGTCAAGTACGCCAAAAAGACATTTAAGGTTCATAAAAAGTCAATTCAGAAATACAGAACAAGATGGAATTAAATACATAACAAGTGTAAACTTATGCATGGTGAACTTGAGGAAATGCTTGTTGTAGCCAAAGGGAAACTGCGGGCCTTGGCCTGAGTCCCACATTCACAGCTAGTTCCTTTCCTAGAGCATCATACCAATATATGGCTCATATCTAGGATTTTAAAGCACCTGACAAAAGAGGTAAGAATCATCACTCTAATTTGTGCAGGCTGGAAAACTGAGGAGCAGGAAGAGAACTGACTTGCCAGAGGTCACAGCCAGGACAGTGGAAGTGCTGGGACCAGGACTAAGAATAGTTTAGGTCTCTGCCTCATGAGCTGCACAGACTCCCTGCTGTACTTTCTCTAAGACAATACCTCCATATGGATCGTAAAATCTTAATCTTTTAGTTAGAGACAGTGGACAATAATGGGGGCCCAGGTCCTGCCTGTAATCCTTACACAAAAGCAGCATGCAAGTTGGGAAGCTTATTTTCCTGCCACAGCCAGCACAAAGGGCCAGGAAGAATTTTTGTCCCTAACTCAAGGCAACAGAGCTGGTACCCAAAGGCACGTGCTGATGCAAAGGAGTGAGGAGAGAGTGAGGTCCATGCTCCTGCTCTCCTCACCCACTCCTCAGATTCAGTCTCCAGAAGGGTACCAGCAAACTACTCTTAATGTTATATAATAATGAACATGCTTCCTCTGTCATGGGATGTGCAGGGAGATTTAGTTAGTCATAAGATCTCAGATGCCTGTTTTCAGAGCCTGCCAGCATGCAGAGGATGTTGCTTTTGTGTGTGGTGGGTTTTTTCCTTCAGGAAACCCGCATTAGTTCTGGATAACTGTATCGTTTCTATCAAACAGTTTATGCAACAAGGTAATTATCTGGATCGCACACCTTTTATGTGGGTGATCATTGTTCATAATAACAAGGGATCAATATAAGGAGCAGGAGTGACCACAGGAATAGGCATGTGCTGTGGCTGGCAATCTCGATCAAATGTCTGTGTGGTTGTATGAATTACAAATCGTGCTTTCCTGGGCTTAGAACAAATGTTCAAAAAGCAATCAAAGTGACGTGGGTTTCGGTAAGCAACGTAAGTTAGTTTGGGAGTGAACGGAGCACATGTTTGCCCTCGAGGTTGGGAGGGGGCTTGCAGACTTCCTGCAGTTCCCTGGGCTGCCAGAGACTGCCAAGAGCAGCTGAGTGCAGCTGAGCAGCAGGAACACCCCGATTGGCTGCCAGGCATGGCGGAGTACCTTTCTTCCCCATCATTGTCAGGCACAGGCATCTGGCAGGCATCAAAAGCAACCCTACTTGCCCATCCCCTGCAGCCCAATTGTGATCCCTGGGGCTGCACCTGCTCGTGGAGGCATTGGGGAGTCCCTGGGTAGACTCCCGAACACTCACCCAGGGACCCCCAGACCTCCTGCAACTGGGCACAGCCCCAGGGAATGTGACCAGGCTGCAGGGCATAGCCAAGCACCTCTCCTCCCCCCCACTGTTATCATCAGCCACAAACTTCTCACTCTGAGAGCTGGCGCTGGGCCAGAGCACCTGAGCACAGGGTGAGTGCTAGCACAGCTCCCTGCAAAGAGAGGCTAGTGCAGGGCCACAAAGGCACCTGGGATGCCAGCTGACAGTGACCTAACTTGAATCGATAGGGGATCTGATACGGCAATTCAATGCATCAGTCTAACCTAAATTGATTAAGTTTGAGTGCATATTTATCCAGATCCATCTTAGACGAGGTTCCGCCATTTTTAAACCAATCTATGTGCACCATACTTCTGTACTGTTACAGGTTTAGACCAGTTTCCAAGCACTTATACCAGTAAAAGTGAAATGTCTGTACCTGGCCCTGACGTTGTAGTGCCTATGCTTATATAGAGCCTGTTAATAGTTACACACCATTCCTCTTAATCATCCCTTGAAAGAGACAAATAGCTTGAAGGAGAAATAGAGAAACTCCTGGACTTGATGTCAGTTGGTCTAATAAAAGGTATCATTTTGGAACCAAGAGTTCTAGTTTTGTGTATGTTTTCCTGGACTTGATGGTATTCTAATGAAAAGCTTACCCTTTCCTGCTAACTCAGTGGAAAAACTTGTTCGCAGCAAATCATCATGGCTTTGTAGTGATAAAGGATACTCAAAGGGAGGAAGAGGAGAGTGTCGATATGAAATTCCAAAGTAACCTTTGTTAGGACTTAAGATAGAAAGGGTGCATCTACACATTGCCCTATGGTGATGTCGTGATTGTGCGGCATCACCATATGGTGCACTACGGCAACATAGCAATCATGTGGGTCTACATGTGATCATCAGCAATGTCCCCCATAGCAGCAAGCTCCCAGGCTATAGTGATGTAGCCAGGAAATCCTAAGCATGTGCCACCCACATGGCACAGTAATCGCCCGTACTGCGCCTTGCAGTAGGAAGTACTAAAGCACAGCGCCGTAGCAACATCACTGTACAGCGATGTGTAGACGCACCCAAAGAGAATTTAAGGCCCTACTCAAGAAATCTGAATGTAACCTGAAGAGAGAGTGAGTCTGATCCATAAATTAAAATATTCTTTTGAAACCAAAATGTTTAAATGTGTTACTGGTTATATCAATTATAGGAATTAAGGATCAGATTAAATTTTAATCACTTTTTAAAAGAAGTGTCCACTGCTTATCAGAAATCTTAGGGGAAGTAGAGAATCTTAGTTAAATGAAACACATATGATGCTATTGATTTCACTTTCAAGTGGCAGTTTGAAATTTATAAAAGATAATGACTGCACACTGCATTGGGAGCCAGCATGAAGTCCTTTTCTGGTGACTGTTTAAGTAGGAAAGGCTACAAAAATAAAGCAGCTGCTCTTTCTAAAGTTTCAAAAGGGAGTTAGGTTTTCTAACACTCTGTATCTGTAAGACCCAGTCTACAACAGTTTCTTCCTCCTCCCACCATAACTATTTTGCTTGTAGGTGGCACTTTTAAGTTCCTAGTAGCGGCACAGCTCTATCAGAATGGAAGCTTCTTATACAGGTGCATCTTACTCCCTTTTCCAAAAATAAATAAGCTACACTGATTAAGTAAGTAATACTGGTATCTCCGAGTCCATGCTGTATCTATCACTGTGTTTAAAGGACTAGAACTATTCATGTACAAAATCCCAAAGGCCACTTTTGGAAGTCGTAAATACAAGGAACTTCTGAGTTTAAACACCATACTGGAGTTTGGCAGATTTATATCCCATTATTTGTTCCATCTACTTTTTGATTCTTTGGGCACGGTATAAGATGTAATAGAAACAGGCTCACACTTCCTTAGCTGTGCTGGGTCTGGCAGGAATTTCAAGGCTAGACATATAAATCAATAAGTAAATAAAGATAAACAAAGCATTTTGTGCTTCTGAAGTTGGTGGATCTAAGTCTCTTCCAGAGAAGGAGCAGATGTGCTAAAGCAAGAAGGAGCTCAGGATATATATTATATACACTTTATTTGAAGTTAAGGATTCCTGCTTTCTGGTAAGATGGCCATTGAAACTCCAGACACCTCTGCATGTGTCACTTGTCGCACGAATTTCTAATGGCAGGAGCCCAGTCTTCTTTTAAAAATTGATTTTGAAGCAATAGGCTTCAGCTTCCTTCAGGGCTGAGAATGTCAGCAGAGGCTATCAAAATTCTTCTGGCATATCTGAAAAATATCTGCCCTACAGAATCAGAAGCATTACTATGTTAAGATAATTGAAATTCCTTTTGTGGGGCTTTTAAGAAGAGGGATCAGAGCAGAGAGTGCTTTGGAAGTGAGACAAGGATACCATATAAACCTAGTATAAATGATAATGTAAAAAGTATGTAATTGGTCATTCATTTCAATGTGAACAAGATTCAACTCCCAAAGATGGGACAACATAATAGGACAGATGGCATTTTAGCACATAATTCCCCATTCAGAACTGCTATTGTTTCCTCTTTCTTAAATGCATTGTGTGCGTGTGTATAAACAGACAAAACTATATCTATCTATCTATATATCTATATATATATATATATATAGATATATAGATAGATAGGGGTGTGTGTGTGTGTGTATAGAGAGAGAGGTTCATGGCAACACAGAGAAAAACAGATAGCAATATATAGTATACCTATGTAGTAGTAACTAGTATAACTATATAGTGTTATCTGTTTTTCTCTCTGTTGCTATAAACCTCTCAAGGAAAAAATCCACATCAATAGATATGCAATCAATACTGACCTTGGGTCAGCTAGCTTCAGAGAAAAAGCCAGCTACCTACTATTCTAATTGAACTGTGGATACCCAAGCTATACTGATAAGGCAGGTGTTGCCTTCTATTAGAGGATGATAAATCATTCAGGTGCAATCTCAGTTAGTTTAAACTAAGTCACATATAAGGTTTTGTGGGGGGTTTTGTGAGAAAAGGGTTTATTGCTAAAAGTGAACTTTACCGTTAAAAGTGTTGGTTTGCGAGCAGCAAAGTAACTGCACTTCAGAGTGAAGTCTAAGGAAAGGAATAATATATGATGAAATTCTTAAGTGCCCTCAAGTCTTTGAGATTGTGGTGAAGCATGTTATTTTCCTTTCTAATATCATATTCTCTGCAGGACAGCCATAGCCCCAGGAGAATGTACCAAATACTTAATAGGACTTACTTCTCAGACAGCAGTTCAAGGTGGAAACACCTTTCATTTTACATGTCCCCATTAGGATATGCACTTTTTATAATTAATAAAAACAGGCTGCTTAGCATTTGTTAGTGCAACTTTACGAATGAAAGACAAAATCCAATAAAGGACTGAAGTATCTAGAAATTAAGCATTTTTGGGTGCTTGGGCTTGGAGAAGAATTGAAAACCCTGAAGATCTCTGTATGGTGCATGACGTGCCTTGGAATGGGATTCAAAGGAGCCCGCACGCTGAGCCTCCTACATTCAGGAGTTGCTTGGAGCTTGCCAACGTTGATGAGGGTGGCGAGTCTGACATCCCATCATCAGACACCTGACTAGGGTCTACCTGGGGGTACCTCTTCCCTCTCGGGTTTAGCTGCCATGAGCCCTCTGCAGAGTTTGGGAATTCATGCAGTTTCTTTCAAACAACTGAGCTGCTGTGTGTGGTGCCATCTGTTCTTACATATTTTGCCAAGTGGCTAAAGTGCTCGCCCCAAAATGGGGAGACTTGGTTCGTACTACTATCTGAGGGCTATTGGGTGCACACGCGTGTGTGTTGGCAGGGAACTCTGCCCCTCTAACCCATGTAGAAAAGAATTCTAGTTTCCGTAGACCAGAGAGAAAACGCAAAAGGGAGCACGAGTCTCCAGCCAAGTGGTTATGGCGCTCACTAGGCATTCTGGATTCTAGTCCCAGCTCCCAGGGCTCTTTCTGGTTTCTGTATGCAGGCACAGCAGTCCATCGAAGTTGACAATAAACCTACATTTTGTGTGCCCCAGAGGGCATTATTCTTATACATTTCATATTATTGGAAAGGATGAAAGAATGAAGCAAACGTGCATTCACAGTTTCTTCCTACTCTGCAAAAGTATAAGATCAAAATCGCAGCAGGCACAGCAGGTCAATTCTTTGGCCTGCCGGCCTCAACAGTGTGCCTTTAAGTTGTGATTTGCACGTGACACAAATGAACAAATTCAGGTTCAACGCTGAAGGCCGTTCTTCTTAGCCAGGGAGAGAGCAGCAGGGCAGATTCCCTTTGCGCCACTAAAATATGACCCTTTAACTTTTTGAATGCAGAAGGATATAGCGAATGGTTGCCTCTCTTTCTTGGGTTAAAGAGCTAAGGGCTAGACTCTTTAGATAGTATTGCAGAAAGGAATTGGGAATCATCAGGAATGCTGTGTGCAGCGTGAGGAAGCCACCAGGTACTCCATGCCCCAAGTCAGAGCTGCCACATAGGGTAAGCTGTAGTGGTGGGGACAGGGGGCTTGTGGGGGAGGTGGTGGGCAGCACAGACAGCAGTGGGTAGGGATTAAGATGGGGAAGGGGCAAGGGGAAGAGGCCAGAATGCCTGCCCCCCACCTCTGCTTGCATCCCTCTTGCAGGTTTCCCCACCACAGGGGTGGGAAATGTAAGATGACCCTCCAAGTATTAGATTCTATACATGGAAAATTATAGCCAATGTTTAGTTTTCCACATATTAAATCTAATTACTTGGGGGTCATTTTAATTCAAAGTCACCTTAGATTTGGAGAAATGATAGCATTATGAGATAAAGAAGGCAGGTTTTCCCCCCTCCTAATTGTTACCTATTCAAGTAGAAAACATTACGGGCTCGGAGCCAGATTATTGGCAGGCTCATGGTTGTAAGGACGTATAAAGTGCTCTCTTATTCCCTTGCACAGGCTACCTATATCGTGGCTCTGGCCTTCAGCCAGGCTTAGAGCTGGAGCTGCAGCCACCATCTGCCCGAGTCCACGACTGGGGCCAGAGTTGCCACTGCAGTTGGTGCCCGACCAAGCATTTAAACTTACATTTGTTCTGAAGAGTGTCAAAACTATTTTACATTTCAACTGAGAGTTTAATAGTTGTCTTCTTTCATATGGTGTCAGATATCAACTTCCAAATCTAGAAGCCACTCTCTGTATTATCACTTAATGTGCAGACTCCTCATTCACACAGGGAGCTGCCCAAGATGTTCATCTTGTGAAGTGTTGTTTTGAAGCGTCCACATCCAGATCTCAGGCTGTTCAGCTTGACTCACACTTATCTGTTAAGGTTGTGCCCAGTGGGGAACTCATTTGCTGTTGGTATAAAACCCTGTAGAAATAAGTCAGACTTTTCCCAGTGGCCAACTCCACTCTGCTACTGCCCATAGGTTTCTGGTCTCTTCCAGGAGCTTGTGGGCTTTGTGTATAAACAGTTTATGATTTTCAACCCTCTTAAGCCTCCATCTGTTTGCGTCTTCGGTTAACAGTTGATGGAGCAGGTGATTTTCATAATCTCTCGCCTCTATTGCCAGTGATGATGTTAGGGTCTGTCGTCTTATATCACTTGGTCTAGTGCCCACAAATATACGGAGTAAATCTGTGTGTATGTAAGTTGTGCAGCCTGTTATGAGTCTCAGTGCACTGTTAAGTATGGTGTCAAGCTTTTTAGTGTGACAACTTCTGGACTATACAGGAGCACAATAATCTGCTGGGGTGTATACTATTGCAAGTGCAGTGGTTTTGAGCATTTTGAAGTTGCCACCCCGTGTCGTGCTGGCTAAACTTCTTAAGGCAGCTACCCGTGCAGAGACTTCACTGCTGACCTTCCAAATGTGATGTTTATAAGTCAAGGAATGGTCTAATGCGACTCCTAGGTAGGTTGAAATGTGCTCAGGGGGACAGAGATGGTTGCCTACTCTGATATTCAGCATGCTCTTGGCCTGATAATAGTCCAGGTGGAAAGAGCAATGATACTGATTTAGTGATGCTCAACTTTAAGCTCCACTTGCTTCCAATCTCCAGTCTTGATAGTTTAATAGTATAACAACATCATGCTACGCTGGATCAGACCGATGGTCCATATAGTTTGATATCCTCCCTGTGGAGTATTTTCCTTTGTCCATTTTGAAGTTGTCATCTTTGGACCTCATTTCTTATTCCCTCGCCTTATGAGAAATAATAAATAGGATGGACCTTCTCTATAACATCTATTTATTTTCTGTACTTCTCGATGCCTCTGTCATATCACTTTTTCACCTCCTCTCAACTAAATTATTCTAACCGTTAAAATATCCTCTCCAATAAAAGTCTTTCTATGCATTCTTTTGCGGGTATTACCCTTTTCTGAACCCTTTCCACTTCTGGCGCATCCTTTTGCGGACAAGGACCGGAACGGAACACAGCATATTTACTTCAGCACATGTTAGTGACACTAAGGATGCTAATAGTTCACTTATGGTTTGATTCTGTTCGCATTCACCTTCAGTAAATCAAGAACTACTCCACTAAAGAAAATAAAGTTAAACCAGTATATAAGGAAAGAGGGAGTCAAACCCATATTGTCTTGTAAAATTCTGCATTGGCAAGAATCTGCGGCAGTAATGCCTGCTGTTAATTCAGAAAGATGGGCAATCATTGTGAAATAGGGTATTGCATTCTCTGCTACAACTGGATTGTGTAGCTTCAGCAATGAGGAAATGCCTTCCCAGCACTGAGAGAAGAGCCAGGGGACAGAAGAGACAAGAATCAGCACAATCAGTCAGGTATCTTACAAAGACTATTCCCGCTCCTAATTGATACAAAAAACCCCATTGGTTTTGATGGCAGGAGGAGTGGACCCTGTCTCGCACATTAGTCTGGTGGAGCACATAATGTTGCCTGTCTCTCTATTTATTAGACAGTTCCTTTAACATGGAACACATTGCTTGGTTACATTAATATTTACCTTCAGTCATTTAAGTCTATCAACATGTTTCTCTTGTTGCTCGATAATAGAAGGCGAAACCTGCTATTTCTTCTGCGTTGATGCTAAATCGTGGCTGCAAAACATCCCAGCACAGATTCTGCCTCACTGTAGAATTTCCTGCTATAATTCAGGTCTAATGCAGTTCAGTCTGCAGCACAGGACACCCATTTGGATTACTCTTCAAAGGGAGCAGGTTTATCCTGATCCTGGATGGTACATCAGGCTGGCATGATAAAGGTACATCCATTTCCCTAGCCCAACAAGGGAGTGGCATGGCCAGCACTGCAGCTCACATTTGCTTCCTAATCCCAGCTGAAGAGGAGTTGTCTTCAGCATGAGTTTGAAGCCAGGCTCGGAGGCATGTCTCTGGGTTCATAGCAAGATACTGTAATGGCTCTATTCAGAGCAGTTGACCCATACTGAATAAAGCAGCAAGAAAAAACAGAAGCATCAGAAGAACAGGGAAGAAGAAAAAATATTTTCTACTGCAGAAAAGCAAGTCAGCCTTTCATCTGGTTTCTTCTGCTTTATTAACAGGGGTTTACAGATCTTGTTTACAGTGACCAAGAAAACTAACAAATTGTGGCGTGTGTCATGATTTTATAGACATCTAGAACAGCCACAGAAATAAATGCTGCTACTTCTTTCCATCCAGCATGCTTCATCCGAGGGCCTGCAAGCATTTTCCAAACATTAATCCTCACAATAAGAGTTCATGATCAAAAACAAAATAATAAAAGCTTGATGCATGGTCTAGGTTGGAGCTATTGAAGTCCTGGCTATAGAGAAGTCCTGACCGAGCACAATGTAGTTCCCTGAAAAGAGGCACAGATGTGTAGTGTGTCACACAACTGCCAGGAGCATCTAGGCAAGCAGAATGAATTGCTTTGGTTTTGAGAGGCTGCTCTTAGAAAGAAGGGGAAATGTACAACAGTGGAATTTCCTGGAGACTTTTCCAGGAACCTATAAATAAAATACTTGCTCTCTGGAGTGACAAAAAAGTGTGAATTTTACATTCATTTTTCTAACGTCCCAGGTGACAGAGTTTAGCAACAATTGATTGCTGGAAGTTCTTTATGAATTAGTTTGATCAATTCTCTGTGCCTGAATTTTCCCTGCCTTGCTCCTATGGATATTAAACATAATTCTAGCTGCAGTAGTATCCCTCTCCTACATACCTAATTGTTTTATGGTGTAGATAGAATTTATTAAGTCAAATAAAACAGCAGCTTTGGGAAAGACAGGCTAAAGACAGATGCTCCAGTTGATATGGGCCCTGATTCTAGCAATTATGGTACAATGGAGAGCCATGCTTGCAGTGCTGCAGACTAGAGTTTAGTGGCTGTGAATGGTACACGAAATGCTTACTGCACAGTAGTGTCATGCGGCACAAACCGTGATGCCACACTAGTGCGTGGTAGTAATGAGCTACTGTGCGGTCAGCATCACCAGGAAGCCGTGCATGGAAGCTACTGGTTACTGCACAGTCATTTAGTACTTGGAAATGCAAGTACTAAATGACTGTGCAGCAACAACTGCGTAGTCAGCATCTCATGTGGACATGGCCATTGAATGGTTATGTTTAAACTTGCAACTCATAATGTAATCTACATCTTTCTTTGAATGGCTTCAGAAGAAGCAAGGCCTGAAACTTGCTTCATGTAAATCATTCTAACATTATGCTGTAATGTGTTTTAGATGTCACCTTACGTTCCACAATTTTGCTTCCTGTAGGACGTACAATAACTGTTTTCTTAGTTTGTAAAGAAAGGAGTTTGGACCAAGTGTTCACCTAGCTGTCTGACAAAACTGGAAGCTTGTAGAAGGATCAGTACTCATTAACACCTCAGCTACTTCTGTAGCAAGTGGCTGAGGACTTGTAGCTTGCTGTAGCCACAGTGCTCCGTTCCTTCATCTTACTCATGATCCCTGCCTCATTGGGTTGCAAATACGGAGAAGAGTATGTAGGCCTAGAGCACGTCAGCACTATATTGGAAGGGGAGATGCAGCCATATCAAGAACAGCAGTATTAACAGTATGTTTGGTATTGGTGCATCAATGGAAGCCTTTCCATTGACTGCAGGGCTAGGGACAGAAATTACACATTAACAATTATAAATGATTGGAAACCGGTTCAGATCTGAAACACAACAGAAGTTCAGGGCAGATTAAACCACTTTCAAAATGGCCAAAAACAGTTTAAGATAAACATGGATGGCATAGTATCAGACTGAACTGATTTAGGTTAAATCAACTTATTGAACTTCTGTCCCTTATCTCCTCCACATTCAAGTTAACTCACAGTCCCTCAGCATCCCAAGATGCTTTGCACCTCCCCCACCAACTCCCCCTTGCATGGTAGGCAGGATAAGCTTGGTTCAAGCTGTCTGCTCCAGCAGAGCAGGGAGGTGTACTCTAGCGCCACCCATCTTTTGGCCTGGGCCACTGCAGGCATGTTGCTGTATTTCCAGAGTCAAAAGTAAATGTCTGTTTACTTGGTTATTGGTTTAATATACACAGTTTAGTCTAAGCTGTAAAGACTGAATTGATTCAGCCTTGGACTTTTTGACTGCCTGTACTTAGCCCAATAGGAAGTAGAGCATAGCAAGGCAACAAGGAGAATCGGTGTGTGAGGAGCTCCATGGTTAGGACTAAAGCTTTTCAGCTCCACGTCATTTATTTAGACCACAGTACTCCTATCCATGATACAATGAGACCTGCCAATGATATACTCTCCAATGCTCCCTTTGTCTGTGCTGAGAATGGGATATGGTTTTCATGAATATGTATTTTTAAATATGCTACCTATATCTGAAGTACAATGCAATTTTTAATTTATTTACAAGGGATTTATATACATATCTGGAGGATAAAAAAGTTCAGGTTTGTTTTTTGTTTTAAATTCATCTTTTTTTTCTCTGTTTGTTTTTACATTTTCCTCAGAGAATAGCAAGAGCTGATTGAGATGGAAGGTGTTTTCTTGAGAGAAAATAAACCAGCTAGTGCTCATTAATGGGAAATAACAATAAAATATCAGATAAAATTTAATGGAACTAGCCTAAAGAATTCATCAGTGAAACTTAAAATGTGCAGCTAAACAACTGCAATGTTTAAGCCAGATGCAAGGCACTGTCTTTCGGGAGAAACGTTCCTATTACTGAAATAAGGTTTCTCTGGAGATTTCAACTCTGTTTGACCTCTGAGATTTAACATTTCAACAAGTATATTAAAACTGCTAAAAGACTGATATAGCAGTTTCCATCAGGGATTGTGTTTAAAAGTTATAAGCGGGTAGACTCGGCTTATAGTTTTAGGATTCAAACTGGTAAATTATGTTGTTGGTTTTTTAAATACCAATGCTATAAAACAAGTAATGAGACATTGGCTTTAGTTATACAAATGTTGTTGCCAAGGTGACAATTTGCAGCTTTTTTTTGTTTTTCACTAGAAAAGCTCTATCGGGGGGGAAAAAAAAAATTGTGGTTAGGTGCAATGAATGGATCCATGGGAAGATGGATCCAAAATGATGATTTTTTTTTTTTTTTTTTTAACTTTGGCTTGGCTGCTGAACCAAAAACAGTTATCTACATAGCCATAATTATTATCATAGCATGTCTGTAATGTCATCTTTTTTCTAGGATGTTTTACTATATTATGCTCATTTGTGGCCCAATCCTGCTAACATTACTCAGAGTGCACAGCACTAAGTGTCTTGTGCCACATCTAACCTTTAATAGGCTACTTTGATGTGCCATCACCTTTTGTTATTTCTGTATCATTAAAAAGTTTATAGTTTGTTTTGCCTTCAAGTATTTCCTAAATAATATGGTTTCTTTGACAGGTGGATAATAAGAATTCTGCTCATATACCCAATGCAAGACCATTTTAAAATCGCATCTTCAATTTACTTTGAAGGAAAGAAATGATTTTCATACCTTTCTTGACATGGCTTATCATTTTGAGATCGAGTCAGCTATCTATAGGGGTTCAATGTCTAATATCTAGGACTGATAGGATATTGCCATTGCTATTATAATCACCCATTCTTTTCTGCTGCACCTGTATAAATGAAGATAAATGTGTGATTAGAGGCATCCCCTACTGGTAGTATGTGTCCCACGAAATCTAGCTTTTGCTAGTCATGGTTTGGATTACTCTAAACAACCTCATAACTTAGGCCAAATTCTGTTCCCCTTTACTCGCTGGAGATGATGGTAGCACAAAAGGGCTTATAACATCCCTATATCCCTACCTGAAATAATTATGTTTACTTCCAAAAGGAATTGCAAGAATAAATGAGATAATATTTCTGAAGCATTGTGAAGATGCTGAGAGCATGTTGAAGTTGCTTGGTGAGAGTCATGTCAGTACTTGGATAGAGAAAAGTTGGAGAGTGCTGTATACACACTAAATGTTGTTGTGCGTAACTTTGTTTTAATCATCTGGCATCCTTTCCCAGCCTTTATCAGTAAGGCCTTGGAACATAATCGTAGACTTATATCTGGTACTTTAAGGTCCAGGTTATGCTCTGGCACCACAAGTGTCAGTGGTTGGATCTGATCCCATATGTAGAATTGGGGAACTGTCTACACTGGGGATTTGTCCCCACATCAGTAACACCTGTAGCTATACCACAGACAGGCAAAGTAATTATTTGCATCACTGCAGCTTCATGCGGCTTCAAACCAGAGTAAACAGTTATCAATGCAAATCACAGATAATTGTAGCTTACTGTATGCTAGGCGCCTGTAACCATTCTGCTTTAACCATGGCCGCCAACTGGTTGAAATCAGGGGGTGTATCCACAGCAGACAGGTCCTCACTGTCTCTAATGGTAATTATGTGGTGGGTTGGACTAAAAAAAATTACTTTGACTTTGAAAAATGTTTGCTTCTAGTATGTGGAGTGAATTCTATTTCCACCTTCATCCTTATCCTAGTCATGTTTTATAATCTTATTAGAGAAAAAGATGATTTGTACTGATACCATGTTGGTAACATAATTGTATGTTATGTGTCCTAATTTCAGATTATAAATAATACCTATAATATTGGCAAGTTAATTTGAATACAATGATTTCCTCCTTCTCCTAATATAAACAGGGTTTGATTAATAAGAGACATTAGGAATAGATTATGCATCTATTATTACAGTTATGTGTTTGCTGATGCATATTAATGTTTGGAAGTGCCATTGTTTGTTTTCTGTCATGCATACACTTGTTTTGCTTGCATTTAGCATTTTAAATAAAAGATGATTACTATAAAAAGAGCAGGGAAGTGACAAGAGGATGCTACATTTAGAACAGGTGATTAAATAACGTGTGACTCATTATTACATTCCTAAATACAAGTGATACATAATGGAGGCTGTTGCATGGCTCAGTTGCAATATGTTTGTGATGTTTCAGTGGTTGAATATATTCTTGCTTCTCTATTCCCAAAGCTGTACTCAAGTACAATCTAGCATACTGGTAATTTATTAGCACTAGCACCTGACAGGCATCTCTTGGTAGAAGTGAAGTGCAGAAAGAGTACAAAATATTTATAAACTAGTGTCCTCACTTTTATGTAAACCCTGACTTGTGTGGAAAAGATAGACAAATATGTGTTGCGGTGAATGTTACATCCCGATCTATGACATTTAAATCAGGCTGCAACTTTTTATGGTTGGTCTCTGCCCAACCATGATGTAAAAAAACAAAAAGTTTGAGTGACATTCTTTTGCCAGTTTCTGAGTTATGGGAAAGGGTAAAATATGCAGAGTTCCCCTTCTGGAACTATTCTAAGCTTTTTTGAACAGAGCTGCAGCAAACATTACTGAAGTTTGAAACTTGGCATAAAAAGGAACCCTTATGGTTTGGGGGAAGGGAGGGTAATTATAGGCACTTGAGAGATGCCTTCTGAATGTGTTTGGTTAGAATCTTCAAATAATTTTAGAGCGTACTGAAGTCCTTACCCTTTTGAAGCATCATTGCATATTCTCTCACAACAAAAGCAAACAAACCCTGCGTTAAGTCCCAGACAAAGGAAAAAATTGTGGGCATGGAAAACAACAGAGAATGCAGGAGTGTGGGGCCTTTGTATAAAAATTGTGCCTTCTACAAAGTCTATACTTTCAGTTAAAATAAAATGGATTTATTCCTTTTTCTCTTGTGAATATACAGACATTCCAATATAAATCACTAGGCAACTGTCTGCAGCCAAACTGTGGACTGCATATCACTATTTCTCCAAGGAACTGCCCAAGTATAGGCAATGAGCAAGGCAGAGAAAACACCACAATTGGAAATCATTAGTGGAGGAGAAGAAGGATTTATTTACAAACCGAGCCCCATCCCAGGCATTATCAGTAGATTTTGCCCCCATGGGTCTGCAAATATTCTGAGCTGTTCAACATTTGTGTTCAGTTTATGCATACAAAGAAGAAGAAAACTCTCTGCAGATATAGTTGCTTTGGTTCCATTCTTTCTTTTGGTTCTCCTGGTCCCAACTTCTCGGTCAGTATGAAACTTCCTTGAGACTCCTGGAAAGTGACCTCATAAGACCCTAACATGTGGCTCATTCAGTTTGTCCTAAACATCTCCTTCCATCTGAAGAAAAATGTCAAAGATTCTGGTTATCCCACTCCCACTTGACATTCTGTGAGCATGATGTGACCCTTTGTAAAATGGTTCTCTTGCTTGCAGAAAATATCCATTGCATTGACATTTTGAAGAAGAACAAAATGACAAAGGCCTGAAGTCACCTGTGATAAGACGGATACATTTTCAGCATGCAATGCCACAGAAATCTTGCTTTCCTTTATTCTTGCCTATATCACATAGATGCTGCATGCCATGTAACCAGTCTACATAGGTACTACCAAAGTTTGTCTGCTCGAGTGATGCAGCAGGAAGAAGATATACATGTCAGTGCTTCATTTCCATTGCAGATTTCACAAACTACAAACAGATGTCAAATTTATGTTGGGATACACTCTTTTACCTTGGCATGAAGTGCCACCATACAGACATCCATGTTTGTTGTCCCAGGATAAATTCTAAAAATGTTTCTTGGGTAAGAAATAGTAACAATTTATCCCAGGGTATTGCAAAGTCTATACAGTACAGTTATCCTGGGATTTTATTATCGAATCAATGAAAAGTTGCACTATTTTCAGCTGCTCGCTAAACCCTGATTAGAAGGGTGATGCGAGTACATACCAGTCCCATGATATGTTTGTTGTGGAATAAACACAGATACAACTTACCCAGGGATAAACGCAACATCTGTTCCTAGCCATAGGTTGTATCATGAATTTGAATTGAAATGCATTTCCTGCCATGTGAAGACACGGGATATAACTGAAGGGACAAAGACCAACATGAACAATATATGCATATAGTAACTACAGTGCAAATTTGTGTATATGATGATGCACCTAATGGGGTTCTTTGGGGGTATGCACATTTAATGGGCTAGATTCACCAGCTTGCTCCAGCTACTTTGGCCTGCTCTTGTAACAGAAAGCAGCTGTTAGCGTCTCTTAATTGGCCACTTAAGCTTTGTTTACATCTGCTTTGCATAATTGAACAGCTGGAATGCAGTGGTGAATCTGGCCCATTAGGTACATAGATACATAAATAACCTACTGGACCTTTAGTTAAGTTTTGTCTACAAAGAAGGGAGTTATTCATCACAAGGGAAGAAAGAACTGCATCACTAGTGCACTAGAGATGCATGGCCTTTTGTGTGTCTGGGTCTTCCAGCCATATAACTCTCTAAGTCATGAATGTAAGAGAGTTGGAGATACCTATTATTGGGGGAGGAAGGAAGGCGTAACTTGATGTTTACAGTGCTTTACTAGGTGGTAGGAGATGTGGTTTGGAGGAGGGAACTGCATTCACACCTCCCACAACTTGGTGAATTGCTCTAACCATCGAACTATTGGGTGAATGGGGAGCAAGGATGGGTGAGGAATAAGGACAGCTGCTTCTCTTCCAGCTGTTTTTGTGAAGAGCTTTGCCATTGCCAGCCAGAGCTGGTCCTGCAGAGGAACGCCTGGTTTGTAAACCCTAACAAAGCAGAAGCTTGAACTAGCAGCATAGGTGCTCAGCCTGTCAACAGTCGGGCTTGTGTGTCCTTTTCAGGATCTGTTCCCAAGTACCTTATATAAAGAATTGCAACTCTCCTAGGCCTTGTACAGACATCCAGATTGTCCTTGAAGAGTTGCTGCTCTCCCGCAATAAACTGAGTCTACAGATGTTCATGCTTTTTTCTCTCAGAATAAAAATGGCCACTCCAGGAGAAAAATAACCTGGGAACAACCAGGGTTAAACCACTCCCAGGAGAGTTTCTTCTGGGAGAGCAAATGTCAGTGTATGCCACTAACCATCAACACTGTCTTCCTGATTCTGGTAAGAATAAGAAAATACCAAGGCTGGCATTCTTTTCCCAGAGTCTGCTTCTCTGGTGCACAAGCCAGTAAATATACAACATGTTCTGATATACTTTTATAGCAATTGAAGGAGATAGCAGCATACTACATGTATTGAGTCCAGCACATCCATAGGCAGGACTTCTTTTACCTTCCTTCTACCTCTTCATTTGCTGCCCTACCAGTTGGAGGGCATGTCGAAATGAGACAACTTAACAGTATGATAGAGGACTTTCTGCACTGATCATTACCATGCAATTGAACATATTGTGAAGAGTTAATAGCACTAGGTCTGCAACAGGCAGGTAGAGTCAGTATGGTCCAGAGGCATGAATTTGAGAGATCCATGTTTTATATAAAAATGCATCATGACTAAATAGAAAGATGATTTTCTTCTAAAGGTTACCATATGTATATCCCTCCTTCCAATTCCCCCAGTAAATATATCCCTATATCTGTTTGTCTAATTTACTTAATCTCTTTAGGCATATATATTAGCCTCATCACCTTAGTACCTGTATATGTACTGGCTCTTTTTTGGAAGGAAGATCTCTAGTTTAATTTATGGCATGAATTAATTCAGGATTTATTATATGATGAATGTTCACTTAATAGGAACTTAATTATTCATTTTCACATCTTGCTAGTAGTAATGTAACCTCAGCTAGAGGTACATTCTTGTTAAGTTTAGAGAAGTGTTTTCAGCCACTGAGCTGTATAAAAGGCTGATGAGAGAAAAAACTAATGCGAGCACAGTAAATTACTCTATGTTCCCACCTCACACTGGGATTGAGCTCTGAAATGATTAATGCACTATAGATTTATACAGCGGGCCAGAAGAAGCAAAGAAAATGATCCTCTCTCTCTCACCAGGACAACAGGCCTGATATTCAATATGTTCATCCGTGCTCAGTCTGTCCAAAGGACACACAAAAAAAAAAAAAAAACATTGATCTTTATTCTGTGTAACAGATGAAAGGGAGAGAGGCGGACAATTAAATTTTATGCTGGAAGGCACTAAAGCTATGTAATTTGGCTTTGACCTAAAAATAGCTGTTGATGGAAGGGAAGCAGGCCAAATTCTACTTTCAGTCACATACATAAGGCCCCATAGGGCTCCTATGAGTATGCAGGTAGGCTGCTCCAATGCGCTGTAATTACAGTAAGTTAGTGTAAAGTCATTAATAGGCTACAGTTGAAGAAAGAGATACCAAAACATTTTCTTAATGTGGATGTGCTGGACTCAAGGTCAGTTAATCGAGTCTGCTGGAGCAAGGTAATTGCCACCATCCAGCAGATCCAGCGTCACTTGTATCAGCATCTCTCAATGGTGGAGGGGCACTTAAAACTAAAGCTCATTTGATGAGCTTTAGTTCAAAGCACCCCTGCTGTCATTTTTCAGTGTGGGGACACTGATACTCATGATGCTCTGAGCACTTTTAATTAGCACCTCCTGCCTCATAAAGCACGTCTATAAATGCCCATATATTTTAATTATGTGGCATAGACTTAATTGAAATTAGAAAATGTTTTGGTATCTGTTTCTTCACTTTCAGCCTATTACTGACTTTGCACTAACTTACTGCACGCAAAATTGCCAGTGTAGACAAGTTGTACGTTCACTTACCAGGTTAAACAGAAGTACAGATGGGCTTTTTTGGAATAATCTGATCTTTAAAAGGAACAACATCAAGTTTATCTGAGGCACCAGGCTCAAGTAAAGCCCTTCAGTGGATCCATACATGGTATGTGGAAGTCCCTGTCTCTTGCCCATTTTGTATTTTCTCTTAAGGCTTACCTAATTTCCTTTCCAGCAAGCTTGGGACCCAGAAAATGCAAAACTCTTGAAAAATAAGGTCCTGCTCTTTGCTGCATTTGGGGCAATGTGGAACTCTGGGATAGAACTCAGGAAGTAGTCTCTAAGAAGCAGTGGCGACGCGTAGGAGGTACACACAGGTGCATGTGCACCCCCAGAGCGTGGCGGCGCACCCCCTACAAAAAGGCACCGCTGACACTCAGCGGCACCTGCGGGCAGTCACTGCTCATCACCCTGCAACTGACACTGCCAGCCGCGTCTGTGGGTGGTCGCCAACCCCTGGTTGGCACTCGCCACCGCCCCCACCCCCTGCTGCTGACTGTGCCAGCAGCGTCTGCAGGAGCTCCCCCACTTATCACTGCCATGCTCCTGCTGCTGCCACTGTGCCCCCCCCCCCCCCCCCAGCCACCAGGGGCACGCATCGTTCATGCTAAGAAGCACTTTACCATCCTCACATGTGGTTAGGCAGCTTCTGCAGAACAGTATAAAAAGAGGGTGGCACATGTCTCTTAAAAACTATTTGCAGGTTGCAGACTTCTTTTCATACACTGAAACCCTGCATTCGTCTCTGCTATATACACAGCAAACAGTAACCAGAGATTTTATGCCGAGTTCATCCCTCACTCGGGGTGGGGGGTAGGGAGGGCAGTTGGTAGGTCACATTATGTGTATAATCTAATCCAAAATAATATATACAGGTCATATTATTTTGGTAACTCTATCTCCTGATACTGAATATGGCCCTGATTATGACGATGGACATTCTTCTTTAGGTGAAATGTTTCTTGTTTCCTGAGAGAGTTTTTGGCAAAAATTAAAAAAATAAACCTTGGTCAGAAACAGACCCATTTCAAATGAAAAAGTGTAACCGGCTATCCTTATTAACACAAAAAAACTTCACTTAATGCATCATCTGAAGATCTGGCCATTGATAGAATTTACTGTCATTTAGAAGCAACAACTGCAGTGGACATATGCTGGCATACAACAACTGAAAATGATAATAATAATAAATTGATTTTTTTAAGTCAGAAACTCTTTGTGATGGATAAGATTTGAGATTTAGTCTTAGGATTCTCTTCCTAGAGCTTTTATATTTGATTGCATCAACCAGCCAAATTCACATATGGCAAAGCTGATGAGTCTACATTTTTACTCATAGCCCTGTCAGTTGTTTAGAATCCCAAAAGATTAATATTTTGCCAGCATTTCATGTCAGATCTGCAGTGAAAAATGTGTCGATCATTTCTTTTGCCAATGTTTGCTTTATAATAAGAGCTCATAGTTTCGTTACTAGAGTTAGTGGTTGGAAGGCAAAGTTAGAGACATATTCAGATAATCAAATAAGGCGTAATTTTTTCATAAAATCTACTTTACCATTGGAACAACTTGGATGTGGTGGATTTTCTGTCATGTGAAGCCTTTCAAGATTAGGGTACAGCACAAACAGAAGTCATGAGCTTGATGAAGATGTTGCTAGGATTTTCCTTTAGATAGCCAGATCTGGGCACTGACTGTTTTAATAGCAAAATGACTGATATTGCTAAACTTTTAGGTATAGAAGTAAAGACTCTGGTTCAGTTGAAAGGTGTATTTTTATAACCGGAGTAAACTCTTATTTTTCTATGCCATGAGTAGAGTGTAGAGTTCACTGGATTTGTTTGAAATAGTAAAGCTTTTAGGGGAAGAAAATATGTGAAATTTTTTATTTCTTTTGAGAAATTTGTTCCTTTTTCAGTCCATTCCAGTATTCATTATTTTTTAATGTCAGAAGAGACTATTATAACATGTAACAGGACTTCCTGAATATGACTTTTACAGGAGTGTCCTAAGAGATACCACCTTCTCATCTGTTATTTTTACGCATTATGTCTGGATTTATCTGTTTGTATTGCAGTAGATCCCAGAGGTTTAATCTGTCCCATTCTTTATCAATAGTTAATTCGTACCAGATTTAAAAGATCAGTCTTAGGGTTTATGTCACCGCCTAGTGCTGCAGTGTATATATACAGGTCTCTGTTGGACTTCATGGACTCTCTTCCCTTTCTTCTGGGTTTAGGAACCACTGCAAGACAGTGCCACTCCTGCCTGTTGTTTCTTTCTCTTTAGTGGGTAAAAAAATAAGCCTTTATTTTGCCATTTGCCTTTTGATATCACTGATGGTTTTTTATATTCTCCTGAGGTAAACAGGATAAAAGTACCAGTTGGAACATAAAAGCAACCAAACAACAAGTCTGATCCCCCAAGCAAAGATGGTGAGAGAGAGAAACTGCCTTTCTTCCCCCCCTCTTCTCCCCCCACCCCCTCCCCCCCCAAAAAAGAGAAAATGTATACAAGTAATCCAGCACCAGGGTCATTTCAGATCTTCAAAGAAACACATCTGGCCACACATACTTTTACATTTTTCCCCTCCTATGCATCCATCTAATTTTGTTTCTAGATTTATGGCATACTGTTCCTTGATTACCAGCGATCCTGGATTTTCCTAATTAAAAAAAAAAAAAAATCACAAATTCTCTGATTTTAAAAAATCATATGTTTTCTGATAAACACCCCCAAATCCATGATTAAAGTGAAAGGCCTCTCACTCTCCCCACCCCACAGCCCCCCTGCCCTGCTCATGCTCCTCATTCCCACTCCCCAGCCTCCTGACCCTCCTCGTGCCCCTCATTCTCCCACCACAGCCCCCCCTGCCCCCCCAGCCCTGCTAGAGGGGGCCCCCAGCTGCCAGGGCTATGGGGCCAGGGACCTGGGTCCACAACCCCTGTTCCCAGCAGGAGGTGGAGGCTGTTGCAGCGGAGCAGAGCCTGGCTCCCCACCCTGCTGCCTGCCTGCTGTGGGCTCAGGCTCCCACCCTGCTGCCCTCCACCAAGGCCTCCACAGCCCAGTGTGTGCAACCCGGTCCGGCAGGGCAGAGCAGGGCTGTATGGGGATTTCTTTGCCTCTGTGAGCTCTGTGCTGCCCTAGCGATGTATCCCCTGCTTACACAGCAACAGCAGGGGCAGCAGCACATGGTTGTGCCCCTCACTACTGCCACACGGGCAGGGGACACATTGCCAGGGCAGTGCAGAGCTAGCAGCAGGAAGGAGATCCCTGTGCAGCTCCACTGTTCCCTGCAGTGCTTGGTCGCACCTGCTGGGCTGTCGAAGCCCTAAGGGGAGGGCAGTGGGGCAGGCAGCCCATGCCTGCCCCTGCCCTGTGCACAGATCTGGTGGCCATAGGTCTCCCCTGCCCCCCAGGAGTGCACAGAATGGCGGGGAGCTAGACCTGCATCCTGGATGAGCCACCTGCAACCCAGTCCCACTTCCCATCAGGGCCCTGTGGCCACACATTGTGGTCCCGGGCCCCAAACCCCACACAGTCTGGCTGGACAGCAGCCTCAGCTCCACCAAATTTCCTCCCTATGGGTGCCTCAATCTTCACCCTCTCCAACTTACCTGCAAGAGCTGCTCTCTAGGCTGCCTGGTGGCCATGTGCATATACATTGCACATGGCACCCCCTGCCTGACAGCCCTCTTCCTGCTCCCCCAGGAAGCATGCGGGAGCATGGCAGCAGTAAGCGGGAGCTCCTGCAGCCACTGGTGGCACTGTTGGCAGTGGTGGGGGGGGGGGGCGGAAGCGTGAGTGCCCACAAATGTCCGCTGGTAATGGCAATCGTAGACCGCCCGCAGACACCGCCAACGGTATTAATGACAGGATGATGACCAGCGCCTACCTGCAGGCGCCGCTGACATTGTCGGCAGCACCTTTTTGCATATGTACCTGCGTGCACCCCCTACGTGTTGTCCCTGTGTTCACCATCACCCTGTGCTTGTGTACTGTCTGCTGTTGGTGAGTACCAAACTTTGTCTTGTAAAAGTGGTTGAAATGGGTCTGGGGGTCAGTACAGTCAGGGTCTTGGAACGTATCCCTATTTGTGACATTATAAAGTAGGTTGCCTTTATGCGAATTTGAGTTATGCGCCACTTTCCAGGAATGCATGTATAGCCTAAAGTGAAGGAAACCTGTACTTCATATGGGAAAGACTGTGCTGACAGGGTAGTCCAGTGTCAGAAGTTAGAGCTGGCATGAAGATCTTGTAAAAGGGAAGAGGATACCATGTCTGAAGAAAGTATTGGTTCATAACTCATTTGTTACAATCTGGTCCATTCTCAAGGACAAACATTTGTCCATGAGAACACTTTTTTTTTTTTTATGGCATCTCTGGCAGACATCAGAGAAGGGTAGAGCTCAGAGTCAGTCATCCAGTCAAGGAGCATGCCCTTAGCTGGATAGTTAACAGCACAGGATTTCTTCATATGGGTGGTTGAATTTCAGTAGCAGGGTTCCTAGGTCTCTTCTAGATCCTTGCCTTGCGTTTCAATGCCATATTGTCACTGTCTTTCCTGCTGTGATGTCTTTGTATTAAGCCGAGATCATTTTCTGAGGACTTCGTTATGTGTTGAGCAATCATGAAAAAAAATTGTATCTTGCTATGTAGGTACCTTAAAAATGCACCAAAAGTAAATAAACCCTAATGTTGTTATGTATTTTAATTCTTTTTTTTTTTTAATTTCACTGGGAAACGAACTACAAAGGGTAAAAAGTATGGCTTAATCGGAGCTGATATGTTAGGACAGAGTAATGTTTGAAATTCGAACCAACACAGCCAAACTTTCTTTCTTTCTTTCTTTCTTTCCGGGCTCAGTGATGAAGCACAGCAACCTGCACAATTTAACCTCTAAATCTGTGTGTAGTATCACTCAATGCGATTATCATTTCAACTGCAACTCTGCAATGTTTTTAAAGCTAAGGAAGTGGGAGGCACACACCGGAGCTTCTGTTAAACAAGAAAATATTGTAAAATGAGTTCTGTCTTTATGTAAGCTGGTACAAGTCCTACTGAAATATGAAAAAAAAAAGTTAAAAAAAAAGTCTGTCTTTCTGTCTCTGTCTTTTAGCAGACAGCTAGCAATTTAAATGAGTCAGGTTTATGGATGGCTGCAGAAACTGTCTTTATTCACACCCTGTATACATCCATCAGACACTCTGCAGCATTTTACTGCAGCAGCAGGGAACAGCTAATCAGAAACATCCCAGTGAAATGTTGTGATAAGAAAAGAGAGGAAGAGGCTGCACGTTTATGTAGTCTTTGGAAATGCATTGGGAAAGAAAGATTTGCTTGCAACTTTTGCAATTATATTACATGAATAACCTTCATCATGTGAGTAATAGGTGAATGTGGATACACTTGCATGTGTATGATTGGAAACAATAATGAGCTGCTTGGTATTTAATAGTGATATTAACTTTTTTTTTTTAAATTCAGGTTCTTGGTATGTAACAAAACAAGGCAAAAAGTGACTCTGTGCATCTATAAAAATACAGGTGGCAGCCTTGAGATTAAACTAGTTAATTGCCAGAGCAAGAAAAGTTTGTTCACATAGGAATGAGGAGAATGTCGGCTCTGTCATCTGTGAAAAGGTGGAAATGAAAGTTATAAAAGTAGTGTTGCCACCAGGCAGGTAGATTTAGACAATCAAGTCATACTGCTGCTACCTTTTATGGAATCGGTCAATTTGAAATGCATTAAATTTAAATTAAATTTTAAATAAATTAAATTGTCCAGCTGTGATTGCTGCCTTGTCCAGCAATTGCAGCTGGACAAGGCAGCTTTGCAAAATGAGTGGTAGGATCACAGCTGTGTGACACGGCTGTCAATATCCCATGGCAAACAAAACTCCGAGAATACAAAACAGCAGCAAGAATAGAGGGGAAAGTGGTTTAGAGATCCCTTTTCCATAACGAAAGGCAACTGACTGCTTAAATAAGAAGTTGTCTGTGGTTAAGGAGCAACTGTACTCCTAACAGAAGAATCCCTCATTGCTGGCAATACTCTGATCCACGTTTCACTGGAATGAATCGGCAGAGGATTATAATCTGTACAAAATGGGAATCCTAGAGCTTGAGTTGTATTGGATATACGCGTGGAACTGTGCTGGGATGCAAACATAAAACAAAAATGGGACTACAGTCTGAGCTCATTGGTAATAGAGCATTGAGTTACCCTTATAGGGTTACATGAATTGACTCAGCCTATACAGGATACATCCTTCAGTTTGAAGGAAACATTCAGAGAGCAAACAGAGCTGCTACAGGTTTAAATCTACAAGAAAAAATATATATATAACCTGGTTTGGGCTGGCATCAGGATCCAGCAGCCTGTGCTTTTAGAAATTAAAATATGAAAGAGTGTATTGTCTGGTATGTTGAAGGGTCTCAGTAACCAACGTGGATCAGAATACCAGCAACACTGTATTGCAAAGGGGATAAGAACAGAGAATATTAAAGTATCAGAACGGTGGAAAGGAAAGGCTGTGTGCATTGTTATCCTGAATAATAAATATAGCTGAAATTGGGGTGGTATTAATACATATTTGAAAATTCTTATGCAGGGAAACTAGGTCATCGAAATAGAAAAAGCTTGAAATAAGTGGTTAGGAAGCTTAAGACTTTGACTCTCAATGGGAGTGTCATGCTCAGCTCTCTGGCGCTTTTGAAAAGCCCACCTTTGTTGCTGTGTTACATAGAAGATGAGTGAGAGGGTGCTTTTGTGACATGCTGGTATTTACTTCTGTGCGGTACAAGTGCTTCATGAACCAGTGCTTTTCCAAATGCTCTGTTGCTGGTGCTCAACAGCAGAAGAAGGTCCCCAGACGGGATTTCTCTAAACATGGTAAAAAGGATTGAAACTCTTTTCAATACATCCAGAGTTAATCTCTTGGCTTAAATTCTGGTGTGATTTCCCCCAGTTCCACACAGTGTAAATCCAGTGACTCCAGTCTACTTGCTCCCAATTCATGTGGGCGTAGCCGAAAACAGATTGGTTAATGGTGTGTATAAAGCAAACCGACAGAAACAGGTAATTAAAGATCAAGGACGTATGGAAGACGGAAGGACTAAAGAGAATCCATCAAATGGCTCAGAAGAGATGACAGAATTTGTTTTCCTAAAATTAGCTGAATAAATGCTTAAGCTAATAATTGTGGATGTATTGCAGGTATAAAAATCAATGTGGAAAGGAAAGGAATTTAACAAGCAAGTAAGAATAGAACATTCAGTAGGTGCAGTTGGATGTATAGTCATAAGGCTGAGAAGGAAGACTTGGAGTAAGGTGAAGAGGTATAAGAAATGTTTGCAGACTGGAGCAAAAAGCAGAAGAATAGACATGAAAAAACCAGTTGCTAAGATCGCCAGTAAACAGATTCTGTTGCTGGAATCATCATTTGCAGAGGAATCTTTATGATGTTCATAAAACAGAGCTACTGAATCTTGCAGAGAGAGAGAAAAGATATACAGGTAATTGTCTAGTTCTCTGTACTGTTAAAACAAACCTTCAGGAAAAAAACCCCCACTAAATTCAGAGAAACACTCAGAAAATGTTAAAGGTCTTACAATCTAGAGTCATGAAGACTTACGAATAATGGCTTGGCCTCCCCTCATCGTTGCAAGGTACTAAGTTTGAGATATTTTAATGATTTTCTGAGAAGGAAAAGTTTGGCTAACCATGCAGAACTTTGTGCTGCGAGCTTTGGGCTACCAGGTGGACGCAATTTTAAGAGATGAACAGCTGCATTTGGAAGATTTTGTTTGGGATACCTAGACCAGGAAACTGTATCAGCAAACTGAATCTGGCATGGATACAGCTTGTACTCATTTGCCATTAGTTAGTATTTTGACTGGCATAGCTTATTCCAGTTTCCCCTACTTACCAACAACAGTATGTATACGTTAGCTTATATGGCTATGTCTACCTTGGGGGCTTCTTTTAGCAGAGCTACATCAATCGGGGATCATATTTTGTCACTGCTATACCAGGAACAGCACAAGCATTATAGTAGATACCAAAGGAAATGAGATGAATTGACTAGGAAAGTATAGGGATACTACCAGAAATCACTGCAAGGTTGCGTAGTAAGCCAGTAGAGTGAGCATGGATGCCTGGATTTGTTTATTCAGTCTGCTAGAGTAGTGGCTGATTCAGAAGCAAACTTTTTGACAACTGCAGTAGAGCTTTTCCTGACTCCTTAGCTCAACATTACATGGGCTTTTGGAGCAGAGAATTTCCTGTATTTTCTGAGGAAGTGGCAGTTCTGGGCAGGGCACCATTGCAGGTATTTAGAGGGATGCACATAGACATGATGGCTAGGGACAGAAGTTACACACAAACCGGTTTAAGTGATCAGAAACTGGTTTAAACCTGCTCAATTTAAATCGGAGTCCCCCAGCATGCTTTGCAGCCCTAGGCTGGGCTGTGCTGTCTGCTCCAGAGAACAGGGCTGGCCCCACACCTCCTGCTTCCTAGCTGGAGCAATGAGGGCTGGCTCACTGGCCTCACTAGCTGGCTCAGTGCCCCCCCAGGCAAACCCCGGCTGGGGTCTGGGGCCAGGGAGAGGGGTTAAACTCACCTTCTCCTGAGTACAGAGCTGCCCTGTCCTGCTGGATTACTCACTGCTGGCTGTGATTGTGGACTACAAATCCCAGAGGCACCTGGAAGCAGGATGAGGAAGTGATGAGCAGCCCTGCAGTGTCCTGCTGGTGTGATTGTGGACTGAAAATCCTAGAGACCTGAGGGGCAGCAGGAAGAGGAAGTGAACACACAGCCCATGCTGGCTACATGCCAGAGAGCCAGGCTCTAGTGCCCTCCAGCTTCTGGCTTGAACTACTGCAGGCATGTGGCTGCATTTTCTGCCTGAATTAAGTGTGTGTCTCTTCATTTGCTTATTGGTTCAATCTTTGCAGCTTAAACTAACATGCAAAAGCTTGAATCAGCCTCAGGCTTTTCGACTCTCTACTTAGCCAATAGGCACACCTACCTGCCAGTCAGCTACCTGCAGTAGGGCTGGAGGGGCCATAGAGAAAGAAAAATGTTACCAAATTGTGAACTACCAGGACCTCATCTTTTAGCTAGAGTCAGCAAGGGAGAGTGAAGAGAAGCCACAGACTACAGTATACATTAGGGATTAGTAGAGGTAGATGGCATGGGTGGATCAAAGTATTTCAGTCATTTCAATAGGATGAATCAAAACACTCCAGGAAAGCGACTGTAGCTTGACACAGCAGCACTGAGAGGAGTGAAGAGATGACTTTTACCATTAAACATCAACCCCAATAGGGTGGACTGCACCTGAGGAAACCTGGGGCCAGCTGACTCCAAGCCACAGCATTAACTTTGTTCTGTTCTCGGAGAAAAACTTTTATAAGGGGCCCCACACCCTGATGCGCATAACTGGGTATGTTTATGCTTAGTGAACATATCCACAGCACATCACCTTCAACTACCCAGTTAGGCCTTGTATACAAAATACTGTTATAGCTATACTAGCACACCCACCTTTGGTACTTATACTGCTATGCCATCAAAACTTTCTAGGGAAGGCCAGACTTCGCCCTAACATTTGGCTGCCTATAAATTCTGTACCTTACCATAGAGCTCTCCATGCTGCTGTTTTGTGTGAAGAGTTTTTTTGTTTTTTTTTTTCTGGCTCATCAACATGTAACCCAAGACATGCTGGAGTTTTGATTTTTATCTTGAACATCTTTTTAAATATTGCTTCCTCAAAAAGGCAGCAAGTGCCAGATCAGCCCCAGCCAGTGGAATCAGTCTGGGTAGGATCAGAGCCATACTTTGATTCCTGAGTACATGCCAAATAACAATCATAATAAAGACATGTGAAATGTTAATGTCACCTGATTTTAGAAAGCTTGTATCTTCAGAGCAGTTGGATGTTTTCAAATGCAGACTACTAAACTCTCCAGAACCACAGGAGCACAGCAATTTTCAAGACAATGTGAGTAAGCATGTGAATGTTATGGCACTTAGGAAAATAGTCCATTAAAGCATAAACTACAACATTACCTGTAGAGTTGCTGCCACATTAAAATAGGGGATTTTAGAGAAATAGCATCTAGGATGAGACCACAAAGTGACTTTCAGTTTCAGCAGAAGCTGCATGGTGGCCTGCATAGGTAAAAGCTAGGGCAAAACTACACTGACCTTACTCACTTTTCTTGATCTCAGTTGATGTACAATTTTGAACTTGGAACCAGGGCATTCTCTTTATTCAATTTAGCTGTAATAATACAGATTCATTTAATGCGAAGTCATGGTGTAGAAATTTGATTCAATTTGTTATGGTTCTAAAAGATATTGATGTACGTTGACCAAGGATGGGAAGGTCTACAAGGAGTCAGCTTTTTCCTGTAATAGTTTTCCTGTTAGAGTTTCCTGTAATGGTTGGAGTAGTGGGTATAGTTCATAAATGCCATAGTCACAGACTTTACCATCCCCTCTGCATAGAAGCAATACTAACTAGATGTGTGGCAACTGTGATTCAAAATCCTACACAGCTGGAAGAGTGGTGGGGTTAGAAGGTCCTTATTTCTTCCTGTGGTACATTGCAGGCCTAGTTTTTTTTGTTTCTGGGGGGGAGGTTTGGGGGGGGGGGGAAGAGGGTGAGATCTTTGTGGCTGTTAGAGGCAGAGTGCCAAGTAGACCTTCTTGGCCTGTTTGGAAAAATAGTTGCCTGGACTTAAAGGCCCAGGCAGCTTCCTTCAGACCTTTGTCTCTAAGAATGGAAATTGAGAACTAACTTGAAAACATCGTATAAAACTTTCTCTGCTGAAGGAATTTTGTAGGTATGGGGTTAGTTCCAGCGCCACTTGTGGAAGCAGTCAAGGTACCTTTGGTTGCAAATTGGTTTTCTCTTAGGCTGTATTGTAACAGCAAATAGCTGAGATGAGTTTATCTTGTATTCCCTGAAGTTTTGCTGCGCGGCCCTGATTATTTCTGGACCTGCTTCTCAATGTATAGAGTCGATGCAGTCTCTGTAATGCAGCATCCTGTCCTTTCATTAGAGTTCCTGTGATTGTGATACAGTGCACTGGATGTTGTTTTTCATCACTGACAGTCAGTTTATTCTCTCTTATTTAACTCTCCACAGTAGATCTTACTAAGATATAACTGTGAAGGTAACAGCAGCTTTGCCACCTGATATGGGATCATTTTAAATTGTGTGAAACCCATTTCTTCATTTTTATTTGTTGTCTTGCTATCTAGAGAGCTGAGTGTCCATCTGTTGTGCCCATAACTGAAGAACCAAAAATATTGAAATAAGTGGTGAGGAAGGGTGGGACTGATTGGAACAGTAGCACTGAATTTGTAATATGCAGCATTCAGTGTGTACTGAGCTTTGCAATATCCACAGCAGTAGTGGATCTTTCTCTGCTTTTTTTCAGTCGTGCCACTCTAGTGAAGTGAGGAAAGCAAATTAAAAAAAAAACAAAAAACAAAAACAAAAACCAATAACACAAGTCTGAACTTGCTTCTCCTACAGTCAAATGCAGTCGTTTCCAATGGGAACAGGTGATGGGCATCAGAAAAATCCCTGTATTATAGGACAGGGAAGTAGTAGTCATCTAATCCACCCCTGGTGGTAGGGCAAGACTCAGTAAATCTAGATTATCCTGACAGACGTTGGCATAACCTTGTCTGCAAAACCTTCAGGGATGGGGAGTCTTCTCTAGGAAGCTTGCTCTGCTGCTCAATTATTATAGAAAAACAATTATTTTTTTTTATATTTAGACTAAATATCCCTCACTGAAGATTAACCCATCATATGATGGTGTGGACATGGAGGAAACAAAAGTGATCACCATCTCTTTTTTAACAGCCTTTACATATTTGAAGGCTATTATTAGGCTTGCCCATCAATCTTCTCTTCTCCAGACAAAACAAGCCTTCCATATAATTCCTTCAGCCCTTTGTCATAGGTCACATTTTCCAAACCTCTTCTCATTCTTATTGTATCCCTCTAGACTTTCTCCAATTTGTCTCGGCCCTTCTTAAAATGGTGTGTCCATACCTGGACACAGCATTCCAGCTGAAACCTCATCAGAGCCAAGTTCTGATGCAGTGTAATTCCCTCCCATGCCTTACATACTACACTTCTGTCCTATTCCTAAGAGTCTACTTTTTGGGCCTTACAACCAGTGATTGAGAAAATAGCAGCTGGTTGTGAAACTAAAGAGAAGGGAATGCATGCAAACTTATAATAGAGCTTTTCACTGGGCAAGTTTGACTTGAGCTTGGCATTTTTCTCATGTAATTACAGGATGTTGCTGATTGAGATGATGATATTGTCTTGTTCCCTTAACACTTGAATTTCACGTATATTGTCGTAGTTCATCCTCTGGATTAAAAAAACAAAACAAAACATGTCAATGCTATTTAAAATAGTCTAGCTACTTTTGTTTAGTTCTGTTTAGTCAGAGCTCCCTTGCATAGGCGACTGGTAGCAGGTGCACAGGGGTGCATGCCCCCCCCCCCACCCCGATGGCCGACACTGACGCTGTTGACACAGCTGGTGCCCCTTGACAGGGTCGCCGCCATCGGCGGCTTCTGCAGGTACCCCTCCAGATTCAGGAGACACCAGTCACTCATGCTCCCTTGCACAGTGGCAGAAGCCACTGCAAGGAATCTTACTTATTTTATCTGATTTTGGATTTGGTTCCCAATGAGAGTGGAAAGGAGAGAGTCTAAGGCTGCCTATATGCATGTTTGGAGATAGTTGGGGGGGGGGGGGAGGGGGGTTAATTAGAGCTGTTCCCAGGTAGCTGCTCTAAGCAAAATGCTGCAGCATCACATGTATTAAGCTCCTGCATGTTTAAAAATGGCTGCAGGATGCCTTAAACTTCATTCAGTGAAGTTTAGCTAAATCACCCCATAACATTTTTAAAATGCGTGGGGGCTTAATACATGGCTGCGGCAACACTGCACTGTTCTAATCTGAACGCCAGCGAGCACATATGTAAGCAGCCTAAAAGATTAGCATTAAATCTGAATTCAGAAGATACCTATTCCAAATCTCTAGCATATACATGAAGAAACTGAGTAAATGATTAACATATATGCATCTTTAAAACAAACACCCCTTCTGATTTCATGCTGCAACTGTAGTGAATGGTCTATGAAATGAAAGAAATTAAAAGCAAAGCTAAGCATTTTTCCAAATAGTGCAAAAAGATAGGGACCACTTGCTGTCTGTTTTTCAATGAGTTAGATACTCATGCATGTAGACATTGCAGTTGCATGTATTGAGATCATTCCCTTCCTTTGCATTGCCAATAGTGACGTGACATTTTGGTAGATATCCTGGACTTCATTTGTTAAAATAGTTTTCCAGAGAATCCTATTTTTTCTTCCTCTTCTTGGTCCTAGCCTAGCCTTTGCATGACATACAACCCAAAATAGAAAGCTGACTTTCAGAATGAAGGAAGGGTAATTTGGTGGTCTGTCCCAGTTATTTCAATAGGACATGGCTGCTTAAGTCTGCTTTTTGCCTTTACAAAGTTCTCTCCAACAGGCTGTATCCACTTGCACTTAGCAGCAGTCTTTCCTATATACTTTTCTTATTCTTGGTTGTTACTTGGGAGAAGAATTTGCTATTTATGCTATTTTGGTTTTGTAACGTACATGCCACAGATACAAAATATGAGTTAGCGCTTGATTGTGCAAGGGCATTGGTATGGGGTACACACACATTCACCTTTCAGAGTAGATGTGAAACTCAGGATGGCCTTACTCCTCAAGTTCTTTTGGCTCTTCTCATGATTAATATCTCTTGATTGATGAAAGTTAGATGTGTAGAGATGCCTTCCAGGATCTACCTGTCTCTCTGAGAAATGACTGCTCCAGATATAATCCCAAGGCTGGGTCTGGTGTAAAAGAGAGGAATTTGAAAACTGAGAACCATGCTCTTCTGTCTGTTCTTCCTCTGATGCTACTGCCTGCCTTGCTGCTGCTGTCTTACTCACCATACTGCTTCTCCTTCACTTTCTTTTCCAACTGCTTTGGATACATTCAAATGCCAGTACCCAACAGCTGGTCCCCTAAGTCTGCACTACAACCCCATCCAGAGTGCTAGCCCCACGATCCTAACAGCCTCTCTTAATGAGCTGGTATTTTGATAGGATTGCTCCTAGGTGCTTGGGCGTGAAGAAGAAGAAGATGGTTCCATTTTTTTTTTTTCTCTACGTCCTCACGATCTGTTCTCTTCAGTGGCATCTACCCACACATCTGGTTGTGTAAATCAAATATCTGTAGCCCAGTGCTTCCACTGATGCATGCAGTGCAGGTTTTGAGCCAAAGGCCATTATTGATCCATTATCATTAGACCAGAACTCCAAAAATTTTATTTACATTTTTTAAACCATAAAATCATAGAAAATTAGGTTTGGAAGGGACCTCAGGAGGTCATCTAGTCCAACCCCCTGCTCAAAGCAGGACCAGCCCCAACTAGATCGTTTCAGCCGGGGCCTTCTCAAGCCGGGTCTTAAAAACCTCCAAGGATGGAGATTCTACCACCTCTCTAGGAAACCTGTTCCAGTGCTTCACCACCCTCCTAGTGAGAGAGTTTCTCCTAATATCCAAACTGAACTTCCCTTGCTGCAACTTGAGCCCATTGCTCCTTGTTCTGTCATCTGTCACTGCTGAGAACAGTCCAGCCCCATCCTCTTTGGAACCACCCTTCTGGTAGTTAAAGGCTGCTATTAAATTCCCCTCCCTCACCCCCAGTCTTCCCTTCTGCTGCCTAATTAAGCCCAGTTTCCATACCCTCTCCTCTTCTACTAATGCAGCCCAGGATGCCATTCGCCTTCTTGGCAACAAAGGCACACTGCTGACTCATATCCATCTTATTGTCCATTGTCAATCTCAGGTCCTTTTCTGCAGAGCGGCTGCTTAATCAGTTGGTCCCAAGCCTGTACTGGTGCATGGGATTGTTCTGTCCTAAGTGCAGGACTGTGCACTTGTCCTTGTTGAGCCATATGAGATTTCTTTTTGTCCAGTCCTCTAATTTGTCTAGGTCACTCTGGGCAGATCTACACGTGCTCCTAGAGTGCCGTTCTTACTGTGCTGCCATTTAGTACTTCCTTCCAGAAGTGCTAAATGGTAGTGCAGTTACAGCTCATACTGTGCCATGCCAGTGGCATTCAGTTATTTTTAGCCCCCATGTCGCCATAGCAGTGCACTATAATGAGGGAGCACATTGCTAGGGTGACGTAGCAGTGGCAGCATGGTTTTTGCACCGTAGCACATTGCTACGGTGACGTAGTGTCACATGTAGATGTGCCCTTTAAAAATCCTAATCCTACCCTCCAGCATATCTAGTACTCCCCTTAGCTTGGTGTCATCCATGAACTTGCTGAGGGTGCACTCCAGCCCATCTTCCAGATTGTTAATGAGGATATTGAACAACACTGGCCTCAGGACAGACCCCTGGGGCACATCACTTGATACCAGCTGCCAACCAGACATAGAGCCCTTGATCACTACCCATTGAGCCCAACAATCCAGCCACCTTTCTATCTACCTTACAGTGGATCCCTTTCAGGGTTGTAACATGAAATGCATGTCAGCCTTCAGTCTCTTGTTCTAAGGGTAAAACTTCCTCTTAAGCATCTCCTGTAAGTCTTTGGCAACCCTAGTGCTTGAGAGAGGCCAACTATAAATTACTAAATACACACAGGTCTGAACAAATTGGGAGATTAAAGAGACCGTACCATAAGGAGTATTTGTCTTCTCCTCATGGTAATGTTTAAATTCTCCAGTCTATTAGCATTAGGCCAAATTTGTCTCTATTGATTTCATGTTACAGTTTTCTTTGCTGCTATTTGTTAGAAGACACAGTAATAAAAATGAGACCACTTCTCTCAAAATAGTTTCCTGGTTCATAATGCCTTTGACTGGGCTGACTAACTACCTGACAGCAAGCCCTGTCAAAATATGCAGTTGGTGGTTTGACAATATTCATAACAGCTTCTGCCTTGTGCTGCTGTGTTGATTATAGTGCTGTTTTGCGTATCATTGTTAGCTTATGTTTTATAATAAATGCAATACATTTTCAAAGTGTTTCATGCAGACTGGGATAACACAAAGAATATGAATCACATTAATCTCTAATAGCTCAGCGAACTAATGTGAATACTAAAGTGAAATGTTTTAATCAACATTTTAAAGTCCTTGAACCTCATAGCCAATAAGATCTAATTTAGAGGAATGGACCACTATTCTCACTCAAGCTGAAAGTTGCTTGATATGACTTTTGTCAGGCCCTTGTACAGGAGTTGCACACATTTACCTGCATCTTACTGCTGTCTAGCTCTCCAAAAATATTGAATGCATGTGAGGCAGCAACTTTGCATCGATTGTGGAGATGAAGGTTTGTGCTTTGGGGGATTTGTGATATCACAACTCTTGGAAATGTACTTTCCTAATTTGGGGTTTTATTAGCTGTTAAAGCTGTTCAGTGAGATGTACAAATGGGTATTTTGGATTTAATGTAGAAAAATATTAACTGCAGTACTAAAGCCTCTGCCCTAATCCCCATGTGTTATAGTAATGATTCCATAGTGCCAGGGAACTTAGTATTTTATAGCTAGTCATGTTTGTAATGTCCTAACTTTAAAAGACCATTATTTGTCAAGATATTTTAAAACTACATTCTCAGTGTTCTCTGAAACTCTCAACTAGGATAACTGAAAGTCAGGGTGACCACCAGAAGAGCCCCAGCAATATTTTTCCCCTAAATTTTTTTTAAATATGTTCAATAAAGAGAAGCCTGAACCCAGACTCCTAAAATTTTCAAAAACTTATTAAGATCCTGATTTGAAAGTTTCATGCTGTTCTTTTCAATTAAAGGTCTCAAGATGGCAGTCCTGACTAAGAGACTCTTTTATGCTACTGATTTACTTGGAAACATTTATTGCTTGAGATGGGCATGGACAAACTGCAGGCTATAGGTTCACTGCATGCAAATTCTCATTCCCATACACATTTATAATACACTAAATACTGAAGACTGATGTTTGCTAAATGAAGTAAGGACATAAGGAAGCAAAGATGCATGGAACTGTAGAAGTGGCATACAGCTACATCAACTGCAAGGCCTTTACCCCTAAAATTTGCCCAGGGCTGTCCAAGGTTGAGAGCCATGGCTGCAAAGTGGCATTCTTTCTGATAAGTGGAGTTTGTCTTGGATCAGAGGAGAAGCATCAGATGTCACTTTGGCAGTCACCCTCTCTGTGCAGAAGTGAGTGCTGGAGGTATAAGATTGGTCTCTGGTCAGCCAGAAGCTGCCCTATTGCTGAGAGATGAAGACTCAAGATGTTTCCAGGGAGCCAAAAAGTGAAGTTTAATGTTGCACCTCAGGAGGACAGAGCCACTCAGTATGCTACATTGCTAGTATTATGGCTCCTCTTCTCTCCTTTCTGGTTATGTCATTGCACATTACTTTTTCTTTTCTTTTTCTAATTTGTAAGGGTGTATTGGGATTGTAAGAAGGGAGTTAACCTAAGAGTCATGTTTTAGGGAAACAGAATAAAGAAGAGAACATTAGATAGAGAAGGAAGTAATTATAATGCGTGTAGTTGCTGCAGTTTTAGTGGCCCTACCGAATCTTATTCATGGTAATAGCAATGTTTTATGTAATCTTCCAACGTATTCCTGGTATCTTGACTTAATCATCCAATATTTTGAAGGTACAGTAACTACTTAAAACATATGTGTCCCCTACTTTTAAAGGGCTATCTATAAAGATATGAAAATGAGCTATTCCACATTTATGCTATTTTTCATTTGTTAAAATTAAATAACTAGGTCTTAACAGAACCTTAGTAGAAGGTCATACCCCAATCAGAATTCGAATCTTTCCTTCCGACTCAGTAGGACTTTCATGACCTTTGGTGATTTCTAGATGACATTAACTATCATGCTGTTGGTTTTTATTCTTTGTAAACATGTTTTCTGGTTTGTTTTTGACACATTTCATGATTAAATCCCTTTTAACACGGAGCAACTGTTATGTCTAGAGATCAGAAGCAAATTTCTGTTTGCAACAGAGCTATTCAGAACCATCTCGGAAAGGACTGGAAGTTGACTATTCTCTTGAGTCATGGCTGCTTGGTTAGAAAGGTTCTGAGATGGTTAAATAATTTTTTATTACATCTGACTTTTTTGTGTCATTCCCATCCCAGCTCATCCTGTGCTATACCATGTATTGACATTTTATTGTTGAAGCATAAAGGCCCATGATCTGGAAAGTTCAAGAGTGCATTACATTTCCCTACAGCAGGCTCCTTCAGATGTTTGTCCTTGATCCAAGAAAGTATGTCAGTTAAAGAAGAAGGAAGAAAGGTTAGGTAGTTTTTCTTTCAATCTGGACAGATTTCAATTCTGGGCAGATTTAAACTCTTGGGCTAGGGACAGAAATTATATATAAACTGGTATAAGTGATTGAAAACCAGTCTAAACCTGTAACAAAACAGAAGTTTAGTGGACCACAGACCAGTTTCAAAAGGGAGGAACCAAGTTTAAGATAGGCTCAAAGGACGTCGTATCAAATTTAATCAGTTTAGGTTAGACTGGTCTATCAAACTTCCGTCCCAAATCCGGTAGCAAATCACCTTAGTCTGGCATTCTAGGCACCCTTCACAGGGTGGTGTGCTAGCTTCGGCCAGCGCTTATCTTCTGGGCCAGCCCCACCTCTGGGCTGTCATAGACATCTCCTGCCTGTGTGGCTGGGGCTGGGGGGAACAGAGCCCCCCACCACACAGCCCAGCTCCAAGCCAGTATGGGGGGTGGCCACATGGGGTGGGGGGGAGCTTCCCCCCCTTTTATGATGTGCTCCTGTCTCTGCCACCTGGTACAAGCCCCTCCCCCCCCCCCCCCCCAAGGGCTGCCTGGTGTATTTTGCCAGCTACTGCTGGTGCTGAGCTCTGGTGGGATGTGCCCGACAGCCCGGAAGGGGAGAGGGACTTGAGCCAGGTGGCAGGGATGGGAGCACTTCAGAGAAGGAAGGATGAGGCCCTGCCACTCAGTGTGGATCTCCTGAGCTGTCTAGCATGTCTTGGTGGAGCCCAGCACCAACAGCAGCTACCAGGACGTGCTGGGCAGCCCAAGGGGCTTGTGCCAGGTGGCAGACCCTGATCCTCTATAGAGCTCTTTCATCCTCGCTGCCCAATGCAAGGCCCCTGGGCTGCCCATTAATTCCTGCTGGCTATGGCTGGTGTCAGGCTCTGGTGGGATGTGCCAGGTGGGGGCTTGTGCCAGGTGGTGGGGCCTGATCCTTCCTTCAGTGGAGTGTGCTGCCCCATGCAGGCCTCCCAGGCTGCCCAGCGTGTCTTGCTGGCTGCCACTGTGCTGGGCCCCAGTAAAATGTGCTGGGCAGCCCAGGAGGCCACGCCAGGTGGTGGGGCTTGTTCCTTCCCTCTATGAAGCATTCCTATCTCTGCTGCCTGGTGCAGGCCACCAGGAGCATTCTGCCAGAGCCTGGCACCAGCAGCAGCTGGCAAGATGTACTGGGCAGCCCGAGGGGTTTGCACTGGGCGGCAGGGACGGGAGCACATCATAAAAGGGGAGGAAGGACTTGGCCCCTCAGAGCCTGGTCGCTCCTTCATTTTTATAGTGCTGGGCCACCCCTGACTGGTTGTCAGGCACATGCCTTCAGGCCCCTGCTGTTGCTGCAGGCCCTCCCCCATGCCCAGCCCTTGTCTTTGGGTGGCATTCCTGGGGGTTCACTGCTGTACATTTGGCAGCCTGGCCAGTGGTGGCAGGCAGGGCATGCTATGGTAGCCCCCTCTGGGATTTGCCTGGGTGTGGGGGTTGGGGGGGGGGTGTGGCTGGCAATCAGACAGGGGTGGCCCCCACTCATCTGCCCTCTACAGTCTTTGACATGCTGGGGGGCATGTGAGGGCACCCCCCTCCCAGCTTCTGGCCTCAGCCACTGCAGGTATTTGTATGCCTTCTGCCACTGGAGATGAATGTGAGTTCCCTTTGCTCATGATAAAGTCTACACAGCTTGGAGAAACCTTCATACATTGGATTGATTCTGCCTTGGGCTTTTTCACTGTCTGTACTTGGCCTTTGAAGCTTTGTTACCATTAGTAGATACGTGAAAGCTCAGTGTAGTGCAGGGGTTGTGTACTTGTATACATTTCATTCTAGCTTAGTCCAACCGAGCAGCTTTGAACAGAAACTACTGGTTGATTGTGTTTTTTCATATTGACTATTGGTCCTGCAAAGTATGTTGGGTCAATCTCTTTATCTACATATCTAATAGTTTAACTGGTGCAGTTAGCATCAGACTTATGCAGAGGCACAATGGATCCATGACTAAGAGCCCCGGCATTCACGGTTTCAAATATTCGCGAAAGTCAAACCCGCATTTTAAATACACTTTATACACTTACAGGAACTCCTCAGGAGCTTTGTGCTTCCTGCTGCCAGGCTCCCACCACTGCCACACCTTCCCCCCCCCCCCGGCCAGGGGCACTGCAAATACAGATTGTGCTAATTAAACTATGAGCTAGTCCAGAGCTGTCCAACATCTGGGCAGCTAAGAGCCACATGCCATGCAGCCCAAAGACCCCAGGTCCACATGCCACATGGGTGTCGCCACCACCCTGGCTGCCCTGTTACACACACACACACACACACACACACACACACACACACACACACACACACACACACACACACACACACACACACACACACACACACACACACACACACACACACACAGAGAGTCTGGCTTACCCTCCTCCTAGCTGTTTGGGCAGCTTCCCTTCCCCCCCCCCAGTCAATCTGGCTCCCCTTGGCTGGGAGATGGGGTGAGTCAAGCTTTCTGTGCTATAGTTGCCCATGCTGCTCATGGAGGCACTGGGAAGCCTGGCTCCCTCCACTCCCTGCATGGTGCATGCAGCTGGGCAGGGGAGGAGGGGAGGGCAGAGGAGGGGCTCAGCTGTTCAGTGCTCTTTCTGTTCTGCATTTTGTACCAGCAGCTCTGTAGCACAGGCAGCCCAGCTCCCCCTGCATAGACAGAACGGGGTTGCTGTATGCCTCTCTGGAAGAAGGTGGAACCCAGAAAGCCTGGCATCCCTTCCACCACACTGTTGCATGCACAGCCTGACAACACCCCCTGCTTCCCTTCCCAGCTATACACACAACTTACCTGCAGTGTGGGCAGGCTCCTTTTTTCCCACATGTGCAGCTCAGGCTGTTCAGCCTCCTCTGACTAGGGCATCAGGAGCAAATGGGAGGGGGAATGGCAGACAGGCAGGAGCCCACAGGCTATATGCTAACCCTTCAGCGACTGCATGCAGCCCGCAGTCTGCCACTTGGACAGCCCTGACTAGTTCATTGCATATGCAAGTGGAACTGTAGCCTGATTTATCCAGCTTAAAAGGTTGAGCATTGAGCTAAATTTGCCTTTGTGCAGTATAGTATGGAGCTCTCAAGGAGAACAAATTATGCTAAAATTGGGCAGTCAGATTCAGCCTTGTGCTAAAATAAAATAGAATCAATCCTTATGGAAATTTTGTACTGTGCACACAGCCTTAGCATTTAATTCCCACTGGGGCCATTATTATAGTTTAGGAATCCATTCCCTGAACCAGAATATTGTTTTTTTGGCCTTTTTATCTTATTTTATTTCCTTCTTTATTGATTATTTGACCTGCATCTTTTCAAACACTATTCCAACAAAAAATGTTTATCTTCGAAATATAATCGCCTTGCATAGATGGCAGGTAGCAATTTTTTATGGGCTATTAACTTTTTGTCATTTGTTGCTAGTCTTCCCATACTGATAGACACAAGCAACATGGTTCTTAGTAATTTTCCACATTGAATGTTTAGATAGATATCTATATATACATGCATAGCTATATTAATAAAGCCCAAAAATATCATCCTGTGGTTTCAGTGGGGTTACACACGCACGTGGGCACACACTTAAAACCCCTAAGTCTTTTCTTCTATAAAGCCATGCAGAGCATAAAGTGAACTAAAGGTGGCAGTTGTTTTTAATATCCGGTGGGACCAAGCCCTAGTGTAAGAACCTTTCAGCTTTCAAGAAGAACAGAAGAACTCCGGTAATGCCATTTGGCTTTCATATCTCCAACATCATTGATACATTGTGCCAGCCTATGTTCACCCTATTTCTTTACACTGTTGTGCTATTAGTTGTTCCCTTTAGATTGATATCGTTATAAGCTCTTCTAAAAACTGAGACACTGAGTGCATGTCAGAGATGTGTAGTGTTTTGATTTCTCTTTGACAATGTATTCTACTGAAAAGTAAATCTAGGCACTCCATTTCCATTACCTCATGATTTGTGGTGTTCTGGGGCATCCAACACAGGAGCTGTGTAGCGAGAAGTATCACAGCATTTGAACGTCATTATGCACCGTCCTTGGATGAGCTCCTGTCAATAACTTGCAGAGCTGCCTCATTTCAGAAAAATATCTCATCATGTGGCTACTGCTTTCCTAATCAGATGGAAACCGTGTTAGTAGTGGCACTTTTGCAGGCATTTCTTCTTCCACTGCTATGCCCTCCACTCCCGTAGAGACTGTGACTAATTTGTGCTGTTTGCCTTCACCCAGCAATTCTCAGTAAAGCTGAAGGTCTAAGGTATCTATGCAGAAATGGTAGAAGGTCATAGATGATCTTGTCAGACTACTTTGGTTTGAATCTAGCTGGGGCTGAAAGTGTTAAAGGAGGTTTTTCCAATCCAAGTAAATGCATATGGAAAATTTAGAATTTCTTACAGAAGATGAAATAGATTGTGTATTAATGGGCTAGAGATGGACATTACACACAAACCAGTTTAAGTGATGAAGAACTGGTTTAAACCTGTAACAGAACAGACATTCAGTGTGCTTAAACCAGTTTGAAAATGGCTGAAACCAGTTTGAGATAAAGCTGGTTGAATGTAGTATAGGGCTTAACTGATTTGGGTCGAACTGGTTTATGCAAAGTCTGCCCCAGAACCCTTCCTGGTTTAAGTTAAACCAGAGTCCCCCAGCATCCCAGCTGCTTTGCAGCCCTGGGTAGGGCTGTCTGGTCCAGAGCAGGGATGGCTCTGCCCCTCCGCTCCCTGGCTGAAGCTCCAGGGGAGAAGGCAGATACAGCAACATCTGCCTGGCTTCCCCCTGCCCCCCCCCCCCCCTCCTCACCACTCCCTGCTCAAGCATGGTTTCCCCCCTCTCCCACAGAACAGACATAGCCAGCATGTGGTATGGTAGCGAATGCTGAGAGGTGTCTGTGTAAGGCAGACAGGACAGTGTCCGTTTAAGGATTTTTGGAGCTAATCAGCTCAGCTGGTAATGTCCCTCCATTCTTTCCTTGGAAAAAGCTGTTTAAGAAAAGCCTGAACTAATGAAAGAGGTTTTTGTTTTGTTTTGATGGGTGCTAAATGCTATCAACTCCCTGCTGTGCAACTAAATGCTGTTATCAGCTCCCTTCTGGCTCTCTTACTGGTCAGGAGCAGCGAGGGGGGGGAGGGGACCCCTCCCTAATCAGAGCATCCTGCTGGGGCCTGGCCATGTTCCCCTCAGCTCAGAATTGTAGAAGGGAAGGGAGGGCTGCTTTAGCACCCCCCAGCTTCTAACCTGAGCCACTGCAGGCATGTGCCTCCATTTCTTCAGTCCAGAGGGGATGTTTGTACAGTTGCAAACTGGTTCGGCCTAGCCAGGTTAGACTAACCTGCAAAGATTGAATCAATTCAGGCTGAGGCTTTTTGAATGTCTGTCCCTAGCCATGGTGGCTTCCCTTAACTGAACCTATCATTTTGTGTGTATTATTATGCTGCCACAGAGGCTTAGGTATTTAGTAGCAGGAGCTGTTTGAACATGGCCTTCTTTAGAAAGTGGGGTGAATTGTTGATTCCAGATCTTCACGTTAAAGACAACTGATAGACAATAAGATTGGCCACTAAATGGAGTTCAGTGGTAGGTCTGCTATTATCATAAATTTCCAGTAATCTCTACTTAAAATGTCACCATCTACTGAAAATTATTTGCGATGTTGCAGTTTTTCCTTACACTGTGATAATGGGGAAATAACTGCAGATTTTCAGGGGCTGTTGTGGGAACTACAGCTAGTGTTTACTTTGTGTTGATCATCTTTGCACTGTTTGTCTTGCACCCTGAGTAATACCTTGCAAGGTCTTTCTAGAAGGATGTTGTAAGTGGAAAGTTTAGGCAGAAGTCTGGGTTGTCAAATGGATTACTCTTCGTAAATATCGTGAGTTGAGTGCAATGCATTAGGTGTCATAAGTATCAAAGTCTCCAGTCCATTTATAGGCTAGTTACAGTAACCACAATGCAAATATTTTTGTACTGGCCTGCCACTTCACTTCAGTCCCAGCGGAAAGAACCGTAGCTTGAACCACAGCTTAGAGACAATCGTGATGATGGGTTTTGTGGTGTATTTCTCATTCCACATACAGTTTATGCCTCTCAGCAGTCTCACCATATGGTTTTGGGGTTTGTTTGTTTTTTTGGTCACCACTGACCTAACTTTGATTTCGCTGATCACTTTGTTTCTGTATTTTCCATCCTCGTCCAGTTGTATTAACTCTGTAAGAGAGAGTGAAAGATTTGTGGAATATGTTATCCTACTGTGACTCTCATAAATAAGAGCATCCAGTTTGCTTTTTATTTGCATAGCCAACTTCTGCGCAAAGGAAACTTGAAGATTTCATACAGGCACAGAAAGAAAAAATTTTTTGTAGACATTTCAGCTTGGGAGAAGTGTTTTGGTGCATATTCATTACTATTCTGTACAATGTACAATACTATAGGACTGGACAGGTTTGATAAATAACAGTGGGTAGGGTTTTAAAAATGAATTGAACAAAGCTGAGATCTACTCGGTTCATATTTTAGCTCGCCTGGCATTGCATGAATATTTTATTGTTGAATGGACGTAATGATCTGTAGCACTTTGTCCCTAGTTCACATGAATTAATAGACAAGTGAGGTAATATTGATTATGTTTATTCATATGATTATGCAGTTTTTGTGACTCTCTAATGAACCATGGTAACTCAATTACATCATTCAGAAAATGGAGCTAAGAGGGATTTCCTGGGTTGTCAACTCCAGTCTCCTACTATCACAAGCAATGACATCCCTTCCATAAATTGATCAACACGCCATATAACTAATAAACTGATTGAGCTCATTTGAGTGAGTTCCTCTGTTTTGAAGTCACTGAAACTGTTTGCAAAAGTAAGAATGAAACTTTGTTTATAGCAGGATTTGAATAGCATGGCAAGTCTTGGGAGTTTTATGCAAATACATTAGATGCGTTGTTTCCATTAAGTCTACTGTCAGTTTTGCCTGTCAGTAATTTCTGTCCATTTTTTTTCTTACTTAAAATGAGTAAAGTGTCAAGAATAATTAACAGAATGGCGTTGTAAACCAGAATGGAAACCAGGCATTTGTAACAGCTCAGAGAGTTTCTGATGTTTCCATCTGAAAACGTCTAGAAATGTCTCGTGCCCGATAACCACTTATTTCGTGGTTTAGTTGACTATAGCAATTTGTTCCTTATTCATTCAGCCCTATAAAACTACATATAGCACCTGAAATCAGGAGATGTTAAACTGGGGGGGCGTTTTAACAAGAGGGGATAAATATTTGATTGTCTTTTTGTTTTTGAATGAAGACTCCTTTCACCAAAATTGGGTTTCAATCCCAATTTGCCCATGGATGCAACTTAATTAAATGGGTGATGTGTGTGTGCTTCTCCCATGACTTCCACCAGTATGCTGATGGTCTTTTGCCAGTCAGCTTTTGATTTGAAGAAGCCAGTCTAAAGATTGAGAACATCGTAACTATTTTAACTGTTTCCTTAGTTCTCAAAACTTTAGATCACTAAACATCAAAGGGAGACAGCTGTTTTTATTCAGCTGCTATTTTTCTCCCTATTGCTAACCAAGTGGTATTTGTAAATCTCTGGGGAACATAATTATAATTTTATTCATAAATTAACATCCAGAGAACTTGACTATTTGGAGAATGCTTCTTTTACCTGATACTCGCATTACTCCTACAAAATATAAAAACCAAACCAATTCAAGCTAAGCACTTTGAAGATTGTTGGGAGGAGGTGTGTCTTGTGGGGGGGTGGTTTGTTAGGTTTCTTAATACTATAAAATGAATCTATGTATTTCACTACTGAGAGCAATGTATTGCTTCACATTTACTGTGGAGGCAGTTTCTTTCCTTTTTATTTTTAAATGGATGTGCAGTTCTCCAAATACAGCAGAAATATTTTCAGATATAAAGCACTGGTGAATCTGTCACACACAGTTACAGCAAACGCATTCTCAAAGCAACAAGGATCTCTAAAGTGAAGTCATCTTCCCAATAGCTTACATAACCTCCTAATATACTGCTTTGGTATTTCAGCAATCTCAAAACAGTCGCATTCGAGGTATATCACTGAATTCTTTGAATGAGAATTAAGAACTGGAAAGTGTGTAATAGCTTTCATTTGGATGGATGTTTTAAGTATCAGACTTATTGAAGACTCGGAGAATTTGACTTATTCACAGTATCTCTTTAGAGGGAGTCTCTGTGTGGCCATAATTTACCAACATCCACTCCCAAGTATTTGAAGAAATGTAAAGGCAAGGGTTTTGATGCATGAAAAATGAGCTTATATGTCACATGATTGCATGAGGAAATAATTGTGGTCCAGATGTTCAGCTGGTATACATCTGTGTTGCCCGATTGACTTCAATGTACACCAGCTCCTGGTGGTATTATTTCAAAGATTTCATAGATTTTTAGGCTTGGAAGGGAGCTCAGTAGATCTCCAAGTCCAACCCCTTGCCCTGGGCAGGAAAGAGTGCTGTGGTCAGATTTGTATGAAGTAAGGTTGGATTAAATCAGGGTGCCAAAGATCCAGCCCGCAGAGTCCTGTTATATAGTCCATGTTGCTGCCTGTGGCGCTCAGACCGGCCCTGCTGCACGTGGTCTATGGGGGTGAAGTGGGCATGTCTGTTGCACACAGCACATGGGGCCAGTCCAGGATGCACGCTGCATGCAGCACCCACACCTGACTGACCTGTTGTGCAGGATCCAAGCGCAAGGCTAGTGTGTGAGCCTGATAGGTCCTGCAGACCCATCCCGTGCCCCTTATCCAGCACACATTTTTGGATCAAACCTTGCTGAAAGTACTAGCACTCAAAGCTGGGTTGCATTCTCAGCCTTGGCTAACTTGCGTGTGGCACAAACCAGAGGTGGTGCATTAAGCATTGTGGTCCCCATGTCCTCCCCTCATTCCCTTTAGGGCCTGAAAGCTACTTGATGTTACATACGCTAGCCCTAGTTACCCCTGCTGTTCCTGAGATGCTTCTTGACTTGACGCCGGAGGTTGGTGGAAGGCTAGCACAAGAACTGCTGCGCGATGCAAGGATTTCTTCACTGGCCAGTTCATAGTTTCACAGAAGCTCTGCCCGGGGAGAACAACGCAAAGTTGCTTTAAGAGACCGGAGAATCTGTGCTTCTCCTTCCTAACTAATCAGAAGCCTTTTGGCTCCGATTCTAATCTTACGTGGGCATCACAGATGAGTGTAACTCAATTGGCTTTAATAGTTATGGGGGAAGATTTCTTTTTCCTGAGACAGCATTCTAATGGGGCAATATAAATTCCAAGGCAGAAGGGAGCTATCTTTATCAGATGAAGAATTGTGCTCCAGAATATGCTTATTTAATGTTTTAACAGGGAGTTTTCTTCAGTTTATTGTACTGAAATATGGTCTCTCTCCTCCCATGCGTGCCTTCTGCTTGGTTATTGTATACCACCTCTGCTCCGGACTGGCAGCTACACTTGGCATTCCCATTAACGTGCCCACAATGGACAGGGGCGCATTAATAGCCGAATCTGTCTGCCTCCCTATCGCAATAGGGAACTTGCAGGCACTTCATTCCCCACTTCTTTCCCCTCGTCTTCCTTATGTCGTTCTCCTGTTTAACACCAGTGCTCTCTTCCCCTCCGACATGATCGTTTCTGAATAACCAAGTGACTGAAGGTCAGAAGCTGAACCAGCCGTGTATGCTGTGTGGGACGTGGAAGAGGAGCATGATCATACAAACCAAAATCCCTCAGTTATCAGGAGCAAGAACTGCCTGCCATTACTAGTTTGAGGAGGCTGGTAACTGCCCAGTAGCTTTACACTGATTCTCTCAGAATCTGATTGTCTGAGGAAATTTGGTAGAGAGGGGTCAATGATCATTAAGCCATTTGTTAGCAGTGAGGCCAGTTAAAAGTAGTCTTCAGCTCCTTACCTGTGTGCAGCCAGTGAGCCCAAGCTATATGCAGGCCCCTTGTGGGGCTGATGGAAAGGACACACATGGAAAAAGATACCAGCACGTCTAGCTGAAGGAAGGATCTACAAGGGCATGCATTTTGTATGCAAGCTCAACCCTTTTCCATCCAACCTCTTCCACTCCAGCAGCACTTTAGGAGTCCTGTTAGCTGGGTTACATCTTTCTGGCCAGAGAGAAATGCAACTAATCTGAGTTATCAGTTCTATTGAGGGTGAAAAACCCTCTGGGGTTATGGAGGAGTATCTAAAATGTCTCCTTATTTACATCATAAGGAGGAAAGATCAATAGTGTGCTCTTGCATATCTTGTAAAGCTTTGCTTTTCTGTCTGCTCTAAAAGGTGGCACCTCCAGTAATAGGGTATGCTTCCTCTTCATCACTGCTGTGATGGGGCATAATAGAAGGACCTGATTCCTGGAATTCCTCATTTGAGGGTACTAGCAAATACTTCTCTGGTCTGACCTTCCTAGTCTTATGAGAGTTGATGGAGTCACAGCTGTTGTGGCTGCAGGGCATGGCAAGGTATTAAGACTTATGGGATAAATGATGTTAATGAGAATTGTTCATTTTTGAGAGAGAAAATAGATCCTTCTAACATAGGCAAATTAGATGAAAAATTCAGACTGGAATAAGAGAAAATGCTTTCAAAGCTGCTGTACTAAAAAGGACTGGCAACAAAAATAAAATTGAGCTTTTGTACTTTTTCACTTCTTTGTAAACAAAGAGTGGAAAGTTTCTCATAACGGAGGTGTTGGGGGTTTTTTAAGAGTTTGTTTTTACAGTGGAAATGTTGTAACACTGAAGACTGGAGGGTTTGTGAATGTGACTGTGGACCCCAAACCCTGTAAGCTGGGTAACTGTGTGTGTAGGGGGGGAGGGTTTAATCAGATAGGAGTCTTTAGTTTGTGTGTGCAGAGGGTTTTCTTATACTTAATTAATACCAACAAAATATTTATATTTTGGTAAAAAGAAACCTGTGCTCACATTGCAGTAACCTTATCCTTTCACTGAAAGTGGTACAACTCAGAATAAAGAGTCCAGAGACAACAACTTATATCCCCTCTAGTAACACAAAGGATGACAAAAGATGTCTTTTTAAAGGAAAAACCAAAACTTGTCAGGTAATCTTTATTCGTCAGGAAACAAAATAAGGCACAAATCCTTTGCAGTCACTTGGAGCTGAACAAGAAATGCCCATAAACATGCATCTGAAGGTTTGCATCCGAAAGTGCACGTGTTGATGTGATGGTATAAATGTTGGGAGATGGCAGTCGGCCGCTCTCATTGTACATAGTGCCCTTCCACCCTGAAAAAAAATGCCTCTTGTGGTTTTTATTGCTTAATGCTACTGGATCCCAAAGTAGATTCCCTTGCATGTCAAGCCTGCCTTGGAAATTTATCACTGAAGTTTCCAAAGGTTTCTTCTACCAGAGTTGAAATGAAGAAAAAAAAAAAACAAAAACATAATGGATATGCTACTCATTCACTTGTGCAGTCATCCTGGATAGATGCCCAGTCCCCCCTTTCCCAGGGGAGGGAACCCAGAGGTGTTCAGAGGTGTCTTCCCAGCCGACTCTCAACTCTTAAGCATGTTGGCACTATGGCAGACACCAGTTAATAGTCACCGTTGGGAAGTCTCTGTTCACAGAAGCACTAGAGAGGTAAAATACTTTCTCTTCCTCTGAAGTAAATAAATAGTGTATAATTTGCTGACACAAACTATTTGCTTAAAATGGGCAATAGGCCTTGGGGAGATGTTTATGATCTAGGCTAGATTGACTTCAGCAAGCAGCAGCTGGTGCTTTCACACTGCTCGGGTGTTGGAGGGATCATCTGTACTGCGAGGTAGAGGGAAGCAAAAAAAAAAATGCAGCTGCATCTTTCTAGAGCTAATTTTAAAAGAGCAATGAGATAGTAATTACTACCCTTCCCAGCTGCTCTTTATGAGGGTAAGAGGTTTAATCATAGACCTAGGATGGAAGAGAAAAATGCTGGCCAGGCTGCAATCCAATGTTGCTATGGTCTCGTGGAGGGGTACTTAGGAGTCATGTCTCCTCCTCCTCCTAGTGGGAGTTACCTCACAAGGAGTATCCAGCACTTCTCGGGGTCAGGCCCTTTTATTTGATGGTTTTCCAGATGAGTAGCTGTGGTTGTGCTTTACCGATTGCTGTGCTTTCCCAGTATGCTTTCCCTAGGCCTCCGGGGGGGAGAGGCCATACCAAGCCTCAAATGAGCATCCCAGTTCCCCCAAATGCGTGAATGCTGCAGATGGAAGAGGATTTCCTGTGGAGCTATTTCTGTCAACATCTCATCTATAGGAAATTCATACAAATAACTGATAAGTGCAATTAATGTGACAAAACATAAATATTTATACACCCATTGAGATGATGTTTCTTGCTAGTTACAAACAAAAGCATCTTGTGAAAGCTGCTTTTTGACAAGTGAGCAAAATATGTATAGAAGGCGCCTCTGCATTAACTCAGCTGTGCTTCATTAACTCTCTGGAAATGTCAAGTGTTTGGGAATAACTAAACTAAAAAATAACAGGGGGCAGCTCGGTGGGAGTTCCTCTGGAAACACTCAAACTTTGGGGGAGCCGAGTGCCAGCTGGATTGTTCATTGCTGCCTTGTTAAGCCAGAGACGATGGTTAAAGTCACTCGTGTGTTTTTTACTTTGGGTCTTCCTTTTGAAAAACCGCACTCATCGCATTGTGTAGAGGATAGAAGTAAAGTGGGGGGTACAAATCGGGGGCTGCCACCTTGTGATTTAACCATGTTACCTCCTGCAGCACCTGGAAATGGGTTTGTCTCTGGAGGTGGGTCCCATCCGTGGGTTTTTCAGATTTGACTAATAGGAAAGTGCATTAGGACCGCCTCTGATTCAAGGTTTGTTTTTTTGCAAATCAAAACCCGGCTGATGAGATTTCTGAAAAGTTCTGCCTCCGTCATATTTTTGGTTGTCAGTTTTAACATATCATCTAGACGGATGATGAAATAGCAGGCGATTTCCATATCCTCCCTTTTAGGAGAGGGGATAAATTCATTTTGCCACAATATATTTGGTCTTTCCTGAGATGACTTCATTATGCGCTGTCTGACTGAAAATAATTGTCTGTGCTCCAGGGAAAACATCTGAGGAGCTGCCTTGAATCCAGTCAGTGTACAAACACAGCTTGTACACAACGTTAAGGCTAGATTCTCATGTGTATTCTGTGTCCTTGGGTTAAGTCCTGATAAAAATGGATGGGGCCTCTAAGGATATCTATAAGAAATTGGGTAAAGCCATGGATGCTGAGGCTTTTGTGAGTGTTAATACCAGCTTCGTGAACTAGCACTTTTTAAATATGCCTTTTCAGTCCTTAATTTAACATACAGTTATTCATTAGATTGACTTAGTTGATGGCAGTATCAATCTGAGTTGGCTAGGATTGACGCATGAATTCTGAATAATAAAAGAACATTTTGCTTTTGTTAGCAAAAAAAAAAAAAATAGTATGTGAGATACAGTGAAAGGGCTGTAAATCATCTTAAAATGTGTTTCATCTCATCTTTTGATTACCCAAATCAAAGTAGTAAAAATCCAATAGAGAATGAAGGCAAGAGCTCTGCGATGCATACTTGCTTTCCATGAATCTCAGCTTGATGTTGCAGTGTTATTTATTAGCCTGATCGTATTGCCTAAGAGTTCAAGTCCGGACCATATCCGTTGTAGTACTAAAGGGACCATATACTCACTGTGAGAGGTACTGCCTGGATTAAAAAATAAGCCTAAAAAGACTGTCTCTTCCCAAATTGCTTACAGTGTAAATATGTTTACAGGTGTTAACTGTTGGCATTCGGTGCTGAGTCTTTCTATGTATGCATGGGACAGGCCCGCTTCAGCTGCCTTGCCAAGTATCGTCTACAGGCTGATACTGGGTTTGCAAGGAGAAGGTTGGGAAGCCACTGAAAGGGTAGCATCCGGTTCTCACTGTTCCCACAGAATTTGTTGTTGGGATCAGCCCAAGAAAAAGCAGTGCCTATGTAAGGCTATTGGGAAAGCGGCAGAAAGTGCACAGGGAATGAAAGCATTCTGTATAGCTTGAATAGCCGTCGGAGCCAGAATAAAGGCATATCTGTTTCTTCTGTGGAAGCCCTGCTGATAAGCACACCCCAGCTGCTCGCCCCCACTTTACAAGATCTGTCTGCAGCATCCATCAGGGGACATCCTCAGAGCAGTGGTTTGACAAGAGTGGCCAAAGGTGGGCTTTTCAGGAGCAACACGTAAGTCCCTGTGGCCCAGGGAATGTCCGTTTTGTATGGATCACAGATATTTCTCTTTCCTGCCTGTCCCAATGAACAAAGAGCATCAAGTTTTATTGAGAGCTGGCATGAAGGAACTGAGGGTATTTCATATGCTCCTTAATGATCTGTTTTGAAAAGCTTGACCCATTTGTAACCGTATGCTTATGTCCGTATTACCACGCTATTGACTGAACTAACCGCAGGGCCCTTTGTTCCCTGTTCTGTTGAACTCCCCAGAAAAGCTGAGTCAAAACTGCCAAAAATGTTCATATTTTAAAGTATACCTCTCTTATCTGTTTCTCTCCATATCAATGTGAAGAGTTTAAAAATCATACAATAAGCTTAAGCAGGTAGAAGGTAAATTTTGGATATTTTGGGAAATTCCAAACTTTCAAAAGCAACCTCTACCTTTTTATACCCAAGTTCCTAAATGTTACTTTTCTAATACATGCTGTGGTTTGGGGATTTGCGATATGGCTATGAAATAGTGTGTTTTGCTGGATCTTCAATTACTGCTGCTTTTGCCTAAAATTAACTTCAAAGTGTTGTAAGCAAAAACTCTGACTTAAAATATACTTTTCATTTCTTTGTTCACACTGTATGAAATTTTCTTGCACAAGTAGTGCTGAACAAAATGGTACTATTCAATATGAACAAGGATAGCAGAATCTGGCCTCTAGTATTTTAATGTACTTGCAAGTCAATCTGTGGCACTCCCCCATGCAAATGAGCATGTCTTAAGGAATGAAATATATCCTTATGAAGAGAGCCTGCAGAAGTCCAGTGCACCATTTGAGTTCTACTTCAAGCCTCTACACATTACGTTAGTAGTGCATGGACCTTAGCCAGGCCCTTGGAAAGGAAATTAATCTCATCCTAATATAACGTTTCCTTTATAGGAACTTTTAGTACCTGGGCACCCTTTCTTTTCCAGATAAAATTGACAGTACGTTTCACTCTTACACCCAAAAAAGTGTGCGTGTGTGTAAGACTTATGAAGTGGTGCCCAACCATTTGGTCCCATGGGCCAGATGAATGGTGCCAGGTCTGTCTGTAGGATGAATCTACTCCATAGGACTGATCCCACCCCATGGGCCTTGAAAATTTGGCAGCAGCATTCCCTTTGGGAATCCTTGTCCTTATTAGGGGTGTGCGAAACGGCCCGTATTCGATATGGATTCAGCCCGAACTGGGGACGGTGATTCGATTTGTTGATTCAGATTGCTGTCCCCGATTTGATTCAGCCAAATCCAAATCTGAAGATTCGGTGCTGATTCAGAGAATCAGCGATTCGGACACAGACACAGCTTTAAATATCTTTTCTACATACCTTGAGATACCAGGCAGATTGTGAATGCTGTGATGCTGCTGTGGATGGAGCATCCTACAGGAGTGTGAGGGGGCTCCCTGCATGCTTGGTGGCAAACCCAGAAGTCAATCGGAAGTACTTTCAGTCCACTTCTGGGACCAGCGGGGAGTGCCCTGGGCCCCCCCCATGACTCCTGGTTTGGTGATTGACTGCGGGGGGACCCCAGATACCCCCCCCCCCCGACCCAGGAGACACCAGTCGCCAAGCCGGGAGGGTGCAGGGCGGACCCCCTGCGCGCTTCCCGGCAGACCCAGAAGTGGACTGGAAGTGCTTCTAGTCCACTTCCGGATCCACTGCCGAGCATGCTGGGAAGTCCCCTGCACTGCTGTGGGACAGTCCATCCACCCCAGCATTGCAGCATTCACGAGCCACCTGGTATCTTGAGCTATGTAGAAAAATCATTTAAAGCCATGTCTATGTCCAAATCTCCAAACCTCTCTGAATTGATTTGGAGGGTTCCGATTCGATTCAGAGAGATTAAAGGGTCTCCTGATTCAATTTGGATTACCAAATTGGGCCGAATCTCCACCAAATCGAATCGGGGACTGAAGCTTTGCACAGCCCTAGTCCTTATATAATTAAGGAATTGATTTAGGCTCCTAGCCTACCATTGATCTCTTAGGAAAATACCTCTTGATGGAAATTCCCTGTGTGGTAAATGCTGAAAAAGGGCCAGGCTGTCAGCAAAGAATTGCCATTTTATTTTTTAAATAATTTTTAAAAAACCCTGTTATCTACCGCAGGATTGTAGTCTCAGAATTCTGGAAGGAGGCATGTAGTATAGTAGGGTTTCAATGGTGGTATATCTCTAATGGTCCAGGTGATACCACCAAAGCCCCTTGCTTCTTGCATATCTTTTATTAAACCAACTCTAGAGATGTTAGACAAACTTTCTAGGTCTTGGAAAGAAACAGATACAACTTCAGTTAAATTACAGATAAAACAGAAGCCTGTTTAACTTCATATCATACATAATCACTTAAAGGAATAGAGGGGGAAACATGCTCAGTTTTACTTTCACTACCAAAACTATCAGTTGAACAAATCTATTTTAAATTCTTCAGGCACTTGAGGAAATAAAAGCTGTTTAAAAAATCTATTTGATTAGGTGTGCTGTGGGGTGGAAGATGACTTCACATTTCCATCCAAAGGAAATTTTTAAAAGTCAAGAGGAAATGAACAGTCCTTTAGGATCCCATATTTTCTGTGGACACAAAAGTGACTACAAATTGGCATTTTGGCTGTGTAATCCACCTGATGAAATAACTAAATTATGACTGAAAATGGATGTTAGTAGCTCATCAGAATAATAAAATATAGAGATGTACTTTGAAGGGTAAGGTCTCCTGAGTCTAGTGATTATGCTTTTAAAAATTTGCCGAGAGAAAAAATGGAAAATATTAACATTCTTTTTTATTGTTTGATTTCATTCTTTTTTTTCTTTTCTCATTTGTAATGCTCACGTACTCAGGAAGTTGAGGTAGGTTTTTACTTTTAAACTGTAAATAAATTAATAGCATTTGCAATATAATGTATATTACATTCTAAACTCTTAATATCTTAACATATATTTTATTTCCAATCCTGCAAAGCCCCCTTTTTTTTTTTCTATTATGCATCCCATACATTTGGTTTATGTAATGCATCTGAATGGTTTATCAAACGCATATATTTCTTATTTGATGTTTGCTCATTTAGGTGTAATACAAGCTTAACTTTCAGTTATTACTTATGTTTTCTTGCTGAATTATTTGGATAAAGGTTAAAGTGAATTCTAAATCAATCTTATAATACCAGAAATCTTCTCAGAAGGACTGCAGGATAGATTTACTGACTAGTTTATTTGTCACATGAATAGTTACAATTTATTTTAGAATGACTTCATCAAGTTTTAACAGTTTTACAATAAATTGATATTTCATTAATGATATGGAAAGGTGCTGAACAGACTCAAGAAATTTTGGAGATGTCAATAAACGAAGAAGGGGGGGAATTCTACCTAATTGTCCATGGAGCTGTGTTCATTTCCCCCATTAGCTATGCTGCTGACTTAGGGAAAAATTCAACCCTGCCTGACACAGAAAGGGGAAACAGATGCACCCACTTCTGCCTGCATCCCAGCAGGCAAGGCAGATTTCCACATGGCAGTCCAGAGACAAACTTAAGGTGCACCCTAAAACTTTTTTTGTTTTGCAAAGATGCAAACTAGGGTCCTAGTTCATGAGACCGACTAAGTGTCGTGCACATACAATTTCTGTTAGGAATGTCTACAACCCAGCCAGATACTCATGTATCCATTGGGGCTCAAGAATTTGGCCAAATATTTACTTTAGTTACATCCACAAGCCAGTGGGCATTATAATGTTGATGGCAGGTTAAACCTGTGCTGTCCATGCAGTGTATGGAATGGTGGATTAAGCTAAATTCAGAGCTGGGTAGATAGTTTCTAATGTAATCTGTTGGTCAGTGGATGCATCTTAACATGCACTTTAATGCACAGAAAATTATTTTATTGCGCCTTAGAGTGTTGTATCAAAAACCATGCTAATATGCTAGTGCACAGTAAAAACAGGCTACTGTGCATTAAGCATCACTAAAAAAGTGTGCACTTTCACTACTGTGCATTAGAGCAGTGTAATGCGCTTTTATTTAGTACCTTACATTAGAGGTACTAAATTTAATGTGCAGTAGCAAAAGTGTTTTCACGAATGTGTAGACACTTTCAGTGTGCATCTTGTGTGTATCTGTGCCTAATCTTAAAGACACAAATCCCTGTTACAAGCCCCAGCTACAAACCCTGGCTTTTTAGCTCAACTTGTAAAGACTTACACTTTCAATTCTGGCTTTTACCTGGTAAATGTCTACTGCTCGCCACGATGGTGGCAGTCCTGGTGGCATTCCATGCAAACACTTTTTAAGGATAACAGGAGCTGTGTCAGCACTGCAGTTTGCTTGCCCCTCTGCAGGGAGCTAACACAAAACTAATACATCACTGAAACCAGAGTTTTAAGTAGGACTTAAATACACAATAGACTTTTTGTTTGACCTTTTATACAGGAATAAATGGGTAAATTGCACCCTTATGACACCAAAACATTTCACCTACAGTAGCGTAACTGTGGGGTAGGGACCGGGACTGGGACTGAGACATCAGCCCAAGGTGCTGACACAGGGAAGGGTGGGGATGGCAGGTAGCAAAAATAGCAGCCACCAGCAGCCCGGTTGCAGCATCCACCCAGTTACAGCTCTGACGGCCCTATGTTTTCTTTCGTCCAACTGCTCTGTAATCCCTTATATCACTATAACAAGATTATGTAGCGATGAGTGTTGAAATTCTTTATGTTTAGAAATAATAAGGTTTTTCATGATGTATACACTTAAAAGAAGTCATGTTTTAGTATAGTATAATAAGGCAGAGCTTAATATAGTCTATTAAATCATATGTCTTGTGTGTATGTATATATAGGTATGAACTGTATATATAATTTTCTTCATTTTTGTAGATGGTTTTTCTTATTTTTCATACTTTATTTTCATATGTTATTGTGGGTTACTGTTTGTGCACGTTCTAAAGGCAATATGGTTATTTTGCTTTTTTTTAAAAAGAAAGAAGTAGAACAGGAATCGCAGAAATAGATGCAGGGCAAAAAGTAGGTGCATTTGGCCCTTTTTAAGAGCAAGGTGTGTTTGTCTTAAAATGATCCTTTGACACTGAATTAGAGAGAGCTCTCCTCTCAAGTGCCTGCATATTTCATACATCAAGCTTATCCTCTAATCCTGATTTCAAACCCTCCTCCATATGCCAGCAACATAGAAATCTTTCTTGGGATTTGAATTATTTAACAGTTTCTGTTACTAAAATTCCAGCAGTAAAATGAACACCTAGAATATTTAAGTAGGTAAAGGAATATTTTGCTACCAAAAAAATGACTGAGGTGAAAAAAAATATATCAAAAGTGATTAATAAGCTATACATTTGGCAGTAAGGTGGGTGCAGTTCATGCTGGTTACAGTTAGACACTGGGCTCATCTACACATGCTATTAATGCATCTGAATAACCTCTGGCGTAGTTCATGCTGGAGTCAGCTGCTTCCCAGATGCAGTATCTTCACATGCACCTGGGACTGCAACAATCTGAGTCATTGCGGAGCAACCCTGCGCTGGCAGGGGAGCCCAGGGGGTGAGCCCTGGGTTTCAGGTGGCAGTGTCAGGCAGCGGAGGGGCTGCCCAGTACATGAGGACGCTACAGTGTGGGGCTAGGCAGCAGGCAGTCCCTGTACTGTAGCACCTTTGTGCCTCAGGCAGCCCCGGTCAGTCTCTATGTCTGTTTGAGTGCACATAATTACTCCACTGTAGGATAGTACTTGTCCCGGACATTACTGTCCTACAGAGGTGTTAATTAGTTTACTGTGTCCTAATACAGACGAATGTGTTGACTGATGCTTTACTGTGGAGCTAATTAGTCAACTTTGCAGTAAAACACACGTCTAGATGTGCCCCCCACCTTGTATCAAAATGAGACTTTCAACTTAACAAAGCTAAGCAAGTCAAAGGCAAGGATGAGACTCAGTCCTGGGTACCCAGTCCTGACCTCTAGAAGACAACAATTAAAATGCTTTCCTGACGTCCATAAAATGAATGGTAAATAATCATCTTTAGTGTTAGCTTTGAACATCATAACTGGCCAAGGTGTCTCTCTGGGCAAGTTTCCTTGTTTCTAATGCAGGAGCAAGGGGGATGTCACAAGAAAACAAACTCCCCATTTACTGTGCCAGTATCAGGCTGATTTTGCTCTCCCAGGACTCAGTGGAGCAACCCAACTATCCTCCTCTTGGAGTAGGTGAAGCCCCCCAAAGGATGCTCACAGCAATAACTTTACAATTGCTTGGCAAGAGGCCATGACAGCAAGCTGTCTTCGCTTCCCATAATGGCAGATGCTTCCCCTTGCCTGCGTAGGCATTCCAGGGGAGGATCTAGGTACATCAAAGAAGAATGACTTTGGGAACTCCCAGATCTGCCCTCTCCTTCAGTAGCTCTGTATGCTAAGTCTAATGGATGCCGTCTGGCCCATGGGATGAGCTTTGCTACCAGCTCCCCATCACACAGAATGATTTAAGTTAGTATAAGGCAAAGATGATCACCAGCATGAACAAATAAAACTCAGCGATTGGGTAACAGGAGGGGAGATGGCATTCACTGTCCTGGAGACAAAGATTCTATGGAAGAAATAAGTTAAGTTAAACTCCTTATTCATGCTGATGGATTCTGAATTACCCTCTCAGGGGGAACAAAAATATCTAGGCATCTTTTGAAGCAGCTTTATAAAGACATCTAGGATCAGCACTTGTCAAAAATGAACATAGAAAAATGGATGAATTAAGAAAGGACCAGGAATAGTATGCCAAAAATTGTAATGTCATTTGTATAAATGCAGGTGCATCTTCACCTCAAATAGCTTGTTTGGTTTTGATCACTTCCCCTCAAAAAGATGGAGGAAGCTATATCGAGTATGGTAAAAAAACAGTTATAGGGGCTTGTGCTTGAATCCATATACTTTGGGTCCCAAGTTGGTGGCCTGCTGGAGTGAGAGAGATGTAGCCATTATACAAACGTTTGCTAGGTGTACAGAATACAAATTGGTCAGAGGCACGATGGGGTTTTCTGTGCTTTCTGCCAAGAGATTTACAACCTTTTATTTGGAAACAGGGTCAGACCCACTAGCAACTTTGTCTCTTAAGACAGGTCCTACGTTCTCTCTTCTAAATTAAGAGAGAACCGAAGTTAGATTAAAAAAAAAAAAAAAGAAAAAAACAGAGCCACATGTTTGCACAGCTGATTTATAAACTCCAAAAGAAGATGGGATTTCATAATCTGAATACTGGCAGAAATACAGACTTACATCAATGCTACTAAGGGTTGCTATAGTTAAAGTTTAGAATTTAGGATGCTGACAGATGTGTACCCCCCCCTCCCCCCAGTGCATTACCAAAAGAAGAATCGTGTCAGATTGACCCGGCTCCACAGTGTCTGAATCGGTTATTCGATAAAAGCACTAAAAAGCCCCTATACAGGCGCTGGGCAAACTGGGTCAAACTAACGCAGTTCCTCTTCTGGGCATGTGCTGTGCTTGACTCGGGCATGCTGAGCTGAAAGTAAAGCACTGTTGGGGGGGGCACATCTGTAAGTATCTTAATTGTGCTGCATTATACCACTGTAAATATGGAGGAGTTGCACTGAGCTCAAAGGATTTGGGGGGAAGGAAGACTTACACTTGCATGTTGTTACCATGGCACTCCAGTTTGGCACTGATTACTTTCTCTAAGCAACATAATTTTTGCATTATTACCATACGTGGTCACTTCCTATTGTGAGACGCTATGAAATGAAGTGGGGTTTATAGAAATTATTTAATAAAAATCCAGGCTTGAGAAAGGAATTGACTAAAGTGCTCAACCCTGGAACCCTCCCTTATCAGAAGTTTTTAAAGTTGTTAATTAACTGTTAGAACATTATCCTGCTAGTGGTTTTTTATCTTATATGGGGGTGAGAGGATTTTCTTAGAAAGCAAGAAGGCAGTAGCAGGATTAGTCTGTTTTTTTTCAAGGTTGTAATGGGAAGATTGGATAAGTATTTTCTAAATGTTATACTTTCTCCCCCATTCAGGATGATTATTTCAGAAACTGGAATCCAAACAAGCCCTTTGATCAAGGTAAAGGTAGTAATTTTATTGACTATGCTCTTTTTAAAGCTATTTCATGATATGCACATTCTCTGTGTCTTGTGTGTCTCTCTCGCTCGCTCTCTCTCGCTAATCAGTATGTAGTTCCTGTGTCTAATTTTGTTCACATTCTGGGGTGGTTTGAATCAGAGGAGTTGGCTGATAGCTATTTTTTTTAATGATCTTTCAGTCCTATTTGTATTTGGTGGTAAACTACGTGCTTAAAAGGTTCTTCGTAATTGGGAAAGATCTAGCATGCAAACTAAAATGAGTAATTTAGCATACTTTAGTTGTCCTGTTAAATGACTATTTTATTGCTTTTATTATCTAACAATGAAGTGTACATTATTTGAAATCAGTGGCAGTTTTCTCAGAGATGCACTAAGGATCGGTTGAGAAGTCAAAATGCTGCTGTATGTCTGATTTCATATTTGATACTAACAAGGACACTTAAGACATTTGGTACTTTCCTTATCCCTATCGGTTGTCAAGTTTGGGGATACTCCTATCATCTATTAGGACTTGTCTACCTGGGAAAATGTGCTAATTTTATAGAATTATACCGGCATCTGTGAAAGCACACTTTAATGTAGGAATAGGAAAGACATGACCATGCCAGTATATCTACGTTGTTAACATTTCCCTGTGTAGATGAGTCAAATGAAAAATAATGCACGGTACATAAAGCACAAACAAGTAGCCCTAGATGATTTATTGAATCTGGAAAATATGGTGCTTAAGAGGGAAGAAGTTGAAGGCATACTTTGCTGTTCTGTCAAATGTTGTTCACTTCTAATACTACTGTGACAAATAAGTTATGTAATAAAATGTTTACTTGTGGAAGCAGTGTCTTAATTGATAGAAGATGCCTCCAGCAATTTATCATTCTGTTAATATACTTCACTGCAGTTTTCAGCAATGTTTGTGCACAAATATCTTGCATTGAGATTTGAAACCAGGACCCATAATTCAAAGGTGCATGTTAGCAACTGAATCAAATTGGCATTACAAAGGATGTTTAAAATATGACACGTGGAACCTGAGCATACTCTTGTGTCCAGAAGTTTGTAGAGGCAAAGAATATAAGGAGAAAATGTTCTCAAGTGAAAGGATGCAACCTGTATAAAACTACGTACTCCCTGATGTGTCGAGACAAGCAGGAAGATTGCAAAGAGCTGGCTAATGCACAGTAATGTCAGTTTTGGCAGTAGGACACTGATAGAGCAGTCACAAAGTGTATTGCAGAAATGAAACTGCCTGCGCAAACTTTGCAGCCTTAAACAAAGCCAGTCAGCAGTCTAAGGAGTCTAATGTAGCAGAGTATTCCTGCAACCAAGAGCAGGCTCAAGAAACAGAACGCTCTCTCTGACCTAGCCAGGATAACAGATTGGAAACAACAGGTATGGCAGGACAAGAAACCTGTAGGTCCTGCTAAGTGGCTATGTGGAGAGCAGTGGTGAACAGAGAGGTCTTACAGATGATATATTGACATTTAGAGAACATAATACACTTTTCGGACTGGGTAGCAGAATTAATTTGTCTTGGAGATCACAGCCAAATGTCAGTGGACGCAGTAAAAGCCCTGATATTGTTACCTGTGTCAGGCTTGACAGTTGATGTCAGTTCAATAAGGAATGGTGGAAATAAAGAAAAGCATGGCAATGCATTTTACTGGAAAGGCAGTCAGGAAAGCAGTGCAAAAGATGATAGGCCATTATAAAGTCCAGAATGCGCCATTTTACCATGGTAATCAATATTCAGAAATGTAGAGTAGTTGTGCTCTGGGATGTGCAGCTATACCATGGTGTATTCTCAAAGGGATGAAGCCCTGGGGGAAGGGGAGGGTGCTTTTCATTTGATTCTTGCTAAAAAGTATATTTTTAGAATAGCTTCATCCTGTTTTTTTGCTTCACTGAACACAATTTTTGCCCATTTTGCATACAGTAGATACTCATGTGCATTGCAGAAAGACTGGGCCAACAGCATCTCTGTCTTTTAGATACTTTCCTGGTGTGCAGTGCAACAAATCTTTTTTAATTGTAGTGCACAAAATGCCTGCTAGGACAGTTGAAACTAGTGGATTATATCCAGCAAATGTCAGATAGATCATTAACCTATTTCACAGCTTAGAGCACTTTATTGGCTATATGATCCCAAGTTTCTCTGACTAGTATTGGTTCATTCATGTCAAGTCTCAAATTCTAGAGCTGCCAGAAGCATACTATTTCAATTGAAACAGTACCCTTGTGATACCTACTATCCTTGTGTGTCATAGAATTTGTCATCGATTTCTTTCTAGATGCAGCCCTATGGCCAGATATTCAGAAATACATAATTATACCAGTCAAAACAATTAACATGAAATTCATTTCCATGGAAAGAATTCAGCACAGGGCTTTACGTCACCTCTTAAGTACTCTTTGGAAGACTTTTCAGATGTGATACGTTAGCTTTTTGCTTGACTCTTGGAGGAGGGTGAATGTCACTCACCCTGATTAAAATGACCAGTTAGATGGTGAAGTAATTCCTTGGATGTTAATTGTGCTTTCATATTCAGTAATGGTGTTTGAGGAAATTAGGCAGGCATATTATTGAACAAACAGTTAAACTCAGAATGTAAAAAAAAAAAAAAAAAAAAATTAGCCATCGTTTAGTTCCTGCTTTTCTTTTAATTCTGTATTTACATGTAACTTGATGTTAAATAAATATTCCATATGCTTCTGTTTATACTCAGTATTACTTGTAGCTGTTTATTATCTTGCATTTCCTGAAACACTAATGTCTTTGTTTTTTTAGCATTTTAATTATGTCTGTTTTCCTGTTTCTTATTTGTAATTGCCTTGCTTTCAAATTGCTAATCTTTCTGATCCTACTGTGACTGCCGTGTCTCCTTGCAAGTGACTCTGCATTTCTTTTCCAGAGAATTCAAAGTAGATAGTTGTTGTATTCTCCTTACAATAAGCATGTATGTCTGAAATTATTGATTGAGTGATAGCAACTGATAACTTCGTCCCAAATAGCCCAACAGTTAGCAGCAGTCCATTTACTCCTGGACAGAATGCGCGTGGTATACCTGTAGGTTGTTACCTTTGAATGTGTGTGTGATGGCCTCTAACAGAAGAGGAAAATACATGTAGACTACCTATCCTAATCTAACATTTTTGTGATGAGCTTTCAATAGTCAGAAATGGGTGAAGTATTGCACCACTCTCAATTTCAAATTATTTATTAAAATGCATCCATCCAGTATTCTGGCTGCATAGAAAAATATTTTTTAAGATCAAAAAAATTTTTTTTGGCTACCCAACATACAAATGCAGGAATTCTCCCTTCACCCACTGAATTCCTAGTCATGAATCTTTCCCAGCAAATCATGTCATCATATTCCTCTCCCAAGGGTAAGAACAGAGAACGAAACAAATGAACACGGAAGTATGACCTGATAGTTGATTGAGATTGTAATGAACTGAAACAAAAATGAATTGAGAATCATATGGTTGCCTCTGAGACTGACCAGCCTCCTGTAGTTTTGTGATTTTAAACCATTGGATAGTGGCTGGAGTGCTTTCAATGACCTCAGTGCCACAAAATTGCATGGGGTAAAAGACAGTCTCTAAGGTAATGAGGCCTTATATCATGTGGAGATTTATTCTATAACTCTTAAAACCATCACCATAAATTGTTAAAACACAGGGAAGGATGGGAAGTTGGTGCATGCCTTAGAACACTGCTGTAATTTGTGTAACCAATTTTTCCCAATTGATTAGCAAAGGGAGATGAGCACAATTAACCCAAGAGATAAAATTGATGCGCACATGGTACGCAATGCTATGCAGAGTGTATTCTGAATAAAGACCCTGCTGGCAAGAAAATGCATATGTGCATTGTACAGAGCTCCAGCGCCAGCTACACTGGTTTCATGCTGGGTAACTCTACCAGTTTCCATGAAGTTACTCCAGACTCATACCAGCATAAGTGAGAACAAAATCCAGCCATTGATGTAGGTCTGTGTCAGAACAAGAAAGCCATGATCCCCAACTAAGTCGCTTTGAGTAGTGCCTTCAGTGAGGGGAACACCAAAGCTTTCCCTCTTCATAGATGGACTTGGGATGATGATTGCCTTTCCTTCATCTTGTTTCTTGCTCTCCCTCTGCCCTTCTGTCTTCCACTTTTAGCACAAATAAACATGGGAGTATATGGAATAGGTTGGAGAAAAGAAGTAATAGGTGTGAGTAATAGAATGAATGAGAAGAAAGGATCAGTAATGATGAAGGAAGCAGAAGAGATATGACATGACAGGGAGTACCAAGTAAAAGTCTAGAGCAGGGGTGGGCAAAGTTTTTTTGGGGACAGTGCCAAAAACATGCACTGTTGGTGCTGGATTTATGACCCAGATACCTTGTTCTGAGTAGACCCAAGCCCTCAGACCACCACAACTTCTTCCATTTGATAATAGGCATATTTTATTGGTATATGGTGATAGCAGATAAGAGTAATACAGGCAAAGTGAACAGAATAACCACCCTAATTCTACTTAGCTACCAGTTCCTAAGGCTTCACAAGGAGAATGGTACGCCTGGCTAGTACATGAATTCTACCCTGTGGTTTTTGCTTGAATGACAGGTGTCAGCAGCCTTGAAGGTCAAGGGCCTTCCCCACCCCCAACCCAGTGGGGTAGGTGAGATAAGATAATGGTGCATCCTCTGTCCATGTTGGCCTTGGGTTCCCCTCTGGGAGCCCCCTGCTGCTCTGAAATCTCTCCTTTTGTAGTCTTTCTCCTCTGATGACTCTTCATTCCCAGGTACCGCTGATTGGTTTCCTTGTAGTCAGAAGCATGTGTTTCCACAAACCCATTACATGCATATATCTTAATTTGGTCATTTACCAGTGTCTTAATTTGGACATGCCCAGCCTCCTAATTTGATCATTTTACCAAAACTAGAAATCCCAGGGGCTTTGCAGTTGGTCACTGTGAGCTAATGCCAACACTGCAGAGTCCCTTATCTTTGTTATAGGTTTTCAGGGAACAGCGTGTTACATATCTTCAGTTTCTTGGGATGCCTGTCTGCTAGCTTCAGACACAGTCTGAGAACGTGAGACTTTATCACAAACAGACTTTTAGAAAACAACTAGCCCTTGCCATTCCCCTGGACCATTGTTCAAATGCAATATTTACTCTACCTACAAGCTAATTCCTAAAAACAAACCTCTAAATATCATTTTATAGGTATCACTCACAACCTCAACTTGTGAAACGTTTGTGTGCCAGGGCTGGACAGGGGGGAGCCATGAGGGGCCCGATCCTTGTTGTGGTAATGCACCCCTTGCTCCTCCCTTTCTGTCCACCCCAAGGTGCATATGCCAAGCAGAGTGCCTTCACATGCCACTCTCTGGCATGTGTGCCCAGGTTGCCTACCCCTGGCCTAGAGCAAGAGGTGAGGGAAATGAAACATTGCTTATATTTCAGACTTGAGCGTTGGCATTTATTTGTGTTTATGTACAGAAGAAAAAAGAAAGGATGTTGCAGATAGTCTGGCCAGCTGGAGTTGGGATCTTCAGAACAGCTCCTGTGTTTTAGGAGCTCAAGGGTCTCTGACAACCTTTAAAGTCTTTTATGGTAATATGAGCATCTGATCTCTTCCCTATATCTGTGTGCACTTGTGTATGTGCAGTAAGTGTGTACGAGAGAGAACGAGACAACAGAACAGAAGGGGAATGGAATTTCCATGTGGGAAAACAAGGAAAGATGCTGCTTTTGTCAAACTGTGTCTCTGTAACTCAAGCTTTTATAAGAGTCTTTGGGGGAGATTTTCAAAAGCACCTAAGGGATTTGGAGGCACAAAACTCATTGACTTTAAATGGGACTCGTGTTCTTAAATCTGTCAGGTGCTCTTGAAAATTTCCCCTTTTGTGACCCTTTTGAACTTCTCAAGAGAAAAATAAAATCACCACTGAGATCTTGAACAGTCTTGCTCTAAGATTATTCACGGTGTTGTTGATTTTTCTGACTCTGGGCAAAAGTACAAATCGTGTTAGAAAATCTAAAATTACATAAGGATACCAATCAACATAAAACCTGTCCCTTTAGAAAGAAAGGGCTTGGTTTTTACTTTTATTGTGCAATCTTTGTTTCTAGACCATGGAAAGGTCTATCTTTGGAAGAAGTGACTGAACAAGGCTCTTTGGGGCTGTGGGGGGTGGTTATTCACTCTTCCCACAAAGAACCGTGCAGCAGTTAAAGCCATCGTAAGTATTCTAATCGGATCAGGATTTACATGACCTTTCGCTGCCTTTCTGTACATCAGCAAAATTCACCCTGAAAGAGCTCTTATAATGAGCTATTATTTCATATTCTAAAAGTTTCTTGTGCAAAAAATAGGGATTCTAGAAATAAAAATAAAAAACAGAGTTGCTTAGTTCAGGTCCATGTACCTTTAGTCCAACGCTACCATTTTTTTTACCCAGATAAGACATTCATTTACCTGCTAGGAGCATAGTTCAGTTTAACACTTAAAAAATGCTAGATGAGCCTCAGTGCTGTTGCATGCAACTTCATAGTTAGTGGGCCATCGAGAAACAGATGACCTTTCCTGAAAACAAAAACATGAAGTTTGTACAGCCTTGAAGTATAAAATTTGGATTTTGTGAATATTAAACCTCAGTTAAAATTATACATAATTTGAAGAGCAAATGTTGAGACAAAAGGAAAGGAATGCTTGCTCCCTTTTCATTTCCACATAATCCATAATAGGCTTGTTATCTAGCAGTTTCCAAATAAAGGAAATGGAACAGTAGGAAGAACTTATTCTAGAGCTCTTAGGGACACTACCAACAGTAAGATAATTTATTTTTAAAAATTCTTTCTTTTTAATCTTTTCCCTCCTGAAATTAAGCTCCATGCAGTTCATTTTCACATTCCAGTGTTAATTGCTTCTCATAATCCCAGGGGCAGGGCCCAGTCTACTGTAAATTTGCCTTTAGAAAAGCTTCCATTATTCATGCATTGGGGGTTTGGGGAATTCTCCAGTTCTTGGGTCCAAATAACCCGATCAGATTGCCTGATAAAGGAACCCCAGTCTCCTGGCAATGACGTTTGTGGGAGTTGTGCCATTTGTTTCAACACAAAATGAATCATTTGGAAACATATTTTGAGACTGGTCTACACACCATTCTCACATGCATATCATCAATTTCTTAATCAAATTCCCATTACAGATTTTTTTTTTATCTTGAAGCAACAATAAGGCTGACTTTGGAATCATGTGACTGTTAGGTCAGGAACTAGGGCCTAGTAGCAAGACTGCACTTCCACTTAGGACTTAGCCTAATGAAGGCATGTGGAGGATCCAGCCTTATAAGTTAGCTAGAGTGACATAAATCAGCATTACTCCATTGACTGGTCAGTATTTCAAGCATTTTTGGTTGAGGGAAGACTGAACAGGGCACCTGGCTCTTTTCTGAACCAGTCTTCCTTACTTAAACTTGATGAGCATATCTAATTACATTTTTAGGTTGTCTTTTCTGTCTGTGTTTTCTAATGGTTGTAGTGCAGAGGAAGAAAAATCTGCTTTTTTTCCTCTCACATTGGACAAATAAATTTATATTACAAATAAACACATTGCTACTAACTTCGGTGAAGGCAGTCCCTGGAGACTGAGACAAGGTACCTTTGCTTAACATGCTATCTCAAGGAAGGCAACTATAACAGTTTGGCAGCATCTAGTGGAATTCTTCTACTTCATTTATTTTTAGCTCCTCAACCTGCCCAGTTTCTTGTATTTGCCTTGAACCTATGAGAATCCAATACAAAGGTGAGAGTGCTGCCAGCTGAGCCGTACTAACAACCCATTAGAACTGCAGAGAGCAGGGGAGCCTATAGCCCAGAAATGATTGGTAGTCATTATTATTGAACTGGAGTCTGTCAAAGATGCAGAAGGTAGGAAGAAAGGGAGTATAAGGGGCAGGTTTTGTTAGGATTTTTAAAAAATAAATAAAAAAAAAATTTTTTTTGACAAGGTCATTTAAGAGTTCTTAAGCAGCTGACAGATCTGACTTAACATGTTTTTACAGTATTCTTGTGTGTGCAGTGGGGAGGAATCGATTAATTTTTTTTAGCATAATGCTCTCATTTCAAAGGTTTTGGCATAACAATTAAACATAACTAACAATGGACATCTCATTAAATATGCCAATAAATTAACTCATTAAGAGTTTATCCAATATTATGAGTGAAAGCTGTTAAATAAAAAAAAAAAAAAAAAGACTCAATCCCAGGAAGCCTTATATTTAATTTCTACTGGGAGCCACTTCTATCCTTAATAGCTATGCTAAATTCCTAAGTAGGGAAACAGGTGTTGTTAATTTTTCTGCAAATGTGCACAAATACAAAATTTTTGATAGGTTTAAAGTTTTTGGAAAAAATTTGGAACAGTGTACAATGTGTTTACCATATGGCATTCTTAAAGCATCATTACCCAAAAGATAGAAACTGTGGAAATAATGGGATGCACTTTTGTACTGCAGATACATATGCTCTGAATTCAAAATGTTAGGACTACCGAATCATCATTATTATTCTGGATAACAACCCAACAGAAGGACACAATAAGAGGAGAAACCCTTACTCATACTTAGAGGTTGAGTATTTCCAGAACCATCCATAAGGAGTCCACGTTATTTCAAAAACTGTCAGCTGTCTCTAGGCAACACTCCAACTGTACAGAGACACTCCAGCCCTACAACAATATCCCAACTTTTCTATAGCTGTCTTTAACAAGCACCATATTATGGAAATTGTTAGGAGGGGAAACTCATTCAGACTGCAAAAAAAGTCATTTAGCAGTTTCTTCCCAGTGCACTCAGCTGTCTTGGATACCAGTTTTTCTCCACCAGCAACTATGTCCCAGTCCCACAAATGCATATCAAGGAAAGCCTGGGCCCAGGGTATTTTGGTCTTGGGTGGATTCCCTCACCATCTGTAGAAGCCTGGCTATTTTGCTTGCAAGGCCTTGTATGAAGTTCTAAGCCATTAACAATGCAATGCTGTGGGCTGAATGCTGGACCCAACCACCTTCCCGGTGTGCAAAATGCCCTGTGGGGCAATATGAGAGGTCATTTCCATCAGGCTTCCCATGTGTAGATGTACACCTGACTGTTTTGTAGAGCCACTCGGGTATTTTGCTGACAAGTGCTAGGTGAGTCCTGGGACCAGCTTCCAAGCCTTATACATGCTTAGGATAATTAGGACATCAACATTACATAGCCCCGCTGGCAGCCTCCGCCCGCCCCGTAACGTCTGCTCCCTGTTGTTTCATAAAGTACCTCAGGTGGGTTAGATTAATAGGAAAGAGAGGAATTGTGTATTAAGCCTACTGTTACATGCTGAGGCTCTCCTGTCTGAGGGTTAGCACCTGGCACCCAGTGCCATGCCAGATTAGACCTCTTCTTCATACTACACCTGGCAATACGGCTCTAGCAAAACTGCCCTGTCAGGACTGTTGCAGCCAATGATTCTTCTTGTTTTCTACTGCTTCCCCAAGGGGGAGAATTCCCACAGAGAGGGAGACTCGATAGGACAGGGGTTTTCAACCTTTTTTAGTCTAAGTACTCCCAGCGACTGGACACTGAGCAGGGGGAGGAGGGGTAGTACGTGGCGATGTATTTTGAATCCTAAGAAGCAGGGCTGGAAGGGACCGCTGGAAGCCATCCAGTCCAACCCCTATTAAAAGGGCGGCCTTACCCTTTCTCTCCCGCACCCTACCATTGAGCTGCAAGCCTCAAGAAGACAAAGGAATCCTACCGCAGATGCTCCCTTTTGTGGTTTGCATATAGAGGACCTCCCCACTCCCGGTACATACAGCAGATAACTATGGTTTACCCTCTGCTCTCAGATATACTTAGGTAGATTGGAGTGATGCTACTGATTTCAGGTACATCCCCATTCCCCAAAATACCCCTGAGCTGAGCAGCAACAGCAAATTAAACCTCTGAACATGTCAACTCTTCGGAGTAAGAAATAACCAGTTCAGAACAGATTCCAGCCTGTAGCGATGCATAACCTGGGAGCGTCGCAATCCAGCAGCTCTGCCGAGGTCGAACTTGTGCCCAGTAGAACCTTGTCTATACGAATGTATGCATTTGTGTTCATAATGCCGCCGCCTCTTCAGTGAATTGTACCTGTCTTATTCCAGCTAAATTCAGACTCTAGCCTTTCCCATGCTGTGCAAGCAGAGGTAGCCTAGAATTAATAAGCATTCCAAAAAAAAAAAAAAAAAAAGATAGATAGATAGGTAATGGAAAAATTGTAAGGCAGGCTGAAAATCACAGAACCTTCAATTATTTTTGAACCTGCAATTTTCTGTTAGCCTTGATTAAGATGTTCTTTCGAAACAGCCTAAATAAACCTATTTGCAAGAGATGTTCAGTGCCATACCTGCCTGTCTCTCCACATAAATATGTTAGTATTATATGGAATCTTTTCTATTAGTTTGCTTCACAGGGTGATTTCTATTGAATACTTATATCGCTATTTCTTTTTGGACTGTGATTGTATTTGTTTTAGAGGGGGTGGGGGGTTTATAGGAAAATTGTGCATGAATTGTGCATGTAACTCATCAATTAATCAGCACTGTTTTAAGACGTGGACTAAGTCAACAGAGAACAATTATCACAAGTACTGCACATGAAACAAACTTCCTGATATCACATATATTCTGAGCAGCTATTGTACTTCCTGTTCCACAGCAGCCACACAGGCAAGATGTATGTGGTTGTCTTGTATTACAAGAAAAATATTACCTTCTCTACTGGGTTTGCATGCAACCAACTTTAAAATAAAATGCCACATTAAAGGTGATGAGATGGCATCCCTCTCAATGATGGTACTGTGGCTAATGCACTTGGCTGAAGATGGTGATCAATAGGTTGCTATGTCTAGAATTTCATTAGCGCTTTGGGAGGCATTAAGAGGTCTCTTGTTAGTTTTGTCAATAATGTTACTGATTTTTCTTTTAGTATCTCTGACTTCAGTGACCATGAAACTAGCATTCACAGATTTTCAAAGGTCAGTCCATGCTACATATGGTGCCCATCTTGTTCCCATCAAAGTTACTAGGGTTTGGAGAATGTCATGGGACTCGATGTTGTTTCCACTGATGCCAGAAGAATGCAGGATCCTTCATTCCTTTCACTGCAATCCAGCATGTAGGATCTCAGGCAAAATAGTCAACTCTTTTTTCCTAAAAATACCCTTTGCTGTTAAAGCCTTACAACTCTGTGGGCATACAGGAGGACTGGCAGAATTTGGTCCTTTGTCTCTTAACTGCTTTTTCCCCATCTGTTTCATGGTGTTTCACTTTTAAATATAGTGGCAATCATAATAAATGACATGCAAGAAAAGTTGATATGCCTAGAGATTTTGTTTTTTTATCCGGATAGGAGCTAATTGGAGTCCTATCCTCCACTTAGGCTGAAGGCTGGGGTCAAGGTTAAAACAACTTTCCATAATCAGTGGATAAAAAAATCCATGGATGCTAATACATGTGTATTTGTGAATTAATTAAATATTCATCTGCAATAAACCTAAATACCTAGGTCAGTAAAATACTAATTGGATCACAGTTATTTTTCTTTCCATTATTATTCCATCTAATAAAACAGATTTGTATAAAACCATAATAATAAAAGCTAATCTGAATAATTATCTGACAACTTTGAAGTTCTCTATCATTTGGGAGGGTTTTTTTTTTTTTAATTTAGAAAAATGGAGTTGCAGTGATGTGCAATAAGGCCATTAAAAAATCTAACATTTTTATGTTACTGTCATCTTCATAAAAGAAGTTTAATTGCACTATCTTGTAAATAATTGTTGCAATCTTCTCAAATTAAAATGGAAGCATAAGTAGGCGAATTTTTCAGAATTCATGCAGCATAATAAACACTTCACTTACAGTGAAACGTCTGAGGCTCTGCTAAGAAGGTATCATATGCACAACCTCATTTCTTTCACATTTTCTTACACTTCAGTTCACTTTTGATCAAAGTAAATACACCAAGGTCTTTTAATGTTGGTTTAGTAATTAAAGTTCAATCTCTCTACACTTGTCTTTTCTTCTTCTTTCTGTGGCTATGGCCTGTCAGTGAATTTTGCCTTTCATTTGATACCTATCTTCCTATTGTCAGGTATTGATCAGCAAATATTTTGAAAATGTCATTCAACTCAGTGATTGAGTTTCCATTGTATTGTTACACCCAAAGTTGGGAGGAAAGATGCATCTGGGGAGCATTGATATCCCAGTCCCGTTTTCAACCATCACTCATGAAACGTACCTACCTGAAGGTGATAAGTAACGCTGGTCTGTTCTACAATGTGTGTAAAAAATCGTCTTCTGTCGCTGAGGAATTGGCCTCCTGGCACCTAGGCACCAACCCTAGAGGGATGTATGGTACGTGGTAGAACATACTGCCTGAAGGGAGGCTCTTACATGTGTTCTGTCACCAAGGAGCACAAGTGCAGAATCAACTGTGCTGTGTAAGTTGAAGTTCTCCCTGGACTTTAATTTGAGACCAGCAGTTAATTCACTTATTCCTTTCTCTCCAATCAGATCCTTAGGCCCTGGCTAGATGTGCAGGTAAAGTTATGATGGGATGTGCAATCCACACAATCGCATTTCCTGCCATGCCACACATTCATGGCAGGAGACGTGATCATGGGATAGAGCCTCAGATCCCATCATCCCATCATGTCTTATTGCTGGCACCACGTGCTCCTCTGGCTGGGAACCCTGTCAGCTGATCTTGGTTTCCAGCCACAGGGGCACAACATGTGTCCCTGAGGCTGGCAGCCCAAGCCCCATCAGCTGTGGACTCCCAGCCACAGGGGTGCACCTGGCCATATGTTCAAATAATGGCATGATAGGAACCAGCCACAAAGTTATTACACATTTTTTGTGGAATAATGTTTGTGGCTGGTTCCTTTTTTTATGATGCCATTAATTCCTTTAATGTATGGCTGTGTCACAATTTGATTAACTGTTTAATTATGTCTCAAGAATAACGTGGTAGGGGCCTTAGTATCAGATAATCACAACTGTGATAAAGGAATGTATAAATAATCCTAGGGCTCATTGCACATTATACCAGTCTTATTAATACAGTGCAAATAAACACTTGTGTAATGATTGTAGTATGATACGTCTATGAGTTGGGGTTGTTATTCTTTCTTTCAGATTCTTGGAAAATTAATTACTATATGTATATCTGAGACTATATTCTATGAGGGACCAGAACTTTAAAACATGGTTCTCTAATTGTATTCCATAGACCACTGTTAGACTAGAACCAAGCCATAGAGATTGTGAAGGCAAGTCCACTGCTGTCTACTATGTTCTTGCCTTCAAACGGATGTAATCAAGATACTTTGGGAGGAGGTGGTCATGCTGCTACATTTTCTAAATGTGTGGGCACTGTGCTGTGGATGTTACAGTTGCACTGTTACATATTCTGCTTGCACATTCAAATTTAAGATGCAAAGAACCACAAATTTGTATAATATCAAACACAGAAATATCAGCAAAGTCTGTACATTTTCCTGCTTAACCTGCATTGCTATGCTGTGTCAGGAGGGAGTGTTATCTAGTGGCATAAAAAGATAGAAATTTGACTCTTATTCTATTGCTAATTCTGCCAATGATTGGGTGGATAACCCACAATACCTCTTCCTCAATCAAGCCATAAAATAAAGATTCTAATAGTTAGCTATCTCATAGGAGTACAAAATAATAAGTACTGCTGTTTCAACTTATGTCTGAATCCTGGAAGTGGCTGATCACTGTCTTCCATCTTTCACTTCACAGCAGAGCTTTAAAATGTCCATTCCCTATCCACTTTTGCATCATGCATCTTAAAGAGTTTCTGATGGAGCTGGCATTCTCTTTCTTCCTGGTTCTGTTTGGTTTAGTTTTTATTTTAGTATTAAAAGTAGCCATGTTCCTTCTAAATTGACCCTTGTCAGCATCTCTTGATTTGTGATTTTGATTATGCCTCTGATTTTTAACCCCCTTCTATAGAATGAAAATTCAAATACCCTAATGGGTGTGAATCTTTTTTTAAGTGTCCAGCTTTCACAGCCATACAGGAGGATCAACCATTTGTAACATTTCAGCAATCTCTGGTGTGTCCTCAAATGTAATTTTCTACGAGAGAGCTGTTGAAAGAATATAGAATGCATTTTTGCAAGCGCTATTCTTGTTCCTTATTCATCGCATTTTACATATGATGGTATCGAACTCATGAACTATAGAAACCCATTCACTTAGTCCATCATTTGACTATCAAGGAGTTGCCAACACTGTGCTTTGCTAAGTTTGCTAAGTGTTATTGTCTCAATTAAACACAGGAGGGTTCATCTCTATGTTTGGGGTTTTTTTTTAATAGAAGATTCTCAAATGAATCGGCACAGAGGTACAAAGTTTTTTATTGTAACAGTTAAGTTTACAGATAACTCGGTGATTGTAGCCTTTCTGTGCTACCTGCTTGGTAATTTTCTTTACTAAACCTTTTTTTTTTTTTTTTCTTTTTTTGAATGCCATTTCCTCAATGCCAAAACCTTTTATAACATATCATTCTGACTGAATGTTAATCATAAATGGATTCTCAGGTCCACAATGGAATTACTGGTGTGAGGAGGTGAGAGATCCCCAACCCTGTCTGGTAGTTAGGACACTGACCTGGAAGAGTAACACTCCAGGCATGTCTACACCACAGACTTACCATGCCACACAGCAGTGGTGCGCGTTTGAGGGTGTTTTTACCTAATAAAGTGCATATGCAGTGTAAATGCGCCCTCAGGTTCAAGCCCCTGCTTTATGCTGTTAGGGCAAAGATCTTCAACATGGATCTGCCACATTGCAAGTGTGTGTTCTAGCCAATGGACAATTGGCTATTCTAAGATTGTTTTTTGCACTATAGTTCAAGGCCAAAAAAAAAAAGTGTCCTAGTTTTGTCCTAATATAGAACAAGCGTAAATACTGATTGCTCACCATTTTTTGCGAAGTAGAGTTCTCATACTTTAGCTAACCCTAGATTGCTATTCCTTACATCCACATTTTTCAACCTGTGGCCCATGGACCCCCTGCAGGTCTCCAGACTGTGTCTAAGAGATCTGTGAAAGATGATGATAATCAATTAAAAGTATGTGAATGCCCGTACTTCCAATTCAAAGGGGTCTGCACCTTCATTCAAAATTTACAAAGGGGTCTGTACCTCCATGCAGAATTTTTTAGGGGTCTGCAAATGAAGAAAGGTGAAAACCACTGCCTTAGATTTTACTATTCTTTGTATTCTATTATTGTGAACACATAACTGATATTTAAATCACAATATTCGTTTGATAGCCACAATAACTAACTGATTTCAAAGCACTTTCCAGGAATTAATGACTTAAGTTATTCCTTCCACTTCTTTCATAATCAGTAGTACTGTTTCCAAAGGTTAACGTTAAGTAGTGTCAATGGTAGTTAAATATTTTTACATTTTTTTTTTTTTTTTTTCTTTTGAAGACCTGCCCTGTAATAAGGGCTGTCCCTAGGGGGGCCAATCGGGGTGACCACCCCTGGTCCCGTGCTTTGGGGAGGCCCCGCAGAGCCAAGCCGAGCAGCATGGCGATGCCACAGTGCCACCAGCTTCACGTTTGGCCACTCAGTATGCCCCCACCCTCAGATGACGAATCTGCCACTGAAATCGGCGTATCCGGCCACTCGCCACCCCCCGCTTCCACCACTGAATCGGCCTCACCACTTTCCTCATGTCCGGGGGCAGGACCCTGCACAGGCTGATTTGCCTTGGGGCCCCACACCCTGCTCAGATTGTCTCTGCCTGTAATTCTGGGAAGAGCGCTTCTATTAGGACTGTGCAAAGCTTCAGGTGCTGATTCGATTCAGAGGAGAATCGGCCAAATTTGGTGGCTGAATTTCTGAATCAAATCAGGGGACCAATTAAAAGGTCTGAATCGATTTTTGAAGCTCTCTGAATTGATTTGGAAAAGATTCGGAGAGCTTCGGTGATTCGGGGAGTCTCCTCCTGCTGCAGCAGGGAGCGGGACTCGGACTCTGAGCTGGTAAGTAGGGGGTTGGGGAGGAGTGTCTGGAGGATGGGGGAGGGAACCATGGGGAGACCCCGGCCAGGCTCCATCCCCTGCCTGCTCCCCCAGCACCTCCCATGGCTGCCCCACCTGCCCCAGCTCCCAGCCATTGAAATAAAAAGCCCCTACTTAATGGGTGCTGCTGGGCAGGGGGGGGGAATCCTTGTTGCCTCCCACTGCCCCACGCTGCATGGAGGGCTCTGCTATGACCCCTGACTCCAGCCCACTCTTCCAGGCCCCCCATGGCTGCCCTAGCTCTGGCCTTTTACGAAAAAAAAGCAAAAAAAACCCCACAAAACCCCAGCCTCACTGGCTCCTGCAACAAAGTTGGAGTGTCTGGGGGCTTGTGCAGAGCCCTTCAAGCAGCATGGGGCAATGTGGGACAGCGGGGATCATACCCCCACCGGGCAGCAGCCGGGGAGTGCCACACTTTTTTTTGGTTTTTTGTTTTTTTTTTAAAGGGCCAGATCTGGAGCTCGTGGGGGAGCCATGGGGGTCTAGGAGAGCAAATGGGGGTCATGGGGCTTGTGGCAGAGCCGTGGGGCAGTGGGGGGCAGCAGGGATCACCCACCTGCCTGGCAGCACCCAGTGATTCGAGGCTTTTTTTTTTTTTCTCAGAGCCAGGATGCTGGTCAGGCAAGGCAGCCATTGCCAGGACTGGGAGAGTGAGCGGAGGATGGGCCTGTGTGATTCAGAGATTTTGCTGATTCGGCAGCAGCCAAATCTCTCAATCAGTGTCAGCTGAATCAATTCAAGACAGTGATTCAAATCACCAAATCGAATCACTGTCCCCTGAATTGGCCGAATCCAAATCTGAAGTGAATACTAGCTGCTTCGCACAGGTCTAACTTCTCTGTGTATGCACAGGGGAGTGTTGAGTATATGATTTGATACTAGTCACTTAGAATAAATAAAAATGAAATAAGGTTTCTCTGTTGTAAGTTCACTGAAAATGGCTTAGAATTGGTAATTAGTCAAAGAAATTGTTGTTGAACCAATGCTTTATTTCTTCTTTTGAAAGTAACGGGTTCTGTTTATATAGCTAAGACTACACAGCTAACTGTGATGAAGTACTAGCAGAGATTGATGCCAAGTGCCTGTAATTAATCTTTAATTTAATTTTAAATGCACTCTTTAAAAAGATGATGAGCAAGTTAAGAAGATATGGTAGTGGGAATTTTCATTTCTCTTGTGCATAGGCTGGCAGTCCCTAAGCGGACACATCTGTAATCATCATAATTCATAGACATTGCAAATTATCCCTGAACCACCACGAAAGCAGGGAGTCTCAGTTAAAGTGCATCACCGATGAACTGAGAGAGTGCCTGAGAGTTCAGGGACTTCAGTCCCACCAAAGCACCTTGTGAGTGAGTATTCAGTGAGGACCATAAATGGTTGTATAGCTACCAAGCCTAACGTGGATGTGCTTCTTGCAGAAAATATCCCATTTGTCAAATTTTAGCTTTTTTGTCTGTTTGTAAATTGGCCCCCAATTGTAGTTTTGATCAATGGGTTGCTTATTTGGAATTACTTGGTACTTATTCTATACACGCTTATTGGATGGCTTCAAGTGTTTGGCATTTGGGCTATGAACTGTGTTGACTGGACAGAAAAAGGGGGTGTATATAAAAGTTCATTTCTTGATTGGAAACCTCAGTCAGAGAGAGAGAGAGAGACATCCAATAGAAATATCAGGAACCTGAAGCTCACCTTTACTACTGACCTGCATGCAGGCCTTCTCTATGCATGGGGCATACAGCAAGAAGCTGCCTGGTTGTGTTATTCTATCCTATTTTTCATCTGTATGAATGCCAGCAGCAATCCAGCTCACAACTTCAGGTTTATGTTACAATACCCAAAAAGCTCCATTTTCAGTAATTAAATCTCCCTCTCTTTCTGTTGGTGCTTAGAAGGAAAAAAATCCTTATGTGCCCAAAAGTCAGGCTTTTCTTCCTTGTTCTCCCGAGCCAGGCATGAACAACTGAGCTTTAAAAAAAACAACAACCCAGTGCACACTTGGGCTGACAGCTTTTATAAGTTTCAGGCTGAAGCAATTTGAAATGTCCAAGGAAAGCCATGAAAAGCTAAAGTCTGCCATGAAAACACCAACAGCCCCATAACTATTATGACACTTCCAGGTGCTGCCATAATGCAGTGCAATCCATTTTAATTTAAACAGTAGTTGGAAGAACTGCAAATCATTGTACAAAGATGCTTTTAGAGACAAAGCGTAATGAAACACGGGTTAAGTACTCCATTGTGAATTTTCCATGGCTATGATAAGCCAGTGCTTTTCATGAGCAGAAACTCTTTCAAATTCGGGTTTAATTTTCAGAGGTTTGCAACTCTATAGAAATGTATGGAAACAGAAATGTATATATGGGGATTGGGTAATTTGTGTGGGCAGTTACCCAGTTTGCACATCCAGTATGCTGTGTAAGGGTTATGTGTATGGAACTAGACCCATTATGCCTGAAAATGTTATTTCACTGGCCTGGTACTATGCCTTCTAGTGTACAGTTGGAGCAAGAATGAAAAAGATGATTAAATATCCTTTTAAATGCAGTTACTGGCAATTAAATAAATCAGTCCTTCAAATAATGGTTACCTACAGCTGTGTGGGAAAGGGACCATCCTCATGCTCTATATTTGTAATTCAGGCAGCCCAGTGGGACCCTGTTTTATGGCGTGGAAGGATAGGAATCAGTACAATACAAATACAAAATAAAGATGTTCTTGGAGGTTCTGAAAATGTATTGGACTTAATTTTAATTTCTAATTTCATAATTTTTTTCCAGCTGCTTATTTCTTATCACGAAAAATATGGACCATTTTCTGTGCAGGCATTTTTCATATTTGTTGATGATCCTCTCCCTCACCATCTTTCCCACAGAAGTAACATCTTTAGTGTATTTTCATATACAGTGCTGTACCAATAACATTTTTCCATTGCCTATAAATAAATTAAATATACTGCAGCTTAAAAGAGAAATTGCTGTCAGCTGAGGTTCACTACCTGTGACACATTTCATCTTCTTTCAGCCCCTGTTACCGTGCTTTCCCTTGAATTTGTATAGGAAGTTGCATTGCCTGTTAGAATGCCATGTGGCATGCTACAGCCGCATGCTTGATATATGGACCTATTGCTACAAACTCCTAGGTTGGCTTTTGAAATTGCATTGAAGATGAACTTTTGATAGATGCAGCTGTTTATCTGATTTGAAAATAGGAATTTTTTTTTTTGTATCAGTCAATCAAGAACTCCAGCTCCCAAATGGAAAAAAGGGTTAGAGATGAAGGAAGGCAGACTGGGCAAGTGGTCCTATACAAAAACAGGCCTGATCCTCCGAGAAGGCGTAGGCTGAAGAGCTACATTTTTTTGCTGAGTTGACAGAATTATTTCACAAAACATAAATTCTATTCAGTACTGTACTTTTAAACTAAGCACCATGGGACAGATCGCATCCACAAGATCTGCACACAGAATGGGCCCCTCCACACACACAGCCTCTGTACTCCCATGCAACTCTTAGGGCGTTTATACACATGGTCCGAGAGTGGGGTGGGGGCGATTTTAATTAGAGTGGTTCCAAGAGCTGCTCTTAATTAAAGCCTCCAGAGCTTCTTGTGTATCAGCATCCCCGCACTTCGAAATGGCTTAAGTAAAGCAAAAATCTTTAAGTAAAACACCCTCGCCACTGTTTTTAAGCACAGGGACACTGATACATGAGACGTGGGAGGCTGTTGGAGTGTGGTAATTGCCATGCTCCAGCAGACTCAATTAATGGAGTCAGAGCAGCCTCCGTGCTCATCTGTAGGCACCCTTAGAGACTAACTGCTTCAGAGGCATGACTTTCATGGGCAACAACATCCATCATCACATGCCACTTGAAGATGAACCAGATTAACAGCACAAGGGTAGGACTCCTGCAGAGACCCCGTGAAGGTGCTCTGTGGGGCTGGAAGCCCAAATCGGGCATGGACCATAGGTCTGAGGGGGAATGAGTTGTAACCCCAGAGGTCTCTGACAAGTCCCATGTAGCCTGTGAGACAAATAACACAACCCAGCTCTGTGGTGTCTTTTCCACATGGCCATCTTCACAGTGAGAGGCTGCCCTTTAAGAGCAGTTCTAGCAGCCCACGAGTATAGCTAGGCTTAAAGGACGCTGAGGAATTCTAACTGGTCTCAGAGTGATGACCAGGGATCTGGGTTTACTCTGATTTAAAATATATCCTGAATTTTTGGTTTAAAAAAAAAAAAAAAAGTAACCCCTAATCTACATTTTTCAGTGATTTAAATGAAACACTAATAAACTTGGATCTCTCTCTCTCGATAGATAGATAGATCTATCTAGAGAGAGATACATTTAAATCAGTCTAGATCTAGATATATCTGTATCTTAGTTTATTAGTGTTTCATTTAAATCACTGAAAAATGTGGATTTGGGGTTACTTTTTTAAAACCAAAAATGGGGGATTTTTTTTAATCGGAGAAAATCAGGAACCCTGGTGATAACTAGTGATAAGATGAGACTTACGAGGCAGTGGATTCACATAGAGAGAGCAGGTATGTTAAGGACAATGCTATGGTAATGTTAGCCTTGCAACCAGAGAGAACTGAGAGCAATCCACATTCTGAGCCTCTCTCCCCATGGCAATAACCTCACAACACCAAGAAATAAAAAATGTAATTCATAATGCACGTGTCACTAAATGACTCTGAAACTGCTGCTCACAGCAAGTACGATTCTCCTTTCTCTGTATCCTGAAGTCACTCCCATGATCCATCTTTCTTCCTTTGGCCTGTTGACATCTGAGTACTTGTTTCATCTTAGTGGGACCCAAGAGCATTTGCACATATATCCTGCTAATAATCTAGCAGAACGTTAGAGGTTCAGGGAGGAAATATATATAGGCATTCAGTGATGTTGGCAGAGCAAGCGGCACAAGACAGGTGTATTGCTGTGTGGAGGAGTTGGGGGGTGGGGTGCAGTCATCTCTGAACAAAGGAGTGGAAATAAAGTATGTAAAAGAAAAATGTCTAAATAGAATAGGGCCTTGGATAAGAGTCAAGCATTTCAGCGCTGGATCCTCTGCACACCAGTTTTCTAATGTGCCTGTGCATTATTGTGCTGTCTGAATTATGCTATTCTTGTGAAGAAAAGAGTCCTTTGTTCACAGCTTTGAAGTAGTTGGATTTACCCAGCTCTTCTGTGCAGCTTTTGTATGATTTATTAGTGTTTGGACCAAAACCCTGGATCTAAACCTCCAAACTTTGGAGAAGTTGTCAGCTCTGAATATGAAGTTTACAACTCAAACCACATCCAGTTAGTATATTTGTGTGTGTGTGTGTGTGTGTGTGTGTGTGTGTGTGTGTGTATAATAATATATATAATTAAGGTTTGGAGACAATACCTGGGGAAGTGTTAAATTCCCTTTGTGTCCCTCTTGCTAAATATTTCCCCAGATAACTAGTATAATAACACTTTACAAAAAGATCCCTAAAAGTTAAGGGTTAAAATATTCATAGGCATGGCTTTAGAAGACATTGAATAATTCTCAAAGGATAGCTTTAAAAGTGTGCAATTTCTCCTTTGCGAAGAACAGTTATTCGGAGGAATTAATTTGGAGCATGCTGACTAAATTAAAAATGCATTAAAATATTTTATGGTATAAAATAGCAATCTAATAACAATGTTTTTGTCTTGCATATTAATTATGGTGGTTGTAAATTAACTAGTATTTAATAAAAATTAATAATAGCTTGTGTTTTCCATTGAATGGAGTAAATTTACATGATGTTTCCAGACAATCTAAAGAGCCTACCATTGTATAAATGTGCGGTAAATTTATTTAAATGAATTAAAATATTATTGCATTGGTTTGGAGATTAAAATTATGCATTAAATCTTAATTCATTAATTCCTTTGGTTTCTTTTGTGTGTCTGGGGGGAGAGAAGGAACTGAAATGCTATTAAACTTGTAAATACTGAAGAAAATATATAAATATAAGTCAAGTAGAATAGTAAGAAGCCCATCACAAGAATTATTTAAAAGTATCCTTTTTTTTTTTTTCCCTCCCTTACTCCCAGACACTGCCTGAGCTCAAACCAAACTCAGTTTAACCTCAGCTCCATATTGTTTGGGTTGAACACGCTAGTGCGGTGATTCTTACACATCCCTCTGATACTAACCCCCATCACCAAGATCACACATGCTTTCAGGCAGTAACATACTGTGTTCCTTGAAGGATAAAGTCCAGTGGATTTGGGTTCAATTTTCTAGAAGGCTAGGTTTTTCCTCTAAGTCTACATGAGTTGCTCACTGCGATGCTGGAGGTGTTGGGAATACTGAATGTCTCTGGCAGTCTGTTGGACCTGTGTCCTCTCCTACAGGTAAAGGTTAGTAAAGAAGTAACTCTGTTGCTGGTGAAGATGATCAGTACCTGCCTTGGGGAGAGCAGGTAACCATCTCCTTATGAGAGAGCTTTTGTATGACCATCACTGTTCTTCCCTATCACACCAAGTCTAGTTTTCCTTTCCTGGCAGGAATGATCATTGATTACCCCAAGGTTGTTTCACCACGGTCTTGTCAACTGTCCATCACACATTTCCACTTAGGCCAAAGTTCACAAGGTCTGCCCTTCAGAATAAGATGGAAAGTAGGATCCACTACATGCCCATTATGGGACTCAACCAGCCAGGGTCTTCCCTACTCAGAACTCAGGAGTGGGAAGCTATGACTCTGGGCAGTAAAATTGCGGGCATCCATACATCAGGACCTAAGAGACTCAGATTGTGGAGACCATGTCTTATACTTTATGACTCTGGAGCTTAGCACTCCTGATATAGGAAACAGTTAGGCCAAAAATTAGGGCATGAGGAAACTGTAAATGAGGATGTTGTTGCAGACACTACTATGTTTCTATTCCCAATGGCTTTCTGCAAGTCCTAAGCCCAGGCCTTGACATCTACAACATACTGAATTCATCCTGACCTTTTTTTCTGTTCCCTCCCATTTATCATTTCTTCCTTTCTCCCTACATATAAGCACTTCAACATTTTAAAGGTATAATTTGGTGGGAACCCACAAGGCATTGACTTATTCACATCCAAGTCCAGTCCTGGCATCATTTCACGACTACAACTCCTTGTGAAGTTAGGTAGAGCTTGAAGCATGAGCAGATAAAGGTCATTGGCATGTTTCCCTGAACCAGCCTAATAGCAAATCAAGTATGTACCAAGTAATAAGTCACAAACAATGTGCAAGTATATGAGTTGTGCTTAACTGTTAACGTTGTATTTAGCTGATATGTAGACTAGGGTTGTGCGAAATTTCACTGGCTGTTTCATTTTGACACTTTCAACTCATTTCCAGCTCAAAGCAGTGAAATCAAAATGAAACGAAGAGCTTCAAAACAGCCTCAAAATAAAACGAGGCCAATCGAAACGTTTCAAAACTTTCAAAATGTTTACAGTTTTGAAGCAGCAGCCAGATGGTGGGAGGCAGGGGAGAGTCAGGGCTGCGCTCCGAGCGGTTCCGCAGCCACATGTAGCTTAGCCCGGCGGGGAGCACAGCCCTGGCTCTCCCTGCCTCCCGCTGCTGGGCTACTTTCCATGGGGCTGGTGGAGCTGATGGGAGTGCAGCACTGGTTCTGCCCACCTCCTGGTGCTGGGCCGCCCTCCAATCAGCTCCACCAGCCCTATGGAGCCCAGCCTGGTGGTGGGAGGTGGGCATAGCCAGCTCTGCGCTCTGCCTCCTGCCACAGAGCTGAGTTCCATGGGGCTGCAACACTGAGCCCAATGGAGGGAGGTGACGTGCAGCACTGACGCTGCGCACCACCTCCCTCCACTGGGCAGCAAGCCATTGGGCACCAGTTCAACGAAACGAAACAGAACAGTGCTTTCAAAATGAAACTAAACTCGAAACAAAATGCTGTTCCGTCAAAATATCATAACAGAAGTCGAAGCGAAACGGTGCTGTTTCGCACAGCCCTAATGCAGACATCTATACTCATACTTGCCTTCTAGTGCATATTTGAACAAAAATAAATATTGCCTGCCTCCTCAAATGCAAACTTTACTGCACATGAAATGAAACAGAATTAGGCATTTCTTTCATGCACTTTTGATTTCTGCTAGGGTTTTATCTGCCATAAATAACACAATCCAGTGATTGCCTTCATCAGAATGTTTACCAGATTCTCTAGCTTTCAGCTTGAAGCAAGCAGTGTTTCCACATTGTTTAAAAATAATGTCACCATCATTGCTTTCATCCGGTTAAATAATCCTTTAATCCATGTTCAGAACCATGAGATCTTTTCTCTTTTAATGCTTTTACTAATGGGTGCATATAGAATGTTACGGTGCCGTGTATGAGGTCAGATTGATCAGTTTATCAAATGACAAGAGTTATTACTGGATCATTAGTTCTGGCTGCCTCAGTGATTATAAGTAGAGATCTTACACCTAAGGCCAACCGTGTTCTTTCATAATAAGGGATTTAGGAGATATTTATGCAAGCAGAAAATTGAATCAGCATCACCATCAGTGCATTAAATTATAGCATTTTATGAAAGAAGAGTTCCTTTAACATATGACAGTAGATAAATATAGGAGAAAATTGAGGATTACCAGAAAAGGTTTAGCCTCTGTAAATTACGTTTTGAACTTTAAAGTATTATGCATAGCCAAAAACTCCTTTAACCTCTGTGATATCAACCTTATTTGTTTTACCTGTGTATGGTACAAACCCCCCAGGTGCCATGGCACATGCCCTTCAGATTTGTGTGCAGGCTAGGGGCATCTAATGCTCTCCCTGAAGCAATGGATGACATTTCTGGTTTCTGATTTGGTTGCCTGGACTGCTTTTGTTTAGCCTAAAAAGGCTTAGTTTCCGTCATAATCAAATTAAATTAAAGATAATTGAATATCAAAATTCGTAGGTCATGCTGAGAAGTAACTTTGAATGTGTGGAGTCATTTGTTGCAACTAGCCAATGTCTGGTATGATAGAGAATATTTCAGTTCTTTCTACTTCTACAAATGAGTATTATTTGTATACTTTGATCACAACTTCTCTATTAAGCCATTCCTGGTTAAAGAATTCAATTCAAGTACTAATTCAATGTACCATGGAGTACCATAGAGTTTGGATGCTTCAGTAGAGGGATATAGGGTCCTTCAGTAATGCTAGGCATCATTGTACTTTCCCTCTATTTCTTGGAATGATTTATCTTCCCAGCAGTTTCTGTTGAAGATGGATTTAGTTACAACTGCATACAAATTATTTATCACTAATGCCTCAAGTAAAACCCATGCTGTGTTACAATTTATGTTACACAGTGATCTCAGTGCTCCCCCTTTGTTAACTGAAGGGCATAAAAAAACACCATAGAGGAAACGAGGACAAAAAAAGGATCAATAAAAAGAATTAGTGGTTCGTGTCGCCATGGGAGACCCTCCATGTGCAGGTCTTACCCTTTTGCTGTTTGTTGTGGTTGGTGTGCAGGAACATTTCTTATGTTTCTGGACACACTGGAGAGTTCTTTGCAGGGTTTAGTCTATATGTAAGGACAGTAGGGACATGGTCTGGGGATATGCATCATTCCCACCTCCAAACCCAAGTTGCACAAGGAATCCATTTAGAAATGAATGCAGAATTCCCCTCCTTTTGCTTTGTTTCTCTTTGCTGTGTTCAGTCCATCTATACTCTTCAGTTTCCTTTTTGTTTCACTTCTATCTCATTCACATCATAAGTCCTAAGTATGGCTCCTGGTTTGATGGCCAACTTCTCCCTGTCATCTGTACTTTGCTGCTTCAGCCAGTATTTGGTGGGTGGAGCAGGGAGGAGAGGAGTGTGTAATCTGATGGATCAGAGCCGCCCCAGTTGCATGGGATCTATGTTATCAGTGTTTTACCCTGCAGAACTTAAAGGCATCAAAGCAAAGTTTTGGGATGTGCTCATAAGGCAACATTTTTCCCATCAGAGATGTTTAGGAAGATGAACAAAAGGAGCGATCAAATATTAATTTTTTTATGGTGACAATAAATAATCATAGTAATTGATGGTAATTCATTAGAAGGTACAGAGTGCTACACAGGTTTGCAATATGATACGAGGCAACTAATTAGAGCATTGACCTTTGGGACCTGGAAATCAGAAATACACAGTGCACTGCCAAAAATAGGATTGGCCTTATAGATATTAATAAAACTAAGTGAGATTGCTTCACATCCAGTTACACTCAACTAGATAACTAGAAAAGCAATTAAGAACAAGCCATCGATAAAAATACCTGCTAGAATTAAAAGGAAACCCAAGATTACTATTGTTTACCTTAAGCTTTTCTGAACCAAAATTACTTTTTATTGCTTCTGTGTTCAAACACAAAGACAAGAGCAATTTAATCTAATTTATGTCTTTTCAGAGCCTCCTGGTGGGTTTGTTCATTTTTTTCAGTCTGCTTTATTTTTATGCATTCATAATAAAGAGCAGTACAGTGGACAAAAGAATTCATCATGTTAATATGTTCTTTCAGTGACAAAGTTGTGCCATTTGCTATTTTAGCCCAAAGTTGTCTTTCTTTTCTACTGTATTATGGGTTTCTCGAAAGGCCATATAAAACAAAATATGTATATTTCTGCTAGAACTGCCATTAGCTTGCATCCTCTGTAAAGGGAGAAGGTGGTCATAGTCTCATTATTTCCACTAATGAAAATGTATAGTTATTAGCAGGGGTCCAGGTTTTCTGTTTGCTACAGAAAAATGTGGATTTTCTCCTTTAAAGGAGAAAAGCTTGGGAAGCAGTGGGTTTCCCCTTGCGGGCTGGAAGCGTTCTAGCCTGCAAGGGGCTGCTTGGGGCTGGCAGGAGTATGATGCAAGGGGTGCCACATGCATGTGTGCACATGCACTTGGCAAGCAATACAGCCAGGCAGCAGTGGAGAGCAGCTCTCCCAGCTTCCTGCAGATAAGTCTGTGGGTGGGGGGGGATGGGCACAGGTGATATGGGGGGTGGCAGAGGGAGCAGATTGAGGCCCCCATGGTGAGAGGAACAGGGTTGGTGGCTGGGGAGGGAATGCACAGCCACAGGGCCCAACCAGGGAGCAGGACAGAGCCATGGGTAGCTCTTCTGGGGGCAGCAGAGGAGGGCTGGCTCCCTGCTGTTGTGCATACTCCCAGGGAGGGGATGTGGAGGGGGCACATGCCCCTCCAAATTTGTGTATAGGAGGGAGGTAGATGCGGGTTGCCTGCTGCAGGGCTCAGGGGTTCCTGCCCTGCTGCTCTTCCCCTGAGGGCTTCTGCGGCCCAGCAGGCAGAACCCAGCACAGGAGGGTGGAGAGGCTCAGTGCTGCCACCATTGCTGCTGGGGAGCCCTGTGCCATCCATGGTGCCATGGAGAGGTGCCCCCTGCCTGCCCATGTTTTGCCTCCTGCTGCTGCCAGGTGGGCAGGGGCACCTCGCCATGGTGGTGTGGCTGGCATGGGGCTCCCGGCAATAGTGGCAGCACCAAGCCTCTCGGCCCTCCTGTGCTGGATCTTGTTTGCTGGACTGCAGAGGCCCCTGGGAGGAGGGCAGCAGGGTGGGGAGCCCACATGTGCGCCCCCTGCGGGCTCTGCTCGACTCCACTCTGGCCACAGCAGCCATCACTTCCCATGCATGGCAGGAAGGGCTTGGGTGCTGCTGGTGGGCATAGGGAGCTGCAGGCTCTGACCCTGCCTCTGGTCCTCATCTTGTGGTCCTGGCAGCTGGGGCCCCCCTGTGGCAGGGCTGGGGGGGGCAGGGGGCTGCATGTCAGGATTGAGAGGCACCAGCAGGAATGGGGGGTTTGTGGGCCAGGAGTGTGGGGTACCTGGAGGGGTGGGAGGCTGTGGGTTGGGAGTGAGGGACGCCAGCAGGGCTGCAGGGGGCTGTGGCTTGGGAATGAGAGGCAATGTCATGGGCAGGGATAGGGCACCAGCATTTCAGGGCTGCTGAGCACCACAAAGCAGTGGGGCTGCCACAGCCGCCCCACGTTCTGGTGAGCACTGGGGGAGCTCTGATTTTCCATGATAAAAAAAAAAAAATCTAATGTCAAAATATATAGGTATTTTGAATTTATTTTATTATAATGATTGAGGTGCTGTTAGGTGTCCAAAGTACTTTAAAATTGTAAATATATCAATTAAACATTGTATTCAACTAATCCCTATATACATAGTAGCATCACATTTTAATAACAGAAAAATGTGGATTTGTGGGGTTTTAATAAGAGAATTATGTCAGAGAATTTGAGATTTTTAAACAGAGAAAACCAGGATCCCTGGTTATTAGATCTCATGCCTTTAACAAATGTAACTCCCTACCCACTATTCGATCTCACTGTAAACAGGTGATTAGTGAAATAAGCTAAAAAGGCTTTGAGTAGTTTCTGTTATTGGAGTGACAATAAAAAAAGTATACAGTACTGAAACTGTGACTTTCTGTAAATAAAACCTACCCGCACACAGGTAATGGACGCCACATTTACTATACCTTTAATGAGCAAGCTCTTCCTAATACCAACAATAAATTGTGTTTATTAAGCCAATTAACACATCCAGTGCAGTTGGAGAACTATTGATCATGGTCCTCTTTTCTAATAACCTTTTACACATATGAAGACTGTTATCATTTCCCCCTTCAGACTCCCCTTTTTAAAATTAAACATACCCAATTCTTTCAACCTTCCCTCATAGCTTATGCTTATTAAATCTCTTCTCATTCTTATTGCTCTCCATTCTGTCTAGTTCCTTCTTAAAATGTGCTGCCCGAAGCTGGACACAGTACTCCAGCTGAGGCCTTGCTATTGCTGAGCAGAGTAAAATCTATGAAACTCCTGCTAACATAAGATTTGTCTTTTTTACAGAAACATCACATTGTGAACTTGTATTTAGTTTGTGGTCCGTTATCATCCCTGGATTAATTTCATTTCATCTTCTGATTGGTCTTAGACCATATCTGAAATTTATTGAGATCATTTTGAATTTTACTTCTAACCTCCAAGGTGCCCGCAACCCCACCAAGACCGATGTCATCTGTAAATGCTACATTCTTTCTATTCCATTATTCAGATTGGAGACAAATAACCCAAATTTGTTAATTTTACTCTACTCCCCCCCCCCCAGCTATTCATATTAGATTGCTTTATGCCATTTTTATAGCTGCTATAAATCATCCAAATGCTAATGGGGAAATCTCTCCATTGATTCTATGCAGATTCAGCCTTGCGTGTAGCGGAGGTTGCCCAACAATCCATAAGAGAATAACAGATGTTTCAGCTTAAAAGAAGCATAGGAATAAGTGCGCTGGATCAAGGATCATATTTGCTCTATTTTGTGTGCATGATTAGCATGGAAATCAAAGCACAAGAGCATTCAGTGCTCACTATCATGGAATAAGGTCTCTACCTGCTGGCAGTGTCAGAACCTAATCCACGAACCTCCTGAACAAAGAGCTAACATGGAAAAAAATATTTCCGGAGGCTTTGGGGCGGGGGTGGTTAGTTTGATTGTGTTTCCTTGATTGTGTTTTCCTTTGTTTCCTTTTTTGGTTTGTTTGTTTTATAAACTCAAGATAAATGAGGGGAGAGAGAGAGAATCCCATTATCATTCGAGGATTTCTGTAGCAGGCACAGAAGGAAGAAACAAGCACTCCTCTTTATTTGGGACTTGCCTTTCACCTCACAATAGTGCCATCATGTCTATGTTGACTGCTGGATGACTTTTTCACCTCGCTGGCACAGAATTGGAAGAGAACTGTCTTTGCTCTCTGCTCTGAAGCATCCAAGCGGTAGGGTTGGTATCAGAGTGGACAGGGCCATGCTTTCCCAGCCACGTACTCAAGACCATTGGGCAAGCTCTGTAGGCATATCCTGAGGCTTCCAGCTGCATTTGTCGCATGACTCATACCAAAGGTGGCAGCTTTTTTGAGACTCTTGTTCAAAGGCCAACTGAGGTCTGTCTGGAGATAGTCACCTGGCTGGGGTCATCTGACCTCGGTCCTCTTTCCTCGTTCCTCTTCCCTGCCAGGGGCAGGGGGTCAAACACGACGATCCTTTGTGGTCCCTTCCAACTCTACAATCTATGAATCTATGGAGCCCTAGCGTGAGTTAAACTCATGCCCAGCTGCCCACAGCTCCAAAGGCTGCTCTGAAAACCAGAGTATAGTGATATTCCAGCCAAACACCCAAACTGGAGGCTGCAATTAGGTAGTGATCTGAGGCAAGCACTTTGGCTTCTGCCACAGCCAGGGACCATCCTGTTCAGCACAGACAGACTTGTCGGCTGGATAGTCGCTTCATGCCGGCAAATCAAAGCAAGTCAAAGGAGCTGAGGCTGACTCAAGAATCGGGCTAAATCAAATCAAACATGCACCCCTTAAGGTTCATTATATTTATGTCCATATTATTTCCTTTCCTGCGCCTTCATCTCCCCATTATCCTTATCTAGTAGGTTACTGGGGCATCAGTTTTTAAAGCTCTCTTGCATCTTACATTCATGATCTTTAGTGTTCATTGTTAGCTTGCAGCCTAAGTATCATTGATTGTAAATAAATGTTGATCCAAAATAAATATTGATACACGCACGGTGTCATTTTATCCCTAAAGGCAGGGATAGCAAGTACTGGCATGAGTGTGTGGTAAACAGTTTAATTTGGTCAATAGTTTAATTTGGTCTGCAACTTAATGACATTTTAAAGTATGCAATGGCATTTCTGCTAGGCTGCCTGCCATCATTTTTTCCTTGACATGGCAAATAAGGCTTACTAACTCCAGAAAGAATTAGCATGAAACATGTCCATCAATCTCCATAAAGAAGCATTATGCTGTAGAATTATATTAAGTCTGAAGTAAAGTCGGCATAATTGAACAGAAATGTGTGCAGCCACTGATAGGCTTGTCTCAAGAAATCCTCATCATTTCTCATTTTAGTTCTCTTTCAGCACTGTCTTAATTCTTACCTTGCATTTTTCTGTTGTTTGTTCTTCAATCTATAGACATTGCTGGGTATTTCGTTTTGAGGCACTTTGTGGAGTAGCCTACATTTTTTGCCTCTGGAAAGGGACAGACTCTGCCTTGGAATCAGATAAAGCACATATAGGAAGGTACGTCCCATCATCTAAATGCCTCTGAGTCCCTTCCAGCTCCAGCTGGCTGTGTTTACCCCTGTCTAGCAAAACAGATCATAGCATTTTATATTGATAATGCAAGATAACTGTTACACTGGCTGCACTTAGAAAGTGGATTCCCATTTTCAGGTTATTGCCAGTTCTACATTTTAAGCTGCAGGAATATCATTGGAATTGGTAATACCTCTGAAAATGGGATAGTTTGTATTGCTTTATAAATACCCCACACTTCATTGCTGTGAATACAGCACAGTATGCAGGTTTGGAAAATGTTGGATATAAATTAACCTTTAAATTGGTTTAGTATCTTGGTCTAAATAAGCTGTTCTGTGAGTCTAGTGAAAAGTCCACTGAAGTCAATAAAAAGACTCCCACTGACTTTGATGAGGTTGGCTATAGGGACATGATTACAAAAAAAGTATATGAGGAAACACGTGTCTTTCCTCATTCAATTAGCTTCCTTCTTGTTAGTTTAAGTTCAGGGACGCTTTCTGGTTCAGTCCTGCAGCTCTTTTGTATGTACAAATCTTCATGGCTCGGTGGGAGTTTCATGCATGGAGGGATTTGCATTTCTTAAAAAAGGTGAATAAAGCAGTACCACTGTGTTCATCTTTACTAGCCATAGCATCAAGAGCAATTGTCACCTGTAAATGATATGAAATAAGGCTGACTGAAGTACTCTTCTTGCTTGCTTGCCTAATTTCCCTGTAAGATCTCTGAATTTTGGACCTTTGAGCTAGGGACAGAGAACACGTAAATCGGTTTAGGTGATCAGAAACTGGTTTAAACCTGTAATAAAACATAAGTTCAGTGCACATAAACCAATTTCAAAATGGCTGAATCTGGTTTAAGGTAAACCTGGTTGACAGTAGTATCAGACTTAACTACTTTGGGTCAAACCAGTTTATGCAATGTCTGTCCCAGACTCCTTCCTGGTTTAAGTTACATCAGAGTCCCCCAGCATCCCAGGTGCTCTAGAGAGCAGGGCTGGCCTCGCCCCTCTGCTCCTTAGCTGCAGCTCCAGCAGAGACTGCAGGCACAGCAGGGTCTGTCTGGCTTCCCCTGCCCCCGCCTCTCACCACTTGCTGCTCAAACAGGGATCCCCCCTTCCCTCCCTCCCATCTCCCACAGCACGGACCCAGCCCCATGGACCATAGCCGGCATGTGGTATGCTAGCTAATGCTGAGAGGTGTCTGTGTGTGTGCGTATGTCTCCAATTTCACTGGGACAGGACAAAGGCAGACAGGACAGTGTCCACTTAGGGGTTTTTGGAGCTAATCAACAGGTTAGCTGGTAATGTCTCTCCATTCTTTCTTTGGAAAAAGCTGTTTAAAATGAGCTTGAACTAATGAGAGAGGCTTTTGTTTTCTCGATGGGCTGCTAAATGCTGTGTTATCAGCACCCTGCTGGCTCCCTTGCCTGTCAGGTGTGTAGACAGTATGAAGAAGCAGGGAGAGGGAGACTGAAAAGCTCAGTATATCAATGGATTCAGGCACTGCACCCCCCTCCCTTTGCCTCAGAGTGCTAGCTGGGAGCTGGCAACAGTCCCACCCCTTGAACAGCAAGCGGGGAAAAGCCAGGGACTGTTCAGGCAGGATCAAGGTTTAAACCCTTCCCTAATCAGAGAATCCTGCTGGGGCCTGGCCTCACCCTACCCCCTCAGCTCAGCATTGTGGAAGAGGAGGGAGGGCTGCTCTAGTGCCCCGCAGCTTCTAGCCTGAGCCACTGCAGGCACGTGCCTGAATTTCCTCAGTCCAGAGGGAATGTCTGTGCACTTGCAAACCAGTTCAACCTAGGCAGGTTAGAGTAACCTGCAAAGATTGAATCAATTCAGGCTCAGGCTTTTTGAATGTCTGTCCCTAGCCATAATGGTGTTAAGTCCCAATGTAAGAGAGAGGGTGGTGAATAGTCTCGCTTATCCTTGAGCACTTGAGTTGTCTTGTCCTTCTACCTGTTATCTAGATCTAGATACCTTAAAAACTCATTGGTTAAAATCTAGAGCTGACAAGAGTTTTGCCCTTTGACTTCACCAATTGATTTTAAATGAGGTCTTCACTTTGAAAAAATAAAAACCTTGCTACAGTCACCAGTTCAGGGATTCTCTAAATGGTGGATTCTTTAAGGAGCCCATCCTCACTCCTTAATCAGCCATAGCAGTGATCTTTAAAAGGCAAACTGTCTTTGCCAGGGATTGACTAGTCTTCCTGTAAAGTTCAGTTCGTGGTCCACTGTAATCATTATCCTCTGCATTTGTGAGACTTTTCCTTACAATGCAGAAACACTAATATAGCCTGAAGGAACTTACCTTCGTTCTTTTTTAGCTAGTACCAGAATATGCTTTAACAGTGCCATGCTAGTCAAGTGTTGGATGAACAGGTGCTCTGAGTCTCTAGATCCAAAAGGTTTTCCAAAACCGTATGCTAGATTACAGGAATTTACAGCCAGGGTTGTTTGTTTGTTAACAAAGGTTTGAGATTGGGATACAATTGGGAAAAGCTGGAAGAAAGTGAATTAGTTTCTTGAGCTTAGATCATTTGAAATACAGCCCTTGAAACTGCCAACTCTTAATTGCAGAATGTTTTTGCTTTTCCAGCTTTCTGATTAAGATACACCAGAGGCCAGAAACATGAGGCATTAATAATATTGAGCAATACTGATTGTGTCAGTGCAACCCTCAGCTATTGTACAAGGCGCTGGAGTAAATTTGTTAGCCAATGGGTTCAGGGACATGGCTGAAATAATGCCGTTGCCACCTTTCTGTTGGAGGTCACTCCTACAGGGAATATGGTGAAGTGATTGTTAATTGCTTTTGTGCAGTGTTCAGTCAGGTTTGATGATGTGTGCAAATAACCATCCAGTCATCTGAGATCTCATATTAGCTTCAGACCCTCATAGGAGGTTTCCTCATTTTATTAAACAGGCAGCTCTAATTTTTTTTCAGTTTTGTTTAAGAACAAGCCCAGGATCAGATAGTAAATGTTTATTAGAGGGAGTAGATGTTGCTTCTACTTTACAAGGTCTCAGTACACCAATATTTTTAAGCCTTTGTTAATGCTTCTGACTTTATCAGCAATGTTTGTATGTCTCAATGTTGTTCTTTCCAAATCCTCATTATTGCTTTTTTTAATCCATCATTAATTTGTTCATGGCATGAGAAAGAGGGAGTCTTTCATGAAACTGAGTTCATGCTACTCCTGCTTACATTTAAAAATATATATACTAAGAATTTCAGGAAATTGTATTTTTGGGGGATTTGCTTATGCTGAAGTGGTTTTGTTAACTATCCACAATGTACATACCCATTTAACTTTTGTACTGGCATTGAATTGGTTCTCTTAATGGTGGTTTTTACATAGGGTGGCCCTAGTATTTTGAAGGAAATCCAGGACAGGGGTCATACACACACACACATGCGCACACACACACACACCAGCCACACAACAACCACATACTGCAAGAAGAGGCGGGGATCCCAAAGCTGTGCATGAAGGAAGGAGCTGATGGCACTGCAGGGAGGGAGCGAGGCAAGTGGAGGCTGAGTCCTAGTGGTGCCCCCAGGGCTGCCAGGCTGTAGTGAAGAAGCAGCGTGCACTGCAGTGACCCATGGGGGCTTGTCCTCTCCCTTGCAGTGCTGGGGCAAAACATGGGGCATTCACCCCAAGGTGGTCATCATCTCAGAGGCGTGAGTGGGCCGAAAGCAGCACAGCAGGGCTGGGGGCAGGGGGGATAATATGGGCAGCCGGGTGGAAGCCCAGAGGGACTGAGCCTGGTGGGGCACAGCTGCCCTAGGCTGTTTGCAGCCTCGCTTGTGGGACCATGTGCCCGTTGCCTGCAGCCACTGCTTGAGCTCAAGCGGGGAAGGGGGACAGGGAGAGGAGCTAGTAACTCTGCTTTGATTTGATTGCCCTCAATCCACCTAGGACCTTGCACCAATGTGGCATCCTTGGGCCCCACCAGCCCACTCCCTGCTGCCACCAGCAACTGCCACACACAGCCCAGGCCTTAGCAGTGGCTGCAATGGCAGGGCATAAGGCTGCCAGCGGCGGGTAGCCATCCTGGCTCACCCTGTACAAGTGCCCAAGCTCCTCCCAAAGCTTGTCCCACCCCAGCCGATCCCATCTCAGGCAAGAGGAGCGGTGCTCAGCCCAGCTCCCCCCTCCCTCCTCCTCCCCTGTATTGAGGGAACTAAATACAGAGATCTTTATTTTCTGTTCTGTCAATTTGATCAGCTGGTTCCCTTTTTGGTGCTCACCCTACCTGGAGGCTGTGCTAGAACAGTTTTTGTGGGATTGGTTGAACTTCTGACCCGCTTCCTGTGTTCTTTCTCCAGGCTGATATCTGTAGCACCTCTGCTCCATAAGCAGCTTTTGCCCTCGCGAAGCAGATTGTGCTCCTAGAACATCCCTTGCTGCTTCATTTTCAGGAGTCTGCAGGTGGAAGTAACAGTGAGATAGGGGGAAAAAAGCTGTCGGTTGGTAGCTGAAGTGTTGCACTTTTAAAGTTGAATTAAATTCAATTTAAATGATGAAATAAAACCAGCACCACCAATTTTATAGATGCTTTGAGATTGGGCTCTATAGGAGTGTAGTGGTTGGCTTTTATTTTTTACCCTGACCTGCTTTTGAATGTTTCAGAGATACCTCTGATTTTCAGAATAAGGACATGGCAATTTATTTTGCTTGGCTCTTATAGGCTGAGAATTGGGAATTAAGGATAAAATGACTCCTAAACATTTGTAGCAGGTGTTAACAGCCCATGATTAATAGAGAGGATCTGTTGCCCCTCAGTGAAAGCACTTTAAGTCCTGATTTTCCAGAGGGCCCAGGGAAATTAACTTTCCAATTCTACCAATACTTGCTGAGATGGGCACCTACTTGCTTTCCTCTCCTTTTGAGAAATCCCAGGTTTTGCTTTCTTACTGCCTGTTGGCTGCTCCACAGACAATACAAATACTCACTGTATTAAAAATCGTTTAATATAGTGGAAAGAATTTGGTATTATTTGCAAATAATGGCTACAGGCCTTGAAAGCAGCTGAAGGAAACAGAGATATAACAGCATCCTGTTTTAACGCAGTTTTATTTCTCATTGAATCCTTCTACTGAAAGAGAGTTGTAATTTCCATAATACATTTTACATGGCGGTATTTAGTTTGTAGAGGATCTCCTCCAAAGCTGCCATAAAAGTGTTGCTTAAGTGACAAGGTGAATCAGGCTCCTGTTCCCTTGGGCTTCCTCTGATTTGATTGAGTGAATGAAAAAATAGAGAAAACATAAATGCAATCAATTTCAAGAAGGAAAAGAAGCATTAGAGATGCCTCTATTTTTTGTAAACTATGTAGGCAGCGACGTGGGATAATTGAATTAACAGGTATCATCCGACTAGGAGAATAACACAGCACATTTTGACCTCTTGCATTCACCATTGTATGAATTTATTCTATGAAGGGAAAATCTTTTCTTCAGCTACATGAAAGATTAAAAAGTCTGAACAAACTGTTTTAATAGTAAGCGAGGAAAATGATGGAGTTACAGTAGTGATTTTTAAAAAAAGGTTACATCTAATTCTGTGTAATCTCATTTTTGGCTGCCGCCAAAGCAAACCCGTTCCATCTGAATTCTCATGATTACTCTTTGGCAGAGGAAAAAAAGCTGGGAAGCTTAAGGGAAATTAAACCAGTTGTTTGCAAGATACGAGAGTCTGAAGGAATAGAGATAGAGCATGTCACTTAAGTAAAAGTGACATACCTAATGTTATCTTTGGGACAGTTTAAGGTACGTGCCTCCACAGAGATTTATTTTATTTTCCTTATTTGGTAGTAGTAACTCAAGTACCTTGGAAATGTCTGGATGGTTAAGTGAACAGTTACTTAATATTATTTTTCTTTTAATCCCTGTGAACCCCTTTTACTTCTAATATAGTTTACAAAGTCTTCAGATTCTCAGTCAGGGTTTATAGACTTTGTCCTAAACTGTAAGATTGAGAGGTCTAATCTGCAATAGCTTTGATGGCCATCCAAAGCAGCCATCGCATTCAGAGTATCACAGCATCTTAAACTCTTCTGCTTCAAAGAAAGTTGCCAGGATTAAAATGATAAAGTCCTTTGGTGCAAAGAAAACCACGAGACTGGAGGTGCTACAGAACTTTGGTATCACGCAACTCACTATATGCCGGGAGGACCTCTGTGTTTGAGGACCACCAGGTCCTACATCCCTTTGATTTATAGTTTATAAATGTAAACTTCCTACATCTGATAAGCGTGTTTAATTCTGTGGGCTCCAGTAACTCCAGTAACTCCCCAGGAGTAAGGACATAGTGAGGAGCATGCAGAATTTGAAGTCCTAGGACCAAAAAGACAAGCAGCAGGATCAGCAGGCTATAGAAACTGAGATCTGTAAAGCAATCTAGGCCATGAAAGTAGAAACTAACTCAATCTAAGGAACCTACTGAGCTTATGTGCCTTTCAAGAACAAATAGAGGCTTGTGAACCCATACTTCTGTGGAGTTTATAAAATTCTGCAGCAGCAGGCTGGTAAACAGAGTTTCCAACAGAAAGCCGTTACGATCCAAAGGAGCATTTTTCAGATCCAGACTTTTGTGGCTTATCTTTACCTGCCCAGATGGTGTGACCCCAATTCAGTTTTTCCTGCATTTTGGCTTACTACTAGGGGTTATATTAATATATAATTTTCTTCATCTGATATGGAGGTCAGCAGGTTTGATTTCTTTTTCTCCTATTCTCATTCAAATAGAGGATTGGTTTATATGAGCATTGGATCAGACAAGCATCTAAAATAACAAGATTTTTCTTCTCTCTTTTCCAAAATAGCTTTTTCATGGGAATCGATACTTGGGCAATGTGACTACTCTCTGAATGCAATGCTGGATCTTTCCTTAAATTCCATAGGCCCATATTGTGAATGGGGCTGAGAAAGTACAGGGTGACTGGTAGGAGTTGCCAGGTTTTCTTTAAAAGCTATTGCTAGCAAATCCTCAAGTTATTCTTTCACGTATTGTACAAAAAGTGCTTACTACTTTTATATACAAAGGTTCAACAGACGCATAGGTAATTAGAATAGCTAGGCTACAAGGTGTAAGGGATTTCACTCTTCTACACTGCCTAAGTACCTGATGCTGTGAGGTGCTAAGACCACATGTTGGTTTGAGTGCCATCAACTCTTGTTGAATCAAATCAACCAGAATAGAGAACACAACCAGAAGTGTTGAGCAGCTCCTATAAGAGGAGCTGCTCAACACTTACCCAGCTCAGGCCCCAGGTACAGCCAGGCCAATTAAAGTGGAGCGAGAACAAAACAGTTTCTGTAGGGCTGTTTCTATTTTTGTTGGGGAAAAAAAATAATTGGGCTATATTTTCCACTGCCTTGCATTGCTGTTTGCACCTGGGTAAAGTAGCTGTGGAAGATTTATATGGTGGTGATTCTCTTTTTCACACCCACTTTGCACTTACTTTGCACAGGTGTCAATGACTGCACAAGTTTTTAGGCAAAAGAGAATCACATTTGTCCTTCTTGCACATTTAGCCCTTTGCTTAAATGATGCATTATGTCTTCTCATTATACAGAGCTATGTTAGATATGCACTCTGCTTAGCTCCTCTGAGTAGCTTTTAACATCCTCATTCAAATAGCGCTACCTCCACTATATGTATATTTTTAAATAAGCCCTTTGGGGAAAAAAGCACTTTTTAAAATATTTACAAGTTCCATCTAATTATTTACATTTTAGCTTTTAGTTACAGTTTGAACTTTTAACACCACATGTAGACTATTGAGGACATTTTGAATATCCTGTACCATCTTTTCCCCAATCATGCCTCACACATTTCCTCCTTATAGAACTTCTTGTTAATATTCATGGAAAGGGCTTTCCTGATTTGTATTGCAAAAACTCTGAATACCCACCACTGTGCAAATAATTAGGAATGAATGATTTTGTAACTTGAACATTACTAGCCTTGTTCCCATAAAAAAGCATATTTTATGTAAACAGATTGCCAGACAAGTTGTTAGGATGATGAAAGGTTTTCCTGTAGGCAAGTTTGTTGCTTATCTTAAATTTCTAAGGGCTGCTTGGTAATGTGGTGCAGCAGAAAGCTTTGCATCAAACAGACTTAATTCTTGGAGTTTACTTCTAATGACTGCCCTAGGAAGAGAGAACGGGTAGCTGGATTACGTCCCGGTTGATGCAACCCAAGCTGAAAGATTACTTTATAAATCCTTTTAGAGAGAGAGATAAAGAGTGAAATGTTCAAACGTAGTGAGTAACTTGGGAAACCACGTCCCATTTAGGGTACATAAGACCCAAAGGTATTTAAGCTCCCCAAAATGTTGAGTTTCAGTGCTTTGCCACAGCTTTAGTCATCTAAATCCCTTTACAGATCCTTAAGCGAGGCTTAGGTTCCTTTCAGAAATGGGACTAATGTACTTCTGAAAAAGTTACCCTTTATCTAGTGGTACTGGAAAAAATGACTCTTAGGGGATTAATTTGTTTTACTGTGTCACTGAAGTATAGATTGCTCTTCATTACAGCCAAACTCAGTCTTTTGTGCGTGACTGCAGCTACATGTAGAGTTTGGTCTCCTTGTTCTGGCCTTCCAAGCAGCCTTAACTCTCAGATAGTCTGGCTGAGCTTTGAGTAAAGTGGGCAAAGACTGTTGCCTTGTGGATCTCTCATTTGGTTGAGTCGGAGACCTTACCTCCACTTCTACTAGTCTGGGTTGGCTATAAGTACACCCAGTAAAAGGCTCAGCCTGACTGAACTGAACTATTGAGAGTTTTCCTCTCATCTAAGTAGATGAGCATTCATGTATAAGAGTCTTAAGCATTGTTCCTATGATGCTGCATATTTGCAGATGGTAGCATCAGCAGAATGCCTTTAGTCATTGTCGGTTTAGTATTCTCTCTAGTTATTAGAGGGGTCATTGTTTGCATCTGTTTGAAATACCTTTAAAAGACTGAGATTTCTAAAGCATAAGGAAATAAATACATCTGTCACTTTGTATTTTATTGGCCATCACAGATCATTGTGACAATGGGATCCTTAATGAAATTTAAGCATAAGGCTCTACACACAGACAAATCTGCCAGTAACAATAAGCTTATATAAACCACATTAGCATTGTAAACTCCAAAGGAAATTAATCAAAACCCATCAGTGGAACTGGTTCCAAATGTTGTTGCTTGCAAGGCACCATGTATAGCATTTTAGTTTATATCCAGATGCGGGGGTTAGAAATGGATTATTCGGATTCTCTTTGTGGGTGTTGAATATGCCTTTATAATTCTTTCTATATTTTTTCATTGATCTCCAGTTAATATAGTCAGCTTGCTTGGTAACTTTTATGTCTTTTAGTCAAGGTTTTCCTTTGTTTGCTTATAGAGATGAGCAGTCAGCAGTGAATCCAATGACATTTTACTGACAGCATCATGGTAGATTGTAACATCATTAAGGCTGTACATATAAATATTTAGTAGTTGCCACGTCAGTGTGTTTCTTTTGATGTTTATTACCTAACCCACTCACATTTTCTAATTTATTTTTAAAAGTACTTGTTGCACGTCCCTCTCAGATTTGTTGCTTTAATAAGTGAATGATGAGTAGCATGTGAAGGAATTGATTTATAATTACCTTTTCAGGCCGTAAGTAATAGTCTGCTACCTTGACAAAGGTAAGAGAGGGGTGTTTGTTGGGACTCTTGGATATTTCCATTGCCCCTCACAAAACCTCCAGAGAAATGTGTAGTGGAGGAACTCCTGAAACAGCCAAAAAATGTGTACTGGAGGAATGACGAGACTTCTGTATAGCTGTGAGTATGGCGATGGCTAGTTAACAAATAAAGTGCCAAGAGCTGCTGATCGAGACTACATAGCAACATTCTCGGGTTCTGTTGCGTGTTAAAGACTTTTTCACTGCCAGGCTTTTTCTATTGACATGCTTTCTTAAAGGACTAGACTGGCAGGACATTGGCACCATATACACAAGCACGGAGGCCCGTTGGCGTTCCAGAAACCTGACAGAATAGATTGAAACAGAGTTGTCATCCCTAGGTAGAGGGTGCTCACTGCTGGTTTGCGCCTTCATGCTGCATTTAGGGTTTAAAGTAGCAATTTTGGGGCACCCTTTGATAAATGGTTGCCTGCAAATGCAGAGGACTAGCCACAATGACCCAGAAAGCCCCTTCCAGTCCTGTGTTCCCATGTCCTAACTGTCATAATAGATGGCCATTTTGTCCCTGACTCTGTGAGACAATGCTCAACAAACCAAAAAGGGGCATTAGGGAATGATAATATGTTTCTGTATAAAGTCCTGTTAATCACACTGTGGTCAGGAAGTCCTTAATGAGAGGAGACTGTATAGAGGAGAAAGAAATACAGTTGAGAAGCAAAATATTTTAGTCCAAGTAAAGTGCTGTGCTGTACTTCTTTTGGTACCCAATCTAGCTCACTCAGTCCAGGGCTGTGTACACATACTCATAGATGGACGTCACAAGAAAAGAACTGAAAATATGCATAAGTGACTCTATCCAGAGCAACCTTTCAACAAAAATGTAGGATAACCAAACAGGGCTGAGATCTTCTACTTGATGGAAAATGTGGAAAGACATAGAGAGCATCAATGGATCCACTTGTGAGCCGGTTTTAAGACAAAGTCTGTAGGAGCCCAAGAACAAAGCGTATAAGACAAAGATTTAAAAGAGCTCACATCCATCATTCTGTCAGGATGGCCAGGCACAAAAGGAGAAGCTCCACCTGCCTCTTCAGAGCACTGGAAGTATTGATAGGAGTTGAATGTACCAAGTCCCAGCCTATTAGAAAGCAGCTGAATCATAATAGCCAGTTTACTGAGGATGGAAGCTGCCTCGAGAAAGCATCAGAGTCATTTTGAAATTGAAGCTTGTATCCAAAAAGTCAAAGATGATATATACTGGTAAAATATGCCCATGCTACATATGGGTAAATGCATGCCAAGCAGTAAGAAGTAACAGTGAAAATGCACAGCATCCTTAGCTAACCTAGGAATGAGGTAGGAATGTACCTTCCTCACTATAAAACATGCAAACTACCTTCCTTATTATTGCAGACTGCTAGTCTGACCTCTGAGTATGAGATCATTTCTTAGACTGCCTGTCCATGACTCTGTTAGCTAAAGTTAGGAAGCATTTAATCAGGCCTGGGACCCCAAACATCATCATTTCAGACAGTAGGCCCCAATTTGTGAACTTGTACAAATTAAACAGGAATTGGACTTCCATCACATCACATCATGTTCAGTTGCATGGTAAAGCTGAATCAATCAGTGAAAAACTGGAAAGACTATTCAAGAAAGTTAGGGGTGGGGGGAAGGCAAATTACTCTTGGATAGAAATATGCTTCTAAAGGAGGCCTTTATAGCCACCTGGTGTAACACTTGGTGCAAAGTTGTATGTGAATCTGGATGCATAGGGCACCTATATACAAGCAGCGAGGCTGCTCCGACACGCTGTAATTACAGTGCATCGGGGCAGACTTGATTAATCTCAGTAATGACCACATTCCAGCAGTCTTCAGCTTCTCATGTATCAGCATCTCCACACTTCAAAATGGTGACGGGGCACTTTATCTAAAGCTCATTCAACCAGCTTTAGATAAAGCACCCCCGCCACCATTCTGAAGCATGGGGACACTGATACACAAGATGCTCCAGGTGCTTTAATTAGAGCAGCTCTCAGAGCCACTCTAATTAAAGTGGCCCTGCCCCACTCCCAGAGCATGTGTATAAACACTCTTAGAGCTCCAGAGTTACTAGAACCAGCAACAATGGGACGAGTAACAAATTAAAATAAGAAGAAACGTGCACAAAGGCCAGAGCCAACTCTGATTGACAAAGTAACAGGCTCCCAGAACTACAACCCAGAAACCCTGTCAGGATCAAATTATTTCCTCAGGATAAACCACATACTTGGGAGCAAGCTGCATGTACTGAACCAATAATGTAGCGGTGGATGGCAAAAGGCGATGAAGGGCAATGAAGCACACCCCTCTGCAACTTGAATAGAAGGGCATGGCAGGGGCGCAGGTTGGTGAGCAGCAAATGCATAATAGAATGGATTTTTTTTATCCTAAAAATCAAAATGGATTTTTAAAGCATACCATCAAAACTGCCAAATGCAAGACCATCTCTTGTCATCATGAGGTGCCTAACGATAGATCACTTCCCAATAGAGGGTTTGGCAGTATGATAGTTTCTTATTACCTTGATGTACAGGGTAATGCCCAAGAATTTGGAGAACTCTGCTTCCAGGAATTGCTTGATGAGAGAAGACTGCCCATGGGGAGAAATGAGTAAAGCTTGAGTGTTGCTCTTCCTTTGCTCTTTATCTTCTTACGTCTTAACATTGCTGAGGTACCCCAAATCATGTATTGTTCAGACGGCTTTGGCATGCATGCTCTGAGTTGTTTCTAACTGGTAGTGTAGCATCTCATACTACAGGACTGTTGTGTAAAATATTTGTCATGGATGAGACTGGAGTCTGGGCGGCTGTGCAGTGGAACAAGGGAAAGTGAGACCCCCTTATTCACTCCCAGCAGCAATGCAACTTGGGTGAGTTGAACAAGGCAACTATCCTGGGTGCCGACTCATGGGGGACGGACAGCAAGAACAAGCAGCTCCTAGTGACAGCCACATAACTGCATGCACCCAGCTGGGTCGCTATGCCGCAGCCTCCCAGCAAAGCTTCAGAGCTTCTACTTCGATTGTCATGGGTTGGGCCTGGTTAGGGAAGATCAGGCTTCAGGACTTCTACTCCTTCCTTGAGAACTAGTGAGCTGGGAAGGTCTGAGTGGCATGTTAGCCAGGGTTACAACCAGTCCATGCCACCCAGCAGAGCTGTAAGGGAGAAAAAAGCCACATCCTGAAAAGAGAGTTGCAACTTTTCCTGCTCTCACCAGAAAAGGGAGCAGAGAAGAACTGTGATTCTCATGGTATTCTTACTGTTATGCAACTTGCATCCACCTGGCTGCTATTCCCTATTGCGTTGTCCAGATGACTGCACTTTCCTGGTACTTTACTGCATAAGTCCTCAGCCCTTAGCTTCCGACACTAGTATTTATTTGCACGGTGTGGTCCAACTCTAATCTGTGAGTGAGCACTGGAGTCCCAATTCTGCAAAGCAATTTATAAACAGAAAACTTGTCTGGACAAATTGCCTTGCCAGACTGAGACCAGTGGCAGGTTATAAATGTCTTGAGAACTGGGACTTTAACTTGCAAATAATTTCATATGAAAGGTACTGTAGAACTGTGTGATATTATAACTCAGAATCATGTTATAGTACCTATAATATGCAATAAATAAGTTGCAATTTTAAGGACATCTGGACCCGGTCACTTGAAAATATGACGCCACAATTGATGTGTTTCAGCTGTTCTACAACTGAAATTTGAAGCCCTTTCAGTTAACTTTCCATTTTTACTTTTTTTTTTTTTTTTTTAGAATTTTTTTTTTTTCTAGCTGCATACTGAAGACAACAGGGGGGAAAACGAAGCAGAAAAATCGTGTCCCTGTTGGTAATAATATGTTTAGACTGATGGTGCTCCAGATACTAGTTCTAAAATGAAAAAGTAGTATCAAATCAATTTTCACACTGAAGTTTTGCTGGCAAATTACAGGAAGGATCAAACAGAAATCATACATCTGAGTAGCAGAAATTGTAATGTGTTAACATTAAATGCAGAGCAGAAAAATTTAGATTTGACACACTACAATTAATGCTTTTGTATTTTTAGGTCTTTTTATGATGCATGTTATTATGTCTTAGATATACCTGCAAGTGCCTTTTTTGTTGCAGCGTTTATGTTGTTTGATTATAGCGACAACTAAATGACAAGTACATTGATTAATGGAAATTGAGGTTTTGTTTGCATGTTGTGACTTCTGTGATTATGCTGATCTTTCATAATATTTATATTTTTGCCTCTGCTTTGACTGACATCAACATTAAGCTCTCTAAAGTCATTTTATATGTTATGTACAGTAAAGCAATATGCATTTAGTCAGATTCAATCAAACCCAATGGTTTGTAATCTATTTCACAAGCTGGGAATAAAGAGTCTCTTGATACTTGGCTAAACAAATTGTTATGAAAATGGTTTTATATTTCTTGCCTGTGGTAATGTTCTTCACTTCCTACTTCTGTTAAGTAAATTTAGAGTGCCTCTATCACTTTGAGCAAAGACAGAAGAGGAGACATTTCTTTACATTTCAAAGTGTTAAATTCACGGTTTTCAATCTCAAGTTATACAATAGTGCTTCCAATTTTCTGCAAGACGTGAAGATTTTTGCCAACATTTGCTTTTAAAATATGCATTTACTGTCTGCACGTTTTGTTATGAGTAACTCCAACTACTGTTACAGCACATTTTACTAAAAAGGCTATGAGAAGTGAAGCATTTGGCTCTGCACTTTCCAGGGGCTAGAATGTTAATAGAATGATCTGTGGGGCCATGTCTATCAGTGATAAATCCATTAACCTGACAACACACAAGAAAAGAGGTCTTGCAATACCCAAAGCTTGTGTTGTCATGGTTTTTTGTAGCTATGTTCTTTTATCCCTTTTTTTTTCATCCTAAAGGCTGTGAATAATAAGGTCAACGGGGCGGTGGTTTGTTAGCAGAAGAGCATACTTGTACAGTGTCATTGTTATATGAATTGCAGGAGAACTGGTTTATGACAGTGTGGTTTTTAGTTTCAACTGCATGCAAGAAACGTTGTGGCTTGAGAAGTGCCGGATGGTGCGTTGCTATGTTAAGGCCTAATAGGGGCCTAGAATTGCTGGTTTTGTGGATTCTGTGGCCTTTGCAAGGTGTGCTTCAGTGGTCTCCCTGCAGTTTTCAAGGGCTTGTATCCCCTTACCCAGATCAGATAGCACTGATTGTCATTCTTGTTGGCTCTCTTGCCTGAAAACTCAAGGGCCACGTAAGAATGAGGATACGGCTTCTTTCAACAACCTATTTCTGACTTTTGCATAGAGTTCCAGCCTCACTAACATTGCACCTTCAGCACTTTCATACACCTTAAACAGTTTAAGCTGGAAGGAAAGAACCCATCTCTTACAATCACAGCTCCTCTGTGAAACTGCAATACACTCTGTTTAATGCACAGTCTTGGGACTGAAAAAACCCCAAAACCTGTGCACTTAAAAAAACTCCACGCAAGCAAATGCTCAGAACTTGCCCTAAACTTTTCATACCTCATTAAGGATCCTTATTTTATATCACAGGGTACCTTTATGCTTCTAATAGCAGCCTTAACATTGACAGCTTCTGGTCAGCTTCAGCAATTATGCAGTCAAAAGGAGTACAATTAAGTTGCAATGTAGAAAATGGGGTTAAAGAGCTCCTCTGCACACAAGCATTTATTTAACTACCGTGCAGATAACTGATATTTGTTACAATATAAGCAAGCTATAAGAATTGGGAAAGTTAGGGTTTTCAATTAAGTGAATTGGGCAGTTATCCAAGATGTGTCTGAATGGAGCAAACAGTTCCTGTGAAATGTGAGGCAGTTTCTTATGATCCTCTTTCACTTACAGAAGCGCACATAGACTGCACCAAAAACTCTTTAGAGTACACCCCACAGGCTTTTTGTTAATGTATCTTAGGTAATCATCCATACATATGCAATGCCAGCATACATAGATGCATGCTTTGAAAGCTTAGCAAAAATCTCCAGGGAGTGTAATAACATATAAGCACATCTTAATTATTTTCCTTTCCCTAAAAGGCAGGACCTTCTTGTTCAGATTTCTAAACGTTGCGATTTTGGACAGTAACCATCCCATGGAAACAATGTTCCTAAAAGGTGAAAGCTAATCAATCAGTTTAAAAGCAGCCTAGAAACTATTCCATGATGGGCTGTGGCAGATAGGAAGAAAATGAACTATAAAGCTGTTTGAGCTGTAAAGTGAATTAGCAATTAGGAAAAAAAAAAAAATAGCAACAAAATTAGGAAAAAAAGAGTCCAAAATGGTGCTGGAAAAAGGGAGACATTTACTAACACAGGAAAGAGTACTTTTTTGTCGTAGCAAGTTTTGTCCTCAAAAACTTTGAAATTATTGGCAGATTTTAATTCTTGTTCAACAGCACACTTGTGAGAGCTAGATAGCTTTGCAATTACTTTACACCTCTTCTTGCTGAAAAAATGGATTAGGGCAAATGTAGCCATGGTAAGACATGTCGATTTTCTGCTTGTTCAGTTTAAGTGATTGGAAGTGTCAGATTTTTCTGACTTTAATCCCTTTTGATTAATTTCCCTGCTCTATCCTTAGCATAATATCTTTCCCTCCTACAAACCTATTCCATAATAACCTAGAATATTTAGGCTGACTTTTTGCTCTTAGTTACAACACAGTAAATCCACGGTAATGCAGTGGGCTTCCAAGGCTTTGCTTTCGATTTACAGTAGAGTAACAGAGAGCAGAAAGCTGTTCTGGCTTTTAGCGTAAATGAAAGGAGAAAGCTATCCCTGGAATTTTGTAGAATGGTACAAATAAAATTACAACCCCAGGGTAGCAGTAAATTATATGTTCAGCTGCGCAGTTTTAGTTAGAGAGGAGAGAATGTGGGCATATTCCTACTGTCCTGCTGCTGTACAGTCTTGCTTAGAAAACGCTCTCCAGGTTTATGAGGCTGATTTTTGTAAACAGTTTTCAAAATATGAGCATTTTGCAAGCTGACTTCAAATTACAGGCTCATCCAAAGCTCCAATCCACAAATAGCAGAGTCACAGTTTCAGCGTATGTACAGGTGTTGCATTTAGATTGACCTAACCCTGCCCAATCGTGCAAGCATTCAGAGTGCGAAAATAACCCCAAAAACGGCACGCCCAACTGAAGGTAGTTCTGAGGAGGTACACTAACTAGATCGAGACCAGGTTAACCCTATCTAGGAAAGGGTTCATCCGATCTCCCAAATATCTATCCAAAGGCCTTCACTGTGCAGCCCCAGAGCTGGGAAAGCCCTCGGGGCTGTGCTGTTCCTACATCTGCCAGCCTGCCCGGGTAATTTTAGACCCCTGACTCCCACCCCCACCCTGTGGACCTGCTAGCCTTCCCCCCCCCCGATCCCTGCCGCCTGCCCCCCCCCCCCCGACACACACCCCGTTACTTGCATCGGGTTCTCCACTCAAGTTCTGGGACTGGCAAGTGGCTGCTCCCAGTCTATGTATAAGGGGGCCAAAGTAGGTCTGTGAACATAGACTGGGTGCAATGCATGATTGGACATACCCTCAAAGCATTTGCACTGGTATCTTGTCCTGCATGAGTATACAGCATAGGAAGATGCTGCCTCTCTTAAAATGTATGGGTTTTTTCCCCATGCGTTTTTGTAATTAGAAGATGATAATATGTATTTAATTATTGAGCTGTGTGTTTTAAGGCATAGCCCTGCTCTGGGGACAGTGCAGAGCTACACTTCTGCCAGGTTGTGTAATCCTGTTCCCAGTTCTTGGTGTGCCGTGGTCAAGGAATGCAAATGTGGCAACAGCTTTTGGTCTGTGACTTGTTAAAGTAAAAGTAATTTGGTTGAACAGTTGAACTTATTTGTGCTTACCTTCAGCATGCCCCTAAAATCAAGGCCATGTACAAATGACAATATAACTATCCAAAAATCAACTTCTCAGGTCCGTCTTTCGTTTCAGCTACTCAGTGGACTCCTTTCATTTAAAACACTCTAAGCTCAATACAGATCAAGCAGGCATTCTCCATCTTGGTATATCTGTGTCTCTTCAAATGCTTGCAGTTTTTCTCATGACATACACGTTGAATCGCATGTATTTACTCATTGTACTTTACCTCATTCATTTTCAGCATATTTACTTAACTTCATATTTAACGTAAATATAACCTTTAATATTTTAAGTTATTTGATCCCTAGAATGCACCCCGGCAACATATGATATTTGTACAAATATTGAGGGCTTCATTACACCCAAGTAGGAATGGCCAGTTGGTAATGATATTTGAGTATCCCTTTCTATTCAACTCTAATTGGACATAAGGAAAAGTTTCTACTGCCCACTGGCTGTTCCACAGCCTGTGGGAAATGCAGCTCCGTTTCTGGAAAGATTTGCCCATAGAGCATGAAACACGGGTTTAGATCTACGTAAGTTTCTGCAGGAATGGGAACCTAAATTGGTGGTGTTAGTGGCTAGATTAGCCATAATACAAAATGCTCCATTATGAATTAGCATTCTTGAAAGTCCCAAAAAAAACCCCTAGAATTTGAATGAGCGCAAGAACCAAGCTATTCTCTCATCTGCCGAGGTAGTATTCCCAAATCAGGGCCCTCTTAGGAAGCAATCTGTGCCCTCTCTCGGCTGCGTAGGTTTGCTGGGGTAGACCCACAAACTATTTCAATTTCTAGGACTGTCAGTTCAGTTCAGCATCTTTCATGAATCTTAAATTCAGAAGAAAAACAATAAGAGTTGGATCCTGGAGGAAGTTTATACGTTATAAAGTGACGGGATCCTTTAACTCCATTTCATACTCTGACAGCAGGACTCGTCAGAGAGCAGTAATGAAAGGCAGCAGACGACTCCCTTTCACTTTGAACTACATCTCCTACATAAGTAATGTATGAATTTTAGACCCATGTCTTCTACGGAAGTTTTTATTTAATTTTCCTCCCCTAAACTGTCATTCAGATCAGTAACTTAAGGAGCGAGTGTTTAGCATTCAAGCTGATTCCTCAAATCCAAGTTGAAATGCTTTCCTGTTTATATATGTGGTATTATAGTAGTTCATTGAATTGAAAGCTTTCTGCTACGTCTAACGGTTGACAAGAGAGCTCAGTAAGAAAAACTGAAACGCATTGGAAAGCTATCAACTGTAACATTTTTGGTCAAGAGGGTGAAGCACGGGAGTATCTTCTCATAAACTTTGGCTGCCCATTTAAAGACAAAATGTTTATATGGCAATAAGAAAAGCATGTCCAGCAAATCGAATGTGAAATCAAACAAACACCTCCCTCCACCCACCCCAGGCATCGAGGAGAAACCTCTTGTTGCAAGAGTCGGGCACAAAACGGTTGAAATTGGATATGTATATCTTGATCTCAAATGCTCTTTTGAACAGAGCGCTCAGTTTAGCATTAATAGCAATTTTGCCTGAGAAAGTCTTGCATGATCAGCTCCTAAATGTCTTCACTTTCTTGGTAATCCAGGAACAGGGACCCTGAGTAGCTGTTTCATCTGGAGCCACATGTAATAATCTGCCCGGTCATTTTTAACCCAGAGAAGGGCTTAAAGTTTATACTAAACCAGCTGAGATAGAGCCAGTCTGCTACCTGTCAAACTGTGGTAATCAGTAGGCTGGAATGAAGTTTTAGTAGGGGTAGTAACATACTCATTAAGAGCAAGATGGCTATAAAAACGAGCTATCAGCCATTCTTAGAATAACTCCAGCAGAAGCTGAGAGAGCTGACTTCCACCTCACTACAGCAAGCAATCAACTTCTAATTAGTTGAGTGCTTTGATTAGTTGATTAAGGAACATCCAGCTACTGAATATGTATGAGATTCCTAAAAAAAAAAATAAAAAAATCTTCAGATCAACAGATATACTTTATCATTAAACCACTTGTCCAGCAAGTTTAAAAGGTTTACAGCTCATGAATATTCATTTATTCATTTATTTATAAATCAAATCGCCTCTCCTGCCTGGACCTTACACACCTTTCTCCGAGCTAGCTGTCTGTGGCCAACTAATTACTTTGAGGGAGTTAATAGTTTGTAAGGTTTTTTTTGGCTTTCTGTCTTTCTAAGATGCTCCAAATGAAGGTCTTTATGAAGTTCCAGTCTTTGAGTATCTTACAGTCATTTTTATTGAGAGTCTGGCTTAAACAAGAGCTGATAGTCAAGCAGGGGGTTTAGATCTGAATCAGGTGGTTTTTTAGGATCAAAGTAGATTAGCATGTGTGGTCTGTAGAGATATGCATATTTGACCTTAATCATTCTCCCATATGAACAGGATGGGGTTTCAGAGCACTATGGGGGGGAAAAAAACAAGCTTGCTGAATAACAAATCTCTTTATGCTTCCCCCAGCACCACATTTAAACACTTGGGGCACATCTAAACTCCCCTTGTGAAGTACTGTGAATAGCAGAACATGTGTTTCTGCCATGTTTGGTTGCTCAACTGGCCACTTGTGCCAGCCCAGGCTCCTGAAGAAGTTGACCTCGATGATTAGCTAACTAATGTCAGAATGAAATGAATGGTATACGAGTACTTAGGAAGACACATTGTGGCTCAACTTCATCTGCAAGAAAGGGGTAATTATATCTGCTGCATCTCGGAGGGATTCCAATCTTTGTACAGTACTTCAAAAATGTAAACCCGTCTATAAGGGCAGGCATTCACATTAAGTAATGGCAAGCCTACGGTTTTGCCTTCCTCAAATTGATTCTAACTATACCGTGTTGAACTGAGAGTTTTTATTCCTGTGTATCTCAATTCTGATATCACAACAATAATCACTATTTTTTTCCAAACGCAGAACACTACAGTCATCAGAATCAAACTGTAAAAGCCTGAAATTTGAAGTGATAAAAACAGAATTTAGCAGCAGCATTTGGACCTCAGCCTAACATAGCTCTCTGGGATGTTTTTCAATAAAGCTTAGTGAATTAACTGGGGAAATATTAAAATTCCCATAAAAATAAATTGAAATACTATAGCATTGTGTTTTTGATAAACAAATATTACAGAAAAGGGCACATGAAGTTAATTCAGAAACAGCAGGGGACCTCATTAATGTTATATAACGCTGATAAGTATGTCTGGACTTACTGCACACGTCTTTTCTTTGGGGTGTGTTTATGAGAACCTTAGTGATGTCTCAATATTTTGCTTCAAATATTCATTACCGACATTAGCTTTGCTAGAATTATGAACATCCTATCTGACCGTGCGTTGTTGTCTTGCTCATTAAACCCCCCAGGCTCTATAACTTACTTACCAATCAAGTCTGTGCTTCTTTCCCATAGAAGAGCCGCTGCACAACATATTTACTGTATGATTGAAGTCTAGCAGCCTGCAAACCAGAGGAAATCTCAGACTGAAATAATTTTCCCAAAGAGGTTACACATAGAGCCAAGAGATTTTTTTTGTTTTTATTTAGGCAAAATGTTTTCACTGAAAAGTACATATTTGGGTTGAAAGATTAAAAAATTGCATTCTGAATTTGCATTAATCAAACAAAAAATCCTCCCCAAAATATGAAAACATCAAAATGTTTTGCTTTGACATTGATTTTTTTCATGTTGAAACTTTTATTTTTCAATATGTCTGAATTTAGAAGGTAAAACAAAGCTGACCTGAAGCCACATTTTGTTTCCAGACAGCCAAAATGGTTTTTCTTTTATATATTATTACTCCTCTGTATTTTTATTTCTGAAAGATTGAAGTCAGAGATGCTCTTCCTGTAGGTAACCATTCTGGTGATCTCACCAGTAGAGAAAAGATCTCTTTGAAAGTCTATTTGTATACAGGGAACCCTCGCTATTCACGGGTTCGGCATTCATGGTTTCTGAATGCTGAACCTGCTTCTTAAATACACTTAAATGAGCTCCTCAGGAGCTCTGCACTTGCCACCACTGAGCTCCTGCCACTGCTGCCGTGCTCCCGCCGTCACCAGAGCAGCTGTGCCGTCCCCCAGCCGCCGGGGGCACTGTGTTCATGAATGCAGATGGCGTTCATGAACACAGTGCCTTATTTGCGGATTTTACCATTTGTGGGGGATACGAGAACACATCCCCCATGAATGGTGAGGGTCGCCTGTAATTCATTAGGGGTACCAGATTTTATTAACGGAGTTTCAGTTACATTATTAATTAAGGGGAAATAGTTGTAGGCAGTGAAACCTATGAAGATGTAAATGCCTTTAGTGGTGATTGTACTTTATGGAGCTCAGTGATAGATTTCTATATGAGTTTCTAATGTGAATCAAGTTCTCCCCTGTTCAATTTAACCGTATCTAGTAAGTCTGGGCTGTCCAACTTCTAAGCCCCGTGGGCCACATCATCAGGGTCACACCAAGTGAGCCACAGGCCACTGGGCCAAGTGCCTGTGTGGGCACTCCTTGGCACCCCTGCACATTGGTGTGATTTCCCTCCACACTGCAATGCGTGCACCTGTGGGCATCCCCGCCACTGCTGTACTGGGAGTCCCCTCCCATCACTGCCTCGTGCAGGTGCAGTCTCCTGCTGTGTGCAGCCTGGACTCACCCTCAGCTCCCCATGTTGTCGCACAGCCCTGCCCACTAGGACAATGGCAGGAAGCAACAACTGGAGGAAGGAAAGCAATAAGCCCAGAGTGATGAGGGGAGTGGCAGCTGGGTGAGAGCCTGGGGGGCGGGGCACAAGTTAACTGCTCACAGGCTGCAAGTGGCCCATGAGCAGCCAGTTGGACACCCCTGTAGTAGGTTATACTCTATTTAGTGGTCAAATCACAGCTGGGTCATGCATGAAGTCCTGAAATAGCCTCTCTGCTTCCCAGCCCCTTTCTCCACACATTTCTGCTTTATAGCCAGGCTCTGAAGTCAAAGGACTGTTTCAGCCAGTATACATTAAAGATCCCTTGTTTGATTAATGTTACGTTTGATTTATTTTTTTCTTTGCTTTCAGCCATGATTTTTTTGAGACAAAAGAATACTATTTTCTATCATTTATGAGACAGAAGAAATTTTTGTAGATCCCTTGTTTGAATTGTAACATGCATGGGGCTCAAATCCAATTAGTCCTTTATATGTTTTCCTAAAGTGTCTTTGTAAAACTCATGACAAGAAAACTGTAGCTCAGGAAAATGTCTTCGTATTTTATTCTGCAACACAGGAAGTGCCCTTCACTACAGAGGGTGCATCTACTCATGCATTTGATGCGGCATCAGTTTACTCAGGAGTAAATTACTGTCAAGTAAACGGTCCTGGCCGTGTGTCTACATGTGCAGGGAAGTGGGAGCAGATTTGCCGCCAATCTGCTCTTACTTCCTGGAGCCCTGCAGTGGGCCCCTGCTGCTCCTGGGGGGAGCTCCAGGCTCTGGCTGCAGCTGCCAGCAGCCGGCAGCCCTCTTCAGTTGGGGGGTCCCAGGTGGTGGACACGGGCATGGGCATCAGCAAGGACAATGCCATCAGGGGTCCTCCACCAGGGGTCACACCATGACAACTGCATGGAGGTCCTCTGGGCCTCCATGCAGTTGTCCCTCTGCTGCCAGGCCTGAGCAACTGCCTGCAGTGCCTAGTGCAGGGGCACAGCATGGGACGGACAGCCATGTGGCAGAGGCAATGCCCTGCAACACCTTCAGGCTGCTGGGCATGGGCTGTGGGCAGGTGGAGCTGCCCTGCCAGCCAGAAGCTGCTTGCAGTTGGGCCTGGGGGCTGGCAGGCCTGGCAGGAGGCTGCAGCAGCCTGCAGGCCTGGATGGCATGGGCCTGGCAGCTGTATGGCACTGCAGGGCACATGGCCCTGGAGTCACCTGAGGCTGCCTGCTGGTGTGCCCCAGGGCTCAAAATGCCTGCAGACTTTTAAAGACCTGAGGCAGGGGCTGCCATAGAGGCAGCCCTACCCTGGGGCAGGGGCTAGCCTCAGGCCAGTCCCGTAGGGGCAGGGCTGACCTGGGAGCAAATTTGCTCCTGGGTCACACCTACATGTGCGTTACTGCACAGTAACTATGCTACAGCACAGTGAAGCGTCTTGTGTAGACGTGCCCAGAGAGAGGTAAATAGTGACAGTAACTATGGGAGAAAGGCATCTCCAAAATTCATTGCAATCATATACATCTCTTGGGCATAGAACAATTACAGCTGAAGTGTTTAGCTTTAACTTTGGTGGGTGTGGGAATATTGGAGAGCAGTTTTGAGGGGTTTTCTTGTCAGATAAATGGAAAGTGCAAATTTTAAGTGGAAGCAAAATTTACATTTACAGTGGGCCTAATTTACATGAAGAGTCTATAAAGAAAATAGAAATGGAAAATAGAGATGATTGAGTAACACTTCTGTTAAATATTACGAGAGACTTTGACTTTGGAATCAGAATTTGTTCCCTCTCCTCCCATAACGTAGTGCTTGAAATGAGTGCAAGCTCTGAATGAATATTAGAAGATGGTACAGAGCATAGATAAATGCAGCAATTATTTACTGGGATGTTTTTAATTCTGGGACTAGTTTTTAGCATGACTAGCTGAGCAATTCCAAGCATCAGCACCCAACCTCAACTTCACTGGTCTTGACCATTTCAACTTCAAGATCTTCACCTGTTGTTAGATTGTATGCATTCATTTCAGGCACACAGAATGAGTGACCTGGCCCTTTTTTCCCCTGTTGCTCCTATAGGGTAGCTGTGTTTCATGACATTTATTGTACCTACAAAATGCACAAAGGTGTGTTGTTCAGCCGCTTCTCTCCTAAAGCATTTTCTTAGCTAAAAAGTTCGACAAAGCAGAGAAACCCAGAAGAAAAAAGAGTTAGACACTTCCTGGTATTCAGTTGCTTGAGGTTTCTGAATTATAGATAATTCTTTCATCAGGAATGGCATTCTGCAGCTTCTTGTTTATCCTGTTAAGTTAAAGAACATAGCATCTCATGAAAAAGTGCAGATTTGATTCAGGAAAGCAGCAGAGCCAAGCTCAAGTGATATCACAGCTGTCCCTCCACAGACTAAAATTAAATTCAGCCAGTGAGTGGATCCCAAAGGGGGGATAATAGATGGGTTTTTGCATTTTTGGAGGGTTTTGGGGGGGGGAGTGGGAGAGGGAAGCATGAAACTGGAATCGGACTGACATGAGGTCATACCAATGCAGTGGACTCCTCAAGGTCTGGGTGCTGTAAATTTTATTCTTAAAATGTTTGCTCTGTAGAAAAAGAAAATAAGATATTCTTGCTTGCATTATAGGGGTGTTTCAATGGGTGTGGAACAGAAATAAAATGCTCAGACACGTGAATTGTTTGTTTAAAAGCATGTCCTGATGAACCTAAGCAATGGACACTGTTATTCCCCCTTCTCTCACAGTCCTGAATCTGAGCAACTTCTTCATAATCTAATCAGTCCATGATATTACATCCAATGAACAAATACCTGCTGTAGAGGCTAGCTTTTGCAAGTGTAACCCTTGTAGTCAGTGGAAAAAAACAAACTGAACAGGAAACATGCCCTCCATAAATAATGTATTAAGAAACTGGATAACTGAGTAACAATATAACTTCTCAGACTAGCAGTTATCAACCTTGAAGACTCAAGACATCCCTCGATAGTCTCATGGCATCCTTCATTAGACTCCAGGCACGCATTGGAAAATACCAGCTCTTAGTTTTTGCTTGTTTTTTTTTACTACAGGAAAAATACAGAGCAATTTTTCTGCTGCAGAGCACTCAGAAAGACTCCAACAGGTTTTTATCATTGTGGCTTCCTGTCTGAAATCTCTGGTATACCTGATCTCCTGCCCCTCTGCCCCATCCCACTTTGGTTGTAGAAAGCATCTCTGCCCAGGGCACCAACAAAATTGCTAGTTACACTTCAGGGAGTAGTACATGTATGTTGGCAAAAATATGAACTGCGTGCAGGCACAGAGAGGCAGAGAAAAAACTGACTGCATAACCCTGCAAGAAAGGGAAGAGAGCTTTATGAATAGAGCGCTGGCTGGAAATACAGACTTGGAATATTGACCTTGGTAACCGTCTCCTGTTGTCTGACTCCTTTGATTCCTTGGGGGAAGAGGACTTTGCTTCCATTCTTTGCAGATAAACAGGACTATATCGGAGAAATCCAGGACTGTTACCAGTTTCTATTCCTGATTTTTTTTAAAAGCCAAACAAACAGCAAGATGCCAGATTTTGATAACTAGCACTTAGGCCAAAAGAGAGAACATTAGTGCTTGCTACTATCATACTTACATGCTTTACAGACACTCAGTCTTCTATCCATACCGCGCTTGTGTGAGCTGCGCAGATGAGCAGGTCATTGAGACACGAAGGGCATACCTGCACATCTGTAACATCTCTCAGAGCAGAACTGAGACATCTCGAGTCCCAACTCCTCAACCACAAAACCATCCTTTAAAAGAGTTCAGTAAATATTTGGGTTATTCCAGTGACAAACCTAACTATAAAAGGGAACTTAAAATGCTGCGTTTTTTATTGATCATTCCTTTAATTCCCAAAGGCTTCTGGGTTTGCTGTTCATTGCTGCTCTGTCTTTCCATTTCTACCTTAGTTCTGTTGCTGTTCTGCCCTGCATGCATTATCAATAAACAAATCCAGGAAATATCCCTTTTTTTTTCCCCTGAATGGTGGACTAGGTTGTGATTCTACATATAGCATCTCTTTGAGTTGCTTTTTTTCCTAGCTACATGTGTGTGCATTTGTGTGTGTGTGTATTCATTCCTCCCAGACTTTATGTATGCTGCTTAAACAGCTACATTGGCAAGATCCATTTGTGGCCAATTTTGCAGTCTTTTCATGAGCATAATTCTCCAGACCGAGCACATCCCTGGTGAAAGCACCAGATTTACAGCTGGGATGAACCCAGCATTTTGAGTTCAGTGGGAATGGGTTCCGAATAAGAAGTTCAGTATTGCAGAAGATGAGAATAATTGGCCACTGTTTCATGTGGAGTTGCTCACATGCTTTAAAGGGTAGCACGTGCATGCGCTCCTGCCAGTATCGAAGCCTGTTTTGAAAATACAATTATCAATCTACCTTAAAAATGTTACATTAATTAGATATGCACTGCAAATAACACTTCTGATGTGGTTCATCTCTGGAGACAAAGTCTTCCAACCAGGATGCATTACATAAACACATATCAAGGAGTGGGATTCCATAAGACGGAAACAAATTATGTTCTTAATGCCTTGGTAATTATGATAACTTCTCCTGCTAAAGTATTTATTTGAGACTTCTCTCTCACTCGCCCACTCTGTCTCCCCTGCCCCCTTTCTCATTACTACTTGTTTAATGCCAGTCACTGCAACTTCCTACATATGGGTATACTCAGGTCATTGTGCATTGAAATGCCTGCGCGTGTAGCCTGGGTAACTGAGCTGAATGCTGTTGAGATGCAAAAGGATACGGGAAACGTTCCAAAGGGCTGGGGTGACATCTGAAGTCCATGCTGCTATAATATTTTACCACGGATCCACCAGCTCACCCTCAAGGTCCCTGCATCACACTGATGCACACAGAATCCACGTGGAGCAAAGCTTCAGGCAATGGAGAAGAAGTATATTTCCTTCAATATTTTCCTTCTATATTTCCTTCCAGCAGACTCTTGAATCCTGCCCTTCTACCTCTACAGAGGAGAGAGCTGCACCTTTTCATAGCTGTTAGATGTTACAGGCTGGAAGGGACCTTACAAGATCATCGGGTCCAGCCCCCCTCACTGGGTCACCGGTCTCTCTGCACCAGTGAAGGAAGGGGACAGATGTGCTTTTCTCTGCAATGGGTGAACAACCTGCTCTAGTCTTTGTTTGCCCTGACTGGCAATCTCCAGTGAATTCCTTTGGCACAAAGCTGTATTTCTATCTCACAAGGAATCTCTGAAAAAGTTTGATATGCGACTTCATTTGAGATTTGTGATGCTTTGGCTTCCAGTCATCCATGTTCGCAACTACACTCAGAAATAACTGCTCTTAAAGAAGAGTTAACCAAATTCTGCATTTAAAAAAAGCCCTTTGACAGACAAGCTGGTTTGATGTGCCAGTCCTGTCAATAGCATATAACAGTAGAAACAGGGGAAAGCAACAGCTTGGTGATGGTACAGATGGACAGGTTACTGGGCCCCTTCTTATTTTCTACATTGCCGAGAAACATATAATGTCATTTATAGTGTTGTGGATTTGGGACTTGCTATACATAAAACGTTGTCTTCTATACCAGGTGGGTGGTGATTGGTGGGTTACAGCTACACTGCAATTAAGCTTAACCAAATATTAGAAATTCTGATTATAATTAATCGCTCTCCTAGGACTTGATGCTGCAAAGCGCTGAAGATCTCCCATGAAGTGCTAAGTGCCCTTAACTCCCACTGAAGCCAGTGGGAATTGAGAATGTTTAGTTGCCTCGTGGGAGCCCGTATAGCTCTTATTCTGTCTGCCAAGTTATGAAGTATTGAAACTTTTCCATATTCATAGTTATAATCAACTTTTTGGCATCCACGGCCATCAAGGAACAGATTTCTAGGCGTTGCCCTCTGTTTTTTCAAACACAAATTGATACCTTATGCATGTTTTCAAGAGCGGTTATTTTGGGTAGTATCGAGAGAAAAAATTCCCATTTGGGGGGCAGTTTGCTTAATCTGTATTCATCTAAATATTGCTCTTGAACCAAAGTTCAATTCATATCATTCATTATTTTAGATGGTGTACTGTAGTTTGCTATTCTCAGTCTCTTCAAAGTGTAATTTATTTTAATTATGCCTATATATATATGTGAATGAAATATAACTTCCTTTCTTACTTGATTAATAATTTGGGATCATATGCTGTTGATTCCAGTAAAATCCTGGCTATTTTCTTTTTGAAAACAGCAGTCAACTAGGCTTTGTCCCAGTTTGGGTTTCTTGCTAGGGTTAATTGAATCAGTGCTACAAGCCCCTTGGGATCATAGGTGTTACTGGTACATTGGGACTAGGTTGAATGGTACCACAGTGTACTATTGTCTTCACCATGTGGAACAGAGCATCAGCTAGTTCATGCTGGGTCTAATTTCTGTGGATGCAATCTGCTGAGCTGCGTGAGCAGAGTCGGGGGGGAGCAGGCCCCCGGCTGGCACGTGTCACCAGTTTCATCGTTCTTTGTTTCGTAACGCACGTGCAGTAGTTGAATTCTCCCCATCCTGGAGCTCATCACTTCATTTGCAAACCTCTGACATACAGATGAGGTGGAAGGCAGGGTAGATTTGCAGTAAACAAAGTATGTATGTATGTATCTATGCATGTATATAGCCCAAGCTTTTGTGGGCTGAAGCTCACTTAATCAGATGCGACTTTCAGGCCATGAAAGCTTGTGATATATTTGTCTGTCTGTATTACTTCAGTTAGACCATAAGGTGCAAATCTACACTGCCTTCTACTTGACTTCAGACTAACGCAGCAAACTACATCTCTCTGTTCGCAGAGGGAAGAGCCAGGGGTTAACAGATGCCAGTTGACTTCTTCTATTGATCTCATCAGGTTGGGTAAAAGTGGCCACAAATTTCACTGTCCCCATTCGACAGGGTGTGCTTTGACTCCAGCCTTCATAAAGTCCCTCACCGAGTGTAGCTTTTCAGTATGAAGCTCCAGCCCTCTACATTTTTTGTGATGATGAGTCCCCGCACTCTAATATCCAGAGGCTGAGCCATGGCTTCAGCACCCATTTCTCGCCACAATTCATCCAGCAGAGTTCAAAAGGACATGAACGTCCTGTCATGCATCCCCCTCTTGTAAGCCATGCAGATGTTTTGCATCTACATAGTCTTCTCCAAACAATCCAGCATTTAGTTATGTGAAATCCTGTAGCTTGGGGCCTTTAGGTTGCAATGGGAAAACAAAACTCACTACACCAGTTCACACTGTCAGCATGGTTTGTTTCTTTGACCGAAGTGGAGGATTTTCCAGAAGACCCGAACTCTTTGCAGAATGTCCTGACACTTCTGTTCTTTGTTCCAATTTGCAATGGTATTTTTTACCTTCTCCCTTTGTTGAGTGGCAGTCATTAAAAACTAACATCCAGCTCTTGGTCTTCCAGTTGTTGCATCTCCCATGTCAGTCCATTTAAAGGTTTTTAATAGCCCAGCCCCTGTGACTACTATTGACCTCTTACTACTTGGGCTCAGAGAAGAAATTAATGACTTTAGTTCTAATAGGTTACAACAGTGGATGAATAAACTGAACCAGGCATATTTGTCATAAAAATATTACAGAATGTCCCCACATTCACCATCTATCCTTTAACAGGTCCATCTCGCCAACATCCCACAATATAGCAATGCACTCTTTATCTTAGTTAGTATTGATATGTATGATAGTGTATGCTCTGTACTACATAAAGAGTATTTTCTAATGATAATGCTAAAATAAAGAGCTCAATAATTTATGTGTAAGAGGATGCTGTCATTGAACTGTTGTACAGAAGTCATACAAATGTTATTAATCCACCCACTTCTATTTCCTGAACTAAAAAGAGAGACTCAACCAATCAGAATAATCAAAGTGGCCATTTCACCCCAGTTCTTTGCAGTGGGACTAATACTATGCCATCTGCTCAAGATATGCTAGGAGAGCATGAGACTCCCTGACATTTCGTTCTCATGGTGACAGAGCCAGCCTTCTAGAAATGAATGTTTGTCACACCATGCAAGATTTCTTTGAGAGAAGGGCCTCTGTTGCAGAGTGAAAAAATGTGAAATGACTGGAGTGGAACACGTGTGTAATACCTTTGAACCCAAAGAGGCAGGAGGAACAAGAAATGATATGATAGATTGCTATCTCCAGTAAAAGGAAGGGTTAGTGTTCTTTATACCATGACATGCATGCCCACCCACACACCTCTTTTATTTGAAAGTGCTTTGTGGCTTTAAAACTTACACTTTAATTTTTCTAAGTGGATAAAGAAAATGAATGTGTACTTTGGGCACCAATTATCTATGAATTTTCCATGCGTTAGATAAAGCTGTCCTGTGTGTCAAGAAATATAACCCTGCCTCTCTTTCACATGGCTGTTGTCAGTTCTGGGCACTCTTAGAGCTTTTTTAAAGCATTGCAGAATTAATATGAGAGCTGCTTTCACCAAGAAATCAGCCATCCAAAACACCAGGGGAACTTTTCCTTTTTCAGTAGCCAATAAAGATCCAAAAGTGTAGTCCTATGAGACCAGGAACAGGAAGTGTGAGGAGAGAGGCTATGAGTGGGGCCAGGAGACTTTTGCTTTGTTCACACAGAGTATTAACAGAAAATGGGTTTAAAAATTAAAAAGCACAATGCTCTAGGCATCCAGTTAGAAATCTCTTGGTCCTAGTTGCCCAGATTATGTCTACCTGAAAGGTTGTTTAGCACTGCCATGGTCTTAGAGCACTAATATAGTAGTGCTCTCTTTTTTTCTTTCTTTAAACTGATACATACAACCTGGCTAGAAGTCCTTTGAGGGCATCATTAAATTTAAAAAGCATGCACGTACATTAGTATAATTTATGCACAAGCATGGGAACATCTTGGAAGAGGCAACAACTGGCAGTTTGACATTCTGGTTAGTCAGAGGCCTCATCATAATTCTACCCAAGTGGAGCTTGAAGTATAAAATCATTTCTTATTTTTCCAAGTATCTCTGTAAAATGTGGAACTGATTCTATTTCCTCTCCATTGCAATGCTTAATAAAAAAGACCATGCAGCCAGATGTATCAGCTGCAAAAACTTTTTAAATTGCTTATTCATTGTATATGTATGGCTATACCTGACTGTAAAGTATAATGGAAGTGGGGGGTTTCATGAATATGAGCCTGGTAAGACTCGAAAGAGCCAACCAGGCAACCACCCAACCATTATAGTCTTAAATTATCACAATTGTCCAGAGCTGTAAGAACTCGTTCAGTTGGCAAAATCTCACATACACGCTGCATTTGCACAAGGAGTTTACTGAGCATTTGGTCTTGGTTTTTTTCCATTTATTACTCCCAAGTTTTCACTTCATGGTGGCTCTGTTTCATAAGTGTTACTCATGATAACTTCTTTTTTTCTGTGTTTGTCCCCTCACTGGCCATCAAGGGTTGCAACCTTTTTTTCTTTGCCATTTTTCACTAGCTTGATTTTTTATTTTTTTTTTAATCAGCTCATCTTTCAGGGCAGGAAATTACTTGAACAAATACTTGCAGCACCAATGAAAAAGATACAGCTTCCCGTTTGACCAGGAAGCTGACCCTGAAATACCAAATCACAGCAAAAAATATTTCTAGTTACCATTTAGATAATGTAACATTACAGCCTATAGCAACGGAGCTCTAGGGCCACTTGTGTGGCATCTCACAGCGGTCTTAGACACTTTAAAGAAGTCGAGAGAGTGATATAATACCACAGCATTTAATATATTACATGCAGCATCTCTCCCTTCCACATTATGTACCTGGGGCCAAATCGTGGAAAGTATTCAGCTCCTGCAACTCAGCTAACTTTTAGATAGAGCTCGACAAGCTCTCAGTCCTAATTTATACCTGCTAGGTCAGTGAGCAGAGGGTTTTCCATTGCATGGTCCTGATTCCTTCCCTCATAGAAAGGAAATTCATTTGCACACAGGACTTGAGTCTGGAGGTCTGTGCTTTGTGAGACAGAGCAGGCTAGATAACTAGGTAAATAACAGGAAGGTCCAGATTTTCTTCCTTCCAGACCTGTGGGCATCAGATAAATAAGATTGGGTGGGTGTCTTAGGTTATGTGTTTGGTCACTCTGGGGTCCTGCAGCAGTAGTGGCCACAGGAGCGATGCTATCATGAAGCTGAGGGGACGGAGGGGGCCGAGCTGGAGTAGAAGCACGGGGTCACCGTGTGCTTGCCGATGTTCAAGTAGGACCTGGCACTTTTCTGGGGTGAGGGTGGATTTGAGTGAAGGCAAAGTGCTTTATCTGGGCCTTTGTTTTCCTTTTAGGATGTAAATGGACATGACAGACAAAAAGCACATATGGTCTTCAAGCACATATGGCTGAAATGTTGCTTGAGATTATGAGTTTTGGGGCAGGGGATGGGTGGGGGAAGGAAATGTGTGTGTACATGTCTCTAACATCAACCTATGAAAAAATCATACTTCCATTTCAAAGCCACCTCCATGTAAAACTCTGTGGTCGTGGACAACAGAGTGTGGGGCTTCTCCCATGCAGTGTCCCAGGGGTTTTGATTCACTACATAAATCATGCTCATTTGTGGGGCCCTGGTTTACTTGAATAGTATTTTAACTTACATTTAACCTTTGATTTATTGTTCAATATATTGCTAAATAAATGTATTTATTTATTGATATTTTTAACCAGAGGAGCCATATAAAATCCACATACCTTGATCTTAGCATTTTTTTTTAATTATGAGGCCCTAAAGTTGAAATTTCTCTGTGACATTTGGACTCCAGAATATTGGATGTGTAATCATCAATTAATAAATACAACTGAACAACACACTAGATTGTTTGTTGCCCATGATCCTCAATGATTTGCTTTTTGTGTTCAGTATTTATCACTCTCTCAATTTTCCCAGTTCCTTAAGACTGTAGGCTAATCCAAGTTCTGTTATGTGCAGTTGAAATCACGATGGAAATGCACATGCCCAAACAGCCCAGTCATTGAGTTTTGTCACATTAACTCTACTTATTTTCCTTACAAAGTTTACCCAAAGGCTCAATAAGCCTCAAGATTGTGCTCTAATAATGCAGCAGTTCTCAACCTTTTTTGTACCAGGACCCATTTGCAAATACCAATGGCCATTCCCGACCCAGCCCCCTGGCCCAGCCAGTGCCCCTTGCTCCTGACCTGCTGTCCCCCCATCCCCAGCCGCCCAGGGTGTGGGGCAGGTGGTGGATGTGTGATTACATTTCCTCAATCTGCCAATCTGCACATCAAAAGAGGCTGTTTTGTTTAAATACTCCACCTACCAATATTAACTTAACTGAATAGGTAAAAAAAAAAAAAAAAAAAAATCCCACAGGCGAGTCATTTCTTTAAACTACTTTGAGGATTATATTTAAGCCACCGTAGCACTATTTGTGTTTAAGGCTACATCAGCATTTCTTTCAGCAGAGCATCACCAAATGAAAAGCAGAGGAGATTAAAGGAGAAGAAAATGTTTATTAACACTAACTATGGACATCTAATGTGTCCCTGTTTAATCCAGTGAATCCAAAATAACTAGCACATGGTTTGCGCTGCAGATGGGCTAAGTGTTACACACATGTGGTTGTACGTATTTGCTACATAACTCCTTGATTTTAACTTGCTGGATGGCCGGATTCTGGGAATGAGGAGAGAAAGCCGTCCTTATGCACTAGATCGGGGTGGGCAAAATGCAGCCCACTAGGCCATTCTATCCGGCCCGTGGGTCCCCCCAAAATTTTAGAAAATTAGTATTTAGCTGCCCCTGGCTGCCTGTCATGCGGCCCTCAATGGCTTGCCAAAAGTCAGTAAGCGGCCCTCCACCCCCAAATAATTGCCTGCCCCTGCACTAGATTGAGGTGCAGTAACCACTGTGAGGTGGTAGTCACAATGCGGTGCAGTAACCCCTCACATTTCATGACTGTGGAAGAAGCATGACATTTTTGTCCTGGAGTCTAAGGCCCTCCAAGGAGGCAAGGGATTGCCTGTTTCTAGTAAAATACACATAATAATTCTGAAAAAATGTTTTGAATTATGGGCAATATCGTCCAAATAACACAGGCACTCATTAGCTTTCCTCCTCTCTTCAGCTGCTCATTTTGAGTTTTTCATAATCATTGCAACAGTGCAGAGGAATCCTTGTGATGCTCAGTGACATCGTTTTGCTGCATGGATTTCCTTTGAGATAGTAAAGGAGACCACACATTCACTTGAATGAAACTAGACCCTCTTGCAACGGCCTGTGCCAGATGCATCAGAAAAAGGTGAAAGCTCCCGGCAGGTAGAGTGGGTAATATGAGAGTAGAGAGCAAGTTTGATGGGGTCATAGCGGTCCGTGTTGCTGAGGAGATATGTTGCTGAGAAGCATCTGTTAGTTTGCCACCCTAGAGAGAGCTGTAGAGCAAACCCTTAATTTTGGTGATAATAGTGGTGCTGTTTAATGACACCGGTGCCTTTTCCTAGCTGCATGCTTCCTGTTTCCTAATTTCTCTGCATTCATTATGACTGTGCCTTAACAAAGGCACCAGAGTTGTCAGTTCAGAATAGAAACAAGAACCAGAGAGGCAGTTTGGAAATGGTATATCCTACATCTGAGCAATGGCTCAACAGTGTGACTTGTGGTATGTATGATTCATTACTTTTTATACCTGCAGCCTTTCCCCCATGCTATATCATTTTTGTAAACACAGAGTTGGGTCTTTAAATACTTCCAACGCCATCAATGCCAGTGTACAAGTGTACAAACAGTTGTGCTGGTGGCTGTGTCTATTGCCATATCTTGTTGATTGTATTGATCCAGAGACAAAACTAGACATTTTTTAGAGGCTTGAATTTTGTGCACCTACACATTCAATTAGTGTGGAGTGATAAACTCTGGTGTAGCTCACACTGGACTTAATGGCTCCCAGGCACTGTGTCTACATGTGCATCCAGGACCGCGGCAGTTTGAACTGGAGCGGAGCAGCCCTAGGCTGGCAACAGGCTTGGGGGGTCAACCCTGGGCTCCGGGGTGCAGCGTTGGATGGTGGAGGGGCTAGTTGGGGCATGAGTGCTCAAAGAGCAGAGCTGTGTGGCTAGGCAGCTGGCAGGGGTCTGGTCCCTACTGCTAGGGTACAATTTATGCCTCGGCTAGTGTTTACATGAGCATTTAGGTGCAGTTATTTTTGCCACCATAATATAGTACTGTCCCCAACAGTAATATCTTATGGCAGTGAAAATTATTTTGCTGTGGTCTAATAGCGTTGCACGTGTAGACTGTGATGCTTTACACTTCAGCAAATTAGTCTACTGCACAGTTAAGCGCACATGTATATTCACCCAGTAGTACCATTTAATAGACACTTTTACAGCATTGCAAACTTGCATATTTTGACATAGAAGATAATAAGAAATTTTTGAGACGGTAACATGGGAATGGACAAGGCCAGTGAATCATGCCTACTGTAAATAAAAGCATGAATCCCTGGATTGGACCTCAGCAGAGTGAAGACAAGCTAAATGCATTTCACCAGATCTTGCTACGTGATCGTTTTTGCTCATGAAGTTCTGGGCTCAATCTCAGTGTTTGGGCACCTGCCTGGTCTCAGATATGGTATGAAATAAGAAAAGAACTAGAGATGCAACAATTCTTGTTCCAGCTCAGTAAAGTATTTTGCCATTAATAATATCCTGAAGGAAACCCCTTTATGTTCTGTACATGGACTTTAGTATGACCAAAGAAGACATTGTCCCACAGCATCAGACTCAAGGCTGATAGCAGATCTCTCCAGTGCTGGGAAAAGTCTTTGGGAGTTGTGTGCATTCCTCACGATCATGCACACAGTGTAGACCAAACTCAGAAATCTGTCATCAACGCTTTTGCTAAATCTGAGTTTCTTCATGTCAGGATCTCATGGAAACTCAGGATGCAGCTCAGTTTGATTATACAATAAGCAGCTAGGCACATTAAATTGTTGGGTTTCTCCCCAAGCTAACACAATCAAATTAATTTACTATTGATTCCTATTTAGAGTGTCAGCACAGGTTCTAGGTCCTACCTCAGTCCCACTTCAAGCTTGTTTTAAGAATTTAAGAGGGCACTCCACACAGGGTTGAATTTTGCCCTAATAATGTAATCAGTTGTTGTCTGTCTCTGTCCCATATAGGCAGACAAGGTTCTTTGGGTAAATCTGGTATCTTTTATTAGACCAACTCACATAGATGGAAAAAATTCTTTGGCTGCTTTATCACTCCATCCAGGAACAGCACAGACCATCTGCAGATGCTTCCTCAGCCTGACGAAGGGTATTTGTGCCCAAAAGTTTGCTATTTGAGTTAGTCTAATAAAAGATATCGGATTTACCCAAAAAACCTTGTCTGCCTATGTCCTTAGACCAACAGGGCTACAACCTACACCTCTGTCACATATACAAGCTCACTTACGGTTTCACCCTTACCATCTCCTCTCTCTCCATCTTTTTCTCCCTTCTGTTCTGCTGCTCTCCTGGTACTTCTATGGGGAGCAGAAAAAATGACTTTAAATGGTATGTAGTCCTTAATTGTTTTTTCTCACTTGTTCTTTTGAACTCCTGGAAACCTGTCAACATTTGTAGTAGTGGCATGGCACTGAAAGGAGGAAAGTGAAGAGGTCTCTGAAAGTACCCATAGATGCTTTGCTGAGGTTTTCTCTCCAGCTGCTAATGTGCATCAGTACAGTGTTCCTCTGCTTCAGACCGAGGTAGTTTCAGAGTATGTTTTATTAGAATAATCTCTCCCACTGGCCTTATGTCTTTTCCTGCAGTTCATTTGTATTCTGTCAGTGGCATAACTTGCGGTTATTGTCTCTTACATTTGCAGAGCTGTCTTCCTAAGGAGTTAACAGGTTATCAGCTCTTGTAGTCATTTTTAATCATTGTGAAGAAACGTATCTTTCTAATAAGGCAAGTGATTAATTATCATGCCCTTTTTATCACTGTAAAGCCTGTCAGGGGTGTAGCACCTTTCAATTATAACCTTTCAAGGTTTACTTTGGTAGAATCTAAATGTTCTGTGAGACAACCCTGTGGCTAGGAAGATTTTTCATTTTATCCGCTATCATCATCTTCCTGCTTATTGTTACATTTATTTACAAATAAAAGAGCAAATGTCCTTAATAGAAAATATGAGAAAATAACCAGAAACTCCAATCCAAATATTGAAGGAAAAGTTGACATCAGAAGCTTAATGGAAATGGAAAGGTATTATTCATTTATATGATCAGAGAACAAGAGCTTTCATAAGCCTGAAATAAATGAAATACCAATGTGAAATTAGGAATATGTTTTTGATTTATAGGGAGTTATGAAGCAGGATGCTTTTGTCTTTCCTTAATAGCTTCACTTCAGACTCAATTGTTATAGATGACTGCAGAGATGTAATGGAACTGAACAGCAGTGCTAGGGAAAAGAGGTGCTTGATAATCCAAATAAAAAGGAAAGAATTGTTCACCCAGCGCCTGAGTATCTGCCATCAGGAGGACCACGTTGCATTCCCCATTGTAAATCAATATGAAGTCCACAGAAAGAACTGATGCAACACAGCAGCAAAACCTCCTGCACGGTGTCTTCCAAAACTCATGTTACAATCATCTATCACATACACATCTCAGAAGATTACAGTGTATCCTGAAACCAGTCTTCACAGGAAGTGACATTTTTTATTGGGGCATTGGTAACCCTGATTTCAACTCTTTTAACCCTGTAACTAAAGAGACTGCTGGATACTCTCTGTGTGCTGCTACAAGAAACTTCTAGTGGTCTTGAGGGCTTCTACTTTGTCCCTCACACTTTTTGCTCTTCAGATGCCTTTACTTCAGCACTCTACTTGACAAGCTGGCACAGTGGGAGCGTAGACTCATTTTTTCATATACAGGTGCCCTCGATGGAGGGAAGAAACACGATCCTCAGGGTATTTGCCTAAACATTAAAAATATACCTGACAACACACATCTCTTCCAGCAGGAATTGAATTTTTGATGTTACTGATCATAATAAATTAAACTCATTCTATGTTTTGCTTAAACCATTTGTTTTTCTAAAAGGATTGGTTTGCACCTTTGAAAACTATCTATATGTAAAACAAGGGCATAAATAAAATAGAAAAAATGAATTCCTTTTTATTTTGCCAGTATCCAAAACATTTTGGACTCCTTTTATGAATTACTTTTCCCTGTCCAAACTTAAATAAGGAAAGGATTCTGAGCTATTCTGTTGAGAGAAAGGATGGTCTTCTCAGAGCTTTGTGACAAAGGGGGGTGCACATTTGAATTCTGAACCCGGTTTAAGGTGTGTGTTTTGTGAACAGCCCATTTTTTATAGGTTTGCAGCATAAGCCCATCTCTAGTGTTAGATATGCCCGGTGTGCAGTCCTCATGGTATCATGAATTCTGTTTATAGAGCTTCAGTAAAATACATCCACTTCAGTCTTTTTCCTACAGCAAGTGTCCACCAGTATATAGTGGTATATAGCCTGAGATTCTATTGTTAAAGTACTGTTAATGTCATACAGTGGATTGCTTCTTGATAGCACTTCTTTTCTTCAAACACTCTCTGTTTTTTGTTGTGTTTTTTTTAATGTGGGTAGGTGTAATACAGCAGGGTCCCAGGGGTGGCTGTGATGCCCCTGCAGGCTCGGCAGCTGTGCCCCGCTCCGCTCTTAGGGTGCCTTCCCGCCTCGTCTGCCACACCTTGATGGAATAATGCTAAATAGGGAGGCTGCCCATGGACTTCTGTGTAGCTTTGGTTTCACTGAACTCCCACTAGGGTCCCCAGCACCCTACTAGCCATCATCAATCCTAGGCCTCTGGCTGGGCCTCTATAGTCAACTGTGCCTGGTAGGGCACACAAAAACCTAAGGCTAATTTTGTGGCTTCAAATCCTCCCCTAGAACATGCCCCACGCCTTGCAAGTGTTACTTGTAATCACTGTTGGGGCTCCGGCCTTCTTGGCCTCTGCCCCTTTGATCTGGCTAGACCTTCTAGCCTAGGCCCACTGTGTTGGACCTGGCTTTGAGGCTCTAGCTTGTATTTGTCCCTACCATCACCAGGCCCCTGCCTGCCAGACCTCTGTGTGTCTGTGCCCCTCTCTGGCACCAGGCCCCAGGCCTCTGTATCTGTGCCTCGCACTATGCCTTCTCTGGGCCCAATACTCCCTGGAGCTTTGAGCCTGCCCCTGTCAGGGCTCAAGGTGGTTATGTGCCCTGTTAGCTATACTGGGACCTCTGTGTAGCACCCCTACAGTCCCAACCCAAACCACCAGTATAAACACAATGTAAACATAAGCCCCTGGGCTATAACATAACATAGTTCTCTGTCCCTTTAAGAGAGCAACCCTTTCTTCTTTAGTACAGCATTCCTCCTAGCCTAGGTACCTTGTGAACTCCCTGAGCCTCACTGTTCCTGGAGGCAGCAAAGCGGTGGGCCCAGCATCCCTAAGTGTCCCCGGCTCTCCTGGACAGGATCTCCTTCCCCTGCGGCAGCCAGGGAAAGACTCCCTAGCCAGCCTTGGGCTTATAAGTTCCCAGGATCCTGCCTACATCCAGTCAGCTGACTGCTTGCAGGTGCCTGCTAATTGTTCCATTAGCCTCTTGCTCTGATTACTTGTAGCTGCTGCAGGGCTCCCTGGCTAGGCTGCTTCTTCTCCCAAAGGAACAGAGAGCCTAGGGCTCTTTGTTACAGTAGGAATTTCCCTACAAAACCCCTCCAAATGTTGATGTTCCAGGAAATCTTTTGCCCTGATGGTTTCTTCCTCAACCCCAGTGTTACCTGGTGGGCACTATAGAACTCATGGCTTGGCTGACACAGCGTATGCTCTCAAATTACTACGCAGTGACCATGTCTACATGAGATGCTGACTACGCAGTAGCCCAATACTACTGCACAGTAACATCGCATGGTAGAAACCATGATTCAACACTACTGTGCAGTAATATTTGGTTACTGTGCAGTAGCATAACAAAAAGGGAGTTTGTCAGTAACTCGGGTTACTGCATGGTCATTTAGTACTTGTTTATACATGTACTACTACATAGTTTATACATGTTCTATTTTGCTAATGCATGGGCGACTGGTGCCTCCTGAGCTGGGGGGGGGCACTTGCCCCCCCCCCCCCCCCCGGACTGGACAGTCAGTGACTGGCGGGGAGGTCCCCCCACAGCTGATCCTGCCGACCCACAAGGGGCAGCAGTGCACCGCTGGCACTTCCAGGTCTGGGTCGGCAGGATCAGTCGCCATGGGGGGACCACTTCTCCTGGCATAGTCTCCATCTGGTACTCTCAGCAGGAGCACCCGCACTCTTGCCTGCCCTCCCCACCCTGCCTGGGAACACTGGCTGACAGTGCTAATGTGCAGTACAATTAGTCTGCTGCACAGTAGCACTGGTTTCTGTGCATTCAGTTAGTACTTGCTATTATAGGTACTAAACTTAATGTGCAGTAACTATGGTGCATTAGTACACATGTAGACATGCCTGCTGCATACAAAAAAAGTCCCTGTATATTTACCAAGATGTGACTAGAGCTCTGAACATGACACAGTAAATCTTAGAGGGAATGCTATTTAACCTCCTCAGCTCTGCTAATTAATTACAAATGTACTGGCCATGTCTACACGAGACACTGACTGCGCAGTCGTTACTGCACAGTCATTTAGTACTTGTATAAACAAGTTCTGTGTATAAACAAGTACTAAATGGCTGTGCAGTAATGACTGCGCAGTCAGTGTCTCATGTAGATGCATCCAGTACAACTGTAATTAATCAGCAGAGCTGAGGAGTTTAGGTAGCATCCCCTCTAAGATTTACTGTGTCACATTCAGAGATCTCTTCACATCTCTGTGAATATACAGGGAATTTTCTTGTACACAGAGGCATGTCTACATGTGCACTAATGTGCCGTAGTTAGTGCATATTAAATTTAAGACCTGTAACAACAGGTGCTACTTGAATGCGCTGTAACAGGCACTATGCCAGGGCGCACCTTTTTAGTGACGCTAATGCACAATAGACTAATTCTGTTGTGCATTAGCACAATAGCACGGCTTTTGCTGTGATGCACTAATGTGCAGTAAAATTAATCTACTGCACATTTAGCATCTCGTATGGGCATGCCCATCATGGACAGAATAATCCTCTTTGTGTATAAGTACTAAATCACTGTGCAGTAACAGGTGTTACTGCGCAGTAGTGTCCCAGCACAGCTGCCTAGTGATGCTTATTGTGCAGTAGCTCATTACTACCGCACCATAGCATCGCATCACAGTTCATGCCCAGTGCTTATGCAAGTACTAAATGACTGTGCAGTGACAGCTACACAGTCAGTGTCTTGTGTAGATGTGGCCTGTTAATCCCAGTCCTTCACACAGTCAGTAGAGGCCACTATACTAGAAACAATATTTCTGAAAGTGCCTATAAACTCACATCCAGAAATTTCTAGCCCCTACAAATCTAGACAGTCGACCATATAATCTGGATAATTCATATTGATAGAGAGGTGTATTTTAATGGGCTGAGCATAGGACCAGCAGTCATAGATTCCAGAGTCCTCAGTTAACCTTTTATGCCTTACTACAGTAGCTAAGGCCAACTTTCATCCTTTATTTTCTCCCTGTGGTAAAATGTGGCTAATAAAATTTTACAAGGTGTTTTGATTATTATCAATAAGTATAAAAATTTTGAAGATGCTAGTAACTTTCGTCTATATAAAATGAGATCAAGCAACCAGACCTCACAGCTAAGTGTAAAAGTGCAGGTTGAGAATGGCATGGACATTTACAAGGTATAAAACTAGGATTCCTTTAGTACGTAGACTTACTGAGACCTTGTTCCTACAATATCCTTTAGGTACCCTGTATCTAGGGAGAGATACAGAGTCAGATTTTAAGAACACATACAGGGCTGAACCCAGTAAATCACTGATGAATACATATACTGATATCTGTATACATAAATACTGACTTAATCCTGTATATAGAAGTCCCTTTTGAACTTCGATGTATGGATTTAAAATGATGCGCCTAATACCTATATGAAGAAGCCGCTTCAACGATAGAATCATTGAATTGCAAGTATGGGATTGTAGGGACAAGAGCCTTCTAGTCCGACCCCCTGAACAAACATTTTGTAAAAACAAAATATGTGGGCATAAGTCCTCAAACATGTTCATCGTTCCTCAAGATTTGGCTCTTTGTATACCCATTGTGGTCAAAAGCATCACCATTGTGCCTCCATGTGTTGGTGTTCACATGAAATAATATAAAACTGAAAGTTGAAATGGTTTCTACATCTTACCCAAGCCTTGATATAAAAGCATTTTTACATTGTTCAGGTCCAGTAAGTGTTTGAAATCAAGAGTGGTCAACTGAATGGAGTTTTCTGTTCTTTAGCCTGTCAACATTAATTATATTTTTTCTAATTCTAGAGATCTCTTTTTTAGAGGATAAAATTTTTTATCCTTTTAATGGCATTTAACTGCAGTATGACAACTGAAATCCTTGAATGAATTAATTAATAATTAAAAAGGAGTTGAAAGTCTCTTGTCAAAAGCTGTAACAATATCCTGCTTTGTATTGCTTCAGGACATAACTTGGAAAAGCAAATATAAAAGACTTGCAAAGTTTGCGTGCCTATTCCCCCCCGATCGACTGCCCCCCACCCCTCGGTACCTGGGATCCCCATTGCAACTGTTAGTGCACAACCATAAAAATACCATCAAGTCAGGCACCGTTTCCACAAAGTAACTTCTGCAGTCTGATTAAATTTTCATATGGGTAATGAGAGCAACGTATTAATCTCATTAATAAAGTGTAATCTAATGGTAAAAAATTATGATGCAGATGAACATATTTCTTACCGCACATAAAGTTCTAAAGTGCATGTCAGTTCTTCATAAATCCTAGGATTTTTAATTTTTAACTGAATCTGAACCTTTATGTTTCAGACAAAGTTATCCTGAATACTTAAAGTCTTTTCATGATGTATTTGAAATGCAAAATCCTGCAACGTATGATAGAAAGAAAATTATTGCAAGCATATTAATTAGGGCTAAGTCCTAGAAGGTGCTGACTGCATCAACTCAATTACTTTAGCTGGTGTTGGATGTTGTTAGAGTCCTTTCAAATTTGTTGGTGAGTTGCTTGGAATGGAAAGTTCAATTTATATTAATGAGGAAAATTGTTCTTTGTGCAGTACATCAAGATGATAAACTATATATTCATCGATTAAACTAAAGGTAGGAACATCGGAATTTAAAGGCTCTCAAAATAGCAGTCTATCTTTGTCTGCCACTCAAATGGCAGCACCGTGCTTCTGCATTTGATCCCTGCTTTGCAAAGCAGCCAGCCTTTTAATGTTTCCCCTTTGCCAGCTTCTTCCCCCAATTACAGCTGTCACCGCATCCTTGCGTCCAAGTTCTACCTTCCCATCATCATCACAGTTTCTTCCTGCCATTTGATCACTTTTCATTCTGGAGATGGTGTAACAGACCTGCCTTCTTTATTCTTTCCCTTTTACTTTCTAATCAGTCATTTTCTAAGATAGTTGACTCACACAGATCTGGGAGTCGCTCACATTTTGAAGGAGATTCAAGATCCATTTTTCTTATACATCAGGTGACCAACTTTTCCTACACATCAGACTAGAATAGGGTATTTTGTATCTACAGTGTACACCATAGTTACTATACTAACACCATCAGCACAAATCTTAGACCCGTATCTGAAAGCAGAGACCATGTCATCTCCATTGGCCCTAGCTACTGTAATAAGGGTTTTGTTCTCTTGTTGACCTGCTACTAGACAGTCATTATGATCATCTGGTTCCTTGAACTCTGCAACAATCAGGACCTGCATTCTGATGCAAACTTAAATTGTGTGTCAGATTCAGGGTAACTTTAGAAAGGAGGGCCTCAGTCAGAGAATTAACAAATGCAAATCAGGAAAACATTCATTATGTAGTTTACTTTGCACCTAAATTAATTCTAGCCTAGCACTAAGTATGAATTACTCAGTATGTCAGAAATCAGAACTTGTGGTAGAGGTGAGATCTCTTATTAGACCAACTAGATTTTTGGAAAAAGAAGTGTCTTTAATTCCACAAACACCCTTCTTCAGGCAGAGGAGAAAAGATTGTAAAAGTTCTCCCAGGTAGAAATGAAAGTTCATATTTCACAGGAGAGTTCAAGGTGTGGTAAAATCTCTTGTTTGGCATAGTTCATTATATGCAGGTAAAAATGTGTGCCAAACAAGAGATTTTACCACACCTTGAACTCTCCTGTGAAATATGAACTTTCATTTCTACCTGGGAGAACTTTTACAATCTTTTCTCCTCTGCCTGAAGAAGGGTGCTTGTGCCCGAAAGCTTGCAATTAAAGACATTTTTTTGCAAAGATCTAGTTGGTCTAATAAAAGATATCACCTCTACCACGAGTTCTGATTCCTTTTGCCTCTAAACCACAACCTGGGTACCTGGCTCAATATGTTAGGCCCATTTGTAAAGCTGTCAAAGTTAAAAGCTTTGTCAGCCGCGTAGAGGACAGCTGGGGCTTTCGGCCTCCTGAGCATTGCAAGAGGTACTGTGGGATTGTAGCTGGATTCCTCTGCTAAAATAACCAGAAGTGCAATGCTTAACAGCGCTGATATTTAAATTGTTATCTATTGAGTTAATATTGAAATGAGATGAATGCAAGTGGCTAGTTTTTGCACCTGAACTATCTGTTTGCCAACTCAGGCAACACTATACCCATTACACTTGTTCACAGTTGGCAGGTTATTCAGTGGCAATATAATTAACTAAATTTCCCCAAGAAAGTGAAACACCAGGTTCTCCTATTAGTCAGCATTTGCCTCTCATGACCCAGCTGTGACACTGCTTTTAGGAGTGAAGCATTTACGGTGCATTTTGTGTAAACAGGTTGTGCCAGATCAACAGAGAATTCATTTCTCCATGGCAATAGTGGACACAATACAATACAATACAAATTATAGAAATATATGTCCTGGTGACAAGCGGATTTAGCATGTGGTCACCGCATTTGGCCTGTTACATAGAGCAACTTGCTTTTCAGAAGTTTGACTGCGTACTGAATCCTCTGCTGCGTCATTTCATAGTTTCATAGTTGTTGGGGGCTGGAAGGGACATTACAGATCATTGGGTCCAGCCCCCTTGCATTTGGGCAGGAAAGACTGCTGGGATCAGATGACACCAGTAAGATGGGCATCAAGACACTTTTTGAAGATCGCCAGGGTGGATGACTGTACCACCTTTGGGGGGATCCTGTTTCAAACCCTTAGCATTATGAAGCGATCCTCAATCAGCTTGTGCCCATAATTTCTTGTCTTCCCCTGGGGGGCCTTGGTGAACAGATGGTCCCCCAGGCCCTAATGTACGCCCTTGATGTACTTATAGGCTGTCCCTTCTGAATCTTCTCTTCTCAAGGTTGAACAGTCCCAAGCTTTTTAGCCTCTCCTTGTATAACCTAGTCTCCAGGCCTCTGATCATGCGTGTGGCACTTCTTTGGACTCTCTCAAGCTTCTCCACATACTCCCTGAAGTGCAGCACCCAGAACAGGATGCAGTACTCCAGCTGTGGTCTCACCAAGCCAGGGAAGAGGGGGAGGATGACATCCTTTGCCTTGCTTGAGATGCCTTGGTAGATGCATGTCAGTGTTTGATTAGCTCTGCCAGCTACAGCATCACATTGGTGGCTCATGTTCATTTTGTTGTCTATCATGACACCCGGGTCTCATTCACATGTGGTGCTAGCAAGTGTAGCAAAGCAGAGCCTGTAAGTGTGCTGTGGATTATTTCTCCCCAGATGGAGCACTTTACATTTCTCCGCATTAAATGACATCAGGTTGAGGTCCGCCCACCTTGCGAACCTGTCCAGGTCAGCCTGTACTGCCAACCTGTCTTCAAGTGTGGCCACGCTCCCCCATAGTTTGGTGTTGTCAGCACATTTTGCTAGTTCATTTTTAATACCCAAATCCAAATCATTGATGAACATGTTGAAAAGCACTGGTCCAAGTACTGACCCCTGAGGGACACCACTGATCAACCTCAGACACCACTAGTCACCCTCCAATACCACTGGTCACCCTCCGTGGTGATCACATCTTTCACCACACCAGAGGATGCCAGCTGGGGATGTGTCTGTGAACTGGAGTTACTTGTTGGCAGAGATTTGCATTAGGGAGTGGTGCAAACTGCAGTGAGAGGTCTTGAGGTTGGTTTGTGTAACCAAGCTGAATGGCATAGGGAGTGGGAAGTATGTCAGTAAAACAGCATTAGAACCAATAAATAGCAGTGTGCTGAAATATATATTATAATGTGTCACTTGCTGTTGTCAACCACCATGTAGTTCATGTGTGAGAGAGATGTGCTTGAGTCAATGGACCCATTAATGGCAGGGCCCTTGAGAAGACTTTCTAATGTTACCTGTCCTAGTTATTCAAGTTCAGATACTATAAAAGCAATCTCAGAGTCTTTGTGGTTTAAAAGAGTAATCCACCAAGAATGCACGTGGCATTCAGCATGTGAGGCCCTTTGTTCTTCACATAAGACAAAGTATTCTCTGGGGGCTATTTAATTAGCTGTTTTTTGAATTGCATGCTAGAGATTTGCCTCCAGAATTTGGGTTATTCCTATGAGAAGAGTAGTTATTTCATCCTTGTTTCAGGATCATTACAGGCTGTCACACTCTTTGATGCTCAGTCACATTCTGTTTCGTTGACTGTCCTGCTTTTGTTTCTTGTTCTTTTTAACTTGCTAACCCAGCTCAGCATTCTTGCAGTAACTCCCGGGTTGCTTTCAGTGATTCTGGGTAGAGGGGGAAAATACCTTGTACTCTTCTCTCCCCTTTTTTTGATGCACAAAACAGGTTTGAAAGTAGGTCTCCTTCCTCTTCTTTTTCTTCCTTTTCTTGTTCTTCCTTTTCACGTGCCTTTTTCATTTGCTTTTTACATTTGACTTGGGAATTAGGAGACTCGTGGGACTGGGCTAGGAGGATTCTCAGACTGAATTGAAGCATCAGGGGACTGGAACTTGAAAAAAAAGATCTTTTCTCCAACTTAAAAAAAGAAAACCTCACCAACAACAAGTTGTAAAGCGTCCATGAAAACAATCACTTACCATTTCAGTTATCCCACATTGACTCCTTGGTATGTGATGTGAGGCATTGCTAAAAGCTTCCTAGAGGAGTAGATGAATTAGTCCTCAGTTTCCAGAAGGTAAATAAAAGGTTCAGACCATTTTAAGGTAAAATAAGCAAAGAAAAAAAGAAAAGGTTCCCAGTCCCAAATCTGCTGTGTTGTGATTCTCTTTCAAAGTCTCCTTTTACAGCCCAAGTTGCTGCTGCCTGCAGTGGCAGATTAAGATTTACTGGGGCCCTCGGCAAGCAGAAAATTGGAGGCCCCCCACCAGGCAAGGGCAGGTTCCCTCTGCACGTGGCTGGGGCTGGGGCTGGGCTCGTCTGGACTCCTCGGCATGTCCGGGGCGAGCTGGGGACACGAGCGCCTCTTAGGTGAAGGCCACCCTGGTCCCAACCCAGCCCTTCCACCCGGCAGGTGTCGCACAGCCGGGGCTGCGATCCCCCAGTGTCACGGGATGAGTCGGGCCCAGGGTCAGCTTGGCGAGGGGGGCACAAGCTCTGCCACCGACTGCCCGCCTGCCCCTCTGCTCACCCAGGTGGGGCAGGATAGGGCTGTCCCCTCCTGTCCCAGCAGTGCTGGTGCCAGCAACCACCCGCAGATGTCAGGCAGCAGGAACGGGGGCTGCCCATGGGGCCTCCTGAGAACAGACTGCCCTGGGAAACGGAGCTGCCTGCAGGGAGCCCTGCGCTTCCCCCCCCCCCCCCCCATCCCTTGGCCTTGGCCTTGGCCTTGGCCCTGGCCTGGCCAGAGGGGACGAGGCACGTGCTGTCCACCCTAGATGCTGGGGGCCATGCTGCTGCTGGCGCCGCAGGGCACCCTGATTGTCAGGGGCCCCTGGAGCTGGGCCCCATGGGCCCATGCATTAATCTGCCCCTGGCTGCCTGCAACTATACTTCTGCTGTAAATGTTCCTCTACTGCCATCTCACCCCCTTCTTTATTCCCTTAATAACCTATGAAGATTACTGATGCAGACACACACATGCACTCCTCTCAGCCAAAACATTCATGCAATCATTATGCTGTAATGGACCCTTAAGGATGGCTATTGCAGCAGATGAAATTCAGAACAGTCCTGAGTCTCCTCTGAGTTGATCATGTGTCCCCTTCCATTGCAAAATGCTGTATTATTTGGCCCATAACTTGGTGGTCTCATAATTTTCCTATGGCATACCTTGCTTATTAGCAATATAGTTTCCTGTACTGTACAATACTGTATGGATGCTGTTAAAAACAGTCCTTTCAAGATCATGAACCTAAATGCATGTACTTCAGTGCTGTTCTCTCAAATGATAGCATAAAGAGAATAATTTTCCATATAATGATTCCCTCCTGCTGCCTTTATCACCAGCTCCCAGAGCTCCCTAGAAAAATAAGTCTCACACAGTCATTGGAATGAAATAAGAAAGCCATCCTCTCATTACAGTGTCATGTACTTCCAAAGAATCATTGTCTATAAAATATTACCAAATACACACACACTAGCGAATGAGATCAGATACCGATCAAAACCCATTTGCACGCTTTCTCAGAAATACAGCTCTTACATTTAAGAGATGAAAGAAATTAACTTTAAAAAAATGTTTTCCTCTTTATTTGGGTCTTAGATACCACCCCTTGTAGGAGTATCACATAAGTGGTTGTGAGCCCCTTGCTTGCCCAGTTCTCCAGATCTGAAGACATAAATGAAGAACAAGTGATTGTGTAAATTGTTCAGGACTGTATCCATTGATTTTCAAGCTATTCAGATTCAGTATTATAGGCAGGGAAAAAGCAGGCCCTAAATAACTGTACAGCATTTCTAAACTAAAATATTTTTAGAACAGAGAACTACAAGCTTTCCCTTTGCCCCATTTCTGTTCCTTGAAAATTTTGTTTTCAAATTTTATTAAAAATAAAAGGGGCTAGGCAAACAACGATTCACCAAAGCACCCCAGTGGAAAACCAGGAGCAATGGTCATAAATTCCTAGAGGAAGGTTTCAGGTTGGATATAAGGAAAAACTCCTTCATGGTTCATGTGACAGACTCTGGAATAGACTCCCAGCGGGGGTGGCGCAGGCACCTACCCTGGAGATCTTCAAAAGGAGGCTGGACGCACACATTGCTGGGGTTATTTCATGTCCGGAGCAGGGGGTCTGGGCCCGATGCTCTCACGAGGTCCCTTCCAGCTCTATACTTCCGTGACTCTGTGAAAATGATCATCTTTGTCGCAGGGCACCCCCGTGCTCTGCTCCTAGAGAGGAGAAACTGCCAGGGAGAGAGAGAGGGAGAGCGCCCTGGCAGGACATAATGAGCCCAGCTGAGGGTTGCCAGGGCAATTAAGGAGAGCCAGCTGCCTGTAGGAGGCAGGGCCTGGCCCCTATGAAGCCCAGGGCCAAGGCCAGGCTGGCAGTTCTCTGCCAGCAGCCAGGAGCTCCTGGAGCTAGGAGGCGAGCATCACAGGAACCGCTCCAGCTGGGTGAAGGATGGCAGCTCGGAGAGGTTTGAGCACCATGGTTCTGCCAGGAGGCTTTCTGTTTGAGTTATAGCCAGGAGGCTTGAGTATATGTTCGGCTTTAATATTAAACCAGAGGTTTGGGTGAGGCTGTAGGGGTTGGAGGAGGCCTCATAGGGGGCTCACGGGGTGTGAGAACCCCGGCGCCGGTAAGGGCGCAACTTGTGGGGTGCGTAGACCCCAGCCCTAGAGAGGGGCGTGTTGAGAAGCCCGAGCGTGGGCGTGGCGAGCCCCAGGGAGGGGGAGCGCGCTTTAGAGAAGCCCAGCATGGGCACAGCAAGCCCCAGAGAGGGAGCGGCACTTTAGAGGAGCCCAGCGTGGGCATAACGAGTCCCAGAGAAAGGGGGGGGACTATCAAGAAGCCCAAGGTGGGCATGGCGAGCCCCGAAGAGGGGGAGCGCCTTATTGAAAAGCCCAAGACGGGCGTAGCGGGCCTGGTCATAGGCTAATACGGCAGCAGACCTCAGACAGGGGCAGGGTGTTGCTGTGGACCCCGACGGAAGGGGTTAGTGGCACAGCGCCCCAGGAGAAGGGCAAGGTGCTGCGGTTGTCCCTGGCAAAAGGGGATAGCAGCGCGGTGAGCCCGTCCCAGAGAGGGTAGCAGTGTGGTGGGCCTAAAGGACCGGAGACTCGCTAGGAAGTCCCGTAGCGGGCTGGGTTATTTTAGAGAAGGCCCAGAGTGGGCTTGACAAGAGTCCCAGTGAGGGGCTGTATAGCAGAGGAGACCTGGGGAGAGAGTGACGAGGGCATGGTGCTGCGGTTGTCCCTGAGGAGAGGGGATAGCAGTGCGGTGAGCCCAAGGAGAGAGCCCGGAGTGGGCTAGATCACAGAGGAGGCCCTGGAGAGCGGGCATGTATTTTGATGGACCAACGTCCGGTATATCAGCGAGGCTTGGGGCATGATATTAGGGGTTGGTAGGAGCCACGCATAGCCCATAAGGCTAGGGTGTCTGGGAAGCACCCATCATACCGGGAGACCCCCAGGGAGTCCAGGAACACACGGGGACCGAGATCCCAGCTAACCGTGCCCAGGGAGTCGTAGGCAGCCTCCCAACTACGTATACATAAACATCAAAGACGTGGCGGGCAAGAATTTGAGGGTGCCCTTGGGCCGACTTGGCACGGTGAGAAGGACCTCAGGGAGATCACGGCCCTCCTGAAGGACCCCGCCGTGACAATCTTCTCTTGCCTTTTTGAACATATCAAATTCTTTGGAAGTATCCTGCAGTAAATTTTAATCCCCCATTCATGTTAGAGACAAGCAAAACCTCTTTTACCCCGTTTCTTTCATGAGCATGACTTGTTGCAAGATGTATTCATTTACAATACCAAGCCACCCACAGAAAATGTGTAACGCTACTTCTATGCAGTAGTATATGTAACACAATTGTTAGGCTGCCTATACGCGTGATGATTTTCACCATTTATAGAGTTCTGAAGCCATCACTTAATACACGTGGGCAACTTTACAATGTTTTTTAAATGGTGGAAATCACCTTAATTAAACCTCATTTTATGTGTTTTAAATGTAAGGCAAACTGAGGTAATGCGTCTCAGCATGCTTGGTTCACCTTTATTGCATGAGTATTTAACCGGGGCTTTTCCAAGTGGTCATTACTAATTACTACCACCATGTGTAGCTAGCTCTGGAGCCTAGTATCAGCATGCCTCAAAGCAATCTGCTTTGTGTAGTTTAAAAAATACAAAACAAAACTAAATTATCACCTTTGTTGGTGTTGTTTATTATTTACTCAACACCTACCTTCTGGGGTGAAGAAGGGGTTCAAACTACACTTGGGGGTCATGTGCAGATGTGCGCACATGTGCGGTTTGCAGTTTTGATCCATCCCAGTGTCAAAAAACCCACGTGAAAACAGCAGGGTGATGCATGTGGTGGCAGTGTGCGCCGCCCAAAACCGGGGCCTGGCTGGCTGGAGCCACACTGCAGCTGCCAGCCAGATCGCCTCTGCTGGAACCCCAAAAGACCCCCAGGACCCCAGATAAGGCTGCTGTGTCCAGCCCAGGTGCTGTCCCCAGCCTCCCCTACCGCACCCAGGGCAAGTTGCTGCAAGCTAGAGTGCGCATGAACAAACATTCCCTGGGGACAAGAGTAGCAGTGGCACAGCTATGTGCCACTTCTGTTTGTCCCTGGGGAAACACACGTGTACACTTGTCTGGGTGCATTATGCAGCATCCGGTGGCCCCTGCCTCTTACTCTACAGAACTACAGCAAGACACAAAACTCATACCAAGCAGGGGAACATCTATTAATTTGTAAGGCCCTATACCTAAAGCACTTTAAATAAAGTGCAAAAGTTACAGTGCCTTTGGAAATGCCTGTCTTGCACATGTATAATCAGGCACCCTTACCTACCAAGCCAGGGATGATCCTGCCATGAGCAAAGGTTTTGACTTCCGGAGGTCCCTTCCAGCCCTACTATTCTATGATGCTGTGATAAGTGGCAAATCTCTGGAGTGCACAGCTGTAGTATAATTCAAGGTGCTACAGTATAACATCATATACATTCTAATTCTATGCTCCTATTTGCTATATAGTGTGTTAGTTATCCTGGGATATCATTTTGAAGCCAAGAGCATAATTTAGCCTGAATACCTTACCCCAGGTGCAGCACCTTGCACTCCTGTTCTGATCTGCCCACTTCCCCAGTCTATCCAAATCCACCTGGATTTGCTCCCTGCCCTCCAGTGTGTTTACTGGACCTCATAGCTTGGTGTCGTCTGCAAATTTGGACAGAGTGCTTTTAACCCCCTCATCCAAATCACTGATGAAGATATTGAACAGCACTGGTCCAAGACAGAGCCCTGGGGAACACCACTGCCCACATCTCTCCAGGGAGAAACCGCCCCATCCACCACCACTGTCTGGGTGTGTCCCATAAGCCAGTTCTTCACCCACCTTACTGTGAAAAAATCCACATCACAGCTACTCAGTTTGCTTGGGTGTGACATTATGTGGAAAGCCTTTTAAAGTCCAAGTAGATAAATAACATCTACCTCCACCCCTGCATCTAAGCACTTTGTGACCTGGTCATAAAAAGAAACCAGGTTAGTCAGGCAGGATCTGCTGGTTTCCTCTTAACATTGTATTACCTGCTGGCCCCCCCACAAATGTGATCCTTTATGATTTTTTCTAAGGTCTTGTCAAGAATAGAGGTGAGGCTAACTGGCTTATAATTACCCAGGTCCTCCTTCCTCCCCTTCTTGAAAATAGGGACCACATTGGCCCTTTTCCAGTCTTTTGGGACCTGTCCTGAGTGCCGTGAGCGCTCAAACAGCTGTGCCAGTGGTTTCGCTCTGATACTGGCCAATTCCTTTAGTACCCTTGGCTGAAGATCATCGGGACCTGCCGACTTAAATTATGTCCAACCCCTCCAAGTGCCCCTTCACTAGGTCAGCGCTGACCATACATGGATTGGTATTTCTCTCACGCCAGACTAATGTCTTATTGGGAAGCGTGTTTGTATCCATGTCCAGGAACACAGATGCAAAGAAGTCATTTAAAAGCTCCGCTTTATCCATCCTGTCTGTTGCAAGTTGCCCTAGACCATTCTGTAGAGGCCCTGTTACCCTGTGCCGCCTTCTTGCTCCCTGTGTACTTAAAGAAGGACTTTTTGTTACTCTTAATCTTTGTTACCAACTTGAGTTCAGTATCTGCTTTGGCCTTCCTCACTGCTTCCCTGCAAGCATGAGCCAAGCAGGTATACTCTTCCTTGGTGGCCATCCCCTGCTTCCACATCCTGTAAGCCTCTCTTTTAAGAGTGCAGTGAATCAAGCTCTTCCTAGTGCTTGCCTTTCCCCAATCTTTTCCCACAGTAGGCATTGTCATGCATATTAACCTAGTAGATAGTTTCATAGTAGTTAGGGGTCAGAAGGGACCTGAATAAGTCATCCACTCTAACCCCCTGCCACTGGTTGGAGCACACGCTGGGATCACATGACCCCAGACAGTTCATCCAACCTCTTTTTGAATTTACCCAAGGTAGGAGCGATGTCGCTGGCATACTTTGCTCTGGTGGCAGAATGCACGTTAAAGTGTGCAAAGTGATCTACCATGGCCAGAACACAACAAATGTTTGCCTGGTGGCCGAATTGATTTTTTTTTTCTTTCTGTTTGGTTTTATTTTTCTGGATCAATAGAATATGGATGTTTTAATCCTCCGTGAAAGTAAACTCTCCATTTAAGTGTGCGCTGGTTTCTTCTCCCTCCTTTGGTTGCTCCTCCTTGGCTGTATCTTGTGATTCACCCGGTAAGGCCAGTTTAAAAGTCAACAGTGAAATTCTGGTCCCATTCACATGCCAAATTCTTATGGATTTCAGTGGGCCAGGATGTCACCCAGAGTTCCACTGTAATAAATGGAAGTAAATGTGGAGATATGGATATTTGTGGATTTAATAGTTCTCTGTTTCAGGGATTGCATCCTTTCCATGTGGCAGTAGCTATGTAGAGGTGTTAAGATGTGCATTTGATTTTGCAAGTGTCATTAGTGGGAGTTTTGGGGTGTTCAGAATTTTATGGGATCAGAAAGTACAGGCTGTAATCCTCTGCAGTTTTAAAAAGGTTGAAAACCTATTTGGGGTGATCTGCACGGAAGTGAACCCTTATGTCATTATTTTATTTAAATTATCATTCCAAAATCAAACATTTCACAACCACTAAACATGATCAGCACTCCTCTCTATGAATAGTTATAAAGCTGCAGGATGCCCTTCCAATCTATTTTCTTTCTTAGTCTGCATTTAAATGGCAGATGCTGGTAAAGCCATTACAGCCCAGCCCTGTGGCTTCTTCCTCTTCCGTAGTACCAGATGATATGAAAACAACACCTGAAAGAAGCAGTTTAGTGATGCAAAATGTAGACACACTAACAAATCACCACTTGCAGTGCACGCTGAGTTTCAAAATCATCCCCTCAGCCTGGGAGACTGCTAAATTAATTAGCTTGATACAAAACTTCAAAGGGAGGATAATGAGACAGTCCACTGAAAAGAGGAAATAAGAATCTCTCTTCTGAAACAATGATGCCGATACTTCATTGCTGTGTTGTTTTGAAATGTGTGTCAACCTTAAAGAAAAAAAATCTTAATGCAAGCATTAACGTCTGTGCATAGCTGCCTCCAGGTTGAAAGTATCGACTCCCAGTGATACAGAAGCTGTACCTTCACAATTGGTCATATCCCCACATATACTTCTATGATGAAGGATATAATTATGCTTACTAAATGCCTTTTGCCCTGGTTGGCTATTCGCCGCACATTAAAATCACCCAATATTGTAATCATCCTTCAGAGAAAAAAACAAATCAAGGAGATTTGTGGGCTATTTTAAAAACTATAGGGCATGAAATTGATACTGTATGAGGAACAGAGGAAGGAATTCCCTCATTAGGTCCTGCATGCTGGAGCAAAACCTATTGCTAGAGCTTCATCTGGGTTCTTTCAGTGTGTTTTCATAGTGCATTAACAGTATGCATCCACTTGGAATAATACATTTAAAAGATACATTTCCTTTAATTATGTTTAATGAATTTCTTCACTTTGTGTATATTTACATAACATTGTATGCTTACAAATGAAATAGCCTGACCTGAAACAGTGAACCCAAAACCCCATTCCTATACTTTAGACCTTAAAGTAATGACTTTTTATTTTGTGATTCATGATTTTCTGGTATTGAACAACACATTTGGCTCCATGGAGAGGACCTAATGCTTAGCTGGCGGTGGCACTGGCTGTTTCTTATGCTGCCAAAATAGCCTACCAGCTCTCCGCTCCATTGAGGTCAATAGAAACCAGACAATGTATGCCAGCCCCATTGAATCAGGAGATCGGGATATGAACAGAGCTTAATGCTGCCAACTGTACCACTGCCCTCTTTCTCCACACCTCAATTAAAATAATTCTTCTTACTTCTAGAGCTGTTCACATTCTATGGTCCAAATCCTTCCTCAAATGTTTCTTTATATCTTCCCCGCTTCAGACCTTGTTATGTGCCATGCAGAGATCTACCGACATGGAATTAACCCTATTCCAATTATAAATACAAAAAGCAGACAGGATGTCTGATGGCTGAATGGTTATAGGCTGAAGAAGTTTTAATGAGCTTCTACCATAGTCAAATAAAGCTAAGTCAATTTTTCCAGCCAAGTTGCACCTAAAGCAATTCAGCTAAGCACTGGTACCTCAACAGGGGAAAGCTGGAGGAGTCAGAGAAAGAACAGAAATGCTCCTCGGTGTCTGCGTCTACATGTAGAATGAATTTGACTGAATAAACTCTGGCACATTTCACACTAGAGTTTATTGCTCCCAGGCACCGTGTTTGCACATGCACCCTGGACCACAGCACGTTCAGCTGCGTTGCAGGAGCCCCAGCTGCCAGGGGGCCTGGGGCAGTCAGCCTGCCAGCCTGTGGCTGCTCTGACCCGGCTCAACATGCTGCGGGAGGGGCTGGCTGGGGCAAAAGGTGCTCCAGAGATGGGCTATCCAGCAGGCAGCCCCACACTAAAGCATCCTTATGCCCCAGCCAGCCCCGTTAGCATCTATATGTGCGTTGCAGCACAGTAAATAATTCCACCACAAGATAGGATTTGCGTTTACAAATATTAACCTACAGTGGCGTTTATTAATGTATTATGGCCTAATAGGGCTGCACATGTAGACACTTCAGGACTTTACTGCGCAGCTTATTAGTCAACTCCACAGTAAGCATCTCGTCTAGATGTGCCCAGCAAGTGATTTATTTGGGGGTCCAAGACAGCCTCTACCACCCTACTGTGGGGAAGGTGCGGAGCATCCATCCACCCCTTCCTTGAAACAATGACATTTCCACTTCCCTATAAACACTTTTATGTGTTTGAAAGAATAAAATGCATAAATTACTTTGAAGGAAATCTTCAGTTCCCTGGACTTCATAGCACTTGTACAGATAACAACATGTCTTTCTAGGCTGAATGTGAAGGTCACAGCTACTTTGTTGCTATCCTCTTATCTTCATTTCCAGGTAGGGACTTGCTCAAAAGCAAAAAGCATCCACTCTAGCATTGCTTGGTTTTCCTTTGTATCATAAGATGCCTTACTGACCTTTTACATTTCCCTCTGGTCACAGAGAATAGTGAGGTCTAGAAGTAGCATGCACTTTATACTTCCCTCTTCCATCTTTTCATGCCACAGGTGAACAAGATTCATTTGGAATTATACACAGGCTTCCTTATGAATGATAGTTCCTAACCAATGTAAGAAATAAGCCCTTAAAGTTCAGAGCATGCCATTCCTTTCCCTTTACATTACCTCTCTCTTGTCAAATACTGAGCACAACACCAGTCCCATTAAAGGCAATGTGATAACTCCCTTTCATTCCAGTGTGAGAAAGATCAGGCGCACAGAGCCTGGGAGTGCAGTATAAATTCACTTGAAGGAAGCAAAGTACATCTAGCTTCCATTATTTCCATTGCATTTCCATTATTACTCTCTCTATATTTTATTCCTATTTTATTCAGAAGGAACTGTGTGTATTAGGAATCCCTAAATAATTCTGTGTTGCTTAGTTACTTGACAAAGCTTGCTGTTTTGATGCCATGCCTTAGCCAAGTGTACCAAAAATCAGGCTATTCTCTTATGAACGGTTGTTTCTCTGTAGTACAAGGATATTTTAGCTACCATGCGGAGTGCAAAGTTACAGAATTTGTTCTTGTATTGCCTGAGGCAGCTTGGGCTTTCTCTGTAGGGAGGGGGCATAACAACATGGTACTTATTCCAGATAGTTATTCAAGTGTCCACAAACAACTGCTCCAACCTCAGATGTTTTTCCGTAACAGGATTCGTTCTTCAGGATTGTTTTAATTAGGTAGTTAGCCAGATAAATATGTCTCTTTTATTACAACAGTATCTTTTCAAAATTATAGTTTTGAACAAAAACACCCAGCATTGTAATTAAGCTGCAGATGTTCTCAATCTCGTTCCTACTAGATGATGATTGTCCAAATCCAAAAAAAAAAAAGTGAGATATTCACCTGTTCAGGAAAGGCACTTGATTGCAGTGAATGCTGCAGTTTTGGACTGATATGTATTTGAAACAAACTGTGAGGAGTGGAGGATGTTACAGAATACCCAGATTTGGTAATTGCTTTTAAAGCCCAATACTCAACTGCTAAGTGAAAATTGTGGTGTCAAACCATTAGAAGTAAATAGTTTGTCTCAAAGGTTAACTTTTGTAAGTTCTAAAATTTGGCAAAGAAAAGTATCTGAAAAAGGGGCGTCTCTCTTTCTCTCACTCTCTCCATAATGTTCCATAGTACTGTCCTGCGCTTGGTGGTGGTATTTGTTTTTTATCCTTTTTTTTTTATATATTTTTCTAATATTATAAAAGCATTAGTCTGTCTGTCCATAATGCTTTATTTGCACTCTGATTGGCTGACTGAAACAGCCAATCAGAGTGCTCCAAAAATGTTCAACAGGAAATGGCACAGTGGAGCACCACCACAATGGCGCAGTGGCAGGAGTGTGGGGGAGACAAGGTCAGTACTGCTGGCCTCACCTCCCCCACCGTGTTCCCTTCAAGTGACGCCGAGGATGAGAAGCGGGAGTGGGGCTGGACACGGGGGGACGCAGAGCCACGGGGCCTCGACAAACGTGGCAGGGAGTGGGGGGGAGGGAGGAAGGGGAGCGGGGGCACAGTAGCACTGCCCCGCTGCTGCCGCCACACCCCAACAACAGCCCCGAATGGGGGGGGGAGAATCGGGCCCAGCCCTAAAGTAGTGGGGGCGAGGGTGGGGGGAGCAAGCCCGTTCATCCGCTCCCATGACCGAACCAAAAGCTGGGATGGGGCTGAATGCGGGACTCCATCCCAGCCCACCATGATGCCGGGGAGTGCTCCACTGCTTCCACCGGGCCCCAGCAGAAGTCAGCAGGGATGGGGAGGCAGGGGGCATGGTGATGCCACCGCCGGGCCCTGCCAACAGTTGGGAGGGGAGGGGAGGCAGGTGGACATGGGCTTGGCAGACCCAGAGTGCAGGGGTGTCTACACCCCTTTTCTACGCCCCGCCCCACACCCCTTCATTCTTGATGGGCAATTGGCTAGTGTGTGTATATAACTGTTTTTAAGTGCATAGCTTTGGGCTTGGAAAAAAGGTATCTACTTACCTAGAATATGCACTTGTCCAAACTAGAAGCCTTGCTTATTAAGTACATGGCACAGTCAGGGCGTTGTAAGTAGCGCTCCCCAAACTGATTACTAGCTCCTGATGTTTTCAAGGCTTCTAACGCTCAGTTTCAAGGGGTCTGGTCAGTTTCAGGGCTGCTGTCAGAAGCCTTAAGCTGCGCAGAGCTAGTCAGTTTCAAGTTTCCCAGTCGCTATCTGTTCTCATTTCCCAGCTGTCTGGTAACAGTCCTGGAGCTGACTAGCTCCTGCCATTTTCAAGGCTTCTAATAGCTCTTTGACAACTGATTTCCCTGCATGATTTCTGGAGGCACTTAGATTGAGTTCAGTTATGTTACAAGGTAAAGAGCGGGGTTGAACATCCCAGTCTACTCAAGCCATTTCTGTACTTGGCCAATATGCGGATAAGCAATGTATAGTGTAAGCAATAGGGAAAAATGTGGACTTGCACTGTGTTATGAAGTTAAGGTTATTACATGCTTACCTAGTATACATATAAGTGGAATTCACTATTGCTGGCTTTAAGCTCCACTGTAAGAGCAAGCACTGCCTAATACCTACATTTGGTCTTTTAGGCACTGATTGCACAGGGCATTTTTTTATAACATAGATTTGCTGTCTTCACTTTCTATTAATATTGCCTGTTTACCTTGTCCCTTCATTTTCACTCTGTGTGTAAGAGCCACAAATTTCCCAACATTTGGGCTTACAGATATTTCATTATTCTTAGAATCTCTCTGATCTGAAATGTGCAGCCTTCAGTACTTCAACAAGACTGCAATTGAATTTTATGAAATAAAGTATTTTCCTAGTTTAAGGAATTAAAGGGGCAGAAAAGCATCTTAGGTGTTGATCTGGCTTAATTCCTACTGAAATGGTAACTTGACTGTACTTTTATTTACTGTGTTACTTGTAATGCTAGGAAGCTTGGAGCCTGCAGTAGGTATCTTTTTTAATGAATGGATAAAGAAAAAAAAGTCTTTGTGTAACTTGTTTCAGATTGGAAAATCTCAGTTGCGCTGTTGAGTAAGTAATAGGTTTAGATATTCACAACACTTTTCCATGTTAACAATAACCTACATTTAGAATTAATTCATGCTATAATTACATTTCATATATTTTAAAAACATCCAGCACAGGTTCTGCTTCAGATGCTTTAAATGAACTCTCTTGATTGCTCTGATTGATTCTTTAACTTAGTTCACTAGCCAACAGCTTCCAGCCTATCAATTATAATACCAGCTGATTATCCATACAGGATCTTCATTTTTTCTTAGTAAAGCAATTCCTCTTGAATATGATGAAAATGACATCTATCAACTAGCCAATCACTCGTTCAATTTCACACATGGTTCATTTGCTTTATCCTATTTGGATTCCTTGATTATGTGTCACTAATCTCAAAAGAGGGGGGTAATACCAATGGTTTCTCCTTATACTATAATGTTGTATGTAAGGAATCCCAAACAGCCCCTTATCAATGTGAATCAACTTCTAAAATTAAGCTAAGGATGTTTAGGTTTGCTTAAAGCGAACTACCTAAATAGGGGATCCTAGAAAAATGTTGGTTCATTCAAGACATCCCAAATGTAATGAATTTTTTCAGGGAGCTAGATTTGATTTCTTAAGTGTCAGTATTAATTGCCTTTTGCAACAAAAAAAACAGTTCCCTATAAAAATGAAGGGGCAGAAGACAATCTGAGGTGTTGATCTGGTTTAGCTTTTGCTGAAATGGTAACTTTACTGCAGTTTTATTTACTGCGTTGTTTGTGATGCTAGGAAGCTTGGACCTGTGGATAGCTAGCTTTTAAAATGAATGTATAAAGAAAAAAAATCTCTTCGTGTACCTTTTTGAGACACCAATGCCCATAACAACCCTCGCATCAGATTACGCTGTTACCTCTGGTTAAGAGTCCCATCATTCAAGGGCCTGAATGCATTGTCACGTGAGCTAAACGTGTTTTGCTCACACGCACTCCAGTAGGGCCCCGCAGGAGGTGCTTTGCACCGCTCTGGATTCAACCAACGTGGAGAAGCTCCGCTGACTTCAGAGGAGCTCCCCTAGGTTCCCACAGGTACAAAAGAACAGAACGGCACCTATCTTGTCTAGCTTTACCAATCCACTGCGATATGTGCCCCAGATATGAATTGCTTCCACACGCCAGAGAATTGAAATGACAGACTTAGTTTCCACGTATCAGATGCCAGATCAGTCTTTGAAAAGTCCTCTGTTATGTTTGTGGTGTGTTTTGCTCCGAGTAGGATATAACTAATGTAATATGGAAACGAGTCTTTATTTGTTGATGTTGGAAATAAAATGCTCGCACCTGTTTCCATGGCAACAGTCAGCTGCTGTGATAAATGAACACGGCTCTTAGTTCTGCAGATTTTAGCTCTTCTATGACAATCCCTTTATAAATCAGTGACTGTGTCATTCACAGTGACTCCTTGCTTCTGTTGTGTAGGGCCTTTGAGGATCTCCATGTGCCTCATAGAGGTGGGTAAGCATAACCGTGCGCACATTAAACGTGGGAAAAGCAAGGCACAGCGTGGCTCAAGTCACAAACCGGTCAGCGGTGGTATCAGGAAGACAATATTTCTCTCTCTGCTCCCTTCATCACTGGGCAGTTTGTGACCGGTAGGTCCCAGTGTTAGCTGAGCTCCAAGGGCAGGGAGTACCCAAAGGATTAATGGTAGTTCATGCATGGCTGCCTTGCTTCCTCCTGAGCATGAAGCCCCTATTATGGTATTTCATTAACAGAGTATGAAACAATCCCATATAGGTTGTATTCGCTGGCTGAATATATTTGAGGGCCCAACGCTGTTCTCACTTGGGTGTAAATTCAGAGGAACTTCACTAAGATCATAGAGCTTCGTTCAAATTACATGATCGCAATTAGGGACAGAATCCCAATCACCATGTCTTTTTTCTGGATATGTAGGACTGGCTGACTTTCTGATTGGGAATTACGACAGCTGTAACAGTGCTAACATTCAGCCTGTCAACACACAAAGCAGTCATGCACACAGGGCTCTTCAGCCTTTGGGATATTAATTTCCAAAGCTCATGACACACAGCTAACAGCATGTAACCAGTTTTCCTGGAAATGGAGTAGATATTGTTCTTGCTGAAGAGTGTGTGTGTGTGTGTGTGTGTGTGTGTGTGTGTGTGTGTGTGTGTGTGTGTATAAAATAAACCTGATAATTCAGTACTTAATTTTTACCAATTGAGAGTGTGCTCAGTATTAACAACGAAGAGTTTTTATTTCTGAAATACAACATGCTTGCAAATCGAACAATTATAGATTTATTTTATTCATATATTCTCAACATAGATTTAAGGATATAAAAATTAAGAGGAAAATTATATTTCTGGAGGTATTTTTGCTTCAGTTACGCTTGTTTTTTCCTTCTACTTCCATGGCTCTCACTTATATAATTCACTGTTACTTTTAATCAAAGTTACAACAGAGTTCTGTACATCGGAAACCAACTGAATTGATTCTCGGTTAAGGTTTTTTTCCCCATGATCATACTTTTTCTTCAGGTAAAGTTTTAACGCACTTACTGCTTAATGACAGGTCACAAACCTGTGTGGCGTGTAACTTTTCTGCCCTGAGCCATTGATAATGTTTGTCTGTAACAATCTAAAATGGGCATCCTCATCATTTATGAGGATGATTGTTTTTACACATTGTTTTCTGAACAAAGTATTGCTTGCTTCTTTTTCTGTAAGCAGTGGGCTAGATGCATTCACATCTATGGAACTCCATAGAATTCCCCTGAATGATGTGGCCTTACCTAGTCTAAATAAGAGCTAAATTTGCTTGTGTGAGCTTACATGAAGAATAACATTTTTCAGCTCAGAGTCACCACACTGGGCATGTCTACACATGCATATTAATGTGAAGCAATAAACTCTGCTTCTTATTGCTCCGGAGTTTATTGCTGCAGACACGCTGTTTGCACGTGCACCCAGGATGGGTTGGAGCAGCCCCAGCTGGCAGGAGGTTGGAGGCCTGCTCCCCCCGGCTTAACATGCTGCAGAGGGACTGACTGGGACACAGTGGTGTTTCAGTTTGGGACTAGAGAGCAGGCAGCCCCCTCACTGTAGCACCTTCGTGCCCCAGCCAGCCAGGGCAGCATCTACACATGCACTGCTGCAGATAAAAAAACTCTGCAGCAGAATAGTACTTGTATTTACTTGTACTATCCTCCTGCAGAGTTTTTTACTCCACAGCAGCCCATGTTTACAAGTACTATCCTGCTACGGAGTAAATTAGTTTACTCTCCAGCCTAATAGGGCCACACATGTAGACACAATATTTACTGTGCAGCTAATTAGTCTACCATACAGTAAATGTCTCATATAGATTCACCCATATTGCCAATCCTGAGCAGTAAAAAAATATGGGATTCACTTTAGATTCATCAGAATGTTTAAAAAATAGTCATTCGGGAGGTTTACATGTGCCTTCTAGGTTTTGTGTCGTTAGCATTTCTGCTTTCAAGGTTTTCTCTGGAGCCTTTAGGACTGGAAGTTTATTTTGATTTAACTTGAAAGCTGAGCTTTTGCTGTAAGGACATGCCTCCAGGAGCTGGAGATTTATGTGAAACATCCAATATCCCAAGATTCAGGATCAAATCACTGGGGTGGGCATAGCTGCCAGCTATGTACTATTTGATTTGGGGGCCATTTTCTTGCCCATGTGGTTCTTCTGCATTCACCCAGTCCAAGCTACCCATAGGAACCATTCTAGCAGTGTCTGGACCCAAAATGATGTCTCCCTGCCTTCCCACAATTATTTTTCTAACCAGCATGCCATACACAGTCTGTGTTAAAAATTCAATCTGAAAGTGCAACGCATCTGCACCCAGAACGGTTGCACCCAGAGCAGAGTAGAAGCAGAAGTAGCTGGAATCATCAGTTCCATAGCCGGGCCCTTTAAGATATTGCCATGGAAAAGGGCAGATAGAACATGGCTGGGAGGAGGAGAACAATTGGGGAAGGAGAGAAAAGCAGCTGGACTCAGGCATAGATCTGTTTGGAAAGGGAGCATACGGTTGAGGTTGGACCTTCGGCATTCTCCAGATCCATGACCTTCCCTTTACTACAAATTATGCCCAAAGGCAGCTTCTAGTATGTGAGTGGGCAGATGTTTGCATGTGTTTTTATAAGCCACCGGCCACGGGACTTCATAATCTGAAGTTGTAGTTCTGTCACTCTCTGCATTTTATGGCCTGTGGTGCTTACATCGCAGGCAGCTTGAAGCCGTATCAAAGAGGGATAGTCCCTGGGACGCTGAGCACAAGACCATAACACCTGGACCCACATGCCTATGCCAGAAGCATATACAAAACGAGGAGCTCAGGCGCACAGCTGTCTGTACCCTTAGAACTTGCTAATGCCAGTGATCAAGTGGAACATCAGACCAGCGTCCTTATGTCTAACCAGTGTTTTAAGCCCAGTCTGGGCTTGATCTTTCTGGGACATGTGGCAACGCTGCCACAGACAGCCACATCCAAGCACAGATTAACACACAGAGAAAGCAATTGAAACTTATGGGAGCACCACGGTATTGATGCCAGGTTACACTTTACTGGACTAATAAGAGTGCTGTGTGCTTGCATCTGTTGGTTGCTTGCAGGCATGATCATGAAAGGCACACCTGTTTTTAGCTGGAAAACAAAGCAATCATGCAGCAGTTTTTAATGGCTTTTCCTCTTCCTTTGCACATTTGCTTTATCAAGATAAATTTTAAAGCTATAAGCATAATATTTATATCGTGTCCCCAGGTAAATCTAGGATTAAAATCTTACTCCGCATAAGTATGTTTGGCTATCGATCCTAAATCTCTCTCATCCTAAAATACAGGTATCTAGTACTCTGACTCGATTTCCAATAATCCCTTTTCTTTTATGATTTTATTTCCTATGGTAGGATTTGATCCAGTTTAAGTTTTAATTGCTTTCAGATGGCAAAACTTGCTGTATCTGTAGTTTCCTATGACATTTGCTGTGACAGGAGGTGTGGGAGCAGGGGTGAAGGCAATTCTTTAGCTTTACTTTACTTTACTTTTACTTGATTTTGTGACTTGTAGGCTATTCTAAAACAAGTGAAGGTGCTCAGGGCCTTGCAGAACCAGGCCTTGTGTTTTTGCTGGTTAAATGGATTCAGGGAACAATGAAGGTGGGGCATTATAGCAGCCTTAGTCCAGGGAAGTGCGTGGTGTTCAGATAAGTTCCCTCAGAGCTGAAAGTGCTTTGCATTTCATGGAGACTATCTGCACTTCGCAGGTATACCAAGAGCGTGCAGGTTGGGGGGGCCTTTTTCTTTTTAAATCTAAATTATAATTTATTTTGAGCAAATAAAAATACTTATATTCATGTGATAATATTCAGCAAAGTATACCCAGCATCAGCAGGCTTCTTACTGACATCCAGTCCTATCTTTCCTCTCCCCTTTCTACCTATTATAACTAACTGCATTGCATTTCTACACATTTGTCAACCCAACTTTTATTATTCAGGTTCTTATCATGTTAGTTGGGAAGCAAATCAGCACAGTCCTTTACAATATCTTTAGCCTGGCTGGCCCTCAGCAATGTCAAAAGAAATTATAGGTTGGTTATGAGAAATGATTTTTGAAAGTGCCTCTATAAATGAAAATAGATGTTTCTTTCCATGATACTGATATCTTCAACTACTCAAATGTTACAGTTTCTCCAAAACAAAAACCAATGCAGCGACTGAATAAATGCTGACAGTTTGAGTTGTTGCTGTTTTCTTGCATTGTAAAGTTCATTTACTGAAAATAATTCACATACATGCTTGAAGCATTCAGGCCTGTGGTAATTAATTTTTAGCTGAATTGATTCCCGTATGCAAATTGCTATGCATAATTATGTGGAAAGAGAGAGAGAGAGAGAGGGAAAGAGAGAATGTGAGTTAAATATCTGTGTGTGTTAATCGAAGACATACTCTCATCTAGATTTGGGGGAGGGGTAGCTGCAATCTTCTCTCTAACGAAGCAGAATGCTTTATGCAGAGAGTTGCAGGAGCGGAATAAAACCCATTAGTAATTACTTGCAAGCGATACTTTTGTTTTTTTCTTAATCTATTCTTTTAAATAGTATTTTGTAAAAACAAGAGTATTACCAATATTACAATATGAGAGCAACGATTCCACCCAGCTGCAGTAAGCAAAAGCGGTTCTTATCAAGTCAGTGCTGAGACTTACTGAACTACTTTAAAATCAAGTAGACCAGAAAAAGAAGCTTCCCCTATAACAGGAAGCTATTGACTCATAGACTCATTCTGGTATCATAAAGGTTCCTGATTTTTGGAGCTTTAATGCTGTATGCACTCAGTACACACATCTGTTATACATTATTTCACACGCTTTGGAAGTTATCACGTTGTTTAGAAGAAAAGATCAGAACACAACTGACTATAGTTGTCCACACGCGCTGGTAAGAAAGGTCCACTTCTTACCATATGCTAATACACGATTGAAGACCAGGCTGTTCCTGTTTTAACGAATCAATAGTCAAGGTAAACCCTACTGGCAAGATTACCTCCACCAGCTGACATACGCTGAAACTAGAACTTGTCTGTCTACAGTAAAACTTTTAACATGGGTTAGCCAAGGTGTGCCTCGCTGGTGCCTTGCCCCTAGTGAGAACAAAGGCAAAGAGTAGAGATAATTTGTTTCTTACTGAGTGCTGGGCCTATGAATTCAGTGCGTGATTGTGGGGTATGGAGTCTAAGGGTGTGTGTAGACCAAACAGGGGCCCTAAACTGAAATGGTTGGGTTTTAAAAAACACCGCTTCAGTTTAGGGCTGATTAAACCCCTGTGTTGTGCACGTACCCCGCTGACTTACCTGCCTCTCTGGTGGGGAGGGGACGGCGAGCTGCCGGCAGGTGGAGCAGTCCCAGGACTGCCGGCGGGGCTGGTGCTTCCCTCTGCGGCAGTGGTTCTCCCACCACCCCACAGGCAGCACCTACCCACAAGCACCTGGCTCGGACAGTCCCGGGGGGCACCGCATCTTTGGAGGGAAGCACTGGGCCCCAACACAGCTCAGGCAGGCAGGCTCCAGGGATGGAAAAAAAAGAGATCCAGCTCTCTGCTTTTCTTGGGTCGAGCCTGCCTTCCTGGGCTGCTGCTAGGCTGCCTGCAAGGGCTTCCTATGGAGCCCGGCGCTTCACTCCGTGTCTGTAGGGACAGCAAATTAACACTCCTTGAAAAATGTCCAGCACACCTACAGCCTAGGGAATGACCTGCTGGGTGGCACGGAGGTGGAAAGGGATCTTGGAGTCCTAGTGGACTCCAAGTTGAACATGAGCCGGCAGTGTGACGAAGCCATCAGAAAAGCCAATGGCACTTTATCGTGCATCAGCAGATGCATGACAAATAGGTCCAGGGAGGTGATACTTCCCCTCTATAGGGCGTTGGTCAGACCGCAGTTGGAGTACTGCGTGCAATTCTGGGCGCCACACTTCAAGAAGGATGCAGATAACCTGGAGAGGGTACAGCGAAGGGCAACTCGTATGGTCAAGGGCCTGCAGACCAAGCCCTACGAGGAGAGACTAGAGAAACTGGACCTTTTCAGCCTCCGCAAGAGAAGGTTGAGAGGCGACCTTGTGGCTGCCTATAAGTTCATCACGGGGGCACAGAAGGGAATTGGTGAGGATTTATTCACCAAGGCGCCCCCGGGGGTTACAAGAAACAATGGCCACAAGCTAGCAGAGAGCAGATTCAGACTGGACATTAGGAAGAACTTCTTCACAGTTCGAGTGGCCAAGGTCTGGAACGGGCTCCCAAGGGAGGTGGTGCTCTCCCCTACCCTGGGGGTCTTCAAGAGGAGGTTAGACGAGTATCTAGCTGGGGTCATTTAGACCCAGCACTCTTTCCTGCTTATGCAGGGGGTCGGACTTGATGATCTATTGAGGTCCCTTCCGACCCTAACATCTATGAATCTATGAATCTATGAGTGTTAGTTTGCTGCGCCCCAAATCATTTAACGCGCATTACGCCGCCAAATTTCCTGCAGCGGCTGGAATTAATGCGCAATACGCCGCCAACACATGCAAACTCCAACACCATTAAAGTGGTGCAAAAGCATTTAGCCCACTTTAAAGTGTCGTGCACGCATGCCTCTCGTTTCGTCTACACATGGCCTAAGGCTACCTGCTTCATGTTGACTTCCTGCCCATGGAAGTATCCAATGTCTCTTCACATCATTACTGAGCTGCTTAATCTCTGCTTTCTCTAGGCTGCTGAGCTACGAATGACAGTGAGGGGATAACCTGAGACCTTGCCCCTTGGGTCTGAATTTCAGCCTCAGCCACTGTTACACCTGCATGCTAGGCAGGGAGCACTCTAGCATAATGATTAGGAGTCTTCCATCTAACCCAGGTTTTCCACAAACTCTAGAGCTGCAGGGGGCTTCTCACTCCATCCTAATTGCTTGCTTGTACAAGCAGGGGTTGTGGTTTCCTCCAAATTTGTAGAGCCCCTGTATCTTGGTAGGGCACTGCTAGAAACAAATAGCATGTAATGCCATAAAATGCAGATCTACATTTCAGTGCGTCATCTAATCTAGATGCAGTGTTTTATTATCATTCTCCGTGATACCAAACTCACTAGAATGCGTGCATTGTAGACAGCAGGTCCCATTTTCTAGTTCATATTACCTTTCTTAACAGATGTTCTTGTTTTCTCTTCTACTGAGAACAGCTCCAAGGGGATTGTGTGAAGCAACTGCTTTTGACATTTCATTATCCAAAAGTCTTTTTGTTTTGAGGTGATCATAGTACTTATTGCAGGGCAATTTTGAAAATGATTTTAAAAAAAAAGTTTGCATACTGCCATTTTTTCTTTGATTGCATGGCTTATTTTTATATCAGCCTTACTAAATAGGAATGGGGTTGGAATTTCTCCATTTCCCAAACGAATGGTCCTAAAAACAAAGTCAAGCCCATAAATCTTTTTATGGATGAGTTGTACAATTTTGGCAGGATTTCACATCCATTGCTGCAAGACTTTGAGGGTATATATTTGTTATCACCCTTCCAAAATCAAATGTGTGAAAAATAAATTTGCTCCATTGTGATTAACACATGACCCATAGCTACAATATAGTCTTATACCACAGCCCTCTGTATGTATATCCATGGTCTGCACTCCAAAGTTTCCTCGCAGTCATAAGTCTTCCTTTATGGTAACAATATATAAAAACATGAAATGTAATAGAAAAGTATCTCACTCTTGTCCAACATTGATTTATAATGGTAACTCGCAGCCATTTGTGACAGAGAACGGGCAGGGGAGAGAAGAATTTGTATTATTCATAACAACATGTTCTCTTCTCTGGGTAGCGGAGAGGAGGTATTTGTAATACTTTTCTTATCAATGCCATGTAGAAAAGAGATACTAATGTAGTTTTAGGAGGCAGTTAATGTCCTGATGCAATCACTAGTGTTTATTTCCCAATTATTTTGGTAGCTCTAAGAGGGAACTACAGAGGATTTATAGATTTAATAAGGCACTGAGGTTGGTATGAATAATAAAGTTTGGGTGAAGAATGGAGTCTCATGTACACTGCTGTGCGTGTGTACTTTGCCCCTTAATGACTGTGGCTGGAATTCTGGTTCCACGCTCACAGCTGGAATAAATTGGCTTTGGTTCAGGCATGGAAAAAGCACCCTAGGATGAAAGCTTTGCACCCTGGCAGTTTCTGTGCTGCAGATACTTTGAGTCATTGGGCACAAAGTTAAATATCCCAAAGTTTCACAAAAGGAAAAAAAGAAAATCTGAAAATTTTTATTTTGGGACAACTGATTTGGAATTGTTCACTTTGTTATGGCCTCCTGGTCCTGCTGGACTCCTCAGGTAGCCAGCTGCACGGGGAAGTCAAGCCACATGGGAGAGCTGCTGGTAGGAAAACAGAGAGCCCAGTTTGGCCGGAGTCCATTTAAGGAGACAAGCCTTCCCCGGCTTGCATTGAAACGTTCAACTGATTCTGTAGCGTCCCATGAAATGTTTCGGTTCTGATCGCATCGGCGTTTTCCAACTGACATATGTGCCAGCATAAGGTTTTCAGCCAAGTCTAATCCACCATCTGCAGAAGACTCTGAAGTCTCCCATCCATTAACTGTTACATAAATTATGGCCTCAAGAGTGGTATTGTGTGCTCAGAGTCCAGAAGGAATACAGGTAGAAAAGTGAATGTCTTGATCCCAATCTGTATATTAAGAGGACGGTTGCAGTTTTCTTTCAATGGTAGTGGATTTTTTAATGAAGTTGAACTCAGCAATAGGACAAGATCATCATCAAAAATTCTTCTTGTTTTCCTGTCCTCTTCCCCTTACCTTCATTTATTTATTTGTATTTTTAGCTCTTCATTTCATAGCCTTGACACTCATTGCTTTAGGACACAACGCTGTAATGAGAAATACAGTTTTTATGTTTCATTGTATTCTCAAGGGGCTTCTGCAGATGATGAGCATCTGCTCTTAGTCATGTAGAAACCTGATTAACAAACCATGATCTTTGATTAGCCCATTTCAGAAATTATTGCTTATCTTGGGTTCTGTCTTTAGGGCCTGCCTTGCTTAATACTAGCATAGCATCCCCAACTTTCTTACTGCATGAAGGACCTTCTCAGACTTTGCATCATGTCTGTGGCCTCTTATTACAGACAGAGTCCACATTCTGCATTCCCAGCAAAATTGTCAAAAAATCAGTCCAACACATTTTGTTTCAGTACTAGTTCTAGTACATTATAACAAGACCTTCTAGAATGTTTTCCATTGAAGGATTTCCAGGTACTTTTGAAGCATTCATGAATTAAGGCTCACAACACCTCTACGAAGTAGTGCAAATATTATTATTAATCATTCGTACTTTAAAGATGAGAAGTCCAAAGAAGTTGTGAGCCTTGGGTGTGAAATGGAAGCCAGGCTTGGACATGGCCAAGATTTCAGTCCACGTCTTCTCTATTCTTGTATCTCAACCAAACAACCATTCAGATAATACCAATTTTTCCGTGTGTACTCAGTGCCATACCTGTACCATGTAATGGGGTATGTTGCATTCAGTTTTGATCAAGGGGTGGCATGAATGGCATGAAATGATCAGTGGTCCCATTCCAGTCCCAAATCCAATTTGATTGAACATATAAGTAATAGCTCTACTCAATCAGTCTGTAAAGGCATTCTTATGCCTTCCTAATGATGCACGATGACTCAGCTGATCAGGCATCCTCATGGCACTGGGGGTCACCTTGTTGACTGGTGTGGTGTCCTCTAGCTTAATGACAGCTCCCCAAACTGGAGTTGTTTATTTTAGACTTTTATATCCTATTACAGCCCTCTTCTGTATATTCCACATATGGCCCTGCTATAAATCCTCACCACTTACCTTTCACAGCATCAATCTGTCACTCTCTGTCACCTCCAACCTGTTTCTTTCTGAACTTCTGCCCTACTAAGTTATCCTTGGATTTGTTTTGCAAACGGAGCCAATCTGGCCTTGGTATGCTTCTTCTGTCTTGTTTTCCAGCGGTCTACAACAATCGACATTTTGTTTTGCTGACCACGGTCATTTACTTTAACTTTGTGCCGAAGCTGGCTCTGTGCATATTTTGCTTCCAGTTTTGCTCATGGTGTCCGTTTAGAGATAAAGAGATGGCATCAGTCATGCCAAGGCTTTCAGGCCTATAAATTTCTAACAGTCCAGGTATAAAGTGAGACTCTACTCTTCTTAACACCAAGTGGGGTGCATTCACCTGTGGAGGGATGAAGTATGGCAATTCTCAGTGCTTACCTTGCCTGTTGCCAGTTATGCCAAGTCAGCTTTTCAGGCCTACAAAGTACTTGTGAATTTTGGTGCAGAATATTTCATCATTTTGTTTCATTCACATTAAAACAGGTCATAATTTGTTTTGCAACTAGCTTAGTGTGCAACATTTCTTTTATCCTGGGCCTTGGGCCTCGCATGCAGTGCTAAGTGTACCTTGGAAAGCCAAGTAGTTTGGCTAGAATTCTTCAATTAAAAAAAAGAACTTTTAAAAAAAGGCACATTTGTTACCTCATTCTCCATAATGGCCCAAACTGTGCTTCCCTTATTCATGCCAAACCACAACTGATTACAATGAAGAAGTGGAGCTGAATTTTCCCCATAATGCCAAGCTTATATCTTTTTTAAATTGGGTTGAATTTAGTCCACGATCCCTACTTACAGGACTTTAAAAGTGAATTTGGCAAAGTTTTCGTCACAGAAGTTGCTCTCAGGTGCGTGTGTCCATATACAGATCTGATTTAAACTGGCAAAATCCAGTCTTTCTGTCACCTGAATAAACCCATCTCCCCAAACATGCAGGTCTTCAGCCAACATACGGCCTCCAAAACAATGCCAGTGAGAATGCGCTCCAGCAACGTAACAATCTTGGCAACCATAAACCCTCAGCTCATATCCAAGGTGCTCATTGTCTTCTGTTGATACAACCCCTTGCAATGAGGACATGTGGCACCAACAACAGCATCCAAGCATGTATGTGTTCCAGCAACACGGTGATGCTTGCCTTTATTCGGAAAGGCGAGAACCAGGAAACAAAAACAGAAATCCCAGCAAAATTTTTCCTTTTGACCTAGCTAGACTGGCACTGGCATGACCATCAAACCGTATGTATTTATTTGGCTAAGTGTCATTGGATGCTGATATTTCCTATCAATAGTGCAGACAACTTATGACCTTTCCCCCTCATTTTACCTTTTTCATCAATGTAATTGCATTAGAAGCAAAAGCTTTTAATGCTTTTGTTTTGTTTTTAAGAATTCCAGCATCTTGCACTAAAGGCATTCCACTAAATACATCTGTACTATTGTGCTCAATTGCCCATCACAAATCTGTAATGGGTGTTAATGTGGTGAGCGCTTGTAGCTCTGACTACTTAAACCAAAGTAGAACAGCTGCAACACTTTAACTCTGCAGGAGAGCAAAGGAACCCTCGAGTTGTTAGAAATACGTTCTCTTCTATGTGGAAAATGTCAGTGGTAATTGAATTGGAACTTAAAAATAACTTAGCTTTTTCCCTTTTTTTCTTTTTTTTTTTTTCCCCTTAAGTAATGCCATTTTAGGGAATTCCCTGGGCATTTACCAAAAACAGGGAAAGCGATCCGGATAATGAAATGCACAAACAGAGATTGAAAATGAAAACACAAATGCTTCAGTTAAGTAGTGAGGGAGGGAAGAAGCTGGGAGGATCTTCTGGAGGAAGCGAAAAGGGACCTCATGATGAAATAGAAGTGTGCCTCAAATGGATATAAAATTGCTTAGCTGTGTGCAGAGGCAATCTTGCTGGTGTGTTCGGTGTGACCCAAAGTCCAGGTCTGGACAATGTTGGCCATGTGCTAGAGGAAGTTCCTTTGGTGCCTCCAGAGCTCACTTATTAGCATACTACCACAAAGCTGAAGGGGAGTTGGAGGTGATTTCCCTCCCCCTGACAGTCATAGGCCATGTGTAGATGAAACGACAGGCATGTGCGCACGACACTTTAAAGCAGGCTAAACGTTTCTGCACCACTTTAATGGTGTTGGTGTTTGCACGCCTTGGCCGAGTAGGGCACATAAATTCCACTCACTGTAGCAAATTCGGCAGCATAATCTGCCTTAAACAATTTGGGGTGCAGCAAACTAAAACTCCTCTAAGGAGTTTGCTGCCTATACAGCCACAGAGCGAAGCACTGGGCTCCATGCAGCACAGGGGCTCTGCAGGAAGCCCTGCAGGCAGCCTAGCAGCAGCCTGGGAAGGCAGCTCCCCCCAAGAGAGGGGGAAAAATAAAAACAGCGAGCCTGATCTCTGCCACACCCTTCCCCAGAGCCTGCCTGAACTGCGCGGGGGCCCGGTGCTTCCCTCTGCAACTGCGGTGCCCCCCCAGAACTGCCCGAGCTGGGTGCCTGCGGGCGGGTGCCACCTGGGGAGGGGGTCCACCACTGCTGTGGAGGGAAACACCAGCCCCCCCTGCAGCCCAGGGACCGCTCTGCCATCCGGCAGCTCGCCCTCTCCTCCCTGCCACCACCGAGGCAGGTAAGTGGGTGTGTACATGACATGAGGGTTTAAAGGGCCCTAAGTTGAAGCGGTGTTTTTAAAAACCCAAAGCTTCAATTTAGGGCCCCCGTTTCATCTATGCATGCCAATACACCCCCTCACTGGAGAGGGCTAATTCATCCTTTCATCCTTTCCAGACATGGCTTATTCCTGAGCCTCATAAGCCTGCTTTGGAAGGACCCTTTCGAATGGTGTCTTGACTTCACCAATGTATTTTAAAAAGGCATCCCTTTAGAGGATGCTCCTAAGACCTAGACACACACACATGCACAGTTTGTTACGGCAAAAATGGATAAACTTTTTCTGGGAAAGTTCAGTATAATATACATGTCTTGCCTGTTTCCTTGATTGGAATGATGGCAAGGCATTTTGTATGTAAATCAGAAAACAAATTAATAGGTTCCTCCATCTCTCACCCCTCCTTACTGTATTTGCACCTCACCCCTGGGACAAATGGTCTATCAAAGACAATTTTTGTTTTTTTTTAGGAGCCCCTTGTTAAAACATTGGCCGCTCGGCCATTCATAGTCTCGGAAGATCCTTTTCAGATGAGCAGGGGTTTTAATCCTTGCGTCTTGGCCCCATGCCAGCTTTGGTAATTACTTTCTGCTGACAATCCCTAAAATCCCCCTGTGTTTTCATTAGGGCCTCTACCATCCGTTTCTTCAAGTCCTCCACTATTTTGTGGCATGGCTGTGCACCATCAAACAGTGGTGGGATTTCAGCCAGATGTGACCATATTTACATGCTGTATGAAGTAAGTCTTGTGATTCTAGTGAAGTTTTTTGTTTCCTTTGTGAGGCAGGGTGCTGTATACATGTACAATGATTTTATTATTACTGCCCTTCTGCTTCGGCATTTTTGCATCAGGCTGACATTTGATTGAATTAATCTAATGAGGTTTTTAAGCCTTTAGATTTACACTTCTAAAAAAGTGTGTGTGGGGGAGGTTTCTACTACATAATACTATATTTGCCATTATCTATTAGTTTCAGCTCAAAAGTGGCTACATAGCTTCCAGCGTAACTATAATCACTAAAGAAATTTTAAAATTGTATTTAACCTTTTCTTTTCCTTTTTCTGGGTGTATTTTACATTGTCCCAAACTTCCAGATGGGATAAACTGTATAAGTTGCAATAGTATCCCTCTCCTATCTACCTTGTCTTATGGTGTAGATGGAATTTATCAAGTCCAATAAAACAGCAGCTTCTGAAAAGGCAAGTTATAAGGGTAGATGCTGTCCTTGATATAGGACCTGATTCTGTTAACTGTGGTATAATGAAGAGCCATGCACAATGCGACTCTAACACAGTGTGAACTCTCCATCTTTAATAATCGTGTTATGCGCCTTAAATGACAAAACCTTTAACCATTAAGCCTCCCGTATGCACCCCAATTCTATATGTATCTTGCTAAAAACAGCAGCCTACACCACACCGTGTAGAGACATATATTTAAATAGTATGGGAGCATGAATTTCTACTAGTTGCATGTCCTTTATTTTGAATTAAAGAGCAGGCAAAGCACTTCACTTTCATTTCTAACTCTCCTATTTTTAATTTTGTCTTTAATAGCTCTTGATCCATCCAAAGATCCATGTCTGAAGGTGAAGTGCAGCCCACATAAAGTGTGCGTCACTCACGACTATGAAACTGCTATTTGTGTAAGCCGCAAGCAGCTGGTACACAGGTAAGGGCGTGCTGCCAGTTACATTCCATTAAGTCTCTGCAGTTTCATGAGCTACTATAAAACGAGGACAACCAGCCCTAATGAACTTGAAACTTAACATTTAAAAGAAGTTTCGGGACATGTTTTTCATACTTAAATGGCATTTTCTTCCATGGCCAAAAATATCTTTTGCTATTTATAATAATCAAGGCCGGCGAGGGTTTGGAACTAGTCCAGAAAGATCAGATGGAACATGGGCCCCCTAAGGAGAATTGTGCTGTACAACATCCGTCCTACCAGCACTGCAAAGGGGTTGTTCAGACAACAGTAACTACGGCACTCCGTGAAATATGAAGATAGTCTCAATGCACTTCCACAATAAAATACGTTACCATATTTACTGGCATACACCTATTTTCCAAAAGTTAGGCATCCTAAATTGGGCTGTATGTTTTAAGTAAGGAAGCTGATTTCCACACTGGAATGGAGGAATGGGAACATTGTAATGGCTGCTGGAGGCTATGCCGCCTTACTAAGTGGAGGGATGCAATTGGGTTCTGGGTATCATTCCCCCTTTTCTTCCAGCTCCAATGCTCAGGCTTTAATGCTGCTGCTGAAAACTGCTGCTAATGCAGCAGCAGCTGTGGCAGTGTTAAAGCCTGAGCTCTGGAGCTGGAAGAAGAGCACAAGTGATATATGCACCCGGTGCCTTCAGCTCAGGTGACTAAATCTTTCCAGCTTCCCTGGAAAATATCACCCAAAAGAACCATTTGGAAATGAAAGACTGAAATGGAAAGATGTTCAGAAAAATCAGATGGAGTCAACAAAGTCTTAAGTATCAGGGAAAGGACTTCAAAAATCAATGTGAACTTACTGGAAACTTTAAAGTAGGACAAACATGTGACACTGTTGGAGTCCTTGGGAGGCTGTTGACTGCCGCAGTCTGATCCTGCTGCCTCTGAGCTGAGAAAGATTTCCATGTAAAACTCACTTGTCATAATCAAAACTTCATTCCTGAGGATTTTTCCTCCAGAGAAATGGGATTAAACTGGCATGGTGAGAAAGCATAAAACGATGATGGGTGTCCCTGAATTAATCTGGAGCAGCACCATGTCTAAGCTTTTAATAAGCAACTTAACTCACCCAAGTAATCCTTTTGAAATCAATAGAGCTACTCACATGTACATTCACACAAATAGGTCCTGAACTTCTGCGATCAATTTTGCAATCATTAACTTTCATGGGTTAGAAAAAAAAATCCTTCTTCGAGGGGAGAGCCTCATCCAGTTGAATTCAGGTGACATCTCGTGGCTTGGACCACATTTTTTTTCTGAAATATATTCTGCCATATGACAGAAAGTTGTTTTTTTTTTTAAGCATTTTTACACTGCAGCTTTCAGCATAAAATGAACTCTGGAGTGATGTTGAGTATATGGTTACGTGAAGTACTTAATATTACCATGATGTTTTGCAAGTTATATAGTTTGTCTTTCCCATTCAGAAAGAACCGATCTATCATAAGGTGCATAAATATAGCACGTACTAAGGCAAATACGCTTTGGACTGTTTCTACGTCCAGTATATCAAAAGCAATCAGACTCCTTGACCAAAGTAGAGCAGAAGTAATGGCGCACAATGGAAGGTGAAAGCCCCTTTTTCTGCAAATCAGGCTAGTTCCATGCAGTCTCTCTAGGACTCTTGCACTGCCTGCAGCTGTTTCAGATGGACTTTGGGCAACACCGTGACAGAAAAAAAGAATTAAAAAACTTACTTTGAAAAGTCTCCAGCCATTTTCCAGCCTTGAAAATTACTCTTCATGCAAGATAGTAGTGCATATCTCTCCAAAGTCTCTAGCTAGCTAATTGCCTCAGAGGGTGGGTATACCAATAAAGAAAGTTGCCAGCCCAAATTCTCCATTGACTAGAATTGATGGTGTTGTTTCAATAGAGAATTCAGTGCTCATTTTGCAAGGATGTGTTCGATCTTCAGTGCCTGGCCTGAATCCTGTTTGTCTGACTCCGCTCTCAGTTATATCAGGAGTAACTCCACTGCTCTCTTTCAAGTTACATTGGTCTTTCCTTGGGGTAACCAAGATTAGAGCCAGGTCCCGCAGATCCGTATATGTAAAGTCAGAAGCATCAAATAACACAGCACCACAGTGATTGCATTGCACACCCCTTTGTGCGTGTTTGCGTGCACTCAAAAGGATTTTCCATTTCATGCATCATTATCAACTTGCTGCAGTGGCTTTACAAAGCATGTAAGCTCAGCAAAAAGAAAACAAGCAAACAACAGAGCAACATCAAATGTCGCTGCTGAGGCTCCCAAATAGAGCTACACTGATTTGCAGCAGCTGATTAACTGGCCTGCTGAGTAGTTACAGCACAATGAAGGCATGTTTATTCCATGAATAATGTAGCTAACTTTCAAACCACCAACAGCAGCACAAGACGTGCCTGTTTTATTTTCTTTGTGCTGAGGTGCGCACTTTGTAAGCTGGGGCAGGAACATGACAATAGCGGATAAAACTGACTTTCATGGACGTCAGGAATCTGGCCCTAGAACTTCTTGTCGATTGTGAATGGCACCAGAAGGATGTCGAGTATTTAACAGACACACAAGTTGGAGAGCTCTTTGCTTTGAGGTGTTTACAGTGCAAATTGGGCAGGCCTGGCAGAAGCAAGGGTAAGGGAGTGAAGGTTGGATCAGGTCGGATCCATGACCGAAACATACCTGGAAGAGATGAATCTGAAGCTCCTGGCAGACGTTCGGTTAAAGGCGCAATGTAACCTCCTGCCGTGCTGCACTTGCAGAGCAGTAGGTCCCAGGATCGTGATCCAGGGCTCCCCTTGCACCGGCAAGCAGCAAGGCAATCTGCTCAAGGGCTCCGATGCACCCCTGAGGCTGGGAGCCCCTATCAGCTGATTGGCCTGGCTACTCATTTAATTTTAGGCATGATGGGAACATATTGTGTGCAATAACATTGTGTCTTATTCCCTGTCCTTTTGCACCGCTAATTGCATGAAGTTGTGGGCAGGTTACTAATTAAGACGTGATTAACTGGTTAAGCGTAACGTCTGCCAGGGACCTGAACGACATATCTTGCATATTTAAGAAGCACACCGCTCATAAAAGGGCCTTCTGGAATGCTCTATAGTGGAGCAAGTTTTCTTGTAAATTAGACGTAATTTACCCATTCAAATTTCTCTTTTTGAACCTGACTTGCTGCATTTCTGAAGCCTTGCAAAGTGTCTCATCAAGACTTCTTTGCTTCCCATGTTCGTACAAGGGGGACATTTTTTTCTTTATTTTCCCTTGAGAACAGCAGGGAGAGCAAAGGAATAGGTGAAAAAAGAGCAGGCATTAACATAACTGGGACAATTGTTTTATTGCATCTAAATCGCTGGTGATTTCCAGTTAGTTTGTCATCCCAGAGTTGGTCAGACTTGCACAGCAAGACTCCAAACGTTTTGAGCTTGGACAGATGAACAAGTAATATTGAGTTAAAAGGAAAGGGGAGGGAGGACTTGCTACAGAGAAGCTGCTCCGCATGCCTGCTCCTGTCCCTCAATAAATGAAAGCTGAACTGGGACCACTTACCCCTAAATTAAAGACAGATAAATTACCGCAGTTAACTTCCACATAAGACAAGATAGGAGTGGAAACCCAGAACAGTTACTGCAGAGCAGCTGATGCATGGTAAGTAACCTCCTCTCCCCTCCTTGGCCTTTTAAATCAGTATAATTTGTTCATCTGTCCATTCCCTGTATCTACTTCTGTACTGAGATTTAGAAGTCCAGATGTTTACTCGGTATTCCTCTTCAGTGCTGCTGGTGCCATTGTTACCGACAAAAGAAGCCAGTGCTGAGTGCCTCACTAATTATTTTTTTAAAGATTTGGACAAGTTCCCAGATAAAACATCTGTCCTTCTAAATTACACATCAGAGGGCTAGTCTGACCAAGGAGGCAGTGTTGACAACTACATCTATTCACCATGAGGGAACTAATCCCCATCTCCAGCCGTAAACTATCCAGGGTGTATACCACCAGAAAACCTTATTTTCTGTTAGTGATGGCCCTATGACAAATAAGGCTGTAAAACCATCCCAACAGGTACGTGAGCTTGTGCATATTTCTACCAGGGCTGATCTGCCTACTTATTTTTTGCCTTATGTTGCATTGGAAAGCAAATTCAGGAAAGGGAAGAGGTTGAGCATTGCAAGAATGCTGGTGCCCAGCCTGGTTTCATGGAGAGAAGGCTGTTATATAAAAACATCTCTTTGGGCTTTTCTGAAACTTCACGCAGAAAAGGAGCCAGGCTTTTAACAATATTGCCACTTTTATTTTTGTTTCTGCATTAAACAAACACTTGCCTTTTTAAAAAATGTGTGTTAGATGTGTTAACCATAAACCTTGACACTGTTGTTTTAATTTCCCCCGTATCTCTTGCATGTCTGTCTTCTCTTGCTTGTTTTCATGTGATGCCAGTAGTGTGAAATACTAATGAGGTGTTGGCATAAATCCAAGCACTCCTTTGGGGGTAATTTCGTCCTGTGATGAACACCTGAACCCTACATTTTAGTGGCCTGACCAGTGTGAACGAGTGTTTGTTTCTTGGACCGTCTGTTGTTTAATTCTCAGTGATTTACACGGGGCAGTTCCTCAAAGCTTGAATACATGAGCCGTTGATATTTTGATGTCTTGTCTTTTAATAAAAAAATGTGTGATAGTAGTTAGCTGTAGATATAGGAATAGCACCGGTTTGTTCCTTAATTAGTTTGACAGTTTTTCACGGTTCTTTTTTCTTTCTCTCTCTTCCTTGCTCTCTTTCTCTTGTTTTGACACAGAAAATACCTGGTTTTGAAGGTGAGATTTAGAAAAAGTGTCCCACTGGGAACTGAAAAATAAAATTGCTCAGCTTAGCCTAGTAAAATTGGGTAGATTTATCAGGGTACTGCTGAATTAATTGTATTTGTTTTACTATGCTATTTATTTTATTGGCCATTGTCTACAAAGGTCAACCAAGCACGACAATTGATAGGGCACCGTTAGTCTGTTGTGGTTTTTTTAAATTTCTTTTCCTTCTCTCTATCAAGAATAAGGAACCAGCCGGCATATTACTCTTGCTTATTTATTCAAGTTTCAAAGACATTGTGGAGTGTTCTACCTTATCTACAAAGTCCATTTTATCCTTCTGTTTACCATAAAAATTGGTAAAAGCCATGCCTGCTTAGTAAGGAGAGTTTTACTTCATCTCTCAACAGGAACAGGAAGCCATTTTTCCTGAGCAGAGACACTGGAGCACTGTGAAAAATATTGCCGAATTCTGCAGGGAAAGATTAGTTATTTAATTTACTTCTATTTTAATCTTAACAAAGCCATGTTTAATGGCAGTTAAGGTTGCAGGAAGGCATTCTCTCTCTGTCTAAAAGATAGATCAGACGCAGTATGGCTAGAACCTGTGCAGAGAATATAAGTTCTTTCTCAAAGGGCAAAGCTCTTAATAGCTCAGTAACTTATGATTGCCTTAACCCCATACAGTAGCTTTGGATAATATTACGCACCCACTGATTTTGCTACTGTTATTAAGATCAAATAGTTAATGTCTACATACACTTGCAAAGTTATTGTGGTTTATTGTACCAGGGTTTCTCAGAAAAGGTGAATTACCTACCAGTTTGTTGTTGCAGGGTTACCTATAAGAGTCAAGTAGAGCTGGGGAAAGTGGAGTTGTTCGGGTTGGCCATTTCAACGTCTTGGAGAACTTTGGTTGTGGTTCGCAGCAAACACAAGAAATGAGCTTTAATCCTTGAAAATAAACTTGTATATTAGAACTTCAACAAAATGGGTGTACACTTATAGAAGGTTTCTGGGTTACCAGATCTTCTTGTTTAACTGAAAAATGGTATGAAATTGTGTTAGAAATTGCACCCAGCTCTGGCACTAAGCACTGGTCTCTTTTATGTTAGCTTTATGCTTTAGAGAAAAAAAGTGATGAAGTACTTGCTTACACACACACACACACAAACTGGATTTATATTGACTTTGTTTTTAATAAACATATTGTAAGGGGGGTAATTGTCAAAATTTGCCTTATTCTACCCAATCTCAAGAGTTAGCATAATCATGTATGAATAATGGTTCTAAACAGAGAAAGAATATTCATTTTTTGCATAATTTGTAAATTGTCACATCAGTCTTTCTCATATCTATTCATTAATGGTACATTATGCCGTTTAACTGCAGCTCATGCTGTGCGTCTAGGAGGGAAGTGCCTAAAACCTTTTTATGAGAGCCCAAGGGGGGAGTGAACCCTTGAGGTCAGAGCAATGTGCATCGAACAACATATAATACCTAGTCCTTGGAGAAAAGGTGAAAGCTTTTTACTACTATGTGGTAAAATCAGGAGGTTTTTTCCAGAGAAATAATAGACAAAAGGGGAAAAAATTGCTTGTTTTTTCTGTGCATGGGCCAAGATACCTTTCATGAGATGACCATGTAAACTGTCCTCAATCTGTACATGCTTCATGGGAGTTCTTGGGTGTTATCCTCTATTTCCAGTTATAAAAAAGTGAGAGTTTAGCATGTATTCCTGAACGCTGATAGGTTTCTCCAAGCCTACCTCTGGCATTAACGGTCGAGAGTTCATTCCAAGGGCATCTCTTCTTGGAGCAGCTCACTCAGGTTTTGAAAGGGATCTTTGCTTCACCCAACAATGAGCTAAAAATGGCAAGTCGCGTTCACCGCAAAGGTCCATTTCTCAGTACTTAAACTGGCCTGAGATAAAGCACTTTGCCTAAACAGACCAAAGGTTTTCCTCAGTGTGAGGGAAGGGGTTAACAGAGGTACAGGACCCAGTTCGTGGCTTTATGAGTATTGCTACGCTTCAGTCTTGGAGCTTGTGTACAGACTTACCTCCACATGGCTATTTTTTGGTAAGCCAGTGTCATCTGTCACATAGGCCCCTGCTACACGTTACATATCTTATGCGATTATCTGGGTAATTGCACAATAAATTTAGACCAGCCACACGTGCAAAGTAAGATAGGCCACAAGTGCAAAGTGATTAACGGTTTAATTGTGCAATAAATTTAGACCAGCCACACATGCAAAGTAATTACCACACCATAATAATGACTATCCAGCTATAAAAAGAGCCAACCAGCTACAACATTAGTGCTTGAAAATACGTAACAACTCTATAGCCGGTTTCTATCCAGTTTTAATTTGAAGATGTAGCAAGGCCCTTAAAAAAAAAAATGTTTACCCCAAAAGCAGATGTATTTCTTTTAACATATGTGAAGCTCAGAGTTAATAGATTTGGCCCCTGTACTTTCATGAACTTTGAAAAAGAGCAGATTTTTGGCATTCTTATTTTCCTTGGTTTCCAGTACTGAGCCATGTTTTTAGCTGGACCTCCTCACCAAGTCATCCCCAAAATTGGTTTATTTATCACTACACGAATGCAAGGGTTTGTAGTCAATGCCATACCCCATTTACTTACCGCATACAGAATAGGTGTTGCTCCACAGATTATTCAGCATGTGCCCTAATGGCTTTACATCTCCAGTATGATCACCTTACACATGTGTAAACCAAACAGCACCCCCTTTGCACTGCCAGGTAATTCAACTCACATATATTTGCTATCAATTTGATAACAAAAATTGTCATTCAGAAGACCTGGATTTAGGGGTCAACTCACTCCTAAAATTAGTTATTTGGGAAGTTCAGATTCACTACAGTTCTGTCCTCTGCAGTATTTCTTTTAAATCTACTTTTAAATTTTCAGACAAAAAATGTAGCCATGCAAAAAGTGTTTTGCAATGGAGTGCAGATGTCTCCCATGAAAGGTATCAGCACATGCTGAAGTTGGAAGGAGGATATTTACTGGTTACTTAGAAATTAAGTGCTCAATATCCTATTACCAATCCACAACTTCAGAGCAGACCTCATTTCCCCTTGCCTGGTTAACCCATTGCTAATTATCTGTGGTCATTTGTCCAGCAGTTAATATTAAATATCCCTTTGCCAGTTTTAGGACTCATTAAAGCTGCACAGTGAGCACTCAAATGACAGTGTCATGTTTGGATATTAGACTTGCCAAAAATGTATCATGTTGCCTTTTTTATAGTATATTTTACAACGAAGTATGTCTGTTTTCGATTCAGCAAAAGAGGGACTCAGCTGGCTATCAACAGGGGACTTGCTGTATTTTATTCACAGACACCAAACACCTCACCGCTCAGGTGAATATCTTACTGTTAAGGTCATTGTCTTTGATTTTGTAGCTGCCAGCCATTGTGCTCTCCTTTACTATGAGGGAGCTGTAGGCGCTGAGAGGAATGAAATGGCTATTGAGATATTCTCCAGTTGCACCATTTCTTCTAGCCCATTATCATCGTGCTCATTAAAAGCCATGCAAAACTCCATTTCTATATTCTTTCCAAAGAAATGGCAAACTTGATAGTAAAATAAAAAGTCAGTGCATTGAATAGAATGAGGAAAGGTCCATCCCTCTTTGCATCATACACGCATTTTAAATTCATAAATAATTTAATTTCTTTGTTTTAAATAGAAAGGGACATACTGCAGGGCAAGTTCCTTAACATTTTATCCTCTTATTTTTATCTGACTATTTCCAGTATTGCTCCCCTAGGTATATACTAGGAAAAACTCAGTTTTTGAGTCCAGTTCCCTGCTATTGCAGCCAAACACCTCCTAGTGTCCCTCTCGTGAGCGTCTCGATCCTCATTTTAATGGATTATCAATCCTTTAATTTTAAAGTTGGATATTTGCCCCATGTTGCACATATTGGAAAACTGTTGCACAACTTCACGGGATGGTTTGAAATTTCCAGCCTACATTTATTCATGAGCCATTTATGCACATTTGTTCCTGTGCCAACACTGTCCTCCAGTTTAAAAAGCTCTTCTCCCTCCTTGGTGTTTACCCCATGATGTATTTATAGACAGCAATCATATTCCCTCTCAGCATTTATTATGCTAGACTAGACAGCCTCTTCTTGTCTCCCCTTGTAAGGCAGGCTATTCATTCCCCTCATCATCCTAGCCATTCTCCTCTGCAGCTGTTCCACTTTGAGTTCATCTTTCTTGAATATGGGTGAACACAATTGTACAGAGAACTGGGCTAATTAATCTTGTTCTTGTCTAGACACTTTCACTCTCCTGATATTTGTAGATATAGCGTCCCCATCAGAGTCATCACTTATTTAGTCTCTTTTCAGATTGGTTCCTAAATCAAACCCTCTGGATCCCCAGCCTGCAAATCCTTTTGGTTGCCCTTCTGTGAACCTCTGTAGCTTTGACGTACTCACAACAAAACCAACTCTTCCAGGTGGGCTCTTACAAAAGCTTTATAGAGAATAGTTCTGCAGATTCTGCGTATCCTGAGCACGTAACCAAGAATAGATTTGCCACTTGCAATTATCTCCAGGTCATTCCTACATTTACAAATGCCTTTAATATTTTTCAGATTATTTCTTTTTTATGTTCAAAATGTTAACTTCCTTTTTTTATCAAAATTTCTGGAATATTTCTAGTATCTCTATGTCCATTCCTCTTTTTCTTTGCTGTCATTGTTTGCAGAACGTCACAGTTAGATACAACCTCTATCTTTGAGTGACATACTTTTAACCTAATCCTCCATATTATGATTCAAGAAGCAATACAAAGTGCTGAAGTAATTCAGCTCTTTCCCAAACACAATCTATTTCATTTATCTTTTATCTTATATTCATTTTTGGGTTTCTGTTTAATCAGTTCCTTGTTTTGAAGTCAGTTCCTGAAAAGATCCCTACAAGAGATGTATAATAGCCGACATGTCTTTCCTTCTCATCCATTGATATTGCCTATCATAGCTTCTTATTCTTTTTTATGTTCAGTGAAATCCTGGTCACAGTGAAGTCAGTGATAAAACTCATATTTGATTATAGCAGGGTCAGGATTTTATTTCTTGTCTATCTGCTGTCCTGCCCACCCCAACCCCCTTCTGTAATATTTGGGGAATGGAGATCATAGCACCTTTTGTCCTTATGTTTGTACTTGGGTATATGCTCACTTCTGTTTCTGCCTCTCAGGATGTCAGAAATGGTCCTCCTTTCTACAAGACTACGTTGTCTCAAATGAAAACTATTTTACTGTCAAATTAAGGCAATAGGGACAAAAGCTTGAAATAATATGTAGTCAAAGTTTAAGCTTAGACAAATATTACGGAAAAAATAATTATGATAGTTCAGTTTTACGTTACCAATTGCCAAGAGATGCCCGATGACATAGCAGGATTGACAGTTTTAAAATGTCAAATCAAAATGTAGAGCCCACAAGAGAAGAGTAAGGCAGTCTATTCACTTACCCATCACTGCCACCACTTTTGACATCTGGCTTTGTAGCTTTTCATTTGTTATTGCCTAGCTAAGCTTAAGGCTATATTATTGTATGACTCACTTAAGTCTTAAATACTCAGATAGTCTTGATGATTACCTGAGTACTTAAGCATAAGAGATGAAGCATAAGGACTCACTTTGTCCTCCAACTTTTTATAATTTTCCATGGACTTCTTCTGTTTGCAGCCATCCCTTTTTCTTCCCTTTGTCATGTAGCATGTGCCTGCACCCAGTTTCCACTGAGTAAGTCACACTAATATTTAACCCACCTCTGATTTTTGCACTGAAGATTAAAATGAAGCCGGTAAAGTTCTGGCCGGTTTTCCAAGAATGCTCAACCAGCAAGGTCCACTGGGCACTTCTGAAAATCTGCATGCCTAGAAGGAAGCTGAGCTCTTAGAAAGGCCTGACTCTCGGGTCCATTATAGTCAGAGAGAAGAATCGGGGGTTATACATGGTGATGTCATTATTTGTATTTAGAATATCAATGTCCTACTTCTGAGCCCCTCGACCAGTTTACGGCACATCCAGAGGCAAACGGTTTTAAATTGTCAAATGAAAATGTAGAGCCCACAAGAGAAGAGTAAGGCAGTCTATTCACTTACCCATCACTGCCACCACTTTTGACCTCTGGCTTTGTAGCTTTTCATTTGTTATTGCCTTTAGCTGCTAGTCGACTCTCCCTGTGGCTAAGCTGACCTCCCAGGGGAACCAGAATTGTCAGTCTTTCCTGGTTTTTGCTATGGGCCACTAGGTTAAGGATATATTTCCTATAAAGCCCCCTGTGTTTTCCTCGGTGTCAGAGGACTCTTAACCATGGAATTTCTGTGAGCATCTTATACTAATGTTTAATATATTTCTATATTTTTGCTCTTTGCCCACATCTAAAATATGTTAAGCAATCCATTCAGCCAGAAATGATTATTTAATGCTTACAAATGACCAGCAATGCTGTGTAAATTATTCTCTATTTATACAATAATCTACTTACTAGAGATTCTAAATGTATTGCTGTTTTTTTTGCTGTAGAGGCCCCAGGACATGAATGTGTTGAGTAGAAAAGTCTGTTTAGTTCTAATAAAAGGCATGTTTTTATAAGATTGGGATTGATGTTTACAGGGAAGGGGTTTTATTAAAGCCTTTCTTCAATTTCCAACATCCCACTATATTGGAAAAAGTATTAAATGTTCAGCTCTTTAAAATCTGCTTTTTGATAAACAGTATTACAAAGTCTAGTTGCAGTGTGTACTATAAACAGTATATTTCATGCAAAATTTGCAGATCAGGCCTTCATATAAATTGATTTCATTTGGTGCTGGTCAGTATGTTAAATCCTTTGTTTACAGCTCTGTATCTGTTAAGGATGAGCAACATCCATATCACAGCATTATATCAGTTTTGAACCGATTAGATGGAATTGTATCTTCCTTTTGCATAATAATAGCGTGCATTTTACCCTTACGTTTCCCAAAGCTTGTCTGCTATTTATCTACAAACTCTTTCAAGAGTCATCGGGGGCTATTGATCATTTGGAGCCTGAATTTAGGTTATCAACCAAATTTCATCATCTGTAAACAGGAAGGGGAGTACCACATACCAACCTAAATGCACAGCCAGCTTTGCCATGGAAAAGGCTTGAGCACCATGGACAGTGGCAGCTTCCTTTTCCAGTCCTCTGCGGAAGAAACATTATCTCACATCCACGAATAGTCCAACATGGGGCATGGACAGATGAAACATTTACACCAGCATAACCAGCATTATGCTGGGATAAAAAAGCAGCAGGCAAACATCATCAAGGCCTAAATCAGGGTCTCTTTGCCCATACCCGTAAACGAATCAGGAGTAAAACTCTGCCAGCATAGATTACAGCAGTTTGGGTTTTGTCCGTCTTCCTACATGCAGTTTACTAAATACAGTGTGGTTTTTACTCGCTCCTAACCTAGAGATGAGGCACTGTAATCATCAGCTATCCCTGGACATGTATCTGCCTGTCTGTTTCCTGATCCTAGTATATTGTACAACAATATACAAACCTGGTGCAAATCTCACTGGGGTATGTGAACAGCTGTCTACACCTATAATCCCCCTAGGAGAGACACTGAGTCAGGGCCCAGCTAGCTAGGCCCTGGTCCTTAAAGCCACAAATGCCCATCCATGGGGTTGCCTCAGGGGATACTGTTTGCCCGTTCCTGGAGCAGAGGCCAGAGCAGAGGCCACAAGAGGCTTTCACCACTGGTGCCCTGGTTCCTGCCTTCGGAGGTCTAAGATTTGGGTAACCCCAGTGGTGTGAACAGGACTCTAGCATAGGAAATTGCAGCCCAGCCTAAAACTGACCCCTTCAGAGCTGTGTAATTAAATCCCAAGGAGCTCTTTTTAAGGAACTATAGTATGTTATGGAATAGAGAATAAAAAAGGAAACCTACTATATCAAGCATTTTCTTCCTTGATGGAAGTTATGTTATCATATTTAACTTTCAATCTCTTGCTTCCCACTGCTTTAATTTTTCAATTTCCATCATTCTCCTTTTTCATTAATAAGCCTTCGATTGCCTGCTTAGTGTTCTGCCAGAACTCATCAAGAGCTCAACCTACAGATTTTCAATTTAGTCATTTTATATCAGATTAATTCAACCAATGAACCGTGAATGACATTATTTATGGACATGAGCCACCAAAGTACAGTCTGTTTCGAGCTCTGGACACGTGGATTACTAATGCCGGTCTGAAATTAACCCAAATTGTTTTGCTTCCTTAAATATGCCTACGAAAGTGGCACCATTTCAGTTATAAATTAACTGCCAAAAGGCTGCCCCTGCAGAATGAATGGCTTTTCATATATGCGTAAAAAAGACAGCTCTGAGCTTGCGTGTTCAGCTCCGACGTAATCTGTCCAGTTCACACAGATGTCTGTGCAATGCAGGCCATCCACATGAATTTGGAAACCTAGAAAGGGAGAGAATAAAGATTAGTTCATCAATAGCAAAGCACTACAGCCATTGTTGAAGCCAGTGAGAGTTGCATGATTTCCCAGTCCTGTAGCTCTTAGGATTCGGCATGCTTGATTTCATGCTCTGGACACTCGTGGTCAGAAAGGTTAGTGGAGGGCCTTGGATTATAGAATTTGTTGCACTATTGCTCCAACAAGGCACATGAATTTTTTTCTTGTGACCTATTGTAAAACCTATCTCATTTTTCCAGGCTCAGACAGGGAAGCCTGTAGTATTTGTTTTCTTTAGGGGACAACATTTTATTTTCTTTCTTCTGTGAATCCTTTGCTGGGAGTTTTCTGCTTTGCTTTGCTTTGCTTTTTTGTTACTTTCCTGTTTTTTTTTTTCACTTAAGGCAATAGTTGTATAACTGGGTGCATTTTTGAACCATCTAGAATAAACAAACAATAGCAAATGTACCGTGGGAGCCTCTGTAACATTAATGAAGCATAATTAGCCAGAGACTTGGCTACAGATCTCTGCTATTAAATCTTTACTGAATAATGGGAGAAGGACAGGGGAAATAATCCTGGGGTTTCTGGGGAGGGTTATCAAGTTTGCAGATTAGCAAAATGAGAATTATCAAGCATTCATTATGCTATAATTCATTGGATTTACATGCTGCAGCTTAACTGTTAGATAATAAAAGATTCATGGCAGGTAACTGCATAATGCATGATGCTTGCAATGTAAAAAAAATCAACATTTCCAGCAGACGCCTCATAGTTATTTTCCACTGTAAGGAGCATGGAGAGAACAAATAGTGGTACTTAACAGGTAACTTCTGTCAATTATATCAATCACTGTAACTAGGTACCATACCTGAAATGTACATTTTTGACCCAAGATGGTGTATTACTTACTGGGTAGTTTCTTTTCATTCTTTGATTAGGTCTTATTCGATCATCACTTCTGCACAATCATTGCAGCCTGCTTGGTTAACTTGACATCTGTGTATGTGCAAATAAAGCCCTCTTCTGACCTATCACGTTTGCATGTCACATGAGAGAGAGCAACAGTAATCAGATTTAGGGCTTAGAATGGAAATCATCTTTCAGCTTTAACTATTGATCAGAACTGATTTGGGATTTTCTGACAGAATGGCTTTTCATCAGCAACTGAAACTTGTGGGAATACAAGTATCTGTTTTGTAGGAGGGATGGCAGCCCTGGTCAGTGAGAAGGGCCCTTCCTCACCTTAGAGGAGCCTGTTATCGAGCAATAGGATGGAAAGGGGTAAACTCTGGTTCAGACTTGAAACTTGGTGTTCCCCTCTCAGGAGAGCGCCCTGACAAGTGCGTTGTTGGTTTTCCCAGAGTGAATTCCTCGTTGGAGCTATTGTACTTTTGGTAAATAGTTAAACGTCCACCGGACTGAGAATTTGAATGTTGGTCTCCACAACATAGCACTAGTCATTGGGCTATAAAATAAGTGTATCCATCTCTGGTCCAGTGTGTATTTGATTAATTATATAACATGGAACAACTCCAGTAGGAAAGAGCAAGATAGAGATTGACTCCCTATCCTGGTGATTATGGCACTCACCTGAAATGTTGAAAGATAGAAGAGAGGAAGAAAAACCCATCTGGAATAGGAATAGGCTGGTGGCCTCCAAGGTTCAAATCCTTATCTCAATTCAGTGGAACAATATCTTAAACCATGATTTCCTATGCCCCTAATATAATCACTTGGCTCTACTGGGATGAGGCATGTATGCACCTCTGGTTTTCCCAGAAATACTTCGCAAAGTCTTGCTTTCACCAGGAGGCAGAATGGGAACATTTTTGAAATCTCAAACATTGGTGTGGTGGGAAAACCTTTTACTGCCCAACATGGTTATGTCATAATACAGCACTTTCTTTTCATCTCAAAGGAAAGGTAACCTTGGTCCACTGTTACGACTATCCAGTGGGCAGTCTGTGAGAGTGGAGTAAATTATGACTGACTGGATCAGAGGATCAGCTACTTCTGTTGATAATATGACAAATTCATTTTATGTTAGGGGCGTGCAAACTGTTTCCAGCATGTAGCTAGCCCCAAGTGACTTGAATGTTCAATTATGAAATTATAAGTAGAGAAAATGAGACATTGTTTTCTTCCACAACTGTCTCGAGAGACTAAATATGCCTTCGTTCTTAGAAAAGTATCAGGGGATGTTTTCTCTTCAGCGTTCATTATTCAGAATTGAAATGGCATTGCTGCTTTCGTAGTTTGTTACTTTATCTGAAAAACACATCATGTGTTTCACGTGGGGATACAGATGAAGCATGCTGGCTTGTCGGTCTAGGAGATGAAGCCCTCTTTCTGGGCCCTTTCTGACTTCCACTGAAGCCAGCTACAAAACTTCTCATTTTCCGTATTCTCTGGTTTTCCATTGTGTCCATCACCACCATGGCAGGGCATCAAATGGAAGAGGACTGAGGTCTTTTTCCAGAGGTCATTAGCAGTAGCATCACAGCCACTCAGAAGTTTCCTTTTTGTTAGACCACTTCCTCTGTGTCCTGAGCAAGAAGCCAGTTCTGTGCTTATTTATCAACTTTGGTCTTTTCAGAGAAAAAGCAAATGCTTAAAACTGTTTATTGTAGCAGTTACTGGCTCCACAGCACCTAGAACAAATGTCCCCAAACCCTGTGAATAGTTAGTGATGTGATCACTCTGGGCATCCTCATATTTTGGCTATGCCGTGTGTTGACTCTAGCGGCAAAATTTACACTTCTCGGAATAAATACTCTCTGACAGCTCTCTGAAAGCCCCTGTGTTTTCCTCCTGTCCAGCCTGCCCAGAAGATGCGTGCTTTGAAAAAAAATGATTATGTCCCGTTAGTCAGGGCTTGTGTTATCTCACACATTTGAGTCAACATGGCCCTGTCCAATCTGACACGGTTTTAAAATAAAGAACAACTTCTTCAGCTTGCGGCTCTCACAGCCCTGTGCAGTTTCAAACCAGTACTACTCAATCAAAAAGAAAAATAGCCCGAAGGGCTGAAGCGTTACAGTGCAGTTCATTGCAATCCCAATTATTTTCACCTGCATAATATAACTTATATTTTATTTATTATTGAAAAAATGTGTGTATTTGTCATTCCTGCACTGGGAAAGAAGATATTCTTACCTCTTTACTTCCCTCATACTTGACTGCAGTGCTGTATTTTCCATGGATGATAAGTCTCCTGACATTTATGATTAGGATTATAACAGCTTTCTATTGTAACCCCAAATCTGACCCAGATGGAACCAATTGTACCCAAATCTCTTGCCCACATTTCTCTGTATGATTTTAGAGATGGCATGGGAAGAAAGAAATCTGTTTTTTCCCTTTTGTAAAATCATTCCAAGATGGTTAGAACATTGTGCTTTACAGCAGTGCTTTAGACGGTTCTCAGCCGCTTCATTTTTAAGGAGTTAAACTTCCAGGCAATATTTATTTCCCCAGTTCTGTTTTAAAGTAAAGCTTTAACTGAAAGTATAAGTGGGCTGTAAGGGAGAGTAGTCCAAAAAGGGAGCATGTGCAGCCAATTTGGGCCATTTTTCTGTTTCTCCTCCCGTCTTCCTCCAAGAGTTGGACTGTTCTGTAGGCAGCAATTTGTGGCTTGCTAGTCCCTTTAAACTTAGAAGGCTTCACGATTCATCAATAGAAGAAAGGTTCTGCAAAAATGTAGGTACCTCCACGATACTGGCCCATCCGCTTTTATTAAAGTAGCTGAGGAGTGTTGTTTCTATGCGTTGGTGGGAAATTGCTGTTTCATCCTGGAGATTTCAAACAATTTTCCCATCCTGAAATGGAGTTCCCAGTCCAAAAGGGAACATTTTTGTGTCCTGACAAACCAAAAAAAAAATGTAATTTGGGTCGAGCAAAACGTTTTGGTGCAGTAGTTCTAAAATATGTAGTGTTGAGTTTGACTTCGTTGTTTCTTTAAAAAAAAAAAAAAATCAGAACAGTTTTTAACATAAAGTTAAGTTAAGGTTTGAAATGAAACTACCATTTCATTTGATCATATCCAGTAAGTTCAGAAACTGAACAGAAAGATACTACCGGTCCCAAAGTGCTGCTGACAAGGTATCAGGGTTCAGGGCTATGACTAGTGTAGGAGGAGTAAACAGGCTAGAGAATTAATTTTAAAAAATATGGTCAGTACAAAGTATGACATTTATGACCTTTAACTTGTATTCCTGCTCAAGTGGACTGTGGTCCTTAAGCAAAAGATATGTTGGATATTGCTAAAAAGGAGGGTTGTTATAAATAAAGAGCCAAGCTGGGGTATGTATTAGTAGGCTGCTGGTGAACTCCTTGACTGCTTGCCTGCCTTATGTCTCGCAGGCCACCTATAGTGCGTATGAGTTGCCTGCTAACGCATGCTCCTTTATGGCTTATTGCTACACTATATTGCATTTATGTAGCTATTAAAAAAAGAATGAACTTCTCATCCAGAATCATACTTTATATTGCTTAGCAGACAAGGGTAATTTCTAGTCATGACACTTTTGTTTCCGTAGCCTGTCACAGCTCTATCATGATACTATCCATAAGACAATGTTAATAAATATGTTCTGTGTTGAGGATGACAGCTGGGAATGTTGTCTTGTTAATTTACCTGACCTCCATCTTCCAGCTTTGATTACCACTCAACCCATCTTCTTTCATTAAGTAAAATAAAAATGTCTAATTAATTGGCTGTTATCAGCAGTTAGCACCAGCTACAGAAGACTAATTAGCTTTGGTAGTAAAGCCGAATGTTGAATGGTTCAAGTTTTACTTCTTTACTCGCTTTGGCAAGACATCAAGAGACTATGGTTACTTTGCAATCAGAGAAATGACAAAAGCACACCAGTCCTACCTTCCAGTCTAGTATCCATCCTTTGACCTGGCAATAACTAGAAGTATAAGATTAATGAAATTCCCTATTTTCTCTATGATTTTCTGCCTATTCCTTATACATCCTAACTCTGTATTTGCCTTTTTGCTGGGTATTACATTGTGAACAAAGGCAGTTTTTGTCTCAGGTTATAGTGAGTTAAGTTGTATAAATGGTTCAAGTTAATCATTTCATTATGTATCTCCTTCCATTTCTCAGTGGCAAATTTTATCTACCACTGTACATTTCATTTACCTTATGATAAGTCCTCCTCAAGTTCCTCAGAGACTTCTGTAGTCTTGACTAACCTACTTGACCAGAAAAGAGTAGTTTTGGAGTAGGTAATAGCCTAACATCTTCCATCCCAAAAATATGGAGCTTAATTATTTGGTGATTGCTGTTAGCAGTGTATCCATACTTAAATCTTCCATCTCATGTGTTTTCTTTTTACCTAAAACTTTAGAACTTTATGGTAAAGTTCAAATTAAAGAGTCCAGGTCAGAGACACAGGAACATGCTACCCCATGGCAAGTCAAACTGTCCTAATTTTTAAAATATATGTATGTATGTATGTATGTGTGTATATGTGTGTGTGTGTGTGTGTGTGTGTGTATATATATATATATATAAGCCGTGAACAAATAACACAACCTTTAAAACTTTTGAAAATTCATTTGTACACAGCTGTCCCCATTAGTGGGCACAACTATTACTGGGAAAAGCAGTTGAAAGGAAAGATTGTGAGCTCATTTTTGGCCATGGGAAAAGAAGAGGCAGAAGAACGTGGTAGCAGTTTTATGAAATTCTTGAATAAGTTAAACAAGATTTCGGATCACATGTGGAAGGAAAAGGCTTGAGAAAAGAAGTCAAAGGTGGCGATCAGGTGGAAGTTGGCAGACACTGGAATCAAGTAGGGAAGAAAAGTAACATTCTTCAGGAAGAAAGATGGCAAAGTTGAAAGAGAAGAGCATCATTTTATAGTGGAGGAGACTGGCATGGTTCCCTGCTTTCAGAGACATTCAACAGCATGGGAAAAGATTGGGGGAAAAAGGGTGCAGTGAACCAGGAATGGGGTGTGTGCGGAAGGGGGAGAAGGTTGGAAGGGAGGGAGGAGATAAGCAAAAGAGCATTGCACTGAGAATTGCTAATCAGAAAGTGGGACTTATGCCACTGAAAGCTCACTCAGAAGAAGCAAGGTACAGAGTACATAAGGCCTGAAGAGTGGTCATCCTTTCAGTCTTTATGGATGAGAGTTGACTCAGGATTAGGCTCTGAGTGACAGATGAAGTGGGACACTAAAGGACTGGCTGAACAACAACATGAGTGGAAGTCACCATGGGCAAGAGTAGGAGATTGAGAAGCAGAAGATAGTGGGAGTGTCGAAATCAGAGGAGAGCAGAGATGAGGAATCAGGTGCATGGAAGATAGTGGGGATATGAAGAAGAAGGAGAAATTGTCTAATGGAGTGCAATTCAAGGGAGGGGAGGCTTGGTTTGGAAATAATGAGGGACCCTACTTTGTCAATATACTTTTCCTCTCCTTAGATCATTGCCCGTTTCTTATAAAATCTCTGATTTATCAAAAAGAGGTGTTCAAAATATAATTTTTGCAAATCCTGTAATGCTCTCCAGTTATTTATACTATCTCTAAATATACCACTGGCTGAGTCCCACTGCTTTTTCACATAATAAAATATGACTTTGTAGATGCTGCCATAAAATGCTGACACTTTCAAAAGCATGAATATATGGTGATACTGCATTTTAATGGCAGCATGAGCCTCCATAGTTAGGGTAACATCTGGAGCAGCATATCTGAAGAATATGGAAAGGGTGCTGCATAACTTTGTTGGCCAGACATCATGATTCAAGGTCACAGGAAAGAGTTTTAATACTTTGGGAGTATATCAGGATTTTTTTCCCCCTGCAGTTGGTGTGTTTGTCTACAGCTTCTGAGGTATTTGAGGGTGATGTTATCAATAAGCAATTTTGCCACTCGCGATCACTAGACAGTAGGGTTGTGCGAAGCTTCAGGTGCTGATTTGATTCGGAGGAGATTCAGTCCGATTCGGCGGCCAAGTCTCCGAATCCAAATCAAATCAGGAGACCAATAAAAAGGTCTAAATTGATTTGAAGCTCCCCATCTCCTGCCTGGCCCCCTGAGTGCCCCCTGACCCCCGCCCACTCTCCCAGCCCCGTAAATGGCTGCCCGCTCTTTAAAAAAAAGAAAAAGCCCCACATTCACCAACTCCTGCCAAGTGGGGGTGGGGGCAATCCCCACTGCCCCACACTGTGTGGGGGGCTCTGCCACAAGCCCCCATCTCCCTCCCGCTCTCCCAGCCCCTTCAATGGCTGCCCTGCCTGGCCCCAGTGTCCCAACTCTTTAAAAAAAAAAAGCCCCACACTCACCAGCTGTTGCAGCTGCCATCAAGGCTTCTGGGGGCTCATGGCAAAGCCCCCCATGCAGCACGGGGCAGTGGGGTGCAGCAGAGATCGCACCCCCACCTGATGGTAGTGAGTGCCGGGCTTTTTTTTTTAAAGAGCTCAAACATTGAGGCCAGGTGGGCAGCCATTGACAGGGCTGGGAGAGTGGGCAGGGGATGTGGGCCCGTGGCAGACCCCGCCATGCAGCACGGGGCAGTGGGAATCGCCCCCCTGCTTGGCAGGAACCGGGGATGGGGGCTTTTTTTTTTTAAAAGCTGGGATGCTGGGGCCAGGCAGAGCAGCCACTGACAGAGCTGGAAGAGTGGGTGGGGGATCAGGCCTGTTTGATTTAGAGATTCAGCCAATTCAGTGGCGGCCAAATCGATTCGGGGGACAGTGATTCGATTTGGTGATTCAAATCACTGTCCCCCAAATCAGCCGAATCCAAAGCGAATACTAGCTGCCTCGCACAGGCCTACTAGACAGGATGATGTCAACTCAGTTAGTACTAGGGGAAAATGGGATTAGTTAAATTCAGCCTGTTGGCTTAGGACGTTCCAAAGCTGTCATTACCTCAAAATAGAAATAACCAGCTACAAGTTACTTAATGTTCTTGAAGGTCTCATATGGGGCCTGGGAATGATGTAGCTCAGTTCTAGTGTCAGATAACCAGGCACCAGTGATTATGTTTAAAACTCCAGTGAATGCTCCAGCACCCATGATATTGGAACTGAGCTCTGTAAATCAAGAGTGCTGAATAAGCAACAGGACCATTAGCCTGGTTTGCTGCTAAAAAGAATCAGATTTTAAACTTATTTTGCTCTTTATAACATTTACAGTGGATGTGATTACCATATGTTGCTAACATTCATTTTATTCTGATGTGGAAAACTGCTTTCTCAATTTTTTTCCCCCCAACCTAACCTTTAACATCATATTGTAACTGCACTCTAGGGGAAAATTGATTATTTTTCTATGCTCTATTGTTTTGACAGGCTGGGTAAGTCTCTCTCTGTACAGAAATCATATATGAATTATGTGGCAATGGGCACTAATTGTAAAATTCCCTGTAGCTGAATCTGGTGTTGCCTTCTTGAGAATTTAATAAGCCTCCCTCTTAATAAAAGGTGTCAGAAGGGGCAAGCATTTTGCTAGCACAGCTTGTAACTAATTGTTTGTACCACAGTACTGTGTGTATGCAAGCCAGAAGTACTGTGCAGTAATTTTAAAAAAGAAACATTTGGTTTAGTGCCTTAAGGGCAATGAATTATTATTATTTTATAAAAAATGCATTTGCTTTCTTGTCACTACCAGCAATATGTCAGCTTCTGTGAAGATTGCTTATTATTCGCCGTAGGAAGAGAACAATCAACATAATGAAGCAGAACATGGTTGAGCTGAATGTCTAAGGATGCTGTTTTTTGGCTGAAGTTGCAAGCGGGCTTAAGAGCTTTGTGTGAGGCCCCATACTTTAGAGGGATGAGGTTCTATCGAGTATACGAATAAGGAATGTGTTGTCTGTAATCAATCATTGTTCATTCCAGCAGTGGAGTTAGTTCAGCTACCAACATTTTTGTGAAATTAAATGGATCTTGTGATGATGCAGAGCTAGGTAGGTGTGATCTGCATTCTTCTGGCATTTCAGCCATTCCCAACTCTCAGCATCTTCATGTACAGGTTAAGTACTATGGAGGAGGGGTGGAGATTTATGGGAGGACTTTGAAGATAGAGAAACAGTTGCTTGTGACGCCTCTCTCGGCTTGCTTAAAAAAAAATGACCATTTCCAGAAATTGCTGCTTGGAGGCGGAGCCAATATCTTCGACCATTGCTGGTATCAGGTGCAGCAGAAAAGCCCACCAAGATTTAGGAACATTGGGCATGTCTATATGTGCACACTTAATATGCATTAGCTCAGTTTAAGGAGCATTAAGAACGTGCATCTACATGTGCACGCCCTTCATGTGCCTTAAAAATGATGATTTTATGCTATACGAGCATAAAGCAGGTATCAAATTTATGTGCAAATAGCTAAGTTACAGTAGTGAATGTGTAGACACGGTAATGCGCATTAATGCGGTGTCTGTCAATGGATAGACACCATGTTAATACATATTAGCACTTCTGCACATGTCCTAATACTACTTAGCAATTCACGCCTATATTTAATGAGCCTCAGTAAGCATTAGCGTGTCCACATGTGCACGCGTGCCTAAATCACTTTAAGCAAAGGTGCATTAAGTTTAGGCGCATATAAATACACATGTAGACATGCCCATTGAGTAGCAGGTACATCTTCCTTCCTCATACCTCCTAAACAACACAGGGCTGAGTTTTAGAGATCTTCAATAGTATCCTGGTAGTGGTGTCAGAGTTTCTGGTAGTGAAGCAAGGTGGTGGTGTCAGGAGCTTCATTCTCCTGTCACTTAGGAGTCTCAGAAAGCAGCTGCAGCCTCCTTCAAGCCCTGTAGTACTTTCCTGCATGTTTGCTGCCTCACAACCTCTCTTTTTGAACTGAAATGCTGCAAGCAACTCACTAAAACCCCTGTTGGAAAAACAGCACTTGACTGAAGACAAGAGAGCAAAGTGGTAGAAGGCAAGCAAAGTAGATGGGGAAAAAGGCTTTTTCTATAGATTTGGCAGACTTGCAAGTCATCGTGCTAAAAAAAAAAAAAGAATTATGCATCACTTATAAGCTCAGCAGTCTATATTCCACACAAGGGATGGCTGTTGAGAACACAGAAGAAACTATAGACCATCTTTTTATATTACCAATGATTAAAAAAACAAGCACCAACACTACATTGAGTTTGCTTCATGTGACACTGCTTAGTTGATTGTTCCAAGCTATTGCAGCTCCTGGGCCATGCAATATGCACTATTATTGTGAGCTGGCCTAATGGAGAGCACTACAAACTGAGGGACTCGAGCAGGGGTCAGCAACCCCCAGCATGTGTGCCGAGCATGGCACGCAAAGCCATTTTTCTTGGCTCACCACTGCCAGCCCGGGCTTTAAGCAGCTGCTGCCAGCTGCGGAGCCCAGGCTGCTCCCAGCAGGCGACTGGGAGGCTGCAAGCCCTGCTGAAAGCAGACCGGGCTCCGTGGGCCGGCTGCAGCCAGGAGGCTGCAAACAGCTGCTCTGGGCTCTGGCATGTCGGCACTCCAGCACCTTCCAAGGTAGACATTGTGGTTTTTCGGTACTCCAGCCAAAAAACGTTGCCTACCCCTGGACTAGAGAGAGGGTTTCAGCTGCAGTTATGGACTCCCTGCTTTCTCTCCACCTCCCTGGAAATGTTAGACTCTTCATGTTATTTTTCATAGCTTTATGTCTGAGATTTTTTTTCATGTTAGTATAAAAATAATGATAAAAAGAAAAACCAATCTCTTATGGAAATGTGTGAGGGCTGGGAATGTTTAGAATCTATGGGGTTTACTCAGTAGACAAAAATGTCTTTAAAAAAGAGCAGGTTATTTTTTCTCTCTGAGCACCTGCCCGTTTTCATGCCTGTGCAGTGCTAAAGTGTACGCAATAGGTCCAAAAGTTGCCAATCATAAAGCAATTGTGATTGAAAAATAAATGGCCTGCAAGCACAAGAATGTGTTCTTCGTAACAAAGCAAGGTGGCCTTTTTAAATTGGATTTTATATCTTCTGAAGTATCCAGAGGCAGACATCCACATACCACACTAACAACCTCCAGCAGCTCTCAGTCTGCTTAGATTCAGGCCAGGAAGAAGTATTAAGACCAAGTTGTAACACCTTAAAAGGATGTCGGCACTGAAGAAAGATCCTTCGCTGTTGCAGAGCCAGTGAACACCACAATGAGAATTCAATGCCAAACTTCAACTGAGGCTAATGCTATAAATAGGTTAGATGGGTAAAATGCCTATATTTAAGGGCCACATGTGAAGGCATCACTCTTCAGGGAAGTCTGACTCAACCAGAATTTATTCTGCTAGATCCCAGAGATCACATGTTACCGTAACTTCCCTTTTGGAGGTTGTGGCACGTATTTTGCAATCATTGCCTTGCCTGTTATCTTTTCAAGGTAGTTTGGGCCAATGAACTTTCAACGGTAGCTGTTCCTATATCCTGTAGGGATTCCCCAAATACCTCAGGCTTTCCTGTATTTCAGACTTCCACCTTCAGCACCGCCCCCCTCCCTGGTGGAAATCCCGGTGCGCGTCATTGGAGTGTTTCGTCTTGTAGGAACAGTAGTTTTGAAGCCTACCTGCCCACTAAACATAGCAGTTTTAAGCCATGACTCTTAGCTTCTACCAGTGAATTGACTTGAGAACCGTCCATGACTTTTCCAAGAGTTTTTTTTCCTACCAAACAAGTTCCTGTGCCCACAGTTGCACCATTTCCTATTTCCAGCTGCCACAGTCTACCATACCTGCTCCCATCTCCTGTAGCCGGGAATTGGAGAGTCTTCTCCTTCTCTCCTAAATCTTGATAAAAAATAGGTCTTTTCTTTTCCACTTCTCTGAGGAGGCAGGAGGAAGGTTAATCTAGAATTGGTTTCCTGACTGGCATTTCATACGTGGTACCAAATTCACCTCTGGTATGACTCCTTTGGCATCATTGGTTTGACGTTCAGAAGCAACTGGAAATCCTATTAGCATTTTATGTCACAAGCCATTTGTTGTAGAAGCAACTTGGGAGTAGTACTTGCGCTGCCAGGAAGGTAGTGTGGTCAGCACAATGTACCACTGTGTATCTTCACATATCTATGGACAGTACTGGATATGATGGCCATTTTTTCAGTTGCTATGTCAGGCCAGACCTGCATGGAGATATTTGTGCATGAAGCAACAGTAAGATGCTAATAGCCACTGCCCACTCAGATAATGAAGTAAGTGATGGAGTTATAGTGCTCTAGTTGGGATGGTCCAGAAACGTATAGGAAGCTATTTAGCTCAAACTGTCTGTGTCTCTTCCAGACCTGCGGACAGGCACTATGCGCCCCCAAATTTGACAAACTTCTCTGCCAACTATACAGTTTGTCCATTAAAACATATCTCAAAAAACCCCTGGCCTCAGATAACGAAGTCATTGCTCCTCATGCAATCCTGTCAGCTCCCAAAGAATGTATCCCCGTTCAGTGGGATGGCACCGAAAGATCGCACAGATCTACACATTATTATTCTTTGTACAGGAGAGCATAAAATCCAGGTGAAGAAATGACTTCTTTATGTCTGCAGTCATTTTACAATGTTTGTATTAAATGAAGAGATTGCGTCTAATTCAAAGGCATGGTATCCTTTTTATCAATATAATACAAGTAGACTATTTTCTTCCCACAACTGAAATATGATTAAATGATTCTGGTGGTGGCTCAAGGTATAAGCTGTACTCATAAAAAATTTTAAAAGGTTGTAGAAATGAGTCTTAGCTCTGAGCTCCAGTACAACAAAAATGATATAAAGAGAGAACATAGCACTGGCATTTATACTGGCAAATTCCAAATCTATCATTCTCTACCTCAAAACCATAAGAAGCCATTTACTTACACAGAGGAAAGACAGAAACAGGCCAAGGACTGCTGGGTCTATCTTTATAATGATACGCTTCCTTAGGGAAGACAAGAACACATTTTGTGCACAGAGAGGGACAGAGAAAGGACAGATCCTTCATTTCAGACTGGCTCCTTCTAACAATGCATCATTTCACATGTGCAATATGCTTAAGTCTGTCTTCAGGCCCAAAATTTTGTCTAACTTTTCAGTAAAAGTAAATCCTTCCAGTGGAAAAAATAATAATCTGGAACCATTGTCCATCCAGGCTTTTTTTTTTTTTACTATTTGAACAAAGCTCAGTCTCTTAGTAATATTGATCACCTATTTGACATGGAGCTCACGCATCTTGGCTGGCAGTAAACACTGGTTTCGAAGGAAAAAATGATGGAGTTTGCCCTCTAGCTTGAGAAGGCTATGTTTAGGCTCCGACTGGTCGGGAAGCTTTCCTGCGGGGTTCAAAATCAAGTCCTTACTCCACCACAGGCTCCCTTTGTATGTTCTCACAGCCCTGTCCACCCACCCAGGTACACCAGGAACCACTAGTTTAAGCAGAGCGGTCGCCTTTTGTGCACACCCCAATGACACATTGGTCTCTCTATCTTGAAGGAGGAAGGGAGGCAGTTAGGTCCATTCCAGAAACCGGTGCGTATGTGACTTGTGTCCCTAGCCAAAATGATTATTGCTCCCGAGTCCCATTTCCACAAATTATATATCTGTGAACTATATACGTTTGAAAGCTAATATTTTCATTTTCTATTCTGCATATAATTTCTGTGACCGAATAAAAAGTGCAGTGATTTAAAAAATGAAAACCTGAGACATTTCACTCTGCAAGGAACCAGATGAGGAATTTTAACACTCGCAAAGCATTGTGCCCCCTCCCTCACTTCTCTGAAATGAAATACAAGTACAATTCATACCATTTTGCCAAGGCTTTTACTATCAACTTGAGTCCGTCATCCACTAGGAAGTGAATCTGTCCAAATTTTTCCAACCAGCCTTGAACTCTTGGGAGCCAGATATGAAACTTAGCCGGGCAGCTGTTATCTTTGCAGCAGTGTGAAGAGGTACACTTCTTATGTGAGCTGCAGTAACACTTTGAGCTAAACTCTGCTGCTGTTGCTTATGTAGCACCCCTGGAAAGTATATATTTCATAAGAAGAAGAGCTGATACCAACCCTTGTCTTTTAACTTGTGATCCCTATGATTTTTTTTTTAAACGCTCTGCCTTTATTTGCAGCTGACCTTCGAAATTCCACAGGGAGAAAGTCCTTGGATAAAGATGCCATAAAATCTTGTTCCGTCCCAGGTTAACTGAGTTATAAACTCTTGAAAAACACCCATTTTCCTGTTTTTTTTCCTTTGAAAATTCTCTTAGTACTGATAAATTAGTAGCCAAACCAAAAGAGCATGGCTTCTACCCAAGGCTTTCAGGACTCCACGTTGCTACAGCACACACGTGGATACATTTCCACCAAGGAGCTCCAACTCTAGTTGGTTCTTTTGGGTTTGGCCATATTACAAATAAATGCTGCTACACACCCAGTACCATGGAGTGCATTATTTAGTCTGTAGACAAGTGTATGGATGAAGTATATTTGATGGAATCGGGTTCTTTTTTTGTTGCCTGGTTTCTCTGAAAACATGATTCTGGTGGAATTGTAGACTCATAGAAAATTAGGGTTGGAAAGGACCTCAGGGGGTCATCTAGTATCCAACCCCCTTCTTAAAGCATGACCATCTCCAGCTAGATCTTCCCAGCCAAGGCTTTGTCTACCTGAGTCTTAATAACTTCTAAGAATGAATAGTCCACCACCTTGCTGGGTAACCTGTTCCAGTGCTTTACTACCTTTTTGGTGAGAGAGTTTTTTCCTAATATCTAGCCTAAACTTCCCTTGCTGCAACTTGAAACCATTGCTCCTTGTTCTGTTGTCTGCCGTCATTGAGAATAGTCCAGCTCCATCCTCTTTTGAACGCCCCTCCCCCTCCCCCAGGCAGTTGAAGACTGCTATCAAACCCCCCGTCAGTCTTCTCTTCTCCAGACTAAATAAGCCCAAATCCCTCAGCCTCTCCTCGTAAATCATGCTCCCCAGCCCTATATCCATTTTAATACTTGTGTGCTTACAGAGTGATTGCTGTGCTCTTCCCCTGTACTCCATTGAATGTTTGACTACTTGGACTATTCTTTGTTTCCTTTTCAATGAACTAGGTCCTCCATTTGTTACCCAGAAGACTGAGGTTCTCTCTTCATCTATAGACTAGGAATAGTAGTTGCTGTGTCTTTACAGGAGTTCCCTACAACGTGTCCTTGACTTGGTTTGGGATGTTTTATTTCTAGAAGGAAAAGAGTAATGTAGTTTATGTGGCCCATTCAGTCTATGGCCTTGGTTACATGCTTTCATGTCTTGGTGAAGGTCCACTTCAAATTAAACTTAGACCATCAAATCATATTCTCTAGAAATGTGTGTGACCAGTGATTTGTTGCGTCTTCATCATATTTCATTTTGGCAGAAGGTTGGGTACCTTAACCGGGACTTTTACAATATTAAATATATAGGCTTTCTGTATATTTAACCTCAAGCTTGAATTTCCTGGATATTTGGGGGATTTGACCTTTTTGCATTTGACCTGTGCTTTCATGAAAGTTTGAGTCTGGGAACTGAGACAAAGATGCAACCCACAGATAGAGAACTGGTCTCTCAAGATGTAGTGTTGCACTTTGACCGAGTCCATTATCTGGTAGCAAAAATAGGCAGATTATAAACATTTTTATGAATTAATGCAAATTATTAGTTAAACACAAACTACTTCACATAGAAGAGACTGCACGTTTTAAATGAACTGGTTTGATTGTTTTAAAAAAGGATCGCTGTAAGTACATTCATAAAAAAAAAAAACTCATGGGTTTATAGTAGAAATCTCAGGTTCGTAATTATATTTCATGTTTGGAGAGGAGAGAGGGATTTCTCTATAGTATTTTATACACCATTTTTTAAATGAATATTTTATTTTAAAGGCTAAAAATATCATAGGATGAATGCTATTGTGGTGGTAGACCTTATGTATACTCAATCTGAACTACATGCATTTTGCTGTTTGTTTCTTTATTAACATTATTGTTCCTTTGGAAGCAGACTTGAATTTGCTGTTGTAAAAACAAATGCAATTACATAAAAACTTGAACTTGGTGGCTTATGCAATACTATTGACATGTTAGTTATTCTGAACCAACCTTGCTGTGATTAATATTAATTGAAATGGGAAATCATGTTATCTATTGATATCATTTCCCACTTAAAATGATGTTATAATTTCTTTGCTGTTTTTCTAATTTATTAAAGTAATTATATTATGCAGCAAAATTATACAGCTAATTAAAGCGTAAGTCCATGTTCTCTGATAGGCTGTTGTCTCAAAGTTAAACTCTTATTTTGTTATTTACTCATTCCATATTATGTTTAAAGGTTTTTAATTTTATGCTTTTCTAGACAAGGTTGTCTCTCAGTTGCATCACAGTGCACTTCACTACAGCTTTCCGTGGAGACTCCAACCGTAGGGAGCTGGTGACACCAAAACATGGCTCAAATTCTTGTCGTCTGCCTGATAAATAAAAAAAACAAACGGGAAACGATTTTTATTCAAGGGGTTGGAGATTACTAGAGTCTTCCATATTTATTCTGCACACAAAGATACTCCAGACTCTCTACCACATTTTGTGGAGACCACTCCACAACCTCTTCTGTACCCTCCACATTGTAGCAGTTGGTGAAATCCATTTGTTGAAGCCTAATGAAGCTGAGTAAATCCCATTTAGACTGATTGTGTCCCTAGTAGAACTGGTTAGAGAATTATGTTTCCATTTCCGTTTGCTGTTGGTAGTAGACAATTGGATTGACTTGTGTGTGTTTTCCTCGTGATGCTCCAAAACTTTACACCAGTGGGAGAATTTCTAGGTTCTCTATTCCCAGGCTGCTGTTTTCTTCCCCTGATGATTAGCTGTAGGCCCGTTCAACTGTGAATCTTAAAGCTGATTAGAATCAATTAAGTTTTCAGCAGAAAGGAATAGCCAGCACATTTGTCCATAGGCAGAATGATTGGCATAGCAATAGTTATACCCAATGTTTGTGTATAAGCCCTTCCGCTAAGAAAAGATTTGTGGTCTGCCAGTTCACGGTAGCCAATATTCTTGTCTCGGTTTTAATTCATTTGTTTGGATATTTGATGTGTTCTTAGGGGTGAGAAAATTGAAAAACATACAAGAGTCTTATCGAGCGTTTCCAAGAATCACCACTGAAAAATGTCCGCTTACTTTTGAAGGATATGTCCTATCTTTAGGAAGTGAGTAGTTACTGCCATTTTGGTGTAAACATGAGACGGACTGGGTTACAGTCATTTCAAAATATCAGCTTCTGCTCTTCGGTTGATCTACTGACTAAAATGAATTTGACTTTCCTCAAGTAGAATGACATTGCATGCTATTGCTTCTGACAAAACCTTACTTTTTAAATAATATATTTGTTTTTGAAACATGCATTGCCTCCTACAAGTGAGGATGCTGCAGCTGTACCATGAACTGAGCCACAAATGCAGCAGCAAGCAGCCCAGGAAATTTCCTGCGTGTAGCCACCACCTCATTATGCATGTTAAACAAATTGCCATTAAAATGCTAAGTTGCGTTTGCTGTGTGAAAGAATTAAATGCTTTGAGATTCCTCTATTGCTAAAACTCTCTCAATGAGAGAGTAAAAATGGTCTCAACATAAGAAGAAAGAGACTCTTCCGGAATATGGACCTAACCTGCAAATGAGCTATTGTAAAGGAATACAGGGGAAGGCTACGGATATAAATAAAAGTAGTTCAAAATTAGCTACACGCTAATGGCCATTAGAGTGGATAGGATAAAGGCCTACTTCTGCTTTCACACACAATTGTCAATGACTTCAAGGCAGTTCTGCGGAGAGCAGAATTGGGCCCTAAGGCTGTATGAGTTTTTATTATTCTCAGTAAACTGGAAGAAAAGACCCCTGGACTCAATGAGCTGCTGAAGTGACTTAAAATGAACGAATTAAATTATCTCTTTTTCTGATTGAGGATGAGAAGGCAGAGAATAGTATTAGCCCCAGAGGAAATCTTACTTTAGAAACTGACCTTAAAATCTGAACTATGTCAGAGATGAGGAATGGAGTGGGATGTGCAGGGAAGCCAGGCAAAAAAGGGACAAGCAGACGTTCTTGAAACCTCTTGATCTTCCAGACGTGTCTCATGACCATCTTTGGAATAGCACTGGTGGACCAAAATCAGATTTTTAGTACCCTGCATTCAAAAATATCTGGGTTCATTAGACTGCAGCCTAGCAAAACATTTAAGACTGTTTAAGCAATTAAATTACCTCCCTAACCCCAACAGGTTGAAGTGTAATATTAAACATGTGCTTAATAGTTTTGCTAGAATGGAACATAAAGTGTTAATCCTGCAAATAATTATGCGCGTCAGGATCAGGGTGTTAGTCTAAATTTCAACTGGGGTTGTAGGGTGAAACTAATGACCAGTGAGACTATTCCAGTCACAACTCAAAAACTTTATTAGGAGACATAATAGCAAAAACTTATTTGTATTAATAAAGACAGTGCTTTCGTAGCCTTGGATTCAAGAGGAAAAAAGGCCCACTGGTCAGGCTTCTCTGTGCCCTGGGGGACTTTTGCTGGTTTGGTTCCTCTTTTTTGCTGAGCTTCGGAGAAGTCTGAACCAGACTTTATGCTCAACACAGAATTTTCCTATATTTGGTTATGCTTTGGGGATATGCCAGTCCTTTTTTGCTTCCTTATGTTTTGTTAATACACCTTATCAATCACTGTCTACAGTGCATGCTTTACCTACATCATTGCTACATAGGTCTGGTGTAGGTCAGGTTGTAACACATAGCCTGTTACCCATAGCACCTGCTGCAAGGGCCTGCAATGCATGTATGGCCTTCAAGGGTGTTGCTGAAGACTACGCAATAGAGTAGCAAAATGGGATTTTGAAAAATAATGTAGTCAGTAGTATGAAAATTCATAAATAAAAAATCATATGATATTAGTATTCAAGCTTTTTCAGCTGTCGTTTATGAATTCCATTTACTCCAAAAATAGACATTACCTTGAAAAGTTTCTATTCAGCAAGAAATATAGCAAAATACCATAGGAAGCTTCCTGTGGGTGTTCAAAAGCTAGTGTTTTTAACCTCATGAGATAATATAAATGTCACATATGAGATAACATCCCCAAATAGACAGACATAAAGGAAAGAAAACCTTTTTTTTCTGTAGGTTGTGCTTTCTGACAGATCATATTTTGACTCTGAGTTTGTATGCATCTAGAATTGGGCAGGATTGCTAGATAAAGGTAAATGAATGGGGTTTCTTGTGAAACTGAAAAGACAAAAATCTTTGTAATGGAAACAGCTCCAGAAAATGAGATATTGATGACATTTTTGAAGTTGATAGAGCATGATACATGCTACTTAATTTTTGTGTAGAACAGGGTAAGTGTTAACAGCAAGTCACTAAATGATGAAATACTAATTCTAATAGAAATAAGTATTAAATTTAAATTAATATAATCTTGAACCACAAGTGATAACATTAACCTGCATTTCCACTAAGTTTCACTGTTTTCTGTGAAATTACAAGTGAAGAAACTGTACACAATAATTTCAGTTATAAACTGCCACAGACTCTCCATGCAGCTTTAACGTTTTCTTAATTTGGAGATTCCAAGGTGAAATTGCTGATATAAAATAGAAGAAGCTAAGTCATACCTAGTTTGAACCTTGGAAGGCAAAATTTGTATTGGCTCGTAAGCCAAAACTTAGTCAAAACTTGTATTGGCTTCATTTGCCTGAATAAGAATTGAATGGCGTCTTTTTTAACATTTTAAAGCTGAGATTTTCAGCAGCAGCTGGATGACCAGTTCCCATTGAAAATTTCAGTCTAAATCATAAATTTAACTGAAGAAGAACATCATGCCTCTAGCACCACATCCAGAAAAAATCCAGACCACTGTTTACATAGGTGACTGGTAGGGGGAGCATGGGGGGGCACGTGTCCCTCTTGATAGGGCCATCCCCCACCGCCACCACAGCCAGTGGTGTTCGCAGGTGCTCACCAGCCCTGTCCCCATCACTGATGCTGCCGGTGGCTTCTGTGGGTGCTGGCCAGCCCCATCCCTGATGCTGACACAGGCTTCTGTGGGTGCACCCCCCTCCCCCCCCCCGACTCAGGAGGTACTAGTCGCCCATGACAGTTCACAACTTACCATGTCTGCTGACATACAGTTCAATCAAAATAAGAAGGTTCATTCTCATTAGCTCCTAACTATTCAGTATGCACACCCTGTGCATACGTGTGTCCAGGAAGAATTAGGGAGACTAAATGGGCTTTGAAGTGTGTCCCAAAGATCCAACACATTTTGGACTTTTATGAATCAAAGACATCAGATATTTCTGGGGGTTCAAAAATGTGAACCTGCTATGGAAAATACCTGGCATTCTCTTTCAACCTGAAAGTTGGTGGCTCAGGTACCTCAAGTCATCTTGGCAGCTAGATCCTAGAAAGGAGGACATAGCTAAGGTAGGTAGCTCTGAATTCAGTAGAGTTTTATATTATACCTGAAAGAGAATTAGAAGCTAATACCAGCTACAGAACGCAAGTGGGAGTCACTCCTAAGTAAGCACAGTTTTACTTCTGACAAGCTGTGCATATTCATGGGGGTGTAGAAAGAGCATCTGATCCAATGTATGAATTAATTGCCTCCAGGGAGAAGACGGATAGAAGCTAAGTGAAAGGCTATAGCTGGCAGGGAATGAGTCATTCCTCAGCCTTAACTCTGTCCAGTTCAGACTGGAGACTAGTAGAAGCAGGCAGGAAGCACTAAAGCTGCTCAAAGGAGAGGAGATTGTACCACCTATTTATCTTCCATTCCTACTCTTCACATGTTTTCCCAGCAGCACAGAACTAGAGTCCAAACAGGTTTGGACCCGGGACTTCAGAACTAAACCAGCCTACAACCTATGGGTGCATTCGGAGGATCTAGCCCATCTCTAGTAATTAGTCATGGTAACTCCAGCAGACATGGGGGATATTTGAATGCAGTCTTAAAGTGATTGAAGTTGTTTGTGAGAACTTCTTCAAGATAACAAGGGAATTCTGACTTTGACCGTAGGCTTTCATTTTGGTAGTTTATGATACTGTGACGAGGTTCTTTCTGTGGACACAAACTTCCTAATAGTACTATTTATCAATGTGACAAAGGTTAGTTTAGAAGAAAACTTGAGCCAGAATGAAAGAATAGAATTTTTATTATTTTAAGGGCTGTGTGTGACATTATATCAGGGTCTGGATTGTGTAGCAAATTGCAAACCACAGTGAAATTGCTTTAAAAATGTAGCCATATATATTTTTCTAAAACTGTGATAAAGTCTTTCAGTGATGCCTTGAAATGCATTTCTAGCTCAACTGCTCTTTGATGTGTTTTATATAATGGTGCAGAAACAAGGTGGCCTGATGGTGGTTATTTTCCTTCATGTCTGCAATGAAACCGATCCCTTGCCCTTACCTAAGCTGTTTTGACATGTTAAAGATGAGTATGTGTGGCCAAACCACATCTGCTTCATAGATAACAACCCTTGTTTGTTGTTTATGAGAGAAGCATTTCATTGGCTTACAACTGTATACTTCTGATAAGTACTTCATACAGTGCACAGCAACAATTTTGTGTTCTTTAGTGATTTAATACAATTCTTGAAACAGTGACCAGGCTTGGGAATGCTCACAGTGTCCCCAGGATATGGGTTGTTTGATGACAGTGATAAGTTGAGTTGCTGTACTGTAGATGAATTTTTTTTTCATAATATGAACCCCAAATTTCACACCTGATTTTACATGCACACCTAAGTCTCCTTTTGAGTTCATACTTATATATATACAGTAGCCATGGATTTGTATAGTAGGCAATTGTCAATCCACTGGATCATAGTGTGTGTGTCAGAGGTCTAGTCTCACACCTTGGCAAGAGTATGGAGGAGTGGAGGCTGGCCAAGACCTACCACCCCTCCTTTAAACCACTGAGACAAAATCAAAAGGCCAAACTGAATTCAGGCATTCAGTGCCTCAATGGTTATAGCCTCCACCAGAGAGCAACAGATAACTGCTGCTGACTTCCTAGTGCCTCAGCAAGGCCATGTTTCTATGAGGGTGATGGCTCTTAGACTTTCTCCAACTTCCAGGCAATGAGGGCTAGGGTTTTGAGACACCCTGCACTTGCCTTACTCTAGAAGTTGCAACACTTTAGTGTTTTATAGGAGCAAAATAAGGCTAAATAACCAGCTGGTCACCAACATGTTCAAGTAAAGCATCTTTTTTATTATTCCCATGTGAGATAAATGAGCATGCAGAAGTAGCTGCAAAAGTATATCACTCGTCTCTAATAATCAAGTTCTGCAAGCCAAGGGCAAATTAGGAAAATGACTGCTGTTATTAAGAGCTGAATTCAAGCTACACAAGAAGTAGGAAGCTTGTCTTCATGTCACAGAGGAATCCACACCCAACAGAATAATGAAGGGTCAAACAAATCAGATGTAAGTAGGATGTTCAGCCAATGAAAATGTCCTGACAATATCACATGTAGCCAGGACCCTGAGATTTAGTCCAGTTTAAGATACGAGTATATGTTTTCTAAGTGTTTTGCCTTACAATTGTTCTAATAGGCTTGGGACAGAAATTACACATAAACCGGTATATGTGGTCATAAACTGGTTCAAATCTGTAACACAACAGAAGTTCAATGCACATAAACTACTTTCAAAATGGCCAAAACCAGTTTAAGGTAAACCTGGATGGATGTAGTATCAGACTTAACTGATTTAGGTTAAATCAGTTTACTGAACTTCTGTCCCAGATCCCCTCCAGATTCAAGTTAACTCACAATCCCCTAGCATCCCAGGATGCCTTGCACCTCCCCTGCACACACCCCTCATAAGGCAGGTAGGATAGCCTTGGCCCAACCTGTCTTCTCCACCTGAGCAGCGAGGTGCGCTCTAGCAACCGCCAGCTTCCGACCTGGCCTGTTGCAGACATGTGGCTGCTTTTCCAGTGGATGACTGTTCACTTGGTTATTGTTTCAATCTACACAGCTTAGACTAACCTGCAAAGATTGAATCGATTCAACCTTAGGCTTTTTGATTGTCTGTACTTAGCCAGTAGGGCTGTGCGAAGCTTTGGTCACTGATTCGATTCAGAGGAGATTCAGCCCAATTTGGCAGCTGAATCTGCAAATCCTAATCAAATCAGGAGACCCATTAATCTCTCCAAATTGAATTGAAAGCCTCTGATTCAATTTGGAGAGATTCAGAGAGATTTGATGATTCAGCTATAGACACAGTTTTATATGTTTTTTCTATGTATCTCGACGTACCAGGCACAGCTTGTGAACACTGAGATGGTGGGGCAGATGAAGCGTCGTGTGGGAGCACGCGGGGAGAATGGGGGTATCCCTCATGCGCTCGATAGGAGATCTGCCCATCCCATGGCTTAGCAAGTCATACCTCCTGGGTCTGGGGGGGCACCCAGGGTCCCCCCATGGCTGATTGCCAAGCCAAGGGCTGCAGGAGGGTTCCTCGCATGCTTAGCGGTGGTCCCAGAAGTGGTCTGGGTCCGCCAGCAAATGCATGGGGGACACCCCACATTCCCGTGGGATGCTCCATCTGCCCCACCATCTCAGCCTTCATGAGCTGTGCCTGGTACCTTGAGGTACATAGAAAAAATATATAAAGCTGTGTCTATGGCCAAATCGCTGATTCTCTGAATCAGAATCGAATCTTCAGATTCACATTCGGCCAAATCGAACTGGAACAGTGATCCGAATCAGCAAAACAAATCTCTGTCCCCCAAATCGGGCTGAATCCAACTCATATATTGCCTGCTTCACACACCCCTGTTAACCATATACTCTCAACCTTAATTCTGTCATTAGAGTCATATTTAAGAAGTGTCTAATAGCTTCAGCTTTATATAATCACATTGGCCTCATCTGACTATAGATGGCTTTGTGTAAGTTATTTATCCTGTCTACAAGAGATTTTGGAAACCTAGCTGTTTTTGTAAACACTTTTGCGACTGAATGGCTTCTATTTAGATGTCCATTTGCCTGATTTGCAAGTGTAGCCAGGTGCAGAAGGACATCTAAATCTTCTCTTGAACCAGCACCTGCTTTTAGGAACACGACAAGACAGGACTAACTATCAGGCACTGTTCCTCCATTTCTCTAATTTATAAGATAGATATGACAGGATTTATTTTCTTCCTTTCCAAGAATATTGTGAGGATTGTATGATACCTATAAATAAAGTTGTTTGACGTTAAAAAATGTAGTTGCCAAGTGTTATTCATACAGTACAATACAACAGACTTAGAGAGAATTATCTAAGCATTGTACAGTGTCTCCTAGAATAGATCCTGTTATGGGATAGAAGCATATATAGTTAGAGACTATATTTAATTTTCAAAATGTTAATATAGGAAATAAAAGCCAAGCTTGCACAGGCATGTTCCAACAATTGGTGTGTTTTATTTTCCAGCCTTCGGCAAAAGAAAGGAAATCTGGCCCAGAAACATTGGATTGGACCAGCTAATATAGCCAAATGCAAGCCGTGTCCAGCAATGCATGGCAGCCCTGTCTGTGGTTCTGATGGACATACATACACTGCCAAGGTAAATCCTTTTTGCAAATGGAAACTGGTTGATCAGCCATGTTACCACTCAGAGAAGTCACAGTTTTAGCAAAGAAGTAGTTATAAAGGAATTTTAGATAACAGTGTTTGATTTCAAATTATATATTTCTGAATATAAGCATATGCTGATAACTTTATACTTCAAATACTTCTGGAACACAGCAACTTCTAATTGAATGTACCATTTCAGGAACCTCTTAATTTATGCTCCTCTTATGTTTTTTCTTCCCCCCAGTGTAGTAAAATTCTTTAAAAATTGGCAGGGAAATATGGACTCATTTCATTTTATGGGTTAATACTATCATAGGTATAGCATTTTATGGGTTAATAGCATAGTAGTTACTAAGCTTTGGTATAGTATTCATTGCCAGATTTGTCCTTGGAACGGCAATGTAATTTGGTAATAACATCATTTTCTGACTGATTTCTCATTGCATGGATAATGTATTGCAATCCATTTAAGTCCCAGTATTAATACTCTTGTGTTCAATATACAGCATACATTATACCTTAAACAAGATACTTCCATACATCAGTGGCTTTAAATTGACCCTGTGGTATATTGAAAATATGATTGCCTTAGGGGTTGATTCAATAAAAGAAGCCAGCACCACAGCCATGTTTAATTCAGCAGTCCAAAGCTCACGTTCTCAGAATTAAGCCTCCTGTGTTTCATATAGTGCAGTGTCCTATGTTTATACATCATGCTCCAGGCACTGCAAATTATGTCTGGGGAATGGCTCTAACATCTTTGGGGACAGATCCTTCTCTCCTAACTACCAGAGTGAGTCTTGACAGCCGGTAAGCCAACCTTTAAATGTTCAAGATGACCCCCAAAATAAGAAAATCAGAAAATAAGAAAATCAGAAGCAGAAATGCTTGAAATGTAGCAAAGTAAAACAGGGCATAGTATAGTTTGGTGAAACTACAGCTTGTATTCTCTCTGTAGCACCAAGGATGAAGTGTTACATCCTTTAATATACACAGTTACAGATAATAGCATGCACCGTGGCTTGGGCATCTCAAGCACAACAAGCCATACGGCCAAAGGCAGAAACTCTCCTTTCTATATTGATCCAGTGTGATTTGCAATCATATATGCAGATAGAATGAATGCTCTGACCTGCCTGCTGAACAAAGCGCTTGAAATGACAAGCTAAAATTGGTAACCTACCTTAGGCATCGCATAGAAATTTTCATCATTAGTTGGGTGGGGTAGGAATAGTGCTGTCAAAGGCTGTACATAACTCCCTGATATTTGGGACTGGATCATGTAATGGTGGATTTACTTGAGAGGTCTGTAGTAAATATCATTTTTAACACCAGCAGACTCTCCCTATGCCCAAAGAAGGGTGTTTGTGCCCAAAAGCTTGCAAAGAGCAAATTTTCCAACTATTTAGCTGGTCTAATAAAAGATACCACATCTACCGAAAGAACCTCGTCTTTCATTGTGTATGCATTCATACCGTTTTTCCTGGCTTAGCTGTATCTCTCAGCCAGCACTCTGGATCTTTTAGTTGCTCTTCTGATTATTTTTTATCATTAGCTCCAAACATTGTTTGATACAAAACTGCCAAAGTCGTAGGTTCTCTTAACTGTTGTGACTAAACTGGGAGTCTAACAGCTGTAATGAGACTGTCAAATGACATCTCGTGTTGACATGTTGTTCTGTGAAAGACATACCTCTCACAAGACTTCTTTTGTTGCATTGGTTGATAGGTATCAGACTTGTGCATTAACACCTCTAGCTTATCTTTATCTATTGTCTGTTTAGTTACCACTTGCTCTTGTCTCTGCCATTGGAAGATACATAGCTACGTTTTTGTCAGACTTTTCAAATGAACCAACTGTGTATGGTATACATCTCTGTTAAAAAGTTGCATTGTTTTTTCCAGTTATTGTCCATATTTCCTGCCATTTCCAGAAAAGCAGTAGAACAGTAATTGTGATAGCTTGCATTATACCGCATCACGGAAACCTCATCTTTTTTCGTATATTGTATATTTGGTTGCTGTTCTATAATTTGGCTTTGGACTGAAATCTCTTGTGCCACAATCCAAAATCCCTCCACAGCCATGTCAGTCCCAGCAACCACATGCATATGGGTTTGACCTTTATTCATCAGGAAGGAGATCCATTGTAGCAATTCTTTACTGCAGGAGCTCTTTGCAATATGCTACAACAGTATGTAGCTGTAATACATCTTGTGACATAATGCATATGATTACAGTAGGCCACAGAGCATTTTGGGTTCACTACGAGTGTCCTTTAAAAGCTGTGCTTTGTTGCCCTTTTTTTCAAGGGCAACTTTTGGCAAATAAATGTCAAACTCTTAAAAAGAGCAAGCGGAAAATTAGATTTTCCATCCTGGGGGAAATTCTGATATTTTGACATCTGTTTTCATTCAGATTCATGATAAAAAAGAGAATATCAAAATATATGGTAGAAAGTTCTGGAAAAAAAGTATCAGGAAATGCTGAAACATTGTTTATCAACTCTATTTGACATTAGCCTATGTCCCCCTCACAGTGTTTCAGGAGAGTTATGGTCCTGGTGCTTATTAGGCCTGTGCAAAGTGGCTAGTATTCTCTTCAAATTTGGCCGATTCGGGGGACAGTGATTCGATTCAGTGATTCGAATCGCTGTCCAGAATCAATCTGGCCGAATTTGATTTGGAGATTCGGCTGCAGCTTGAATCAGCTGAATCTCCAAATCACACAGGCCATGTCCCCTGCTTGCTCTCAATGGCTGCCCCACCAGCCCCAGCTCCCGGCTCTTTGAGAAAAGAAAAAAAAAGCCCCCACTCACCGACTGCTGCCAGGTGGGGGTGCGCTCCCTGCTGCCCTCCAGTGCCCTGCGCCACATGGGGGGCTCTGCTAAGAGCCCCCTGACCACCACCCACTCTCCCAGCCACCCTCCCCGGCTGCCTTGCCCACCCCAGCTCCTAGCCCTTTAAAAAAAAAAACCCTGTCTCACCGGCTCCTGCCCAGTGGAGGGGCATGATCTCCACTGCCTCCACGCTTCATGGGGGCTCTTCCATGAGCCCCCAGAAGCCCTAAAGCTGCTGCAGCAGCCGGTGAGCCCGGGTTTTTTTTCTTAAAGGGCTGGAAGCTGGGGTGGGCAGGGCAGCTATGGGGGGGGTTCGGGGCAGAGCCCCCCCCACATGGCGTGGGGCAGTGCAGGACAGTGGAGGTCACCCCCCCCCCCGCCTGGCAGCACCTGGCTTTTTTAAAAAAAATGGGAGCTGGGGCGGGTGGGGCAGCCATGGGGGGGGGCTGGGAGGGCAGGCAGAGATCGGGGGATGCTTGGGGGGACTGGGGGAGCAGGCAAGGGATGGGGCCTGGTAGGGGTCCCCCAGGGTCCCCTCCCTCGTCCTCCAGCCCCCCCCCCGTCCCCTACTTACCAGTATGGAGTCTGGGTCCAGCTCCTTGCTGCAGCCACCAGGGACTGCCCAAATTGCTGAAGCTCTCCAAATCTTTGCTGAATCAATTCAGAGAGCTTTGAATCAGTTTGGACCTTTTAATTGGTCTTCTGATTCGGATTTGGAGATTCATCTACCGAATCGGGCTGAATCGAATCAGCACCCAAAGCTTCACACAGCCCTAGTGCCTATGGCCCTGGTGCCTAGGGCTCTCTAGCTGTCTCCTGTAATGCACCACAACCATATGGTTCCCAGAATGCACTGGAGTACTTCAGTTAGAGGGTAGAGTGCAGTACACCATGACAGATGTAGTCCTGCCTATAGAGGAGAATTAAGTAGTTTGAGTGCCCCAAGCCAGGTGAAGCAGGAGGTCTGGCAAAAAGGACTGATGTTGAAGCAAGTCAAAATTCAGCATTTTAATTTGGTTTGAAAAAATATGAAATAATTTAGGTCTAGGGTGGTGTCACCCAAGACAGACCCTTTTGTTTCAATGTTCCTGATAGAAAATTAACATGAAATAGTAAAATTGAAATTCTCCCATAGGAAAATTTGAGTTTGCAATAACTTCATTTTTCATCAAGAAAAAAAGTAGAAAATCCCCACATGATTTCATTCTTGAGAGCTAAAAGAAAGGTTTGCCAGAACATTACTCACCTGATGATTAGAAGAAGGCACTTGCGAGTAAGGTTTTGAAACAGTGTTCCAGTAGTAGGAGTATTGGGCAAATAAATCAAACCGCTTAGATAAATGTTGCGGCACTGCAGAGAATTGGAATGGATGACCTAAGAGGCCTATGTCCAGTGTTTTGGAGTTCCCGAGGAAGAAGTCTTCAGTTCAAAACTGAATATATTTCTTTTTATGCTGTGGCACAGACAGGAGTTATGGACTTGGTGCAGGAATTGCTGGGTGAGGTTGTCTAATAAAGCAGAAGGTCAGACTAGATTATCATAATTATTCTTTCTAGCCTTAAACTATCTGAATTTATTTTAAAAAATAGGTACCATCATACTTGTAGAGAATATCCATATGTAAAACCTCCTCTCAGGTTGTAATGTCAGGGCAGCCTTCTCACACTGCTACTGAAACGCAAAGCACCTTGCACTTAAACTTTGACTTGATTTTCAAAAATGCCAAGCTCAGTTCACCCACAGTCTCTAATAGGATTCCTCAGTGCTCAGCACCTCTGCAATCAGGCCATGACTGACAAATGAGTTTGCTCTCTCTGCTATTTAGGCCATCACCATACTAGGTGGCTGTTTTATTTAGGGTTCTCCACACATGGGAATGAAGGGGTTTGAAATGCATAATCCTATATTGCAAAGTAGCCTCATGGACTATATACAGACGTTGCACCTATCGTGCTTTAAGCATGCAGAAACCACCCTAAAGCCATAAGTGAACAGAAGTTCACAGCTCTTAGAGCAATTTGAAAATGGCAGATCATGCTCTAAGTTACCCCTGGATAGATGAGGTATTAGACTAAAGCGCTTTCTGTTAGAGCACTTTATCAGAAGTTAGTGCCAGATCACATCAAGGGTGTTGCACAGGGCTGTGCTCTAGCCTCTGGCAGAGGTCATTTGTTCTGCCCGAATGCCATCTGGCCCTGCCCCACCCCCTTGGCTGTCAGTCTGATAACCTCTGATCCTATTCCCACTTCCTTCCTCTGGCCAGCTGTCAGCTGCAGCCAGATGGGCCAGGGGGGAGGAAGGGGGGTCTCTTTCTCCACAGCTGCCCCAGCCCCAGGGCATGCTGCAGCCAAGCCCTGGGGCCATAGGGGAAGGGGTCTAGGGTCTCTGCCCCCACAGCAGCCCTGCCACTGTGGCACAATGCAGCCTGGGTGGTGATGCTGCAGAGATACAGAGCCCAGACCCCTTTCCTCTGCACCCCTCCTGGGCTGGCTGGGAAGGATGCCCGGCCAGGGAGCCTGGGGCGGGGGAAAGGGGTCCAGGGTTTCTCCCTCCCACCTGCTGCTGACAGTCATCAGGGGGAGGGGGGACCTGGGGAGAGAGGCCACTCCAGCAGCCTTCTGGGAGGCCTGTAGGAGCACCCCCAGTGGCCATTGTGGGCAGACTCCAAGCCTCTGCCACTGAACAGCGAACATCTGTTCGGTTCGCTTGCACTCTTAACTTACAGCGCTTTAAGTAAAGCACAACAGTTAGCACTTCTGCCAGGGGCATTTTGAATGTTTGTACTTAGCCTTAGAGATCGTAGGCTTTAATCTGCTTCCCATCTTTCCAGTGTCTGAGCAACTTGCATAGGCAGCTGATACCCTATTCATGGAGTCTCTTGCACTTGTCTTATTTTATGGGGAAAAACTGGCTGCCTGGGTGGGTAGGATTTGGTTTTCAAGTATATATTTTTCAAGTACATTAAGTTACTAAGAGAGGGGGTTCTTTATTAGTTGTATTTGTTTCTGTGCTGTTTGGGATTTTATAGCATGGTGGTTTGAAAATGGAAGGGTGTCTGAAGGACGTGAGCACCATCACACTGGCAGAAAATTCTGTCAAGAAAGAAAGCTTTTCCAGCATTTACTAAAAACAGTAGAAGTCTGGATTGGGAAAATCTGCAATGGATACTTGTTCTGTAGCTGGAAATATTCCTACTAGTTTTTCCAGCTGCCTTCATTTGTTCTCCTTTAACGCCTACCAGAGAGGGCTGTATACTTTTTTCTGGCTTTGTAAAACATCCACTTCGTAGAAGTTTTTGTTTTCTTTAAGCGGCATAAATCAAACCACCGAAAAAACAGTAATTTCACTTTTTTAATTTCTCTTCTGGTGATTTATATAGAAGTTGCAGCTTCTCTTGCAAGTTTATCTTTGAAGTCAATTGGCTAGATCAGCATCTGTGCCTTCTATCTCCTTTCTGTAGGATCTCTAATTGTAGTTAGACTCAATTGGCAGTCTAAACAATACCTCTCTTCTTTAGAAGCCAGAACTGTCACTTAAAGTCTTACTACTTAGAGTCATTTCCTATTGTGTATCAGGATGAGAAGAAAGAGTCTAATATCCAGAGGGCTCTTTTTCAATGGCTTCATACATGGCAAAATAGGACACTTGTACACGTGACAAAAATTGCCTGTTTTTGTGGTTTAATTGCATCACGCTGTACATGTACAGGGTTTTATTTGTGATGTCAATGAGTTAGTTGCGTTGCAAACTAAACCACATCCACAGGTAGCTTTGTTTGCAACGTAGCTACTTGTAACTTTGCAGCCTTTTGACAGCTCACGCCTCCGCCGCAAGAGAGGTAGGCTGAAGGGAGAAGTGGTGCGGAACCCAATCCTTTTCTTTTTTTTTCTGCAGAGCTTTCCTGCATCTCTTGCAGCCAGGGAGCGAGCTGCCAGCAGGCCAAGTGGCCCCTCAGCTCCAGGGGTCCCTGTCCTTCCCAGGCTGCTGACAGGTGGGTGATACCCCAGCTCAAGCTTGGGGAACAGTTGGATTGGGCTGGGTGCTGTCTCCTGCAGCTCAGGGCCCGCCAGCAGCTCACCCCCCGACCATGGGAGAGGCGGGCAGGCTCCACAAAAAAAAAAAAAAGTATCAGGTTCCTCACTGCTTTTTTTTTCCCAGTGGAGCCTGCTTGCACAAGCTGCTGGTGGGCTGTGCAGCCCCTTGCTGCAGTGGAGCCTGGTTCTTTCCTCCATGGCAGCGGCACCCCCCAGGGCTGCCTGGGCAGGCTGCTAGCTACACAGGTGCTGCCCAAGCTTGGAGGCAGCACCCGCTGGATCCTACTCTTCCCCAAGCCCTCCAGCATGCACCATCCCAACTGCCTTCCCACGGCCTGAAACTGCCCAGAAACAGCCTGGCTTGCTCCCGGGGCAGTGCAGGGAGGCAGCAGGAGGGCAGCTGGGTGTGCTGGTGGGTGGAGAAAGCGGCAGGGACAGTGCACACAGTGCTGGAAGCCCCAGAGGGCTCGAGGAAGAGTTGGATCTGGCGGGTACTTCCTTCGAGCTGGGGCAGCACCTGGGCACTTAGCAGCCTGCCCAGGTGGCCAAGGGGGACACCACCACCATGGCAGCTCACATGGGTAGGCTCCACCGGGGGAAAAAAAAATGGGGAGGGGAGGATGAGGGACCTGATCCTTTTTTTCATGGAGCGTTCCTGCCTTTCCCGTGGCTGGCAGGGGCGAGCTGCTGACAGGCCTTGAGCTGCAGGGGACCCGGTCCTTCCATCCATGGTGGCAGCACCCCCTGGGGCTGCCCAGGCAGATGGCTAGCGGGCGGGTGCTGCCCCAGCTTGGAGACATCACCCAGCCTAATCCAACTGTTTCCCAAGCCTAAGCTGGGGCAGCACCTGCCTGCGAGCCTCCTGCCTTGGCAGCCTGGGGAGCGCCACTACCATGCAAGGAAGAACCAGGGCTCCTGCAGCTGAGGGGCTGCTCAACCCACCAGCAGCTCACCCCCAGCCACAGAAGATGTTCCCAGCCTCCGCAAAAAATAGATAAATAAATAGAAAAAGATTGGGTGGGTTTTTAATCATCACAATTCAAAAGCCACCATGTCAATTTAGGGGACTAAACCCCTGTTGTGTGTACAAGTGCCCATAGTGTTCAGAATTCAGATTTTGTAAGTCCTTGGTAAGATATGACCAGCAGTCATGGGACATCACCCAGCAGACATTCTGATTATATATCTACTTTTGCTCTCATGTAAATGTATGTCAGTATGAGCTGCTTTTGTAAGTTTGGCCTTTATTCTGTCTTCTGGCCCTTGCAAATGACTTTATTTTCAGTACGATTGTAATGGTTCCAGATGACTGCTACAAAAATGAAATGGTACATTTTTACATCTTAACAAATAAAATGATTATTGTCAGTAGTTATCAGGGCTTTCTGATAACTTTGATGAATAAAGGAGTTAGGGCTCCTTTCTTAGAACTGGCCTGAGGGTTTCATGGAAAGCTTTTACTGTCATTGCACCCATAAACCTTCTCGCCACCAGGTCACTAAAAGCTTGATGTTCTTTGTTGGTTCTTTTCTTTCCGGTGCAATGTTATTTTCAAGGATTATTTCAGGTTGTGTGGGTAGTGACAAATTGTTGTGAAATGCACCCCGATGTAAAGCGTGCAAGTACTGTACTATTCAGTTTGTGCATGTATGAAATGCGTACTTAAGAGGGCAGCATGTGTTCTGCCTCTTCACCAGCTAATTCACACAAACATAACAGCGTGCCTGACAAATGAGAAGGTTGTTTCCAAGTTCATATAGGAAGCACTGAAAGTGTCTACTGCTTGTCAGAACAGTTGAATACATGGAGTGGTCATCTGGTCCTAAAACCATGCATGAAGTGTGATGCGTGTAAGTTATTGATTTTTATAGTTGATCTCTATTTACCTGTATTGGAATCCACCCTGGCCGAGTGTATGGGTACTTTGGGGGTATCATTTAAAACTCTTATCGGTGATGTTTGTATTGGGGATTGTTGATTCCTTCTCTTTGAACAGTTGAGGGGAAAATGAATTAAAAGGAAATGATATTGAAGAAAAGCTGGATCGTTATCTTCTGGCTGCAGACTGAGGGTTAATGCCACTAGCATACTTTCCCCCAGTTGCAGCATTATTGCTCATGAAATAGCGTCTTGACATTAATTTTCCATCCAACATTTACTCACATTGAACCTCCCTTTTTCAGTGAATTTCATCAGGGATTGTTTTAGCACAACTCTCTGGACAGTTCCTGGGCTGTTTAGTTTCTATACTTTCAAATTTTCAGATGCTAATATACAAATAAGACAATAGGAATTGTTCTGAGGCATTATGCCCTTAGAGAGATGTATTTCAGAAAACTCCTGAGGGTTTTTTTTTCCCCCATTGGTAAGTAGAAATGCTGTGTAGAAATGACAAGACACTTTCAGGATGTTAGTGCCAGTATATTAACTGAAACATGTCTTTTTTAATTTTGCTGTTTTAAATGCAAGGTTTTCAATCTTGTATGACTAATAAAACCTTCCACTGATGCGAACAGGATTGCAAAATATTTAAAAGTGCTGGCATCTTATTATATTGCTAAATACAATCCTACTTCCAACTTTGATAGCGCTTTAACCTTCTCCAAGTTCTGTGCAGCTAGCTGCTATTTTATACAGACATCTAAAAGGGAAAGGAATAATTTTGCTCCCGTTAATTACCATGCTGTTAATTCCTGGGAGACAGTGTATGTTTACACACTGATCATGAAGGTTAAGCTATGGATAGAAAGAAGCTCAAAAGAAGCCATTTGCAGAGCACAAGAAGAAGAAATGTTATTGGTCGTATAAAACCAAGTAACTGCTGCATATTCTTGAGCACCATCTACTGGCATTTTATATGTTAACTATTTACATACACTAACTTTGTCTGAGAGTAACCAATGTAAGATGAAACTGTGATTTAGCACCCCGTTGCACTGGAGAGTAAAGGATCACCTGGAGAAGGGCGGAAGGGTCACTAAGGCTAACTCTGAACCAAGCACAGCCTGATATTCCCAAGAATTCAGCAAGTAGGCAATGATTAGAGCCCTTTGGAAATTTGGGGCAAAAAGTCACTATGTTGAAACAAAGTCCTCGTGACCAGATCCAATGAAATATTCACCCTCAGGAAGGGTTTCTTAAGTCCATGGAGGAATTTTGGTTCAAACAGAAGACAAAGAGGGACTCTCAAACAGTTAAGAGCCCAATGGTGGGGTATAATAGATGACATTCAAGATATTGGTCTGAACTACACAGAGCGTGCAAGTTCCTTAGCCACTACATTCCTGTTTCTGTAAGACTAGTACCATGGGAGGACCTAGGATTTTGAAAAGGGGGGTGCAGGTAGTGTGGCACATCATCACATATAACATGATATATACTTTTCATGGTTTCATGGAAATATATAACATATAACATGACATATATATATAATATATAATATGACATGTATAACATATATAACATATATGTTATAACATGTGTGTGTGTGTTATACATATATCTATAGAACTAGGCCCCTAGCATGTTAGTAAAGCTTTTAGTTTCTTTCTAAGTGGAGAAAATATGTCATGTGATATGTTATATACATATATATATATAACATATCACATGACATATATAACATATCACATATAGCATGACACACATTCTTCTCCAGTTAGAAAGAAACTAGAAGCTTTACTAACATGCTAGGGGCCTAGTTCTATATTATTCCATTTAAGCTGAAAACAAACACAGCTTTATTAGAATATTCACTAATTTGCTAGATAAAATATTAAGTTTAAAAAACACAAGAAACTAGGCAAAAATGGCCAAAATAGTATAAAGATATTCTTTCATTATTCCCTTTGTCATTCTAGTTAAATTTATATTCTTACATTCATAGAACAAAATCTAGTCTACTTGAGGATCTTGACAGTGCCTCCAGTACTTCACTGTCATTTATTTCTATGCCTTTTAGCTAGAACTACAAAGAATCTACAGGGCTGTGAAATAGAAGAGAGACATTACCAGGAATGGCTATCAGACAGCAAAATTGCAGAAGAAAGGATCGTTTGAATAGTAGAACATCAAGGCCCCCAGAAAGGAGAGAGGATCATTGACATCTATGGAGTGCAGAGAGATTAGCAGGAGTCAGGGAGCTATGAAGTCAGTTGAATCCCTCAATGCTGCCAGAATAGAAATGCCACTATCTCCCCCCTCTCCTCCACCCTAGCAGTTGGTTTTAAAGTTTGAGTAGAGCAGGAATGAAAGTGGGGGGTGTAACTGCACACTACACCCCACTAGATCCACCCCTGGGTAGCGCACATACTCACGTTCTATGAATATTTTCAAAAGATCGTGTTTCATCCAAGTTCAGGATGGAAAAATATTTGAAGTCTTGACAAGTTTCCTGCCCAGTTCTAGTGGTGAAAACTTTTGAAAATATGACCCCAATAGGAGTTGGTGAGATTCGAGCATTATTGAAAATCTGACGCAAATTGCCAATTTTAAGCATCTGTCAATTTTTCCCCGAGCAGTTTTGACAATTTGCTCTCCCCCCTCTCCATTCTTCCCCTGCCTCCATGATGAACCATAGCTGTGGTCCTTGCTCTGTCCACCAACCCCACTGTGAAGATCCAAGTGGATATAATCTGCTATTTTTACAGACAATGAGCCTGGGAGCTCTGTTCCCAATATATTTTGCAATTTCTTAGAAACTGTCCTTCCCTAGGGCAAGCTAATTTCAAATACAAGAGGCAACTGAGGCTGCCATGCCACCTCAGTGTGCACCTGTGATGGTTTCAGTGGATTGTCTCACTGCTTGGAATGGCATAATCGTATCAGAGTATAAACTTTCTGGCAACTAAAGAATACCCTTCAATCCTTGGTCTTTTAATTCATTTAAAAAAGCCAAGGCCTTGAAAAATAGACAATATAGTTATTACTTGAAGTGCAGACGTTTGAAATATGCAGTGTTTCTCCCTCACTGTTACGTTTTCTTTTGTAAAGAAAGGCTGCTCTTCCCTGGATACCAGCCTCTCTTATGCTCTAACAATATTTAGTCCTTCTGCAGCACCTTCCAATAAAGGTTGTAAGGGCTTTTTGCAAATAGTAATGAATTAAGCCAGCAAAGTAGCTAAACTGTATAAAGAATGCTACATAATTAGTTAGCACTTTTGTCAGCAACACATTAAGAAGAATAACTGCATAGCTGTCACTTTTACAGGAAGTTTAATTAAGCTAGTTAATAAAGCAATTACCTGAACATGACGATGAGTGCACTTAACTAATCAGAAAATGAAAATAGGGGTGAACTTAAATTACAAAACACACCACCTCAATAACTAACAGTCCCTTAAAAGATTGAAAGGTACATTGGAATAATTATTATGCTTGTAATTAGGTACATTGTTGTTCTGCAAATTTTAATTAAATCATTGCAAACTAATTAAGCCTGTGATCATGTCTCTTTTGTTTGAAAATGGAAAAATTACCTACCGTTATCATAGCAGTAGGTAACAGATTTGATATTAAAGGAAACAAGAGACAAACCATGTTGTGACAGAGAAACAGCATTGGCTAAAATAACTCAGCTTGATGTTTCTTGCTAAATTCAATATTTAAAGAAATGTTCTCCACGAAGGCAACCTCCACATTTAGAAAAACGACGAGTCAGTATTTGCCAAGATTGCAAATGTTTGGTATTTATAACAGCATAGCTTAGAGTTTCATATCCCATCTAACTGCAAGATATCGTGTAGGCCTCTGGTACTGTTATCTAGTTTTCCTTTGTCACAGTTTTCTCCATTACTGACCTTACTTAACCAGTGAATGGGCATTTCTAACTACCTTCTTATTTGGAGTGTCTACACAAGATGTTTACCATGCAGTTGACTAATTAGCCGCACAGTAAACATCTTGGCATCTACACATGTGCCTCTATTAGGCTGATTACATTAATTTACTCTACAGCAGGATAACATTTGTAAATGCAAGTATTATCCTACTGCAGAGTAAAAAAAGCTCCACAGCGGTGCATGTGTAGACGTTGACAGGGCTGGCTGGGGCTCGACGGTGCTTCAGCATGGGGGCTGCCTGCCGGTTAGCCTTGCAGTAAAGCTCACTCGTGCCCCAGCCAGCCCCTCTGCAGCACGCTGAGCTGGGGGGAGCAGCCCCAGGCGGGCAGGCTGACCCCCTGGACCCCTTACCAGCCAAGGCTGCTTTGCCCAGGATCCACATGCTTTGCCTGAATAAACTGCAGAGCTTATTGCCCCTCGGTGCACGGTCAAACAGCACACCTGGGACTCGGAGAAATTAACTCTGGAGCAAGAAGCTCTGCAGTTTATTCAGGTGCCATAACTGCACATATAGAAACACATATAGATGCACCCAGTGTCACTAACCCTAAATGTAGTACCTCTAAAACGTGAGCGCTATGGCAAGTGTTAGGAGCAAGGACTTCACTGTACTGAGAAATGGAGGGAGTTATCTGTCCAGGATGATGTTGTTATAAATGCTGCTAACAGAAGAGAAGATAATAAGGCATCTGGGAAAGAGGATGAATAGGTGCGATGAAGAACAAGTGAGGAACAATCAAAAAAAACAAACCTGGGGATAAAGCAGAGTTTAAAAGAAGACCCCCTATGATTTAGTTTCTTTTAGTTAAAATGAGATTTGTTGATGGGCAGCAGAGGAACAAATTGTCTCTCTTCATCTGTTCTTTTTTTTTTTTTTTAATGTGCATGCTCTGTTCTCCTGAGCTTAGAATCTGCCTTCTGAATGACCAGTATTCACCAGATATCAAGACCAGCGCTATCTATCATGGCCCAGCAGAGAGAGAGTTCAATTCCTCCCTGCCACTTCATGCATTGTAACACTTCACACCTCTCTGTTCCCCCATCTGCAAATTAAGGATAAAGTGCTTTGAGGTTTGCTAATAAAAAAAAAAAGCATAAAATTATAAATCCAGGTTATCCCCCCCCCCCTTTTTTTCACAGCAGAGTATCTAAGGCAGTCCAGATCTGCATAGCAGTAATTGGAGTATCCTATGTGCAGTCTTCTGCTCCTCCCCTGCAGCTGGCCAAAAATTTCAATTAAACAATTTAACATTGGGGGAAAACAGTTTTATTGAGATCTATATGTTTGGCCAGGAACACTTAGATTTTGAGGAAATTTTCTCTTCGGGAAAGTCTTAATGAACTACTGTGACCCTCTCATTTCATTTTGATACGGTTGAAATGTTTCCTTTCAGTCCGTCAAGCATTTCATTCTGACTTGCTGTTTTAATTCATTTCCTTTGGACTTTTATTTCATAATACATAATAACAACCTACAATGGTTGTATATAACGTCAATGTTATATTTCAATATTATGTGTGTGCAATTGAATGTAATGAAGTCCACATGAACTGGTTTGCGTTTTCAAAGCAGCACATCTTCATCAAAACTGGCCAGCATTATTTACTCAAAGTGTTTGATAGTCATTATACTTTGGATTGAAGTTATTTCTTTTGAAATGTCAGCTTTCCTTGTAGGACGGAAATCCTTTTTTGACCAGTTCTATCTTCACCATTCCCAGCTTTCAGATAGTTCCCACACAAAAAGCCACAGGAAGAGTAGGAAAGCTCTCTCAAAAGGCTGTCTTACATCACATTATAAAATCTGTCACAATGTTGATAATGTCCTAAAATATTTGATAGTATTCCATGGTAAGCAGTATCCCTATTGGCTTGCCATAGGAGTGTTGTCTAAGTATGGACATGACTCCAAGACTACACTGGATAACCCAGGGAGGTTTTTGCGCGATCTGACACTTGGGTTATAACATGTGCTCAACTAGACCCAATTCTGTTTCCCCTGCCACATTTCTATGGGATTTTATCTGCTAACATTAACATGTGTTATGTCATATTTCTGATGAGCTAACAAGGCCCTATTCAGCAGTGAACGGGCCAGCTTCAGTCCTGGAATAACTGGATACCATCCTCACTCCTTTTTTAATGGGTGTTGCATCCATTTACCCTAGTGATAAATTCAGGATGGATTTTTTAGCAACACACAACTCTAACATGTCAATTGAAGCAGAGTTTAACTAAGTCCAAGAGGTGGGGAGAGGTCAAAGTCAATGATTTCCACGTGACACTATGCATAAACTTAAGCCCTGTTTAGACGTGATCAGTAGCAGAGTGTTTAGTTTTCCCTAAATTGTTACAGCGTCGGATGTTTATTTGACAGGTTTTATGGCTTTATTCCTGCACCAGCTTAGCATTTACTGGGCTTGGATACCTTGCTTTTCTGCAAGGCATATTTTAGTTCTAGCTTGTTGGGTTTCCAAGGGGCTTTGGAAGCTGCATTTTAATTTCAGTTGTTGTTAAGCAAGGTTAGAGACCTCCAGGCCCAAGTCTGTTAAAAGAGACAAGAAAGCCCCAGCTCCAAGAATTAATCTATGCAATGTTTCTTCTGTTTTATCTCTTTGTTCCTGGCCATACCTGAGTGACTAGCATATAATAGTTTCCTTTGTCTCTTCAGCAATGCTGCTAGCAAATTGTGCATTTACGATCAAAGACAACTCTATGTAAAGCATGCAAAGGGCAATTGTTTAGAAAAATGTTGACTCAGACAGTAATAAAATATGCATTGTTACATTTTATACCATAAACAAATGTCACTATCGATGTTGTTTCCTATATCTTCATTTATACAAGAGGCTAAATCCTGCACATTAGCCAGGGCTGCCTCCCGGCTATTTTTCTTACTTCCTAAGCCGGTTTGTACACGGCATCTTTTCTGAGTTAAGAGGCCAGATTCTAATCTTAACACAGGTGTAAATTCAGGACTGCCCCTCTCCTTTTTCTGTAGTTACTCCAGATTTATGGATTTGTGGCGGAGACCAGAGTTTGCCTGTTGCAGTGTTAAAATGAAGCAAGAGTTTATTTAAAAAATATATTCATTTAAATACTAGAAATCAATGTAAACACACCTTTCTGGGATAAACCCTGCTGTCTGTGTTCAGCATTCATTCATGTCATAGTTGAGGACAAACATTTGGACTATTCAAGTGCTAAAAGAAATCTGAAAATGTACTGAGAGTCAAGGGAACGCTGCATTCCCAAGAACCCATGGTGTGACCTCTGTGTCATAATTTCTGAGGGATATTCTCTCCCATGCATTTACAATACCAGGATTACAAAATAGGATTGTCTTTATGCCACTTATCGTATCAAAACTGGCCTTCTATCACCTCTGCCCTTCCTGCAGAGCCACAGTTTACAGGGTGCTAGAGTTTATTTTTGGCTAAGGAAGCTCTCTGAGACAATGAAATCTGTGAAACTTTGACTTTTTAATCCAGTGACAAGTGACTTTTTAATCATGCATACATCCTCACTGCAGCTCAACAAATACCACAGCCTTATTTCAAATCCTAGTGGTTCATTTTTTTCTGCTACTGCATGCTTTTGGAATAGGTTTTATTCCCTTTGCACCCACAATGATTTTGCCTGTTACCTGAAAAACAATTGGAAACTTTCCCTTCCCTTCCCGAATCCTCTTTATATTAGCTTTGAACAAGTCCCACAAATTGGGCCCTTTATGAACTGTAAGTTGTATGTAATGAGGAGCATAGTGACATGGCCGGTCACCCAGGACACAGGGAAAGCAGCAAATTCCAGTTGCCAGCATGCCGCCAGGATGGTTGCAGTCATGTGATTGCTGGGAGCAGCCAATTTTTTTCACCAAGACAGTTGCCACAGTCATGCCAGTGTATGTACTCCTCCACCTACCTCCCTACCAGGCCCCATAACTACAAAGGCATTTGTCAGCCAGTATACTGTCTATTGTATGAACAGATAAAGAGATGTAGGCAGTCGCTAGTATTCAGAAGATCTATAAGCTTTACTGCTTCCAGACAGCTGTTGTCCTGATGATGTGTGCCAATGTCCAGTATCATCTGGCATCTCTGTGGCCTTACAAAAAAAAGCATTGAAGTGTTAGAGCAATCTTTTTTAAAGAAAAACAAACTGTTTCTGTTAGAGTCAACACAGTGGCTTACCTTACCCAGGAGGCATGTGCAATCAATCAGCAAACAGAAAAACCAGGCTATTTTTCACTGGGCAACTCCTATTCTGTCATATTGCAAGACCCTGTCAGTGCTGTTAATTCTGCAGAAATTAATGTGGATTGAAGCACAATGCTCTGTCCAGCAATGTGCCTGTTAATGTCACTTTGTTCTTGGGGGGAAAGAACTTGCAGTGGTCAACAGTAATGTTATTTACCATTTGTTCTGAAAATGCAGGTTTTTATTGAATCCTTTTGGTCTGCACAAAGGAAATCATTTGACTTCTTCCACCATGGACCCTACTTCCATTTACAGCACCCTGGGCACGTCTACACATGCACATTTGCTGCTCAGTGATTTAGGTTACTGTGCAGTAACAGAAAATTACTGTGCAGTAGGCATGCATCTACACATGCACACCTGTACTGCACAGTAACTTGGGTGTAAATTTGATACCTGCATTCTGATTTTGATTATAAATCAAATTTATACCCAATTAGTTACTGCGCGGTAGTGCAAGTGTAGACACCTTACTGCACAGTAACACTGTGTATGGACTGACTCGGGACTAACTTCAGTCCCAAGTCAGTCTACACACAGCGTTACTGTGCTTTAATGACTGCACAAGTAGATGCTAGCCTAAAAACTGGTTACTGCACAATAAGTTATTGCTCAGTAAATGCATATGTAGACATGCCCCCTGCTCATAGGAGAAGGAGCTTTGTTTTTGTTTTGCTAAGGTTAATCTCCAGTGTTGGAAGAGAGGGAGTGGTGGCTCTACTGCTTCTGGCATTGGAAAGAAAGGAAGACTGTCCAGGCCAGTATGGACCAGGTGTGGACTGGGTGTGATGGGGCCTCTTATTCACTTAATTCTCCTGGTGGGACATCAGGTGGGAGTTTGAGCAGATTGTGTGCCACTTTGCCTTCTGCTTACAACACTGGCTACAGAATATGAATCTACATCCAGATCCAAGTAACTATAGACCGGCTAGTCTATCCTTGGGAAAACCCTTGAAAAAATTATCAAGGATCACATTTGTAGGAGTCCAGAAGGTAATATAATGTTGAAGGGCAATCAGCACAAGTTCATTCATAGCAGGTAGATCCTGCCTAACTAACCTTGTTTCTTTCTATGACGAGGTCATTAAAAGCTTAGATGCAGGTGTCAAGGTAAACATCACCTACTTGGACTTTAAGAATGCCTTTGACCATTCCTATTCTTATCAACAAATTAAATGGCTGTGCCATAGACAGTTACACAATCATGTGGGTGGCAAATTGGCTTAAGGTTCATACCCAGAGAGTGGTGGTGGATGGGTAGGTATTGACCTGGGAAGATGTGATCAGCGGGGTCCTCCAAGGTTCGATCCTTCAGCCGGTACTGTTTAATATCTTCATCAGCAACCTGGATAAGGGCGTGGAAAGCACTCAGTTCAAGTTCACCGATGACACCAAACTTTGGAGCAAAGTAAACACACTGATGGGAAGAAACCAAATCCAGGCGGACCTGGACAGGTTAGAGAAGTGGGCAGAGAACAGTAGGATGCAGTTCAACAAGGACAAGTGCAAGGTGCTGCACCTAGGGAGAAGGAATCACCAGCACACCTATAGGCTGGGGGATGACCTTCTCAGCAGCAAAGTGGCAGAAAGAGATCTTGGAGTCATTGTTGACTCCAAGATGAATATGCATCATCAATGTGAGGAAGCAATTAACAGAGCTAACCACACTTTGTCATGCATTAGTAGGTGCATCACGAACATGTCCAGGGAGATGATGCACCCCCTCTATGCAGCACTAGAGTACTGTGTCCAATTCTGGGTCCTGCAATTCAAGAAGGATGTGGGCAACCTCGAGAGGGTCCAGAGGAGGGCCACGCATATGGTTAGAGGCCTGCAGGGAAGGCCTTGTGTGGAAAGACTGAGGTACCTGGACCTTTTCACCTCCACAAAAGAAGGCTGAGGGTGGATCTAGTGGCAGTATATAAATTCACCAGTGGGGGAGGGCAGCAGGGAATAGGATAAGCTCTGTTTACCAGAGCACCCCTTGGAATAACCAGAAACAATGGCCACAAGCTGATGGAGAGTAGGTTTAGTTTGGACATTAGAAAGAACTTCTTCACGGGTAGGTTTGCCAGAATCTGGAACAGGCTTCCAAGGGAGGTGGTTCTCTCCCCTACCTTGGGGGTCTTCAGGAGGAGACTGGACAGGCACCTGGCTGGGGTCACATGACCCCAGCACTTTTTCCTTCTGCTGGCAGGGGATCGGACTCAATGATCCTTTAAGGTCCCTTCTGACCCTAGCATCTATGAATCCATAGGGCCACCACTCTCAACTCACCCAACAAATCAGACCTCTGGATTTAAATTAAATGATTAGATCCTTGGAGCAGAGATTGTGTCACGTTATGTCTTTGTACTAGACTAGGGCATAGCACAATACTGCCTCCTTTGGGTTGTGCCACAATAGAAATAATATTGAACTAAGGTCTTTGGGAGGTGAGGTGCTAGCTTTAAAATGCTTTCTTTTGTTCACACCTGAGTGTCATTTCTGCTGTGGACAGTGTGTAGCCATTTAGATCCTGCTCTCTAAATTTCAGTCTTACTATTGATGGAAAATATGGCACCTAAAAATAGCAGAAATCACAGGGAAGAGGTCAGGTCAAGCTCAAGTGAAAGTGGGGCTTAAAGTTTGCAAATTCAGCTTAAACTTACTCAGTAATGTTCACTGCTGTGTCCTTCCTGTACAATCCACCTTTTCTGTGAAGAAGCAGAATTATTACTCATCCTGAGCCTGAGAACACATTAGAATGGGGGAAAGTGGTCAAATTAATCAGTTTGACAAAGCATTGGTAGATTAGGACTGGACCAAATAGATTTGCCTCGGGTAGCTTCTGCAGATATGTTTCAAAGGGTAAGAAATTGTCTAGGTATCCTTCATAATTTCTTTAAGACATCAGTTTTTGTGCATCAGTTTTTAAGACATCAATTTTAACAAATTTTAAGGCATTGGTTCTCTTTCAATTTCCTTTTATGGGTTTAAAAAAAATAAAACTGTTGAAGTTTGCTCTCCCCATCACTTCTGTACCCTTCTTTGCCGTACGCAGCTGCTCTCAGATATCAAATGATTGTTAAGTCAAGCCATTTTAGTGGAAAGACAAGAGACATAAGGAGTTAAAACCAGATATAAGGAGGGATGGAGGGATCAGATTTGACAATTTACCTTTAAAGTATTTGCTGGAAGCCTGATTTAAGTTTTGCTGTGCCATGTGCTAAAAGCAAGCAGTGACACAGGAATATTTATCCCCTCTCTATAATGTTGTCTAGCAGGGAAGGTGTATTTTTAGTCTGTTTCCATTCCCCTTTGTATTGTTCCATCCGAAACAATTTACAGATTGTTTCTATGCTCTTAGGAGCATGGTCCGTCACAGCCAGGCTCCTTTGTGATTAACGTGTTTTGTCAGTTTCTAGCTCCATATTTTTATTCCTGAACCTGTTATTTTTATATTGCTCTGGTTATTCAGAGTTAGAAGGTTTTATCTGTCAACTCAAGAAAATACTATTTGGGGGACATTACAGTAAGGTGTCTCTTTTATGCTTGTTACTATAATTAGTAAGTTATTGGCCTGCTGTTTTGAGTATTATGAGTACCATATTATCTCACATGCAACACACCCCAGAATAAGATATGCACCTTGTTTTGGAAAGGCAGAATGAAGAAAAAAAGGTCTTTCCTTGTAGTAAGTAACTGAGTAGCAACAGGAAGCTGAGCCTGCTCAATGTTCTTCTCCATATGAATCGCATGCAGATTTTAATTTTGCTTTTGCCTGGTAAGTGACAGAAATTGCTTTTACCATATTTCTCGCATCACACTGCAGTTTCTCGCATCTGTCATTATTTGGGGGGAGGGCATAGTTTGGGGGAGGGAAAGGTGCATGTGGTATACAAGAAAATATGGTACATACGAAGTGTAACTTGAATTTTCCCCTGAATATCTTTGCAATATGTAAATGCAAAGATGATTTACAAATACAATAGTGATGAGGACAGAATAGGAACCTATAAAGGAGCACAACAGAACAGAATAGAATAGCCTCCATATTTTCAATCAAGGAGATTTGTCATTGAATGGCTAGAGGAGAAGATTGAGTTTCAAGGGGCAAACTTTTTATTGTCAAATCAAGTCACTTAGACCATGTCTACTTGGTAAATTTACTATTCCAGGCAGTATGTCTACTGTACCGTCTTCCCCATTGGAGGTCTTGGATGCTTAGTACTTATGTAAATTCAGTTACAATTCAGCAACTAAGCGCTCTTAAGCATTTGCTGAAACCCTATGTAATTCAATGAGACTTCAGCCCATGCTTAAGTACCATCCTCCAACACCACTGGATCCAAGTCTTTAGCAGTTGTCCCGACCTGGGATCTAAATATAATTTAGCAAACAACATAAATATGAACTAAAAGCATGCCTATGTATGGATTTAAGTGTCCGGCTTCAGGCATATAAGTAAAAAATAATGGCCTACCCTCATCATTTTGCAGAGCAAGTAAACACCATAGTTCACCATAACCCTTTGTGTTGAGCTTTCGAATCCCTATTACTATATTACAACAGATTAAAAGAAAAATGTCCATTGCTTGAAAACTTCAGCATCGATGACGTCTTTGGATGCGTTTGCCTAAAGGCAGTGAAAAATGTTAGCTACAGTAGGAGGAAAAGCATAGTTATGGGCAGTGTTTTGAAATGCATGGAAGAAGAGCAATCTGAATGACAGTAGACAATGTGCTTTTTAATAACCTTCTGCATTAAAATTACAACAGGTGTGCAGGGAGCAGGAAGAAGTAGTGAGTATACCGTGTGCCTTGTGTACTTTGAATTAGTGTGTCAGCAATGATGGATGGAGCAAACAATAAAATTTGACCTGTCGCACTATGATTATGAGGCTGTGGGCCTTAAGGCATTTGTAATTGGCTGCAGCCAGCAATGTTAACGAAGGTAGACTGGAAAATTAGATTATTTGAATGATACATACTGCTTTTCGTTTTTAGTATGCCAAAGAAAAGACTGAAATGCAAAGGGACTGAAGCCATAAGATTTGTTCTTTGTAAACTATCTTTTATTCCTTTGTAACACAAGAGGTAAAGGAATGAATTTAAATAACTGGGTTATACCATGTAGAATACATGAGTTATTCAAAATGATACTGTGGGGCACAGTTGTGAAACACTGTGTGGGAGGGGTAGCACACATACAGTTTCCATTAACCAATAACAGGAACAGTGTGTGTGTTTTTGATACATTATTCATCATGCTCAAATGTGCCCCCACAGTATAATTGGACAATAAAATGCACCTGGAGATTGATATTTCTCTGTGAGTTGTCAAACTGCGACAAGAAGCCACAGTAGAGGCAGGGGACACGTACATGTCTCCTATGTTAAATCCTGTGTGATATATATGCACAAATCAGCAAAGTTGGCTTGCATTAGTAACACACAAATTGGTTACATCAAATTAATAGATTTAATGAACAAGAAAAAAGTAAAATAATATGGATTGATATTATTTTGGGTAATCTGGACGGAGGCGAGAGTGGTGGTGGTTGTGAGTAGAATTGATCAGAAATTGATGATTTAAAGTTTTATTTAAAAAATGCCAGTTCATTGAGACCCAAATGTTTCCATTTTATGTTTGACGAACTTGTATTGAATCCAAGGCCTGCTGGAGGCTTCTCCCTCTTCAGGAACCAGCCATATGTCTTTTATTTCCCTGCTGATGTCCCCGGTACTAGGATTTCCACTCAAGGAAAATGGCTCTTCCCAAAGTTACCAGCGATCTATTCCTGTCCAGGGATGTGTATTAACCTTGGTTTTCTTTGAGTGAGAGCTGCCTTGCTCTCACAACATCCTCCTCATCCCCTTGTGGGTAATAGCAATCTTTCTCATTGCCCTTTTTCCTGATATGTCAATCTGAATTGAGTGTTTTTAATGCGCATTGTGTGATTAACCTAGATTGCTATGTCAGGAACACTATAAATAGAAAAATGAATGATGAAAGTTACTCACTGCATCCAGGGTCATTTGAGCTCAAGGTCTGATATCTGAGATGAGGCACTTTTCAGAAACAATTAACTAGATAGTCTAACAAGAGTGCAATTTTTGTACTCATTGGAAAATCTGATAAACGAGTATCAGTAGTTAATGAAGTGGACCAATAAGCATATATGAATGAAAATCTTCTAGGGCGAACAAGTGGGACTAATGGCCTCGTTAAAGAAAATAAGCTTTGGATGGAGAATCAAGACAGAGCTCACAACCTTTTTTGGTTAGGGTTGGAAGTGTAAGAAAGGGGGTGAAAAAACCTTCCAAATTTTTACGATGCTGAGCTCTGGTGGTGACTGAATGGTAGCAGAATTTGAGCCTTACTTTGGATGCTTGTGGGGCAGCTTGCAGACAGGTATTGGTTATCATAGGTCCGTTTAAGCCAAGTGAAGGTTTACCTTGTAAATGTTGGTCTCAAAGACAAAGCCAACCTACTCTCAGTTACTTAAATATATCAGAAATACACCACTGTGATTTGAATGACAGACCTGTAGAAAGTTCATTCTGATGTCCATTCAAGGTCTCATTTGTTCTGTTATTCTGAAGCCTGGGAATCACCCACTAAGTCCCCTTTACCACACAATTGTGCTTAAAAAAAAAAAAAATCCTCATCTTTTATTTAAAAAAATGCTTCTAGGCCTTGTGGTTGCAGAGAGAATCTTTAAAACATGAACTACACGCAGAGTTAAATTTTTATCATCTTCCTGGCTCGACAGAGACACTAAAACAGTAGTTCTGAGAGTTGTCAACTATTCTTGTCATCTTAATATGTCGACTATGAAAGGATGGCAATTCAGTTGTCAACAATGGCAACTATTTCTTATTAGTCATGTTAACAGAAGCACCCAGCTCATGATTTCATAGACATTAGGGCTGGAAGGAACCTCGGAAGATCATCGAGTCCAGCCCCCTGCCCCACAGGCAGGAAGTCAGCTACAGTCAAAGGATCCCAGCAAGATAAACATCCAAATTTCTCTTGAAGGTGTTCAGAGTAGGTGCTTGAACCACCTCCGATGGCAAGCTATTCCAGACCTTGGGGGCTCGGACAGTAAAGAAATTCTTCCTTGTGTCCAGCCTGAAACAGTCTTGCAGGAGTTTATAACATTAGACCTTGTCATCCCTTGAGGCGCTCTGGTGAGCAGACGTTCTCCCAGATCCTGGTGGACATGCCCCAAAGCTTAGCCTTCAACCCCAAAACCACCTCTCAGTCTTTTCCAAATGCCATAAACCTTATTTCAGTAGTTATTTGATTCTTCTACATAAATGCCAATAGAATACCTTGAAAATATTACCTTTGCCTTGGAACCTGGGCACCTTGCTACAGAATGTAGCCCCTGTTGCCACAGACAGTGTAGTGTCTTGGGGTGGATCGGTTTTCCTCAACAAAAGCCTAAACAGTTTCAGGACTGTAGTGATTGATGTCAGGCCTCTTCTTCCTAACTATGGGCCCCATCAGGAAATAAGAAGAGCTTTGATTCTGGCTCCTCAAGTATTTCTAGAAGATTGGGGTGAATTTACCCTAGGATGCTGGCAGAAGTGTTAGCAGGTGAGGAATGACTGCTGAAAGTTGCTGGAGAACGTTGGCAAAGTTATGATTGGCAGTTCCTCGGATTTAATGGATGCCTTTCCATTTTTCAGAGCGAAGCCATTAATCATTTTGGCACTGACTCAAGTGAAGGCAAAACGCCAAGTCTCCAGAGCTAGGTTTGTCTGTGACTTATCTCTAGTTCTGCTGGTTAGTGGACTGGTGACCAGGACCCATTTTGGACTTTGCCATTGATTTATCCTGTGACCTTGATGGACTTTGCCATTGATTATTTTGTGGCCTTGACTGAGTCACTTACCTTCTCTCTACCTCATTTCCCTTGTTGGTAAAGGGAGAAAAAGCACCTTCCTCCTAACGGAGACAGACCTGATCGTTCTGATGAAGGCATATGTGAAAATAAAAGTACAACCCCACAAAGAGCTCTGACCGACCTAAAACGCAGTCTCCTGTCTGTACATTTACACAGGTTGCCACAAACATGGTGTCATGGTTCTGCAAAGTTACCCCTTCAGTCAAGAGCCCAGTTTTGCTCTCTTAGCTGATATTCAAAAGCTCTGATAAGATTGTCTGTAGTTACTTCCTCATCCATAACCCTAATTTTCCACAACAGCTACGGTTTAGAAGCCGTAAGACTGTTGAACAATAGGAGGGCATTTGTGTGCACAGTAAAAATAAACTCTCCCAGCAGCTGAACCAAAATAATGGACCTTAGCACCACCAGAGATAAGAATGACCATTAATACAGGTTTCCCTTGCTTTATGCTGTACGTGCGTTCCTGGAAATGGCTCATAACTCAAATTCGCATAAAGGGAACCCATTTTACAATGTAACAAGTAGGGATACGTTCCAAGACCTCAACTATACTGACCCCAGACCCACTTCTACCACTTTTACAACACAATTTTGGTACTCACTGATAAGCTAGCAGGTTGCTTAGAAGCCATAATGGGGATGCCAACTACAGAACCACGTGTCGCAGACAACAAGCAAGGAGCACAGATCCACACAGGACACTGTATTTTGGTGTGTGTCACTCCCACAATGCACCGCACAAAGCAGTTGACTGCGAGTTTTCACCACACCCATCGCGTAAGAGTGAATTTACCTTGCATATAACTAATTTTTGGTATAAAAAGCGTCATCGCATAAGAGCGAATTCGCACATGCAGTACCCACACAAAGCGAGGGGAAACCTGTATCTTCTACCCAGAACTAAATGCAAATAACACTTCTTCCCTTTAACTGCTCCTCAGTAATTTCTCTCGCATGCACATGCTCTCACAGAAAATACATGAGTAAAACTATTTCTGTACAGTCTGGAAAAGGAGAAAAGCATTGTTACTCCTTTTTTTTCGGTGATCAATCAATTACAGTGGCTGTATGAAGATCTATATCGATAAATCCCTGTACCATGGAGGGCTTCCTTTCTGAAAGTAACACTTCAACTACCCTTCCCCTGACATTTTCATCAGTGGTCACTTGATCGTTGTAAAATACGTAACAGTTTTCACAGTTACTATCTCTTTGCTTTCTGTTGGATATAACCCAAGGGATATAACCCAAAAGGTTCTTAAATGACATGTGCACTTTATTTGACACATTTTAGTTTATGTGCTATATGAAAAAATAAATTGGAGTAAAGAACATAATTGGTCACAAGCAAATAACAGATTTCACGCATAGAAGTCTATTCTAGTTTGTTAAAAAATCTAATCTCAGTAAAAGGAAGGTCTTTGCTGAAGGAATACTTCCTATACTTTCTCCCAGAAGAAAACCAAGTTTATATACACACAGACATTAGGAATGTGCAAAGTGAACCCTATTCAATTCGCATTCAACCTGAATCAGGGACAGTGATTTGATTTCTTGATTTGGATCACTGTCTCTGGTTTGATTCAGCCGAATCCGAACCTGAAGATTCAATGCTGATTCAGAGAATCAGCGATTCGGCCACAGACACAGCTTTAAATGTCTTTTCTATGTACCTCCAGGTACCAGGCACGACTCATGAACACTGTGGTACTGGTGCACATGGAAAGTCCCATAGGAGCGCGGGGGAGGGCCCTCCACATGCTGGCGGTGAACCCAGAAGTGGACTGGAAGTGCTTCCGGTCCACTTCTGGGTCTGCTGCCGGACATGCTGGGGAGCCCCTCTGTGCTCCTGTGCGAAGCTCCATCTGCCCCAGCATCGCAGTATTCATGAGCCACCTGGTGCCTAGACGTATGCAGAAAAAACATTTAAAGCTGTGTCTGTGCCCAAATCTTTCCAAATCTCTCCGAATTGATTCACAGGATTCCAATTCGATTTAGAGAGATTAAAGGGTCTCCTGATTCGATTCATATGCATATATATATATTACTTGGTTTTCTTCTGGGAGAAACTATAGGAAACATTCCTTCAGCAAAGACTATATATATATATATATATATATATATATATATATAATTTGCAATTTTAAGACTGGAGGGTATTATCTTCTCAGTGCAACTGCCTGTCTTTCATTGTTGTTATATGTATAGACTGAGACAAGGATCTAGAAAGGGTCATTTGGGGGCTAGCTGCTTGAATTCTTTTATTCTCATAAGATGTGCTGATGAAAAGGCAGGAAAATAAAGGAAGAAGGAAGTTTCCAAGTTGAAGTTTCAATACTGCAGTTTGTAAGATCTTGGTATGAATTTCTGCGGATTGATTGTGCAGACATCTCAAAAGAATTTTAGTGACCCGTGTTATCGGGTCAAAGAAATTTTCAGAAAATAAGTGAGCAGGGGAAAAAGTGCTAAAATGTCTTTTCAAGAAAAGTTTTCTGAGGTACCATGGAGAGTGTAAAGTGCAGAAGAGATAAGTGCAACTTTAGTACTTGAGGGAACTGGACATCTTGTCTCAAGCTGTGGCCTAGATGTAGCATTGTTTGCATTTGCATTTCATCATTTGAAGTCCCAACATGCAGGGAAATATTAATAGAAAGGCCAGAGTTTTCAGAAGAGGCATTGCACTTAGCCAGTGCCAAGCTCGGACGGCTGATTCAATTTCTGCATAAATGTGAAAAGGCAGAGAGACGAAGCGGTGCTCAGAGGCTGCACCCCACACTGATCTGGTGTCCCCAACAACGACATCTTTCACACAATGAAGTAACACTTCTGCAAATGGACTTCGTGCTGGGGTGGTGCCGAAGGGCCGGACTCTGCAGCTTGTAATGCAGACGTGCCATGATCTGACTGCCTGGTCTTCTGTTAGATTGCATCTGCTCCCAGCAAAAGCAACATGTTTGCAGACTGTTCCAGGGAATATTTCACATTAGAGATTCACAGTTTAATGCAAATGCTGGAAGCTGCAACAGGAGACGAGCAGCGGGGTGGGAAAATCTGTATGTGCCCTGCTCACCCTCCCCTTCAGCATCCGCTCTCTGCCAACGTGTGAGACAGGCCACTGGGTCAGCTGGACCTCTGGTCTGACTCAGAAAATGACCATTCTTATGTTTTCTGTAAATAATATATCAACGTCTGAATGTTTCGCTCTCTCCTTATAAGTTTGACTGGTCATGAAATCAGATACATCCTGAAATTGGGTTCTAGTTTTGATGTTTCATTTTGGGATGTACCATTCTAGACCTGGAGCCAAATGATTTCATAGTCTTTGTTCACTTATGGCTATGAATATATCCTTCACAACACGTGCCTTCCCTGTAACTGAATCCTTTCCTTTCAAATCTTCTGTTTTACATTAGGATCATTCTTCTCTTTCCCAGGAGCATTATAGGGGCTAGCAGGAAGGATGGGTTGGCCCTGGTTAAGTGAAGAACTGAAATAGAGGTTTCTGTGGGCCACGCTGCCTCTGCTACCCAGGATAGTGGTTATTTCTTCCAGAGCTCGCTCACCCTCTACCTACCTCAGATGATGCAAGATGATGCTCATATCAAAGACAAGTATTTTCATCACCTACAAATGCTAATGCAGCTTTAGTTCTCCTGCAGTCCCTAAATTAGAAATAATAGATTCGGAGACCTCACGCTCTAACTTTGGGCACTAATTACAGCCCAAAACAAAAGCAGTATTTTTCAGGGCTTGTGGTGCTGAACACCTGGACTCCCAAGCATGGGATCTAATTAAGGTTAATGGGAATATCTGTGCTTGTAAATGGGAGGGTACACTGAAGTGCTTTGCTGAATGAGGTCAGAGCACTCAGCCTCTCGCCATACCCAAGTCCTTTTTTACTAAGGATTCTTTATCTGTTGAAATGTACATTTTCTTTTTCTTTTTTTTTCAAGAGCACCAGCACCCACAGTGTTAATACACGACAAAAGGGACTGATTATATACTTGGCTCTCACCTAAGCTCAAATCTCCTTCTACTCTGCAATGAAATGAGTGTGATGGTCTCAGTCTAGTTCCCAGTATATTATCTATCCACATCACTAACTTAAGGAATGATGATCAACAGAGAATATTTCCTGACAGTGACTGATAGTCCAAGTAGTTGGGGTCTTGACTTAAAGCCAAGGGCTCCTATACCAGCCCGTCATTAATTTCCAGGAGCTCCCTGATCCACTGATCATTGCTGCTACTATAAATCAAGTAACAGAAAAAATAAGTTACTTACATTTTATCTTGAAAATTGAGTTAAAAGTTGGACTCTCCTATTGTCGGTGATACTGCAGTCTCCTTGCTGCCATGGATATTTAAGAGGATGGGAAAGCAGGATGTCATTCTCGCTGTTCCATTAGCTTTGTAATATGTCTTAATTTGGCACAGTGGGTCATTTCTGCACAGAGGTTCAGTTCTAAACGAGCAGGATGTTAAAAGGACAGGCCTATGGTGCATTAGTAGAGCTCTCTGAAGAAGCTTGCATAGCACCTCACCACTGCTGCTATGCACCTGAGGTAGCTACCCCTACCCCCAGAAAAGACAAAAAATATTGTCATTTCCATTGGAAAATACAGTTTTGTTGAAATTGAAACATTTCATGGGAAAGTGATGATTTCCAGAATTTTCAGTGGAAAAGTAGTTAAGTGAATTCTTTCCATGTTCTTGTATTCATAGGCTTGACAGTAAGTAAGTGTAAGTGCTGACAGTGGGTGTGGGTGGGGGGAACAACTCTGTGCTGCCACCCCCGGCACCACCCTCACCGCTGCCGGGCATTAGGTCCGGCCAATCTGCAGCCACGTGCTCCCCCATTGGCAGAGAAATTGCACCACCGCCACTACCCCCACTGCTGCCAGGCCCTGGCTCTGGCCAGGCTGCAGCCCCGCACAGATTTTTCAAAACAAAAATCTGGGGGGGGGGACACATTCCCCCCCCACACACACCTCCTGATGGGTTGCCTATGTGTGCACTACTTTGATTTCAATAGTGATTTTAATATTCTGTTATACATACAATCTTGTGTGTTATATTAAAATGTCTCAACATTATCAAAGTGAAACATTTCAATGTCTAGGAATTGATTTTTCTAATCATTGTTTTGCAAGAAATTACATTGTTTCAGTGAAGCCAATTTCAGAATGTCAGAATTTCTGTTTTCCAACCACCTCTGATGATTATGTTAGTGCTTTATAGCAAAAATGCTCCCAGCATGTACTAACAGTATTACAGACATTCAAGAGACGCAGGACTTAATCTTGGGCCCCCTGCTATTGCTGGCTCCAACAGCCAAGTGGGGATGCTCTTAGCATAGAGAAAATCCTAGATGGAGTAGAGGTAGTGTGGCTGGCCAAATTCAGGAACAGAATTAGGACTCCCAAGTTCTTACCCCTTTGTGCAGCCTCAGCCTCTGATCTGAAATCTCCACAGACTCAGGTTTTAGTACAACCCTGTGCTCCTCCATACTGCTTTGTACCCTGATCCAAAGATTTGGGAAAGCAGCAATGGGCTGCTCAGTGTTGCTCATTCTGACTTAGTCTCCAGTCCTTGTTTCCCCTGTTTCCTAATTCCCGGCCCCCATCTGTGGCTGTCATCCTTGGACTTGATGTCCATACTATTGACCTTCATCCCTTGATGTTGGCCTGTTGCCCTGGATCTGCCTTATGCTCCTGACCACTTGCTTGGCACCCTGACCATGAGTCAGAGTCCATAACTGTCACCATCACCAGCCCTGACATGTCGCATGTATTCTCATTTTCTAGCTAGTGTAATTCACCAAATTGACCTGTCTTGTTTAAAAACTTATTTCAATACCTTGACAGACTTCTAATGAGGGCCTATTTTCCTCTCCTCCCAGGTCCCTTGAAAAAAAGCAGTTTTGTTTAAACACCTATTTTCAGCGAACCTGCATTTGTTTTGGCAAATAAATGTGTCCCAAAGGGTCTTTCTTCCTCTAAAAAAATCCAGGACTCTCACAAGCTTGCTTGCCTCGCTAGACATCAAAAGAAACTTACTCCATTTTTCTGTGTTGGTTGGGTGTTTTTTTAAAAATACATATATTTCTAAGTCAGTTGATTCAAAACAGCATTGTAACATCAGCCATTTTATTGGTGCGATGTCATCTTCTGTTTCCATTATTGCTCTAGGAGAACATAATGCAAAAATAATTAAGAGAATGGCCTTAAAAGAACAAAGCTTGCAAATAAGATCATTTTCTGTAAATACTGGAAACAATTGCAGGAGAGGCAGAAGCCAGAAAAAGTTTCAAGCATGGTTCCACATGGTAACGGGGCTATTACTGAAGCTAAATTGTTATCCACTGGAGTGTCATTCATTTTCATCCTCTATCTCTCTGAAATGTCTTCAAGCAGTAGTTATTCTTGACCCTAAAGTTGAAACTCAAGTTACCAAGAGAAAAAGGGTCTAGCTCACCTGTAGGATTTATTTCTGTATTGACCCATGCTATTGACCCTGTCAAATGGCTATCAGAAATCCACTTTAACACTTTAGCTTTAGCTGTCCTTGCTGGTAGGCTGGTGCAAATGGTTGAAGTGGTGTTTGTGTTGCTCCCTACTGAAACAATGGGAGCCATTCCTTTTCTAATGGGGAACAGCTTGTGAGGAGCAAGATGAGCCTTAAATGAGACCAGAGGGCAGTGACACTAAATATTTTGTTGAGTACCCCAAGAGACAACATTGTTGGTGCTATTGGGCACTTGTATACATGACAAAAATTTCCATTTGTGTGGATTAATGACATCACACATTACATGTACGTCAGGTTTGGGGGTTTTGAATGAGTTTGCAGCGTTGCAAACAAAACTACATCCAAATGTAGGTGAGTTTGCAATGTTGCAACTTAGAACGTTGCAGCCATTATTCAGCTCACCCCCTGGCTGTGGGAGAGGCGGGCAGGCTCCACAGAAAAAGAAGACTCGCACCCTTTCCCACTTCTGCCTTCAGCGGGCTCCTGCAGCTGGCAGAATGCCTAGGGCCACCCAGGAATGGGCTGGCTTGCCCTGTGGGCAGTGCAGGGAGGCAACAGGAGGGTGGCAGGGGGCTGCTTGAGCAGGCTGCTAGCTTCCCCAAGCCTGCCCAGGTTTCCAGCGCCCCATGCACCATCCCCACTGCCTTCTCCAGCTGCCACCACACCCAGCCACCCACCTGCCACCTCCCCCCCACTGCCCATGGGGCAAACCAGCCTGTTCCCAGGTGGCCCCAGGAGCCCTGCCGGCTGCAGGAGCCTGCTGAAGGCAAAAGCAGTGAGGGGCCCAGCCCCTTTTCTCTGATGAGCCTGCCCGCCTCTCCCATAGCCGGGGGATGAGCTGACAGATTAATGGGACCCTGGCCATGGGAGAGGCGGGCAGGTTCCACCAAAAAAAAAAAAAAAGAGTATCGGGCCCCTTGCTGGATAGGGCTCCTCACTGCTTCTGCTTTCAGTAGGCGCCTGCTGCTACAAAGACAATAACGTACAGTGATGGAAAAATAAACCCATTTCAATTAAAAAGTCACCGTTTCAATGTAGAGGGCACAGAAAGCAACAAGGACTAAAGCCTCATCACATGTACAAGTGCTCATTATGCCCAGTCCCTTTTATGGGTGCAGAAAGGGGGAAGGAAGCACCAGAAATCTCAACGTCTCTTGTTTCCTCGTGCCAGGCATAGGCCCAGCATAGTTCATAATGTGGCAACTAGGCTCTCATTTTCTGGACACTAGCCCAGAACTTATGATGGAAAATACCACATGGCATTATCATCATCACCTAGGGTGTGTGATTTTCATCAATGTACATACAATATGATTTGAGGAGTATTTTTATAAGGAATTATGGTAAAAAGAGCAATATATAATGCCATTCTTATTAGTAGCAGTAGTAGCACAAGAGCTGTCTTCTGCAGGAACTCTATGAGGAACTGCCCTTTTTCTGGCATTTTTCCTACAGATATCCCAGTGAGGTGATGCCCAGCCCCTTCTTCCCCCTCTAACACAGGGGCTAATGCTACAGGAAACCAATTTGACAGATAGACCTGACAAGCAAAAATAGAGAAAAGGGGCCAAACATGGCTCAACATATACTTAACCCCTGATCATTGGGTCTATAAATAACTTCCTTTAAAGAGGGCTTCTCGACCTGCATCCTAATCAACTGCCCATTGGCCTTTCATGGACAGTCTTTTGCTTTTGACCTACTCATAACATGGCCGTAAGTGAAAGTTAGTAACTCAAAAATGCCCTAAGTTATTGCCATTACTCTCCTTAACTGCTTTACAGATGGCTTCTTTGAAAAGCTGCAAATAAGAGGGAAATAATTGATGAGATTAATTATCTGTGGAAATGACATGATTACGAGGGAAAAGCAACACTGGTGCTATTTATTAGTTTCACATATAGAATACCCAGAGATATTAAACTACACATTGCAGAATGCACAGTACCACTATAATAATTAATCTCATTCACAGGGGTTCCTACGAATGATTGCAGTGTTGCACTCTGCGTGTGTGGTGGGGGGGAACCCTCTGTCATATTAAATACAAATTATATTAGATCGAGTGCTCAATGCCTCCTGTAGATTGTCTTCACATTGTTAATGGACTTAACCCTATTAATTTCAGATTCTAAGTTATTTTAAGAATATCTGGCCATACAGACATAAATTCCTATTTTTAAATCTTTGTTTAACATCCTTGAGAGAAAAAGAGACATTGAAGAGTATCTTGCCTCCAAGGAGGTTAAGTACTGTAGAATACAGTCTGAAACCTGAAGATTGGACACATTTGCAGGTCATACATAGCCAATTTAGATCACAGGGAAGCTGAAATGAAAAGCCATTTGAGTTGATGCACTGCACTGGAATGGCGTATAGCTGGGTTGTGCTCAAGAACAGACCTGGCAATTGTAGACTGCACTTCATCAAGCCCTGAAGAAGTTGGTATCAAACCATTTCTGTTTCTTAAAAAAAAAAATCCCTCTGTAATGAAAACAGAAGAGAAATGGAAGCCTGTACCCAGACCTCTCTATTTTTTTCAAAACTAAGATCTATCATCATAGCATCTCTTTAGGAGAGTTAATACTGGAAGTGTGTTTTATTACTTAAATATATCTTTTGCCGACAACATTGAGCAAAGAAAACCCTTCTGTGTTATATAACTCCTTGATGGGGTGCTGAATGGTCTTTCATCCACAGTAAGTAAATTTCAAAGCAGTAATTTAAAGATTACACCTTTCCTTAAATTTAGAAGCATGATCTAAATCTTGTTGCATTTAGCTTGAATACTTGTCTGAGATTCCTACTCATTTTTTGGTCTTTTTTGTTTGGTTGTCTTGTTTGGGCTCCCCCCCGCCCTTCCAATTGCATGTGATATAATGCACAATTTCTCAGCTGTACCTTCTGGCTATCTTCTAGAAGGCTTCTCTTTATTTCCTTAGAATAGAAAATAATCAAAAACAAGAAATATTGTGGGAGTCTACAATTAAATTCAGGCTTGGACACACCACTGGTTTACTCTGGTGCAGTCTTCACACCATTGTAACCAAGGAGCCGATAAGAGAGGTACAGTGTCACACCAATGTAATTTACTTGAATCTGGTGGGAAAAATTAGGGGCAAAATAAACCAGTGTACATTTCACTGGGTCAAGTGTCCAGAATTATCCCTGGAAAGCTGTTTACTGTGGGCAAAGCATCTATTCCCTTCTTTTAACTAGTGGCAATACAGCCTGTTGTGAACAGCGATCCTGGAATAGCTGCTTCTTTGTCATGATGCAGTTAACTTTAGACCAGTATACTCATGGAAACTACACTAGTTTAAATATGTTGTGTCTCCATGTCTTAAAAGATAGCTCAGGGGTGCTTCACCCCAGTGGGAGATACCATTGGGCATGTCTGTGCAACACCATCTGTGACCTCATAAGCATCTAGACGTTGTGATACCAATGGCAGGGAAGCCATACACATTCACCCAACAGAATGCTAACTCTTCCAGCCATCCTTGAGGAGCCTAGGAGCACTCAGTTAGAGCAGATCCACTCACTTAATCGTTGTGTCAGTGCACCAGCAGATCCAGAGGGGTCATAGATGCCAATTTTTATTTTTGCCAGGGGAACCTAAGATGATGCCTCTCTCCTCCAACGGCTCAGCCGGAGCACAGCTGAGCAAAGTCCATGGAGGGGCAGGGGCAGGGGCAGATGTGGGCTGCCCACTGCAGATTCAGGGCTCCCTACCCTGCTGCTCTCCCCCTGGGATCCCCACACTAGCTGCACTGTCATGCAAGGTACCCTGCCTGCCCTGCAGCCCTGCCCTGGTGAACACAACTCTGCACTGCCATCCCCACTGCTGCATGGTGGTGTGGGGCTCCTGCGGGGAGGGCAGCAGGATAGGGAGCTCCAAGCCCACAGTGGGCAGCCCACATCCACCCACACCCCACACACAAGTCTGGGAGGGCACATGCCCTCCCATGCCCCCTTTCCTAGGAGTGCATGCAGCAGCAGGGAGCTACCCCCTCACCGCCCTGGGTGAGCCACCTGTGGCTCTGTGCTACTCCCCACCCCAGCCCTGGGCCCCATGCACTGCCCTGGCTAGGCAATGCCTCCAGCTTCGGTCCCTGGCCCACTTCCTCCCTCACCCTGGGGGCCTCAATCTGCGCCACTCTCCCCCTTTCCCCCTCCCCCCGCCCCCCCTGCGACTGACTGTAGGCAGCTGGGGGAGCTGCTCTCCACTGCTGCCTGGGGTTGTATTCCTGGCCACGTGCACATATACACATGCATGTGAAGGCCCCTGCATCCTGCTCCATGCAGCCCCTTGCAGGTTGGAACTCTACCAGCCTGCAAGGGGAACTCCACTGTTTCCCATGTTTTTCTGCAGTGAATGGAAAACCTGAATCCCTGTACAATAGTGGGAATCCAGGACAAATATTGTACCAAAGCAGCAACCAGTGGTGAAGCACTGGAACCTCTCTACCTAAAGGGGTGGTGCAATCTCCATCCTTGGAGGTGTTTAAGGCCTGGCTTGAGAAACCCCTGGCTGTAATGAGCTAGTAGGGGATGGGTCCTGCTTTGAGCAGGGGGTTGGACTAGATGGCCTCCTGAGGTCCCTTCAACCGTAATTTTCTATGATTCTAAGAGTGGCTTCTGAACTTAACAGAAGCATAGAACTCATGTCTCCATAAGGGTCTGCTACAACAAAAAATGTGGGAATGAAAACAATTATCCCTGTTTAAGTCACAAGACAGTTAATGGACCTTGGAAAAGAAAAGTCATTGGTTTGAAATGCAGGAGCAAAGCAGCTTCTAAATAATATAGTTTTTCAGTTTTATCTCAGAAGTGTCTGTCATTGGCTCTTCAAAGGTGTGTGAGAGAAAAGGAGAAGTTTGCCTTAAATTGTGAGTACTTCAAAGGAAAGCTCATAGTTTCTCTGTCTGTAAAATAAATAAATAAATTAAAGACCTAGAAGATTTGATAGACACTAATGTTGAATTATATCCTAATGTCTACTAGTAACCTTGTGTTTTTTAGAGACGGCTTTCACATTACTGTAGTTATAGTTTGCTGAATATCAAGTTTTAGGTTATGTGATATAATTCATGAACCGAGAAGATTCATTTTGTTTTCTCTCTAGTCTTCTCTCTAGTTTCTCCCTCTAGTTTGTGGCCTCCCTGGGTAGGGACAGAAATTACACATAAACTGGTATAAGTGAACCAGTGTAAACTGGTTCAAATCTGTAACACAACAGAAGTTAAGTGCGCATAAACTATTTTCAAAACAGCTGAAACCAGTTTAAGATAAACTAGATAATGTAGTATCAGACTTAACTGATTCAGGTTAAACTGGTTTACTGAACTTGTGTCCCAGAACCCCTCCAAATTCAAGTTAACTCGCAGTCCTCCAATATCCCAGGATACTTTGCACTTGCCCTGCAAACCCCGTCTCATAGGGTGGGTGGGCTAGCCTTGGCCCAAGCTGTCTGCTCCAGCTGAGCAGGGAGGCGTGTTCCAGTGCCCCCTGACTTCTGTCCTGGGCCAGTGCAGGCATTTGGCTACATTTTTGGAATCAAAAGTGAATGTCTGTTCACCTGCTTATTGGTTCAATCTACACAGCTTAGACTAACCCGCAACAATTAAATCGATTCAGCCATGGGCTTTTTGGCTATCTGTACTTAGCCCAAATGGTCTGAACAAAAGCAGCCTTAGAGCTATAGAGGAGGAAGGTCATTCTTTTCTATTTATATATCCTTCATGATCTGCACAGATCTCAGAGAGACCTGATGTTGCTGGGACTGAAACAATGTTTATTCCACAGTAGTGGGGGATTTGAAGGATCAGGCAGTTCTCCTGAAGGAAAATTCACCAGGAGATCTTCCTCAGTCTCCCAAATACATTGATCTGAGCCATGACAGCTCTTCAACCCAAATGCCTAGTGTTCGGCACTATGTTCATCTACCAGGCAAGACACATGATGAAAGGAGATGCTGGCTTCTACTTAAACTTGAATTATATATTTATTTTCAGAATTTCAATAAAATCACTTTTTTTGTTAAAGGCATGTATACACCATAAACTATCTGTGTGAGCAGCGAGTGGGATGTCAGCTGAAATGAATAGCACTTTCTTCTTCTATTCTCTAAGAATTCGAAGTGTTCATCAATAAAAGCACCAATGTTTGTTTCATAGCTAGTAATCTCACTCAGCAGAAGCCATTCTTGTGAAATGAGATATTTAACCTTTTCAGTGCCACGGGAACTCCATCAGCTCTCATCAAAGGAAGCTTACAGAGCTGCAAGAATATATCATATACTCTATAAAGTACAGGATCAATGTAGATGCTGACAAAGAGCCAGATCTAAGCACTTCTTATCTGTTATAAACCATTAAGTGTCTGCAAGTCAGGCAGTCCAGATCATATCCCACTCAGCTTTCAGTCCTAAAAGTTAATACTATTCAGCCTTAGCAGCATAGTGGGCATTAAAGACATGGTCTACTAAGGGTACAGAGGTACAGCATGATTAGTATGTGGTAAATTGACTCATATTATGCTCCATGGTAAATGTATGCCATAGTGGATGCATTTACATGTGTGCTTTACTGCAGAGTAAACTAATTAGCTCCTCAGTAAAACATCACCATCTATACATGTGCTGGTATTAAGGTGCAGTAAATGAATTCTGCCATAAGATATTAGTATCTTACAGTGGAGTAATTAACTGTGATGAACCAGACACATGGACAGTGACCACAGGCATAAATTGCACCTGGTCAGCCCAGCCAGCTGGGGGCCAGACTCCTGCCTGATGCCTAGCCACATGGCTCCATACTTTCAGCACCCTTGTGCCCCAACCAGCCCATCTGCCAACTGATGCCACCACCTGGAGTCCAGGGCTGACCCTCCCATCCCATGCCTGCTGCCAACCCAGGCCTGCTTCACCCCAGCTCAAATTGCTGCTGTCCTGAGCAGACATGTAGACACTGCAACCTGGAGCAGTATACTCTGGCTGTAACTGCTCCAGAATTTATCCCTTTGCACTAATTGCATATGTAGATGCACCCAGTTAGTAGCAGGCAGATGACCAACTTTCCCAAACTAGCTACCCCCAGTTACAATTACAGTGTTTGGCTACTAGGTGAATGAAGAGGCACTTTGTTTTGAGCAAAGAGATACCCCAAGACTGTGGGAGCAGCCATTGTACACTGTGACTGCATTGTGTACAGTTACTCACTTTTTGAGGGGCAGCTTTACCATGGAGTGGAATGACCTACCTCAGCATCAGGCTTTACATCATGTGTCCCCCTCACTGGGATGCTACAAAGGAAAGTCATTTTACCGTGTGATGGCTAGAGAACAAGATTTAGAGATTTGCTTTTAGAAATTAGCTTGCATTAGAACAATGGTCCAGGGGAACGGCAACAGTTAATTGGTTTCTAAAGTCTGTTTGTAGTGAAGATTCATGTTCTCAGCATTTTAGCATCCAAGAGTCTGAAGCTAGCAGACAGACAGGCACATACATCCTGGGCAATTGAAAACATGCAGCAGCAAAACAAGCACTTTGTTCCCTTGAAACCCATAACAAGACAGGAACATGCACAATTAGCATCAGGTCACCGTGACCAGCTGTAACTTGGCAAACAGCTCCTAGGATTCCAGTTTTGGTGGAAAGACTGCATTAGGAGACCAGAAATACCCAAAATTAAGACACCAGCAAATGACCAAATTAAGATGTGTGCATGTAATGTGTTTGAGAAACAAGGTTTATACTGACAGGGCAGAACATGAACAGCATGACAACCACAGGGAAACCAATCAACAGTCCCTGGAAATGAAGAGTCATCCAGAGGAAAAAATATAAAAGGTTGGATCTCGAGATCACCAGGGGCAGAGGGTGTACCACTGGCCCACCTTGCCCTCCCTGTCAAGCGGGGTGGGTATCGACCCCCAACCTTCAAGGCTGCTGACATCCTGATTCAAGTAAGAACCATGAGGTGGTGCTCGCATATTGTTTGGATGTACCGTCTCCTTGTGAAACCCTAGGACTGGCAGATAAGTAGGATTATGTAGTCATTTTGCTTGCTTTCATTAGTCTTATCTGCTGTTACTGTGTATCAATAAAATTAGCCTATTATTGAACAGAAGTGGTCATGGTCGATCTTATTCAGAAAGGTTGTGCTGGCCTAGAACAAGGTAAGAGGACTGGTTTGTAAATCCAGTGCCAGCACCATGCAGTAAATGTACTGTGGGTAAGCACACCACCAGATTTGTAATAGTATTGCCCCCAGATTTCAAAGGGAATTAGGCCCCTACAAACCTTTACGATTCTGGCCCTTGGTCTAAAATGTTCTTTTGCATGTGTCATTCCCTTCCTCAGGATTTAAAGATGTGTTGTTATGGTCTAGTCATGGCTTAAGGAGCAGAGTCATTTGAAGCATAGGTAATGTAGGCAGCTGTATTAATTTAGGCCACAGTAGCCCACTGCCCAAGGAATTTTCTGGTGTTTCAATGTACCCCTCCCCTGCCCCCCATGCACACACACACGCGCCCTGCATGGCGTTTTTCCAAGCATTTTATCTTTTTCTTGTACTTCATTTTGATGAGTTTCAGCATTTTCTGCCTCCTGGTATTTCTCAAGGAAAATCTCTCAATGTCCTCAGCTATATCAAGATCATTTCACCAAAATAATACAGTGGCAGAGATTATTACAGTACAGCCAGACTGGATACCTAAGTACAATAGTAAGTATAGGTAATGGAGTCGATCATGCTATATCTAAGAGCACTAATCTGTCTTCTACCTTGGTCACTTGGTCTCAGTGCTGCACAGACAGCATGTTCCTCTATAGAGGGAACAGAAATAATGGTACTGTTGGCCAGGATTTATGCTTGGGATCGTCAGCCTTACACCACGGGTGGGTTTGGACTGTTATGATTCTAAATCGTCTTTCCTCTAGACTGACCCCCAAGCAGGTTACAACCTGCACTAACTGAATATAGAGGAATCCCTTCAACCAGGCCTGGGAAAGTCAGCAATTATTTAACTGGACACAGCAAAAATATATCACTGTTTGGGACAGGAAGTAAATAATCACCCCCCGATGCAATGGAGTTACACAGGAAATGTTAGGATAGTTATCCAAGGTGGAATGGAGTCAGGGTTCTCAAGTTAACGCTCCTGAAAAGTTTTCTGAGGCTTTTCATGTCCCAGAGTGGTGAATAACTTGACTTTGCCATAATACGGCACAAAGCATGGTTTCATAGTCTGAGGGAAGACTGCCGCATGATTTGGTCAATAATGCCGCTTCCTGGAGGACACAGATTTTCTTCAGAAGTTTCTCAAAGTACTGACCAGTGCAAACTCTGTATATCCTAACAAAAGCATAAGCTTGGAGCTGAGCTCCATGCATCAACAAACAACCCCCTTTAGGACATTCAGGTACTATGTTTCCAGACCATTGTAGAAGCTGCATCCAACCCTGTTTCAGCTGAAAGGCTGAAATCATTAGGAGTTTAATAAAATAGTCTTACCACCCTCCACACCTACCCCCCCACTTCCACCACCCCCCAAAAAACCCTTCCTAAAAGCAACCTCCATTGAATTTTAGGAGTAACTTTAGAAGTCTTTAAGTATTAATTTACAACGTTAATTTAAACAGCTGTCTCAGGCAGCAGGATAATATGCTGTCATTTGGGAGGTTATCTACCATGTGATCATAAAATGGGACTCTTCTAAAAAGGCACTGCTTATTTTCAAACACGAACATATATGTTTAAGAGCTATAATCAGTGCCATAAAGGCTTTCTGACTGGCAGTCATAGTTTAGGAGAAGCAAAGATAACTGCTACTGCATGCACTGTGCTCAGCCATTTGGAAAAAAAGTGTAATATAGAGCATACATATTAAATCATGGTAACTGCACATGCAAATAAATGGATGGATTTCTAATGGGACAACTGAATGTGTAACGGTAACATATGAGCCTTAATGTTTTGTATATTATGAAATACCTTTTTGAAAGAAAATGGTGGAACTGTCACTAAATAAATCTCTCACTGCAGGTGCTGAACTGGATATTCCCCATACAGTAGCGGCTATTTAAAGACTGTTATTTGAACTATAGTCACTTATTAACCAGGTGTAGCTTTCAACTACGAAACTAGACTATTTTATTTAGGAAAAAAATAATCCCAGCCTAACGGGCTGAATAGACTTTGCAAGTGTGGATAAACTCTCCAAGTGCTTGTCATGGATTTTTGAAGCATGCAGTTATGGCTTGCAAACACTTGTTTATTAGGGTTTTTAGGGTGGAAAATATTTTAAGAATTTTCTTGTATTTCATTTAGTTTGTTAGTGTAGTGTTACATCAAAGCCTGAATAGGAGACATTTTCCAGTTCAAAGGATCTATTAATATTTATAAGGTCATAGTACATCTTATTGCAATGAAACACTTTTAACCTTCTGAACCTTGGAGTTTTTCAAGAGATAGCATCTAAGTTTTACTAATAACTTTCACTAATACCTGATGGTTTTATAGTGCAGAGTAATGGGATATATGTCACAAACCTCACATACGGAGTGACCTTTTGGTGACCAGGAATAGATTAATTTCAAGAATTATTAATTCTGCTGCTATGTTAGTGTCCAGACTACCCTACGGGTCCTGAATATGCATTTGTACAATTTTCATGATTCCGACTTGTTTTTGGAAGGATGTTAACTAGACTGAGACTGAATTGATTTTACCAATTTATATATCTCTAATTATGTAGCTATGATCAGAAGTTCATGAAAAAGAAATTGTCACTTCTGAAAAAACAACCGGAAATCAATTTCAGACAATGGAAAATATACCATGGCAAAAACAAAATCATGGACTTCTGTCTAAACGGTTTACGTGTTGTTCATAGAGTTTTTCCTGGTAGAAATGCTCTGTCCTAGTGTCCTAATTCGTTCTGCACGAGAGAGAGAGTTTTAAACATCTAGATCAGGCTGGCTCTGACTCATCTGCTTCGACATCACCTTAAGTCAGTAAAAGCAGTCTATATCTCAGGCTAGGTACAGACATTCAAAAACCTTAGGGCAGAATCGATCTAAGTTACACAGTTTTTTGTAAGTGGTGTAGTTTAGATCAGTAGTGAACCAAACACACATTTGCCCTTTAGGCGGGGAGGAATCTAAGACCAGGTTCTGCCATTTTTAAACCAGTCTGTGTGCCGAACTTGTGTTCTGTTACAGGTATAGACCAGTTTCCAATCACTTATAGCAGTAAAAATGTAATGCTTATACCTGGCCTCAGTATATAATCTTAAAATGTGGTAATTGTCTCACTCTGATATTTTGGTTGATCATTCTGCAAAAGGCAGGGTAGATTTGCACCTTGTAAACTAACAAACCAGTGTGTGTGTGTGTGTGTGTGTGTGTGTGTGTGTGTGTGGCACAAGCTTTCTTGAACTGAAGCTCACTTCATCAAATGTTGTGTCAAAGGGCAGAGACATTAATCCTTATAGCATGGTTATAGTAGAGTGCATGTTAAATAGTCTAATCTAGCTAGCCCTAGACTGTAAACGGTCTGCCCTTCCTTGCCATAACCAGTATGTCATGTACTGGTGTGTTATGTCTGATATTTTCTGCTGCAAAGTTGGCTGCATTTCAGTATTGGTGCAGTAGTTGTAAAAAGACTTTGACTCCTTTGTGGATGAAAGGAACCATATACATGCAAATATCATTGCACAGTTGTCCTCCTGAATATATAAAAGATGTATTTAATAGGATAGTTATATTACATTAATACCAGTTAATTAAAATGCTTTTTTATTGAGGATTAGGAAATATTCTGATAGCTGGCTACTGTTTATTGAACATACAATAATTGCCTTACAAAATCTACTTGAACACACATATTCAATTATAGCCTTACCTTGTGTTGCACCAAGATTGTAACAAGGTCTCATTAGAAATGCCCTTAGGGTATATTCTCTCCTGAGAAATTTAGTGCCTGGACCCTGAGTGAGAGGGAGGGCACTGAAAATGAATTGGAAAAGCCTTTTCTTTAGGAAGCATGCCTGCTGCAGAATACAGTATTAGACCGCTACAACTGTTCAGACTTTTGGGGGCCTACATATTCCCCAAGGATCCTTGACCTTTTCCTCCGATGATTCACAGACAAAGTCTTGCACAGTTCAGAGAATCTGGCAAATTTACTGAAGTAATGAAGTTAAAAACAAAACTGTGTTATAAATGGGGATTTTTTTTCTTCCCAGCTATTCAGCTCATTAAACAAGAGATTGTAAAATGAGCATTTATCTTTTCCATGTCAGCTTCCTCAAGGAGCACCGTGAACTACCAAAGTGTTTCATGCAGCCCTGACAAAAAAGTGCATGAAAATTCAGAAGAATGCAAGGTGGGAATGTAACGTGCAACACTCCAGGTGGACACGGCGAGGAGCAATAATAAGCCATAATTCAGTTTTTCTTAAAAGTGTCATCACTTTGTGAGCACCATCCTTCACGTTCTCCTGTAGGAACTCTCATAACATTTTCAACTGTTCTCGAAGATTTCCAGTTTCATTACTAGTTATTTCTGTTCATTATTTGTAGTGCAGTAGGTCTTTTCAGACCAAAGACAACTGTGAGCGTGATGGATATGTGGAGCACAACGTTATAGTGACCATCATGAAGGAGCATGGACAGTGATGGGAGGAACACTGTTGAATGAGCACTGGTTATGCCAGGTTTCCCCATGATAGAGATGGGCAGTAGTAATTCTGAAAAGGATAAAACATCTAAAGTGCACGTGTGCATTCACATATACATAGAAATGCACTGGCCTGTCACTAAGAGAGTAAAGATCTAAAAGGAACCCAGCTAATACATGACCCTCATTTTTTATGTTGTTTCTGCCACAAAGCCACAAAAAAGATTGCCCAATAGTTTTGCTCACACCAGTGCTAGAGGCATTTGCTTTCTATGGCAGGCAGAAGAAGAAGATGCAATGGTGAAAGAAAGATTTCTTCCAAACCCTCTCATCAGAAGAATATGATTTTTCTCACCTTTCGGCTACATAGCTCTCCAAAAGAATATGCGCTGCATAGTCAAGCTTACAAAAATCTAAAACGTTTTAATATTAAACATAAGCTGTACATTTTTTCCCCTCCTCAGTGATTTTTTTTCAGCTGATCAAAGCAATTAAGTAGTAAATCACATTGCACATGAAACATAAACATGCTAACCTTTCATCTCCAGAGCCTCAGGTTTTAATCCTGACTTCAATGACAGACAAAAATGAGTTTGTCTTCATTCATATCTTATATCGCTTCAAATCACTTTCATGTAGTGGGCTCAATTAGTGCTGTCTTCAAGAGAAACTTGGGACAGGGGATTTGTGGCTCAGAAGCGGTGTATAGGAAGAACTGTGTGGAGATGCTTGCTTGGATTATGAAATTTGGCAGGTCTCTGGAAAACCTGTTTTCTCCTTTGTGATTTATGCCATTCTTGCAGGGGGAGAGCTGGTAGCGGTTGAGTTTAAAATGTCCGTTCCCCTTTGAAATATCCTAATAATCTGAGATTTGTTGTACTTATACTGAAGACCAGCAGAACCACTAATCTCTATGAAACCAGTGCATGACTTGTAAATGTACCCATTAGATACATTTTGCACCACAAACCTATCAGGATTTGAACATTCCAGTACTAGGACCAAATTCTGCCCCGGTGCTTCTTCTAGCAGCACCTTTTACACTTTTACATTCATATTGCTGGCAGTATCTGACCCATATACCACCAAGAGCTGAGCTGAAAGCCACAGGGGATGTCCCATACTGAATTATTTCCCATCACACACACACAATGTGAAGATTGCACAGATGATCAGCATGCTGGGGACCCTTTTCTTCTTGGGCTGTGGAGAAGACAGGAGACATCATACATCTGCATGACGACATCCCAAACATGGCTCCCACTGTGCAGCATCAGGGACCTGTGGCAGGAGTCCAGGGGAGGAAAATGAGTGCAAATTTAGGGACTCTTGAGACTGAATTAATTTTTGCCTGGTTTCCTTGGTCTGCCTTGGATTCCCATTTGAAGACAAGCACTGGAAGGGCCCACAAAACCATGTCAGAATTTTCCAGCAGCATAGCTCCAATGGTACGAGATGGTCCAGTAGCAGGCAGTATCATAGCAAGGAAGTTTGGTGCCCAGGGCAAAACCCGCAACGGCAACCCGCCGTTGCCCTGTGCACAGGTCCAGGGGGCTTGCCCGGGAGTGCGTGGACCGGTGGGACCTGCCCTCCCCCATCCCCACAACTCCCAAACAAGCCACTCATGGCTCCATCCTGCACCCTGCCCTGGCTGGGCAGCGCCTTCACTTCAGCACCCGGGGTGATCGCCCCACTTGCTCCCCCCCCCCCACTTCTTATGGCACTGGTAGCTTAAATAGTGATGACAGAATAACCCACAGAAGAGGAGATCGGTTTTCCTCCCTTAAGAGCACCCTCCCAAGGGTGTGATCAGCCTAGGGAAAATAATATTTGAACAGAGAACGCTTGACTGCTCCTTGCTCTGCCCTGCCTAATGATAAATTGTACTGTAAAGAAAAACAGTCTTGGGCTTAAAAACAATAGAGACAACAGCAGATGATGGTTGTACATAGAGGGCATCTATACATGTGATGGAGATCTGCTCTGACACGTACTAATTAGACTCTGCTGCGAGTCTGCTGGAGCACGCTCATCAGCAGCCCGCCGCATCATGTGTATTCAGCGTCCCCATGTTCCAAAATGACAGCGGGGCTGCTTTGACTAAATCTTGTCAAACGAGCTGTAGTTAAAGCGCCCCCACTGCCATTCTGAAGCGCGGGACACAATGCATGTGTTGCTGCGGGTACTTTAATTAGAGCACTCTAATTAAAGTGCTCCCCCCATACATGCACACACACCACGGAGCACGTGCCTGGATGCCCACAGGGTTCTCTTTAGAAACTTTGCACAGTCTTGATGAGGATGGTAACAACGCTCCTGTCCTAACTGGATTAGAGTCACAGCCGCCACTGCCAGCTTGAATGGAAGGGGATGCAGGGGCAGAGATTAGGCACCAGGAGCTGTAGACACCCTGTTCTATTGAAGTGGTAACGGTTTCCTTAATGAGTGTCATTCTGTGGTTTCTTTTGATAGCATCAGTATTTGCGTGGGCTTGTCGGTGACTAAAATTGTTCTGCCCTCGTTAATGTGAGGATGTCTTATGTAAAGGGTAGGTTTCAAGCCAGTTTGTCGGTGTTTTTGTTCTTTTTGAATTGCACCAGAGAACGCAGTTAAGCAGGGATCACGACTATCGTGTATATTATGAGTCATCTCTACCTGGTACAAATTCTGAAGACCAGACTCCCCAAAGAAGGAGTTAAATAGCTTGTTTCAACACTTGAGAAACTGCACTGATTTAGTTAAGCAGCTGCAGCTTCCTGATAATTTGATATAGGCCCTCATTGCATTAAAGGAAAAGACCCAGCTGCATCTCGGCAGCTCTCTTATAGGAGACTTGCAGTCTGGAACGCCTTCCCTCGTGCCTGGGGTTCAGGTTGCCTGAATGTTATCGTCATCGGCATAAGACAATTCCAACTGCCTGCCTCTAAATACAGCCTATGGAGGATGATTGTTATTTTCCAAGTTTCTATATATTTAGTTTACCACTGGAGCTTGTCCTGGCAAATGGCATATTTGAACCATTGAAAACATCAAAGGAGGTGTTTTGCTGCCTGGGTTCATCTTTCATTTAAGGCAGATTTATTAAAAGGCCAAAACAGAATAACACTGCAAAAGGATTAGCTGCAGTTTCATGATTTTTGAGCAAACAGACTAACACAACTTATTTATATGAGCATTTTTCAAGCAAGTCCATTCAGTGAGCCTTGAAACCAGGCCCAGAACAGGGTTGGTTTTTTTTCCCCCTTCGTTTTTGTTTGGTTGTTGCTATTGTCCTTTTTTTAGAAATCAGAAACAATGCTACAAGCTTTAACTTCAAAGCTGAAGCCAGCTTAGTCTTTATTGGTTGCTAAGTTCCAAAATATATTCGCCAAGCATCTTCACTAATAACTGCCAACTGTTTTGTTTCTCTGGGTGTTTGTCTTTCCCCACAATTGATGCATTTAGGTTTGGTTTTGGCTTTGCTTTATTCTTTACAAATTCTGAGAAGTTGATTAAAAGTACAGTCTCCGCTTTTATATTTTGCTACTACTCAGCAGGAAATATGGAACTCTGAGTGCCATTTTTATGAGTTCCCCATCATATTTGCTCCAATTACAAGCAAAAAAAAAAGCATCTTTTTTGTCACAAACTCCCCTGGGTTCAGAAAGTCAAATGTAGTCTTTATTTTCCAAGTAAAATAAAAGATTCTGAGTGCCAAATGATGCCCTCAGTGACATCTGAGCAAACCCTCTGTAAGCTAGGAGGCTTGGGCAGACCTAATTTGAGAGGAATGAGATTACAACAAGGTATTACTGAGGGCCAAGTTGACCTGCTGCATTTTATTACTGGTGATGAAGTGTGAAAAGAGAAAAACCTTCAAATCTCATGCTAGCTTGGCAGGTGTGGCAGAGATATAACTCCGTTTAAAAACTGACAAAGAGTGACATGGGATCAGGACATTTCAAGCAATGTAAACCTATCTGCTGGTACAGCTTCCAGGGTTAGAGTCATAAATTTGAATGCCTTCTCGTACCGCAAGGGAGCCCTACGTGTCTTCTGACTTGTAGATCAACCTTTTCTTGTAGGTCACTGACTGACTTGTTTGCTTTGCTTATTGAGGAAAGGGTTGGACACGGCAATGAAGATGCATAAATGTTGGGTGACGGTCTGGCTGCCCACAGGACTGCCCTTCACAGGAAGTGGAAAATTAACTGAACTTTTCTGTGCAGCTATGAGTATATCCTGACTGCATATATTTTTAACACCACAATCTGGACCTTCTCCCATCAGCTTGTTCATGGTTATGGCACAAATTACCTGACTGAAAAGGTGGGAGTCTTTGTACTTACAACAGCAAATGGGTCTAATCCTTGGGTTTCTTCCCCCACAAAATAGTCTCGACTAATTTTTGTGCCAGTGTCACTGATGAAAATATTAAATAAAGCACAAGGCTGATTCTTGAGGACGTCCACACGCAACCTCCATCCTGGGCAGTATTCCCCTGCTGTCAACCCGGTTGTCATTTCCCTTTTGCCAGTTCTTTACTCACTGTACAGTTCTAGTATTCATGCTTTCTTCCACTTAGTAAATAATTTCTTTTGTGGCACCTCATTAAATGCTTTATTGAAGTCCAGGTAGATTATAGCTATCACATTTTTCCTGCCTAAAAATTCAGTGAGCAGAGAAAGATATGAGCTTAGTCCTGTACAGTCTATCGTTGGTAAACTCATATTGCTCACTTTTGTCCCACTGTCCACTAACTTCCATCTTTTAGAGCGGTGGTTTTCAGTGTGTGGTCTGCAGACCACTGGAGGTTCACAGACTATGTCTAAGAGATCCATGAAAGATGACTAGGATCAATGAAAAGTATGTGAACACCCACACTTACAATCCAAAGGGGCCCACACCTCCATTTGGAATTTCCAAAGGGGTCCACAAATGAAACAAGGTTGAAAACCACTGTTCTAGATTATTCTTTTGTTCAAAATTCATTTCCACATCTGGAATACTATTGCATGTAGATTCTTTTCACTTTATCCTTCTTTTCTTAAATATATGCACTATGTTTGCTGTTCTCTAGGCATAGGATACTACCCCTGATTTGACAGATTCATTACAAGTCCTTGCAGTTTCATCTACCACTTCTTTCAAAATCCAGAGGTGGTGGTTATCTAGTCCCCGTGGCTTGAGTACATTTCTGTTTTCACCTTGGATGTGATCATTTCCATGTCGATACCCTCCATTATGCTTTTGTTGCTGTATTCAATATCCTTGTCTTTATTGAAAACTGAGGCTATTCATCTAGGTTTGGGGCCTTACGTAGGCCATCTTTAATCTCAACCCCATTCTCACTGCACAGCAGCCTTACTTTTTTCCTCTTCTCCTTTTATTTGTATGGCTAAAGCACCTTTTACTATTTATTGTAAGGCTCATTGCAAGGATAACTCAACTTGACTTTTAGCAATTTTCACTTGATCCCTATGCTTCTGACCTCCAAGGCAGCTTCCTTCACTGACCAATTTACTGATTCCATGCTTGATACACTTTCTGATGACTACTGATCCCCACTTCTGAAGTTGTTAGATAGGTGCAGTGCGCGATTCCTTACAAGTTTTTTCCTTTTGCTTTGGTTGCAGACAGTCTTTGCATCTTTAATTGAAAGAAAATGCAAGCCTTCTCCAATGCTAGAGTCCCTGTGCTCTCCAGTCCAGTTGATTGCATTCATTGGTTCCTTTAATTTTTCAAAGTCTGGCCTTTGGAAAAAGCAGACCTTAGACATAGACCTGTTTTTCTTTATCCTTCCGTTTAATTTAAAGTGAATCCATTTGTGGTCACTACGGCTCTTCCGCCAGGTTCTCAATGCCTACCAACAGTAATCCTAAAATCCTAAAACTCCTTTTTGTTTGATTCATTAGTATTTGCAAGGTAAATGAGGCTGGCACTCCAAGGTAACTGTCTTTGTGTACCTTCCTGCCCCAGGGCAAATGCCAGCTCCCCTTCAGTGGAACAAGGGCAAGCAATGGTCAGCTTACAGCTGACATGCTGTAAGCCCCCACCCTTGTTTACATCACAACAACTTATTTTTGTGCCCAGAATCAGTGCTCCATCTACCATTGACTTGTGACATCCCCCAGCACCCCAGGTGTGCAGGATGTGCACCCTCAGTGTTTATCAGACAAGTATACTGTGCACATGAAAGCAACTCCAAATCCATCCCAGCAATGTACAAGTATCCAGACCTGTGAAACTTCTCCAGGTCTCTTTAGAAGCAATATTCCTAACTGAAGAATCCTTCAGGGATTACACAGGTCTCCTGAGCTACTATGGGGAGGGGAGATTTGTATGTGAAGTACTGTAGGTACTCACATGCCATGGTGATGGGTCTGATAAAATCCTGAAGAGGTACCGGCTAGGGCTGTGCATAGCTTCAGTAGCTGATTCAATTCGGAGGATATTCAGCCCGATTTGGGGTGAACCTCCAAATCCAAATCAAATCGGGAGACCAGTTAAAAGCTCTGAATCAATTTGGAAAAGCTTTGGAAAAGATTCAGCCGCTTTGTAGATTCAGCCATAGACAGCCACCTGACAGACGCCTCCAGCTGGTAAGTCTGTTGGGGTTGGGTGAGGGGGGAGGGAAGATTTGGAGCTGGAGCTGGGGCTGGGGCTGGGACAAGCCACCCAGCTGGGGAAGGAGGGGCTTATTACTTGGGGAGGGGGAGGGGTGCTGCAGGATGCGGGCGCAGCAGCACTGGGAGCAGGGTCTCTGCCCTGCTGGGCCACACTTTACCCTGTCATGGGGCAGCTACCAAGTGGGGAGGCGATCTCTGCTGCCCGCCACTGCCCTGTGCTGTGTGGGGGGGCTCTGCCATGAGTGCCCAGAGTTCCCGATCACTGCTGCTGCAGCCGGTGAGTGTGGGGCTTTTTTTTTTTTAAAGTGCAGGGACTAGGCTGGGGCCAGGCAGGGGATGGGGCCGGGCAGAGCAGCCATGGATGTTTCTCCCGCAGCTCCCCCTACCCAGGGAGAAGCAGGTACAGCTGGAGGAGCCACGGGAGAACCTGCCTCTCCCCAGCTGATCCAAATCAGTGAATCTCTCTGAATCAGCACCAAATCTCCCAAAGCTGATTCAGCCGAACCAATTCGGGACAGTGATCCGAATCTCTGAATCAAATCACTGTCCTCCGAATCGGCCGAATCCGAACCGAATACTTCCCTATTTGCACAGGCCTAGTACCAGTATGCCCTTCCAATAACAGATCATTAGATGCAAGTTTGCCAGTACCTATGTAATGAGCAGAGACTGTGCAAGCAGAGATTTCATGCTAGATCAATACAAATCCTTCTCAGGTATGTATAACTCCTTGTTACTTGGAACTGATGGGGTGGAAGCTGAAGGTCATGCTATGCCTTCCCTATGTCATAGGGCGCAGTTGTTTCGCTGATGGCTGGAGCTTTGGAATGTGTGCCCAGCCACAGATCGTTACTCCTTGATTATCTTCACATTATCCGATGCCTTGTCTCCATGAGAGAAATTAGATTGCCTTTAGTCATTTGAAACATGTAAAAATGACAAATCGTTGTTCTCATTTTGATTGATAAGTGGCACTCACATGGGAATGTATCTCAATTACATGGCAGTGGCTATCAGGCAGCATCAATTGTTTTCTACTCCAGCATGTTGCTGTGATTTTCCTTTTATTAATGCTAAGACAGTGTTACTTTAGACAGGAATTGTAAGCAGCCTGCTTCAACTTTGAATAACACGATTAGCTGGGAACTGTCAGCTCCTAATTATGAATAGTTAAAAATAGAGAGAGGTTTGATAGGAGCAAAAGCAATTGAAAGAAAATATTTAAAGGAAGGAAACTAAGTGCAATAGTGAGGTGAGTTAAAGTAATTTCTCTTTTGGGAGAGTGGAAGTTAAATGTATTAATAGGTGAGAACTCACATATGCAGCTTGCTGAAGGGGTTATTATGTGGATCCCGCAGAAAGAAATCTGTTAGACATTTGCAACCAGGAAGCGTTAATCTTTCAGGTTCATTGTGCATGTAAGAAGCATTATGCAATTGGGAGAACAGGATAAGTTTGTTTTAAAATATCTCTGCTGATGGAATATTTCTTGAAAGCATTACCAAGCAGAGTAGTACATACTATAAATGAAAACAATAGGACTACTCATGGTAGCAATAACTGTATTTGCCATTTAGGTGTACCATTCTAGACCTGTCAGGACTCCTATTCATTTCGAGGGGGGCAGAACTTAACCGGAAGGATGTATCTTCACCAGGAAGAATGTGTATTCTGACCTGGTCACTGTGAAGACAAGGCTTACATGTTGTCAAGAACAGATCCTCCCATTGTTAATAAAACACTTGGTCTATCTACCATGTATCAGGCTGCAGTGCTGTGACTTAAAGCACTGGTCTGTTTTGGGAGTAGTGCACGAGTGTGTATTTTCACACTTCATTCATAAGGCTTACAGTGGGCTCTGGGGGCACACCCAGATGAGCACTCCTGTGTTTCCCCAGGGACAAATAGGAGCAGCACAATATGTGCCACTGCTACTCGTCCCCAGGGAACATGCTTGCACACGTGCTCTGGCATGCAGCAAGCTGCCCCAGGTGGGGTTGGGTAGGGTAGGCTGGGGCCAGCACATGGACTGGCCACAGCAGCCTTACCTAGGCTCTTGGGGGCCTCCGGGAGCAGGAAGCCTGACCGGCAACCGGTCAGGCTCCAGTTTCGGGTGGCGCATGCTGCTGCCACGTGCACTGCCCTGCTTTTTTCTAGTACGGGGTTTTTGGTACCAGGATCTCCCAGTGTCAGTCATCGTCCCCCACCATGCTGCAAATTAGCAGCATAGGGAATGCCTACATGTGCTGTGTGTGGTGCCACAGATGGGTCAACAGCACCACGTACCACATGTGCACGCCCATCTAGAAGTGCCCTGGGTCTTCTAATCTCCTTTAGACTGATGCATCCTGGCTGTTCCTTTACATGGACTGTCTTCAGACTGATACAATTAACTCCATGTTTTAACACTCCTCTTTCACATTGAGTGACCTGATGTCTGGCTGTTTCTCAGGGCAATTTATTTTGTATTAAATCAGAATTTTTTACTTGGATGATCTGTCCAGAGGAGCCAAAATGAGCTGATTTTGCTCTGTTCAGCTGAGCAGTTTTCCAGTAGTACATGATTATCTCCTTGGTTTCCAGCGCTGCCACTGGAACATTGAAACAGTTCAAGATGACTGCCAGCGGTAGCTTTACTGCTTCTTCAAAAATTACTCCACTTGGGAAATTCAGCCTTCTTAAGTCTACAGTTTCTTCTCCTTCACTTATTTCTTACCAGCAGGATAGCATTTAACTATAAACCTATTGCTTTATGTCAATCCACTTACCAGCTTGTAAGATAAATACACAGTCCTTCTGCGGGAAATATATGGAAACAGACCTGACATATGGAAACAGATCTGCCTTTGCCTCTTACCATATGCGTGCGCCACAGCTGAAGGTGTGATTGCTGCTGGGTAAGAATATCAGTGAAGATACAGCAGTCGGGACTTCAGCACCTGCCAGCAACCCAAAGCTCTGGCAGACACGTACAGCCTGCACTGACATCCCCTCTGCCCTGGATTCACTGCTACTGGTAACTGAACTACCTGGGAGTCATTATACTCAGCTGCATAAATTATGTGTTCAGGCTGTTTTAATAAGGGCCTCTTAGAAACCTGGTATCTCTGTAGGTTATGAATCCCCAGTCTGTTGCGGAAATATGCAGCAAGAGGGACTTTTTGGAATGGGTGTTTGTTGACTTGGCACATAATAATGGTCCTCCCTGTCAATCTATACGCAGCCCCTAAAACAAACAGGATTCCTGACCCAGCTAGCTGTAACATCTCCTTCAAAACCACAAATAAGACGCATTTCAAAAATGGCTAAATACATATTTACCCAATAGATTGCATGTGGTAATTAGGGGGCTATTCTACCATTGATACACATGTTTAACTTTTATTAATATTAATGGGGCCTGTGTACGCTGATTAGGAGAACGGAGCTCTTAATCGGTGACCTGATTGTGACAAATCCTTTATATGATCATTTTGGCAGGGTAAATTATCGTGTGTGTCTGGGGCAGCCATCTTTATACAAAAAAGAAATGGCTTTTTGACCAACCTCCCTGTTCCTTTTTCTATTGCATTAACACCCTAGACTCCCAGGGTGCTGAGTGAAATACAAATGCAAGAGAAAAAGGTAGACTTTGCTCCAAAGCTCCTGCTATTTAAGTATGAGAAAAGAGATGGTAAGTGGAGACAGACAGGCAGATGAGGAGGACAGTGCTACATCAGCGGTCAGCAGAAGGCATCTGGGCCACATCATGCTCTTTCTTGAACTGATGTACAGAAATCAGCTTTAACTCCACTGAAGTCTGCAAACACTTATTATGCGTGTGCAGTCAGTTGTTTTTTTGCAGAACCAGGGCATGAATCCTAAAAGCTTGCAGACTCTCCGCTAAAGCATATTGTTCCTATATCTGTGTCAGATGGAGATAGAAGAGGGGACCTCATCTCAACCAATAATATTTTTCTCTCAAATTAAAAAAAAAACAAACCATTTTCTACCGTGCCAGTTTAAGAAAAAAAGAAAGTACGTGGCCTTTGGGCCGAGTCACTGTATTCTCAACATAACATATAATGACTCTTTTTTTTTTCTTCAGTAAGAGAGACATTAGGAGATAGGGGTTTCTAATGGAAATAGCTATAGCAGCAACAGTAGACATTGCTTAAATGCATGGAAACAAACAGCCCTTTCTTGAAGGGGTGTCTGAATTCCAGCGGATTGTAATTATCTGCTCAGACAGATACAGAAGGAAAAAAAAATACTGATATAAAGAAACCTTGGATTAAAATATATATGCATGCTGTAATTTTCAAAAGTTTTAGTTTCTGCCTGTGGCAGGTAGTAAGCAAAAGATAAGGCACAAAATAATGAGCTTTTGTTATTTATATCTGGAGTTTAGAAGAGACACATTGGGAGTGAACAAAAGATTTTTCCGTAAACAAAGGCAACGTTGAAATAATTCTCTGCGGGAAAGAAAGAAGGTGAAGGGTGTTACACGAACGCTCGGTGTGGGCTTAGCTTGAACTCTGCCAAACTGCAAAGTTTTAAAACATCTCGTCTAGCAGGATTCAGCACTCAGCTTTTTATAATGACATGTAAATAGGCACCTATAAAATGTAACATCATATTCAAAGTCAGCACCAGTATTTTAAAGGAGTGACTTCATGGTCGTTTGCTCTGTTTACTGCATTCGCTCTGTCTGCTTTCACCCAAAGCATCTTGGTATTCATCTCCTCTCATTCAGAGCCCGCATTTCAACTCACAAGGCAAATAACATAAAGTTTCAAAGGGATCAGCAAGGTGGCAATATACCCATACCCTTTCTGACTTCAGGAGTCTGGTTCAGATCCCCTTTACTTCAAATAAATCAAGATTAATGCCAGCAGTCAAATGAGCTAATGAGAGATACAACAGTGTAAAAAGAGATCAGAGTACCTCTACAGTGATGTTACAAGGGTGTTGGAGAGATCAGAATCCGGCCTTCAAGAGCCCAAAGCTGAGAAACAGGGACACTTTGTTTGCTTGAAAGAAAATATCAGATGGTTTCTTCTGGTAGGAGGCAGGAGAAAGAGGCCTAGAAGCAAGAAGTTAGTCTAATGTAGCGAAGTATATAATAGCTAAGAATAAATTGTATGCAGCCATTTGATTGTTTTCCCCCTCAAAATATGAGTGCTTATGCAAAACACATGGCTTTAAGTTTGCTGACAATAAAAATGGAATCATCACACAATTCGGGTAGTGGATTCTCACAGGAACACTTGAGCCAAAATTCTCTCTGTAATAATTTCCCACTTCTGAGTTGAATAAATTAATTGATGAACTTCCCTTGAATAAGTTTTACCATTTTCCCCCTTGTGTGCTTTGTTGATATCTATACACATTTAGCAAGAAATAACAGAGCCAATCCCATCTGCAGTAAAAGAACAGTTCTCCGGGCCTTGGGGATCATTCTAGACGACTGTAGCTTCATACACAAAGTTAAAAGGAAACGCAGTGTATCGTGTACAACCAGTATGTGGTACCAAAGGAGAATCGCAACAGCGAGCAGTAAAATAATGATGCAGGCTCTCAAGTTTGGGGAAGTTTGATATATCTCCATGAGGTACTCCTGGATTTGATTTCATGGATTTCGTAGACACTAGGGCTGGAAGGGACCTTGCGAGACCATCGGGTCCAGCCCCCTGCCTCAGGGGCAGGAAGTCAGCTAGGGTCCAATGACCCCAGCGGGATGATCATCCAAACGCTTCTTGAACATGTCCAGAGTAGGTGCTTGAGACACGGTAGAAGGGCAATTGTAGACTGTATTTTTCCTCCATCTGGGGTTCTGTCTAACCAGTTTATCTGTGCACTGCACCCATTTTGATATAGGTAGCACCATTAAAAGGTAGCTGCTTCTAGATAAAGAATAAGGTGGTGATCTGAGTAAGACAAAAGGCAAACTCAAGGAAAATAAAATGTTTCCATGTTTTTCCTGAGAAAGATGAAAATGTGTAAAAGGACTGGCAGAGCTCTGTATTGCAAAGCCCTGTGCTGTAACTGGTACCATTCTAGCTTAATGCAGAAAAGAGTCAGTGATCCAGACGTCATTACCCAAATGCAGGACATGTCGCCAGCCTGTGTGATATGTGGTAGTAGCTTGGTGACTAGAAGGACACAAACTGTTTGTGCTTGTGTACATTATGCATCTAAATTAATTATATTATATTATATTATATTATATTATATTATATTATATTAACTGAACGCTGGATTTACGATCTTGTTCTGGTCCCGGTTAGTTCAGCTACTTGACTCTCTTCTGTATTCAGAATGTAGCAATTCCTACATTTCCCCTCTTCCCTCCACCTACCCCATCATGCAGGTAGGTAACTTTGTACAAGAATAGCTAATCATGCGAGGAAGTTACTCACATGTTTAAGTGTTTTCAAGATTTGGGACTTTACCCGCAGCTGCCTTATTCTTACTGTGCACGTTTCTATTATAGACCTTCCCTATTTTAATCCACCTCCGGTTTGCTCATTAAGATGCTGGGTTGCCATTTCTGCCGGTGAATAAGACAACCCCACAAAAGTTTCCCTGTTTCCCTAAATGAAGCTATCTTTCTTTCTTTAACTAAGTGAGATAATGGGTTTGAAATGGGTCTCAGCATCTTAAGGATAAATAAGTACTTGAATTATAATTGCTAATGCTAAGACACATCATTTACATTTATTATACATAATAAAATATGTAATTAATAGATGTTTTGTAATGGATTAAATCATCAAGCCCAGCTGCAGAGGAAAGATTTATTACTGTATTCTCAGTAGCATCTTGAAGATGGGAGACAAGGAAATTGAATCAAGGTCTCTCCCTTTTCCCGCTAAGCTGCTAGCGTTGCTGTTGTGCGTTCTGGGGAAACGTCTGAGATAAAGCAATTGTGTTTGCGTCTTTTTCGTAAAGATGAAAAATAGGCACATCCAGTTCCCACAGTCATTCGCAAACCCAGCAGAGGAAACCGCAAGCTGAGCTAAGCCGCCTGCCTGTGTGTCCGTGCATTTTCTAAATCAGAAGGGTAGAACATCACACAGGGCGCACAACCACCAGGGCGCATTGACGTTCAAAATGGGCCGGGGAGATAATGTCAACAGAATAGGATGCAGTTGCAGGATAATGGTCTCCTGCTGCTAGATTAAAGCCTGGGCAAAGCTGAGCTCTTTTAACCAAAATAAACAGAAGCAAAGCCAAGACATTACAGTACTTTCAAAGGAGGAGGCATTTATCTTGCAATAACATCCTGTTCCATTCTCTCTGCTTTCATTGTACCAAAATATTAGAGGAATATGCTGTCATTTTGTTCAACGGATGTAGCTCCAGGAGCTACAGTGGGCCACTGCATTCTGACTGGTTAGTGTTACTGCTTTATAATGTCACATCCTTAAGCCTTGTGATATGCCTACACATTTCAAAGCATAGCATGTCCCCGCAGATAGGTCTTCTTTTAAAAGGAGACGAGTTCTGAAATAAAATCCCAATGTACGGGAGAGGTTTTGCCTCTGTGACACTGTTTACAGCCTGCACAGCTTGGAAGATGGAGAGGCAGACACTGGTGACCCAAAGGCAAAACCTCCCCCTGCGTGAAATCTTACAGCCCCTATTCCGGGAAAATTGCTTGAGAAAAGAGGCTGAGTTTAGCATATCGGTTTCTGAATGAAACAATGCTCCAAGCTGGTTAACTTCTGCTTTCCAAAGTTGCTTGTTTGTAACCATGATAATAAAGCAGTCAACCCCACCCACCCCCCAGCAGTAGTGCTGTCTGATAAATTTGAGGCCTCATACCTCCTCCCAGTGAGGTCTACTGTGTGTGTACTTCTTCCTGATGTCATGCCCAACATAGCCTCAAAAAAAAAAAAAACTAGAGAGGGAGGACAATTGTAAAGACACTCTCTTAGAACAAAATCACTCATAAAATATAATTCATGTTCATGGAGTAAAATACAATACAACCCCTGCCCTATTATTCTTTTAAGGGTCCCAAAAGCAAGAATTTGACTTTTTTCATTATTATGATAGAGCAAGGGTGCGTCTATTGTTTGGAACAATAATTTCTCCATCTTCCCCCACTTAATGCCAAATCTTGTACAAGTCTCCTTGCCCTAAAGAAGTTGAATTTTGACCTTGAAGGTTAAACTCAGATAGTCAAAAAGCCTGAGGCTGAATCGGTTCTGTCTTTCCAGGTTCATCTAAGCTGCATAGATTGAACCACTAAGCAAATGAACAGACATTCACTTTTGATTCCAGAAATGCAGTCACCTGCCTGCAGTAGCCCAGGCCAGAAGTGTGGGGGCCGGGGTGCAGGGAGCACGACCCAGCATTCCCTTTAAGCTGCCCAGCCGTGCAGGTGCACTCATGCCATGCTGCCAGGTACGCCTGCATGGCTGCGCACGACACACAGCTTAGAGGGAACACGGGCACTAGCCCGCCTACCCGCAAAGGGGTGCTTGCAGGGGAGGTGCAAAGCATCCTGGGATGCTGGCAGACTGTGAGTTAACTTGAATCTGGAGGGGATCTGGGACAGAAGTTAAATGAATCAATTGAACCTAAATCAGGTAAGTCTGATTCTGTATCATCCAGGTTTATCTTAAACCAGTTGTGGCCATTTTGAAAGTGGTTTATGTGCACTGAACTTCTGTTGTGTTACAGAACTGAACTGGTTTCTGATCACTTATGCCAGTTTATGTGTAATTTCTATCCCTAGCCAAAGACATCCTATAATCCCATCAGTGCAAGTTTCCAGGGAAGATCTAAGGGGAATAGAGAAAAGTACTTTGTGATAATTAAGACTTGCTTGTCTAATAAAGTAATTCCATTTCTGGGTTGGGTTACAGGCTGGATGGTTACTCAGTGTTTGTGGATAGTGATTTTAAACAACAAGTAAGGGACTCTGCAGTAATTTTCATGAAATGTAAAATGAATTACCAAAACTCCCTCATACGAGCAATGAAGTCTCCACACTGCAGGACTTTATCTATTGGCTTCAGAGGCTAAATGCTTCCTTGGAAGTGCTGAATGCCCGTTCTTTCTTTCTTGCAATTACAGTGCAAGTTGGAGTTCCATGCATGTACTTCTGGCAAAACTATCTCAGCACGATGTGAGGGGCCCTGCCCGTGCCTTCCAGGACAGGACCGTCCAAAGCACAAGGCTGAGAAGGCAGGTGAGTTCAGCCATTGCATGTAACATTATCTGATTTTCTGTTTATTTCTTTGCTCTCTAGAAAGCTCAGGAAAGAAGTTTGCTTATTTGAAGCATTTTGGACAAAGTTCTTGTTTGAGGAAATGTTAAGGAAGTTAGTTTACTAGTGCTTGAATAATCGCTTCAAAATCTAACTTGCTTTCTAAGTGAACCTTCAATAATCTTAGCTGCAATAAAACTAACACCCACAGTGTGGCTACCGTTGGGGAATTGTGCTGTAGCCGATCTTATTGTTGAGTGAAAATACTAAAAATATTAAGTTAAAACATTGATCAATCATATTTGAAGATATAAAAATGATAAAATATGTGAGACTATAGCTTTCTAAAGACAATCTCCCTTCCTAGCAGTACTGGTTGCTGAGTGAGTTATATTGATATATTCAGAAAAGAGGTATGAAGTATTGAATGTGGAAGCAAGCTTTTGAAGTTTGGCAGATGATGTTCCAGTAGAATAAAAGACTGATACTGAATGCCCATAGATAAAAAACCAGGAAGAATCTCCTCTCCTCTGACTGCTTATGTGAGATCTGTATGTAGGTTTGAAGGGATCCGCATGGGCTAATTAAGCCCTCCATTTACCCATGGTAACAATCCTGAGCCACCTAGAAACAACCTAGTATGAAGGAAAGCTGCATTTGCAAAAAGAATTTGAAACCATCTTTGTAACTGTGGAAGAGGGAGGGCCCAATGCATAGTCTAGATAAGGTCTCTCTAACCCATGGTGCCTTTGCTGTGATCGCGAACAAGGAACCCAGACGTGGCTCATGCACCTGTATGGTAGATACTAGATTTTGCACTCTTGATGCTCTATTCATGCTACGTCTCTGAAAAACCAGTGAGAAGTGACCACAGAAGGACCAGCATTAGAGCTCCATACTTCTCACAACAAGAGCTCGTGTGATATAGAGCAGCTTGGCTTTGGTGGATTTATATGCATGAGACCTGGTAGTATTAGATCTCAGTGGACATGTCTACACATTCATTAATGCACCATAGTTAGTGTGCATTAAGTTCAAGTACCAAATTACTGCACACTACTGCACAGTAGCCTAATAATACTGCGCAGTAGCGTATTAGCACTGTTTATGGTGTGACATGCAGTATTATTATGCTTCTGTGCAGTTAGCCTCTCATGTAGACATGCCCACTGTATATCCTCACTATATCCATTCCACCCAAACATTTCTTCAACAAAAATGCGAGACAACCAGATCCTAAAGTACTTTCCCTTAGCCAGGCTGACTCTGTTTGAAATCAGTGAAAGTTGTGTTTCCAGAGACTATAGAAATTGTCACATAAAGCTAGTGTCACTTCACCGGAATTGCACTCCTTAATGAAATTCTTATTTGTGAAGGGTTTTTTTAATTAACATTCTTCCAATATTGTAAAATAAAAATGAAATGATCTAGAAAGATTCATTTTCCATCTAGAACAAAGAAGCAACATTCTCTAGCTAGGATTTTGACAGTCTAGCGTTGTTCCCTCTTTTGGAAGTCATCAATATGACTTAGATGATCCAACTTAGATGAAGAATTTTCGATAGCAAGGTTCTGTAATATTGCATATAGCTTTAATATTCCTTTACAAGGTGGTTGGTATCTTTTCATGATAAATTGAGTATTCACAATTTCACTCTCACTCAGACACACCCACCCACATACTTTTCTTCTCATAATCTGCTCCCTATATGACCTCTTTGTTGCCCTTATCAAATGTAATATCAAATTAATAAATCGTCAGTGCCATTTTAGGCTTTCAATTTCTTTCAAACAACCAAAAAAATTCTAATAACCCTTATCTTGATCAATCCAAGTTGGCAGGATGGACATATTCTGAAGCCCAGGCTCTTGTTTTGATTCCATTTTTTTTTAACTTCACCATGCAAAGCATTATCTTTTGGGATTGGATGACCCAATGCAGCTGCTTTCCTGGATGCTGCTTCCTGATGTCAAATTTGAGCTTCATAGTACTCCTGCGTTTGAACTGGTGAATTGGAGATAAGTGGTAAGAGCAAAGGGCATCTTCTGGCTCTCTGGTTAAGCCTGGTTCAGGCAAGTATTTGTGTGTAAGCGCTACTTTTGCTGTGTCGACACCCATTGGTTTGTGGGTATAAGTGCTGAAGTCATGTTTTCTGCGTAGGCCAGATTTTGACCCTGCACAGTCTTATACAATTTGCTGAGCAGTTGTTTAGTATTGTAAGCATGCCCTTTGTACATTCGCAAAAAAACAGGTCCTGAAGGGACATGAAAAATTTGCTCCAGCTAAAGACACAGACAGAATTCACCATGAGAGTCACCACTGGCATCATAATTTGAATTAAAGATTATGCAGTACTCTGTGACAGCTGCTACTAGATCACGATATCTTTAGGTGACAGGTTAAACAGATGCTTTCCTCTTAAGCTGACACGAGCTCTGAAAATTAGCTAGTAGAGACGACACTCTAGGTGGTGCCTTGTCAGTCATAGCTGCCTACATTGTTGGTCTTTACTGTCCGAGGTTCCTGATTGTGCAGCCAATCAATACACAGACCTTCGTTGTGCATTCGATAAGCAAAATGGGGGCAGAATCTGGCCATGTGTTTATAAACTCCTGGGCGCCTCTACACGTGCAAAGAGGCTGCTCCGGCGCACTGTTACAGATTAACCAAGTCTGCTGGAATGTGATCATTACCGCACTCCAGCATCACGTGTGTCAGCGTCCCCGCTCTGAAAAATGGTGGCATCAGCGCTTTAACTAAATTTCATTGAATGCGCGGGGATGCCCATTTTTCAGCGCGGGGATGCTGATACACGTGATACTCCAGGCGCTTTAATTAGAGCAGTTCCTCTCCCCTTCCCCCCACCCAGAGCATGTATATAAAGGGTTAGGAGGCTAAGCTGCATGGACTGTATTAGATATATACCCCCAAAAGAATTCGGCCCCAAAGCTCAAATGATCAAATGTCAAAGGGTACGGTCTAAGTTTGTGTCTCTCATATGATCTTCTGACCCCTTCAACATGCCTGTTATAGACCAATTAAGTCTTCCCTGGACTGACTGACCCTGACTTATACTCAGGCTCTTGACATGACCTTTGCACTTGGCCTCTTGCATGTACAAGAGTCTTAGACCAAACACTGAGGTGCTCTCAATCTTTAAGCAAAGAGCTCCCACAGATTTTCCCTAGGAATGTTACTAAAACCCATATATCAGTATGTGTCTGCAAGTTCAGTAGAATTAATTTTTTTTTTAAAGTTTGCATTGTCCCCCTACCCAAACCCCTGGCTGGAGGTTAGTAAGACCCACCCAAGTTCATGTGATTATATCAGATTTACTTTTTCCGTGATCAGTAGTTAAAAAGTGAGTACTGTTACATCTCCTGAAGGTTATCTTTTACCTCAACAGACAGTTATGTGTTTTTGAAGGACTATTCCCTGAGTTGTATTCAAGCAGACAGCTGAGAGAGCTACATGGCCATGACACACAGTCTGTCTGGTCACAAAATCAGCAGAGTGCAAAAAAATTGAACTTTTGTTTTCTCTAGATGAATGCATGTTTTCAAACCTCCAAAAGGCCTCAGTCTGAGTTATCAGTTAAGGTTCTGGTTGGTTGTTATCGTTTTATTCCCCCATCCCTAGTCATATCAAGAAGTCATCTTTGCTTTTTCCAAGATATTATCTTTTTTTGATACGAAAGAAGAGGTGTAGAAACTCATGTATAAAAGGCCCCCGTTTTCATTTCCCTTATATAGTATAAGTGTGTAATTAGCATTATCCTGCTGAATTGATATACACGGTAGAAAAATTCTCAGATCAGCAGGTTTTTTTCAACCTGAAAGATCATACCCTATTTCCATCCCTTATTAGACACTGGTTTTGTGAAATCCATTCAGACATGAGCGTAATGTTAAGGAGAAAAAGATGGAGAGCTGATACCTTACCAGGAATATCAGTGGAAAAATACTAGAGACTCTCAGTGCAAGGGCTTCCAGCAAAATGGAAAGTCAGTTCCTTGAGCTCCTGCATTAACTTTTTTATGCCTATTATACAACAAGGTTAAATATATGTGCTTGTGAACTTCCAATTTAAACACAGTTTGCATTAATCTTTACACATCCATTCAATCATATTAAAATATTATTCCATAATAAATTACTTTCAGAAATTAAAAATGTAAAGGAACATTTAATTTCCAGACTACTGTTATTCTAAATGTCATGACCTTTTTTTTATATGCTTGTGAATGAATTTGGCAGCAGCATCAAAGGAAAGCAATCTAAGTGCATGTGCTCGGAGGTAACAATTGACTGCAGTGTCTGAGTCATTTTTTCCCTATCCTTCCACCATGCTCCTTCTAAAACAACTCCACTTAGAAAATGAAATTCAGGGCTAATAATTAATAGTGCACCTTGTTTTACAGTAGTAACTGTTATTACAGAGGAGTTAATAAAATAACACAAGATGGAAGAAAAACTGTACCAGGCTGATTATCTTTAATGACAAATACCCAGGATATTGCTCTGTGCTATAAACTTAAATCCTTGAAGAGACAGCAGAATCATACGCTTCATTTTTTAAAATTGAATTTTACTTGGTCCTCTGAGAGTTGGAGCAGTCCTGGTTCTATTGAATTACTAATGGAATATTTCAAATGTGTGAGCCAGTACAAATGCTTTCCCCGTCCTTCTTTCTCAGGCCCATTTAGACCTCTGACGTTTATCAAAACACAAGAATTGCTTCATTATTCACAACCACATTAAACCTTACAATATATGTCTGTGATCACCACTAATTTCCAACTCCGTTACCTAGAGAGAGAGGTTCATTTGTACTCTGCACTGAAGTTTACTGCCCTTTCAGAGAGCACTTTCCATGTTGTCTAACACTATGAAATGAATATAGCCAATATTTTAGCAAAATAAGTAGATACAGTTCTTAGTGCCACCTGTGTTGACAACTTTTAATTAAGATGTTAAATCTCCCCCATACTTGTAGGTCTTGTGTATACCTCCCTTAGAGCTATTTGTATAATAATTAAGGGTACTTTCAGTTAATGTTAACAGAAGTTACTAGATCCCCATATTAGCAAAGAACTTCAGAAAAGAAACAGACATACCAGTTTCACTCTTCCATATGCTTTAGTTCTTCCGACCCTACAGAGACAGGAGTACCGAGCTGAACATGCAAGATTTCTCATTAAAAAGTCAACCTAAGGTGGTGGCTATGCTCTGTGTTGGCAGATATGAATACTTACTTGCAATTCTTTTGCTCTAGAATCTACCTGCTGCTTATTTATGTGAACAACTTCTATTACAGTAGTTTTATACATTAATAAGGTGACCATACATCCCAATTTGGCTAGGATGGTCCCTGATTTCATAGGCTATCCTGGGCGGTTGGCTAAAATTGAAGCAAAAGTCGCAGATTGGTGGCACCACCCTGCATGCACATGCCTAATCTGGCTCCTCTTGAGCAGCAGCTCGAGGCTGGTGGGACAGGCTGGGCTGAGCACCACCCCTCCTGCCCGGGGCACAGATTGGCCAGGGCAGGTTGGGCCAGAGGGAGGGGGCCAGGGCCAGGGCTAAGGCACCCATGTGGGGCAAGCTGGGATGGCGTTCTGCTGCTGGCACCCTCATGCCCTGCTGCTGAGGTTGCTGCCAAGGCCTAGGCTGCACATGATGACCCTGGGCAGCTGCCAGTGGTAGGGGAGAGGTGCCATCTGACCCCGCAGTGGGGGCTGGTGCAGCCCAGGGGGCACTACATAGATTTGCTCCCAGCCAGGTCCAGCCTCTGCACGTAGGGGATGGAGCCTGGCTGCAGACCTCTGTCTTGCCCTGCCATGCTCCACAGAGTCAAGGGAGAAAGGGGAGATGTGCAAGCACATGTGTGTGTGTGTGTGTGTGGCACCCCCCATCCCAGGTTTCCTTCCAAACAATATGGTCACCCTACACATTAACAGCACAGCAGCCTCAGCAGGATGGTAAATATTTAAAGTCCCCGTTCCTCTCTTGCTGACTTTGTCCTCTTTTCATGTTTTTGAGGAAGTATAGTACTGTATTCCCAGCATACCGGTTTTGATTTGTTTCCATCAGGTTTGCAGATCCAGTGAAGCGTGAAGAGATGCAATAATTCAAACTAGGTTCATCCCTTTATGCACGCTATCAGTATATTAAGTCTTTCTGACCTTGCAAAAATGCTCCAGGCAATATAGAAGGGAAATGCTGTTGTCTTGGTGAGGGAAATGTAAGGTCAGTGGGCAGAAGAAAGTTATATTCATTTACATTGTTACCAGAAGTGGCTAAGGGGAGCTGAGAGAACAGTTCAAGTGATAGGAAATAAGTCTTGGTGAAATGAATCAAGTGCCTGTGTTCTCAACCTCTATAGTTGAGAGTCTAAATTGTGGCATTTATCCATCAGCCCTGATTGGGGAAGAGGGGGTGTTCAGAGGGAATGCCAGGAAGCTCATCCTTCAATCTCTTTCATAGAAGTCATGGTTGGTCTGGAAGCCCTGTATTATTTCTTTGACACGATTGAATGACTCTTGCAACTAAGTGATATGTTCAAAATTTGAAATATTATAACTGAATATACATTCTAACTGCGTTTCCAGCAAATAGTTCAACTTAAAATGTGCTTTTTTAAGTACCCATGCCCGTTAAAGTGGATCACTTAAAAGTCTTTGAAAATGAAAGCTGATTTGCTACGGTGGTTGAATTAGAGTTAGTTCTGAAATTTGAATTAATATGCAACACAATTCATTTAATTAACATGCAAGGTAATTCTTTGGCTGTGGTCCTTTCCTTATATATGAAACTCCTTTTCACTCTCTCTCCTGCATGGGTTTCAGGAAGTGGTTCTCCACCTTTGTAGCTTGAAGGCAGCCCCAGTTTGATTCAAGACTCCCCTTGAAAAACACCAGCTCTTAGTTTTTGCTCATTTTTTGACTACAGAAAAATAAGAGAGCAATTATTCTGTTGCAAATGACTTAGAAAGCTGACAACAGATCAGAATGGTTGTGACGCTATGGTTTCCTATTTGAAATCTCTGGTTTATCCTGTGAATCATGTAAGTGTTTGCACATCTACCAGTGCTGTGATTGTGTAGCACCCTGCAGCACCTTTAAAAGGATCTCATGGTACCCCAGAGTGCCACAGTTGTGAATCACTGGTTTCAGGTGTTAGTTATCCCCTGGAAATTATTTCTAACTATTTCGTTATCGGAAAGTCACCAGACTTAGGAACCATATGCAGTGGCAAAGTATTTCAGATTGGACCCGTTTAATAATGTGTATTCTGGAAGAGTTAGACAGTAAACTTCTCCTGGTCATTTTTTTTTAATTATGGGAAAGACACTTTTACACTTGAGAAGCTAATTTTGGTGAACTAAGGTTTCTTGAGGATTGTAAGGTGGTGGTGTACCAGGGTGGTGCAAACAGGACACTAGTCTAGACCAGGGGTGGGCAAAATACAGCCCACGGGTCGGATCCGGCCCATGAGGCCTTTCTATCCAGCCCACGGGGCCTCTAAAAAAAAAAATGTAGAAAATTAATATTTCTCAAAAATGACAGGAACCAAGGGCAGTAGGACCCAGGGGAAGCCCAGTGGCCTCCAACACAGCGGGGCCTGCCTGGTCCTGTCCTCCAGCCAGAAGCCCTAGCTAGGGTTTCTGGGCTGGAAGCACATGGGTGCCCCAGCACAGGAAGCTCAGGTAAGTGGGGGTGGGGGAAACCCAAGCAGAGAAGGAGCATGGGGGGAAGTGGCCCCTCCCCACCCACGCCCAGTGCCCCATGCTGCAGCTGCTTGCAGCCCGCGTGGGACTGCCTGTGCCCACTCTGGACAGCCTCACATGAGCTGCAAGCACCTGCAGTGCAGGGCACCAGGCTTGGGGTGGGAAGGGGATGTTTCCCCCCCACGCTCAGCTTTTCCTTGGGCTCCTTCCCTGCACAGAGAAAAGTGACCCCTCGCCCACCCCATGGCTTGTGCCCCACACTGCAGGCACTCTCAACCCACGTGGGGATGTCTGGAGCAGGCACAGGCAGCCCCAGGCAGGCTGCAAGGGAGCGGGGAGGGGCTGCTTTCTCCCTCCCCCCCACGCTCAGCACCACCTTATAACCTGGCCCCACTCCCAGGATGGCAGCGGGGAGGGTTACAAGCTGGTGCTGAGTGTGGGGAAAAGTGGCCCCCGCCCCCCACATGGCCAGCGCCACCTGCAGCCTTCATGAGGCTGCCTGTGCCTGCTCCAGACAGCCCCGCATGGGCTGTGAGTGCCTGCAATGCAGGGCACCAGCCATGGGGCGGGCAAGGAGCCACTTTTCCCCGCACTCAGCACCAGCTTCTTCTCTGCTGGCAAGCAGAGGGTCGGGCTGAGCGCTGCCTGCCTGTACTGTGGGGCTGGGGGTGGGGATACTCATGCTACTCATGCAGCTCTCAACAGCCTGCCAAAACTGGGTAAGCGGCCCTCCACCCAAAATAATTGCGCGCCCCGGTCTAGACTCCCGGGTTTCATTCCTAACACCTTTCATGGATTGTGGCCAAGCCATTATGGCCAATATTGTTGAGCTTAAGGTGTTTAAATGCAGGCAGTCATGCTTGCTTAGGTCAATCAGTGGGTTTATTTTCAGAGGTGTTAGCTATTGGCAGCTTCCTCCAGCTTTGGTAGCCTCCTTTTGAGGTGCCTGCCTAATTTTAGGCATTCCTTTCTGAACATTTTGGCCTTTATATCTCATGGTCTGTCTCAGAGGGGGGTGTATGTGTGTGTGTGTATATGTATATATGTGTGTGTGTGTATATATATATATATATATATATATATATATATATAAGGTGTCGTAATACTGACTTCCTGAGGAGGCTGTGAGTTTTCTATAATTGTTGGCAAATCATTTTCAGGTCCTTGGATACCAAGTGTTTTGTGGGATGCAAACACCCTTGAGGAAAAGATTCTCTGTGATTTCACGTGGCTTTGGATCCGGCTTTCTACCAGGGACACATGATTATTATCATTCAAAACTTTTTAAATTGTGGTTTGCTCAGACCCGCAAGTTAATGAAAAGCAAAAAAAAAAAAAATTGTCCACTACATTAACATGCAGTTTACAGTTTTTAATTTGTTACTTGAAATGCCCTTAGCTAAGCAAATTTGAATTGTGTAGCATCTGTACATATTTTTTTTTATTATTATTTGCCTAAGAGCTTTCACACAAGAAAATCAGTCTTTATTATTCCTTTCCTGAAAAGCATGGAAGATTAACTTTTTTCATTTCTGCCAGATATTGTCTGTGGGTAACGAAGTAAGTTTTCGCAATTAATATTTAATTAAAATAAAGCAAAAACAGATGAGAATTCTTTTTTTTTTTTTTTTTTTTACTCTTCATGGGCCAGGTGATGGCCACCCTCTCATTTCCATGACAAATAGAAAGCAAGTGTTTCTAAGATGCAGAGGAATAAAGTAGTGTCTCCTTGGCATGTTTCCCCTTTATAGCTCAGCCCTCAAGTAGGTGACCTATATTGAGCAGGGTAGTTTTGGGGAAGGCTGTGCTCTACAGCATGATCCTATCTCCTGCCCCTGATCCCCACAAGGATTTCAGAGTTGTGTTGGTTCCTACATAGCAGTTTGAGCCGTGCCTAGATGCGGCATGTGGGAGACAGCGGCAATCAGAAATACCAAAGGGAATGCAGCTGTTGTAAAAGCCACAAGGCAGTTTGGAGGCTCATGGCCTCTGCACAGATGACTCTGGTGCTTCTGTAGAGGCTGACCATTTTGGGGACCCATCTCCTGCTGGTATCCAGAACATGGGGCCCCTGCCTCAGCTATGGGGTCAGATGCTGATGCCTTTATCATGTGATGTAAGTAGCACTTTTCAATAAGATCCATGGAATGGGTCATAGTATCCAACCCCAGCCTTAAACTTTCTGTCATCTGCAGAAAAATTCATTTTATTGTAATAAGTTTGACTAAAGTTAAGCAGATGCAATGAAGTCCAAGTTCATGTGGCAGCCACCAAGAATTCTGCAAAGCCCATGACCCAAAAGTAGAAGATGGACGTTTGGAGCGAGCTACCAGACGAAACCCCTCACCAAAGCTTAAAAGTTATTCTGAGTGCCCCTCCATGACGCCCACAGCAACGCCACAGTATGTGGGTTCTTCCCACCACATGCCCTGACGGCCAGTGCCCATATGGCAAACCCCCACTTTTCCATTTTAATAATCTGATCGCCTAAACCTATCCACAATATAGGCAAGCAGCAGGCATTGAACTTGCCTCACTGCCAGTCAGATCACTCTGAAATGATATCCGTCTCCTTCACATCAAATCATATATCTGTTTGCAGTGATTTGTAGGCCAGCTGCATTTAACGAGGTGATCAATAGCAATTACTGTCTCCCTTCAAATTCAATAAAACGTCTTTAATCAATGTTTTTTCACCTTGAGACCATCCAAAATACAGTGGAGGACTCTGCTGTATCTCAGAAGTGGGACAGAAAAGATTTCCACGATATGAAATGGAAAAGCCATAAGCTGGAATGCTTGAAGTTGACATAAACCTTGACGTTTTTGCTGGCCAATTATGGCAGGCCTTGGAGCAACAACTTTATTGTGTAAAAATTGCAGGGATTCTATAAAGGGAAGAAAGAGCTCCCTCAAATCATCTAGACTAGACCACATTATTCTGTAAGGTGCCTTCACAAACATCTATGTGAGAAAAATGAAAGGCATTTTTGGCTCTGTGTGCGCAATTTATTGCCTAGTTCTAATCCTGATGCAAGTTGATAATGTTCAATGGACCAACAACTCTCAAAGATTTGAATGGGAGTTGAATGGTGGCACATAGCACCTACCAGGATTAGGCCTTAAGGACCCACCCAAACATTTTTCAACATTAGCTGGTTTAGTAGTCTTAACTGCTTAGGTTAGTAGACTCATTGTCTTCAATGGGCTGGTCATCTGAATAAGGATAAGGGGAGAAATATTTGCAAAATCAGGCCCTGGATAAGTTATCTGTGAGATGCTGTTTCTGACGGCACCAGATTGGATGCCTATATAATTAACTAGCCTAGTCTGAATGGTTAATTGGTTAAGCAATACAATTCTGAATTTGCTTTTTGCAAATATTTGAGCATAATTTGAGTGTGTGTGTGAGAATATTCATAATGGTAAAGCTCAAGTGCTCAAGTGTTAACAGAGCATGAATACAAAAAGATTGTAAACACAGCAAATCAAAATTCATTTTCCAATTTGAGCAGATATTCAGGGATTTTTTTTTCCCTCCCTATTCACTCTGCCCTGCCTTTTTCCTTGCTCAGTGCTGCATACATTAAGCAAGGAAAAAAAATAATATCAGCAGTATCACTGATTTACATAAATGAAAGCAAATACATTTTTCTAACTATTTTCCAGCCTGGCTGTTTTATTCTTTATGAGGTTTGAAGTATAAACTCAGAATTGATCCTGTGTTACCTGAATGTTTTTTTTTTTCCCCACTAGGTTATAAATATTTAACCAAAGAGAATAAATTAAAATATTTTGTTTACTTTCAACAATCACTCAAAGGAGCTGCTTTGGTGTGTAGGAAAGGAGCCCACTTTGACATGAGCTTGCAGTGGAGAAAGAAATGTCCTCCACGGGAACTGCTTTGCATTTAGCTCTGGCTCAAATGTTTTGAAACTAAGCACAGAAACATTGATCATACCATACCCTAGACATATAACAAGTTGGGGACGATGCCATCCATTGACTAACTGTCACTTTGACCTCACATTCTGCTTTTGATGTGATCAAACTACAGCAGCTTCCCAAATATAGCAGACAACTTCACTCCGTGCTTCAGAGGTGAAAACGACAGGCAAGCTGCAAGGGGCGAGAAAAGAAACATCAAAGCGCACGGCACTGCTCGCTTGGCTTTTTTCAGTCACTTAGTGAATGGAAGTGATGTTAATGGTGGTGGCAACATCACTGTCAACAGGATTTGCCCTTTTTAATAAAGATACCTGCCTTTAAGAAGATATGGGAAGAGTCACAGCAATATAGCCACAAACCCTGCTCAGATGTAGGTACCAAACGTGGGACGTAACTCACCTTCACCAATAAAAACCGAAAACAGGCCACAGTAGGGCCAGCAGGGCATGGTGCTTCCCATATCATTGTATTACCATCTAAAGGCTAAGAAATACCTCTTCCAAACACTCGAAGGAAACTTAAAAAGATGCTTTTACTTCTGTGGAAGCTCCTTCATCACTTCTACTTGAGGCTTTGGGACAGATCCTCAGCTCACGTGTATTGTCCTCGGTTGGACTGCACTAGATTGATAACTGTTCACACGCCTAGGAACCTCTGCTTCCCCGTGCAGCTTTGGCACTGACTCTCTCTCTTTTAATATTGGGGATTGTTTGTATAACAATGGCACCCAGTTTTGTGAGTCAAATTCAGTTCTGGTTGGAACAGCAAAAAGCCTTACCTGTTTTGGTAAGGAAAGTATAAGCAAGCATATGATCAAATACAGGTTGCTGCCATAACCCTAGGCCAAGGGTCAGCAACATGTGACCCACAGGTCGGATCCGGCCTGCGGAGCTACTTCCAGCTGATCAGCCCTGGTGCAGCCCCCGTTGGCTGGAAACTGTGCTCGTGCCCTGGCTGGGAGAAGCAGTGGTGGCACAGGCATAGCGCCCATCTGCCTGGCCCAATGCAGGTGCAAAGAAAGCCCCCTGCTGCTGAAGCACCACTCACGCCCCCCAGCTCGCATTGGACCAGAATTGGGTTATGACTTGAAACAGTTGCCAGCTGCTGCCCTAGGCCATGACACGTACCAGTTTAGGCACATGAATTCCTCTTAACACGCGATTTACATCTTCTTTTCTGCCCATTCTAGGCAGAGCCTTGCATCTTCCCCAAATTAGTCTCTGGTCCTTGTGTCTCCTGTTTTTGTCTCTTTCTGATTTGAGCTGACAGCTCAATGTTCTGCAGAGATGTTTGAGAGATTCCCAAGTATGCATCTTGACCTTTGCCTGTAATTTTTAAACATTAGGATGTGGAAGACCATGGTACTCATTTAAGACAATGACATGTCTTTGCTGCCTTGAGGTGTTTGATGCAGACTCAATCCCGACAGTAATGAAGGTTTCATCCAAGCCCCATCCCCCACTCTTGTAAAAAAAAAAAATAAAATAAATAATATATATATATATACATATATATATATATACAGCCAGTCCTCAGACCTACGACACAATTGGTTCCTGAAAACCATGTCTTAAGTTGAAACATGACTTGGAACCAATTTTCTCATAAGAAACATTGTTATAAATGGAGGATTCGTTCCTGAACCAAGGCTTGATACCCTATTTTCACCAAAAATACCCCAGAATTTTGTATTTGATCAATTATAGATAAGTAACATAGCTACATTAATGTATTTATATTGTAAATAGCAATTATATTGATTTGGAAGGACTTCTTTGAGGTGAATTTGCTGGGTTTTTTGAAGGGCTTGTGGTTGGACTTTTTGAAGGGTTCTTGGCTAGTCTTTCAGGAATCTTGGCTGGAGGTTTTTCTGGAGTCTTGTCTGCTTTCTTAAAGAAAGTGTCCAAGCAAGTTTGGACAGATGTTCTCCAGGGAGATAAGTGACGCAGCAAACTTGTTCACTGGCATGGCATTGGATCAAGCGTCGTGAGTCAAAACTGACATCATAAAGTTGAAACAGGGTGTCCATTTATAAATGTTGTAAGTGCGAAACATTGTAACTCGAAATGTTGTAAGTCGAGGACTGCCTTTAAACCTTTTTTTACTGCATTACCTAAATACTGCAGGCATTCTCCTCTGCCTCCTTCCCCTTTCCAGTTGAGATCTCGTTATAGGTAGGTTACCGGCAATACATGGCAGAGAGCCATGTGTGGTATTTATGGAGTCCCAACAGGATTACCCATATTGTCTCCTAGATAAGCACCGTCTGCTCAGTGAACCTTTTTCTTGGTCACAAATCAGTAGGGACTGCTTGGAACCCATGACTTTCTAGGGAGACATGCTGCCAGAAGCGACCTGGGCAGTGGAAGGCTTGGTGGAGGAGTTGGGCCTTCATGGTTACCTTTAACGCAGTGTGCCTCCTGGGTCATTTCCTAGTTTAGGCAACCATGCCCCTTCTAAATCTTTCTTCGACCTCATGGTTAAGAAGAGAAATGATTTTAGCTCCCTACCAGTGGATTTGCATTTTACTGTTGATTTCTACAGGGAAATAATCTAGCATCACATTAGTAATTGATGCAGTCAGAACAATTTTCCTGACATTGTTACAGCAGAGGACAGGCAGGCTGGCTCAGTCCTCTCTTTAAACTGTTTTGCTCTGCGGTGTTGAACTTGCAAATACCTTTCTGCTTTAACGGGCACACAATACAACCATCCTTTGGGAATGAAAACCCACATCACACTGTGAGGGTGTACTCAGACAGCTAGATGGTAATCAGAGCCTCGTAAACACTTATTAAGCAAAATGCTAAAATGGCTATTGATTTTTTTTTTTCCCCTTTCTGTAAAGAAGAGCCTAGAAGATGATACACACAGTAAACACTTAGCACCCACAACTTACAATAATTTTCAGACAGGAAGTAATTTGATTTTGGATTACCAACAGGAAACTATTGAAGTAGCACAGTGTGTTAATGGAAGCATCAGCTTGAACCAGCAGGTGTTTTGGTACTGATAATGATAATTACAGCACTAAAATCTCTCATGTAATGAGCAAAAACAAATAAATAAAGCTGATTTCTGATAGCTTTCTTTCTCAGGGTTATTGATTTCAGTAGGTTTCTGTGCGTTTCACCACCATTTAATACAAGACAAAATTTTGTTGAATCCGTAGAACCCAACGGTGAAATAAATTATATGGCTTATCACTTCTGTGTTTTTCTAGTGAGCTGACCAATATCAAATGATTCCAGTAAAATAAAGCAAAAATATACTACTAATTTTTTTAATCCTTTTCTTTTCCTTTTTTCCAAAAGGGGCAAAATTCTGTTCTTAGTTACTCCACTATCAGCCTGGAGAAAGTAACTCCAACTAAGTCATTGACTTTATTGTCCTTAGTGCAGTTACTCCAAGTTTACAGCACTGTGAACAAACACAGAATTCGGTCCCAGTAAATTGATTCCTGGTAGTTCATGGTTTTATATGGGCAGCCATGCACTCTCTACCAATGAATTATGGGTCTTTTTTTTTTTCTGGGAGTGATTTACTGCCATTCAGCTGAGTCTACTGCAACTGTTTTGTCTGGCCTAGGGTAAATAGAAGCTAAACTGGGTCAGTTCGTCCCTAAATAAATCAGGGTTAAGTTAGCATTGTATAAGGTTACGTACTGAAGGATAGGAGTGCAAGGTAAGAAAATAAGAATGGATCAAATGAAGCACTCTATTGAGTGTTCGCCCCTAGATTCCTCCCATTAAAGTGGTGTATTTGCTTGCCAGTCCACTCCGAGAGTAGCCTCAACTGGTTCACAGTTGAGTTGGAAACTGCAGGTACCAGGCCTCTCTAAAAACGAAGCTGATCGAGTTGTCTAGGAAGCTTGCCACCCCCCTCATAATTCTCCGTCAAGTAGGTTTGGGTGTATTTTTGTGTTACAGTATAGGGACCAGAATGTAGGGATTAATCAGTAAAAAAAGATGAATGTGGAATAGTATTTTGGATTAATTCATAAACATACAGTTCACACAATGAAACCTTTATGCTCAGATTTAGTAAATCATGGCCTCGATTCAATCTCCTTTGGCTGAAGGTAATTTTATGTATCTTCTTATTGTCTTTTCTCAATTTGTTTACAGAGCTAGTCGGGGCCTAGGATTTATCAGGCACACGCAACAGGGCAGCTTTGCTATCGTCCAAATTATAAGCATAACCCATAACAGCAAGTCTGCATTTATCAGACAATCCTTGTCAATAGGAAAAATTAAGACTGAGTAAAACTAAATCACATTTCATGCGGCAGATAGCAGGTTGCAAATGCTGCATTGATCTTTCATGATTTTAAGTTCAGGTTTGGGCTTTTTACTTCTTATACAAGCTGCAAATATTGCTGCTGTGTCCTGTGCATACAGAAAGTAGAAGGAATATCATCTAAGTGAGGCAGTCTCCTTCGTGCGATAGGAGAGACAACTGCAGGGCAGTTTACCGGATAAAACCTTGTCCTAAGAGCAAGTGTGACTTCATAATAAATAGGCACCTCCTTTATTTTTGCATGAAAAGATGAAACAAATGCATTTTCTGTTTTCTGTGGATTGTGTGTTAAGAAATTACTCCAAACGGCCATTGTCCCCAAATAGCACCAGCCGGGGTGCATATGAAATATTCTAATGCTGTTATGTGACACAGGCTTTGTTAGCAACATAGGTCAATGTGGCCGATGGCTGTAAGGCAATTAACTCAATCCATGGCATGAATTTTATATATAAATGATGGAAGCTGTGGAACAGAATTCAGAGGGCCATTTTTCAGCCACAGATGTGTAAATGAGAGTCAGACCCCAACTGTTTAATGGCTTTTACAATGGAAAGAAGGAAATATCTCATTTACAGTTGTTTCTTAGTTATTGTTCTCTGTACATGGATTCTGGGGACCACCATGTCTCCTTTTTTGTTTGTGATTTCCAATACCGTTTGGAGTGCTGATTCCTAGCTGGAGGAAGGGGCTGGTTAGTAATAAGATACATTACAGGTTTGCAGATGGACAAATGCTGATGAAAATGGATATTCATAGCTTCCCCACATCTGCTACCAAGCAACTGCTGAACAGCCTTGTTGAAGGGTGTCCTTTGGGAAGGCGTATGCTAGTGAATGGAAGAGCACTGCTTCTACTCCCAGGCATTCCCCTAGAGAAGAAAACAGTCAGGAGGTATCTGTTCACTAAAGAAGCTTCACATGTAAAGTAAATCGTGCTTCTTTTTGATTTTAGTGGAACTGCTCCCATGACCAAAGTCGGATATATGCTTCATTGCTCTGTCAGATCATGGCCCTGGTGGCTTTGTCTTCTGCTGTGCCTTGCTATGCCTCTCCTTTCTTTTTCTCTTCCTACTGTTTGTCATGCTTGATGAAGCGGCTTATATCTCTCCACAGAGAAGGAGAAAGCACTGCTTTGGAATTCTTATTTATTCTTTTTATCACCGTCCAGTCCATAGCCCGCACCTGAGGAGCACAACCCCATTGTTCTGTACAGCACAGGCAAGTAAAACCCAGTCTCCATTCCTGGATTCAGGAACTTAGGGCAACTAGCTATGATAGGATAATAGGCAGCCAGGAAAGAAGTGGGTGGGAGACTGAGGTACTAGCAGACACAGGTGTGGAAGCTAGTAGTCACAGTGGTTGCAGCATCAGTGCATTGCTTCATCCTCCTGACTCACACACGTGGTCAGACCTAAACCAAAGCCAGTTCATGCAGGGCCTGATTATGACATGCTGGAACCCTAAGCTAGGAGTTCCCAACCTTTCCATGCTGCGGTCCGGAAGCAGCCACAGCCTGGCAAACTGTGGACCACTGTGTGAAGCCCCACAGCCAGAATTTACAGCCTGAACACAGGTAAAATTACTTCCACCCCCCAGGCACGGTGGTGGGGGAGGGGGTGCAAACCTCAACCGTGGCTGCCACGGGCCCTGCAGGAGCAGTCACGGCCTCTCCACCCAGCTCTGCGGGGCTGCGATTTGCCCGTCTGCGGTCACTTCCAGTCCAGCAGCCAACCCTTTGCAGCCCGGGTGTTGGTTTAGAGGCCCCTCACAATGTGTGGCCCTAAGCTTTAGCTTGTGCCTAAATCCGGCACTGGATTCACGGCATTTGGAACGCTCTCATACACTTCAGTTGACTCTGCCTTGTTCCCGGTGCTTCTGTCTGGCAGACCCTGTTCAGTGTTAGGCTTGTGCAGGCTTGAATCAAAATAAATGATCATACTTGGAAGTTTCCAAGGCAGCTGCAGTCAGGTTGGCCTTAAGTGATGCTGTGAAATCTGTCATTATTTTTGAGTGAATTTCCTTTCTTTGGGGCCTGATGAACTGGAAAAGGACTAGGAGAAATAACTCTTGGATGTCTAATTGTTGAGAGTTACCTAGGAGGCATGAAAACTGGGGAAGAATGCCAGAACACAAAAATCTGTACCATGATATGAAATATGCATGGGATTCCCCCTTCATTTTGCATTTTTGCAGCATTGCTCTGGATATCTGTAAGATGCTGTCATATTCTTCATCACCTTTGAAAGTGAAGTCATTGCTGACTGTGCCCCCACAAAGCAACCTATTCATGTAACATTACAATTAGAAGGGAAAATTACATTTATTTTTCTTGTATTTTGTCCAACAATTTTTTAGGGGAAATTTGTTTTCATCCTGAGCATATTTCAAAAAATGATCTGGTTCTTTGGAATGGATTATCACTAAAGACATATGAGGGATGCTATACAGAATATACAGTAGCTGCTCTAGAGAACATTAGTATCCAGGAGGAAATGCATAATTAAATCACATTTTTAAGTAGAACAGAGAGTGGGGTGGAAGCCTTGTCTGTTCAGTTTGCTTTTTGATGAAACGAATGCAAAGCTCAGTGCAAAAACAGGGATGTACTAATTTTGTACTTTGCAGTATATCACATTTCTTTAAAAGGTTACTTTTGTACTTACTTTCAACAGTCAAATTTATAAAGTAATACATATTTTTTTCTGCCTGTAGTAAGTATATTTATCCTGAGAGCAGCATTTGAAGCAAAAGTGGGCAAAATATGGCCTGTGGGCCAGATTCGGCCCATGGAGGGGCTTTGTCCAGCCTGCAGCGGGTCCATCAGTCCTGCCTGGTCCAGACACTGTCCGGCCATGGCGCATCCTGACACCCCATGAGCACACAGCAGGGTTGGGGTGACTCCATGGCTGGACTGCTTTTCTAGGCAGACCAGGCAGTGGCAGCTTCTTCCATTTGCCACCACTGTTGGACAAAGCCCCACAGTACCAATGGGAACCAACACCACAGCCCTGACTTGGTACGCTCTGCGCCTGCTCCAGACTGGCCTGCTCATGCTAAACAGTGGAGGCAGCAGCACTGGCCAGGCAGGAACTGATGCTTAGAGTGGGGGAAAAGTGGTCCCTCGCCACTGCTCAGTGCTCCCTGCTGCAGCTGCTCAGAGCCCACTCTGGGCTGCCCTGCGGCTCCTTTGCACTGCCGCCGTGGCCCGGTGGGGCAGCCCAGAGGCAGTGGTGACAGCAACAGAGAGGGGGCGGGGCAGCTGTCAAAGGGCGGGACTACCCATGCGGCCCTTGACAGCTTCCCAAAACTCATTAAGTGGCCCTCCAGCCAAAAAAATTGCCTACCCCTGTTTTAAAGCATGCCACACAAGGAGTTTCACTAAACTCAGGGACGTCAGGAAATGAAGTTACCATCATAAATATAAACAAGTCTGATTTGGGCTTTAATTTTGGCGTAGCCTTAGACAACCAGACTGAATTGACCATAGATAAAAGGAATCATCACTTTGAAATCTTTATTTTTGAGTAGCCATGGAAATTGAAATGCAGTCAAAAAGCAGTAGCAGTAATAGCAACATGTTGCTTATCAGTGTGAATAACTGTTTTTTCAGTTCAGTAGTTGACACAAAAATAAGTTTTAAAAACTTTGTTTGGATCAAATCAAACTTGTATTCTGGGATTTGGTTGTGTGTTTTGTTTTTTTGGGGGGTGGGGCAAGGGGGAAGGAGGGGAGTTAATGTTTATTGGTAAAACAAAAACTGAAAAAAATTGTATTTATACTACATGAAATGCCTTGTTTCATGCACTTGCAAAAAAAGTAAAAGAAATGAAGACCTAGATTCACAAAACTACTGCAGAAGAAGGCAGTTGTGTCATTACCCCTTTTTGTCCAATCACTCTGGGATTATAGCCCGCAGTTATAAAATGTGGATTGATATCCCTCAGTGGCCTTAAACTTCAGCAGATTTAGGTTGCAGATTAGGAAGAAATTTAGGTTGTAGATTAGAAAGATCTTTCTGACTAGGAGGGTGGTCAAGCATTGGAACAAGCTACCTAGAGAGCTTGTGGAATCGCCATCCCTTGAACTTTTCAAGAGCCGGTTGGGCAGACGCTTGTCCGGGCCGGTATAGTCAGGGATGATCCTGCCTTGAGCAGTGGACTGTATAAGATGGCCTTACGGGGCATGTCCCCACAAGCACGCACGTGCATTTCCCCCTGGACAGCTAGCAGAGACTCGTACCTGCACCACTGCTAGTTGTTCCCGGGGAACGCCCCTGCATGCATGCTCTGGAGTACAGCAGATTGCCCCAGGTGGGGTAGGGGAGGCTGGAGCCAGCACCTGGGCTGGCCCCAGCAGCTTTACCTGGGGTCCTGGAGGCCTCTCATGGCTGTGGCAGCAGCCATCCAAGTGCATGGAGCCTAGCCAGCAGCCAGAGTGTGGTTCAGGCCAGCCAGGCTCCAGTTTTGAGCAGCACATGTTGTCACATGCTCCATACTACTTTTTTTCCACACTTTTTAAAAATACTGGGATTTCCTGGTATCTCATTTTGGCCCCACGCTGACAACGAAATCGCATGCACTGTGTGTGTTTTGTGGTGCCTCAAAAGCTTTTCAGGCACCCCAAAGAACACATTTCCTCTTGTGGGGACGTGGCAACAGGGTCCTTCCAGCTGTACTTCCCTATGGTCACAAACTCCTCCGTGACCGTTTCAGGCTGGACACAAGGAAGAACTTCTTTACTGTCCGAGCCCCCAAGGTCTGGAACAGCCTGCCGCCGGAGGTGGTTCAAGCACCTACTTTGAACGCCTTCAAGACACATTTGGATGTTTATCTTGCTGGGATCCTGTGACCCAGCTGACTTCCTGCCCCTGGAGCAGGGGGCTGGACCCGATGATCTTCTGAGGTCCTTTCCAGCCCTAATGTCTATGAAATCTATGAAAAGCTTTGAAACAACCAAAACCACATTTGGGGGGGAAAATTTACAACTTTTTTAAAAAGTTTGGCTCAGCTCTAGTGCGACTGAGAGATCAGGATTCCTGCTGTCCTTGACACTGTTTAAACATAGAGCAAACAGACAGGCTTGGGCCCAAACAGTTACAATGACAGTAAAAGGTACGGATGTTATAGGAAGACCCATTACGAGGAGATGTTTGCGTGCTATCAAGATTTAGCTGATTGTATAAATATGGATTTAAAGGCACGTTATTTAGCATTCATTAAGAGAAAAACAGAGTCTATTTTCCCACAACATTTTATAGACCCTTTATTATTCAGGTAGTTTGTGGGCACAAAATAAATTAGGAATCTAAGGAGGCAAAAGCCAGCTGCTGCTTGTGAAAGGTTTGGAAAGGCAACCTTGCAAAGGCAGCCGTGCAAAATCGTGCTCACTCTTATGCTCAGAGTAATGGGATTGTCTTTTTCTTTAGAATCAGTCTGAAAAACACCGGTATTTTATTTTTTCATTACCAGCACTACCGTGGTAAAGAGTGATTGAATAGATTCTTTTCTTGGGTCGGCATAATTTTCATGACAGTTTTGCAAGGCTGTATAAAGGTGATGTGTTATTGCCGGGTCTCTAGGCACAAGGTACCCGGCTATATTCGTGACACTGAGAATGCACACAACAGAATTGATGTGGTACTTTATGGCACCAGCTGATTAACTGCAACTCTCAATAAAGGAAAGACGCTGTGTGCAATTGAAGTATAGGATAAAGAGAATGACAATACAAAAGATGCAAGTGAAGACAGTATATTAAGCTTCACAGGAGGAGATTTGTTCTCGCAAGAGGTCTTCATATTCCAAAAGAAATTCAGACCTTGATGAAAGTCCGTATGATATTGGAGGGCACGGCTGTGAAAAGCAAGTGTCTTGAATTCTTTAGACTCCTCCTACTGACCCTGGAAAAGTAAAAAACGTTACCATGTCTCATGTTTAAACAAGCCCGGGGTGGTGTTTCATTCTCTAAAAGCTGGTGAAGGTCATTGAGTAACTACTGCTGATCCAGAATGAATTCACCACTCAGAGAGATTATTTATTTCTTGTATCACAACAAAGCTACAGAACAGATTTTATCAACACAGTGTAATTATGTTCTTAAAAACCTTCGTCTTAAGGCAGTGGTGTAAAGCATCCTTCTAAGACTAATCCCAGAATTTTAGCAAAAAAAGGCAAGGAAGGACCGAGCAGGATATAGATAACTTGTGAATGAAGTTAAACGTCGTTTTGTTTTTTGTTTTGTTTTTATTCAGCAGTATTCCCACTGCCCAGTCCCATGCGAGTTAAATCTTACCACCAGCCATTTAATTTCACTTGTTTGGTGACTTCAGAACATATTAAAAAGATTTTTATTTTCAGTAAAATCCAAAGATGACTTAACATGTGACCAGTTCTAATGCAGCAGAATTGTTCTTATCCATAATAGTAAGTGTATAACCAGTATAGCTCAGAATAATGGGTGCAAACTAGTGAAGAGTAGATTTAGGTTAGACATTAGGAAGAATTTTTTCACAGTAAGGGTGGCCAGGATCTGGAATGCGCTTCCAAGAGAGGTGGTGCCATCACCCAACTTGGAGGTCTTCAAGAAGAGGCTTGACAGTCACCTGGCTGGGGTCGTCTGACCTCGGTCCTCTTTCCTGCCAGGGGCAGGGGGTCGGATACGATGATCCATTTGGTCCCTTCCAACTCTACAATCTATGAATCTATGAATTTCTGGAAGCAGTGTGGATGGAATTCATATTCTTCTATTGTTTGGGCCTGGGAAGCACACCAAGAGCTAAATCTTCCGAGGTCCCTTCCAGCTCTAATGTCTATGAAATCTATGAAATGGGTTATGGCCTGGACCCAGCAGTAATCGCTGAGAGATTCTGCATAAATGTAGGCTGAATAGCAGATAGGAGGGGGTGTCTCCAATTTTTAGCTAAGTAGCCAAGCTGTTAGTAAGGGGTAGTTCAGAGGCTGATTTCAGAGTAATGGTAAGGGCAGAAACAGCAGTAGTGTTTTTATTAATTGTGAAATAATGAGTATTTTTAAGTATGGCACCAGTACAGACTGTGGATAGGTTCTCCGACAATATTCCCTAGCAACCAGCTAACAAAAATGTTGCAGTCTTCCTTACTGTAGCTCACAGTACAGCAGACAAAAGCAGCGCAGAATTTAGTGTCTTGAGCGCTATCGTGTTTTGCTTAGCAACATATTGACCACTCTATTTTCTTACTGTAATTCGCATGCGAGAGAAAACCGGTCTCCAAGCTCTTCGCAGTCTTGGAATAATTGCCATTTGTTTTTGTCCTTCACCTCGCTGCTCCTTTGAAAACAGCTAGCCTTCCACAGCAGGATCGCAATGATGAAAGGTGAAGCAAAGCCTCCTTTAGCAATTGGATACTTTGACTTACTCAAGTCGCGGCTGCTTGAAAGAGAAATAGGCTTCCCTTGAGAACATGTCGGCAATAAAGAAATAAAGCTGTAGATGGGTTTGTATAAGGGCACATAAAAACATAACCCCTCATTCTAGTCATTTTGGTGGGAAGTAGAAAACCGATTCTCCGACTACTAGCCTGGCTGTTATAGTTGTTTAAGTCATTTTACAAGTCCAAAGCTTCTTTAAAAGTGTTTGTTTCCCCTAGGAGACAAGTGTAGGGTTCACTCTGGGAAGTCAAGTATGCCAGCTTTTAACAAGATTATATGAGGCTTTGCCATGGGTCCTACGCTGTCGGTCACAATGAAAGAGAATGAGTGAATGAGAGAGAACGTAGCCGGAAGAGATGGAGCCAGCCGGATGGTCTTGTGACTGGGTTGTTAAACAGGCTATAAAAGGGCCTAGTCCTAGGATTTACAAAAGAGCCTAAGGGAATTAGAAGCCCAAACCTCATTGCAGTCTCAGCTTTGAAGCCTTAGTTTAGACCAGTTAATGTAGTAGTGCGTATGTAGACAAAACGGGGGCCCGAAATGGAAGCAGTGGGTTTTTAAAAACACCGCTTTGATTTAGGGCAAAGTAATTCGGCATTACGCTACTGAATGCGCTACAGCGGCTGGAATTAATGCACAGTACACCGCCGACACGTGAAAACACCAACACCGTTAAAGCGGTGCAAAAGCATTTAACCCCCTTTAAAGAGTTGTGCGCACGTGCCCCTCGTTTCGTCTACACACACCCCTAGATGTGATTTGGAAGTCATCATGCGAGGAAGCCATGGCTCTGTTTTCCGCCCAGGACTTCCCTCCCTCCTTCACAATCCTCAGACAGAGCCTCCTTCCCCCACAGACAGCTGTTTGGAAACGCAGATTCTCGGCATCCAAGTGAGGATGAAAAGAGTTGCTTGGACACCCTGGTGATAAGCATGGTACAAAGGCCTGCACAGAGATAAGGAGCAAGAATACTTGCTCACCAGCTAATTCGGGATAATAATTGAAATCTAAGTGAGACGTAATTTGTTCTGTTAATTAAGTGCCTTCTCATGTTAGCAACATGCAAATCTATGCAAAAACGAGCCATTTAGCATAAAGGAATTAAGTTGGAAAGGTGCCATGTAGCCTTTAGCACAGAAGGTCCTGAACGACCCCCCATTTTTAACGTCGTATTTGTTCCCGCTGGTATTTCTTTCCTAAACCTATTGTGTTTAATATGTTCATCTCCTTTTGCTCTCCTTACAAGTGAACTCCCTCGCCTTTATTAGAAATAATAATACTTTGCACTTTGCTAGGGCCTTTCATCTGGGAGTCTCCTGCACTTTGCTAATATTAATTACTGATTCTCAGGCTGCCCGCTGAGAAGTAGGTATTACTTCCATTTTGGATGGGTGAGTGAAAAGAAGGAACTGATTGGTTAGGCAGTTCGGCTAACTTCACCCAGCTAGCTTCCAGCAGAACCCAGAGCTGCTACTAGTCCCATGCTTTAACTTTAGTGGAAGTGCTTCCTCCTACCACACTATTCCTTTCCTCAGCACTAAGAAATTTCCTTTGGGCTTTTTTAGTTTCTGTTCATGCTCTTATCCTTTTCAGCCTGTTACCTTGCCTCAAGGACTTTTGTGTTATCCACATGTCCTCTACCCCTTTTGAATTTGTGAGATCAGCTTTTATTTCTTTGTTTAATGACTGTCTCCAGCCAATAGCCAGTTAATATTCTGCATGACAAACTATCCCCTCTTCTCAGGATCCAGAGTATTCACGTTCTCTTCCTAGCATGCCACCTACTAGCTTTGTGACCTGCGACAAAACTCCTTTTTGCTACAGCTTGATAACTCCACATGTAAAAGAATAACTTTCAGCTTTTTCAGGAGGGGTTGATGCCTACAGATGAGCATTCGAAGCATTTTAATACTGATTTTATTCCCTGGTTATCGGCTTTCCTTGCCCTCCTTCAAACTACCTGCTGATTTCCATGCATTCTCATCCTCTTTACTGGTCTCTCGCCACATGTTTGGATGCAAATGATGCTCAAATACATGTGTGCTTTAATGTGCATTAGCTTATTTTAATGAGCATTAAAGCATCACAAAAAATGTTCTTTAGCTAATGGACATTAAAATAGGCTAATGTGCCTTTTTCTAGTACTTCACAATGGAGATTTAATGCGCATTACCTAAAGCACATTAATGAACATGTAGACACGCCATTAAGGTTTCAGTTTGCTGGCTGAGCTGGAAACCCAGAAGAAAATTTAATTTTGGGACAATATTTTGGTTTTCTTGGTGAAACAAAAAAGAAAAAAATCTAAAAATATCTTCATAGATCAGCCAGAAGGTTTCATTCAGACAGAAACATGCAATTCTTTTCATGGCTTTTTAAAAAAGAAAATAAAGCATTTTTAAAAATTAGACTTTCCCAATTTTTGAAGCAAAGATGCCTCTGAAGGAAAAAGCAGGGCATTTACTTTGAGCTTTTGATGTTTGGAATTTCCGGCCCAAATTCGTGAGCAGTTTTGATCCTCCTCACACTGTACCTTTAGGCCAAAAAAAACTACTTTGTGCTCCAATGGCCACTGTACCTGCCTCACTCTTAGGTCAGTACATTAGTAGTTACCTGCCTGTGTGCGTCCAACTCACTCCAAGGGCCCTGAGCCTTGCTACCTGGATCATAGCAGGCTGCCTGCTCAGAGCCCTAGTTCCTTTGCACTGTTCAGGCAATTCAGGGAAGGATGAACCTAACCAGAACTGGCCAGCAGGGAGTTCTTCTGGAGTAGAAGAACCTTTTCCTTACATAGAGGTAGCTCCTCTCCCCAGCTAACTCCTGCACTGCCAGCACAGGGAAAGTGCCTGAGAAGGGAGGCAACTTGGCAAGGTGGATCTCTACTGCGCTTCGATTCCATTAGGACAATGTAGGGCTTTGTCGAGCCAGGTCTTAAAAACCTGCAAGGATAGAGATTCTCTGGGTAACCTGTTCCAGTGTTTTACTACCCTCCTAGTGAGAACGTTTTCCTTAACATCTAACCTCAACTTTCCTTGCTGTGACTTGAGCCCATTGCTCCTTGTTCTGTCATCTGCCCCCAATGGGAACAGTCCAGCTCCATGCTCTTTGGAACCTCCCTCCAGGTAGTTGAAGGCTGCTGTTAAATCCCCTCCATCTTCTCTTCTCTAGACTAAAGCCCAATTTCCTCAACCTCTCCTCATTAAGTCATGTGCCTCAGCCCCCTAACCATTTTTGTTGCCCTCCACTGGACTCTCTCCAGGCTATCCACATCCTTTCTACAGTGGGGGGCCCAAAAGTGGACACAGTACTCCAGATGTGGCCTCGCCAGTGCTGAATAGAGAGGGAAAATCACTTCTCTTCATCTTCTGACAACACTCTTACTAATGCAGACTGGGATGCCATTAGCTTTCTTGGCAACAAGGGCACACTGTTGGCTTATATTCAGCTTACTTTCCACTGTAACCTCCAGGTCCTTGTCTGCAGAGCTGCTGCTTAGCCAGTCAGTCCCCCGCCTGCAGCTGGGGTGCATGGGTTTATTCTGTCCTAAGTGCAGGCCTTTGCACTTGTCCATATTGAACCTTATGGGCACGTCCAGATGAGCATGAATATTTGTTTCCCCAGGGACAAGTATCAGGGGCACACCTTGCGCCTCTTCTATTTCTCCCCAGGGAACGCCTGTACCATGCCCACTCTGGCACTTGGCAGGTTGCCCCAAGTGAGGTAGAGGAGGCTGAGGTTAGCGACTGTGCTGGCCCCAGCAGCCTTACCTGGGGTTCTGGGGGGTCTCCTGGGGCTGCGGCTGTGGAAGGAAGCCTGGCCGGCAACCAGAGAGTGGCTTCAGCCAGCCAATCTCTGATTTGGGGTGGCATGTGCTGCTGCCACGTGCTTTGCCCCACTTTTTGTTGACATGGGTTTTTTTTACCTTGGGATCTCCCTGAAAAGTAGCAACACAGGGAATGCCTGCAGGTGCAGTATGTGGCACTGCAGACAGGTGCCATCTGCAGCACCACGTACCGCATGTCTGTGCCCATCTGGATGCACCCCACGACATTTCTTTTGGTCCAATCCTCCAATTTGTCAAGGTCTCTCTGAATCCTAGTCCTACCCTCCACTGTACCTACTACTTCCCCCAGCTTTGTGTCATCTGTAAACTTGCTGAGGGTGCACTCTATGCCATCTTCCAGGTCCATTGAACAAAATCGGCCCCAACACCAAACCGTGAGGCACTCCACTTGATACTGGCTGCCAACTAGAAATTAAGCCGTTGACTACTACACTCTGAGCCTGCTCATCCAGCCAGTTTTCTATCCACCTTACAGTTTATTCATCCAACCCATACTTCCTTAGCTTGCTTGCAGGAATGTTGTGGGGGACCATATCAAAAGCCTCGCTAAAGTAAAGGTATATCACATCTACTGGTCTCCCCGCATCCACAGAGCCAGTCATCTCATCATAGAAAGCAATCAGGTTAGTCAGCCATGACTTGCCTTTGTTGAATCCACGCTGAATGTTCTTAGTCACCACCTTCTCCTCCAAGTGCTTAGAAATGGATCCTTGAGGATCTGCTCCATGATTTTTCCAGAGACTGAGGTGAGGCTGATTGGTCTGTAGTTCCCTGGATCCATCTTCTTCCCTTTCTTAAAGATGGGTACTATATTTGCCCTTTTCCAATCATCCAGGACCTCTCCCAATGTCCATGAGTTTTCAATGATGGCAGGCAGCGGCTCTGCAGTCTTGTCAGCCAACTCCCTTAGCCCCCTCGGGTGCATCCCATCTGGTCCAGTGGACTTGTATATGTCCAGCTTTTCTAAATAGTCCCTAACCTGTTCTTTTGTCACTCTTGGCTGCTTACCTTTTCCGCAAGCTGTGCTGTCAGGTGCAGTAGTCTGGGAGCTGACCTTGCCTATGTAGACTGGGGTGAAAAAGGCATAGAATACTTCAGCTATTTTTACATCCTCTCTCACCAGGTTGCCTCCCCTATTTAGTAAAGGACCTACATTCCCCCTGATCCTCCTCTTGTTGCTTGACAAACTTGTAGAAACCCTTCTTGTTACCCTTCACATCCCTTGCTAGCTACAACTCCAGTTGTGCTTTGGCCTTCCTGATTTCATCCCTGCATGCCTGAACCATACTCTTATACTCCTTCTTAGTTGTATGTGCAACTTTCCACTCCTTATAAGCTTCCTTTTTGTGTTTTAGCTTAGTGAAGTGTGCCCTGGGAAGCCAAGCTGGTCTTCTGCCAGACTTGCTAGTCTTTCGGCACCCTTGTGCCCCAGCCAGGCCCATCAGCATCTACATGCATGGTGCTGCACAGTAAATAACACCGCTGCTGCAGAATAAATAGTTCTTCTCTTTACAAGTACTGACCTATGACAGCATTTTTTAGTTTACTGCAACCTAATAGGGCTGCACGTGTAGATGCAAAGATTTTACTGCAGAGCTAATTGGGTGGCTCTGCTGTAAACATCTCATGTACATGCACCCAGGGAACTCTAACCAGCCTCTGAATGCCCCCTCCCCTTTGTCCTGCATCAGCAAACACAGCAGCCTTTGCCTACAGCTTTTGAAATAACACCTGATTACCATGTTTTTAAATGGAGAGAATCAGTCTGAATAAGCCCCATTGGGGCTTTGTTTGCATGTCCTAGGAGCCACGCTGTGATGATAGTGTGAAAAGCTGTTAATGTTTGCATGCAGTGCCTTGAATATGGATTGTGCTGTATACAGTAGGTGCCCAGTATTACAATTATTAAAAGCAGACGCTATTTTTTCTTTCACAATTTTTCCCTCTGCATGAAAATGCTTGTCTTCTCACCTTTCATTAAGAAAAACCTGCAGAGCGCACAGTCTGGGGCTTTGATGGATAACCTGGTATTGTCCACCATTACATTGTTCTGTACGGATTGGTTTTGTCTTGTACTTTTAATTGAGACAGGCAGTTCCTAAGGCTCTGTGGCATTTCTGTGGAAGGCTGTCTTTACATTTGCTGCTTATGGGCATTCTGTTCCTTTGTGGCTGTGGTGCACTTTGTTTGATGCAATGTTAGGTGATTCGCAAATTAGAGACTTTCACACACTGGGAACCTAATTCTCCTCTTACATCAGTGTAAATCAAGTCAATTAAGTTGCACTTCTGGCAAAACCATTGCGAGAGGAAAATCATTCCTATAATATTGTTGTGTTTTCACTGGCTGAGTGAACTGAGATGATTTATGATCAGTAAACTAGCTGGGTTGTTGGTTTTTTTACTGTCTGTAGCAATGAATTTTCATCTTCCTACATTACCATGTAGAAATCTCTTAGCAGTTATCTGTGTTTTTAACACTTTTACATCAGAATGGCTTGAGCTCTCTTTTCCATGTACATTTCTCTATTCGTTTCAACCCTTTGTAAAAGTATGATAAGGGTCTCTGTTTTGTTACACTGCTGATGGTTTGGTTCAGTTTACAGGTCCAGTATGGTAACCTGGGTGCAGGGAAGTAATCCCACTTAAGGTATCGCAACTACTTAGCTGAGCAGTGCCTTTGGTTATTGTTGTCATTGTTAAGGATTTGTATTGTACTTCTGTAGCCATTGAGGTCTAAGATATAACGAAAACCCTATTTTATTCTAAAATGGGGATAGTTTCCAGTTGCCATTTACCCCTGCAACTTTTAATGGACAGAACAGGATGCTAAACCCATTCAGCACATGCAGCTTCACAAGGACAGGGACCCTACCCACTTTCAAAGTATATACCACATTTCCTCACATATAACACCCCCCCCCCCAATAAGATACCTTGTTTTTGAGATGGTAGAATGAAGGGGGGACACAGTTACCAGAGGTACAGTGGCATAGAACAGGGACAGAACCGGATCTTCAGCTGACTCGTTCTCCCTTTCCTGCGTAACAAAAAGTTGAATTCTGCTAAAGACTGGTCTCTGTGGGTGGCTATATGACTTTGGAAAGAGGTAGAGTCTAGGACTATGATATAAGAGGAGAGAAACAAGGAGCAGGTAGCAGACAGCAACATTTCCCTAAAAGAGGTTAGCTTGATTAGTGGAACATTGAGACCATTTAAAAGGCAAGATAAACATTAATAACTGTGGAATGAAGAACAATGAGCTATTAAGTCAATTAACTCCCTAAGCTGCCTGAATAGTAATGCCACTGCTTCTGCATTGTGGACCAAGATTCAAAGCAGTGTGCTTCTCTTCTGGGCAGCAAATCAGTTTTCCTACACAAGATACGGACCCAGATTTGTGGCTAATTTGTGGGGGGGAAAGGTGCGTGTAGTATGTGGTACTTACAATTCAGGAAATGGGGTCTTCTGCAAGTGAGAATGATACTAAATGAGTTGTATATGCTGCTGAATTCCCTTCCACCCCCCGCTTACCTCAAAGATCTGTTGTTGTGTTTCTCCTTCCATCTCTAACCTGAATGCTACCTATTTAAATCATATCAAGATCCCATGATCATATTTTTCAATAAATAGAAATGAAAAATAAATATTGCTGTCTGTGTTGCATTCACAATCACAACAGCCATAGTTATCACTTTGGAAGTAACCCTTGCTTTTCTCCATTTATGTACAATGTAATCACCATGATTAAGCCCCATAGAGACTTTGTTTGTATGCCTACAGCACTTTTTTCCAGGAAGGTTGTGTACTACGTTTATTGCATGTATTTTTAAGAAGCTTTGGTTGTTAAATTGAATTCTCAAATGGTTGCTGACCCATTTTGAGAACATGGCACAGCTGTTGCAATTCCAGTATGTCTGCTACCCAAGCTAGCTAACTGAAAACTAGTTCAGGTAGGTTTGTCTATGCTACGTTGTGAGCTAGAGAACAGATATAGCATTGATTCTGGCTTTCAATAATTTTTGTGAGCTTGACTTCACTACCTTTGGGTGCCTGTACACACCATGGGTTTTAACCCTCATTAAATTAAATAATTTTATAAAATTTAAACTAATTTATTTTGGAGCATCGCATCTTTGTTTACACATACTAGGTTTTCAAACAAATTAAGCCAGGTCCCTGGACAGCACCGCAGGAGAGCAGGACAGACCAGTGCTGCCCCCCACCCCAACCCGGGGCCTCCCACCCATCCCATGCCCATGTCCTGCCATGCAGCTGTGGAAGCAGGGAGCTGGCAAACCACACAAGAAAAAAAAAGTAGAAGCAATTCAAACATGGCAGCAATTTGAAGGAGTGAATTCCAGAAAAGTCACAGTATCATCTGGTGGACAGAGAGGCTCATTACACATCTTTGAGTGCCTTTGTGTTTGCACACAATGAATCCATGGACACAACGCTTTAATTCCCAGCAAGCCAAACTAAACGATATCTGAGGAGTTTTAGTTTAATGCAGACAAAGATTTTTTAAGCATCAGGAAGTCCCGCTCATACAAATTGACACAGTTGCAGCACATGAAAGGGGCAAAAATCATGGTGTACACATGAGCCCCTTTGTGATGTTTTAGCATAGCTCTTTGTGTGTATCTGTGTTTGTCTTAGATTATGAGCTTTGAGCAACCTGCCTACCTACCTACATTCTGTTGTGAGAAGACTTAGAGACATTCTCTGTTGTCTTCCTCTAGAATCAAGGCGCTGGGTAAGAAAGAGGTCACCTCCCTGGAGAGAATATGGGCAGGGAGAAGTCCCTCTCTGGGAAAGTGGCTGCTGGTGATAACTCTGAATCTGGATGAGCTCTGTGAATTTCCTAACAGAAAGGCTGGAACTCTTGAGCATCTCAGAGGTTCATGAACCATGTTGCAGGGTGACAGGAGCCAGAAAGTGGAGGGGAGTGGGGTAGGGAAGGTTGGTGGGTAGTAGGAGCACTTCCCCATATGATTGGATGCCCTCCCCCTATACAAAGTTTGCCAATGCTCTCCTGAAGCTTTATAGTGAGGCCAAATAATGCCAGAAAGTGGAGGGGAGTGGGGTAGGGCAGGTAGGTGGGTAGTAGGAGAGCTTCCCCATATGATTGGATGCCCTCCCTCTGTACAAAGTTTGCCAATGCTCTCTTGAAGCTTTCTAGTGAAGCCAAATAATGCTGAAGTGCAAGGATTGGTTTGAAGCAGCAACAATCTCTCTTGCCCCAGTAAACAATGTTTGTGATTGATTAAACACTTCAGCCTCTCCTCAGTGTTTAATTAATCTTGGCAGCTATTTATTGCTTTGTGGAGTACAAAACAATTGAGATTATTGCTGACTTAATAAGAAACAAAAGAGAGGCTTCTTTGTGGGGAGGGGGAGGATTCCCCTGAAAGTCTCATTTAGGCACATGAGCATAAAGTTAATTTATTTACAAACTGCAACCAGTTGTAAAATCCCATGTCCCTCTTCATGAACAAGAATAACTAGAGGAGTAACTGGGAGAGGCAGCTTTAGAGCCTTGTACAAGCACTTCAGAGCCAAGCTTTCTGACTGGGTCCACAGTGCTCATGTGGGGATTGCTCACCTTTCTGCCCAGAACTGGGGAATGACTACTTCTTGGTCATTGTCCCTCCCCCATACATCACCCAGAGGCAATTCCACTTTGGCTGTATGCAAGGGATGTTCTCCAGGAGTTTTGTAGCAGGACTAGGGGGAGCCAAGAGAGTCGCTTTCCCCTGCACAGGCTGTAGGTGTCTGCAACTGTTGAGCAGGTGTTAATTCCATATGCTCGCATGGCCTTCCCTTGTTGACAGCCAAAATTCATGACCTCCAGCTCTGCAATTCTCCAAAGCTGTTCAGTTGTTAGGAAATCTCAGTGAGATTCACACTGCACTGTGTTCTCCTTATACTGGTTCCCTCCGATGTGGTTTCTCATGGGAGAATGTAATCTAAGAGGGTGTTTCATAGTTGTGCAGCAGGAATGAACCGTCTTGAAACTTACCCTGATATCCCCTGTGCACATATGTGTACATACACATGTATCATATAGTTATTATATATCTGTGTGATTATACATAATATACCTTTTTTTACCAAAGAAGAAACCCCCATGCAGGGCCCCTCTCCCTCTTATAGCCCAACACATCTTACACTTTTCTCCTGCTAGTGACTGCTTCTCAAGACATAAATCCCCTAGAAAACTCATCTTCCTTCCCAGCCTCAGTCATCTGGTTCCATTTCTTGTGACAATTACGGTGTTTGACTACTTGGAAAAACAATGTCAAGACAGCACCAAGCAGACAAAAGGAAAATACACCATGTTAAATGCAGTGGTGCAGATGCTTGGTTGCATCTCTGGTATTCTGTGCGCACCACTCAGTTCTCCTGGAAATGTTGGTTATTCCTGATTTTTTTCTGGCACAGCTTGCAATCCATGCCTTCCTCTTCCTTTCCAGTCATGGAGCACTGTGTTTCTGTGCTTGTGTATATTTTCTCCTCTCCAATTTTGGCATCATTCACAAATGGGAGTATAATAAGAACTTAGCCGATACTGGAAAAAAGCAAATGAGCAGCCCTCTGTGCTTGAAAAATCCTTCAAGGGTCTTGATTTTGGCTTCAAAGGACAGGAAGTCCCTGTACTGGAATAGTGATGACTAGTTTCCCACACAATAGAAGCCCTCCCCCTGCTCATAGGGAAGCACTTCACACCTGGGAACTACTGGCATAACCAATCTAGGGCCTATATCTCATGAATGAAAATTTCCTCCAAAGGAGTCAGGTACTGCTTTGCAAAGACCATGATCCTTGAATGACTGATGTGCACATAATCAGGTGAAATTTAAATTCTTCCTCCATCTTGTCTCACTGTGAAAAATATATCCTTAAATTCTTCATAAGGATGTTGCATTATAACCGGAATTTCTGCCCTCTTTTGCTGGTGTGGCAGGAATTTCTGTTTGATTATTGCATTTATCTCATGGCTGAAGAGCTCAGTCATGGGTCTTAAAGCTTACCTTGTGACGTGCTAGATGTCATGCAAATGTTTTTAATTAGAACTACAAACGAGAGTAGTGAGGGGACAGTAGCTTCCTTGCGAATCTAGGATTTTTATGCCGTACTGGCCATTTTGAAGGTTTACTTTTACTTGTGCTTTCACAGTTTCTAACAACAAATGTTTGGGGAGTAAATGACATTTTATTATAGTGCACTTCAGACTTCAGAACCAGGCTCCATCAGAGGCTCTCAAACACTTTAAAGGTCATGATTGTCTAAGGGTATATGTATGCAGTTTTCCCAGCACTTTCCATCTCCTGAGTAGCCAAGAGCAGTCAGAGGAATATCCACAGCATGGGTCCACTGCCTCATGTCTGTGTTTCACTAAGGAGGAGCAGGTGAGTGGGACATGCTCAAGATCAATACCTCTGGGAGCCTCAAGAAAAGCTTCCAGCACTTCTGTGGGGGGGGAGGAAATGAGGCATAGAGATGTTGTGACTTGCTCTGGGACACACAATGAAGCGGTGGTAGATCCAGCTTGGTCCTCGGGCTTTCTGATTATTGTCTCGTGCCCTCCGCAAGCAGCCATCAATCTTCATTCCTTCTTCCCTACGACTTCCATCACCGTTGCAAGAACAAAGTCACATTGTGCCCTTTCTTTTTCATTTCACCCCGTGTCCAGAAATTGAATTCCCGGAATAGGAATACTCTATATGCAGAGCCTGGGAAAGAGAGTCACTTGCAGTATGAAGTTAACCTTTTAAAGATTCAGTATTTTGATTATGTGCTATTCCAGCTGTTTCTCTCAGATTGTCAAGGCAGTGAAAGAACAGGAGTGACCAGACAGTCGAACTGTAGAACCGTGAAAAGGTCACATTACAGAATGTATAATGTATTTAGTACATATTATGCGGCTGTCTCTCTCCGAATTTATAGAGGGATTAAAAACCTCCCTCTTGTGACAGAGATCATAATGAGAACTGAAAATGTCACAACATACATTGATTTTGTGTTAATGATTGTGGCAAGAATGGAAAAATGATACAACTATTACCTGTTACACTGAACCTACCCTCGCAACGTTCCCCAAATTGTAATCACATGGCCTGCTTCACATTCGTATCAGGGCTGAACACTCACTGCTGAAGTAACTGGAACTCCTCTTCCCTTAAGCTTCAACGCACATAAATTCCAGCTAGGTTTACAATGAAGACTGAAATCAGAGCTTGAACCCACTAAGTTTAGAGGGGCTAACCCAGAAATTAATTTGAATATTACAGGAGTGGTTTAATATTATCTTTCTTTGGTTAATGTTATCTTTGGATAATATGTTCCTTTGTCTAGTTGGATATAAAACGTACCTAGACTTGAAAAACAAAAAGAAAAGGAAATTCCATCTAATTTATGTCTGGTTCCAGTTTCTCTCCTGATTGAGATGGCTTTTAGGTGATAGGCCCTACATCTGAACATACAAATTGTCTTCTAGATGGATAGGACCTAAAGGCTTGGAGATGCATAAGGTTTGTATTTCCACACCTCAGATTCAGGAGAGCACTTTAGCATGGGCTCAAATTAATTCTCATAAAGAGCCTCATTTGAGTTCATGCTCACTTTTAAGCATGTCTAAAGTCCCGTTGACATCTGTGAGGCTTAAGCAAGTGCTTAAAATTAAGCAAGTCCTTCTTAACTCATTTGTTGTACCAGGGATCAGAATAAACTACACTCAGAAAGGAAGCTGGTCAGAGCAGCTAGCTGCATAAAAATTAACTAGTTCTGGAGTGAAAGATCCAACGACGACAGTAGTTCAGACCCATATGCTAGTCTAGACTCGTGTTTGAATCTCTTGTCAGTCGTACATCCAGATAGGCTGGTTTTTCATGCAGTGTAAAAGGCTTGTGTAGTATCTAATTCTCAGTGGGCGCATCTACACAGGCCCCTGACTGCACATTTGGTACTGCATAGTCATTTAGTACTCGGTTTAGCAAGTATTAAATGACTGCAAAGTACTCATCAATACTGCACAGTCCTGGTGGCACACGGTTACTTTTAGATGCTACATTGCTGTACCGATGAGCGATGTAGAGTCGGTATCATGGTTTGCACCTACCGGTGCTATGCCATCATAGCAACAAGCTCCATTGTGCAGCTCATCACTATGGTGACATAGTGTCTCATGTAGACGCACCCGGTGGTGACAGATTTCAGCACAAGGAGCAATGGTCTCAAATTGAAGCAAGGGAGGTTTAGGTTGGATATTGGGAAAAACTTTCTCACTAGGAAGCTGATGAAGCACTGGATGGGGTTATCTAGGGAGGTGGTGCAATCTTCATCCTTGGAGGTTTTTAAGGCCTGGCTTAACAAAGCTCTGGCTGGAATGATGTAGGTGGGGATGGTCCTTGCTTTGACCAGGAGGTCGGAGTAGATGACCACCTGATGTCCTTTCCAACCCTAATCTTCTGCGATTCTATAATCTAATATCTGAAACATCCAACCTTTTTGAAGGGCAGCTTGACAATACATGGTAGAGTTCAGGGGTGCCAGTCACTCATTTCTTGGCTGTCTTGCTAAAGCTTGTGCCTTGTACTCCACTCTTTTGTTTTGTTTTGTTTTTTTCTTCCTGAAATGAATATGAGAAAACAAACCTGTTCATCTAGAAATGATTCAGATCCATCAGGAGTATCACAGGTAGATGACAGTGAATAGCTGACTATCAGCTGAGTCTAAATCCAAAATTTGTAAACAGTAGATTAAATTAAAAATTAATTAAATAGATTAAATTTCCCCAAAATGCTTTTTCACCCTTAATCTTCTAACTGTAAGAGAAGTCTGTGAATAGCATGAGCATGTGGAGTTTTTCCTGAAAGGTAGAGGTATGACATGTGTGTGTTACTGAACAGGTATTTCTGAATAGTTCCACGTGCAGACAAACTGTTACTGGTACCTTTCAGGAGATTCTGTAAGAGGAAACTTTTCAAGGTGAAATTAAAAAGTAGACTTTTCAGAAAGAATGTATTTTTAAAAAAGAACCTTAACAGTAGAAAAGATACCTACAAAATGAAAATTATCTGCCAGGAGACGCACAAACTGCAGCAGAAATGAAAGATAATGGTGAAAGGAAGACTCGTATATTATTCCCTTTCATAAGCTTCACTGAATATGCGAAAGACCGGAGATGCATATATCGTCAAAGCATACATGCAAGCTTCAAAATTAAACGTCTGTTGAAATTTCTAATTTTCAGGAAAGAAATTAAAAGGTGCCAGAGGTAGAACATTGGAATTGAACAAGGCAATATTTTGCATTGAGAATCACCACATTAAGACGTTACATGTCTGTGCTTTCAGAGTAACTTTTAGCTAATGAAACTTCTGTGGGCCTCAATAAAAGAAACCATTTTTGAAGCGTTGGTTGTCTTGCCCAAGGACAATGTAAAACATAACATCTATAACATAACATATGTTCACTAGCTCAAATCTTCTCTTCACTCTTCATAAGTCTTTGCATCCCGTGGGCTCAGCTATAATATATGTGTAGGCAACTTCTTGCTCTCCCCCAAAGCCATTTGCTCACATAGATGAAGACTCCCTGACCTAGTTCTCTCACACACGTCCTACACGGGATGCTCCACAAGATGCTACATGTCTACAGGAGATGCTACATCACCTTAGCAATGAGCTACGGTGATGTAACTCATCGCTACAGTGATGTAACTCATAGCTACGGCGACGTAGCTTCAGTGGGCACTAACCGTGATGCTGCCACTGTTTTGCAGTAGCTCGTTGCTACTGCCCAGTAGGGTCAGAAACGACCTGTGTACAACCAGGACTGCAGAGTACCAGCGGGTATTGCACAGTCATTTAGTACTAAAGCTCAAGCAAGTACTAAATGACTGCACAGTAACAACTGCATAGCGGGGCGCACATGTACATGCGCCCAAACAGGCTCTCCCTAGAAATGTTCGCATACTACCTCCCTCTCTGCAATGTAAGCAACTTACTCTATGGTCTACCCCTTCTCTATCCACCTTCTGAGGTGTGTCCTCTTCCATTTTCTGGGAATGGCCGTGGCAGCAGAATGGTTCAGGTGTTGCTGTGTGGGTCTGGAGTTGTCGGGTCAAAGCCTGTCCTGGGCTTTTTTCAAAAGTTGGCCTTAGCTGACCCCGTACAAAAGGAGCTAGGTTTGGGGAAGTCAGAGAGCAGCTAAGGCATGATTAAGGGGATGGGAGGATCAACTTTCCCTCATAGCTCCCCCAGGTGTGGAGCTGATAGGGGTATGAGGAGGGGAGAAAATTAGGACACGTGCCTCTTCTCCTCTCCGTTCTTTCCTGTACTTTCTAAGGTAGGTGTATCCTCAAAATACTTCAGCTGCATGATCGTCAGTCCTGTCTGTAAGCTCTCCGGGATGTGCCATGCTATTTTAATGCCAAATAATTTTCAGGAGTAAATGAGGCAACATGCTATTTCTTGATAAAAAATGAACACATGCGCCTGAATAAGAAAGCCACAGTGATGTGAATTTACTTTTTCTCCTCCCTTCTGTTCAGAAATGTAACCAATAGACAGCATTTGCATTATATACAAACTCTTTACTCAGATTTGGGTTGAAACCTGGTGCAATTGCAGTTTATTATTAATGCAAGAATGTGCTTTCCTCTGTAAAGCCATTTTAATTAGTCTCTTCACATTACCTTTCCAGCCCTGTGACTAATTGGTAGTGTTTTTCTAAGAATGTGTTACTGTGTTGTTAGATGAGATCGCAACAGATTACTTTTTATTCTGATTTTCATGGGCTGATAAATATGATGAAAGGGTAGCTTTCACATAAAATGTCAGCCAATTTGGACTCGCAGATACATTTGACAAGTAAACAGGGCTCTTGATTTATAATAGGCCATGTGGAACTTATTGTTATTAGACTCTTAACGATGATGAAATGTTTTTGATTAATACACCAGGAGGACAGCCAGGTATTTTTATTTCAAGTCAGAACAAAGAGAGGAGCCTGCCCACATGGTGACATTTGATACAAGCTTCATTTTCACTTAGTCTAATTTGTTCAACGAATGACAATCTTTTTTTGAAAAATGGCATTCAAAACATTTTGATTTGAGCCTCTGGCCTTCCTCCTTAGAAAACCTTGGTGTTTCCGCACTTTGGTTGGAACAACATGGATTAACACAGTTCCAATCAAGCAGTCTGCAAGGGTGTGAATCATCTCTGCTTGTAATTGTTATTAAACTGGTTCACTGCTTTCTACATGAAGCTTTAGGTCTCTTGGTAGGGAGGCACCTAGACCCCTATTTATTTTAAGCGACTTGTGAACTCCCGCAATGCATTTCAGATTCATAGGTCTCTCCATCGTTACAGTGATGTAGCTCTTACCAGGAAATGAACAGTCAAATATGCTTTTTTTAACACACGGATGCAATTTAATGCTTATAGAATTTATCTGCCTCTGGATCAGCAGCATAACACAATTTTAATTACAGCTACCATACTTCACTGCCTTCCCTCATTCTGTGCCAGAGTCTTATCGAAGTAAAGGTCCATGAGATTGTTGAGCTCTGCTGAACACAAAGTCAGAAAGTTTGCTTTCTCATCATTTATTAAAAAAAAAAACAACAGCTCTTCTGTTTCAGGGAGAAGTGATGCTTATTATTACATATGAAATTAATGGGAAATATAAACTGTTAAATGCCTGTGTGGCTGTTAAGAAATCAACTGCAAAACTTTCTCAAACAAATGATTAGAGAAGAAGGATGGAAGTGTGAAGCGGGTCAGGAGCACTTTATTGAAGACAATTGTTCTCAATTGTTCATTATGTCCCACGTTATGGTTAAACGGGCTTTACTACCGTTATTTGCATTGTCACTGTAATTCCCTGGTAGCAATGTTCTGTATGAGGCTGCCCATACGTAGCTGTAGTCCCTTCTGGGTATACAAATGTAAATTTATTCATATCTGCTTTTACTGATGCATCCAAAAGACAAAGAAAACAAATGGAAGAAGATCATTTAAGACAGCTAACACCTGACAGCTCTTCTGTGCTTGATGCCATGGTGCTATGTGGGCCTGTGCAAAGCAGCTAATATTCACTTCAGATTCAGCCGATTCGGGGGACAGTGATTCGATTTGGTGATTCAAATCACTGTCCCAAATCGATAGAGATTCGGCCACCACTGAATCAGGCGTATCTCTGAATTAAACAGGCCTCATCCCCTGCCCGCTCTCCCAGCCCTATCAATGGCTGCCCTGCCTGACCCCAGCATCCTGGCTCTTTAAAAAAAAAAAAAAGGCCTGTACTCACTGGCTGCTGCCAGGCGGGGGGGGGGCAATCCCTGCTGCCCCCCAACTGACCAGTGCTGCGTGGGGGGAGGGGGGGGGGTCTGCCATGAGCCCCCAGAAGCCCTGATGGCCGCTGCAGCAGCTGGTGAGTGTGGGGCTTTTTCTTTTTTTCTTTTTTTTTTAAGAGCTGGGACATTGGGGCTGGGCAGCCATTGATGGGGCTGGGAGAGCAGGCAGGAGATAGGGGCTCATGGCAGAGCCCCCCCATGCAGTGCAGAATAGTGGAGGGCAGCAGGGATCACCCCCCCCCCACCTGGCGGAAGCCTGTGAGTGCAGGGCTTTTTTTTTTTTTTTAAAGAGCCGGGATGCTGGGGCCAAGCAGGGCAGCTGTTGACAGTGCTGGGGGAGCAGGTCGGGGTTGGTGGGCAATCAGGGAGCTGGGGGAACAAGCAGGGGAGGGGGCCTGGCAGGGGTCCCACCATGGTCCCCTCTCCCCTCGTCCAGGCCCCCACCCCCCCCTCACCCCTTACTTACCAGAACGAAGTCTTAAGTCCAGCTCCCTGCGGCGGTGAGTGGGGACTGCCCAAATCTCTGAAGATCTCCAAATCTTTTCCAAATCAATTCGGAGAGCTTCAAATTGATTTGGACCTTTGTATTGGTCTCCTGATTCAATTTGGATTTGGAGATTCAGCCGCCGAATTGGGCTGAATCTCCTCCAAATCAAATCAGAGCCTGAAGCTTCGTACAGCCCTAATGCTATGTTAAATACCTCAACTGTTCTGCACTGCAGCACTCACGGAGAGGGGCAAAAGGCCTCCAGTGTCCTGAAACCGGCAACTCATCAAAAAACTGTAGTTTAAAATTGAAAAAAACCTACAGGAGTAACTGTATTTTTCTTCATTTAACTGCAAAATGATGGAGGGATATTTTTCTTTTTTTTCTATTTGGAGATAGTTATCATTCCTTTGCACAGGTCTTCTCCCTGGAAGAGTAGATGTTCTTGTACAAAATAGGAAAAGAGCAGTAATTAAAGGTAGTTCTCAAAAAGATGTAGGTTTTGGTTATAATTTGAAGTCAGTCTGGAAATAACTAGGAGAGAGAATAACCTGAGAAAGTAGGCTTAGCCAATATTGTGTCCTCTAGGACAGAGACCATGGCCATATACAGATATTCAGTTTCTCCTGGGAGAGTCTGTTAGAGGTGTATAGATGTTCAAGATTTTTCTCTCAGAGCAAAACTGGCCATGCCGGAAGAAAAAATTACCTGGGAACAAGCAGGGTTAAATCACTCCTGGAACAGCAAGTTTATATGCATGGTCTCTTCTCAGAGAAGCCACAACACACTCCTCCAGCATCCCAGGGTGCTTTGCTCCTACCCCCACCCCAGGAGACAGCATATTAGTCACTGGACTCTACTGCTCCAGCTTAGCAGGGAGCAGAACACTCTCCCTTCCCAATCCCTACGTTGTGCTGCAGGGAGGAACAGGCTGACCCTCAAAAATCTGGGTCAGCTGATCAGGGCTGTCCCATGCACTGCTGCCATTCTGTCTCTCAGCAGACCGAGCCCCCTGAGATATGGCTACAGGGGCCCCATGGCTGTGCAATGTCAATACAGCATGCTCTCTACTCTTCAGGGGCTCAGCATTCAAATGTCCATTCAGGTGTCTCTGGATAAGCTTTTCTACCAGGAGAACAAACCTGAGAGAATTCTCCCAGATCATTTAAACGTGTACGCAGCCAATAATGTCTGCACTGACAGCTGATGTGGTAATAGTATCATCACCTTTCTAGTTAAATATGGGTCACATTCTGTGCTGAATTATACCCTATAAAGCTATATTGGACCAAATTCTACTCTTAACTATACCTATACATATATAGAGTTACTTTGCTGACTTTGCTAGATTTAATCCAGGTTACAGCTTCAGGAGTTATGTGTTTCGTCTATGCCCCTTACCAGTTGCACTCTTTTATGTCATCTAGGGTGTGTCTACACATGTATTTAGACGCACCTAAATTTAATGTTCATTAGCTTCATGCTCATTAAGGCAATTTAGGCTTGTGTCTACATGTGCACATGTTAAAGCGTGTTATCACCATGTGCATGGACTGACATGGGAAAGCTAGCCCCAGGTCAGTCCATACACAGCATTAATGTGCATTAATGTGTCTACACATGTGTTAATATGCTTTAGCTATTTGCGCCTAAATGTGATACCTGCTTCTGCACAAATACCCTAAAATCACCGTTTTAAGTGTATTAAGGGCACTCGCATGTAGACATGTGCCCTTAATGTGCCTTAAATCGGGATAAAGCACCTTAAATTGGAATGTGTAGATGCATCCCTTGAGAAGTGGATTATACTATATTGTCACACCCATAGAATATATGTGTATCCCTTTCAACAAGCAGCTAAACATTATATTCATCATTTTCAGAGACATCTTTCTTCACTGAATGAGTCTTATTATCTATTCGTATTGCAGCAACACCTGGAAGATCCTGACGTGGAACAGGATGCTTCTTGTGCTAGACAGTATAGAAACACAGAACAGAAAGATGGTTTCTGTGCAAACAACTTAAAATCTGAGTATATAAGCAGGAGAATGGAAACAGTGGAGTACAGAAAAACCATGAGATTATAGGGCTGAGCAGAGTGGCAGACAAGGTCACAGCATAGCAGCAGCTGCCTAGCCATTGTCCAAAGTGTTTGCTTTTTGCGGCGGGGTGGGTTGGAGGGTTGTTTTCTCTTTGGTGGTTTTTTTCCAGGGTAAAGATGAATTTTAAGGGGAACAATGAGATTTTTTTTGGGGGGGGGGGGGGGGGGGGGGGGCATTGACCTAGAGCTTCTCAAACAGGAGGGGCAGCATGGCAGAGAGCTTGAAAAAAGTTTGAAAATGTAATGAGTGGATGATGAAGGAACTACTCATTGGCAGAGGACAGACTGAAGCATATGAGGGATGACGGGTCTGGGGCGATAAGTCATGAAGAAGTCTTGAAATCAGTGACTAGTAGCTTTATGGTTGATGCAAAGGAGCCAGGAGGAGCCAGTGAAGGGATGCAAACAGTGATGGGGGACCTGGTCAGAGGAATAAGCTGTGGATATTCTTTCTGCAGCAGCCATTCAAATATTTTTGAGCAGGCAAGGTGGGGTTTATCAAGGCCAGATGATGATGATGCTACAATAGTTGAAATGTGTAATGATTAGAGCCTGGGCCCGAATTTTCGCTGCATGGATGAAAGGCGGGGACACACGAGCAGTTTATTTTAGGATAAAAGGAGGCAGGGCTTTATCAGACAGCAGGTGCTCTATGGCAATGATGTGTTTTGATTATTTGTCAAAAAAATCCAGGATGAAAATGTTAATGAAAACTTTCAAATGAATGTGGATTATAAGTTTGATTTCCTAGGTACCTCTCATGATTTGTATTTACATCTAAGCAGTATTCCTTTTCCTTGAGTTTGCACAGTTTGTAGCAGGTAATACCATTCCACATTTTGAAAGATACAAAGCCTGGTGATTTCTGTAATGACAGCGCTTTCCTTCAAACATGCTTTTGCAGAGGTTTATGCAAAACCTCTCCTTCATGGCACTGGTAATGGTGTTTAAAAGGCTAGCAGCACAGAGATTTGGGAACATCTGTAGAGTTTAGACAGGCAATGCTAGCTAATGAAATATGTTTGTCTTTGGCTAATTTAAATATCCTAAATTATTTTTAAGTGTTCCGCTGAGCAGTGTGAGGAAGGGGCAAGCTAGAGCTGGCATATGGTCATTTTCTAAACAACTGGAATAATTATTTTCCGATTCAACTCTGCAGCAATTGATTCTCTCTTTTTTTTGAGCATTGTAAAATATAAGCATGCATAACAAATGCAACTGCTATAAAAGTGTCTAGCAGAAAAGCAGCTCGTTGAAACCAGGATAATAGGAAATTCAATTATGGAAAATGTGATTACAGATTGATAGCCAAACATATTCAGCTCTGCAGCACGTCCCTTGAAAATATATGTGAATGCTCAACCTGAAACTGTACTGCAAGAGCTTATTTTATTTCCATTTCTGTCTTTGTTTTATCTTAGCTCATAAAGGGCTAACCTTGTTATGTCTGTTGACCTGTCGATAGATTTATCTGTTAAAATAGGGGTTTTAATTGCTCATGAGCCTTCAGATATACCGTACATGTTGCTTTAGATAATGGGGTACGAGGATTATTGATTAATATCTGTTTTTAAGGAGACAGAACGTACCGATCTGATTCCAGGTTGGAAAAATTGTATTGTTTCAACTTAGGAACAGGAGGGCAGTAACGGAGCGCCCAATGAGAGATTGTATCATATTGCAAAGATATAGCCAGCCGTCTCAGTACAATAACTGAGTCCTGCCCTGTCTCCCACTCCTGCTGAGCCAAAGTCAAGAATCAAGCTCACCCAACTCACACTGCTCTTCTCCCATATACACAGGGATAATTCAAAACTAGCCATAGAGGAGTTTTATGAACTGAGGAGGAAAATCTACACCCTGAGTTCAAGAGACCGGCACCTGCTTGCACTAGAGCTGCATTTAGGGCGCTTACACAAGTGCCTTCCAAGCACTTCCAATTGTGCTGTAACTTCTCTGCCTTACACAAAGTGCTTATAGTTACAGTGCGATTAATCTTAACAGACGTTTGGTAGGGGGGCTCAGCTCATATCCTCCCTGCGCTGGCCGAGGCTAGGAGACAGGGTGCTGTTGCAAAGCAAGCTACGGCGGGGAGTGGCTGGGCCCTGCGGGTTTCAGCTGGCAGAGCGGTTCCTCTCCCTGGGCTTCCTCCAGGTGGGGCGTGGGTCTCTGCAGGGAGATACCCGCCCCCCCACCCAGGAGGCAGAGCTGGCTGAGAGCCACCAAAGGCAAGGTCTGGGAGGTATGGGGAGGTGGGGGGAGAGTTGCTGAGCCCTGCTTGTTCTGGCCAGCAGAGCAGTGGGATGGCGATGAGGGAGAGAGAGGGTGAGGGAAGTTTGAGGGATGCTGTCAAAACACTCATATACTGGGAGCTGGGACCAGGGTGGGGGGAATCTGAGCCCCCCACCTTGCAGGCCCGGGCCAGCTGCCCACTAAGACCTGAGCAGGGGTAGCTGGGCCATTCCTGCATGACAGGGGGGCTCAGATTACCCCCAACCCAGTGCCTGATGCAAGTATGTTGCCAGTAGTCCTCAACCTTTCCCCACCCTGGCCCTCCCCCTTCCACACCCTCCCCTGCGGCTCAGGGAGTGTCTTCTCTCTGTGGCAGCCTCGGGGGCAGGCCCACGCGAGCACCAGCCCAGCCCCACAAAGGCACATGGGATGCAGGCAGAATCACCCCAATTAACCCTTGCAGGGAACCTGAACAGGAGTTCCCTAAGGCTTTCTACCCTGGAGCACGTTCAAGCAATAGCTGATTTAACGAGGGTTAAATTTTCACGCAACAGGCATTTCAAAAGTGCTCGGCAGCTGTGCGCATTTGTTCCATTATGGCTGTAGAGCACTTTTAGGGGCCTCACCATGCAAAAAAATGTAGCTTCTGCAAGTGCCCTTAGTTCCCACTGAATACCGGATTGGTGTGTGTTACGCTGCTTTGCCACATACATCTGTCCCCTGATTACAGCTGATACGTAACTTCTACCCCTGTAGTGCTTTTTAGGATTCCTACGCAGCACTTTAGGCTGCTATCTTGTGCCTGCTCATTAGTGTAAGCATACGCTAGTGTATCCTTTTGTACTTCACCATCTTCCTGTTAAACACGCTTCTGATGTATGGGAGTATAATGCTTTGGCCTTTTTAAAAAAAATACAAATTAAGGATATTTGTGATAAAGAAATTAATTCCTGCAATTCTCTCATACAGTTGAAGGGTTTGTAGGCTGAGATAACATTTTCACTTTATTATATTGACAGTACAATATAGCATAATTGAATTCATCAGAGGGTTTTTTCTCTGCTTTAATTTGGGTTACAAAGACTTAGGGCCAACTTCTGTGCTCAGTTACATTCACTTAACTGCAGACTAATTGCCAGGAAGGGAATGATATTGCGCAGGATGTGAATGATGTAGCTGTGAAGAGAAGCTATTTTGTGCGTGGAATGCTGCAGAAATATCGTATCCTGTTCCACCAGGCATTTTTTTTTAAAAACAAACACGACTTATGCTTGTGAGTTTTGTTAAACATTTCTCACTTCCACATTTGAAATCTGCAGTAATCATTTATTTTCCCATATTTTGCCAAAGAATCCCATCAGGAATAAGCAGAGCATTGTCACTTTGCTGTAAAGAGGCACCGAACAGAACCTCTCTCCTTCACTATTACTGTGTATGGGTTTGCACAACTGGGCCCAAACCTGACTTATCACTATGTGATACTGCAGTGTAAATATTGAACGGCAGCATCACAACCTAAGACCCAATTCTGCTTTTTCTCTCGTACAAAGGCTCAAATAATGCTTCAATATAGCCAAGCAAGGGATGTAAATGGGCGCAGAATGGCCGTGTCCAGATGCGCAGTATGCGGCCCTGCAGACCTCAGTTATTGTACCTGTCTGCAACGCCACACACCACACATACAGGTGTTCCCCACTCTGCAAGGTAGCAGTGCGAGGGTGGGGGGGAGAAGGTTGACCCTGGGACATCCCAGGATCAAAAAAAAGCGGGGCGGCACACATGGGGGCAGTGAGCGCCACCCAAAACTGGAGCCTGGTCAGCTGGAACCGCACTCCAGCTGCCAGCAGGCTCCCAGCTGCAGGAGCGCTGTGGCTGCAGGTCCCCGAGAGCCCCAGGACCCAGGTACAGCTTCTGGGGCCAGCACAGTTGCAGGCCCCAACCCACCCGGGGTAACCTGTGCCACTGCTTCTTGTCCCCGGGGAAGCAAATGTCCACACTCATGTGGACATGGCCAATATGGCTTTGAGCCATCTTTCATTCTCATAGGATATCCCTAGACCACACAGTACTTTTTTCAGACTCACTTTGCCATCCTTTTCATGGATCCGTTCACTTCAACAGATGAGGTGTGTATATATGTGTGTGGGGGGGGGGGGGTGTATATATACATATATATACACACCTCACCTGCTGATGGTGAGATATATATATATATATTTTTTATTTTTATTTTTTAATTTCTTAGGTTTTGTGAAAGAGAAGAAGGACTGCAACCTAAATCATGACCAATTTTCCTCCAGGTCCATCCAACATGGAAATCAGCTCTCACCCTAAATCTGCCATCTCCACTTAATTCTTTCATTTTCACCCACTTGCTGCTATTTTTGTCCCTGAGTAACACATAACATTGCTTCATGTGACAGTCCGTTTACAGCACACGTGCAAGAGAACCCCTTTTACTTAATCTAAGGGGACAATTGATAAAAAACTGTATTGACGGACCGTGATTGAACATAATTGCAGAACCATCTTGAATTAAGCAGAATGTAAATGAATTTACATTTCGGTGGCTGCACCGTTTACATTGTAAATAATTTGGCCCACCCTAGTTTGTTAATGGTTCAACTGCTTCACTGAATTAGATACTTTTCTTCTAATTAAGTGGATGTTAGATCTTTCTTTATTCAAAAACCAAAAGGTAAAGTCGTCAAGCATGAAACTGACGGTCTAATAAATTGCACGGTACTATATTGTAATTGAGGTCCTGCGCCAGTAGTCAAATCCAATGGGCAGGCATACAGCGACATGCTACCTCCCTGACTTCAGTAGGAGCTCAGCATAAGTCAGTCTTTTCACCTGTGCAGGGTTGCAAGGAAGGACTTCCCCAGGGGAGAGTTCGCACCATCATTCATCTCAGAATGGGCAAATCTGATGGCAAAACTGGGGCATTTGTTGGTATCTGTGATTTAGAACAGGTTAGCTAGGTCTTTCTTGGCAAGAAAAATAAAGTCATCCACCCAAAGTACCTTTTAAAATGGTGTAAAGTATCAACCTCTTGTGTTTCCTTGTTTCTCATTTGGACAGTGTGTCTCCGTACAATAATTTTAAGCACAGTTTAAGTGTAACAGTTTTAAGCATAGATGGAAGGGATATCCCCTGTAAAGCTTCCAAGTGCTGGGTTTTTTGGTTGGTTGTTTTTTTTTGGTTTTGTTCTTGTCAGTCCCCTTAACTCCATCAAAGAACAGAAAGCTGGATCATATGGAGATGTGTAGAAGTCTTAAAGTTAAATATTTCTCATTTAGACTACTGATCTATTTTTGCACCCTGTGGTTAAATCTCATTAAATGAGTCTATTAAATAATCCAGGCTTAAAGTTCCTAGTCTGAAAACGTTCGAATGTGGCAACACACTCAAGTGCCATGGTAATCATCATGGTATAATGATGGATAAGAAAATACAGGGTGGGGGGAAACAGATTTTCATGCTTGCATAACTTCAAAATATCTCAAGTGATTTTATTTTTACAGTAAAAAAGAAACTTTTGGATGAAACCAAATGTAGAAAAAAATCCGAATTTTCAGAATTTATTTAAGAAATGTATATATAAGCTCAAAGAAGGAACTAGAATGGAAGTTGAAACCTAATTGTAGCCAGCACTATCTTCTTCTTACTAAAGGAAGATTACAGGTCCTTTTTCATATGTACCTTTAGAAATGCAAAATGCTGTTCTTAGTAATAACATCTATTATTTTCTGTGATCTTACAAGTGTCAGTATATCATTGCTAAACACAGCAAGGCGTGCGAACCTGAATTGGTAAGACAGATTGCAGCCTGATGTTTCTATAGGAAATGAATTAAATCTCACAAAGAAAAAAAATTGTGTGTGGTGGTAAAGTGAGCTTTTCTTTAAGAAAAAAAAAAGCATTTATGATGAATAGAGTGGAGATAGAGTACACATGCTTCAAAGAGCACTTTCTTGTAGTGATGCACAGCGCTAATATGATCTAAAGGAAAGGTGGCAAGTTGAGAAGCTTTCGGTGCTGTGTGATTACCTCTTTCTTTAAAAGCATTATTTACTATAAGCTCCTTGACACTTTTAAAACTCTTTAAGTTCTCTCATTGTGATTTACCCATGTCCTCATTTTTGGTCACTAGTTATACATGAAGATGAATCACCAGGTGCTTTTCCCCTTAGTTTCCCTATGAGACATTTCAAATCCCTGGACCACATTTTACAGAGATCTCAGATGCCCAAATCTTTCCAGAAGAGTGTCCTTTTCCATCTCTTAAGGGAGACTAGAATGAGGTGGGAGATGCACACGTACCAATTGAAAGATGCTTCTCTGCCTTCAATTAGCTGTTATTTGGGAGGTGAAGAGTAGATCTCATTGGCTCTCGTCTTCCCTTCATGATTCTGTATCCACCTTTCATTCATCTGCATGTCTTGATCAAATTCAGGCGCTCTAAGGGAGATGATTGGCTTCAATGGATTTTGTAGGGATAGCTTGGAGAATAGGGGGAAAAAAATCCTTATAAACCCCTCATTTGAATTTTTAATGGATTTGCTTAAGTTATTCTTGTGCCACTTTTGTCCTGTTTCTGCTAACATCATAGCAAACTGGAACAACCATTTCATAGATTTCATAGACATTAGGGCTGGAAGGAAGGGACCCCGGGAGATCGAGTCCAGCCCCCTGCCCCAGGGGCAGAAAGTCAGCTACGGTCAAAGGATCCTGGGAAGATAAGAGTCCAAACATTTCCAAAAAACTGAATTTCAAGGTCAGATGCATGAGCGTGCACAAGGAACACACTGGGATGGTAGAAAAGAAAATATGGTTTTAATTCTACTTGCAGTTACAGGAATGCTACAAGAGCATACATGGCTCTTGTATGGTCTAGGAAATTAATGGTTAATGAAGTGAATGCATCTCCAGACTGACATTTGCATGATAATACTGTATTTTGCTTCATCAAAGAAAGTTAGCATAATTTGTACTTAGTTAACTTCCAATTCTAAAACCAATGCCAGGGAAAAATACATGTTGCTTTGAGGGTTGGGGAGAAGGCATCACTTGATCACTGGCCAATTAACCAGCTGACACTGCTGAATTCGCCCCTTTTACAAGTAAGTTCTGAAATGACTAGGAGATGCCTCTGCCAACACAAATGTACTTCATTAGCATCACATTAATCACGCATCCCTGTGGCACGAAGAATGGAAGATAAGGAAATACATGCCGTAAGATTTGTACTGAGCTCCCTTCTGGGGTGACAGAGCCCAACACTGCAGAATCCAAAATCTATTTTCCAGAGCCTGCTCCCAAAGGGAGAGGTAGGGATCTAATTCTTAAAAGGAAGGTATTGCAAGGGGTAGTTTTGAGAAACCCTTCCTTTTGGGGGGTCTCTGTGGACCAGTTTCTTGGAAGGGATCAGTTGGGCAAGATTTAACACTGAGAAACTTCACAAAGGACTTGTCCATAGTGCACACATGTTCACAGATAAAAAATAATCAAAGGAGGTGTAGGTTGTTGCCACATTAACAGTGCCTTTCGCAGGATCTGTCTTTTCTCTCTGCTGTACCTAGTTGATAACTATTTAGTACTTATCAACATGCCTGCTATGAAAGGATATATAGCGCGACTCTTTATGACAATAAGCAATTATTGGTCTAATGGATCGGCCAATTTCACACGTGCACCTGTAGATAAGCCTTTTATTGTGGGCCATGAATTGGAATAAGCTTGGAAGCCAAAGCTAATTTTATCTGTGTTAGTTCTGTATACTCCTTTGACTTCCATGGAGCCTGATTGAAAGAATGTCATTAACTAGCTGACATATTTTTAATTACATTTTCTCTACTTAATTTATTCCAGATGAGATCTTAGAATGGGTTAATAAGAAAAAGAGCCACAAGGAGAAGAAAAGATAGTAGTGGGAGGTTTGGAAGAGACCTTGTGGCTGTTATTGAAAATACACTACCTGTGAATCATGCTTCCCCTGACATGAGGTGACTGCTCCACTTGTACCAGGAGTGTTACCTTTTACAGTAAAAAAAAACAACTACCACTGCTCTGACTCTACACTGATGGGGCAGTATAAACACTTAGAGAATGATAACATACAGGTAGATGTGGAGTAATAGAAATGTGATTGTCAATATATCTGTGAATGGAAATATGGGCAATTTATTTAAGGTTATTAAATTGTCACACTAACATCAAAATCAGATTAATCAACAACAACAAAAAAGCAAGGCCAATTCAACCAAGTTTGCAAAATCAATCACACAAAAGTCTAAGCAATACCAATATTAAGGGTTGGGTTTTTTTTCCTGGATCGTTAATGTGGCCTTATTGGCTGTGCTGAGTGTTTTATTATCTGGATTATTAAAAATGATAGATATGGAGGTTTATATTTAACAAGAGAAACAAAAGAACATGCATCAAAGGCACAATGCAGCCAAACAAACACTGACAGACCAAGCTTTTTCTGGTATGTTCTGGCTTTTGAATGCTTGATTAACATTTGCATTGCTGCTAGCCATTTCTTTTTATTTTTATTTAATTTCCTAGGCTTTGTTAAAGGGAGAAAAAGAAAGATTTGGAATAAGAGATAATCAAATCATACAGCACCCATGTAGGGACCCCTTCTGTAAAAGCACACAAATATCTTGCAGGACTAGATCTAGAGATCCTCCAGAGCCATTTACTTAGAATAGTATCTATTCAGTAGTTAATAAGTTCCTCACCTTTGCAGTAAAATTGAACAACTCTTTTAACCAGTGAGTGCAGTTATTCAGAGGCATATATACATGCCTTGCATCTATGTTTGAGTGCATGCATAATTTAAAAGGAAATAATTACTGTACATATTTCTAAAATGTATATATATATATATATATATATATATATATATATATATATTAAACCAGCCGTTTTTCCCAATCAAGCCAAAGCTCCATTTGCTCTTAGAAGTCTAATTTTATATCCAAATTTAAACTTCAGCTATGTTTGCTGTAAACTTAAATGACACACATTGTCTTCTACAGATGTGCAGCAGTATATTCTGCAATCAATTGTTGCATGACAGCTTAGCACTGTCTTTACTAATTGACCAAAATGCTCATTTTTTTTCTTCCAGTTAATTTATTTACACAGCCAGAGATAGCATTGATTCAATTTAGATTTGAAAGCTTGGGTGCATTTTCATGGTTAAAAATTCTGTAGAAGTTTTGCACTTTTGCAGATACTTGGGAGGATTTTCATTGTCATGAAATTCTGAATGTCATCTATATGATGGCACATTCATAATATATTTGTGCCAGCCTTCATATGTGGTATATTTGGAATATTGTACTAGTGGCTGAATAGGTATTTAAATAGATAAGAATTCAACAAGAGAGATAAGACAAGATCTCAGTGATCCCTTTGGAGTCGATGGCAAATGAGTTGCATTTGTGATATGAGCTCCGTTTGTGGTATAGAAGGCACTCTAGGAAGTAGAATATATATATGTCAGTTGAGACTTCTTTGCATTTTTGCAATTTAATCTCCCTATCCAGTTAGCATTTTAGATGGGCACCAAGGAAGTAACAGGAAAGATAAAAATAACTTGTCAAACTCCATTTTATTAACATGTACTTTTATATTCCCAACACATTTCTGGACCCAGATATAGCTCATAATGCCAAATCTGCTGCCAAGAGCAAATTCCCCAAATACTTGTACTTCAGCAGAACATCAGGTGAAATCATGCCAAAGACTTTCATGGAATCTTAAGTGATTATTCCCAATTTTGTCCTTTGCCTTAACTGCACACAGTTAATAAGAGTCTGTTAATTATTTAACTACATGTATTTTTATAGATTTTCCTAAGATGGCTGCCTTCCCTTTTTCTCTGCCTTAGAAAAAGTTATCCATCCTCTTAATGAAACATTTCTTTTGTTCCTATTTGGAGTAGTCCTCAATACCAAAAGCAACTTGTATGTAAAATTCAATAAAATATTTTCTGAAATAATGCCCTTCTTTCCTATTAATAGGTACTTTTTGTACAAATACATCTTCCGTTCATTGTTGTTTGTCATTTCCCAACTACAAATCAGAAGCAGAATTGCCTTTTTATTTCCATACGATACAAAGCATCTCTTTGTACATGGTCTGAAATCCCAAGTCATTCATAACACCATGCTAAAAGCATGGACCTATCAGTTATATGGGTACTGCTTCCATCCTGGGCACTAGCCAGAGGGCATGATGAGGATTAATGAGTGGTGAAAGGAGCAATCTATACTCTTTAGAGCAAGAAATAATTGTAAGGTTTTATCTAGGCAGTTATCAGAAATGAAACAGATAATTTGGCATCACTATGAAAATGCTTATTCCATTTAGCAAGCCCAACCACCTCGGATTACTCTGCAAAAGGCATTGTTCAGTTAATGCACATTACAACTATTGTACAACTTCTAATGTGTTTCTTTTTCCAGATGAAAGATTATCATTAGAATCAAGGGAAACATAAAAGCTTCCTCAGATCAACTTACCCAGAATCGCCTTAATTGGTTTAATAGGTAAATGTGTCCATCTTAACATGTAGGTTGTACCATTAATTAGCTGTACTCATCTCCCTCTGAATATAATGTCAGTATTTTAAGCCATTGCACAGATTGCATTTTAAACAAGGTTGGATTGTCAAGCCTGCTGACTCATTTGGGGACCAAACTTACCATCCAAACAATAGTTTTCACTGTTATCCACATAGGACAATCGCTGGGCAGCACCAATCTGCTGTCAGCCACACCTGTGTGACCACATGGGTCAGCAGAGGAGTAGATGAGAACAGCCTGGCATACTGTCTTCTGAAGAACGAAAATACATATAGTTTCTGACTCTCGGGTGATACACAGATGTGCAGAGTGAGGTATGGTAATCATGATTTCCTTACCTTATCTTAGTCAGAAAATTATTTTCATGCCTTTAAATGTCTAAAGTCACTTGAATGAGTCTAGCATGCCAAAAAGACCAAGGCTGTTTATAGCACACAACAGAAGAACCGGACTCTATTCCTTGTAGGCAATGGCCATGTTTGCTGAAGATAACAGCCATAGCAAATATTGTCCTGTCCTCAAAGCTGGGGTGATGGTGTCTTAAAACCTCATAATAGATGGAAAAAGTAGATGCCAGCCCCTTAACCAAGTACAGAAAGACATTAAAACAACAAGTGAAAAGAGATCATTAACTCTTTAACAGAATATTTTCAAAATATTGGGAGTCTTGGTATTCAGAGGGCACAAAATTAGGTTTCCTGGAGACTAGATAAATGATTATGGTAGTACTGGAGTGATGTCCAGGAAATAGGTGAGAAACAAGGACTTTTGTGTATGATACCTTTTATCGGACCAACTGAATGGTCGGGAAAGACTTAAGCAAGCTTTCCAATGCGGTGTATTTTTCTTTGGGTCTGAGGAAAAAGCAGGCACAGCCAAGGCTAAAAGCAGTCTTCAGGGCTGTAAAATAGGAGGAGAGAGACATTCCCAATACTAGGCTAAGAGAAGAGAAAACTGCAGAAGAAAGGATAGTGTTCAAGTGATGTAGCCATGATGGTCCAGGAGAGGTGCAAGAGGCCAGGATTTTTATGGGAGATATCTTTTATTGGACCAACTGTGTGGTTGGGATAGATTTAGACAAGCTTTTGGATGTAGAGATTCTTCTTCAGGATAGCTTGATCAGTGGAAGATTGAAGCCATTAAAAAGGGGAGAGAATGGATAACACCCGTGGAGGAATGAGAGACTAGCAGGTAGCAAGTAGATTATAGCGAGCCATGATGTCAGTGTTGGTGTTCAGTCTTTGATTCTCATTGTCCAGTCAGCTTATACATTTTTTGTCCAGAGGCAAATAGCATTATAAATTTTGAATTTTTGTTCCCAGATTTGCCTTTTGAAGGTGGTGTGAATTTCCCTGGAGCCCTAGGAAACACACCGTGTGTAGTTTTCTGTCTGCTGCACCCAGGGGCGGTGCTGGGGAGGGCTTGGGGGGGCTCTAGCCACCCCAAAATTTGCCTTAGTCCCCCCATATCCACCCCTCCCAGCACTGCCCCTGTCCAAGCGCCCCACCTTCCCACTGGGCCACCACCACCAACCCCACTGAGCTCATCTCACTCCCACCCGCAGAGGCGCAGTGCTCCCCAGCCCACGATGCCCATGTCCCGCCTTTGTATAGCGCAGCCCCGCAAAAAAAAATTTCCATCTAGCCCATCTTAGCCCCCCCCACCAGGAAGATGCTGGTGCCACCCCGGCTGCACCTGAGGTTCACCTTGAATGGGGCTGTACTCATGCAAAGTCTTCGACAGTGACAGGAGAATGAGGTCCAAAGTACCTTAGACAATTCCCGAACTGTGGACTATCAGACAAACACAAAATAATGGAAATAACCTAGGCACAATAGCTGTTTCAATATGCAAAGAATTCCTGTATACAACCAGGAAGTCTGGTAGTGACTGCATGTCACTAAACTGTTCACAGTGAGATGGGCTTCACTGTAAAGCTGATGAGGTATGCATAATATAAAAGTTTTATCTGGAGCGCCAAATCCTTAGTTATAAAGAATGCCTGGCTAGACCTTTTACAAAATTTGTTAATTGCAAACACTTTGAGTGCATTGATCCATGGCCACTCTGATTAAATAATTATTCTGAACAGCACCTATGAGGACTGACAGGAGATTGGTTTGAAAGAACCGCACAAGATCTCCATTTAAATGAGGGCTGCTGGCCAGCTCCCAGCATATTGCTCTTTCCTTGCTTTTTCTTTCAGTGGGTACAGTTCCAGCCATTTAATTTTCTTTAGAGTTACTACAGCTTAAATTAGATTCAGCTTGGTTTCACTTTATCTTAAACCATCATAAACTAAGCATCTGAGAGGGATTTTTTTCCCCTCCATTCCCTGTCCCCTAGCCCCATCTCTTTTCTTTTCTTTTCTTTTCTTTTCTTTTTTTTTCTTTTCTTTTCTTTTCTTTTCTCTTTCACTCAAATATGTGTCTGGGCTAAGGAAAGATCAGAATAATTGCTCATACAGAGGCTTACAACTACCCAAAATACTGCTCTGGTAGCCTGGCTGCTTTCAAAATCTCCTCTTCTGCAGTTCCAAACAATCCCTCTCACACAAAAACTCCCCCTATCTTTTCAGTATTTTTCATAACTCCACCGCATAGATTTGATCTCTCCTTTCCTTTTATTTTGGTTGTTAAATATTTTAATATTTAAATAAAAAAATCATGCTGTCTTTAATAAATGATGATGTCCATGAGTACACAAATCCAGTCCAATCTTTTTCTAAAGGACATTAAAAATAAACAAATACCCAGAAAAGGATAGGAAAATCACTGCCATCTCTGTAAGGGTTTCTTCACAGAACTGCTATAAGGGGATTTTTTTCCAGCTGCATGCTGAAAAAGTTATTGATTATCCCAGTATCTAAAAGGCCAGGTGCTCACTAGCATGATGGGTTCAGGCTTTTCTGCACCTTGTTAAATTGAGTTGAGTAGATAAAGGGTAGTAGTACATATAGCAGGAGATAGATCAGCAGTGGGCATGTCTACATGTGCATTTATGCCGGTTTAAATCTACTGCACAGTAAGCAGGAATAGGCCAGCGTCTACATGGGTACGCGTTAAAGTGCATTAACGCTGTGTGTGGACTCACTTGGGAGTAAAGTTAGTCCCAAGTCAGTGCACACGCACAGTGTTACTGCACAGTAGGGCAGCTACACATGTGTTACTGCTCAGTAACTAATTGGGCATAAATTTGATACCTGCATGATGCATGATACCTGCATGATGCAAGTATCAAATTTACACCCAAGTCAGCATAAGTCACCATATTTACTGCACAGTACAGGCGTGCATGTGTAGACACACCTGTACTGTGTGGTAATTTGGGTTACTGCACAGTAAACGCGCACATGTAGATGCGCCCAGTTAGTACCTTTACCAAACCTATTTCATCACTAGGCTTATCTGAGGCATATCTCAGTTAACTATCCTTTCATTAATCCAGCAGACATTTGCTTTATGATTTTTAAAGACATTCTGCATCCTAGAGGTAAATACCTACAGCACCAGAATCATAATGATCGCCAACTGGAGACACTAGAGTGCCTTAAAATTAACCTTTTGCATCAACTTAGCGGAGATTTAGGCAAACATCTGAGCACTGGAAGATCCTGTAGAGGCCAAGAAGAAGGACTCTTTCTTTCTCAAGTCAACAAGCCATCCTGTGGTTGCATCCGCAGCCTTGAGGCTGCACTGGTTCTGATGGCCCTCTTTCCCACTGCACTGGAGAGGACTGTCTAGATGGAATGACACCTCTTATCAGACATGCCCTGCCTGGCCCACTCTGGCTGCACTCTCAGACTCAGTGTCTGTCATGCCATCCATGGGGAGTACTGAATATGCCCTCTAGATACCACCTGCCTCTCTTCTATGTCAGTTTGCTGCATCTGTGCACCACTAGGTCTGCAAAAGGGTAGAAAAAAATTGTAAAAAGCTGGTCTGCCCAGCCAGGCAAATGGCCTTGTAGTGACAATGTCGTAGTTCAGGACCTTGGAATTGGAATCCAGGCATTTGATTCTGATTTCTAAGTGGTGTCGATCAGAAGTAATGACAGTAAAAGTAAGGGAGCTTTACAGCTATAAATGTGATGGAAATGAGGTCGGGGTCAGGTCTTAGATCCCATCTAGTTTCATGCTCTTTATTTACTTCCTAAATTTTCCTAAATCAGTGTATTCCAATGCATTGTGATCTATACTGCATTGCCACTATATATTTCCTTCCTTGCTTCATATGTTACTTGATGGTGGAAGGTTTAGAGCTGCCTAGAGATTTCTGGTCATCTTCCAGGGGACCATTGCAATCCACTGTGGATCTGTCCTGTCTCATTTGTGTTTTCTCATTACATTTCTATCAGGTTTCCTAACAACTTGCAGAGGAAGCTCCTGTGGGACATCTCCAAGCACTCTGAGCCCTATGGTGCCTGGTTACTCCTCATTTTCCCTTTCTAGACTGGTCTGTTTTCGCATTTTAGAATAGTTCACTGCATGACTATGTTTTATCTTAATGAAGCCCTGGTGCTAGCCAATGTGATAGCATTCAGCAAGGAACACAGAAAATAAACACATGGATATGAACAGTGTAAAATAAAAATCAGGTGGGTGTGCTGTAAATAGCTAATGGAGGAGAAAAATAGTTCCTAGCCACATATGCTGTCTCGCGAGTGTCTCTCCATCTTGCTCATGCACAAATTGTATTTGTGTGTCACTTTGCAAGGATCTCTGAGAAAGAAAATAAAGATGGTGGGTTCATGTAAAACTGAGGTGAATCTCCCTGTTTGCTTCTTGTGCTCAGTATGGGGGATATGTCACCAGGCAGATGTACAGCTCAGAAATGCATGTCTAATACCTTTTGAGAGCTCACATCTCTGGGTTAAACTTGGAATATTTAAGCAATGTCTCTTATGGCGGGGGACTCGGTGAAGGACCTAGGCTGGTATTTACCTTGGCCCAGCTGGTCTTTGGAGCCCTTGTGGGAATAGTATGCGCATTCTGCTGGTGTTGCCTGTCCATCTAAGATGCCTGTGCTTGGATTCTCTTGAGGACCTCTCCACCTTGAGGCCAAGTGCAAATGTTTGTGGAGGTTGGGGAGGTTAGATTGGGTTTTAAATGACCGCCCGATCTAACTTAGTTCACCCCCGGTGTGAACCTTACACTTAGACCTGGTCTCAGGGATCGTACAATACAGAAATTCCAGGCACACAGACCAGTCTCAGCTAGACCTATATCAATGTACACTCAAACTGAATTGCTCTAGGTTAGACCAGTGAATGGGACTTCTCTACAGTTATGTGTGCGGCCTCAGGGCTGAGAAAGCCCAGCCACTAGAAGAGCCCCGCAATTTTCCTACCCCAACCTAGCATCAGGCTATTTTTAACCCCCCCTGCCCCCCACAGACCAACTAGCCCTTCCCAAACCCACCCCCATCCCACAAGCCACTCCAGGTGCCACCGGTTGTATCAGTGTTCACCACTGCCAGGAGCCGAGCAAATAAGTATTGGTGGGGGGGAGGTGGGAGGGCTGCAGGGTAGTTCTGCTGAAGGGGTTGGAGGGCTAAAAATAGTCCCTGCCCCCTCAAGCCGCCCCATGGACCCCGCGAGTTCTCCTTATCCCACCAAACCCTCCTGTCCCCCAGCAACCCCCTACAGATTGCGCCTGTCCCCCAAATGCTTGCACAGATGCTGTCTACCCCCCCATTCCCCCACGGATGCTGCCTGCCCCCTATCCCCCCCCAGATCCTGCCTGCCCCATCCCTTTGTGTATCCTGACTGCTCCCCCGTCCCCCCATAGATCCCACCTGCCCCTCATCCCTCCCACAGACGCTTCCAGTCCCTCCATCCCCTCACAGGGACCACCTGCCCCCCCGTGCCCCCCCACAAACTCACGCCCTGAGCCTGCTTGCCCCTCCCAACCCTCCCATCCCAACTTACCTTAGACCACATGGCCATTTTTAATGCAGTCTAACCTCCCCCTACCCCCCTCAATGTCTGCACTTAGCCTGAGTGTCCCCACAACTCCAACAGGTGACATATGACGCATAAGACCGCCAGTACTCCTTTCTTCCTTCACAGCCTCCATATGCTCAAGTTGGAGGTGGAACTCTGCAGTGTCCAAATCTGTTTATTCACCTATTGCTTGTAAATAATTACAGGTAGGTCATTATTAGTTTAATAAAAAAATTCCGTGTTTTATTCCCCTTCCCACCCGTCCCCTTTCTTTTTCATCCCCTTATTTTGGGAATGTGTTTTTGCTGCGAGACAACCCAGTACCAGTCCTGCCTGCTTTGTTGAGCAGAAATCTCTGCAGTTCAAATGCTGTAATGCCTCTCAAGGGACACCTCAACTGTCTCCCGAGTCTGGGACAGGATGGCAGGTGCTCAGGTTGGAAGTGGTTCTCAGAGAAAATGTTAAACTTGAAGGAGGCATGTCTGAAAATGGTTTTGAGGAAGGAATCCACACATACTTTTTCAAGCCCAGATTACTCAGGTTGGAAAACTGACAATTATCATCTAAACGTGCCCCTGTCACATCATCAACCTGCTCCTCTGATGTAGACTTTAAATGTTCTTCCTCCTCAGCTAGTAATGGAGCTGGGGGAGAAAGGAGCATTCTGGTAGCAAGGGGAAGTGATCTAGAGCTTCTTCCTCTGATTTTATCTAAAAAAACCCCACCATGATATTGCCTTTCAGTGTTATACAAGGAACTGCAAGGCCAGAAAAAAGCCCATGTGTAAACCCCTCAAGCTCAGTCACTAAGCCTCAGTATCAGCCTCCTCAGTATATATAAGATGCCTGCCAGTGATAAAGTGCAGGATACCAGACTGGGGCACACGCAGCACTGAAAGATTTATCTCATTGTTACTGGACCGTCTGTTGCTAGTGGGCACCAAGGTACCCTGCTGTCCTGATTGCTTCACTGGCCTCATTACTGAGCATATCTAGATTACTAACTAGAGATGACACTGAGGGAAGGCCCAAGATCCCAGCCATATCAGGTCCTCCAACTGAGAAGTACTTTTTCTCAGCTTCTGAGAAGTAGAGAGCCACCTCGCTATCATTTACTGGTGTTTTAGATACCCATTTGTAACAGTAAACAATGAGAAATGTCACAAGTCTTGCTTCAGTGGAGATCAAGACCAAAGGTCTCATAAAATATGGACCCTTGATTTCCTTGTCTTGCATGTATCCTGCAATTCCTCTAGCCCTAAGAGTAATCAAAAATCAGCCAATGATAATGATAGTGGTGGCACCGGCTTGACTAATGCAGTTTGCTCCTTCAACCTCATGAAACTCTCGGTTTGGTCCATGATTTAGCTACACCTGTCAGACCTGAGATCTCAAAGGAAGGACTAGATCATCCATCTGAGTCCAATTTCTTTGCTTGCTATACAATACATGGATTCTCAGCTGATGCCAGCATTGGAGAGAAGCTGATCATTATTAGGGTTAATTAGTCTGGAGAAGACAAGATTAAAGGAGGATTTGATGAGTCTTTAAATACGTGAAGGACAATTATAGAGAGGATGGACATGGGCTTTCTCTATGGCTGTAGGGAACGGGACTAGAAGTAATGGCCTCAAACTGCAGGAGAGGAACTTTAGGTTGGAGATTAGGGGGAACTTTCTGACAATAAGGGTGGTCAACAATTGGAACAGGCTACCTAGAGAAACTGGAATCTCCGCCCCTGGAAGTTTTCAAGAGCAGATTAGATAGACCTTTGGCTAAGATGGCTTAGTTAGGGATGATCCTGCCTTGACTAGAGGGCTAGACTCGATGACCTTGTGATGTCTCTTCCAGCCCTATTTTTCTGTGATTCCTATTATTATTATTATTATTATTATTAAACGTGGAAAAAAACTCCACCCAACCAACCTGCTTGTCAAATGGAGAAGGTTTATTATCTGGGACAATTTAAGTAGCTACATCTGTTATACTCATATCTCAGACATCCAGGATTACCTATTATTACTAAAGAGTGCAGAGCTGGCCATGAGTTCCCTGAGGACCCACTTAGCCACCATTTCAGTTAATCACCCTCCAATTAAAGGAGTTCCCTGTTTTTCCCCATTCCACAATGCTAAGATCCCAGAAGGGGGTACATCAGGGTTTATTCCCCTGTTAATCAGTCTGTGCTTCCCTGAGATATAAATAATAAATATTGTATTTAGAGAATGAATAGTCTATTCTTTGAGCCTCTAGCTACTTCAGCTCTCTTTCAACTGTACATTAAAACTACCTTTTTGGTTGCAATAAGCACTGATGGAAAGCTGGGTAAGTTTCTGGTTTTCATCTAAATCAAGCTATTCTGTCCCTGAGCCACAGTCAGGTAGAGAAGAGATTAAAGTGCATACATGCAGTGTGCAGAGAGTGTGAAGTACTGCCTTTCTGCCTTGACAGGACTAAGCATTTATACCTTATGCAGAGAGGATGAAAATCCCATCATATTTCTACTCTGAAATCATTGGCTGTATTACTAGCTGCATGAGACTTTGCTACAGAGTAGCTAATGCAGATCCTTCAGAAAGAGTCATGGAACACCCTGCCAAGGCTAAAGCAACCCTAGTATCTTCTCTGAGAAATGTGCTCATGATAGAAATATGCAGGGCAGCCACTCAGAGTTCAAAGCACAGTTTTATTTCAGTGTAGATGCATCATGGACTGATGTTCTGGTGCACTACAGAGGGATCAAAGTAACTGGAAGAGAAAACAGCAAACTCGGGAAACAGTTCTTGAATTTTAGCTGTATGCATGGCTTGAAATGCTCACTCCCCTGGGTGAAGTTAATAGGAGAAAGGGGCCATGGATTCCTTCCCTGGATGAAGCGTTCTCTGAGCCACTGCACTGTTTAACTCAAGGGCCCAGGAGTGAGGAGCAAGAGACCAGAAGCATCAGAGAAAGGAGGTGGGATGGGATACTTGATTGATCTGGACTTTTGATAGAATTAATTGGGAAGGAGGAGGACTGGTTGGACTAAGCAGCCTAGAGTTGATAGAGTTGCAGGAGCAGAACTGAGTGGGCCACTGACTGCATTGATTCAGAGGGAGGGACTGAATTCACCTGCAAAACAGATGAGTTTGGAGGTGTGGCTTTGGGAGCTGTGGCCACATATTTGTTCTCGAGGAGGGCTGCTAGGCATTGTCCTAGGGCAAGAGCTGCCAGAATTTTTCAAGCCCTGCTGAAAACTGCCACATGCAGATGACTGTGAATCACATATGAGGCCTCATGTAACATAGGGATATTCTACCTTGAGAGTAATTAAGAAAATCCAAGCCCTGTGGTTGCATCACAGCGCACATTGTATAACATCTATACAGTTACACACTGGTAATGGCACAGAATCCCAACCCACTGACTCAAATCCAGTCCAGGGTAACAGGTGGGCTAATTGGTCTAAAAAGGAATTCTGGGAGTTCAAAAGCAAGAGAAAGTCATCATTTTTCTTCAAATGATGACTACAGAGGCCATAACTGTCAAGCATATTGATTTTTGGAGTATGTATATTCTATAATATGTCTTGCTTCTTGAGAATCCCAGTGTTATAGGGGAATGCAAGTAATGTAGGTAACCATAGTACCGTGCAACACATAGTAACACAAGTACCATAATAACTGGGGAGAATCATTTAAAAGTCTTAGTCATAATTTTATGAGGCATGAAGAGTAATATGATTGAGGTGTTCCCTCCAGAAGGGGAGGTGTGCGGGGGGCGGACATGTGGAAGAAGATGATCCACCAACAGTACCGTTTCATTTGTACACTATTCTATCCCCTGCTTTTAAGAACTTGTAAAGAATAAACCTGTTTTTGTTTTTAATTATTTATATTTGTTAGTTAGTTTATTCTGATTCGTTCTTTCAGATAAATCCACTGCGGTCAGTAATTTCCTCAGATTTATATAGTGAGTGTAGGATTCAGAAAGCAAAGATTTTTTTGCAGTGCAATCTTTCTCGGCTTTTTTAACGTTTCTTCTTTGAAATCTCATATATTCCATTTCACCTTGCATTTCCTGTCTTAGTCTCCATCTTTTATTCAGTCTCTTGATTTTGTCCCCCTGAATACTCCCATGGGTCTGTTGCTTCCTTAGAAATCGCCTATACACATGCTCATTTGCATTTTAATTAGAACGTGTTGGAGCAGACTTGATTAATCAATTAATCGAGTCTGCTCTAGCATTGCATCATCGTCACATCTATTAAGCCTCCGTGCATTTTAAAATGGCCACAGGGGCGCTTTAGCTAAACCTTACTGAATGAGGTTTAGCTAAAGCATCTCACGCCCATTTTTCAGCACATAGGGGCTTACTAGACATGATGATGAGGCATTTTAATTACAGCGGCTCTCAGGAACCATTCTAATTAAAACACCCCGTTTCCCCCAACCCCAAGCACATGTATAGGCAGCCCGTGTGCACACAAAGCTTAGAAAGCTAAATGGAGCTGTGGCTAGAGATATGTATGGTATTATAGTGGGTGGCTGTGTTCAGTATGGACTGAAAGCTAATGCACATAATCCGTTGGCAAAGCATTGTAAGTGATGCAAATATCACATAAAAGAAACAGCTCACGTTAAAATAAATTATTTTGTACTTTATAGGTAGAATTAATATTTTATTATTTAGTTAAGTACTCACTGAACACAGCACCTTACTTTTATTTCCTAAATTTCCCATGGGCAGGAAATAAAAGGAACAAATGACAAAAACATTGTTTTTGCAAAATAAAAATAAAAACGCTGACCATCTGGGGTCTCATTAATTTCAGATGTTGAAAAACTTATGTGTGAGGATGAACGAGTCTCTGCTTAAAAGAGGCAATTTTAGTCTGTTAAATGTTCCAGAATTTAGTAATTGGAAGGAGCAATATTAAATTTATAAAAACAGTATCATGCTTTGCCTTGGAACTTCATGATAATGGGTTGTTTTCATAGTTTATTTCTTTTTTTTAGTTGCTTTTTGCCCAACTTGTATTTACAGGGACATGGAAAATGAATTTTAGTGAGTACATTTTCACCATATTTCACTTCTTTTCTTTTGTACGTTATTTTTTCAGTGAATAAGAGGCGTTTTTTAATTATTTTTTAAGAAACTTTTACAAACTTTAGATTTTAACATGGGCAATTTCTACAAATTTTCTATAATTATCTGCTGCTTTTCTTGTTTTCTCTATATGTATTTATGCTGTTGGCTGTGGCCTTTCCACTCAAAATGAAAAACAGTTGGCATTTCCCACATCTCCTCAAACACTGTATAAATACAAATGTTACTACTTGAATTATGCTTTCTCAAGCTTAAGGCCATTCTCATCACAGGATGCTCTGTGCAAACCAGAAACCGTCCTTATCTCCAAGTACCCAAGTTATTTCCAAGTATTGTGATTCAGAACATTGCTATTGAAGATCAAAATCTAAAATTTCTTTCTGTGCCGCTGACAAAAGTGAAGCAAAACAATCTCCTGAGGTTGGGGACAAGTTCAGCAGGTCTTTTTAACTCTTTGATACTTAAATTTGGAACCGCCAGAGAAAATGCTTTAATAATGGAAAACTTGAGGACTGTGGGTACAAGAGGTGAGCCTATCAGCATAAAAGAACAATCCCATTAGCTTTGTTGGCTTCAATAAGACTATCCACAGCACATAACGTTAAGCACGGGGCTGAGTCTCCATGAGACTGGGTCCTGTATTCAGAGCTGAGTCAATATGTGAAGGTAGTGAACAAATGGGGGAATAGGGAAAGGATATGGTTACATGAATAAGGTCATGCAGTTATTGAGCACCACATTCACATGTGGATAGGTCTATTTGGTTTTGGCTTGACAGCAATGAAAGTAGGGGGTTTTTTGTCTTTGTCTGGCAGAAGGGACTTTGTGGGAAGGATTTAAATGAGAAAAGAATAGGGCAACCTAGCATTTGAGTCTTGAGAGGTCAAACCCAGAAGTTAGCATCCTTGTGACAGCACTAATAACGGCCAGCATCTCACAAGGCCTGGATATTCATAGAGTTTATATGAGCTTCAGCATGAATATCGCGTGCCCCTGGAGGCTGGGGGGGCACGACGAGCTCCCGCAGGTGGCAGTGATGCTGTCGGTGGCAGGACGGTGGCAGCAGCAAATGGGGAGCTCCTGTAGGCGGCCGCGGCACTGTTGGCGGGGGGTGGTGGGGGGGATGTGGTGAGCGGCGAATGCCCACAGGCGCTGCCAGCAGTGTCAGCAGCGCCTTTTCTCAGGGGGTACACCGCCACGCTTGAGGGGTGTCCTTGTACCTGCATGCACCCCCTATGCATCGCCAGTGAGCTTCAGATAAACGTCCAGGTTCTTTGAGTGTGTGGCTGAGCTGAACTTTAAACATGCCCACAGAACTAACTAGCACAACTAACTGTTAACTAACACTAGCACAAAGGCATCTAAAATTAACAGCTAGGAAAACGGAGAACCTGAAAATATTACAGCGCTTCACATTCTAGTTTTGAAAGCGCAGCCCTCGATCTTTGCCTATACTGATTTATCTCAGCTTTGTCTCTTAAACGCACCATTTCTATGTAAGCTTGGAATCAAAGCCTATTTCCTCTGCACAATAACCTAGCTGCTCATGCATTCATCTCATAGCTCCAGCTGCAATATCTTGGCGTCTTCTGATTTATTTACGGACTAGGCATAATAAGTGACAGGAGGATCAGAGGTGGTTATCAAGATAGGTGTCATCTTCGTGGACGGTTAGCCACTGAATCCAGAGAATGCTGTATGACAAATATATCTGAGGACAAATATGACATGAAATGTCACAGGGTCACAGTAGGGATTTTAAATAAAATTCTTTCATGTATTGGATTGGCAAAGCATGTTTCCAGTAGAACAGATAACTTGTCCTTAAGGTAACGTTATGATCCCTTTATTCCCCATGGAAATTATAGCCATAATGCTTCTCTTTCCACTCGCACATAAAAATGTCTGCTATTTAAAAGGCAATAGAAAATTCTCAGCTAACTAGATTTTTTGTGTCATAAATACATTGGGGCTTCCTTATATCCCAGCCAACAGCGATTGGATAATTTTGAAGGTAGTTATCTTATTAGTGCAGGTGTGTAATTTCTAGAATTGAGGAAATTCCACTATGTCGATAGTGGTCCAAAATAGGCATACACATGACACTATATGAAAATGTTGAACTTTGGCTGAGCTGTCTGATTTGTCATGGAAGCCACGTAAAATGTATGCTGGAAGATGTAGTGTGGGGCCAACGAGCAGGGCCCATGGAAGAGCTTATTGCATGAACCATCCAAACTGAAACATCTATGAGGCACCAGACCCCACAAAGCAGGCAAAGTTTAACATCATGCTAACTTAAATTTCTTTACAGATTTCCCAAAGGAAAATCCAAACAAACATTTTGACAAAGCTGAAATAGTCCTACGGAAAGAGCATTTTTCTATCAGAGTCGTTCTAGTAGAAACTTCTGGAACAGCTGTCGTAATTTATGGTGCACTTTTATGGTACTATTAGCATTTATGGTGCATGCACATACACACACAGGCTAAGTCCAGACAGTCAAAAAGCCTGAGGCTGAATCAATTCAATCTTCACAAGTCAGTCTAAGCTGAGTATATTGAACCAATAAGCAAGTGAACAGACATGTATTTTTGAGTCCAGAAATGCAGCCACATGCCTGCAGTGGCCCAGGCCAGAAGCTGGGGGGTGCTACAGTACACCTTCCTGCTCAGCTGAAGCAAAGAGCTTGGGCCAAGGCTAGCTAGCCCACTCTGCGAGAAAGGGTTTGCAGGGGAGGTGTAAAGCATCCTGGGATGCTGGGAGACTGTGAGTTAACTTGGATCTGGAGTGGATCTAGGAGAGAAGTTCAATAAACTGATTTAACCTAAATCAGTTAAGTCTGATACTACATCCATCCAGGTTTATCTTAAACCAGTTTGGGACATTTTGAAAGAGGTTTATGTGCCCTAAACTTCTGTTGTGTTACAGATTTGAACTGGTTTTGAATCACTTATACTGGTGCATGTGTAATTTCTGGCCTGCAAGAGGAATTGTAAATTTCTCTTTATCCCTTCATTTGGCATTTAAAGTAAGGTAGAGGACAGATCAGATCTTTCCTTCAAGGAAAGGCCACATAAGCTGTTTGGCATAGGCAGAAATTGGAGTTGGTATCTGCTTGTGTCTTTTGAAATCAGACACCATATTCGACGTGTGCATTACCTAATTTCACAGTATGCCAGACATAGTGGGGCTGTGTAGTTGACAGCAAAACCATAGTCTCAAATGGGAAGACTAAAATATGTTTTTCTTTTCTTTTAAAGTCAGTCGCGCCAGTGCAGCTCCAGTACAAGCAAGAGAAATTGTTGACACATCTGGAAGAGATAATACAGGTTTTAGTGGGTGTTTTATTAAAATAGCATTTTCCTCTCATTTGGAAAATGAGCATATTCAAATTACCATTTAATGTAAAAGCTCAGGCTTATATTTTGTCAAGACCCACACAATGAGAAGACAGTTTTTATACCTCACTATTTAAATGGTGTGCTCTTGTACACATTTTGCCGTTAAAATATGTTACTCAGCACCTGATTATTGTTTTTAAGTATTCTTGAGGAACAGAAGAGAAAGACAGAGTTTTTCTCTTTCTTTGTTTTCAGTTTGAATGGTTAAAACCGCATCTGTCATATTTCCACCTAGACAAATAAACAAAGGTACAAACCCTGAATGGTTCGGCATAAATTTTTGCTATATCAGATTGTCATTGAAATTAAATAGCAGTGCCCTTAGTGCTTCTCGTAGAAATGATGTACAAATGATCAAATTGTTGGTTATCGATGGTATTTCTAATAAATACAGTTCTTTTTTCTGCCTGTGAATCAATGGCAGATCAAAAGGAGTTTTCTCATCATGCACTTGTTACACGGGGGAATTTGCTGAATAGTTTGGCAGACTCCTTTTCAGACGGCAGGTGAAGAAAAGTTCTCTATGAATATTGACTGCTCGTGATTGACTTTAAGCAGCTGGTCACCTCGATTATGAAGTCTAGGTTCTGCTTCCTGGTTACATGTTAGCTGGGTCACCTGGTATTGTCTCTGTTGGCTAATTGGATGCCTTAAGGAGAGTGCCATTTCAAGGTGTGTGCCTGGAGATGGGTGAATGCATGTATGGGACTGTGGGGCTGGGGAAGGCAGAAATATGGGAGAGACCTTCATTTTCACCTAGTTGTTTGGCCTAGAGGGCAGGGTGTTGGTTCTGGGGCCATAGAGTTGCAAGTTCAAGCCTGGGTGTGTGCTCAAGCTCCTAGCTGGACCCCCAGATCCAGGAATTTTTTTTTTCACCATGGCACATGGTCCCCAGAACCAAACAGAGTAGTGGCAAGGCTCACAGATATGATGCGCTAGCACGGCTGCCAATTATACAGGCACGTGTTTTCCGTTGTATCTTGTCGTCCAGTTGACCTAACATCCCCCCCCATATGTCTGACTTTATTTGCTCATTGTCTCTTGTCACTTGCTAAGATTATAACAGTTTGAGGAGAGCGATTTAAACCAAGTTAAACCTTCTGTGATATCACTCTTAGGAACAGGTAGGAGCGAGAAATAGTATGTCCTTTTGTCTAGTCCTCTGTCTAAATGAGAATGTGGCCAGCATTAACGTAGTGACAATCTTTGCCCACCTCACCAAGTCATATTTATCTGCCAGACTGAATTTAGCTTTTGCTGTAAAGAGAGGTAGTAAACACAGCTGTCATGAAACCAAATGCAGTATATTCCCAAAGAGAAGAGCTAGGTAAAAAAGGGCAACTATGAAACTGATTTTAGGTCTGATATAAAGAACACAGAAAAGTACATTTAAACTGCTGAAGATATTTTAGTGTGTATCTTTCCTGTAGCATATACTGCTCCACCTTGTAGGGGGCGGTTTCCCTACCTGGATTCTGTGATTGCAGTTTTATAATCTTGGCACAGAAGAAACATAAATGTTTCTTCCAGCATTTATTTTTCATTCCTCACTTCTCCATGTCTGCTGTTCTCTCTCCTCCCCGGTACAAAGCCACCTGAAACTAGCCCAGAGAAAGTTTGCAGGCGAGCTTGCTTAGATTGGGATTTCAGGCTGTAAAGAACTGGTTTTTGCATCTTTGTCCAAGACTCGCATTGAGTGTTATAAAGCAACAACTCTTTCCATCTGACCAGCTTCTACGGCAGTTAGCAATTAGCAAAAATGTATTATTTTTAAAAAGCCAGGGTGAGCTATATAGATCAACGCTTAACTAGGGAGACCATATGGTACATATCTGATTATGCGCACATTTTATAAATCAGAACTAGATAATTTCCCCATTATGGAACCACTGCTTCAAATTACTTCAGGCATTTTTCAGGCACTGGAGATTGCTTCCATTGTCTTCTAAAATCAGAATTATGTGTCAAGGTGAAATCCTCCTGCTGGAAATGTTAGAGCACTGGAACGGAAACTTTTACTGGGTTGGCTTGGAGTTAATGGGCGTGTGAATTAGAAACATTTTTAGTCAGCAGTTATTAATTTCATAAGTTACTTTGTCAGATTGCAGTTGTATAATCATGTTGTTAAAGGTTTTCTTCACAGGGGGAATATTCACAAGCGCTCCTTGTTGGCCTGATTCTATATTTATGAATTCCCAGTTCAAGTTCCACATTGACTTCCCTAACTGAGCATTTCTGAAAGTCCTACTCTAAAAGAATAAAATGAAATTGCCAGGCTGTTTATCTTCAGCACCATTCCTGGATTAGTGATGTGGAGTTGAAAAACTCTCTAATGGAAGCAGTCCTCTAAAAAACCTGAGCCCAACGGAGTTAGAGCAGGCTAAAGGCATTCCATTAGGAGGCCGGATTAATGATTTCTATTTGGGGGAAGATAGGTGTTTGACAGCAACGTTTTCAATTTGTTAGGAATTAATAGATGCCTAGCCAATATTTAAATTGTTTTACCCTGAGGAATAAAGCTCGGTGCTTATTTTAAAATCAGTGTCTGAGTGATGACTCTGTGATGCGTGATGTCTATTAATCTGAGCACGGTCATTCTGAACTCACGTGCTACGTATCCCTGCTTTCTGCGCAGACGATAGCCTGGACCCCAGTCAGAGTTTTCCACTGCGCTCACCAGGAGTCCCATTGCCAGGACTTCTCACTCTGAGTAGAGATGCCAGAACCTGGCCCTTAAACTCTCGCTCTCAATCTCACAGTAGGTAAAAGTGGGAATAATTATACAGACATCTCCTGCTGGTTAAGCATGCTTAGAAACGCACAAACAACTTCGCAAGGGAAAAAATGTGTGGGGTTTTAATGTGTGTCAGCTTCTCTCTGGTAGCTGCCCCTGGGCACACTCTTACCCCATGGTCAATGGAAGTTAAACTGTAGGGACATACCTCTCCTTTTAGCCTTAAGTGGGCTTATCTACACATGGTCATTGAATGCAGATTAGCCCAATTTAAGCTGCATTAGGGGCATGTGTCTACACATGCATGCCCTTAATGCAGCTTAAAAATGGCTATTTTGGGCTATGTGGGCATTTATACATATACCTTTTCGTCCCAAGATGCACCAAAAATCCGCCACTTCGGAGCAGACTCAATTAACCGAGTCTGCTCCGCACATGAGCTGATGCGCACCACACTGCTGTGCTCAGTTGTATAAGCGGCGAAATGCATGTCAGCATGCAGAAAATGGCAGTGGTGCACTTTTGAACTAAAGCACCTCCGCTGTGTTTTGGTTCAAAAGCACGCCGCTGCCATTTCCTCAGTGCTGATGTGCATTTTGCTGCTTATACAACTGCAAGCATTGCAGCACCAAATGCTTTTCAAAGCACCCAGTGCTGCAGCACTTATATGTGTAAAAATGCCTTGTGAGCCTAAATTTGATACCTGCCCAAACCAAATATCAAATTTAAATAGGATTAGTTCATGCAGATTAACACATGTGTAGACACATTAATCTGCATTAATGCAGGGAATTTATTCCTGGGTCTGCACAGCCACTAAGGGGCCGGCTGGAGCCCAGCCCCAAGGCTCCTGGTTGAGCACCTCTGCTCCCCCAGGGCTGGGCTGCTCTCTGTATAGTTTTCCACTTGTAAGCAGGTTTTTTATTGTTGGGGAGGGGGAGGATGGAGGAGCACTGCTTGAAGAGTAGGGAGCAGGGAGAGATGGGGTGGGTCTTGTAAGGATAATAAAGTTTTTTTGTTCAACCATATGCATGTCCTGAGAGTGGTGCTGGGGGTGTGCAGCAGGTAGGTGGGGTGTGGGCAGTGTGGCAGTCAGGCAGGCTGGAGTGGAGAGTGCAGGAGGAGGGGGTCAGCCAGGGCCTCTCACAGCTGGTGCCCAGGCCCCCACTGGTGGGTGCACAGCTCTTCTGGTGCCTGGGCAGGGGGAGGGGGATGTTGTGCCTGCTGGGTCCAACAGGGCCAGCACCATGGCCAGCAGGAGCGCAGGGTGCTGGTTATCGCTGGTAGGGACTGGGGTAAAGCAGGGAGGTTCTGAGCATCAGTGGCAGGGGTAGGGTCAGCCCTGGCACAAGGAGGCAGGGTGGGCAAGGAGGGAGCTGCCACATGCTGCCCCTGTGCTGGACATACAGCTGCTGAGCAGGGAAAGGGCTCGGCAGGGATCAGAGGGCAGAACTATATTTCCAAGATAGCTGCCAAATGCTGGCAACGGGCTCTGGTTTCAGCATGGCTGCCAAGTGCTGGCAGCCATGTGTCCAGAGGCTAGAGGTCCCTCCGGTGGCCAATGGGGCACGTGGCAGGGCTGAAGTGACCTGGGACTAGCGTTAGTTCCAAGTCCCACCACATGTAGACCCCTGCCAAAACCTGCTTAATCCACATTAGTTTAATGCGCATTCAATTTAAACCCAATTAAATTCATGTGTAGATGCGCCCAGTGAGAGCTAAGCCTTCATTACAGCAAGAGAAGAACACGTGAAGGAGCAGCTGACATGAGCCTTTTAACTCACAGTTAGCTGGTCGTGTGCCATGCCCCAACTAAAGTTTCTAAAGTGCATTGACTAAACTAGTATCATTATTATTTTTTCATCCTGGAGCAAAGTCAGTGAAGAAAGATACCTAGAGTAGGATCATATGGTGTTGCTTTCAAAATAGATAGGGGATTATTTGAAGCCAACTCCTCTTCTGAAGCAAATAGATGCCAGATACCAGGAAACAATGTCTATCCGCTCAAATGCAGATACAGCTGGGGTAAAATGCAAAACTCGTTATTAATAGCGCACAGTAACACTACAAAACAATTTAAAGCAGGAAACAAAAAAGAATCGGATGACTGATTGAAAGTTCAGGAAAAGGTTAGGCAGGCAGCATGAAATTCCCTTTGAGGAAATCAGGACTTTGGGATTAGCACCTCTAATCTTATGAAGAGTGCCCAGGGATGTCTAAGGACTACAGATTACCAGGACCTTGAGTTTATATTTCTTCCACACCAAAGGGTTATGCTTCTAACCATTGTAGTCCCACAGGGGACACTTGATAGCATATTCCTTGATTGAGTATCCATGAGAAGCATACCCCCAAAAAAGTCTCACACTATCAGGACACGTATTCAAAATGTCACATAAGGCCAAGTTTCATGTACAAAGGTTCTGTTCTGGGCTTCCTGTCAAGTCGTGTTTAGAACTGCCTTTTCCCTGGGCGCCAAAAGAGAGTAGCAAAGGTCATAACATTTGGGAGGCTTGTCAGAGAACAAGGCATTTCATTAAGGGTCCAGTTGTGCAAGACACTGATTGACATCGCTGAGAGATGACCGGGTACTCCTCAGCCATGCGAAGTCCTGGTTCAGACTTCACTGCTGATTTCACAAGGAAGTTCGGCAGTCCTTAGACATCCCTGAGCACTTTTCGTAACACTAGAGGCTCCCGATGGCTCGTTATGTGCTATTTTCAGCAGCCAAAGGAGGTTTTTGAGCTAATTCAGCAAAATGGTAGAAGCAGCCGTGCGGTGCTAGTGCACTGATGTTATGGGGACTGTGTGCACCACAAGGCAAAAACTGGCCTCTGGAATATTCAGGAGTATTAATTTTAGAGATTGGGATAGATTTTTTGCCAGGAAAACTGAAGCAGTTCAGCGCCAAAGGACCCCAGTGTCTGAGAAGCAGGAGCCATACCCATGAAATGTTCCCAGCCTGGCCCATCATTCACTATTCGATTTGTCCCATTTATATTGCCTATTGGACCCTGTTGCATGCTGCCATTTAATAACCTAGATTCCCAGGCCAGCAGCTGACATGCCTCAGACCAAGTGCCCAGCTGGTTAAACATGTTCAGAAATCTTCTTTCTCTGCCAAAGCTAGTGCAATTGGGCCTTAATTTTGCACATTGCTGAGTGCCCTGGGGGAAGCACTGTCCGAGCCCCCAGCTCCCATCAGGGGCTTAGCACCTGCAGGGCGGTACTCTGCATTTGACAGCTCACTTAATGCAACTGCCCTCAGTCTGTTTGACTCACCAGCTAATTCTCTGGTGTGTAAAGTTGTCTTTGTAGTTGAAAGTACACAAATCTGAATAAGTAAAATATCCCTACAGGATATTTTCTTTGATTTTTTCCCTGTGACTTATTGAATTAAAGTCCATGAAGCTCTTTCTACCTACATAGCTGGCACTGAAGATGTCAGAGAGGCATAGCGATATGCACTGAGTCATCCAGAGTTCCAGCCTAGGTTTCCTGAAGCTGCCCTGCCAAAATAAATATTTCATAAGCTTCAGGTTTGTGCTATTGGGCTTGATTACTCCTTTCTAGACTACTGAATCGTCCTTCCTTAATGCAATCAGTAGTCAAGGCCGTATTTATATGCATGGTTTAGGATGGAGAGGCCTGTGGGAAGTACTCTACAGATATAGCTCTGTTATGTTCTAGCTACACATCACTAACTGTCCATCCCTGATTTCTAATCATTCCTCTTCAAAACTGACTCTGCAAACTGAAGTGCTATTAGCGTACTGGTGAATCCTTGTTAAGAATGGAAAAGCAGCTATTCATCCAAGTTGTGAAGCATCTATGGCCCGGGTGGCAAAGCACAATAACTTTCTGCACTTGTAATTGGTACTCTTGGGTGATTAAAAAAAAAAAAAAAAAAAAGCTATGAGTTCACTGTCAGTTGCCACCTTCCTACCGGAGCCAAAAACTGATGGTTGTACTGTATTTTCTCACATACAACACATGTCTTTTCCCAAAAATTCAGCTGCTGGAAATTGGAATGTGCATTATGAGTGAGGAAATACAGTAATAGCTGTTTCTGCCTCTGCTGAGGGCAGCACGTCGAACGTGCAGGGCTCTCTACCTGCTGGCTGCAGACACTTTCTCCCTCCCCTGGCAGAGGCTTCTGTTGCAGAAGCTGCTACTCACCGCTACTTCCCAGTATTTTCAAGGGAAAATGTTTTTTTTTTCATTCTGCTATTAAAAAACAAGGTGTGCATCTCATCTCATGCTGTATCTGGAGAAAATCAAGTATTTCCTCTTCCATGGGTGTTTAGGAGAAGACAGATCTAGTGGATATGGCCTGGAGACGCACAAAAGGGGGGAGAGCAGCAGCAGCAGCGTTCTGCTAGTCCATGGACACAATCTCCATCAGTGCTGCGTGGGGGCAGGGAGGGGGTGGGAGTGTGCTTGCACCTTCGTTTCCCTTAGAAACTTGAAGATCTGCTATGAGTAAGTGAATGCTGATCCCTTTAGCATCATCACATTGCCTACCGTGTCCTCCTCCTCCTCATTTTGGTATTGTCCTTAAGAGCACCGAGGGAAACAGCCTACAAGGATCTCTTGGCAGCGTAACTCCTGCGGCACTTCCAGCGATGGGGCTAAAGGACAGAAGTCAGGTCTGCCAACCTGCACTGACCCACATCATTCTATACCGGAAAAAACCCCACTGCATTTTTGATCGGCTCAGGGCTGAAGGCTGACATTTGAGTATCTGCTTTATTTGAGTGCCTGTCTCCAGTCGAAATCATTGAGACTTCAGTGGCCTAAACAGCTGAGAGCAAGTTAGCCATGTTCATCTGAAGTTGGGTAGAAGGCAGGATAGAGTTGTACCTTACATACTAACTAAATCAGAGATGTATAGCACAAGCTTTTGTAAGCAGCAGGCCTGCTTCATCCAATGCCGTGAAGGGAATGTAGGAAGCAGGGCTTCTAAATATAAAGCAGGGATTCGAATGCAAAGCGCAGGGAAAGGAGGGGGGGGGCGCGAAAAGAAGGGGGCACTGCTGAGAGAGGCAAGATGGGTAGGAGAAAAAAAAGAGAAATAAAGCAATTATCCCATTGAAGGACACAGGGCTTAGAAAAGCTAATCTAGGTAATGGGATAAGCACCCATTGTCTTGGTTTAGACCAGGGGTGGGCAAAATGTGGCCCTGTAGGCCAGATGTGGCCCACCAGGCCATTCTGTCCACCCCGCAGGGCCCCTAATAAATTTAGGAATTTAATATTTATCTGCCCTGGGCTGCCTATCATGCAGCCCTCGATGGCTTGCCAAAACTCAGTAAGCGGCCCTCAGCCTGAAATAATTGCCCGTCCCTGGTTTAGACCAAGCTACACGTCTCTTAGCTAGTTAGTCTATAAGGATCCCTCTGCACATGTGCATAGCAGGCGGCATGATTTTGCCTTATTGCCATTGCAGGGAAAGCCCAATCCCAGGTTCCCCCTGCAATGGCAAATAACAGCTTGCACAATCTTCCAGCCCCAGGGGTTTCACACACCACCCGGGCTGGGAGATCTCAGCTGTCCCCCACGGCTGCTGGGATCCAGCTGAGTCCTAGCACTCAGAAGTATGGTGCTAGGACCCAGAGTCAGCAGCTGCTGGGTCTGAGAGTCCCCTCAGTTATCGGACTCCCAGCCCCGGCTGGGCCATGATACGCCCCTGCTACACGTGCAAATTAAAGTTCAATAGCAACCAACTATAAAGGTAGTACACATTTTTGAGGTCTAATTTTACAGGTGGTTGTTGGAGCTTTTTATGGTGTAATAGGAACTTTGCTTGTGTCATTGGTCTGAAGGTAATTGCACAATTAACCAGTTACTTGTGCAATACCTACAACATGTAGAGGGGACCTAAGATGCAAATCTACTCTGTCTTCTGCCTAAACAGGAAATTCATGGACTCTAGCCCTAACCTCACATAATGTCTTTGCACTTGATGGGGAGCAGCTCTCAGAGTCTGAAAACAAGTTCATAATGGTAAAAACATTGGGCGCCTCTACACGAGTGCCGGAACTACTCTGATGCGCTGGAATTCCAACGTGTCAGAGCAGACTCGATTAAGCGGATCTACTGGAGCGTGGCAGTTGCTGCGTTCCTGCATCCTCCTGCGTCTCGTGTATCAGTGTCCCCGCACTTAAAAATGGCAGCGGGGGCGCTTGAGCTAAAGCTTGTCAAACAACCTTTAGTTCAAGTGCTCCTGCCGCCATTTTTAAGCATAGGGACACTGATACAGGAGATGGGGTGGCACATTAATTAAAGTGGCTCTCAGAGTCACTTTGATTAAACACGGCCGCCACCCCCTCCCCAGCCTCAGCACATGTAAAAGTGCCCATTTTAGTATTGTGGTGCTTAGGGTTGGAAGGGACCTAAACAGATCATCAGGTCTGACCCCCAGATTTTGATCTGTTGTGATCTTTCTGAATTCTGTGCAATAGAAAAAAACACTCTTTTATTTTCCCATAGTCAAAAAACCAAGATCTGGCCTGTTCTGAAGGGTGCCTCATGTTTCACAAGGGATGCCTCAAATCTACAAAGGTTGAGTAGCACTGTTCTAGATTCTCATTATGTGTAAAAAATTAGTTTTCTCCTGTTCTCTTTCCCTTTAGAGGTGGACTGTTGTGGTCACGGTTGCATACTGCCAAGATGCCTTTTCATTGTAGAGCTTGTTCTGCTGCTTCTGTGCTATATTTCTTCTGTGATGGAGGACCTCTCTCAGGTGCTGGCAGCAAAGCAGCACCTTTCACCAGTATCACGTGCAGTGTACAAAATGGGAAGTCCGTTTACCTTGATTAGTTCTGCCCTTTACAGGAAAAGTGGAAGACAAATCTCAGACATCTCAACTGTCAAGGACTGCTGCTTCTCCTTTCAAAAATAAAGTAGTATGTGCTGAATACAATATAAGCTTACATATAAGTATGTTATAAAATAAAGGGGGATCAAGTATAAGCCTCTGAAGTAATAAAAGCTGCAGTATGCCTAAAAGTTGCATCGTCTTCCATGACAGGCCGCTGCGTCTACACATCCATTGCCTTCTGAAAATATTTCTTCTTTGGAGCTTACCCTTTCCTGCCTCAATTCAACCTCAGTGCACTGGTGATGTCTGTGTTCTGTCGTACTAGGAATGTAAAGAAAATCCATCTGTAGTTGTAGATGCATGGGAAAAAAAAATACGTACTAAAATTTAAAACTTTACATTTCACCCCCCAAATTTACATTCTTAAGTAGTCATACCTGTCTGGAAACAAGGAGAAGATTATGTTCCAAACACACTGTGGGGAGAGCAGTTACGAAGCAAGAAAAAACAATATGGCACATTGGGCATGTCTACACATGCATTAATGCACCTTTGCTACTGTGCATTAAATTTAGTACCTCTAATATGAGGTGCTACATAAATGTGCAGTAGCCAGTGCTACTGCACAGTGGCAAAGGCACACGGTCTTTTCGTGACAATGCACCATAGACTAATTCTGCACATTAGCACATTAGCACGGCTTCTGCTGTGACGCACTAACGTGCAGTAGAATTAGTCTACTGCGCATTATGCATCTTGTGTAGATGCACCCACTTGTACTCTTTCTAGCTCCTTAGAATAGCACAGTAATGTAGCTACCAAAGCAGTGAGTTTAACATGGGAAAGCAAGCAGTGGGACTCATTCTTAACTAAGTCAGTGAGAGGAATATTAAAATATGCAGTGAATTGGAGAGGACATATTGTGGTTACTCTGTGAAGGATGTCTGCTTCTATTGCATAAAATCTTGTTTTGTATTCTAAGAAATGTTCTTTAAAATTTAGAATGAGTTCATGGCAAGAATGATAAAATGGTCTGAATCTGTGAATTCAAGTGCTGAAGATGATGCAGAAGTAGGAATATTCTTTCTGACAGAAAGTGGTGTCTCATGTAGCTTTTTTTCCTAAGAAATATTGGCTTCGGCTGGACGTTAATCTTCTGACTGAAATTTATGGAAAAATTAGATGTTTCTCAGTAAAAATTCATAAGGGAAGCAAGCATTAGATCCTTTTATCTAGCTAAGAGAAAGGAATTATGACAACCTATGGAGGTAGCAAAGTCTTATTTGCAGTAGATTGGAAGAACATGGCAGGTTTCTTTAAGGAACAGATTTCCTGTTGTTGTGACAATAGCCTTAAACTAAATGAAACATGAGTTTTAAATTATCCCCAGCATCTTGTTCTCTTTCAGGTGCTTGTCCATGCACATGTTCTGCCATGGATGCACACGTACCTTAAGTCCTTGAGCTTGGAAATAATTTTGCCATGGCACACCCATGCTCTGCATCTCCTCTGTTCTGTGCCAAGGCATAAAGGGCAATATGCATCCCCTTCTCAAGCCCATGGATCATGGTGGAGCTTCTGCAGTGATCCAGGCTGTGTTTTTAGACTGAAAGGTGCTCTCAGAAGTCTTTTTGCAAGACCAGACACTCCCCTGGTCTTAGCCATGGGGCTTCTCTTGTAGAGCAAGGCTCCATGTTTCCCTTCACTTCAATCAGACTCCCTCCCTCTACCCTCTACTAATGCGACTTCCCCCATGCTGCCTGGTTTAAAGCTATGTCCGTCTTGCATTGTGAAGAGAGACCTGAGCTAGCTCTGCATATGTAGCTATACTAATGCAGTGCTCCCCCATGGCTGTGCTGAGAAGTAGGGCTTATTAGCCCTAACAGAGAGAGCATCATGCCAGTTCACCTGTAGCACTCCCATTTCTGGAGCTGCTATGTGCTGAGCTAGCTTGCGGGGGTCACACATGGCACTGCCTTGCACCTTGAAACTCCAGCACAAGATTTAGGATATTCTCAGCTACCTTGTGATATCTCTGTGCGGCACTACACTGTGGTTGGTGAGTATTTAAGTGCCTCTATTATTCAAGGGAGTGTCGACCTCCAGGGAAGTGCTTTGTTTGTAAGTAGTTCACTTCCCTGGGGAAAAAAAAAAAGAGCATGAGGCTGGATTTCAGGTTTACTGCCCTGAGCGATGGGGTCAGCCCCCACCCCAAAGCCTAGGACTTAGCTGTGCTTGACTCTCCAGTGGTGGGGGGCTCCCTCTAGAGAAGTAGTCCTCCAGTCTCTTCATCTAAGACTCTAAGACATACCTCCAGGTAGAGTGGGCTCTGCTTTGGTTCCCTCCCCACTGGACTACCCGTATAGATGAGCACTCAAAGGAAAGAGATGTTGCTTACCAGTATTTCCATCCATTGCCCTTTCTGAAAGTACTTCTAGGCAAAACGCTCTTCATTTATGATGGATTAATGTTCCTCTGTAAAATCCTGAGAAGCAACAGCCTTATTTAAATACTTGCATACCTCTAATTGAGAACTTGTGGAGAGCTGGATGTGCCGGTTGGATCTTAGATACCAAGCGTGTCTAGCACTAAAGAGATTATAATGGCGGTGTTGAAACTTTTCAATGTGATTTATATTTCTTTTACGTGTTGTCTCGCTTTCCCTTTGTCTTTCACATCGACGCTCTAAGAGGCAGGGGCTGTGCTACCGAAAACAAATAACAGTTGCTTTTTCATTAAAGTCAGCTTACAGGATCTCGGCAATTCAACTTGTATCTTTGTTCTTTTAATAGCTTGCACAGACAAGGAGCTAAGGAATCTTGCTTCCCGGCTAAAGGACTGGTTCGGAGCACTTCATGAGGATGCCAACCGCGTCATCAAGCCAACAAGCTCGGACACGGCGCAAGGCAGTAAGAAAACACTTTCTAAAGTTCTGGGCAAGCTCGCACGGTCTGTCACCATTCACAAGGCAGAGCAGTTGTTGCAATCGCTAGTCTTGACCTACAGTGTCAAGGACCCAGAAGCAAGCAGACTAACATCTAAACAAGCACTAAGAAGCAAGTGCGGTAACATCATATAAAGGGCCTTGTCTTGAGAAATGCTGAACATCTGCAGCTCCTGTTGATCTCAAAACGAGTTACAATTGGTCACTGTACTCTCAGCCTATATGGTTTTAAAAGCAGACATCATGAGACCCAGATGTACACAATTTGGTTTAGTTGGTCAATCTGCTGTTAAGTCCACAGACTGTTCAGGTACTAGTCGAGCACATGACAACACTTTTTCTTCACATTGTCTGATCAGAGCCAAGATGCAGTATATAAGCAATAAGGATTTAGGTAAAATACAACATAAAGGAAGTTATACCAGGGCTTTAAAATTGCTTAGGCTTCATTTTGCTATACCCAGTTAGGCCTACCTCACAGAAATGACAATGGGGTGGAAGCATCTAAAGGACAAGCATGGGACTGGAGAGATTAGCTGATGGAAGGCAGGAAAATCTGAATATTGCATGTGTTGGGAAAAGATGTTAACAGACATGGCTCAGGTCCTTAGTCCACCTTCTTCGCATCTGCTTCTTTTAAAGAAACGAAGCAAAATGAATAATTACAAGGATGTTTATTCCCTATGGGCAAAACCAACATGACTGATTTTGATGTGCTTTACCCACCAGGGAGGGAAAGACTCTTGCAGTGGTTAGCAAAGGAGGTCATGCTCATTAAACAGCTGAAATGAGCTTGTCTTCTCTTAGGTCTGTCATGGTGAGGATAAATGTTATGAGCAAAAAAGGTATAAAATCCTAATGGTTTTTGGATTGCAGGCGTGGGTTAAGAAACTCTGCTTACTCCAATCGCTCCACCCACCAAGAATGGGTGGTGAGAAAGGGCAAAGAGAGTGCCAGTTCACTGCTGAGTCCTCTCACCACCCTATCTCATGCTGGCATCAAGAGTTGCACACCAGTCTGCTGCCTCTTACTCTGGAGAGCCAATCTAGGCTGCAGCAGAGTGCTCCAAACTGCAAACAGAGTTTGTATAATGCAGACTAATTATATCAAATTTGTGCGATTCAAGCCAAATGCACAAATAAGCTCTCTTGATAACTCCCATGTCCATACATTTCCATACATTTCCAGCTTATTTACAGTTACACATAAATGGCCATGCATGTAGCTTTAAAACACTGTGAGCTTCTTATTTCTTAAAGAGCACGGCAAAGTAATGAATTTATTATGGAAATGTAGCCAAACAGTGGTGTAGAGAGGCAGTTTGGAACGAATCTTGTAATGGCTTGAGGAAATGAATTCACATCAGGTCCAAGGGTATTTTTCCCCCTTTTAAAGATCCAAGGACATAAGCTTTCTCCTGAAGCCCTTAGGGCCCAGAACTAGACCGAGGCTCTAAATCTTGCTTTATTAAGATACTTAACGACACTCTCTGCATAGATGACTTTAGAGCTCTGCATAAAGAGGTGCCAAGGGCTAAAGACCAAACTGGTTCCTCAAGATGCTTAAGTTTGGACGCCTCAAAGCAATTTCAGTAGGGAAAACTCTTGTCATCTTGTTTTCATTTAGTTTGCTTCCACAGAGCTTGTATGTTGGAGGTTGCCTTGATGATCTCATGGTTCATCTGAACAGCCATTCATTGGTACACAAATTTAACCTACAAATATCGCATATTTTCCAGATATTGTTCCTTATATTCTTTTCTTGTTTTTATTACACAAACTGCTTAAGAACTGGCACACCTAAACCTTTATGGCAAGCCACAAAAAGTGAGCCTTTTCTATTTATCTGCAAGTTAATCCTTATACAGGCCAAATTCTACACCACTAATTTTCCCTGGTTGCACTGAAAATACACATAAGGCAAATCTACATGTTGCCCTGCGGCGCTGTTGTTACAGCGCTGTTTTTAATAGTTCCTTTTGGAACCTGTACTGCACCGTGCACGTGGCACACAGTTAGTTTTCACCACAGCGGGAGCAGTAAAATGGGGGAGCACGCCGCTACAGCAAAGTAGGTGTCAATCACGGGCTCATGTGATCACTACATTGCCACAGCATGTCATACAGTGATGTAGCGCACCTCTACGGCGACATAGGGTGATGGTCAGGCATGCCCATAGAGTAAAGGCATCTGGATTTTGCCTCATCTAATGTCAACTTAAAGCATTTCTAAGAATAGGGAGAATCTAAAATGGTGCTCAACATTCAAAGCAAAATTCAGGGGGTCTACACACTCCCCACAGACTAAAATGGAAGCAAGTCTTGATCTGAATTCATGCCAACATGTGAAGCACTGGAAACCCTGCACTACCTTCCTGATGTATGCACAATCCATTTTATTACCCTGTTTATGGTCCTCCCCCTTCCGCAGCCTGATCACTGCACTAAATTGAACCAGTTTGGTTATGCCCATGGAGCTTTAAAAGGCATGTGTATCTTCAAAGTAATCCATTTGGGTATGCCCCCGTGGCAGCAGAAGGAACAGATGGTGGGAAGAGATGACTAAGATGCCTTGGACACATCAGCTGTCTAGAAAAGGTGCTTCCAGCAGAGATTTCTCTGTGCTACATTAAATTTTCAAGATGCTACTGTGAGGGTGAATAAGCTCTTTGAATGCATTAAGATCACCCTCGGATGAATTGGGCTGGGGAGGAAACATTCACTCCTATTTTTTTTTTCTTTCGTGAAAGGAAAAGAGGTGGGTAACCATAGTGTTTCAAAAAAATAGGCCTTCATTCAAGGTAATATCTGCCTTTGGGCATGTCTACACATCACGGTATGGCAACATTGCTATGGCGCTGTGCTTTAGTACTTCCTTTTGGACAGTAAGTGCCCCTACTGCACCGTGCACATGGCGTATGGTTAGATTTCACTGCTGCATTGTCGTAGCCACACATTACAACGGGGGAGCGCACTGCTAGGGCAACGTAGCTGCCAATGACATGTAGACCCACGTGAGCGCCATGTCACCGTAGCACGGTGTATGTGTAGACACACCCCTTGTGACTTAAACTAAACCCTTTGTGTTAGGGACTGCTTCTTTGTACAGCTGACATCACCTCCATAAATAATATTAATGTGAGCACCTTGCAGACATGCACTGAAATAAGAAAATAATAAAACTAATTAGACACTAGGATCAGATGCAAATTGCCCATGGGGCTGTTGCTAATTTGAAAAGTTCCTGTGTTCCAGATACCCACTCAGCTGGTCCGTTGGTAGGAATGGGAGTTGTTCTTCCTTTACAGTCAGCAAAGCTTGATGCAATAGAAAAGAGCCTAGCTGAGGAATTTTACTTTTCTTCCTTTTTTTTTTTTTTTAATGATAATGGAAACTTGGTTAATTATTCCCTGTGTTAATTTAATTGTAGTATAGTTTAATAAAGTAAACTTGGCTCAGATAAGTCACTTCTTGGAGGAAGAAAAGCAATTTATGTGCCAGAAGGTGTATTTATTTTTAATTAGGAATTTCACTTAAAGGATTTTTTTTTATTATTATTATTCTGAGGAGACGGCTTGCTTTAGGTATTAATGGAATATGGAGCCTTTCACATGGAGGTCGCCTGTTTGAATCCCTTCCAGGTTTGCAATGAATGAAAGTTGTTAGTTCTTCAAACAGCTGTCAGATGGAGTGTAAAATGTAATGGTCTCAATCCAGCTCCTAGTGAACAGGTGTCCAAATCAGAAGAGCCACTGCCACAATTGACACTAATTGGCATCTTTCTTGGCAGTATGTGCAGAGGAGCCAAGAACTGAATGAATATGAAGTCAGTGCTATTCTCTCCACCCTGCGTAGCGACCATTGCAGGTCAGGGTTGAGACACAGGTAGGCGGGCATGAAAAAAGATTCACATAGCTGCTTCGCCTGTTGTAGGGATTCACAACCAGGACGCCACGAGGTGCTCTGAGATCCTTTCAAGGGTGCCCTGAGTACACAGTGTTAGCACGGTTGGGTGTGCAAGCATGGTTCACAGGATAAACCCACAGATTTCAAATCGGCATCCATAATATGACAAACATTCTGCCCTGTTGCGGTCTTGCCGAGTTCTTTGCAACTGAAAAATTGCTCTAGTGTTTTTCTGTAGTCAAAAAAGCAACTGAAAACTGAGCACTGGCATTTTCTGAGGGGTGCTTTGAAGCTAAAGAGGGTTACCCGGCGCTTCAAAGGTCAAGAACCACCAATCTATTGTGTTGGTCTCCAGGGCTGTGAGTCTAGACTACTGGTTTTCAGCATTTTTTTCATTTGCGGACCCCTTTGGAAATTTTGAATGCAGGTGCGGACCCCTTTGAATTGTAAGTGTGGGTATTCACATACCTTTGATTGATTGTAGTCATCTTTCATGGACCCCTTTGACATCCACAGACCACTGAAAACCAACTGGTCTACAGCATTAAATGAAAACTAAAGTCACTACAGAAAGCCAATAAACCATCTGTCTGGCACAATACATCTTTATAAGCAAATTTACCCTAAGACCGTAAGCTGCCTAATCTTACACTGGGGGAAGTGAAAACGGATTATGGAGCCCAAAGGGTTGTAGGCCCAAGCAGCGACTGCTCGGTAAAAGCAATGGAGTACTGTGAACAGTTTCCTGCAAGGTGTTGAAGGCATCCCCGCAGTGGGGTGGTGGATCTGCCTCACTAGATGCGAGTCTTGCATTGTGAACCCCCCCGTACTTTACTCAGAGTCCACTTGAATTCCTGCAAGTGCCCCTTGCGAGGAACGTGTTTGGGTTTCAGCCTCTTTTTTTTTGTGCTAATTTTGTAGCTGCGGTCAAAACCAAAGTGATTTATTGGAAGTAACTTTTATCAAGAGGCAATTTGAAGTGGAGATTGAAACTGCTGTTGCATCTCACTTTCACCCACATGCTGAAAGGCCATTGTGGTATTAACCTTTTCACTAGTAATAGCCATCTATCCAAGGGTTTTCCAAAGCATCTATCACTCTAATATCTAAACGCTTACATATCCCACTCTCTCACTTATAAGCTGCAGTGTTTATTAGAGGAGACCCCATAAGAAATATTAACTTGTAAAGCCTGGGAGAGCGCCCTTGTTTATTTAAAATTCCAACAGAAGAGTGTTTCTTAAACTAATATAATTAACTTTCTTCATAAGTGACCTTCCATAATTGCATCTCTGATGTGTCACAAAGCAGCTTCTTATCCGTATTAGTCATTATCTTACAATCTGCTCATTCAGCTTAGCATGGTCACCCATGTGCTGTTGCTGCTGCTGTGTCCCTGAGCACACGTTACACGGAAAGATAAAGGCCATACAAGAGGGAGGAGAGCAAAGTCATAGAAATAATACACGAATATCATCAGGGAGCAAGTGAAGGAGCAAGAGATGCTGGCATCTGGTCCTGCCATGCCATTGGCTTTGTCCCCAGCTAAGGGCAAGCTCTCACTTACACACATGGAGGGTGGGCCCTGGCAGAAAGCAGCTGGATAGACAGGTGAACAGTCTGGACAAGGTATGAAGCATGCCTTGCAAATGCTTCCCTGAGCAGTAGGAACACCCCAACATGGCACTTAACCCCCCCTGCTCTGCCCTCCCCCTCCATCCAGAGCAGGAAGGGGTAGTCAAGTAAAAGCCCAGCAGCTGTCCCCCCTCTGCCCACCACAACCCTACTGGCCTTGCTGAGGAGGTCAAGCCGTGGCTCCAAACGCATACTTCTGGTTCTATTTCCACCAGTGGCAGAACAGGTGCACCTTACACACATACCTGCTGCAAATTATATGGAGTAGGAGGATTGCTTACACAAGCACCTCTTCTATCCCAGTGGTTCGGGTGCTTGCCCAAGGAGAAGACGTGGTCTAGGCCTGCCCACCTTTTCGCGCCCCCCCCCAATGATGGGGAAGGTAGAGTAGAGATGCATTACCCACCTCCAAGCTAACCACCATGCCATGAATGAGTATTGCTTCAAGTACTCCCCAGCCCTTGTCTTGAAGCCACCTGTGGACCTTTATCAGTGAATAAAGCAAGTTATTGCTAGCTAATTTTACCCTCCAGGTATGTCGGAGACCTAGTCTAAAACCCACCACCATCTCTTGTTTAGGACACAGTTTTAGCCTCCTGAGGCACCCTTCCTCTGTTTCTCCCGGATTCGCAATACCTTCCCCATCTGGCTGCCCAGTGAGCCACTTCAAAAGAAGGGCTGGAGGAAGCTTTGGGAAATGCCTAGTCTGTAGTCTGTTTGTTAGACCAGTTGGGATGGAAACAGGAACATGTAGATTCCAACCCTACTGTGGGCAAGTAACCTAATGACTAGCTAGTTGAATGCAAGACCTCTTCTCCCCATGCCAGCTACTTGTGTTTTTTTCTGTGGGATTAACATGCATGCCTGAGCAATTCTATTACCCCAGACACCCATACCGCCACAGTGCGGTCTATTGAACATGCTCAGTAGGGCAGCGCAAGGCGAGCACAGGTAAGTGGTCTCCAGATGGTGCCTAGAGTAGATGATGGGTTTTAACATCCTCTGAAGGGAATAAAAATCATCATCTTGCACAGAAAGTAACGTCACCCTTCTTGCAGGAAAGGCAGGCACTGATTTACCACTTACGCTCAGGTGCTTGTGTACTGGAGAGTGCATGTGCAAGGTGCCCTGTGTATGTCCTCTAGGGAGCATTGTGGGCCTGCACAGCCCTCATTAGTACCTGCGTGTTGTGGGAGACTTCATAACCTGGAACTTTGTGTTTCTCCATTTCAGTTGTTCTCTAAGCTATAGCTTGGCAGTATATTGCCCTGCACCCTTGGGATACTGTGAGGGTTAATTAACTGTGTGCCAAGCTTTGAAAAAGGAAGTGGAAAGAGACCTGTTAAAGACTTGCCTTAAAAAATCCCAGGTTGGCATTTGGGTGATTAAAATGGTCTCCAAGAGCATCTAAAATGCTGTCTCTCCAGGCCCTGCAGAACTACACAGGCATGCAGTACAAGCATGCACTGTAAATACACTTGTTCTCTCGCTCTGTGGCGCTGGGTACGGAAGACGGGAGTAGACAGGAGCAGGCAGGAGTGCAGATGTGCAGCCTTTTCAGCTGATTTGCTTTTGTGGAGTTAGAAAACCATCACACTCCAGGGCTTCAAAGCACTGTGGTGTTTTCAGAGCAGTTCAAACAAAAGAGGACCACCCAATCAGTCTTGACCACCCAATCAATGAGGAGCATAGGTTACAAGAGCCCAGCAGGCAATTAGAGCAGCCATGTGGGCAAGAGTAGATCTGGGTGGGGCCTTGATGGAGGAAGATTGGGTGGGACATGGCAGACGAAAGGAAGCTATGAAATAATGTGGTAAGGGAGTGAGAAATGGGCCTGATAATCTCCTGGACATGGGCTTTGTGCCTCGAGATTCCTACACTTTGTGAGTCAAACCAGTTTGCAAACACAATGCATGCAGCCTCTCTCATGGGGCATCTGCAGCTCCACCTTCTTGAAGCAAACACGGTATATCCACTTGCAAATGAGGGGGAGTGCGGTGTGGGACACAGGAAACAACAGTTTGGGTTAATGTGGAGTAAGGCTTGGGGATCCCCACCCTCTGTCTCCCTGCAACACATCAGTGGCGTTCTGCCCCAGAACTCGGATCAGACTCCTATCTGCTGCGACTTGATTCAGCTAGTTCGTTCATTCGTACTTTGCATCGGATTGCTGCTGCTGGGCAGGAAAGGGTTAATCTGAGAAGACATTTGCTCCATATTCCAAATAAAAGACCCGGCAAGAGAAATAATGCTGTAATTTCCAAATGATGCATGTAGGAGGCTATGCGTTGTGACTCAGCAGGGGGTTGTTTATCTGTGCTGTCCTAGGGTTCGACACCAGCATACTACCCATCTGTAAGGATTCGTTAGGCTGGATGTTCAACAAACTCGATATGAACTATGACCTCTTGCTGGATCACTCGGAGATCAATGCCATTTATCTTGATAAGTACGAGCCGTGCATTAAACCCCTCTTCAACTCCTGCGACTCCTTCAAAGACGGAAAGCTTTCAAACAACGAATGGTGCTACTGCTTTCAGAAGCCAGGAGGTAAGGCGTTTGGTTTTATGGTGTAAAACTGATGTAGACCACATCACAATATGGATGCTGAAACATTGCAGCAAATGTCATCCAGTAAAGGCATTAGATCTTTAGACACTCTGTCTTTATTACTGGTGGTGTTAGTAATGATTAGGTAAGACAGATATCAGCTTACTACCTGGGGTGCCAATCATCCCCATGCATAATTCAGAGGACTGGACAGGATGTTAGGAAGCCTCAGGCAACACATTCCCAAACTTGGATGCCATAAGATAGGGCTGATTTTTAGGGAATAATGAACCACATCTGGTCATGAGATCTGTGGGATTTCTGGCTGCTCAGCCTCTGCATTTCTGTGCCCAAATCTGGAATTAGGAGCTTAATTTAGCTAAGCAAGTTTGCAAACTTTGTCTTAATTCTTCCCATGGCTCAGTGTAGGCATCTCTAAAATGGAATTAGCACCATTTACCCATCTTTGTGACGTGTTCTTATAGCTACAGAGAACAATATAGATGGCTGTGATATAAGCACTGGGGAAAATTGCTGTTTATAATGATCTCCTATAAGGTTAGTGCAGAATCTGTTCCCCATCACTCTGTTATACCCTTCAGTCAGATTAATATTACAAAGTAATACCACATGGTTTAATAAATTGCAACTCTCTTTAATGAGGAACCATTTCTGGTTTCTCTCACTCTCTTTTTTTAACATTTATATAGTAGTGGTGTTGTTTTTTTCATTTCTTTCCCAAGGTCTCTTCCTCTTTCTTATGCCTTGACTGGCCTGCCAGTCATGTCAAATTGAAAGTTCATCTTCCATTGCATTGAACAAAATATGTACCCCCTTATGAAAAAAGACTATAGTATAATGATGGCAAATATTGTGGATGAATGTTATCAATGTCCCCTGACTAAATGTGTGGCAGTGCTGGAACAAAAAAAAAAAAAAGCAGCAAATTAAATTGCTAGCACTCAAAATCTAGGAATGTGTTTTATTGCTAATAGAAAGCGGATGAACTTGTTTTCTTATTAACGTGGAAATTAGTTTATTACAAATCATAAATTAGAAACCTGGCCTTATTTCAGCTGGCTGGAGAGAAGGAAAAACCGTTTGACAACCAAAATGGCCCCCATACACTATTTCCAAGTATAGCGTGGTCTGCATTTTTTAATTAGTAGAGCTAATGACATAAATTTGTTTTGCTGTACAGTAACAGCATATGGGGCTCCCTCGTTCTCAGGTGTGCAGTAGCCTGTATTTCGTGTCGATAGCAAAGGCAGTCATTAGAGAGTCTGTCCTGGACCATCTGGAAAGTAACTCTCGTACTTTCTATTTAGGTCTTCCTTGCCAGAATGAAATGAACAGGATTCAAAAGCTAAGTAGAGGGAAGAGTCTGTTGGGTAAGTTCGATTATTTGCCATTCATTTAAATAACTCATTAAAGCTTCAGCGATTATTGTTAATTTTACATGCAGTAATAGCTTTGCAATTAGAAACTAATGCTTTAAGGTGGGAATACCACACTGCAGTGTGTTCTTGACACTTCATGAAATTAAACGAGTAATGAGATAGCAACATCTATAGCAGGTGTTATGATGGCGACTACATCGCTACGACTGGAGGATACAACTGCAAGGACATGTATTTTTATTCAAACATCCTAGGACTGGTTAAAAGCGTCTTTGTACGTAGTCAAGAAGAGTTCAGATTTCCTCCAGACACAAGATAAGAAGTACTTTTCGGCGAGTTACATTTTAGTCTAATTGTACGTTTAAATATTTTGCTGCAATAAGCTCTTTCTTGCCTCAGAACCCTGTATAATACAGTAGCGTTCGGGTTTTTTTAAATCTGAACAGCCACATGGTTAAATGAGTAGTGCTGTGCCACTAACGTTGAATGTTACTGCTCTGTCTACTCGCCATTATTTTTGAATATTTTCTGCCCAAACTCTTACATTTCAGTGAAGGTGATTTGGTGCCAATTAAAGTGCACTTGGTTACAGTAAGGACAGAGATGTCATTGGGAGTTTGCTTGACTTAAGATTTGATCCGTAAATATTTAACCAGGTATAATTAGGCAAAACACACAACACACAAGCTGCCTCTGCATTCAGTGCAGCGCTGTCAGATGCCCCCATCTGACGCCCGCAGAGGCAGAGTAGCCACCCGTGTACATTTACATACAGTTGCCCAAGGTCAGCATACTCTGAAAATTTTAGGGGCCATGAATACAAGTGAAGTAACCCTCCAGAGAAGGAGGCGACAGGCCTTTTATGCCAAGAAATGAAACAGCAAGATGCTTATATTCAGGACTAACATGACCCCCCTTCCAGCTCTTTTCCTCCTAAATGCAGCACTTCCCCCACTGAAGATACTGGGCATTTTTACACGTGCTCCAGGACGTGGCACCGTTGCTTTAATTAGCAAGCCACGCTAATTAAAAGCGCCTGCACGTCACATTTATCAGCATCTTTGTGTGTCCCCGTGCTGAAAAAATGGCAGCGGGGCACTTTGAACTAAAGCTCATCGAATGTCTTGTATTTCAAAGCACCCCACCACCCTTTTTTTCAGCGCGGAGACATGTGAGGACGCTGATACACATGGCACAGAAAGCCACCGGAGCACACCAGTGTCCATGCTCCAGCCGACTCAATTAACCAAGTCTGCTCCAACACACTGGATTTCCAGCACATGGGAGCAGGCACCGGGCACTCCTATAGGAGCCCACTGAGCCCAGGGCAAGGTCTTAAGTAAGTCCCCGACGTGCACAAGACTCCTTGGGACTTGTTACTGTAGGACCAGGGCTCTCTTTAGTTATGTTCCTAGACTTTAAAGCCAGAGGAATATGGCCCTGTCAGGGTTGTCATGTAGGCTTTATGTAAAACCCATTTCAATCCATTTGTAACCCATTAAAAGAGGCGGGGAAACATTTTCAGTAAATCTAAGATTTCCCAGAATCCTGTAACGTTGAAACTCTGGGTTCTGATTCAGATCCGTTTCAAGACAGACACATGCCGTTATACTTGGTTTTTAATCGGGGAACCTGAAACTTTCCTCGAGGCCAACTGGCATCTGGCTCAGCCCTGTCACTCATCCATAATGTATTTGCATTGTGGTTACAACCAGCCCGTGTCAAAGCTAAGACACCCGCACGTTCATGGCTATGGAATAAAAACACATCATCCGGTTTTCTGCACGCACCAGGTCAGGCGCAGGCTGTTGCAGAGGAAGTCGCCATGTTGTTCTCCCCATCTCTCGTGGAGGCTGTGATTTCCAAAGCCACCTCAGAAATCAGGCATCCCAACTCCTAATCGTTTCTAATGGGAACGGTGCATCCATAACCACTAGCTTTTATAATCTAGCCCTCTGCTTCTTCCTCCTCTGTTGTTCTTTACAAGATAAAATAATTGTTGTCTAGGCTGAAAAATAAATGATTTGTTCTGATGTGGAGGGAGATAATGACTATTTAATATAGAACATCGCATTGCAGTGATCATATCACAGGAGCAGGCAAAATAAAACCAGTGTATAATGTGCACTTAGCCCCAATACCCAAAGACCACTGGATTGAAGAAAGGAATAAAACCAACTAAGTTTAGCAAATCAGTAGGTATATGTCATATATAGCTGTACAGGCTACAAGCAAATACAGAAAGGAACTGTTTGCTTCAGCTAGTACCTTGAAAGTATGTCTGCATAATGACACCCTTCTGTGAGCTGCTTATCTGATCACATTGCTATTTAGACAGAGCAGAACAATGTTTTTTTTCCCTTGCCTCCGTTGCAAAAAAGCATGCGAATGGAAAACAAAAATGCTGCTTGTAGCAGCAATGAAGATAAAAATAAGATATGAGTGGTATCAGAGAGGCTACCTTTTTAATTATTCTCTTTCCTGCTCTCTCTCTGACACGCTAAGTGAAATATTTATATTCCAGACACTGTGTATCAGGAAGACTTTTGTAAACTTGTGCTCATTGAGGAAAAACGAGGTCTTTGGGCATTTTTTTTCCTTGATGCTTTACAAAACAGATGACAATTGCAACAGAATACTTCAAAGTCATTGCCATTAGGTATGTTGAATTTGGAGGCTTTCAAATCCAATCCATCTTCCCAGGGGACTGAATTAAAAAGTAAACAACCCTATGCATCTGCGCCTACCAGATATATCTAGGGTACAATTAACTGTAGAGACTGTACTTTTAAAGAGTGTGTCTGTGCAGCCTGATAATACTTCTCCTGCATCACCAAGGTAATAAACTTCTACTTCCTTCAGCAGCCTATCCAAGCAATTTTAGTTGGGGTAACAGCTAACGCAGAGATAGACACACTACCATTTTGCTCGGCAGGAAATTCTGTCAATCCCGGGTACTTATTTGGGCTCCTTATCATCTTTAACACATTTATCTTCATTTTATTCTTGTGAAGAAAGGACCCATTTTACAGACAGGAAATTGAGGCAGAGAAAGTCTTAGAGCTAAATCCACAAAGGAGACTTAGCTGTTGCAGTGCTGCTCCACTTTGCATGGCGTAAGTAAATATTCAACGGATTGGAAAAAAAGAGAAATCAAGTAGGACGCTATAGCTTATTGATTAAGGCACTCAAATGGGAGAGGATATCTCTCAGTTCTACTCTCTGTTCTGCTGAAAACCAGATATAAAACAGGAAGTGGCAACAGGAGGAATTGAGAGTGCCGCTCTCGCTCCACCCCACAATACCCTCAGGCCTCATGACTCAAGGGGGCCCATGTCTTCCACCTAGAGCCTACATGTGGCTTCAGCCACAGAGGTAGGTACCGGATACAATGGGAGAGCCCCCAATGCGTCCAGGTTGGGTTTGTGTTCTGAGAATGCCTACCAGGATGCTCGACAGGTGAACGAGGCAAAGAAACACGTCTTTGAAGCTCACTAGCACTCAGCCTGAGATAGACAAGTCATTGGATGACATCGGATCCACAGCTCAGTGCTAAGCCCTGTGCAGGCATGCCCAGGAGCAAAACTCTAGGCACATACAGAGCTTTAACATTGGAAACTCAGGCACCCACAAACTCCTGGCACCTTAAGGGTTAGGCAGTGAGGATTTTAAAGATCAGCATTTTGGACTTAGGCACCTAATGCAGTGGTTAAGCCCACAAGCCCTTGTGCCGCTCAGATTCTAAGTGCATTGTCCAGAGCACACAAGATGTTTGTGACAAAGCAGAAAATAAAACAGCGTCTCCTATAGTCTCAGCTATCAAAGTATCCTGAGCAGCCTATACTTTCTTTTCTGTATGCAGTACACATGCCAGGCTGGCTCATTATTACTCGTTTTCATTCCTGTGAAGCAATAGCAGTGGCATAGGCACAATTCTCTCCCAGTTTGGTGGGTGAGAATCATTTCAAGAATCGTGATGGAAAGTCGGGTCGGACGTTGCAGAACGCTCCAGTGGCAAACTCCGTGCTCTAGGAAAGCTAGTCTCTAATTCAGACGTAGGAAGAGAGTTCAAATGCAAGGAGAACCAGAGATGCCGTGAGAATGGAGCAGGTTTGAAGCAGAAGGGTGGAAGGGCAAATGAGAGGTCAAGCCAAGCCAAAAAGGAAGCACGTAATAAGGTTGGAAGCTGAGCAGGAGCCAAACAGGGGCAGACACAAAGGAGGAAACAGTTGGGAGGGGCAGGAGTTTTGAAACCAAAGCGTGACTCATTTGATTGACAAATGATTGGCAGCTTTTTTTTAATGAACGGTATAGCCAGTAAGATGGCTCCATCCCAAACCCTCCTCTCTGAGGACTTGGGCCTTCAGGAAGGCTTGCCGATCTGACAGGGATGAATGCTATATAAACACAGAACTGAGGAGACTCTTTTTATGTTGGGCCAAACCAAAATCTGGGATCAAAATATTCGTATGATGTGAGGTGTGTGAAAGTCATAGGGTACGGCTCTGGTATGTCTCTGCCACTATTGTAACCGATTCCTCTAGAGGCATTTTTGTTTCATAGATATGTACGGTCTTGGTGGCACTGCCTCCAGCAGGTGAATTTAGGGAGTGTGCGTGCTAATCTCGGTACTCAGCTGCTTGGCCAGTACACCGACTGCAGCATTCAGACCTCACATGTGCAACCTCACATCAGCAGGCTTGCCTCATCTCTAGCTCCTTAATTAGATATTGAAAGGCTCAGTGTAAAAGCACATGCGAATCAGGGCCCTGCTACCCATTCAAATCAAAGCTGAGTAGAAACCAGCTACACAGTTATTACACATTTTCAAGCACTAACTTTATAGCTGGTTGGCTCTTTTGATCACTGGATAGTCAATTTTATCATGCGATAATTGCTTTGCACATGTGGCTGGTCTAAATTTATTGCGCGATTAACCAGTCAGCATGTAGCAGGGGCCTTAGGGATCTACATTCCACTTGCAGAAGGGAAATTCCCCTTCTCCTGTGCATCATCCTTTGACCTGCTTTGAACCCTAGGTGAACAGGCCTAAGTGCATCAACAGTGAGACTCTTGAAGTTAGTGGAGTCTCATTCACTTGTGAATAAAGAGAGCTGGGGCCCTTGCTTTTATACACTGTGGGCACGTCTACATGTGCAGTAGACTGTGCGGTTGTTACTACACAGTCATTTAATACTTGCTTAAGCAAGTCATGGTTCATGCCCGGCAATGCTATGTCACTGTAGCAACAAGGTACAGTCACGTAGCTCGTCACTATGGCAACACGGTGTCTTATGTAGATGCGCCCTGTGTCACTTGCAACAAACGCAAAGCATTTTTGATGCTTTTTGAGTGCCCATCATGGTGAATATCCAGGTTTGATGCAAAGAACAGACATAATGAAGCTTCTGAAAAAAATAAATTCTGAGATACATTTGTAATACACTATGTTAGGGAATCTAAATATAGAAGTACCAGCTCCCCTTATAACGTCATTTAGACTCATGCATTAATCAGTACTTGGAGCCAGATCATCGGTTGATGTAAATTTATATAACTCCATTGCTTCCAGTTGAGTTGTGTCATTTTATACCAGGTGAGGATCTAAGCTACATAAACTTCTCTAGGTTTGTGTAGTCCAAATCAGGTCTCAGGGCATTTATACACATGCTCCGGAGGGGCGGCTGGGGTGCTTTAATTAGTGCCTCTCTGAAAGCCTCACTAATTAAAAACGCCCAGAGAGTCATGTGTATCAGCGTCCCTGCACTGAAAAACGGTGGTGGGACACCTTGAACTAAAGCTCGTCAAATGAGCTTTAGTTTAAAGTGCCCTGCCACCATTTTCAGCGCAGGGACGCTGATGCACGTGATGCTAGAGTCTGCTGGAGTGCGGTAATTACAACGATTAATCGAGTCTGCTCTGACGCACTGTAATTACAGCACATCAGCGCAGCCTCCCTGCACATGTATAGGAGCCCATAGTGTTTAAATAAGAAGAGGAATAGGCATGAATTTGGAAAGTCTTTCTGGGTCAATATTGAATTAAGTGACTTAACAGTGAATTTGAGCTTCAGAGCAGTATGGCTGAGCACACTCACTGTACTATTAGAATGTGAATAATAAAGCAAATAAGTCTTTGATCATCAGGAATATTCATCCTCTTTGCAGTTCTCCTGGTATATGAACACACCAATGGCATCTCTATCCAAACGTGCTAAGACCCCCGCTTTGGCTGGTTAAAACAGCAGTTAATAAGTGAAATAATGTTCACTAAAATCAGGTCAGAGAGAGAAAGATTAATGCTCGGATGTTTCAGAACTACATTTCTGACATTTAAAAATTGGACATCTGCTTTAATAGCTGCAGTGGGATTAGATGGGAAACTCATGGATTCATAATATATGTGACTGGCTTCCCATTTGTATGTCTTTTATATAAGTAATTGCATGGCATTTGGGCAGTGCTTCCTCATTCATTCCTCTTCAATGGCCAATACAGTGGAAATAGCCTTTTTGACGCACACGAACAATATGCAGAGATGCTGTATACGTGGAACTAGTTAAAGGAAGTATTGTGCGGCCAGTAAATCACTGGCATCTCTGACAAAGGAAAAAGCTACTTTCTCAAAAATCATTTGAGACAATAGAGGTTGTTTTTCTGTGCTTGAAACTGAAGCAACCAGCAAAGAATGGAGAGAGACTATGCAGACCTCTCCGGGGAATAAAGCTAACTGATCTCTAAGGACAAGTGAGTTTTTTTCACATTGAAGCACATTTGCATTATAGCTACTGAAAGTGGTGTGAACAATAAAACAGGCTTCTCTTGAGAGCTTGCCTGTCTGCAGGCTCAAGAATGCACCACTCGCTCACAGGCTGATGCAAAAGGGCTTTGTTAGACGAAAAAATTTAAAACTATTGTATTGTTCAGCTTCCAATCCCTGAAAAGCATTAGTGCTTCTTTTATACATGGGAACTTGTAATAAGTCTGGAGTTGTGCTTCAATTTGTTACGAATTAAATAGCGAGCAGATGGCAGATACCTTGCAGAGATCATTATCGTGGTACACAAAGACTGATCTGATAAACAGTTGAAAAGACATAAATTAAAATGAAATTTGGAATTAATTTTGGCCTGGCTATGGCTCTAATTGGAAGGAAACCACATTTTAAGCCCAAAAGGAGATCTATGGAGAACTTAAATCAGTGATGGGTTGTACCTGGTTCTGAGATGCACACAGAGAGCAGTGAATCCTCAGTCCATGGGCTTGCATTAGGACTATGTGGATTCAGGATCAGGTCCTCAACACAGCAAAATTAATTGTGACAATCTGGCAGGGAAGATTAGTGAGCATGTAGAGGTGTGCCCTAACCTTGGCTAAATACTGTCAGTAGTTGAACAGGATATGGGGGGCACACACTGCAGTTTTTAAAGGGCTGATACAGCATACAATAAAAGAAACAGAAAAGGCCCTGTGTGTCTGATGCGTATCTGAGGAACTATTCTAATAGGGACTGTACCTGGGGCACAGAAACTAATGCACCACCCATCATTCATGGCTGTGTCCAAGGGTGTAGTCAGTTCGGTCTGCCACAGGCAGCCTTGCGCTGTAGAACATGTACGTTCTCATCATTTGTCTATATCAGAACCACATCCTCCCAGAGTCACCTGGTCCTTCTCTGTGAATAAAGAGCACCTGATCCTAGATCAAATTCTTGTTGCCCAGCAGGCATTTGACAGAACAGTCGAGTTTTGGTCACAAACAACGTTCAACGAGAGCTGAAACCTAAAGCACATGTGTGCCTTAGATTCTCCCCTCCACTTTCTCTTGAATAACTCTTTGCTGAATTTATATGGGTTTGGACAACAATGATCTTTTTAGTTCTTCCCACATTAAAGAAGTTCAACTTAACAGACAAGCAAGGCTCAGGGAATAATTAATAGAGAATAAGTAACCTCACAGATATAGCTGCTGCCTCTGCCTACACAATGACCAGGAACAGACAACAGATTTGCTCATAAAAGCTAGGGACAGAAGTTACACATAAACTGGTATAAGTGATCAGAGACCAGTTTAAACCTGCAACAGAACAGAATTTCAGCGCACATAAACCGCTTTCAAAATGGCCAAAACTGATTTAAGATAAACCTTGTTGAATGTAGAATCAGAGGGCACGTGTACACGTGATGATGTCACGATGTACACGTGACAGAAATTTCCCTTTGTGTGGCTTAATGGCGTCACACATTACATGTGTATGAGTTTTGGGGGTTTAAATGAGTTTGCACCATTGCAAACTAAACTGCATCCTGATGTTAGTTTGCAATGTTGCAACTTGGAACATTGTAGCCATTAGTCGGCTTGCCCCCCACCCCCAACCCCTGCTTCTGGCCTGGGCATGCGGCTGCATTTCTGGAATCAAAAGTGTTCACTTGCTTATTAGTTCAGTCTACCCAGTTTCGACTAACCTGCACAGATTGTATCAATTCAGCCTCGGGCTTTTTGACTGCCTGCACTTAGCCAAAGTGAAGATGATAATAACATTTACACAACTCACAGGGGTGCTGTGAGGCTAACTCCACCAATGTGTGTAAAGTTCTTTGAGACCCTTGGAAAGATGGTGCTATAGCACTGCAAAATATTACCACCGTTAAGGAAGATGGGGACCCTGCACTTTTACCAACCATGAGGTGGAGCATCTGAAAAGAATACATTTCCCACAGGAAACAAAACCACCCAGTAATATGTTAGGAGGCCCTTACTTCAGAACATGCATTTGCATTTCAAGCACAAAGAAGAAAATCCTCTGCACTTTTCAGAAAGCAGAAGCATGTTTTGAATTGGAGCCAATACAAAGGTTTCCAGTTCAAGTGTGTTTGTTAATGTTATTTTTTCATGGTTTGACTTTATTTGTTGCTTGTTACAGGTCAAAGCAGGAACTGAGGCCCAAAGAGCCTGTTATTTGAGCTAAAACCCCTTCAGATTGGCCCAACTCTGATTTCTCTAATAATGCTAAACCCTTACTTAAGTGTACTGTGTGCCCACTTCACACTACCACAGCAGTGCTAAATGCCTCAGTATAAATGAGAAATGAGTCCACAATAGTCTACTCTCTCCCTTGCGCCTATAAAAATTATGTGGTTTGCTTTATTTAGGTGCTTTCATTCCACGATGCAATGAAGAAGGCTATTACAAAGCAACACAATGTCATGGAAGTACAGGGCAGTGCTGGTGCGTTGATAAGTATGGAAATGAGATAGCCGGCTCAAGAAAACAAGGGACAGTCAGCTGTGGTGAGTAACGGCATCCTTTCTAAGATAACAGAGAAATTAACTTTGTTGTAAGGCCTGCCACAGCGGGAAGATGAACTATGATAAAAAAAAGGTGACGATGTAGGCAGCATAATTACCAGTGTTCAAAAGCAGTCACACATGTTCCTGTTCACAGTCCAAAGGTGGCTGCGTGTTCATGTACTTTCATTCCAAAAGAATGGCAGGTGTTACAGTATGAAATTGGGAACAACAATAAATGAGAAAAAGGTTTTGCTACCAGCTTGGAAATATAGTAACTGTTATTAAAATAAAGGATGTGAGGCTGTCGCGCATGGCTATTACCTGTATTGTTCCTTATTCAGTAGCAAACACACTTATAGAAGCTTCATAAATAAGAGCTTCTTTAAGAATGCAAAGTTTAACTATGGGGAGTTTTATAAAATAACAACCAAGTCCTTTAAAACTGTCAGTACTACAGTATAGTTAGGCTGCTGACAGATGTTCAGCTAGAGGCGCGCGATGGGATCTGATCCACAATCCAAACATCCCAACAGTTGCACCTCCTGCATGCCAGGATATGTGATTGAGGATCAGACCCAAATCTTGCCCTATTTGTCAGTGCCAGTGCAACAGCAAAGGTGCCCTACAATCAGCTGGTTTTTGGCTGGCTCCAGAGACCCAGAGCCAGCAACATGGTGATATTGGAAGTTACGGTGCCAGCATAGTAGACGTATTTATAAGACTGTAAATGCATGCTAAAATTAAGTCATTACAATAGACACAGAACTATTTTCATTGATGATCAGCAGCTGACAAAGATCACACCTGGGTTTGAGCCCCAATGCGGTCCTGATCCTGCTGAAGATCAGCTGATCGGCAGTTGCAAGAGACCGCACTGGGACCCATTTCTGACCCAGTGCAGTCCACCTGACCTCACATTCATTTTAAAGCATGATGGAAGCCAGCCACAAAATGATTTCACCTTCACCTATTTTGTGTAATAAATTGGTAGCTGGTTTTGCTTTTTGTTGTGCCATTAAAGGCATGAACATGTAGCCAGGTTACATTTTAAAATGCAATTAAGTGGTTAATTGTGTCTTAAGTGTAACGTCTGCCAGGGTCCTTATGCTCACACTGCCCCATTCTGAATAGCTAGGCAAACAAGATTTAAGTGGAATTTCTTCAGTGGGTCTCTATGGGGGTAGGTTTGGCTGCTCTGCTTCTAGCAACAGCAGAGAAAGCAAACCTTTTGAAGATCTGAAAACAACATGATACTGGAAGTCACTGTGCCAGAGTCAGTAGGTGCATGGACTACTATGCAAATACAATTAAATAATTACAATAGACACATGAGCGTATGAAAGGTGTTTCCATCTGTGGTTACAAAACCAAGCATACAGAGTCCTGCTTGCCGGCTTGTCCCCACACCAACTAGACATGTACTCCAAGCAGGCAGGCAGCAGATGTGCGCAAGAAGATGCAGATCAGCCTAAATTTATCTAGTGACCCGGTTCAGATGTAGAAGGAGGACCATTCTTGCATACCTTTGTCCCTAGTGTGCCTGCAACACCCACTAGCACTTAAGGCTGGGGACTCCAACTGGGGTGTGTTGACTCCTGCTAGGAGCAAACTGGAGGTTTCTGGCTAGAGGGTCTTGCCCCTCCACTCAGGGTCAGACCGATCACTGTATTTGGGGTCGGGAAGGAATTTTACCCCATGTCGGATTGGTGTGGATAGTGAAGGTTTTTACTTTCCTCTGTAGCAAAGGGCTTAGCCCTCTGCCTGGGACCTCTAGAGGTATATTGGCAACATTTTAGAAAAGTAAGACATTGGCTGCCCGGGTTCCCCTGCTTTACTGGTGGCAGGGTAGGATCTTAGGTCTGTGTTACGTCAGGTGTAACCTGGGTGGTACGCAGACCGGATACCCCCTCTCCAAATGAAGGGATTTAGTGGGTGCACTATGGGAAGGATAACCGCTTATGGGGAAGCAGCTCTCCTCCTCCCTATAGAGTAGAGCTGAAACACCAGTGGGAACTGGACCATATGCAATTTAATAAGGGAAGAACAGGATTGGGGTATAACATTTGTGCAGGAGAGGTTGGGGATCCGGGGTCAATAAGGTACACTCCCCTGGGTATCTGTGGAGGGGGCCCATGGAGCAAGAGGGGATTCAGTAAGGGCAAAGACAAACACATACTTTGGGCAGAGGCAAATGAACAAGAAAATACGAGGCTCAGGTTCACAAAATATAAGGTGCAGGTACCCCGGAGGAGGGGGCAGGGGAAGATGAAGGGAAGCCCTGCTCCCTGGTGGGGATTCCCTCTTTCCAGCAACTCACTGCTATATTTCCCCAGCCAGGAACAGAGCCCAGGTAGCCAACATGGCAGGCAAGAGCTCTACCACTGGGCTATCGATGGCTGGGCTATTGTTTGCAGCTCTAGGGCTTTAGTCCATCCAGCATCCTCTGTCTGCTGGCTGCATGCCAAGCCAGCTGCCCAGCCTCACACCAGGATTAGGAAAAACCCAAGCCCAAGATGCTGCCACAGCTCAGGGCTTCGGTGCCTCCAGGCCCCTCCCAGGCCCCTCCCACTCCTGAGAGCCCCTGCCTTCTGCCCCAGGGATGTTACAGGGCCCGGGCCACCTAGCACGGGGGCCAGGACCCTCCGTGTACCAACCTGTACACCAGTGCCAGCCACGTGCTGGGGAGGGGAAGACGGGGGTCACGTCTGCATCACCGCCGGGGGTCCCTGCAGCTGGAGTCATTGTCGGGCATTCCCCCAGCACGCCGCCCTGCGTGCCAAGCTGGACACTGGGCTCTTCTGGGGCAACTGCTCCACCCCGCTGGCCAGCTCGTACCAGCTCTTCTTGAAGCCCCTTCTTCTGGGTCCCATAGTGGCCTGGCCCCTTCAAGCTGGGCACACTGCCCTTTTATCCCCGGGAGGCAACATCCTCAGTTTTCAAACTAACCAAGCAGGGAGAGGGGGTTTAGGTCTTTAACCAGATCTGGCTTCTAAATGTGGGAGAGCCAAGAGCTGAATCGTTCTGCCCCTGCAGGAACCAGAAGGTTTCCCAAAAAAAATTCTTAGCCTCTTATACACTGCCTAGTCACTGGAGGAGTGGGCCACCTCCCAGATGACTTGCTCCAAGACCCTAAAAATGTTTATGGCAGCACAAAGCCCAAGCAGACAGACATTCATACCCCCGGTCATGTCACAAATGCCCCAAATCCGTGACCACCATAAAGGTGGAAATAGTTCCTGCTGCTTTATCATGGCAGATAGCTGTTTGCTTGATGGTGCACTCCCCCGGTGCTCTCAGGGCTTGAGGGGCCTGATCCTGCAAGCCCCAGGAATTACCACACGGGCTTGGGCTCCTCAAGCCCCTGGACTGCCTGCCTGGCTTTCCCCTTAGAGAGATGTGCCTCAGGCAGTCTCTCTCTAGGATGCGTCTCTGTAAATGGAAAAGGCCAGGGTTTCCCCCTTAGAGACGTGCCTTGGGGAATGTCCGTGGCATGTCTCTATAATCAGAGAGCTGGGCTTCCCTGCTTAGAAATGCTCCGCAAGGCACTTCTCCAAGGAGGGGACGGAAGGGTTCCCTGCTTAGAAACAAGCCCTGGGAAATCTCTGAGCTGCGTCTTTGTAAGCAGGGAAAGCTGTTGTTCCCCACAGATGTGCCCTGGGGAATCTCCAAGGTACATCTCTCAAAATAGCTAACGTGTTGCCTGTTGTCACACGGCATCGGGCCTCTGCCTGATGTGGGAGAGCAGGCAAGGTGCGTTTCACCCCATGAAGCTGGTCAGCTGTGGCAGGACACATCCCACCATAGCTAATCCGCTCTGTTTGGTAACATCTGCTTATACCCTTAGAGTTAATAGCAATGGGGATTTTATAACATAGTTTAAAACTGGTCAAAAAGTGCTCATTTATCAAAACCAAAACTATTACCTGGAAGGGGGCAGTTTTCAAACCTTTCTTGACTCATAAGCCGGGTCCAGATGAGCATGGAGATTTGGTTCCCCAGGGACAATTAGCTGCGGCACGCTGCTCGTTGTCCCTGGGGAACACCCATGTCACGCACCTTCTGGTGTGCAGCAGGTTACCCCGGGTGGGGTAGTGGAGCAACTGTGCTGGCTCCAGCAGCCTTACCTGGGGGCTGGGGAGCTGCAGCCACAGCGCTTCTGCAGCTGGGAGCCTGGCCGGCAGCTAGAGCGTGGCGCTGGCCAGCCAGGTTCCAGTTTCAGGTCTCCATGTGTGCTGCCTTGCTTTTTTCTTGCGTGGGTTTTCTTGACCCTGGGATCTCTCAGGGTCAAAAAAAAGAAACCCATGCTGCAAGGTAGCAGAGCAGAAAACATCTAAATGTGCATTGTGTGGCGCCATGGGACAGTGCCACATACCGCACAGCCACGCTTGTCTGGACACGGCCATAGCATTTGATACATTTGGAAAGGTTTCATCTCAACATTTTCAAATGCAAAATTTTGGTTTTCTTACTCAGGATAAGTTTTCATTTTTAAAATTTAATCTAGTATAAAAGTATGTTTCAATTAATACTTTAAAAGGAAACAAAGCATTTTAAAATGGTCAGAATAAAACACTTCGATTGACTAACTGGACTCTCTCCCTTAGATTTGCAGTTTGCAGCGTGCTGACATTTTTTGAATTCCTTTCACTCCATTTTTGAAATATAAAATTTCATCCTGAACCAGGATGACTTTTTTTGAATTTCAGAACTTTCCAGGTGAAAGGAAACTACGTCTCTCACATACCATGGATTTTCAGTAACAAAACACAGGCTTTTTTCGCTCCATATATACCTCCAAATAATTATCAGATAATAATCATTTTCCTTAGACAGATGTCAACCAGAAATCTCGTGATCTCTGTATCTCATTCTTAATCCTGTTATCAAATTCCATTCATTCCTTTCCAGTCATGTGGCTTTGTACACACAGTAGATGAATGCTTGTTTTTACATGCACTTGTGCTGTACTTCGCAAAATTTCCTCTTTTAAAAGTCAGTTTAGTGCCAAAACTGAAGTAGCTTGAATAATAGGGATACTAACAAATGTTGATTCAAAAGTCTTTGGAGGTGCTGGGTAAAAGAATGACCTTTAACTCTTACCTATTTTAGAAGAGGAACAAGAAACCTCAGGGGATTTTGGCAGCGGTGGTTCTGTCGTATTGCTGGATGATCTTGAAGAGGAACACGAAGCAGCAAAAAAGGACAAAGAAGGGAAATTGAAGATTCATGTAAGAGCGGCTAATGAGGACGATGAAGATGAAGATGATGATAAGGATGATGAAATTGGTTATATATGGTAGTTCCCACAGTTCGGAGGACTCATGTTTGCACAATATTGCAAGTCACTTCATATCTCTGCAATTGTATCTAAAAATACCAGGCACAAAATATTCTTGCTCCACTGTTTAATTTTGTACAGTATATATAATTTCGGAGATGGGGGGTTTTTTCCAACCAACTACTGTTTTCAATACGGTTTATTCCCTTTTTTTTCTGGTCCATCGCCAGGGCAATAAGTTTTGTTTCAACAACATTTCATAGGTTAACCCCCATCTGCAAAGCTTGTTAAACGTATCTTCTGAAATAAAAATATAATGCAGAAGGGGCTCGGCAAACCAATGCAGGTGTTAGAAGCCCTCTTTATATTATCAACATCAGAGAGGTTTTGTCAAAACTGAATTTCTTAACTGAATCTTTCTGATCGTGCTCTAAGCAACTGCTTTGCTTTAAAATGGTACGGTGTATGGAAAAGCAGGTGGCTCGGTTTCTTTCCTCTGTTCGGCATTTTCCATTAAAGAGTAAGTCATCTCTGTACAGTAAGTCATCCCTCCCTACTACCCTACCGTTAGTGGGTTAACATCAGAAAGCAACCTGTTTATGAGTTTTTCTCTTAAGAATGATTACTACAAGCTCAGTCCAGCCCTTGCTGAAGTCAATGGCAAAACTCCAGGTGGTTGAAAGCTGCAGGATCAGATCATTTACAATGAGAAAACAAGTTTCCTTGTTCAACACAATGTGGTCTTGCCCCTTAAACATGCTACATCCCTGTGGCTACAGCTGAGTTCAGACCACGTAGGAGGAGAATGGGATTATAACCCCCTTTCTAAGGGCTTGAGTAGAGACTGCTTTGCATCTCTAGATCATTGTGACCAGTTCCCAACCAGCAAATCTTGCCCTTCTGTTTTGGGACCGGTTTGCACTTATTTCATGGGAGCTGCCTCTGTTTCCTGAACAACGTGCCAATAGATCTGCCTTTGCTTCATTTATTCTTAAGTGATTCCCCATTCAAATGCAATGAAGCTGTCAGAGGCACTAACCATTAAAAGTAATAAGCTGTCCTTTGCTTTATTTTAAATAGTTAATATTTATTTGATCTGTTTAGAAACTACCTTAGGCAGGGATATTTCAGACGAACATCTCTTCTGCTTAATATGAAGTTCTCGTACGTGTCTATAAAAGAAAAGAACATTATCAAAATGAAACCTGTAATTCATTAAATTGCTCCCATTCATTCCTATCTCTCCAGCGGCAGCTCAGCATGCTGCAATGACATTCTTCCCTGTCCTTTCCTGTTGTAATTCATTGATAAAGTGAATGCACCTTATCACGTCTTCTGTTACTGTTGTTTAGTTCAGATGATCAGAAAACACAGTACGTGCAAATAGTTAAGGGAGGAAATATATTTCTGTTGCAAATTCATTTTTGCACTTAAGAGGACAAAAATGATCCACGAGAGGTTTTAATTCCTATAGCCCTAACACACGAGTAGTTCCACTGATGTCAGTGGTATTATACCAGAAATGAATTAGGCCAGTGGCTTTTCAGAGTACAACTTTAGCTTTCCATTCAACAGTCTCCTCTTTACTGCAAACTCACTGACTTACTTTTCAAAGCAGCTGTGCAATATAGTTTAACCCCAGGCCATTGCTCTATGTAAGTAGTACTTTGCCTGCTTATCTATCTTGCTTCTTCCATGATTAGTTTTGGGGGTTTAAATATCACTTCAATGTCCAGTTTGCTAAATGAAACCTGCCACTATAAATGCCAGATTTCATACAGCAAGCAGCACGTTTCACCTGTCACCCTAGGCCAGGAGCCTGAATTCACTTTTCTTATGAAAGCTGAGTCCCGGGTCATTTTTTCTGGTCTGTGTCTCCCACTTATGCTTATCCCGGGGCTCTGGTGATCAAGGATAAAATTATTGTTTAAAGGTTTCCATATAAAGGCCTGAAGACACGTCCTTTTCACTGCAAGTGCTTACACAGCTGAGGACTTTCAGGCTCCAGCCCTATGGCTTCATGTTGGAAAAGCTACTGCATTAAAGTGATCTTATTATACCGACATAGCAATGGACTCTGATATTGTTTCACAGGCATGGGGTGCTGCTAGCTGAGATTTAAAACATTTTAAGCTGTGCAATTTATATATTTGGCCTGGGGCTGCGTGTGTATAAATACACGGAGCAGAAATGCACAGATGCTCCAGCTGATGATAATTACACCCACAAAAGCTGGATTTCCTGTTAAAGAGTTGTTTCAAAGCCTTTGCCTGCTATTTGATTTACAGAAAGAAAATCTGGTCATTACAAAAGGAGCCTGTCTGAGGAGATGAATCATTTTTTTGCTTCGATTATCAAGGTAGTGATAATTTGTATAGCTGAGCAGAATGTAAAAGGACAGGCACCATTCACATCCACGTTCAAGGGATTTGCCGGTACAGTGATGCAACACACCGGGAAAACGACACGAGAGTAGGAATCGTGTATGCAGCAAACATCATCAGGAAAGACACATAAAAACCAGCTTGTATCTGCAAATATGCTACAAGGGCTCGGCTCTTAACAAAAACTGTTGGCATTAAAGGTTTACTATAAGTCCTACAATCCACTCATATTCATGGCAGTTGTTTTTTAAGGCAAGATTTTGGTCAGCTTTGGATAGGAGATAACATGCAGCCTTTCTACCCCAGGAGCAACCTGAGGAAGGCGTTGTGCCTCCATATTCCCCCCATGGAGATGGAGCCATGATCCCACCTGTTTTTCACCCTTTTTCAACCCTACCAGTCCTTCTTGTATGCTGGCTGTGTACAGCCCCATCCTGCCACTGGGCCGAGAGCCACGTACCTGTGAGGATGAGGCCGTTCATAAGCTCAGTGCTGTTCTCACCCTCTTCCTCCCCTGTGTGTCAGGGCTTGCTATTTAGCTCAAATCAGACAGCATGAACCACCTCTACATGCTGGTTCAGGCAAGATAATGAATGCCTGGTTCCACTGAAGTTGGGGGGAGAGTGTGCGGGTGAACAACATAAATACGCCACTGTTTTGCATGGTCCGGGTGATTATTTGTCTCTTCTCTGTGAAACTGGTAAGTCTGCTTTTAGAGTTGACTTTTTATGTTTGTACACCATCCATTGAGTGCTATAGAGAGAGCTCCAATGGGCCAGATCTGGCTCAGTCTAGTAGGTACCCACCATTTGGTGCTGAAACACCTCGCACCAATCCCGATCACAACACAGCTTAGGTGGGATTTGGGTATCTAAGTGCAGCCATCTGGGGAACTTTGTAGTTGGCATTGCTTCAATGTAGGAACCTACTGCACTTTAGGACCGGAGGTGCGGGGCGAATTTTAATTCCTCCTGACCCTTTAGATATTCAATAGTTCAATAGTTTAGATATTCAAATAGTTTCAAAAAGAGTTTCACAAAACAATACGACAGCAATAATCAAAAAGCATGAATTGTATTTCTGCATCAGTGAGATCTCTAGCACTGAAGGGCTTTTCAGAGTAAAAAGCAGATTCTTTGGGGACATTAGTCAATTAACTTAATAAAACTCAGTTTTACGAGGATTTGTCCTTCCTGCTACGAGGCGAGTCTGCTCCATTTGAGGTTACTGTTCCATTTACTCCATTTTCATTAGATATTCATATGCCACGTAAGGCCTGTCGAGGCATTGATGCGACTAAACTGTATCTGACCCAGTAGCACCGTTCTGTGTTGTCATTATAATGAGTGGCAAAAGCAGCAAAACGGTCAAGATCTTGACCTCGTTCACTGTTGTTAACCTGGAGTGATGCCATTGATTTCACTTGAGTTAGACTGGTTGAAGAACCACTGAGAGGTCAACCACAGAAGTCCTGTGGGCACCAGACTGCACCAACAATTGGCAACTGTCTCGAGAAACTAAGCTTTGAATCCCTTTCTTCTGCTTCTAGCTCTTGAAAAACCACTTTTGGAAACGTCTGGAATTTATCCAGCATTTTTTTCTACTTGCCTTTTTTGATATCCAGGATTTTTGCATCGCCAAATTGCTTACTCAGCATGTTGCACGTCATGGCTGTCTTCATGCTGGGGTTTATTTTAACCAGATAAATTGTCTCTGCCTTTGGCCCATGAGCCCTCCAGTGTGGGACTTCGAGACCACAGGTCACCCGCACTTGGCCTCACTGTCAAAGTGGGAGGAGCCTCCAACTTAACATAAAATCAGAAGGCTACTTCCTGTCACGAAAAACGGTCTTAACCCCACACAACGGTCCCTTGAGCAAACTGACAGCACCCCAATATCCTCCTAGCATTGCAGCTGTGCCGCAGACTGACAAACTACTATGCATCATTTAAAGCCCCAAGGGGGATCAAATCCCCTCATACACACCTTGTGTGAGCAGGACCCCTGCAGGGAAATGCAGGGGAGTAGTGACCGCCTCGTACTACTTACACCGGGGGCAGGCACAGCCTTACGGCTTCATTGAACAAGCCCTTCTGCCACTCCACTGCCCTCAAGTCTGCATCTCCGGTCTCCCTCGCATATGGCCTGAAATTCCAGTTGCTAATCACCTGAGTCTCTCAGGCAAGGGCAGCTGTTTTTACGTTCAGAAAAAACATGAACTAACTAACATAGCAAAACTGAATATATTACTGCTTGAGACGTGTGCACAGATGCACCTGCACAAAGTCAAGCAATTATCAACAGAATTGTACACGCACAACTGGAGGCTGTTTGGCCTTGGGTAGCTGCTGCTAGAGCACCCTGTGTGATCCCATTTGCTGGAGACTTCTGCAAAGCCATTTGCTGTTGTTAGGCTCGCAGGTCTATTCAAGGTTCAGGACTAGTCAAGAAATTATTTAAGTACACTTAACTTGAAGAACGTGCTTAAGCACTTTTCTGTTATAGGCCATAATTCAAGGAAAGCAACTTCACTGACCTGTTTTAGCAAAGCATACATGTATGTATCATTTAAAGAAACTGTTCCATATGTATAAAAGAACAAGGCCTTGTGGTCTGCGCAGCCTGATATATAGAGCTGTTTTTCTTTGAAGAGGAAGTTAAGAATATATTTGGCTGGGGGCACTCCAATGAAGGTCCAAGGTGAGGTAAAACTCCACTGAAGTCTGTAGAAAACCATCCGGTGGAGATTCCAGGTCTACCAGCTTGACTCATCGTAACTTTTTAACTTTGCCAGTCACCCTGTTTCCTAGAAAATGTAGTACTCCCAGTTGGTAACTTGTCGGTACCTTAATGCAGATAGTTTCAAAGTACAGCCATGGTTCAGGCTCCATCAAGCTCTCAACTGAGTGATGACAAAGCAGAGTTCTTTCTTTTGATGTTTTTTCCTACGAATTTTAGAAGAGGCACTACCCAAAGTCCTTTGCTGTTCCTTGAAACAAATGAGGCACTTAGTGCACAGTTCCCAGAGCCAGTGGCCATGGCAAAGTGCAGCCAATAAAGCCTCCCTTTTCTCGTGTTTGTCCTGAATGACAACCGGGACATGCGAAGAGGTAGTTAAGATGCTCCCGGGTTGCTTTCAACTTCCATTTTTGTTGCAACGTCAAATATAGTCCATTTGCCTCCAAACACTGACCCTCCAAAAGGGAAAGATGGAAACAGGCACTAAGGATGCCGAAGATTTACGCAACGAGCAGTCCCGAGTCCCGCTCCGTTCCAAGGCATTAGGTGGTTTTTTCATTACGGCTGAGGGACATCCCAAGTCGAGTTTACTTGCCAGCGCAGGTTTTCTGCTGTTGTTTTCAGCCTTTTCTGTCAACACTCCAAGGGCGTGAATTTTATTTGGGGGAGGGCGGGGGGAAGGAGGAGGGGGCTATTATTTAAACCATTGGAAGCATTTATTTAATATTTATTCTACAGTTTCTATTTCAAATGTAAAGTTTATATTTAAAAACCACACGGTTTGTTAGTGAATGCTCTCTTTACCTATTCAGCCTAGTCTGTAGTCTCAGTGTACATTTCTGGCATGGGAATATGTTGATATTAGAAGTTTTGTAGCATTCTCTCCCCCCGAGCAGCAAATGACACAAGATCTGAGGGTCGCAAATGCTACCCACCCGCAGATCTCTCAAGCTTAGCTTCTTCCACTCTCTGGCTTTCATTGCAGTCCCTTCTGTATACCATTCAAGTTTCTTTAATACATAGACTGCTTTGTACAGATACTATACTCCACATCAAAGAGCCCTTTCTACAGTAGGTGATTTTTGGTCTTTTTATACTTTTCTCAATGCTGCTGATGTCCGTTACTGTTAAATGTGTAGCACTGTAAGGAGAGATCCAAATATTACGTGTTTAAGTTTGATGTCCCTACTGTAACCGGAATGTAGACTCTCATAGTAAATTAGAATAGCAGAGTAAATTCTGAATGCTTTTTTCCATACGGAGTTAAATGGAATGTGAATATTTTGCTAACCTCTTTGGTTACCTGTAAATGCTTAACTGTAGTCCTAAATAGCTGCATTTCTGTCTGTCTCAATAAATTTTAATTTGTCTGCCATTCCTTATTGCCTGCCTTTTGTTTTATTAAATTATGGGGATTCAAAGTACTGCAGTGTGTTGAGTCAGCATTTTAATCATGTGCTGAAGTGGATGGTGTATGTTATATTTCAGTTTTATACCTGTACCTCTGTCCAATGTCGGCTGTTAATCTGTGAAGTTAATGTCATGTCTTTAGAAATCTGTACTTTCAAGCAAAAACCAAAAACTGGGTGTATTAAAAACTGATTTTTTTTAAAGAAACTAATTAACTTAGTTTTTTTTCCAATCTTGTTTCCTCCCTAATTAAGTTTGCAAATCGGGAGCTTCTATTGAATAAGTCCCTCCTGAAGAGGTCCGTGGCTACGCTGTAAAGAGAGGCATTTTAACATCATTATCTACAATATAAATCAAGCTAAAATTAAATGAATATACAATGAGGAAAGACAACAAAACCCATTTATAATTCATAATTGTATAAATATCTGTTGTGTGTGCATGACTGAGTCATTAAATCAATTAATATCATCCAGTGAAGCTTATTTTCACTATAAGACGAAGAGTTGACTTTAAGCCTTCAACAGTAAAAGAATAAAATTGCTAGGTAGTCCATGGAAAATAGTTTCCCCATCTCTTTTCTACTGTATTTCCATACATGTTAGTCAGTATAAAGGGACTGTAAAGAGGACTTACCTGAGGCTGGCCCTACCAAACTGGCTTCCTGTCTGATAATATTATTACGTCTATCTTAGCCATTTATGCATGGCCTTCTATTACCATGTTATCTGAGCACCACAGCACCTTTAATGCCTGAGGTTTGACAGTACTCTTATCTCCATTTTTCAGATCAAGAACTGAGGCACAGAAAAACTGCAGTGGTCACTAAGCCCTGACTGGAATGGCTGTGTCCTAAATCTCAGTCCTCTTGAGAGCTTACGTACCAATATCCCCCCCCACCTTTTTTTTTTGTTTAAAGAGCAAGGTATCCGCGGGTGTCGTTCCTTCCTTTCATAGAGCCATGCTATAGCATGCCTGCTACCATTCAGCCAGTAGCTCTCTGGCTAAACACTAGAGCTCTGTGGTTTAACCCAGTAATTCTAGATGTGGGAGGCTTCAGGATCCCTTTACGTTTTAGGCTTCAGCCTTCTCACATCCCCAGTGAATGCTTTAAACCGCTGAGTTAAGACTATGCACAGCTAATGCCCAACCTAGGTACTCAGTGGCTCAGCCCTGCTTCTGGGTGCTTCTGGGCGTGCTGAGATACGGTGCTTCAGGGTCCAAGATCATTTTAATATCAAAACCAGGTGTGCAGGGCATTCAGACTCATTCGAGGCTAGGCGGCAGCTGAGCAGGGGTGTTTGGCAGATTGCTGTTTCAGATTTAGTGAGAGTGAGATGTCACGGAGGTACCCAAATCCTGTCGCAGAGTGATCCTACGTGACTCACCTAGGGTTACTCATGATCCCAACAGCCGATCAAGTAAGTAACTTCAGCTCCCACAAGTCACACCTATGCCAGTAGCACCAGATTATCGAACCATCCTTTCTCTCTAACACCGTAAATGCACATAGTTTACTACAAAAAGAGTAAAGACATTGATCTCTGCAGACAAGGCAAGAGGAAAGGTCTCAGTGCAGTGAAGAGAGCATATGGAGAGATTTTTTTTTTGGTGGTGGTGGAGTCGAAGGTAAGACAAAGTGAGTTTGAAGAGGAGGAGGAGGAGATGCAGAGCTGACCGAGTGAACGGGAGCAAAAGTAAGTATGGAGGCAACAAGGAGGGCAATAATAGCAGAGAGGAATTGTTGAGAAACCTTGAAGAGGAGAATGTATGATTTGTATTGTCAAGGAATAGCCCTCTGCCTCTGTGCTAGGCCAGAAACAGGCCAATAAGAAAGAAAGTCCTGACTCCTTCAAGTTTACAATCAAGGGTCATCCAGGACACAGCATGGACAAGGCAATCCTCATCACCGCACACACAAGCCAGGCCCACTGTAGTGCACCTGATCTATTTTTTAATATCTTGTCTTTTATCTTCACAGAAACTACAGTCCCTTTTGGCTTGCTATTTATTTACTCTCAGGGGATGGGTAGAAAATTGTTAGACCTGACTAAAGCAATTTTTTCCAGTATAAAATTGACGTGAGTCAAGATATACACCAGGATCTCCAGCAATTCAACCGCAATAGCTTGACAGGTGAGTGGAAGGAGAAACTCAGCTAATGCACATAACCTAGAGACGCCTTTATATCTCTCTCTCTCTCTATATATATATATATATCAGATTAACATGTAATTGCATCTTTTTTTAGCAAAGCCCAAATACAGGAAATCACATTCAGCCACCTTGCCCCTCGTCACAGGTATTTTTTGTGAAGTGTAACTCAAATCACAAGAGACAAGTGGGACATGAGGGGCCAGGAACTTGCTAAGAATGATCTTGAAAATGATGTTACGTCAGTCACCTTCTTTGCTGTGCTTCGACTGATGGTGACAAAGTGATGGGCAGGATGTTAAATTACCTGACCCTGAGAACAAGTGAGCAGATCCTTAGCCAAACCACTCCAAAACTGTCTAAAATGGTCGATCCTTTATTCTGAATGATTCCCACATGGTAGACCTGAGATCCAATGATGTTAAGTGCTATAAGGGAAAAAGAAAAACTTGACCTATGGGGAAACACTTGAGGCATTAGCAGGATTTTAGCTTGGCTAGAAAAGCCAGTTCAGATTCTGCAAACTTTTCTGGATTCCTTTAGTCTGTGTTTTGTTTTGTTTTTTCTACTAAAAGGTCCCAAATTGCTCACCTCTAGCACCTTGTTTTGCATCCTATCAATACACTCACTTCTTCCTGCTATTGCTGCCAAGAGGTAAACCTTGATACTCCGACAAGGGACAAATAAAGGAAAATGTCAATGAAGGCTTCAGATTTTGACCCAGAGGCATAGGCATAGACCTGTAGGGACAAGACGGCGTCATACCTATCAAGCAGGCAGAACAAGATTCACGTGGCTTTATATTATGTCTTCTACATCTAAACAAAAGCCTGCGTGTTTTCCAGTCTTCCTCATTTTTATTTCAAATTAAAGAAAACAAAACAGAAACAAAATTCCAACCAACCCCTCCCTGCTCCTTTCCCACACCCAGAATACAAAGAAAATCCCTATGTCTCTTTGTGAGCCAGGAAAAGTGAACATAGGGTGCATCTACACGTGCAATTAGTGTGCCTGAATAAACTCTGGTGCAGTTCGTGCTAGGGTGTATTGCTTCTGGGTGCACCGTTTGCATGTGCATGGGCGACTTGTGCCTCCCAAGTACACCAGATAGCCAACGAGGGGGCACTTCTAGTTTCATGGCTGGCTCTACCAGGGGGTGCACAGCCAATCTCAGGGGGTGCGTGTGCACCCATGTGCATCCCCTATGCATTGCCAATGTGCATGTGCACCTAGGACCGCAGCACATTGAGCCAGGGTGAAGCAGCCCCAGCTGGCAGGGGACACAGGGAGGGGTCAGCCTGCCAACCCAGGGCTGCTCTGACCTGGCTCATCGTGCTGCAGAGGGCCTGGCTGGGGAGGAGGGTGCTTCAGTGAAGGGCTAGCCAGCAGGCAGCCCCTCCACTGAAACCCCACCATGCCCCTGTCAGCCCCTATGCATGCATTGCAGCACAGTAAGTAACACCACTGTAGGATAACTGTGCTGAGCAATACCATCCTATGGCGGTGTTTATTAGTTTACTGCACCCTAACAGGGGCGCACGTGTAGACGCTAACATTTTACTGCAGAGCTCATTTGTCAGCTCTGCAGTAAACGTCTCATGTAGATGCACACTATGTGTTCATCTGTCCATGCCCTCACCTTGTAACAGGCTGCATCTGAACTGAAAACAGACTGGCTATTACAAGAGACACAGTGACCTGCAAAGATGCAGTATGCGGGGACCAGAACAAGGGCGTTGCCTTTCAGGTACATCCCTCCGACTAGTTCACTCGAGTTTTCAATGTCTCTCTGCTTCCCTGTCCAGGTCTGATCTGATATTTATCCCCGTAGTTCCTTAAACTGCACCCCCGCTAATCCCATGTAATCTGCTAAATAATGACTCTAATTCCTTGAGTTCACACCCTTCTAATACGTTCAGATGGCTTCTCTGGATTGGAAGGTGTGTCAAAAGAAACTTGGCTGATTTTTTAATACGGCTCTCTTCGTTCTGGTTTTCCATGCAAATCACAAATATGGATAAACGACCAAATATGCAAAACAGAGGCATGAATATGGATTTAAACCTCCACAAGTGACCCGACCAACCGGCTAAACAGACTTGGGAGGCAAGTCATGAAATTGATCCAAAAAGCACTAGGCAAAGGTAAAATTCAATAAATTTGTGAGCCTTTAATCAGGTGTCTATTTCCACAAACTACAGCGCATAATACGCTGAGCTGCAAGTCCCATTTCAGAGCTAAGATCAATATTCAAGTAGCTTTTGATACAATTCAAAAAACTTTCCCCAAACCATTATGTACTTGGGTGGTTATAAATTAGCCTTTCTAAAGATGCATGTTCAGCTAACAGCAGCAATTTCCTAGTGGAACACTTGATGTTACCATGATTCAAGTACAGCTCACGAGCAAAAGTGCCGCTGTATTATTCCTTAGCCCATGACATTGTTCTGAAATGCATGGCGAGCTCTCTCTCACCAGGCTCTCGAGTAACAGCAGCGATATGCTCAGTTATAGAGGTGGACTTTATCTTTACACTAGTGAACTGCTCAGTTCAGAGTCTGCAGTGTTCAAGAATAAATCTGCAGGTTTTTTTGTTTCACCTCCGTGTGACGGCACCTGTGTCCTTTCAGTGCTAAGATGGCTTCCTCTTTTGTCCTCAAGTCAATGTTTCATCCTACTTCAAGATCATTGTTTCTTAACTGAATCTCAAATGTCTATTTTTGCCCCCTCCAGGAGCCTGCAAGTTAATTAAACTTTTAACAATGAATAGCATCACTTAAGAAGAGATCTGATTGCTCATCTATTTTACATAATTGATTAATTAATGGCCATGCTAATTGAGTCTCCTGAAATCCTCTTTTAAAATGAAGTAAGGCGGTATCACAACCCACTGCCTGTTGGGGTTAAATCCGGGCCTTCAGGTCCTAAAGACTGTGCTCTGTGACACTTCTGGAGAACGTGTGCGTTTGGGTGGTCCTTTGTGCTGCTTCCAGCCAGATATTTGCTGAGATTGAGACCACCAGCCTTTGCAACTTCTCTTCCGATTGGGAAACATCAGACCTGGTTCCAACAGCCTGATCTTTTACATTATTACAAAGTGTGCGAACAGTCAAAGCCTAACTGATATGGTTGCATTTTCTATCAACTTTGCCCAAGTGTAAATGCCAAGACAAGGTGAATACAGAATCTGCAGGTCCATCTTAGACACCTGCAGAAAACTGCACAGTCTGCTCTTCTCAAAGGCACCTAATGTGTTTTATATTCAATATGACCTAAAGTCTTTCCTTGGGAACAATCACAGTGGAAATTGGGCATAGCTTGATGGATACTGTGCTGTTTGAATGAAGAGGATTATCCATGTAAATAATCACTGACAATAGCTTGCATTTTAATGTCATTTTCTGTTCCCATTTTATCCTGACATGAAGCATGGGTGACTGGTGCCATCTTAGCCATAGGGGGCATATGCCCCCCCAGCGACTGGGGGGCCCCCCCAATCCCACCAACTGGGGGGACAGTCCCCCCGTGGCCAATCCCACTGACTGGGGGAGGGGGGGGGGGTCTCCCATGGCCGACTGCACCCATCGGGGAGTGTCCGTGTCACTCCCGGAAGTGGCTGCGGCACTCCTGGAAGTGGCCATGGTGCTACATCCAGTGCTCCCACTCCCCAGCCGGCACTTGCACTCCCCCCCGCCCCCTGCCTAAGCGGGGAGCGCAGCCTGTCAGGGGGTGCACCCCCTATGCATCACCACTGACATGAAGTATAATATATTTCTACTGTGAGATGTTGTCTACATCCCAAAAGGACAGATCAATACAATCTTATACTTAGAAACAACCCTTGGGTGTGTTTTCCAAATGATCTTCCACTAAGTGGAATACTGCAGTGATTTCTCTTGAATTATCTTTCCTTGGGACTGTTAATGCTAGTGAGGCCCTAATCTCCCCTCATATCATACCTTTCTTCAGCAGCTGCATGCTTACCAGAGAAGACATCTTATCCTTGAACGGAAGCTCTAGCCTGGAGCTAATGAAATCCCTCTGACTTCTGTGAAGTCTTTAGCCAACCACTTCCTCTCTGTATGCCTCAGTTTTTCCATCTGTAAAATGCAGATGATAGCACTTCTGAAAAATGATGCTAGCACTTCTGTGCCCAAGGGGGATGTTGTGAGGATATGTGTGAATAGCAGCCTATAAGCGATGATCTCTTCTGGAAAGTCTCAAGTGATGCTCAAGCTTGTGGGGGCGTTCCCAAACTTCCCTCAAGAAGTTTATTCTAGCTGTGAAAGGCAGGTGAACAGAGCCATTCTTTTTTGTTGTTCAGCAGGATAAATTAAAAGTGAGCATTTAAAATTTGGGAGGTGGAGAAATTGCTCTGCTTCAGACAGGAGATTTATACCTGGGATTGTCAGCCACATAATGCGGACACCATTTGCGAGCTCACCGATAGAGATGGGCTGTCAAGAGCTCTATGAATTTCTAAGCCACAAAGGCATTTGGAAGAAAAATTATTGGAGTCTCATGCTGCCTTCAAGTTTTGTATACGATACCCACCTATTTCATTGGGCATTACGCACATGGAACTGGTGTCAGGTTGGAGGTTGTAAATCAGCGTTCCTCCATAGACCTAATAGAGCAATGCCAGTTTATAGCAACTGAGGAGTTGCCTTATTATCTCTACTTTGAGGGTCTGGACACCCAATTTATTTACACCTGGGTAATTGACTTCAACATTGGTATAAAACAGGTAGCAGAGACAACATGAACCCCAACACAGGGGTACCTTAGCCTAATCTGGTGTAGAATTTCCCCTGAAAGAATCAGAGGTAAAATTCTCTCATCAGAGGTGTCATGTATGCAGCTTATTCTGGCATAGCCACTTGCCCAGGGCAAACAGGCTTTACTGACACCTCCTGGAATAAGCTGCAATTTGGTCCACTGTGAATGCCAGTGCCATTTATGCTGGTGCGCACAGAGCAATGCAAATCCCACTGGTATAAATGTCTCATCTTTCCAGAGAGATAGTTGTCACTTCAAACACGCATGCTGTGCTTTCTGCCTTCAGGCCCATTTTAGCTTCATAGAGAGGCAAGGATGCTAAAGGCACATCCCCATGAGTGGGAGCATGCATTTCCCTAGGGACAAATAGCGGTGGCACATATTTGTACCACCGCTACTTGTCCCTAGGGAACAACCCTGCACGCATGCTCTGGTGTACAGCAAATTACCCTGGATGGGGTAGAGGAGTCTGGGACCAGCACCTGGAATGACCTCAGCAGCCTCACCTGGGCTCCTGGGGGCCTCCTGGGGCTGCAGCAGCAGTGATCCAGGTGCACAGAGCCTGGCCAGTAGCTAGAGTGTGGCTCTGGCTGCCCAGGCTCTGGTTTCAGGCACCGCACACTACTGCCATGTGCGCCACCCTGCTTTTTTCTGGCGCCTTTTTTTTGGACACCAAGGGATCCCAATGTCTAAAAAACCCCACTGTGCTGCAAATTAGCAGCACGCCACCTGTGTGCGTGTGTGGCATGTACAGTTAGTGATGCCACAACTGGGTTTGCAGCACCACAAACCGCACATGCGCACTCATCTGCATGCACCCTAAAGGGGCTAGACTTGTAAGCCTTAAACATCTCACCTACCCCAAATCACAACCAGAATCCTACATAAAAATGGGGTTTGTCAAATAGACATAAGCACCATGTCACTTTTTCTGTACCTCTGTATGAAGGAACTGGAATGTGGCCTGGGCCACAGCCAGATTGTTGTAGCGATATAACTATGACTTTGTTTTATATGCTTAATATAACGCACACACATGATTATGTTTACTAATATAGTTATACTGGCACAACCACTTGCATACTAACAAGGCTGTTTTATATTCTTCCTGCCATACAGAAAATGCTATTAGTATGATTACAACCTGCTGGAGGCTTACCCAGTTTGGTCAAAGGGCTACAACTTCATGTGTAGAACAGCACTTAATGCCTAGCCCTATTAGATCAGTCATTTGATCTACATGGGGATGTTAAACAGTGCTGGCACCTCCCCTGCATTTAACTAGGGCAGAGGCCATATTACAAACCAAAAGCAGGTTTGTGTGGCAGGGTTCCAAGTGATTAACGGGCGGGGTTCCGAGTGATTAACGAACTCTCTCCCTGGGGACTCTCCTGCCACGCCTTGATTTGATGGAAAAATGAGAAAGTAAATTCCCCAACAAGATATAGGTTAGTCAATCACCCCATACAGAAAGTAAAAGTGATTTGGTTTATTGTGCTGCTCCCCATAAATCTCTAGTGGATAACCAACTGGCTGATGTCCATGCTCCCTCCTTGTTCCCTTAGGCTTCTTGCCTGTAGGTCAGCTCCTTAATAACTTTCTTTTTGCCACAGGCTGTCCAAACATCCCTCCTCCAGGAATCATCCCACCTGTTGGCCTCTATGAAGGTAAGTACCTCTCTTTCCTCACCTTTTTATGAGTGGGTCTCACAATGGTTATATCCTCACCCAGTGAGCCTAACTCTGGCAATTATCCATTTGGCGGTTTCTCTGCCGTCTCTTTTCTCTGCGCCGGCTTCCCTTGCTGTTCCTCTCTGTCTCTCGTGGTGCCCTAGGGGGCAAGGAACTGCTTCCCTCCTAGCTCTTTTATTTGTCGCCAGCTGTCAGGTCAATCACATTCTAAGCATTTCCCAGTGTGCTACCACCTCAGCCAAACCCTGCGAGTACTTGCCTTTGCCCCATCTTTGACCCATGTTCTCTTTACTGCTCATCTTCCAAGCCCCTTTCAACCTCCTGTTAGGAACAGGGTTAATCCTCACCCTGTTACAGTTTGCCACATGCTTTCCTTCCCTATGCAAGTTAAGTTCTGTGAGCAAAGAATCCCAGAGTTGAATTCATTGCGCTTGACATCTTTGGTGTTCCAGAGGAACCTCCTCTCTGCCTCACTTTCCTTCCTCAGCCTGTTCCAGATTTGTCAACACAACTGCTCCCTGAAGAGGAATCGCATTTCAGGCCTGAAATGCTCTGATTACTTACAGTTTATCACACAGTAATTTATCTGTATTGTTGGTGTGTGTTATTTACACATGTTCATTATTTTCCAATTTTAATAATTTATCCTGCGAGTTCCCTCTCTGCTTTTTTTTCCAGTTATTTTGCACACTCACAGTGTATCAATTATACTGCCAAACCACATTTGGGGAGCATAATTTGTTTCTAATACATGATCTTTGACAGCATGATTTGTTTTCATGTTTGCAAAGAATTTTAAGTTTACAGTGGGCGCGTCTACACAAGACGCTTCGCTGCCATAGCAACGCACTATGGTGATGTCACATCAGTGGTCACAAATCGCAACGCTGCAGCTATGTCATCTTAGCGATGCATTCCCCTGTTATAGCACATCGCTAGGGCAACATAGCAATGAAAAAAAGTGTGCAGCCAGCACAGCACAGGCTGTTACTCTGCCATCATTTAGGGCTTCCAAAGTGCTGTGCAGCCGCATGTAGATGCAGCCACTGTCTCCAAGGCCAAAGTCAAAATTCTGGGAGACTTTTTCCTCTGAGATTTTCATAGCATGTAAAAAATGCAAATAATGTGTGTAATATTTGGGGCATTCTCTGGCCTATTCACTGTTGGTTCAGCTATAGAGGCAATTATACTTCTCCCAGGTTGAGTTGCATTAGGAATTAAATGGATTTTCCCTAAAGGCTTCTCCTAGAAAACAGCCCTTTTTGTGGTGTCTCTGCTTCTTTTCAGGTTGCAGAACCAATGCTTCCTTCACATTTTAGACCTCTGAAAAGTCCGTGCAAGTCTTTTAGTTTTGTTAGATCAGGCAGAACTAAGACACAATGTTCTTATTAAATATAATTAGCCTGAATAGGAACTTTAAACAGCTTTGCCTTTGTGTTGCTGTGTTGGGTTGTGTACCTTCTCTTTTAAAACCGGTCGTGAAAAAGCTTCCTTTTGAGTAATTAAAATGAAGCGCAGCCTTGGATTTCAAGTGGGCCAACAGAACTGACCCTTTCTTTGCTGCTAACAATGACAAATTGTTTGTTAGGTTCCAGCAATATTACTCCTTAGCTCTTGGTCAATACAGCACTTAATGAGATGGGAGAATCATATCTTCAGGATTTATCTGATCATTTAAAAGGGCAAACCTTTCTGTGCAGTACAGTCATCTAATCTTCTGTGCTTTGGGAAGCTCACAATTTGCTTTTATTTAGTTAGTTAGCTAATTTGTCCTTTCCTATGCAGGACTCCCTGGTTCCATATATGGTTTCTAAGGCAGGGTAGTGTGCGGAAGGTCCTTCAGGTTTTGGCCTGGAGAACACAAACTGGTGTGTGCTTAAGAACTCTATTGCCATCACAAGACCACCATCTACAGTAGCCATCTTCATCGGCAGTCCCTCGATTCAAGAACGATCTCTACCACAGCTCATTGATGGGTCTTGAGGTGACTTAGGAGGCCAGTCCTTGAGACATCCATCCATCCAATGTTTGAGCCACAGATCTACAATAGCAATCATGAGAGTACAAGCCTCTGATAAATAGACCACCATATTGCAAAAGAACTGTTATATTAAGAGGGACTTTCCCCCAGAACTGCCTAGTTTGCCCAGTCCTGGCCAGTGGGCTAGTTTACACTGTAAATCCATCTTCCTGTCTGTCCACCACCTTTTGGGACAGAGTTCACAGCTGAGAAGCCTGAACAGATACGGGTGTCTCCCTCCAGCTCAGAATTAGAGGTGTACCTTGAGAGACAAAGCCTTTGTCTCTCACTAGGCCTTGAATCTCCATCTGCAACTTGGGAAAAGCAACGCTTCCCTACTTCACAGGGGTGCTGCGAAGACAAAGATATTTAAGACTGCAAGGTGTAAAATACTGCTGTGACCAGACTATATTATACCAGAGACAGATAAGACAAGCAAGGTGCTTTCAGGAACCTTTTCCCAGTTGTTAGCAATCTAATTTGTCAAACAAAATCCAAGAATGAGATGGGTCTTCTGAGCTTATGCCATTAAAAATATACATGACTACTTTACAAGACTTTATAAGATGGCCAGTATCTCAATGCTAGAAAATGTTTTGTGTTTTCTGACCTATGCTATATTCACAGCCTGAAAACTCATTTTATGTAGCAATTCATTGCTGAAGGTTGAGATTGTATTGGTGAAAGTATGCTTAAATAAATATTTGGGGGATGAAAGACTGAGTAAAAAACACATTTCTACAACTATTTATGTAGAAAAAGAAGAACATTTCACTAAGAGCACTATAAACTACCTTTATGTGGCTTTAAATTGTGGTTTGGGGTATAGGAAATTGGGAGTTAGAAGCAAATTTTTAGGACTTTATACATATCAATGTAACTAATAGCATCGTCTCTTTTCATAGAGGTAGTTATATACATCTTAAAGATGCAGTTTTGTATAATAAAAGTGAATAAACTGTATATGAAAGAATTAACTATCCTATAACAGCAGGTTCATCATAAAGATCAACCTGGCTGCTTAATTCTTAGGTTGCGTATAGTAAATAAAAACTCGATGCTCCCAAAGACTGAACAAGTGAGTTTCTTGAGCCTTAAACATAGTGCCTATGAACCAAATGGATGAATGCAATTTAAATCTGTTGAGGAGCCAGCCTATTATTTTGGAACAGAAGGGGTCTAAAACAGGGAAATTCCCATCTTTCCCATTGCCCCCCTTCCTCATGTGCTTTCTTAAGAGGAAAAGTCAAGTGCAGCATCGTTCCCTCCTACAGGCAAAAAAAGGGCTGTGAGATCACTCCCACGGAAAGAGAATGAAAGAACACCGACCACTTACAGCAGACTCGGCATGAGAGCTGGGGACATTTTTGGATGCAGTGATAACCTCTCACAGCAAAGCTCTGGCACATTATGACCTCATGACCTCTTTCCTGTCTTGAATGAAAATCAAGCCTACAGGGGTGCAGGTTGTTTTCCAACTATTTAAGTTGGTCTAATAAAAGATATCAGATTCACCCAAAGAACCTTGTCAATCAAGTCTACAGTGTGATGTTCTTAATATGGCTGCTCTCCCGCACAGTACGTCATCCCAGTTCTCCAAGGCACAGGTGTTTAGAGACTTACTAACAAATCAGAAGCTTTGAGGAGACATTGGAGGGCCTCGATTCCCTCCAAAGGGAATTGTGTTTTCTGAGTACAGGCATTACACCACCATGCCTGAACATGAGCAGTTCCAAAACGTTTTTCCAAACCAGCTAAGTTTATCTGTGGTGTGAAGGCAAATAAGAACGAAGATAAAGTCTCCGTTCTGCTGCATCTAGTGCTGTTTTCAAATACAAGCTGCAGACCTTAATCCATTTCGGGCCTGAGCCATCTCCCTTTAAAGTCAATGGAGAGGTTTGCCATTGACATTGATGGGAGTTGATTCAAGCCTATTGAAAAACAGCAATTATTGAGAAGTTATTTTGGGCTAATGCACATCCATGGCCCTCTGCTAATGGCATTAAAAGGGTCTCACCAGGGGGCGAGTGTTCATGCGACAAATGCAATCCGGGATTTAATCTTGAACTTTACAAATGACTTTTTAGTAGAATTTTTCAAGACGCTTCTTTCCCTACCCCTGCCCTTCTCCGCTTTCTATTTTCAGCATGACTCTGCAATCCATGCCTGGTTTCCAATCAGCCATTCAATGTGCTAATAAATGGATTACATTTCTACTTCCTGATGAATAGTTGGGGAACTGCTTTTGAATTATCAAAAAATATTGGAATAAATGGTTCCTGCAAGGGATGTTTTTTGTAATTAGTTGAATAAATGTGATGGGAGCTATTGTAAATAACAAAAAAACATGTTTACCTAGACATCGGGAAAGTACATATTAGCTCACTAATTAGTACTCCCTCAAGGTTCAGCTACAAACTTTGAGCATAAAATAATTTGTTTCATGCTTCCCTTAACAAGTAAAGGAAACAGATCAGTTCAGTTTGTGGGAGAGCAAGCAGGAAGGGAATACAAACTTAATTGCTAAATTCACATGTATTTATCCCCTGCCTGCTCTTGCTACTTTTCAGCAGCTACTTACATGACAAACCAGATGGGAGAAGTGACTGTTACAAAATCCAGGAACATTTTCCTGCCTGTGAATCAAGGTGATACTTAGCTTCTGGTGCACTACTATCTAATGCTTCTGTTCCCAAAACCATGAGGGCTAGACATTACGCTTTTACTGGTTTAAGTGATCAGAAACTGGTTTATAGCCATAACGGAACAGAGGTTCAGCACACCCAGACTGGTTTCGAAATGGCAAAACCCAGTCTACACCACTTCCAGAAAACTACGTAATTGAGATCAATCCCATCTTGGGCTTTTTGAAGATCTGTACCTAGCCAAAGAGTCCAACTGAATTCATTTGAGTGTAGGGAGCCTATTGCTATGAGGTTCAAACAGATTCAAGTTCAGGCACTTTTCCTGGGACAGCAAGGGAAAGAGCTCTTCCTGAACCAGTACAACAGTTTCCCTAAGACTCCAAACCCACTCCTGGTAGGCGATTGTGTCAGGCAAGCCTGTGCTGCTGACACCTTCTGTTCACATACTTGATTTTCATTACAGTATCCCTTGAAATTTGGAATCATACAAAACAAAGGACTCATGCTTCCTTGTCTTGTTTGCCCGATTAGGTAAAACTCAATGGTGATAAGAAGGAGCCTGATGTCCAAGGATATTCTCCAGTGCTCCAATAAGGGCATTATTTTGCCTCTGCAAATCAGACAGTTCTGGATCCACCTATCTTCACTGTAACCATAGAGGCATTAAGAACACTACTGCTGGGCGGAGAATAATTACACTCTTGACATGGAAATCGAGGTTGAAGCTCATTAAAACAAATCAGCTCGAGAGCTTGCTTCCAGAACAGGAAGAGCAATACGAGGAAACCTGTACAACTACTGCAATTAGGCAGGAACTTCATAGGCATCACAAAGCAAACCCTGGTTCTTGGTCTCCTTTTCAGCCATTTCTGCAGCTGAGTGTTTTTAAGCACATGGCTAATCCTTTTAGAGTCGATGGGATTCCCTGCATGCTCAATATTAAGCATGTGATTAAGTGATTCACTTCATCAAGGCCTGCCAGAGCTGCCATTCCTTGGGTATCATAGAGAAGCAGGGTTGGAAAGGACCTCTAGTGCAACCCCCTGCCTGTGGTGGGATCATGCCTATCCAAACCATTCTTTACAAATCTATTGTCTAACCTCTTAGCAAAACAACCCTGACACGAAACTCAAGACATAAGACCTTAACCTACCACAGGTAAAGCAGGGGGAACATGGCAGCCAATGTCCTGCTGCTGCAAAGGTTATTTTCATACTTGAGTGATCCCAGGTACAGAGGAAGGCAACCCTCCTCCCCGCCCCGCCACCTCCCTCCAGTCCATGTCAGTCTAACAGGGTATAAAATACTACGCTAATTGATGCAGTAACTTGGATGGAGCGCTGCAACCGGCCCGCTCAAAGCCTGAAACAAACAGCCCGCCAGAATGCAGCAGGAGTTCACGTGGAAAGCACAAATGCATAAGCAGCTGAAAATATAAAATGCACTGGATATTGTGGGATTAGAGGGATCAGGCATCTGGTAGAGCTGCAGTCTCACGCAACCGGTACTTTTGGTGTCCCCAGGTGCTGTAGGACAACAAGCTGCTTGGGCACACATCGCTCAGCGTGAGTACACAGCACAGCCTAGAAGAATCGCTTCGCTGGAATAATTACAGCTAATGTCATTTTCAGCCTTTATTGCCACATCCCAAAGGACGCAGTCCTGTTAATAGGCGAGTATCACATCTCCACAGGCATCGCTGCTGACAGGGAGACCCAGGAGCGATTAGATTGTTTCAGTTACTAGAGTCTGATGATAAATGAAAATGGAGATGACTGCTGGGAGATTTGCAGAAAGCTGGCAACAAGTTGATGACCAGGAATGACGTCACCTGTACAGAAGTGGCAAGACACCAGCATTATAAATGCTGGCACTTTTTAGGCCTCTCCCTGAGCCCTCATTTGGTCCATAGGTAACTCCTGGTATTACGGCTGAAAAGAGTTTAGAAACACTGCACTTTTGATTGATGAATAAATGATTTTATTATTAGGAGCTGCTCAGTGTTTGATGACGGCTGGCGGCTTTTGCAGCAAGGGCATTAATGAATGTTCTCCCGGTAATGTCAAGGGGAAGGTAGAGGGGCGTCTCAGCCACGTTTTGCTGAGCAAAAGGGATTAGCCAGTCATTTCTGAGACTTCCTTTTGCCGAAAACAGGGTCATCAAGATGACTGAGGAAGTGCTGCACGAGTGATGGTGAGCAAAGGTGACGCGCTAGCTGAGTTTCTGGGCAGGTGGCTGCATTGCTATCTGGAGATGTTATGACATTTACAGTCAGTTAATGAAGCCAAATGGTCCAGAGAAGGAAAAATCACTCCCCAAAGTAATTTATCTGTAAGATCCTGAGGCAGGCAGGGGAAGAGAAGGGAACCCAAGCAATGGCAGCATCAAAGCTGAGGCCCTGATCATGTCTGCAATAGGCTTAGCAAGTGATTGTAAGATGCAGTGCGGCAGAGAGCGATGCCAGAGCCACATTTTGGGCTGCACCAGGCAGGGGAAGACGACGATGGCCATCGGGCCCCTCCACATTCTGAGGTCCTCCAGCGCAGTCCCAGAGAAGTGAGGGCAGCACAGTGTAGGGCAAGTGGGAACAGGCCACGTAGAGTACACAGAGCTTTTGTCCTTCTCTGCTGCCACTCTGACAGCCCTGAAAGGTCTGTGTACCAAGAAACCTGCTCCTGGAGTCCTGAGATGATGTTACAAGTTTCATCTTTAGCAAATTCATCTCTATTTTGAACATGTGGTTTGGCAGAACTGGCACCGAGGCACCAGCCTGAGGCTGGAGTGGGCCCTAGACAATGGTCCCCAGTGGTATGAATGGTCGCATGCATCTCACTGCCCTGCAAACTCCCAATGGTAGAGTGTAGCAAAAAAAGAAGAGGAGAGCAGAGGCCCTCAATTGCTTGGGAAAGAGCTAAAGGTTGAATTGGATGCAATATCCATTTCTCTGGCAAGCAGAGCTGATCCCTGCTATGACTCCTGAAGCTCCTGGGGTGGGTGAGCCTGCTGCTGTTCTGGTGTGAGGGGCTTTGCCCCTGCTACAACCACTTCAGGGCAGGCCAAGAGGCAGTACCACTGAGGTAGGAAAGGGGCCTGTAGCCCTGTGAGCCTCAGGGCTCTAAACAGCTTTAATTCAATCCTGAAAGCAGTTGCAGCGTCGTACCAGTACCTGACTTCTGTACTGTATCAGGGTCATCATTAGGGACCTACCTAAATCACAGCAAGACAAAGGGATCTTTGCAGGCCACTCACAGCACATGGAGGCAATGTTGCAGCCTTTTCACAGGGAGCCCCCCACCCCACCATCGATTGACCAAGGGGTCCCAGAAGCCCTGCTCCACACCACTGATTGAACAAGAAGCAAATCGCTCATCTCCATACTGCAGAATTGCTGCAGCATTGCATCTTGCTTCTTAAAAGATGGCGCTGAAACCCTTCCACTTTCTTGACTGGCACCTTCACTGATTCGGCATCACTAGTTCAGCCTCTCGGTAGCTCTTTCTCAAACTACGTGCTTTATGGCTGCAGTTACTGCCACGCTTTCTTCGTATTCCAGGAACCTCTTATTTTGGGGGGGTGATTCCGCACAAAATCATAGGAAATGCTGGTTTTTGCAGTGATCACGGAAACCACTGGTTTTTGCAAGTTCCGTGAAAAGTGCAAAACCGCGATTTAGGTAGGTCCCTAATCATCATCGTTCCTTTTTTGACCCAGTGACTCTACAGAACTATCAGCCACACCTGGCCTATTTGGAGGGCTTTTTGCTTCGGTGTTGTCACTGGGCCCAGCGCAGAAGTTGTGTTACTCCTAAACCAGAGCCATGAGCCAAGAGCAAACTTGTTTGTTTTGTCAGCAAGAAGCAGCAGCTCCCGGGACACGGATATCACATGCGCCGCTGCCGTCTGCGCTGGGTTGGAACTACAGGGCTTTCTGCATTCGTGGGTAATGAACCATGGATCGTGAAACATCAATTTCATGCTGCAAAACTTTTTCTTTCCAAAGCTGTTTTCCCAAGGAAAGCGGCATATTAATACAGAGAAGTTAAGATTAAGCAATGTTAGGGCTGTTTTTGATATGTTTGACCTATTTTGTGAAAAATGAGCAGATTTTGTACTTATCACCTTGCTAAACAGCAGCTTAATCCCTATATGTTAAGCCCGCTGAAATGAATATCTTATTAAGGTTACAAGGATAAAATTCATAGCGTGTGCGCTTATTAGAATCCTGTTTGTACAATGAAAATCCTCTTAAATAGCTGAAACAGGGGAATCTAGCTAATAAATGAAAACACCCTTTACCAAATAAGAGTATAAGACCTATTTTAACTGCTTAAAGAAACCTATTAACTAGGTAGGTTTGCTGTGACATCAATTTATATCACACGGGCTCTGGTTAGGTGATATTAATCACGGAGACATGGAATTTATTGAGAGGTTTATTCGTATCCTGACACAGGGTGGTTGCTACTGTGATGCGATTTCTGTAATGAAAATGTTATTTCCATCAACAGCCCAAGCATGTTTTGCACTGGATGCTAATATTGCACATAAACCATGACCCCATGGCATTGTTATAAAACAAAAATCACTTTGTATATAAGACAGGGAAAGGACAGTATGATTAATAATGATGAAGTCTGTTTTCCTGACTCTGGGAATCTAATTAAGTCTTGAAAGTGAAGAGGGAAGTTATTTCCAGCATCAGAACTAAGCCCCTATAAATTGCTTAGAAACAACTTATGGGGAAGAAATACTTCCATAACAATACACCTTTTCTCAGCCCGTCCATATCAGGTATTTCCCAGCCTCCATTATGATCTAAAATACCAGGTACATAGGCAGGATTCAGTTGTAAGTGTGCGAGTCCTTAGTAATGCTAGCATAAGGGGGAAAGTATCCCAACAAGGAATGCAGAAACCTAATAAGGTTCATTAAGGCGATAGGAAAATGGCATATTCTTCCTGAGCCGATATGATCTTTGCTTATGGATTGGAGTCTCAACTCACTGAAGTCACTACAAAGATCCCTTTCAACTACAGGGAGATTTGAATCAAGCCATATATCTACTGCTGCCCAAAATAAGCTTTTGTTCGTCTTTCCTCCTGCTAGTCCCTGTGCTGTCCCTTCTGGCCAAGAGGATTATGCTCATAGAAGGACAAGACACCGCTTGGAAACAGAGCTCAGTAGGGACATGGTTGACAGAGCAAAGAAGGAACTACCAGATCTTGTCTATAGACTCACTTTTTGGCACAGATGTCTCTGATCCCAGCTTGCTCCCACTGAAGTCCTAGCATGGGACTATACAGAGAAAGGAGTCAGTTCTAGAAAAGGTAACAAAGAGAATAACTGATGTACTGTTGCCACCTGGAGTCTACAAGCAGGCAGCCTGAAACGGTGGGCCAAATTCTGCCCTGAGATATTCCCGGGTTACCCTGTTCATTCCCCTGACCTTGCCTGGCTGCAGCAAAAGGTGGAAATTTGAGCCTCACTGTCTGAACCGCAGGGACCCTGCCCATTCATCACCAGCAGGTGCTAATTCTGCAGCCCTCATTCTGATCATTAAAAAAAAACAAAACAGTTTCAAATACAGAGCACTTAGGTCTGCAAAGCAAAGCTAAATTTTCACAATTTAGCTACATCAAACGTGTTGGTGAATTCTGTGATCGTGGAACAGGTTTATGTAGTAACACACCTCTTTGCCCCTTGTTAATAATATGATTGATCACGGTTAATGATGTACTTATTAGCACTTGGTTATTAGAAACTGTTGATGACGTAGCACCCAAAACATGGCTGGTACTTTGCAACTATCTAGGAAGAAAGGCACCTGCCCCAAATTGCTGACAAGCTAAATAAGCTGAGCCTGTTACCTAGACATGGGAGGCAAATACCATGAAATCAATTTCCGTGGCCAATTTAATCTCAGTGACATATGCACACATTTCAAAGGGTAATTTGTCATTTGCTTCCTGCATCCTCCTCAGGTTACTTCAGATCATTGGATCGTGAAGTCAAACTAGTTTTTGACCCTTCACTCCCCAACCTCGAAATCTTAAGCATTAGCATACCCACCCCTTCCCCACCTCCACCCCACACCCTCCCACCCCGCAAGAAAAGATGCCTCTAGTTATAAATAAGACTAGGTCGTGTGAGTAAATCATTTCTGGCTTTTTGTCACCGAAAACCCTCTCCATTTTAAACACATCTTTTATTATACCAGTCTGTAGTGGAAAAAGATGGTTTCATGTTCAGGGAAAATGTGAATTGCTGATCGGTCTATGGATCATGCGAGGTGCAATGCGAGGACTCCTGATAATTTATCAAGCTGATGGTTTAGGTGGAATAGTGTCTTGGAGCAGGGGCCGCGGCAAATGGGTATAGCAAGGGGTGACAGCATGATATGCTGTGATATACTGCGCAGGATATAGGGAACATAAAGGAAAAGAAGCAGGACAGCACTACATGCAGCTCAGAGAGACAAAATAATGGAGCCTCGGTGGAGGCTCCATGTGCTGAAGGAGCCAAGCACGTATCTTCTGGAAAAAGCTGCAAGACACTATGAGGGGTTGAATGTAACAGTGACGTAGGATATGATTATGCAGCTGAAGAATAACAATTATCACAGTAAGCAGCATGAGAGCTGAAGTACTGAGACAATGGGAGGAAAGAGTCGAAAATGAGGCAATGAGCTGCGGATAACCATTTTAGGGTTAGGAAAACACAGGCTGGTTAGACATGCAGCAATTCAGGCAAAATTCTGAAGTATTGTGGCCCATAAAAGCATTACCCAGCAATATTATTGCAATATCTGGGAGGCAGGCAGTCAACAAGCTTTAGCAAGTCCAAGGTCCACCTGCCTTCAACAGCCCCGTTGGCCAAGCATGGTTACAATATACTAGTCCCTATAGCCCATATTACACAAAGGAGCAGGGGGCATTCTCCTGAGTCAACGGTAAGGCTTATATTGATGTTTTTAGAGTTGCAGCATGATGTCGCCCCCCCACCAGCAGGGGAAAAAACAATGAGTCATTTCGGTCATTGAAGCTCACTCTCAAATCAGTGATCTATTAGCTGAAGATGAAACTTTAACATCATCCCAGGACTCCAGGAGCTGGTTTCTGGTGCACGGACCTTTTAGGGCTGTGTCTGAGTGACCCAGAGAAGGACAAGAGCCCTGTGTAGTGTGTCCTCCAGGTAGTCTGCTCCCACTTGCCATACACCACGCTGCCCTCACTTATTCTTCGGGACTGCACTGGAGGGTGGGGGGTATGCCTGGGAGATCTTTCCTTGGGAGCAGTGAATTCTCACTGAGGGATGCTGTGATGGGAGAAGATCCCAATAACCTCCTTGCCACCTGAAGTATAAGCCAGCATCATTTCAAAAGCAAGTCAAGAGACAAAGGATAGAAAATGGCACGCTGAGCATTTGCGTACCTTGCGGAACAAAAGTTTTTCATGAACACCAGCTAATAAATCCTACGTGGCCACTAAGCTAGGTACAGGCATTCAAAAAGCCCAAGATGGAATCAATCCAAGTTAGGCGGGTTTTCTGTAAGTGGCATAGTTTAGATCAGTAGTGAACAGAACACGCATTTGCGCTTTGGTAGGCGGGGGGACAAATCTTAGACCAGGTGCTGCCATTTTTAACCCAGTCTATGCATGCTGAACCTCTGTTCCATTACAGGTATAGACCAGTTTCCTATCACTTATACTGGTAAAAGTGCAATGCCTGTATCTGGCCTAAGTGATATTCTACTCATTTAAAAACCAATGAACTGTGATACGGGGCCTGGAAACTGGTCCCCGTGAAGTCAGCGCTGGAACACCCAGAAGCTTCAACGACGCCAGGATGGCACTCAACAAGATGATGTTTCCCAGGGCTTAAGGGGCAATCCTGCTTCCAGAAAAATGAAAAGCAAAGCTGCCAATATTGACTTCAGTGCAGAAAAGATCGAGCCAGATCCTCAGAGCCTGGCAGCTGCTGAACACCATTTGCAAAAGGATCAACACCTTTAATCCTAACTGAAGTCCGTGAAAGCTGAAGGCATGGGCAGCCACAGCATTTATAGCCACAGCCTGTGTAGTTTTCCAAAAGCCTTTAAACTGCCCCAAAGAGCAAGGATGCAGACATATGCAGCCAATGAAGGTCTTTGAACCTGGTCATTCTGTCTGTGTGGTTAGCACCTCTTGTAATCAAGCCAAAAAAAAGGGGCAGTGGAGTGGTAGAGAGAGCACTGAGCCCAGGGTCCAAACTCTCATGTTCCTCCTGCCAGCCAATGTATTCATTATGAAATCTTCATAGCACTTTTCTTGCAAAACAACAAGGGACTTCTCTGGAGAAACACTGACACTTCTTCCAATGAGCTCTAAAAAAAAGCTTCTAAGCTCAACTCCTTGCTCCCCTTCCGAATTGCTTATAAATCTTATTAAGTAGGTGTTCCACATGACTACACCCCCTTCACAATCAATGGCTAATTAAATAACACCTGCCCTAATAAATCTAAATTAAACCCTTATTTGAGATGCTTAAAGTGCAACCAATATTTTTTTATTGATTATGTGTATAGCAAGCATTTGAACTTGGAATGCACCTATTTTTCCTGTAAATTTGCTTCTTCAAGGAGTTGTATGCCTGGTATGTGTAAGCTAGAAAATGCAATGACAGTAATTGGTTGCAATTATGGAGCCCTTTTGTCTACAGGGCTGTACCAAGGACAAGATGAAAAAGCATTGGAGCACAACCAGTTAGTTTAGAGAGTCAGAAATGAGACTCCTGTTCTTTGCAAGGCTCCTGTTTCATGGTCCATAAACTAGGTTCTTAGTTGGCCCCGTCTTCCCCTCCACCTATGATACTGAAGTACACCACGGTGTCAGGGGCAGTACCAGAGAACTGTCATGATGTTGAACACTGCCGCCTTTAAGATGAAGCGTATTCCTGAAAACTTTGTTCAGGTGACTCAGTCCAATATGAGGGCCAAAACAAGAATGACTGTTAATGGCTGATCAGCTTCTGTTCTTTCTCGACTGGAGGCAGCAGTTCAAAGACAAGCAAAACTTCCAACAAAGCTCCATCTCTTTTGTTGAGCTACTCCGTGCTGCTGCTTTGCATGTATTTATTAAAAGCATAAATTCCTGCATAAACAGGGAACAACGTTCCTTTCTTTAACTGATAAATCTTACGACATGGTCCAACACCATCAGTAAAGCCGCATAAAAGGATTTTTAGTTTCCTTCTTGTCGATATCAATCACAGATGAACTTCTATTTCATAGCGCTCCGGGGATTCAGTAGGTTAGAGGAAAAAGCAAATAGGAAGAGAGGAAGAATATTTTATTGGCTTTGTTTATTATAATGGCCATAAAATAAGCCTTGATGTGCCTGCTAAAAAAAAAAAAAATAGCACGGGCCTGACTGTCTTTTTATAGGTTTCTATGAAATGTTAATATTTAGCTTGTCTATCAGGGCCTCAAAGTGGAATTCAGCATACATCACAGCTTTTTTGAACTGCTAAATGTGCGTGCATAAAAGGCACGTGTGCTTTTGGCAGTAGGTGTTACTGCATACATTATGGAACAGTGGGAAGACCAGCATGCACAACTCTGCCCATGAGCGAGTGTTAATTATACTCCTTTCTATCTCCAGACACCCCAAGAAATGTCCAATACTACTAAGCATATGCCGCAAAGCTCAGCAGATATCACACTGACGAGGAACACCAACTAGCTGACACAGCAAAGGTTGTATCGGTGCTGAAAGTTATCCCGGCAGAGATGAGACTGGGTGTGTGGGGAACCATAACAGAGACAGGTTCAGGCTGAGCCCAGACTGGAACAACTTGGAGCTCAAGGGGGAGGTAACAGGATCCCAACCTGACTTTTGCAGATGGCCAATAATACCGTGGCCGTCTACACAAGACGCTTTACTGCACAGTAAATTAGTCTAGACTAATCTATTGCACAGTAAAGCATCACCGTCTACATGTGCAGGCACTGACTGGGTGCGCCTACACGTGTGCATTTACTGTGCAGTAACTGAAATTACTGCGCTGTACTGGCTCATGTCCCCACACGCACCCGTACTGCACAGTAGATATTGTGACTTGCACTGACTTGAACATAAATTTGATACTTACACCATGAAGGTATCAAATTTACATCTGATTAGTTACTGTGCTGTAACGCACGTGTAAACACTTTACTGCGCAATAACACTCTGTGTGTGGACTGACTCGGGACTAACGTTAGTCCCAAGTTAGTCCACATACAGCATTAATGTGCTTTAACACCCGCGTGTGTAGACGCCGGCCTATTCCTGCTTATTGCACAGTAATTTACTGTGCACTGAATTTAAACCAGCATAAATGCACGTGTAGACACGTGCACTGTGTGGTAAATTAGTTTACTGCGCAGTAAATTTACTACCTGCATACTACCTGCAGTAAATTTACTGCGCAGTAAAGCCAAATAGCATGTCCCTATAACAGGCAAAAACCAGAATTCCTGATCTGAACAGCCCAGTGCTTTCAAGGTGTTCAAGCTCTAGATCTATATTCTGCTCTCCAGAAACACTACAGCAACAAAGAGGGGTATGACACTTCAAGCACATTCAAGGACTACAGCACACCAGTTCAATACTGACTCAATGCAGGGCATGCATGTAGCCTATATAGACCTCTGATCTAACATGCCAGGACCTACATTCGACTGGATCCTTTCTCTACAGTGCACTGAACTATACCTTCAGTCCACTGCAGGTAAATCCCTTTTGGAAGTTTAGATGCGACCCCTGCGGTTCACTTATTTCTACCTCCTCTCACTTGTAGCAACCAATACCGAATCCAGTGGAGGTGATACCTGTCTATACTTACCTAGTTGAATGAATCCAGATAGATAAAAGTGAAACAGGATTACTGCATAATTCTTGGCAATAGGAAAGAAGCAAAGGTACTGCCATTGCAGCAGTGACTAGGAAGGTAGGTTTCTCTGAGCATTACTGTGGAAGCAGATCATGCCTAAAACAAAAGCCGTAAGAACCTTTATGTTATTACAAAGGCTGCATAAGCAAGCAAAGGTGATTTGTGTTAGAAAGTAATCCAGAGTCAATTGCAATAGAAATGCTTTATGTAAATAAACTAGACTTAGCATTTTGATACAGTTTTTATTGTGCAGGATGCTGGGCTCTTTTCTATGCTTAAAAAGCCTCTCAGGCAGCAATTCAACCCAATATTTATGAGACTTTATGGATTAAAGGGCTTCAGGAATTTGAATATTTCCTTTTCTTTCAACGAACAATTATTTTCCGCAGGCTGGTTTAAGCCACAAATTGCTGCAGCAGGATTCAATTCTGTATTTACCATTGCAATTTCAGTTTGGTATCAAATGGTTAGATATACTCTAATCCCATGAAAATTGCACATCAATCATAACATCTACCTCTAAAAGGGAGGGCAAGAACTTTGTAGCACTGATGCTGAAAGTAGTTTTGAAGATCTTGAAGGTGTCTGCAGTGCCAATATTCCTGCCACATCTTCTCGCTGGCCCTCCCAGGCATAGGCGGATTAATGCACGGGTCAGCGGGGCCCCTGCCAATCAAAGGGCCCCACCTGCCTGGGTTTCTCCCCACCCACCATGCCTAGATTTCCTTGGAAACAGCAGGTTTTCACTTGCAGGTGGGCACTAGCAACAGTCTATCCTGCAAGGAGTCTTGCTTGGGGCATGGCAGGAACACAGCCGGGCAGCGCTCTGCAGGTAAATCTAATGGGGGGGCATGGGGGTGCAGATCAAGGTCTTCAGGGCACGGGAGGGAGTGGGGCAGGGGCTGGGGGTGTCAGAACCCAGTAGTTAAGTGCCTCGGCACAGTGGAATTTTCCAGCACAATGAAGTTTCTCGGCACGGTGGAATTTTCCTCTACGATGGATAACCCCGATGCAGAAAAGTTCCCGCCATCCTTATGCAAATACGCACACCATTATTGGCCGGTTCTAAATTATTCCTACATGGCGACTAGCAATTGGCTTGCTAGCCCTATAAAAGTTAGAGCAGTTTCCGCCCAAGTCGGAGAACTCCACGCCCATCTCAGAGTAAACTTGGCAGACTGATCACCCACCAACGACTCCCCGTCATCGACCTTCCCGACGTACCCCGTGCCCTGCATGCTCGTTGAATTGTTCACGGACATCTCACCTCGGTTTCTAGAGCTCTTGTTCAGTTTGCAACTGTAACTGAAGTTAACTTTCTGCCTACGCTGTATCCATCGACAGTGTAAGTAAAGCAATCTTAGTTTAACCAATACGCTTCCGTGCCTAATTCTGTTCCATTGTGAAAAAGTACCCACCTGCCATTTTGGGCTACTGGCCACAGCCCAGCCTGCCACTCGACCGCCACACGGCGTCACGAATAGGATCCGGGGAAGACGCGATGGAGTTAGAATTAGTTAGAAACTGCCCCTACCGCAGTGAAAGGCGCCACGTGACGAACGCCATGGAACTAAGGGCACACATCGCCTATCACCAGGCGGGCGGAACGGGTGAAAGGCTCGTCAGCGGCTACCTTTCGCTGAAGGGGGAAGAGGGAGCTTTGAAAGAATGGGAAGCACATCTTCACCCCGGGGCATTCGGGTGTGTGATGAGTAGTGAGCGGGTCCTATTTAAGCCCTGAGAGGAAGTAGGCACCGCGTCCCTCACCAGAGTCAAACCGGCGGGTGCAGTAAATCCGACTCTTAGCCAAGAGTACGCCCGCTGTACGCGACTTGTGCGGGAGGGTGGAGAACCGACGCCGATCGACCGGTTCAGTCCCCCAGCCCTGGCATCTGGATTGAGGGGCCGCGAGCTTCTTTCTGAGCTCCATGAAAATCTAGAGGCAGAGGGACGCGCCACAACTGAGAGGGCAGGCCCAAAGTGCGACAAGGGGAGAATGTTGAATGTAATGCTCCGCACCATAACAACTTTGCTGCGGGAGAATGCGAATCTGGAAGCCCAACTACTCACAGCCGTTCAGGCAGCTAAAGAGGCGGCAGTAAAAGAAAGTCCTGAGTCTACGCCATTCCAAGATGGCGCTGAGGAAGGAGTAAGCCGCCTGGAGGACCCGGAAAAGAAGTGCGGAGCTTCAGAAGAAGCGGCGGAAATCCGCCCAGCAGCCCCGCCCACTGAGGTGACGTTGCTCCCGGTGGCCCCACCTCCTTACCACGGGGAGGGGGCATCGAGCGGAGGATTGCATCCGCCCCTCCCACCAGATACAGCAACAGCTTCAACAGCAGCTCATCCTGTAGCGATAATCAACCGAGTAACCAATGCGCAGGGTGCAGTCCGCACCACCACCTATCGCGCTCGTACTTGGACTGAGTTACAGGAGTTATGCAAGGAATCAAAAATAAAGCCTGAAGAAACTCTAGCTGTGTGGCTAGGATGCCTGGTCGTGGAGTTTGGATCCGACTTGCTAGACTTGAAGGAGGCAAGCTTCCTGACCTGGCAAGCCTCGTGGAGTGGGGGACATGCCACTGACATAGACATAATGACGTGCAACATTCACTGGCCCATCCTGCTTCCAGCGCTTGTTGCAGGCCAAGTCGGCCACAAATCCCACGCATGGCACGACAGCCGCCCATCGAAGGCCAGTGCAGAACAAATTCTACTAGCAATAATAGGAATCTCATACTGTTCCTGGAACTCCAGAGCACACGCACTGGGACTGACACCACCCCAGCAGAGAGGACCATGGCCGCACCGCCACCTGTGAAACCCTGGAATTGTTCCGGTGACTCTCAACGGCGTGGAAGCCTGCGTTGAAGTTTATGGAGGAAGGAATGCCATCATCCTTCGGATTCTCCTCAACCCACTAGCTGGCCGACCCGCGGGTAATCTTTTACATCAACTCCCGCGATTACAGGCCCTTATGAAGTCAGACACAGGAACTTCTAGCGACTTGGAGCGTCAACCCACTGCATGCCCGATCGAGGCTCAAAGCACAAGACATCGCAAATCTGACCTTCGATGAACATTGCAACCGTTGCCGCAAAGAACGCCAGAGGAGAGGATCATGTTTGGATTCCTCCTACACCATTCTAGGCTCAATAAACGGCAGCTACGAATCCTGGGAGATGCGGGCCAATGGCAACTAGCATATGAACTAGGCTTCCAATATCCAAAAGAGCCAGACGACGAGTCCACGACATTCTCATCTTGCTGAGCGCGGACAAAACCACGCAGCGCCCAAAGTTCACGCCAAGCGAGCTTGTGTGGATCGTCATCCCATTTCCACGCGTCCAGAGCGGAGCCGTGTCCGAGCACCTGTATCGTGTGCTTTAAAGAAAGCGGGAAGCAGCAGAAAATCTAATTGGCTGTCCCATCGTGCACGCGGTTCCATACAAACACTGTAATATAAGTTAATTAACTGTTCTAAGGAATTTTTCTTTACAGTTTTTTGCCCAAAACCCAAAGTGCGTGGTGGAGGGAAACCCCGAAAGAGAGAGAGGGAGAGAGATAGAGAAGACGAACATCACCAGAGACACAGAGGCCTGACGTGTGACTTCACCATGACACCTACTGAAGTCCTCATAGTTGAACTTTTTATAACTAATATACTTATGTGTATTTGTGTTTGCATTGGTTATTATTTAATTCGATCCATTGAGGACGAACTTTTTTCACTATATGCTTTTGTATATACCCATTTACCATATGAACCCCCCGAGAGAGATGATGATGACTTAAACGACGTGCATGTGCTCCAATTCCAGCTGTGCCGTTAGCAAGGGGGCATGTCAGAACCCAGTAGTTAAGTGCCTCGGCACAGTGGAATTTTCCAGCACAATGAAGTTTCTTGGCACAGTGGAATTTTCCGCTACGGTGGAGAACCCCGGTGCAGAAACGTTCCCGCCATCCTTATGCAAATACGCACACCATTATTGGCCGGTTCTAAATTATTCCTACATGGCAACTAGCAATTGGCTCGCTAGCCGTATAAAAGTTAGAGCAGTTTCCGCCCAAGTCGGAGAACTCCACGCCCATCTTGGAGTGAACTTGGCAGACTGATCACCCACCAACGACTCCCCGTCATTGACCTTCCTGACGTACCCCGTGCCCTGCATGCTCATTGAATTGTTCACGGACATCTCACCTCGGTTTCTAGAGCTCTCGTTCAGTTTGCAACTGTAACTGAAGTTAACTTTCTGCCTACGCTGTATCCATCGACAGTGTAAGTAAAGCAATCTTAGTTTAACCAATATGCTTCCGCACCTAATTCTGTTCCATCGCGAAAAAGTACCCACCTGCCGTTTCGGGCTACTGGCCACAGCCCGGCCTGTCACTCGACCACCACAAGGGGATCCAGGGCCATGGTAGGGAGCGAGATGGAGCTATGGGCAGCCCGTCCAGCGGGTGCGGAGGAGAGGGAGGTGCCTGGTGCCTCCACACTGCCCCCACATCCTGCTGCCATGCCCCTGTGCCCCAGGCTCTGCTCCCTTCTGCCCCCATGTGCTGCCTCCTGGGGAAGCCTCAGGGCTGGGGGCACAGTACAGAGGGGAAGAAAAGTGTCCTGAGAGGGATTGGCTGGTGGGGAGGTCCTGTGAGAAGAAACCCAAAGTGTGTGCGTGTTCATGGCAGGGATAGTGTGTGTGTACGTGTCCATGTGCAGACAGTGAGTGAGAGGAGAGAGAAAGTAAGTAAGTGTGTGTGTGTGTGTGTGTGTGTGTGTGTGTGTGTGTGTGTGTGTGTGTGTGTGTGTGTGTTCATTCATGGTACAGAGAGAAAGAGAGTGTTTGCATCTGTCTGTGTTTGTGGCCATGTGCATGGGAGGCAGTGAGTGAGAGTAGTGTGTGGGTGTTTGTGTATGTATGTCCATGTCTGGCCGGGAGGAGGGGGGCAGGGAGAAGGAGGTGGGCATGTGCCTCCCCCATGGGGCATGAAGACCTACCCTGCCCTTGGCAGTGGCAGCACCAGAAGGGGAAGTGACCCCTCCCCCCCCCAGAGTCAGGCAACTGTGGCAGGAAGGGGTGTCCCAATTTTTTCTTTGCCCAAGGCCCTAATAAGCCTTAATCTGCCTCTGCTTCCAGGACTCTGCACACCAAAGCAAAACATCCAGTTAACAGCATTTGTAGGGCTTCATTGCACTGGTTTAAACAAGCTGCACTGGTTTAAACAAACACGTATTTTTAATTTACTTAAAATCAGTGCAGCCACTCTGTAGTCACAGCTAATTTGGCTTAAATCGGTAAGAACTAGCTTAACCTTTATCAATCAAAGCATACTGAAATGAGTGTCCTTCAGGCCGTTTTGCGCCAGTCTTAATAGTTTGGGGGGGGGGGGGGGGGGAGTTAAGTCATTTTAGTTTAACTGGAGCAAATCTCTGTAAACAAACTCTTGGAGATTTAAAGGTACAATATACAGCAACAACGGACTCAGTATGCTACCAGTAGGAGAGCACTACATTAACCTATGTTCAGAGCCTACACTCAACCCTGCTGGATGGCAGAGGGATAGCTTCTTCCATGCTTGCGGAAGCACCGTTGTCTTGTGAAAATCTCAGTCAATATTGGAACCTGAAGTGCTGTTAAATCTGAACAAGCAGAAGCATGTTTGAAAGCCCTAGCTGTGTAGTCCAGCTGATCCTTTTCCCAGCATGGGGAAGTTCCCCCTCTCTCAGTATTTCATGATTTTACTGTGTATAATTTTCTATTAAAGGAGCCTTTTAAAAACTGAAAGAACTATGTTTTATAATCTGAACTGAGCGCTGTCCTATCTGAATAATAAATATTAAACTATCATCATTGCAATTTTAGGCAGGGAATGTTTATGTAAGAACATTGTGCAGATGTGGTGGAAAGCTAATAAAGCAATGCTAATTATCTAATCAATCTTTCTTAACCTTTGCCTTAGACACTACATAATGCTTACGCTAAGCTTAGATCCATTTTTCAGGGTCTAAATGATGTTGTAATCATAGCTGTAATGTGTGGGTTCATTGGAACCTTCTCTTTAAATGCAACATTGTCAGTTTACACAGAAATCTGTCTATAAGCCATCTGCTGCCGAAACCGGTCATTATCAATTTCATCAATCTGTTCCCAAATTCTGCAGATGCCAGCCAGTTGGAACCATCTGTTAGTGTCAAAAAAGTAACAATTCAATAAACACACTATTTGGGGAGGAGATGGAGGAAATGCACTGCAAGATTTGGAGTGCAAAGCAAGCTTGCTGCTTGTTGCAGTTTCACTACTAACCTCAAACATTTTGGAAGATGGGGAACACATCGATTAACCATTAGTGAGATTAACAGTAATAATTAAGCTCTAGTTACAAAACTGGTGGGTTGAAACCTACTGCAGTTACCTTAGGGATCCCCAGCAGAGTCAAAGTTCAATTTACCAGAGATTCTCTCAAGAGAGATTTAAGGGCATTTAAGTGTATCGCAATGAACATTTCTCCTGCATTTGTGCATTAACAAAAGAGTCTGCGTCCTTCATTGGCTTGTTCAGTTTAGTGGGAGCAAAGCCTGTTTCTGTACCTTAGGATTTAATACTGGCAGCTCTTAAGGTAGTCACTGAAAATTATGTCATAGTTTCATAGATGTTAGGGTCAGGAGGGACCTACTAGATCATCGAGTCCAACCCCCTGCCCTGGGCAGGAATGAGTGCTGGGGTTCGATGACCCCAACCAAGTGTCTGTCCAATCTCCTTTTAAACACCTTCAAGGAACGGGACAGCACCACCTCCCTTGGAAGCGTAGTCCAGATTTTGGCAACCCTCACTGTAAAGAATTTTTTCCTGATGTCCAATCTGAATTTGCTGTCCTTCAGCTTGTGGCCATTATTTCTAGTTACCCCAACAGGCGCCCTGGTAAACATTGTATCCCCTATTTCTTGCTGACCTCCCCACCCCCGATGAGTTTGTAGGCAGCCACGAGATCACCTCTCAGCCTCCTGTTGTGGAGGCTGAAGAGGTTCGGGTCTCCCAATCAGTTCACATAGGGCTTTCTCTGTAGGCCTTTAACCAGACAAGTGGCCCTCTGAACCATTTCCAGGCTATCCACATCCTTCCTGAAGTGCAGCGCAGCGCCCAAAACTGGATGCAGTACTCCAGCTGCAGCCTAACCAATGCCGCATAGAGGGGGAGCATCACCTCCCTGGACCTGTTTGTGATGCACCTACTTATGCAAGAAAGGGTGCGGTTAGCTTTACTTATTAACTCATCACATGGGTGACTCACGTTCATTTTGGAGTCGACTATGACTCTTGAGATCCCATTCTGCAGTTGTGCTACTTAGAGTGGTCCCTCCCAGGCTGTAGGAGTGTTGATGATTCTTCCTCCCCAGGTCCAACACATGACACTTATGCTTGTTGAACTGCATCCTGTTCTGTTCAGCCCATCTCCCCAGCCTGGCCAAATGTGTCTGGATTCACTCCCTGCCGTCTAGTTTGTACCTCCCCCCATAGTTTGGTGTCATCAGCAAACTTGGATAGGGTGCTTTCTGCTCCCTCATCCAAGTCACTAATGAAGATGTTGAATAGTACCAGTCCCAGGACAGAGCCTTGGGGGACTCCGCTGCCCACATTTCTCCAAGTAGAAACCGACCCGTCCACCACCATTCTCTGGGTGCGTCCCATAAACCAATTTTCTACCCACCGGACTGTGTAATAATCTACACCGCAACTGTTTAGTAGATTTATAAGAATTGGGTGTGACACTGTGTCAAAAGCCTTTTTAAAATCTAAGTAAATAACATCTACCTCTATTCCTTCATCCAAGCATTTTGTGACCTGGTCGTAAAATGAAACCAGGTTAGTCGGGCAGGATCTGCCTGCTATGACCCCGTGCTGATTGCCCCTTAGCATCATTTTACCCGCTGGTCCCCCACAAATGTAGTCCTTGACGATTTTCTCAAAGCTCTTGCCAAGGATAGAGGTAAGACTAACTGGCCTATAGTTACCCGGTTCCTGCTTCCTCCCCTTATTGAAAATAGGGACCACATTGGCCCTTTTCCAATCCTCCGGGACCTGTCCTGAGCACCACGAGTGGTCAAACAGTTGTGCCAGCGGCTCCGCTATGACTCCAGCTAATTCTCTAAGTACCCTAGGATGAAGATCATCAGGACCTGTTGACTTAAATACATTCAACCTCTCCAGGTGCCCCTTTACTAGGTCAGCTCGAACAGTTGGTGGGCTGGTACCTATACTGGGCTTACCTAAGGTCCCAATGGGATGCGTATTTGTATTCATGTCCAGGAACACAGACACAAAGGGGATTTGTGTTTAACCTCACAGCATCTGTTTCTTAGGTGCCCTGTTGCCTGGCTGAATACAGAGGTAGGCCCCCTGTATAAATGATGGGGTGGGGGATTAGGAATTAGGTGTATAAGAATGAAATGTCTGGGAGCCAGCATGCTTGGCAGAGCTGCCTGAGAAAGTGTCAAGGACAGACACACGGCTTAAGGAGAGGCCCCCAATCTGGCATCTCACTCCAGGCCGAGTGAGCCATGGAGTGAGCCAACTCAAGAGTTACGAGCTCTCTCTCAGTCTCTTCCATTAGAGCTGTTCCATTTTGCAACAGGTAATTGTTTAGTGCATAAGGAAATTGAACCCACATCAGTGATAACTGCCATGTCTGTGACACAGTCAATATGTAAGTATAGAAGGTGGGTCATCGCCAACAGAAGAGGTCAAGAAAGAAGCACCACAGAGCAGCCAATAGATAGGGACCTACTTAATTCGTGATTTTATGAAAACTGCAAAATTGGGCATTGTCTGTAAAATCCACATGAGGGGCAGCGGGGAACCACCAGCAGGAAGGGGAGCAGCCAAGATGGTGGCTGCCCCCTCCACTCTTTGCCACCGATTGGCTAAGAGTGCTACCTGTCACATGGCCCTGACCCTCTCCTCCAACCAACGGCAAGGGGTGGAGTTGCACAATGGGACAGGTCTCTCAGCCAATCAGTGGCAAGGGGCAAGGCCACATGATGGACAGCCCTCTGGACTAATCATTGGTGGTGGAGTGTGGCTACTGGGGCCCCTTGTCTAATCAGTGATGAGTAGCAGGATCACAGTGAAAAGGCCCTGAAATCAGCTCCGTGTGCGACCAGCCCACAAAGATCCCTTTCACTCACTGCAACTTAAGTAGATTCCTACTGATAGCCTGCTGGGCTGGGCACTCCAATGGAGCACTGGGGAACAGGGCAGAGTTGTGATGGGTAAAAAAGGTTCCAACCTCATAGACAAGGTTGGTAACCATTAGGCCTTTGACTGTCCTGGAGCCTTGCTCTCACCTTCATCATAAATGGGATAAGACAACCAGACACAGGCTACCTAAATTGCTCACCGGATTCAAGTTGTAACACCAAGAGAGGTTTCATGGCTTAGGATACCACATGCAGGGGTGATGCATATGGGGTGCACGGGGGTGCATGTGCACCCCCTGAAAGCACCGGTGCACCCCCTGTCAGGCCACACTCCCTGTTTAACTGGTGGGCAGGGGGGCAGGCGGGAGCACCAGTGCCCTCTCCCCTGCAAGCACCAGCCACGCAGCAGGGCCCTCAGCAAAGACAGCCACGCCACTTCTAGAAGTGGGCACAGGAGCTGTGCAAGTGGCGTGGCCACTTTTACGGTGAGTGAGATTCCACCTCCCCTGGTCAGCTGGATCAGCTGCTATGGGACCCACCCCCCAGGTTGCTGGCTGGTGTTGGAGGGGCATGTGTCCCCCCCCCCCCCCCCCCCCGCGACTCAAAAGGCACTAGACACCCAAGACCATGTGGAAGCAACATGCCTGCTCTTCCTAGGTGTCCTCGGTCAAGCACATAAGCCCTGCCCCTTTCCTGTGCACTGCTTGCTTTCCTAGTTTAAGCAACTGCCCACTGAGCAGGCTTTTGAGAATCCTTTCTTTGGATGTCTAACTTTCCCTGTGGAGAAACTCAGTGCTAAGGATTCCATATGGTGCAAGGACACCCGAGTCAGGCACTGCCATGCTACCTGCTGCAGGGCCTCACTACCACTAGGGTTTTAAGCTAAAGCCTGACCTAGCACTTTCTCCAAAAGACCAATAACAAAGTCCTTTGCACAATCCATGGATGCACATCTTTCTCCCAGAAAATAAACACTCTACTTTTGTTATGTTTCTCACCTTTAGATTATTTTAGTGATAAAAAGGGTGAAAGTCATTTTTTTCTGCTGGAAAGACATTTGTCCTTCCTATGTCCTTATTTATTCACCAGTTCTTACAAAAGCAAATTCAACCACTTAAAAAGCATTTATCAATGTGAAAAATATCCATTAGCCTGCTAACAACTTTCCCAGGCAATGTGTTAAAAATGTAAAAGCAGGAAGAGGTCCCTGGTTCCTCTAAGTTTTTTTTTTTGCTTTTTTTTTTTTTTTTTTTAAGATGTCTCTTTTGATGCTATTGGTATTGTTTGCTTTTCTGCTTCCTACACATACCCTCCTTATCACAGAAAATAAAGTAAAATGCAAATGAAAAACAATCTCCTGAACCTTCATTGCAAAGTGAAAATACCAGAACACAGATATAATGGTACCTAATTACTACTAGGATATCTGATAACTAATGAGATTTAGTTAATATGTTCGCACTTAAATCTTCCCACTATTTCCTGGGTCTAACTTGACCCATGAGGATGGTCATTACTTCACAAAACACTTGAACACAGAGCCTGTACCCAAAAGATTTATTTATTTAGAGAAATTAACATACCAATAAATGAGTTTCTTTGAATAACAAAACAACAAGAATTGTCCTTAATGATCTGCTCTTGCAACCAATGCCAGGAAACATTTGTCTGCCAAATGAGGCTAGCTCGGGTCCAAATTCCTGATTCCAGTTCATTTTGAAGGAGGATTTGCATTTGGAAGAAGCTTTAGGTTTTGTCTTCAAATAGGCCATTTTATTTGGGATGCCTCCCTAAGTCTGTAATCAATCATATGTTCATAAAAGCTGCTTTATCTGCATAGTCTTAGACCTGCTTCACCTTCACATTATATACAATAGTTATATATTATATATAATATATTTAATTCAAAGGTTTCATTTCAATTTTTTTTATCTCAGTCTTACTTAATTTTGTAATCGAGAGTTCAAGACACTACCTTCAGCCAATGAAGAGAGAAAAGTCTGAAAACAATCTGAAGAACTACTGATGATGATCTAATCATCATTTTCACGCTTTGCAATTTCTTAAATATATTTAGGAACTCATAATATATATGATTCAATATAACTGTAAGATATAAAATCTTCTTTTAAAAGGCTCCAGCTCTTCAAATTGCTTAAGCATATGCACAAGTGCTGTCCTGATTTTGGAACATGAGGGTAAAGCTCAAATATTGGTCACACAAAGAAATCTGACTGAAGAAACCACACTGAAGAAACTGTACTAAGTATTGCCCCATGGTTTATCCCAACACACTGGAAAGATTCTTCCCATTTGACCTTCAAAATGTTTCCTATGGGTATAGGTTTCCTATAAATCATGTTCAGAACAAGCAGAAGCACTGCTGATGAATGTGCAGTACAGGCGGGGTCTCATTTCCTCTGGAATGGAGCAGAGAGATAGACTAAGATGAACAACAAGGTCAAGTCCATACGTCTGGCATGCAAAAGTCACACCTGGATGTTTGATGATGTTTTTTGGACACAAGCTCAGCTGCCCCAGGTATGATCAAGGTATCTGTGCTTAAACAGATAGGAGCCAACAATAGACAACTGAGCTTTGCAGACATCTGTAGATAGATTTCGCCAGAACTAAATTAAAGTCAACAGCTTACTGGTGATAGAAATAAAATAACTCAAGATATCTAACTTCAACATTCATGCACGGTGCAAAGTAAATCGACAGAGGTTTGTTACAAATGGATTGAGCTGTGCTTAGTGTTCTAATTCGGCATTTGTAATACAAGGACTGTTAGATCCTCTTTCTTCCAGCTGAATATCAGCATGCAAAACTGAACTGCAAGGGTAACTGATCTTTATGAATGTTAATTACCTGTAAAAGGCCTGTTTGCCCAATATTGTCTGAACAAGTTGTAACCAGTCATCAGCATCACCTAGGAGTACTGGCCAACGTCACTGAGTCATTTGATATCCATTGAGGGGGAGGAAAAAGTCATTAAAATATATTGGGTCCCAGGACTTTATGAAACAAAAGACACAGTAATTACTTTAGCCTCAGATTTAACTGGTAGCTGAACAACTAATCAATAAAACGACACCCAGAAAAAAAGAGACAGAGGAAAACGACAGTATTTTGAGATGTCTGCAGGGAACGTCGGTCAACAGGACAGAACAAAAAAGGTCAGTACTTGTTTCCAAGTACTATGTCATCAGCTGCATCCCTAATAAGGAGGAACGGGTCATTCGATACACAAACTGGGACACAAAGTAAGATAATACTTATTTTTACAACTGAACTTCATGTTGCACATAGTAGAGAACCATTAAACTACGAATCAGGAGTCCCCGAGTCCTCATCCCGCCCTAACTTTGACTAATTATATAACTTTAGAGAAGTCACTTAGAAGAAAATGTTAAAACCAACATGCCTTAAATTAGGCATATGAGGAAACCTAAACAGATAATCTAAATGTATTATTATTTATTCTTTTGTATTTATGTAACCTCAGACTCACGATGGAAGCTAGGGTGGATTGACCCTTCTGGAACTCAAGTCACTCATTCGAGGGCCTGAAGATAGAACTTGGTGCCAAACATCTTAATTATTTGGATGCAGGGGTGAAGAGCTCACTGGCCAAGTTCGCAGATGACACCAAGTTATGGAGAAGAGTGATCATGCTTGAAGATAGGCTGCAGATACAGACAGAACTAGACAGGCTAGCAAGTTGGGCAGATCAAAATCAAATTAAGTTGAACATCGAGAAATGTAAAGTGCTCCATCTGGGGGCAAATAAAACCCTACACTCCTACAGGCTTGGCAATGCCAAACTGACCAACACCACAACTAAAAGGGACCTGGGGGTAATAGACCACAGTATGAATATGAGCCGGCAAGGCAACACTGTAGCCAACAGGCCAAATAATAACCTGGCATGTATCAACCGATGCATCTCCAAAACAAAACTAGGGAAATGATTCTTCCACTACGCGGCATTGGTGAGACCGCAGCCGGAGTACTGTGTCCAGTACTGTGCGCCACACTTCAACAAGGACGTGATAAAGCTGAGAGAGTCCAGAGAAGGGCCACCCATATGATCAGAGACTTGCATGGCAAGCCATACAGGGAAAGGCTGAGGAATCTGGGACTCTTCAGCCTGAAAAAGAGAAGGCTGAGAGGGGACTTGATAGCAGCTTGCTGCTACATCAGGGGTGTACATCAACGCTTGGTCAACAACTTGCATTTCATCCTTGGGGAAACCTAGGAGTAATGGCCATAAACTCCTGAAAGACCGTTTTAAGCTCAACATTAGGAAAAACTTCTTCACAGCTAAGGTGTCCAGACTGTGGAATAAGCTCCCTCCAGAGACGGTGCAATCACCTACCCTCAAAATCTTCGAGAGGAGACTGGGCAGTCACCTTGCTGGGTCACCTGACCCCAGTCGCCTTTCCTGCCTGGTGCAGGGGACTGGACCCAATGGTCTTCTGAGGTCCCTTTAGGCATCTCAATGGAGGCTGGTGCTCAGCACCCTGCTATCCCCGTTTGGGCTCCTATAGCTAGGGGCACTGGGCATTATGAGCTCTTTTGAAAGCCTGGACACTTTTGTGGCTACATAGGCACTGAACTCTTGTAAAAGTCTGATCCTTATTGAGGGCACTGGATTTTTTTTTTTTTTAATCTGAGCCTAAGAGGGCATTTAATCATTAACCAGGCCACAAAATTATGTCAGATATAGTAGACTGGTAACTACAGCATATGACCAAAACCACTACCGACAGCACTGTACCTAGACTCCTGGTGGCCCCGAGCAAACTTTTAGCATTGGGCTCCCCTTCGCCAGAGATAATGATAATAAATAATCAGACAACAGAAAAAAAATTACCATTTGCAGGTCCCCTTTCTGTCCGAGCCCTGGGCAGCCTCCCGGTTCACCAATGCCCATGTCTAGCTTTGACTACAAAGCCTACTCTTTGGAAAGAAGCTAAGCTACCTCACTTCTCTGAAATCCATAGACGTTTCACCATCTTTCCCCCAACAGGAGTCAGACGAGCTGCTAATTCTATGCATAACACAAACCATTTGTTTTGCACAAAATTGAGCACCCTAAGAGCATCTTCCACAATGAGACCAGTAAGAAAACTAATTCGTTTTCTACCATTACTCATTCTAATTAAAATCTTTGTCAAGAGAATCTATTGCCTATTGCTATTTTCTGTTCAGATGTTATAGTCCTTGACATTACACTGTGGTCCATGAGGACAGAGAATGCTAATGCTCCCCATTCTGGAAAAAAATATATTGAGTATGACTATTTTGACCTTTTCAGTGCATTGCATTTTGATTAACTGGCCACCCCACTCCTTCCCCACAGGTCTGTGGGGCTATAAACAGATTAAGAGGTGGAAGTGTGAACCAACTGCATTTCTGATCACTGAAAAGGTTAAAGGAATGCAATAAAACACAGTAACTTTAGGAAAAGTCGAAGCATTCACATTTAAATACAGTTTTCATGGCAAGAGTGGAGAAGACTGGCTGTTTTTGGTTCCATTCTCATCATGGGCTTTTCTTAGGGTTTTCCGATCCATTTTTTCCCCTTATATTAATCTTTCTTGAGTGCCAATTAATTCAAGTCACAAACATCTGCCCTGAATTTCTGCAGATAATTAGAACAACAGGTTATCAACAGGAAGCTGGTACCCACAGGCAATTCAGACAATTGTATTTCAATGCTGGCACATTTCTGCTTACCACAAAAGGTCATTTCAGTTTCTAGCCTCGTTTTCTCCCTCCTCCTTTACTAAATGAATGAAAAATCATCATCATTATTATGAATATTCTAAACAGTGAGAGAAGGTTTGGGGTATTCTAGAGCAAGTACACCAGTGAGGCGCACACTTCAGGTGCTTGCAATAGTCTTTTGTAATCCTTGGATTGAGAAATAACTCCTCCTCTGCACATCGGTTAATGAGAAAAGAAAGCAAAGTCTAGTTAAATACTTATGCACCTTAATTTTATTTCAAAGAAAAACAGATGGAGAGAATACATAATTGTGACATAGCAAAGCTGTTTGTCACTTTAACCAGGCTTGGAATATGGGTATTTAACAGTGCGCAAATTTCAAGTACTCTTTACCTGCTGTAAGGAGTACTGTAAAGGGTAACTGTTCATTTAATTATATGATGAATACCTTCCAAAGGCAGACTAGCTATTACACATGAAGGACCATGTAATTACTTTGTAAATATGGGATTATTTCTGTCTTTGAAACCAGCAAACAAGTCAGCCTTGCACTCCCCACTCACACTAGTTAGCAATGTTTTATGGAAACATATTAACAATATTTTTTTTTCCTTTGACAATAATGATCAAACTGAAGGGTAGCGTGAAAATTTTGCAGCTGAAGCAATACATTTTTCAGGACAAGGTTGCAAGGCTCTGCTAAAGATTTGTATATCTTCAAATCATCATTATTAAGAAATATTCTGGAATATATGCTAACGGCATAATTACCTAGAATGTGTTAAGGAAGGCATTTTTTTATTTTTTTTTAAAGAACAGTGTCACAGAGTTCACATAACTATAAGTCAACCTAAAATAAAGCATTACTGGATTTTTTTTATTTATTTTTTTTTTTCTGTTAAGAGTATTGGAGCTTGGGCATCACTAGCTGTCAACACTGGAGATTGTTTTGTGCTTCTTTTGCCTGTATAACTGTTGCTTAATTATGAAATTCTGCAGGTTTGAATCATGTCATGTGGGGAAATGATTTTCAGGACTGCAGGCCTGCAAATGAATTATTTTCTTTTACTCTCAAAATTACTGTAAGTATGTGTGTGCAATCATAGTAATTAGGTGTCCACAGCTAGGTGTCTGGCTGGTTATCAGCATAGGCAATTACTGTGCTAGTGCACGCAATAAGAGCATTTAAATACACAAATTATGCACATATATTTTTGCATCCATAGTTTAAAAAAAAGAACTGACCTTGAATGATGCATCTTCCAATTTTACTTTCTGAATGACAGTGAGGCATGATCTCACTCGCTTTGCGCTTGTCTCGGTTTATTATTGAATTATTACATTTCATATTATTGCACTGTAGAGCTGGTCAAAAGTTGAAGATACAGATCTGGTGGGTGGTGCTGTGGGGAATGTGAAAATAAAACTGCAGTTAAAACCCAGTCACATAACCCAAGGTAATTGCTTAACCAATAATGAACGCAAAGTGCCGGTTCATAGAAACATGCTGGCCTTTTTTAAAAAAACAAGTTAAAGAAAGAAACCCCATCTCAGTGAGCGATAGTATAGCCATTCTGCAGTTCTCACTTGCCTTCCAGAAAAATCAATAATCACTTCATATTGTACAACACTTTTTTTTAACCTTTATTCAAAATACAGCTGTAAAATCAATCCAGTGTTTTGGCCAGTGACCTTCACCGGGGGTATTCAGGACATGCAATGCAGCAGTCAGCATCATATATAAACCACCTGAAGATTACTGCCTAATTAAAGCTGACCCTTCACAAGGTCAATGGGATTCCCTCCAGCTGAACAGTATAGCACACAGTTGCCCTGGGGCAATACACTGTATTCAAGTTGCTGGGTCATGTTAGACATCCCCGCCTGCATGAGCGAAGGATTGATTCAGCTAGCAATTAACTTAGTGTCAGCTTGTCATTGACACAGAATAGACCAATAAACCAGAGCTGGGTGGCTGTGGGGATCGGGGACTTGGGATTAGTGCGTCAGTCACCAGATAAATGTATCAATGGCCTCCTGATGTGACTCGCTGCCCTGGGGAATATGGCTCTGTTATTCCACGGGTCCACTTTTTCTTTAAAGCCTCTTTTATAAAACACTATTATTTTAAGTCCTGTATCCATCCACTATGAGACTCAATAAAGTAGCTCCTACCAAAAGGATGAGGGGAATAGGAGAAACATTCATGAACATGTTAACTCAAATATATTGAGTATCTCGACTGACTTAGTTTTGTCAAATCCTTCTCTCTTTTTCAAAGGGTCCTTCAGAAGCACACACCTAACATCTTCACACTGTGAGGAGTGGGAGCAGCTAGAGTTCTTCATGTGCCACCACCAGCATCACATCCATGTCATCAGCACAGAGGGGTGCTAAGTAAGCCCTCACCCAGTATATTGTCTCCATCGTATCTGAGATCTTCGAGGCTCTCAAGAGGACAGGTGTATCAATACAGAAGCTGTTTTCCCACTGACTAACCTCAGGCTGGACCTGGACCTACAGAAAACATTCTCTGGGCAAGGCAGACAAAGCTTTTTGAGTAGATGTGGTATCTTTTATTAGACCAACTGAGTAGTTGCAAAAAAGTTCTTAGCAAGCTTTTGGGCACAATCACCTTTCTTCAGGCTCAGGGAGTCTCTGCTGTTCTCAGACTTCAAGAAATGAGGTAAGCTAAAAGTGTGGCAGGGTATCAGTGAAAATGTAAATAGGTAGAAATTAGAAAAACAAAAAGGTAGAGCAGGAAAAGGAGGAGGGAAGAAAGCAGGGTGGGGAGGGGAGAGGGGAGCCAAAGGTGAGTAAGGGAGACTCTACAGTAAAGAGGCTGTCTGTGAAACAGGAAATTGCTGGAAATTAGGAAAAAGAGGGAGAAAAGTGTAAAAGGTAAGGTCAGGCAGGTACCTGGTGAATCAGATGTCAGGCAGGTTGTAATGTGTCATAAAACTAATGTCTATATTGAGTCCACGATTATTTGTATGCAGTAGATTTATGAAGTGAAGTTCATGGACTTGTCTGCGAAAGGGGTTTTGTAAGTTCCCTTTAAGGATTAGAGCCGAGAGACCAGAGAGGGAGTGATTGTCCTGTGGGAAATGTGCTCCCGTGGGTAGTTGGGTATTTCATAGATTTCATAGACATTAAGGTTGGAAGGGACCTCGGAAGATCGAGTCCAGCCCCCCGCCCAAAGGGCAGAAAGTCAGCTGGGTTCATAGGATCCCAGCAAGATAAGCATCCAGTTTGCTCTTGAAGGTGTTCAATGAAGGCGCTTGAACAACCTCCAGTGGCAGGCTGTTCCAGACCTTGGGGGCTCGGACAGTAAAGAAATTCTTCCTTATGTCCAGCCTGAAATGGTCTTGTAGTAGTTTATGCCCATTCGACCTAGTCATCATCCCTTGGGGCGCTCTGGTGAACAAACGTTCCCCTAGATACTGGTGGTCACCCCTGATAAACTTGTAGGTGGCCATCAGATCACCCCTGAGCCTGCGCTTTTCCAGGCTAAAGAGCCCCAGGGCTCTCAGCCTGTCATCGTAGGGTCTGCTTCCCTGACCTCTGATCATGCGCGTGGCTCTTCTCTGGACTCTCTCAAGCTTCTCCACATCCTTTTTGAATTGTGGAGCCCAAAACTGGACGCAGTACTCCAGCTGAGGCCTCACTAAGGCCGAGTACAAGGGGAGAATGACGTCCCAGGATTTGCTTGAGAAGCATCTATGGATGCAAGCCAGCGTTTTGGTCGCTTTACTAGCCGCAGCATCGCATTGCAGGCTCGTGTTCATCTTGTGGTCAGTGATGACCCCCAAGTCTCTTTCTTGCATAGTGCTAGCCAACATAGCACTTCCAAGCCTATAAGGATGCTGCGGGTTTTTCTTCCCAAGGTGGAGAACCTTGCATTTATTGGCGTTGAACACCATCAGATTCTCGTCCGCCCACTTGCTGAGCCTGTCCAGGTCAGCCTGGATCACCCCCGCCTGTCTTCTGGTGTGGATGCTTTTCCCCAAAGTTTGGTGTCATCAGCGAACTTGGCCAGTCCACTTCTGACTCCAGTGTCCACATCATTAATGAAGATGTTGAACAGTATGGGTCCAAGGACAGAGCCCTGGGGGACCCCACTGGTCACAGGACACCACGATAAGTGACTTCCATCAATTACTACCCTCTGGGTCCAACCCCGAAGCCAGTTTTCCAGCCAGTGGATTGTGAAGGACCCAAGGCGACAACTGGCCAGTTTCTCTAAGAGGTGATTATGGGAAACCAGGTCAAAGGCTTTTTTGAAGTCAAGATATATGACATCAATCTCTTCTCCCTTGTCCAGGTGATAGGTCACCTGGTCATAGAAGAAAATGAGATTGGTCAAGCAAGACCTACCCGCAACAAACTCGTGCTGGCTATCCCTTAAGATGTTGGCGTCGGCCAGTCCATTAAGGATGGCCTCTTTGATAAACTTTTCTAAGATCTTCCCCGGGATACAAGTCAGGCTGATGGGCCTATAGTTAGCCGGATCCACTTTCCTCCCTTTCTTGAAGATAGGCACCACGTTGGCCTTCTTCCAGTCTTCGGGCACTACACCAGAGCGCCAAGAGTTTTCAAAGATCCGCGCTAGAGGCTGGGCTATGATGCTCGCCAGCTCCTTGAGTACCCTGGGGTGAAGATTGTCAGGGCCGGCTGACTTGAAGGTATCCAGCTTCTCAAGATGTTCCTTCATGAAGTCAGCATCAATGGAGGGCAGGGGATCACCCTCATTCGGACTTCCCTGTCCCGTAGCGGGCATGGGCGTCCCATGGGACTGATGAAAGACCGACGCAAAGTACCTATTTAATAAGTAGGCTTTTTCCTGGGCGTCAGTTGCCCCATCTGGTTCAGCAGGGATCCAACATTGCCCCTGCTTTTCCTCCAGCTCCCCACATATCTGAAAAAGGACTTTTTATTATCCTTGATGCTCAAAGCTAGTTAGAGTTCAGTTGCAGCCTTGGCTTTCCTGGTATGCTCCCTGCAGGACCGGACCAGTGCAGAATAATCCTCCTTGGAGGATTCTGGTCTTTGATAGATATCCGGTGTGCAGTCATTCTGGTGCGCAGTTGTTGTTCGGTTTCTCCAACACATTTTCCATCAGGGCATTTAGTACACTGGATGAGATGTATAACATTTCTGGAGGTGCAGGTGTAAGATCCAGGAATGGTGATGGCTCTGTTGTGGGGTATAGTTATGGTAGGGGTGGTGGAGATGTGTTTGCAGCTTTTGCATTTCTTGTCCTGGCATGGTCTGGATCCATTCAGTGTGGTTCGGGTCATAGGGAGTTTGCTTCTGGTGATGAGGTTAGTGTGGTTCGGTGCTTGTTTAAAGGCTGGGATGGGTGGTTCTGGGAAGGTCTCTTTAAGAATTGGGTTTCTTCTAGTATGGGTTGCAAGTGTTTGAGTATTTTCCGTGCAGGTTCCAGAGAAGGGTGATAGGTCATAACTAATGATTTGTGGGGATTTTCTTTTTGTACTGCAGCAAATCTTCACATGTTCTCTGGGTGGCTCTTTCAAAAGTGCAATCAATCTCTCTGGAGGAGTGTCCTTGCTGAATGAAGGCCCGTTTGAGATTTGTGAGGCAGCAATCATGGGCATTCTCCTCGGTGAAAATTCGCTGGCAGCAGAGAGCTTGGCTGTACATGACAGCTTTCTCTGGGTAAGAACACTTCGCTCTAAATGGATTCTCTTTCCAATGCCCAAATCCACGATCCATTCCATTTAAAGCATTTATTCAAATAGCGGACCAGCATCTCTATTAATCTGGACAGTAGCTAGGACATTAGGAACCAACTCCCCAAGTTTAAATCTGGCTTCCCTAAAGGTTTTGGTTTTCTGTAGTTGTATTATGTATGATACGATGGCTAGCAAACCAATGAGAGCTCAACAGTAATCCCAGATGTCTAAGAGTTCAACTAGTTATTATCACTATTTTATCCAAGTTCTGACACCCAGCCTGAGAGAGTGTCACTGTTATTTTTCAATGTAATAATTTTTCTGCGTATCTGCTTTTCCTTTTGTTGCTACACATCTTTCACAAGAATACTGTGCTCCTCCGACAGCTCTTTCCCTGCTGATGGAAATCTGTGCACGTACATAAATACAGAGGGAGCACACACATGCTTTATATAATTTTATGTCCGAAAAGCAAAAGGACTTCCGGTTTGTATTTAGTTTCCTTCTGCCTTCCCAAACTGGTTCAAATGAATCCATTTCTGATGGTTGCTGTGGAAACAGGCAGCCTGTACTTTGATTGGCTGGAGTAGAGTTTCACGCACAGCAGAGAGTTGGGAAGATACAAATGTTAATATGGAAACAACCGAAGGATTTCTCATGTACGAGAAGGAAGATTGTTCTGTGATAGAAACAAAGCAACTGGACAAGCTGCAGTCTTTTTCCAGAGGGCTGAGGAAGCAGAGCAGAACAGATGATGGAGGCGTTTCAAACTTCCTCTAACACGTCTTGTGTCCCCCCAGGTGGGTAGAGGTGAGGTGGTCACCCCTCACTCTTTTATCTTTTCCTAGTTTTAGAATAGTTGGAGGCAAGGGCAAATCCTACACTTACATTATAAGCAGCAACCCAGTGAATCAATTCTGTTTAAGTTGTTCTAAGACATTTCTAATGACTTTACCAACCCAATGTGGCACACATCTTTTCAATACAGGGGAGAAGAGGAGAGTTTGCCCCTGAATTCCTAATACATGAAAGGTCTCTTCTACAAATACTTGTGCATCATTTGGCACAAGAGATTTATTAGTTTTCAGCTCACAGTCTCACTCATCACAACTTTTCCTGCTAAGAAGGCCTTGTACTGCGTGGCAGGCTAACAGCAGTCTCACGCCTTTGGAAGTAAGAAGCTTCTTGCATCTCTGCTGGGCAATCCTGACTGAGCAGTTGGGAGCGGTCTTATATCCTCAGATTTCTTAAAAGGCCAAATGCACCTTTGGCAGGGTCACCAATAAGACTGCAGAGATTTTCCAGTGAGAGAATATCTTGAATAATTGGATTCTTGTAATTAATTTAATATAAATGGTCTTATAGTGCCAAGAACTCTTTTTCAGCTAGTATTGTTGAAAATAGATAATTGCACTTGTTTTCTTCAGCTATTATTGTATAAATATAAAATATATGCCTACACATCAAGAACTACCTATTAAAAAGGTCAGCTTTAAGATCATTTGTATTTAATTATCATCTCAGCTGTGTTAATTGAAGGTTTCATTAGAAGCACAAGGAAAAAAAATCAATCTTTGATGAACAGAAAAGGGCACTAATGGATGACAGGGGAAAATGATATTTTTGTGCTTCTACAAGAGCTTTACAAACAATAAGGGGTAACAACATGTTACAAGCTATGTACAAAACATTTTACAAAATCACTTTAGTTTTAATATTTGCATGTATTTATGCTCAGTCTTTTTCAAACCACTTGAGAATGCATTCGTGATCTTTTCGGGGAAAGAAATATAAAAATATTTGAAAAGCCAACTTGCAAATGTATTGAAATTTGCTCAAGTGCTACGTCTAAAGGTCTGTAGTCGGTGCAGACATTGCCTCAAGTGCCATTTTTGTCAGTTCACTGCAGTATTCAAAATCCATTTAATGCTATAAAAAGCAGCAGCCCTTTTTCATGAATTCTGATTTATGTAACATTAAGTCTGAGTCTAATATGGCAGAGAAGCAGCAAAAACTCAAGCTCGAAGCAACAACTAAGCTAACTTCTTGTTTTGACAGGTGAACAAGCGGTTATTACATTTTTGTAGTGTACTTTCCAAACTCCACATAGCTGGAGCTCCTTATTAAGAAATGCAATTTCAGTGGGGTGCTGCAACAGCAAAATGTGGCATTGTAGGTCATGGCTAACAATGGGGATGAGAATGCCAACAGAGATACAAGTACATTTTTTTAGCACAGTAGCAATAAAAATGGAAATCAAGTGCATGGCCATGTCAACTGCTAGCACCAGGCTTGATCCAGGGAAAGGCAAAAATGCGCTCACCTTCCTGGAAGCTGAGCATTTTTGCCTACTCTAATCAAGGCATCTCTCATTGTATTATTTAAGGGTTTGATCCTACCAGGGACAGAGCGAGCGAAGATAAGAACTTGGCACTTCATAGAGTTGAATCCTACACGTACGTGGTTTCCAACTGTTGGGTGCTGGGTAGATGTTACACTACCACTTCTGCCTGGCCCTGCCACTTCTGATTGATGCAGCATCTTCCAACAAAATATGAATTCATCTCTACACTAGCTGCCACAATGGCATCCCAGAGAGTGGGATTTCTTTTGGACTTCAAATAGAGTTTACAACGCGTGGGTGAAGCCTGCCAATACACGACTAAACAACAAATGGATTTTCTCTTTACAGCAAGAAATTCTTCTTCTGGAACTCAGAGGCAAGGCTAATTGATTTAACTAGATGTCCTATGTCCTTTAATGAAGGTACAGAACAATTACAGCATAGGGTAAGGCCATCAAATAAAGTAATTAGACGATCCATGAGCCAAGCAACTCAAATGAATGAGATAAAGAAGCAAATTTCTCTTTACAAAATTAAGACGCCAACCAGTTACAATTACTTGTTTTTCTTCAACTTCTTAAACAGCCATTTGAATTAAGGATAGTTAAACTCACCAGTGACTTTTAGTTACTGGAGGTAGTGCAGCACGGGTGCTGATGTCTTAAGAGGGAGATGGTTCTAAATCTCAATAATGAAAGTGGATTTCACTTTCTTCTCCCATCATGAATAGTGCCCATCTGCCTTCAGCTGGGATAGCAAGCCTGGCCAACTGGCATTCTGCCCTCCCCACACTCCGCCCTGTATTTACAGTGCTTGCTTTATACAGAGATGACCCTAGTAGGTTTACCCAGATCAGTGATTCTCAACCAGGATGCTGTGATATCTTTTAAAGGGTGTAGTGCTACCGGACCTCACAGCTGCCTGTGATACAGTATGGCACACTGGCCTACTTCTAAAGCTGCCAAGAGTACTTCCAAGCTGGATCGATACAGTTGCCGAAACACTTCTCCATAAACAGATGATTCAGAGTCCACCTTGGGCAGGGGATAAGCGCATGGAGGGTGACAGGCCAGTGGACTTCCACAGGGCTCAGTGCTGGCTGCAGCCCAGTTCAATTTATACATAAATGATACATCAACAAACATCTCACAAGTCCATCTATGCTGATGACATCTGCTGAGCCACTCGAGCTCCATCTTTCTGCACTCTGGACCAGACCCCGAATAAAAATGTGACAAAGCTGGCAGACTACTGCACCACATGATGGCTCACACCGAGTCCTGCCAAAACTGTATCTAGTGTATTCCATCCCCATAATGCCAGTGCCAAAAAAGAACTTAACATCTATATGGGTGGTCAGAGACTGACGTATGATCCCTGTCCAATGTACTTGGGAGTGTCTTGAGACAGAACCCTGACTTTCCAGGGACATCTAAAGAAAATAGCAACAAAGGTCAAATCCTGAAACAACTTGCTAGCCAAGCTTGCTGGATCAACATGGAAGCTGCAGCCACACCACTCTGGACCTTAGTTCTTGCCCCATCATACTCAGCAAAAGAGTATTGTGCACTTGTCTGGCAAAAGTCATCTCACATACATCTTGTTGGCACTCAGCTGAATGCAACCATGGACATTGTAACTGGAACCCTCTGGTCAACTCCCCTCCCCTGGCTTCCCATCCTTGCAAACATCATTCCTCCACACATCTGTTGACTGATGATGACCCAAAACTTGGTTGAAACTATTCATGCTGCACCTTACTTACCACTCTACAATGACCTGATTAATCCATCCAAGGCCCACCTTCCTTCACGACACCCCTTATGGAGCAAACTCCCTGACCAGGATCTGTCTGCAGAAGCCCTCTGGATCAAGGAATGGGAATCACAGGAAGTCACAAACAAGTTCCTTGTGACAAACCCCACTCGACAACCTGCTGGCTTTGAACTACCACGGCGAGAGTGGTCCCTGCTAGACAGGTTCAGGACAGGCCAAGGCCCCTGCATAGCTAACCTTCACCACCAAGGCCTCAATGCTATCCCATTGTGCACTTGTGGAGAAATGCAAACAATGCATATCACCGTGGAGCATCCCCTTTACAAACTAAGAGGTGGATTAATAACTTTGAACTCAACTAACGAGGAGGCTGTTGCTTGGCTTCACAAATTTGCAGTCACTGAATAAATAAATAAGGGTGCTGCAAGGTATAGGGAGGTAAGTACAGGCTCAGGCTTGTCCCTGCCCAGCCACCGTCCTGCCCCCACAAGGTGCCAGGGGATGTTGGCTGCGACATGGCTCACAGCTGTCGACAGAAGCTGCCCTGGGGACACTGGGTTAGGAGAAATGTATGTTGAAATGTAGTGACCAAGTCAACCAAGTTGCTGCCATCAGCCCATCTTCCTGAGATGCCTGCCGTCATTTCTTTCTGCAGAGAATATGCTGGACTGCAAGACAGGACTTTTTAGACACGGGCTCAGCCTTGGGCTCCTTCAGCTACCAGTAACATCTACTGGCGTGATTCGCGTAGTTTCAGGGAGCTAGAGGGGGAGCACAATGGAAAATAGTCTCCAAGAAAAAAATAGTAGCTGAGGAATAAGTGCCCAAAACAGTACATCTACTTAATTAAGAAGAGAGAACTGCCAAAACACTGATACTTTCTTCTCCTCTTAGTTTATTTCCTGCCCCTCCTAGCCTCCACCATTTTTTCTATTCCTCTCTCCTGTCTCAGTCTTTTTTCTTGCCATCTGTGACCTCCAATACTGTGGTGACCCATTTTCAAAATGATTCAATTCCAAACTCTATTCCCATGCTGGATCAAATGATTTTTTACCCCTTGATTTTCACTTATCTCTGAAATTCAGTGACATGACTCGCTGTGCAGCCAACCGAGATAAAAGTTCCTTTTCCACAATGTGAAGTCACTTCTCGCGTGGAAGTATTCCCATTTGTACACAGCAATAGCTGCTTGTTCACGTCATCAGGGAGAATGAAAGTCTCTCTTCAACCAGGGAACGCATGCAGTCCAGGCAGTGGCTGTGCAAGCTTTCCTATGCTGATAACCAACGTGCATAAATGCTCACCTGGAAGGATTATGTTTAGCTATACGAAACTCCAGATCCTTCCATTTCTGGAATTGTTTCTAAGACCACCAACAAGCCAGTCGCCAATGCTTTTATTGTGATCTGAAAACTGCAGTGATTTGTCTGTCTTAATGGGCTGAGACCACAAAACTTTTTCCTTTCAATCCCCAGTAACAATTTTAGTCTCAGCAGTCTGGACTGGAATTCAGTTGGCCGTCTGAAACTGGAAAAGCTTTGTACTCTTTATCAGTCCTCTGACTCACTCAGCCTCCAATAAGAGACTTTCTTCATATGTTTTTCTCTTAAAAGACTGGTACAATATATCATTTTATATATCCAAGTTGGTCTCCCTGGTCCTTTCTTCCCTGGAACTCTTCTTGATATGTTTTTGTTAACACCAGAGCTGGTACATCTCACTTGTACAATAAGCAACACATGCACTATGATTCAAAGGGCACTTGGCTGAGGGAGAAAAGTCATTTTCTTTGTAGACATTTAGTTTTTCCTAAGGTTATTTTACATCATGGCAGAGGTTTTGGACTCCTCCACAAAGCTCTTTTAATTAGAGGAGCACTGGCTGCCGCATCTGTGATACCAACCATAACAACACTCATGCCGTCTCATCCAAGTGATGCCTTTTTTTATTTGATTTGCCTACTCATGGTGCTAGTTTTAATGTTCTGTTAAGAGTCCAACTTTATCTTAATTTAGTAATTGGCTCGACTCAAGCAGTGGCCACAGGGTAATTACATTTTGCTCTCTGCAGCACACAAAGTGCTTTGAAATGATTTTTTAACAATGATCAAAACCTTGGATTATTGTGTTGATCTGACACCTGGCTTAATCATAAGGACCATTCTGGTTTAAGAGAGACAGCTCCCACATCCCTCCCATCGTCTGTGATCAGAAGGGATGTTCTTTCAGTGGGAATCAAGATGTGGCCATTACATTTACTTTGGGGTGGAAACTAAACTTCTGCATCAAATTCTCTTCTTTTTAGTCAGAAAGTAGGGCAGCATGGCATCTTAGAAACTAACTCATTCAGAGAGGTATGTGCTTGCGTAGGCAACAGCCTACATCATCTGAGTTGCCACCCTGCCATAATTTCTGCTTGACTTCAAAATAACACAGCTAAAATAACCACCCCTGTCTTCTTTCAAGCATATCACTTGTGCGATGAAAAGAACTAATGTATAATCTAGTCCGGGGCGGGCAATTATTTCGGGTGGAGGGCCGCTTACTGAGTTTTGGCAAGCCACCGAGGGCTGCATGACAGGCCACCAGGGGCAGATAAATATAAAATGTCTAAATCTTTTAGGAGCCCCATGGGCCAGATAGAATGGCCTGGCGGGCCACATCTGGCCCCCGGGCCACATTTTGCCCACCCCTGATCTAGTCATTGTAATAATTTATATTATCTCCATAGCTAAGGTCACATTACACAGGAACTCTCTCCCTACCTCCATATGATCTAGTACCCAAGACTCAATAGCTTAAATTTTTGTTGGCAGGCTCTCAATCATTTTTATTGGCGTCTTTCACCTGTGTAATCAAACATTGGGCATGTTTTTTGTTTTGCGCCACAAAGGCTGCTATGTACCAAGGACTTTCAGCTGATTCGCTCCTGTCATGCAGACTGTCTGATTTATATAAAAAACTTATCTTATTCTATTAGATCACTTCATAATCATATTTAATTTAGATTTACCCTTGACAATTCAGGCTAGCTCTAGGCATTTAATTAATTTTTGCCCCCTTAAGCCATGTAGTCAGTCTAGCTTTCAAATACGATACAGCTTTCCCTTGAACAGCTCCTTTCTACTCATAACCTTTGAATTGGTAATTTGTACAGTAGTTTTGCATGGCATTTTCAAGTAGTTGTTCTATTTTAGACCTTGGGCTTGCTCCTGTGCAGACAAGCATCATGTGAAAAGGAGGTTCTGGAAAGGGAACATAAGAGAATCTAAATCTGTAGTAAGACATGCAATACCCTCGAACTGCCAAGTTACTACTGAGCTTGTACCCACTGGGTTAAGTGGTACAGGATTAAACTTCAGCAGCAAAACCGAGGTCAAAGCAGAATGCATGTACACAGCACATATCGCATAGTAATTCACTTTGATACAAATGCACCGACTCTCTTCCTAAATCCCTTCTTTAAGCCAGTTGCTCTTGAGAGTCAGATTAGGGACAGGTTCATTTCCACCCAGTGCAGAACCTTATATCCTTACTCTGGCACCATTTCTGTTTCCTTTTGCACCTCAGCACAAGAAACTTGTAAACACGGCTGATCAAACATTCTTGGACTTTTTTTTTCTTTCAAAGAAACCAGCTCTTTAACTGTAACTCGATTCACAACACGGCTGGCACAATCAACTCTTTTACGGTTTCGCAAAGCTTCTCAAAAGTTTAAACTAAAACTCTCATTGAAATTATTCATGGGTTTGTTTGTTTATCCTCCTGCATATCTATGCCAAAAATGATGGGTTTAGTAAATGCAGATTTGTCAATGTTTTATATTTTTGGTATAGTACAAATTCTAGATATAAAATTTGCAGAATTCTTTAATGGCTTATGGATCCATTTCAAAGCGTTGAACTTTTTCATGATAATTTATTTTTGCTTTTAAACTTCTTGTTTCTCTTTCATTAAAAAATAAGAAAACCTAGGTCAATAGTGTGACAGTTCATCCATATGGCCACTAAAAGACTCTCTGGTGGCCTGGGTTAATGAGCTGGTGGATTCAAAGCAGATATAAACTTTCATCATCACCAACAGGATGTCTCATCACAGAATCCTAGGCATGAAAAGCCTTCAAAAATGAACAGTCCTTTGCTTCTATATGTTATGACTATAATGACAAAGTGAACTGTAAAGGCAAGAATTCCAGTGAGTCATGAAAACCACTATATAGGACACCAAAAGCACACCAAAATTACAATTTGTTTAAACTAACCTCTGTTTACCATTACTACCTTACTCAAGAGTGGTATAAACTAGGCCTGTGCAAAGCGGTCAGTATTCGCTTCAGATTCGGATTCAGCCGATTCAGGGGACAGTGATTCAATCTGGCGATTCGAATCACTGTCCTGAATTGATACAGCTGAATCTGATTCAGAGATTTGACCACCACCAAATCGGCTGAACCTCCAAATCAAAACAGGCCCTATCCCCCACCCGCTCTCCCAGCCCCATAATGGCTGCCCTGCCCAGCCCCAGAGTCCCAACTCTTAAAAAAAAAACCCAAAAAAACAACCAACACCCACACTCATCAGCTCCTGCCAGGCTGGGGGGGAGGGGGGAGGTGATCCCCACTGCCCCCCGCCACCCCACACTGTGTGGGGGGCTCTGCCATGAGCCCCCAGAAGCCCTGCCAGCTACTACAGCAGCTAGTGAGTGTGGGTCTTTTTTTTGTTTGTTTTTTTAAAGAGCCAGGGTGCTGAGGCCATGCGGGGCGGCTGGGGGAGCAGGCAGGGGATGGGCCTGGAAGGGGTCCCCCCCCCCATGGTCCCCCTCCCCCCTCCTTTAGCCCCCCCATGCCCCCTACTTACCAGCACGGAGTCTGGGTCCAGCTCCCTGCGGCAGCAAGCAAGGACTGCCCAAATCTCGCCGAAGCTCTCCAAATCAATTCAGATCTTTTTATTGGTTTCCCAATTTGATTTGGATTCAGAGATTTGACTGCTGAATCAGGCCGAATCTCCTCCGAATTGAATCAACACCCGAAGCTTCACTTGATTTTAGCATTAGGTTTCTTTGCATGAAAAATTGGCCTTGGGTTCTTAAGTATTGGTCAGCTCTTGCTGGTTTTTAGAATACCCGTAGTTTTCCCCTTTCTACCATGTGTGTAGTGTCCACTTGTGAACTGTGGTGAACAATAAACTTTAATTTTTCAGAAAAGTCATCTTCAGGTTTTCCCTTTTATTTTATAATTTACCTAACCTCTGTCCCCCAATTAAAAACAAAAAATCCAAAAACTTCTCTCAGCCTTAAACACAATCTCCTTTATAGACCTAGCCTCCCCACTTTTGTTTCTCCTAACTTCAGGTCCTGCCATGCTATCAAATTCCATTTCTTTTATAGAGGAAGCCTGCAGAACCTCAAGTTTCAAACATCTGTAATTATTTGGTTTTCAACTAATTGCTCCTAAGGCACTTAAACAACCTGACAGTTTCTTCCTATCTATCCGTTCTCACCAAGGCCTCATGACAGAAAGAGCACTGCTGAGATGGATAGCTCAATCATAATTCAAATTTAGTGAAAATCTAGGCATTTAAATCATACTAATATATCTTAATTTTTCACCCAAGAATAAGATGTACAATTCCAGTATAATTCAATCTTCTTAAAACTTCCATGAGCTTCATAAATCACATTGGGCAGGATTCTTCCATCCTTAGTACCTTATTCGTTTAATAGTTCCATTGAATTTACTGGGAGCAGGGCAAGCCATACATTTTACCTTATTAACTTTAAGAAAATTGAGCCAAGGGTAAATCTGGAGCATAGGAATTGGCTTAATGAATCAGACCAGTGATCCACCTAATCCAAAATCCTCTCTTCCACAATACTACAGATCCAAATGAAGATGCAAAAAAATCCTCAACTCACAATAGCCCATAGAAAGCTGCTTCTTAAGAACCAGTAACATCCTAAAACATGAAATGTTTTCCCAAACTTCCAATTTTCTTTTTTATTGCTTATGAGTTATTGCTAAGCTAACTCTGCATAGCTCTGACTGTTGTATATCTAATGCCTGGTACCTTTTTTAACCTTGATAAAATCTTGGTAGTTTCAATGGTCTCTCGCACCATCAAGTTCTACCGGATACTTGTGCTTTTTTTCCCCTCCTCTGTCTCCTTACTGAGCATGCACGAACAACTCGCATAGATAAACTCCCATCAGTTTAAATATCAATTGCACAACTGGTCTTTGTATATACAGATTTTATATGTTAATTACTGAAGGCATCTGTACTCTGGTATAGTAACTTTCCTACACACAAATCTATTATAGGGCTTCACATATATTTTTAAAAGCATGATTTTTCTTTTATTTGAAGTTCAACATGTAAATACTTTACACCAAACAAAAAAATCCCCCAACTCTTTGTGTTAAGTAGACACATTTCTTTCTCAGGCAGCACCACATTGCTAAACATTGACCATTTATTTATATTTCCCTTCATTTGACAACTCTTTTGTCCCCCCAAAATAATCACTCTACCCTTATCCTTAAATTATTATTTTTAAAGCTTCCTTGCAAATTTCCCAACAGTTCATTATCAATAATCTCAACAGACTTTTAGCAAGAGAAAAGCATAGGTGTCTATTGCCAAGAGGCTTTTTTCTGTCCTCAAGAGTTGACACCTTTTGATTCATCCAGAAATCAATTGCTTCTATTGACTTTTTCCAGTTCCTACCAAAGTGATGACCCTCCTTAGGTCTGACAGTTCATCTAGCTTATTATAGTCTCTTTCTCCCTCCTCCCATACATAAATCTTGATTTAAAAAATCCTGTATTTCATCTACATCTCTCCTATATATAAAATACAGGGTTGAATAGAAATGTTCAATGCAATATTTTTATTAAATTTCTCATTACCTTATGCCTTCCTTATCATAAAAAAAAATTGCTAATTTCATTCCTCTGGGGCTTTCCTCCAGTTTCTGATGTACTTGTTTTTTCTTGTGTTTGCAACCTTTAGAGCAGTGGTCTGTGTTCATATCTACCATCAACTTTGGAAGCACAGAAAACTCACTTAGGAACTAATCCTGCAAGGTGGTGAGCCACCTCCATTGCCCTGAAGGTCAATGGAAATGAAATGTGTTCACCACCTCACTGGCACCCCTCAGCTCCTTGCTCCATTTCACTGGTTTTCAACAGGCCTGATAGGGCCTGATTCAGCAAAGCACTTAATTTCAAACGCATTAGATCTGTCCCTATTCACCAAAGTCAAGGAAATGGAAGCAAGGGCCGAAGCGATTTGCTGACTCACAGCCTTGTGCCTCTCCCTCTTGAATTATCTGCACTCTTTCTTTTAGCAGTCTCCAAATTTTCTCCATTTTAATTTCAAAGTCCAATCCAAGTTCTCTCTCTGTTTTCCTGTCTAATAAGCCATTTCGGGATTTGGTCCAAACCTATTTCAGTATTAATAAAACAGAGAAGACAAGTGAAACAGTTTTATTTTCACTTCCACTCATTCAGACATCACCAGATGCTCCAACCTGGAAACCTTGATTTATTTTTTCAAGCCCTGTTTTTTTAGCCTCCTTTCTTAACCTTTCTTGACTTTCTTCCTTTTTCCATTTCTCATATTCCCATTCCTGTCCTACTAATAAGGCTGCCTCCCCACCTACACGTGCTGTTAGGCAGTCATCAAAGCAACTATGTTTTCCCTCTAATTACCCTATGATATACATACACAAATCCAGCATACGCTGGGCCAGATTCTCTCTTTAACAAAAACTTACAGGGAGGACCTACCTGGCAACAACTCCTTGATTCTGACTTATCCTGACTCCAAGCAGTCAGGTGATGTAAGTGGGATTTCTGGTCTAAACTCTTTAATGAACACTTCAGTGACAAGAGGTCTGGTACAATGCCGCTCTCTTCCTTTTGACTCTCTGCTGCCCTGACACACGGAGGAAGAGCGGAGAGCAAACCCAAAGCCCTTGATTCAGCATGCTTCCACCAGTGAGGAGTTTCCCACAGGCGGGGATGCTCTGCTCACATCCGTATTAAAGTCACTGTTCAACTTGGGAAAAGGCCATAACTGTCAAGAATATTTGGCCTAGTATATGTTCCCCAAATATCTTCCCTGAAAAGCACATCAAAGCGTTTCTCTTCCCTTCGAATACTATTCTAACCCTCTTATTTTGTGTCTTACACCACCAACACACAAGCTTCTTCACTTTCACTTATTCCCTATTTTCCAGTGGAAACTAATAATATTATCTGCTGCTGTAGATAAACGGAAATGCATTGCAGGTCTCAGTTAACCACGCAAACCCAAATAACATTTCCAGAGACCCATGAAGAAAGGAGGGAGGGAAAAGCCTATATTTCATGGATGCGCTGAGAGCTTTTCAAAAAAAATATCATCAACTCAACTGGATCAATAGGAAAACTGGGGAACAGTGAGGTGAAGTGGCTCTCATAAGATCAGAGGTAGAGCCAAGAATAGAGGCAAAACTGCTGAACAAAACGTTTCCCCTGTATTATTTTTTCATGTTAAAAAAAGTTTACTTTTGTATTCAAATTAAGAAAAAAAGCAAGAGCTTCATTAATAGACAAAAGACAGACCTTTTTCACAGGAAAACAGCATTACTTTTTTCATCTCCTTTCTCCATTGTCCAACTTGCCTCATTTTTGGCACTTGATTGGTTGCAACAACCCGCACCATAACTCCTGTACCTCCTAAGGGGAGCTACCTCCAGAGAATGACAAATTCCCCCCCGCCATAAATCTGCCTTGCACCTGCCAATTTTTAATTCATGTTCCATCGACATCAAAAATCATTATCAGCAAGTTCTTCCACATATATTCTTAACCATGACATCAAATCCTCTTCTGTTACATAACAGCAGAACAAATAAATTCTAATCACATGCACAAATCATCTTCCAATATTTGCTCAACACTAAATCAACTCTTTATCTTTTCATTTATTATTTCCCAGAATACATTTTATGCTCAAGAGAGCCAGAAAACAAGAAAGAAAAATGCACAGAATGTACTACCTAATGTAGGGGGGGAAAAAATCATTTTTTGAGTTAAAGGAGAAATCACAGGGTTGAGTAATGGCTGACATCACCCTGTTTATTTAGGATCACGTGCCCTCCACGACGAGTTATGAACCTCACGTATGTTTGAAAACAATGCTAAAATACACGGGCAAGATCATTTTACTGTTATGCAAAACAAGAGGTGTGTAAGATTACAGTGAAAAAGTAAATATTACAGAAGTTGAGATACAATTGCAAGTGGAGTTTTCCAACACACAAATTCCTTAGGACCATTAAGTCCGAATGACTTCCAGTCTCTCCAGTAATTCAGGAAAGAAAGTAAAACCAGAAGCATTAATGGGGGAAAGCTGAGATGCTGAGGACAGCAATAAAGCCATTAATTCAATGTAGATATAGAAAGAACTCCACAGGAACTAAGTTTTGAGCATTTTTAGTGCAGTACTCAGGAACCAGAATGATGAAATGTGGTGTAAATACCTACACTGGAAGACTTCTCTTTGCTGCTGGGACATGGAGAAAAAGACTATATAAAGTTAGCTCAACCAAGAAAGGCACAGAGACTGGAGAAACAAGGTATAAAGTAGTTCTATTACCAAAAACAACAGAGAAGCGAGTGGTTACATTAGATCACACAGCATATACACATCCCCAAATACTGGACTCCTCCCACAGCTCTTCAGATTTGGTGGGGGAGAGAACCCATGACACATCATCGTATTTTGAACATCTTCCATTTTTTTCATACAAATCTAACCTATCATAGTATTTTGTGTCACAAAACTCGGACATAAAATATAAAGGGGTCATTTTTCATGGGTTTCTATGATCACAGGGAGAGCAAAAAGAATATTTACAGATTTATTTTGGAAAGGAGATCACAAAAATTACACATTTTGTGAATCACTGTCTACAAGCTATATTCTAAATTCCTAAAATTCCCTGTCATTCCCAGTTTAGCTTCCCAATTGGTAGAGCTGTTTGAACAGTTTATTGTAAGCAATTTATTTATCACACATCTGTGCAGGCACCCATTCAAATTTAAGTGGCTTTAATTTGCTTTAAGATATTCCAAAATGAATTCAGCAAAATCACTGGCAGAATCCAACTTTCCATTTTGACTTTTCATCCCAATTCAGATAACATTTATTTCCAAGTTTTTAAAACCTCTCATGGGACAAGCAAGCTATTTCCTGACCAGGTCTGGACAACACCTTGTAGCTTGTTGGCCACCTCAACGCTGCAGCTGTGGCTTCCCTTCCTTGCTGACTCAGGTGGATGCTATTTCCCATTCCCTCCTGAAATGGCAGGAAATCGATAGCCCTTTCTTTCCAGCAGCCCTTCTCTGGCAGCATAGCAAGCAACCACTTGGCCAGAGGACAACACGTGCATCCAGAAATGCAAATGGTTCTGCAATTGCTTCCGACTGCGTTCTAAATACAACCTGCACCTTCTTCCCCATCAGTAGCAGATGTGCAATTGTTCTGCTGTTCAAACATCCTCCAGATCCCTCCCTTTCGTCTTCCTCCCCACTGCTGCACAGACAGCTCCTGGTCGGTCTCAGCCCATGAAGCCAATATACACAAGAGCGGGTCAGCCAGGATCTGCGACTCCGTCATGTTTGTACACATCCAGATTCATTTCCATGGACCACCCCATTCCCCTCCTCCCTGCACAGTCATGAGACCAAATAGCCATTGCTCAGAAATGTCTGTAGGAAAAAGAACAGGGCACAAACATTGGATCAAACCACCTGAGCTGTTTAGTGAACAGTACTAGGAACCAGTTGTCCAGCTCATCCTCTCGGCTATGCAGTTTGGGTTTCCCTTTTAGCTTGCTTCAGCCTCTTACAGCCTTTGGGGAATTCACTTTGGAATCACTCCACCCATGGGCCTAGCCCATGTACAAACATGCACAGCACGTTCATGTCAGTGCAGAGCACTCAATGGGAACACAACATAAACCCCAGATACCCAAGAGGAATTCCACATCTATCCGGCTCTGTTTCAAATGCCCCTTCAGCCTCAGCTCCTACATTAAAGCTCCTCTTTCCCTTTGAAGAAAAGATGAGATATGTTCACAGGCACCACCAGCTCAGGCTGCTCCACTGGCCTCTCTCTGCCAGCCACATGCTGGACTTTCTCCCTGCTCTATCCTTGCAGTAATGGCATATGCCCTCTCCTGTAGCCCGCATCATCCTTTCTCAAAGCACATCCTGCCCCACAGCCAGAGGGAGAGCCAATGCACAAAGGGGAGCAGGAATTTCCTGCCAGCTCTCTAGCTAACCAGCCAGGGCTCTAGGGCATATGGGGTGACACAGCCAGCTTCTCTTGCTTACCCATCCTGAAGGCAAAGAGGGCTCCAGGAACAGTGCTGGCTTTCACAGCCCTGCTGCTGATGTGGGGAGCAAAGGGTTTCACAGCCCCTAAAAAAACAGATGAAATAAAATTCCTGTTATAATTTGATTGCAGAGGACAGAAGCAGAACCTTTAAAATACCAGGAACTGACTGTAATCTCAATTGCTTTTTCAAAACTACTGAACACATGCGCATGCGGATGCACACACGCAGCATTCAGTGCAATTTCTGTGGTAGCATGCAGGCAAAGCCCCACTTTCCCATGAATATCTTCACTTGCCCATTGCACATCTTCTGGTAAAAGTCTGAATCTTGCCAGTAAGATTTATTTCAGCTGGCTTTCCAAATACATTGCTATAAATGACCCTGTGCAGTGCATATTTACTAGGAGAGGTGAGACCTTTTTCACAGCCCTAATGGTTTTCCTAATTAAATTCAACTAGCATAATGCCTTTTACCACTAAAGTCTTTTTCTGCATTCCCAGAAACACTCATTTTCAAGTGCCCTGGGAAAGGATATTTAGAGATTTCCACAGAAAAGAGATGTTATGCCTCCTGTCCTTGCAGAGGACAGTGTCCCCATTCCTCTGCTTTACCTGTAGCAAGTAAAAGGGTCCTTTTCCATATTTTGGGCTCTATGCCTGGTAGCAGTGAGCAGGAGTTGTTTGTTAAGTTTTAAAGAATAGGTTAGACAAACTTATCTAGGATGGTTTAGATAGAAACAATTGTACCTTGAGCAGGGGGTTGGAGCAGATGACCCCCTGAGATCCCTTCCAGCCCTACTTTTCTATGATTCTTGGTTTTCTCAAAAGGCTCCTAATGACACTGAACTGAAGACCGGTACTGGAGCAGGCTCAGGATGGTCCAAGGCAGAACTCCTAGTGCTAGGCCCTGTGTTGAGAGGAGCTCATGAAGCCACAAGCTGTGTACAGGCAGTCCTCGGGCTTATGACACAACTGGTTCCTGAAAACTGAGTCTTAAGTCGAAACACTGTAACTCGGAACCAATTTTCTCATAAGAAACAATGTTATAAATGGGGGATTGGTTCTTGAACCAAGGCCTGATACCCTATTTTCACCCAAAATACCCCGAATTTTGTACTCTATCAATTATAGATGAGTAATATAGCTACGTTAATGTATTTATATTGTAAATAGCAATCATATTGACTTGGAAGGACTGCTTTGAGGTGACATTGCTGGACTTTTTGAAGAGTTCTTGACTGGAATCTTCTCAGGAGTCTTGGCTGCAGGTTTTTCTGGAGTCTTGTCTGCTTTCTTAAAGAAAGCGTCCAAGGAAGTTTGGACAGATGTTCTCCAGGGAGATGAGCAACGCAGGAAAACTTGTTCGCTGGCATGGCACGACATCAGATCAAGCATTGTAAAGTTGAAATTGATGTCAGAAAGATGAAACGATGCCAATTTATAAACGTTGTAAGTGCGAAAAGTTGTAACTCAAAACGTTGTAAGTCGAGGACTGCCTGTATTCAAGTGTTCACAAGGGGACCTATTGCTAGAGAGGGCTTAAGGATGTAAGTGGGGAAAGTGGAGCAAGCTTGAGCATTGTTCTGGCAGGGAAATGAATCCTAGTGCAGCTCTTTCATGACCCATGTCTCACGGTTGCATTGAGACATTGATTGTTTATTGGCACAAAGGAGTGCAAGACGTTGGATTTCTTCTTCCTAGTTCAGTCCAACAGACTGCCTCTGCTGAGAGGTCTCTTAAACTGGTCAAGACAGAAAGGACTAGGTACAGGGTCCTGATTAATGCCCCTCTCTAAAGTCACTGGAGCCCAGTACGCTATTAGCATACAGCCACCGCACATGAAGCAGATGTCATTTCTTTTTGCTGTTCTTTAACTCGGAAGAGCCTGAAGCAGCCACTCAAAACAAAGTGCAGAGTCTCATTATCAGACCAGAAGAGCATAGTCAAGAAATAAACAGGGGACTGGGAAAGAGAAAGGGGGCCCTTCAGACCTTGAATAAAAGGGGACTGAGAAAGGAAAAGGTCCCCTAAGAATGCCTGGGAGCAATAAAGCAGAACAAAAAGATAAAGGGCACTGGGGGTCTTTTCTGGTCCGAGGGTGAGCAAGAAGCACTTTAGAGTTCCTGGCAACTCTGGAGGAGGAGGAGGACAAATGCTCTTCAGATCTTTTGAGAGTAAACAGGAGAAAAAAGGAAGGACATCTATGGGGTCTAAGGGTACGTCTATGCTGGTTTCTCTTACGTTTCTATTTGAGGAGGTTTTGGCAAGGAAGTCAATGCTGGTTGATAAGATGGGTAACTTTTAAGCAACACTTGTTTTTGAGGGGACAAGTGATGATCTCTGTTCACTTATTTTTATGTGCTTTTATGTACTTTGGTATTTGAGTGACATCACTAGAATTATTGAAGGAATTTTGGTTTTTTGCTGAGTGAGAGGGATTTGGCTTCAGCAAGTTGTTTGCCAAAATCTTCCTAATTCCCACCAATAAATAGGATTTCATTGCAAATTCCTGAATTTGTCAAATTACTGAGCAATGACACATACACGTTAAATTACAAAGCATAATGTTTCACAAAACGTTCTTTCCAGGTGTCATTTGGTTCTCATTTTCAGGTAGCAAGTCAGCATCTGATTCTGAAAGACTGTTATGTACTTCACTAACTCCTAGAATAGACGTTTTTGTGCAAGGCGAGGACAGGGCTCAAAAGTCTTACTGCTAAAATGTTACCACTTCCATCACAAAAATAGCACTACAACCCTTTACATCTTTGTTGTACCCTCTTGCAAGTCTATGAACAAAGATTAAGCAGTAGCACTGACAAATAAGGAAAATGTTTATGAATTGCAAATACAACCGTATTTCTATGGGTCTTATTACACACCCCCGTAGGATACCATTAGTCCAACAGACACACCACCAACAAGCATTCTGTTTCCCCAATGTAATGCAAATAATGAAACACCTAAAGTTTGATGCCTCTGTGCTCACCTCACATAAAAATATGAAAGGTGACTGCACTGAAATTGTGCATGGATTACAAGGGGAAGCTCTCATGAGTTAACAAAGATGCAAAGGTCATTTTTTAATCGGGTGGGGAAAGAGGATGTACCCACACTTCAAAGGATGTAGCCAAAAAGGTACAGCAGATAAAGCAGGTGAAAATAAGATTGAGAGGGACAGGATGATGTATTCAGTGCCCATCAGGCATTCATCATTTCAAGGTGCCTTTAGGAAACAGTTATACACTCTTTAGGTGTCACTGTGCTAATAATGGAAAGTGATAGCCAAACAAATGGACAACCAGAAGCTTTAGATAAATATGTTATCCCATAAGTGCCTGCATCTAATTGAATGCTGGAATAGCACTGGGACTGATGCACATTGACACACAATGTGTAAACATGTCAGAAGCCCTAGTTTGAAAGTTATTGACTTGTCTCACATATTGGGCAAGGGGACAGAGCCCACCAGCATCCAAACCATCACCTAAAGGAAGGTTTAGGAGAACACATGCTTCACGGTTATATTGCTCTTCCTACATGTAGGACCTCTCATCTGGAGATCTCGGCGGTCTTAACACCTCTGCTGAAAGTGGAAATATTCTTAGGCCTATTTTTATAAGCGGGCAAACTGAAATGTAGAAGCTCCCTCTTCTCATCAGCCCAAACAGTGCTTGAAAATTGTGCTTAAACATGGCGCCCACTAAACCCATTTTGAAAGCCGTTATCTGGCTTTGGTGAATAGGACCAAACGACATACAAAACTCAATTTTACTAATGCAAATGCAATACAAACCCCCACTTAAGGGAAATGAACTAAGCCTTTTTCATGCCAGACATCCTACATCATTGTGAGCCAAACTTTGGAGAGGCACCTAGCAAGGGTTTTAAAGGTTGATTCTCAATCACAGCTTCATCTGCATTGGGGCTAGTGCCAAAAAGGGTTAAACAGCTCACCCAATCATGAAAGCACAGGGAAAGCTCCTCCATATCTGCACAACTTTGGGAAGCTCCCATGCCTCCCACACCACCTTGGCTGGAGCCCCAGGGAGCTTCTCCTCCTGCTCCCATCCACGTGAACCAAGAACATCTACCACGACCTTGTTTCCTCACCCCTTGCCAAGAGCTCATTGCACCTTCTACAGTCCTGAAGCAGGGCCTGTAGCAGAGCTCAGGGAGGGGAATGTAACATAAGCTCTCAATGATATTAAGAGACTTTGCCAGGGTAGTTGCCACCTTTGGAAATAATGTGATTGGAGCCATGCTGCAAAGGAGGAAACCAAGTACCAGAGAAGAGGCATGAAGCCCCTGCATGGCCTCTAACTGATCCAAAGAAAGCCAGAAAAACTCAAAGACCTGAGCAGGTGTCTAGGCCTGCTCCATGGAGCACAGTTCCTGATTGAGGAACTTGGAAAGAAATATCAGCAAATATCAGTCGCCTTCCTAGAAACTTCCTGTTCTACTAGAGCCATGGCTTTCTCCTACTAGAAGGGGCAACTGGGCCTCAGATAAGGACTCAGGGGTCCGATCATATAAGTTTAAAAGTTTCCATTTCTTCTGGAAGATAAAACCCTGTCACTTCATTTGAAATGCTCATGCTCTAATGTGCTACTGCAAGCTACGCCAAGAATTATATAAAAACGACACATCTAAAAATAGGAGAAAGTCAAATTATTTTTCTGCTTTGATGTTTATTTGTATTTTGCACTGCGGGGCACTTGTGAAATATACATAGAAAAAGATAGGAGAATGAGTAAATACTGTTCAAATAATTTAAAGGATGAAATGGTCTAAGAAATTGCTTTGAATTCCGCCTGATAGCGCATTGTGAAGTGTATTTTCTGATCTCCACAGCGTCGCTTTTACATTGCTCGGTTATATTCTTGTTACAGTAGGGCTAGTTGTACACATAGGAGGAAAATATTGGATCTTCCACAGAAATCCATGGTACCACTTTCAGTTGAGGGTCTGAAAGGTAAGAGACACTAATACAGGATCAAGGAAACATCTTTGTGTGTAGAAGAGCTAGGCTAATGTCTCTCGTTTCTCCCTCTGCTCGCCTCCGCTGAATTCTCACCCTGGCCTGTCGTGACTGCAGGGTAAGCAAGCCTCATGAGTGACAGCACAAACACTTATGAAGTCTGAATTAAATTTCTGCTTTCCTGTTAACGCATCACAATTAAATGCTACAGCTGTCAGTCTTTGTGTACTCTGTTATGCTCCTAATTTTCCACAGCGTAAGCTGGAATCATAGATTCATCCGTAGTCTAACACTAAGGTATGGGCAATTTATTTGTGGCTTCTCACTGCCCACATTCACCCAAACGTTACTGATTATATTCCTTACAGAATCACCTGGAGGTCTCTACTAACATCAAGGCACCATTTGAAAGGCACTGTATAGACGCACAGAGTGCCTATAGACATGCTCCGATGCATTCTAATTAGAACTAATCAATCCTGCTGAAGAGTTCTAATTAGAACAATCCTCCGTGCCTCACCATCAGATGTGTTAAGTGTCCTGTATTTCAAAATAACCACGAGAGCACTTTAACTAAAACTTGTTGAATTAACTTTAGTAAAAGCACCCCCGTGGCCATTTTGAAATGTGGGATGCTTAATACACATGATGGTGAGGTGTTTTAATTAGAACGGCTATTTGGGAACCACTAATTAAAACACTCCTCCCCCCCACAACCCACGAGCACATCAGTGGGCACCCATAGGCTGCATCTAAGCTAGGAAAATAAGTCATAGTTAAGAACATGTTAAGGCAAATGTTTTTAAACCCCCATCTTTAATCATTAATAGAAAGGATACAACACCTTTCCGAATACATTAGCTGGAGAGTCCCATGGATGATAGCCGACTGCCTCATTTTTACAGGTATCAAATTTTCTGTGCTAGTGTGTTTAAAAGCATCAGTTAAAAAGTGTGCTGGAAAACAAACGCTTGAATTTTAGCTATTTCCCTAATGTAGAGACATGGTGGTAGCTCTTGAAGCAGAGTGCCTGTGCTATGATCAGACGAGGGGCAAAGTTTCTAGATGGGCATTTGTGGCACAGATTTTTACGAAACTCACCCCAAGTAAAACAGCACGTCTGGAGGAGAGCTGGGAACCGGACCAAAATTGTCCTTCCTCTCTGCATTCAATGAATCACTCAAAGGATAAAGCAGCACATTGTTGGTTTTTTTACATTTGTTTTATCATTCTGGCACTGGTTCCCAAAGAACAAGTGTAAATCTCCACAGCATTATTTAGGAAGAGAAGTTCTGAGAGATTAACCATCGGTATGATAAGAAAGAACAGATTTAGAGAGGGATGAAAGAAATTAGTTACAGCATAGATATTTTAAGGTATTAAATGAATTGTATGTGTGAGAGAGAGTAATGGAATGCAATAAGTTATTTTTCCCCAGAATGCCTATCACTTTTACTCAAGCGTAATAACGCACATTAATCAAAATTTCACAATTTGCTAAATAAAGTACTATAAGTATTTTAAATTGAAATCTGACTCTAATGTGAATTAGTGCTGGATTAAAATGCCACATCCTGATAAGCAGCTTGGAAATATTTCAAACAGATTTGGAAAGTTGTTTTCCTTTAGCTTATAAATATTATTAACAGATAAAACACATAAAGAAGCCATCACATCAAAGGGGATCTTCTGGCCATTATCTATCAGGGGTGTTGAAGGTACACAGCTTTGCTAAACCAGACTTCAAAGCAAAGAAGAAAAAAACAAATCAAATCACGGCCATCCAAAACAATAATTTATTCCTCAAGGTATTGACTTAAGGGATTACCTTTTGGAGATATTTTTAAGATAAAATATTAACTAGATATAATAACAGATAAAGGGTCTTATCCAGACTTTTATCTTTGAACCTTACAGACCTCTGAGAATGCATATGAAACAGGCATTATGATAGCAGTATAGTCCCAAAACAATCTTCATCTAAAGACAGAAATAAATGGATCAGAAGAGAATAGGAATAATATTACTTCATACAAGTGCCCAGACTCTTGAAGAAGAACACTATTAGGTCATATCTGACAAAGCCTGCAGCACAAAACCTAGCATGTTCTATATGTGACACATCTGATAAATACTTGCATTACAGTGTCCAGAAGAAATGCTGGTTTTCATCCACAAAACAAATGGGCCTGCAATTCAACTGCATCACATTGCCCCCAAATAGTGGAGACTTTAAAAAAAACAAGGGTACCACAAGAATGATTGCCTAGGCTCACACAAGGACTGTATTCACCCTCTTGTAAAAACAACACATTCAATGCACCTTTTCTCCAAATAACTTCTGTGTGCTCTGCAGGCCACTTTTGTCTCCCCCTCTAAGATTCACTCATAAAACATGGGTCATAAAAAAGGAGTGACCCATTTATAGCACTCTTCATCCTTATGAGCATTACTTCCTGGGGAGTTCTATTATGCTGAAAAGAGCATGCCGTCTTCCTTGTTCTCCAATTAAAGATTTGGCTAACCAGATTGGTTAGTCACATCTAACCAGACTGGAAACAACAAAGATGCATGTACTTTTCCCCCATATTAGAACATGTAATAAGTCATCTCTCTGGCCATTTTGGTAAATACAAAACAGCTCAACACATTATCCTTAAAATGCCCTTTTCACAGTAACTTAGTACATAACATATAATGGTCTAGTTCTCAGTGTTGGCCAGAGAAAGTGAGGGAACTACCTAGCAACACCAGACCCATAGGAGGCTCAACCTTAGTGAAACAGAAAGCAAACATCTGGTTTGCTACATCATCTAATTATTCCAAAAATATTTACCCCTACGATATAAAATTTATAGGTAGGCAGTCAGCTCCCCAAACCTACGTTGTCACTACTTTGATGCTACAAGAAGCACTGATTTACTAGTATTATACTTCAAAAGGAAGTTTTTCCTTGTAGTAGAAGATTAAAGACGATAACAACAAGGATGATTCACAGAACCCAGGAAAGTAGCTACTTAGGACCAATGTTAAATAGCAAGTCTCTTATTTTCTTAGTAGGTTTCACAAAGAAGATGCCCACCAGGAAGGTCCATGCTCTGTTCTCTAACTTAGGGTCAGAGGGTAAATGAACTTCTCCCAGGCAGTTCACTCTATAGAGGGTCCTCCATACTTTCACTTACTCACCAAATCAGAGATGGACAGGGAGAACAAAGAATGGGGCAGACATACCTGCATGTCTTTATATCCACTGCACTGCTTGGAGGATTCAGAAAAGATGGTGCAGAGACTGGCAAAGGGGCAAGGGAAGGGCTCAAAACAATGCCCTTATGCAAACTTAATAAACTCCAAAAACTTACACAGAGGGCTATAGAAGATATACAACCACTGTGCCAGCTACACACCTGCTGAAAATACAGCCAGAACCTGGGTTCTACAGTGCTCAGCATATGCGTAACCAAAACCCTGGCTCCCTTTCACTCCCAGAAAAAAAGCTGCACCATATGGAGCTAGACTGTTCTCAGCGGCGGCAGACATCAGAACAAGGAGCAACAGTCTCAAGTTGCAGCAAGGGGAATTTAGGTTAGATATTTGGAAGAATTTTCTTGCTAGGAGGGTAGTAAAGCACTGGAACAGGTTCCTCAGAGAAGTGGTGGAAGCTCCATCCTTGGTTTTCAAAGTCCAACTAAACAAAGCTTTGCTTGGGATGATCTAATTGGGGGTGGCCCTGCTTTGAGCAGGGGTTGGACTAGATGTGACTTCCTGAGGTCCCTTCCAGCCCTAACTTTCCATGATTCAATGATTCTATATGCAAGCCTGGCTACTGTGCCCATAACTTAGGTGATATTTCCCACATGGAGCATTTATGCCCCATAATCATATATTTTGATGATAAGTTTCTTTCAACTTATCTGACTTCTTAAAACACCACCCCTTCAGAGACATGTACATTAGGGGCCCTCTACACATGCAGGTAAAGGCATGATGGGATCTAATATACGATCCACACAATCAGGCCACCTGCCGTGCACATCTGATCACAAATCAAATCCCATCACACATTCTTGCCATTACAGAGGAAGCATTGGGCTCCCACTGCACTGGTGAAAAGCAAGCTCCTGCAGCTAGGAACCCCCTCAGCTAATGGGGCTCCCAGCCACAGGGGCCTACCAGGCGCTCTTGTATCAGCTGACCCGGGCTCCCAGCCATGGGGGGCTCCCAGCGGTCCCCACAGCAGGCAGACCCCAACCGACATGGTGTCCCAGACATGTGTCCTAAGCTTGGGGGTGTACATGGCCCCCCCTTCAGATAAGCAATCCAGTCAGATGGTGGGATTCCCAGCGACTGGGGTCCCTGGACACGCATTCAATTAATGGCATGGTAGGAAGCAGCTACAAAGTTATTACACCTATTTTGTGGAATAAATTTCTAGCTTCTTCCTCTTTTTATCACGCCATTGATCAACTGAACGTGGGGCTGAGGGACCACTTCAGACATGACTAATGGGTAAATCAAGCCTTAAGTGTAACGTGTAGGTGGGGCCCAAGGTTGAGGATACGTAGGGTCTAATTACATGTACTTGCATTGTTCAAGGTGAGGTTTTGTCTGTGCTGTTTCTACACTTACCCAGGCAGCTCAGATTCCTCTTTTGTTCCAACTGTGACCGACACAACAAATACATGAACCATGCTCAAAGACACTCCAGCATTTAGAGGAGGCTCTGGTAACTAGGCCAAAAACTGCTGTAGTGTTCAAACATGGGGCAGGGGGGAAACAGGTCAGCTATTGTGGAAGAGAAAGGGATTTGTCAGTGTGAAAAAAGGCTCAGAACCATTCAGATGATAGCATTCTTGCCTCTGGGCTATAAGCTTGCAGGTTGAATCCCACACAAGTATCCAGACATCAACCTAGTGCTGAAAAAAGGCAGATGCTGAAACGAATGAAGGACACACTCTCAGATGAGATTGTAAGAGTCATCTGCTCTATCCATCTCTACCACAAGTTAAAGGTTCAGAACTGCACTCTGTGGATTTTATTGCATTCCTCTTTCATCTCTGGACAGTTTTTGTTCTTCTTTATTGTATGTATTCTCCAATATTTCTAAGGTGTTTATTAAAAAAAGCCCACTTTTCCTCTTAAAGCTTTCCCCTGATACCTCCTCTTACATGATCAAAGGCCTAGGAAAGCTGTAGGGGCATTTTGCAGAGCTCTGCTAATTCATACTTTGCTAATCTTCTCAAAAAAACTGGTCACTCCCTCCCCAGTCAGAAAAGATGCAGAGGTAAAGCAGTGGATGTAAAGACATAATTGCTATTACTAAAGATGTTACAGAACACCCACTTGTCTAACAGTTGCCAAGCAAAAGTACATGAAATTACAAGCAAAGCACACATGCTGAACTACAGGTTGAGAAGCATTATACTTCATTATTATTATTATTATTATTATGGCTATTTGCTTACTCAGGACAATTTTATCTCCTCTGAGATTCTACTTTAGGTTTTGAGAGGCTGACAAAGGTTGGATGACACAAAGCAGCCGATGGCTGGGCTCAGAAGAAATAAAGAGGGAGCCATGGAGATGAAGAAACACTGTATCAGAGTGCAGTCAGGACCTTGGAGAAGGATCGGAGAGAGATTTCCACAAAAAAGCATTGTGGGTATTTTTTCCCCTATGGTCCATTCCTGTGGCTTTGCCCATAGAGTCCTGTTCAGTCTAGCATTATTGTTGTCTATATGTGCATCACCCAAATTTCAGTAGACATTTTGATCTGGGACAACAGTTCAATAAACTGATTTGAACTAAATCAGTTAAATCTGATACTACATCTATCCTGGTTTATCTTAAGCTGGTTTCAGGCATTTTGAAAGTGGTTTATGTGCACTGAACTTCTATTGCGTTACAGATTTGAACCAGTTTCCAATCACTTATACTGGTTTGCGTGTCATTTCTGTCCCTAGCTTATGGAAATATACCCTTATACTTGCTTCTAGAGTGCAAAGGTAACAACATTGATGGGAGAAGGGCAATTAGTAATAAAAGGAAAGTCACAACAACATCAGCTACTTCTAACTGGATACAGAAGGAAGGTCCAGTGGTTAGTGCCTTAGCCTGAGTTTTGAGAGACCTGGTTCAATTCCATGCTGTACTACAGATGTCTTGCATGATCTTGGGTGGGAAAAAACATCATTTAATCTCAGACCCGTGAAAGGTATGAAAGTACCTCTCACTCATTGATTTTACTACCTTCAGGATCTCAGCCTCTCTGCACCTCAAGTCTGTAAAGTGCTGATAATAGCATTGCTGTACTTCCTACGGGTGTTGTGCGGATAAATACACAGAAAAATACAAAGAATGGGGCAGACATACAACACACGGGGATTATATAGAGAGATTAAGTGTTACAGGTGTAAATTTGAATGGTTCTGCTATCTTATTATCTTATTGCCCTTCTCTATTTCCCTGACTGCTTCCCTCGTCTTTGCTAATGGCAGTCATAATAGCCGTCACGATTTCCACACGCTCTGCATTGAACTTACTTTGTCTCAAGCACTTGGGGATACCTTCCTTCTGAAAGATGTCACACACAACCTGATTCTGTTCTGCTACTGTCATCCTGCAGGTATAATGTCAAACCTGCTTCATTTCAATAAACGCTGCACCATTGCTCAGTACCAGGAGTCGTTATTTCCCGAGGAAAGATTAATTTCTGGCCACAGGAACATGTGCTACACATGCAACCCCATGATGGGATTGAAATTAACTCACTTCGGCGCTGTGGCTTTGTAGTTTCTCTTGTGGAAATAATACACTAGTCTATTCACTTAGACAGACGCAGGCGGAGCGATGTTCATTAATGTTTGCTGATGTAGAATGTACACACTACATTAGTCACAATCCTATAAATAAACATGATTTTCATCCACACTACATTAATCTTGATCCTATAAACAAACAGAGAAAGCTTTCTACGGTACTCCCTGCAGAAGGAGCATTACTGTACCAGAGTGCAGGATCACGGCATTGCTTACTCCGGATAAAGCCGTTTTTCCAATTATTATTGTATGATGGGTGGTTTATTGAAGAAAGTGAGGGTGGCTTGGGTTGCAGAAGATGGGCCAGTTTATGTGCTGTAATATTGTCTTCTAGTATTGTGTGTTTTGATGGTTTGCAAGTATTTCTGGAGCTTGGGATGGGAGCTTTTAAAAACATCCAATATTTACCAGCACATGAGGCTCTCCTGATGGACTAGGTCAGGGATGGACAAAATGCAACCCATGGGCCGGATGCGGCCTGCCAGGCCATCCTATCCAGCCTGTGGGGCCCCTAAAAAAATTAGAAAATTAATATTTATCTGCCCCTGGCTGCCTGTCATGTGGCCCTCGATGGCTTGCCAAAACTCAGTAAAGAGACCCTCCACCTGAAATAATTGCCCACCCCTGGACTAGTCATGCTTCAAAAATCCTTTAGGAAAAGAAGAAATGGCATCATCCCAAGAAAAAAAGAAATAACTAAAATAATTAAATGCCAAAAAAAAGACATAATATTAATCGAGGAAATTTTAAATGGTTATTTTACCTATTGGCATCATTTGTGGAGCCAAATTTATCATCAAATGAACTTTAGTTACAGCTAACAAAAAGTTACCTTCTAAGCAGAAATTACAGGCAAATTTTGTGCACAGAAAATGCTTCCTTGTACATACGCATCTGATTGAGGTCTAAAACCATGCACAGACCACCTCCTTCCCAAGCTGGCTAAGTGGATATTCAAAGTTCAAGTCAGTGTGTGTGCAAAAGCTGGGCATGTGCACTAACTAAAAACTGGCTGGTAGCATCCACTCTTGATAGTAAGTACTGTGAGATTTGTCCTGCTCTCATTTAACTCAATTAGACCTCTACCATTGATTTCAATAAGAGTAGGACTGGGACTTAACGTAAGGCGTAGTTCAAGATGCTGATTGCATTGAACTCCTCACTGCATGGGGCTTTTTATTACTGTTACTTTTTGTTTATAGAGGATAATACTTGTATTCTTAAGCCCAAATAATGATGGTCACACTAACATCACCTTGTAAGTCCCTGGATCTGTTTCTGTCAGCGTCTGTACTCGGTACTATCTATGATTAATGTCTGGGAGGTCACAGATCAGGCCTCCCAGAGAGCTAAAGACCATTGAAATGGCTGGTACTACGAGGCACTGGCCAGCTTAATTACCTTTCCTGCTGAGAGCAGACAGTTTAAATACAATGGGATAACCATGCACAGGATTTAAGATCTTAAGATACAGAAAGATAAAACTAAAAGCAAACTACTAAGGCTGCTGCTATTAGCTATGGTTTGCGAGTCCCTAATTCCATAAGGAAGACACAGCCCAAGCTGCTGTATGAAACTTTTGTACTATCATTAAAAAGAAAGAAAAATCACTGGGTGTGTTCCTAGGCCCAGCTAGTTGTGAAGAATGAGAGCGGGGGGGGGAGTTGTGTGTCAAACCTTTCTTTCAAATAATTTAATACTTTCTTTATTGAATCTTGCCTTGGTAACTGGCACTTAATCAGGAATCAAGAAAATCATTAACAACATTGACCCATTTTCCACTAGTTATCAATGTTTCTCAGGAAGATATAAAAATTGTTTGCAAGACAACATGCCATATTTTCAACCTGTAATAGTTCCCTCTTTGAAAGCCTCCCTTTATGCTAATTATATTCTCTGCTATCTTTAATGTTTTTATTAATGACTGTGACTTCTTGATAATAACATGGGAAACCATAGCAGGGAGTCATACGTACCTCAGGAAGCCTCTGAGCTCATTTTTGTAAGAGGAACAGTTCATCAAAAGTGGATACAGATGAATAAACCAGTAGGCAAGGTATGTAGGCTTTTTATTTTATTTAACACTGACGAAATGAAACAAGCACACCTTAGGGAGACATTTTCATAGCCAGACAAGCAAGTGTGTGAAGGAAAGAAACCCCATTGCTGCTGAACAATCTTAAGGTCTCGGTAGAAAGTCATCTATGCTGCAGCATTTTGCCTTTCAAAGAGGTCGTATTATCCATAGCAGTCTTTGGCATTTTACTTCTTATAAGTGATTGGCCTTCCTTAAAACACAGCTGGTGGCAGAAGGCCAGGACAGCACAACTCCTGGCCATATGTCACTTAGACCCTTAAAGATTCTTCGGTACATAAAAGAGGGTTGTGGTGGTGGGAGGGTAACATGAATCATGGATTCAGTCAACCTCATTGATTGGTGCATGGAAAGAATAGGCTGCCTCACTTGAATAAAGTGTATTTAATCACTATTCTCTAGTTCAGCTAATCCAAAAATCACACACACTTGAAGTGCCTGAGGCAGGAGGGAATAACCCTTTTTCATAATGAAATTCACCTTCTCACTACAAAAGGGGGAGATGAAACACTCCTATCAGCAGCCAAAGATCAGAAGCTGAAAGAAAATGTCATAACTTGGGTGAATATAGAAGAGATGGGAGAAAACAGTCAAACAATAAGCGAAATATAAAAGTTTATACTGAACTATTAATTTGTTATATGTTGTAACTGATGACCAAGGCTAAAACAAATCAGTATTCACACTAGAGCTAGGGACAGAAGTTGCACATAAACTAGTTTAAGTGATCAGAAACTGGTTTAAACCTGTAACAGAACACAAGTTCAGTGCACATAAACCAGTTTCAAAATGGCTGCATCTCTTTTAAAATAAGTCTGGTTGAATGTAGTATCAGACTTAACTGATTTGGGTCAAACCAGTTTATGAAGCCCCAGCCCCAGAACTTGGAGACCTAGAATCAGTCATGTAAAGACACATACAGCTCCCCAAATATGTGGCCCAATTTTGACTTCCATGAGAACTGTGGATACATAGCACTTCTGAAAAAGGATCACACCCAGTGCATTTACACTGCAAAACATTATGGCCATTTTCTCATGTGCAGCTGTAGTGCAGCTAGCAGTTGTATGTGATAGGCTAAAGGCCAGATCAGATGTTTTCACACTGCCATGAACTCCCATTAGGTTATGCTTTAAATAATTTTTGCTTCAATATTTCATAATTCCTTAGTTATAGGGCTGAAACCTGTCAGGGAAAATAGCAAGAAGCACAATTTACCAAAGGGGAATACAGATGAAAAACCCAGTGTATAAAGTACCTTTTCCCCTTTACGTAACAAATGGAAAGGAATGGAACAAATGCACCTGAGGAATATGTTCTCATAATCAGTCAGACAGCTGAAAAACCTGCCTTCCTATGCAAAGTTTAATGGATGAATAATTATAAGGATTTGTTGCAGGCATGGGGAAAGGCTAGAATTAGGATTATGGAGTCTGAAGAAAAGATTGAGAGGGGGAATTTGATAACCATTTTCAAATACCTGAAGGATGATTATAAAGAGGACAGGGACAGACTATTCACTGTGGGCACAGGGGACAGGACAAGGAACAACGGTGTTATACTGCAGCAGCGGAAATTTAAGTTGGATATTAGCAAGAACTTTCTTACTCTGCCGAGAGAGGTGGTGGAATCACCATCCTTAGAAACTTTAAAAGGAGATTAGTCAGACACTTGTTTGGCATGGTTTGAGGTAGGATGATTCTGCCTTGAGCAAAGGATTGAATAGATGACCTCTTGAGCAAAGGGTTGAATAGATGACCTCTTGAGGTACCATCCAGCCCTACTACTCTATGATCTGCAAGGAATGTAAGAGGATCAAAAGTGGATACATATGAATAAACCAGTAGGCACAGTATGTAGGTTTTCTATGTAGATTTTACAAGGAGCATATCTAGGGCCCAATGAGCACATGGTGGAAGTGGACTGTCCTATGGCTCCTTCTATCTTGTAGGTTCCCCCATGCACCCCCCCCCCCACACACACACTGATTGGTGGAGAGGCCCCACTTACACCTCACTCCTGACTGGCAGGGAAGCCAAAACTGCAGTTTTAAACATGGCGCCATTTTTGCCTCCCCACTGTTGACTGGCCAAGGGGCCTGGGTGACCCTACTGCTTGCTGCTGGCTGGCAGGGGTGCAAAAATGGCACCATGTTTAAAACCATGGTTTTCAATCCCCTGCCAATCAGGAGCTAGCTGCAAGCTTCCCTTCCACCAATCAATGGCAGGGGAGCATGGCAGGGGAGACGGGGTGGGAGAGGAACCTGCAAGATTAAAGAAGCCACCACGCAGTCTACTTGCACCATGAATCTGGTAGGGCCCTATGGATATCCAAAGGAAAGCCACTTGCAAGCATCTGGAGGTGGAGAGACTGATCACAAGCAGACAGCATGGATTTATGAAAAACAAATCATATCAAATAAACTTGATCTCTCCCTTTGACAAAGTAACTACTTGGGTGGATGAAGGGAATGCTGTGGATGTAATGTATCTGGATTTCAGCAAGGCTTTTGACAAGGTTCTGCATGAACTCCTTATAAATGAATTGAAGAAATGTGGACTAGATAAAGCTACTACACGATGGATAGATAACTGGCTCAGTAGCCACAAGCAAAGGGTAATTATTAACAGGTCCACGTCAGAATGGCAGAAGGTTTTGAGTGGAGTCCCACAGGGGTCTGTCCTAGGCCCAGTGCTGTTCAGCATGTTTATTAATGATTTGGGTGCTGGTACAGAAAGTTTCTTGAGCAAGTTTGCAGACAACAAAAAACTGGGAAGGACTGCAAACACATTGGAGGATGCAAGTACAATTCAGAAGAATCTCGACAGATTGAAAAGTTGGGCTACAGCAAACAAGATGAAGTTTAATGTGGACAAATGCAAGGTGCTACACCTCAAAATAATCAAACACACAAATGCAAAGTGGGGGACACCTGGCTGGATGGCAGCTTTATGGAAAAGGATTTGGGTGTCTTGGTAAACTACAGACTCCATATGAGTCTGGAGTGTGATGCAACTTCATAAAAGGCAAATGTAGTTTTGGAATGCAACAATAGAAGTGTTAGGTGCAAGACATGGGAGGTGATAGTGCTTCTACTCAGCGCTGCTTAGGCTTCATCTGGAGTAGTGTGTACAGCTCTGAGCTCCAAATTAAAAAAAAAAAAGACACGGAGAAGTTAAACAGGGCCCAAAAGCAGGCAACAAAGATGATAAAAGGCTTGCAAAGCAAGTCATATGAGGAGAGACTGAAGGAGCTAGGCATGTTCCGTTTGTGGAAAAGGCACTAAAGAGGGGACATGATATCAGTCTTCAAATATCTGAAGGGCTGCCAAAAAGAACAGGGAGAGCACTTTTTCTCCCTTGCTGTGGAGAGGACGACACAGACCACAAGCTTGAATTTTCAGCAAAGTAATTTTAAATTGACTATCTGGGAAAACTTCTTCACTGTGACAATGAGGCAGTGGAAGAAGAGGTTGGAAAGCGACTGGTCGGGGATGATCCAGGTGTAGCTATACCTATGGATATTTCCCATGCCTCTTGGCTTTGCCGATTGCCCTGCCCAACTCCACACATAAACTATCTGCTACATGTGTTAGGGTGTTTTTAAGCCTTTCAAAGGCGTTGGAGGTTTGACTGGGGACTTCAACTGGGTTGTGCCAATGCTCTTGCTGGGATAAAAGCCGGAGCTTTCTGGCTAGACATCTTGCCCTGCTATTCAGGGTCAGACTGATGGCCAAGGAAGGAATTTTACCCCATGATCAGACAAGTATGGACTGTGGTGTGGGACTTTCTGCTATCCTCTGTAGCAGGGGCATGGACCTCTATTTGGGTCCATGAGCATATATTGACAAGATTTAATAGAATCAGGACATTAGCTACCATGTTTCCCCTCCTTTACCTGTGGCAGGTTAGGATGTCAGGTCTGTGTTGTGTCAGGGTTGATAGTCCTATGTAGAGTTTAGATTATGGGTTGTATAGAATGGTTAGGATAGCAATGATCCTGCCTGAGGCCTCTGGAGGTCCCTTCCAGCTCAACTTCTCTAGGATTCTCTACTTCCATGAATGCCAGCAGGACGCTGACAATAGTGACCAGAGGCTGGAAGCTGACATTAAACTTTTGGTGCGACTAAAAGAAAAGCTATTCTAATCCAGTGAGACCTTTCTACTTCATTAGGCATGTGCAATGGAGATGCAGTAACCTGAAGTTTGAAAATTCCCAGTTCAGTATCTGTAGAATATTCCAAGAGTAATTGCGTTGCTTTCTTTCTCACAGACAGTAGGGATTTGTGAATAGTGTTTCACCTCACTTAGAAATAAGCCTACCGTTTCTTACCCACTATATTAATGGATACAACCGTTGTGTTTTTCCGTCTTTGTTGGACCCTCTAGAAGCAGGGAAGAGAGTGGGGTCAGGGTCAAGTACAGACTCTTCAGCTGCACTGGCTTACAGAAGAGACATTCTGATAAGAATAAAGTAATAGTTCAAGGTAATTGAAAACAAGAAATACCTGCTACGAAACAGCAGAGATAATAAGTTGTGCAAAGGCCACACTAGAAGTTGACAGTATAATCTGACAGGCTTCCTCAAAAACATTTCAGAAGCAGCTTTATCTGCCTGAGACACTTAGTAAATGAAACTGTTTAGAGTCTACCTGCCACACGCCGCAAAACAAACACCGCCGTGTTTTGTGCCCCAGCCAGAATTCAGCTTCTCAAACAGGAAGCGACAGGCAACAAGTCACAGTTATGGCACGAGAACATAAAGAATGCTCAGTCGCTACCAATTAGGGAACGTGCAGGTGAAGACGCTTCTGGTTCCTCGGGTCGAGGAAGGCAAACGTTATTCTGTTGGAACTCGAGTGAAAAACATGTTCTGCCGCTTTAAAATCTGACAGTGATCACTGGAATCCGTCAAACTATTTTTCAGGCCTGAGGGACTGCTCCAAGCTTAATTAGGTTCTGGTTTTACAAAAAAAAAAAAAAAAACCAACAAAAAACAACAAAAAACCCAGCATCTGTTGCCTGTTCTGCGCACACTACAAATCTGAGGGGACCACTCCAGGCTCACTATATATTTTGTTTTTAACAAAAAAAAAAAGGAAAAAGAAAAGAAGAAAAACTTTATCAAGCCACGAGTGGTTCTGTTGGCCCAGGGGCCTCTAAGAGGCAAGCTGCAGGTGGGACTGGCTGCAGACGCAGATGTGGGAAGAAAGGCAGCATGTTGAATAGACCAGAGTGATAATCTCATTAACCTGGCAGGACTCAAGGTGAGCTAAAGGGCATTGCAGAGACTATATAGTTATCTGGAAAGCTTTGGGATATACATTGCAAAAGGGACTTAGCCTCCTATATGTTTAAGTCACTAGTGAAAATAGGACTTAGGTGACTAAGTGAGTTAGGAGCCTTTGAGCCAGTCACTATTTGTGTATTAGTTTTATTTCATTTAATAAAATCTCAGGTTAAATTGGTGCAGAATGAAGAGGGGGTAAAAAAAAAAAAAAAAATCTCAATACCAATATGAAACAGGATATCTGGAATAAGAGATGTCCAACTTTACTTGAACCTTGGAAAGGTGCCCAAAATGTATCAGTCTTGCAGTAAATACTGTCACAGAACTAAGGCTTATCTAACAGCTACCTGATACCAGAAAATAGACCTGCATATCACACAGCCTTTGACTGCAGTGCCTTAAAGCATGTCTACATCTATTTAGTTACGGTACTGCAAATTATAAATACAAAACACAATTCTCAATTCAAACATTTTTTGCCTTTCTAAAGATGGGTCAGACAAGAATCTTCTATCCAGCTACTGTTGTATTTCACCAGCCTTGGATTCAAATTCTTAGAGCCAGACTTGCTTCCTTTAATAAGTTTCAGACAAGATTGAAAACCTCGCGTTACCTTTTTTCCTGCTTGGCCATGCAACAGTGAGCAGTTCATACCCACCTCTTCAACCTGAGCAGTCACCACTGTTTTGATCTAAATCCAGATACTGATCTCTAGCCATCCCGTGTCTGTGCATGTGCACGTTTGTTTTAAGGGACCACTTCACCGATGTTCACGGTCTCAGCTCAACAACACTCAACAGCATTCCAGAGGAACACTTCTCCGCATCTGCGTACGTCAGTATTTCTGCAAGGTTTTGCATCCTTCTGTGATGGACCCTTTTCATTACCGTGGGCTAAGCAAAACTCATTCCACACATATGGCAGACTCGCTCCAAATTAGGGTTGGGTATTAGATCGGTCAAATAAGGTTTGGTCATTGATCTTGGAAGAATGCCAATCTTTGCTCCCACGGAGAGGCTGTACGTGTGTGGGAAGCGATTGCAGCTCCAGACAGCATGCACGCACTCCAAAATTTCTGGCCTGGATTATCTGGCCTGCTGAAATGAAAACTGCAGGAAAAACTCCAGAAGGAGCCAGGTTGATTACTGGCTACAGCCAACCCAACCACACAGCTTGACTAGAGCAAAGAACCATCAGAAGAAACGAGAAGAAAGACCAGACGTACCCCACTAGGCCTGGGCTGCAGGTAGTTTGGGGTCACAGCTCCACTGGGAGCGGAAAGTTGCAAACCTCAACCCCAGCCCAAAACTGGCAGGATTAGAAAATCCCAGGTTTCAACTCCATTTAAACTGCCATGCCTAACACCTGACCAGCAAACCCAAGGACCCCCAATACTCTTTTCCCCATTACTAATCCCTTAAAACCTCAGAAGATCAGAACAGGAAGAAAAAGGAGGAGAAAGAAGTTCCCAGACACTGGAACAAATTCTCCCTCTCTCTCCTCTCTACTTCAGCTTCCCTTTTCACTATCTGCAAACTCCTTCTCCCTTGGAAAAGGCTTCACTCTTCAGCAGCCCCTTGCAGCTTCTCTCCCCACAACCAGCCTAGCTCCCTTTATATTCCTTTGCATGGCATCACCCTGGCCTTGTCCAGTCAGGGAGCGCCACACTCCAGTTCCTTTCCCAACCAATCGGCCTGAAGAATCCTCTGCTTTCCCTGGCCAATGAGGCCAGAGGGTTTTACATATTTCCCCCAGATACAGACCCCAGCTTGCCATGTGCTGAGCACATGGCCAAAACATGGGGGCCATCTTGCCCACATAAAAACATACACACAAAAAAAAACAACACAATATACAACCCAAGCATGTATGCGTGTATGCGTTACAGAAAGACGATTGGTATAAGCTCACATTAGCTCCTCCTTCTCCCGACTAGCAAGGGGAGTATATCTGGAATGAGCAAAAAGCCTAAAAGTTTACACTCCGCTCCCACTCTTCACTAATGCCACTTGCAAAATAAAACAATCTTCTCACTCTTTACGAGTGCTGCGGTCAAAGAAACCCCACAGCTGACTAAATAAAGTTCAGAAATAAAGTTGGCACAAGCTGTCACACCCAGGGGGATGCACCATCACCTTTTTTAGTTCAAATACTGCTGTCCAGGGCATTCAGCAGCATTTCTATTGCTAATATTTTATGTCATGCATTTGAAAAGATGAGTGTACAGAGTATTGTGTTTTGATATTTCAGCAGGTTTTTTTAAGCATGAATGCCCTCAGCTATTCTGAAAGCAGCATTTGTTTTTAAAATTAAAAGCAGTAAGAAAGGGCACTAGTCTTACTAACAAGGGTGGCTGTCCTCAACGGCAGACTAAAACAGTTGTAAGATCATTTTGTCTTAAGAAGAACCTTACACAGAAAAAAAAAAAAAAATCACCTGTAATAAAAACAAATTACACTGAAAATATAGAAACCATCTACTGTCACTACCAAAGTATCAGGGCAGAGCGTCTGCAAAAATAACGTAAAAACTGGCAGAGACCGTGTTTAAAACAGATACAATAGTGACACAAATGCAAATGTGCAAAGCTGCTGGGAGCGTTGCTATCGTATGGCAGGCTCTGGTGTCCTGCAGGTATTCTGTCAAAAGCTCCAAAGGCTTTGATGCCAAAAAATCTGGGGTTTGCAATTATATCAGCTTCCTCTTGATTTTTGCTATCTGGTTTCTTAAAAGGCAGAAGGAACAAATGTGTACAATAAATAGAGTAGGGGTGGAAAAGAAAGTAGTGGGGAGTGATCAAGCACACACAGAGAGTGCAACCCATCACGATGGTAGGAAAGGAGAAGAGAAAAGATTATGTAATAGTGCTTCACTATTTACAAGCGATTAAAAAGGGGAGAATTTAAGGTAGCTAGATCTTGAGACAAATTCTAGGCCTGTTGCCAGAACGTTTCAAAGAATACAGTAGTAATAAGTGTTGTCATGTCTCTCCGAAACTGAAGGAGAAACTTGCTGACACAAGAGGTGTTCCTTGAGACAATTAAAGGAAACATTCAATGTTTACGAGAAGGATGTAGAGAGAGGTGGCCATGAAGGAATTATTACATCTATGTGCCAACAAAAACTACCAAGACAACTTCACCCTTCCCCCCACCCCAATTCCAGAGCCAGACTTTCTCCGAGCTAGAACACACTCTGAACAGTGATGTTGCAAAGTTAGCTGACTACTGCATGACACGGTGCTTCCAGCCAAGCATCAGTAAGCCTGTTTCTAGCGTTTTCCACCTACACAATGCCAGTGATTCCCAGGAGCTGAACATCTACCCAAATGGTCAGAGACTGTGGCATGAAACACAACCTATCTACCTGGGCATACCGGATGCTGAGCTATCACAAACACTTGAAAAAGGCAACAGTGAAAATGAAGACAGGCAACAACCTTCTTCACAAGTTGGGTGGGTCATCATGGGGTGCAAGAGCCTCAACCCTAAGGATGTCGGCTCTTGCCATCTCATACTCAGTGGCAGTGTACTGTGCACCAGTCTGGAATTGGTCATCACACACCAAACCTGTTGATGTGCAGCCACATTAGACGATGCACGTCATCTCAGGAACTCTTTGATCAACCTATCTACGATGGCTCCCAGTCCTGAGCAACATTGCTCTCCCTCAATGGGAAGATGTAACTAGCAAGTTACTGGAGAAGATCTACACCAATCCAAGCCTTCTGCTGTATGACAACCTCTTAAACCCACCTGCCACACATCTACCATCAAGACACCCATTCTGGTCCAAACTGCTGCACCAGGACCACACAGTGGAGACCCTCTGGTGTGACAAATCACCACCAAACAAGTTGCTTATCACAGATCCTACAATCTACTCAACTGGCTTCAATCTGCCACCCTGTCAGTGGGCCTTGCTGAAGAGGTTCTGGACAGGGCAGCGTCTGCACACAGCCAATCTGCACTGTCGAAGGTCTTTGTGACAGATGGTAGCTCTGGAAAAACACACTATGTTGCATATTGTCAATGAATACCCACTATGTTCAGCAGTGGACTACAGGAACTGCATCTGGCCATTGAGGACACGACCACATGGCTCAGCAATTACATACACGCTGACTGACTGACCCCTTCCCCCCGCCCCCAAATTCTTCATGAGAAAGGTGAAGTAGATAGAAAAAGAACTGATATTTATAGCCCATAAGGAGAAATGGGGAAGGATGGTGCTGACAACTGGCCAGCAACCAAGCTGCATTGTGCTCTAGTTCTGCTTACTATTTCACCTCTTTTCACCAGTTTACAGAGCAAGACCAGATCAAACAGGCCACACCAATCCAAACTATGGTCCAGCCTGCAGAGCAGTCCCCACACTGCAAGTTTTCAGGAATTCGGCTTCCTTTAGGAAAAAAATGCTTCTCAGTCTTAATCTATGGGCTGTTCAGCTTTATTGTACCCCCTCCTTGGGTCAAAAGTTATAAATCATGGCTCCCTACCTCCTACCATTCCATATTTTGCCCTGTGCAAACCCAAGGTAATTCTACCAGCTGCACCCCAGATTTACACCTGTGTAATAGGGCTGTGCGAAGCTTCAGTCCCTGATTCGATTCAGCAGAGATTCGGCCCGATTCGGTGGCCGAATCTCTGAATCTGAATCGAATCAGAGGAGCCTTTAATCTCTCCAAATCGAATCAGGGACAGTGATCTGAATCAACAAATCGAATCACTGCCCCTAATTCGGGCTGAATCCAAATCCGAATCAACTAGGGCCCACTTTGCACACCCCTACCATATAACTAGACATGAAGACATGATTCACTTCTCCTTCGACATTCACATTGATGCAAGCTACTTGAGACATGCAGTTTGGGGTGGAGGTTTTATGCGATCTGGTTTTATTCACTTTGCTTGTCAGTGGTCTGGAAAAAGAAATCTCTGAGAAGCCGATAAAGAACAGATACACAAACAAGAGGGGTGTATCATTGTCCATTTAAAAGGCAAAAGCAAATAAAATATTACAGAATGACTTGGGCAGGCTGGGAGTTGGCTGATAAATGATTTATGCAGTTCACTGGAGAGAAATGGAAGGTAATAAGTCAGGGCTGTGATTTCTGCCATGGGAGAGTTTACAAAATCTGATGGCAAAAAGGGCAAAAGTGATTAGGAGCAGTTTTCACAAGGCTGTTACAGCCTTTGCTTTGCAGTCAAATAAAACTCTGCCCCCCCCCGCCCCGCACACACACACACACACACACTTTTACTGTAAGTTCACGAAGAGTTAATACATTGTAGCTATAAAGTGAAAAATCACAAATATCCCCGGCAGAGTCCATGCAAAGCCCTGTATCCCACCTTAATCCTCACCGTGGTGCATACGCCCTCATTCTAGTAGGCGCAGTATAAATACATGGATTAGAGAGAGGCCCAGAAGCCTTTGAACTGGAACGAGCCTTACACACAGCAACTAGCCACAAACACAATAGCTGCAGTTCTGGAGCAGGTCTTCGCCCACCTAGTCTGGTACTTCGGTGGCAGGCAATACCCTCCCAGAATTCCCCCAGTCATTTTGCCACACAAATCAATTTGGAGATTTCTCAGCGTCCCCCTGAATAAGAACCACCAAGATGTCAGGGTATGACTGTTATGTGAACATAAGATTCAGAGAAGCCACATTTCACTTTAATGAAGTTCTCCATCCTTGGGGGGGATAAAGCACTTTGCATTTCAGGCATAAATTGTCAGCTGCAAGGGGGTATGGCAAGCATGCGGTTTATTGCAGCACTGAAAGGAGGTTTATAGATTCATAGATGCTAGGGTTGGAAGGGACCTCAATAGATCATCGAATCCGACCTCCTGCATAGGCAGGAAAGAGTGCTGGGTCTAGATGACCCCAGCTAGATGCCTATCTAACCTCCTCTTGAAGACCCCCAGGGTAGGGGAGAGCACCACCTCCTTTGGGAGCCCATTCCAGACCCTGGCCACTCGAACTGTGAAGAAGTATTCCTAATGTCCAGTCTAAATCTGCTCTCTGCTAGCTTGTGACCATTATTTCTTGTAACCCCCGGGGGCGCCTTGGTGAATAAAACCTCACCAATTCCCTTCTGTGCCCCCGTGATGAACTTATAGGCAGCCACAAGGTCGCCTCTCAAACTTCTCTTGCGGAGGCTGAAGAGGTCCAGGTGCCCCAGTCTCTCCTCATAGGGCTTGGCTTTGTGTTCTTCTGGGACACTATGCGTTGCTGATCGCTGGAGTTCCTATATGGGACAGCACAACATTGCCCTACCTTATGTCCCCCTGCCATGCTATCACAGGCAAAATAATAGAGTGTTTAAACAGCAATGCTGTTTTTAAATGGTGAAATTCTGAGGTTTCTGTAAAAATAGCAGCAGCAGGTCATTAGTAATGAGACTGGGGGCAACAGCTATGTAAAAGAAATAGACGTTTTGTGGCTATAAATTAAAAAAAAAAAAAACCCAAACAAAAGAGCCCACGCACACAGAGCAAGAGAAGACTCCGGCTCGGATCCAATAAGCCTCTAATCTCTTTAGCATGACATACCAGCCTCAGACATTAGGAATTGAATTTTCCCAGCCTGACATTTTCCCTAACTGTTGCTTCAAACTCAAATCAGCAAAAACTGGTGGATACAAATTGTTAGAGAAGACGGACAGTATTATGGTATATTTTAGTCTGGCCTACAGGAATAGAACCATTCTTGTAGAAACTTTCCCCTCTCCCTCCTCTTCTAAAACAACATAGAAATAGAGCACCAGTTTTCCAGAAGTCTTACCTACTCCAAAAGTTAAAGGAAACTTTTGTCTACAGCATAGATAATTCTGAAATCACTAGAAGATGCTACAAAAGAAGCTACATTTATATTCGTTCCAAGCAAGGCAAGTGCATTGTGTAGACACGCTAAAGAAGTACTAAAAGAATTTGGGTAGGGTTTTCTATTGTACGTAATTTATTCTAGGCGACGTTGAGTCCAAAGGGACTTCTAGCTGATTAAGGGCTGAAAAATAATCTGTAAGAACTAGTGTTTTACTCACTGGGGATAAATACTCGAGGCTTCAATAAAATCAATTGGAATAAAGAGCTTTGGCAATATATTAGACAGGCATTAAAAGGAGAAATATGGCGCGATCCAAGGGCTCGGAGGAAAGTAGCAACTTAAGAGCTCTCTGGCTAAGTCTCTGGTACCCTACAGCTGTCTATCTCCCGCGCATACAAACCGTAATTTATGAGCAAAACTGCGCACTCAACTAGAAGTCAGCTAGCGTCCTATGCTGACTCGATGATGATTTAATTTTATACATTAACAATAAGCTTACAGGGAATAAAGTTCTATGAAAACCTTGGGTGATAAATTCCCATTTTCTACCCATCTGCTGTTAATTTAAAAACATGAATTTTATTTCAGGGTCACCCTTGTTTCCAATGTAGGGCTTAACAAAAGTGCTTAACTTGGGCTGTTACTACGTACTGATGCCATCTTGTGGTGGAAAAGCTAAGGATAGAAAGGCTCAGTCTTAGTATTCGCACCTTTAATAAAGAAATGAATCCTTTTACTATTGCTTAGCTCACACAGATTCATGAAAACTGGGTAGGACTGTACTGTAAATCTATGTCTTTCTTTCAGCTCTTCTCACCCTTCAGGGGTGGGGAAAGGTTAGCTCTCTATTTCCAGTTTCAGAAGCACAAGGCTCTGAGGATAGCAGTAACAGGACATAACTTTTCCTTGAAAGGCAAAGGAAGACTGCTGGGATGTGTTTTATGGCACACAACACAACTGTAGCCAGACCAACTTGTATTAAACTTGGTGAGTGGTTCTTTGAGAACTGGAGAACTAGCAGAAGCACAATCTTCTGGAAACCGAAAACACGTGATGATTTATTTCCAACTCGGAGGTGCAGAGCCAAATGTCCCAAGTTGTTATCCTGAATGCCTCAACCAAGCTCTGCTCCGGTCTATGGGCAAGTACATTGACATTAACTGAACTAGCGCTAGGTTGATCTAAGTAGCAATCTGTGCTGATGGTCAAGGAGTTTAGATTGGGCAAAACATGTCTGGCCCGATCTAAATTAATTCACTTGAGGAGGGACTAAGGTTAGCCTAATCCCTGGGGCTGTGCTTTTCCTACCTTGTTAACCCTGACTGGGCTATTTTTAGCTCCCCAAACCCACCCCTAGACGGACAGGCCGACTTCCATGTGGACCCATCAAACCCCTGTGCTCTGTTAGCCCCACCTCCCCTGAGCCCACCTGCACCTCCCTCCAACCCCCAGTTACTTAAAACCACGTGATGGGAAATCAGACATAGTAAACAACTGCATGCACCCTGTTTCAACTACCACCACTTTCCCAGCTCAACTTCTCCTCCCTCAACGAGTCTTACACCTACAGGTCTATTGCCTACCTGCGTCCCTCAGCTCCCTGCCACTCCCCCTCTATTAATGTTCTTCTGAGCTCACCCACCTCTCTAAGAGGAAAAAAAAAAGACACCTCCCAGTCACCAGTCCCTTTCCTTTCTTCCTTCTGCTCTCCAGCTCTTGACCCCGAGATATTGCACTTGCGTCTAGGCACTCACTTCCAGTATACAGCACCATTTGCTTTCCAGCTAACTCACCTAATTCATGCCCAGCCTCTTCCCTTCCTTTGGCTGCTTTTCAGTTCTTTAGCCCTTTCCATGAGAAATCCTCCCAACAGCCAGATAGCACCATCTACACAAGTGGCAAAAACAATAGCACAAGCAACATCAGCTGCTGACAAACTTACCCAGAAATGATACTCAAAGAATGGGGATAGGAGCCAACATGCAGTTGAGAACTGGCTTCATTAACTTTGCATTTATGCTGAAAGGGGCCCTGCCAGGAAGCCATGTGTGAACATATGCATGACAGTTTTAAAACAGCTCTTGCTCTTCTAGGTCTCCGAATCTCTCTCTGATACAGCTTGAAGAGTATTTTAATAGCTCATAATAGGTCAAGTTAACTATCTGTCTCCATTCTAATAACAGCGATGTAGTGCCAAACTTACAAGAAGAGAAAGGGACGCGTATGCATGACTAAGCAATCCCAACTAATGACACCACAGATGACAGAGTTACTCCAATTTAAAGTCCTTCTTATTAATGAGCGTCCAGGAACAGTGGGAGTATGCAAACAAGAGGATAAGGATGTGCTTTATAGCTGAATATTATCACTCATCTCCACAGTCAACAGAACCCTTTCTGGCTTGGCTAAAACCTTCACATAACTAATGACAATGGTAGCACCTGCAGCGCAGGCTTCTTTTTGCGTTATAACACACTGATTGACTGTGGCTGCCCTCATTCAGAGGGGAAAATGAGCCAGAGATAATAGGGGAAAAAAAACTCTTCTGCTGAGCTACTTAATCAAACTTAACTCATCACTTCTAGTTTCAGAGGTACAGGCTTGCTGATAGAAGTAACAGGAGACTTTTCTGTGAAGGGGAAAAAAGGGGGTGGGTTGTGCTTGTATGGCTCCTAAGAGTAAAAATGTCATTCTGTAAGTCTCAATCACACAGTTGTAGCCTCACTTAAATACTGAGTGTACATGCAACTCATCTCTCCCCTTTACCTTCATTTATCATGCAATTCATCAATTTTACCTTTCTTTCCTGTTAGGTAAACTAACGGCAATATTTAATAAAATGCACACAATAGGCAATGTCTTTGGTTCTGTTTAAGAGTCTATATAGTAGTATTCCTAATGTTTCTATACACAACTCAAAATACCATTTTTAACGTTTTTGTCATCCATACACTATGGCAATTGTATGTACTTCATTAAAATGTAACTGCCCTCTACTCTAACCATTATGATTGAGAGTTGCCATTAGTAACTCATTCAAAGAGAAGAACCAGGGTTACATAAAATTATACATTCTGAATTCAAATGAATGCTATTTTTTAAAAAACTACAATAATATAATTCACCTGAGATCAAGACCCAACAGGCATGCATCTGGGCTGACTCAGAATAACATCTGATGAAATGAACTGAAGTTCATGAAAGCTGGTACCCTCTCTATAGATCTCTTATTTAGTTATTCCATAAAGATGTGCATCTACCATGCCTTCTGACTAAATTCAAGCCAACACAGCTAACTACTTATCTCAAAATAATAATAATTATCACACAGCCTGAATACGTATCTTGGAATCCAGGCAAATAGCTCAAATATCTACAAGTCATCCCAGACCTTATTCATAGTCACTGAAAGCAACAACCTCAGATTTTATGAGGTTTCTGCCCTATTAGCTTCAAGACTGAGGCAGGGGAATCTACCAGTGAACCTCTATACAAAATTAAGTGGAAAGGAAGCAGCTCCTTAAAAATCCAGTGAGTTCAAAGTGCACCCTCCTTGTCCACATTTTCTGTTTGTAGTACATGCCCTCTAAGTGCCCAAGATCTGAGTTGTTGCCATCAGGGTCCATCTGATCCATGTGTGATCCCTAAAGATCCTCATGCACCAGAACAAGGGTGCACAGGGTGATGCAAGACTGACTGCCATTCCAACTCCTTCTTCACTGCAAATCCAACCATACTATAGTGTACACAGCTGAAACAGAGCAGGAGAAACATGGGTTTAAGATCTCAAAGAACCCCAATTATTGAATGGGTAACCCTCCATTTTTAGCATCTCTCCCTACATATTCTTGTTGTAAAAAAACAATGCTAAGTGGGTTATGAGCGCTCAGAGGCTTGATCTGGAACCAACTGCAATACTGTCCTACCAACAGAGGCATTCAAAGCAGATGCTTCTACTAGTTGGTTGCGCTGGGAGACGATGGACCCCAATGTTGTTCTCTTGCACGTCAATAATAAGGATATTTCCCAAGGCAAGCTAAGGGTCCATAGGCTGTAGTTGAGCAGGTTTTAATATTGTCTCTAGCACTCAGGCTCTTGATATTGGAACAGAGATGGTTACAACCCAAGAGACCATTGACCAATACAGTTAAGGTTGCACAGTGACTTCCATTTAACATCCCTGCTTTCAATAGGAGCTGTCTGCTATTTAAACATTATGGCTGACAGTTTTTTAGCTTGGTTTTTACATGAAGGTGAATTTCAAGTGAAAAAGTTCAGCTCTTATACACACATGAAGAGTGTTCCTATGGAATCTGGTTTGGATTTGACTTTACTATTATCTTTTTAAAAGGGTACATTGCTCATGTGCACAGGTTTGAGCTTTATATTCGTTTTGTTTTTGGTTTTTATGTTCTTCAAACACGCAGCTAAGAAAAACCGTGCTGCTCATACAATACAGCAAAATGCCAGCTTAGCAGCATAAAGAAACCATACTGAAAATTCACGTGGATTGTAGCTGAGTCTCTGCAAACCTTGTAAACTGTAAAAGGCAGCAGCTGGTGACAGAGTTGTGCTTCTTTTTTAGCAGGAGAGTTTTGTTAACACTCGCTTCACCAGAATACTAGTTAGTCTCTTATGAAATGCACTTGGGAAGTTTAATTAGTGAACACCAGAAATGTATTTCATTGTATAGCTCCAAGCAATATTTAGGTAATAGATACTACATTTAAGCTACCCAGACAATCAAATTTGTTGGTGTCGTTTCACGTTCAGGTGACTTATCATACTGGTGACTGCAGTGAAAAAATTGAAATATTCCTTCTATCATACCATGAGCCTGACAGGCAAAAGAAAGGATTAAACAGATACATGTGCAGATATTCATGGCCTATTTAATGGGGACCCTGAAGCTCTTGCCTGCTAATGCCTGCATGGCTTATTCTCTGCACATCTCTTATGTACTTTCAAACCAGAGACAGCCTCTTGAAACAGGATGAATTTCTCCTAAATTAGAATGGCAGACAGGAGTATTTTTAAAGGTCATACGCTGCTACTGCTACTTGTACATTTTGGAAGTGCCTAACGATTGGTTTAAGTGGAGGCTAACAAACACTGAATTGATATTAGCAGGAGTGAGCTACGGCAAAGGTTATGAGAGGGAATGTTTGTTATTAGTGACAAACCCGTAAGCCCATTTGCAAATGGTCATCTCTCTCTGCACTAAAATAAACAGGCAACTCCAAGCTCCTACAGTAGATTTTTGCTGCCCTTTTTTAGAGAAGAAGTATTCATTTCTTTAAAATGCCACAGGTGCATGCAATACTTTTCAAACACCTAGGAAAGTAAGGTCCCTGAACCAGAGTTTATAGTCTGAAGGCCATGTGAACTCAATGAGAGCTCTTTGTTGACTTTGATGAGGTTTGGATCTGGCACTAATGGCAGGCATGCATATGCACTAGTACTGAAATTAGAACATGTCCCTACCACAAGCCCTGGTTCTGCAACACTGAAGTCAGTGGGAGTTTGACCATTGATACCACAGGCACAGAATCAGGTCTCAAATGAGAGTTAAATTAAATAGAATGAACGTTTTCTTTGTACTGAAACTGGCAATATTTTCAAATGGTCAAAATCTTACATACAGGACCTTACCCAGCAGAAGAATATAGTGACGTACCTTCTACAAACAGATGATAAATCTTTTTAGGTTGAAAGGTAGTGAGGTGACTCCAGCATTCAATACAGGGTAGGATTCTACAAAAGACAAGTCCGCAAACAGTCCCAGGACACTTGCAAGGTCACGAACAAATCATTTTTGGCATTAAACCATGTTCACCACAATGAAAGAGATTTTACCTGTAAGCCAACCAAACATCAAGAATATTTTTTGTCAAAACACACCAGGAGACCTATCAATGTGTTTGTGCAACAGGCAAACATGTACGTTTCAGAAAACGAGTTCCATCCATTAAGGAAAGTTACCAACAAGTCAACATTAAGCCCACCTAAAGCAGTAATAAAACATGTTTGTGAATCTAAGCCATCCGTCAGAAGAGACTCATATGGGGAATTAGCTTTCAACATGTGAAGACACAAATATATTGCATCATGAATGAACACCTTTCATATTTTTATTCTCACTTTATTTTAGGCTTTACCTTAAATTTGAGAGATGGAGAAGTAGGTCATTTAAGAAAAAGTTAATATTTGAATGAATAGATATCAAGGACTTCTGAAAATGAAGGGACCAGAGACACCCACCTAACCCCCCCTCCCCTAAACAACGAACCCTTTCTAAAACCCAGTTATTTCCTGTTAAGTATACAGGGATGCACACTGTCAGCCTTCCTTACATTGTGACCGAGTTAAACGTTCAGCGAAGTAAACTGCCAAAAGACATGAGCTCCAAAACAATTGTTTCTAACTACTATGTTAAAAATCCATGTGGTCCACGTGTCTTACTGGGCATATCTTTTGAATAGATGTTTAAAAACAGGAAATGTGATGTCAAGTCTGCAAGTGAAGTCTGAGCCTCTTCCCCACAAGCTATCCATACCTTTTGCCATTTCTTCAACAAGCTGGTTGTAGAGCAGGCAATCAGCCCCCTTGGCGTTATGCTTGTGTCTATATTAAATGGGCAGTGCATCCAAAAAATGAATAAAGTTTTCAACCCTATATCAGTGTATGCATGTTTCCAAAAAATCAAGCAAGGCAGGAGGCAGACTGAGGCAAATACATACCTTGGCATGGTCACCATCTGCTTTATTTCAATTATTTGACGCTAGACCACTGAATATGCTGCACAAAACCACCATCTTTATTGTCCCTCGGGCATTTCCACCAGTTAACTACATTGAACTGCTGAGGCAGGGAAAGAAAATAATTTTAAACTACATTTCTATTAGGGCTGAATTTCTAAGCATTTTTCATAGGAATTTATCACTTGACCTAATTCTTCTATAATATAATTTGGAAATCACGCTATGAACTTCCAGTTCCTTCAATTCCTTTGAAAATTAACTTTTTCACACCAGTCTGTACCACACACCTGAGGTTTTACTATTACTGAAAGGGCAAAGTTCAAATCTTAGCCACAGCAGGAGGGTTCATGCTGTGGCCCTGTCAGATTGCTGTGAATCTGCCTAATTCTGATAAATACAGCGCATCACAATCTGAGAATCTAAAAACCATCTAATTTATGACAAGGATGAGAAGAAGCAGCAGCAACAGCTGAATAAACAAGTCACCCAATAAGAGAAAAACCAATGGGGAATTGCAGGATAGGAAATTATTGGGGGGAAAAAAAATTAAAAACTGCACTTGTCGTCCATGAGACCATCATACTAAACAAGGGGTGGTGAACCTGAGGCAAGGGGACCCTTGGTTCACAACAGACCAAGGGGAGGAAAAGCAGCATAGCAGCAAATAGGGCACCGAGCACAAAGCAGATCGAGGAGGGAACAGGGATCAGAGTGATATTTGGGGAGGGTATGGAGCTAATTTGTGACACTCCTGCTAAAAATGTTAGCCCCCCTAAAATAAAGACTTCCACCAGCTATTTTATACCAAGCTCCCTTCCTCAGTTGTTCTGGTAAGTTTGGATGGTATTGCACATAGAAAAAAAAACTCTCTTCCAGAAAACATTAAAGCTTTACAAGTAAAGTGTATGCTAAATTTAGCCGCTGCTGACCACAACACCATTCATAGCTGCATCCAATTTTTGTGACATGTTACCAGGTAAATCAAACTTGCTTCTGTTTGATTATGTTAATTAATGCATAACACCCTTTAGTCTGGACTGTTGCTGAACTGCAAGGAGCACCACATTTCACAGTGACTGCTCTCTGCCAGGCTCTCCCACCACCTCAGGCACCCACCTGGACAAGATCAAAACCAACACTATGACCCATATTGCTAGATAATGCCTACATCTTGCTACAGGTCCTCCAAGGTTGCAAGATCCTGCAAAGGTTAAAGGGATTTGTGGGGGTACCAACTCATTCACTTCAGCTGTTTGAAATTGGGGGCTTTTATATACCCTTTTCTGCTCACCTTTAAATATCTATTCACAACATCAAAACCATTACAAAGATGCTGGTTTGAACCCTTAAGCTGCAATGTTTGATGTTCATCAACACTCACTGTCAGGCAAGGGATATTATGTGCTCTAGAGTACTTGCAAAGCTGAATGCCACTGCTGAAGCATAAATTTTGCTCCCAGCTAAAGGAAATGTTTCTAGGAAATAGAGATTGGAAGACGGTTTTGAAAATAATGATTGCCTTTGTCCTTATACTTAGGTAGAACATAGGAACCCAAAGCACAGCAGACAGGAACAGACCCTAAAATCATCTATTGTCTGCTCTTCACTTATCAGTGTTTTGAGTCCCACATCCCGGGCCTTTTCAGGGTCATGTGATCTATCACGCATGGGCAGCTGGATGTAAAGCATGCAGCGCAGCCAACAGGCCAACGAGCTCTGCCTTATTGAAGAGGCAGGGACACAGAACGAGCAATGCAAACACTCAAAGGAACACGGCATTTTGGTATATGTAGCTGGAGACAACCAAGTGATCTACCCTTACAGGTTTTTCCAGTTCCTCACTATCTGTAGCCGGAAGACACTAACCTTGGACCAGATTCAGTGCCGTGTGCTGGAAGGGCACAGGTGGCCATGTGGTGGCTAGGATCCCCAGGAGATGAACAAGCCAGAAGGCCCCCAGTAGGTTCCCCGGTCGCTGCAGCTGGAAAGAGAGCTTTACCTGTGGTAAGTGTGGAAGCTCCCTGCTCTGTTCCAAGGGGTGGGAAGACCCATTATTTCTTCTTCAACCAACACCAGCTAACCTTCTTTTGGGACAGACAGCATCCATCTGGAGACAAAAGGAAGCACGCTAGCCTACTAACGGGATTCTGCGCAGCACCTGTTCCAGAGAACTTTGCCGTTTGGCTTTAGCACCACTAATGACAAACAACCCTATAAGTTACAGCACTTTCAAAATGAGGTGGATTGATAATCAGGGATAGGCTACAGCTGATATACTATAACTGCATGATCCTGCAGCAGCAGTAGAAGGAAGTCAGGTCCCCCTAACTTGAACTCCTTGAGGAAGCAGGGTTAAAATTGCAGCAGTTTGCTACACTTGCATAATTAGCAGCTGCAAAATGCAATTCTGGATCTAAATGCCTTGAGAATTAGGGTAAAAGTATCAGCCCATCCCCTATCAATTTCGGCAAGTTAAAGCAGCTAATCAAGGTCTGCTAAACCTAAGCGAGGCAATCATTTTCACCTGTGGGTCACACTGCAGGGTTGCTGTGCAAACAGTGCAAGACAGGCAGCGCACTCAACAGGGGCTGCGTGTGACAAGACAGAAGGCAGTATTTGAACAACGAGCTGCTTCACCATAATTCACAGCTGCCACTTTGAAGTCGTGGGGATGTAGTGTCTAGCTAAGTGTCATACAGTGTAGGGCGAATTTACCTTCTACCCTTAGGCTCTGCTAGGTAGGGGTGCCAGTGTTAGCCTAACTGACACATTATCTTTTCCTAAAAGATAGTGTAGGAAAAGGCTAAGTTAAAGTACTTCCCCGCCTCCTGCTTTTTCTGCCACCTAAAAGCTAGTGCTAATATACACATGTACTACATCTCTTTCCCCCACAGTAAAGTAAGACCAAGTCACAATTCACACGCCCTCAAATGTGAAAGAGTAATGTTTGCATGTGAGCACATTACATTGCAGATGAATTTTGCCAGCCAGCTTTTGCTCACATTTCTGTGGTTGTGCTGACCTCCAGAGTCAGGCATCCTACATAGCACAGCCTAATGCAGTATCCGGCTTTCTGCCTACCACTGCGAATTTAAAAAAAGAGTTCAACTTATTGATTGCTAATGCAGAACTGAATTGACTGCATTCTGATTGTGTGACATGGAGCATAGAGTCATCCATTGTTAACTCAAATTGCTACATACACAAACTATGGAATGAATTAGATAAGATAATAAGATACGCAGGTGTTATATAACTAAAATCATATTGCAACAATCCATATAGAAGTCTGACTGATTATAAAAACCTATTCATATGCTCAGCTGAGAATATCATCTCAGTTGATGCATACCACACACGTGGCAAAGTCCAAATGATCAGTGCCCCAACTTGAAGGACTACTTGAAAATAGTGAAATGACACAACATGGAAAAACAAAAGGTACTACGTTCTTCAACATAGAATAAAACTCAATATTTACCTAGTAATGGTAGCTATGATGGATCGGGCATACCACGTACCTTTTTGTGCAGAATGAAGTTATTATGGTTGTATTTATTTCCACTAATTTTAGGCCAAATCCAGCTCTCCTTGCTGAAGTGATAAGACAAGATGCATCTTGAAGGGATTGCTATATTCACCTTATCTTGGCATCCCCGATTGAGTCCTTCCTAAATACTTTTTGGAAGAATACACATAGAAGTAGTACAGAGCTAGACCTCTTGTCAAACTGTTAATCCCCTGACAGATGTCCCACCTCCTGGCCACCACCTTGGCCACCATCTTGGGTCTGGAAGTCCTGTTCCTACCCCCTGGCTTTTGCCACTGGAAGTCCTGCCCTTTACCACAGAAAGTACTCCTTTTGGGAGAGGGTTTGCAGCCTTCTATCTGGAAGCCTTGCCCTGTCACCTGGTCCATAACATCAGAAGTCCCATGGCCACCATTTTGGGCACCATGTTGGCCACTATGTTGGACCCAGAATCCCCCACCCCCCATCACATGGTCCGTGACATCAGAAGCCTCACTCCCACACTGCCATGTTGGTCCCACAATCCCCTGCCCCACATCACATGGTCTTTAACATCAGCAATCCCACCTCCTCACCACCTTGTTGGCCCTAGAATGCCACACCACCATCACATGGCTTGTGACATCAGAAGGTCTACCCTCCCTGCCCCAAAACCCACTTCCTCACCACCATCTTGGCCTCCATATTGGTCTCAGAATCCCCTGTAACATCGACAGGTCCACCCCTTGACCGAGAAACACTGCCTCTCATGCATAGCCCAGCCCAGGGCTCCAGTAGTTCTGCCCCCCCATTGCCCCCCAGGCCATGAGGCACAGGCACGACCTATCAGGTAGCAAGGGGTTATGACCCCTCTAACAATTTGCCCTGCCACCCTCAACCAATTGGTGGCTGTTTCAGAGGTGTCAGACCTCCCTGAAACAGTGCCGGACCAATCAGAAAAAGTATAGGGTTGGGACATAGGCCATGCGCTGCCAGTCTGTCTCTTTTCCAAATCCTGTTAAGAAACCCTCCAGAGCAGGCCACATGTTTTCTAAGACTATGCTAATGCAGACAGAAGCAAATATGGATTAATACATTGAAGTAGCCCCAGGCACTATTCTGGCATCTCTCAGCAGCACCGTGGATGAGATTTTAGTGGTTGAAACAGATTCCCAAACTCCCAAAACCTGCCCAGGGACCATGGCAGAACCCCATCAGCCTGCACCAAAGCCACCGGTGAAAAGCATGGCAGTGTTGGACAAGCCAAACCCTAGGGGTTCTGGTGAAGTAACTAATCAAGAGCTTAAGGGAGTGGCTTTGTATTGTAACTGTTTGTGTCTGTGCTAGCTATACGATCTCTTCGCAGGTAGATGATGCCTTTATAAAGAGCTTTTGAAACCTACACATTGGTAGACCTGGGAGAGTAAAGGTCTCTTGCATGAACTGGTTTTGTTCGCATCTTAAAGAGAGTAGTTCAAGACAAGAAGACTTGTCGTATCAGTTTTGTCTGATCCTATGGAGCTGGAGTACAAGCTTATGGAGGTTACAGAGCAAAGGTATGAACCTATGCAGGTCACTGAAGAGGGCTACAAAGCTATGGAGGTCATGGAGCAGCCCTGTTCAGAGAAGGGTTCTTGTATGACCTGGTTTTCCATACTTCTAAAGAGAGGATGCTTTTACCCTACGTAAATTGGTAAGAAGATATTTTAAAAGAAACAAGACTTGTTTCAAATGTGGATATGCAATGGCAGGCAGACTTGGGAGATATGCAGCAGTTCTCCAAACACAACAGTGGATTTAAGTACATCTTAGCATTGATAGGCATATTATCAATGCATGCCTGGGCCTTGGGCCTAAAAGACAAGTCACCAGGTGAAATATCCCAGGACCTTACAACCATTTTCTCAGGGGTCACACACCTCAAAAATTACAGACTGATTGGGGGAAAGAATTTTTAATAAGCCTTTAAGCAAACTGTTAAAGCAGTATAATATCCACCACTTGTTACAAATAATGAAGTGAAAGCGGCGGTTGCAGAGAGGTTTAACAGAACATTAAAATCAAAGGTGTGGAGGTATTTTACAACCGACAAAACCTTTTGCTACATTGATGCATTACCAAAGTTTTTAAAGAGCAATAACTACAGCTCTCACAGAACTATCTGTGCCAGACCTGTTGATGTGAATTGCTCAAACTCTCCACAGGTGTGGAAAACTGTGTGCGGGGACTATTGTAAAATAAAAGCAGGAGCACCCTGGTTCAGAAAAGGAAACCACATGAAGGAGATTAGAACCGAATGGAGATTTGAAAAAGGTTATGAACAAACATTCACTGATGCAATTTTCAAAGTGGATGAAGTCATAAGGCGTATCCAGACCCCGTGTCTACCACCCAAAAGATTATGGAGATGAACCCATCGCAGGTTCTTTTTCCCTGGAAGAACTACAAAAAGTGAACCCCCAACAGGACAGAGTTTACAGGATCAAAAAGGTTCTAGCAGAGAAAAGAAAGGGGAGAAAGAAGCAGTTTCCCCAGCTGGTAAAACGGTTGGGGTGGCCAGCTAAATTTAACAACTGGGTGGAAGCCTCCCAGGTCTGTAACATTTTGGGGGTAAAATAAAAATCATTACCTCCACCGGAAGGACAAGATGAGCAACGGTGGCTTTTGCATCACTTTGCCCAGCAACACCTGAACCAGGGTCTTCCTGCAGAACACCAGCTCAAACTTTACCATACAGCTGCTTATACCTCTGGATCTCCTGGGGAGCTGGAAGGTAGGGTTAGCAGAAATACAACACCTGCACAGCTGGAACAACCTCAATGAGGATAACCCTTTCAAAATCATTTCTGGGGCTAGGAAATGGGGGTATGTCTGTGTTGGGGGTATTACTCATCCATCACAGACTTGTTGGATCATATGAACAATATTATTGCCTGCCACCCTACCCCACCTGAATTAGTTATGATCTACAATCATGTGAGAAAAAATTGAGACTGAAAGCCAGTGATAGCTCTTATGGTTTTTCTACTGGCATTGAGCTAGCCTATATTTTGGGGTTGCTACCCAAGTTCACTGTTCAAAAAAACAAAAACAAAAACCCTTTACAGCTGATATTACCAGACGATTCAATTTGTTGCATCTCTACAGACATTGTAGAGCTTGAGCTTGTTGGGGACTTTTTGGTTCCCTTACCAAGCTGCATACCTAATCATGGAAGAAACAATGAGTTTGTCATTATTGCGTATGACAAGCCGCATTATGTCCCCATGAGACGGCGTCATGTTGACACAATCAGCAATGAAATAAAGACGGATAAGAGCATGCACATCTCATTTCGCCTTGGCAAGGTGATTCCTAAGCTTCACCCACAGCCCCAGAAGACTTTGGGCTTTTAAAATAAGAAAAGCACAATATAGATGGCAAAAAATTATGAGGACCCTACCTTGTACAGAAATTATTACAAAGCCCAGGCAAATGATGGTCTACTCAGCAATCAGGGGATGCCTGTGGTGCACAGGGCTGGTGTGGGTGGCCATCCTGCTTTTCAAAAGAGGTCTGGAGATTATTAAACTCCCACATTAAAAATGCAGTTCAACACAAAACGAAAGATATGATCGGTCATGTCTCCCAAGCTGTTCTGGATAAGGTGGGCAAGTCAGAGTAGCAAGCAGGTCTGGCCTTTTGTATATTAAATGAAGGAGCCTCAAAAAAAAAAAAAAAAAAGAGATGTGTCACACCCCCAATGTACAGGCCCACCCTAACCCCTTAAAAGAACGAGGGTAAGTCAGTAGATCGGGCATACACAAGAGACCAAGGAGGAGCTGCCTGGAAGAAAGAAGGGACACGCTCCTGGAAGGAAAATAAATTGATTTTCATCACCATGGCTTTCATTCATTGTGGGTCTGAAAAGTGGATGCAATTCAAATAGCCCCTACGCAGATCAGCATTGAGAGAAGTCCGTGCGCTCAAGATCACTCAGCTATCAGCTATTCTGGTGACGGTGGCCAGGGGGCAGGGCACGGTCAGGAGGCAGGGCTTAAGAGTTCGACAAGAGCTGTGCCCCCTATACTACTTCTGTGTTTCTTCTATTCTTCCAAAAAGTATTTAGGAAGGAATCAATCAGAGATACCAAAATAAATTTAAAATAGCAATCCCTTCAAGATTCATCTCATCTGATCATTTCAGCAAGGAGAGCTGGGATTGACCTAAAATTAGTGAATGATTTGGTTACAATTCAAAAATTCAGCAGATACATTGTGTGCCGGACAGCTTCCCTGAGGATGCCGACTAAGTCCAACAGGACCAGCACAGTCCTGAAATCTTAAATCCTTTTGTTTGCTTTTTCACTTGCTTTGAAGCAAAAGCACTCTCAGGCCAAAATCCACTGATGTCAAAGGAAGAGCTGACATTTATCTGGACGGAGCTATGGCTCAGCCCCTACTTCATCTTGGAGACAGCTGCAGACCAGCTATCAATACACTGAGGAGACCGTGCTGGAAACGAAAGACACTGTAGCTTCATTTTTAGTTCCGTTTTGGTTCAATTCCAAATGCACGGGTTTTTAAAAAAAAAAAAAAAGAAATACATTTTTCAGTTTGAAAAAAATCACAAACTTTTATCCGCCCTGAAGGCCCAGGGTAACACAAGCATTCAGAGTAGGGTTCAAAGGTGCAGCCCGCAAGGTGAACAACAAGCTGAAAACAAAATACCAAATAGTTCCTCATTACATTAGCACCTTGTCCTGTGCAAACGAGGGAACCTGCTACACAATAAAGTATTGAAACATTTTTACAGTTCTGCCTTAATTTCTGGCCCATCATAGAAACTGGGAGAAGCTAATAAACTTAACAGTTAATTCAGCAGGGAAAGTATGTTTGCCGACAATATGCTAGGAAGAAATTCTGTGACACGGTAAGGACAGAAAATGTAGCATCTAAATTACAGGATGGCAAGTGGCATGCTTCATTTATCTGATGAAAGAAACCGTTCAGGATGTTCCTGAGACTCCATAAAGATTCGTAAGGCAGAGGGGGCTCCTCTGACTTGGAAGCAGCTTGGGCACCAGATCCCCCACAAACTTCTTGAAAATCTCTGCAACGTCCAAAATGTTTCCAGGGACTATTTTAAATCACAGCTGGGTGCTCTTTGTGGTGAAAACAGAAAGAATGCAACAGGACAACAACATTAATACTGATTTTATATCAGTACGTAGGAAAACTTGCTTTATCTAAAACCACTCTGTGCATACTCAAAATGAGAAAGTGCTAATGAAGTAAATCCTGAGGAAACGTAGGGGAGCTGAGGACGGTGACTGACATTTTGACCTTCTTGACCTTGTTGTCAGGGCTTGGTTACACCTTACGCTGTAAGCTGCACAAAGGTTGACCAGCCTAGGCTTACTGTGAAAAAGGCAGCAGGACAAGTTTGCGTTAGAAAATCACTCCTCCATGAATCCTGGAGTATGCACAACAACAACAACATCATGAATCACTTGCTATGGGCAGGTGTCCTACAAACAGGACGCCACTTGTTTTTTTTCAGCAGGAAGCTGGATTTCCTATATGGACGCATAGCTTAGCTATGCACAGTGGGCTAAACTTGTCCCGGAGGTCAAGCTTGGAACGAGTTCTCCACAGGGTTTCATACCACTGCCCTGTCTGGTGAAGAGCCCCTCGAAGAAGGATTTCATATTAAACTTGCCATGCTAAGAAATTAAAGAAACACAAGGAAAGAGGTCAGCTGTCAGGTATATTCCATGCGTAACTTAAGTGCAACTTCAATGACTTTTAATATATTTTTCACGATAAAGGATGAGACACTTCCTCTGGATAGGATAAAGACAGTAAGTTTTCGTGGTCATCTCTAATACTTATAGGTAGAGTTGGCTTATTTATTACTAATTAATTTTATAGCATCTTCAAAATTTGGACATGACAAGAGGGGGAGAACACATTAGACAAAAATGCTCTGAGAAAGCCTGAAATTACAATAAAATAAATGTACGTTTACTCTGTTTAGGCAAGCAGAAAATAAAAGGTGCAGATATTCCAGTTTGGGAGAACAACTCACTCACAGCAAGACTATTAGTACCTATGAAATGCCATCACTATTTGTACCCATGAAATGCCGTTGTGAAACAATAGTCCCAAACGTGCCTCATGTTTCTTCAGCTGTTACTTTTTCTTAAATGAGGCAGATCAAACACTGGAAAAGGAAAACGAAGCTAGCAAATGGGAATGAACCTGGAAGGGAAATGTTTGGTTCCAGTTTACACCTGACCATTAAGTAAAAAAGGGAAAAGGAAGGGGGGAAAGCTTCATACAAATTTAAACTAAAAAAAGAAACAAAAACTTCAAATTTCAATAAATAATGAGAAGAACATTCTTGTTATGATGACAATCTTTTGTTTAAAAAAAAATCTGCAGAGTATTTTATGACATCAAATGCCTTTTTTATATAGAAAAAAAATGATTTTCCTGTGGACTGATTAGAAATGTTCTAATCAGTCAACAGGAATTTTCCTGGGGAAAAATTCCCCAGGTATTTTCTAATTTTTCCCCAGTATGTTTCCACAATAAAAATATCACCAATGTTTTCTATTCATTCAATTCTAATGTTTTCCATGAAAACACCTCAGGCTTGTCATAAAATTTAAATTTGCCATTGAACCATTATTCCCAGCTCTACAGCCTCTCTCTTGCCCCATGGATGACATCTCCTGGGCCTCTAGAAGACCTCGGGGACCGCAGTCAGCTGCAGAACACAAAAATATTCCAGAAAAAACTACAACAGCCTTTCAATGCCATGAAAATGTTGAGGTTTGGGATATTCATCCCAATTCTGGACAAAAACAATTTCCAAAAAACTGCAACCCTTTGCTGGAACGTGAAGCCCATTTCCCACATAGCTCGATTTTCCACCCACCTCCTTTTTTAAAGCTCCAGAACCTGGAAAACAATCGCTGAGGATAATAGTAATTATTCTACTCCGTGAATCCTCTCGTAATATGTAGGGCATTTTCTGCGCAAGTATCATTATGGCTATTATCTCTGGGCATTAACGTATCGTGCATGAGTTTCTCAGACTTAACATGACCGAACAAACGTCTCTGCCAAGGAATTGCACCAATCCTTTTATGCCAAGCATTGCAGAGCGTCTTACAGATCTTGGGAAATAGCATTCGTGTTACCTACAGCATTAAATCTCATGCAGAATCTGCAGGTTATGCATGGTAAGGGTCGGGAAGATGGTGTCTTTTAGCTTGGCTTTTCAGCGATTGTTTCCTTGTTTCATCAGCGGCTCTTCATCAGCCTCTCACATTAGCAGCACAGTTCCCCATCAAAGCATTGTCCTGCCCCAGTGACAATACTAGTCACCGTCCACTCAGCTCCTACATGATCAGAAGAGTTTCAGGGTGGAAGGAAGGAAGACAAGTGCGTGGGGTGGGGGGAAGGGCTGGGGGCTACAGATTGTAATCACAGATTATTTATGGCAGAAGCACATCATTATAAGGAACGACAAATCACCTCTTGCTAGTGAAGCACCACAGGAATTATTCTAAACCCAATCTGCTCAACTACGTATTCCAAGCCAGGTTCCCTAGTCCATGGGGGTGACTGGATTCATCTCCAAAAAAAGATATGCAACGTAAAGGCAGCTCTAGGTTATGACAAGTTGCAGTCAGATTCACAGAGGCTACTCCGCTGACGAAAAATGGCGAGTGTACAGTGCACTAACCCTCCCTGAGACATCACTTGTAAGTCCCCTTTATAATAAATGAAATGTATGCACCAGACAAAATAGTAGAGACTTAGCACATTACCCAATTTGTGAGTTAAACTATATGTATAACTATGTGGCTGACCTTGCGTCTCTGGCTCCATAGGGAGCCCCACAGGCCTTGGCCCAATCCCAGTGCACAGGGCTGGGCAGAAGCCTGGCTCATGTGGGACTGGCCAGAGGCAGCATGGAGCCCTGGGGCCCCATCCTCACGTGCGAGACTAGGCAGAGACAGCGTGAGTCCCTGGGACCTGAAATCTTGCTGGTTTAATAAAAGATATCATCTCTACTACAAGTCCCGATTGCCTTTTCCTCTAGACCAATACGGCCACAACCTGTATACCTGACACATAGAAGATATCAAATTCTAGCCAATTTTTTTACTTAAACCTTCGTATTTTCCCAAGCAGGAAGCAACTGTGACCACCTGAAACCTGAGATCCTGCTCCTGCCTTTGTTTCAAGGTAATTCGCATCATCACAGATCCTCACGGGAGTTGCGAGGCTCCCTACCAGCTATGAACTGACCGCCCAGAGGAGTTTTCCATCTATTGACTCCCCTGTGAAATCCTATGAAATAGGGACTTTCATTTCTACCCAATGCCTGATGAAGGGTGTTTTGTGCCCGAAAGTTTATAATCAAAGAATTTTTTTTTTGCAAAACTCTTATTTGTCTAATAAAAAAAAAATTCTCTCTACTATGAATCCCGATATATTGTTAGAGACTTTGCAGCTTCCATGACTTTCAGGATATTTATCACAATAAAAGATTACCCAGTTTCTATGGATATGATAAAGACAACAAGTTTTTAATATTATTACTAATTATTACAGGTAGAGTTGGCTCATTTATTACTAATTAATTTTACAGCATCTTTAAAATGTGGACACGACAAGAGGGGGAAACACATATGAGACAAAAATGCTCTGAGAAAGCCTGAAATTATGGTAAAATAAGCACATGGTTACTCAATTTAAGCAAGCAGAGAACAAGATAACAACTCAGTCACAGGTACAACAATGATTTGGTCATCCCTGTTAACACCCATGAAATGTTGTTGTGAAATAATAGTCCCAAGCGTGTCTCAATGTTTCTTCAGCTATTATGTTTTCTTAACTGAGGCAGGTCAAACACCGGAAAAGGAGAACGAAGCTAGCAAATGGGAATGAACCGGGAAGGTTCCCCACGTGTCCCTGCAATGGGCATTGGTTCCACGAGGAGCCTCAGGTCAGGGAACTGGCATCCATCACAGGCATGTGCGGGGAGTGGATTAGAGCTCTGCCCAGGCCCTGCCCCAGCACGCTCTCCACCCTGCAATCCTGGCCCCATCCATCCTGCTTCCAAATGCCACTCCCTGCCTGCCTGTGTTCCCATCCCATCCATTCAGCCAAGCCCAACCTGCTCACAGGGATCCATGGACACCCCACCCACCCACCACCCGCTCCAACCAGCACCCACAGCAGATGGGCCTGGGTTGCCTGAGTAGCAGGCCAGGGCTCCAGTGCCAGCAGGGGCTGCCAGGAAGCTGAGTTAGGACTCTGCACTGGCCCTGCTCTGCTGCCGTTGCAACAGCAATAATGGGCATCTTCCACTGCCCATATACACTTGTCACGTTATATCGAGACAAGGCCCAGGTGTTCAAAATGCCTTTTTCCCCCGTCTGCAATCAGTCTGGCTAAATTTGCCCCTGAGTCTCTTCATAAGAATGACTCTCAATAAATTATTAATGAGTTAAAAGAAAGTGCCAGCTCACCTAGAAAGGGAGGTATAGAGATGTTCGCTGTAGTTCCTTAAAGCAGTTCTACCTATATGTCCCCATGAAAAAAAAAATCCTGTATTTGACAGTCAGGAAATCACAGCAAGCTTCAGGCAGAGGACTGCATCAAAGAGGTAACTGGGTCTATCATCATTTTTCCCCTAATACAAATACCCCACAAACACAAATTTTGGTTAACTCGGGTCAAAATAAGATCAGATCAAAAATAAGTGATGAAAGCAAACCCTAAAGCAGGCACAAGACTAATGGTACTGGAGGAGGATCTGAATTCAGAAAAAAGATTGGCAGAGGAAGGAAAGCAAAATGGGTGGGAAGACGAAACATAGAAGGATATTGTATATGGGAAACAGATAGGATGGGACAGGGAAGAAAAGTAGGGAGGGTACAGGAGGATTAGAGGAGAAAGGAAGGAGGGGAATATTAGGGGAGAGGATGGATAGGGAGAGTGTGGCTGTTTCCTCTGATGTAGGATTTTCAAGAAGGTAACTGGAGTGCTCTCCTTGGGGGCAAGATATAAGGAGATGAGATGAGATGCCACATGGAGAGCTCCAAAGATGGCATCTCCAGGGTCTCCAAAAGATGCCAGGGATCATATTTAGTCCCAGGAGGTGCCTGTAGACATGTGGGAATGCTGCTCCGATGCACAGTAATTACAGCACATTGGAGCAGACTTGATTTCATAGATTGTAAGGGCTGGAAGGGACCTTGCAAAATCATCATATCCAGCCCCGTCCCCCTTCACACCCACCATGCACGAGTCAGGAAAGACAACTGGGGTCATGTGACCCCAGCTAGGTGACCATCCAGTCTCCTCTTGAAGATCTCCAGGGTAGGCAATTGCACCACCTCTGCAGGGAGGTTATTCCACAGTCTGGACACCCTGACTGTGAAGAAGTTTTTCCTAATGTGAAGCCTGAAACAGTCCCCAGGAGTTTGTGACTATCACTCAGTTTTTCCCAAGGGTACCTTGGTGAACAACAAAGACTTGGTAAAGCTTGAGAGACTCCAGAGAAGAGCTGCCCATATAATCAGAGACTTGCAAGGTAAGCCATGTGAGGAAAGGCTGAGGGACCTGGGACTCTTCAGCCTAAAAAAGAGACCGCTGAGAGGGGACTTGGCAGCAGCTTACAGCTATGTGATGGTGCAGCTTAAGTGCTCCGTCACTTTAAGGGCTGAAGCAGGAGGCCACCACGTGGCTGATGACAGCGGCCATTTTGAGAGCCCTGTTATAAGAGATGAGAGAGAGCAGTTTGAGGGCAGCAGCCACGAAGGCAACATCTGCCCGAGTCACTGCTCCAGGAACACCTCGGAGGTAAGGGTGAGGCTATGGGGAAGGAGGAGGAGGCCCCATGGTCCTGGGCATGACCTGAAACGGCATCCTGCCAGGGACGGGTGGCCTGGTGGGGTTGTTTGTGGCAGGACAGGTCCCATAAAATGCCAGGCCAGTAACCACTCCAGCGTAAGGCAGGTAGGGGCACCATAACCCTAGTCTTCACGTTATGGTGGGTGTGTGAACTTACGTGGTAAGCCAGGTATGCCAAGGAGGGCACCTGAGTCTATGGGGGTGTTCAACCCCATGCCCAGGAGGAAGGGCAGAGTAGCACCTGAGCCTACAGGGGTAATCGACCCCGTGCCCTAAGCGGAGAGCGGTGTAGAGACTTTTGGCCCTGGAGAGAGAGAGGGCAGCGTTGAGGCCCTGGAGAGGGGGAGTAGGTGGCGAGCCCGAGGGAAAGGGCAGTGAAGTTTAGGGGCATAGTTGTGGGGCCCTGGACAGAGGAGGCAGTTGAGAGGCCTGAGCAAGAGGACTGAAAGTTTGAGGCAGAGTTGTGAGGCCCCAGAAATTAGGAGGTAGTTAAGCAGCCCAAGTAAGAGGGCAGAGTGCTATGGGGTGCAGTGGGGTGTGAGGCCGCAGGAAAGAGGAGGCCCGGTGTGTGCCACCCTACTGGAGGCCAGGTGCTAGGCTACGTATGTGAAGGCCCAGTGTGTGCCCTAAGTTGGAGGCCAGGTGCTAGGCCAGATATGGAAGGTCCAGTGTGTGCACCAGAAGGGAGGCCAGGAGCTAGGCCTAGAAATATCTGTGAGGCATGGGACACGTATAGGGAAGGTCGGAGCGTGTATGTATGGCCCATGGTACAGCTGGGTATGCAAAGGGCAGCCTCCCACCTATTAACATCTAGAGAAATTGACAACAAAGCATGGCAAGTGAAAGAGGTGGGCAGTTTGCCCATGAACAAGAGGGCAGCTCGGTACAGAAACCATGCTTGAGAGGCTGCCTCCTTGAAACGCTACATCAGGGGAATACATAATGGACTTGGCGAAAAATTGTTCACCAGGGCACCCTTGGGAAAAGCCAGGCATAAGGGCCACAAACTCCTGGAAGACTATTTCAGGCTTAACACTAGGAAAAACTTCTTCACAGTCAGTGTCCAGACTAGAATAAGCTCCCTCCAGAGGTGGTGCAATCACCTACCCTAGAAATCTTGAAGAGGAGAAATGACAGACACCCTGCTGGGGTCACATGACCCCAGTTGTCTTTCCTGCCTAGTGCAGGGGACTGGACCCAATGATCTTGCGAGGTCCCTTCCAGCCCTTACAATCTATGACATGTGGAGGCTGCTGGAAGATGCTAATTAGCAGACTTCAGCAGACTCAATTAATTGAGTCTGCTCCAACTTACTGTAATTACTGTAATTACAGTGCATTGCAACAGCATCCCTGCATGTCCATAGGAACCCTCTAAGACTCTGATCTCTGGCATCTCTTGGAGGCCCTGGAGATGCCATCTTTGGAGCTCTCCATGTGGCAGCTCATCTCCTCTCATCTCTTCTCAGAGCCACTCTGATTAAAGCTCTCCCCATCCCCAGTGCCCCCAGAGCACACGTAAAGACTCCCAGAAACACTAAAATGTTCCAGAACAAACAAGCTATTACAGACTTCCAGTGTCACGAAAACACTGAGGTTTGGGATATTCAGCACAACTCAGCACAAATACAGTTTTAAAAATCTCCAACCTTTAAGTGAAACTTGAAGTCCATTTTCAAGTCTTCACTTCAGTTGGCACATCTGCATTTCAACTGGCTCATTTTAAAACTCCAGAATCCACACTGCTGAAAAAACAAGCAAAATTAGACATTGAAGAGTTTACCACTTTACCTGTACTGAACTGTCTGTCATAATCACTGTTCACTTAAACACATCTGCACCTAGGGCATAAGAACACAATGTACATCCTGGGCATGTCTATACATGCATTTAAGCAAATTATTAAATTTAATTTGCATTAAGATAACACGTATTAAGTGATTTTGGCAGGTGTCTTCACATGCAGATACTTGGCACCAAAGTTAGTCCCAAGTGCCTGCAGCCTTGCCATATGCACTGTGGCCACCAGCGGAGGGCCCCAGCTTCTAGCCACATGGCTGCCAGCACTTGGTAGTCATGTTGAAGCCAGAGCCAGCTGCCAGCACCTGGAAGCCATCTGGAAAACTCGGATCCCTGGCCAGCCCCTTCCCTGCCCAGGAGCCATGTGCCCAGCACAAGGGCAGCACTCAGCAGCTCCCTCCTTACCCACCCTGCCTCCCCACCCCAAAGCTGCTCCAGCCCCTGCCCCTTGCCCTTGCCCACAATCCCCAGTGCCCTGCTGCTCCACCCTGGCCCCTGCCAGCAAAGACCAGCACCCTGCCTACCTACTCTGTGTGGTGCTAGCCCTGCCATCCCAAGTGGGCCCCTCCTTCCACCCAGGCCCCAGGCCAGCCATGCACCTGCCAGTGAGGGCCAGGGCATTGGCTGCGGGAGGCCCTGCCTGACCCCCTCCTCCTCCAGTCCTCACTCCAGCCCACCTGCCCATCACCAACACATGCCCTGCCCCTGGCCGACCCCCACTACTACACTCAGGACATGCACATGGGTGAAAGAAAAAAAACTCTCTTACTCCTCAGAACACCAGCCCCCATCCTTCCCCCCACCCCGCTAAATAAGCAGAACCCCCTCCCACTCAACAAACAGAACACCTCCACCACCCTTCCTCACTCATCAACAATAAAAAAACCTGCTTACAAGTGGGAGACTATACACAATGGGAAAACTATATAGGAGAAAACCTATTTACAAGATTTCAGTCTTCAAGTCCAGAGTAGGGAGCCATGGGAGAGAGAGAGAGAGAGAGAGAGAGAGAGAGAGAGAGAGAGAGAGAGAGTGTGTGTGTGTGTGTGTGTGTGTGTGTGTGTGTGTGTGTGTGTGTGTGTGTGTGTGTTGGGGGGGGGGAAGGGGACATGCACATGGGTGAAAGAAAAAAAACTCTCTTACTCCTCAGAACACCAGCCCCCATCCAGGCCAGGTGCCCAGCACCCCAGTTCCTCAATGTTACCTGAGGCTGGGCTCAGGCCGGTCCCCTAGTGGCAGGGCAAACCAGGCACTAAAGTTAGTGCCAGGTCGCATATACACCTGTGTTAATGTGCATTAATTAATTGCATCTAAATTTAATATCTGCATTTGCAGGCATCAAATTTAGGCATGATTAGCCTATGTTAATGCACATTACAGGTGTGCACATGTAGACACAGACTTGTAATGCGCATTAACTCATCTTGTATAGACACCCCCCCATCATTCTGTGTCAGTGGCAGCAAAACAATAGAATGTCATTACTAATATGCCATTTGACAACCATTACCTTTGTGTAACAAAATAAGAACTCTCGACCAGCCAGAGTACTGGTCTCCCACTGCATCTGGGCATGCCGCCTGCCTATCTCATCTGCCATGCCTTCCTGTTAAGTAATTATGATCACAACTGGGCAGGAGGCTGCCCATTCTAGGCCCTGGTGTCTAGGGCCTTGATTACATGCTCCTACCTGCCCTTACATGTCCCATGCTTCGCAGATGTTTCTAACAACTGTGTAAAGCTCTGGCCTGAGGCCAGGCCCAACTCAGTACAGTATTGGGCCTCTCACAACCTGCCCTGTTATGGGCCACACTCATACCACCTCCCTCTCACTAAAGCCCCTCACACTCCACCGTCTCCACCATGTAAGAGAGAGCCTCACTTGTACCACCCCTCCTTTTCCCCAGGGCCACACTCACCCTGCCCTCACCCAGAGGGTCCTCAGGCTTGATTCCCTTCACTCCTTGGCCAGCAAGCATGCAGGCTTTCGGGCATCTCCTGCTACCCTCATCCAACGGAACACTGGAGTTTGCAAAATACTGCACGGACTCTGCCCCATCTCATAGCTGGGTAACTCCCCCCAGCTGCTCTCTATACAGGGCTGCTGGCACACCCCCTTATTTCTCCCTGGCTTCTCCAGTGCTGCCCTCCAATCAGCTGCAGGCCCACCTGTGGCCTTAGGTGCCCTCAGTCACCCTCAGGCTTACCTGAACCAAATTTGGCCCCCCAAGTTAATAGGACCTCAACTCATGCCCCCTACTCATAGGGACCCCACTCCATATGCCACTCCCTTCTCTGGGGCCCAGGGCCAAACACCCCTGCAGGCTCAGGTGCCCCTCGTCAGCGTGCCTGACCCACCACTCTCCTTCTCTCTCCAGGGTCTTACACCTTAAAGGTCTCAGGTGTCACTCATGCATGTGCCTGGCCCCCCATCTCCCTCTTACCAGGCTCTTGCATCCCCAAACAGGATCAGGTGCCCCACATGGATGTGCCTGGCCCCACTACCCACCTTGGGCCTTGTGCCCCATTGGACTCAGGTGTCCCACATAGACAAACCTGGCCCTAACTCCCTCCAGTATTACTAGTAACCCTCCAAATGGTGGGGGGAGGGGTTATTAAGGCATGCCAACCCACCTTTCACCAGGATGGTCCTCAAACCTGGCATTTGCTGGCCCTGCCCCGCCACTGGCAGGATCACCAGGCCTCCCTATCTCAGCAGGGTGCAGTTTTAGGTCATGCCCAGGACCAGGAGCCTCCAAGCCAACCCATAGCTCTTGTCCTTACCTCCGTGCTTTCTCCAGAGCAGCAGCTCCGCCAGGAGATGTTCCTTCCTCAGTGCCAGGCAGCAACTGCTGCCTCCAGCCCTGCTGGCCTGAGTCTTAAGATGGCCACTCATCAGGACTGGGCTGCACCTGCTTGTTGCCTGGCTCAGTTCTTAAAGTGGCAGAGCACCGTGAGTGCTCTGACACATGCCTTCCCCCTTAAAATGTTTCCTGGGAAGGGTTTTCCCTGCTGCTCAGCCCACGAGCTCCCACAGAGCTTGCAACCTCCCTTTGTGGCGAGCACCCCCCTGGTGCTCCGCCACCCACCTTCCCCATTAAAAATGAGTCCCCGGGGTTTCACTTGTGGCATTACCTGCAGGCCCTTCTCCAGCCTGCTGCAGCCCACTCTACATGGCGAATAGCCTTCCAGTACTCCGCAACACTTTGCATTACTTAGTGCAAACGTAATGGCTTACATATTATACTGAGCATGTGGAGGAAGCATGCCACTACACTATGTTCCTAAAATTCTCCCTTGGCTCAGTTAGACCAGTTCTGAAATCCAATTGCCAGTTTTGGTGTGTAAAATTAAGCTTTCAATATTTAAAGAAGAGACACAGTACTGTTAGTAAAACACATTACCTGATACTATTGAAACTATTGTGAAAAAATTTTGAAATTATTTTGAAACCAAACTGCTCCAACACACATTTCAAGCCAGGTTCTCTAGACCTACAGACTCTTCCAAGCTATTTATAAGCCGCAGTCAAATCCCACAAGCTATTCCATAGCTGAAAGTGACTGGCATTCAGTGCACACCGACAATGCAGCTCTTCCGTTTACCCTATCCTACCAAGAACCCCTCACACATGCTTATACAGGAGGTATTCAAGCACTGCTTCCATCCAAGGTAGCAAAGTAGTCATAGGGAAATACAAAATTTCAAGCCTGTATTTGAGTTTTCATTCTGTGCTCATTGTTATAATACCTCAATGCCTCACAAGTTGTTTTCCAAACGTTAATTTTACAATTATCCTAGACAGAGCTCTGTATTGTAAATTGCTATGCAAAGCCAAATTAATTAGTAACAAACTATACAATAAAGTGAATATGCTGTTCTAATTATGTCATGGAAAGTGGCTGAGTCCAAAAATCTTCCTTAATATACACCACACCACGTCAAGCTCTTGCCATGTGGAATAAAATAGGGAAGCAGAAAACTGGTTGCCACAAACAAGCACATACTGTATAAATGTATATCCTGGCACATAATCAGTCCTCTGGCAGCATACCTGTTGAATAATGGGGAGTTAGGACACATGGATCTCTTGGAAACAACATAATTAATAAATGCAGAACGTATAAGCAAATGTTTTCAAGTAGCAGCTTGTTCTGCCTTTCATTCTCTGTCACCTCAAATGTTACTCCCATCCTCTTCCCTGTTCATCAGGACCCCCACCTGGAAGTCCCCTTTAACCCTACTCCCATACGCACAGGCAATTTCCAATTCTTGCCTCTTCACGTTCCACCACAAATGCAATCTTCTCTTGCTATCCAGACGGCTAGAGCTCTCGGCCCCCATCATTTCCCACCTCGATTACTGCTACGACCTTTGACCTTCCAGATATCACCAGCCCCACTATTCTATGCAAACACAAAGGCCAGGATTATCAGTCGATGTCGCCATGTTACTCTTCACTCTCCTTGGCACATCCAGTCCCCTAGCAGAGACACTCCCAACAAGGAAGTTCTTTGCTCATAAAAACCTGTTCTCCAACTTGATGAAGGTATATAGCATCTCTCGCATACATTGCTCACCATTATTTTCTCCCTCCTTCATCTAACACCTGTATTCATTAATTCTAATGCCATACTGAGGAAAGTTTCATCCTCTCATATACTTTGCTCACCACAGTGTTCTCCAACCCCCACCCTTATTTCCTCATAAAACACCCACTTTGTTTGCTCAGTCCATCAATGACACCAGCCTCAACTCTTGCTCTTAACTCTCATAAATGGCTTAATTCCTTCTCCTACTTTTCCCCCAAAATCAAGGAATCCCTTCCCTGAGATGATTATGCTCTCTTCCTCCAGACCCTCTCTCAAAATGTAGTGCAGTCTCTGCTTATCCAAGCACACAGCTAATAGCTGTGCTGGGAAGAGATGGGGAAGGTCCATATTTAGGCATCTCATATAAAACTACATTTGCACAGTTTTTTAAAGATGAGTAGCTCTTATGCATCATAGACAACTATCTGTGTATCATACGTATATCTCTTGCCCTTACACTTATTGCCTGTTCAAATTCTACCCACTGCCTGGATTATGTGCAAAGAGATTGTCTGCATCTTAATTTTTTTCTTTTTGGTTTCATAGAGCCAATCTCCTCTGCTCTAAATGCTGCTGCAAAAAAAATAAAATTAAACCACAGTGTCTATTTTAAAGCACCAGAAGCCTAAAATGTGAAAGACAAAGCCAGCTTATACTTAGGGATCTACCCAACTTAAGTGGGCAGGTAGCTGGTTTTGCAGGCAGATAGCAGGGCCAGCCAGTGCCACCATTTTCATGGGCTTATCACAGTGTTGCCCTCCCCCCCACACCTCTGATTGGCTGAGGGGCCTCAGCAGTCTCACCCCTCCCTGCAGATTGGCTGATGGCCCAAAACTGTGGCTTAATTACCATGATTAGGACCACGGAAACCATTAATCCACATATTAAGCATGGATTAATGGATTCCATGGGTTTAAACAAGGTAAACTAAGCCAGGATTTCAGGCTGCCCCCATTCTAAGCATTCAATTAAACCCTAACCTTAGGGTCAGAAACCCCAGCATGTGCATCAGACCATGGCATGTGAAGCCATTTTGCTCAGCATGCCACAACCAGCCAAGGCTCTGGCTGCTTTTGGTAGGTCCCTACTTATGACTATATAAAACTTATCCTGATCACACAGGAGATAAGCAGAAATTAACATAATTTGTCACCATAGATCTCACTGTACAACCACACCCAGAATTTAGCAGCAGCACAAGGAAGCCCATTCGTTGAGCCATCGGTGGTTTATCTACAAAGCTGTTACATACAAAGAGAGAGAGAGAGAGAGAATATGGTCTCTAGAAGTGTGGACAGGAACGAGAGCTTCTTCATTTCACCTCCCCTTCCTGGCCATGGAAACTTTGGGCTCCCTGTTGCAGCACAACCTCTTGCAGGAATCTTTCCGGGATGCCTGGACTCGCTTGCTAGAGAGCTCTACCAAGTTCCACGTGGTCACATGGGGTACCCTGCTGCTGTATTTGTCTTCCTACTACTTATCCTCGCTTCCTGGATTCATTTACCAGTTCATCCCAGCCATGAAGAAATACAAAATACAACAGGTAATACCAAAACGGGGGGGGGGGGGGGGGGGGGGCAGGAGCACAAATTGTGCAACTCAGAAAGGGGAAGAGGAAATGGTACCAAACAGGATTGTACAAATTACAGAAGGAGAAAGACCGAATTGCAGAGTGGGGAAGGGGTATGCAGGAAGTCATAGTGTAAGATGAATCCCTCTATCACAAACATTTATTTGCAAATCAGCACTTAGTATTGCTGCACCTTGATGTTTGCTTTTTAAACACAATAATCCAGCAGAAAGATTTTTCTCCTCTTCCAAAATGGGACTAGATCTGCAGCTAATGTCTGTTCTCAGTAATTGGGGGGCAACCCATATAGAACCACATCTAACATCCCAGATAATGGGAACAGAACTTAAGGATCACCAGGTCCATAACTAAGTTAATATTTTTAGGATGACCTTAAAGACCCACTCCCCTGCCAGGCCAGGCCTCTCCAGGTGTGCTACCTAGTACCAGCTAAAATAGTACAGCCTGTTCCATGGTTGGCTTGTTGGTGACTGAACTAGCTCCCTCACCTAGGCTAGCCTGGATGAGGAGAGTGTGGGGGCACCCAGCAGGACTAAAAACAAGGGTAGATCAGCTCCCTGTGAGCCAACGGCCATCCATACCTGGAGAGATGGGCACCACCTGCTCACTCTGCCCAAAGAATCACCAGTGATGCATAGCATCTAAGGCGACCCAACAGTGATAGCAGACTCAGGACTGACGACTTTACTTAAATACCCACTTAAGTTGGTCAGTCACTTATATCCAGGGTTCTACCCAGCAAAGAAATATGGAAGACAGTGTGTTACCAGGAACATAACAGAAACGAAAATGAGAAGAAACATGGAAAACCTAATTTACATTACTAATTATTGCACTCCTACTGCAACCTGAAAATCTGTTTGATCCTCTTCCCTAAAACTATTTACAAATCAGGAATACGCAGCTTGGGATAGGTCCTTTCAAGAACCATCTTATAAGTTGTTTTTTCTGTGTAGAGTTGTAAAAGAGACGTGTGCCAAAGACTGCAATGAGAACTGAGTTCCTGCTGAAATGATTACTTTAATGCTGCTGTAATTTGATCATGCTCTTGAAGTAGTACTGGGGTGCCTCATGTCTTGAGCTAAAATCTGACTATTAAGTAAAATCTAAAGAAAGGAATGAATTAAAATGAACTTTCTCTAAGATAGTGCATAAACTCTTTGGGGCTTTTGGAAGGAACCTAACTAGGTCAGTTCCAGTTCTACGCCGAAAAAGAATCATTGCAGGAGCAACTCAAGTATTGCAAGGTTAATGTGTCAGCAACATACAGGTGACAGCACCAAATCACCTATCTATTCATGTTAAATGTGACAGATCTGGAGCTGCTGGGTGTTTCCATAATAACATACCACTCCTGCATTTGACATATTTATCTGGAAGTCTCATGAATGTATGCATATCCCAAGTTAATCCTGCAGTAAGGCAGTCAAGAAGTGCAGGCAGAAAAATAAACAATATGACATCAGCTCAACAAACACCCAGAATTACAGGCTAGAGTTAAATGAAACAAAAAATTTCATTTTTTTTCAAAATTTGCATTTTGAGAATTTGTCTCACCCCAAATGAGGACAAAAAGCAAAGTACTCAGACTCTTTAATAAAACTGCAATTCTGCCATATTCCATTTGAGAAACACCAAAACATGTTGTCTTTCAAACCAAATGTGTGCCCTGTAATCCAAGCCACCTGCTGACTGAATACTGAGCCTTTCAGGTTCCCTGCTACAGAGCCAGGAACCTGGAAGTCTTCAGCACAGGGAGCTCAAGCCAGTGTTTTCTGGTTTAGGGCTCCAGCTCTGCTCCAGGGTGCCTGGAAAAGGCTGAAAACCAAAGCATAAGAATTGCTTAGCAGGACTTCCCAGCTCCTTCCTGTCCAGCCAGGAATCTTGGCTTAAGCTAAGAGTCTCAGAGCTTTTTGGACCTTCGTACACGCCACAAAATTGCTTGAATTCCCTTTTGCACCACTTTCACGGTGCAGCTGTTTACGCTGTCAGTGGCTTAATGCGCATTAATGGTGCAGCTGTTTACAGTGTTGGCAGCATATTGCACATTAAATGACTTCAGGATGCAGCAAAATAAAACATGTCCAAGGTGTTTTAGTTTGCTACCTTACAGCCATGGAGGGAAGCCCTGGGCCCCATGCAGCTCAGGGACTGTGGAGGCAGCCCGTGCAGGCAAGTTCCACTGAAGTGGGGGGAAAAAAGCAGCGACCCTGATCCTTTGGGGTTTTTTGTTGTTTTTTTTTAATCCCTGGAGCCTGCCTGCCTGCCTAAGCTGCGTGGGGACCCGGTGCTTCCCTTCACACAGCTGCAGCGCCCTCCGGGACCGCCCGGGCCGGGTGCCTAAAGGCAGGTGCTAGCTGGGGGGTACCACCACCACTGTGGAGGGAAGCACCCCCTCCCCCCCACAGCTCAGGGACTGCTCAGCCCACTGGCAGCTTGTCCTTCCCCCCCACTGTCAGAGGCAAGTAAGGATCGGGACCGACCCTTGTGTACACGCCACAGGGGTTTACTTCGCCCTAAATCGAAGCAGTGTTTTTAAAAATCCACCACTTCAATTTAGGGAGAATTACACCAAAGTAAACCCTGTGACATGTACAAGCAGCCCTAGACTCCTCACTACCTGGTTTGGAGCAGTCCTGACCTGAAAATTCAACAAACCCTTTATGACTCTGGATGTGCAAGCCCAGGGAGCCCACATCAAGTTGAGAGGTGTGGAAAGAGTCCCTGGGCATCTGGGGCAGCCATCTGCTTCCTTTTACTTGGGAAAAAGCAAACTGAAATTATTTGTTTTTTCTGAATTGACGATTTTGGAATTTCCTGTTTGGGGGACACTTTCTACTCTGTAGAACAGCAGTTCTGAGCCTTGACCAGCTCTGTGAATAACCAAATGAAAAATCTTTGTTCAACCTAACATGCATGTAGCCCACAACTTTTATCCCAAGTCTAATTTAAACTCAGAACCTTTGATGGGTTCATCTCCCCTAAAGGTGCAGAGAAAGTACACTCATTCTGTATTTTTATGCTACAAGTGTTTGTTGTGTAGTGCCTCTGCGACAGACAGGCCTGCAGAATTAACCAAAAAGCTATGGCTAGTCTTTGCTGTCTTTAGGAAGCAAGGCATGGATAGAGCTAGCATTTTGAAAAGGGGGGTGCAGATGATGTAGCGTATCATTTTATTACACAACACACATTTTATCCAAGATAAAAAGAAATTAGAAGCTTTATTAGTCTACCTGGGGCCTAGGCCCATATTATTTGGTTTAAGGTTAAAGCGAAAACAAATATAACTTTATTAGAATGTGCACTCATTTGCTATTGCTTCTATCATGTATAAAAACACAACAAGCTAGGCAAAAATTAAGCATAAGACGGTGTTTCTTTAGTCCTGTTGTCGTTAGAATTAAATGTGCATATCTTTCAGATTCATAAAACAAAACGTAGCCCTCTTGAGCATCTTAGCCAGTAGCTTCCTGCCCTCTAATTAATAATTAATTCTTTATATCCTTTTATTTTCTCATTATCCCTCAAAAAATTTTTGTACATCCTACTGTATATATTGAAGCCAGCAGAACATCTGCTAACTTCAGTACTTAAGAAAAATAATGTTTTTGAGTAAATCATTTTTTCATTATCATCTTTTTTTAGGACAAGCCAGAAACTTGGGAAGATCAGTGGAAATGTTTCAAGATGACATTTTATCATATATTCACTCTCCATACACCACTGTCCTTAGCTGTGTACTTTTACGTGGAGTATGCCAATTTACCATGCGACTGGAACTCCATGCCTCGATGGTATTATATCTTTCTAAAAATATCAAATGCAATGACAAGACCAAGTTCTACTGTCTTTAGTCATGTTAAAAAGTCCCACTGACTTCCATGTTCTGCAGCTCTTGTTTTCCAATACTGTCCTAAATCCTCTCCGGCCTGCTTTTTGTTCCATGCACGGAACTGAAATCAATCACGGGGCTGACTCTTCACATATTCTTAGGGGACGTTTAAGAGTTGAAAGTGAATTCTGAGGTTTTTTGCATTGCATGTGGAATTTTTAGGCCGGATGCCAATGCTTACACTCACAGGCTATATTGCTACATATGTACTTTGCTTGTGATTCAAAAGGACACTCATGCTGCTTCCCATATTTTTTATGCTTTAGAGCATGAGTTACATAGGTTTTGTGTCTTTTATGTCTAGCATGATTCTGGTCATCTTGAGTTTCTATTGAATTTGCAGCAGGGCAGCTGTGTATTGCTTCTTCCTTTTGGCCTCTCTCATTGGGCTTTGAGGTTTTGTTGCACATTATGCCAATCTGAACTACCAATGAATCCAACAAATTAGAGTTTAAATAAACAAGCGGAATCAAAAGCAAGGATGATACATCACAAAATACATCTCCTTATGACAGCTATAAATTAATTTACACAATCTACTATTTCACTTATGCATCACTAATCGCGATGATCTGCAATTCATAAAATTAAAATAGCAGCTAATTATATTATGTGGGAGTAAAACGAATGCAGATTACAACAGGTTGCTTTACAATTTCTGAATATTGTATTAACTCTTTTCCTATGGAAAAAGGTTGTACTTTGATCATTTCACCATTTCAAAGTGAAACAAAAGAAGGCTACTTAGTAGAAATGACTTCTTCTGAGGTCTCCATTGTGCACTCACACCTATGATGTGGGGCACTCCTTGTATTGTGAAGCCTTAAACACAGGCCACGTATCTGGCAATCGCATGCTCACCAGACCAATACAGGTTGGCTGGCTAGATGTTCAGTCTTAAACTTGAAACTACAGACTGATTTCAATGGTATTTGATCTGCAATGACGCTTTGTCTTGATGGCACTTGTCTTGCTGCTGCTGCTGTCACCCTCCCACTCCATGCTGCAAGACTCTCATATTCAGATGTTTAAAGAGAATGACTTTGATTGATGATGCAATCAGACTCAACAGCCTTAATATAAAGACTGTGTAGCGAGTACCAGTCATACTCTGGGAACTGGCAAGCAATTTCAAATTATGAAAACTGAGATTCCAAAATTTGAGTGAAACAATAGACTCTGGCCTTAAAAAAGACCAGACTGGTGCCACGAGTTGTCTTTTGTGAAGGCTGAAGCAGGAATTTCTCCCCAAAACTGAAAAGGCTGGATCACAGAGGGAAGGTGATATTGCAAGCGACCCATTAGGAACTAATAGTCCAAATATGGTGTCTGAGGTATAAAACAAGAGTGCGGCACTTAAGACTCTTAAAGAAGGACTCAAAACAGTAATGTCTAGTCTCTAGCAAAGTCTTAGGTACTCAAAATAAGTTTAATTGCCACATTGAAGTAGGCGCCCTTTAAATCAAAAGCGATGATACTCCTGGTAATAATATAACACCTACAAGGTGGCCAGTCAGAGAGAACACATCTCAGAAATAAAACCACAGCATCCTTCAGACAACTAATGGCTTATCAGAGGTATAGCTTCATTTTGATTTTGTTAATTGGGTTGTAAACATTAGACTGGTATAAAGCTCAGGAGGCGTATGATATTATAAATATGTTGGTTGAAGCAAAGTTACTTTTTTACTTTTCTTCTGGTGACAATTTCATATCTACAACCAGGGCGTCCTATTTGATTGTTGTTGGGTGTTATACAAATATATTTGTTCACATTTTAATCTCTCCAACTCCTACTAGGTATTCTGCAATTGCTCAAGTCTTTGGATGTTTGCTGATTGAAGATACTTGGGAGTATTTCACGCATAGGCTATTGCATCACCGAAGACTATACCAATACCTCCATAAAGTTCATCATAACTTTCAGGTAAGGAAACAAAGTTGGAATATAATTTAGACTGTACACTTGAGATTGCACTGAAAATTACAACTGGCTTTTAAATCAGCAAAGATATAAATCTTCCACTAAGAATGCAATAATAGCAGTGTTGATCAGTGATAACACTGAGTTGCCTGTTTTTATGCTGTAAGGAGCTAAGAAAGAAATTCAAGGAAAGAAACAACATTAAACCACTGAAGACATGTTAATTGAACAGGATGTCAGAGGAAGCTGAGCTGCCGAAACTTTGCATACCTTAGCTCTTCAGTTTTGCCTTAGTAAAGTTTTACACAACTTTATAAAGGTTTAAACAAAGTGAGTTCAGCTGTAATATTAGAATAGCTCTCTTCCACCTCTGGCACACTTTTTTTCTAAACTCCATTTTGGGGGAAGGAAGGATCAGCTCCAGTTTTGTCCTGAAAAAGGGGAGGGGAGGAAGAAATCCAGGCTAGAGAGAAATTTACCATTGTTGAAGTGAGAACGTTTTATTTCTTGGAGAAATCAGAATATGGGATGGGGGAAAACTGCTTCCTATTGATAGGCAGGATCACAATGCTCTTCATATGCACTAACAAGATAAATGGTTTTCTTTTTTCCAGACACCATTTTCTATTCAGGCAACATATGCTGGCCCAGGAGAGATTTTGATCTTTGGAGCAGGTTTCTCTTTTGGCATGTACATTTTTTGCAATCATTTATTCTCGGTATGGCTCTGTACAGTGGCACGGATAGTGCAAAATACACATGTGCACAGGTAAATAAAAACACACTAACTAGAACTGTTAACTGAGAAATGTCTTTAGTGGCATGTTTGCACAATAGTTGTCTGTGGATGTCCATTAGCAGCACTACATCAAGAGCTCCTGAACGTTTGGCTTGGAGCTACTGTTCCATTTTTGTTTCTTTACTTTTGTGAATGAACCTGGCAAAATGTAGAGGTTGGGAAAATTATTTGTTTCATTTTGTATTTAATCAAGTTTCTGATTCTCACTAGGCCCAATATTTGAGAAAGTATTTGTGCAGTCTTACTTACCATATATCATATTTTCTTCTTCTCACTGCAGCGGATATGATGCTCCCTGGGATCCCTTACGACTGGTGCCTTTTGCTGTTACTAGCCGTTTTCATGACTTCCACCACATGAACTTCTATGGGAACTATGCTCCAGTATTCACATGGTGGGATTGGCTGTTTGGGACAAATAAGGCGTATCAAAATTACAAAGCAAGGAGAAAACAGAAGGAAATCAAGGAAGACGTCAATTAAAGGATTACGTCCTGAAGAAGACAATAGAAATGGATGCTGATCTAAATGCTGGTGAAATTGAGAACATTTAAAGCATGTCTTTGAACACCAAGGCATGGGTTGTTTTACCGCTCGAAGGTTGGGGTAGGACTTAATGCTCATGAACATGATTGGATGAACCACTCTTTTATTCATTTATCTGCTGCTATCCCATGGCAAGTAAAACTAAACCACAGTAATTTAATGCTCTCTTATTCACAGGGAAGCTGCTTTGGTTTAACTTCTGCTTCCTGCAGGATAGGATCAGTCAGACAATAGGCAGATTCCAAAGATCCAGCTGATGAGTGTCTGGTGCCTCCTGAATCTGGGGGGACACCCGCAGAAGCCGCTGATGGCAACAGCCCTGTCAGGGGAGGGGCACCAGCCCTGCCGACAGCATCAGTGTCGGCAGTCAGGGAGGGCACCGCCCAGTAAGGGGGGTACGTACACCCCCGTGCACCCCCTACCAGTCGCCTATGATTCAGCTGTACAGCAGGCTGTCACACTCATCACCAGGGATCCAGGCTTTCCATTTCCCACAATAGAACGGATAAAAACATGGATTTGCCTCTTTACCCGAGGAAACCGCGACTTATTCATTTTAATGGAGAAACCTATTGATTTTGCAGTTTTGCAAAGAGTATTCTGCAGGCTGGCAGAGTTCCAGCCTGCAAGACGAGGGCGGGTCAAGCAGGGGGCACCATGTGCATGTGGCCATCAGGCAGCCTGGAAAGCAGCTCCCACAGGTAAGTGGCAGGGAGATGGAGGTTCCCATAGGGAAGGAGAGAGGGAGTTGGGCAGGGCTGGGACTGGGGTTGGGGCTGCTGCCCAGCCAGGCAGTGTATGGGGCTTGGGGCCCAAGGCTGCAATGCATGGCCACAGGGCCCTGGTGGGGAGTGGGATGGGGCTGTGGGTGGCTCATATGGGGGCTCCCAGCCACTGCACACACTCCCAGGAGAGCAGAGGTGACTTGTGCCCCTCAAATCTATGCGCAGGGCAGGGGTGGGTGCGGGCTGCCCACTGCAGCCTTGGGCTTCCATCCCGACTCCCTCCCTGAAGGCCTGCACAGCCCAGCAGGTTCAACCCAGCACTGCAGGGAACAACAGGGCCATGTGGGGATCTCCTTGCCACTGCAAGCTCAGTACTGCCCTGACAACACCTCCCCTGCCAGGGCCAGGGGGCTGTGGACCTGGGTCCTTGGTCTCGCCACCCAGGAAGCTGGGGGCCCCCTCTGACAGGGCTGGGGGAAGCAGGGGACTGCAGGTGAGGGGTGAGAAGCACCATCAGGGCTGGATGTGCTGTGGTGGGGAGTGAGGGGCACCAACAGGGCTGGCAGGCTGTGGGAAGAGGGAGCGAGGGGCACAAACAGGGCCAGGGGCTGCGGAGGGGGGATGAAGGGCACCAGCAGGGCGGGGGGGGCCTTCCATTTTAATCATGAATTTTGGGGGGTTTATCGGAGAATGTGATTTTTTTTATCAAGGAAAACCAGGATCCCTGCTCATCACCTGTTAGAGGGTGTCATTGTTTTATCTATCCATACCCTGACATGGGTGACTGGTGTCTCCTGAGTCGGGGGGGTACTTGCCCCCCCAGCAGCCAGTCAGCAACTGGTGCCCCCCCCCCACCCCGAGAGTGCCGGCCAAGGAGAGGGGGTGCCAGGAGAAGCGATCCACACAGTCCCCCCACAGCCGATCATGCCAACTGTGGGGGTGGGTCCCCCCATGGCCAATCCCGCTGACCGGGGGGGGGGGGGGGGTCCCCCTGCGGCTGATCTTGCTGACCTGGAAGTGGCAGCAGTGCATTGCTAGCGCTTCCAGGGGGACCACAGGGGTGGGTGCGGGGAATTGCTTGTCCTGGTGCCCCCATTCCCAGGCCAATGCTCTCGGGGGGGGCACCAGAGCTCTTGACTGCCCCCCCTGCTCAGGAACGCTGGATGTTAGGGGGTGCACCAGTATTCTTGGGGGATACATGTGCACCCCAATGCACCCCCTACGCATTGCCACTGCACCCTGAAAAGCTTTTAAGGCAAAAGAGTATGGGCCCAAAACCATTAATGCAGATAATTCAAATGGTATCATTTTCAGGCAATAAAAGAATGATCATGTGGGAGAAAATGCACAGGGCCAGACAGATATTTTGTAAGCTGTGCTAATTCATAGTTAGGAGAATTAAGAATTTGTCAATTAAATATTTTTTAATTTGTAAAACATTTACATTAATTACTCTGGCCAAATCTTTGAACATCTTGACATATATATTATTGTACTGGCAGTCCTTGCACTTACAGTGGGTTACATTCCTGGAAAAGGCACTGTAAGTTGAAACGATGCAAGTCCAATCTGATTTTCCCACAGAAACAAGGTTATAATAGGGGGTTATGTTCCTGATAGGAGCAGTGCCATTAGAACTCCCTGTAGAGGAACGTGAAAAGGTACCTTATCATGAGAATCAAGGCAGCTCTCCCTGGAAACATGCACTCAAAGCTTAAAGAATAACTTATTGAAAACAAAAGGATGTTCATACCAAAATTAGCCTCCTATGGCATAAGCAATGGCTGCCACTTCCTTGTACTGCAAGGCAATTCGCAAGTCAAGACCCTTGAGCCAGCAATGGATCTTCTCTAGCTCTAGAATTGTAGCCCAGCACACAAGTATTTTAGACTCTTGGACTGGAAAACTGAGGCACTGACTGTGTTCCATTTAATTCAATATTTTAATAACAAAACATCCATGTTAACTGAATGTCTACTATGCACTGACTGAATTGCTAAATACTCTGCCTGCTTTCTTGCCAAAAGCATGCATCTGAGAATGTCTTCAGGTTGCTTACAGTATTTTCTTATTTTCTTTACCTATATCTCAAACTGCATAAATAAATTGGAGACCTGTAAGGACAATTCACTAGGAAAACAAAGAAGTACACCAGCTAAATAAAAAAGCTTAACCCCTGCACTAAGAAACATCAACTGAATATACAAGAATCCAAAGAGTACAAGAATACGGGAAACTTATGCGCCAGAGCAGGAGCACGCTGTAGTACATGAGGAGCAGACTGACTGGATGACATACGGCACTGGATCCTCACACTTACAGCATGCCATAAGTGTGAGGATCCAGCATACCATAAGTGTGAGGATCCAGCGGTGTAATGACATAGGTGTAAATGGCAGAGTGCCACAACTCGGAGCACCGTAAGTCGAGGACTTAATGTATTTAACAGTTGGGGAGGGAGGCAGGCATGGTCAGTTCCAAGGGATTTATATTATCAATTTTAAAATTTTAAACTGGCAAGTGGGAAACTTTGGTTCCATTCATTCATTTTAATTTGGCTTTGCATTTGTACTTCAGATTTTTCTAAAGAAATATGTTGATTTGGAACCAAATATAGCCTTTACACTTAGGTTGAAGTTTATTTTTGCTAGTCAAGTGGCTATATTTTACCTATATACACTTATAGACAGTTACATAATAAGCATTCACAGTCTTGACTTCTCTATTAATGTAAATGTATACAAACACTTTTACATTGCATTTGGTTGGAAAGTAGACAATGATAAATTTAATATTTACTAGATAATTATTCTTAGTCTTTATATTTATCAAAAACAGCACTTATTAGAATTCAATTATTTTAACAGAAAATAGCAAGTTTAAACCTTACCAAAGGTTGCAGTAATTTCAACTAATCTTTATTAGATGTATTGCTAAAACTAGGAGGTATTCAATTCAAATATAAAAAAACCAAAAGAAATTTTAAAAGTTCATTTCTTTCAGTAATTTTTATTCTACTAAAATTCACTTCAGTTTGACTTAAAACACTGTGACTTTTCTTAAACACAGTACTGGTATTTCCTAATATTATTCAGTATTTAAATATTATTTTACCATTTTTATACAATAATGCCAATAGGTTTTTTCACTAGATATTATATTTTACATGCACACGCACACACACTGAAAGTTCCTTTGCATTTTAACAATCTCATTGTTCTCTTGGTTAATCCCTCTCATACCTGGCTAGAGGACCTGGCTCAGCCACTCATGATCAAGGCAACTGCCAAGATCAGTTTGGTAGGCACCACTGGGATTTTGCCTCTCTCTGTAGTGCAGAGCCTGATCCCATCTCTAGGAGCATCTGAATATATTTTTATTTTACAAGTTCTCTACCATTGTTAGTAGTGAAGTATAACAGAGGGCCTTCTCGGGGCCGATTTCCCAGTGGCCTGCCCACCTATTTCTGGGCTAACTGCCCACCTTCTCACCAGCCACGCCTTGTTGTTAATTATTTAATTGATGTTAATAAACAGGGAGGCTGCCCATTTCTTGCCCCGATGCCAGGGGGTGCTATCTGTGGCTCCGTTCCTCCCCTACAACGTAGCCCAAGCCTCGCAGCTGGCATCTAGATGTTATCCATATCACCAGCCCTGCAGTGGGCCCCAGAATCCTACCAGCTGGACCCCACTTAGATCCCTCCATTCAAGCAACCTATTCTGCCTTCATTCCCGGCTGCATAGCTCCCTGAGCTGCTCCCCCTCACGGGTGTGGTCCCCACCCAGGACCTTTGGCTCCTCTAGCCCTGGCCCACCTCCAGGCCAGTCAGAACCCCAGGCCCTCAGCTCTTGTGCGCTCCTCACGGTGGGCCCCTGGCCCTTCGACCCTTCCGGTCTTGGCCCCAGCATTGACCAGTCAGGGGATGGTCAGACAGGTTCTTGAGTCTATAGCCTCACACTCTCTTTGGGGTCCACTTTCCAGACCCTACAAGGGGGTAACCCACCCGGTTGTGGGGGCTAGGGGTTAAGGCACCCCAACCCACCTTTCACCAGGGTGGTAACTGGCCTGGCATTTCCTGGGGGCTCCCTCACCACTGACAGCCCCACCAGGCCACCCACTCTCGGCAGGGTGCAGTTTTAGATCATGCCCAGGAGCCTCCTGACCATCCCCTACAGCTCCTCCCTTACCTCCAGATGATACCAGCAGCCCTGCAGCCAGGCAATGTTGTTGCCTGGCCTCCAGCAGCAAAATGCCCTGTTTATATGGGCAGCCCTGAATCCAAAATGGCTGCCCTCATCAGGCACCTGCTGGCTGCTGGCTTCCGGCCCTTAAAGTGGCAGGCACCAACAGTGCCCTGCCACATGAAGGCATTGGCAATACCCTTCCTGCTCTTTACCTGTGAACCCCCCGCCCCCAACACACCCCAATTTTTTTTCTGTGCAGTTCCTTGTAATTGTGATATGCAGGAAGCCAGAGGGGTCACTTTTGGGCGAAAGGCTGCCTATGAACACTGGGCCCTAAACTAGAAAGCCTTGGAGGCCCCCTGCAGTCCCATGTTCCTATATGTAGTCATTACATAAGTGTTTTCTAAATACCTATGGTATCATATGGTAGATGGTATCATACCAATACATATGTTTTCCTTATATACTGATACAACATAGTATTAAGAACCCCAAGCATTGAAAAAAAAAAAAAAACAATGAATGAGGCATCCCACAATTCCCATGAAACTGGCTTTTAAAACAAATGTTGTAAATTTGTTATTTGCCTTCTGGTTTTCAGGCATTAGGACTTAAGGTTCTCTCTGTAAGTGGAAGAGCTATAAAAACATACTATATTGAAAAAACATTAACAGTCTGTCATTTTCAACTTGGTTTTTAAAGAAAAAGTAATCACCACAAGACTTGTAATGAAATTGCAAGAGCTAGCAAGATTGTTTTAGAGGAGGGAAAAAGGAAGGTTGAGGGAATCTCTACCTTCTTTCACTGCTATGTGGTTTTGATATCTAATATAATATGACTGGTATCCCTTTCTCCCCTTGAATGTGTAACCCTGAATGACAATGTTTTGCATTCTCCCTTGCAGTCAGTACTAATAAAAGAAAATGGCTTTAAACCAAATTAGATGAATAATACTTTTTTTTTCAACTAGGAATCCATAAAATGGTTCATCTGCAATAAAATTACACATCAAAACACAGTATTAACAGACCAGTATGGACACTCCTTTAACACTCCTTCACCCAGGGTTTTAGTGGGAGTGGTTTTGTTGCATTTGAATTGTTTTGTTGCATTTGAATTAGAATTAGAATTGTTATTTCTGAACAATACATTTCATTTCATTACTATTCATTATTGGCATGGACAGGGCTGGCATTATTAGAAGATAGGCTGCAGTTGCAGGCAGACCTGGACAGGCTTGAGAGTTAGACAGACCAGAACCAGATGAAGTTTAACACTTCCAAGTGTAAGGTGCTCCATCTGGGGGCAAACAACCCTCAGCATACATACAGGTTCAGTGGTGACAGCTTCACTTGTACCACAGCCAAAAGGGACCTAGGGGTAACGATTGACCATCGTATGAATATGAACCATTAGTGTTAGGCGGTGGTCAGCAGGGCAAACAACATGCTGGCATGCATCAACCGATGCATCTCATGTAAAACTAAAGAAGTGATACTCCCGCTGCACTCAGCACTGGTGAGACCACAGGTGGAGTACTGCATCCAGTTCTGGGCACCGCACTTCAATAAGGATGCGGAAAAACTTGAGAGGGTCCAGAAAAGAGCCACCTGTATGATCAAGGACTTGCCAGGCAAGCCATACGAGGAAAGACTGATGAACCTGGGCCTCTTTAGCCTAAAGAAGAGAAGGTTGAGAGGGAACTTGATAGCGATTTACCGCTATATCAGAAGAGTGCATCAGGAGCTTGGTGAACAACTGTTCACTAGGGCACCCCCATGAAAGACCAGAACCAATGCATACAAAATCCTGGAAGGCTGCTTCAGGCTTAATAACAGGAAAAACTCCTTTACAGTCAGGGTGTGCAGACTGTGGAATAAACTCCTTCCAGAGGTGGTGCAGTCACCTACCCTGGGGGTTTTCAAGAAGAGACTGGACAGTCACCTCCCTGGAGTCACCTAACCCCAGTTGTTTTCCTGCCTAGAGTAGGGGGGCTGGACCCAATGATCTGCAAGTTCCCTTTCCAGCCCCTTACAATCTACGAATCTATTACACATTCATATTATAGGACTTTATGAGAGGGTTGGCCAAACATCGCACAATGTACATTCAGGAAGTCTCTGCTTGCAACAAAGGGGGAAGTGGAGTTTATCCATTTTCAGAAGTCAGGTAGCTAGAGGTGAGCTGGATACTTAGATCAGAGAGAGCAACTCAGTTGTGGGAAAGACAGACAGGTACAGATTGTGTACCTCCTAGTTATACCTGCCAAAGGAAAGCTGCCCTTTTGGAATTCAGCATCTCAGTTCTTCTGTAATACTTCTGGGTTTTTTGTTTTTTTGTTTGTTTTTTTTTTGTTTTGTTTTTTTACACAGGCCCATCTTTTTGGTCTGTTTGAACAGTGCTTACGACAACAGAGCCTTAATCTAAGTCAATAATAGAAATATTTTTTCCATTAATGTATATAGATTTAATTCTCAAAAAAAAAAAAAAAAAGGAGGGTAAAAAAACCCAAAAAGTAAAAATGGGAAAGTGAAGGAAATAATAGTTTGCTCACACACATACAAACACTTCTTTCCCTTTAGTAGTAAAGGGAAAGGAAGAAAAATCACTCCAAATCAAAACAAAACTAAAATTTCACTTCAACAAGCCAACCGGCAGTCAGTGACCACCCGCAGTCATCACTGGCAGTGTCGGTGGAAGCCAGCGGCAATCAGTGACCGCTGACAGACACTGTCGGAAGTGAGAGTGGGGGGTGGCGAGTGGCAACCGCACGCAGGCGCCGCTGGCAGTGTCAGCAGCGGGCAATTGCAGGGGTTGCACCGCCAAGCTCAGGGGGTGCATGTGCACCTGTGTGTACCCCCTACGTGACGCCAATGGCTGCAGGCCATTATTCTCCAGTAATTGTTCATCCCCAATCCACGAGGTTGCTGTGGTGTTGGGGGCCAGCACTGAGAATAATGCTTGTGCCCAGCCTGTGAGGAGCTGCCTTCTGTGGGATAGTAGGGCAGGGATTAAGAAGTAGATTAAACAGACTCGATGGTGGGGCAGGGATTAAGAAGGGCGACCAGTTGACAGATAGTCAATAGTGAGGATAATGAGAAATAAGGGCAGCAGGAGTGAGGCTATTCCAGGCCCACAACTGCTTCATACATCCACAACTCCTCTCAACTATCCTGTCAGCCCCCTGCAGTCCCCGACTCCCACCTGAGGCTCTCACCACCATACTCTGCCCATCTCAAACCAGACCCATCATTCACCTGGTCTCCTTTCGGTACCCCAGTGCCAAGCTTTGCCCAGACTCTGCCATCACCCCTGGTTTCCCTCACAGGTGTAGACTGTTTCACCAGCCTCTAAAATACTCCACACAGCTGTAACATTTCAGCTTTACATAAACAGACACAGGGAGCCTTTTGCCACAGTCACAGCCCCTTCCTTCTGAAACTAGCTGCAACTACAACCCATTCACTTCGTGCTGCAGCATTTGGCTTTGGACCAAAGAAAGACAGAGGAACCCTTAGGGGCAGCAGAAGGGAGTTAAAACATAGGCAGGGTTCAGAAACACCCAGGAAGCAGAAGCCTGGCAATTACTTGGCATGCTTATTAGCTATTCCTGGAGCTGCATCAAAGCCACCTGGCAGGTCAGAAATAGTCATGCCCTCCACCACTTCTGCTACAAGACAGTGAGGTGGGTGGAGGACAGGTGTAGGCATGTATTTGACTTCAGATCAGGACAGGGTACAAATCAAATAAATTAATAAGAGGGATCTAAGGAAAAGGGAGATGTGTTTGCTGTACAAAGGGCACAGTAGTGGTTCTGCGTAACATATAATCAGCCTTCCCTAACCCCTGCAGAAACCTCTCACTTTTAGAGGATGAATGGACCAGCATTTCTGAATAGTATACCTTACACCAACCATGATCAGGAACATGGGCAGTCATTAGATAAATGGAAGACAGGTATGTGCACAGCCAAAGTGCCCTGCCAAAAATGGAACACTTGTGACAGAGCAACCATCATCCAGAGCATAGCACAGGTGGGAGGGCACAAAAAACAAGTCTACCATCCACAGGTGACAAGCGTACCTGTGCTAGCATCCACTGAACACCAGACAGACAGTTTGTAGTAATCTTTGCCAGTCATGACTTGATGTAACTCTGGGAAATAGAAGAAACCACAGGTAGCCACCTATGTGGCTGTGACCAGGTTTCTATCATGGGTTTTGTTGAATGGGTTCTTCTGTAAGGCTCCTCCATCCCTACACCCTGCTCGCTTGCCTCACATGGATGAGTTAAGTCCTTATCTCTCTTTTTCCTTTTTGTCCCCCTTGTTGCTGGTTTAACTCAAATAACAGAACAGGAACTAAGTAGGAAAAGTAAGCAAACAGGATAATACATCCATCCTCAAGGGATTCTCAGGTCCCTCAAACAATCCATTTATTCTACCCCCGGAGGTTTTCTCTCTGAAGAACACAAACCAACCTTCCACCTTCAGGTCAAACACATCTCTTCCTAAAGTGAGCAAATGAACGTGGAACCAACTGTTAAGGTAGCTTGCCACATTAACTTTAATTGCACCGGCATGAGTGGTCAAGTATAATATTATTTGAACTTTTCTGTTGCATTTTGTTCCTGTATTGTCAGCTATAGCCTTGGGCTCGCTTCCACATTATGTTCTTATGCTATCAAGGTGAGAAGACAGCTTATGTTCTAGCATTATTGACATAGGCATGTAAATGTAGGCCTTGTTACTAGCTCAAATTAACTGAACTTGGCAATAACCTACTGAATCAGAGGCCTGTGGAATTGAGGGCTTTTCAAGGAGTGGATAGATTAAAAGATGCGTGCAAGGTATGTATGCAGTGTGTTGCAGGTGCTAAGCCCCAACTGGGAAAAAATAAACAGAAGTCAGCAGCAAAATGGGCTTTTTGAATGGCAGCTGAAGGGGCTTGAGAAGTGGCCATCCAGTCAAGAGGAGGCACAGGATTTGAGACTGGGTTTGAGGCTTGGAAGAACAGGTTAAGCAGTTCAAAAACCATCACTGTCAGATGACTGCAGAAGCTTTGCAGCCAGCTGTTATACAAAAGGCAACAGCAGAGGAGAGAGATGAGTTAAGGAATGAATGGAGGAAGTTAGAGAGTGAGGTTCAGCAGTTTAAATAAGAACTGACTGAGGTTATACAGAATGCTAAAGGACAGGATGGGTCAGAGGTAGACCATCAATGCTGCTGAAAGGTAATTCATAGCCTCCAGGCTCAGTTATAGAAGTGGAGAGTAGCAGTGGCTGTCACAGCTGGTTAGAGGAAGTCTAGTAACGGGGGTGGAAACATTTGGTTGGATCCAGATCCCCAGAACTTTGGTGGAAGTATGGATCTACCTTAAGATGCTAAAACTTTGAATCCCTATGTCCCTTTGAGATAGGAGTTGCATGATGTGAAGGGAACGATGGAACAGTGTCCTATGGCTCCAGTAGTGACACAGTGCATTATATAAACAGCACAACGCCAGCCAGATCAAGCTGTGGGGGGAGCAGGAGATAACCAAAGTGACAATGCACTGGATGTTGATTTTAAATGGCAGCAGAAAATACTGACTGTGTCATAAGGGGAGGAGCATGAATGCCCTTTACCAGAATATCAAAGGCTAGAATGGTCAGATCAGATGGGCTTAACTTTAGAGAAGGCAAAATCAGAGGGCTGGAGCATTTTGTTTATGGATGGATCAAGTTACTACATACAGGGAAACTGTACACTGGGCGTGCAGGGATTGGGTGCAAGATAAGGAAGTGTTACAGCAAGAAGTGACTCCTCATTCTGCACAAGCAGCAGAGGTACAGGCTCTCAAGGCAGTGCTAGGACAGAATATAGTTATTTTGATGGATTCAGACTGGACTTGTAGGGTATTAGCCACATGGTTGCCCATCTGGACAAGGAACCAAATGCATATGGGAAAAGGAAAATTAATTAGTGGTTCATTCAGCTTTATGGGAACAGGTATTCAGCTTCTTATTGACAGATCAGGGAAGACCGGGGTCTAATTTGTTAGAGGCCATCACAAGACAAAGAGCAAAGAAGGATTCTGGAATAGCCAGGCAGATACACCAGCAAAAGCACCAGCTAGAAAGGGAAAAGCATGCCAGCAGCTGGCAGCGATTACTAGGCAAGCTCAAAGAAAAGCAGAGGTGGTAAGCCTAGCTGATTTAAAGCAATGGCAGAAAAATGACCAAGACTTAAATGACCTTCTGTCCAGATTTCCTTTCCAAGATGTCATCATTCAAAGGATACACGTACTATTGAAAGACAAACTGGTGTAAAAGGTATACAGCTAGATGGACAGTGAAAACAGGAGACATATGGTACCAGTCTAAAACAGGTAAATACCTCTGTTCAGTAAATGTGGGAAGAGGAAATAATGTCACAGGAATTAGTGAAAAGAAGTACAATGAAATTACAGTGAACGTATAGGTCGCCTCGACCCAAGTAGAAAACTGTCAGTGGGATACAGGGGCATGTAATTCTACCCATTCAGGATGTGGTTTCCAGATGCAGTAGTTAAACAAAATTGCATTTGAATGTTATGGAAGCAGTGTGCTTTCACTCAAATTACCAGCAATAAGCATTAATGACAGAGGAGCATGCTGATTAAGATGACCAGAACCTAGAAATTGTTCCTCCATGTGGTGTTACAATGGTAGGAGGGTTTGCGTGGTCGTCACAAATCCATAGAGGTCATAGTTGGAAAAATGTGTCTGGGTGCTAGTCAAGCAAACTGGTTAAAACAACACAAAGATAGAGTCTTTCATACACCAAAGAAACAAAGGGTGTTTTCATTATCCACAATAAGTTGTTCAAGGGGAAGCTGGAAAATATTACATGATGAGCTCTACCTGGAAGGGCCACTCCAGTGGAATATATTAGCTAAAAGCCATAATTGTCCTCTTGATTCTTCAATGATCATTTTCAACTTCTTTTGCAGGAGAATATTTCAACAAGTTCCAGTGATGGAAGGGATTCATACAGTTACCTCATCACAAAACTACATTCATTTATCGTCAATGGTGAATATGATGGAAGCCTCTAAGTTGTTAAAGGACACACAATGACATATAATTGGACTCATATAATCAAATTAGACCACAATGAGCAAGTTCTCTTGGGCCCTCAATGATCCATCAAAGGAATTCAAGTAGACTTAAGGGGTTTGAACTTATCTGCTAGTATCCCAAAGTGTGCCTCTTTTATTTTGGCAAGCCATCAAAGTTGGAGGCAGTGGATAGATTTATGGTGTATTAAAACTATATAGGTTTTCACCTACATGTGAAGAAAAGAAGTTATAGCAATTAGCCTGGATGGAGCTGGATTAGGAGTGGCTGTCTTGACATTGAAGTCTTAGCTAATAAACTAAGCTACACTACAGCTGAGATGCAAAGAAGTGGGAAACCCTTAACAAGTTTGTTGTCACACCTGGGAATTAGAGAACAATTAGTGGGAGACATCCTGCCAGTACTTCAACAAATTAAAGAAGACCACCAAAACATAGTTGCAGCAATTGATAAATTACTTCGGTACAATGTTTCTATAGACTTGGCCTGTACACAGGCTCCAGCTTTAAGCCAAACTGTAGTCTCTCAAATTTTATCTGCTCTGGCCTTCAGGGGCATTTGCCAATAGAGCTTAGAAAAATTGTTTGGAACAACACCACTGCAGGAGAAAAAGAGCTTTCCACGTGGTGGAAGTTAGTCGTTTTGCATACAGTGAATTGAACCAGCAAATTGTGGCTCATGTGGTTAATAGCAGTGCCAATTCTTGTATTGCAATATATCCACTGATATCTGTGGGTCTTGGAGTGAGTAAACGTGTTTTGACGTACCTCCGTAATCATCAGCAGCATTTGAGCAAGAGTCAATGGAGGACCATTAATATCAAAGGATGTCTAGTTCATGACCAGGGATCTGGGTTTTCCATTTCCCATGGAAAAAAGCAGAAAAACATGGAGTTGGGGACTAGGCAGTAGGGGTGAGGGGGAGCTGGGGGAGACCCTGTTGGTCAGGTAGGGATCATTCTGCCAGGAGGGCTGAGGCCTGTGGGGAGAGCTGGCAAGGCAGGAGAGGGGCAGGGCAGGGGTGTGTGGGGGGCAATCACTCTGTCCTATGCCAAGGACTGGGGCTAGCACTGGAAACCATGGCTGCGGGCACACTGTGTAGGGAAGGAGAGGAGCAGCTTGGCTTGCCCAAATGCTTTCCTGCCATGCCTGGGGCCTTACCACCCCAGGGGAGGTGGGGGGAGAGAATGACTCCTGGTCCTGGGAACCACTCAGGGGGGGTTGTGATGGGCAGGGGAAGGGCACCAGCATGTAAGTGCTGCTCAGCACCACAAAGCAGCTGTGGGAACAGCTGCAGCTGGACCCGTGTCCTGCTGAGCAAAGGGGGCAGGAAGAGCTCTGATTTTCTATGCTAAATAAACCAAAAGCAAACACCACAATATACAGCTATTTAGAATGTATTTTATTATAATTATTGAAGCACTGGTAGGCTTCCAAACTGCTTTAAAATTGTAAATGTATCTCTAAAACATTGTGCTCATCTGATATCTATATATATGGTGGCCTTTCATTTTAATCATAGAAAAATGCAGATTTTTGGTTTAAGCAGAGACTTTTGGATTTTTAATCAGAAAAGTTTGGATTTTTAAACAGAGAAAACAAGGACCCCCTATTTATGACAATCTGGGGTATCTGTGTGAGGACCAGAATCTTCAAGTACAAGATGAGTATGAACAACACAAAGTTCAAAAATGTGCCTTTGATTTAGTTAGTGAAAACCATTATGATGTTGTATATGCTGGACAGGGATGTATTTGTGTATGTACTCATTGTCCATATGTCTTAATTAGCTAAGAAATTCTATATCTAATGATATTATCTATTAATCATTTTTTGTAATGTTTAATCAATTAGTGATTGTGACTGTATGCATTTTGTGCCTCAGTGGGCTGTACAATCTATACAAGCTGAACCATGGCTATATCACGATATAACCACAGTGCAACTAGGATCAGATCTGCAAATAAGGTTCTTTGGGTAAATCCGATATCTTTTATTAAACCAACTCAAATAGTTGGAAAAAATCTTCTTAGCAAGAATTTGCCAGTTTTGCAACAAGTTTTATTTCGCCTTAATCTACAACCTATACTCCAAATCTGTTACAAAACATGACCAAAAAAATGTGGTGCAGGTTGAATGTAACAAAAAGGCAGTCCTAACAGTATTAGGAAAGGTCCAAAATGCTGCACAGAATTCTTGGTGGGACACTTTACTTGGATGCAGCCCAGCTGCCATGGGACTTCTTAATCTAATGCTGCACCCCATTGTTGTTTTGCTCTTTCTTCAGACAGTATTGCTTGTGTTTATTATTTTATTGTGCTGGAAAATAAAACGGTTATATTTTAGATTAGAATGCTTTCAAGTTCAGCAGCTGCAAAACTTATATTGTGATAAGTTCCTTCAACAGGCTCCTTCAATGGCTGCGACCCATACAGGCCCTGAGCAACAGATGCAGTTTTATTACCAGACTGACTTCCATGCAGTGATGGCATGGGTGAACCTAGCCATCAGAGGGGATTATTAGGGTAGCTTGTCACATTTAGCTTCAGTTGCACCTGCTTGAGTGGTGAATTATAGTATTATTTGAAAATTTTCTTTTGCATTTTGTAACTGCATTGTCAAGCAGTTAGCCTTGGACTCACTTCTATATTACGTTCTTATGCTATCAGTGTGAGAAGGCAGCTTATGCTTAGCATTAATCAACATAGGCGTACAGAATGTGGGCCTTGTTACTAGCTAAAATTAACTGATCTTGGCACTAACTGACTGAATCAGAGGGATGAATGAGTGGATATGTTAATGAAAGGTGATAAGACGGGACCAATTGGACAGTGCGCAACTGCAGAGCCCTTGGGATTTCCGGTTTTGGTGGACAGACCAAATTAGGAGGCTGGGGGCATGGCCAAATTAAGACACTGGTAAAAGACCAAATTAAGATGTGATGGGTTTGTTGGAACAAAGGAATATGCTGACAGGATAAAATGTGAAAAAGGAAACCAATCAACAGGAAAACAGCTCTGGCTTTTCCAGGTTTCTGAATCCCTCTCTGATATGGCTTGAAGTGCATTTTAATATCTCATAACAGTTCAAGTTAAATATCTGGTCTCCACTCCAATAAAAGCAATATAGTCCCACCAAACTTACAAGAGAAAGAAGCCTCATGTGCAATGCTAAGCAATTCCAACTAATGACACCACAGATGACAGAATTATCCTAATTTAAAGTCCTTCCTATTAATAAGCTTCCAGGAATAGTTTGAGTGTGCAAACAAGAAGAGGATAAGGATGTGTGTTGTCTCCACAGTCAACAGAAACCTTTCTGGCTTGGCTAAAACCTGCACATAACTAATGACACAATGGTAGCACCTACAGCACTGGCTTCTTTTGGAGTTTAACACACTGATTGACTGTGGCTGCTCTCATTCAGAGGAGAAAATGAGCCAGAGATAATAGGAAAAAAACTCTTCTGCTGAGCTACCTAATCAAACTTAACTTTCCACTTCCAGTTTCAGAAGTACAGGCTTCCTGATAACAGTAACAGAACAGACCTTTTGTGTGAAAGGAAAAAAAGTGGTGGGTTGTGTTTGTATGGCTCATAACAGTAAGAAATGTCATTCTGTAAGTCTCAATCACACAGTTGCAACCTGACTTAAATACTGAGTGTACATGCAGCTTATCTCTCCCTTTTACCTTCATTATCATGCAACTCCTCAATCTTACCTTTCCTTCTTGTTAAAGTAAACTGAAGGCAATTTTAGGAAAATGCATACAATAGGAAAGGCATACAACAGGCAGTGTCTTCAGTTTGCTATTTAAAAGCCTATATAGTAGTTCTGCTATTAAGTCCCCTCTTAATCTCCTCTTCTCTAGACTAAATAAGCCCAGTTCCCTCAGTCTTTTCTCATAAATCATGCCCCCCAGCCCCCAACCATTTTTATTACCCTCCGCTGTTTCTATACACAGCTCAAAATATCATTTTAAACATTTTTGTCATCCATACATTATGGCAATTGTATGTACTTCATTAGAGCATAACTGCCCTCTACTCTGACCATTCTGATTCACAGTTGTCATTAGTAACTCACTCAAAGCGAAGAACGGGGGTTACATAACATTATACATTCTGAATTGAAAATGAATATTTTTTTAAATCTACCATAATATCATTCACATGAGAACAGACATGTATCTGGGCTGTCTCAAAATAGCATCTGATGAGATAAACTCAGGTTCATGAAAGCCTGTGCCCTCACTACAGACCTCATATGTAGTCAGTCTATAAAGATGCATATCTACCATGCCTTCTGACTGACTTCAGACTAAAATGGCTCACTACCTATCTCAAAATAATAATAATCACACAGCCTGAATGCTTATCTTGCAATCCAGGCAAATAACTCAATTATCTACATGTCATCCCAGACTTTATTCATAGTCACTGAAGGTAACAACCTCAGATTTGATGATGTTTCTGCATTATTATCTTCAAGACTGGGGGGCGGGGGTGGAAATCTACCAGTGAACATCTGGGCAGAATGAAGTGGAAAGGAAGAAGTTCCTTACCAATCCAGCAAGTTCTTCAAGATGCACCTTCCTTGTCCACATTTTCTGTTAGTAGCACATGCCCTCCAAGTGCCCAAGATCTGAGTTGTTGCCATCAGTGTCCATCTGGTCTATGTGTGATCCCTAAAGATCCCCATGCACCAGAACAAGGGTGCACAGGGTGATGTGAGACCGACTGCCATTCCAACTCCTTCTTCACTGCAAATCCAACCATACTCTAGTGTACACAGCTGAAACAGAGCAGGAGAAACACAGGCTTAAGATCTCAAAGAACTCCAGTTATGGACCAGGTAACGCTCCATTTTAAATGTCTGTCTCTATGTATTCCTGTCGTAAAAAATCCAAGAACAAGGCTAAGTGGGTGATGGGTGTTCAGAGGCTTGATCTGGAACTAATCGCAATACTGTTCTACCAACAGAGGCATTCAAAGCAGATGCCTTTACCAGTGTGTTGTGCTTTGAGATGATAGACCCCAATTTTGTTCCCCTCCACAACAATAATGAGGATATTTCCCAAGGCAAGCTAAGGGTCCATAGGCTGTAGCTGAGCACGCTTTAATATTGTCAAAAGTCCGAGTGCTAGAGAAATTGGAACAGAGATGGTTACAACCCAAGAGACCACTGACCAATGCAGCTAAGGTTGCACAGTGACTTCCATTTAACATCCCTGCTTTCAGTCAGAGCTGTCTGCTATTTAAACATTATGGCTGAGAGTTTTTAGCTTGGTTTTTACAAGAAGGTGAATTTTCAGTGAAAAAATTCAGCTCTTATAACACACAAGAAGAGTAAAAAAAATAAAATTTCCCCTATTGGGGCAAGAATCCTTAAGACCTTTCCACTTTCACCTTTACATAACCAAGGCAGAAAGTGAGAATGTGTCATAGAAATAATCCCAGCTAAAGAGAGAAGCCTTTGAATTTTCCTACAGAATGTAGTTTGGATTTGACTGGGGTTTTTTTTAAGGGTACATTGTTCACATGCACCAGTTTGGGTTTTTTATTCATTTTGGTTTTGGTTCTTATGTTCTTCAAATACACAGCTAAGAAAGACTGTGCTGCTTATACAATACAGCAAAATGCCAGCTTAGCAACATAGGAAAATCATTCTGAAAATTCATGTGGATTGTAGCTGAGTCTCTGCAAACCTTGTAAACTGAGAAAGGCAGCAGCTGGTGATAGAGTTGTGCTCCTTTTTTAAAATGAGAGTTTTGTTAACACTCGCTTCATCAGAATACTAGTTAGTTTCTTATGAAATGCAGTTGGGAAGTTTAATTAGTGAACACCAGAAATGTATTTCATTGTATAGCTCCAAGCAATATTTAGGTAATAGGTACTACATTTAAGCTACCCAGACAATCAAATTTGTTGGTGTCGTTTCACATTCAGATGACTTATACTGGTGACTGCAGTGAAAAAATTGAAATATTCCTTCTAGCATACCATGAGCCTGACAGGCAAAAGAAAGGATTAAACAGATACATGTGCAAATATTCATGGCCTATTTAATGGGGACCCCAAAGCTCTTGCTAATGCCTGCCTGGCTTATTCTCTGCACAGCTCTTATGTCCTTTCAAACCAGAGACAGCTTCTTGAAACAGGATGAATTTCTCTTAAATTAGAATGGCAGACAGGAGTATTTTAAAGGGCATGTACTGCTCCTGCTACTTGTACATTTTGGAAGTGCCTAGCAATTGGTTTCAGTGGCAGGTAACAAACACTGAATTACCAGGGAGTGAACTACGGCAAAGGTTATGAGAGGGAGTGTTTGTTATTAGTGACAAGCCCTTAAGTCCATTTGCCAACGGTCATCTCTCTCTGCACTAAAATAAACAGGCAACTCCAAACTTCTACAATATTTTGCTGCCCTTTTTGTAGAGAATAAGTATTAATTTCTTTAAAATGCCACAGGTGCATGCAATACTTCTCAAACACCTAAGAAAGAAAAGTCCCTGAACCAGAGTTTATAGTCTGAAAGCCATGTGAACTCAATGAGAGCATCCATTAAATTCCATCCATTAAGAAAACTTACCAAGAAGTAAACATTAAGCCAATCTAAAGTAGTAGAATCATAGAAAGGTAGGGATGGAAAGGACCTCAGGAATCATCTAGTCCAACCCCTGCTCAGAGCAAGACCATCCCCAACTAGATCATCCCAGCCAAGGCTTTGTCTATCCGGGTTTTGAAAACCTCTGAGGATGGAGCTTCCACCACCTCTCTGGGTAACCTGTTCAAGTGCTTTACTACCCTCCTAGTGAGAAAATTCTTCCTAATATCTAACCTAAATTTCCCTTGCTGCAACTGGAGGCCATTGCTCCTTGTTCTGTCATCCACCACCACTGAGAACTGTCCAGCTCCATCCACTTTTGAACCCCACTTCAGGCAGTTGAAAGCTGCTATTAAGTCCCCTCTTCTCTAGACTAAATAAGCCCAGTTCCCTCAGTCTTTCCTCATAAGTCATGTCCCCCAGCCCCCGAACCATTTTCATTACCCTCCACTGGACTCTCCAATTTGTCCACATCCTTTCTGTAATGGGGGTGCTCAAAACTGAACACACTACTCCAGATGTGGCCTCACCAGTGCTGAATAGAGGAGAATAATTACTTCCCTTGATCTACTGGCAACACACCTACCACAGCCCAGTATACCATTAGCCTTCTTGGCAACAAGGGCACGCTGTTGGCTCATATTCAGCTTAATGTCCACTGTAACCCCCGGGTCCTTTTCTGCAGAGCTGCTGCCCAGCCAGTCACCCCCAGCCTGTACTGGTCTATGGGATTGTTCCGTCCCAAGTGCAGGACTTTGCACGTGTCCTTATTGAACCTCATGAGATTCCTTTTGGCCCAATCCTCCAATTTGTCTAGGGCACTCTGAATCCAAGCCCTGCCCTCCAGCCTATTTACTACTCCCCCCCAAGCTTGGTGTCATCTACAAACTTGCTGAGGGTGCACTCCATCCCATCTTCCAGGTTGTTGATGAAGACATTAAACAAAACCAATCCTAGGACTAACTGCTACATTCCCCACCAATTCTTCCCAGTTTGTGAGCAGCAGGTTAAGAAAAGAATGGGCCCTAGCTTCCCACTCCAGCACTTGCACCAGGAAGTTGTCCCCAACACTCTCCAAAAACTTTCTGGATCACCTGTGCACTGTTGTGTTACCCTCCCAGCAGATTTCAGGGTGATTGAAGTCCCCCATGAACAGAGCTGTCCCTATGGGGTGCGCAGGGCCTAATGCATATCAGCCTGTGCAGGGCCCGGTGAGGGGCTGGGGGTGGCAGGCAGCCAGAGCTGGCAGATCAGAGCAGGGGGCCTTGGCAGAGGGGGTGGCGAGTGGCTGGAGCTGGCAGCACATGGCAGCCACAGCAGGGCCTATGCAGCACCGACTGAGAAGCCCCTAAAGCGCGGGGCCCAGGGCAGTCACCCTGATTCACAGCCTTCCCCTCCCCACAACAGGGACAGCCCTGCTCATTAGAACCAGGGTTTGTGATCAGGAAACTTCCACCACCTGTTTGAAGAAAGCCTCATCCACCAATTCCTTCTGGCCTGGTGGTCTATAGCAGTATAGTAACAGAATACTTCCGTGAAGCTAAGCCATCAGTCAGAAGAGTCTCACATGGGGAATTAGCTTTAAAAGTGCAAAGACATAAAAATATTGCATCATGAATGAATGCCTTTTATATTTTATCCTCACTATTTTAGGCTTTACCTTAAGTTTGAGAAAGTAAGAAGATGATTCATAGATGCTAGGGTCAGAAGGGACCTCAATAGATCATCGAGTCCGACCCCCTGCATAGGCAGGAAAGAGTGCTGGGTTCAGATGACCCCAGCTAGATGCCTATCTAACCTCCCCTTGAAGACCCCCAGGGTAGGGGAGAGCACCACCTCCCTTGGGAGCCCGTTCCAGACCCTGGCCACTCGAACTGTGAAGAAGTTCCTCCTAATGTCCAGTCTGAATCTGCTCTCTGCTAGCTTGTGGCCATTATTTCTTGTAACCCCCGGGGGCGCCTTGGTGAATAAAACCTCACCAATTCCCTTCTGCGCCCCCGTGATGAACTTATAGGCAGCCACAAGGTCGCCTCTTGTTACCAAATTTGCCCATTACTTTGGGGTGTGCTCATTTATTAGGGATAGTTTCTAGGGTCTTGGTGATTCTGTCAATGTGCTGCTTGTGTTACTATATGGAGCTGTATTTCTCCCTTCTGCAAGCCCTCACCCCCAGTGGAGCTATCTTGCAGGACTCAATCTCAATGGGACTGGGTTCCTCCAGTCACCAAATCAGTCATACACACAAACACTAACGTGACACACCTGACCTGGCCGGGCTGATCAGCATGGACAGGCTGACACCCTCATATGCCAAGAATCAGTTCATAAGAGAAACAATAAACTGCAGTCAGACACAAGCACACAGGTAAACAGAATCCCTCTGAATCCGGCTGGGTGTCCAGCTGATACCCTCATGGGCCAGCATTCAGTTCATAAGGGCACGTCTGAGTCAAACTGGGTCAATCAGCCTGTACAAGCTGATCCCCTTATGTGTTTCAAACTCAGCACGTCCCAATCTTTGGCCTCTTGATGAGCAGACCCCACAATAATTTAGGCTTCACCGGGATCTTTAGCATAGGTAAAAGAAGCGTTGCTGCAGAGCACAGAAGGAAAAAGAAGCAGAGAAGGAAAAATATACCCAATTACTACCAGTTTGCCTATAAAAGTTATTTATTGCTAAGCATATGAAATATATAATAGTACTAGTAGTAATAGACATGCAAAAGAAAAACAAACACAAACAATGACAATACTACCCTGGTTTCACTAAGTATTTGGGGAAACTTAGCTCAAGCTTAACTGATACAGTTCAGGTTCAGAAGTTTATGCCTAGAAAGAAGAGAGAACGCTGGGAATCTCACCGAGTCCACGGTACCCAGGCTGCAAAGCTGACGGGCACAGTCCGTAGCACAATCCTTGAAGAGAGAGACGATCTGTTCTTCCAGCGTCCCAAGAACGACAGGGGATGGTGTAAGCACAGGAGTTTTCTTCTTCTTTCCTTTTCTCCCTCTTTCCTCCTGCTTCTTCTTTTTCTTTCTTTCTCTTAAGCACACACACTTACAGATTTTTATACCCTCAGTTCAGCTGCTTTGAAGCACCCTCAGTAGTGTAAATCATTGTCTTTTCTATTGACAAGGGGTTATCTGGTTTGGACCATCTCAGGAAACTGATTGATAATCAGGAAACACTTAAGATTAGGGAGTAACCCAAATACTTGGGAGCCAGCTTGAGATTCCTATGGATGGCAGATATCCTGATGGGATATCTCATGGTTTCTTCAGGAACAATAGATAGCTTGCAGTATCAGGATTTTGGATTTTTACTTGTTGTGCACAAGCCTCAGCTTAGCATGACTTTTCCAGATTTTACTATAGTCTTTTAACAGACTTAAAGCAATTATTGGGGTGCTCATAACCTTTTGTGGAGAGGACTCCCACCAGTCGTCTCGGGAAAGATACGACAACACCTGGGATTAGGGCTCCAGCAGGCTGGATGCTGTGATGAACCCTTAACCATTGTTCAAATGTTGCCCGTACCCCCTCGGACTCGGTCTCTTGCCTCAGCATTCCCTAACCCGGCAACCGAGTTTTAGTCAATCAAGTTTAAATAGGCCTCCCATACTGGGACCGGGGAATGTACAGCCCGAGATGCCTATTAAACTTACAGCTGTGTGTGTGTATGTGTATGTGTGTGTGTGTGTGTGTGTGTGTGTGTGTGTGTGTCTGGGGGGGGGGGGGGGGGGGGGGGGGGGGAGTCCTTAGCAAATCCAGATTAGAACTGGTCTGATAAATGCTGAGCTGGGTGTGTGTGAACATGGGTTAATTAACATTGGAAGCACAGATTCCCCATCATGCAGCGCTCTCCTGCTTCTCTGGTCCCAGAATTCACTGCAGTCTCTGCTTCAGGCTTTCTGTTTTCCATCTCTCATGTAAATGAATGGTCATCTGGTTCCATCTCAGATGTAAATGAGACCTAGGGCAGTTGTTTCACTCTTATCACCCTTATCTGGAGAGTTTTAGGTGCGTCTCTCACTGCATCTTAATCAGTTTCGTTTAGGTAGGGGGGGGGGGGGGAGTCCTTTGTGAGTCAGACAGACTGCATCCTGTGCCAGGGTTGCCCAAGAATACAGAGCTGAGGCGTAACACTCTCAACTTTCTCTTGCGGAAGCTGAAGAGGTCCAGGTGCCCTAGTCTCTCCTCATAGGGCTTGGCTTAGCCCTTAACCATACGAGTGGCCCTTCTCTGGACCCTCTCCAGGTTATCCGCATCTCTCGAAGTGCGGCGCCCAAAACTGCACACAGTATTCCAACTGCGGTCTGACCAGCGCCCGATAGAGGGGAAGTATCACCTCCTTGGACCTATTCGTCATGCATCTGCTGATGCACGATAAAGTACCATTAGCTTTTCTGATGGCTTCGTCACACTGCCGACTCATGTTCATCTTGGAGTCCACTAGGACTCCAAGATCCCTTTCCACTTCCATGCCACCCAGCAGGTCCTTTCCTAGGCTGTAGGTATGCTGGACATTTTTCCTCCCTAGGTGCAGCACTTTGCATTTCTCCTTGTTGAATTGCATTCTGTTTTTCCTGCCCATTTGTCCAACCTGTCCAGGTCTGCTTGCAGCTGTTCCCTGCCCTCCGGTGTGTCCACTTCTCCCCACAGTTTTGTGTCATCCGCAAACTTGGACAGAGTACACTTCACTCCCTCATCCAAGTCGCTGATGAAGTCATTAAAGAGTATCGGTCCAAGGACCGAGCCCTGCGGAACCCCACTGCCCACACCCTTCCAGGTCGAAACCGACCCATCCACCACGACTCTCTGGGTGCGACCCTCTAGCCAATTCGCCACCCACCGGACTGTGTAGTCATCCAAGTCACAGCTTCTTAACTTATTCACCAGTATGGTGTGGGATACCGTATCGAAGGCCTTCCTGAAGTCTAAGTAAACGACGTCATCCCATACTCCTGCATCCAGGCGTTTTGTAACCTGGTCATAAAAAGAGACTAGATTAGTCAGGCATGATCTACCTGCTACGAACCTGTGCTGGTTTCCCCTCAGCATAATTTTTCCTGCCGGGCTCTCGCAAATGTGAGCCTTGATAATTTTTTCAAAGACTTTGCCAAGGATGGAGGTGAGACTGGCTGGCCTATAGTTGCCTGGGTCCTCCTTCCTCCCCTTCTTGAAAATGGGGACCACACTGACCCTTTTCCAGTCCTCCAGGACCTGGCCCGTGCACCACGAGTGTTCAAATATTCCCGCCAGTGGCTGTGCAGTGATGTCAGCCAGTGCCTTCAGTACCGTCGGATGGAGCTCATCCGGGCCTGCTGACTTAAACGCATCCAGTTCCTCCAAGTGACTCTGCACCATCTCAGGGTCTACGCATGGTAGTCTGGTGCCCTGCTGCTGCCTCTCTACAACCCCAGTGAGAGACTTGTCGTGCCCCTCGCTTAGGAACACTGAGGCAAAGAACTCGTTGAGGAGTTCAGCCTTGTCCCCCCTGTCTGTCACCAATTGCTTCTGCCCATTTAGCAGGGGTCCTATTCCTCCCTGGGCCTTCCTTTTACTTCCTATATAGCTGAAAAACAATTTCTTGTTATCCTTAACTTGGGATGCCATCCTCAGCTCCATGGTAGCTTTGGCCCGTCTAACTGCCTCCCTACAAGCGCGAGCAGAGGAGGTATACTCCTCTTTGGTAATCTCTCCCTGTTTCCACTTTTTATATGCTCCCCTTTTAGCCTGTAGGCTGCTCTGGATTTCTCTGGTCAGACAGGGAAGCTTTCTGGCCCCTTTCCCTCTTTTTGCTTGCATCGGGATCATCTCCCTCTGTGCCCGAAGGATCATTTCCTCAAGGCACAGCCACCCTTCCTGGGCTCCCATCTCTTCAAAACTCCTACTCTGCAGTGCATCCTTGACTAATCGCCTGAGTTCACTGAAATCAGCTTTCCTAAAGTCTAGCACTTTCACCCTACTAGTTACCTTACCCACTCGACGTCTTATGAAGAATTCTCTTATTTGGTGATCACTGTCCCCCAGGTGACCACCGATCTGTAGGTCCCCTACCATGTCATCCCCCGTTGCCAATACCAGGTCCAGTAAGGCATTCCCCCTAGTGGGACCATGTACCTCCTGCGTCAGATGGAGGTCCTGTACACCGGATAGGAACCTGTGTGAACTTTGGGGGACTTTGCTGTCTGCATCTCCCAGCAGATGTCTGGGTAGTTTAGGTCCCCCATGACAACCGCCTCCTTAGTTTTTATGGTCTCCGAGAGCTGCCTCAGGAGCCCCAAATCTAGCTCTTCCCCTTGATGTGGGGGTCTGTAGCAGACCCCTACCACCAAATCCCTTTCTCCTTGACCCCCATGTAACCTAACTCACAATCCTTCTACTTTCTCCTCCTTCAATTCCGTCTTGATAAGGGTCGACGTATATTGCTCATTGACATAGAGCACAACCCCTCCCCCTTTCTTCCCCACCCTGTCCTTTCTGTACAGCTTATAACCCTCAATATGTACCGCCCAGTCGTGGGAAGAATCCCACCAGGTTTCTGTTAGCCCTACTAAGTCGTAGGTGTTTTCTGCAAGCAGGAGCGCTAGTTCATCCTGCTTGCTCCCCATGCTCCTAGCATTAGTATATAGGTGCTTGAGCCCTGCGACTGGTGCCTTTGCTGCCCCCCAGCTCTGATTCCCAAAGGGCCCCTTATTGCTTACCTGCTTATTGCTTACTTGTGCTGTTCTGCTGGCCGCCCCAAGGATTGCAGGTTCCCGATGTTCTCCTTCTTCAGGCTGGGCTGTCCTTGTGGGTGCCACATGGTTTGGTGGCCCATGGCTTCCCCCACCCTCATCTTCCCCTCCTCCCAATGAGCCTAGTTTAAAGCCTGCTGGAGGAGATCTGCCAACCTAGAAGAGAACACACGCTTACCTTTGGGGGACAGGTGAAGCCCATCCCAACTGAGCATGTCCCTCGTAGTGATGTGCGGGTCATTGTCAAGGAAGCCAAAGCCTGCCTCGAGACACCATTGCCGAAGCCTCCAATTGGTCTCTCTAACGCAGTTCTCGTGTCGTCTTCCATGTCCGCTCACTGGTAGGACAGAAGAGAATACCACCTGTGCACCGATCTCCCTCAGCACGCCGCCCAGAGCATGGTAGTCTGTCATCAGGTGATCGGGGCTTCTCCAAGCCACATCATTAGTACCCACGTGGACAAGGACCATGGAGTAGTAATCGGTGGGCTGAATCATGGCCTGGATTATTCCCGTCACGTCCTGAATCTTTGCTCCGGGCAGGCAGTATACCTCTTGTGTTGAGGGGTCCTGGCGCAAAATGGGCCCTTCTGTACCTCTCAGGATGGAGTCACCTATGACAATCACTCGACGCCTCCTCCTCTGGGTCTGCTTGGTTCTCTTGACCTGTTCAGAGTGTGGAGAACGTGGCGTTGCTTCCTGCCCAGAGGTTTCCTCCTCTCCTTCCATCTCCTGCAGGGTTGCCAGGGCCGCATACCTGTTCTCTAGTCGGATTGGAGGAACTGGTACCGGTTTACAGTGAGCAGCTCCGGTCCTGGATGTGACTGTCTGCCACTCTGCAGTGGAGGGCACCTCCCAGGGTGCTTCTTCCTTGGGTGCCTGGTCCTGCAGGGAAAGGAAATAACTGTCAATTCCATCCTCCGCCTCCCTGATCCCCCTCAGCCTGCTAACCTCCTCCCGGAGCTCCCTCACCTGCGCCTCCAGAGCCCTAAGACGGGCACCTGCCGGACAGGTGTGGGGGCCCCCAATCTCTGCCCCCCCCGGCCCTGCTGGGGATCCCCCACAGGCCAGGAGGCAGGGGGACACCAGCTCCCCCATGGGCTCAGTCTGGGTGGAGGCCTCAGACCAGCCCCGGTTAGGCATGGCCCCCTGGGCAGAGGCCCTAGCAGCACTCCTCGTCGACACCTTTGTATAAGCTGCTGTTCTGATCTGTGTGGTGTCTACGCTCTACCCATACAGAAGTCTCCCTCCTGGCCCTTCCTGCTTGCCCGCCGGCACAAACGCCTGCACAAACACCTGCGCGCTCTGTTCGCGCTGCGCGGCTCGGGAGCGCGGCTCCCTACCGGCTCAGCTACAAGGAACCTGGGGGACTACCCCTCCAGATCCAGCTCAGCTGTGCTGGGTCCCTCGGCCCCACTTACCTTTGAGGGATCAGCTGTTGCTGCCCCCGCTGTTGATTCCTCTGCTGTTGCTGCTTTTGTCTCCAGTCAGGAAGTAAGTAAGGGGGCATATGTGCATGCGGGACACATGTGTGCCTGGATCCTCTCCTTCCTGCTGCTGGTTCATTTATTAAATGATTATTTAATAAAAAGTTAATATTTGAATTAAGAGATAGCAAAGATTTCTGAAAATTAAGGAACCAGAGTAAAAAAAAAAAAGAGATCTAAGGAGACCAGCTACTGCCTGTTAAGTATACAGGGATGCACACCATCAGCCTTCCTTACATTGTGATAGAGCTAAATGTTCAGTAAAGCAAACTGCCAAAAGACATGGGTTCCAAAACAATTGTTTCTAACTACTATGTTAAGAATCCACGTGGTACATGAGTCTTACTGGTGTCTTAGAATGAACTACTGGGTTCAGAAGATTCCCTGCGCTTGAACAAAGTACGTACTTACGGTTGTTCTCACCCTTGCAAAGCTTTATTTAAGGATACTTGCAGAGGCAGGCAATAGGACAGAGGAGAGAGGATGGTCACTTCACATTGGCTCCAGGCAGCAGCCTCCACCCCGCATAGTTCCCCCGGCCCCAGAGTGTCCCGATCCCGGGGATACGATAGCCTGCGCCGGGGCTCCGCACAAGTCAGAACTCTTGCCAGAGCGGAGGAACTCCTCGTAACTTAAGAATGTACTGCTTATATAGTCTGGAGTAAATAACGTTATCTCCAACTAGGGATTTGGTTATCTCAATCTAAGAATTTGGGGATGAGTCGTGATCCAACACACTTGGTGTTTACCACATTCCACTGTATTACAATATTCTATTATCTGGGTTCGTGGTTCGGTCACGCTCACAGAGCAAGAAGCTACATGCTGTTTCACTGGCCTACTATGGAGTCAGCATACAAAACTCTTGCTATTAGCATTCAGCAAAGCCCTTACTATTACAACCGTACATCTCTTTTGAATAGCTGTTTAGAAACAGGAAATGTGATGTTCAGTCTGCAAGTGAAGTCTAAGCCTCTTCCCCACAAGAGCTATCCATACTTTTTCCCATTTCTTCAACCAAGCTGGTTGTAGAACAGGCAATCAGCCCCTCCTGGTGTTATGCCTGCGTCTATATTACATGGCCAGTGCATCCAAAAAATAAATAATTTTTTGATACCTGTATCAGTGTATGCATGTTTCCAAAAGATCAATCAAGGCAGGAGGCAGACTGAGGCAAATACATACCTTGGGATGGGCACCATCTCTGGTTTATTTCAAATTATTTGATACTGGACCACAGAATATGCTGCACAAAACCACTCTTCGTTGTCCCTCAGGCACTTTCACCAGTTAACTACACTGAACCACTGAGGCAGGGTAAGAAAATAGTTTTAAACTACATGTCTATTAAAGCAGAGTTTCTGAGCAATTTTCATAGGAATGTATCACTTCACCTAATTCTCCATTAGCATAATTTGCAAATCATGCTATGAACTGTCAGTTCCTTCAATTCCTTTGGAAATTAACTTTCCAAAGCACCCTGTACCACTCACCTGAGGTTGAACTAATACTTAAGGGGCAAAGTTCAAATCTTACTCATAGCAGAAGCACTCATGTGGCGGCCCTGTCAGATTGCTATGAATCCATCAAATTCTGCTAAATACATTGTCATCACAACCTCAGACTCTAAAAACCATCTAATTTATGAAAAGGATGAGAAGCAGCAGCAGCAGCTGAATAAACAGGTCACCTAATAAAAGGAAAACCAATGGGACATTGAGGGATAGGAAATTATTGGAAAAAAAATCAAAAGCTGTACCTGTAGTCCATGAGAGAGTTGTACTAAAGAAGGGGAGCCTCTTTGTGGCTGACAACAGACCAAAGATGGAAGAGGCAGCAAAGCACCAAGTGGGGCACCGAGCAGAAAGTAGACAGCACTTGGGGAGAGTACAGGGCTGATTTGTGGCACTCCTGCTAAAAGGGCTACCCCATTCTGTGTTAAAATGAAAAGTCTCAATTCCATCAGCTATTTTATACCAAGCTCCCTTCCTCAGTTGTTCTGGTAAGTTTGGACGGTATTGCACATAGAAAAAAAAAATCTCTCTTCCAGAAAACGTTAAAGCTTTACAAGTAAAGTGTATGCTAAATTTAGCCGCTGCTGACCACAACACCATTCATAGCTGCGTCCAATTTTTGTGACATGTTACCAGGTAAATCAAACTTGCTTCTGTTTGATTATGTTAATTAATGCATAACACCCTTTAGTCTGGACTGTTGCTGAACTGCAAGGAGCACCACATTTCACAGTGACTGCTCTCTGCCAGGCTCTCCCACCACCTCAGGCACCCACCTGGACAAGATCAAAACCAACACTATGACCCATATTGCTAGATAATGCCTACGTCTTGCTACAGGTCCTCCAAGGTTGCAAGATCCTGCAAAGGTTAAAGGGATTTGTGGGGGTACCAACTCATTCACTTCAGCTGTTTGAAATTGGGGGCTTTTATATACCCTTTTCTGCTCACCTTCAAATATCTATTCACAACATCAAAACCATTACAAAGATGCTGGTTTGAACCCTTAAGCTGCAATGTTTGATGTTCATCAACACTCACTGTCAGGCAAGGGATATTATGTGCTCTAGAGTACTTGCAAAGCTGAATGCCACTGCTGAAGCATAAATTTTGCTCCCAGCTAAAGGAAATGTTTCTAGGAAATAGAGATTGGAAGACGGTTTTGAAAATAATGATTGCCTTTGTCCTTATACTTAGGTAGAACATAGGAACCCAAAGCACAGCAGACAGGAACAGACCCTAAAATCATCTATTGTCTGCTCTTCACTTATCAGTGTTTTGAGTCCCACATCCCGGGCCTTTTCAGGCTCATGTGATCTATAACGCATGGGCAGCTGGATGTAAAGCATGCAGCGCAGCCAACAGGCCAACGAGCTCTGCCTTATTGAAGAGGCAGGGACACAGAACGAGCAACGCAAACACTCAAAGGAACACGGCATTTTGGTATATGTAGCTGGAGACAACCAAGTGATCTACCCTTACAGGTTTTTCCAGTTCCTCACTATCTGTAGCCAGAAGACACTAACCTTGGACCAGATTCAGTGCCGTGTGCTGGAAGGGCACAGGTGGCCATGTGGTGGCTAGGATCCCCAGGAGATGAACAAGCCAGAAGGCCCCCAGTAGGTTCCCCGGTCACTGCAGCTGGAAAGAGAGCTTTACCTGTGGTAAGTGTGGAAGCTCCCTGCTCTGTTCCAAGGGGTGGGAAGACCCATTATTTCTTCTTCAACCAACACCAGCTAACCTTCTTTTGGGACAGACAGCATCCATCTGGAGACAAAAGGAAGCACGCTAGCCTACTAACGGATTCTGCGCAGCACCTGTTCCAGAGAACTTTGCCGTTTGGCTTCAGCACCACTAATGACAGAGACCCCCACCGCGTTCCTCAGGCACATTCCACAATCTTTGCCTGCCAAGATGCTCAGCCACTCCTCTCTCCCTGCGGCCTGCAGGGAACTGACCCCTCTCTGACCCTCTCTGGGGCTGGAAATACCTTTGGGCAGCCTCTCTCCTCCCATCCTGAACTAGATGCTGCTCCGGAAGTTGGGTAGGTATTTTCCTTCCCTTCTGGTCTCCAGCTGCAGCCCTGCCAGCCCTCCATGCTGTGAGTTTTGTCTCACTCCTTCACACTACCAGTGCCAAGGTTCACAGAGTCAAGGTACATCTGGCCAGTATGCAAGCTTCACTCCGAGGTTCTCTTTTGAATGTCAGATGTCAACAGCTTGGAGGTCAGAGGCCGAGGCCCACCCCGCCTCCACAGTAGGAGGGGGTGCCTGCTGTCCAAGGGCTGGCGGTGTGCCTTCTGTCCACGGTGGCCTCGGATTCCACTCCGGAAACCCTTAGCGTCTCCGAAATCCTTCTTTTTGTATCTTTTTTCCTCTGTGATGACTCTTGATCTTTGGGCATAGCCGACTGGTCTCTTTTTGGTCGTCATACTGTCCACATTCTGTCCTGTCAGAATATTCTTTTGTTTCACAAGCCCCTTACATGCACACATCCTAATTTGGGTTTTCCTGGTCTTCTCCTAATTTGGTCTGTTCCCCAAAACCAGAAATCCCAAGGGCTTTGCAGCTGGGCATTGTGACCTGGTACCCCTTATCTCATGTTATGGAACAGTGTGGTATACGTCTTCAAATCCCCAGCCTGTGTCTCTGCTTGCCTGTGTCAGACAGTGGGCTTTGAGGAAACTGTCATAAACTGGCTTTTAGAAATCAGTTAACCCTTGCCTTTGCCCAGGACCATTGTTCTAATGCATATCTACTTTACCTACATGCCAATTCCCAAAAGCAAACCTCTAAATGCCATTTTCCAGCCATCAATAACTGTGTGATCCTGTAGCAGCAGTTTTGCTGCACTTGCATAATTAGCAGCTGCAAAATGCAATTCTGGATCTAAATGTCTTGAGAATTGGAGTAAGAGACAAGTATTAACCCATCTCTTGTCCTTTTGGGCAAGCTAAAACAGCTAATCAAGGTCTCCTAAACCTAAGCAAGGCAATTATTTTCACCTGTGGGTCACACTGCAGGGCTGCTGTTCAAACAGTGCAAGACAGGCAGCGCACTCAACAGGGGCTGCGTGTGACAAGGCAGAAGGCAGTATTTGAACAACGAGCTGCTTCACCGTAATTCACAGCTGCCACTTTGAAGTCGTGGGGATGTAGTGTCTAGCTAAGTGTCATACAGTGTAGGGCGAGTTTACCTTCTACCCTTAGACTCTGCTAGGTAGGGGTGCCAGTGTTAGCCTAACTGACACATTATCTTTTCCTAAAAGATAGTGTAGGAAAAGGCTAAGTTAAAGTACTTCCCTCCCTGCTTCTTTTTCTGCCACATAAAAGCTAGTGCTAATATAACACATGTACTATTTCTCTCTCTTCCACAGAAAAGAAAGGACAAGTCACAGTCCACATGCTCTAAAACACAACAGAGTAATGTTTGAATGCAGGCACATTACATTGCAGATGAATTTTGCCAGCCAGATTGCATTCATATTTCTGTGGCTATGCTGACCTCCAGAGTCAAGCATTCTACATATCACAGCCTAATACAGAAATCCTAGCATAGTATCCAGCTTTCCACCGACCACTGTTAATTTAAAAGAGAGTTCAACTTAGTAGTTGCTAATGCAGCATTGAATTAACTGCATTTCGATTGTGCGACATGGAGCATACAGTCATCCATTGTTGACTCATAGATTTCATAGACATTATGGCTGGAAGGAACCTTTTAAGGCCATTGGGTCCAGCCCCCTGCCCAAGGGGCAGGAAGTCAGCTAGGGTCAAAGGACCCCAGCGAGATATGCGTCCAAATGTTTTTTAAAAGCGTCTAGAGTAGGTGCTTACAACTCTGGCGGCAGTCTATTCCAGGGCTTGGGGGCTCGGACAGTAAAGAAGTTTTTCCTTATGTCCAGCCAAAAACGGTCTTGCAGGAATTTGACTGTTGGACCTTGTCATCCCCTGGGGTGCTCTGGTGAGCAGGCATTCCCCCAGATCCTGATGCACACCCCTGGTGTACTTATAGGCAGCCACCAAGTCACCCAAGCCTGCGCTTCTCCAGGCTGAAGAGTCCCATAGCTCGCAGCGTCTCTTCATAAGGCCTGTTCTCTTGCCTTCTGATCATGCATGTGGCTCTCCTCTGGACTCTTTCAAGCTTCTCCACATCCTTCCTGAATTGTGGAGCCCAAAATTGGATGCAGTACTCCAGCTACAGCCTCACCAAGGCTGAGTACAGCAGAAGGATGACCTCCTGGGTCTTGCTCGAGATGTATCGGCAGATGCAAGCCAAGTCTTGTTTGCTTTGCCAGCTGCAGCATCACATTGGTGGCTCATGTTCATCTTGTGATCAATCATGACCCCCAAAAGTCTCTTTTGGCTGTGGTGCTAGTGGGTGTAGCATTGCCGAGCCTATAGCGTGATGCAGATTCCCCCCACAAGCTGGAACACCTTGCATTTCTACGTACTGAATGCCATCAGACTTTCATCCTCACACCTTACAAGCCTATGGAGGTTGACCTGGATCGCCAGCCTATCATCAAGCGTGGATACTCTTCTCCAAGTTTGGTGTTGGCAGTAAATATAGCCAGTCTGCTTCTGACATTAGTGTCCAGATTGTTTATGAAGACGTTAAAGAGAACAGGTCGAAGAACAGAGCCTTGGGGGACACCACTGGTCACTGAGTGCCATGTTGATTCAGTTCCGTCAACTACCACTCTCTGCATCCAACCTCAGAGCCAGTTCCCCAGCCATCAGACTGTGGAGTAGTCGAGGCTGTAGTTTCCCGATTTTGCCACGAGGACATCATGGGACACCAAATGATCCTTCCACGGGATACATACACAATAGACTGGAAGCCCCTGGCCCGTCTCTTTTCCAAATCCTGTTGGGAAACCCTCCAGAGCAGGCCACATGTTTTCTAAGACCACACTAATGCAGACAGCCTGGGCCTTAGGCCTAAAAGACAAGTCAGCAAGTGAAATATGCCAGGGCTTTAACATCATGTTCTCAGGGGGTCACACACCTCAAACATTACAGACTGATTGGGGAAAAGAATTTTTAAACAAGTTTAAGCAAACTGTTAAAGCAGTATAATATCCACCACTTGTTATGAATAATAAGTGAAAGCGCAAGTTGCAGAGAGGTTTAACAGAACATTAAAATCAAAGATGTAGAGGTATTTTACAAACCACAACACCTTTCACTACATTGATGCGTTTCTAGAGTTTATAAAGAGCAATAACCACAGCTCTCACAGAACTATTCGTGTCAGACCTGTTGATGTGAATTCCTGAAACTGTCCACAGGTATAGAAAACAGGGCTGTGCAAGGCTTCGGACCATGCTTCAGATCCGGAGAAGATTCAGATGCTTCAGATACCAAAACAGCATGTCCAGATCAAAGCACTGGCTTCTTTAGGCTTTCTGAAGCGGTTCAGAGCTTCTGAACCGCTTCGCAAAAGCTTCGGAGCCGCTTCGGAGATCTGGCCATAGGGTATATGGGGAATCAATGAAATATCTATAACTTGGTTAATTTTGGTCTGATTTTGATGAAATGTGCAGGGGTGGTAGCCTCTGCTGAGGGCATGAAGCCTGCCAAGTTTCAAAAAGATAGGTGCAGGGGTTTAGGGGGAACTGCACCCCAACTTCTTGAAAGCAAAATCATGTCACATGTATGTATTAAGCCACAGTGGGGTCAAAACTGTAGGGATGGTGGCCCCTGCTGTGGCCACAAAGCCTGCTGTCGAGGAGATCGGTGCAGGGCTTCTGGGCTCTGGGGCCCTGCATCTCTAGCAGCTGACAGGCAAAACTCGTGCTGTGGGCGCTTGTGCAATTGTCTCGGCCTTGAGGCAGTTGATTGTCTGTACTGATTATTTCCTCTCCATAGGCTGTGGTTTCCTAGGTGTTAATCATTGCTAATTAACTCATTATTTAGCAGCTACTAGTAGCTAGGTACTGTGTATTGAGCTGATTCCTGAGTGAATCACAATTTATTGGTAACTGGTAACACAGTAGCCTAGGAGCCAGGCCTGCAGTCGTTCTGCCCCCTCCACCCCCTGCCCCAAGACAGGCACAGTTGCACAAGCACCCATGACACGAGTTTTGCCTGTCAGCAGCCAGAGGTGCAGGGCCCCAGAACCCCCCTGCACTGATCTCCTTGACAGCTGGCAGGCTTCATGGCCACAGCAGGGGCCACCATCCCTGCAGCTTTCACCCTGCTGTGCCTTAACACACACAGTGTCACCCATGTCACGAGTTTTGCTTGTCTGCAGCTTGAGGTGCAGTTTCCCCCAAACCTCTGCACTTATCTCCTTGAAACTTGGCAGGCTTTGTGGCCTCAGCAGGGGCCACCATCTCTGCAGTTTCCACCCCCCTGTGGTGTAATACATACACGTGACATGAGTTTTACCTTCAAAATTTGGGGTGCAGTTCCCCCTAAACCCCTGCACCTATCTTCTTGAAACTTGGCAGGCTTCATGCTCTCAGCAGAGGCTACCAGCCCTGCAAGTTTCATCCAAATCAGACAAAAAACAACAAAGTTATAGATATTTCATGGATTTCCCATTATACCCTATGGCCGGATCGAAGCAGGAACCCGTTCCGGAGCTCCAGATCGGATCCCTGGCATCTGAAGTGGCTGGATCCGAAGCCAGATTGAATAGCTGCCTACTCACACAGGCCTAAAAACAGTGTATGGGGACTATTTTAAAATAAACACAGCAGTACCCTGGTTCAGAAAAACAGATCACATGAAGGGGTCTAGAACCATAGGGAGATTTGAAAGAGGTTACGAACAAACATTCACTGATGAAATGTTCACAGTGGATGAAGTCATTAGGCATTTGCAGACTCCTGTCTATCATCCAGAAGATTATGAAGATGAACCTATCATGGCTTCTTTTTACCCCGAAGAACTACAAAAAGTGAACCCCCAACAGGACAGAGTTTATACAATAAAAAAAGTTCTATCAGAGAAAAAAAAGGAGAGAAAGAAGCAGTTTCCCCAGTTGGCAAAGTGATTGGGGTGGCCAGCTAAATTTAGCAGCTGGGTGGAAGCCTCCCAGGTCTGTAACATTTAGGGGGTAAAACAAAAATCATTACCTGGTGTTTTTTATATTACTTTGCCCAGCAACACTTGTGCCAGAGTTTTCCTGCAGAATACCAGCTTGAACTTTACCATACAGCTGCTTAAACCTCCGGATCTCCTGGGGAGCTGGAAGGTAGGGTTAGCAGAAATACAACACCTGCACAGCTAGAACAACCACAATCCAGACACTCCTTTCAAAATTGCTTCCAGGGATAGGAAATGGGGTTATGTCTGTGTTGGGGGTATTACTCATCCATCACAGACTTCTTGGATCATGTGAACAATATTATTGCCAACCACCCTACACCACCTGAATTAGTTATGATCTACAATCACATGAGAAAAAATTGTGACTGAAAGCCAGCAATAGCTTTTATGCTTTTTCTACCGGCGTTGAGCTAGCCTATATTTTGGAGTTGCTACCCAGGTTCACTGTTAAAAAAAACAACCCTTTACAGCTGATATTACCAGACGATTCAATTTGTTGCATCTCCACAGACATTGTAGAACATGAGTTTGTTGGGGTCTTTTTTTGGTTCCCTTACTAAGCTGCATACCTAATCATGGAAGAAACAATCAGTTTGTCATTACTGCATATGACAAGTCGCAGTATGTCCCCATGAATTAGCATTGAAATAAAGACGGATAAGAGCACACACATCTCATTTCACTTTGGCAAGGAGATCGCTAGGCTTTACCTCCTGACTAAGTCCAACAGGACCAGCACAGTCCTAAAATCTTCAATCTTTTTGTTTGCTTTTTACTTGTTTTGAAGCTAAAGCACCCAGTCCACTAATGTCAAAGGAAGAGCTGACATTTATCTGAACAGAGCTACGGCTCAGCCCCTTCTTCATCTTAGAGACAGCTGCAGGCCAGCTATCAATACACAGAGGAGACCGTGTTGGAAACAAAAGACACTGTGGCTTCATTTTTAGTTCCATTTTGGTTCAATTCCAAATGCACAGCTTTTTTTAAACAATAAATACTTTTTAAAATAAAGTTCAGTTTGAAAATATCACAAACTTTTATCCACTCTGAAAGTCCAGAGTAACACAAGCATTCAGAGTAGAGTTCAAAGGTGCAGCCCACGAGGTGAACAATGAATTAAGAACAAAATATCTAATTATTCCTCATTACATTAGCACCTTGTCCTGTGCAAACGAGGAAACCTGCTACAAAATAATGTACCTAGACATTTTTACAGTTCTGCCTAAACTTCTGGCCTGCCCTAGGAACTGGGAGAAGCCAATAAGCTGAATAGTTAATTGAGCAGGAACATTATGTTCAACAAAATTGAAAGAGCACCTTCTGTGGCACTGGGAGATGTGAATGCTGTGACTGGGCAAGCAAGGAACAAGAGTTTCCCTATAAGGAATGCTTGGCACAGAGCCAGGGGATTGGACAATTTGGGATGAAAACATTATAGAAGTAATGGACAAACAAAGGAACACGCGTGTGTTAGCATGCTGTGACCCTGGTAAGACAGGTGCAGCTGCTGGGTCCCTGCTCAAACAGTGGGAAGCCAGAAACTAAGATCTGTCCAGCGCCCCCAGCAGTAGACGTGGGCCAGACAGGCCCGGGGTACCCAGGTAGCAGGGCAGGGGTCCAGTGGCGGCAGAAGCTGCCAGGAACCTGAGTCCGGCCTCTGCACCAGCCCTGTCTTGCTCCCAGGCCCCATGAACTACGACTCCTGATGCGCTCAAGAGCAACATGTGGGAATAGGGAGGGCTGTGCCAGGTGGCACCTCCATGCCTGGGGCTGATGGGACAGGCTGCACACTAGGCTGGGTAGGGCCAAGGGACTCCCCCGCTCCCGTGGGCTTGATGAACCCTCACGGGCCATATTTTGCCTACCTCTGACCCATGTCCTTTTGTGAATCTCGTTCTAAATATAATATAATGGGTCTATCATCATTTTTCCCCGAATGCACATACCCCACAAACATAAATTTTGGCTAACTGCTCAGGTCAAAAATAAGTAACCAAGGGAAACCCTAAAGCAGGCACAAGACTAATGGTACTGGAGGAGAATCTGAATTCAGAAAAAGATTGATAGAGGAAAGAAAACAAAATAGGTGGGAAGATGAAACATGGAAAGGTACTGTATATGGGAAAGTGGATATGATGGGGCAGGGAAGAAAAGTAGGGAGGGTACAGAAGGAATAGAGAAAAAAGGAAGGAGATGAATATTAGGGGAGAGAATGGATAAGGAGAATGTGGCTGATTCCTCACGTAGGATTTAAAAAAGGGTAACTGAAGTCCATTTTCACGTCTACATTTCAATTGGCTCATTTTAAAACTCTAGAATCCACATTGCTCAAAAGCAATCAAAATTAGATACAGGCAGTCCTCAAACTTATGACACAATTGGTTCCTGAAAACCACATCTGAAGTCAAAATGTTGCAACTCAGAACCAATTTTCTCATAAGAAACAATGTTATAAATGGGGGGTTGGTTCCCTATTTTCACTAAGAATACCCCAGAATTTTGTACTCAATCAATAATAGATGAATAATATAGCTACATTACTATTGTAAGTAGCAATCATATTGATTTGAGGTGACTTTGCTGGACTTTTTGAAGGGCTCTTGGTTGGACTTTTTGAAGGGCTCTTGGCTGGAGGCTTCTCAGGAGTCTTGTCTGCTTTCTTAAAGAGAATGTCCAAGGAAGTTTGGACAGATGTTCTCCAGGGAGATGAGCAACGCAGCAAACTTGTTCGCTGGCATGGCATGGCATCAGATCAAGCGTTGTAAAGTCGAAACTGACATCATAAAGTTGAATCGGTGTCAATTTATAAATGCTGTAAGTGCGAAATGTTGTAACTCGAAATGTTGTAAGTCGAGGTCTGCCTGTATTGAAGAGTTTACCGATTAGTTCTACTGAACTATCTGCTGTAATTACTGTTCACTTAAACACATCCGTACCTAGGGTCTAAGGACACAATGTGTCATCACTCTGCGTCAGTGGCAGTCAAATAAGATAATGCCATTACGAATATACTATTTGACAACATTTTTCTTCGCATTACTTAGTGCAAATGTAATGGCTTACATATTATACTGATCACAAGGAGAAGCATGTGAATACTGTGTTCCTAAATTCTCCCAGGACTCAGTTACACCAATTCTGAAATCCAATTGCCAGTTCTTGTGAATAAAATTAAGCCTTCAATATGTAAAGCAAAGGCATAATAATGTGAGTAAAACATGTCAGCTGTTACTATTGAAACTACTGTGAAATAATTTTGAAATTATTTTGAAATCAAACTGCTCCATAGGCAACCTACAGGCTGTTCCAGCTTTTCATAGGACTCAGTCGGTCAAATCCCACAAGCTATTCCACAGCTGAAAGTGACTGGCATTCAGCGCACACCGACAATGCAGCTTTTCCATTGACCCTATCCTACCAAGAACCCCTCACACATGCTTATACAGGAGGTATTCATGCGCTGCTTCCATCCAAGGTAGCAAAGTAGTCATAGGGAAATACAACATTTCAAGACTGTATTTGAGTTTTCCTTCTGTGCTCACTGTTAGAACGAGGGATCCTAGTTTTCTCTGATAAGAAAAATCACAAACTCTCTGACAAAAAATTGCAAATTCTCTGACAAAAACCCCAAAATCTGTTATTAAAATTCAAAGCCCCCCACAGCCCTCCCCAGCCCCACTGGTGCCCTTCACTGCCCCCAAAGCCCCCCGCCCCAGCCCTGCTGGTGCCCCTCACTCACCCCTAAAGCCCCTCCAGCCCTGCTGATGCCCCTCACTCACCCCCAAACCCCACCCCCAGCCCTGCTGATGCCCCTCACTGCCCCCAAAGCCCCCCATCCCTGCTGGGGCCCCTTGCTCATCCCCAAAGTCTCCCCAAACCTGCTGGTGCCCCTCACTGCCCCCACAAGAGCCCCCCTGCCCTACTCATGGCTCTTGCCCCCACTACAGCCCCGCCAGAGGGGGCTTCCAGCTGCCAGGGCTATGGGGCCAGGGACCAAGTCGCCGCTCCCTGCCCCCAACAGCAGGCAGCTGCAGCAGAAGCAGCATGGAGCCAGCTCCCCTACTGCTGCTGTGGGCAGGGGCGGGGTTGGCTCTTGGCTCCCTCCAGCCCTGCTGGTGCCCCCGGCCAGGACCCGCAAGCCCCCATCCCTGCCAGAGGGACCCCCGGACCCCTGCCAGCCGCATTTACCACACAGGCTCCAGGACAAGAGCAAGGCTGCACTGAGCCGAGTGGAGCCATGGCTCACTGAGAGCCTCAGGCCCTGTCCTCCCCCCACTTACCCCCTCCTGTGAGTTTCTCTGCTAAAAGGAGAAATTCACGTTTTCAGTGCTGAGAAGGAGAAATCCGTGGTTTTCTCCATTTTTCGGTGGAAAATGGAAAACCCGGATCCTCTGGTCACAGTATGTCAATGCCTCACAAGATGTTTTCCAAGTGTTAATTTTACAATTATCCTAGACAGAGCTCTGTATTGTAAATCACTATGCAAAGCCAAATGAGTTAAGAATTACACGCTACACAATAAACCGGACATGGCACTCTAATAGATTACGCAAAGTGACTTAGTCCAAAATCCTTTTAAATATACACCACGCTGCATCAAGCTCTCACCACGTAGAGTAAAATGAGGCAGCAGAAACGTGGTTGGCACTAACAAGCATATACTGTACATCCTGGCACATACAGTCCTCTGGAAGCATACGTGTTGCATAAGCCTGAGTTAGGACACATGGATCTCTTGGCAACAACATAATTAGTAATTGCAGAAAGTATAAGCCAATGTTTTCCAGTAGCAGCTTGTTCTGACAAAGTATCAGACCAGTTGGCAATAATACACCGGATTAGGATTAACATCTCTTTATCTTTGCAGCCACCCCTTCTGAATAAATTGCTGCTTTGTATTTTGGTCTTTTCTCCCAAACGATTCCCCTGCCTTTCATTCTCTATCACCTCAGATGTTACTCCCATCCTCTTCCCTGTTCATCAGGACCCCCACCTGGAAGTCCCCTTTAACCCTACTCCCATACGCACAGGCAGTTTCCAATTCTTGCCTCTTCACGTTCCACCACAAATCTAATCTTCTCTTGCTATCCAGACAGCTAGAACTCTTACCCCCTCCCATCGTTTCCTGTCTCGATTACTGCTACGACCTTACTGCTTTCCTCCTCCAGATCCCTTTTCAAAACACAGTGCAATCTCTGTTTATCGAAGCACACAGCTAACAGCTGCACTGGGAAGAGATGCGGAAAGTCCATATCTAGGCATCTCACATAAAAATATGTTTGCACATTTTATTTGAAACATGAGTAGTAGGGCTGTGCAAAGCTTTAGGTGCTGATTTGATTTGGAGGAAATTCGGCCCAATTCAGTGACCGAATCTCCAAATCTGAATCGAATCAGGAGACCAATAAAAAAGTCTGCCTTGATTCGATGGTTCGGGCAGTCCCCACCCACTGCATCAGGGAGCTGGACCCAGACTCCCAGCTGGTAAGTAGGGAGCGGGGGAGCAGGAGCTGGAGGAGCAGGGAGGGAACCATGGGAGGACCCCTGCCAGGCCCCATCCCCTGCCTGCTCCCCTAGCCCCCGTGACTCCCACCCACGGCTAACCTGCCCAGTCCAGCTCCCAGTGCTTTAAAAAAAACCCCACTCACCAGGTGCTGCCAGGCAGGAAGGGGCGATCCCTGCTGCCCCCCCCCCACACTGCCCCATGCTACATAGGGGGCTCTGCCATGAGCCCCCTGACCCCCGCCTCCTCCCCCAACCCCTCCACAGCTGCCCCACCCTCCCCAGGTCCTAGCCCTTTAAGAAAAAAAAACAAACTCACAAAAACCTCCCTACATTCACTAGCTCCTGCAACAGGGATTCCCCCCTGCCCTCCCAGCATGCAGTGAGTCGGGGCTTTTTTTTCTCAGTGATGGGAGCTGGGGTGGGTGGGGGATGGGCCTGGGTGATTCAGAGGCCCAACCCCCACTGATTCAGCCGAATCGATTTGGGACAGTGATTCAAATCACAGAATCGAATCACTGTCCCCTGAATCGGCCAAATCCAAATCCAAAGCGAATACTAGCTGCTTCGCACAGGCCTAATGAGTAGCTCTTATATATCCTGGACAACTATGTGCATTATATGTATCTCTCTTGCCCCTGCACTTCTTGCCTTGCTCAAGTTCTATCCAATGCCTGAATTATGTGCAAAGAGATCGTTTGCATCTTAATCTTTTCCTTTTAGTACATAGAGCCAATTTCCCCTGCTCTAAATGCTGCTGCAAAAATAATAAACTATTATGTCTGTTTTAAAGTACCAGAAGCCTAAAATGCAAAAGACGAAATAAGTTTATGACTAGGGATCTACTCAACTCAAGGAGGCAGGTTGCCAATTTTGTGGGCAGATAGCAGGGCCAGCTGCCCTTCTCATGGGCTTATCATGGCAGGGGCACCCCCACACCTCTGAACGACTGAGCAGCCCCAGATGTCCTACCCCCCCCCCCCACAGATGGCCCAAAACTGTGGCTTAAGCCCAGGGAAGCCGTTAATCCACACATTATTAGGCGTGGATTAAGGGTTTCCCCAGATTTAGTCCAGGTAATTAGGCAGGTTCAAGACACCCCCAATCTAAGCATTCAGTTAAACCCTAAACTAGAAGTCAGAAAACCTGGCAAGTGCCAGACATGGCATGTGAAGCCATTTTGCTCGGCGTGCCACAACTGATGTGGGCTCTGGACTATTTTGGTAGGTCTAATGACTTAAGACTACTTATCTTATGACTACACAGGGGATGAGCAAAAATAAAAACCTTCTGTCGCTGTGGGCCTTACTGTACAACCACACCCACAATTTAGTAGAAGCATCAGGAAGTCCTTTGGTTGGGCTATTGATGACTCATGTGCAAAGCAGTTACATACAGATACATATACATATATGTACACAGATACACATACATATACACATACTGTACACATATATATAAAGAAATAGTGAGTGCATGGTCTCTAGAAGTGTGGACAGGAACCAGAGCTTCTTCATTTCACCTCCCCTTCCTGGCCATGGAAACTTTGGGCTCCCTGTTGCAGCACAACCTCTTGCAGGAATCTTTCCGGGATGCCTGGACTCGCTTGCTAGAGAGCTCTACCAAGTTCCACGTGGTCACATGGGGTACCCTGCTGCTGTATTTGTCTTCCTACTACTTATCCTCGCTTCCTGGATTCATTTACCAGTTCATCCCAGCCACGAAGAAATACAAAATACAACAGGTAATACCAAAACGGGGGGGGGGGGGGGGGGCAGGAGCACAAATTGTGCAACTCAGAAAGGGGAAGAGGAAATGGTACCAAACAGGATTGTACAAATTACAGAAGGAGAAAGACCGAATTGCAGAGTGGGGAAGGGGTATGCAGGAAGTCATAGTGTAAGATGAATCCCTCTATCACAAACATTTATTTGCAAATCAGCACTTAGTATTGCTGCACCTTGATGTTTGCTTTTTAAACACAATAATCCAGCAGAAAGATTTTTCTCCTCTTTCAAAATGGGACTAGATCTGTGGCTAATGTCTGTTCTCAGTAACTGAGGGGCAACCCACATAGAACCACATCTAACATCCCAGATAATGGGAACAGAACTTAAGGATCACCAGGTCCATAACTGAGTTAATATTTTTAGGATGACCTTAAAGACCCACTCCCCTGCCAGGCCAGGCCTCTCCAGGTGCTACCTAGTACCAGCTAAAATAGTACAGCCTGTTCCATGGTTGGCTTGTTGGTGACTGAACTAGCTCCCTTACCTGGGCTAGCCTGGATGAGGAGAGTGTGGGGGCACCCAGCAGGACTAAAAACAAGGGTGGATCAGCTCCCTGTGAGCCAATGGCCATCCATACCTGGAGAGATGGGCACCACCTGCTCACTCTGCCCAAAGAATCACCAGTGATGCATAGTATCTAAGGCGACCCAACAGTGATAGCAGACTCAGGACTGACTTGACTTTATTTAAATACCCACTTAAGTTGGTCAGTCACTTATATCCAGGGTTCTACCCAGCAAAGAAATTTGGGAGACGGTGTGTTACCAGGAACATAACACAAATGAAAACGAGAAGAAACCAGGAATACCTCATTTACATTACTAATTATCGCACTCTTACCGTACCCTTAAAATCTGTTTGATCCTCTTCCCTAAAACTATTTACAAATCAGGAATACGCAGCTTGGGACAGGTCTTTTCAAGAACCATCTTGTAAGCTGTTTTTTCTGTGTAGAGTTGTAAAAGAGACGTGTGCCAAAGACTGCAATGAGAGCTGAGTTCCTGCTGAAATGATTACTTTAATGCTGCTGTAATTTGATCATGCTCTTGAAGTAGTACTGGGGTGCCTCATGTCTTGAGCTAAAATCTGACTATTAAGTAAAATCTAAATAAAGGAATGAATAAAAATGATCCTTCTGTAATATGGTGCATAAACTCTTTGGGCGTGTCCAAACGAGCGCGCATGTGCCCCTTGCCCCGTCTCAAACCCCTTTGAGATGGGGCAAGAGGCACGTGCAGGAATGAAAAAATGCAAACTTGCAGTGCAGGGAGAAAATTAGACCCCTGGATATCCACAGGTCTAAAAAAAATGAAGTTTAAAAAAAGTGGGGCAGGGCACAGTCCCATGCCCTGAGGCAACTGGAGGCTGGGTCCTCCACAGAGATGCTCTGAGTGCCAAAGCGCCTCCGTGGTTGGCCTCTTGCCCTGGTGCTGAAATGCGCAGCCTGGCAGACAGCGTGCTGCAGCACCAGGGCTCCACTGCCAATAAGTAAGAGGTCAGGGGGGACCTGGAGAAGTGGGGAGGGGACCATGGGGGGGGTCCCCCGCCAGCCCTGTCCACTCCTCCAGCCCCCACAAGCCCTGCCCTGCCCTGCCCAGCCCCTCCCCGCCGCCAGCCAAATTGGCCTATGTCAGCCCTGCAGGTGGCAATGATGGAAGGAGGGAAGGGCAGGCTGAGGCCAGCACTGGTGGCCTCGCCCCACCCCACAGCATCCCAACCCCACTCCCTCCCTGTGCCGCTGCCGCCACCTCCACAGTGCAAGGGGGTGGGCTGAAGTCAGCACTGGTGGCCTTGCTCCCCTCCTCCCCATAGTGTCTCGACCCCACTCCCTCCCTGTGCCACCACTACCACTGCCACCTCCTCCAAGGAGCAAGTGGGAGGCAAGGCCAGGTCTGGTGGCCTCACTCCCCCCACCCTCCCCCTCCGCTGCACTGTCACCGCCTGCAGGAAGCAGGGCTGGGGGGGCCAAGCCAGCTGGACTGGCTTCGCACCCCCCTCCGTCTCCTGTGTCCCCGCCATCATGGCAGCGCTCAGCCGCACCACCTCCTGTCCCAATGCTGTATTCGCACGATAACTGGTTGCTTCAGTCAGCCAATCAGAGTGCAAATAAAGAGTTACGGACAGAAGGACAGACAGACAAATATAATATTGAATTCTATGATTCTATGAGCGTACGCATATCCCGAGTTAATCCTGCAGCAGCGTAGTCAGGAAGTGCAGGCAGAAAGATGAACAATATCCTAGCTGACAATCTCAACAAACACCCAGAATTACAGGCTAGGGTTAGATGGAACAACAAATTTCAGGTCTTCCAAAACGTGTGTTTTCAGAATTTGTTTCACCAACTGAGGACAAAAAGCAAAAAAGTACTCAAATGCTTTAATAAACCTATAATTCTGCCATATTCCATTTGGGAAACAGCAAAACATGATGTCTCTTAAACAAAATGAATGCCCTTTAAACCACGAAGGGATCCAGAACATGCCAGGACAAGAAATTCAAAACCTGCCAACACATCCCCACAACCCCCACAATTACTACACCCCACAACAGAACCATCACCATTCCTGGATCTTACAGCTGCACCTCCAGCAATGTTATACATCTCATCCAGTGGACTAAATGCCCTGATGGAAAATATGTAGGAGAAACCAAACAACAACTGCACACCAGAATGAATGCACACCGGAAATCAATCAAAGCCAAGAATACCCAAGTACCTGTGGGGGCACATTGCTCACAAGACAATCACTCCCTCTCTGATCTCTCAGCTCTAATCCTCAAAGGGAATTTACAAAACACCTTCCGTAGATAAGCCTATGAACTTAGCTTCATAAATCTACTGGATCCAAAAAATCAATGGACTCGATATAGACATTGGTTTTATGACACATTACAACCTGCCTGACATCTGATTCACCACGTACCTGCCTGACCTGACCTCTTACATCCTTCTTTTCCCCCCTTTTCTCCCCTCCCCTCTCCCACTTTTCTGCCCTTTGTCTCCCTGATTTCCTATTTCCTTCTTTATTGACAGCCTCTTTCTTACCCTCATTATTACCTCTGTAATGTTTCCCTTTGGCCTTTTTTCCCCTGCTCTCTTCCCCCTCCCACCCCTGCTTTACCTTTTGTTTCTCCTTTCTACCTATTTATATTTTCAAGACATCCTCTCACACTTTGAGCTTCTCTTGCTCCTGTTTTCCTGATCTCCAACTATTTTTTTTTCACCGATGGCCTCTTTCTACCTTGTATTCTATCACTGTAATGTCTCCCTTTAGCCTTTTTTTCCCAGCTCTCTTCTCCCTCCTGTCTCTGCTTTACCTTTTGTCTTTCTTATTTCTACCTATTCACATTCTCACCGACATCCTGCCACACTTTTAGCTTCTCTCATTTCTTGGAGTCTCAGAACAGCAGAGACTCCCTAAGTCTGAAGAAGGGTGACTGAACCCAAAAGCCTGCTAAGAACCTTTTTTCCAACTACTCAGTTGGCCTAATAAAAGAAATCACATCTACTCAAAGAACCATGCCTGTAATCCCAGGCACCTGTTGACTGAATACTGAACCCTTCAAGTTCCCTGCTACAGAGCCAGGAACCTGGAAGTCTTCAGCACAGGGAGCTCAAGCCAGTGTTTTCTGGTTTAGGGCTCCAGCTCTGCTTCAGGGAGCCTGGAAAATGCTGGAAACCAAAGCACAAGATGGGCTTAGCAGGACTTCCCAGCTCCTTTCTGTCCATCCAGGAGTTCTGGCTTAAGCCAAGGCTCTCAGGATTTCTAGACTCCTCACTACCTAGTTGGAAGCTCTCCTGACCTGAAAATTCAACAAGCCCTTTACAGCTCCAAATGCACGTGGACACAGGAAAAGTGTAATGTGGTAACAAGAGAGGTGTAACATGGACAAGCGACCAGGGAGCCCACATCAAGTCTGCTTCCTTTTACTTGGGAAAAAGCAAACTGAAATTATTTGATTTTTATGAATTGAAGATCCTGGAATTTCCCGTCTGGAGGACACTGAAATTTCTCATTTCCATTACCATGTAGAGCAGCAGTTCTGAATCTTGGCCAGCTCTGTGAATAACCAAATGGAAAATCTTTGCCCAACCTAATGGGCTTGTATAACCCTCAACTTTTTCCCAAAATCTGAATTAGACTCAGAAGTTTTGATGGGTCAATCATCTCCCCTGAAAGGTGCAGAGAAAGTAAGCATATTCTATATATATATTTTTTTTTACAAGTTTCGTACTGCCTTGGTGACGGACAGGCCTGGCCCATCTCAGAATCAACCAAAAAGTTATGGATAGGTTTGGCAGTCTTTAGGGGGCAGGGCATGGGCAGATTTAGCATTTTGAAAGTGGGGGTGTAGATGGTGTGGTATATCGTCTCGTATAAAACAACACACATTTTGTCTCAGATAAAAAGAAACTAAAAGATTTATTAGTCTGCATGGAGCCTAGGGCCATATAATTTGTTTTTGCTTTGATCTTAAACCAAATATAATGGTTTTGGAATGTGCACTGATTTCCTATAGCATATATTATATATAAAAAAACGCAACAAAGTAGACAAAACTTAATCATAAGATGGTGTTTCTTCATTCCTGCTATCATTAGAATTAAATTTTTCAGATTCATAAAACAAAACATAGCCTTCTTGAGCATCTTGACTGTGAATCCATTACTTTACTGAAAGCTATTTCCACACCTGACCTGATGCTCACCTGAATTAATGTTTCCACACCTTTGTTGATGTTTTTAGCTTGAGTTAAAAAGTGTGTGCAGGGTTGCAAAATAGGAGCTACATTAAAGAGGGGCATCTATTAGCAGAAGTGCAGAAGAAAGAATAGCTGCATTAGTGGAGCATCAAAAAGGGGAGTGGGTTGTTAACCCCTGTGGGATGAGAAGTCCAGAAAGAATAAAGGAAATTACAATGATGCAGGAAGTCAAGCAACTCCCTCACTGCTGCCTAAATAAGAAATGCTGCTGCCATTGTTAGGCACTTGGTTTTAAACTTTGGGCAGACCAGAAATCAAAGGGGGCAGAGGGGGAGTCCAGGCTACCCGACCCTGGATCCACCCCTGGAGCAAGGTGAAATCTTTAACTCTGGAAAGCAATTTTTCATTTTATTTCAGCTGTTTAGTGGATGGTGGGCCTCTGTTAGTTACATGGAAATAAAGTAGTAGCAAGCAGGTTTTGCATTACTCATTTATCCTAGTAATATGAGATTTTAAAGCCCAGGTTTCTGAAAATAGATTGTTAAACATACACACAAGATGTGTGTTTCCCTTAGATAATTATCTACAGTCATTAACTTGAGGCCTGCCTAGAGAGCTTAATGCTCTACCAGCTCCCAAATCAGGAGGATTGTCTTGGTTCTTAGCTATCTTTGTGTCACTGTTGAAACTTCCTAAAGAAAATATTAGCCAGTAGTTTCCTGTCTTCTAATTAATAAATAATCCTAATGTCCATATTGTAGTCAGCAGAGCATCTGCAGACAGAAGCAATTCAGGGGAAGGAGCTAAAATGGGAATCAAGTCACCTCACCCTCCCATCAGTGACTGCAGCCTAGAACTGTGCAGGAGAGCACTTTCCTCTCCCAGGGACCATTAGGACCTATGCAGGTAGTTGGGCTTGAAGAAGAAACCACAAGAAACACCAAGTCAAAAACTGATGCCCAAAAAGAAGCTGAAGCCCAATTTTCAACTACCCCACCCCTCAGGCATGCACAACCCTACTGAATAGCATCAGTAGTTAAGAAAAATGTAATTTATGACTCATTCATTTTTTCATTATTATCTTTTTTTAGGACAAGCCAGAAACTTGGGAAGATCAGTGGAAATGTTTCAAGATGACATTTTATCATATATTCACTCTCCATACACCACTGTCCTTAGCTGTGTACTTTTACGTGGAGTATGCCAATTTACCATGCGACTGGAACTCCATGCCTCGATGGTATTATATCTTTCTAAAAATATCAAATGCAATGACAAGACCAAGTTCTACTGTCTTTAGTCATGTTAAAAAGTCCCACTGACTTCCATGTTCTGCAGCTCTTGTTTTCCAATACTGTCCTAAATCCTCTCCGGCCTGCTTTTTGTTCCATGCACGGAACTGAAATCAATCACGGGGCTGACTCTTCACATATTCTTAGGGGACGTTTAAGAGTTGAAAGTGAATTCTGAGGTTTTTTGCATTGCATGTGGAATTTTTAGGCCGGATGCCAATGCTTACACTCACAGGCTATATTGCTACATATGTACTTTGCTTGTGATTCAAAAGGACACTCATGCTGCTTCCCATATTTTTTATGCTTTAGAGCATGAGTTACATAGGTTTTGTGTCTTTTATGTCTAGCATGATTCTGGTCATCTTGAGTTTCTATTGAATTTGCAGCAGGGCAGCTGTGCATTGCTTCTTCCTTTTGGCCTTTCTCATTGGGTTTTGGCATGTTGTGCAGCAAAACCTCACAATCTGAACTACCAATGAATCCAACAAATCAAAAAAAAGCACAATCAAAAGCAAAAATGTGTAAATGAAAAAGCACAATCAAAAGCAAGGATGATCTATCACAAAATACATTTCCTTATGACAGCTATAGATTAATTTACACAACCTGCTATTTCTTTCATGCATCACTAATGGCAATGCTCTGTGATTCATAAAACTAAAATAGTAGCTAATTATATTATGTGGGAGTAAAACTAATGCAGATTATAACATGCTGCTTTATAGTTTCTGAATATTGTATTAACTTTTCTTCTATGAAAGGAGGCTGTACTTTGATCATTTCACCACTCAAAAGTGAAACAAAAAGGTTACTTACTAGAAATGTTCTTCTTCAGAAGTCTCCTCTGTGCACTCACGCCTGTGGTGTGGGGCACTCCTTGTATTGTGAAGCCTTAAACACAGGCTACGTATCTAGCCTTCGCATGATTACCATACAGATTGGCTGGCTAGATATGCTGTCCTAATCCTGAAGCAACAGAGTGATGTCAATGGTAGTTGATCTGCAAGGAGGCTTAGTCTTGATGGCACTTGTCTTGCTCCCACTCCATGCTGCAAGACTCTCATATTTAGATGGTTAAGCAGCATGACTCTGATGATGCCATCACACTCAACCTTCTTAGTATAAAAACTGTGTAGTGAGTACCAGTCATCCTCTGGGAACTGGCAAGCAATTTCAAATTATGAAAACTAAGATTCTGAAATATGAGTCAAACAACAGACTCTGGCCTTAATGAAGACCAGACTGGTGCAGCAAGCCATCCTTTGTGAAGGCTGAAGCAGGATTTTCTCCACAAAACTGGAAAAGGTTGGATCATGGAGGGAAGGTGATATTGCAAGATGCACATTAGGAACCAGCTGTCCAAATATGGTGTCTGAGGTGTAAAACAACAAGTGTGAGGCACCTGGGAAAGACTCTTAAAGTCTGAAAGGAAGTACTCAGAACAGTAATGTCTAGTCTCTAGCAAAGCCTCAGGAACTCAAAATAAGTTTAATTGCCACACTGAAGTAAGTGCCCTTTTAATTTAAAGCAGCAATACCCCTGGTAGTAATAACACCTACAGGGTGCCCAATGTCAAAGAGAACACATCTCAAAAGTTAAACTACAGAAGCCTTCAAATAACAAATGGCTTATCAGGGGTATAGCTCCATTTTGAGTATGTTAATTGGGCTGTAAACATTAAACAGTCATAAACTTGGGATGCTTATGGTATTACAGAGATGTTGGTTTAAGCAAAGATACTTTTTCAGTTTTCTTCTGGTGGCAATTTCATATCTACAGCCAGGGCATCATATTTGATTGTTGTTGGGTATTATACAAATACATTTGTTCACACTTTACTCTCTCCATCTCCTACTAGGTATTCTGCAATTCTTCAAATCTTTGGGTGTTTCCTGATTGAAGATGCTTGGGAGTATTTCATGCATAGGCTAATGCATCACAAAACACTATATCCATACCTCCATAAAGTTCATCATGATTTCCAGGTAGGGAAACAGAAGTTGCAATATGGTTTAGACAGTATACTAGGAGTTTGTACTTAAAATTACAACTGGCTTTTAAATGGACAAAGATACAAATCTTCCCTTAAGAATCGAATACCTTAATATAGCAGTGTTGATTATGTGATAACATTGAGTTGCCCGCTTTTATGCTGTAAGGACCTAAGCTGAATGGGATGTCAGAGGAAGCTGAGCTGCAGAAACTTTGCATACCTTAGCTCTTCAGTTTTGCCTTAGTAAAGTTATACACAGCTTTATAACAGTTTAAACAAAGCAAGTTCAGCTGTAATATTGGAATAGCTCTCTTCCAGCTCTGGTGCTTTTTAAAAAAATTCCATTTTGGGGGAAAGAAGGATCAGCTCCAGTTTTGTTCTGAAAAGGGGAGGGGAGGAAGAAATCCAGGCTAGAGAGAAATTTACCATTGTGGAAGTGAGAACGTGCTAAAGGTTTAGTTCTTGGTAAAAATCAGAATACAGGAGGGGGGAAACTGCTTCCTATTGATAGGCAGGATCACAATGCTCTTCATATGCACTAACAAGATAAATGGTTTTCTTTTTTCCAGGCACCATTTTCCATTCAGGCAACATATGCTGGCCAAGCAGAGATTTTGATCTTTGGAGCAGGTTTCTCATTTGGCATGTTCATTTTTTGCCATCATTTATTCTCAGTGTGGCTTTGGGTAGTGGCACGGATAGTGCAAAATACACATGTGCACAGGTAAATGAGAACGCAGTAACTAGAACTGTTAAATGAGAAATGTCTTTAGTAGCATGCTTGCACAACAGTTGTGTGTGGATGTCCATTAGCAGCACTACATCAAGAGCTCCTGAAATGTTTAGCTTGGAGCTACTGTTCCATTTTTGTTTCTTTATTTTTGTGAATGAACCTGGCAAAATGTAGAGGCTGGGAAAATTATTTGTTTCGTTTTGTATTTAATTTTTGTATTTCTGATTTTCCATACATCATATTTTCTTCTTCTCACTGCAGCGGATACGATGTTCCCTGGGATCCCTTACGACTGGTGCCTTTTGCTGCTACTAGCCGTTTTCATGACTTCCACCACATGAACTTTCATGGGAACTATGCTCCAGTATTCACATGGTGGGATGAGCTGTTTGGGACAGATAAGGAGTATGAAAATTATAATGCAAGGGGAAGACAGAAGGAAATGAAGGAACATGACAATTAAAGGATTATGTCCTGAAAAATGAAAATACAAATGGATTTTGATCTAAATATGGGTGAAACTGAGAAAACATTTAAAGCAAATCTGAACCCTGAGGACATGGGTTGTTATGCGGCTGGAAGGTTGGGGTAGGACTTAATGCTCATGAACATGATTGGATGAACCACTGTTTTATTCATTTATCTGCTGCTATCCCACAGCAAGTCAAACAAAAATCACAGTAATTTAATGTTCTCGTATTCACAGGGAAGCTGCCTTGGTTTAACTTCTGCTTCCTGCAGGATAGGATCAGTCAAACAAAAGGCAGATTCCACAGACTCAGCTGAACAGCAGGCTGTCACACTCATCATCTGTTAGAGTGTGTCATAGTGTTGTCTACTCACACCCTGAGAAGCATTTAAAGGCAACAGAGTACAGACCCAGAATCATTATTTGAAATAATTCAAATGGTATCATTTTCAGGGAATAAGGAAATGACCATGCGGGAGAAAATGCAGAATGAAGTTCAGGGCCAGATGGATACTTTGTAAGCTATACCAATTCATAGTCAGGAGAATTAAGAATTTGTCAATTAAACGTTTTTCAATTTGTAGAGCATTAACATTAATCATTCCAGCTGACTCTTTGAACATGTTTACATTTATATTATTGTATTTAATGTTTTTGCCTTTTTGAGCGGTGGGGGGGGGTCAGAAGGGGCCTTGTTCAGTTCCAAGGGATTTATATTACCGATTTTTAAAACTATTTAAATTGGCTAGTGGGAAACTTTGATTTCATTCATTCATTTTAATTTGGCTTTGCATTTGCACTTTAGATTTTTCTAAAGAAACATGTCGATTTGGAACTAAAAATAGCTTTACACTTAGGTTAAAGTTTGCTTTTGCTGGTCACATGGCTATATTTTACCTATACACACACTTGTAGGCAGTTACGTACCAAACATTCACATTCTAGACTTCTCTATTAATGAAAATGTATACAAAAAAACTTATACATTATGTTTTGTTGGAAAGTAGTACATGACATATTTAATATTTACTAGATAATTATTTTGAATCTTTATTTTTTATTAAGAACAGCACTTAGTAGAAGTGAATTATTTTAATAGAAAATAGCAAGTTTAAACCTTACCAAAGGTTGCAGTAATTTCACCTAATCTTTATTAGATGTATTGCTAAAACTAAGAGGTATTCAATTCAAATATAAAACTCCAAAAGGAATTTTAAAAGTTCATTTCTTTAAATACATTTTATTCTACCAACATTAACTTCAGTATGATTTAAAACTGTGTGACTTTTCTTGAAAACAGTCCTGGTATTTCCTAATACCAGTACTTAAAATATTATTTTCCCATTTTTATACAGTAATGCTAAGAGTACATTTCACTAGCTATTATATTTTATATACGCACATACTGAAAGCTCCTTTTCATTTTAGCAATATCTTTGTTCTCTTGGTTAATCCCTCTCATACCTGGCTAGAGGACTTGGCTCAGCCACTCATGATCAAGGCAACTGCCAAGATCAGTTTGGTAGGCACCACTGGGATTTTGCCTTTCTCTGTAGTGCAGAGCCTGGTCCCATCTCTAGGAGCATCTGAATATCTTTTTTATTTTACAAGCTCTGTACCATCATTAGTATGAGGGCATTAGCAATACCCTTCCTGCTCTTTACCTGTGACCCCCACCCCCCCACCCACGCACCAATTTTTTTTTTTGTGCATTGTCTTATACCTGTGATATGCAAGACCAGCCAGAGGAGCCATTTTTGGACAAAATCCCCTATGAACACTGGGCTCTAAACTAAAGAGCCTGGGAAGCCCCCTTCAGTACCATGTTCCTATATGTAGTCATTATAAACAGGTGCTTTCTAAATACCTATAATCAATAAGGTAGATGGTATCATACCAATACATATGTTTTCCTTATATACCGATAAAACACAGTATTGAGAACAGCCCAAGCATTCAGAAGAAAACGAATGAGGCCCCCCATAGGGCACATCCGGACGAGCGCGCACGTGCCTCTTACACCATCTCAAACCCCTTTGAAGAAAAGCAAAAGGCACGTGCGGGAACGAAAAAAGGTTCTCTGCGCCTGCAAACTTGCAACGCGGGGAGATAATTAGACCCCTGGATATCCAGGAGTCTAAAAAAACAAAAAAAACAAAAAAAAAAACGAAGTTTAAAAAAGTGAAGCAGGGCATGGTCCCGGACCCCTGAGGCAACCGGAAGCTGGGCCCTCCACAGACACACTCTGGCTGCCAAAGAACCCCCACCGCCAGGCCCCTCTCCCCCCGAGACCGCCTCCCCCTGCCCTAGTCCGCTCGTCCCCCACCAGCCTCCCCAAGACCCCCAACCCCTGCCCTGGCTGGCTCCTCCCCCACCAGCCCCCCCCCCGAGGCCCCCAACCCCTACCCTAGCTGGCCCCTCCCCCCCAGCAGGGACCCCCGAGGCCCCCGATCCCTGCCCTGGCCGGCCCCCCCCCCCCCAAGGCCTCCAACCCCTGCCCTGGCCAGCCCCCCCCCGAGGCCCCCGACCCCTACCCTAGCTGGCCCCTCCCCCCAGTCGCCCCCCCCCAGACCCCCCAAGGCCTCCAACTCCTGCCCTGGCCAGCCCCTCCCCCACCAGCCCCCCCGAGGTCCACAACCCCTGCCCTAGCTGGCCCCTCCCCCACCAGCCCTCCCCAAAACCCCCAAACCCTGCCCTGGCTGGCCCCTGCCCCCCACCAGCTCCCCCCCCCCCCGAGGCCCCTGCCCCCTGCCCTAGCCGGCCCCTCCCCCCCAGGCCCCCGACCTGTCCTGGCCGGCCCCTCCCCCACCAGCCCCCCCTGAGGCCCATGACCCCTTCCCTAGCTGGCCCCTCCACCCAGCCAGCCCCCCCAGGCCCCTGACCCCTGCCCTGGCCAACCCCTCCACCAGCCCCACCGAAGCCCCCAACCCCATTTGTCCCCTGTTGGGGGGGCCGTACCCCTTGTGTGGGGGCCGAAACCCCTGTTGGGGCAAACCCCTTGTGTGGGGTCACTTACAAAAAAAAAGGGGGGGGGGGAAAAACACCTCTGCTTACCTTAGAAGCAGGGGTGGGGGGCCTCCAAGGCTGCCTGGCAGAGTCAGGGGCTGGCCAGAGCGGGGGTTGGGGGCCTCGGTGGGGCTGGTGGGGGAGGGGCCATACCACTTCCTGGCAGGCTCTGAAGTGGACTGGAAGTACTTCAGGGGATTAAAAGACCTAGCCCCCCAATGAGGGTTCAGCCCCCACACGGTGCCTGGGGTTGTGGGGGCAGCCTTGGGGGCCTGGGGGTGCAAATTGTGGGGTGGGGCTGGGTGGGGCAGCCATCGGGAGGCTGGGGTGGGACATGTGGGCCTTGCAGGGGGGGTGGTAGCCCCTGCAGGGGCCATTTGTCCCCTGTTGGGGGGGCCGTACCCCTTGTGTGGGGGCCAAAACCCCTGTTGGGGCGAACCCCTTGTGTGGGGGCTGAACCCTCATTGGGGGGGGCTAGGTCTTTTAATCCCCTGAAGTACTTCCAGTCCACTTCAGAGTCTGCCAGGGAGTGGTATGGCCCCCCTGCCCCCCAGCTAGGCGATCAGCTGCAGAGGGACCCCAGGTGCCTCCCCCAGACCCAGGAGGCACCAGTCGCTGAGCTGGGGAGGTGCGGGGGGGCCCCCAGCACACTCCCCATTGGACCAGGAAGTGGAGCAGAAGTGCTTCTGGTCCACTTCCGGGTCTGCTGCTGAGCGCACTGGAGAGATCCCCATGCTTCTGTGGGATGCTGCATCTGCCCCAGCACCACAGGGTTCAGAGCCCCTGCTACCTAGAAGTATGTAGAAAAATCGTTTAAAGCTGTATCTAAGTCTGAGTCTCTGAACCTGCCTGAATCGATTCAAAGGGGTCCGAATCAAGTCGGAGAGATTAAAGGGTCCTCCGATTCGATTCGGAGATTCAGCCACCGAATCGGCTGTGTGGTTCAGCTTTTCTGCCTCCTCTCTCTGTCTGGGTCCCTTAAATCCCCAAACCATACACCTGGTCCTCTCTCTATGGATCCAGGGAGAGACAACTTGGGTGTGGTGCTTACTCTCCAACTTCCTCACCTTCTTTCCCCTTCCCAGCAGCATTTAGCCTGCTGGCTTTAAGGGCCAGTCAGCTCTGCATGGCTGGGACAACCACTCCAGGCAGCTGGAGCGCCTCAATCAAGCTTGGCACACCTATGGAGCTGCCGGCATAGAATCATAGACAATGACGGTTTGGAAGGGACCTCAGGAGGTCACATCTAGTCCAACCCCCTGCTCGAAGCAAGACCATCCCAGCCAAAGCTTTGTCTAACCACGTCTTAAAAACCTGTGTAACAAACAATGAAATCACCTTACCTCAAAGAATAAGGTCCCATGGTGAACTCAGCCAGGCAGTGGCGTGGGACAACATGGATCCTTGGACACCATGTGATAAAGGCAAATGAAGGCCTCAGAGATCATGCGATAAGGGGAGATGAAGCCCGCTCTGGAAGCAGCTGTCTTGGGGAAAAGGAGAGCCATGAGAGAAGCCCAAAGGCTGAAGGAAAGCTTTGGTACGACGTCCCATCCTCAGAGCCATGGGTGACTGGTGCCTCTCGAGTCTGGGGGAGCACATGCCCCCCCTAACACCAGTCAGCGACCGGGCTGGGGTACCCTGGCAGTTGATCATGCTGACCAGAGGGGTGGACCCCCGGCAGCCAATCCCACTGCCCGGGGGGTGGTGCGGTGCCCCCCCGGTGGCCAATCGCACAGACTGCACTGCTTCCAGAAGTTCCCCAGCGGCCAATCTCACTCACCAAAAAGCTTCTGCACCACTTTTGCTGACAGCCCCGCTCCCCAGCCAGCGCTCATGGGGGGGGCACTGGTCCTGCCTGCCCCCCTGCCTGCCGGCTAAACAGGGAGGGTGGCCTGACAGGGTGTGCACTGGCGCTGTCAGGGGTGCATGTGCACCCTCGTGCATGCCCCATGCGTCGCCACTGCTCAGAGCTGCCAGAGCCTGAGGAAAGTGCGGACTGTGCTGCAGGCTGGAGGGTTGGGAAGTCCAGCCGCAGCACCTCTCTTGCTCCTTTTCCCCTGGGAGCCCTGCCTAGCTGCTTGGAGGAGCACCCGACCCTTCTAGAGCCCCTCTAGTCAGGAGGACTCTTCTCCAAGCCCCTGTGTGGATGGATTAGAGATGCACATACCCCTGGGGGTACTTGGGAAGGCCCCAGGGGCATGTGGGAGGAAGAGCTAGGGGACGTTAGCCCTCCTCACACAAGGCAGGGACCCTGGGAGAAGTGTTAAGACCCAAGGGAGGGGTCAACTTCATCTGCCTGGCAAGTGGGGGTGTGCGGGTGTGGGCAGGGGAGATTTCCAGAGATCCAGCCCAGCCCCTGCTCCCTGTGTGCCAGGGTAAGAGGATCTGGACAGTATAAGCTATTTTACAGGAATTTTGGCAAGGGAGCACCTGCCTGCAGCACAGCAACTCCTGGGGTGCACCTTGGGAGACCCTCACAGCAAGGATCACCCATGCTTCAGGCGAGAGGGGCACAGAAGCAGCTCCCCCTCCCCAGGCATCCGATTCAGGCTACCTATGTACACACATCAGAGGCCATCATCGTACACGTTATTGATGGAGGGTGTGAATAAGTTTCTGACAGTTTATCAGTCATGTATTAATTCATTTCCTTTTCTTAAACCCTTGCAAATAAAGTGTACAGCAGATGTCAGGGTGATTGAAGTCCCCGTGAGAAGCAGAGCCTGTGATCAGGAAACTTCTGCTAGCTGTTTGAAGAAAGCCTCATCCACCACTTCCTCCCAATCTGGCGGTCTATAGCAGACCTCCATGACGACATCACCCTTGCTGCTCTCCCCTCTGACCCTACCCCAGAGACTCTCAACAGGCCTATCTCCAGCTTCATACTGGAGCTCTGAGCAATCACGTCGCTCTTTTACATAAAGTGCAGATGTTTCCAGAGTTGCTTTATCTCAGGGCTGGTGACAGCATTCCCCACTTGCTCCCAGGCCACTCCCAGGTGAGTTACTGCTCTTTCTATAATTCCTGTCACACCTATGTCTTGTGCCTCTTGGGTTTATGGATTCCATTTACCTTAGACCAGTCCTTCCGGAGCTGCACATCACTGAAGCCAGCATTAAAATTCCTAGGATCCTCTAAAACCTATTAATAAGAAATATATATTATGCTACTTCACAAAAGAATGCTAACCAGGATTTCCTCAACCAGAGGGATTGGACTGAAAGAAAATGACTACAGACTTGGATATTTATGACAAGAAGGGCAGCTTCATACTATACTGCATTTGAACACACACTCCTTTGACATGGTAGGATCTGGTCTGAGACCGGTGCTCTTAAATGCTATTGCAAAATACATAACGAAGTGTTTTAATACAGCATCTTGGGTGTTGCCTTTAGTTTCCCAGAGTAGAAAATCACCTCAAGGCTCATTTGTAAAAAGCTGGCAACCTTTCCACCAACCCTCCCTATACCACTCATTTCTTTTCTTTTCTTTTTTTTAAGTGATAGAACAGGACTTGCTGCAACTTTTTTATTTGCTTACTTTGGCTCTCAAGTCCAGGACCCACCAATGATGTACGCTGCCTGGGACCCAATCCTAACTTTGATTCTAATCCACCATGCAGCAGGCAGAACTTGCACCAACCTCAGTAAGGTCCAGTTTGAGCCCAGAGAGCAAGTTTGGCCATTGAAAAATAGCAAAATTATTTTCCTGAGCATCAAGGTCACTATGGCACTAGATCATGACAGACTCGTGTCTGAGTTTCCGCTTCAGTCATGCTGAATGATCAGTCTTGAATAGTCTGCAGCCCTGATCCAAAAACAATGTTGAAACTTGCAGATGTCCTTGGGCACCGTTTTGTGTTACCTTAAGATGTGCATCTACAGGTACCTTCTATTAAAGCACGTCCAAAGCAAATGCCAGGCAGAGATTACAGATAAAAATAGAAATATGAGCAGATTATATTCAACACCACAGACAGAAGATTGTTGCACTTTTCAACCACAGACTAGACTGATGAACTTGGATGGTATTCACTGCAGTCACAGACCAGGCCTATGATACAAGCGGATCCAATGTTGTGGGGCAAGTGGAGTCCATTTTTATTTCTATTACTTTCTAAACAGGAAGTCTACAATACAGTATGGCACACTGGCCTGCTTCTAAAGCTGTCAAGAGTACTTCCAAGATAGGTCATTACATTCATTGAAACACTCCTCCATAAGAGACAATTCAGAATCCATTGTGGGCAGGGAATAAGTGCATGGAGGAGACAGGCCAGTGGACTTCCACAGGGCTCAGTGTTGGCCCAAACCTTGTTCAATTTATACATAAATGATCTACCAACAACCACATCTCTCAAGTTCATCAATGCTGATGACATCTGCTGAGCCACTCGAGCTCCATCTTTCTGCACTCTGGACCAGACCCTGAACAAAGATGTGACAAAGCTGGCAGACTACTGCACCACATGACAGCTCACGACAAGTCCTGCCAAAACTGTATCTAGTCTATTCCATCCCCACAATGCCAGTGCCAAAGAAGAGCTTAACATCTATATGGGTGGTCAGAGACTGATGTATGAACCCTGCCCAACATACTTGGGAGTGTCTTGAGACAGAACCCTGACTTTCCAGGGACATCTAAAGAAAACAGCAGCAAAGGTCAAATCTTGAAACAGCTTGTTAGCCAAGCTTGCTGCATCAACGTAGGAGCTGCAGCTACACCACTCTGGACCTTAGCTCTTGCCCCATCATACTCAGCAGCAGAGTATTGTGCACCTGTCTGGCAAAGGTCATCACATACACATCTTATTGACATTCAACTGAATGCAACCATGCACATCCTAACATGAACCCTCTGCTCAACTCCCCTCCCCTGGCTTCTCATCCTTGCAGACATCATTCCCCCGCACATCCGTCGACTGATGACCCAAAACTTGGTTGAAACCATTTGTGCTGCACCTTACCTACCACTCTATGATGATCTGTTTAATCCACTCGAAGTCCGCCCTCCTTCGCAACATCCCTTATGGAGCAACCTCCCTGATCAGGAGCCATCTGCAGAAGCCCTCGGGATCAAGGAATGGGAATCACGGGAAGTCACAAATAAGTTGCTTGTGACAAACCCCACTCAACAACCTGCTGGCTTTGAACTACCATAGTGAGAGTGGTCCCTGCTAAACAGGTTCAGGATACGCCAAGGCCCCTGCGTAGCTAACCTTCACCACCTAGGCCTCAGTGCTATCCCATTGTGCACTTGTGGAGAGATGCAAACAAAGCTGCACATCACCGAGGAGCATCCCCTCTACAAACTAAGAGGTGGATTAATAACTTTGAACTCAGCTAACAAGGAGGCTATTGCTTGGCTTTGCAGATCTGCATTTGCTAAATAATAAAATAAACAAAGAGAAAGACGATGGAGCTAGGAGGGGCAGAACTGATGCTATTGGTGGCTTTCTAACTCTGCAGAAAAGCAAGACTGTCCATGTTAGCATCATAGCAAAGCAGAGCTGGAAAGGACCTCACAAGGGTATCTGATTCAGCACCCTGCTCAAGGCAGATCGTCCGTAACTAAATTATTCCAGACAAGTGTCTGTCTAATCTACTCTTGAAAAACTTCCAGGAATGTTGATTCAACAATTTATCTAGGTAGCTTGTTTCAATGCCTGACCACCCTCAAAATCAGAAAGTTCCTCCTAATCTCCAACCTAAATTTTCCCCTGCTTTAGCTAAAGGCCCTTGATCCTAGTCCTGTCTCCTGTGGTCAGGGAGAAAAGCCCATCTCCATCCTCTTTATAACCACCCTTCAGGTATTTGAACACTTCTATCAAATCCTCCAACCCCAGCCTCTAGTGTTCTCTTCTCCAGACTAAATAACCCTAACTGTTTCAGCCTTTCCTCAAAAGTCATCCTTTCCAGTTTTGTTCGTCTGTGTTGGACTCGTTCCAAACTGTCCACAAGCTTCTAGAAGTATGGGGCCCAAAACTGGACACTGTACTCCAGGTGAGGCCTCGCCAGCCCTGAACACAGTGGAAGAATCACTTCCCTCGATTTGCAAGTGACACTCCTGTTAATACAGCCCAGTATACTGCTCACTTTTTTGCAATAAGAGTATACTATTGACTCATATTCAGCTTATGGTCCTTCTCTGCAGTACTGCAGCCTAGCCGGTCATTCTCCAGTCTGTATTTGTACCTGCAATTATTCCATCCCAAGTGCAAGACTTTGTACTTGTCCTTGCTGAATCCAATTGATTGCAGACACTTTCTCCAGTTTATCCAGGTCATTCTGGATCCTACCCCTACCCTCCAGACTATGTGCAAATCCACCCAAACTGTCTGCCAAACTGCTAACCATGCACTCGATCCCATCATCCAAATCATTAGCGAAGATATTAAATAATACTGGACCTAGGACAGATCTTTGTGAAGTCCTACATGATACTTTATCTCAACTAGACATTGAGCCACTGAGGACTACTCATTGAGTATGGTGATACAACTAGTTACGTATCCACCAGCCTACAGTCCCAAACCAGGCCTTATGCTGGTGGTCACTGCAGGGCCTGGTAAAAGAAGGTAGCCTTCTCCTCATCCAACGGGGCCATTTTCTACCTACAGCTCTGCACATCAGTCCCAGGAAGCATTTCCTCCTCCCCTTTTAGGCAGATGTGCCAGGAAATAAACTTTTCTGCAAGCTCTCCCTAACCATCTAGAGAATATGAAGGCATCAGGTCTGTTGCAGTGTTCACAGTGTGGCTGATGATATTAGAAGGAACCAGCCGTATCATTCATAATCTAATAAATATCTTCCCATTCCCCCTTCTCAGTGGAGAACAAGTTGATGACGATTTTTCCACCAATATAGACTGACAAGGGAATACAAATGGAGATTCAGATTTCCAAGACTGCCAGCAGCCACAGCTCTTTAGTTCATTTACATCCGACTAGGTCTTGCAAAGGAAGTCCACGTGGGCACAGAGACACACTGGTGCTTGCTTGTATGCTGCACAATTGAGGCCTGTATTTCCTGAACTTCAACATAACATCCCATTCTTGAACTTCAACACAACTTTGAGTGTGTCAGGAGCTGAGCAAATGAAACAGACCAGGAGGAATTTCATTAGTCCAATTTTTATTCAAATGTAAGTATTGAAAACTATAATGAGATTTTTTTGTCTGAAAGAATTACATGAGTTTCAATTGAGACCATTACTCAAGCTGTTTGTTGAATGGACTGAAATCCATAAAGTAAATTACTTCATAAGATACTTGGTCCTTCACATCCATGCAAAAACAAAAAAACAAAAACAAAACAAACATCATGGGTTTAAAGAGTCAACCAACTGATTGCAATATTCTGTTACACATCATATTTAACAAGTCCGTTTTAGAAAAACAAACTATACGTCCAGAAAAATTCTTCCACTCTTCCATAATTCCTAAAGCACTGTATACATAAATATACAAATTAATGTGCTCAACATTTCTTTATTGCCATTCAAAGGAAAATAAAATAATTTATAATCCCATAAGCAAAGGTAGGGGCAGGAAAGATTAATGAATGCACTTTGCTCATTTCCAAATATATGTTCCCAGACAATATATTTTTGAGTAATAGCATTTCCTAACAGATATGTCATGTCTGTCCCACTTTGTCTCTTGCTGTTGCATCAAGGGGGTAACTGTCATGACTAGGGGTCTACCCAAGTCACAGGGGGACTTACCAATTTCCATGGGTTGATCACAGTGTAAAGATCACAGTCCGCAGCAGCCCTGCTCCTTGGCAGTGATAGGTCCCAGGGAGATGGCGAGGGGGCGGCCGCCATCTTGACTGCTGGTTCTCCCTCAGTGCTGATTGGTGGAGAGGCCCCAGCAGAGGAGGATAGATGAGGGGCAGCAGCCATCTTGTATGCTGCCCTTCATGCCATCCCACCAGCCACTGCCTTCCCCTCCCAGCAGCGAGGACCTCCGACTCCATTGGGGAGCCAACGTTTAATTTTTATTGGGGGGTGGGGGGGGGGTGTAGGGAGTTGATTTGGTAGACAATCCTGGATTTCACAATCTCTGCAAAATCCATGAAACCGTAAGTTAAGTAGGTCCCTAGTCATGACATTGCACAATTTTCAGTACGAACCCCGCCCCGCCCCAGCTTAATAATGAGATGCGTTAAGACATTAAGCTATCGTTATTGTTTAATGAGTAGACACTGCACATAGCTGAATGTTAAAGATCTTGGTCTCCCAATAATGCAAACAAAATACCTAAACTCACCTTTCATGGTGCTTTCAAGTAATGTTGCCCCAAGTGACTTCACGGTGAATACAAAACTCTATAAAATCTACAGAGAAAAAGTATCCACATAACCTAAAATAAACTGAATTTATCTATCAAGTGCAAATGGAAAAATACAGACCCGACACAAACATCCTTAAAGAAGACTCATTGAGACAACACACCTTCCATGTTGAAAGTGACTCTAATTTGCTCATTAATGTTGTAAGCATATCATTGCATAACCATTTTTACAAACACAGCTGTGTTGTTCTCTCAACATACTTCATTCACAGAAGGGGATCTCCCTCTCAAACCACACAAGCCACTTTAGGGGCCCCATCCTGCAATGTTCTGGTGCACAGAAATCCCACAAGTTCTCCTAAAAAAACAAGTTACATGATTGGGCCCTTCAATTATTAGACGTTTAAGAGGAGAATTGTGGAAATTCTGGGTCAACACTGGGCTTGTAAGAGGAACAAGGAATAGTCTACAGAACTTACTTCAGTTACTAGATATGCTTTTAGTATCGTTGACTGTGGGCTTTATACCATTCCCTTATAATGCACTGCAGTATTCTGCTCAGATGCAAGACAGCCTAAAAATGAGACTGACGACAAACAGCCTGGCTTGATGCCCAAACTAAGTAAAAAGCAAAGACTAAAGGAAGAGCAAAAAAAAAAAAATCAAGAAAATATAAAATTAGAGATTTAAAAATATCCACTATTCTAAGATGCAAAATCATTTTAAATTCATGATGTTGAACCCAAACATGGGCCTTTAATATGTTAGAATTAACACAAGAGCAAAGAGAATATCCCACCTTAATTACAACATTACAATTTCTCGTGCAGAAAACATACAAATTCACACGCACAGCACAGCCGGTGAAAACGGCATTGGAACGTCATAATCAGAGATGGAACTTAAGAGAAATGTCCTCAAGAACAATAAAAAGCAATTCAGAGAGTCTTTAAAATTATTTTATAAAAAATATTTACACTAAAATTTATTAGCTCTAAAGATACATTTTCAGTCCTAGAAAAAGGCAATCTTTAAGGGATCTGGCTCAGGTGCTCAGAATTAATCATACAAACATTAGACCACACAACAAAAGGAAAACAAATCCAAAAGCATTTGATGGGGAAAGTACAGCTGGTTCGTCCTGTGTTACATTTGTTAATATTGCATAGCTGAAAAATGAGGTCACTTGACTTGCATAACACTGCAACTTCCGAGAAGGAAGGAAAGAAATGTGCTGTTTACTATCAATAAGGAAAGGCTTTTCCCCAGACCAGCTGTGCTGGTTCCAGCCACATCCAGGAAGTGCACAGGTCCACTGGTTTTCTTTTAGGCCACATGTGTGTGTAAATATCAGTTTACAATAACAGGAAGACACCAAAACCCCCGAAGATGAATGCACCTCACTCTCTTTTTCCTCTCCTTTGTTATAAATCCATGAAAGTGCACTGTCACTAATCAAAATGCACTGGCTGTTTTGGTACCTGGAGCAGACAGACGATAACTTACTACAGCTTATACTGATCTGGTCAGACTCTCCAAAACAGAGCATGATGGTTGCCTAATAGCTTTTCTGAGATGACACACAGATGGTTCAAGTGCTTTTGTAAGCGCCCACGCAACAGGATCTTACTTATGCCATAGATAAGAAACGCCCTAGGACCTGCTCCACAGCATGATGAAGCCAATGGAAAGATTCCCCATCAGCTTCAGTGCCTTTTGGATAAAGCTCATAGTGGGTAAGTTAGCGGGTCAAAGCACAGTAGTAGAGAAACAGCCAGTAGAACCAATATCGGTATTATTTTCAGTGCTCTTTCAGCCTGCAGGGGACAGGTGTTAGCTGTACTTTCCTAGTTCACTTCCAGGACCCTGGATCCAGTCCACAGCAGCAGCTCAGCTGCTGTCATCGGTCCTGTCATTCTAGCGGACAGTTCACTCTGAGGCTAAAAGGGAAAGACAAGCAGATGCTATTTAACATTCCACAGAGGGGCTCACAGTCTCCCTGTGGAGCATGAAGTAGCAAAGGTATGTGCTGCTCCCCCCGCCCCCAAAATCAACAGGACTTGGCCACATGTAGCCACGTTGCAGGAACGCTGAAATGTGAATTTAAACTCAGCCTGTTTAAAAAAAAAAGAATACGCTTCCCACTGAATCCCCATCTCACTAACAACCTGAGCTGGCATATTTTTATCATCCTTTTCAAAGAAGGTTTCAAAGGGTTTTTCTATTCCCCTGTTGATGTTTAAGAGCATTTTCAGCCACACAAATATTAAGAGCTCATCTACATGGGGAAAATGACTGAGAACCATAACCATGCTGCCATGACTGGAAAGCAACAGTCTACGTAAGTCAGGTATCCAGGTTGTAGCCGTATTGGTCTAATAAAAGATATCACCTCTACCACGAGTTCTGATTCCATGGTCTACATAAGACACTCTCATTCAGCCAGTCAGTTTTTCCCAGTGTTAACAAGCCCTGACCGATTCCAGAAAGAAAACCTGGTGACACTGCCTCTGCCTGAAGTCCTGTAAAACACACAAAGTTAAACAAATCTGAAAAACAGAGGATGGATTTCTGTGCTACCTTCTCTTAGCTAAACTCTCCTTTAGTGTTACTTTTAATGCCAGTAAATACAGAGGGGGTGCATCAAGATCACCAGGAACGAGCACCAGGACTCTCAGAAATGCAATTTTCAAGTTGATTATTCTATAAACAGAAAGCAGGCATGAAGGATTCTGGGTACGGACAAGTAACACACAGGTCCACATTTCACTTAATTAAATAACCTCTTACTCATTGTGAGAGTGATCTTATTTGATCCCATCAACTATTTTGTATGGGTGGAAGAACACATTTAAAAACAGGGAAGATTTAAAATAAGAACAAAGATAACAAAGAATAAGATCTCCACATTCTGGAACCATTAAGACAACGTAGGCATTTTATCTTGGTTATTAATCACTTCTTGAGTGGCAGAGGGCATGTGGCTGGATATTGGCAAGACACATCAATGGCTCATTAAGAAATACACTTTCAACTTCTCTTACGAAATGGCATTGAAATGCTGGACGCAGCTAAAACGGGGCTTTCTGCACAGCCACCAATATGCATGAAATATATGGGGAAAGATTTCTTCTGTTATTTTCAATTCATACCATATTTCGGGGGAGTAATTAGCCCTCTAGAGCCATAGGTTTCCGTGGGGTTTGCCTTCGGTGACTGAAGTATGGCACCTTCACCCCTGAGAAGGGCACTGTCCTGCATGCCCTATTATATTTATAAACTGGCATTCACAACTGGCAAGTCTGTGACTAGTGTAGGAATCACATGCCGTGTGCCCCAATCATATCACAGATCTTCTGGGGATGCACACAGTAGTCCAGTGGCACATAGGTACGCATGACTGAGACAAACACAAGCAAAAGCACCCCGGTTCCAGTACTGTTCTGCTGACTGCTTTTGAGGATTGGCGATTAGAAGATTTCACTGTCAGTAGTACGTTCACCCTGGAAGTGCAGTCAGTAAATAGATCAATGGATCAGGTATATAACGTATCAGTAGTTAAGAAATCCAATATATTCATTTTTACTCACGTGCCCTAAACTAGCATTTTGTTTCACACAAGAAATTCATTTTCTCCAATATCAGTTTAAGCACAAGGTTTATCTCAGGATTCTGGCTGTTCAGGAAATAGTCGATTGCACCAATGATAATAAGCAATATCGCGTGTCTAGCATGAATCATGTTCTCAGCCAGATTTTCACATGGCTATGCTATCCACTGCAGAGCAGCTGATGTTCTTAATGTATTCCTTGTGAGGCTAGGAGCTGAATAGCAACAAGGTGGGTCAAGTCAGGGGTCCGTCATTTTCCCAGGAACACGCAGCAGACTTCACTCCACTTCTGCTCCTTGAGTCTGTGTCACAATGGTTTATGAATCACAGCCACACCTGTTGCAAGAGTGGACAAAGAGACATTAAACTATCTTGGGAGCAACTTCTGCAAAACCAAAGTGCAAAAGCAGGAGTACAGAAAGAAAGTCAGCTTGCACAATCCTGTGAAGATTTCCTCTTCAATGGAATCCATTAAAAAAAAAAAAAAGAGACCAAGCAGTCAGGGAGCAAAACTGTCTTGTTAATGGATGCTCCCTGAGTTAGTAGTGGCTGCTGTGAACTCATCTGGGAGCCAGAAGGCCCTGAGTTCCCAGTTCTTCCACTGGTCTGTTTACCTGCATAACTTCTTCCAGTGCTCATATTGGTTGGCAATAATGTCCACTTATCAGTGACAGGGTTATAATATTCCACTGAGGCCAAATTGCAAGAACCATCATCTCCTCCAACCACATAGAGAAGCCCATTCACTGCACACACACCTAGAAACAGAAGAGACACTCAGTTGAACTCTACACAATTTACCATACACAGACCTCATTGTTTTGCATTAGAAGTACCTACGCATCAAGTCTTTCATGTTAATTATTCTCAGGCAAGACCATGCCCTAACGATCAAGAAAAAAATTAAGGTACAGACAGAATACTCAGTGGTTACCTGCATTTCGCCTACACATATTCATATCAGCCACTTGCTTCCAGGTGTTTGCTCCTGGATCATAAACCTCCACGCTCTTCCTCACCAAGGGACCGTCATGCCCTCCAGTAGCATATAACAATCCACTAAGAACGCCAACACCTGCCAAACAGAGCGTGGTTTGGTTCAGACACGTGGCACAGATACAGTATTAATGGGTAGGCCTTATATTTTTAGGCCTACCCAATGCTCTAGGCCAGGCATGACCACATACTGATTAAGAGGTGGTCAGCCTCATGGACAAAACCCTTTCTGCAACTCTTACTGTAATTTATACCAGCACAATGGAGAGCAAGTTCTGATGCTACACTAACCATCTTAAGAGAAACTCTGATAAATGGGCACAAATTTAATTAATGACATAACCTGCCCTACGTAAGAATATCTCAATGGGATTGTCAAGTTTTTCAAGCCTGTTTTTCCCCCACTGTCAAAAAAAGCCAAATGTTTAAGTAGTAGTTTAAAGAATTACAGGAGGAAAGTAAAAAAAAAAAAAAAAAAAAAAAAGAAAGGTGTGGAAATGCTAAACAGCCCTTCTCTAAAACCATCTGATCACCCTTGTTTAGCAATGCAAGATACCTCAAGTGCAAAGACAGGACCTTCCAAGGAATGGAACTGTTGACCCTGCACAGAAAGATCAGCTGCCAGCCTGCATCTTTATTTTAGGTCTCAGAGTTACAAATGAAGCTAAACAGCAGCTCTCCACAACACACAGGAGCACTTGTGTCTTACCTACACAAGATGGCAGCATTGAGCCAAGAATGCTGGAAGTATTGAACTTCATGTTTGATGCATGGAGTTCAATGTTATATTGATAGTTATATTTTCACTTTCTATAATTAGCAAATTCCACTAATGAGAGAATTCCATTTCCTATTTCAATCACTATGTCTTGCCTCACCACACACCCAGCTGAGAAACACTTGCAGACAACTGAGAGCAAGTTCAAGTATCAGACTGCACTCCTTCCTCTGTACTCCATATCAGAAGCACTTGGAAAGTAAAACTCATGCCAAAGTCTGTTTTACTGGATAAACTTCCTTGAAAGCAGAAACTCGTAGCCAGAACTGCTAAACACAGGGACTGTTTCACTGCATTGTAGCGTGAGGCCAACAATGAGGGAAGTTTGTTCCATTTTCCAAGAACACTGGATGGGATTGGCTGAAGTACCATACACAGAATGCCATGTCTTTCTTTGTATTAGTATCTCATTTAGTAATAAAGGCACACCCCACAGGAAGGGGTTAGTTTGGGGGCCTTGTGAATTTAGAGGATTAAGAGGAGGGTGGACACAACACCTGCTCACACAGTTTCACTACATCGAGGTAGTGAATGTCTCGTACCAGTATGGCAATGAACTTGTACCCTTCATCCACATCCTTTTACAACGTGCCAAAGCTTTATTACCCAGCTCTTCCAGTTGAGGAATCAGGCACAGAGGATGGATGACTTGCCTACAGCCCAACAGCAGATGAGGAGTAATCGAGGATGACACGCAAGCTTTCCATTCCCTGTTTTACACAAACCTCCAGCCTATAAGCCTCCACTCTGGCCAGCCAAAGGGCATTAAAAAAAAAAGCGAGCTGAGTCTAAATAAAAGTTGCCTGAACTCAGTTTTAGGTCATTTAGGTTTCTTAACATTGCTATTCAAACCAGATGTGAACTTTACTTTGTGAGGGCTGGGGTTAAGGAAATCATGAGAACTGTTGGCAACTTCCATGCCTTGATGATCTTAACTGAGAGGGCAGGAGGTTGGAATAAAAATCTTCAATTCTCAATTCCATCCCCCCAAGAGGTCGCTTCCAAATGCTTCAGAGCATCAAGAAAAGCATCATTTAAATGTGTGTCATTACCTGCACCACTGCGCCGTGTGCTCATGTCAGCCACGTAGGTCCATTCATTTGTGGCAGGATTATACTGCTCTACAGTACTAAGGCACTGCCGTGATGCTCCATCATAACCCCCCACAGCATATAGCTTCCCTGGAAGAAATGACACAGGATACAGCTGTATCAATGACTTCCATTACCATTGTGCCCAAAGGTCCCAACCAAGACTGAGGCCCCCCACAATAGGTACAATACAGACATACCAAATAGCTGTGCATTGCTTTGGGGGTGAAGGGAAATCTTCATAAACCATCTAGAACTCATATACAACCCAAGCACACACCTGATAGGCAAACTCCTTCCATAAATGTATTTCTTCATAATGGATTAAACATGTTACATATTCAACTTAGGTCTCACCCACTTTTGTAACTGCCAACAGCTATCCAAATCTGTCCTGGATTACAGCCAGTCTCAAATGGTGCCACTCAAGCAACAGGCTACTTAACTCCCATTCTCACCAAGGCACCAGGCCTTGCAACAGACCCAGATGCAAGGTTTGTCCTCCCATCAATACAGACCACATCAGCCAGGAGTTGGTCCTGGGACTGGTTTTGTTCAATATCTTCACCAAAGACCTGGAAGATGGGATGGAGTAAACCCTCAGCAAGTTTGCAGGTGACAACAAGCTGGGGGGAGTAGTAAAGGCACTGGAGAGTAAGGCTAGGATTCAGAGAAACTTTGACAAATTGGAAGATTAGACTAAAAGAAATCTCATGAGGTTCAAAAGGACAAGTGTCAAGTCCTGCACTTAGCATGGAACAATCCCATGCACCAGTACAGGCTGGGGACTGACTGGCTAAGCAGCAACTCTGCAGAAAAGGACCTGGAGAGGTCACAGTGGACCATAAGCTGAATATGAGCCAACAGTGTGCCCTTGTGGTGAAGAAGGCAAATAGCATATTGAGCTGCATTAGTAGGAGTGTTGCCAGAGAAGTGATTATTCCCCTCTACTCCGCACTGATGAGGCTATATCTGGAGTACTGTGCCCCAGCGGGGTCCCTCTAAGCTGTGCAGTGTGCATGGCCATGCAGGCACGCCTGGCAGCACGGCAGGAGCATGCCTGCACAGCCGCACAAGCCACATAGCTTAGAGGGAACGCTGCTGCGTTCAGTTTTGGGTCCCCCCACTGCAGAAAGGATGTGGACAAATTGGAGAGAGTCCAGTGGAAAGCAACAAAAATGGTTAGGGAAGTGGGATATATGAGTTCTGGGCTTATTTAGTCTGGAGAAGAGAAGCCTGAGGGGGGATTTAATGGCAGCCTTCAGCTACCTGAAGGGGGGTTCCAAAGTGGATGGAGCTGGATTGTTCTCAGTGGGGGCAAATGATAAAACAGGGAGCAATGGGCTCAAGTTGCAGCAAAGAAAGTTTAGGTTAGATATTAGGAAGAACTTTTTCACTATGAGAGTAGTAAGGCAGTGGAACAGGTTATCTAGCGAGGTGGTAGAATCTCCATCCTGGGGGGTTTTTAAGACCTGGCTAGACAAAGCCTTGGCTGGGATGATCTAGTCAGGGATGATCCTGCTTTGAGCAGGAGGTTGGACCAGATGCGACCTCCTGAGGTCCCTTCCAACCTTAATTTTCTATGATTTTATGGTCACTGGACTGAATATCATTTCATAGGTATTCGAGCTGGAAGGGACCTTGGAAGATCATCGAGTCCAGCCCCCCGCCCGAAGGGCAGGAAGTCAACTGGGGTCATAGGATCCCAGTAAGATAAGCATCCAATTTGCTCTTGAAGGTGTTCAAGGTAGGTGCTTGAATCACCTCTAATGGCAGGCTATTCCAGACTTTGGGGGCTCAGACAGTAAAAAAATTCTTCCTTATGTCCAGCCTGAAACTGTCTTGCAGTAGTTTAAAACAGTTCGACCTCATCATCTCTTGGGGCGCTCTGGTGAACAAACGTTCCCCCAGATACTGGTGGTCACCCCTGATAAACTTATAGGTGGCCATCAGATCACCCCTGAGCCTGCGCTTTTCCAGGCTAAAGAGCCCCAGGGCTCTCAGCCTGTCGCCATAAGGTCTGTTTTCTTGACCTCTGATCATGCGCGTGGCTCTTCTCTGGACTCTCTCAAGCTTCTCCACATCCTTTTTGAATTGTGGAGCCCAAAACTGGACGCAGTACTCCATCTGCAGCCTCACCAAGGCCGAGTACAAGGGGAGAATGACGTCCTGGGATTTGCTTGAGAAGCATCTATGGATGCAAGCCAGCATTTTGGTCGCTTTACTAGCCGCAGCATCGCATTGCAGGCTCATGTTCATCTTGTGGTCAGTCATGACCCCCAAGTCTCTTTCTTCTGTAGTGCTAGCCAGCGTAGCACTGCCGAGCCTATAAGGATGCTGCAGGTTTTTCCTCCCAAGGTGGAGAACCCTGCATTTTTCAGTGTTAAACACTATCAGGTTCTTGTCCGCCCATTTGCTGAGCCTGTCCAGGTCAGCCTGGATCGCCCTCCTGTCTTCTAGTGTGGATGCTTTGCCCCAAAGTTTGGTGTCATCAGTGAACTTGGCCAGTCCGCTTCTGACTCCAATGTCCACATCATTAATGAAGATGCTGAGTTGCATTAGTAGGAGAATTATGAATTCTCATGAATTAGAAAATCCAAGGCTCATTCACCTGCACCTCTACCAGCGTCATATGCACCATCACCTGCTTACAGTGCCCCTCTACTGTCTACACTGGACAGTCAGCGATCCCTATGCGAAAGAAGGAACAAACACCAATCTGACATCAGTTCTAGAAAGATGCACAGGCCTGTGGCAGAACACTTTCACCTCCCTGGACACTCCCTCGCTGACCTCAGAGTAGCCATTCTCAGAACACAGAACTTTACAAACGAAGTTGAACACAATGCAAAACTATGGAAGAAGAAATCACTCAGAGACTGGACTGTGCTAAGTATGCTCTAAACAGAGGCTACAGATCCTTATCCATTACCTAGATTAGCTTTTGTAACTCCTTTGTCCCTATGAGTTTATTACTTGTTTGCCTCTTCAGCACTGTTCCAGCTCCCTGCTCTCCCTCCCCCGACCCTCTCTTCCCTCTCTTCAATTTTGCATTCAAATGACTCTCTCTCTTGGGCATGTCCTTTTGCATCCAAAGAAGCTCCTGCATCTTGCATCTGATGAAGTGAGCTTGGGCTCCCAAAAGCTTATGCTATGCACCTCTGATCCAGTTAGTCTATAAAGTGTAAATCTACTCTGCCTTTTATCCATAATTCACAAGCACATTATTAAGGCACTGCTTGTTAAAGCAATTCCATAGAGATGCATATTTTAGCAGCTCCCCACCACTTACTGAGAAACTCCAAATTTCATGTCCCTCCCACTCCCTTCTATCCCTGCATGTAGATCAAACCAACCTATATTCAACCTTAGGAACTGGAATTTATAACATACTGCAGCTAACTCCACCAACCAGTGCACAAGGGAAATTACTATCACTGCCGCAATTAGAGCTGCATTAAAACATTTCCACTTAGATCAGAAGCGATTAGGCAAACCACAAAATGGAAAAAACTTCGTGTTCTAAAATGGCTGTTCCCTGGATCCTCAGCAATGTTGAACAAAGTCAACCCACTGACATTGGGCACTGGATCTCAGGAGCTTCATATTTACATGTTTCTATCAATGGTTGTTCCGTTTACTGGATCTGCCCCTTCCATTCCCTTTGCCTACACCACCCCTGAGTTGACACTGTACTGAAATTTGCTACCGTTGGTTCCCCGTTTGCTCACAAAATAGGATGGGCACATACCACGTTCACATATCAATCTGATGTCAATCACCTTAGGATCATGTGGGCAAACTGCTGATGAACTGTCCACCCAAAGGGATTACGAACTTAATTGTTCCCAGTCGCAGTCTGGAGGAATGAGTTTTACCTTCCTCCAACTGCCATGTTCCCTCACAACACTTATTGCTGATCACCACCCACAAACGATCATTCTTGCACTGGCCAGAGATACGTTTCCACGAAGAGCCCCTGCCTCAATGGATTCAGGAGAGAGTCAGGCGCTAAGCCCAGGGTCAATAAGAGGATCTTGTGTCGCACACAACAGATGGCAGCATCGGCAGCACTCCAACCCAAGAGAAGCGCATTGAAAAGCTGCAATGATCCGGTGATGTTAGAAATCTTTGCATGTTAACACTTCACAGTGCAGTGACGGGCCTGGCTTGTCCCTGCATTCAACTAGCTACGTGTTAATCTGTAGACTGCCTGGAGAAGAGCTTTGCCCGCCTTGCTGAAGGCCCACCTGGGATTATCCATGTGTTTGAAGCAGTAACAGCCTTGTGGCCAAAACGGCCAGGTCTTACCCTCCACAACTCCCACTCCAACGCTGCTTCTCCTTGTGTTCATGGGAGCCACAAAAAACCACTCATTGGTTTTATAGCTGTAGGCCTCTACGGATGCCAGACCTAGAGAAAACAGGAATGCACAAGTTTACTAATTAAAAAAAGATTAGCATTACACCTTTTCTCTCCTATTTCCCCTATGAGCTGAACTAAAATCTCCTGAGGTTCTCTATTTCCTCTGCAACTGCAAAAACCACGTGGCACAATTATATAGCTCTTTTGCCTCCAGGCAAGAAAATGCAAGTTAAGAGCAGAGCAGTCCAAAGGAGCAAGAATCTCTGGCCCCATGAATTTTCCTTTCCACAGTGGCACAGCTTCAACGGCAAAATGGAAAGTGCTCCCAGGCCAGCCTGGCCCAGCTTGGCGGTAACAGCACTCTCCAGGGAGGTGATAGACCTCCTTGGTGGAAAAGGATCTTAAACCCACGTCTTCCCCTTCCTGGCCAAGTGCTATTACACAAGAGACCAGTACCATCACTGCCACCACCACCTCCTCCTCCTGTTCCAGGGGTGCTTACAAATACAAAAGCATGAGGCAATCATCTGGCCACAAAGGGATGCCGTGCACATCCAACTCCAAGACTGAGGCTTAACCTTGAATCCCAGTCTCACAGCAGTGTCTAACTCAGGGCTGCAGCTAAGCTCCTAAATCCAAGAGAGACATGAGATTTCAGACACATCTCTCTCTTTGGTATTCACTGTTGCTGACTTAGGTGTTCCTTGACTCTTGCTTTTGTGAGCCCAGATCCCACGCACTCAACTTTCCCCATTCACTGAATGGCCACCCAATTTGGGTTTGTGGATTCCACTCCTGTACCCAGGCACCTGAGGCTTAGTGAGGCAACCCTGAGTACCCCAAGTCCTTTTATAGATGCAGATTTTTGGGAACAGAGAAACAGTGCAATATCCCTTCACTGGATTGCCTGGCTTTTCCTAAGTAACATACCAGTACTTCCATCAAACCCGCCCACAGCATAAAGAAGGTCATTCAGCACAGCTGCTCCCAAAGTGCTTCGTCTTTCCTGCATGCTGGCGATGGATGTCCACTGGTCTTTCACACCATCGTACACGTCTACAGTTCGCACTCTTAAAGAACCGTTAAAGCCCCCAACAGCATAAACATTGCCTGCCATGAACACCACTCCTGTTAGAAAGAGAAGGCAGACTTCAGATCTGAGACTTAACTGGTGGCTTGGAAGAGAGACATTACTGGATCCCTTGCTTAGCATTTGTAACAGCAAAGGGTGAAGAGAACATGTTCAAACCTTTAGCAATTTTTTACTGGGAATAAAGGCAGAACATAGGTTTTGTAGAGCAAAACAGCAAAGCACATAACACTCAGAATGTTAACTTTCAGGATATTTGCTAATTCCCAGGGAGATGGGGGCCTTGAAGTGGAGGGCATGAGTAGATTCACAGTACAACCTAGGCCAAATTATTCAGAAGGAGCAATGAGTTGTAAGCCATGCACCTCGCTTCTCCTGGGATAAATCCCTTCACCAAACTGCAGTCTTAAAGGTAGTTTCTCACTGAAAAACCAGCAGGGAAAGCCAGGTCATCGTTGGATGGCCAAACCAAGCTGGATGGGGGAAAGGCAGAGAAGGGAGCGGGAAGGGGAAATGAGGCACAGAGGTGGGAATAGTAGTTATATATGGCAAGTGGAGGCCAAGGTGGTATCGCATGGGATATTCTTCTGCATCTTAGTGGAAGGAAAGGGAAAAAGGCAGAGCTGCCTGTGGACAAAGTCATAGAAAGCAAACGTACTCCTGTGTCTCTTCATGGATGTAGTGGGAAAGCAAGAGAGGCTACTGCAAGAGCTCTGGTTACCTGCCCTGCATCTCCGGGAGGGAAGCTCAGCTACCTGATCCCATCGCTCCTCCTCGAAATCGTAGCACTCCACGCTCCGAATGGCTTTGGGCGCCTGCCCACCAACCACGATCATCACCTAGGAGGGAAATAACCAGAGCAAGAAAAGCCTCTGAGATCAGGGCACCGTTTCACAGCAAGGTGCATTCTGCAAAAAGAAAACTACTCTCAATGGCTCAGCAAGAGATACATAGCTGCCTATGGGATGTGAGGGCAGAAAAAGGGAGAGAAGACTTTCCAAGTCACAAATGGGAATTGGGACCCAGCGGGCACTGCTCCTCTGGGGAGGGCTTCCAGAGGGCCCAATCTGGCAGGAATGCACTTTTTGGACTGAAACAGCTTGTTGCATCACGTTCGTATCCCACAAACAAAGCTGACTCTTGGGCTGCTGCTCAGCTTAATATATTCTAGGTGGTCAACAAGCAGCTCTTCCACTTACCTTAGGATGCTCCTACCCTGTCGACTTGACTGACACCCCAGGGGTTCAGCTGGGATTCTACCACACTAAGGACAGCCCAGTGTTTTCTGCATTCTCCTATGCTTTTCCTTCACCAGTTGTTCCTGGATCTTCTAACCAGTTGGGATGCACCCACCCTCCACAGCCACGCTTACTAGCACCGCTCATCATCCACCAACCACTCTTGTTCAGCACAGGACAGAGCTTCAAAATGACACTTAAGGAAAGAGAGGAAAGGAAGTAGTTTCTCTCAATTAATTGAGAAATCGCCGCCGCAGGGGATGGATCTAGGCCTGCATTCATCCCCTGCAGCGAGGACCACTCTGCTAGGCTCTCCTCACTAAAATAGAGGAGCTGAAGGAAAACTCCCCCAAAAGAAAGCATATAAAAACAATGGAAATTACTGGCTTTCAAGCAAGGATTAATCTGATGCACACTCTTGGATAAACCTCTTGCAGATCATCTGAGGGCGAGCCATTAAAATGGTTTTCCTGAATTTATTCCCTATTTTTAACCTAAACCAAGACCAGGCTGCTTAGCTCAACAGCCTTTTGGGATATGCACCTTCCCATACACCTTTAAAATGCAGCATTAGCATCCTTCCATCCGACTACACTGCACTGGTACTTGTCTTCACAGACTCAAAGCAGTCCTAACAGTCACACTGCTGTTTGTTTCTCATTTTCACAGATATGCTAAAATAATTACTGCTGCTAAGCATTTCAACTGGGGTGCCACCTGCACTGGAGACTACACAGAGATCACGGAGACCATGTAAAGGCATGGCGTACTGGTTTGGGGATGGACTGCTTAGGGAACAACACACAGAGGGTATCAGCTTCTCAGAGAACAAATTTGTACACAGGGTCAAACAGATAAGCTCCCCATGGTTCATATCTGGAAGACAATTAATCTACTTTGAGAATTTACTGTCTACAAAAGCCTTGTTAATAACTTTGCTGACAGTTTGCTGTCCAACATCATGTTAAGCAGCCTTTATATTTTGACAGAAGGGAAGCATTTTTCTTTGTCATCTTTCTCTGGCTGAAGGAAAGACCAGAGCTGTGCACAGCTCCCATGTCAACATGGAGAATCGCCAAAGTTGTTTTATTTCTGCTGCATCTACTTTTAGCAGCTGCTTAGAGTCTATTAAAATTCATTTCAGATGGGGGAGTTGTGCATGTCTGTGCCATTTGGGGCTTTTCACTGCTTCATTTGTTGCCATCCAGGTCCCTTGCTATGCAAATGAAACAAGGAGAGCTAAACATTGCAGCCTGCCTCAGTTGACAGGGTCCTCAAACAACATGGAGTCCTATGAACCTCTGTCTTCAGCTTGCCATTCCCAAATTCAACTCAGAGACCATAAAGGAGCCTGCAGAACCTTTCTGGTAGTCCGCTGGTTCTCAACACATTTGTTTCTAACAGGTGCAGCCTGAAACAGCAGCAGCCATACTGGGTCAGAGCAAGGGCTCATCCCATCCAGTATTCTGTCTCTGAGAGTGTGGCCAGGACCAGAAGGCCCCACAGAAGTTACAGAGAGCTGTGGAGTAGAGTACACTTACCCAAAAGGCAAGTTTCTTCATAACTTTTATCAGGTAGCAATCAGCTTTTCCTCCAACACAGCAGTGTTTCAGTGGATCTACTGCTGCTCCAATTAGCCAAATAAGCATCTCCCCCTGTTCTTTCCCTTGAATTTCACTTAGTTCATTATTGGTCTCTGATTCCCAGTATCAGTGCTAGCACCTTTTTAAGAGAAGCTTGATATTGGTTACCCTCAATTCTTCCAGTGCCATCACCAATTTTAATCACATTGAGGAGTAGAGAGCCTTTGTGCTACTGAGGCAACACCAAGTGGTCGCACACGCTCTGCTGGGGATTCTCGTGGCATGGGGAGTCTTGTACGTGTGTAGTTGTCAGGTTGCCCTTAATGGGAGCAGGCCTGAGCAGAACAACAGGAAGTGCAATACCATTAAGGGCCAGGAGGAAGAAGCCTGACAGCACGCGAGCCCCATTCATTCGAAACAAGTAGATGCCTCAAACGATGTAGCTCTTTCATGCTGTATTTTCCCTCCAAAGTTTTACTAGTTTCAAAGAGAACAGAGCTTACCTTTGGCAGGCTAATTGGAGTCCTTGGCTTTGTCCTAGGATTCTTTATCAACTGCCTTTGATCCAGAGGAAGCAAGTGGTATTTCATGGCCTCAATAAGGAAGTCTTTGCACGTGTTGTTGTTCTTGATCAAAGCTTCTTCTTCAACTGTCTAGGAAAACCGACAAAGATCATTTTACCTAATATACTTGACTGGGCGTTTCTACTGCATTCACGAGTGTTGTAGGAAGTGTAGGAAAGAGATTGGAAGCTATCAGAGTAATAGCGAGAGGGATACAGAATAGCAGCAGCATCTGTGGACAGAATTCCAGCTGTTCGGGAAGGGTTTGCAGTGCCAAATCAGGTGATCTGCATTCATTTCCAACTTCACTTTCCCAGTGGATCCTTTATACTGATCTTTACCTGTGGCTAAATCAAAAGCAGCCTCCAAACAAGGGAGAGCTTTCATCTACCTGCTACAAACCTAATCCCACCTGCAGAAAAGCAAAGGCTTTCCTTAAGGAGGAGAAATCCCTTTGCACTAGGAATACCCGGATCAAGTACAAGAATTGCTGTTGTTCCCCATTATAGTGGCTCATAGCTGGGATGGCTGGAATGGTGCCCCTCGTAGGAAAGGCAATCCTGCCTCTTGGTCACAGGCTGCTCCACCCACACTGTACACAAACAGCTGGGCTCTATGCAACATGGAGGATTTTTCTTGGTTTTGCTTCAAAAGGCCTAACCAACTGTATCTTGCATTATTATTCTCTTCTTCTGGTGGCTGTGCCCCACCTTCTGACACTAGAGTCACCCTTTAACTGAGCAGTCATGTCTGGGGCTTTGCAGATTTGGTTCCCAGTGGAACTGGAATTGTAGGCGTGGGTTCTGGGTTTGTTTCAGTTGAATTTATTTAATTCACAAAAATGCACCAGTCATAGGACAGAGGTGGTCAAACAGCATGCAGGTCACAAAACAAAGATAGTCAAAAGGCAGGATGCAAAAAGACAATCCCCTCCTCTAGGAATCTCAGCCCAACGCCAGAATTCACAAGGAGGAGTTCTGCCTCAAGAACCAGCTTTAATCAGATACCAAGGCAGACACAAAACTTTGCCACACAGACACACGCATGCACAACTCCTCTCCCCACCACCCATATTTGCTTGAACAAGAACTTGCAAAACTATTTAACAGTACCACCCAGTGACAACTGATATACTGCGATGCATAAAATCGGGAAGCAAATATTCCTGAGAGTCTCTATCCAAGATCTGCAAGTCCTCCATGAGCGTCTTTTACTCAGAATCTGGCCTTTAGTCTCAGATTTAAACAGGAAAATGAACACTTCAGTCACAATGCAAAACTTCCAAGTTTACAGCACTTTTCACAGACACATCCTAGCTCTTTGCACAGGCTAAGATAACACAGAGAACATCGGGGGAGAAAGACTTTCCACTGTGACACCTACTTTTTAGATTTCATTAATGAGAAGGTGTATATGACCATGAAACGTATGAACTCTGGCCCTTAGCCCATAAACACAGATATATTTAGTCCCCACCTCAAGCAGCAAAGGAGCAGGAGCACGGGTAAAGGAGCCGTGGTTAGTTCCGAGGCAAGGAATTTTTTTAACGTATTTACCTGCACAAGATAGTCTCGGGGTAGAAGGGGCAGACGAACATGTTCCATTAACTTAGCCATATGCTCTAAACGAGATTCCTTCTCATAATTTATCCAAGAAATAACAGCTTCAAAGACCTAGAGAGAGAAAGAGAATATAACTAACTTCAGAAAAAAGAACATGCCTTCTTAGCCATTATCAAAGCCAAAAGTTTAGCGGTCTAAACATCAGGTTCATAGCGACTAAGGAAAGAAAGGAGGAACGAGGCATAAGGGGTGCCCACAGACGTGAGGGGGCACCTGCTCTGACGTGTTGTAATTAGGATGTTTCAGCAGCCTCAGTGTCTCGTGTATTCAGCATCCCCATGCTTCAAAATGGTAGCGGGAATGCTTTAACTAAAGCTCCTTTGACGAGCATCCCCGCTGCCATTTTGAAGTACAGGATGCTGAATACATGAGTCACTGCAGGCACTTTAATTAGAGTGGTTCTCAGGAACCGCTTTAATTAAAGCACTCCCCCCACCCCCACCCCCACAGCATGCGTAAAGATACCCAAGAGTTGTAGCAGGCAATTATACAGAGATAAAGCAGCACAATACTGCACCTATACCAAGTACTGGCAACACATTATCCTAAAACACTAATCACATCATGTCAAGAAAACTGGTCCACACCTCATTCTTCAGATGAGCAAGAGGGCTCTCTAAATTAGTGTTTCTCTACCTGTGGGTCGTGACCCAAAAATGGGTCACAAAAATATAGGAAAGTGTTGAGAACAAACTTTAAAAATGGATTCTCCTTTAAAAGGAGACTAATGTAGGAAACTGTGGCTTTTCCCTTGCAGGCTGGCAGAGTTCCAGCCTGCAAGGGGCTGCTTGGGGCCCCCCATGCCCCACACACCCACCACCTGCCCCCCGCACTGGGGGGCTAGGACCTGGGGGCAGAAGGCAGCAGGTCGGGAGTGAGAGGCACTGGGTCGGGACTGGCCATCGGTGTTTACAAATGGGTCCTGGTACAAAAAAGGTTGACAACCACTGCTCTCTAAATGAAGCCGGTCACCAGTAAACAACACTGCGGCATTAGTTATGGGCAGGCAGCCAAGGAACATAATTAGCCTTTTGACATTCTTGCTGGACAATATTTGGAAAAATAACCCCTGGGATTTACTCATTTGTAATACATGCAAGATTGCACAGAATACCCATCACAAATGTTTCAGAGTCACACACTAAGGCAGCGCTTAAGATTGTATTAAGTCACTTCACCCACTCCTTCCAAAAATGGAAAACCACTACAGGGCATGCTCATAACACATCCAGTAAAATCCCTATTATTTAGAGTGCAGCTCCAGCTTTTAAATTTCACACTCCTCTGCACTGCCTCATTTAAAAGTTGGCAGCTACAAATACCCAGATGCTACAAGAAAGGCCAGGTTTCAGGAGGGAAGCAAGGGTGGACTGGGAACTATGTGAGGAAGCCTCGCCTGAACAGACTTCCAGCTTTGTTTCCAGATCGAACAAGTTCAGATAAGCATCCAAACTTCTGGCCCATGACAGACTGTAAATAGACAGCTTCCTACAACAGCAGCCACAGCGGAGATTATCACACGATAAGCAATGGCAGGCAGAAGAGTCCTTTACGGGACCCTTGAATGAAGATGCACGCTGCAATAGATAAGAAAAAAATATATATATACCAACTCTTGTGCAGGGAGTGGTGTTTGAACATCCAAGAGGTGTTTCCTCCATGGACACTGCTCAGAAGTGAGTTACCAACTAAAGGGCCCATCCACAACCCTCGGGGGGGGGGGGGGTAGGGGGGAGGTGTCGGGGTCAGGTCATAACCACAACCCTACTGAAGAGAGGCCCTAAAACTGATCCTGAAATTTCAAAGGCAGAGAAAACCTGTATAAATCAGGAAAAGACCCAGGACAATCCAAGATACAACCCACACCCCTGCAAAAAGGGAGACAATGAATTTCCATGTTCCCACTGAGCCAGAATCATGAAGTTATGCGCTTAATTGATATGCAGACAAAATATCCCAGGGCTGACCTTCCCAGCAGCGGCTATTAAAATATCCATCTATCTTATGAAACTTTTAAGACCCAATCTCTTACATCCAGAAATTTACTCAGTTGTTCCATCAAGAGAAGCACACACTTGTTCATCGGGTCCAATGGAGGGAGCAGCAGGCCGCAGGCTTGCGGGTAGACTCGGAGGTGACTCCATCCATTCCACATGGTGGTGCTCCCAAGGCTTTCAGGGCGGCCAGCCAGTCCAGGGCCTGATCCCACTTCCGGGGCCTGGGCACGGGCAGGGTCAGCCCTGCCCCACTCTGGCCCAGAAGGCCAAGCAGCCTACGGCACCTGGGATTCCCAGGCGGTTTCCCATCCAGGTACTAGCCTGGCCCGGGACTGCTTAGGTCCCAAGATCAGATGGGATCAGGCGCACTCAGTCCGGTCTGGCCATAGGCGGGTGGGAAAGGTAAGGCAGGGGGGAAGGAGGCAGGGAGAGCAAGGGGAACGGGTGGCTTGTCAGCTTCCTGTAGGCATGAGTGGGTTGACAGTGTGCCCGAGAAACCACCCCGCCCCGCCGCGGCGAGGCCCGGGCTGACCCGGCGTCCAAAAAGGCTCCCATGGCAAGGCCAGGATGCACCTGGGGCCTGCCCTGCGATTGCCGGGGTGGACGGGGTGTCCGGAGCAGCCGCCTGCCCAGGTCCGGGGTGACCTGGCCCTGGAAGGGCCTGCCACTGAAATGCGTGGGTTGACATGGTGCTGCAGGAGCTGCCTGCCCAGGCCCCGGTTGACCTGTTGCCCGGCTGGCCTGCCAGTGCAATGCCCGGGTTGACCGGGTGCTGCAGGAGCCGCCTGCCCCGGCCCGGGTTGACCGGGTGCCCAGCCGGCCTGCCGGTGCAATGCTTGGGTTGACATGGTGCTGCAAGAGCCGCCTGCCCAGGCCCGGGTATTCTTATAGGCTCAGCAGTGCTACACTGGCTAGCGCTACAGAAAAGAGACTTGGGGGTCATCATTGACCACAAGATGAACACGAGCCTGCAATGCGATGCCGCGGCTAGTAAAGCAACCAAAACGCTGGCTTGCATCCATAGCTGCTTCTCAAGTAAATCCCAGGACATCATTTTCCCATTGTACTCAGCCTTGGTGAGGTCACAGCTGGAGTACTGCATCCAGTTTTGGGCTCCACAATTCAAAAAGGATGTGGAGAAGCTTGAGAGAGTCCAGAGAAGAGCCACATGCATGATCAGAGGTCAAGAAAACAGACCTTACGACAACAGACTGAGAGCCCTGGGGCTCTTTAGCCTGGAAAAGCGCAGGCTCAGGGGTGATCTGATGGCCACCTATAAGTTTATCAGGGGTGACCATCAGTATCTGGGGGAACATTTGTTCACCAGAGTGCCCCAAGGGATGACGAGGTCGAATGGTTACAAACAACTGCAAGACCGTTTCAGGCTGGACATAAGGAAGAATTTCTTTACTGTCTGAGCTCCCAAAGTCTAGAATAGCTTGCCATTGGAGGTGGTTCAAGCACCTACCTTGAACACCTTCAAGAGAAAATTTGATGCTTATCTTGCTGGGATCCTATGACTCCAGCTGACTTCCTGCCCCTTGGGCAGGGGGCTGGACTCAATGATCTTCCAAGGTCCCTTCCAGCCCTAATGTCTATGAAATCTATGAAATGAGGTGCCCTCAGCTTCAACTCAACCCTTCCCAGGTCACCAAATGGTTCATCTGATTTGCCAACAATCATTTCTTCTGGGAGGCCGTTGTGTTAAGTCCAAAAACTCCACTCCAGAAAAATTAAGGTAAAATGTGAAGGCACCCAATTATCAGATTTGAGTCTAAAATTTCCGAAGGCAAAAATCTATGCAACAGGTGCTGATGTCAGCCATCCAGTCCCTTTCCCACAGAGTTAGCTGCCACTGTGACAGAGATTAGAGGAGCCTTTTCAATGTTTTGGCTGAGTTACCCCTTTAAAAAAAAAAACAAACATCATCATGCATAAGCAGCAGCCTCGTTTCCACTCCTACAAATGTTCTTGCTGAACTATTTGGAATTCCTGAAGCAGCAAGGATGGTTTAAGCATGGCAGCAGGGAGCTCTGAAAGCAAACCACGCACAAAAACAAAACAGATCACTATGCTCACGTCTTTAAGGGTTTAAAAAAAAACAAAACAAAAAAAAAAAAACCTCCCCCCCAAAAGTCATAACTTTCTGCATTTTTTAAGATGCTCAAGTAAAAAAATGGGAACGGGCTCAGCTTTGTAATGACCAGCACTGATGGAATGCATAGAGAGTTTAACAATTATAAAATATCTTTTCCAGCAACATCTTTTCTATGTAGTGAGCTACATGGTGACCACTAAGTTAACATACATTTATCCTATGGGTCAAGATGACTGTGGGCCAAGGCAGCTCATCAACTAGAGTTTTGTAGTCTGTGGAGTTGTGTCACGTAATAATGCGATTTCCAGGTAAGCAGATGTCCGTAAGGAGCACCCCTTTTGGTGTCTCAACAAGAGGTAAAAGAATGACCATGCATGGGAAACTGAACTGGTCTCAAACCACCTGAAAAAAGGTTGTGCAGTGCGAGGGAAGTTTATGCTGATGTTATCCATGCTGCAGCTGCTCTGTGGATAAAAGGAAAGATTCCTATTCTGGCATTGTTCACCAGCTCTAAATTCAGTTTTAAAGAGACGAAGAAATACCTTTGTCCAAACGTCCATCCTCTTTATTTAAAGAGCTGTCAGTTATTTGTACATCTGTTTCCATTATTCTGAAAAGCGGTAATTTCTCCCATACCCTGATCAGTCTCCACTTCTCTATTTCAGTGGAAGCTCCTGCTCAGCATCCAGTGCAGTCTCGGTGCCTTCGTGACAGAATCCAGGGTTTATGAAGCCCGTGCAAGACTGAACTTCTGGGCTGTGCCTCTATTTTGCTAGATGTTCATTACAAAACTGAACTTCATTCCTAGGGAGGAAGCTCTAACGGAGGTTTAGATCACTTTCCCTGGATGCAGGGTCTCTCTGGTGTGTAGCTACAAAATTCAGTCATCGCGTGGGTAGATGGCTAATGAACTGTGGACTGGATGGCTAGTGAAGCCGTTAGACAAGGCTGGACTGTCACCTCCACACACACCATCTCAGACAAGGCCAAGTGAGCCTGGAGGTTTTCCCAACTTGCCCTAACACAGCAATTTCCAAATTTTATGCAGGCTTACACTGATTTCAGTGGGTTTGTGTAGGGGAAAACTCCTTGGAGAACAGGGTTCATTCCCCTGGATTACACTGTGTTAAAGTTCAATGGTGGATCCCTTCAGCAAAGCCGCAGGTGACCCTGGGTTCAAGCGACCTAGTCTCTGGCTCAGCTCCCTCCCAAGTCTGTACAATGGAAGTAAAAATCACTTCTTCCTTCCCACAACGATACGCAAAAGCAACAAGGGGCTCCGATGCTACAGCAACGAGAAGCACTTAAGACAGATGGGGCAGTGTGCGGAAACAACCTCCTAAAACTACTGTTCTATATATAGTGCCTTTTCTAGGTAGATGTGTACAGCTCCTCCCCTGCTGCAAAAATCTCACCGTATCCGTGCATCATTAGATCACATGCAGAGATTCATTAAAATGTTCCCATTCCCCATGTCTGCTCTTGATCAGTAAAGAACTAATGAAGTCAGGAGGAAGAGACACAGGAATGTAACCACCTTCAAAGCACTCAACTGTAGCAGAGGGATCAAGGGAACAATGCTTTAGGCTCAGCACCATTTTCAAACAAAACAGATTACTTTGCTGGCAGGAGTATTCTGAAAGCAAAACCTCCCAATGCCTCGTTACAGTTAGAAACTCCAGGGATCTGTCTGTAATACTCCCATCTATTCTGGGCAACAGAACTACTCTGGTTCGCTGGACACATTATATACAGTAGAAACAACCTCAAAAGGCATTTCAGTGTATTCCCTTACCCATGAAGACTTCAACCTACTCCAACTCAAGCACTACTGGAGTGATGTAAAGGGTAGGAAATAAAACCTGTACCAGGGGAAATGGCCTTGTAGTGAATTCACTTCAGTAACTGGGTCTCAGCAAGATATGTTGCAAATCCCAGCGAGCTTCTCATGGTGACAATTTAAAACTGCAGTTTTCAGTATACAAAATCTACTTACCTTTTAAAAAATAGTTTCCACTCCCCTATACAAGTACATGCACATGAAAACACCAGCAGAGATGAGTATTCAAGGTCAGAGAAATTTTACGGCCTCTACTGAAGCCTGAACTAATTAGAAGTCTATCAATATGACGTCAATTTTTGCATTTTTTTCCTTCGGACTGCAGCATATATCCTGTATGTATATTAATCCCATTCTCTGCCTATCTATCCTGTTATTAATCTCTATTGTTTTGAATGTGCAATTTATGCTCTGGCATGCTCAACTGCAAAACCTACCAAGGAAATGATGTAAAAAAGCCCACCCTAGGAGAGTGAACAACTTGGATATCTATGGGAACACAGCCAGTAAAATGCTATTTATTAATGTGATAGATGCCAGCTCCAAACTGGGAAATGCTGATTACCAAATTTGCCCTTGCTTTGTAAGTGGCTCTATCCAAGTAAAGCAAACCTGCTGAAAATGCATGTCATTCATCTCCCCTTTACCTTCTTGGAGATTTCATGCATACAACACAGCTTTTGCATGTATGAGGTGACAATGTGAGCCTGATAAACTAGATTAATAAGCAAAGGGATATATGACTCATCTACTTTAGATACTTAAACAGGCTCCATTAACATACCACCAGAGCGCTTCCCAATTATTTCAATGCAGTTCATTTGCAGTCCCCTTGTACTTTGACATCTCCAGTTTGCACATGGAAAACCGAGGCAGGAAGAGACTAAGTGACTTGCCGACAAGACCACACAAGAAGTCTGCGGTAGAGGGATGTGAACCCACTTCATCAAAATTCAGCTAGTCCATCACTCACTCACTCACTCCTCTGCTCCAACTGCTTCATGCGACTCATATTTAACATTTCAAACCACTAAATGGCATCAAACAGCCACCAGTTTTCCACTTAAAAATAACACACATACACCCCCATCCTCAAAAAATATTTCCTTCTTCCCTCCCAGTTGTGCACCATCTCTCCTCACCTTATCCTGTTCCAAGTTTCAAGACAAGCAGTATCTCATCCTGGACTAATGAAAGGCTGAAATAGAAACATGACCTTTATAACAACAAAGGCTGGGGGATTCCCAGTTTCCAGAGAGAAAAAAGAACTTAAGTTTGTTCCCCTAAGCATTGTTGGCAAAGGTACTGGATTTCAGAGTCATGATTTTATGTGAAAAGATCTACTGTAGGTCAATTTTACAAGTATCAAGGATTTGTACAAAATAAGTTTCCTCCCGATCTGAGTGTTCAAGTGGCTTCACAACAACAATATCAGAACTTGTATCAGTAAAATGGCAGGATGCATTCGAGCATTCTTCAATAAATTCACATTTGCTACATACTTTACTGTACCTTTTCTTCTGAGGAGACCGTGAGCTTGTCGCTTGATATCAAGCTGCAGACCTGGTCCAGGCTGAGGCTAAGAAATTCTTCTCCTAGCATCACCTCGGGAAAGTGCTGCTCTGTTCAGAAAACCAACAGGTTGGAAAAGAAAATTATAATGAGACCCAGGCTTTAAGTCAATAAAAGGACTACAACATCCAGAGATTCACTGTTATTACAGCTATGAGGACTCAAACCAAAAAGTAGGCTGGAACATGGATGAATCGAGTAGGAAGTAGGCTCAGAACAAGGTAAAGAAACCTGATGGCATCTGAAATAACATTTATGCAGGCCCGTGAAACTAATTCACAAACAGCAATAAATCATAAAAATGAGATGCCACCGCCCCCCACCCCCAGTGGATTACCAATGACAACTCACAAAGGAAGTACTGGCTCTTTCTCAGACCAGTACTTAACCTACAGCCGTGCCACCCCAGAATGTGAGCCCTATCAGCACACAAGCTAAGCACCATCAGCACTGTTCACTACTTGGATGGGGAGACCCCAAAGTAAAACGACAAGGAGAGAAAGGATGTGGTATCGGTGATTCAGTGACACTGAGTCAGTACCCTAGCACTGTGCCTAGGCTTACTGCATTGCTGCCTCGATGAGACACAGAACAGAGGCCCTGCCCACTTCCAGGGATCCCAAACAAAGCCCCAGCACTGGCATGAATCACCCTGAGTCTGGTACAGTCAGCCCTGGTGTGCACAACCTCGCAGCAGTTTGCCCGCCACATAGGAAGATAGGAATTAGAGTTTTCAGCTGAAACAAGGCTTGCCAAGTCACAGGATGGACTAAGAGCAAGAGTCTCCCACTGCCACTTCCATTATTTCCACTCCCCAGGTGTCTCTGCAGATGAAAGCCACACTAGTGGGCCCCTTTACTGCAACTCCTGTCCTGCCAACCCCACGCTCCAGTGTCACCCGGGACCTGCGCCCCAGCTCCTACTTCCTCTCAAGTCTCTTCCCTGCTCTCTACTCCCCTCCCACGCCTCAGTTCTCACGCCCATTACTTTCTCCCTCCACCATTTATTTTTTTCTCCTCAAACTCCTTCCACAAGAGCACAAATACTGCCTCCCAACTGCACCAACTACCTTTCAAGTCACCCTTACCTCTTTAGGACTCAAACTAAAAATGATCCACCATTCCCCAAGCTCCAGACAACCCCTCCTTCCCATGTCTCTCCACTCCAGCTCCAGGCATCACTGTATAAAGTACAGGAATCCTGTACTGCCCCTACAACTTCAGATAGGGAACAGTCTGGCAGGGCTATTTAAATCTGCCAGTGCCGCCTGTTATCCATTAAATGCTACCAAAAGCACTAGGGAACAGGTTCATACAAATTAAAGCTGCATGTCTTGTTTAAACCAGCCAGCGTGTCTGTAGTAAAAGTATCTGCACAACTGCATGTTGGCTTCTTTTTTTCCCCACAAGCAGCTGCATCTCCTGTCACAGAGATTTTGCAGCGAAGTTGGTGGCTTATGCTATTGTTTCTAAGCAAATGTTAAGTATTTATTTGCACGTATATGCACACCTAACCATACCAGGGGTGAAGTGCTGGAAGGCTCTGCTCTAAGAAGCACCCACTCCTATGCATCATTTGTACAGTGCCATTTACCTTGAATGGAAACACACAACTATAGGAACCTGGCTCTTGGGGATTTTGTTTGGACCAGTTGCTTTCAGCACAAAGAAATGCAACCATGAGCATCAAGATCAGAGTTCAGGGATGAGACTGCAGCCCGTTTTCCCCTCCATAAGGCACTTGGAGCATCATGCAGTCTTACGTAGGCCCAAGATGACACAGACCATGTATGGTTCATCTGCTGGGATTATATGGGCATTTCTCACCTAGCCAATCCCCTCCTGCTGCAGGGACCCAGAATATGGGTAGCATTTTACTCTTCTGTTCTCTGCCAGTGGCACAGTTTAATTATCTGAGGACCAACATGCTTTCAGCTTAAGGACTCTGGTTAGTTAGAGGGGCTCTGAATGGCTTGTGATATGCTGGAGGTTAGAATGGATGACCTACAGGGCCCTTCTGGCTGGAAGCTCTTGGGCTCGGGAGGGATGGAGCTCCATGTGTAGAGCCCTGAATGTGCTCCGGGCTCTGAATGCACCACCTTCATATGAACTAAGACAGGCATTTGGCAGAAGACAAATATTCAGCCTCTTGCTATGTGCCGAAAGCAAGTAACATATTTACTGATGATGGTAGAGAATTCAGAAACCTGGGCCCTGAGCAAGGAGGCCTGAACATCTAGTCATCCTCAGCATAAAACAAAGTTTTTAAACGAGGCATTTTCTAGAGCTCATGTAACCCTTGGGGTCTCTCTCTCCGCAGTTTGTAGATTTCTGGCTTAGTTTAATGCTCTTACATTAAACAACAGAACTCAAAGAATTTTAATGGCATTTTTATTAATAGGGTTTTGTTAACATTACATCAGCTGTTGTGCTAACAGGGACTTACGAAGGCCAATAAAACAACAAGAAGCAGGCCCTCTAATTGCCAAACAACAAAATAAATATATTCTGAATGCACTGCTTGTTAGGTTAAAGATTAACTAGAGGCCTGGAAGCAAGGATAATGAGGTATTACAAGCAAACCCTTTCACAATTAACCATTTTTTCTGAGTGCATTTCCCTCCAGGGGAGAAGGCAGCAAAAGTGACTTGTCTGGATTGGAGAGAGAGAGAGAAAGTAGGATGACAGCTGTTGCGTCGTCAAAATGAACCTGCTCACTGTTTGATAAAGATGCACATAGAGCAGAACGCTGCATGTGCTAGAGCACCACCTGCATGGGGGAAAAGACAGAGACAAAGGACAGGGTCGTGTTACCTACCCAAGTAGCTAAAGATGCCCAATGAGGGAAGCCAAACAAGCGCACGGAGAGAGCTACCACCCCTCCAGAGCACAAGGCAACCCCCAGGCTACTGGTAAAGCCAGAAGAATTAGAGCATGGAAGTCACACTTTGTGCAGTATTAGATTTCTGCCTTTGAAGCCAGCTAAGAGAGATACAGGAACAAATCCCCTGCCCTACTCAGCCAGGCAGAAAACCTAATCTAAAGCAGATACCACCAATGAGAAATCAACACTATGAGACATGTTATCATCCAAATAAGCTTGGCATCAATGCCACAGGGCAGATATTAACTGCCACAACTTCATGAATCTTCATGGAACTATAGAAATCTATATCAGCTGAGGATAAGCCCCCAGACGTGTGCCCAGATGAATGCACAAACTGCTGCTTATTAACCATGGCTCTTGCTGGCTTCCAGCTGCCAGACAAGAGGAATACGTATGGTCCTGTCAACATGGGTGACATTGCTAAGCCATCAAAGGGCCCTGAACGTCCACTGTGGCTGCCTTTCCCTACCTGAAAGCCACCAGAACATGGTTGGATGCATCTGCTGAGGTGGAGCAGAGGGACTGTGTGTTGAAGACTGTCAGCTTGTTATGCTCTGAAGTTTGCAGCGTGACAGGTGCTAGTGCCAGGCACTTGAATGCCAAGCACTGCATTAAAGCTCTGCTGTCGCAAGTCCTGGAGATCAATGCCCCTGAAAGCTGCAACACTGACATTAACTCCCAGCACTCAAGAGTCAGAGAGGGTGTGAGACACCTCCATAATGCTGCAGGAAAACAGACAGATTTGAACTAAGCCAGCCTCCTGTTTCAGTAGAATTTGCTGTTGGTGACTGAGCCCCTTCATTCAAGTTAAGCTTCCAGCTGCCCAAAGATCACTCTTCTCTGCTTGTCCAGATTGAGAGGAGAGCTCTCGGTAGCTCATGTGATATACAGAACCACCACAGAACATTGGACGCATCTTCTCAATGAGGACTGGTGCAAGGATTGGCTTTATGAAAGGTGAGTAAATGAGTATTGCTTCCTATGAAAACACACCCGTGCTTCCCAAACATAAAACATTATTCAGTATATTCACAAAAGACTGGGGTACTCCATCTCAATCTCTATTATGCTGCACTCTGCAAGGTACACAGAACTATAAAATAATGTGACTAGATGCGTTTGTTAATGAGATTACAGATAAGTATTGGAGAACCGTATGAGAATAGCATCCTCCTCATCACAGAGTGACATAAAGCCATAGTAGGTTGACTGCACCATCCCGTTCCAAAGAACTTTCAAAGGAAGCGCTTACAGAAGAGGGAGGGAAAGAAAATTCTGGCCAGCCAAACAGACAGTGCAGTGCTTAGTGTGATGATACCAAAATACGAACCATGTTGTAGATCATTGCTTACACTGCCTTGTCGATGCATAAAGGAAGTACTTCACATGACATCTCCCTGCATTTACCCGAGATGCTAAGCTGAAGTGGCTCGTTTCACCTCCAAACCTTCCCTTGTTACCAACTGCTTATTACATCTGCAGCATCACAATTGGTTACGACCCTGCAGTGCAGCAAGGAAGCCCGTGACATGCTCTTTGTGAATATTAAAGCATGCAGTGATTGTGGCCCCAGTCCCTGACAGTGCCTGACAACAAACTCATCACATGGAGGGATAACCAGGACACTTTGCTCACCTGCATAGGCATTCGCCTGCTGCAGAAGTTCAGTGCATGCATGCACGTCTGCAAAGGCTCGAATTCCAAGGCAATTTGTGGGATGCAGCTGAGATTGGAGAAAATCACAGCAGTTTTTCCTAACGTCCATTAATTGCAATAAACTAGCAGCTGGCAACAACACCTAAAAGGGTGGAAAAGGGAAACTAAATTTAGCAACAGAGGTAGCAAGTTGATTCCTGGTATTAAGTCATCAGATGTCAGCCCCCTGTATTGCCAAGGCTGGAAAGAGAGGCTAAAAGTCTATCAGCATCTCTGGACAATGGTCTCCTGCTTCACAATGTGACCAACAACAGCAGCAGAGCACTTATCCGCATTTCTTCCCTGCTGAAGGAGCGCTGGGCAGGCAGGGGAAGCAGAAAGCATGGGCTACAGCAAACACACCTGAAGTCCTGGCTGCAACACCAGGCTGATCTTGCAGCCTTTGTTGTGGAGAGTGTTATACCGCTCAACCTCACACCCCACGGAGATGCAAACGCTTCGTTATATTTAGCAACTCGGCCAGCTAGAACCTTTAGGGTTCCTACACAAGTGCCTTTTATGTGGACCGGGGACCTGCACCCACACAACAGCAGGAACAGAACCACTAACGAGTTCCCCAGAATGGTTTTCAGCTACAGAAACACTCTTGGGGCCCGGGGACCCGAATAAAGAGAGGCTCCCCTATTTTTATATCCACAAACAACTGCATATGCTACCGGTATAATTTAGATGTGTAAATACCTGACTATATCCACAAAGGAGGTACATTAGTACTTCAAGTGCCGTAAACTAGGCCCAAAGCGCATGGATGAGGGATAACTGTATTGGCAGGGATAAGGATTCAGCCTGCAACTCCTAGAATTGTTCCTTGTTTGAGAGAATGTCTCAGAAATAAGAGATCGAGCCAGCTGTCATCTCTGTTCTTTGCATTTCTTCTCTTGCACCTTTTGCCAATTGGAAACTAGTTTTCATTCACCGTCTCGTTGTTCTCGCTTGATGCCTCTATGCTAACAGGCAACATCAGCTGTACTTTAAGAGGCCTTCAAAGATGCTTGAACCACTTCTACATTATTTCCAGTTTAGGAAATATGTGCCTCGAAAAACAAGCAAGCAAGCAAACAAAACTTGCTGCAGCTAAGCTTTACTACGAAGAAAGAAAAAAAAACCTCTCCCCCTTTCTTCCCTGCCCCCCATCTAATTCCTCCACCCCCTTCCAAGACATCACAGTAAAGGACCAACCTGCCCTTAGGTACTTTTTAAGCCAATGACCCGTTCCAAGGTAAAAAAAAGCACAAAAAAAACTAACCCAGCTGGATTACTTGCGAATATTACCAAGCAGCAATGTTTAAAGAGAGCGTTACAACCCCAACAGGCAACAATAAACTAAAGAAATCAATTAACCCACAAGACTGTTGGGCCAACACGCTTTGATCCCAAAAGCAGATTAGTTTGTCCAGTTGATTAAGCCAAGATAATGACAGTCTTGTCTTTTTAACTTCCAGCCAGAAAATGTCTGCCGTTTTCTCAAGATACTGCTAACACAGCCTCCCGAGTTCAGTGTGGGGGCATGCACCTAATTTATGTAAGCATTACAAGTAAAGAAATCACAGATTCCCTAAGGGATTACGTTGCTCAATCCATGGCAAAAGACCATAGCTGCCTATACACCCTCCTTAGCAAAGGGGACAAAAGGATTCATTCAGGTGATCTGGGCTACAGTGTGTGTGAAAGAGGCTATCACAATGAAGCTATGCAACAACCTGCTTAAATTTCCTCAAGCCTCTTCTATAAGAGGACAGTTCTGGTTCAGCATGCATGTGGGTGGGGGGAGGTGGAAAAGAAGTATATTAACCTAAATAGTGGAACAAGGCCTCGGGGCAACAGCATTTGACTTACTGAACGTTTCCATGATAAAATTCCTGGAAAAGGAGCACTACCCTCTAAAGCTTCATAAGATACCATGATAAATAACCTATCAATGGAGGAATGGCTTTTCTGTCCTGCATGTCTCAGCTTTATGCCTCGTCACTGATCTTGTTTTTATCACAGAAAACCCAGCAAAGGATATCCTTCAGCATAATAGCTATTTCCTTTAGAAATAATAAGAGGAAATGCCCTGCCTAATCGCACATCATGGGCCAAGTCACAATCCCATTAAAAGCCAGGCAAGTTTTTCTTACGCATTTCAAGTGATTTGACTAGCGGTGGTGGAGTTCCAACTACCGGCAGTGAATGCCAAGCAGCTGTTTTTTCAACTCTATCATCTTCCTGTCTAAGGGCCTTAAAATCATTGAAAATGATATCTGATGAAGATGAATTTGAAAATGGTAACAAAAGCTGCACTACATTTACTTCTGAAGTTACCTTCTCCATCAGGCTGAACTCCATCTGGAATCTGGCAGCTGGCAATACCAAAATTCATCAGCTGCTTGCTCTCGCTCTAGTGTCTATTGCATGTTCTGGTTTTGTGGCCTGCTGCGTGCACGGGGTTGGGACTTTCATAACCGGTAGTTTGAGGTCACTGAACTGGTTTGGAAGCAGTTTTTCCAAGTCAAGTGGTACAAAAGAATTTGAACTGAACAAGGCAGCACAGAGGAAGGGCGATCCAGTGGTTAGGGCCAAAGATCTGGGTTTGAGGGATCTTGTTTCAGTTCTGTCCTCAGTGCCAGCCTCCCTGTATGGCTTGAGCATCTAACTTGAGCTTCTCCGTGTCTCAGTTCCCCGGTTGTGAACTGAGGGTAACAGCACCGCCTGATCTTGTGGGGAAGAGAGGATAGATATATTAAAGCCTGTGAAGAGCTCAGGTAATGCCGTACGTGAGGGCCACATTTATTTATTTATGCAATTTGTGCATATATGTAAATATATGCATTATATACATGCGTGTGACATAAGTATATCTAGGTAGACATCCAGAATGCACTGAGCAGACCAACTAATGCACTAAACATAGCAAGTCTGACATAGTCAGTCCCCTTCTCCATCTTGTATGCAACCTCTTGGATGGATGGTACTTCACACAAAGCTGTAGTGAACTAAAGCCCACTTCCTAACCAGCCTGCTTCAAACACTGCTGTTTCCTTGGTCTCCTCCCTTTCAGCAAAGCACTCTACAGTCTAAGACATGGAAGCAAGAGGAGCTTCCACTTGAAAGGCAGGTGGCAACACCTGCTGTTTAACGAGGGCTGTGAATAGCACACAGAGCCCAGATGCAGCCATGTTCCTTTATTCTGCTCATTTGCATTAAGTGAGGAAAATTGCTTCATTATCCTTTTACTCTCCCACTGATGTCCACCTAGTGCAGGCAGCTGCGAATGAACTATTAGAAAGCACTTACGTGCTTCACCTGTGGGGAAATGCGACAGAGGCACAGTGGGTAAAATACTTCCATGCGGGTGTATAGGGCATGAACCAAACAGATGCACGGTAACACTTCCAGGATGAAAAATAAGAAGAAAGGCAGGAAGAGAAAGAGAGAGAAAAAACAAGCAGGCAACAAATGGGCATGGCAGCAGCAACGCTGGCTGGTCACACTCATACAATATTCCTTCCCTGACTTATAGCGCAGTGTATAGCTGAATGGGTCTGTTGGCAAATGGCTGGGTGAACATGCTGCTAGCCACCTTCCTCATCTGTCAGGGGTTGTGAATCCTCTGCTAGAGTTTTCTAGGTGCCATGTGCCTGTTGGTCTTCCTCCAGTCTTATCTGACCTGTTTCTTTCTAAGAGACTGGGGGGACCCCTGCTTGGCTATGAACCACAGCAGACTGATGTCAAGGATTGCCCCACTCGGGACAGAACGAGAACAAGGAGGGACAGGCCACCCTAGGACCCTGAAAAACTGTCCTTCCGATGCTCTCCTTCAGGCTTCACCACCTTCCCCGTGCTCTTTTTTGTAAATGACTGTTCCCAGGTGAGAGGGATGCACACAATGCACTGCAGATACCCTGATTACACTTAATGCACCGTGTATGCTATTTTTAAAATCTAAGCGTCAAGCTCTTTCCCCCAAGTCTCCGATCTCCAGACACTGCTGTTTTTTCAATCTACACATGCTACCCACATGTTCCTTCCTGCTGCACCAAGTACACCAGGTATCACGCATCCCACACATGATCCCGTTCCTAATTTGGGAGTGTTTAATCCATTTAATCAGGATGCTCCCAGGGAACAATTACTGTCCTAATATTTATTGATAATGACTTTCTTAATGAGGATGGTAATTTCCTGGGATGCCTGCAAGTAATTAAATAACTTTAGAAACACTCTCTACCTGGCCTCGTGCTGTCAGAAGGCTCTCAGGGGTCCAATGAGAAAACCCCATTGCCAAACAACGAAAGAGCAGTCTTACTGCATCTAACACGGTGGTTCCTCTTCTAAAGGCAACTATAACATTCCTGCCAGGATGGGTTCCTCTGGCCTTGGGCCTCAAATGTACGTGAGTAGCAGCCTTTTTTCTGGGGGGGCGTTGGTATCAAAGGGCAAGTCTACACGTGCAATTAAAGCAATGCAACACAATTAACTCCAGCAAATACTGCTCCAGAGTTTATTGCTCCTGGGCACCACGTTTACATGTGCACCTGGGACCACAGCACGATGAGCTGGGTCAGAGCAGCCCTGCTAACAGGGGGCTTGGGGGCCAGCCTGCCAGCCCAGAGCTGCTCTGACCTAGCTCAACATACTGCAGAGGGGCTGACTGGGACATAAGGGTATTCCAGTGCACGGCTAGCCAGCAGGCAGCCCCAGCACTGAAGTACCCTTGTGCTCCCACGAGCCCCATCAGCATCTACACATGCACTGCTGCACACTAAAGAAATCCACCACAAGACAGCACTTGTATTTACAAGTACTAACCTACAGAGGAGTTAATTAGTTTACTGTGGCCTAACAGGGCCACTCATGTAGATGTAGAGACTTTACTGCGGAGCTAACTAGGCAGCTCCACAGGAAACGTCTTGTGTAGATGTGCCCAGAGAGGGAAAAGTTTCCAATGGAAGGATGGATCCTGCCCCTCCAAATCACATGCAGCTCCCTGAGGTTATCTAGACTAGATGCTGCACACCAAGCAAACACACCCTATTTTCCAAGGCTAACATAATACAGGCATCTCCGGCATACGTGCTGAATACAGTGCTGCTTGCCAACTGGTGCTGCCTCCCTCCTGAGCTCTGAGGAAGAGTAAGTGGTTTGGTGTAAACAGAAACCCAAGTAAATCACTCCTGGAGTCCCTCATCTCCCTCTCTGCAACAAGCACCTTACAAGGAGGACATTCATTGCATGGGGAAAGATTGTTTTGGGAGCCCTGGTTTGCTCCACACCACACTGAGGCCTCGTGACCAGCTCACAGCAGATGGGAAGTAAGCTGGCAAAACCCAACCTGTCGCCTGAACAAACCCACCTCCCTGAATGACACATCCGCGGCAGCCTGGACACACTCCAGCCACCTGGGCAGCAGTAAGCCCTGAGCCCCTTCCAACAGTGAAATGTGTTTTCTGCCAACAATTATTTCAGTTAGGCTGCAAAACGCTGGCAAAGGCAATCAAGCGTACATGTGCTGCAGACGCAGCAACGTCAGCAACCATAAGCTAACAAGCACGGTGGCGGCAAGCCTTCCTAGTACAGACATGGTGTCAGAGTGCCCCACCTCCTCCCCAATACCTACACCACAGCCCTTTCATGCACAGTTTACCACTCACCAAGGTCACTGCGTCAAAGTTCTTGATTAACCCTGGCAGTTCAGCAATTCTCCAGTCTGACTGCACTTCAGCTCCACATAGGGAAGTCACTTTGAGCTCTCTGACAGTGCCAGGCCTTTGCTCCCCTTAGTGAAGCAGCAGGTTTGAGGCAGGCAGTGAAAAAGAATGGGAGACGCATTTGTCCCAGTACAAACCAGATTTCTCTTAGCTGAGAAATCCATGGAACTGGCATGACATGTGGCCAGCTAGGGATTAGCAGAGCTATACCAAGCCACACTGCTAGCAGACACAGCCCTAGGCTCTGCTCAGATGCACACATGCTGCTTCCAGCAAAGCCAACAAGGGTGGTATGCAGGCATCCAGGGACTGGGATGAAGAACACAGGACTGGAAAGTATCCTCTCTGGAGTCCGAAAGAAAAGCCTGCTGGCATTCCCTATCTTCCACAGACCCATCGTCTCCCTCCAAGGGATCCAGGGATGGACTGCACCACATCCCTTGGTTGATCTGGGCATGTGCATCTCCTCAAAGAAAACTTCACAAACCCAAATATGCGGTCTTTTCAAATGACTTTTTTCCTAATTTAGTGATCCTCATGCAGCTAGAGTGACAAAACATGGGCCTTGGGGAAAAAAAAAAAACAAAAACAGAGCTTGCCCCAACGAACAGTGCATTAGGTTGCAATGCCAAGCGGCACACTTCTGTTAACAGGCTGAGAAAGTTTTCTTTAATTGCTGGAAAGCTGTATGGACCTTGAAAATGTTCCCACCCAATCCCAGTGTCACTTTTACTCATTTCTTTTCCTCTCCCCACACTTTTATTCACCAGTGACCTATGTCTTATTTCTCTCTTGTTGGCTAAGCTGGTTGCATCTGTTCACACTGTGGCACTGGGCAATTAATTTCTTGTCATTTCTGTATGAAAGCAGCTGGCACAACATAGTACCAACTCTACCAAGAAACTGTTTCTTGCGAGAGAAGAGAAGGTCTAACAACTGGTCAAGCCATATAAAATCCCTTTAGAAATGCACGGCTAGCTCATGAGAAAGACAAATCTGTGGCAGGAGAAGTAAATGCCCCTGCTGGGTGAAAGGGAGACCCTGCAGTACTTCACACACAATTACTGCATAGGAATGAGTTTTTAGGGAAGGTAAAGAGGGTAAATCAACATAGCATAAAACCTTAAAGTAACTGGAGGGGTGGGGGTAGAGAGAAAGGAGTGGGACAGTGGTGTTTCCCAGCTCACCCTCCCCAGAGTCTATTTTCACTTGGTCATTTGAGGATGTGTTGCTCCTCCCTTGTCCAACTGCAAAACCATTCAGAAAAATGGAATTTTGAAAACCACTGAAACTAAAAGTTTGACAAATAAGCCTTGGCTGTAGCTGAAGCCAGGCCTGCAGCGAGGCTCCCAGCACCCGCTCCAGAATCCAGTGACTAACACGCATCCCACCAGCCACCTTTTTGCCAGAAACAGAAATGTAGCCACAGGGCAGCTCTGCTCTCCTGCAGTCCCACCCACAAGACAAGAGCAAAGGCAGCTGCCTTACCTGTGGGCTGCTACCTCATCTACTCTGTCATTTCAGATGCTCTTTATACCCACCTACGAGTATTTTGGCTGTCTGTATAACCTGTTGATTTTCAATTTCCTACTCCGCACAAACCATCCTTCTGTTCTTCACTTTATGGACCACCCCCAAAAAAGCCGACTTCATAGCCAAAGTTGAACCACGCATCTAGTTCTTGGTTTTTATAGCAGCAGATTTCATTCATACGGGCACTCCACTTCCCTCTCCACCCTTCCTGGCTGAAAACTTTATTGCTCACAGAACACCATGAAGGCATAAAGTGTTCTGTGGAAGGACATAAAGGGGAACCCAATTCCACTTACCCACTAGATTCAAGTTGATGCAACTCTAGTGGCTTGAGATACTCCTGATTTTTACTAGCGCAAGAACAGAATCAGGCCCCCTACCCCAAAGAGCCTCAAGTGTAGGCCACATGCACACAAGGGAAAGGGGAATAAGAAAACTTCTAGAGAAGCTCCAATTTTAACACTAAACTTGCTGCACTGTTATAATCTACTCAAAGCTTCCACAACAGCCCAAACTACTGCTTAGAACTAAAACCAAAGAGGAGTTCTCTCCTGGGAACTAACCCAGCAGTCTATTTTCTGCATGTTTTCAGTGTATTTTGACCTCGAACAAACTGACCCCCAAGTTAACACAACCTCAAAGAAAGCAAAAGCCTAATCTCCTAACAGCAAGGCCTGAAGGCTAAACGTAACGTGCCTCAAGACTACGCAGAAAACTAAGGCAGTTCAACCTCAGCTTTCCATTCTGTGTGGCCTGAAGAGATCAGTCACACCGATTTATCTTCAATTGCAAGCCTGAGTTAGGGAAGCGTCTTCTCTTCGGTTTCGAGCAGAATGGTCGAGGCCAGCTCACCTGAACATTTTCTTCGGTGACCTCTATCTCAGCCGTGTAGATGTAATCAATCAGCTTACTCAGTGTTTGCCCATCCACGTCCTTTATTTCAATCTTCTTTGCTTTGCTTTCAGACATGTCTCCTGAAATCCAGTTCAAAAGAAGGTTTAGAATTTTCTTGTGCTCCTCCACCATTCAACTCCCCACATGCCCCCAGCAAACTCTCCCTCACATCCCACTTAAAAAAAAAAAAAGACACAGACAAATATATCGCGTTTAATGTCCCAAACACAGCTGCCGCCCTTGCAGATCCAGGACGACTAGCAAGACTCAGAAGTCTGCTAGTGCTACCTTCTCAACCTCTGAGAGAGTCTTCATGAAGCAGACAAAGATTTTTCTCATAGCCCATGAACTGCAAGAGGGAGAGGTAGCACCAGAATAGTCCCAATAGCTGTGGACAGACATAACTTTCTTCTGTTTTACATGAGGATGAAGAGTTGCCACCAAGGAGTGCAAGTCAGCTGTTGTGACTTAACTGATGCCTGAATGCTTCTATAGCTAAGGGACGTAAATGTCCACCTTCAACCCCGAGTGAAACAGGAGTCACGTTAAATGGGGTCACTACATTTATACTGGTATAGGAAAACACATATAAATCACCCTGAGACAGTTTATGCCAGTAACATTCAATACATCTGTCCATACCCTCAAAGAAGACCCAGGAGGAAGTCATTCTTCTGAGATTTCTACTTCAGGTCTCCAAACTGAAAAAACTTGTGGTTTGGGTGAGTTTTCACATGCTTGGAAGCTTGCCTAAAGTAACTCGCCCTTGATATATACCCATGTTCAAATGTATACACGAGAAAGAAAAATACATAACAGCTCTCATATAGATCTAAGCACTAAAGGTGACAGAGAACTTGTCTTTTGAGAGACTGAGAGAGGTCATTACAGACAAACCCCTCTTTAGATTACCCTCCCCAAATTTAGAAAATATAAAAATCACTGCAACTGGTAGAATCATGCACCACAGCACAATTGGACTGCAACTTACTACTTGGCTAGTGACTCAGTCATCATGCCCAAGGCATTACGAAATCCAAGTAAAGATATTAAGAAATGCAAAGTTACTTTAAAAAAAAAATGCACAATAGCAAGAGTCTCGCCAGACACAAGAACCAAACAACAGACCCCTGAACGTGCAAGCACCTACGCCCACAGCTTCCCTTGTTCCCTAGCTGATCTGGAGCTTAACGCTGAACAAACTCTATAACGCACAATATGCGTGTGTGCCTGTTTGAGCAATACGATTTGGTAACAAAAGACTTCTTCGGGAAGTACAAGAAAGGAATCCCTGAGGCTCCTTTTAATGATTAGCTGCAGAAGGTGACATCACATATCCAGGTTTTGTCAGCAGCATCTTTGGAAACCAGAGAAGAAATAAGGGGAAAAAAAATCATGCCAGCAACAGAAGTGAAACATTGAAAGAAAAAAGAATGCAATTACACAAAGGAGAAAACGAAGAAACATCAAATCTTTCACTGGGGCTTGAATAAGCACTACATTAAGAAACCCAGTGACTCAGTGCCGGCTGCTGTGGGATTAAAAAGAACAGTTCCATGTGCAGCCTGTGTGCAACATAATTATAGCCTGCAATCACACAGAGGAAAGAGTCAAGTCATCTCTGACATGACAGTGTAGCGAGGAACATGAACAGCACAGCACATGAGGTGGAGTCAAACACAGAAGGGGGCCCAATTTTTAACACCAGCTTGATACTTGGAATTAAACCCACTTGGCTTTACTCATACCAGCAAACCCAGGGATGTGAATTATACTATTAGTCAGAACAAGGTGAGCAGATCTACCCAACAGTCTTCATACCAGTGCAGTATGCATGGAACTATGCATACACATGCAAAAAAATGCAACAAGAAATGTCACTTCTAGGTACACAGAGGGAAATTTAAGAGCAAACCAAGATAACTGACCTCCAGCTACAAAATCAAACCTGACTCAAAGCAGATCTAATATTTAATTTATGCTACGAATGTCACTGTAAAAAATTAATTCCTCCAGGTGAAGGGAAGTCCTGACAAGAGAATGCTACAGGTCAGTCTGCATGCGTCAGACCTGATCAGGTTTCGGAGCGCGCACACAGCAGCATCGCTCTGTCAGTCCAGTTGAGCAGAGACACAGTGTGGAAGCCCAAACACTGGTATATCCATTGAAACAAGAAGGGCAGAGGATACACTAAAATACACTTTGGCTGAGATCAATCCGCAAATAGCTCAAGGAGATGGATCCGATGTCATCATCTCCCTCTGTGGCACTCAGGCACGACAGAGCCAACAAAAATAAATGCTGCGTAGGCCCACCCACCCACCCCAATCTGTTAACCCTGTGGTTGGTTTCCTCGGCAAGTGGCAGCCCCCATCCTGGTAACGTTCGGCTCCTATGCCAGAGCAGCCAGCCAGCTGTGGTAAAATCTACCTGCTCCATGCCCCAATGAATCGCTTCATCTTGCTCCACAGGCCAGAGGTGCCCACTCCTCTGCATCCAGGAAGTGTCTCAACACAACACTTAGCTGAAGAGAGCCAAGAGAATAGCAGTGGGTGATGAATGCTTCTAGCCAGGCCCAAGTGCACACATTTAGGACAGGTATCACATCTCCCAAGACATCCATAAGGGTGTAGAAATGATGGGAGGAATTAATACCCCATGTACCCTTTCCAAAAAACACACCCAACAAGGTCTTTAATATCAGATGCATGCCCTGCTTGCTTGATGTCCAAAAGTACTGGTGTCATTAATTTTCTAAATTAGCGAGACAAGATGCACCCCTGGACTGAAGTGTAACACTAATGCAACCCCCACCCTAAGAGCTTACATCCTTGATAGAAAAGATAGCAAGGATGGGGAGCACAGAGAGATCAAAGTGTCTTAGCCATGGTTAGCAACGGAGGTGGGAACAGAACCCCGTGTCCTCACTCCAATGCTGTACCCACCAGACTGCACTGCCCTTCATTGGAAATTACATTTTGCAACCACTCTATACTGGTTTTGAGCATTCCTCCTCCCTTCAACAAACATTGCCTTCTGTCCTGGGCTGACAAGGCTGCTTCCTTTTCTAGCTGGAGTCAACGCAAACTGTGCACTAGCCAGCTTTTCTCTCCCACCTCCTCACATTGCTGCCACCGACATTGCCTTTACAAAGAACTGCAGCCTGCCCTGCCCTGTACTTATTGTGCCCCACAGAGACACCTCCCGATTACCAACTAAAGCTCTTTTCTTGTTGTTTTGTTTTTTAAATCAAAAGATCAGTTCACATGAGCTGAGGACGAGAATACCCAGCATATCAGGTAACCCAACAGCAGCCTTTTCACACACACAGAGGAGGAGGAGAGTCTGAATGCGGCAGAAAATTTGAAAAGGTTTTCATGAGTGCAGCTGCCTTGCTTCTATGCTTCTCAATGCATTCTCCACTAAGGACCCTCCCTGCAGCATCAGCTGTGAACTGATTTTAGATCAAAATACTGCAAGTTAAATCACCAAGAAAAGACCCCCCAGGGGAAATTTAGGAGCATTGGTCCAGAATCTCCCTGCTTTTCACAGGTGTAGGTCCCAGGGTTTTCAGTAGAGAATGCCTACTTACTTCAGAACTTCAAAGAGCCGTTTGCCAGAGAAGATGAGCTGACCAAGGAACTGGGAGAGGGGGCTCTTTCTCTCAAGATCACAGGTTCGAATCCAGCACAAATTTACAGGGACTGACATGGCATCACACAAAGATTGTTATTGGCCTCACTTTGGTCCCTGCTGGCTATGCTTCTGCACAAATACCCTAACTGGCATCCTCCTCCTGGAGAGGGAATTACATGCCCAGCACCATCTCCAGCTGGAAGTAGTCCTTCCAGCTTACACCTGAAAACACACTGGTGGACAGTTTGTGGAAGCCTCTGCCAGGCTTTGCCCCTCCTGTGCCCAAGACAGAGTAACATGTGGGACCAAAGGGCAAAGTGCCTCTTGTACTTCACAGCAGAGAGGTTACCACAGCTCCCTGGCTCCAAGAGACACCGGGTCTCCTGATGTCCAGTCCAGGGCTCTTTCCCACTGAACCAGGCTGCCCTGAATTATTGATCAAAGTTCCCTCCACATCCCCTACACACACCCACTCAGGGGGAGGTTGTGCAGTTTCCCTAGTGCAATCTAGCTTCATCTCCGGGCAGAGAAGCCACAAAAATAAAATCCAGCTTGTTCTTTCAGAGCACCCTTCTGCTGCAGGACAGAGAAAAGCTGCCCACCTCACCGCGGTGGGACCCAGGCCTCAAAAACCTGGAAATGGACAGACTTAAGGGAACAAAGAGTCAGTGACCAACAGCTCAATTCATTCTGTTACTGGAGGAGGAAAGAAGAGTAATGGCTGCAGTTACATCCCAGAGCAGTTTTAAAAGGAGTCCCATGACTGTGGTTAGAAAATGATCGTTTAACTTCCTGCTCTGGCCACGACTGGACCCCACAGAACCCCAGGACAGAAGACACCACAAGCCCTGCCTGCCCCTCTCACTGCCCTGAAACCAGGGTTATTCACCAGCTGAGATGACTTGCAAGGATCAGAGGCTCATCCAGATCTCTGCACTGCTGTCAGGTATAATAGCTACTACCAACTTAGCAGTAATTCACACAGGGCACTTGAAGACCTCTGAGCTTTGCCCTCTCTTCTGTCTTGCTTCTTACTCAGAAGCATTATTAGTGGCACAAAGATCCCTCAAGATAGTCTCAGCTCTCTAGAAAGCACATACTATAACTCTTACTAGCTTAGAGATCTTGCCATCTCGGCAAACTTCAACTACCCTTCAGCCTACACCTGCTAATGCAGATGTATGTCCTGACCCACTATACTGCAGAAATGTGAAGATAGCATGTTATCCATATGAAGCAGCACATTCCCCCTTTCTCAGCCTGCCCTCAGCCAGGACCATGCTCTTTCCAGCACAGACTTTGCCTGACCCCATGATAGCTTTTAAGCTATGGGAAAAAAAATATGCTTTGCTAATGATGAGCTCAACCTTGGAAGATGCCACACACCTCCAATTTCCAGTGGAAACAGGCCCAATTTAACACTACTTTTAAAGGAAATAGCATCCATATAAGGAGGCACAACAGTAGTTCCCTTCTTTTTGAAACCCTACTGTAACATAAGGGATCATTCCCAAAGCTAGCTACACAACAGCCATACATAGGATCTTAAAATACGAAACAGCTCTCTCAGTGAGCATTTGGTTTAAATGGCTCTTTTTCGGATGGGGATGGGGATGGCAAAGGAGGGTGCACCACAGCTTCCTAGCTTAAGAAGAGAAACAGAGAGTGGATGGCTCAGGTGGAGAACAAAGTAAAGGCCTCCTATATACTCAGGACAGCAACAGCAGCAATACTGACTATATTTATATGGATTATTTGGGATACGACTGACCGATTGTGAAGGAAAGATCATGCATCGCTTGGAATCGGCAGTGATTCAGTCCACCATAATACTCTGCTTGAAAACAAAAGAGTACCTGTAAACATTGCACAAAAATAGGGGCTGCAGGCTGCTAAGACAATGCGATGGGCTTCCATCTCAACATTTTCAGCAACAATCACCACGTCACAGAGGAGCTGCTTGCTGGAAAACACCAGAGAAGACAAGAGAGTTTCAGAATGTCTGGTAATGGAAAACAAGGTGAGCAAAAGTCCCATAAACTAGCTACATAATTTACAGACCCAACAAAGCTTTCTAGGAAGCCTGAGTGAAAAGTCTGCTTATTCATTCAACTGTGAACGCTTACATACTTTAGTTTATAGGGAATATGCTGCTTCAGCCACAGTTACAGACCCCGTCTTCAATGGAGCCCAGGGGAAGGGGGGTGTTCTGTGGTGGGGGAAGACAAAATTTGAGGGCCCAAGCACTAAGACTAAAGCCCAAGAGCTCAGACAAGTTGGGATTCCCTCCATCTCCCTTTATAACAGCCCCTGGAGAAAGTGCAAAGAAGCCTACCACATTTGCCACTACACAAAACTACCAACAACTTTTCCCCCTTCTAGCAAGTGGTTATTGCAGTAAAACAGTTAATATAGATACATACTATAGGCATATAGATAGTTTAAGCTACACCTTATATATGGGACTTCTAGGTAAATGAGAATTAAAAAAAAAAAAAAAAATCACTGTTACTCAAGGTAACCATTAACACAGGCCCTGACTGCCTGAGGGCAGGCTACAAAAGGGTCCAGATTGTATACTGCAGGAGCTGAAAGAAAGGAACACTAGGAATATGCCATGCAGCTGCCAGAGAGCAGGTGCTTAAAAGGCAGCTCTGGTTTTGCACATTCAGCCAAGTAATGTATAGGATCTAGCTAAATACAAAAACTAAAAAGGAAATGCTGGCAGGGCCCCAAATATTCCCATTGCACTTCAATAAGGCATATTAGATTCTGCAGGTAAATGAAGCAGTGGGCTGTCACTACACCATGCCAGTATCTGTTTTCCATCTGTCTTTCAATTTTTTGTTCCACGTGCCAATAGAGGATTAGAGGAAGACCAAGGTGAAAATGGATTCACCATTCACTAAATTACCAGGAGAAAAAGATGCTTCCATTTCCCTGTTTTAGCCTTCTCCCCACCCCTCCACCTTGCACAAAGAAAAGACTCAGTTAACTTCTATCTAGTTCATGGGAAGAGGGCCATAAAGAGAAGCTCAAATCCATGCACGCAGTCACGAAACAGTTTTCTTCATATGGCTTTTACACACGCACTTGACAGAAGTGCTGTCCTTTCACTAGTGGGATTTTGGGGGTTATTTTTTTGTTCTTTGCAAAGCAGAGCACAGACACCATTCATGAAAGGTAACAAGAACACCACATTACTAAACCTTTATCTGTAATTATGTGTAGGTGTCTTAACGTCTGCAATAGCCTATTGTCGATCTTCTCTGCTGGGAACATACTTATGTGCAGATTTGCTCTAAGTGGGGAGAAACTTTAAAACACTTATTTTTATAAATGCAGGATGTTGCTCAGAATGCGTATATGACACAGCCAGCTTCTTTTTGGACAAAAAGGTAGGCATGTGTGTGGGTGGAAAAAACAAAGCTATCCTTTGGCCGGCTCTTCCCACTGCTTCGTTAATAACTCATGTGTTATGCACTGAAGATGTCACAAATTTTTTTTTTTTTTTTTAAAGTCCCCCAAACATCTTGCAGTTCTGTTCAGCTCATTTCTGATAAACCAGAGATGATGTATGCTAAGTGGAAAGAGTACCTCCGTAATTCATTCATAACCCTGAATGCCTTTTTCATGTGAGAGGGGTTGATTGTTACCGTACGCTGGTCCTTCTCATCTTCAGCTGCCTCGGGGGACCGGGAACTTGGTTTGACACTGAAAGCAGAAAAAGAAGAAGAAAGGTTACTCTCTCTCAGTGCTGTTAAAAAAAAAAAAAAAAAAAAAAAAAAAAAATCAAGCATAAAACAGAGTAGAAGGACAGTCACACAGAACAAGAAGCCGTACTGGCATTAACTTATCTGTTGTGGATGTTTCCCCATATGCTTTCCAAATGATGGCTCTAATTCTGTCAACACTTGTTTGTGCCACTAATATGGACAGGGCAGCTTGTGTGCACTGAGTTACCTGCATCCTTGTTTGCAAGATCAAGGCCAAATGTAGAGCACCACTGAACTACAACTATCTCCAAGTGGATAACAGAAGCCCATAGGTCAACACAGGCAGGAACAGACACCAATGAAAAAGAACCAGAGGCTTGAGGTCAAAATCCCAAGCCTCCAGTTCATCAGTGTTATTTGAAAAAATTAAGCAACTGCTTAATTGTCTGGCTCAATCTATAACTTGAACATGAACAAAACTGCTACACTGAGCTGTGATCCACAAAAGCACCATAGGAGGAGACAAGAGAGCACAGAGAGGTAAGACTTTGCTTTTTAAAGATCTCATCTGAAAGACACACACAGGCTGCCTAGAATGCACCATACCTTTCTCTAAAGCTGAGCAAAATAATGAGAACTAAAGTTATTTGTACAGTTACCATGGTGACAGTTGATGGAGGTCATACCTCGTTCCCCTGTAGGCTTAGAAATAGGTCTATTTCATGCAGAATGGATTATTAAACTAGAACCTCCTTGCATGAATGTAATATGTACACCAACAAGACAGAACCCGCTGGACCAATCAGGTCCCCTTCATCTAGGAGCCTGGGGCAAATTTGTGTCCTCGTTACACTGTTCAGTGTCACCTCTTCTATGCAACATTGACATATGGTCAGTACCTGCCTCTGAGACTCAGAAGGGAGTGAAATGACTTTAGAGATAAATGCTTCCCACATTGAAAAGCGTGCAGCCTCCAGAATGAAATCACTGCTCTATTTAAATCCATAGCCCTCTTTTCAAGCTTTCCAGCAGCCAGAAACAAATAAAACAGGTCAAGCAAAGTTTTCCATCCCTACCAACACCCTGAACTGTCTGGTACTGCTCCAGAGCTACTCATAGGCAAGCACTTCATCAGATCAGGAGGCAAAGCAGTCCTCCCCTCTCCCCACAAGGCAAAGGAAGCCTCACTGGGAACTGGGCTACCCCCTTCCTAATGCACAAAATTAAAGAACTGTTCAGTATTTAATTCAAGTAACCACACATCGTTACCACCTGTGGAAGTTCCAAGCCTCACTCTCCTTCCTTCCAGGCTCTCTGCTCTCCACTCCCAAACTATACTCGCCACCTGCGCATGAACACCAACTGCTCCTACCCCAAATCCTCCCCAACAGCACAAAGCTTCTCTCCTTGGCCAGCCCACTGGCCTCTTCTGGATAGCACTGCCCTAGAGTGGTGCTTTGAAAGGCAGCCTGTGGTGTGCAGTTTGAACATATGCCTGCAAAAGCAACAACCCCCAGCTTTGTACCCAACATAAGGTTAGCTTGCACCTCTTCCAGAACAGCCAAGTCTGACTCCTCCACTTTGCTGATCAAGGTTTTCCAACCATAAATCAGCAGCAAGACTCCCTGCAACACACTGGTAAAACAGTCCATGTCCCAAATGAGGGAACTGGGTCTCCCGATTACATCAAGGATCCAATTAGCCATTAAGTCTTGGTAAAGAGCAGAAAAGAAGAATGTCCCTTGTTTACCATTCAAGTCATGTGTTCCAGGGAACAAAACAGCCAATTTCTCTTCTCCTTAAGAAAGCCAGGCTCTTTCCGTACCAACATGTACTGGTAAGGGCATTCATGCAAAGGGGCTAGAGAGCACTGTATCAGTTCATCCATATGTTACCGCGCTGCATAATGAAGACTGGTTCTGTTTAAAAGGAACAACGTCAATTAAAAAAAATCAACCCAAAAATTAACTGTAGCCATCAAGCCTTTAGAGCTCAGATAATCATCATCAACAAAAACTCATCCCAATGTTTAAAGATTCCAGTGTAAAGCACTGATTTTAAGAACTTTCCCCTAAAGTGAACGAAACCCAAATACTAAAACAACCAGAAAGTATAACTTGCAAAGTGAAAATAAATACAGAAGACAAGCAAAAAGATAATAAATCTCTAGTAAGAGTCAATAGCAAATTCCTATTGATTTCAGTGCTACCAGGATTTCAATCATCATAACTGACAAGTGCACAGGATTTTTAATATTTTAATTTTGAATGTTTTAAGCTGGTATTAATAATATATCAGAAAAGGAGGTAACTACTCACATTTTTTTAAATGCTGACACTTCATTTGCTGTCAGCACCCACATTAAAAAAGCCACTTGTCTGAATTGTTTTCACACCTTTTATTGTTACAAGTAATTGTGAAGGTTATTGTTAACCTCTCTGTTCTCTTAGTTTATTTGCTTTATGCATTTGACAGCACTTTGCATAAAATCATTGCGCAATCTCTCCTATATACACCATTAGCTGATATTCATCTTTTGTCTGTGTGCGATTGCCACATGGTGGCATGACAGAAACTGCCACTGTTCAGTAAGCTAATAAATAATAAGCTTGCAGCTTATTTGAAAACATCAACTTGACAATCAACCGCCCCTTGTGAAATATCTTCAAATGTCCCATTACTCAGTAGGATGCCTACAACTAACAGATTGGAGGAAAAATGTACGTCCTTCTCTCCCCAGAGGCTAAATACAGACATTTAACTAGCTCAAGACTGAATCAATTCAATGTTTGCAGGTCAGTCTAACCTGCACAGATTGAACTAGGAAGCAAGTGAACAGACATTCACTTTTGATTCTAGAAATGCAGCCACATGCCTGCAGTAGCCCAGGCTAAAAGCCAAGGGGCGCTAGATCGAGCCCTCCCTTCCCTTTTGCAGCAGCTGTGAGGTTGGAGGAAAGCTGAGCATGATTGGGGAGGGGTTTAAACCCCCACCCTGGCCTACAGGGTCCCCAACTGGGGTCTGCCTAGCTTTTCCAGGCCCCGTTCTCCACTCAAGCAGCTGAGGCAGGGAGCCTCGTGTCAGGGCTGCCGATCATCCTACATAGAGTTTAGAGTATGGGTGTGCACAGGATGGTCGGGACCCTCAGGCAGGGGCTGGGTTAGATGTGACCCCTGCAGGTCCCTCCCAGCCCACTCCCCTAGGAGTCTGTGACCTGATCCAGAGAGGAACCCCCTGCGCTGCTCCTCCAAGAACAGAGCATTTCAGGCCCTCCTGCAGAAAGAAGGGGAAAGGCCCAGAGCCTGTTTCCCTGCCGGGACAGTCACCTCCATGCTGGCACATGCATGAGGGGCTGCATGAAGCTGGGGGTCATACACACATACACATGAAGTGAAGCAGGGCCCACTGCTATACAGCCCCTGCTCTCTGCCTTCCCTTCCCTGTAGGCTTCCCACAGCCATGAGCAGGGGTCGGGGCCCTTCCCCTCAGGCCCTCCCCCTGCTGTGTATTTTAAGGGGCCCGACCCGCACCCTGGACACCCAGGGAGGAGGCAGAGACTCTTTGCCACTGGACTGCTGTCTCTGAGGGTGCCTGGCATGGGGGCAGTAGCTGCCTGATCTTTGCGACACAACAATGGGGAGAACATGAGGCATTGGGAAGCGGCACAGGAACCGGAGGCACCTGCCAAGCAGCTTGTCCTCCTGCGGCACTGTGCCCAGACACAGGCCCAGCACAAGGCGGGTGTCCCCAGGGAGGGGGAAGGCAGGGACCAAGGGCAGCAGCCAGGGCAATGCAAGCAGGGAAGCGGCCCCAGCCAGGCCCAGCCCAAGGAGACCCCAGGGCCACTTCCCTGCTTGCACTGCCCTGGCTGCTGCCCCTGGACCCCATGTGGCTGCTCCAGGCGCCGTGTCCGGGCACGCTGCTCAGCTGGGGCAGCCCCACGGCAGCAGCAGAGCTGCCAGGCAGTCAGGTGCATGCTGGCCTAGGTGCCACATGGGCCAGCTGGCTCCTCCTGGGGGACCCGACACTGCTGCTGCTCCCAGCCACACCGAGCCCCACCACTGCTCACAGCAGCTGGCCTGGCTGCCAGGCCACCCAAACGGGGTCATCTGAAAGAGGAGGCTGCAATCAGGCAGCTGCAGCACCCGGTAACTCTGCGGGCAAGCACTGGCAACTTCCCCAGCGGCAGCTGTGGTTCCCCAGAGGTGGGTGAGAGTGACTCAAGTGGAGTCAGGAGACGGGGCTGGGGGAAGGGGATCCCTGCTTGTCTCCTGATTGGTGCCACCACCTTCCGAGAAATCTAATGAGGAATGCCTGTCTGATCAGGAAGTCCCCACCTAAGAAGGCTGAGAACCACTGCCTTAAAAGAATTATCAGAAAGATTTTAAAAAATTAAAAAAAATAAGCAAGCCAATTTTTTGCTTGGTTGGCAAGTGCCCTTAATATAGCCTTGAAACAGACTACAGCCATTTTCCATGGCTACTGTCTCTAATATACTGAAGATGCTTGGCTTCTGGGGTGAAGAATTCCAAGATGCATGCAGCCATGGGCCCTATATCTCTTATACCACCAACACATTTCCTTCATGGCTAATCATAGAAATTCAAGAACTGTCACAAATGTTCCAAGTAAACACAATCTGCCACTAAACCAAGGTCTCTGAGAAGATGAGAGTGAAATGCTCAGTTACAAAACCCTTTCAGTGACTTCTTTCCTACAATAGTAAGAAAATCATTATTTTAGATTTATTCTATTCTATATTATTTCATTAGTGGATTAATGAAAATTAAGGGTGGGGGTCTACTACAGACCACCCAACCAGGGGGAAGAGCTGGACCGGGAATTCTCAGGTCAGCTCGCGGAGGCAGTTAAGTCAAGGGATGTGGTTAGCACGGGTGATCTAAACTACCCAGACATTTGCTGGGAGCAGCAGTCTAACCACTCACATAGGTTCCTTGCTGAGATACAAGACCTCCACCTATCCCAGGACGTGCACAGTCCCACCAAGGGGAAGGCCCTGCTGGACCTGGTCCTGGCCACAGGCAACGACCTGGTGAGGGGCTCCAGGTCCTCAACCACCTGGGCGATAGTGATCATCGCCTACTGGAATTCACCATCCAGCACAGGGTGTCAAGGGCCTGCAGTAAGGCAGTAGCCCTTGGCTTCAAGAAGGCTGACTTCAATGAGTTGAGGAGATTGGTAGGAGAGGCACTGCGGTCCTGGAGAGCAGGGGAACTTGGTGTCCAAGACGAGTGGTCGTTCCTTAAGGAGACGATCCTCCGAGCCCACAGGGTGACAGTCCTAATGCAAGTCAAAGTGAGGCAAGAGTGCTCAAAAGCCCCCTTGGCTCACCAAAGGCACTCAGGAACGTCTGAAAGCCAAAAAGGAGACGTACATCCAGCGGAAGGGGGGGTTATCACCAAAGAGCGCAGGTCTGTCGGGAGGCTGTTAGGAAGGCTAAGGCAGAGACAGAACTAGGGCTAGCAACAAGGATCAAGGACAACAAAAACTCCTTTTTTAAATACATAGGGAGTAAAAAGAAGGCACCAGGGAACATGGAGCCCCTGCAGGATGCGCCTGGCAATCTGGTGGCTGCACCAGATGAAAAAGCAGACCTTTTTAACAAATTCTTTACCTCCATTTTTCTGAGCAGGGACCAGGACATCTCCCTCCCCCTCTGGGATTCAGGACGGACTCAGGAGTGACTGTGCAAGGCCTAGGGTCAGGGAGGGCTGAGTTAGGGAACTTCTGGAGGGGCTGGATGTGTTCAAATCAGCAGGTCCAGACGTTCTCCACCCCAGGGTGCTAGGGGAATTGGCAGGGGTCATCACAGGGCCCCCGGCACACCTTTACAAGCACTCGTGGTACTCTGGCAAGGCGCCAGAAGACTGAAAGAAGGCCAAGGTGGTCATTCTCAAAAAAGGGAGGAGGGAGGACCCAAGCAAATATAGGCCCATTAGTCTTACTTCAGTCCTGGGGAAACTCTTTGAGAAAATTATCCAGGAGCACATCTGTGAGGGATCTGCAGAGGGGAGGATGCTCAAGAGCAACCAGCATGGGTTCATTAAGGGCAGGTCCTGTCAGACCAGCCTGATTGCCTTCTATGATCAGGTCACAAAATCATTGGACGTGGGTGTCGCGATGGATGTAGTCTTTCTGGACTTCAGGAAGGCCTTTGACACCATCTCCCACCCCATTCTCATTAAAAAACTAGGCAACTGTGACATTGATGCCTACACAGTCAGATGGGTCGCAAATTGGTTAGGGGGCCGCACCCAGAGAGTGGTAGTGGATGGGTCATATTCGACCTGGAGGGAGGTGAGCAGTGAAGTCCCCCAGGGCTCAGTCCTTGGGCCCATACTGTTCAATTTCTTTATTAGCGACTTGGACAAGGGGGTGAAGAGCACCCTGTTCAAATTTGCTGATGACACCAAGATTTGGGGCGAGGTGGGCAAGCTAGAAGGGAGGGACAGGATACAACTGGACCTGGACAGGTTACAAGAATGGGCGAATGTGAATAGGATGGGATTCAATACTGACAAGTGCAGGGTACTGCACTTGGGCAGTAAGAACCAGCAGCATACCTACCGGCTGGGGAACAACCTTCTTGAAAGCACAGAGGCAGAAAGAGATCTTGGAGTCGCTACTGATTCCAAGATGAACATGGGCCACCAACGTGAGGACGCGGTCAGCAAGGCTAACCGTACCTTGTCATGCATCCACAGATGCATCACAAGCAGGTCCAAGGAGGTGATCCTCCCCCTCTATGTGACACTGGTCAGGCCGCAGTTGGAGTACTGCGTCCAGTTCTGGGCGCTGCACTTCAGGAGGGATGTAGCCAGTATCAAGAGGGTCCAAAGGAGGGCCACTCACACGATCAGGGGGCAGCAGGGCAGACCCTACGAGGAGAGGCGATAGGACCTGAACCTGTTCAGCCTTCACAAGAGAAGCCTGAGAGGGGATCTAGCGGCCATCTATAAACTTACCGGGGGGACCAGAGGGGAATGGGCGAGACCCTGTTCCCCCGAGCGCCTCCTGGAGGAATAACAGCCACAAGCTGATGGACAGTAGGTTCAGGCTAGACATCAGGAGGCGCTACTTCAGTCAGGGCGGCCAGGATCTGGAACCAGCTTCCAAAGGAAGTGGTGCTGGCTCCTACCTTAGGGGTCTTTAAAAGGAGGCTTGATAACTACCTAGCTGGGTTCATACAAGTTTAAACTTACCAGGGGCCATACAAGCCCAGTATTCATTCCTGCCCAGTGTAGGGGGTCAGACTTGATGATCTGCTCAGGTCCCCTCCGACCCTACATCTATGAACAGGAAAGGAAGGACTAGACTCTATTCCAAAGACTCTGGCTGGGAACATCAACGTGCCCAGACTTACCTGCATGGCAGCTTTCTCACACAAGCATTCAAGTTTTGTGTCATTGCCATGCTGTAGGGGACTGGGCGCCGGGAACGTTGGGTTCTCTTCTCATCTCTTCCCTTTACTCTATGTCTAACCTTGACAAGTAATCAAATTCCTCTCAGCCCGATGAGCAGCCGAAATTCAAAGTCAACTGTATTGGCACTATACCACCTGCATCCCAGGTACCCTCAGCCAAGAGAGTCCCAGAAAGTTTTCAGGCTACTCCAAGTTCCACTAGGGGCCAAAATAGTTGTCAGATCTCAAGGAGCAAAGATCAACAAAGAGGCCCACTTTAGTCCGCCTATTTCACCCATGCCTAGATCTCCTGCTTGCCCAGCCTCCTCTTCTGTAAAACGCCCCGATACCCGCTTCTGCTGCCACACAGACTTTCTCCCCACCACCAAGCCAAACATGCAGCAGAATGAACTGATCTGACCTTGAGGTCCCAAACGGCAGAAATGAAACAAATCAGCCTCCCAATTACATAATTCTGCTTCTGTCAGAGCCAGGGCAGAGATGCTGGGAAAGGTCTGCCTGCAGTCTCCAATGCGATCACTGCTTTGCTTCCCCTTTACAACCAGAACAGATCCAGCTTGACAGGTCACCTGGAAAGCTTACAGTCCTTTGAAACCAATCTACCCTACCAGGCCTTCTTCATGCATCAGTGCCCACCAACCAAACTGATCTGCAAGTCCAGCCCTATTAAATGTGACCCCTTATAACAGGATAATTCCACTCACCCCACCCTACACACACATTTAACTTGCCCTTTTTTTCCTCCTTATCTTCTTATCTATCAGCATGACCAACAATATGGAGGCCAACTGCTTTGTCCCTCAAACACCCAAAACTCCCAGTCACTCTAATGGGGAAGGGTCCAAAAAGAAAATGAGAGCTGGCACATGATCAAGGCCACCAACGCTCCCGAATAAACAATAACTGGATCTTTTCCTCCCTCCACTAATTGAAGCCAGGCAGCTAAAATATATCTGTGCAGACACAGCTTGAATACTTACCAGCAAAATAAGGGATGAAGAATAGGGAATGTGATGATGATGCTGTCAAATGGCACCATTTTGGACAACCGTCTGCCCAGAAGCTCCTCCCTTACAAGTCCCAATAAAGCCCACTGCATTTCAAGTTGTGCACTAGCAGGTATTAAAGATATTTAAAAGTCCCTTAGTGCTATGAGTGCTATGCGCACGTGCCTAGCTATAAAATTGGGTTGCCTTAGTTACTGGCTGCAATTACGGCAGATGCCTCCAGACTGCACGAGAGAACAAAAACCTCCCTAAGAGCTAAATTGTCTCCTTCGAAGTTTGAACGGGAAAAACCCAGAAGCAAAATCCTGGATCTGCAGAAGTCTACGGGAGTTGTGGCATCAACTCTGGGGGAACCATTATTTCATCTCAGGAGTTCCAAGTTACAAAGTTTTCCCACGATTCATGTGATTCTTCCTTCCAGGGTGGGAAGGGCAAGTGTCTATTCACACCTCCCAGAGAACAGTCCACAGCTCTGCTCAAAGCAGCCTACTTCCCTGGGTCGAAGCAGACTGTAGAGCTTGTAGGCACTATGCCTGCTTCCTACCACATTTGCTACAGAACTACTCCAGCAGGGATTCATGCGCAGCTGGATCAGTGGTTGATCCTGGTGCTGCCACCAGAACTATCCCATCGACAGGGGAAATTTATGAAGCAGAGAGAAATAAATAAGGCTGGTGGGGGAATCCTTTTCCCGGTGGGGAAAGAGAGGTACAATGCCACCAAAGGCAGTTCTATCAGAGGTGGCCTGTCACCAATGGATTTCCAAAGCATCAGGGAAGAGACCAGGTGAGTTTCTTCATCAGCTAAGGCTCCCTGATAGTGTTCTGTTACAGGGGGATGTATGAAGCAGTCAGTGCTGTTATGTTGTCAGTGAGACTGCAGGCAAACTGTCTGGAGTGCAGACAGACAATTAAATTATATAGTGGTTTAAAAAAACGGAAGGGGAAAGGCAATTTACTATGGATGAGCTGACTTGCAGTAACTGTTTTGTGTGCTCACTCTATTCTATAGCAAATGATACTGAATCATGGCAGTTTACCCCCAAATGAAGCAACTGCTAAACGACCCCAACATTACTAGAGAAAGGGCAGAGTTAAGGTTACCAGGGTGCTTTATTTGTCCATTTCCACGTCTTTAGGTTAAACTTAAAAGAAATCTAATATGTTAACTGTAAATTTTCAGGGGTTTTCAATGCTTTTTTTTTTTTTTTTTTTTTGGAATTACAAGCAACCCTGCAATAGGCTTTTACGCTTTGGTAACTGACAGCTTAGCAACACTGCAATCCGGGAATTAAAAAGATATTAAATTGCAGTCAACCACCAGCTAATAAACAATCTGTTTATCGTTATCAGTGCAGCTATCCACAATAACCAAGCTCTCTTCCTTGTCTCTCAAATAAAAATAAATGAGGGAGACTTATGATAAATACGCAGCATAGACAAAAGAAATCATCCCCCCAAATTATCTTTAAAATGAATCTCAATTATGGGAAACAAAACAGAAAAATTAACAAGAAAATCCTACCCTAACAGAAGCAATGTCTTGCATCTACAATGCATGGCTAGAAATGAAGATATTTTTATTATTATGCCTAAGGTTTCCTAGACACACACACTATCATCAAATGTTATAATTAAAAGTATGGGAAGTAAAAATTGGTTTATGTATTTTTTAAGCATGCATAAAAATAACATTAAAATATGGACTGGAATTGTCGAAGGAGCTGAAAGGTATTGACTCCACAAATCCTCAATGTTCAATTTGAGTTGAGCAGTTAAATGCTTGTTGGTGCCTTTGACATTCTCAGTTCCAGTATCTTGAGCAGCAGATTTTTCAAAGGATTTTAGGACAACAGAACAGAATTAGCTACTTCTGCTTTTCTGTTCAAAATACACGTACAAAAAACACCCTTGCCTACAAAGAAAAGATTTTGGTTTGTTTTTGAGGTAGCATTGTTTTCCTGTTTCGTCACAGCATTTTTCTCGCTGCCTATTACTACAAGCTGGACACATTAAACCTGTTAAAATGTGCAGTTGGTATAGATTGTTGTTACAAACAACAAAACCCAAAAAGCAGAGCCCATGACAAAAAGCAAATTCCATAAAACTTCAAAAATAGGGCAAAAAATTACTCTTAAAGAAAATGATTACTGGCTGCTTTCTGATGCAAATATTGGCTTTTTTCCTGAGAAACAGAATGAGAAACCAATTTCATGCAAATCCCCCAAAATCCATCATTTTAAAAGGTATAGTTATGCAAACGGAGATTGCCAGGAATTCGTCATCCGATTCATTAACGTAACTTCAGGCTATTTCTTGACAACAAGGTGCATTTCATTTTCTCAAAGAGCATCTGTATTTTTTTAAAACCAATTACCGCTGTGTAGTTTTGCCAAAAACACCCCACAGATCTTTTGCCAAAACCAGGTCAGATCAACGCTGAGCAGAAAACTGCAATTCTGACGTAAGCTAGGTAGGTTGCAAGGTGCGAGCCACTCAGACCAAAGCCCCAAATCTGCATACGTTTATGTACATGCACAACTTGTACCCGTGCAACTGGCCCTGCTGAACAGCTTACATGTGTAACACACGAGTACTGGCAGGTCTCGAGCTTGGGTCTGAAGCGATCTGAGGTCTCGCCCTCTTAGTTGATTTAAAAATAGGTTAGTTAACAAAGGGAAAGAGGGATCCATTTAAACTCCAGAGGCAACCCCCTACCCCCATCACACACATCCTAACAGAGGTCATATCTGAGACCTTAATTATTTATTTGGGTTTTTAAAGTCTTCCAGCCAAACCTCTGAGCACATGCATGAGAGTAACAGCAGAACCGCCACCAAAAAAAATACAACCTATCACCAACCTGATACATTCACCGTCCGACACGCTGAGATCAAGTACCTGACGGCATCATTTCAAGACCTATTCATTGCGTTTCTCAGCGCACACTATGCAGCTTTTGTGGCGTTTCTGTGACGTGCTCTGGTAGAATGGGGAAGCCTGTGAATAACTCAACTGTCTCCTCCGAGAGGGCAAAACTCCAAGTTACTGGTTCAGATCATTAAAGAGCCTCGTCTCCCAGCCCTAAACGTCAGCCATAGTTTGTTAGTTTGGGTAATTATATTCCGCTGACCTAAATCCCCCTGCAGTTTCAATTAGATGCTTCACTTTCAGAGGCTAAGCAGACATACAGCTTGTGACACCTCTTCGTTCCCTGAGGCCAGTCTAAAATGACGCTGAGAAAAATCGGAAGGGTCACTCTAAAGACAGCTGTGTTCCTACCGTGTCCTGGACAACCAGGCCCCAAACTGAACAGAGATTTTTGAACACTACCGTAACAGAAGTGATTAACGGTGATGATGACAACAATCCCTTGCCCGTAAGGTCAAATGCTGGGATAAAGAAGCACAAGGCTCCAGCTTCCTCTCCTGTCAACTCTCTCCACCACTAGATTCATGGCAAGAACTGGAAGGAAATGACATGAATCTAGAAAAGAACGAGTATACGATTCGAAGATGCTAACGGTGAAACATCCGCAGCTGGCCATTTAAACACCGACTGGAAACACTACATCTAGGATGCATTAAACAGCAGGACATCCAGGCTGAAAGTTGCATTTTGAGCAGTAAGTAAGTACACAAACAGCAGTTGCGATCCTTGAGTCACCTGAGGGTAGAAGCTCGCCTTTCGGTATTTGGGCAAAAAAGTGGCTACAGGGAGAGTAACTGGTCCAGAAAGTACAGCAGGGTTTGACCCCCCCAGTTCACTTCAGATACAGGGCACTGGAGAAGCAAAGTTTTCTCCAACCTGCAAAGGTTGGCAGCTTCCTTCAGCAAAGGCTTCCCTGCCCCCAGATGCAGGAGGTCACAGGCACAGCTCAAAAAGGAAGCACTCGGCATATCCTGTTTTCAGAAATGACTAGCTTCACGCTTGGTTTTGAGCGGGAAGGTGTTAAGACTCTGGCGTAAGAAAGTCACAGGGACAGCCGAGGAAAAAGGCTGGGTAGAGCACAGTAAATATTTAAGATTCCTCTGGTATCTATGAAGTTCCCAAGCAGCAATAACAAGGCTCGGTACTTGTGCTAGGTTCAAGGCGCTGTTCTAGCCACCGTACAGAAAACAAGGAGTTAAGGGCCGATTTACCGTATAAAAATCAAGCCCGTAGCTACTGGGGTCTCCCCCGCCTGTCATAAAGCACGGGTCACTGGTTTTTGCTTACAGAGGACGTGTAAATAGGCTGGCAGGCGCTTTGCAAACTTGGTCTACTTTTGTTCATTAACTACAAATAGCACTAACGAGCGGACGGTGGGGCCAGAACTGAACTCCACCAGCAGAAACACAAGCGGGGGAGGAAAAAACAAAGAAAGCAGAGCGCAGGATTGTTTCGCGGCGCGGATCTGGTGGCATGAAGTTCGCGGCTCTGCCGCAGCAGGTCAAGCCACGTGGCCTGCCAGCCCCCCTCGGGCTCCTCGTCACCTTGCCCGGGCTAATAAATGCATCCTAAGGGCTCGTACAGCAACCCTGTTCCATGCCCTGCAAAAACTAAATGGGTTATTGCAGCTCACGGCAGATGGAGGAGCTCCTCGCCGAGGATGCTGCACAGGCTCAGAAGGATGCAGAAAATAACGTACATCTGGGTGAAGGGGGTGGCAAGAAGCCCCTGTCCACACTGAACCCCCCCCCCCAGCTTCAGAGCCAACCGTGGCCCCCGAGGGACAGCAAGAGTCACCGGGATCAACTTGTGCCTGCTGCGCCCGGTGCCCGGGTGGCATCTCGCTGGCTAGCAGGCGGCCGCGGAGCAGCGCGCGGGAGGGGAAGCCGCGCTCCATCTCCCCTGAAACTGCTGGGCTCCTTTGGGTTTTAATTTAAAAAAAAAAAACCCCGTTTGTGGCTCATGTCCCCGGCTGCAGCTCACGTCTCCTTGCACACGCACGCTGCAAGGATCTGAAAGTGGGGGGAAGGGGCTAAATCTCCCCGTCCCCACACCGCTGAGACACGCACACACCCCCACGGAGACGCCACAGACACACATTCCCACAGACCCACACACACCTCCCCCACACACACCACACACAGCCACCGCCTACACCCCCACACACACCCCAGCAGCTGATCTGGGATCAGCTGCCCAGGGAGGGGGGGGTGAGGGGGCAGTCCCCGTGACCCGCGCGCACACACGCACACGCACACACACACACACCTCCCCCGCCGTCACGCACCTCTCCTGGTCCATGTCGGCGCGGGGCCGGGCGCTCAGGGCGCGCCGAGCAGCATGGCCGGGCCGGCCCCTGCAGCAGCAGCACGGCGGCGGCGGCGGTGGCAGCGGCGCTAGTAGCGGCGGCGGCGGCTCCTTACCCAGCGCTCCCTGCAGCCCCGCCCACCCCCCCCCACCGCGCCCGGTCTCCCGGCAACGCCGCCGAGCACCCCTCCCCCCGGCGGCGGCGGCGAGGCGGGCTGCGGGCCCGGGCCGCCGGAGGAAGGGGCAGCGGGCCCCCGCGGCCTGCAGCCTCGGCCGCAAGATGCCCGCCGGGGCTGGGGGAGCGTCTCGGGCCCAGCCTCGAAGGACTGAGCTGAACTGATTTGGCCCAAAACACGAATTAAAAACCAACACAAACCCGCCTGCATCGCCCCCGGGCTGCTCGGACCGTGCCGCCGGCCGGCCCCTCGCCCGCGGCCGCCTGGCGCGTCCCCGCCTGCCGCGACAGCAGCCCCAGACCCCGGCAACATGGATACACGGGTCAAGGGTGGGTTTGGCCTCGCCGTAGAGACGCGGGGATGCAGGCAGGATTTCACGTGGGAAGCCGAAGAAGCGCGAGGCTCCCCACATGTCCCCTTGGGAAGGGGACTCTGCTCCTGCTCGGTATTTCCAAGTGCCGTCGGGTCCCATCGCGTGGAGCCCCTGGCGCAGAGACCACCGGGGCGCTTTGCTGGGACCGGGGGCACCACCTCGGCCCCAGAGTCGGGTCAGGAACACGGGAGCAGGCCCAGGATCGTGCAGCTCCACCGCGTACAAGGCAAGCACGGGGGTCGCGGGGCTGCACCACGCGCCCCGGCACGAGCGCCGCTCCTCCACGCACGCTCGCGTCGCAGACAGAAGGCAAAGCGTGAAGCGCAACCAACTCCGAGACGTACGAGCTTATTATGCGCGTCCCTGAAATAGTGTGCAACGTGCAACTCTGCCCTGCCTTCGGCCGGACTTCAGGCTAACGTGGTTTACTACCTCCCCGCGCACTTTTCAGAGGGCAGCGTTCAGCTTTCCAAAGGTCCGTCTTCATGAAAACACCCCCAGACACTGCAGTGACAGGCAGCGATTGAGATCATTTGGAGAATGCTTCCCCCAATGCTTTTTGGCTGTTGCTTCTTTGTCAAATAGGTTGACAGTGCCAAGGTATTTCAACACCGGAAGTCAAGGCCAAAACTTTACCTGTAGCTTAGCTAAATGTTACTCTAGTAGAGCACTGGAGACGCTAGCAGTTTATTATAGAGTGAGTGTGTATATGCTGTATGTCCACTAATTTTGGCTGTTAATCATTTCCTAACAAGAGACCAATAGTGTACATTTCATCCATTCAGAGTTACGTACGATATGCATATCCTGCCAGGCCAACTTATCTATTATTTGATCAAAGTTTCTTCTAGACTCCAGATGGTAGCAGTCACAGTTTGAGCCCTCCAGCACTGGTTTTTACAACACCTCCCATTTTTATTCCAGCTAGTGTAACTGCTGGAGTGATTCTTATAATCATCTATGAATTTTCCAAAGCTATTATTTCCCCCATCATGTTCTGTAGCAACAAGTTCCAAAGGTTAATTGTACAGAGCACAGAGGGGAATTTGCTTTCTTGTTTGCTTTTCCATTCATTCAGCGCTCTTGTAGTGTGGGAAGAGATGTGCAGAACTGTCCAAAAGCCTTTGCCAAGCCATGTAATACTCCATCTCCTTTGTACAATTATATAACCCTAGCCTTTTAAACTTCCACCTTAATAGGAGGCATTCTATTGGGTACCTTCAGTCATTTTTAACTAAGTTCAATTGCTTTTAAATTTTATCCATGATAATAATTTAATAAATTGTCCTTCTACAGTGCCTTTTACCCAAGAACCTGTGCAAATATAACAGAGGTAAAACTAGATTTTATCATCCCTACTCTAAACTTAGGCATAGGGAAATGAAGTCAGCCAATGTCACATAGTATATGAAGGAAGGCTGGGAATAGCACCCAAGGCTCCTGCCATCTAGTCCCACAGTTTAAACAATTTTGCCTGTTTCCTTATAGACAAACACAACCAGAATTTCATACAGGATTCTGCAGACCCCCGAGGAGAAAGTTGCCCAGATGTTCCCTTTGGAAGGGATCAGTGGGAAGATTTTAACTCAGATCCTACTAGTGCCCATTTAGTCATATGCTCCCAGAACACAGCCCAAAGCTAGTAAGGGCATAAAAGCAAACAGCAAAAGTAACAACACTAAAAGCGGTAGTGAAATGAGAGCCCTTGTCCTTCTCTTTGAATGCAAAATGGCAAAGCTCCTCACTGATGACAGAAGGAGCACAGGTAGGTTCTGTGCCAAGCCCCTGAGCAGCATAGAGGTATTACACAAGTGACTACTAACTCACAAGGTACTCGCCTCTCAGTTTAAAGGCCACTGACAGAAGACCTCACCTCATGCACCCTAGTCTAGTGCCAATGACAAGACTAGAGCACTCGATGGGTAGCAAGTGCTGGGCTAGAACAAAGATACAGTCAAGGAAGCAGTGATTGTCTTTATAGCAGCCTTGTAAAACAGTCGTGCCTGGCACAAACTTTGCCTGCTACTTCCTACAAGATTGAGGGGCATGAAAATGAAGATATTTTACTCGCTATCCAGAAATCACTCATGCTTCGTGATGGGAATTTTCTCATGACTGTTCCAAGTAATTAGCAAGTCAAAGAGTTTGGAGGTTTCCTGAAGCATGCGTGTAAAGTTGGCACGTTCTGACTCAACATGTAGCACCGATTCCAAGCCTGCATCTTCAAGTCTTGGCTGCTCGTCAGGGTATTTTTATTTAGAAAAGTCTCTCTAACTTCTGGCATCTGTGATCCCTACCAGTAAAGAATCAAATCGGTGAAAGTCTGATGGGTCTCACTTAGATTGTAAACTTTAGGGCAGGGAGCATCAGCTCAAAAGCAACTATTGAAACCAGCCAGTTGATACTGGGGAGCCCAGCAGGGGATCTCTTCGACTTAATCTTCAGAAGTCTTCAGCCCCAGCAGCTCCACTGCACTTCAAGTGGAATCAAAAGTGATCAGTACTAAGTGTGAATGGGTCTGTTTGAATGCCCAAAGCTTCAAGCATCAAAGATCAGAGACATTTGAGGTGGAAAAAAACCAGAACAAAACCTAAATCTTATGTTTTTACTCCCTTTGTAACATGCTTATCACTTCTTTTGAGTACCCAAAGATATAATTTGTACTACTGTACAAATTTGCTGTAATTTAGAGCAGTCAGCCTATCTTTTGTCTTTTTCCCAGGATAAACCAAGGTAAAATGTTCAGCAAAACAACTCCTACTAGGATTAGGATATCCTTGTAAGGCCCCAAATTAGCAGGACACCCTTTGTGAGAATCCAGTAGGGATTCACAATAAGGCTGTTTGCAGATCTGGGGATCCATGTGTTTTTGGCAGCTTAAATGTCAAAGATAAACGCACTGGATTCATTACTGCACCCTTAAGGTTTTGACTCAGTTTAATGATAAGAATGTAGGCCTCATTTACTTATCTCCAAATGTCCTGTACTCTTTCTACACAGGCAGCATGGAAAGATCCTGCGTAACCCTAGACTCAGCTGCAGCAGAAAAGAAAAAAAAATGATGGTAGATGAATTTCTTTTTTAAGCTGCGAATGTTGCCCTCTAGCGGCAGATGTACAGTTATGTTAATCTTGCTTTACCACTAGCCTGCATATTACCTTGACAAAAATGCAACTTTTCTGGATTCTAGTACGCAGTATCAACCCTTTGCTCTATGTTTAAATGGTTTGCGTCATGCTGATACTCCTCCCCACCCCCCAAACTCTTCAAATTTAGAACATTATGAAGACAAGGAATGGCCACAATTGGAACCTGGCTATGAATTTTAGAATGCAAAAAAGTTACTGCTCTGCTCGCACAAGGTAACAACGAACAGCTAAGCTGCAAAACCATTACTACACCTTGATTTAAAAAAAAATAAATAAAAGCAAGTGTCCTCACCCACAGCCAAACACGGCACAGATGCAAACTGCCTTCCCTAAATCCATATTGCAACTATACCGGGGTCATCTGAAAAGGAGCGTCGCAGGAACATGTTACACTAGAGAGTAAACAAAGTAAAAATTAGCAGCAGTGGGAACACAAAATATGGGTGGAGGGGAAGGGGTAGATAAGGTGTGTGAATAAATACCTAAACAGGGTGAAATGCTTCAGGAAAAGGCGATGGAGGTCCATGTTCCTGTAAATGGACCAAAGGAAAGTGAAACAAACCAAATAATAAATCAACACTATGCTGATGCTACTAAAAGTGTTCTCTGTAGAAAAGATTGCCCTAATGGTTATATATTTGCCCCAAACTGGACATATGGGCACACAACACATTTTAAAGTAATTTAAAGAAAAGCAGAGGATGCTTGTTTCCCCATTCTGGGAGGGGTCGTGATTTAGTGTCTAGAGCCTTGTTGGGTTCCAGCATCACTGACTCTTAGCTAGGTGACACAGGAGGAAACTTTTCAGAGGCAGAACGTAGCAGTTTGCCCATTTGCAAGGTGTGCAGGGTTATGCCCACCCCTCCCTGCCAAACCAATGCCTTAAAACTTGAGTAATACCCTCCTTAGTTTGGGCAGGCTACTGATGCAAGTCATAACCATGCTGGAAGGTTTAACTGGCAGACAAGGTTCTTTAGGTACATCTGATATCTTCTTTTAAACCAACTCCTTGTCTGCCTATGTCCTTAGACCAACACGGCTACAGCCTATACCCCTGTACCTAGTGCTGAAGAGCGATTTTGGCATACTGGCATAAACCAGTCTCATCTATGCTAGAGAAAATTCTCTCCCGCCACCTCCCAGGTCTAGGCCTAAATCACCATTACCCTTGGTTGCTCATTTCCTCTGGTTTCCTTCCCCTTTTAGATTTTACTTTCCATTTCTCGTTCTTAACATGTCAAATAAACTTGGGCACACTGCTTTATCCACCAGAACATTATGAGGTATGACATTATGATGCAACTCCTAGCACAAGCATACAAGCTACAGGTGCAGCATTAAAAGGCTTAGGGGGTGCTGTTTTTCCACAGGCACATTCCTTTGCCTATTTGAATCTATATTTACCAGGTAGTCTAGTGATACCTAAATAACGTAGACTCTCTCGTGAGCTCGCTCAGGACCTCAGACAAATGAGACATTGTTCAATCTAAAATCATAAGCCTTGTCAACTCCATTTTGGGATTCAGCCCACTCTACTCTAAGCCCTGGTTTCTATTCCTCTATAAAGTTTGTGTCACATTATTTGAGGGCTCAGATGTCTCATGCTGTTTCAGCTCACTAGATGCAGTCTCCCTCTGTAGAGAAGGTATTTTAAGAGACTTCTGCTTCAGTTAATCAGTATTGTGATACCTTTTGTATTAACTTTAGCTGAAAGATTAGAAAAAAAATGGACAATTACCTTTAAGTCTTCTAATGAATATATCACATCACACTTGTGGCATACCAAGCCTCTAGCATGGCACAGATGGGTATCTTGCCAGAATTATTTGGAATAATCTTTAAAATTCTTGGATTGTGAGCCATGTATTTTTAAGCTTTAAGGAAGACCATCCTGTCCATTGTCTAAATGGAAGATGGAGCTTCCACGACATACATAAAAACAGCTGCCTATCGTATAAAAAAAAAAAATCCAACATTTGAACTGCTAAATTGGTTTGGATTTATTGTTTCTCCTCGTTTGGAAGGACAGTTCTGGGAAAGTTGATCAGCCACTCCTACATTTGATGACATTGAGCAACTATGCATCAGGTCTCATTAACGGCTACAAAGATTCACTTTTACAAGTGCTATTGATTTCCTAATACACAGGAAAGAGCATGGACATTTAAAGCAGGCAGGTTTCCAGATTTGTGCCTATACCATACAAAAGGTTAAACCCAGTAAACAGCTTGAGATATTTGAGTGAACAAAATGTGCCAATTTCTTTTTTTTTTTTTTTTATTCAACATTGTCCATCTATGAATATAGCTAGGGATGACATTCTATAAATCAGAAGTCAAGGGCTAACAGCTGGAAGCTTCAAAACAGATTATATTAGTCTAACTGGTTCTGGTATCTAGTTTCCAAACCTAAGAAGCTTTGGTTTTAGTTATTTGGATAGCTGACAATCTGCGGTATCTAGTGCTCCAAGTCTGCTGCTTCTCTGACAACAATAAAGGATATTAAAGTCCAGTCTACAAGGCCTTCGGCAGAGGTCCAAAAGGTACTCTTGCCAGTTCAGATGCAGTAGCAGTAGCCTGGTTTAAAGCTCGAGTAGTGCCACGCTTTGTTAAATACAGGATTCCCACGGGTGAAGTCTGAATCTGTGCAACCTCTAATGGGATTTTTATTTAATTCCTTATTGTAGGTGCAGTCTGAAAATCTGTGATAAGTTCATGAGTACGAAAAGCAAGTATTGGAGGGCTGTTGGAATTGTGAAGCCAGCTGAGATCTCAGTTCAAGAGTGACTATAAATCTTCCTCCCCTTTTTCCAAACCAAGGAAATACCAAACTACAAACAGTTTTTAGAGGAAGAAAATTCAAGCCAGTGTCACCCAAGGAATGTCCAAGAAAAAGAGCCAACTCCCTTGCCCCCTTTGAAAATCCCAATCTAGGATGCACAGAAATTTCTCAGAGAAAGCATAGCTTTTACAATAACCATTTGATTCAAAGAACTTACTCCAGGGGAAAAAGCAATTAGCAGTAACCCTTGAAAAAAATTCTATTGTAGTAAAAATGCCAATATTCAAGTAAACAGCTGATGTCTGTGTGCAGTGATACAAGTGTTAATTAGTAAATGGTCTAAAACAATGTAAAATGGTCGTATTCAAATCATGGTACCAAACTAGCTTTTAACACTTATTAACCATTTGTTGCGTCACGATCTGCCCTATATTTTACAACGAACGCGGAAACATATTCTATTCACTTTTAGAAACAGTAAACAGGTAAACCACTCATCTTATGTATTTAAGAAAATTATGCATCAGGCAACAGATGACTCATATAGTAAGCTACATTTGTGGTTAAAGAATACAAGTTTTTTGGGCGTACTTTTGACAATGCTAATTTAATTTACTACATACATCTACAAGCTGGAAGATTGTTTTGCTTAAAAATATTTCACATAGTTATTGATGTTTGTTTGGGTTTTTTTAAATTGAAAAAAGCCGTTCCGCTACATAAAGATGTTCCAAATGATGGGGAGGGAGGGGACAGGGATAACAACCTTTGGTAATTAACATGCTTCAGAACTAGGTCTTCTTACATTTCAGTCTTACTCATCTTTAGGTGACAGCAAGTACAGATTAAGTGAAACAGTTCAACTAGACCCCATGATACTATTCCACAATGCTTGCTGGTGGCCTAACACCACCCAGAATGCACTGGAAGTTGAGCTGGTAAGGAAGGTATTACTCAAAACATTGCAACCACAACCTTTTAGGACAGTGCTACTGTGAACAGGGGACAAATCTAAAGGGCTGTCATGGACACCGAGTGCATTGAACCTCAGCTCGGGTCTTCAGCGTAGACAAAGCCCGTTTGCTTCTGCCGCACCCCCTCCTCCCCCCAGCTTAGTGTGCTTAAGCAATGTTTTCTTTTAGTTTGGTGATTTCTGCATCACATCTGTAACAAAGACCACAGACATCTACTGTATTCTTAAAGTAACCAGGATAAGTTAAAAGCATCAGAATAGGCAACCATATTTTTCTTTTAAACAAATCAAGGGTTTAAACTACCACTTGCACATCACATGACAGGCTGCAGGCACCAAGAACAGGGCATAACCCTGTGTCCTATTATTTGCGCACACACACACACACACACACACAAACTTTTTTTTTTTTTTAAAGCTTCTTCAGACTACTGGAATGGAAGTTTGTAATTTAGTCTATTTTTTAAAACACTCTGTCCCTTATTCCACTTGGAAAAAAACTGAACTGTTTCACTGTTTTTCACATTTATAACAAACACAATATAGCCTATATCCATTACTGAAATGGAATATTTAAGCCACAAAGCTTTATTCGCAGATTGGTTTCTTTCTTCTAATTTAATGGGTACTTTTATATTCCAATATTCCTCTCTGATTTGAACTGCAAACTATTAAAACCAAGGCCACTTCTGAATGAGAACATCCATGGAGGGCTTGCTACACTTTATAGCTACAATTTTAGTTCACTCACCTCAACTTTCCCATGTCCTTAGGCCAGTGACTGGCAACCAGAGTACCACCAGATCTTTTGAAGAGTGCCCAGAGGTCTGAGATAAGTAGATAAGCACAGGCTCAGATTTGTACCTGGCTGGCCTACCCCATGCCCCCCACTGCCCAGCACTTCTGCAAGGGGAAACAAAGACAAGTGTAGACAAACCTCTCTCAGACTTAACAGGGTAGGGGATTTACTGTGCATTACCCGTCCCACTGCTCTTTCCCTGCAGTGACTGGCCTTGGACATAGAGGCATCGCCCTGTTTCACTGAAAATAAACTGTTCCAGTTTACTTTTTGAACCTACCGAAGGTAAGAGCAGGCACCATTGCCATGCTTCAGGTATTTTGCAGCAAGTCCCCACCACTGTCAAACGATGCACTTGTTCATTTGCCAATAACTTACCAATAAAGAGAGGGCTATCAAATAAAAAGTAAACAAAAATAAATAAAGAGTTAAAAGTAATCATCAATCCGATATTTAGGTAAATATTTTCAAGCAGACATGAAGTATGTTTGCTGCCTCTTTAATACAACCCCATAACACCACCTCTTCACAAGTTTACCCTGAGCTTGTTTAGCTGAACAGCTGAAAGTAGGTCCATTTACAACACTGGTACTCTTGGTCTCCAAGAGAAGTAAGAGGCACATAATCATAGTAGAGCAACTGCCAAATGTGTGAGATATTCACCACTGAATATTTTAGGGGCAACTCTGAACTGTTAATAAAAAGTAGCAAGGACTGCTAATTTTTAGGGCATACGCAGCACACGTGAAGATCAAGAAAATGATTCCCTGTCTGAGTATAGGTGCAATTTCTGGGACTCAACAGATAAATGTTACAAGGGCATTAGACAACCCAAGACAGCAATTCTCGTGATCAACAGGTTAACCATTGGCCAACATTTTGGATTTTGCACACAAAGTGAAAAAAAAATAAAAGTTGCTGGCTTGTCTCATGGCTAGGATTCTCCATCAGAAAGTTTCTTAATCTCAGGGGCCACTTGTGCAGCATTTGTCTAGCTATATCTAAGGACCACTTTACACTGGAAGTGCCTTGAAATGTATCCCCCCCCTTCCTCCACCCATACAAAGCTGTCCTATAACATGGTTAAGGCAATTTAGTTTGCAAGGGACTGAACCTGATTTTACTTTGACCTTCAACCAAGTGATCCTGGAGTTTTGTTGAACTGTAGCACAGACAGCTGTGCTCTAGGCAGCTGGTCCATCCCCCAACCTCAGCATGTTTCTACAGTGCAAAGGTTCAGGCATCTTCAAACTTACATGGGCATAAGGAAAAAAAAACAAAAGACAGTTGGTAAAGCCTACTAAGATGTAATGTTTTGTCAATGCTTATTAAACATGGATTTGTTCAGTTGGACTTCTGTAGTCTTTACCTAATTCACACAGCTTTTGTCATATTTAAAGATCATGCCAGCCATAAGAAAATATCCATGGCCTTTCATAATTTAAGAGAATTAATAATGCTTACTACACAGAATGAGTTTTCCATTATGCTGATCTGATTTCACAATAGATGCTCAATTTGCGGTAGGCAGAAAAATTGCAATATAATTGCAAGTCTTGTCAAATTGCTTAGTGCCTATTTACAAAACAAAAGCCCAAAAGTTTCTCCATGCAATGCCCTTTAAGTTACAATTGCTGACAAAAAGACGACGTGGAAAATACTCGTTTGAGAGGCCAACTTAGCTCTCTAGACACTCTAAGAATAAGTCTGACCTACTCAAAAAAAGGTGCACCAGTTTAAAGTGTCGGATTAAAAGGATACAGGGGACTCAAGTAAACTATGCTCATTTCGCTCAGAGCCAAACTTACTCCTATTAGGAATCAAATGGAAGTAAATTTTGTTTCAGTCTTCTATAAGGCTATATATATACACCCAGTCCTCTGTAAGACCTTAATCCAACACAATGCAATCTAGTTTAAACACTCATGCAGAGAAGGTCTGGGCCCAGATCCACAGGAGGTATTTTAGACACTTAACTCCCAATTACTTCTGTGCCTATTAAACCCCAAGCACCTTTGTAGATCAGGGCCTCTTTTTTTAGACCCCAATGCAACTCCCACTTTTTTAGCCACTGACTTCAATGGCCTGACAGTCACAAAAAGCACGGATTTTTGAAACATTAAAATGCTTAGAAACATGGACTCAAAGCAACTTTACATAAAAATTTTAATCCATGCCCCATGTCATACATACTCTCACTCAAGCATGTAAGGAATTCAATTCTTTATTTGTGATATCCATAAACCCATAAACGTTGCTATTCTATAGTTCTATCCAGGAAGGCAGCTTCCTCTAAAACATTATGCTTTTCTGTTTTTAATTAACAACAAACTTTAATTCTATTGCGTAAAAGGGCTACAAATATACATTTGTTAATCAAGCAGACTACACAAATATTTTGCTTTACAACTGGCACCTATGTTACTGGTACACTTAGCTGGCTCATTTATCATAGCACTTTGCCCAAACAATTTAGATTATCACTTCTTTTGAAAGATGGGCAACTGTAATTATTCTACAAATGTGCTGAGGCAGGTATTTCAAACCTATTTGTTTCAGTCAATACTCAGGGAGCCCATCTGTAGTCACATGCAGATTTGATTTTTATTTCAGTCTACACCAATCATCTAATGGCATAAAACAGCTTTAAAAAAAGAAAGAAAGAAAAAAGGAAGAAAAAAAAATCTAGTACAGTTAGCAAATTTTGCTTCTGTTGTAATGAGGCCTACAGAAACGGTTCTGCCATCCTACCAGTAGGTGGTGCTGCAAAGGATTCTCCGGGAACTTTAATGAAGGACAATAGTTCAGAGAGTGAGAAGTCTGTTTTAACTGGGTACTATGAAAACAAGTAGGCATTTAATAGAAGGGACAGATGTCGACCCTTTCCTGTAAGGAATCATTTACAGACAAGCCAATAAGAGGACTTGAAACTAAGCAATCTGAAATCGAGAACAATTTATATGAATGAAGCACATGCTTAAACACAAACTATTTCTTCAAAACTACACAGTACATACGTCGATGGAAAAGTCCTATAGAAAAAATTGACCAACCATGTCAGCACGTCAAAATGCCTAGTACAAGATGGTGGATGCACACAAACTGCATAAGTGAGAATGAATATTTTAAAAACAGACCACGTCCACCAGTTAGTACTTCAAAAAAAAATCTGTCGAATGTTTGAAAACCAATAAATCCACTACTGGGACAGCAAAAAAAGTCAAATCAGGACCTTTACTGGCAATAAAATTTACTCGAGATACACAGAGATTATAAAGTAGAGGAACACTTGTTGTTTTTTTTCGTTTGTTTTTTCCTTTTTTTCTCCAAACCCAGAAAAGCCCTAAACCGTACGGAATAGTTCCTAGGAAAAAAAATTAGACATGTAAAGGTCAATGAACACAATGATTTATTTAAAAAATAAAAAACGTAAAAACGATTTTCTTTTTTTTTTCTCCTCCTTTACAGAAATGTTAAATTTCAGTCATGGGATCTGAGTCGATTTTTGTAGAAAAAAAATGTCGCCAGGTATCGAGTCCTTAACAACAAAGAAAGCTCCCCCCCCACCCCCGCCCCAACCCCCTCCCCCGGTTGTTACTCCAGATCAGCAAGACGCTTCCCCACCCCGCTGCCCACCCCTGAAAGGAAAAAAAACAAAACAAAACAAAAACGAAACAAAACAACAAAAAGAAGGAAAAAAAACAAACAAAAAAAAAAGAACAGAAACAAAACCATTTTTGTTGCTAGTATAAAAACGACCAAGGTCCAAGTAATAATAAAAAAATAGAGTCCATCAATGACTGTAACACAAAGTATGTGTGTGTGGGGCCCAGTCCATCTTCAGAGAGAGCGAAGTGGCGCGGGCAGCGGAGGCGGCCCCCGGGGGGCATTCAGGAGCTGCTCCCCCGGCAGGGGAGGGGTGCAGGAGCTGCCCTCCGGCAAGGAGCGAGGGGAGAAGCCGTTCCCGAGCTGCCCCGTAACAAAGGGAGGGCTCTCCCGGGCCGCCCCCACAGCGGGGCCGGGCGCTCCCCCTTCAGAAGGAGCCGCCCCCGTAGCCACCCCCGCCGTAGCCTCCTCTGTACGGTCCACTGTTACTGCGGCCCCCCCAGCTGCCACCCCCGCCGCCGCCACCGCCGCTCTTCATGGGACCGTAGGAGGACTGGTGCTGGCTGTAGCTGCCGAACCCGCCGTACCCGTTGCCGTAGTCGCCGCCGCCCCCATAGGAGCCGCCGCCGCCGTAGGAGCCGTAGCCGCCGCCGCCTCCCCCGCCGTAGCCTCCGTAGCTGTTATAGCCGCCGCCGCCCTTGGAGAGCCCGTTGTGGTCCCGGTTGCCCGAGCCGCCACCGCCGCCCCGGCCCCGGCCGCCCCGGCCACCCCTTGACGGCCGGGACGAGCCCCCGCCGCCGCCGCCGCCCGCCTGAATGTCCTCCTTGGGCACGGCCTTCTTGACCTCCACGCGGTGGCCCTGGATGGGGTGGAACTTGACCACGGCCGCCTTGTCAGCCGCGTCGTGGTTCTGGAAGTAGACGAAGCCGAAGCCGCGCTTCTTGCCGCTCTGCTTGTCGGCGATGATCTCAGCCTTCTCCACGGGGCCGAACTGGCTGAAGTGCTGCACCAGGTCCCCCTCGCCCACGTCCCCCTTGAGGCCGCCCACGAAGAGCTTCTTCACCTTGGCGTGGGCGCCGGGCTTGGCCGAGTCCTCCCGCGACACGGCGCGCTTCAGCTCCACCGCGTTGCCGTCCACGGCGTGGGGGGAGGCGGCCATGGCGGCGTCGGCCTCCTCCACGGCCGAGTAGGTGACGAAGCCGAAGCAGCGCGAGCGCTTGGTCTGCGGGTTGAGCACCACCACGCAGTCGGTGAGGGTGCCGTAGGCCGCGAAGTGCTCCCGCAGCCCGGCCTCCGTGGTCTGCACGTTGAGGCCGCCGATGAACAGCTTGCAGAGCTGCGAGTTCTCCATGCCGGGGCCGCGCCCGGGCGTCTTCCTCCGGCCGGGGGGCAGTTCCGAGGCCTCCGCAGCCACCGCGGCCTCAGGCCCGAGCCGAGCCTAGTCCCAGCGCGGAGCGGGAAGGAGGGGGTGGGGGGGGGCTGTGCGCACACGGACACGCACAAAATGGCGGCTGCTCCTCCTCGGCGGCTCGGCCGGCGACTGGTGCCCACACAAAGGGGCCGCTGGGAGCGCCCGCCCCCGGCGCCGCGGTGACCAATGGGCGGCGAGTCACGCGGAGGGGCTAGTGACTGACGGGCTCGGAGGGCGAATGGCGAGATTAGGCGGGTGATGAGCGTAGCCGGCCACCAATAGGAAGCGCGCGGCGGCCCACTCGCGCTGGGCCAATGAGGGCTCGCGGCGCCTCGGGGGGGGCGGGCCTACGCCAATGCGTCAGCCGAGCGGGCGGGAGCCAATAGGTCCGGGCGCCGCGCGCTTCCTCCACGCCCCCCTCCCCTCCCCCACCCGCCCGCGCGCGTGCGCGTGCGCGGGAGCGTTTGAAAAGTGACCGTTAGGGCCGGCCCCGCCCCCTCCCGTGCGGGGAGCGCGCGCTGCTCGCGGCCCCTCGGGGGGACGGGGCAAACATGGCCGGGGCAGGGTAGATGCTGGTTTTGTTGCAGATAGGAGAGAATGGAGGAGGGGGAGGAGGAGTAGGGGGGGTGTATTTTCTTTAAAACAGTGCCCTGGGGCTCCAACGCGGGTTCAATATTGGTTTGGGTTTTTTGGTGGGGGAGGAAGTTGTGATAGGTGCTACATGATTTATCACCTGATGGTATTTCGGGGCGAGCAGAGGCGCACTCGATGACTGAAAGCCATCTTCAGCAACAGCTGAACCTCCTGCCGTCCCCCCTTCAGGGTGCTGAAACGGGTCCACGTCGCGAATGCCACCTGCAGGATGGAGACTGGGGGCCAAGGCGCCCGTCCGCAGGCAGCGAGCGGGGAGCTCCCAGTGGTGTCGGGGGTGCAGCAGCAAGTGGCAGTCGGCAACCCCCCGCAGGTGCCACAGCGGCGGTGTTGGCGCGGAGGGAGCAGTGTACACCAACCAGCAGTCAGCAACCCCCCGCAGGCGCCGCTGGCGCCATCAGCCACACTTTCCGCAGCGCGTGCACGTGCAAATGGTCGAGATGTTCAGTGCCTGGATGGTTGTATCTTCTGCCAGGATGAGAAGTGCTGCTGCTGCCTGCCTAATGCGGGGGTTGCTCAAAACAATCGATCTGGCCCACAGTCGGACTCCATTTTCCAGCAGCTCCCATGGCGCTAGTTCATTCGGTAACCGCTGCCTGTACCACCAGGTTCGTTCGGTAACCGGCTGCCTGTACCACTAGGGACAGGACCTGCACAGGCAGGGTGCGCGGCCAGGTGGGACCAGAGAGACCCCAGGACCTTGGGGCGGTGGCAGCGCAGGGCTGGTGCCAGGGTACAGCTGTGATCTGCTGCCTGCGCGTCCCACGCTCGTCTCAGCCAGGAGCCATGCGAGCCTGCACAGCTGGGCAGGGAGCAGTCTGGGGCAGTGACAGCGCTGAGATCCGCTCCCTGCCCACAACCTGCACCCATCGCAGGGGCGAGCAGGCAGCGGATCACACCTGGGCCCTGCACTGTCACCGCCCCAAGATCCCAGGGTCGCCCCAGCCGCCCACCCTACCCCAGCAGTAGGTGAAGGGCTCCTGAGCAGCAGGGCTGGGTCCAGTTAATGCACTCCACTTGCGTGCCTACTTGCAAAGTTGTATTATTTGCTTAATGAAGTAACACAACAGTCTCCATTTTTCTCTACCGCTACACTTACAGACGCTAGTTATCTGCTTATCAGTTAAGAGCCTGACACTTAAGACCTCTGGAAAGTAAAGCAATTGTACTCTGTGTAACTGGGTTGCTTGTAAATTTGACTGGCAGCCATCAAGTTTAAAGCTTCTAACTGCAGCTCTGAATTGACTTAAGATGCTGTCAATATCAATGCTGCGATAAGAAGCATAAGGTACTCTGAGAAACAAGGGAGTAAGCCTTAAGAGGCCTGAAGAATTCAGGGCTAGCTATCCCAGAACATTTACTCCAACTCAGTGTAAGCGACACTCGTTGGTGTCTATCCGTAAGTCCATTACCTGATTCTGGTCCTAAGGCTATAGACTTAGAATACACTATATACCTCTCCATGCCACTATTCCAGTCCTGAAATGTATCCCACCAAATCTCTGTGATCCCAGTTAAGCTGGAGTTTTGGTTGTGTTCTAAGATTTTGAGCTTTCAGCAGTTTATGCCCCAAACTCCTGGCATTTATAAGATGTCAGAAATTCTTCCAGTTACCTCATGATGCTCTTTCCTTTTATCTCCAGTGATTCAAACACAACTTCCCATTCTCCCCTAACAGATTTCAGTGGCTGCCTTTGAGAGTCGGTGGGTGCTGTCGGGGGTGCTCTGCTCAATGACCCTGAAAGTGCACTTATTTTTTTAACCCTTTGACCACCTGCACATCCTTTAGTCATTTTTTGTTCCCTGCATTCAATTGTCTGTGTCCCCACTAGCCACCAGTTAGAGGGGGCTACTAAGTAAATGTGGTGGGCTGTGGCCCACAACCCCAGCACAGACAATTCGGCCTAACTGATTTCAGCCTTTTGGTCAAGTCAAAAGAACAGAGTCCAGCTGGCTGCGGGTACGGGCTGCAAGGGTTAGCTGTAGGGAACCTTCATCTGGTCCTTCCCAGAATTGCTAAACTTGTAAAAGGCGTACACCTACAGGCCAAAGTAATGTTACAAATTGTCTGTTGAATTACAATAAGCTAATGGCAAAAATAAGGAGGCCACAGTTCAAGTGGGCTATTTATTCTCTGCATCCTTATCCTACTGCACTTTGTTCAGAAATTTCCCAGAAGCCAAACAAAAGCCTTTAGTAAAGACAGGACTTGTCCCCTGGCAATTCATCTGTAAGCTGGCCTAGAAGAGAACATTTCCCTGTTTAGAAGACAACTGTATTAGAACTTTGCTCCTCGCAGATGTCGTTTCAGAAGAAAATGCATTTTTTAAAAATAATTTTACTATTTTGAACTGCTTATCTTTGTTATCAAGTAATTCAGCTAATTGCTTTACTTTTGTTAATTCTCTCTTTTATGAGTTTTAATGTGTGCTGCATTTGCATCCTAATGGGGTAGCTCTGGTGGGAATGCTAGTTTAGGCAAAACAGCAGCTGCTGTTATTTTTTTTAATCATTACACCATAAAAGGTTACCCTAAGCAAATTTAGAAATTAAAGCCAAGATATTCAGAAGTTACTAGGGCAGCAGCTATCAAACCTTTTAGACCAGAGCCATTCCTCCATAACATTTGTGGCTTGATCAGCCCCCCGTTTCAAAGACGTAATTTATTTTTTATAGTGCTTACCTGCTTGAAGAGAAGCTGGGAAGGATGAGGAGCAGCCAGACAGGGAAGAACCTGCACTTATTTCCTCTCCGAGCAACACCCTTCAAAGACTGTCGCAGAATCCTGGTTGCGAATCACTGTACTTGTGCTTTAGCTGCCATAACCAAGACACCTTAAACGGGCCTACTTCTGAGAGCAGTAGCTGGAGCAGTCGCTAGAAGGAATAATTGAAGTACTAGCAGAAAGCAAAGTAGTGTTAGTATGAATTTGTCCTATTTAGCTTCTTAAGTTAACTTCACAGCTTAATTGTAAAACTTTGTCATGTTTTCCCACTAATGGTGGTCAAATGTGGGTAAGTAACCTGTTGTCATAGTTAGTTGTTAATTACTTTTTTTTTTAGATCTTAAGTATTTGCTATACATGTTATAGAAAATACCTGGAATGTGATACCTATGACATGTTGAAAATTGAGTTGAAATGAGTAAAATTCACAGCTCATAGAAATCAATGACAGAATCTCATGCTGTGAATTTTACCCATTTCAACTCAACCGCCAACACTTCATAGGTATCACATCCCAGTTATTTTATATAACATGTACAGCAAACACCCTAGATCTAAAAAAGTAATTAACCACTAACTATGACAGCAGGATAAGTATCCACATTTGACCACCATTAGTGGGAAAACATGACAATACATTTGTTTAGATTCATCCTACGTGAATGGACATATATACATGAATAGACATATATATTCCAGACATAGTCATCTAATCAGTTTAGAAAATGAACTACTAACCCCCCACCCCCAACACACATCTCCCCTCCTTCCTTTCCCCCACCCCTGCTGTGGACAGGTCCATACAACTAGAGAAAAATGTCTAAAAGATATACCTTGCCCAACAGATCCCAGCCTGTCAAGCAAGCTGTGAAAATGCAGTTTAGCTTTTCAAAGGCTCTTAATATATTTACAGCAAGAGAGAGAGAAAATATAAGCAAAAGTACAGCTTCCATAAGTCACCAGAATCCTTGGTGAGACAGTAAAAGATAATGGAAAGAAGTCAGACTGAAGAGATTAGAGAAAGAGGACAGTACAGGAGATGGAGCCCCTTAAGAGGAAGTTAAAGCCAGTAGGCAAATCAACCAGCTGGCACAGTTCAGCAAAAATTCAAATGTTCAAGCTTATTTTTCCTTCTTTTTTTCTTGGTTCGTGATAACAAACAGATGCAAAAACTGAATTGTGCAAGTGTATTACACACACACACAAAGCTCTTGCTACTGTTAGTTTTTCCTCAATCTTATGGAAAGACCCACACAAGACCTCCCTAATCCTGTTTCTCCTTTCTGCTGCCCTTTCTGTAAAAGGCAGTAAGCTGTAAAGTTCATATTCTTGCCTCTAGCCACATGTCCTGAGAGAACAGGTCATTTATAGACAAGTTCCAGGAGTGCGGAGGTGCTTTAATTAGAGTGTCTCCGAGAGCCGCTCCAATTAAAGCACCTGGAGCATCACGTGTATCAGCGTCCCCGTGCTGAAAAATGGTAGCAGGGTGCCTTAAAAGCTCATCAAACGAGCTTTAGTTAAAGCACCCTGATCACCATTTTTCAGTGTGGGGACAGTGATACACGTGACACTGGGGTCTGCTGGAGTACGATGTTACCACGCTCCAGCAGACTAATTACAGCGCATCGGAGCAGCCTCCCTGCATGTGTATAGGTGCCCAAAGTTCTCAGTTTGAGAAGAGCGGATGCACTGTAACGGTACCCTGAGAAATGGACTGACATCCCAAGGTCCAAGTAACCAAGAGTGCAAAATACAAGACTCAAAAGAAAATTATTTGCTCTTAGATTTCAAAGAGAACTTTGATGACTTCCATCTCTATCTGCTCATTTAGACTGACATTAAAAACCATCAGGAACGTTTACATGCTAGGACAATTTGCATGCCATTTTGATTAGATTTACTTTTCAGTTGCTTTAGGTAACACATTGGTAAAAACAGGGATAAATATTGTAGTCTTTTCTTTAAAACAGTTCCCAGGGGTTCTCACACAGGTTCAGTGTTTTTTTGATAGACACTACATTACATTATTTCAGTGCTAGAAGAAGCTCAATGAATTGCTGAAAGCTGTTTTCAGAAACAGCTTAACTTCCCAATACAGGGAATATCTAGGCCATTAGCCCTACCTAAAAAAAATGTTATCCTAAAACCTCAAATAAACAGGCGCTTGGCTGTCATGTTCCAGCATTTTAAATATACCTTTAAAGGATTTGTTACAGTTTATACAATTTTCAAGATTATATAAAATATATATTTTGCTTACTTGTCCCTGTTGATTCTACTAAAAAGTACTACTTTGAGACCACAGGAGGGCATCACAATGTAAGAGATCATTTTGGATTTGTAAAGACGAATAGAAGACTCTGTGCATTCCTTTCCCAACACAAGACTCCAGGAACTAGCATTTCTTTTATAACAGCTTATACCAAAAGCATCTTTGTAAAGAAATGGTTATATAAGTTCTTGTCATAAAAAAAAAACAAGTTTCAGCCATCAGTATAGTGCATCAGAGAAATGTATGAATCATGACAAGAACATTGAAATATTGGGAAAGATCAGCAAAAGTGATGGAAAGACTTTCAGCATTTGCAAACAGCTCTTACAGGTGCAAAATAGCTTTCTGTTATGTTTAGGGACAATGAAGTAAATACCTGCAATAGTTGGACCTTTGTAAGCCCTGTCCACACACAAAGTGATATCTCTTTAATTACAAGTGTGACTTTAAAGAGATTTAAAGAAGCTAATGCAAACACCTGGGTAATCCTTAATTTCATTCATACCCAGTTTAAAATCAGAACAGCTTGCCTCATTAAACTGGCAAGCACAGTGTCAACTGTTTCCAGTTTTAAAATGATATAAAAGTGTCTGCACAGGACACCAATGCCTTAAAACTTGAGTAATACCCTCCTTAGTTTGGGCAGGCTACTGATGCAAGTCATAACCATGCTGGAAGGTTTAACTGGCAGACAAGGTTCTTTAGGTAGATCTGATATCTTCTTTTAAACCAACTCCTTGTCTGCCTATGTCCTTAGACCAACACAGCTACAGCCTATACCCCTGTACCTAGTGCTGAAGAGCGATTTTGGCATACTGGCATAAACCAGTCTCATCTATGCTAAAGAAAATTCTCTCCCGCCACCTCCCAGGTCTAGGCCTAAATCACCATTACCCTTGGTTGCTCATTCTTGCCAGGAGCTGGCAAGAATTTCACTAAATGGCTCTTAATATCAATTTACCTAAACCAAAGTAGTCCTCTGTACAGACCAAGTCTTACCCGTTGGCAGGCAGAACAACTACTAGGGCCCATAAGATTTGTGTGAGATAGCTTTGTAGACTCAGTCCCATATGGATACTTTGCCCTTTGAAGACTATGGCACTATAACAACATTATTGTAATACTTCACACACAATAATGTATACATATAAACCTGTATCTAATATCTATTTACAACCCACCTGAGAGTTCCTTGTGCTTTCCAGACATGAGGTGCTCTGTCCACACTGATCAGAAAGGGAAAATGAAACATGGGCTGAAGTCAGAATTTTCCAAATTTACACAGGAGCAAGCGCCTGTCTCCTTCAGAGCTCAGGGTCCCTTTGGAGACTTTTCAAAACAGCATTTTGGTTGTGACCAAGTCTGGGTGCTGAGCCCTTCAGAAATGGAGGGGCCACAATACAAATAAGGGGATGACCATTTAACTGTGATTTAGCCAGGAACTGCTAATCCAGTCATGTTAAAGGCACACCTGGACCAGGAGACAAAAGAGACCTCTTCGTATAAATGTGCTCAGAAACTTTACTCCAAACAAATTAACACTCCTCAGACAGAGAAGATTTCACAATTGACAGACATTATTTATGGGCAGAAGGAGGGCATCACAGCAATGCAAACTTCCCAATTTGGGCCTTCAATTCTGAGAGGAAGGAATGCACTAAGAAGTACGTGCCAGCTGTCCTTGGAACAGCTCTTGTTTTTCAGCACAGTATTTACCTTTTCTTGTTCTTAGGCTGCCTTTCAATATGCTTTACAGCCACCAAAGCCTTGACCTCTTTGTTAAAACTGCAGACAGCAGCATAAATTACCACTGGTTTCAATGGGGTTATTTAAGAGCACAATGAAAGAAAGTGCAGATCAAGAGGACACTGAACAAGTATTTTCTTACGAGGACAGAGGACACATAAGATTCTATGATTAGGAAATATGGCTGCATCATAAGGTACCCACTTTCTTGTTTTGTTTTGGGTTGGGTTTGTTTTTTTTTTGGGGGGGGGGAGGGGGTGTAGCAGAAAGCAATTTACTTTTTGTAATTGAATGTGATGACCTCTTTTCCAAATAAGAAGGATGTTCAACTAATTGAGTAAACTGAATGGGTGCCTAATACATGTGCTCCAGCATGTTCTGAGAATGAGATTAATCAAGTCTGCTCTGCATTCTAATTAGGATGCTTTAGCATTGCCACAGCATCATGTGTATAGGCCCCTGTGGGTTTAAAAATGGCCTTTGGGGTGCCTTAACTAAAGTTTGTCGAATGAGCTTGACTTAAAGTGTCCCGCTGCCATTTTTAAATACACAGGGGCTTAATACATGTGATGCTGCAGCATTTTAATTAGAGTGGTTCCTGGAGAGCCAGTCTAATTAAAACGCCTACCCCGCCCACCCCCAAGCATGTGTACAGGCACCCTATTATGTTCCTAGGTGTTTTATAAGGACAATATGCTGGCAAAGAAACAGAACAACATGTCTCTGTAGCACAAGTCCAAGTTAGAAAACATCATGGAATATGGCTAGTATCTGATTTCCTTCCTTTCTGTTGGTGGCTTTTTCCTTTTCCCTTTCTCCCTTGCGTGGTCCACCCCATTTCCACTTTCATAGATTTCATAGACACTAGGGCTGGAAGGGACCTCGGAAGATCATTGAATCCAGCCCCCTGCCCCAGGGGCAGGAAGTCAGCTGGAGTCATAGGATCCCAGCAAGATAAACATCCAAAAACATCCATTTCTTCCTAGAGGCTCTTTTTCTTTCTTTCCTCTTCCCCAGTGGTTCACTTTCTGTTTTCTTCCCTCTGCCCTAGGTCCTGCTTTCCTATCTCTTTTCTAAGGGTTCACTACAAGCCCTAGATTATAACTCGGGGAAGGAGGAGGGAAGGTAACTGGATGAAGTTAAGATAAAAATTAAGGCAGAAAAAATTTCAAAAAAAGCTTCTCAACTGGGGTTTTATTAGCCCCCACGGATGGAGGAGGATGCTTTGCCTTTTTGCTCCAGCTGGGAGCACTCTGGCCCCCAGTAAGGCCAGGCTGTGAGTTTCCTGGGAGGCAGAGCTCCAGGACCCAGTGGCAGCGGTAGTTGTTTCTCAGCGGAAAGTCTCTTTTTACGTATTTTCCAGTTACATTAAAAGTGTCTTGCTGTTCTGTACAATGCTGTTGCTTTTTTTCCAGTTAGTCCAAAACCCCATCTATTTCATGTTCTGCAGAAGCTCTGGAGGGCATATTTTTGTCTTGCTTTTACATGACTGACATTTAGCTTTATTTGAAAACAGCAGGAGGGCTAACTCTATAAAGTTCTTATGTGCAAGTCTGGAATTAGTTGTAAAAACCATCATTTCTGTTTTCAGATTTTTTTAAATAGAAGCCGTATCAACACTAAGCTTTCTATACACAAAATATCAACTTAGGATTCACATCTTGAGCTGGAAAGCCAAAATTGTTATCTTTCTGAAACATACAGAAAAATGGAAGAGAGATTGCAGTTAACAGGAGAGGAAAATATTTTTTGGCCATTAAATTGTCCTTAATCAGCCCTGACACTCAGGCAAAACTCCTCTTGCATTCAGTGGAAATTTGACTGAATAAGGACTGCATTATTTGGCTCTTAAAAGTGAATTCACTTCCACTGCTGGAAGCCAGCAGACTCCTCATTGTTGGTCCTTGCAGTAGTGGTGGAGAGGTACCTGGGGTAGTTCCAAAAGTGGGGAGAACAGGCAGAAGAGGCTAAGAGGAAGGCTTACTGGGAGATGTATTAACTCAGCATATTGCCTTGACATTGTCTTCCATTACAAATCAATTAAGTCTCAGCGGAAATGTAAGATTGCTTACCTGGGAGTCAATTCTTGCATCAGGCAGAAAAGAGAGCAAACTGTGCCCTGCTGTCTTGCTGGGTGAATTTATCCCCATGGCTGTAAAGCATTCTGACTATAGTAATGACACTCATTAAAGAATGATTGTCAACAATAATATAGAAATAAGTTAAAAACAAATTAGTCCTTGTAGAATAACTAGAGAGAGTCCTAGTCAGTGTACTTGGAAATTAGTCCAGGGTACCATCTTTGGATGCAGATTTAAACCTTTCACATTGACCAGACAACAATGAAATTAAGTAGGTGGCAGACTGAGGTGATGCACACGATCACCGAACATCCTCACTGTTACCTTGTACTGAATAGATAGTACTCCACATGACGAGAGGGCAGGCCTTGCAAGAGCCAGCCCCTCTCCTGAGAACCATAGATGCATCAGATCCAGGCTCTTTCCCAGCATCTTGCAAAGAACACAATAGTTCTCCCCAATCCTTTTCAGAGAATCATAGAAAAGTAGGGCTGGAAGGGACATTTGGAGGTCACCTCGTGTAACTATTCCTTCCCCCTCCCTGCCGCCTGAGGGAGGATCATTTCTATTCAAACCATCCTATACAAATCCTTGTCTAACCTATCAGTAAAACTACATAGTCAACCTTGACACACAGGCATACGGTATAATACCCTAACATGCCACAGGTAAATCGGGGCAATGGCACCCAGTGTCCTGCGGCTGCAGGGACTGTTACAATACCTTGGATCTCCCAACAAAGAAAACCATACAGCCCCTGCTACAGAGAAAGGCAACTCCCCCCACCCCCCGGTCTGTACCAACCTGACCATGGAGTACATTTCTTTCTTGACCCCAAATTAGGGTGGCCACTGACCCATCCCCAGAATACAGGACATCCCTTTGGTGAGGGGTGGGACCACTGCTCCCCTCAGCCAATCAGCAGTGAGGGGCGGGGCCACCTCAACCAATCAGCAGTGAGGGGTGAGGCCACAACAAAAAGGCCACCTCCCTCCCTGGCTGTGCACTGCCCTACCTCTAGACAGCCAACAGAATCACAAGGACAAATGATTGACATGTATTTCCACCAATGAACTGAAAACCAGGACTCCTCATTCAGAAATGGACAGGGACAAAGGGTTTAAAAATAGGACAGTCCAGTATAAAACAGGACCAATGGCCACCCTACCCCAAATATCACAATCAGCCCCTGAGCAAAGAGGAAAGACCCTCTAGCCAGGTACCTCTGGATTTTAGTGCCAGCAGGAACACGGGCACATGACAGTCAAAACCCCAGCCCTGGCTGCAACTAGCACCCAGTGCTTCTGAGGAAGGTGAAAAAATCCTTTTTCCACCTTTCCAAGTGTACAGAGCCTCTCCTCTGCCCACAGCACATAAACTGATTGACAGAAATGCTGGGATACCTTTTTTCAGTGAGAAGTCAAATTAGTTCTGCACATGTATGCACCAAGTCTCTCCACAGCTGCCTATAATCCTAGAAAAAAAAATCCACAATGCACGCCAAATATAGAATCAGTAATTAGTCAAATTATAACCTATGCTTTTCAGTTTCAAAGGCCCTCCTCACAGCTCTCCCCTGCTAGATTTTAGCCATGGAGCTGTTAAAAAGGTAATGCTTTATTAATAATAGAAAAGGTAGAGATTCAGACGATCTTCACACACATGCACACAATGTCTGAACCCTTCCAAATAAGTCACTTCCGGGAAGAAATCAAGTGTAAAAAAGTATCATCCTGGGGGAAAGTTTTTTTAAAGATTTAGAAGACTGAAATGGGGCATCTAATGAAAGCTGCCCACAGATCTTAACTATTTTTTTAAGTATTATTTAAAAGCAATTTGCCTGACTTGATGCTGCCTCCCAACTGGAAGCGACATTGATCTCCAACCCATTCAAACCTCATTTGAATAAGATGTAAAAACTAAATGAAGTCCATGTTATTGCATCAGTTTAAAAAATAAGTATGCTATAGTTAATAACTGATTTGAAACCAAAACCGATTTTAAAACAGTCGTCTTTTGATTGTGGGCATGACCTAATTAAGAGGTAAGGACTGGAATGATGAAGTAGTGGTATCACAAAGCTGGTTGCCAGAACAGTGAGAAAAACTTTCATTTGGGGAATTCCAGAGTTTTTTTGCAATGATTCCCACCCCCCAGATCATAAGCCTTTATTTTATTAAACTTGGCAGGGGGAGCAATAATAGGAAATAGGGAAATGCAAAGAAAAAGGATTAAATGGAAAAGAAATCTCTACAAGTTTCTCTTCCATCACTTCGCATTCTTTTAGTTTCTTACCATTAGCTCACCAATCTGCCCCCAGATTATTCTTGTTTATCCATGCTTCCTTGATGGATTAGCAAAATCCGTCATGGAGATTAGGCCAAATCTCAGTTGTACTGGTGTGAATCCAAAGTACTACTTTTCCTTGAGAAGAAGCAAAAATGGTATAGATACATTACTTAAATGTAGCTTTCTCCAGGATGAGAGGGCAGTAGCTAGGAGCACAACAATAATCCTGCACAGCTCTGTAGTGAGAGGCAATTTTAACCAGCACACTAGACACAGCTCTCACTCTTACGGAAGAGTGGGTGTGCCTACATGAGATGGTTTACTGCTCAGTAGAGCTAATTACTGCTCAGTAAGTGTCCACATCTACACGTATAGATATGTACAGCACAGTAAGTGGTTCTAATCACGAGTAAATTTGCTACCTGCAAATGCAAGTAGCAGATTTACTTGTGATTAGTAACTGCACAATAGTGCATGTGTAGATCCCTGACCAGGAGTAAATGTGCTCCCAGTCAGCCGGGCAGCAGCAGGCAAGAGATTGCTCCTTGCCACCAGGAGCTGCCTGTTGCTGGGGCGCAGGGACAACATCCCAATGTCCCAGCAGCAGGGAGCTCCCAGCCCCCACTCATTATCAGCCAGCACCAGCTCTATGATTGCAGGGCCAGCACTGGGAGGCCCTTATCTCCCAGCCCAAGCCCCGCAGTGGCAGGACCCAGGCTGGGAGATCCTTATCTCCTAGCACCAGCTCTGCAGCCACTGCTGGCTGCCTCACTGGCGGATCGGGGCGGGGGGGGGGGGGACCTGCCGCTTGCCTGCAGCTCTTTCCAAGCCCCCTGCCCCCAATCAGGGAGCCAGCGCCAGGACCTCCCTGCTGCCAGGACAAGGGAACGTTGTCCCCGCATGGACTCCAGTGGTAGAGCCCACCCCAGCAGCAGGCAGCTCCCTAGAGGCAGGGAGCAATGTCCCAGCCCCCGCCAGAAGACAGCTGTCTCCTGGTCCAGTGCTCCCTGCCAGCCCCTGGGCTAGCACCCATGGGAAAGCTAGAGCTCCCCCTGGCTGCTGCAGGGGGCCAGTGCAGGGCCAGAAGGGGCAGGAGCAGATTGCTTCCATGAGCAGCAAATCTGCTCCCAAGACCCTACATGTGTAGATGCCTGCCCAGGTCAGCTTACTCTAGAGTAAATCCTGCATTATTTGCATGTGTAAATGTGCTCAGTGTCTCAGGAACTTTAGTGTAGACACCGAGCACACTGGGACCTCTTTGCCTTCAATGGGAGTGGAAAGTGATCTGCATCTTTCCCAAAACCATTCCTTTTTTCAGGTCCCACATCAGTTGTAGTCACAATTATTCCAAACCCAGAATTTTCCGTGCTGCTTTAAGTGGCAGAGGAGAGGCACAATCCATAGATCCAAATGATTCTCCTTGAATCTCTGAGTGGCTTTACTTCTAAGTAGTTTGACAACATGAAAAAAACCTCCCAGCAAGTGAAGGTTTTATTACCTACTTTCTTGGTCATTGTAGCAGGGGATCCTGGGGAATAGATTAGTGAAGAAATGCTTCCATGAATAATCTCACAGCATCAATTAATCAGCCTTGTCAGATGATACTGTACCATCACCCCAGGAAGCACAGTTACTTTCATCCACATTATAGTATCATGGAAACTGTAACCTTTGGAGAGCAGTCCTGGAAAAAATGAGGGGCAGCTGGAACAGCAAAGAGGTACCTATTTTGGAAAAGTGTGGAGAGAGGATGCTGGGATGCAGGTAAACAAGGGCATGAGAAGCAGAAGAGGGTGTCGGCACGTTCTGGAGTGTCACCAGTGAGGAGACAGACTACTGAAGATACAAAGGGAGAAGAATATAAGTTAAGTCCACAAATAAATGGACATTTGGGGCCTGAGGACTTGTCTAGCATAGGCACTGACTATTATTTTTGCCAGGGATGGAGGAGGACCTAAGATGATGGACATGTGGAAAGTTTTATGCATTTCAGATGAACGCCTTCTTCCTGAGGTGGGGCAAGGCCCTCAGGTCCCTGCAAACTCAGCACCTATGCTGTCTAGGATCCCCAGTCATAGACATGGACCCGATTATTATAGGCACTATACAATAAGAACAAAAAAAATGATCTGTGCCCCAGAGACCTGAAAATCAAAGGGCATGTCTATATTGCAGTCAAAGGGGTGACTACAGCTCATGTAGCTATGCCCAAACTAGCTATAAACTAGCTAGCACTGGGAATGCAACACAGGGTCCAAGCTAACTGGCCAAGTAGCTATCCAGTCTTGGCTGAGTTTCATGGCTTGGGATGAGATTTGGGCTGGCATGACTACATTGCTATCAATACCTGAGCTAGCCAGACTATAGGTAACTCACCTATGTCTATACAGTCTGAAGCTACATCACTGAGTACAGTGTATAGCGTACCTGCTGTTGTGTCTTCAAGTGAATCCTACACATGGACGGAAGGCTTCCAGAGCTGGGCATTCCCTTGGAAAAGCTCTGGAGATGCGACAGACTCAGAGTCATTCTTTCAAACACAAAAGTGAAACAACCCCCCACCTACTCCAACGTCCTCTCAATTCCTGAGAGTATGATCATGATCATCCTTGAACTGCTGAAGTGCCAGTGGTGGAGTAGTTACTGGCTTTGCTTTAGCAAGGTCATAACAAATTGCAATATGCTATTCATTTTTTTGTAATCACATTACATGCATAATCAACTTTGTCCCCTAATATACTTGCAGTTATACTTTCCAGCTAGTTAACGAATCTGTTGGCTGCTAAAGACCATCTGCCCATCATTTTTATTGCACAATTAAAAGAAGCATAAAATATTTATATAAAAGTAAACATGATCCTGCTATTCATTAACCTTTTTTGCAAACACAGACCCTAAAGAGTCTGTCTGAAAACAATAGACTTTGATCCATCAGTGCATGGCTATAGGCTTCACTTAGTCCATGCCAATTATTTCTTCCAAACCTGGGAGCTACATAAATCAAGAGCAGCTACATCCTCAAACCTTTGGGACTGAACTTAATCTTGTTTGTCCCAGAGTATATCAAGATTAAATCCAATGCAGTTAACAGGTTTGCACCAATGTAAAACTGATATGAGATCAGTATCAGAATGTATATATTTAATCCTTCTTAAGGGTGACTGTGACTCCAGGGATACATGTTTCAGTAGAAACAGAGCAACCTATTTGAATATCTACGGAACCAAGCCCTTATTCCAAATTGAACCTGACTGTTTTTGATGCTCATTGACTTCTCTCTTTGATTTTAAATTGGCGGATGTGTCTGATCTATATTTTGTGTGTTTCATGTTCAGGTGCCGTTCCACTTCTTGAGTACAACTGCTTCCAGAAGTTGAAATCTCAAACCCCTTTGGGAAAAGCTAGCCATGGTATTTCTGATCAAAAGCAGTTGGTATTAGAAATCTTTCAGGGAAACCTTCTCTCATAATGTAAGCAACAAACTTGGTATTAAAATCTCACATTTCAGCTCTCCCAACTTTTCAAGGCTCGTAGACCATTATTAGTCTTCATTAGAATGCAGTGGGAGCTACCGCAGCTAAGTGATCATTTGCATCCTGTATTGCAAGTCTCGTCTCCTCATTTCTCTCTCTCGTTCTGAAAATTTGTTTATTTTTCAAATATCGCAGTCTGATCATGTATCTGTCTCCCCCACCACTGCCCCTCAAAGACTACCTATGAGTTTCTCCTTGGTCTAATTTAATAGGCAATCTGCATCTGTTCTTCCTGAGCTCCCTACCCCCCCACCAGCTGTTGACCTATTCCTTATTGCCATTGCCTCCCTAATATTGAACACCCACAAGATGGAACAGCACAAGCATGTAGAGTATGGGGGAGGGGGAAACAATGGGCAGGAAATTAATTCAAGGATTAAAAGTTCAATATCCAAATACCATTCCCTGAGCAAAGCAATTTCTTTCTTATCACCCCCCTCCCCATTTCTAAATATTTACTATGTAAGCAGTTAATGGTCTATATAAATACATGACTGTGCAAGGTATTCTAATTGTAAATTAATAAACCACAAACCTTATTTCTTCTCAAACCAGTGCTAAGATAATGGGCTGTGGTTTGATCTTGAGGGCATTTTTTTTTTTACAGGACAGGTATAAAAAACTAAATACGGTGATTTTCCCACTATAACCCTCTATTCTAATCATAATGGAACAAATAATGTTATTTCAATAGAACATGCATTCTCTTTCCAAGCAATCTACTCTATGCATGTTGTATTTTCATTTTCCCCTCAGTAGAGAAGCAATAAGTCATCTGCAAATATTTATCTATATGAAATCCAGCATAGGATCTTATGAAAATATTTGTTCTATAAAGGAGATAACATAACTGAAAATGAGATTGCAGGATAATGGTTGGATTAAAAAATAAAAAAGACCAGAGAAAGAAAACATCACCCCATAATTACTGGTCCTCTCTCCTCCCTTCTTATTGGTGTCTCCCTCTCCTTGGATTCCAGAGCTTGTTTTATTTCTCAGCAGCTGGTCTACAGTGTGGGAGCTTCGACTCTCAGTGGGAAACCTGAATGAAACTGCAGAAAGGGAATAAAGAAAAGTTTATTTCTGGCGTTTGCAGTAGATGGACCTGCTTCTGATTCTCTTAGACACAAAGGCGGCTTTACAATATTCCTGAAAAAGAAACGAGAAAAACAAGAGTGGAAATATGACTTGAAATTTCCAACAGGTAAGAAATCAGAGGATTCATAAGCAAACTGAAGAAGTCAAGTACTACACCATAAGCCAGCTGAAGGAGAAAAACATCACTGAAATATATATTTCCAAGTGTCGTTTTATTCTGCATTTCTGATTAAGGATGGTTGGAAAGCATAATGAAGATTACAGGTTTGTAATACCTGCAACTGTAAGTCTAAGATTTCTTTTTTGTCAAAACTTTTATTGATCGCTTTGGGGAGGAGGGGGGAATATTTCATTCCGGTATATCTAGAGAGTCCTTTGAATGAGGTGCTCATTTTCATATGCTTATTTTATGATCAAACTATGGCTTATAACTTTCTTTGACTTCTCAATGTTTCAGCTTCAGGAATAACAGAACCAGAGTAAATGGTTTCTCTTTTGTGATGTTGTGAAACTGTCTGCTTATGGTACAGAATTTTTTTTAAATGAGAGAACCAAGGGGCATTGCAGAATCACAGATATGACTTCTCATTCTAAACACTTCAAAAATTAATCAATCAGACTTTGTTTCATTTCAAGGAAGTAGAGGATGTTAACATTTACAATTGGTTGAAACAATGTTGATGCTCATTACAACGGAGTTTAATTCATGCTGCCCAGCACAGTGATGTCATTTATTCTTCAAAGGCAACATAGCTGAGACTATGTTTTCCAGAGGGGCGTAATAATTACCATGTTAAGGGAATGATTAAATTACCTTTTATTATACTATAATATATACTTTTCTGAACCCACATTGCAGAGCAATCCAGTAACAATGTCCAATTATCAGAAATGAAGCTTTTCCCTGGAACAGTGACAAAAATACTTGGTGTGCGAAGAATGAATGAACTACAGCCCAACAGATTAGAAGGTTGTTAAAGGGACATTCCTTAAAGGTAACGTGCCAAACTAGTCGAGTCCACACTGCCTGCAGCAGGAGGACACTTGGCACTTGTTACTGAACTCTGCAACAGTGGCTAAGCAATTCAGCACAGCAAATAACGTGTAAAACATCACAAAATGGACACAGCTTCATCTCGTACTTGGTCATCATAGCCTCCCCCCCCAGCAGAGAAAACGGGATTTTTCTGGCAAGTTGCATGGCTCCTAGCTAGATCCTACTTCGCTACCTGGTTTTCTCCAGGAGGTAAGGGTTTGGATGTGCATGGGGCAGGCCAGCAGAGTGATCAGAGCAAGTAGGAGAGGCCAGATGAACAGAGAATCTCCTCCCGGACAACAGCCTTTCTACAGAGCTGGACTCTGGATCCATGGACATCCCTGCACTAGCAGGGACTCCCTGTCTTTTCAGCACATGCATCCTACTGTGTAGCACAAATGCAGCAGGACAGTTATTGCCTCTCAGACCAGCCGTAACTGATGGTGGAGTCCAGGGATATGTTGCATTTAACTGCTGTTCATCCTCCAGCTGGCTACGTCACACCAGCTGCTTCATGCCCCAGCTATGTCGCCTGTTCACAAATGGCCTGAGCTGCCAAGTACCAGCTCCTTCAGCGCCCACAGAAATACCCGAGTTGCAGTGTTTTTCAGGCCCAGAACAAATGAGAGGACTAGTTGAGGTGCAGGGTACTATTGCCACCTGTTCTTTCCCCCGACTGTATGGTACATGCGAGGGACCAAGCAGGCTGTTTCAGCCTTTAGATTGCACCGACATGCCAGGAGTGGCTTTGCAAGTCCCTTTTCCACTCCCTCACATATCTATCTGCACAAGATCAAGTCTGTCTCCTTAGGCTGGATGTAAGGCTGAGTGTTTGGATCACATTTGGATCAACACGACCACAGAAAGGTAACAGGGAGAAAGCCATTCCCCATTCTAGCATAACTGAGCCAGACCTTTCTTTTTATTGTGCTCAGGGCAATTTATTCCTGCTTGCCATCAGCTCTTTCACAGATTCCTTAGACACAGTTTCTTGATCTGGAATGGCAGGGCGAATTGCAAACAGCGGTGGCAGAAGGAAGCCACCCAAGGTGGAATTTCAGGTGAGGATTTTTTTTGACCAAGATGAGTACAGATCTGGGAGTCATAAAAATCTACATACGGGTCCTCAGTTTAGTCATGAACTTGTTGTGCAACCGTGTTCAAACCACTGAACAGAGCTGTGCCTCACTGACCTAGTAATGGTAAAACCTTTTTCTGTAAAATGTTTGACAGAGATGCCTTGCAAGTACAAAGTGTTCATCACAGTGATGAATTTTCTTTTATTTGTGTATTTTCTTAAAACTTACATTGCTTCCTTTTCCTGGCTTCTTCACAGGGCAGTCACAGTGTAATATTTATTTCTAGGGATAAAGAAGAACCTGCTTCTAGTTTATTTTCCTATAACTCCACAGCCACAGGATTAAGGTGAGTCACATTTGTCTTGCCTTAAAAGGGATGTTAAATATGATGCTAAACAGTTTTTAAAAACTAAAAAGGATGAACAAGCAGCTATGTGGGTCCTTTTCCTTTTCAGGTTTGAAATGCTATGCCATCTCTCTGCCCCCAGGGCAGGGGGTCGGACCAGAAGATCTACAAGGTCCCTTCTGACCCTACATCTATGAATCTATGAAAATTTTTCAAGCCTTTGCTTTAAAGTTCATTTTACAACTCACTGCTACCTTAAATTCACCACCATCTATTTATTAGTGCTGACCCAGATCTATTCGCATTTGCAATAGTTTTACAGCTTTCTAATGATGTCAACAGATATATGTTTTACACATGTAAATCAGAAGGAAGTCAGAGAAAGAGTAGGTCTTTGTTTTTAGAGATTAGCTATTGCATTTCAGATTCCTTTGTATGTATGCAAAGGAGAGTGAACCTGAGGCTAGATCCCATAGGAAGACACTTGCATACATGACAAAGATTCTGCCTCCAAGATGGAAAGCAAAGTATCATGCTGTTGCACCCTGGTCTGTTATTTCCACACTACTATGAGGTTCATATCCTGCAGAACTCATGGCAACGGTATCCAAGGACAGGACACTGCATCTTGTAGAGTGGTTAACGTGCTTGACCACATGCGTTCCTTCACTTTGTCTGCATGATCTTTTTTTAAGTTCATTCTGCCCAAGCGTAATAGACTGTGTCTGATTGTTGCGAGTGGTCAGAATTTCAGCACACTATCTCCTTGTAGACTGGAGGAAGAAATGGGTGTCAGGCCTAAATTGAGCTCTTTTGACTACAGAAACAGGATTCCTCAGTTTCCCAATAATGGCTGGGCCATTTTTGGTCAAATATTCCAAAAGCACACACCTTTAGCCAATGACTGAGCCTAGACTATTTCATCCCAGGAGGTGAAAGTTATCCACAACAGAAATAAGAGGCTTTGAATGAAAACCATTAGGCAGCTTCATACAGCAAATATGCTGTAGTCTGTGAAAAAAAATCTGTCAAATCTTGGAGACGGCGGGTGCAGAAATCTCAGAAAAGCAATGAAATCTGTTTTACAAGAGACCTGACCATTAATGTTGTCCCCTTTGCTCTTATTTTCAGAATTCATCAATACTGTAAGTACATCTATAAATCTGTCCAAATACAGCTTTGTGAAGATCAATATAAAATTGGACCCTATTAAGGCCTTGGGAGGCTCCAAGCAAATATCTACTAAATAATTAAGGCAAACAAAAAACTCCCCATCCTAAAATTGTACCCATGGTTTCAGAGTTCCTTGATGATGGATAAAACAATTCAGCATCCCAGCGTGGGTTTGTCTAATCGAACCGTTGTAAATAGGAGCAACTCACAGTTCTCAGACTTCGAGTCATGTCAGCTTTCTTTCCCTGTGGTCTTCTTGCTCATCACGGCTTACACCGTAGTTACCATAGTAGGGCTTTTTGGAAACCTTTGCCTGATTATTATAATAAAAAGACAGAAAGAAGCTCAAAATGTTACAAATATTCTGATTGCCAACCTCTCCTTATCGGACGTCATGATATGCATCATGTGCATTCCCGTCACTGTCGCATACGCTTTGATGGACTACTGGATTTTTGGCAAAGCCATGTGTAAAATAAGCTCGTTTGTACAAAGCATGTCTATCACAGTCTCTATATTCTCACTTGTGCTAATTGCTGTTGAGAGATACCAGCTAATAGTAAATCCCCGTGGCTGGAAGCCTAATATTTCACATGCTTACTGGGGAATTATCTTAATTTGGGGGTTTGCCCTCATCATATCCATTCCTTTTTTCATATTTCATCAATTGACTGATGAACCCTTTAAAAATCTCTCTCTCCATGGTGATTTCTACAAAAACAAAGTTGTTTGCATTGAGACATGGCCATCCGTTACAGAGCGACTGATTTTCACCACCAGTCTCCTGGTTTTCCAGTACTGCTTCCCACTGGGTTTTATTTTTATCTGTTATCTCAAGATATCTGTATGTCTCCGACGGAGACACGGTAAAGTGGATAGGATGAGGGAGAATGAGAGCAGACTAAATGAGAACAGAAGGATTAACATGATGCTGATTTCAATTGTCGTGACCTTTGCTGCTTGCTGGTTGCCTCTGAATATATTTAATGTTGTTTTTGACTGGAATTATGAAGCCTTGATGAACTGCCACCATAATCTAGTGTTTACATTATGCCACTTAGTAGCCATGATCTCAACCTGCATCAACCCCATCTTTTATGGATTTCTTAACAAGAATTTCCAGAAGGATTTAATAGTGTTAATTCACCACTGCAGATGCTTGGCATCTCAGGAGGCTTATGAAAACATTGCCCTTTCAAACCTGCAAACAGACATCTCTAAGGGGTCCCTGAAATCCAATAATAGGCCAGTGACTATTTAATATAATCCAGTCCAGAAGTTTCCAAAACTTTGTATTTATTGTGAAGTGACATTCTTTAGAGGAACTATGCAGGTCTCAATCCTGTTCCTACCAAAGTCTTTGCCACCAAGTTCAGCGGGGCAGGATCGTGCCCCAAAAGATAGATGTATTTTGTACTTTATCGGTGATTAATTCTAGCAAGCCACACCCAAGAATGTCAAAGTCAATGAGAGTGAAATACCAACAGTATTAGCATATCGGCTTTTCGCCTCTGATTTCAAGGTGAGGGACGTGCTGCCAGAATGCAGAAATAGTTGGCCGTCTCAGCCCATGATATACGCAACAGTCCCTACATCAAACGGTTCCTCCTGTTCTGCCTACACAATCCAATTTTACCATCACCCCCACAATCCCATCAGTCCTTTGGCTAACATCCCTGGCCTTGCGTTTCTCAATGAACCATACTCATCTTTGCCCAACATCTCATAGAGACTATGCCAAATGTGTGGTCAATCCTTCCAGCAGGAGTTGAGACAGGCAGGAACTTTAATTTAGATGTAGATGATGAGGAAAGGAAAGGCTGGGGAAAAGCGAAATCTCCATGTTCTGGGCCTGAGCTCATAGGTGTCGGGTGCAAACAGCAACTGGGTCTGCGCCTTCTCCTTACACCCTCGTGCTGGAGCAGTGGCAAGGATCTGGGGCAAGCAGAATGCATGCCCCACGGATGGGTAGGAGCACTTGTGAGAAAAGGAGAGAGGAGCCTCCCCTCCAGCTCTTCTTGCAACAAGGGCAAACGCTCTTGCTGCATGAGAATTGAGCCTGCAGAAGGCAGCTCAGGTCCTCCTCAAGCAGGTGCCAAGAGTTGGCTCTGCTCCTAGAGCCTCCCTTGGCACCTGCAGGTTGGCCTGAGAAAAAAAAATTATTTCCCCTATATCTACCCCTATTGTGCCCAGCAGAGACGTGAGAGGTCAAAATGTATTCTGCGGGACACCCCCTTAACGTGCTCATTTTATATAAGGAGCATGGGGTGCCATGCATCTCTCCCCTTCAGGCGCAGGACATGGTTAATTTGCTGCCTATTGATTTAGAGTTTCCAAGCTTTCACCACAAGGAAAAAGGCTAGAGTCTGGTTTTTCTGTTGTTTAGGAAAGCAAGGATAAGCCCAAATTGTGCTCTTACATGTCTTATCCAGCTCAACAGTGTTTCAGATAAAAATGCATATGTTATTCTGCATAATTGCACTGTTTTCTCCTCACTCGCCAGTACAAATTGTAGGGTTCTTTGTTTTAAATACCACCGGGCCCGAGAGCATGCTCATTGGAACAGCCAACATCAAACACACTGTGAATTCAGAATTAGTCATTTGTTTCAGCTACTTACACAGACGAAAACTGGCTTCTCTGAAGGGAAAATGAGTTGCGTTCTTCAGGTTGCAGAGATTTCCTCCTCCCAATCCCTGTGTGTTACCAAGATGTGAGGCGCAGATGATGAGGCGTATTTTAGACAGGCTGGTTTTTGTTTCAGAGCGTGCATCTAGTTGAAAATGCCTATAACATGAAAATATAGTAGGGCCGTGCCTGGACATCTAAAGATATATTACCAAATGCTAATTTTCTTCGAATTAAAAGATACTGAAAACTGTGTTACAATATAATACATTTTCAAAAATATGAGAAGACTCATTGAAAATGTGCTCCAGCCTCCTCATGGTACTGTCAGTGCAGACAATTAGGAATGGTGCTGAGACACAAGTCCATTAGCTGCTCTTCATATTGCACTACTATGATAGCACTTTATCCCCCATTGGCTAGTTAGAACAGGTGTCTGCATTTCAACAATTATATCATATCTATATATATATCTATAGATATATGTATAGATATATAGATATAGATATTGAGATATATAGATATAAATATGTGTGTGTATGTGTGTGTGTGTGCAGGTGACTTTTCTCACCCCACAAATCCTTCAACAGCAACTAACAATAATGTCACAAACAGAGCATAATTGCTACGTAGAAGCTATACGTGGAAGTCTTTTTTTTCTAATTGAGAAGTAATGTTTTCAGACTTAACTTTATGCTGTCTTGTTTATTTATGCCTGCTAAGCCCTAGGCAGATCTGTTGTCCCTTCAGAGATCAGTTAGCCCAAAGATAGTCAAGCCATAGCTTGCGGCATAGATAACCACTGTGGGGTACGCATCTGGTAGGTGATAGAGAAGGGAACAGCAACAGATAAGGCAGGGAAGGGGATTGGAGAGCATTTGAAGTGGGTACAGGGCTTACCCTATGTTACTCCTGCCAAAAAGGCTGGCCTCGACTGAATTTTAGTCAATCCCCTTACCGACAATGCAGGATCAATTATACCTGAACCATCTTCAAGATGAACATCTAACCTGTTTTTAAAAGCCTCCAAAAATGGAGACTCCACAGTTTTCCTAGGCAATTTGTTGTAGCACTTAGCTATGCTTAGAAGTTAAAAGAAAATGTCTAATATTCAACCTAAATCTCTCATGTTGCAATTTAAGTATGTTGCTTCTTGCCCTATTCCCTGTGGGTATGGAAAACAATTGTAGAATCACTGAAAATGGGAGTTGGAAGGGACCTCAGGAGGTCACATCCAGTCCAACCCCTTAATCAAAGCAGGACCAGCCCCAGCTACATCATCGCAGACAAGGCTTTGTCTAGCTGGGTCTTAAAAACCTCCAAGGATGGAGATGCCACCACCTCTCTGGGTAACCTGTTCTAGTGCTTCACCACCCTCCTAGTGAGAAGGTTTTTCCTACTATCTAACCTAAACTTCCCTTGCTGCAACTGGAGCCCATTGCTCCTTGTTCTGCCATCTGCCCCCACTGAGAATGGTCCAGCTCCATCCTCTTTGGACCCCCCTGCAGGGAGTTGAAGGTTGCTATTCAATCCTCTCTTGGTCTTCTCTTCTCCAGACTAAATAAGCCCAGTTCCCTCAGCCTGTCCTCACAAGTTATGTTCCCCAACCGCCTAACCACTTTTGTTGCCCTCCTCTGGACTCTCTCCAATTTGTCCACATCTTTTATATAGTGGGGGGGCCCAAAACTGGACACAGGACTCCAGAGGTAGCCCTACCACTGCCAAACAGAGGCAAATAATCACTTCCCTCCATCTGCTGGCAACGCTCCCACTAATGCAGCCCAGGATGCCATCAGCCTTCTTCACACCGTTGGCTCATATTCAGCTTAGCATCCACTGTAACCCCCATGTCCTTTGCTGCAGAGCTGCTGCTTAGCCAGTCAGTCCCGGCTTGTACTAGTGCATGGGGCTGTTCTGTCCTAAGTGGAGGACTTTGAACTTGTCCTTGTTGAACCTCATGAGATTTCCTTTGGTCCAATTCTCCAATTTTCAAGGTCTCTCTGAATCCTCGCCCTACTCTCCAGTGTATCTAGTACTCCCCCTAGTTTGGTGTTATCCACAAACTTGGTGAGGATGCACTCTATCCCAGCTTCCAGGTTGTTGATGAAATATAGCAGTTGCTGTTTAAGGAGAGCTGAGAGGTGGGACCTGAACCCACAATCCCTGGATCAAGGGACCAGTGCCTTGTCCATTAGGCACAAACTATTCATTAAACTTCCTCTTTGCAGCATCCTTTTATATATTTGAAGACCGTTACCATCTCTTTCTTTTGGCTCCTTTCCACTCCATGCCCTCCCCCCAGACCAAAAAAATCTAAACCTTTTCTCATGCCTCATGTTTTCTTTACCTCTGATCATTTTTATTGCTCTCCTGGGGGCGCTCTCCAACTGGCTTGCATCTTTGTTGAAGTGAATGTAGTTCCCCAGTTGAGGTCTTACCAAGTGCCGAGTAGACCAGAAGGATTACTCCAAATGGCTGACGTATAAAAATGCTTGCTTATATGTCCCAGGATGAGATCTGTACTTTTCTCAGCTTTATGACACTGTTGAGCCTCAGTTGATTCACTAACTCCAGCTGCTTTTTTTCAGAACTGCTGCCTAGCTAGTCATTCCCCATCCTGTGTTTGTGCAGCTGCTCTTCCTACTCAAGTGCAGGACTTTGCACTTGTCCTTATTAGAATGGCATCCAATTTATTTCATTTATCTTTCCAATTTCTCAGGATTATTTTGAATGTTAATCCTGTTCTCCAAAGTGCTCAACTGGGATATATTGCAGGCATCATCTGAAAGTTTAATAAGTATACTGTCTAGTCAATTATCCAAGTTGCTAATAAAAAGCATTGATTAGTACCAGACCTACGACAGATTCCCTGCACAACCCTATTTGATGCATCCTTCCAGTTTGGCAGGAAACCACTGACAGCTATGATATAAGGATTGCTTTCCAACTGGTTATACAACTGCCTCAGTAGTTTGATATTCCCTTAGACTGCTTATGAGAAAGTCATGAGACAGAGTCAAGTAGCTTACCAATGTCAAGATATTTTGCAACTACTGCTTCTTTCCTAACCTTTTTGGTTTTTTTAATTCTGTCTTAGAAGGACAATAGGTTGATTCGACATGATTTGTTTTTGTCAGACCCATGTTGGCTGTTTATCACCTTGTTACCTTTCAAATATACATAAACAGGTTATTTGTTCCAGTATTTTTCTGGGAATTGAAATAAAACTAACCAGTCCCGTATTCCCTCGGTCCTCCTGTTTCTACATTTCAAAAGACAGGCACTTTGTTTGCCCTTTTCCAGTCTTCTGGCACCTCGTCTGCCCTCCGTGTGCTCTCAAAAACGATCGCTAGTGGCTTCGAGATTGCTTCAGCCAGATCCCCAAGTATTCTGGAGTAAATTTCACCAGGCCCAGCTAATTTGAAAATGACTAATTTATCCAAGTATGTTCTGTTCTCTCCCTCTTTCAGCCCAAGTTGTCCAATGTCACCAACACTAATCCCAATTGGCTTCTTTTTTTTTTTTTTTTTTTTTGTGAAGCCCGATACAAAAAGTATTAAATCATTCAGCTTCATCCATTATTAGTCTTCCCTCCCCATTGAGCTTGAGACCAACTCTTCCCTTGGTCTTCCTCTTCCTGGTACCATACTTCTAAAACTGCAACTGTTTGTTCCACTTCCTGTTCCTTGCTAGTTGCATCTCATTTTGTGCCTCAGCCTTTCGACATTTATCCCCATGTATTTGACTCCTTCTGAACAGTGTTATTAACTTTTTTTAGTTACAGCAGTTACAGACGGGAGATTGTAAAGGACAGGACATTTTGGTGTTCGCTGTGCCCCAGGGTGTAAATGCTTTGATTTGCAACGCTAGATACGTGCACTCCAAAGGAGTCTAAAAGCATTTCAGTTCTCCGGAGACTTGCAAGTGGTGAGAGAGAGCTGTACACCAGGCTGTAGTATATCACATAAAACATCACATACTCCTCAGAAAAGCTCAGTGAATCCTAAATAGGTTTCACAAACCCAACTAAGACCGCTGGGAGTTTTGCCTGAGCAAGAGGTATAAGACTGGACCTGATGAGGCTGAATCCTATCAAATCTTTTACTACAACACCAGGCATGTAACGAAAGGTTTCATAACTTAGTTTTAGCAGCTCCCCAAAACCTTGAATCTAAATCACAAGGAACTAGTGTGTCAGGATTGAACGACTGATGCTTGAACCACAAATACACATTCTTTTGTCCAACATCAGGGAAAATTAACTAGCGGTCACATAATAACAAGGCTTCCTGGTAGATCACGTACTATGAAAATTACCTTTACATTTTAAATTTCCTGGAGCAGGGATTAGCATTTATCACACTTGTACGGTGCTTAGAGTAATGGAACGACGACTTGGTTGAATTTTCCTCGTGCTGGTGCAGCGTAAGTGTGAACTAATTATTCCTAATCCTTCACACTCCAAAAGAGCCCTGTGAAGAGAAGCTAGAGCATTTGTAACAGTTTGCAAGGGGCTGTTTAAGTGTTTCCTGATTCACTTTGAGCAGGAAGGGGAAGGTGCTACTGATGTCAATGAACACAGCTCTCTTATGAGAAAGTATTACTTACATGAATAAAGACTGCAGAATTAGACAACCAGTAATTAAGGACCTGGCTGATAAATTTGGACCGAGGAGCGATGGTACAATTAGGTAATTTGCTAATTGCATTGAAGAATTAGGTATTAAAAAGTAGAATGTCTCTTTTTTTTTCGGTTTTAAGTTCCTAAATACGTACATCTGTCTTGGTAGCACAGAGCTGATATATTCTGAAGAAGATAAAGACTTGTTAAGGACTAAGAGAGAGATATTTTAGTGCTCAAGTACTTTTAAAAAAATCCACCTCTAAGGCCCTTTGCATTTGATAGGAGTCTTGCTAATGAGACAGGCAATTCTCCCATTAATTCCAAGGGCCCAAATCCTTGGCTGGCTAAATTGCTTCCCTTCACTGTCATCCCCATTTACATCAGCCCAGCAGGAGCTGTAGCAGAGATGGGACCAGTATGCAATAAGCCCTATAGTCATTAATAAGACAGCTGAACTTAGCATGATTAATCAGAGTAGATGCTCTATAGTCCCGGCAAGGAAAGGCTAGAATTCGTTACAGGTGGAAAGCCAGGGTCATTTCACAGACCAGTAAAACAGTTCTATTACATGCATTCACTTACAAGCAGATCTAACCCAGAAGCTTTACCTGCCTGGGATTTCCAAGCCCTGTCTATAAACCTCTCTTTATACGGTGCTAACCGTTCTCAGTGAAAAACAGCTAAGCATCAGCAGCATTATGATCTGTCCTGTAGTCTTTTTTTTTTAATAAAGCATTCAAGATCCTTGCTTTAAAAAAAATCCCATTCAACAGATTCTTGCCCAAGATGCAATGAGCCAGATTCCTTCCTCTGCTGATTTCATACTTCCCCGATGGCGCTATGGCCAGAACCGGGCCTCGTGATGAGCAGAGCGTTTTCCCGAAGTGGGGAACTGGCTCCCACAGCCACTTCTCTCCCTACCCAGGCACAAAGAGCAAGTCAGGGGAGCGTGAAACATCCCTGCACTTTATTTAAATTCTTAGCGGCCCAATGATCCATTTAGGATTGGAGCCACCTGATACAAGTCAAGGCAGCCTTGAGGCTGAATTATATCCAATTGATTCAAGTAGATTGGTAATATATCTGCTATGGCATTAAATAGTTAAACAAGAGCACTTTGTTAGTGCTTTCTGTATATTCATCTCATTCTGATGAAAGTTAAATTAAGAAATCAATTTTTAAAATCTTATCACAGGCATAAAAATTCTCTTCATTATCCAGGTGGAAGCACTTTGAGCACTGAGATTACTTCAGAACGCAGAGTTAATAATAATTGTGCCTTGACTTCATCATGATGTTTTATTTCTTACACATTCATTTGGATGAAGTGTTGACAATCTGACTCAGTGCTGAACAGGTCTACCGGCTACCCAGCATCAGCTTCTTAGGGGCACTTTAAAAGATATTAGGTCAAAGCACTACTCATTAAGCAGGTTCATTTTAGTGGGCTCCAAAAAGATTCATGCATTCGTGCTATTACCTGTACATGATATGCACTAGCTTATATTTGGTCTGAACCAATCTTAACTGAAGATTTTAATTCATTGATTTTCATTTTTACTTCATTGATTTTAATTGGAACTGGATCAGAGGGCATATAAGGGTTATTGCTTGGAATACATAAGCAACATAGATTTCTCTTCTGGGCATATTTAAATGTTGTGATTATAATTGTGGCAACATACAGTATACAGGCACTTCTCAAATTAGTTTATCACACACAAATACTGACCATAAGGTATATTTTCTCTGTACAAGAGGAGACTGCAATCATGTTGTATTATTAAGCTTTGTAATCCACTGTCATAGAGCACTTTCAATTGCACAATGAAAAACCCACAGTCTTGGAAACAGGTGGTTTAAATGTAAGAAGCTCGAAGGGATGTATGCAATCCAAAGCTGCTTCTAAAGCAGCACACAAGTAATCTCAGCTGCAAAGTCCAAGCCTTTGTCAAAAATGTGTTCACGTGCTACACTCATGAAGATACATTCACTATCTGGATAGATAGCCCTCTAAATGGATGTACTTATGTATGTATTAGTCTCACATGATTCCTGCTCAGTTTGACTATAAGTGTATGTAACTTGACTTAGATATTTGGAAAAAAAATAATGTTCATTGTGAGGAATAGGATTCCTAGAGTGTATGTTCAGTTGGACGCTGTCTGTAAACAAAAAAAAATGTGCATGTGCAAACACTGTCATTTCTGTTTTTCATTTCAATGGTTTCACTTCGCATTGTGCTGTGACAAATAAATGTTATACCTGTGTGAAACCACTGGGTTGCCCAACTGATAAATGTTATTCCGTACAACTTTAGTAACGCAGCTCTGTAAAAGCAGTCCCAGTTTTGGACTTTGGACTTGATCCGCTTGTATTTTAGATGAGAAGCTTTTAATCGGTCTTTCCTTATTTGTCACTTGTGGAAATAGTAAACACAACTTCAGTCTCATCTGAAAATCTAAGCACTTAGCACGTTTCGTTTCAGAAACGAATGGCAATAACAGCAGAACCGAAATGTTCCAAGATACCGGTGATGTCTACGATTGTGGAGGACGGGTTCCTAAAACCGGGATCTGTCGCATGAATTCATATGGTGGGGGTAGGACAGCTTATTTTACTGCTGGTATTCTGTGATTTGATGGCAAAGGTCCCCAGGACTTCTAGGATAGTTGCCCTGAGACTATACCAGGTACACCAAACATTGGATTCCCTCTTGAGCCTTGTGATCTTTAGAGCAAAAATTTCCAGGCGGCTGGTTAAATGCTCAAGAAAATCTATCCAGAACACCAATATTGTAAGTATTCCTCAGAGTGCTGAACTGCAGACAACTTGGCAGGTATCCAGTCTTGATGTAGCATCCGCTGCTGGGGTTTTAAATCCATAAGTGACTAGTTGTGAGAGAGGGAGTTTTGCATTCTCTTGTTCGAACCAAATACACCCATAATTCACTTCGATGTGTCAGCAGTATTTATTTATTCCTGCCAGGTATTGATAGAAAGCTTTTCTGGAAGCAAGAATGTAAACCCAGTAAGATGAATTTTAGAAAGCAAATAATTGGGATTTCTCATGAACTGACCCAAGTCCAGCTTAAAAAGATAGAAAATGTGCGACTTGGGATAAAGTTCTTGGGGCAAAATTCCAGGTTTCTGAAGCCTGATAGTACCAATTCCTAGTTTTGCTATGGACTTCATGTCTGACTATGAGCAATGCTTAATTTCTCTCTTCCTCAGTTCACCCATCTGTAAAATGGAGAGGTTAGCTTTTTGCTCTGCCTAGCCTCTTTTAGGCTAGGCTTGTACCTAAATTGCTTTTCAGAGCAGGGACTGTTTCTTATAGGGTCTAGCATGATTGAACCCTGATCTTAGGGTTTCTAAATACATCTGTAGCATAAATAAAGGAAAACTTCATACTAAGGATGATTTTTCTTGAAGAATTCATGAACAGATGTTGCTTTCTTATCAGACTTAACTGGGGAAGTCTAGTCCTTGCCCTGAGGCCTATTATAATAGCTAACAGACAAGAGATTGAGCATACTTACTGCTACAATTAAAAACCTACTTGAGTAAGATGAATAGCAAAAAGCTTGTAGCGGTGGGTGGGGGAATGCATCTCTATTGAGAAGAGAAAATGGGGTATAACCTCTGCAAACAGAAGACAGAAGGATTGCAAATGTGGTTGAGTAGAAAGTGATAGACTTGATCAATATAAGGCCACCCCACTCCTTTCAATGTTATGCTAACGATCCACTTTCAATGTCAGAGTTCCCACCTTGTATTAATCATTTTCCCCCAATAATGTTCCTTTTAGTGCTTGGTTGGTTTCCATACAAATCCACTGATGGCTTTTCATTCATTTTTCATAGACTTTTCTATCAGTCAGGGGGTATTTACATAACTTGATGGAAGTGTCAGCTGTACTGAATTATGTTCTGCATAGGCCAGAAGTCATTTCTCCCTTGCTGTTAATGAGAAATAACAGTCTGCATCAGGTAAATGTAAGAGCTGTAATAGCTTTATCAAGTCACCTTAGTTCTTTTGGCAGGTGGAGGAAGTTCTCAAAACTTTTTCAGACCATGACCCCATGTGGTTGAGTGACTGAACCCCTCCTTGCAGTGTCCCTTAGTACAGTGAGAGCGCAGGTCCCACTTAACCCTCCGTCTGAGGCACACAGCTTGTGCTGCATTGCGATACCATGGGGTCTGCCAGCTCCTGACCCCACATAAGGAGTCACAAAATAAACTACCACACTGCACTCAGACAGCACCTCAGTGCTAAATTCCTTACACCATTTCCCATTATTGCGTATGAAAACTGCTAGGAGAGTTGTTCCAATGATGACTATGTGCCCCTACTAGCATCTGAGGAAGATGCATTTCAGCTAATTAAGCAAGTGTTCTTGAGAAAGTATTTTCTGGGAAATACTGGAGTACAGAAAAGGAGTAAAATCTAAACCCTTTCCTGCCCTAAAAACACCCCAAAAAACCCATTGGAAATCACAGGTGGCTTCTCTTGAAAGAGCCACTAGTACCATTTGCGACCCAGTTCTCAGTACCCACCATAAGTCGGACAATTACCTACAGTGTTTATCGCCACAAAGTTAAGGCACTCTCAGAGAACATTTGAAAAACCTGTTTAACCTAACCTCCCTCGACCTAAAAGTCACTTAACTCTAGGAAACAATGAGCAGCACTTCCTTGTGATGTATCTACGTCGAGCCAGGCAATTATTTTGGGCTTCCTGAGTTTTGGCAAGCCATTGAGGGCTGCATGACAGGCAGCCCAGAGCAGATAACTATTAATTTTCTAAATTTTTTAGGGGCCCCGCAGGCCAGATAGAATGGCCTGGTGGGCTACATCCGGCCCCCGGGCCACGTTTTGCCCACACTTGATCTACATATTGACTATTTAACCATGCAGTAAACATCTTAACGCCTACATGTGCACCTCTATTAGTGCACACAAAACTAATAAACTCTGCAGCAGGGTAGGACTTGTAAATACAAGCCCTACCCTGCATGTGTAGATGCCAGGTCAGCTGGCTGGGGCATGAGGGTGCTTCAGTATGGGGGCTTCATTGGGAAGCTCATGCCCCAGCCAGCCCCTCTGCAGCACATTGAGCCAGGTCGGAGCAGCCCTGGGCTGGCAGGCTGAACCCCGATGCTCCCTGCCCACTGGGGCTGCTGTGACCTGGCTCAATGTGCTGCAATCCAGGCGCACATGTAAACTGCACGCCTGGGAGCAATAAACTCTGGAGCAATAAGCTCTGGAGTTTATTGCTGCACATTAATGGTACGTGTAAATGTGCCCCCTGAATCCGAATACAAGCATAACAGCTGGCTTCTCTTTACATGACAGGACAGACTTGAACTCCATCTGCCTACACTTAAATTCTGCAAAGAAGCAATTTGAAGCACTTGGACCCAAGATCTTCAAAGAGGTTTAGGTTCTTAACTGCCATTGAGGTCACTGGGTCTGGGACCCTTCTTGGCTATTCACAAAAACCACTAAATAGGTGTTATTACGCAACTGTGTCATCTCACCAAAGTCAAAGATTCACAGGCTTCTTTGGGTCTCTACAGAGCACCCTTCTACACATCAGCCACACAGACAGAACTGCCCCATTGCAAGGAACAGACAACTGACAACTGGGGATGGGGGTTTCTACAGCACAGGAATAAATGAGATCCTTTATCCAGATTCCCTTCTCCCCCGGTAGGCTGACTTTGTTTTGTTGCTTGAGCAGCCAAGCTACATAGGCGTCCGTATCGAAACCATTTTCATCTGCTCCCTGAAGACGTTTGACCTCTGGCACCAGTGCTCACAGTTCTCCCCTCAGTGCCCCTCTGCATTGTAACTACAGGGAGCCGGGTTGAGTTTCTAGCTCTTTGGCTGCTTGATCCCACTGAAGTCCAGGTGCCCTGTCTTGCCCTCTACCAAGAGGACTGGATGTGGCCACAGAGGTCCTGAGCTTTGCTTTTTTTTTCCTCAGGTCCCCAGGGAGGCCCCAAGTATAAAAGCAGAACCCAAGGGCATTTGTGCACGAGCACCACCAACCCTATGAGTTGCAACCAGGAGGCACAGCTTAAAGACTAAATGGATGGTGAGGAATTTGCTCCTTCCCCTGTAGGATCTTAAATGAAAGATCTCATTCCAAATGCATTTGATAAATAATCCACTGAGGGTGCAGGCACTTCTTGACAGACTCAGGAAATACCTTCTCAAACGACTGCTCTCCGATTTGTCACTGTTTCCTCATAGCTGTTGTTTTATCCATTGAGCCTCGTGGAATCAGATGCCAGCCACTGGTTGATTAGCTCACATGGAAGTGGATGCATTTCAAGAGGTTTGGGGTGACCTATGAAGTTTCATTACAGTTTATTAGCAGCGCTTTCTTCCGATGCAGAGCAAGCAAGTTGAGTTGCTCTCAGGAAGTCAGAATAAGGTCCAAAGAGTCTCCACTTCTGGAGACTGGCCTTCATCACCGATGTAGAGCCTCACCTTGTGGCTTCCACTTCCCCTCCCAAAGCCACCATAAACATCAGTCCCAGCTTTCTCCTGAAATGGGCTATTTGTGAGGTTTTCTCTGTAGACCTCGTCTTCCTCCCCATCTCTCTGCCACAGAGAAGCCCATCAATACTCATGTTCTTGAACTGGAGACAATTGACAGCTAAACTGAGTTAAGAGGCCAGTAAGTTATGGCACTATCCCCCAACACTGGCAATTGCAAAGGGAGCCACATCAGACAGTAGCCTCACTTTTATTCTCACTGGATAAGGGCACGTTCTTCAAGAGGATCTGCAGGCACATCCATTTCAGAGACCTAACTTCAGACTTCAGCTTCATTAGGTTGGATGCCCCCACGCTGAGGCCTGCAAAGCTGGACAACACCTGAAAATCTGGGCCTCTTTTTGTTTTTAAAAAAAATGATTAGTACAAAATATTGGACCCAAGTCACTGTGCTGAATTGGCTGACCATGCTACAATTCAGGCAGTAACGACTTAAACATTATTTTTTTTGGTGGCTAAGTAGGAACACAAGACTTGTCACTTAATTAGACACAGTTGAGACCCCTTAAAAAAAAGATGGTGCCTAGTAGCCCGAATTAAATATTGAATCCTAGAGCCAAATAAATAAATAAATACAATCAGAGCTTACTGAAAGACCAGCAAACACTGGAAGATAATTGCACCATGAAGTTCTAGTACATCTAAGCCTTTGTATGGAGTTAAGAGGACACTGCATGCAGAAGAAATTACATCCTGAAGCTGCTTTTCATACAGGTAAGCAAAAAACTGATCAATGCAATACTCAAGGCATCATAAAGGAATAGCAGGTAGTAGGGTAGGATATTTTACAAACCAGAAGGCATCACAGATGGAATCGGTGCCTGCTACCAGCACTGGCACAGTAACGCATCAAGAGGCAAAGAGCTAGATCTGCTCAAGGAAAGAGCTGCCTCCAGTGCAGCAAGAAGCAAACTGTGCAGGGATGTTTCAATATTACTCAGTTCTCATTCAAGATTTGGGGTTTTTCCCTTTTAAAAGGAAAAAGGTTGTCAGTGCAAGTGCTTGGTGGTTTTGTTTTCTGACCCACTGAACTGAAAATGTTTGTGAATTTTAGTTAAACAGATACAAATTAATTCAGTTCAGTGCGTGGTACTCTCTCCTACCTTGGGGGTCTTCAAGAGGAGGCTGGACAAATATTTGGCTGGGGTGATATGATCCCGGCACCCGTTCCTGCCCAGGGCAGGGGGTTGGACCTGATGATCTGTTTAGGTCTCTTCCGACCCTAAGTACTATGATACTATGATATGTATAAGCCAGGTTAATGAAACCCAGCATTTTTCTTTTCCAAATCATGAGACAGTATTTCTGTTACTAAAGCTGCTGCTTCTATACGTGGAAGACCCAAAAGAGTGCTCTGAGTGAGTAATATTGTGGAGTAATAGAGAGACATACAGGGTTTTTTTTTTAAATTAAATAAAAGCATGATCAACCTCTTAATTGGCTAAGGCTTCAAGCGGACAATAACAAGTGGTTGAAAGAACTGCCATTTCTCTATGAAAGAAAAATGCAACCGAGAGCCAGTCGGTGATTGGAACAAATTGAAAGTGTCCAACTGAAAAACATGTGATACGTGCCATATCCTCACGTATCACAGTCCAAGAGAAGATAACTTCCATTAGGAGACACCTGGAAGAGGGATCATCCCCATGCCCGCGTTCTTCACTCAGCATCAGAACCAGAATGATTAAACTATACGACGGAAGCCATTTGAATCATATCACCGATACAAAGGTATAAGAGAAAGAAAACAACTACCTTATATTGGGATATTTCAGAGCCAGTTCCTAGGAAAAACACAGCTGCCAGTGACAGTTTTCATAATGCTTTGCTTACAAGTCCTCTTGGGAATCTGATGTCCAATAGTCATTTTAAGTACTGTATTAAACCTCCAAATAATAGAGGAGTGGTGAAAAAAAAAATCAAAGTTTTAACAACAGAAGAAATGCTTAAAAAAAACACTACAACATCTGTGCTTTGTTTAGATTAACAAGGGACTCGTTTGTAGTGTATAGAAGACTGCCTGTAGCTGCAATGAGTATCTAATGCAATTGCACACAAAGTTTAGACGTTATAAAGGGAAAGCCTGTCTCCCGACTCAGATAACATTAAAGGGAGTTCTCATGGGAGTTAGTAAGGGGTTTAGGACCAAAGCAAGGGGAACAAAAAACAAACCAAAACTAAACTAAAATCAACTCTCAGACATGCAGCCCCCGTAGAGACTCCTTATGGTCTTTAATGAGGCTAGGAACAAGCATTTCACCTTTAGACCGTGCTCCATGCTTTGCCCATTAGGTTCTGTGGATAATGGATTTGATCAGTGGGCAGCATAGGAGAAGTTACCTTTGTCGTCTCATAGCCAAGCATTTAGCATGCTTCTGGGACTATCCGTGCCGATTCAGTTGCTTATATCGTTGTTAGGTACCAGCTCCATCCAAGCTGGTCGGCAAAGAAAATAATGATAATAAAGTGTCCTTGTGACCCAGCACTCAGTTTGGGCAAGGAAGAGTCATGGTGCTGTCAGCAGACACGCTGGTAGTTTCAAAGTCCTATTTAACCCAACTGCTCCAATTCCAGCGTTTGCAGCCAGAAATAGCAGCGAGGTGCCATAGGGCGAGCGTTGTTCTCTCCCAGGCGTGATACTGGGAAATAGGGGTCGTGCTGTTTCCTTGGCTGTGTCGGAGTCAGACAATCAAATCTGGCAGCTGAACATTTGTTTAGCCACCGCCACAAAAGTTCAGCTCTCAAAAGGAACAGAGCCGCTAATTCGATTCTGCTGAAGATCATTGTGTATGACTTGTTCAGAGGATAAAATTAGCAGCTGCAGCAGGTCTTCCTGGCACGCTTACAAAAGCTGGTAAATACCCCTGGGAAAAAATAAAAGGATCAACCTGACACCCCAAAATATAATTTAAGGCTAATCATTTGTCCCCAGCTGTTACAGGTTGTGCTGGCCTCTGGTCCACCCCAGGAAAATGAACTTTCACTCCCACTTCCTTCATGCTTTCAGACACGGCTGGCAGGGAGGTGCGGGCCTATTAATTATATCCCTGGTTCGACCTCACAGGTGAAGAGTCCAGTTTGTACTTTGGCATCTGCCCCTGGCTGCTGCATCAGTGCCACCGCCCGGCATCCCCACGGCGCTGCCGCTCCGACAGCTGTCTTCTCCTTGTCACTTGGAGTGAGGACCACATGGGAATGTTATTGCTCAGAAGCCTCTGCGGGGAGGCTGTGTGCCAGTAACGCCGACTCGAACAGAGAGCAGCCTCTGAAGTATCTACTGGACTGCAGCCACTGTCAAAGCTTCCTACCAAAAGCCAGCTCGTGTTAAGCAACCCACAGCGGTCACGCACCATCACTGAAGTGACAGCCTGTCAGAGGGAAGTGATGGGCACAAGCACCAGCGATGCCGTATTCCCCCATACACCCACCCTCTCGAGGAAGGCAGACCTCGGGCCTTGGCAAGGGAGGCTGGATGGAAGACAGAGCATAGCAGCCTAGATGTTGAGGACAAGGTGGTGCTGTCAGGAGATGGCATGTCTTTGCCTGGTAGAGAAACTGAGCTGTTGCAACTTCCCTGGCGAGGGTCATGAGCTGGGAAGCAGGGGGTGGAGGCCAGGTGCCCAGGTACAGAGCTGCTCAGAGGCATTGAGAGCAAACAGCAGAGCCCTGTAAAAACCCATCAAGGAAAGTTTCTAGCAGCTCCTCGCCAGTCCCAGTAAAGACTCCGGGGATTGTCCTAGAGAAGAGCAACTGAAAACGGACAGCTTGCTCCTGCACATCACAGCTCATAAGGCATCCAACGGCTCCGCTGTGTTGGGTTCAAGTTAAACACGTAAAACTCATGGAAAGAAGGAAAATAGCACTGCACACAAGGCTTTCTTCCGGGGAGGAGCAGAGTAGTACCATGCATGTCCCTACCCTATCCCACTCCTGCGTAATGATAGAAAGTGAGGGTTGGAAGGGACCTTGGGAGATCATCCTCCTCAAAGCAGGACCAGCCCCAATGATATTATCCCAGCCAAAGCTTTGTCTAGCTGGGTCTGAAAAACCTCCAAGGATGGTGACTTCACAACCTTTCTGGGTCACTTGTTTCAGTGCTTTACTACCCTCATTATGAGAAAGTTTTTCCTAATATCTAACCTAAACTTCCCTGCAGCTTGAGCCCATTGCTCCTTGTCCTGTATCTGCCCCCGCTGAGAACAGTCCAGCTCCATCCTCTTTGCAGCCCCCCTGCCGGGACCTGAAGGTTGCTGTTAAATCCCCTCTCAGTCTTTGTTCCTGCAGACTAAATAAGCCTGGTTCCCTCAGCCTCACAAGTCATGTGCCCCAGCCTCCTAAACATTTTCCTTGCCCTTCGCTGGACTCTCTCCAACTTGTCTACATCCTTTCAGTAGTGGGGGGCTCAAAACTGGACACAGGACTCCAGATGTGGCCTCACCAGTGCCGAATAGGGGGCAATAATCATGTCCCTCGATCTGCTGGCAATGCTCCTGCTAATGCAGTCCAGTATGCCATTAGCCTTCTTGGCAACCAGGGCACACTGCTGGCTCATATTCAGCCTATTGTCCACTGTAACCCCCAGGTCCTTTTCTGCAGAGCTGTGGCTTAGCCTGTCAGCCCCCAGCCTGTACTGGTACATGGGATTGTTTGGTCTTAAGCACACAACTTTGCACTTCTTCATATTGAATATAATGAAATTTCTGTTGTTCCAACCCTCCAATTTATCGAGGTCTCTCTGAATCCTAGCCCTACCCTCCAGTGTATCTAGTACTCCCCCCAGCATCTGCAAACCTGGTGAGGGTGCACTCCATCCCAGCTTCCAGCTCACTGATGAAGATATTGAACAAAACTGGCCTCAGGACCAACCCCTGGGGCACTCCATTGGATACCAGCTGCCAACAAGACATCTTGCCATTGATTACTACCCTGTGAGCCCAGTGATCCAGCCAATTTTCTATCCATCTTACAATCCGTTCATCCAACCTGTACTTCCTTAGCTTGTTTGCAAGAATGTTGTGGGAGACCGTCTCAAAAGCCCCCCTGAAGTCAAGGTATATCACATCCACTGCTCTCCCCATATCCACAGAGCCAGTCATCCCATCATAGAAGGTAATCAGATTGGTAATGCCAATTGCTTGAGACTATGGGCCTTCTGGAGAGGCCAGTGGATTCACAGCTTCCAGTATTACTTCCAGGGACAGCAGTCGTTGAGGTCTAGCACTTATCCAAGTCGGACAAGCTCAAAGAGAGAATAGCGCCATTCTTTAGGTGTTCAAAGCAGCCAAGTGACGTGAACTATTGTTTTCAACAGACATCTCCCGTACAGAACAGTCCGGCGGCCCGTACATTGTGTACACAGACCAGGCATAGCACACGAAAGACCTGTGTGGACACCTTTCATACAGCATCAGTCTGCCCTGACCCAGGTCTGGACAGTCAGCAATGTCTCAATCACCCATTCAGTCAAGTGGCCAATTTAGCCACATTTAGCATCACCCCCTACCTCTCCATTGCTGGGGGCCTCTAAAGCAACTGGCTCTCTTGGTTGTGCCCAAAAAACACCCAAGGATTAGAGGCTGCACAATGGAAGAGGATTAGTTTCAATCCAAGCGGTGTAAAAATGCAGACAGGATTATGCTGTACTAGTTTAGTTGTGCTCTTATTTAATTGTAAGGGACCTGAAAAGAGAATCTTTAGGAAAATTACCTTCCACACCTACAGTGTAATGGGTTGCTTTGTTCTACCGGCAATACGATGTGCAGCTTTCCAGCCAAAGACCTTTGATATTTTAGCAAGCTTTTTTTCCTTTTAAAGAATCAGTTAGCCGTTTGCCAATAATCCTGGACAGAGCTCTATATTTACTCCTAATTAACCAAGATGACAAGAATTCAAGTACAAATTGCTCTTACAAATTAAAGGTTACCCAGACACTGATGTCAGGCTTTGAAATAGCTTTGGGTGGTGTTACGCATGAAAAATCATCATAGCTTAACTAAAAAAGGAAACATCAGTTTCCATATAAAATGCCAATTTCTACATCTAAAACTTGGAGACTTCTTTTGGTAGACAAAAAAAAACCTCTCCCCCTGCAAAGAGGAGGATTAGGGCTATAAAATATTCATTCCTCCCCTTCTGCTGGGAATTTAGATGAATTTGTTGTCCATTTTTCACATTCAGATAACCACAAAGGCAAACAAATAAATAAATAAAAATTAAACACAAATATAGCCTGGCAGCCCAAAAGTGTCAACTGTTTTGCAATGATTTCTCCCCCCTTCCCAACTCACACCTCCCTTTATAGACATCTAAGATCTCATTAGTATTCAGCAAATTCCCCCTGCATAGCAGGGAGGATCTTAAGTCTCCAGCACTGCGTGGAAAGCAGAAACCTGACCCTGAGAGATGCTTGAACAAATGGTTTGGGGACATAAAATAAATGACAAATTGTCTCCTGCCCAACTGCATCTTATGTTGCTGCTCTGTGGCCCAGAGGTCTGGCTATTAAAAGGATGGTGTTCTTCAGAGGGACTATTTCAATGAATCGAGTGTAGGTGGATACTGTACATGAGCAAGGTTTGGGGGCCTGCAGACAGAAAATGGTGCGACACAAAGGGCTTCTGCATTTAGTTTCTTGTCATTTGTTCTTCTTCTGGCCCTGGGCATGACCGTAAACTGCATCCGACTGGAGGGCCTGGTGGCAATGTGGTGGGGCTACTTGTGGCAGGATAGCTCCTATCAAATGCTGTATTGTCTACTGTTGCAAACTTCGGCGTAAGGTCAATATAGGGTACCTTAAAACCCTAGCCCCCACTGCCTTGTGGGTACTCCTTGGTTGGAGAAAGGCTAAGGGCCACCACCCTGAACATCTGGACTCGGTCTGGCCTTTGGACTCCGTCTCAGTGGTCTAAAGGGGGGGCGGTGGGCCTAGGGCAGCTTCCACTCCTCCATACTCTTGCCTAGGCATTGCGCATCGAAGATCTTGGCATGACGGCTGCAGGACTCCAGACAAGCAGATTCATCAGGCACCTAACTAGACCTCCTACCTCAACCATGGATCCAGAAGATGGATGGTTGCTTACTATTACTTGGTTCTTCTTACACAACTTACTCAGGTTTCCAGCTCCAGCTGGATTTTTGGTTTTGGTTCACACTGAAAGGGGTCCTATTCCTGCTGGTTCTTTGGGATTTGTATAGACTGGGGAATGGGAGCCCCGTCTACCACCCGCGCACATGCATGAAGCTGAAGACAGAGATGCTACAGTCCTCCATTCCCTCTTCACACATAACCCCTGCCAACACCATCCCCTTAAAGTGAATAGTATAGTCTACACTTCCAAATGGCAAGTCAGAGATTTCCCTATTAACGTATTTTCCTCTACACTTTTGCCCAGGCACAAATGGGCCAGAGGTAATTACAAGCCTTGCCTGAGGCTCCATGCCAACTAAGTATCAAGCTACTAGATCACATTACCACGCTTAGAGAACTACAGAAACCAGGGGAAATTCCCATTACAAGTTCATCACTATAGCATACAGCAGCCAATATCGTCAAGCCCAGTTTCCATCAAAACCATACTCCAAACCTAGCAGCAAGGATACTGAGCTCATAGGGGCCAATCCCCTACCCATAATGGATCAAGAGCATCCTATTTGTAGCAGATGAGGACAGCAAAAGGGAGCCACGTTTTGTTTCCAGCTCCTGCTCTGATCACCACAGAGCTGTTTTATTACGATCCTCTGCCGTCAGCATTGCTCTTTAATACAGAGAAATGAGGGGAAGAAGTCGAAGTTCAGACTGATTGCGCAAGTGTTGGTCCTTGAGATCGCCATGCACGCCAAAGCATTTTCCTGCTGCAGGAACTAAAAGACTTGTTAGCTTCAGATTTCTTGAAACAAAAAAGTAGAGGCAAAGTTTTCAGATGATGCTTCTCAGACTTATTCTCAGAGCTTTTGCTTTGCAGGAACTCCCGGCACAAGCAATTCTGCAGAGCAGTTATGCACTTTGAAGATGTGAAGCTCACAACAAAGGTCCCTGGCTAATAAAAATGCATTAGATACAGCAATGAAAGTTAATTGTAATGATCAGCAGTTCCCTGTCTTGGGCATGGCTCATGCCCCGGAGACCACAGCACTTGGTAAGTTAACCCAGGCTAAACTAACTCATTATGGGCCCAGTCCAAAGGCTGTCAAGCCAATAGGAACTTGACAGCAACCTCAGGCCTCTTTGTGCCTTACGCAGCCCATTTGAAAAACTTTTAAGATAAGTGGTCACCTCAAGCCAAATGCAGCATCTAAGCCAAGGTCTCCTCTTTCTTTTCCAAAGAAAACCTGAACAAGTGGGGAGTCAACTCAGAGGTATACTAAAGCCTCAAAATTAATGAGAGGTTCAAAATTAGGAGATGTGGGCTGCAGATACAAGGTACGCTGCTGTGTCAGGTCTTTGTCCTGAGCCAAGATTTTAATCTAGGTCAATGGTCAGACTTTGTTGGGCTTTTTATGTGAGCAAACCCAACTTTTCACGTTTGCTTAGATGGAAGTACTAATAGTACAATCACCCAACACCTTCCGTTTAAGAAGCTAGCACTATTTTCATATTTGAGCCTCAAAATTATGTGTCGTCCAAAGAGTAGATGGGTCAATGAGTGCAGAGGTCCATCACCTTGACCAAGGCAACCCCAAAACAGAGATCTGGAGCCAGGAACAGGAATCAACTCTCAAAGCTCACGTTTCAACCACAGTTCAGGAAACCCGATTCAGAGCCATTGCGCTCTTATCACACCATAGCACCGATTTCTGCACATTTTCTCCCATCCCTCCCCACCCGTCCCTACACATTTGTTCCACATAAATGCCTAATGACATTCACTTGCGGGCTCTCTTTGATATTCCATGTCACTAATGTTTAAAAATACACTCTAATGACTCATGTCTCTTTATATGACAAGGCATGTCAGCGAGCTGTTATGACTCAGGCGCAACTGAAATGATGTACTCTCCAGACTTTCCCCTTGGTGGGGGTGGGACAGTAGCTTTGCAGCTCTTAATGGCAGCCTGCAATTTCCACAAATATATATGCATCAGTAAATAAGGATGATCCTTGTTCCCATGCCAGGTTGCTGGCTGATCTGATGTCATCCACAAACCAGGTTAAGAGTCAAACAAGGGCTGTCATTTTCTTTTGTGACACACACCACTCAGAGGTCTAGTTGAGCATCCAGCATCTTTTTTGGAAAAAGCCACAAACAAAACAAAACAACTTCCCCCCCTCAAACAAAACAAGCTATAGCCCCTAAAAGTGTCTGTGGACATGAGGACAGCACAGCAATGTCCTTGGAATTAAATTAGGGTTCACTTCTCAACTGATGTATGTCAATATAGCTTCAAAGAGCGACATCAGCATCATACAGGGAAGAATTTGGCTCCTAAAATACTTCAGAAATGGAGAATTTCTGGATCTCTCTGCAAGAGGAACTATTTGTGAGCTGTGTTTCATTTACAAACTGCAGAAGAACGCTTTGTTTCAGCAGCAAGTGACACCTCAGCACATCCCCAGCTGTTGTCTAGCTACCTAAGCCCCATCTATGGCATTGCTGGATTCATGCAGACAGGCAGCCTGCGCTACACCGGCTGTTCAGCGAAGACCAGCGATTGCTCCCTGCCTGTCCATGGGAGCGCCCAGGTTTCTTCTCACAGGAAGAACGTTTTAATTTCTACTTAAAACAGGACAAATCTCACGCTGTGGACGACTAGCGCACCCCAGGCCTATGGTACAATTATAAAATGTTCCAGCTACCCAGGTCGGGGAGAACGGTTGGTCTGGGATGGGATTGGCCCAGTGTTATCAAGCTGTATTCATGCACTGCGTTAGGGTTTACACAAGAAATAACCAGATTTCTCTCTTTGGAGTCTGAAGGGAGTGGAGAAGAGAATGTAAAGGAGGGGGAGAAAAAAAAAAGTCCAAAATTTTGCCTTTCTTTAACCACACTGACAGCTTGTCAGCCCTGGGTTAAAGTCCTAGCTTTGCCACAAGCTGGATTTTGATGGAATTGCCATAGCCTGTCACAGCTCTCAGCTCACACCCTAAATCTCTTACCGTTTAAGTTACCATCATTAGCTCTTGCCCTTTGGCCAAGGCCCAGAAAAACGAGAGGTTTCCGGTCGTGACTGAGGTACAGGTGGGACTGAACAAGTACAGCGCCTGCCTGCACAACATGCATCTTCAGAGGGACATATCTGCACACGGACCAAATCCCACACAAAAATTAGAGTGACCTACATTTTCCAGGTTTTGTTAGGCCCAAGCCACATACTTGCCGCGGAGGAAATGGAGACAGTACTCTGCTCAGATTGAGCAAATACTTGCTCAATAATTCATATTAGTAAGTCAGTGCCATATGACTGATAGGTAGTCATTTAGAAACCAGGAAGCGGCAGACTGTTAAATGAACAAACTCATTTAGATGCTGGCCACCCAACCATCTTAAAGCCACTGTGTTTAGACCATTCTGATATACAACAAAAGCAAAGTTATGTTTTACCAAAGCCAACTAGGAAGCCAAGCAACAGGTTAGGAAGTGTCTGTGGAATTATAGTATTTAGTATTAAAAAAAAAAAAGACTCAGGCTTTTCCTATTGTTGGCATGTAACTGGATTTCCTTTTATGTTAGGCCTAGCAACAAGGTGGCAATAAAATCGTATCTTCCTTGATATGTAATATCCAGTCTACTTAGTTATCTTGTATAAGCAATATTCTTCAAAGAAGTAGAATCCATATAAATCACGCGTGATCAAGATATGCCTACCAAGATTACACACACACCTGCACACATGCAGAGAGGCTACTTTGAAGTCTCTGGAAAACAGATTAAATGAGCTCTCCTATGAACTGTACCATGAAAAATGTCAAGATCAGGCAAGATTTGATTGAACAGATGAGGATGAAGTGGTATTTGCCCAAAGACCAGCCAGTGTGAATGGGAAGCAACAGATCATGTAGCAGTTTTTAGTCCCCATACTGAGACCTCCCTATTCTAATCAGGTTCACCGGGCAAATTGTTACATGCTCCCAAACCAGGATGATAAGAGGATCATCTGTGTACACTTAATGCACACATCATTACAGTCTTTTTTAGAGCATCCTTGTACTTGTGCATCCTGGCCCATCATCTCTGCCTCTCCTTTTTGCTTACAGCACTATTAACTGATCCAGTTATCTTCTACCAGGAGAAAGGTATTCTTCCAGCACCGCTGTTGAAAGAAGAGAGCGTTCTTGCATTGTGCACAGGAAGAAGCAAGGTTTTGATTTCCGAAATCCCCCCCAGAAGCCCGCACCTGACGCTTCAATAAATTGAATCTCCATTTTCAGAGTCATCCTTTGCAGCTGTTATCGTGAGGTAGAGAAGGCCAGAGCACCAAGCCCTGTTTTTTCAGATTAGGGCTAGGTACTTGCCATAACCAGAATCAGACAGGGAGCCTGCACAGAGCACTGAGGACCTGCAGGATGTGTTCTTGCAACTCTTACGTGGGAGGCAAGCTGTTACAAGCCCAGCCAGCCGGAGCCTCTGCACAGCCTTCTTGACTAGCCCGACAGCAGAGAGTGCAACATCCAACAAGTGAGACACTTCTGTGGCTAGTGTGACCTTTGCTTCCTCCTCATTGTCCAAGTGCCACCTCCCAGCTGGGGGAAGGATGGAAGAAATTTCCCACCACTGCAGCTCAGCGCATGGCGAATAGCAGTGATGAATCCCTTATAACTCCCATAGCACGACAACAGAGAGCCACGCACGTGGAGAAGACGCGCATTTTGTTCTTTGCTCTAAAGGTCCAACCTAAGCTTATACACCAAGTAGACCCAACTTTCTGTGCCGTACGCTAAACTTAGATAGGCACCAGTTAGCATTTGTTAGAACAGGATTAAAACTTGCAATGCAGCCCAAGCCCCTGGCTTCAGCCCTTTTTGTTCAGTAGCTTCATAAAGTAAACGTGTAGAGTGCAGCTAATCTAATGTTCCAGCTAACAGAGTTCTGGAGATGGAGATTTTACATGATTAAGATGGAGGAGGAGGATTGCTGGCCTCAAATGCTAATAGCTTGATTAGCAGAGCAAGGTTTCAAGTTGTATTTCCAAGATCTGTATCTAATGACCAGGCAGGAAAAAAAAGCTGTGATCTCTCCGTGAAGCTTTAATTGCTAAGAGTGATTAGCAATCCTTTGCATACAAGATATTGCAGCAAAGTTTCTCTACCTGGGGGAGAATCCTTTTGCCTTAGGACAAGGTAATTTGCAGTCAGCCATAACTCACCCATTGGAGCTTAGAAACTCCAATGACAGACCAAAAACGCCATCTACAAATCACAGGCTGAAAGATGGTTGTAGGCAGCCTCGGTACAGATCCCAGTTGCCCAAGTGCAAGCCTTTGGCTCCCTAGATCAGGTGGCACCCAGGCAGCAGCTATATGCTGGCCACAGTTCCTTCTTCCTGCATGCAGCTGAAGTCACCCTTGTAAGTCACAATCCAGAAGTGCAATGGAGTGAAGTCAGTGGTCAAGCTCAAAGTTTATATGCAGAGATTTCCATGTGGAAGCAAATGATCCTGGACCTTGTGGGCAGATATCCACAAGGCTCCTTGCTGAAAACCTGGAATCTACTTTGTAAGAGGGAAGATTCGCATACATCGAGTCTCCGCTATGATCTGTTCTTACCCCAAACAGCGTACAGAAAATAGCCTGCAAAATGCATGACAAGTAGTCCTGGAGCCTGCTTCTGTTGCCTCTTCTGGCTTTCGAGATGCGGCATTCATTGCTCCTAACAGAAAACCAAGTTTCCACTTTCTTCCACTAAGTGCTCTCATTACTGGATGTCTGAGATATTAGCTCTCTCTTAAGGCTCACGCTCATTTTGCTGGAGAATGTTATTCATGTGAGCAGAATGAATTATCCCCAAATTTCTCAGCACAAAGCCATCATTTTCAATTACTATATCATGTTGGGCATTGTTACTGAACATGCATTTAGTATAATTAGTCATTAGATTAGTGGCATGAAGGAGAATACATTAAAGCACTGGTTGTACACATTCACTTATGGATGCAGGCAAAATTATGCATATTTATTCGTCAACTAAACACGTTGTGGTAGAGCTGACAAAAATTCCTCTCCAGCTGCTCTAATGCCTGTGCATCCCAAGCTGCCTGGTCGTTAAAACATGGCTATTTGGCAAAAGATGGAGGAGACCCACTGGGTTTGGATCTACTCAGGTTTTGCTGGCCTGTGATCTTCCACCGCAAAGACTATATCCACGGGGCAGACGCTTCCTGACTGTCACAATGACCTCTGAACTTTTTCCAGCCTCTCTTTTAGACAAGCTTAGCATGAAACATTTAATGACCACAGGCCATTTATTTCCCTGGAGTGCAGATTTCACCCTGCGAGTTGCCTTCTGACCTCGGCGCAACTGGGCTGGCTTGACTACTTACCTGGGAATTCTTCCCCCAGGGCCGTGAGCTGCCAAACTTGGCTCAATATCCAGGATCCATGAATATAATGCCAAGCCATTTGTGCCCTACCTCTTCCCTTGCTTCTATAACAGCACAGCAGAACCAGACGTTCAGGTCTGAAATGAAGCATCCAGTCCAACAAAGTGCCCTTGACTTACATTGAAATAAAGGGGTGTTGGAAGTGCTCGCCGCATTGGAGCAACTACCACCATGGCTCCCAAGCATCCAGCATTGAACTGGAATAGAAATCTAGAGGCTGGTTAAAGGTAACTAGGAAAGCCCGTACCTATAACTGCATGCACTTTTCACCGTGGGCATTTCTTCTTTTTTCACCAGCCCATATTACTTCTGTATCTCTTTCACTCCCAGACTGATCAAACCCAGCCTAGTAACAAGCTCTTAGGCTACAGCTTTCTAACCCCCACACCAATTCATTATTGGAAGAGAATACTTTGATTTCTTGATATTTGTCTAATGCAACAATTGAGACCTGCCAGGGATGGTTCTTCTCTTCTCTCCTATGCGGTTTTTGAACAAGCTGAGCAGTATGAAAGCGTAAGTAGACACACATGGGGAGCAGAGGGAATAAGGCTGATCCTTCATGCTAATACAGACTAGAAAATAATCTAATTGTAATTCAGAGTGAAAATTGATTTGTTCACTGAATGCCCACAGTGTTGTAAGGATGTGAGCAGGAATGTATAACACAAATATACATTTATTGGGGAAAGCAGAACAGATCATCACAAATGCTGCCTTCCATTTTTGCCTCTGGATTTAGCTGCTAAGCAGTTTGCTATTCTCCTTGGACAAATTATTCCATCCATTATGCTCAAAATAATCTTTATTTACTCTGGTTTAATTATTTTGTCTCTGCAGTTAGAATCAAATAGCTAAGAGTTGTGTATTGTCTAATAGTCACTTAAAACCATTATGTTCAAAAGTATTAACAACTTCCTAGTGGGAGCATAATGCATTCTGGGAGTCATGTAATAAAGTCTTTTTTAGAACGTATTTCTCAAAAGAGATTTTATGCAAATGTGCAAGCCTGGCAGGTCTTTCCGAGGTACCTAACGGAATTAGGTGTCCAGTTCCCACTGAATATCCACCTGGGATCCCTCGTGCTCTGAAGAAACGGGAGACTGTTTAGGATTCGGGCGGGCTCTCCCCACCATCTTAGAACTCACCACCTTATAAGAGGGAGAAATCACAGGACTCCAGATCTAGGGGATTCAGAGGAAGAGAAAGGCATGGACACAGCACAGGTCACAAATTCAGAATGAAGACGACACTTTCCTGACATCTAGCTTCCCTTTCTGAGAAAGTTCACAAATAAGGAAGCCGGAGGCCAATTACAAGCAATGCACCAAAAGGCTGCATCCACGTATGTAGGGGCACGCACTTGCAGTGCCACAAATTTGTGCTGGAGTTTTGTGCCTCAGCACACGTGCCTGAATGGGCACTTTGGTGCAGGGCAAATTGTGCTGCTTTGGGCAAACTGACGCTGCCCAGCTCCTGCAGGATCTTCAGCCAGGAGGCTGGAGCCAGCAGCAGTATATAAATGTGCCCTAGTGAGCAACTCAGAGCTACTTGGCCTCAGGAGTATCTCAGGCCCAGGCAGTTGGTGTTTGGGGACACTAGCCCCTCGTGCCACCTGGACTGCTGCAGCAGCCCTGACCTGGAGTGGCGCTGCACCCTGTACCCGCTGCAGCAGCCTGGCAGCAGGGACTGCTACCTGGCTGTGACCTGCTGCCATCTGCAACAGCATCTGCTCCCTCAGACCTGGAGCCCCATGGCTGCACACCTGCTGGACCCAGATGGGGACCACACAGTTACGCCCAGGCAGCCCGGTCCAGGGCTAGAGGCAGGTGCCTGGAGGGAGTGCTGTAGCACATACCCCACGTCAGCACCATGGCATGTGTCCTGCATAGTGTGTGCGAGTACCAGAGAGAGGTCTTTGAGCCCCAGTGGATGAAGGAGGCTCGCTGTGTAGCACAGCACATCCAGTGACAGCTGCAGCAGAGCCAGTCAGCCAGAAACAGTGTCGCAGGCAAGGACCGCCGCCTCCAGCAGTGGCACGTGGGAGCCAGAGTGCGGGACACCATCACCAACCACCTGCAGGTCCATCCCCACCAAGTAGGTCACCAGCTTTCTCACCACTGGTATCAAGCTGCCCACCCAGGGTCCTCCATCACTGCCCACTGCCAGGACATGCCAGCTCATGCAAGTCCTGGGCCTACTGGCAGCACACCCACTCTATCTGGAGCATCTCCTCCTGCGTGCTGTCCTGATGAGTGTACTGCTTCCTCTGATGGGGGTGAGACCTGGCCCTGAGACCACCAGAGTGTGGCCTCTGCCAACCTGGCCGTCACCCCGGGCTGGTCCTTGGACTCCTCCCTACTTCTGCTGCTGTCCCGCAGGAGCCAGGGGACCTGCTGCTCTGGGTTCCCCCCAGGCCTGGCTGTGGCACCTGGTCTGGTTTGCGGCATTTGCCCCTTGCTGCTGTCGCTCCTGGCATGGCTCAGTACTGGTGGTGCCACAGGCCTGGAAGACATCCTGCCTCCAGGGCAACTAGAGCATCGTCCTGGAGAACCAAGCCTCCATGTGTCCCCTGGAGCATGCTTTGCCCTGCTTTATTTTTTTTTTTAACAGTTGTTTTTGATATTGAGAAATCCCAGTATCAAATTTTGTAGCGCAGCGCAGTTTCACATGCATCGTGTGTGGTTTGTGGCACCACCAACAAATCTGACGTCCCGCAACCTGCACAAGCGTGCTCGTCCGGGCGTGCCCAAAGGGTCCTTCCTTGAGGGACAGGCTGGCCGTATCGCCAAGTCTCACCTGCTTCTGTTCCTGCTGACCTGGGCTGGGTTCAGACTCAAACAAGAGAGTCTCACAATTTTTTAAAATAAAGAACAGCTCCCAAAAGCTGTGCTCTTGTTCTTTATTCCATGTATGGTATCAGGATAGTAGGTTGGAGGCACATTCAAATGAGCTTGTTTTCTTCTGTCCGTTGCTTCTCTCAAGTTGGTTTTTATCTGCATTTTTGGCTGTGCTCCCTACATGTCTAACCTCTGAGGTCTGCCCAAGCTGCATTCTGCAATTCTGCCTGGGTCAAGAAAGAAGTACCTCTTCCCCTGGGGCAAGTCAGCCCTGCTAACTCTGGCCAAAGAGCCCCAAGAGACCGAGTGCCATCTCGACTTCAGACTCCAGGGAGATGCAAGACAGAAACAGCTTCCTCCTCATGTTTCCAAACTGAGCCTGTTCTAACAACAACAGCCAGCTCTTACAAATGGGACGTCATGGCTGGTGGGATGCCGTCTGGAAAGCGAACACGGTGCTGTATTGTAAGTACCGTATTAGGCAATCATTTACAATGTCCCATCCCTGCGAGCGTTTGAGCCATTTTGTGCTTTAATGAATTTCACTCCTCTGAAGGTTGCAGACAGGCACAGCATATGTTTGCTTGGCAGTTCAGCTGGAAAATGCCACCATCGGTCTCCGGATTAGAGCTTTTCAATAGCTGCCGACGCAGTCGCTGGGGGTTTATACAAGACGTAGCACCACCGTCTCAGGAATATTCCATAAAACCTCTCCGTGAACATTTGAAAGAAAGCAATGACCTGCCCCAAACAATAAATGTCAAAACACTTGTCCTTCCTAATCACAGCTATCTACAAGTTCCTTATTTAGTGAACTGAAGGATGCTAACTAATCTGTGCAGGCAGATACTGTAGCAGGGGCTCGGAGATTTGAAGCAGTGTTGCTTCAAACATACTGGTGGAAGGTAAGAGGAACCGGTCACATCCTGGTACTTTCCTGCTACTCATAAGGCAGGACCATGGCTTGAGTTGTGCCACTCACGTCTGTATGGCATAAACACAGTGATAGCCGGAGATGCTTCTGGCTCTGGCACCAACAGCAATCTGCCTGGACTCATTTATCCTGCTTCTGAGTAAGTTAACCCAGGTACAGCACCATACCAATGTGAACAGACTGCTTCTGGTCTGAGTATCCAGATAAACTAGCTTGAGTATCCCCTACTCATCACTGCTTTGTGCTCAGATATACCCCAAGGGGCCGTACGGCTGCCTGGACTGTGTGGGGAAAGCAACTTGTGTAGAGTCATTGCCTTGCCTCTTAAGCAGGTGGCCTTGGAGTGAGTATCAGGAGCAAAAGGAAGGGAATGGTTTCCTCCGTCAGTCCAACTGCCCCCCACACACCTTCCTCCAGATCGGCATTGTTGAGCCAGGACCCCACGGGAAGTAACACAGTATTAGTGCAGATGAGAAACTGCCTGTTTTCAATCCACAGCAACGGGCAACACTTTGCCAAGAGGGGATCAAGATTCCCAGAGACCACATCCTCCCCCAGCTCTCGGGCAAGAAGAAAGGCAATTCCCCATCCAGTCCCATATGACACAGGGCCCACCAGAAACCAGCGCTGACCCGACTGGGGTCATTTTGATGACAAAACCACAGACTCTTCCCCAGTTATGCTGTAGCACAAGACTGATGTTGTAGCCACGATGGTCCAGAAGTTATTACATTGGCCATTAATGTCTTAGCCCAGAGGTATTCAAGTCAGCAAGAGGTTCTCCACCAATGCGGACAAGGTTTGGATAGCTCTCACTTTAAAGAACTACGTGCATATCTAATTCCTCACATACTGCCAGGGCACAAGTCTGAAATCTCAGCTGAACTGTTATTTGTATTGGCATCATTAAACACAGCACTTGGCCTCATTCACCAGACTATTCCGCTTGAGAGAGGGAAAGATAATGAAGTTGTACCCTAATTAAATAATTAAAGGGCTCTTACATCAGCCTATAAGAAACTACTATAATTATTCACTTACATACATGTTGCTGCGATTTTCTGGCATTTGTCGACTGTCAGTATCCAAAGGCACGATGCAAAGGAGATGGATTTGTACACAGGTCGCATCAGGTCCTCAGTACCAAGAAGCAGCTGCATCATGATGCAGACTAGCAATAGCACTAGCATGTCAGTCCTTGCAGTGAAACGTGTTATCACATCAAATCCTGTTACAATAGGCCTCCATCACAGCTACAGAAACATCATTTCCTAAAATAGCCAAGGTATCTATTAGTGTCACCCACACAAGCATCTCTTTGAGTTGCAAAGATCTTCATCTAGCCTGAGACTAATCATTTAAACAAAGTTGAGATTTAACCACAAAAAAAATTGATGAGACTAAAAATACCTCTAAAAATAAAAAAGGACCAATTAGTTTGCATATACTCCCCACAGTGTTTATAGAGGCTGCCAGAAGTACAGTAAGACACCTACTAGCAAGTGATGTTTACGGATTAAAAAAAACAAACTAATGACCTGATGTTAAACAGAGAAAGGACACAAGAGTACATGTCTTCACTTGTGCTACCACTCTAGCTGATTGCTCATCTAATGAGCTGAATGGTTCCTATAATTGTATGTCCATAAGACTTAGCTGAAGATACAAGTGCACTCTTTCTCTCTCTCTGGCCACAAAGAGGATGGATTTGTAAATAGATTATTCTATTGCTGGGAGCACTGAGGGAAGATGGATGGTGAAGTACTTAATTCCCTCAAATGGAATGAGTAGTGGAGGCTATCCAAGATGACTATCAAGATACCCAGCACACAGGCGCAGGTCTGCTAATTGGTACTGCACTGGTTACAAATCATGAAGATGAAGCAGCTTCTTTGACTCAGAGCTGTTCACAAAGTTGCTTAAATATTTAAACACCATAAGCAGGATTTTCCCAGAAGACAACACCCAAAATGGTGTTGGCTCGGCAATGCTACACTCACTAGCACCGCTACCGAAAGAGACATGGCGATCATGATTGACATGATGAACACGAGCCACCAATGCAATGCCGCAGCTGGCAAAGTGAGCAAAACTCTGGCTTGCATCCACAGATGCTTCTCAAGCAAGACCCAGGGTGTCGTCCTTCCACTGTACTCGGCTGTGGTGAGGCCACAGCTGGAGTACTGCATCCAATTCTGGGCTCCTCAATTCAAGAAGGATGTGGAGAAGCTTGAGAGAGCCCAGAGGAGAGCCACGCGCACGATAAGAGGTCAGGAGAACAGGCTTACAATGAGAGGCCGCGGGACTCCTCAGCCTGGAAAAGTGCAGGCTCAGGGGGACCTGGTGGCACCCTATAAGTACACCAGGGGTGAGCATCAGGATCTGGGGGAACAACTGTTCACCAGAGCACCCCAGGGGATGATAAGGTCCAACGGTCACAATCTCCTGCAAGACCGTTTTAGGCTGGACATAAGGAAAAACTTCTTTACTGTCCAAGCCCCCAAGGCCTGGAACAGACTCCTCCAGAGGTGGTGCAAGCACCTACTCTGGACACATTCAAGAAACATTTGGATGCCTATCTTGCTGGGATCCTTTGACCCCAGCTGACTTCCTGCCCCTGGTGCAAGGGGGCTGGACCCGATGACCTTCCGGGGTCCCATCCAGCCCTAATGTCTATGAAATCTATGAAAATGCTGGCATACCAGATGCCTCCATTACCAAAAACTCCCTTTCTGCTGCCTCCCAAGGCAGATCTCCATTCCAGTTCCTAGCTCTTTTACTAGTTCTTAAACACAGAGAGTGAAATAAAGTTAATAGGCAAGGGAATCTATTTGAAATGGGTGGAGATGAGAGAGAAACAAAAACCGCAAGAAACCTATTTGGCTTAAGCTTTCAGAAGTGTAGAGAATTGCTGGGAGGCAGGGATTTTGTAATAACTACTTACGGTCTTTGCTTACTACCACTCCCAGGTGTTCATATAACTTGAGCTCACGTCAAGTATCTTTTAGACACTTTACCTCAGGGGAATGTTTCTTGAATACAATCTTTCACTCTAGTGACCATCCTGCAAGCATGGAGGCATGTCAATAATTTTAGTTTCGCAGCAGGCAACACCACGTTGTGACCTAATGGGCTGGAGAGTCTACCCTGAATGAATACTCAACAAGACTTATATGGGAAAGACAAGGTTTTTGGGAAGAAAAAAAAAATCACCAAGCACAATAGAAAAGACACCTGCAGCATTCTCAGGGCCCATTTCTGCAACCTACTCCTCCTCTTCCCCCATGACACAGGTGAATTACGGCATCGGTACAGTCAAACTATGCCTCAGGCATGTCATGAAATGACATCAGATCGAGGTTTAACGAGGAGAGTTGGGGTGGGGTAGGGAATAGCTAAAGAGCTAAGTCATCCTGAAAGGCAGGAAAGGCATGGAAATGGGGCTGATATACAACTGCTAACCATGCCTACCCCATCAGATTCAAAATCATAGCTGAGAGCAGTGACCTGCCTCTCAGCAGCACATTACTCCCAAGTACCTCTGCTTTGAGTAGTGCATGAACATCACCGCAGAAGCACATGGCAGATGTGCAGATTGCAGTCCTGGCCCACCACTACTGATACCCCAATAACCGGGGTGTATGCACTGTGTCTTCCTGTCAACAGGGCCACTGCTACATCCCCACGTACCAACAGGGAGGCCTCACTGTCCCCCACTTCTTGCTCTTAGCAGCACTAGAGACCTCCAGTCATTCCATGTTAGGACAGGGGGCATGGTCACTCCCACAAGGTCGAGGCTACAGTGGCCCCCCACCATCTCATGATGCAATTCTTCACCTTGGCTTCTCGGTTGCTAACACTTCATAGAGCTTTAGGGGTGGAAGGAACCTCAGTGGATCATCGAGTCCAGCCCCCTGCCCTTGGCGTGGAAAGAGCGCTGGGGGTCAGAAGACCAGGTGCCAACTGGTTACGTTGGCAATACCTTGTTATTGTTAACATACACAAGGTTTGTTGTACATGACGTGACCACCAGCAACAAACCCTGCCCGTGGCTCAGAGGCAAGAGCCAGGAGAATCACTTGTGCATCACTTCCTGCAATGCTCTTTGAACTTCTTCCATCACCATTTTCAGGAGTGCACAAGCTCTTGGTGGAAGGCGGCACAGATGGCAAATGCGGGGGAATGAAATGAGAGCCCACAAAAGCCAAAGCCAAAGGGCAGGATTCCTCCTTCAACCAGCATGTGGGCTCACACTTTTGTGCAAAGAACCAGCGTGAGGCTTTTGCTCCAGTGAAGTCCCACTAAGGCCCGGGGGACAGGAGATGCTGTTAAAACAAGGCGAAGGGAGCCACCTCTAGAAACACTCACTTTGCTGACATTCTGTCAGAGTAAGGACTACAATGTCTAGCTCCTGTACAAGGTCTTTGGGATTAAGGGACAAGTATCTGGTGGAGCTATTCCTGTACAGGATGGGGTGATGCAGGCAGGGGCTGCATTTAGGAAACATTCAATCATTTGCAAGCGTAGCTGTCTGGATGACGCAGAGTCCAAGCCGGATTTTTACTAGCTTGCCACAGCCTTCATTTTACAGTCTAAATCTGAAGTAATGGGTCACCTGTGTACACACCCAACCATTTCTTCCCACCTTGAAGGTGTTTTGTGTCTGCAGTATGGGTAGAGTCCAGGGTAGAGCTCTGCTGCCATCTGCTGTTTGCATGGAGATGAGCAACGAGGCAGCTCCGGCAACGCAAAAGATGCAGCACCATGGCTCTGTACATGTGCAACTCTGCCCTCCTTGTGCCTCCGTTCAGGGGCCAAGCACAGCCTCGCTCCTCATCCCCCTGGTGACTGACTGCTGGTAACCCAGGGGCTGGGGCTCTGATCCCAGCCAGGTGTAGGAACAAGCTGGAGCAAATACCCCATACAGAGGTAAAGCACCGCTTCTACCACTAAGCACAATTCCTTAGAGCAGCACCACATAGCTGGTCTCCGTCAGGTCCTGCATGGTATGTGTGCACATGTACATACCTACCTACTTTGCCACTGGTAATACAGGGAAATTCTAGTTAGGTTTGTGTACTAAAGAGCTCAACTCGCACTATTGGCTTTTGAAGTATTAGGCTCTAAATTAATTCCAGTTCATGTAAGTGCCCCATTGTGAAACCTTCCTAAATGGAAATCCTGGTCTGAAGTGTAGCAGGTTTGGGGATGAGATGAGCCCTATTCTCACTGCCAGGGGCTGAATTTTGGAAGTGACATCTCTGGAAAAGCAAACTGAAATGAGAGCTCAAATCACCTTCCCAACAAGACTGTTCCCTAAAATTCTTATAGCAGGCTAATAGAAGCAAATCCTGCTATCAGCCATTGGCACATGCCATCCATTAAAGAGGGCTCTCATTAAAGCAGGGTGGGAATTTTTATTAATTTCAGCAGTCCTTCACCAAGAGCGCAACAAGACCAAGGCAAGACAACAGGGTAGCACAGCACACTGTACCACAAGATGAACCCACAGGGCCAGATAGCACTGGAGTCCCAGCCAAGGAGAAGACACACAAAGAGCAACCAAGATTTTGTATGCTCAACCTGCGGTGTTTTGCAGGGGCAAGATTTTCAGGAAGTTGCAAGCATCCATTGTCCAAAGTCAGACCCTCCCTGGCACTGAAGGAGAATAGCCACATTTGACAGCTGTTGCCACTAGCGATACTTTGCCTCCATATAGCACCTTTATTCCAACAACCGTACAGGGCTTTGGAGACAGGCCTCCTCGCACCCCGAGAGAAAGGAAGTGTTAGAAATGCTGTAAAGAAAAACCACGTCACACATGAAACCAGGAGACGAACCAAAGCTCTTAGGTGCCAGGCCTCAGTTTGGCAACAAAGCAACATTTCCTATCTTGGGCCCCAATTCAGGCAAGCATTGAAGTGCACGATGTATTGACAGGTGTGTTGGTGGCAAAGAATAATTTTTCCAACTATCGAGTTGATCTAATAAAAGCTATCACATTTACCCAAAGAACCTCGTCTGCCACATATCGACATGCACTCAGAAGTCAACAGGATTCAAGTGCATGGGTAGGTACTTCTCTGCATCAGGATCTTCTCCCAAACCAGAGCCATCAATGCCTTGGGGAAAACAAAGTGGGCTGGACCAAAGCAGTTGAAGGCTGCAATCTGGCAGGGTAACCAGGCTGCCCCAGAGCAATCTCTGAAAGCAAAGCAATGGAGAAGGCCTTCCTGCTCCACTAACACCCATCAGAGCATGGAGGGCAGGAAAGGGGTCAAGCTGACAGGGATCCCAAGGACAAAAGCAAAAGCTGAACTTTGTGCAGGAGACATAAGCAACACTCACCACACGCAGCACAGAAGAGACGCTCCATTTCCAGAACCAGAAGACAAGGGACGTGCAGACATACCGACCTCGCGGAGGCAGAGGTGAAGGTTTCTTGAGTCAGGATGCACATGTGGGGGCTGTCTCCACAGCCCAGAAAACACTGGTACCAAGCCCAGAAGCCCATTTCCACAGGGGCCTATTATTCAAGCATAGGAATATGCTTGAATATTATCCACATATAAACCCAGACTTCCCCCCATAACTCAGCATCCTCTACCAGAGCATTTCAACTGCCTACAGATGCCCACATCATCAGCTACTTGCCCAGAGGCCCCCCATCTCCTTATAATCCTATCACATAAACCCTCCACCAAACTCTTCCATGCTTCCCAACCTCCCTCTCACCCAGGGAGTCTGCTTGCCAGCTTTTATAATCACCTGGTCCGTCTCAGCTGGGTGGTAGCTGACCTGTCACAGGTGAGGTCTGGCCTAACTCCCCAGCTACCCTGTGACAACACAGTTTCATCACCCAAGATGATCAGGCACTTGGAAAACAGTCATTTTCCCTGACGGTTAAAGGAGTGCTTTATACTGAAATCCAGCCTCCCTCCAGAGCAACCCTACCCATATAAAGAAGGGCTTTTACACCAGATCTCTTCTCTTTCTTGCTTGGTCTAAGAGGCTCTGATAACCAGGCCGAGAGAGAGAATGGGGGGGAGGGGGATATTTTTGGCAGCACACAGCAATGTTGTTTTTAGCTGTCCTTGCTAATGGGTGTTGAAATCGGTGATCCCGGGAACCAGAGGTGCTTTCATGCCCATCAGGATAGAAGGTGCAGCTGTTCCGCTGGTATTCTGAACACGCCGAGAGAGTTTCTGGGAGGGCTAAAAACAGAAACCATGGCTGGTACAAGGCTGCATGCATTTGATCCGACCTAAGGCAGGCACCGGCTAGAGCACATGCAGTAATGCATCGAAGGAAGAATCTCTCCAGCTTTTAGGAGGCTTGCTGTCTTTTACAGGCTGACTCCTTGCTCGTGAGGGCTGAGCGAAAAGCCCAGTGTAAGAACTACTGCCGCTGATGTGAAAGGGAACAAGACACCTTGATGAACTTGATCTTTTATTAGACAGGCAAGCAGCTGGCCTAGGTGAAGGTCAGGTAGAAACATTTCTCTTCGGGAACATCTCTGAGACGGGATTAATTCCATGCCTTTGAACTTTCAGGAAGTGACATTTATTTGGTTAAAGAATAATACGGTGATCGCACGCTATTCCAGTACACCTCATTGGCCAAAGTCAGAGTTACACCAGAGCTGAATTTGATCCTAACATATATTCATGGCATGAGAGGGTTTAGCAAGGAAAAGCTGTGCTTTTTTTATTTGGCTAATGGACGCAAGTTCTCAATCTGTGCAGGATCATTGCAGATCTGTGCGTTACACATAAAAGCCGAGTAGGATTTTGTTTTTAACACATTTAGTCCTGTATTGAAACTTACCTTTTAGCTTGTTTGCTTGCACAGATTGAGGCATGGTGGCCAGGAGAAGTCCTCTACTGCCCTAATTGTTTCTAGGCTCAGGAAAGTAAGAGGGGACTCGAGGGCACATCATACAACAGTCAGAGCTGGAAACTGCAACAAGACAGCATTTGTGTATCTGAAAAATATACAGCCGTCAAAGCTAGGGACAGAAGTTGCACATAAACTGGTATAAGTGATTGGAAACCAGATCAAATCTGTAACACAACAGAAGTTCAGGGCACATAAACCACTTTCAAAATGTCTGAAATCAGTTTAAGATAAACCTGGATGGATGTAGCATCAGACTTAACTGATTTAGGTTAAATCACTTTATTGAATGTCTGTCCCAGATCCCCCCTCCAGATTCAAATTAATTCACAGTCCCCCAGCATTCCAGGATGCTTTGCACATCCCCCTCAGACCCCACTTTGCAGGGTGGGCAGGCTAGGCTTGTCCCAAGCTGTCTGCCCCAGCCAAGCAGGGAGATGTACTCTAGCACCCCCCCACTTCTGACGTAAGCCGCTGCAGGCATGCGGCTGCATTTCCAGAATCAAAAGTGAATGCCTGTTCGCTTGCTTATTGGTTCAGTCTCTGCATCTTAGACTAACCTGAGAAGACTGAATGGATTAAACCTCAGGCTTTTTGACTGTCAATACTAAGCCCAGCAGTGCAAGAGGACCTAATCCTACCAGGTTTATAGATCACAATGGGAGCACAGGCTGTTCAGCGAGTCACTGGCCCAGCCTTTAAGAGTCATTCCAGGTACTTGGTATTGGAATGAACACTCAAAAAAACCCACGACCAAACTGATAGACTCTACCATCTAAAAGGGGACCCACCTGCAGGCAGAACTAGCCTGTTCCTTTGTTCACTTCTACAAAAGCAGCTCCAGGGCTGAGGTTTTTTCCCCAGAAGGTCAGAGTGTGCTGGCACTGGATGAGAGGGACATTATTGTCACAACAGAAAGCTATGCTCTTACCATCCCATTTGAGGCAGTCTTTGATTACTAGGGCAGCCTGCCGGTTGCCTCACATGAGACAGGATCGAACTACAGGCACATGCTACATCCTACCAGGCTTGCTCCCAAGCTGCAAAATCAAATGGGGCGTGAGAGCCATTGGCACTGTAGGGAAGCTTCACGTGAAGGTACTCAACTTCCAGAGACACGAGGTCTGCCACAGAGGGGTATCTGAAACATGACAGTGGCTGACTGAAAAGCTTCAAATTCATTTTGAGGGGGCATCTACAGGCAAATAAGCTTGCTGAAAAGAATAACAGTCAGCTGAGACAACGTCCCACCTGGACTAGAGACAGCAAATGAAGGAAACAAACACTCCACCAAACCAACAGGGACTGCTTGGTCATCACCCTCCATTTTCCAGCACTCCTAAATTTGGGGGATGTATCCCACTGTCTCTGAAGGCTCCCTGAACCAGGATTATCATCCCAAATTTGGAAAATAAGGTCCTGAAGCAGTGCCAGGCAGTGTCCTGACCAGGACTGGCATTTGCCAGTGATGTGATTTCTGTGGCCACAAAACTGACTAGCTGCTGTGGCTTTCAGAGTTGCTAGTGGCCACTGCTAAAGCCTCGGGGACTGTGGTGGATTCTGCTCCCAAAAGCTGGCTGCTTTGGTACTAATGTTTTTGTAGACCGTTTATCCCTTTCTTTCCTAGAGATAATGCTCACTGAGAACAAGATGCCAATTCAAGGCCTGCGTGCCTCCAAAATCCTGCATCAGCCTCATTCTGAGGCAGAACTTGTGTGCAGCTCATTAACAGCCAACGTGAAGGGATGCCTGGAAAGGCCATTTGCAGTACAGGACAGCACATCGCATGGAGCCTCCAAAACCCAGGTGCCGTACTGCATATTCTTCATCACCGCCTCTGTGCACCGGTACCGGAGTCTCCCCTCTGCCAGGTGACACGACAGCAATGAGAGCTGGCTTCAAAGTGGCTGGGGGTCCTACTCCATCTCCAAGCTCCAGTGCTCTGGGAAATTAAATTGAGATCCCCAGACACATCCTAAAAGGAGGAAACTTTTTCTTTTTTTTTAAAAACATGTTGTGATTTTAGTCTGTCTCTTGCATTTCGTTTTCCCCCTGTCCACACCCATCATATGCATGTGTTTGACAGTGCTGTCAGCTCTCCCAGACCTCCCAAATTCTCCATGGCTCTTTCTGCCCCCTCCAGGTATTGATTCCTGAGTGGAGGGAGATGAGGGCTATTCCCACCTGGGCCTCTCGTCCCCAGGGGCAAGCAAGGGAGGAAGATGGTCAAGCATAGGGGGGTTCTGCCAGTCAGGACCAAGGTTTTCAGAGGGTGGAAACGTCTCGTCACTGCTAGCCTGCTTCCAGCCGTTGTTCAAAGTCCCACATCTCCCAAGCACGTGCACTCCAAACAATGGTAGAGGGAGTCCTCATTTCACCACCCTCAGCACAGGAACCTTGCAGGAAGAGTTCAAAGCAATAAGGGAGGGAAAGGTCTTTGCACAGAAGCGCTGAACCATCCTGTCTTTAGTCCTTGTGGGCCCTGGTTTCCCCTTCAAGGAACGGGGATACTAGAAAGCATTTCCCAGGCTGTATTCATTCACGTTTGCAAAGTGCCCCAAGATCTTTGGCTAGAAGTGGCACTAGACTCCAGCAGCAATAAGCAGCAGAGGAAAAGCCATAAAAACAGTCACTGATTTATCTCAATTATTAAGGCCAGACTGACTTAGCTCAGTTTCAGCAAAGCAGCACAAAGTCATATAGCGCCAACAGCTGAAGTGATAACATGCAGACCAGGCAGAATTTAACCCTCTGAATGAGCAACCAGGCTTCCCAGAACAGAAAGGCAATTACCGCTGAGGCCAGATGGTAAATTCAGTAGTAGCAAGAGGATTTTTGATTCTAGCTAATCATAAGCAAAACCAGGTAAGCATATTCAGACACATCCTGACAAGTTCAGCTGCAACTTTGACCCCATAGTATCCAAAGTCTGCACATCAAAAGCAGTCAAACAAAAATTCCTCTGCAAGAGGGAAGGAGGTACTCAAACTTCAGAGGTAGGAAGAAACCTGGCATTTTGCTTTGACATATTTAGCAAAGTTTATCTGCTGGAGATTTAATTTATGGAGACTGGAGAGGATCTCGGTCCACAGTTCCCATATAGATAGCAGAACAAGCAGGTTGCCCAGGACTCGCAGCTCTCCAGGCATGCTCAACACTTCCTCAGATTAGCGATAGGTAATTCTGCACATCTCGGAGTGGCATTCTTTTAAATGCCAACAGGAAGCAGATCAACATGACACACTTCCAAGCAGCCCCAGAGCATATGAAATGGCAGCAGACTCATTTTGCTGCCAGGAAACATGGCTGTAAAAGCGTTCAAGTAGTTCAGGCCCCGAGGCCTCGTGTGATGAAGTGGTTGCAACACTTGGATGGAAAATGAATTTGTGGCTAACAAGGCACAACATCAAGCTGCAGGGCAAGGAGTGCCATCCGGGTTACATGAAGAGGAGCCACCACCAAATTGTTCTGAGAAGGTGATACGTAGGGTTAGCTACCAATTCCTTTTTGGTTTTCGTTAGTAGTGTGCTTTCCTTGTGCCATTCATGGGTGTTCAGGGTCACGTTCTCCTCCATTACACTGGTGTCACCCTATTGAAGTCATTGAGAGGAGCATTTGGCCCGTTGTGCTGTCCCCAAGAGACACTCTGGACTTACCCTAGTAGAACCAAGGTAAGACGCTGGCTGAGAAGCTACTGATCTTTGAAGGGCCTTCCTCAAAGACTGGGAGGTTCAGTGAAGCCTGTCTGTTCCTACCCACAAACCAGTACAACAAGCCTCTAATATCAGTGGGACTGGACTGTGCAGGGCCAAAATCAGTCCAGGTGAAAGTGGGCACCCAAGTCAATGGAGTTGCTCTCATGTCAAGAAGATGTTTCCAAAGGAGGGCAGTGGTCACCCAGGAAGGCAATTCTTGGCACAGCTTTAACTGAAGTTCACCAACCCCACATCTGTTGGCTGAGTCCATGTACCTTTCCTTAGAGTGGCTCCCGGGGTGCAACACAGCAAAGCTCTGGGGTCCCCCCCCCAGTGCACCCCATCATAGGCAGGTGTGCCATCAGGAGGCTGGGTAGACTAAGGGTTACAGTCAGCGACTCAGACTCAGGAGTTGTGGCTTCTCTGCTCAACTCTGCTATCAACTACCTAAAACGCCTCCATCTTCTTTTCTCTGTCTTCTTAATAATGAGCAAAACCAATGGAAGATGGGTGCCAGGTCTGTGGATGCATAGAGCTGTGCTCTTTTCATGGCTTTCATCTGGCTGGCTTCCTTTCTTTCAACGGTTAGTCAGTCACGACCCCCCTCAGACCACTGGAAAGAGAGAGGCAGCAAAGCATGCTCTTTGGGGCAACACTGCCTAGTCTGAGCTCCTGTCTCCCCTGCCCATCCCTCCCTGAGCAGTACCAAGTTACAGGTGAAATACCCAGGTCCTCCATAGGACAGATACCCTTCGTTTTTATACTAAAGCCTTTTATTCCACTTTGCCAGAAAAACCACTTTGAAGCAAGTCGCTGGATCATCTGCCCAAGTGTTCAAACTGATATCAGTTGAAGTGTCATTTCAGAAGGCCCTGAGAACACAGCTAGAGAGGAGGGCCTCAACATTTGTAGCCAGGGGACCAGCTGCTTTCCCACTTTAAGAAAGGTTTAAGATGGTTGGAATAGTCCGTCTTTTCTGGCCATCCCTGCATTCAAGATCATGTCAAGAGTTCACGATATAATTATGATACCAAGAGGTGAGTAATAGTTGAAATTCCTTGGGCCAGACTCTTCAGCCACAGGGTAGGAGTAAATCCAATTAACTTCAGTTAGAATTACATGTCGCTTGGCAGGGAAGAATAAGGCTCTTGCAGTCAGACACACATTCCTCTGAGTTCTTCAAGCACAACAGGGAATTTATGAGGCCAAATTCAGTCAAACGCATCCTGAAGGAAGCAGGTGCAGGTCCTCTGGACACTCACGGGTCAGAATCCATGGCAAGAAGCAGTGGTGCATGTTGAACATGTGCTATACATTGGTTAAAAGCTGAAGAGTGGGAAAGCAGTGCTACGTGAAATGCAAGCAGTCAGTGCTAGAGGCAATACCTTTTATTAGACCAACTAGGCAATTGCAAAAAAAAAAAAATATCTTTATCTGCAAGCTTTTGGGGTCACACGTCCTTCCTCAGGCATAGGAGAATGCAAAGATTATGACATTTCACCTGTGTTAAGTGAAATGAAAATTTGAAGTTGCACTGAAATTTAGGAGCGTACGACCCAAGTGAAATGTGCAGGGAGAAGGGTACAGAGAAAGGCTTGTTTAGCTGGCTGGCAATGCAGTGAAAAGTTTAAAGATATGCACATCTGACTTGAGATCAACACGTCCTCCACGCTGCCAGGTCCAAAGTCCTCCCTAATGCAAGCAAGCACATGTCTCCAGAGAGAATGGACCAGGCCTAGAAGCTCCTTGTGCACAACTACTGCATGCCCTGTTGGTACAAGTCACACCACATCACTTGTTCCCTGACTCCCTTGTGAGGGATGCCTCACCCTCTCCATCACTCTCTCTCTCTGGAGTACAACAGAGGGAGGGAATGCCCAACTCACCCCACACTCTTTGACCTGAGCCAAAGCAACAGACCAGTGGTTGACTACAGGGTCTCCATCCTTCACAGAGCTGGACGGAGCTGTACCAGGGCTGAGGAACTGCAATGTAACAAGGGACAGGAGATCTTCTTCTTACCCTCTGCTTGTGGTGAACCTATGGCTGGACAGACCCATCAATCATATCAAACCTCTTCCCACAGACCAGTGGGAAAGGCAGTGTAGCCGGGCAGGGGGTGCATGGCCAGCCTGGCAGCTGCTGTGGGAAGTCTTACAGAAACCAGTGTCAAGCACTTTAACACTGGTTTCTGGTGGAGTCCTGCTGCATTCACCATGGGAGAAAGATGCAGGAGGTCGGACCAGCTCCCTGAATGGTTCCTTTGGGCCTCTGATTCTGGGAACGTGCCGTTTGGAGGGAACACGCCATCTGGGCCACAATGGGCACGTGCATTAGCCAAGGTGCTCTTTCTGGCCGTGCCTAACTCCTTCTTCCCCTTCATGTATCTATGTTCTCCACCAGCACAGAGCAATGGCATTTTGGAGCATAATTATCATTCCTATACTTCAAAACTGCAACTGCTCCAGCTACAAATCAACAGGAAGCTTCAAGCAACCTGCTTAATTAATACAGGAAAAGGAAGGTAGATATTCTTTATGCCTTGGGTGTCAGAGCATTACAGCTGCACATAGTCATTCTAGCAAGAGCAATATTATGGGGACTGACATGAAAAAGCTGAGCTCAGTAAAAGTGTACCACTGCCTCCAATAAATCCAGACGATCTCTTACATTCTTCAGCGGGAGGAGGGGGAGGAGTACCTCACATTTTCTTTAAATCCCAACTAAATACCAGCAGAGAAATGCTCGACATTCCAGATAAAAGTGTTCTTCTTCAAACGAATCTTTGCCTTGTTGCATTTAGACTCGGGGTTTTATCTTCCTGGTTAACCTGAGCTGGCATGTTTTCAGCATTATGAAAGTCCTTAACTCTATAAATTATAAGCAACAACATTTTGGCTGTGACCATCTGAGCAGCCCGCATCAGTGGACCTGGTTTGTTCCGGCAAGCAGAGTTGCTCTGGAGGCTTTCAAAGAGCCTGGAGAATAAATTGCTTTAATTTATTCCTATACAGCTGACATTCCTACCATGCCATCACTCACAAGCAGGGATTTGTACATTAGAAACTCAGACTCGCCATCCCAGGCAGGCTCCAGTCCTGAGAGGGGAGTTGGGGCGTCTGGAGGAATCTTTCCACTTCAAGACTCTACGCTGGCTCAAGCTGCTGGGAGCAGGAGCCCAAAATTCATTTGATGGCCCAGAGAGGTAAGCAGCCCTTTCCATTTCTGGCATACTGTGCACTGCCTTGCATTGGGGTTTTTATTTTCAGTCCAAGGTCTACAGAGGCACCAAATCTGGCCTTTCTTCAGCTACTACAATGCAAGACATGCTCTGGCATGCAGTCTGGCATGCAAGGTGGGACAGGGGGTCTTGGTTATATGGGTGGGATGACCCTCTTGGTTATATGGGTGGGATGACCCATTTGGAGACCAGGACAACTCAGGAACAGAGACAAATCTGCCTGGGACACAGGCCCTGTGATTCCAGTGTCTGACTTCCCCTACCACAATGCTTAGATGCTAGGGTGACAGCCACTATGACAATGACAAAATGCAAAACTCTAGAGCTCTTGGTTCAGAGATGGCACCTTTTATTCGACCAACTAAGAAATTGCAAAAAAAATTCTTTTTCTGCAACCTTTGGGGCATGCGCCTTTGTTCAGGCTCAGGGAAAATTCAAAATGGTAAAAAGTCCCCATAGGTAGAAAAAAAACTTCATTTTTGCAGAGGAAGCTGAAGGTGAAACTGGGGCTTTCAGCTGTCAGGGCTCAGCACAGATAGGCTGAGGTGTGAGGAGAGAGAAGACACAACTCTCGGTTGCTGTTTTATACTCATTTGGGATTCGGAGTACCACGGCCTCCATCCTCAAGTGGCTCATTGGGGTATAAGGCCCCAGGGAGGAGGCAGCAGCACTTTTGGGAAGGGGGAGAAAGAAAGTCTTGAATCTGTATTCTACAGCAGCAGGAATAAGAAAGCTCCTCCCTTAACACTGGGAATAACCCCCCCCTAATACAGGTAGGAGAGCAGCTGAGACAAAGGTTCAAGATGCATCTCCTCAGAGCTCTGTGACCCCACCACTGTGTTTCAAGTAGTCACAGCTGTCCCCATGGAGGTGAGCGTTTTCTCACTGACCTCATGATCCTGGGCCTGATCCTAAGTTCATTGCAGTCAAAGGACTTGCTCCTTTTCAGGCCGCTGGATGTTGGATCCAGGTTCCCAATGTCAGCGTTGGAAAAGCAACCTCTGGCACCAAATTAGAGTCTGTCAGACTCAAAGGGAATCATGTACTGAAAGTTAGTGCCAAGCTTCTGCAAGGTGCCTATTGCTTGTGTAGCCAAACTGCTGGCTTGCTCACACTGTGTTGCTCCTGTTTTTGACAGAGAAACTTAAACCACACAGAATTACATTGGATCCTCAGGATTTCCCCAGTTAATTCCAAAAAAAAGAAATACTTTGAACTTTACAGCCAGCACGAACTTTTTTTGTTGTTCTTTTAAACTCTCTCCAAGTTTCTATTGTATTAACTGGCACCACATAAAACCCCTCTGCTATTGAAAATGTCACCGCCACCTTCTTACGGCTCTTATACAAATTCCTTGCTTGACGTTTCAAAAAAATAACTGGGGAAAATTCATGGCTAGTATTACTCCAGTGCATGAGGGATGAACTCCACTCATTTACTGAAGGGGCCAGTAGCAGAGATTTGAATTACACCCTTCCTCTCTCACTTCCCCTTCCCCTCAACTCCCTGTGAAGTTTGAAACTTATTAATTCATCATCTCATTTCTCTGAAACCTATCCCCATGTTTTTCAATCATACAGGGCCTGATTTTTCATCGCTTTGCATGGAGCCATTTATATTATGATGATTGCAAAGTTCATAAACCTGATCCAAAGTACGTGGAAGTCCGCAATAAGTGACTTCTAGACTGCAAGGGGCAATAAGTCAGGCTCAAACTGTGGTAGTGCCTACAGTTCACAGCCAGCTTGGGTCCCATTGTACAAGGTGCTGTGCAGGCATGCTTGTGAGATACTACCAGATCAGAGGGGTAGCATTATTCTACTTTGCACAGGGGCCAGGGAACTATATAAGGGAAAGGCACAGGGGTAGGGAAAAATCAAGCCCCAGGCTTTCTTCTATTGTACTGTACAGCATGAGGAAAATAGATCAGGTTAATTCTTTGGAAAATGTGGTCTCTCTCAAAAGAGCAAAGAGCTAGCTACAAAAGTGCTGGGTACTCAGTTTGCTGCAGAATTCAATGCCCAGGTTTCCTGGCTTCTCTTCCTAGCACAGCTCCATATGTGGTGCTATGGAGCTTGGTATTGAGTAGTACTAAGCATCTGCCACTCTCACTGAAGTCATCAGGACTGGTGGGTGCTGACTGCCTTTCAGAGTCAGGCCTGGATCCAAGAGAGGCCAAGTCTGACTCATTTAGCAGCTAACCGTGTTCCAACAGAGCTGACTCTGGAGGTATCATTGAAGAAAGCTAGGGCTAGCAGTTCAAACAATTAACTGGGAAGCAAGAGATTTAGATCCTAGCTTCTGCTCCACCCCAGCCTTCCCAAGGGATGTCCCTGCGTAGTCTCACTTTGCACTTTAGGTGTACAAGATTAACATCTGGGGCAGGGGGCTGGACTCGAAGGGGTTGGGCTCAAAGATCTTCCCAGGTCCCTTCCAACCCTAATCTCTATGAAATCTGGATTCTGGTGTCTGCCCTATTCAGACTCTAAACAGCTTGGGTCAAGGAGCGTGGTTCTGCTTCTTCACCGAATGCACTGGAGGAAGCTTAAAAATGTCCCAGACCTGGGAATCTAAACCCCATTGGCACAAAGGAAGTAACATAGTTAGGACCTGACATTTGCTACTAGCACATTGTCCCCCCTGCTCATCTGTCCCTTCCCCCCAACTCCTGTCTTGCCTGTTAGATCCTCAGTTCTTGTGTGCTTGTGCCATGCCTCACACAACTGGACTCCATGTGTGATCAGCCCCCAGGCACTGTAATGAATGCAGTCAATAAATAATAGCAGAGGTCAATGTCAATGGGATTTAGGTCCCTGAATTACTGGTGTTCTTTTGAAAACATTACCCTTATTATTATGCAGTGATATTATGGTGTCTCTCTGGTAGCTCACCTGTTCCTTACCTGTGAACAACCTACCTTACAGTGAGTAGTGAAGCTGAAGTCTGAAAAATTGCATGAAAACCCTTGGGTTCTAGGCACTAAGGAAAAAAACAAAGCATTAATCTTGTCTTGTTGTGATAAAAGAAAATAGGGTTTTTTTTCCTTCCTTCATTCAATTATTTCCCCTATTTTCAACATTTAGGCTTGAACATCATTATACATAATGATCTATCCTGCGATAAGGTCTACAGATCAGATTTATTTCTATAGGATATGATGTTGCATTGTAAAATGCCAGAGTAATGGACTCAGCTGGTCAAGACAACATCATGCCTGCATCATACACCAAACACGGTGCATTATGTGAACAACACTTGGAGATATTTTTCTTGGTCTGAAGTTGGCATTCTCACATGCCCCAAAGTCACGGGTGGTTGCGTGTGCACAACTGCTGGGTGCAGTCATTAATGCCCATTGGATGGCTGGGTTACACTGCGTCCAAGGAGGAACACAAATCAAGGTTTTGTTTCACACTGACACTGGCTGCCAACACAGGATAAGATGGCATCTTCTTCGACAGAGGTCTGAGTTTGAATTAATCCTGATGATTTTTAAGGCACATCCAGAACAAAATATCTTTATAAAGTTTCTTTTTAAAAGACAAAGGGATTTAGACCTTGGCCAAAGTTCCCCACACTCACCTTTTACATATCTGCCCTGGCATCGAAAGTTAGGGTCGACACTGGACTGCAGCTCCTCTCAGGTTTCCAAGGCCTCATGTAATTAAGCATTATATTTTGTTAACAAGCAACCTCAATAATCAGGCTCTGGCACACAGAAAACTTAATCTCTGCTGTATTTTTAGTGCTTTTCTACCTAGGAATCTCATGTCAGCTGAGAAAAAGCCAGAAATCTGAGCACACACTGAGATCACTTCCTAGATTTATCCTTAAGTAATTAGCATGACATCCAGTAACTCAAGAGACTACCAGCAGCCTAGTCTCAGATCATGGGTGGCTGTCAATTGAAAACATTCGCAGAGTGATTTGCATTCAGCACTGCTAAAAGAATTTCCTGAACCAAAGTGCGTGGGTTCAGATTTTCACTGTAGGCACCTTTTCACAACAGAGGGGCAGAAAGAGAGAAAGTATGACCAGAAAAGGTTTTCACCACTTGTAAACAGAAACAGGTATGTACTAGCATGAAATTTAATCACTGGGCACGAAAATCAATCAATCACGCCTCTGTTTGCTAATTAAATGGCATTAAAATCTAGTGCTCTGGGTACTGCACATGTTCTGAGCACCTTGGAGAAGCCATTGCTTTGACTGACATTCAGTCGAGCGTGAACTAAGACCAAAGCACTGCTTTCTAGTTTGTCTTTGGGTCTAAATGCACATATTTGATTTAGCAACGCACTTGGGCTGCTTGACAGGCCAACAGATTTATACAACGCCAGCTGCTTCTATATTAGATGCTGCACATCGTTAAAATTAGAAATTAGATGGATCGGATTTCCTAGGGGGGATTCTGCTCACCAGCCCACTTCGACCTCTGCATGGACTCCCAACAACAGTAGACTTATCTCTTGGCCAATATTCAGTAGCAGCTATTCAATTATAGCCCAAAAAGTCACTTTTGTTTGTTGAACTGATTGTACGTTTTGCTGAAATGTAAGTTGCAGCATGGATGGTCACCCTAAAAGTCAGTGTTTTAGGGCCTAGAGAGCAATTAAAGTTTATGCTGGGTGAAGACTTGGCAAAACTGAATTGGATATCATTTAATTTGAAAATCCTCAATTTTAATTCCATTTTTATGCTATTGTATGTACTGGGACACTTTTTTGGGGTCAATCTAGTTTTGTGTTAAACAATTCTGGTTTTGAAATGTTATTTTTGGAATCTTCATTGAGAACTAAATCTTGGTGTCCAAAATAGGATTGACGAAAAGGGAAGGAAAAAAAGGAATATTCAAGTTTTCCAAATAAGAAAAGTAATTAGCATGACACCTATGCAAGTAATCCTTCTAACCGCTTTGTAACCAGTGCCTTAGCACTACATACATGTCTTGCAAGGACCAACTTTGATATTCTGTGCGTTTGCTCTCAGCTTTCCTGATTTATCTAAGTTCTTTGGAGCAGAAACTGTTTCTTGTTACATCTTTGCTCAGTGATGAATGCAATTGGTCCCAGATGGGAACTTCTCAGCGGCATTTTAATATGCATAATGAGTGACTGTAACCCTTCAAAATGTATCATTCCTAACTGGTTTAGAGGATATGAGCTGTCAAGCCTGGATGCTCATTAAGTAACACATTTACAGCATTTTTAAGTCTCTGGTGTCAGCTCAAAATTGTGGTAGCTGATTTTATTTTGTATAACACTGGCCAATTATGAGCAATTAAAAGTGAGTGGTAACAGGCTCATTCTGTTTAAAGAGGACCTAAAGAGAGATTGATGGTGAGACTAGATCAGTGGTTTTCAATCTGCAATCCATAGACCCCTGGGGGTCCGCAGAGTATGTCTAAGGGATCTGTGAAAGATGATCAATCAGGAGTATGTGAATACCCACACTTACAATTCAAAGGAGTCTGCACCTCCATTCAAAATTTCCAAACGGGTCCACAAATGAAAAAAAGGTAGAAAACCACTGGACTAAATACTTTGGTACAGGAGGAACTCTGCTCCTCTTAGGGATCAGCAACATGTGAAGCTAGCTTGAGGGACGGATTTTTCTCACCAGCTTCAGTGGGAACAGGATGGAGACATTTGGTTTTCACAGTAATGATCTGCCAGCAACGAGCTGGTCCTAAGTCACTCTGGGGAGCTTCACATTAACTGCAGCCTCTGAACAGGGGGAATTACAATGGCTGGATCTAGGGGAAGGTCCAAGGACTTGAAGTCCTACTGGCGATGGCCATGCAACATTTCTGGGGTCTTACCCTTGTCTTCCTTACTGCTGCCAATAGCCCGGATGTACATGCTTACTGCAGATTTGAAAGCCAGTATAACAACACTGGCTTTCAAAGCAGTCCCTACAGTGTCAATACATACAGGCACGCTAGAACTGAGTGTAGGCCTGGCAGCAAGAAGACGTTACATTCAAATCCTGGCTCCAACATGGAGTCATTCCGTGGCCTTTAGAGGAGCCAGGCCAGACCAAACTTCAAGCCACTTCCCATTGCATTGTGGGCTATTCCTTCATGGACAGAGGGAAGCATTATCCCTCATGTGCACCTCAGCCATCATGATCAGCCAGGGTACATGCTCCTCTCCACAGAATAAATATGAAGCTGTGCTCCACCAGAAGCAACCAGACACCACTTCCCAGGCATCCCAAGGTAGGAAGGGACCAAACCCTGCCTTCCTCTTTTGTCAGATCCTGTTCTTCAAATCCCAAAGCTCATCTTCTCTAGAATGGTGGGATCAGTTATACTAGGGGCAGGTGGGAGAATAGTTTCCCAAGCCTACCCCTTGATGCTGAAGGAAACTGTTTTACACAGCAGTCACCCTCATCCACAGCATCTCACCATGATGCTGCACTGAGTCTCCTGTCCAGCAGGAATTCCAGCTGGTGGATCACATGTTGCTGGCCCTCTGTGTTCAGGACACGTCTCAAGCTTGCCCCGGCTGCCGAGCTCACCTCCTTCAGGAGCTGAAACTGGCTGCACCAAAGCAGCAGAGATGGATTCTTCTCTTCCAGGGTGCCAACAGCCTAAAGCAACTCCAGACCGGTCAGCAGCAATTGAAACTGGAAAGCTTTAGATAAGGTTGTCCTTAAAATGCAGCCTCCAGAGAGAGGGACTTCTGCGTTCCTTGATGAGCTTTGCCCTGGGACTTAGCACAACTCCAGCCAGGGGAGCCCTGGGGTAGATGAGCTGTAGATGTTTTCAGCTGCTTTGCTTACTGGAGCTGCCCTGAACAGGCTTAAACTCTACAGAGGCACAGCAGCCTTGGACCAGTCATTACCAGCACTGCTGCAGCCATCCTGGCTGTCCTTAGGGAGGTATTTGGAAGAGAGCACAGTGTTGGCTTAAAGCAGTCTCCCTTCTGGCCTTTCAACGACAGGTCTCCAAGTCAAAGGGTTCTCAGCATTTCTGGGCTGTGAAGTTACTTTAGGGTCCTGAAGGATTAAGGTCTCCATTGCTCTGCACTGGCTCTTCTGCCTGGACTGCGAGAGAAGCAGCGCAAGCAGCAACCTTTGCAGCGCAAGTGTTTAACTACGCACATGGGGCTTAGTCAGAAGTCTCCTGTGTCCCGAGCAGGGGAGGAAGGAAGCAAACAACCCCTTGACTCCTCCTTGGAGGCTCACTGCCAGCTGCCCATGGGGTGCAGAGCAGCTACTGCAAGGTGCTACTCCTCTTACCAGTGTAGTAGGCAGGGAGGGCCGCAGAGACATGGCTGAGCCACCAACAGACCGGCCTGTGCACCAGAACCAGCTCGATGACAGAGTCCATCTTTAGCAACAAGAGGGCTAGTGCTAGCAGCCTGCCCCCATGTGCCCAGAGCTGGGGGGAAGCTGTGCACTGTCTCCGAATTGTCTGGATTGCACAGTTAGAGCCCGAAGTACCTACCTTTACATGAGATAAACTGATAAACGTTAGGGGCAGCTGGTGCTAGGCCCTGAGCCCCCCCTACTCAGGGAACTGCCTATTGTTTGCTTCTCTGGAAGAGAAGCAATAAATAGACATACTCTTGGTAGCAGTTTTCAGAGCAGCCAGACTTATTCTCACTCTGTCTTCTTGCTCCTCTTCCTCTGCTGTTTGCATCCTTCCAGCCACCATCAAAACACCAGTTCTTGCCTCTCTAGGAAGAAAAAAAAGTCTCCCAATAAATCTTGAAATGACCAGAGAGAAGCCCATGTCACAGAGCTCAGATCCAGACTCGGAAATGACCACGCAAAGCAAGGGGTAGGGGATTGGGTGTCATAGCACCAGGCCCTGAGGAGTGAAATTCTCCAAAATCCAGAAATCTGGCCCCATCTCTGGAAAGAACAGAAAAGGTTTTTTTAACACATGCCTCCGAACGTTTAGCAAACAGGAAGGTAATGAGCTATATAAATGTCTCCCAATCACAGCGTTAGTATGGAAGATGCAGGTGTTACACGTGGTCTTCAGCCGCTACTACTCCAGGGTGATCGCAGTGTCTACATGGCCACTGCTACTCTACATGGCACTGGAAGCTGAACTATTCCCAGGCAGTCTCAGGACGAGAGGCCTCAAGCTGAGCAGCTTGATGATGGTCAGAGAACAGAAAGGAGCAGAGGTCTTCCAGGGGACTGCCACAGAGCTACAGCCAGGATCAGAGAAGGGGGAACAAAGCAAAGTCAGCTTCATTCCTGTTCTGGGCTCCAAGCAGCAGCCCGGCTCTTTTGAACAAAGGGTCTACGAAGCTGCTGTGGTCTCTGAGGTAGTGCTGGGCACGTACCGCTGGGGGGCTCCAGAGCAGCAGCTAGAGGATTTCAAGGAGGACACTGAGGCATCATTAAAGGGGCAGGTTTCAGCAGGGAATGTATTTCAGCATTCATGGGGCCCTTCTCCCCAAAAAATTCAGCACTGGGACTACTCTGCAGCCACTCCATTCCTCCACTATCATGTATTATCTATACCCCTTCCTCCCCTGACTCATCAGTCCATCTCAAAACGGCCGTTCCACCCCTGCTGTGGATGGAGCTCCACAAAGCACAGCCTGGGCACCCAACAGCAGGACCCCCTCCCTGGGTACCAACCCCTGGCTGCTGCCACCCCTCATACAGCCTTTGACATCCCTGCACAGCATGCACACTCAATCACATAGAATCATAGAGAATCAGAGTTGAAAGGGACCTCAGGAGGTCATCTAGTCCAACCCCCACATGTGGGTTTTGCCTCTAATGCCCTAAGTTATCACTATCTAGGAAATTCAAGCTGTCCTCAGTTATGTGGCTCCTGTTGCCCAGATCTATGCTGCTGTCCAACCACTGTTCTGCTTCTCTTTATTGACTTTCAATACTGCTATGATGGCACCGGGTGTTATGATGCAATTCTCAGCAACGAAGACTGTAAAATGGGTCTCTTGGAAAGCTAGGGAACTTGAAACCTCCAGTGTGGAGTAAGAACAGGAGCTCCCCTGGGAGCCCCATGAGTAAGGGCGGTAGTGAAAGGATCACCAAGAATTCTTTTTTTTCAATACATGGCTAAGACGCTGCATGCTTAAGGAACATCCATGTCACTGTATGTGAGCTTTGAAGCAGTGCATGCTAGCGCTGCAGCTTTTCATAGAGGTATTTAAAAAAAAGAAACCCTTTCAGTCTTTGTGACAGTTCTCCTGACATTTTAGGCCAGTTTCAAGTCAGCAAAACTAAGTAACCTACACATGTATGTCAGAGCAGGAATTCAAAGCTACTGTAAGTGCTTCAAGTACTGCAGTAACCACTCAGTCTTACTGACGGTACTGAAAAAAAAGCTTCTCATTGCTTTCCGGTGTGTGTTCTCCTCCCAACCCACACTCAGGATAATAGACTCAGTTTAGCTGCCAATAATTTGCTCTAAGTGAAGAGCAAAACAAATTAAAGGGTGAAACCGTACTTAGATGAGTGGCAGTAAAAAAAATATGTAGTGATACTTAGCTTTTATGTAAAAGCTTTGTCTCTTCAAAAAGTCCTGCACAAATATCCACTAATCTTCATGAGATGTCTGTGTGGGAGGGTTAGATAATAAATATGAAATATATAGTTATAATTCTAGGACAAACAAACAAAATTATTTATGTTAATTCATTCACTCTTTTAGGGTTCAAAATCATTCTAAGCCTTTGCCAAATGGTACTGTTTTTTTCTAATTCCTTCCATAACTTGCAGGAAAATGCCTGATAGTCCTAATCAACTGCCTGACAGTATTTGCCAATTCCTCCAAGTTTCTCAGGAAGGGAAAAAATATCAATTTATTTTCCAGAATAGAAATTCTCCATTTTCACCCTCCATAAACAACAGACAAATCACCATCAGTAAAGAAATTGCATCACCTAATAGTAAGTTACAACTAAAGATTTCACCAGTTCAATGGTTATAATTTCCCAACCCAGCCTTCTGGCACCAGAAATTGGACTCAGGACAGAAGCTCCTCTAAGTAGACCACCTCTGCTAGAGCATCATGCTTTCATTTAATTCAAAGCATCATAAGATTGTATGAAGCAAAAATTACAAGTTTAAAAAAACCCCAAGCACCTAAATTCCAAAATGATCCCACAGCGATTGTTAAAATGTAACAAGCACCTTAATGTATGTGAGTATGCCTTGCAAAATGCTTTGCAACCAAAGTTAATGGAAGGTTATACACCAGCTTAACTCAGGGTACGAGCTATAAGCAAAAGACATACATTGATATTATCATGCACACTGAAACCTGTCTTACCTCTAACTGGAGGTTTAAGTGGTACTTCTTTTTTTTTTGTTTTACCCCTCTCACTTTTTATAATGCAGCTTATTTCAGATCTGTCTGTCTGATGTTCAAGTTGTTCCTAAAACAGATTTAAAGCACTTTCCACATTTCAAACCTCTGGCAAAGTGCTCCATGCAGCTTGAATATTTTCCTAAACCCCCCGCATTATATTTGTCCTAGTATTAGATATAGCATAAATCTACAGACATGTCAGCCATTCCAGCAATGCTAGAATGTCGTCATTATTGTTTGTGTCGACACCATGATCTGAATGTACCTTGTAATCATTCTGGTGTTGGGTTGCAAAGGTCCTTGACTCTTCATTTGGCAGGGTCTAATTCTGTCCCCTTCATAAAGAGCTAGGGTTACACTAAGTAAAGGTTGCCATTTACGTGGAAAGCTGAGGTCACTAAAATGACTCACCAAGGTAAAAAAAAAGCCTCCACTACTTATTCTTTCAAGGAGGGAAGCTATACAATGCTACCTGTTCCACTAATTCTTCATGAAAGATGCCTGATGGCCAGCAATACACAAGTGACCACAGAGTAGCACCCACTTGGTTCCTCCAAAGTACATGAGCACTTCTAGCTCTGTGATACCACAAAGCTGTCTTCCAGGGAAAAAAGGTTCCCAGGATATTTCTTTTTTTAACCTTCTGCTTTTGGTCACTTGGGAGTTTCACAGTTGGAGGTAGGCAGGAAAAAGCCACCTTCCAGTTTGATTGTAGCACCTGATGGATCCTCCCCCTCCTTTGCTTTTGCCTCTAAGTTTGACAAAGTTTGATTCAGGCCTTTTTGATATATGGCAGAAAGAGTCTGTGAATGCTCAAACAGTGGCTTTGCTGAAAAACAAAACAAAACAAAAACTTCACATGGGATTTGTCAGCAATGATATGGACTCACAGCGACTGGCAGAGAGGTTCAACATTAAGGTGGTAGCAAAGCTGGGTATAGTGCAATATTCATAGTGCACACACCGTGCTGCCTGCTGTGTTCCACAAAGAAAGCAGATCTCTCTTTGGGAGAGGGCTTTCCATCAAATGGCCTGGCTGGGCCTTCAAAATCAACAGCAAGAGGCCATTTTACATTCCTGAAAAATCCCAAGCATCAGCAAGGACTTCTGTGGACAGCAGCAAACCTGAGAAAACTCCTTTCCTAGGAATCACCCTCCTCCATTGCACCTGCTGAAACTAGGCGGAGCCTGTCCAGTGCTTTCAAGACATAAAGGCTTGTTTCAAAGGTTGGCCACAATTTTAGCACCCAAATCCATAATTAGGTTGTGAATCAGTGAAAACAGAAAGCACTTTGGCACCTTCAGAAAGCATGTAGGCACCTTCTTCTAACGTGCTTAAATGCAGATCTGGAGAGTGATGCTTGCTGGATTTGGGTCTATTTGTAGCCTGACTTTCAGATACAAAGGAAGATGCTTGCAGCCTGACTTCACTGGGGGCTGCGAGTGTTCTGCACCTCTGATTAAGAAGGAATAATAATGCCCGGCTCTGATCTAAATCTGTGCTTCTCCTCACTAGATATCAAAGTGCTTTTACCAAGGCAGTCAGTATCATTTTTGCCATTTTGCTGTTGAGGAACTTGAAGGAGAGAGAGGGTAGGTGAATTGACCAAGATCAATTAACAGGTCACTGGCAGAGTCAGAAGTAGAACCCTCCCTCTCCCCCCCCACAAGTGTCCTGGGTCCCAGCTCAGTGCTCCGCCCTTCAGGCCACATTAAAAACAGGTTGCTTTGAGTACTTAATATCAAGCATCTGATAATTTAGCTGTTATCTTCTCCAAGTATCTTTACCTTACACACTTCTAACATGAACAGGCAATGGATCAAAGCAGAGGGAGCAGAGATGAATTTTGCTTCACAGAATTGGCAATGAAACCTCCTGAGATAAGTGGATCTGGGGTGAACCTACAGTACTGCTGAAGCATCTTGAGGGATTTGCAGTGGTTTAGGAATCAGAGCCCTATGAATGAAGATACCTAATGTAAGCAGAAGCTGCATTCACTTGGAGTATGAGTGAGCTGCACAAGCCCTTCCAGTCCAGGACTAAAGATAGAGGGTCTATTCCACTGCGGCTGAAAGCTTGACAGAAGCTATGAGGGATACTACCCTGACCACACTTTTCTTTTAGCTCAGTGGGCAGAGCTCACACATTGAGATCCAAAAGGTCTCACTCCAAATTTCAGAAGAGAAGTGAGCCACCCATTTGGTCACCTTGCCAAAAGCTGGCCTGCCACAGGCCTGCTCTTCTGTTACCCTCATTTATTCATATGAGGCTGCACCTGGGCATTTAGTGTTCTTCCACAGTAGTGTTGTAGGTAGGTCAGCAGGCCTGGAGGTGAAGAGATGAACAGCTAAAGGATTCTACATGTCCACACTATAAAGGTGTCTTTTGCTATATTTAAGCCATGGAGTGGGGAGGATGGCAGGCTATCTTTTATTAGCTGGTGTTCACTGGGAGGTGGAGGCACCTAGAAAGATGTACTCCATCTTCAGCTGCTTTAAACCCCAGATTCATTCTGGATTATCAGGAAGGACAGAGATTTACCTGGTGAATAGTTATTGCAGGGAGAGGAAAAGCCACCTTGTCCTGTTGCTCCTGTGGAGCTAGGGAGACCATGGCATGCTACCGCTCCATTTCTAGCAGGAGTTTGACCTTACTTAAACCACAGAATAGGCAGTCTGTACAGTGCTTACCATGTGTCACAGTATGTGCTGAAGTGCTCTGTTGGGTCACAGCCAGAGTGCTCAGTACACTGCGGGATCTGAATGGAGCACAGCCCTGGAAGTACCAGTTGTACATGCTCTGAGCCTATGTCTACCCCTCAGCCGTTCGGAGCAGGGTGACTCGGTCTCTCACAGGAGCCGGCTGGCTGCCCTGAAGTAGCCTGTAGTTCCCTGCAAGTTCTTTCTGTGCTGCAATGAACTGAAAGAAAAATGTTTCTTTACTGAAATCCAGTTACAGCTTTAATTTTAGATGGAAAGACAAATAAGCAGCCTAGAGAAAGGACAGCTCTAATAGACTGGTATAACTAGATCAATTAGGGTGGTCCCTACCAATGTGCCAGGCACAAGAGCTCCCAGGTGACCATGATTTTACTGGAGGCACGAGTCAGGGCCGATGGGTGTTAGGCACCTAACCTGCATAGGAACTTTTGCATGTCGCCCTAGGTGCCTCCATCTTGTCACTGGCCCGTAGTGGCAGTCTCAGCCTGTAAGGCTGAACGGAGAGACTGGGCCATTCATTCCTGTGTCAGATGTGACCAAAGAGAGCAAGGACTTGTGTGCTGGGTTTCTACATCACTGAGACTACTTGTAATCTGTTCAGAACAAGCCCAAACATAGGACTAAAGCCCAAATGACCACACAAAGCACAAGGTAGCCTGGAATCAGGCTCACAATGTCCATCCAACCCCACAATGGATGTTATGAGCCTTTGCCTCAGGCTTTTGCCTACATGATCTAATAAAGGTTTATAAAGCCCTGAGCAATGCTTTAAAGTAGCAACCATGCTACTGTTACATGCTTTTTACTTCGGGGTCTGTAAACATCCCCATAGTGCAAATCCTATTCAGTTAGGAGAGTGGGGGTTTAATTACAGTGGTAGCCCTGGCGGGCTGCAGACACCTGAATTCCAGTGTCACTCGTCATCAGACAGGGGTCATAATCCTGGGGCTTTCTTTAAATGACTTGATTCCATGAGGCAGAAACGCATTACTACCATCAAAGCCGAATGGAAGGCAGTTTCAGCTCTTCCCTATCCTCTCTGTGCTGACACACAGGTCACGCTCTTTCCTCCTGATGTCGGTGGAGGAATGTTATGTCTGTGTCTGCCCTTAGAGTAGAATATTGAAAAAAACTGGTGCAATGCCTGTTTTAAATAGGACCATATAAAAAATATCTAGATCCACACCCCTCCAAGCCTGGAAACACAGTGGAAGTTGTGCAATTTCTCTCACTCCCATATAGGATACTGCTGCTAGCACACAGCCTTACAATCAGTTACACACTGCTTACCTTCCAATCAATGTACCCTTCATTTGCCAGGATTTACTACACTGAAGTTGACTCAAAATACAGCTGATTTATGTTTGTTTCCTGTAGGTTTATAGCGTGACCAGAAGGCGTGCTTCCCTGCAAGTCTGTATCCTGGCAGAGATAAAGGAATGTCACAGTAAGTGAGGAGATCAGAGTCCAGCATGGTCAGCCCTCAACAGTTCCTGTCCCCACGTACCCATGTTGACTTTTTTCCCCCAGGACAAAGCGGAAAGCTACCAGTGTTTCACTGACCATTGGGTCCCCTGTCCATGACGTCTCCAGCAACAATATACCTCGTCAGAGTTACTCTACTTTAATTCAGCCATTATCGCTTGACCCTCAAAGAGTAGGTTAAACTTTTTTTTTTTATTGCTCACAGTCCTCTTAAAGCAATCTATCGAGACCAGCTCTTAAGTTCACTGAAGCCAGTAACCAAATGGCAACAAGGCTTCATGGGCATCAAGATCTGGGTCCAAAAGGAGGGTTTTCTGTATGTGTTTTCCTGACTTAGAACATTTACCAGCTGCATTTCCTAAAGGGAACCTAAATAAATGGTTGGGGAGGGGGGAGAGAAGGGTGTTAGAAATAGCCGAGTGGCTGCCACATAGCTTAGCCATTTGTTGTGCTCCTCAAAAGGCACATTTCAGCAAGGACAGTTGCTTAGGGAAAGCTACTTGGTCTAGAGTTGGGGAATTCAATATATCCAAAGGATTGAATTCCCTTTGAACTTAGTGGGGGAAGGGAGGAAAGGATGGATAAGAAAAAATTATAGAGACTGCTAGGATGGTATGGGACAGGCATTTCAACTGTACATTAGCACATAAGTCATTCAGCATCCAGACCCATTTCCCAGAGAAGAGAGATAGATGAGGAACAGACACTATTCAAGAGACATCACCCCCATGCTTCCTTCACGTTTATTTTTCTTTCATTGCCTTTTACAATGTGGGCTAGAAATGCAGCAGGGCCCAATCCCACCATCCTTGTTCCATTAAAACTCTCAGGAAGCCACAATCTTTCAGTCCTTGCTGTTTTTACTTTAGCTAAATGTCAAAGTGATTATAAGGTCTGGACACCAAAATTGCACACATATTTATATAACCTGAAGCTATCAAACTATGAAGTTCAAAAAGAGATAAATACAGAATAAAAAAACCACCGTAATAAGTATCTCTTGTGGCTGTGGGCAGGATATGACCCTCTGGATATTGTCCCTAGGCAATGGCAGAACTGATGTTTGCATACGAATTAAAAAGGGGGGGGGGCATGGCACCAAGCATGCTTTTGGATGCATGAGGGAAGCAGTCCCTCATGGCTGTAAGTCTCCCTTCCAATAAGTTGCTGTTTACAACCAAAAGAGACATTTTCTTATGGGCCACCTAAAGTGGAGTCTATCCCCAAAATATTTGGTAGACTGACACACAAACAGCAGGAAAAATAACCAGGAATCACCTCCTAATTTAAAATACAGGGCTGTCTGTCCAGTTGCATTTATGAACCTGAGAAATGCTACCCATGACATTGCTCCTCTTGGTTACAGATGCAGAGCCCAGCTACAAGCCAGACAGGCTCGACCCATGGAATTGCACCAGTGTTTACCAAGGTAGAAACTTCCTCACCGTACACTTTCTGCGTACCCGGATTGGGAGATGTGTGGGAGAGGGGATGATACAAAACTCCCTGTGAACACCACACCTGTCTGTCAGTACTGGAGGATCAGTGCTGTAAGATGCAGAGGATCCTCGTTCACACGAATTAATTTAATTTGTTCGGCATAAGGAAGGCAGAAGCTTGCATGCCCCGTGGGAGCACAGGGTAGACCTCCACTTGCTTTGACGCATTTTTAAAGGTGCATCAATAAGCAATAGATTTTCACCACAAAGTATTGTCCTTCATAGCACTCCTAACCCAGCAACTAGTATTTAGATCAAATCTTTAAGATCAAAATTGCTTTTCTTAAAAAAAATAATTTATCCACATTGGAAGTGGATAAGTGCCTGTGTGGAGCACTAAACCTTTGCTACAGAAAGTGTTTAGGTAGCAAAATGTCAAACACTAACACCTTTTTTTCCCCCTTTCTTGAGGGGCTGCAAAACATCATGGCTGCAAATGGGCAATTAGTGGTATTTGAGTGTCGCATACGTGCCAGCCCCATCCTGCAGGTTCGCTGGTACAGAGACTACAGTCAGATCATAGATTCTGCCGACTTCCGAATATTAAGGAAAAGTAGGTATTGATAACATGCTTGTTGAATGCACGGTTATTTCATTCATAACAAAATCAAAATAAAAGGCTATTACAAGATCAGAAAACAGGTGGTCATTTATACAGAATGATCTTGACCTGAATATGCCAAAAAGTTTAAAGAAATAGAAATGACACGCAAGGCCCACCCAAGTATGCAAACTGGGCTGAACAGGAACAATGGGGCTGCCTTTCAGGAATAATGCTGCAGGAGTTTCTGGCCCCATTACGATAATCATTATAAAACATCACCAATAAATAACTGATGGGTCAATCTTTTCATTTCTGATTCATTTGGGGCAATAAAAATGATATGAACTCCCATTTCAGACAAGCTAGCACATTTCCAGATTACTGCTCACATACATCATTGATGTCCCCCTGCTGACATCATGCCAAAATCAACTGCATTGGAAAGGAACTTGAACATCTGAGTTCAGATCCAAATATGAATTTCTCCTGCTGTTTACTGTATTTCTCTCTCAAGATACATGGGGACATTGAATAAAACATAAAAGAGGGTCCTTGAACATGACATTTCAACTTAAACTAGCAGTCCTTCTGGACTGTGGCCTTTCTGACACATCTGATTGATCTCAAGTCATTTTTACAGTATAGCAGTGATAAACACTTTTTTCCCCTCTTTCCTTTTCTTATTTTAAACAGAAGCCTGCCTGTCCACAGATCCTGGTGAGTACATTGGAAACCTTTTGCTGACTATTCTGTCAGGTAGCTTACAACAGGCTGGTTCTCTCAGATAATCCAAGATAAAAACAACTGATCAGAAGTCATGAAGAACAAGACACAGTTTCTCTCCTTTTTTTTTTTAGCCTAAGCACTTAAGAGGTGCAATGTATCTAAGAGCAAAGAGTCTTGTCTTGTTAAGGTTCAGCTACGTAGGCCAAAGGCTATGTTCAGACATCGCTGTGAACATGCCAACCTCACTGTCCTAAGGGCTTTTGGGGGGTTTGATCTTGGAGCAAGGCTTACCTTCCTCTAGCCTCAGGCCCAACCTCAATAAGAATTGTTCCAACCCTGTGCCCCACATCCTTTGTATTCTTACTGTTTTATATGCCAACCTGCTCCACAGAATAAAACCCTTATTGTCACAGAGATCTATTTCCATTTCTACAAGAAGCATCTCCTAATTCACCCCATCCTTCTCTGTAAGTGGAGGACTAGAATTAACATAGAATCAGAGACGATTAGAGTTGGAAGGGACCTCAGGAGGTCACGTCTAGTCCAACCCCCTGCTCAAAGCAGGACCATCCACAATTATATCATCCCAGTCAAAGTTTTGTCTAGCCGGATCTTAAAAACCTCTGAGGATGGAGATTTCACAACCTCTCTGGGGAACCTGTTCCAGTGCTTCACCACCCTCCTAGTGAAAAAAGTTTTTCCTAATGTCTAACCTAAACTTCCCATGCTGCAACGAGAGATGTTGTCTCGTGCTGCAACTTGCTCCTTGTTCTGTCATCTGTCACCACTGAGAACAGTCCAGCTCCATCCTCTTTGAAGCCCCCCTTCAGGTAGGTGAAGACTGCTATGAAATCCCCTCTCAGTCTTTATGTCTTCAGGCTGAAGCCCAATTCCCTCCGCCTCTTCTTGTAAGTCATGTGCCCCAGCCCCCTAACCATTTTCATTGCCCTCCACTGGACATGCTGTAGGCAAGGCTCCTCTGGTGTGCCCCCATCTCATAGCATAGGGAGCAAACATGTCATTGCAGTCCAGAGGCAGAAGATGCACGAGCACCAGGCTGGGATGACCATTTCTTTCATTTCCATTATTTTTCAGTGTGGGCTGCTTTTCCATAAGCAGCTTTCAGAACACTACACAAGCCTCTGGGTGCACACCGCCAATGTGGGAGGAAGTGGGGTCTGACCTGGGCGTCCACTGTGCTTAACCCTAGCTAAAAACACTCAGCACATGATCCACCCTTCAAAGGGGTGGTGATTCAAGGGGACAGAAGAATTTCTCCTTTACCTCTTGTGGGGCACCATTTGGCTGAGGGTCCCGCCCAGTATCAATCATGTTCACCTCTCTGTCATTTCAGAGGAAGTTTGCACCTTGGTTATTACCGAAGCCTTCCCGGAAGATTCTGGGATATTTCAATGTGTGGCGGAAAACGAATTTGGAGCTGCGGCATCCAGTGCATGTCTTTTCGTTTCCCAAGGTAAATACACTCATTCGGGTCACAAGGGGGTGAAACCCCTCGAGGGTCCTATCTCCACTCAATGCCAGACTGTCATAAATACCAAGGGGAGTCCCAAATGTTTGTTTAGACTTAGTCCAGCTCTAGAAACAAGGGAAGCAGCCACAAGCTCGCCTTATTTAATAAGGACAAACATTGGTGGATTCTTGCTTACAATAGGAAATACCCAAGAGGACTGAGAGTACTTCAGGAAGTTGGTTCACATCAGGTAAGGTGGGTATAATACAGTGGAGAAGCAAACAAGACATGCTGCCCCTGTCTCTTCCATGAATTTCATCTTCTTGTGCACTCCCCAGGTGACCCTACATGTACCCCATCCTCTGACTTTACCTTTTCTCCCAGAGGCCACTCATTGCCAGGCTGAGCATCTCCAGGCACTTGCACACCACAGACATCTTCCCTTGTAGGGATAGCTCATGGGCCCCTGTTGATAACACTTTCAATCTACCTGCTGGTGGTTCAACACATCTATTATAGCATGGTCCCTGTGCCATGTCTGGTGCCTCCATCACATCTTGAATGCTCCCTGGATTTTCTCTACTGGAGAAATTCCTGCTGAATGCTTGCCATCCCGACAAGGAGCATCACAGCTAGTGGAGAGTTTGGCATTTCAGACCACTCAAGTATCCAGGGTGTTTCTAAGGGTCTCCAGAAACTTACTTTCTGAACAGCTCTTCTTGGGGGTTTTGTTGGTCATGGATACAACAGAAGCATCAGAAACACTCTCAGGCTGCAGGTGATACTGCATAAAACACTCTTGGCTGACCCTAGGAAGGCCTATAAAGTTCACCAGAGTCCCTGGTTGTGGAATGTGCTGTGTCTCAGTAAGTCACTACTAGTTTCTGTCTGACTATCACACTTTGCAGGAACAAGAGAGATGGAAGAATTTGAAGCTGTTTCCCACCTACCAGCTACCATGAATACAGCCACCTTGCCAAGCAACAGCCAAAATGTGGTAAAGGAAAGAGATATAGCTAGCAACCCTTCATACAACATGCTGCAAAAGACACCAGACCCAGCCGTGCAAATGGAGCATGCCAGTCCTGGATGGCAGAATTATCAGGGGGAAACTGAAGAATTTTGCAGTGTTTATGAAAACTTTCCTGAGACTGCATATCCTTGGTAAGGCAACAGCCTACTTAAGTCTGTTATATGTCACGAGGGGGTACATTTCTAGTGGCCCTCACAGTGACAAAAGAAAAATGCAGCAGCATACACCAGTGAGGCCAACACAACTACCCACTTGGGATGCATACACGCAATTAGGTATTTAATCTTTGTAGACATATGGACACCTGTTAGTGTGCATAACCCACTGGTGAATAGGCTTTACAGGCTCTTTGGAGGACAAAAGTCCATTAGAGACTGAAAAAGGGAACTCAAGTCAGTAATGTTAATGACTTGTTTGCCTCAATACACACAGGCTAGGGCTTATATTTTTAAAAGGCCTCAGCATTCAAGGCTCCAGTTTTTGAGAATGCACGGTATTTAACAGCGTCCGGCTGTTGTCAGTGAGGGCTGCTGAGTGCCGAGATCTGGCCACCAAAATGCCAGGGGTGGATTTTTAAAGGTATTTAAAATCCCCAAGATGAGCACCTCTTGGGATTTTCAGAAATGCCTAGTCAGAAATATCTTTAAAAATATGGCCTCCAGTGATTATTGTTAGAAAACCACCCTACAGGACAATGAGACAAGGAGGTAAGCACATCCACCTTGTAATCACAATTCTTTCAACACCGACTCCATCCCTCGCTTGAGGCCAAACATGTCACCCACATGGCTCAGTTTCCCCATCTGTAAAACGTAGATGATCTCTGGAGCTCTTACAAGTGTGTTGCAACTTGCCAAATGCTCTGAAGGTAAGGAGTGCTACCTAGACAAGTAGCAAGAATGAAGTAGGAAGCTCTGCTGGGTAGACCCAGAACCACTCCCTGATGTGACATAGTCCCTGTATTGTTTCTAGCACGTGAGGACTGTCTTTTAATATCAAAGCAGGCAGGACCTTGTGCTTTGGGGGCAGAAAGCTCAGCACTTAGTTTGGCCTCCATGGAGTTCCAAGTGGCCACTGCATGCAGTGTAGTGAGAAGAGCGGTCTAAGTGGCCATAGGTTGTTTGCAATATTATTAAGTCCCATTATTTCTTTCCAGCTGATAAAGAACAAGCTATTGTTACTGTTCTTAGCAAGCCTGTCCCAAGTTTGAGCAATGATGCCGAGACGCTCATTTGCACTGTGCAGCTCTCCAGTGGCATAGCCAAGACTTTATACCAGGGAACTGTCCCATGTAATATTTCCTGCGTGCTCTCTCATCGTGAAACAAGTGTGCGTCTCTTGTTCAGTCAGCTGAACACCAGCACTGCGCTATAATGATACCTTTACATCATGCACAATCTGTTGTCAGTGAGGGAAAGCAATTTCTTCCGTGTAACAGATTATTTTAGGAAGCAGTCTTCATCCTCTTTCAATAATGTGGTTATTATAACCGTTCTGAACAAGCTCACCACATGCTGACAGGTTTTTAAATATAGATTTCCCTGTGCACAGGAAGAAGTTTTATTTAACAGGAAACTAAGCATGGCTTTAGTTTAAATAATCTGCAGATTCCTAGTAAGAGGTCATCGTCTTAGATCCCAATCCTGGCATGAACTCCCTGCACACAGATTACTGTAATAAAGGTCAGTAGGGCTCCCCCCCAGCACCGTTAATGAAGCAGTATGCTAATTGAAGCCAGTTTAGCTGTCCTGATGAATTAGTCAGACTACTATGTGTCTCAATAGGCTTCAGCTTTGTGGAATAGGGAGAGAGAGATTTGCTGTAGCCTCTGCTGAAGTTGTGAATATGGCTTAGTTACTGAAGCTATTAAATATCACAGACAAAACCCTAATATACAAATACTTACTACACAGTGGGATAAATCAGACTTGACCACCAGGATTCTCAATGCCCAAGTATGAGTGGGGGACATATTAGGCTTGTACTCTTTAAAAATGGGTTGTTTCAAATCAAAGCAGGTTGTTATGACCATCTGACACAGCCAAAAGTAAAGTCCTTATAAAAGCTCCGACTGACAAGAGAGAGCAGAGCCGGTGGAAGGGGTTTTCCAGCTAAACTCAAGGAGTTAGGTTAATTGCTCCATCCTGTTCTTTGCCAGACTTATCAAATGAGGTAGGAAATTTTGCATTTTGCTTTTCCAGTAAGTTGGAGTGGCCTCTCTTTCAGGTGCTGTTTTGTTCAAATCTGTTGGTTCCAGCTGGTATGACTTTTACATGCTGCTTTGTGGTACGTGCTATTTCTCAAATGCAGGCAAAGTGGACCATTTGCATCTTGTGCAAGATGCTGTCTGGAATCCCAAACCCAAAGAAGTCTTTCACTGGAGACCCAAAAGTCATTGTTATATGTGTTTTTAGATACCAAAGGATGCAGCTGGGAGCTCATTTCAGTTTTCAGAAGCATCAATCCTTGAGGTGTCTAAAAATCCCTGAAAAATCTGGTCCCTTCATAGTAATCTTTAGTACAACCAGAGGGATATTTCTAGCACTCTCTCTGAGTCAAGCAAAACAGTTTGCAGACCAGGCTTCTAATAATACAGCAGCCAGTGTCATTGGGTTAAAGGCTTTAAAACTGCAGGGGAAGGTGTACAGCCACGGACGTGACTGATTCAATGGTGACCTTATAGAAACGAAAAGAAACTTAAGACTGGCAGAGCAGGAGGCTCTTCCTGGGAATGATTATTGCAAACAGTTAGCTGTGCTCTTTCTTCTCAGAACTACATTAGTGATACAGTCTCCTCTACCAGACTGGTAACTAAAAAGTGTTAAGAAATGAGCTGGTAGCTGTCAGCCATCTCTCAAGCCTTTAAATTTGCAAGCTTTATGCTTCCTGCGCACACTCCTTTCAGAGAGCATAGCATGTCTCTTCCCCTTCCCCAAAAGGCCTGTTGAGTTAGTTTGCTAGAGATGTGATCAATGTAGCTGAAGTTAAGAAGTAGTTTGCAGGCATTTGTGGGCATTAACCCACTCCTAATCACTGGTTACTGTTGTTTTTATTTATTTATTCATTCCCTTTCAGTCTAGTTCTCCTAGCCTTCCTGTTGTGGGAACTGACTGGATACAAAAGTGGTGTTCAAGAATAAACTTAATCTCCTTCACTTAAGGAAGCATTAATTGCTTGAAAAAACACTCTCATAATTTATTCCAGTCTTCCCTCAACAAACAAACTCTGTTTCTTTAAGCTATATCCTACCTTTGTGCTTCCCCACTTCTGTTTCCATCCTAGCTCTGTCCAGCGGGTTTTTGGATGTACAAAGCTGCCCTTAAATCAATGCCTTGCAGGCAAAAGTCTGTTCCTAGATCAGCACAACGCGCCCCTATTAAAGCAAGCAGGAGGCTAGCAGATCTGTCCAAGCACAGAATGTGACCTTTCACACCAACTTCTATGCTGGCAGGCGATCAAGCTACTATTTCCTTGCCTCCCCTCCATTCACAGGTAATACACTCCAGCTCTTGCTTGCAAGGGAAGAATTTTGATTCAGACTGAGAAGCATTTCCATCCCCCTAATTGCTTTCATCAGAAGGAATTTAAATATATTAGCACTCAATGAACACCTGTTATGGAGAACTTGTTCACCAAGTGGTGGGATGGTATTCAAAAGGAGCTTCAGGTGTGGATTGGTTGTTGTGCCTTTTACATTAGCCACTGGAAATCAAAAAAGAAAGAGAGCTAGGGAAAAATGTGAAGTATTTTACATTGCTGCCCCCCATAGAAATCAATCCAATTCAACTTCCTTAGCATGACAAGCTATTCAAGTGTTGCCCAAGTGTAAATAAAGGAGACTGAGTAATCGGTTCGCAGACAAAAGGAGTAAAATTGAGTCAGGACTGGGCAAACTACTGTGAGGGCTGACAACATGCATCCATTTCTCTCGGCACTGCCTGCTCCTGATGTGATGAAGTTCCCTAGTTAAATCCCACAGTGCTCCTGCCTGTGTCCTTCTATTTCAGCTACCAATCCTGACAACTCTTAAGCATGGGCTTAATTTTACTCTCATGAGGAATCACATTGACTTCAAAAGGAATATTAAAGCTAAGCTTGGGAATAAGTGTTTCCTGAGTCAGGGCCTAGATGCTTCATAGCAGGTTATAGGCAGACAAGGTTCTTTGGGTAAATCTGGTATCTTTTATTAGACCCACTAAAATAGTTGGAAAAAAAGTTCTTCTTTGCAAGCTTTTGGGTACAAACGCCCTTCTTCAGGCAGAGGGAGAGTCTTGGGTTATATGCACCCATGCAGAATTATGTACCATCATGGAACTTGATGCAAGGCCAAAGCTTTCTAGGTGCTAACAAATTGTTTTTGAGCGAGACCTGCATCTTGTATGGCACGTAATGACTAGTAGGTTTACCTATTAATCACTGGCAGAAAACCACTCACTTGAGGTTGGCGTTTGGCTGGCTCAGAGCAAGCTGTCTAATTGATAGGACAGAGATTCTTTAAATTGGACCATGATCTCAAGTGGGGACAAGAGATTCTCACATATTATCTCTTCCATTGGCCTCTGAGGTTGTGATGGGCCCAAGGCCTTCTCAATACTGAAGCCTTACGCATTTTCTCCACCTAGCATTGCTGCAGGTAAAGGAGGGAGGTAATACTGCAGGAAGTGCTTGTGTGGACCAGACAAGGGTATCTTCTTGTCCCTCTACAATATAATTAAAATCCTCTGTGTATAGGGTTAGCCCGTGGAACAATTAAAAAAGCCTGCAGCGGAAGCTGGGAGTGGGGCAGGCAGAAAGAACTGAAAGGGCTGTCCAAAAACAGCGCAGAGGTGGTCTGTGCATCTCTGAGGCAGCAAAAATGACTTGTTTGGCTCACAGGAGCGTTGTGGTGAATGCTGGCTGGGCAAAGCAGATGTGAAATGCTAGACAAGTGCTTGGTATTATTGAACAGAAATCTCTTTCACACCTCAAGTGGCAGAAAGAGTTTCCAGGAGCTGGAGAAACTGGCCCACCCCCTCCTCCGCCTAGGTATGTGCTGGGCTTTTCAAGTTGTGCTTGCAACAATCCATGTCTAGGCACTTTAAAAGCTGAATGGTAAGGCGGGCAGAAGGGTGCATGCTATGTACTGGAACAAAGGAGTGCTGTGACTGGATTTGCTAGGGCTCCAGTTTCAGTCCCGCCACAGACTTGCTTCTTGCACCTATTTCAGAATCAAAGTCCTCCAAGTTGGGGGTGCCTGCTTGGCAAAAAGCAGCTGCTTAAATACAAGCAAGAACTTAGTTTTTACTCCCAATGCAACATCTCTAGGTACCTGTGAACCTCGCATCACCTTGGTATCCAGCTGTGCCTGTGTCCATTCCCAAAACTGACCACCCATGACCACAGAAAGAGGTCAGGGGACTGCACTGGGAGGGGGGCTGTGCCATCTCATCCCTTTTTAAATTTGATGTTGCAGGTTGAGATCCATTGATCCCCAAAAGTTAGAGACCCATTGCCCCAAGGCTGTGACATGCACTCCATTGGCACCCCTCCTTCCTCAGCAGTAGGAAGCACTTCTGTTTTATTCATGTGAACCTGAGTGGTGTAAAGCTTGATTGGGCTGCTCTTGAAATCTCTGAACGTCTTAGCATGGACCTCCAAAGGGGCAGGTGGGCGGAGGGAAGAATTGCCTCTATATTCACTATGCCAACCCTCTACGTTTCCCCTTTCTCCCATTGAGACATACAAAGCAAATGGCTACATAGATCTACTCGCCTATGACTGCACCATGCAGTAAGCATCATAGATTTTCAGACAGCAAATGGCCACTTGCAATAAAGAGTTGGAAAAACCAGGGCTGCTTCCTCTCAATCATACCCTATTGCAAGTGGCTGCATTTGAGGTTGAGGACTTTTATTCTGATACACTTCCATAGGTAGGTGGACAAGCAAGTACATCAGATGTCATTATTTGGCAGCAGATAAAAGTGAGTGGTCTTATAATATTAAGCGGAGTGCTACTATGATTATAGCCTGTGTCCGTGAATGACTATCCCTTCCCCAAAATACCGGTTAAAGCCCAGGTGACAGCTTTTAGTGCTTTTAGGTAAGACTTCTTTTATTTTCTCCTTTTACTTTTTTTAGTTTGAATAACTGGTTAGTGATCTGGAGGCGGGGATGAGAATAGCATATTGCTGTGAAACCTCATGCTTTAAAGTCCCACTCAGCCAAATAGTTCACATAAAGAGGGGGCAATTATCAAAAAAGGATAATAATTTTAGAATTTAAATCTTGCCTTTGACTCTTCTAAAAAGCTGGGGGAGGCAGGTTATTGTTTGGGAAGCAAATGCAACAGATAACTCTTCCTGGAAGAGAAAGGAGTGATCCATGAGGTCCGAGACAGCCACTTGTCTCTACGGTCATGCTCCCTAAACCCCTTTTGTAAATGGATATAGATATTTAAATTGCTGTTTCTAAAAGTTACCCAAAACCAAGGACTCAAGCGTTTGAATGGGTGAATGAATGAGAAAGTAGCTTGGATGTGATCCACAAATCTAATTTTTTAGTTTCACATTCCAAACATCTTTGTAAGGGGGAAGTTGGGGACTTTTTGCTAGAAAACAGCTGTTTACTTAAGGTTAACTTGCAACTATCCCCACAGCAGTAGGAAATGGAAGCTCTAAATCTTCTATAAAACAGAAGAGATCTTAATTTGATCTCTCCCAGGGGAATGTATGACCTCATGGAACCCTTCTTTGGGGTCTCCTATGAAAGGAATACAATATTCGATGTATATATAGAAGCAAAACAGCTGATCTCAGTGGGACAAGATTGCAATTTTTTCCAGCACATGTAACTGTGTAGATTTATAGGTCTCTGCTTAGAGGTTTTTACAACTTGTAATTTGCTCAGTTCACTGCTGGGAAGCTTCCCATCTGTTGCACAGAGGAGGGAAGTTTTGATTGAGATATCTACCTTATGGATAGGATGTAATCTAGCACCTTTCTTCAAGATGCTTTATTTGTCCTGCTGTATTTTACAGCAGTACTTTAATTAGCCATATTTTCTGGTTTAGCCTGCGCATTATCTGGCAAGAGACATACATCCTTCACTCTAGCCCTGCTTCCAATTACCATTTATTCAGGGCAACTTTGTCCCTAGTGCTCTTGATTGACAAATCTCTGCAAACTACTTCAATGGGGTGAATGGTTTCTCGTCACTAAACTTCATATCTGTGCACCTAATCTCAGTTGGTCACAAAACTTTTGTGCTCAGATGGTTCCTTCCCCTCTCGCCCACCCCTCCATCCTATATCCACAAATCAGCAGTACACAAAGCATGGAAAACCCAGTATGGTAATTATGTGTGCAAAAGAATACTAAAATAATATCGTACCCCATGTGCATTCATACAATGAAAACTGTTGTTGAAAAGTCTTAATATAGTATGGGAGGTTTTCTTGTTTTTTGTAAAATTACTAGCCTGAGATGGAAACTGAAGCAAATTCATGCTTCCCTAGCTATATGACAAAATTTAATGGTTTTTTTTTTTTTTTTTTTTTGCTATGAGATTCATGTTCTGTGGCACAATAGGGAAAATATGTTAAATTTTATGGGTGCAAGGTTACAATATCCATAGGCCCTTATGATGGCTGCATGGCAGCTCATGCTTGTGCAGTTATTTCAGGCTGCTTGCAGATTCAGGCCAGAAAAGCGCCATTAGTTCATGGCTATTGCTACAACCTTCATTTTATGCTGGAACTTGCTTTGCTGTTTTAGATGAAACTGTGGTACTGCTTATGATAATGGGAGTACTACTTGATCTTGTAACTAAAGAGAGTTGTTAGCACAGATCTGCAATAGAAATTGCAGACCTGACTTGTCGCTTTTATGGGACTGCATGTGGGATCTTAAAAATCCTGATGCTCTCACAGCAAAATGACTGCTTGCTACACAGTGCTTGCTAGTCAAATTGTGACGTGCAACTTTTATCTGTGTTATCTTCCTAAAGGGATAATCCACCATCGAGGCAAGGGTTCCACTCTACCCAGGAACCCACCCACGAAAGTCTTTGTGGCCTATCATCTAACTTACCAGCCACCACCCCAAAGCCCATTCTCACCTACAAACGCTCAGGACTATCTCAAACCCTCCCCCATGAGTGTCCATAATCTCCCATCAGTTTCCTCTATGTACCAACCAACAATGTTTAACTACGAGCGTCCAAAACATTTTCTCCAGTCTAAGAGTATGTACCAAGGGAAACAGCAGCCTCCAGGACCTGAGACTTCTACATCGCCGAGCAGACCAATCAAACAGTCCTCTATTCTCATACAGCCTCATAACCCTAGCGGGCAGAAGTTTGCCTCCTCTCCGTCGCTGAGTTCTTCCTTCTCTCTGTCCTCGCCTTCCTATAGCGCCCCTAAGGAATCTGCACAATCTCCTGCTAGCTCATCATCCGGGCAAAGGCTTTCGACCATGCATAACCAGTCCCCTGCAGCATTCCTTTGCTCCGTGTTGCCCTCGCAGTCTGTTCATAATAGCCAAGCTCCTCCTCCTACAGAACCCAAGTAAGTATGTGCACCCACTGACTTCCCCTTGCTTTGAATCTGTGTTTGACTGGCCACTGCAAGTAGTCCAGGTTTAGGGTGAAATCCTGATCTCAGTAATGCCAAAAGAAGATTCAGTTGATTTCAATCTGCCATTGAGGGCAGAATTCCCCACTTCTTGCTTTCCCTGGGCAAACATTTGTCCACGATGCACAAGTGGGAGAGGGACTTCTTAGTTAGAAATTAACTTCACATACCTCTCCAATGCGTGGTCATTCATTGGAGCATGATGAGCTGTTGTCTCTAGTGTGGTGGAAATCATTTGCATTAGCATATTCGGGGCAGGGGATAGGTACTTTGCTTTAGTATTGAGTCCTGCAATTCTAACTTGACTACTTCTGGACAAAAGGATGGCACCACCTGCAATAGCCTTCATGTCTCATAATAAAGTCCTGAAAGAGGTGATCCCTCCTTGTCCTAGACTTATGTATATAGCCAGACACTAAGAAACTGATGCGCCAGCATTTTCTGGAGTCTCAGGGCAGGGACTGATAGGTGTCAAGTGATTAAGATACTTTGAAAGCTTTACCCCTTCAGACCAAGGACAAAATTCTTCTCCCTGGGACATGTATTATCTTGATGGCTTTTGGGGTGCGATCCAACTCCCTGTCAAGGTCTTTGGAAGGACTCCCAGTAACCTCAACGGGAGTTCAATCTGGCCTTGTTCTATATCTTGTGTTACTGCCAACGCTGCTGGGCGTTGATATGGAAGTAAGGGAAGCATGTTCAGTAGAGACTGTATCGTGGAAGATGAGGAGAATGTGTCTTTCATCTTGGTTACAAATGGAGGTTCAGTCTTTGTATTCTCAAACTCGGGACAGTAGCTGTGTTTCAACAAAGCTGCCAGTGCGATTGACTAGCAATAGGAAGGTGATGTTAGCAAGGACAGTTGTCATTTTGACCAGCTCCATCTTTCCACAGGGAACTACCACTTTTGTGTGTGACCTATAAATGCCACTAGGACAACCACCATTTATACAGTAGGGTAGTGCACAGCTTTTCGTCTAAGGGCTTCCTAAATACCAAACTAACCTTAACACATACCATTGCCGGTGAAGCCAGGGAGCATTATTATCCTAAGAATTTTGCAGATGGACAAACTGAGCCACTTGCCCAAGGCTATGCAGTGATGGGAGAAGCAAAGCAAAGCTCCACTTCCCCTGCTCCAGTGAGCAGAAAGGACCCAGTCACTGGCGGGAAAAACCATAAACAACCAGTTGCTTCTTGCTCTTTACAGAACAAATAGTGTAGGGAGTGACTTAAAGGCATGTCCAAAACGATAAGATTTGCTTAATATGCACACAACATCTGAGGCCTTGCCACACAGACTGCTGCTTTGGTCAGGTTCTGTCAGCATTTAACCCGTACAGCTGGTGAGTTCACCATGTATTTCAAGGGGTACCGTCCCCTTGCAATACATTTCACCAGGAAGAAAGAGGCAGCAGCATTGTTGGCTAACTCCATCTAAACCACCCCAATGCTTAGCCATCCATGCTCGTGGGGGCATCTTTACAGAGTTGTCATTTAAATGTTTGCTTAACCCACCTGAACAAGGGTTTGGCCTATAAAAGGCACAGCTTCATCTGGACAGACTCTGTTCCAAACCCAAAGTATATAATTGCAATGTCCCAAGAACTCAAATGAGGGGCACGGGTGTCTATACCTAAGGTTTCTTAGCCAAATCCTATGTACTGCTAAATGAAGTATACAACTTGGGTATTTCAGCCCTCTCCTGCAGCTACATGATATCTGGGAATTGAACTGGCTAGGTCCTATGACAAGAAGGCCCTAGCTCTTAAAAGACTAAGAGGGGAACAATGTGACAAGCAGTGTTCATTTGGTGTCTTCACACTTTCCTGGAGATGGCATCAAGAGTTTGTATAGCCTCCATGACTGGGACCAGTGAGAAACTAGGATGGGAACAACTGTTTCATCCTTTAGCTAGAGGTGGGAGGGACAGAGGGTGTGGCTGGATAAACCCTGGAAGCCCAAAGATTTATGGGTTCCTTTTCTTCCTACCCTTCTCATCCCCCTAGCTGTCAAGGAAAAGCCAGAGAGACCTATGCAGGGTCTCTGCTCTCCTCACAAATAAGTTCATTTATAACTTTTGGGCTCTTTGGGAGGCAGAGGAGAACGGAGAATTCTCCAACTCGGGGCCCCAGCATAATTATTTGAGACGGCAGAGCACCAGCCCCTTGAAGTCGCCCTCTCCCCCCAGTTTTGGGGAGTGGCGAGTACGCAGAACCAGGATTCCCTCTCTTCTGCACGGCCTGTTTCTGCTTTTACGTGGGTGGGAAGTCCCCTGTATTGCTCCATTTCTAAACCTGGCAGAGCTGATAACCAGCTCTTGTCCTACACTATATGGAGTACGACCCTTGGTTACACTGGAAAAGTGCCGAGTAGGGGTGTGGGGCACACAGTGCATATGGAGGGCAAGAGGACTTGGATGTCTCGGCCAGACTTCAGTATTAACCTACCAGCTTCAGGGAAGCAATTCATGCCAGAAATCTTTCTGCCGACAGGCCTCACTTCCTGCTCACGGAGTAGTACTACCACAGAGGTTACATTTTCTGTGTGCACCACTCGTGCCACTGGTTGCCTCAGACTAGAGCGAGCCCTATTTCCCAAAAATATTTGTCTTGTAATTACAGCGTGTTTGAGCAGACTCAGTTAATCAAGTCTGCTGGAGCGTGGTAATTACCACGCTCCAGCAGACGCCAGCATCGCATGCAACAGCATCCCCACGCTGAAAAATGGTGACTGGGCACCTTAACTAAAGCTCATTCAGCAACCTTTAAAGTGCCCTTGCTGCCATTTTTCAGCGCAAGGACACTAATGCACGTGATGCTCCGGGTGTATTAATTAGAGCAGCTCTCAGAGCCACTCTAACTAAAGCACCCCTCCTTCCCAGAGCACATGTATAAATTCCCTAAATGCCAACCATTGTCCATAAGGACGCATCCTGTTCTAGGCACTCTACAAGCTGATCTGTTAGTGGGCTCAAACAGAAGCATGAAGTGTGTATACATTCTCAAATGGGATTTTTCACAGCTCTAATGACTAGCTGGGCTGACTCTTTCTTTTGTTTCTTGCCTGAGTAGTTACCCAAAGCCAATGTATCACAAACAAGCTAGCACAAAGTCAGTGCAGAAGACCTCAGACCAAGAGATACAAGGAACAAAAGAGGCCCTCATTCAGGACTTGGAAAGGAAGCTGCGCTGCAAAGACAGCCTTCTGCAGAATGGCAACCAGGTAAGAACATGCTGGAACCAAGGATCTCTTTGTTTAGATTCTCCTCCATAGATTCCAACCAGTTCAGAGGTGCTAGAGCATTTCTGCTCTTGGGAGTTGTTAGACCCATGGAAAACACAAATGAAAATGCCCCCAGTAACCCTAAAAGGGCACGAGGATAGACTACTGCCTAGAATCTTATTCGATTCCCTTAACCTCGAGGTGATCCCATTTATTCAAGCCACTTGGGCAGATTGCATTCATTATAATGAGTGCAGAGTCTACCCTCCCTGATAAGCATGGGGAGAGAATACGGTAATCGCTTGTTCAGGATCCAGTAACTCATAGATTTGGGGTTGGTAGGTTTTTAAAATCTGGTTGCTTCATTTAAAACATACTACACTTCTTTGCGTACCAGATGAGACGGGTCTTGGCCCCTGCATGCATCTGTAGGGAGAACTGCTCTCTGCGAGCAAGCCATACAGACGCACAAGCCTACACAGAGGGGCTGGCAGGACATGGAGTGCTCATAGCATTACCCCTATGGCTATTTTGGGTTGCAGATCTGTCCGTAGACAGCTATTGTGAGATGGCTGCAGTGTGGCATCTGTGCCAGTCCAGACATCCGTGTAAGCTGGCTGCTGAAGCAGGCAGCTCTGGGAGGTACCAAGGTCACCTGAAAGCCACTCTATGCCCTCCTCTGTCATCCCACTTCCCAGCCAGGCTGAGCCTTCCAGGTTGCCCTGGTAGGAGGTGCAAACGAGCGCTAATCTTTTCTATCAATTAGAAAGCATGAATTCAGGAATCTGATCCCTTTCAGTGGTAGAATTGTTGCTACCAGCCTAGACATGGACCTAACTGAGAATTTAAGAGCCTGCCAAGGGTTTAGGCAACTAAGTTTATTCAGCCATTACTGCAGTGGTATAGTTGACCAAGCCCCAGGGGAACACGACTTAGAACAGTGCCAGTTTGCAGGGTTTATCCTGGTTTCTAAATGCAATGGCTTCAGTACAGGCATCATGACTCAATAGTGAATAAAAACCAACTGCCATCAATACTAGAAACAGGTCTTCAAATACCTGAAGGGTCATCATGAAGAGGATAGAAATAGACTTTTCTCTGTGGCTGTAGGGGACAGGACTAGATTCAAGCTGCAGCAGGGGAAGTTTAGGTTGGAGATTAGGAGGAACCTTGCCCATGAGGGTGGCCAGGCACTGGAACAGGCTACCTAGAGAAGTTGTGGAAGCTCCATCCTTGGAAACTTTCAAGAGCAGCCTGGGATGAGTTTGTTGGGAATGATCCTGCCTTGAGCAGGGGGCCGGGATGACCTCATGAGGTCCCTTCCAGCCCTACATTCCTATGACCCTATGAAAGAAGGGGGAATTGCTGCTCAAGTCACTTTCTTGGCTCAAACTCTTTACAGAGAGCATCTAATTGAGCCCCACAGTGCTTGGTATCAGATTGCAAAAAGAAACAAAAGAATTGTCTAAAGAAAACTCTGCAGCCAGGTAAGTTTGAAATGACAGGCTGGAAGTTAATATCAAAGGAAGCGTTTCCTGTAGGAAGTTGGCTCACATTTGAGACCTGGTACAGCTTCAGTAGGGCCAAAACTTAGCTTTCCATGTCCAATTAACCCAATTCTGGAAACTGGTTTGTGCTAGGAAGAAGCAGGCAAGCTCTGAGAGCCGTCGGTGTGTACTGTGGAAATGGTCTTACTGCTTTGAGGCTTGGTAAATACACAAAAAGGTTAACCACTTGGTCCAATTAAGTCGGAGACGGGTTCTCCCTCTCAGGAGTTTATTATAGCCTGGCATATTGTAGGTGGTGGGTAAAAATGGACCCAATGTGTCATTATCAGAAGCGTCGCAAAACTTTTATCAGATCCAATCAAAGTTGCCTAACTTGACACCGGCAAACTAATTAACTCTCTAAAGACTTCTGATCTGGAGGGAGGGGGGAAGTCTTCTAACAAAATTCAGACCAAATTCTGTACTCCAGTACAGATTGGAACTAGCTGTTAGGTGTAGACAACCCGAGTCCAATGAATTTGACTACTTTTGCTCATGTGAACATGGAGTGTTTGAAGGTGCTGGGACTGCATGTGTGAGAGAACACCAGGCACGTGCTTGTTAGGATGTGTGGATTTTCTAGCACCAAGTGGCTAGTTTCTGAGGAAGATCCACAGCTGATGGAGTTGGAAAGCCCTCCTAGCGCTGATGTACAGGACCCCAGGGAGCTCATTCCAAATTCCCCAATAATGCTGTCATAGTTGCCCATAACTAATCCCTGCACAGGAAGAATGGAAAGCCAACGACTGTCTAAGCTTTTATGCATTTCAATGCTGTATAAATGAGGATCAAGCTCAGATGATGCCAGGACATCAAGCCCTGTTGAGCAGCCCAGGTTTGCCCATGCACTCAATCCAACAGCACCTTGAATCTATGGCATATTAATACTGCTGAGTGACGCAGCTGCTGAAACGCCAGTAAAAAGGCCATTCACCATGACAAGCCTTGCTTTCTATCCTGCTTTAAAGAGGTTAACCTATGAAGAAAGAATGGCTCGCAGGCTGCTTGGACCAGAAAACGCTGCATCTGTGTTTGACGTGCAAAATGAGGAAAACGTGCAGAACTCGCAGGTAACTGCAATCTGTCCATAGGGCAGACCGTTGTCGGTGTTCATTTAAGGGTTTGATCACACTGGGGTGGGGAGCTGTACATTTTCAGGAGGTGCAAATAAGAGAAACTAAGACTTGCAATAACAATAGACTTCTGTATAGCCTCGTACATGGGAAGAGTTCAGCATGCTAATTACACCTTGCAACATCCCTTGTTAGATACCTATCTGTAGGAATGAAGTCTCTGGGGAGGAACACAATAGCTATTTCGCAGCACTCGGCAGCCTCCTGCAGTGTAGGACAGGCAGAAGGAATTAATGCAATAACCTATTTGAAGAGCAGGGGAGCACAAGTAGGCAGTATGTAACAGCTCAGCTTAAACTTGACCAGGACTAAAACAAATTAACATACTTGTGTGTGCTGACTACAAGCAGGAAGGACTTTGTGGTTTGGGGAGTGTTGTGTGGTAGGCTTCAGTTTAATTGTGTGCAAGCCGGTTTCTCTCACCCGTCTGAATAACGCCAGACCTAAAGAAAGGAGCATCGCAGAAGCATGTTAGAGATGCCTCTCTGAGCTGACATTGATCGCCTTGAGACCAGCTTTGGCTAACAGGAGTCTGGGGAGCACTTTCCCAAGAGTAGGAGTGTTGCATTGGCAATATTGTTCATACTTTCACCGTTCTGTGTATGCTCCCATTGACCCATCCAACTGCCAGGGTTTTTTGGCTAGTCAGACTATTAGGATTATTTTTGGAAACTTCAGCTCTAGCGCATCACCTTTTAAAATGGATGTTAGTGTTGCTAGATGCTGCATTTCTAACATGGGGGTGTAGAGAGAATAACCTCAGAAGGGATCTGCCATTAGCCAAATCCAGCAGAACATAGAAGCATGCAGTAGCCCGCTATAGTAGATAGACTACACATGTGGGTACATAGTTAAACGCATGCTAGTGAGAAAAGAGAAGCAAGCAAACTCAAGCTTATTTGTCTGAATGTTGCTGTCATGGATCCTGTAACACCTCAGGACTTTCTGTACTTGATATAACTGGCTCCATTGCTAAAGTGGTAGAAATGCTCTGACTTGCTGACATTAAAACACAATTATCTGCTCTTCAGATCTCTATAGAAGTTCTTGTTGGAAAACCATCCTGGGTACTTGAATAGATCTAATAACTTGATTGTGGAGTTATCAGCAAGCTTAGCTAGTGCTGTGATCTAGTAGGGAAAATATTTTCCAGCTCAACATGTGTTCGTTGCTCTTGGTACCATTTCTAAGTGGGCACAACAGTGTTCCTGCCAGCTCTGTATAAAAGTGACTTCACTTCTATTCCTGCTTTACAGAAGGACACATTGTACCTAGGCTCTCATTTCACATATTCCAGCAAGACTATTTCCCCGCTAACAAAGGTTATATGTTCGCCAAGAAAGATCTGCAACCAAAGGGAATGGCCATACCATTCACCTGTGCTGCTGGACTGAAAGCTGCTCTAAACTATTTAAACTATTACTGTTTTTAGTTACTAGGGTTGGGAAAAAAAAGTCTGGAATGAAGTGTGAGAAAATATTTGCTTACAATGTCGATCTAGTATTTTATTAGAAAGGCATCTGTGGAATCTGCCATTGGTGTGTTTGAAAAGCAAACTGCTCATTTAAAATCTTTACCGAGAGATTGAATTGAGAACTTTGTTAGTGCATATTAACTGACTCTTTGCCTTTATTCTTCAAAGCAGCAGACTACAGAGAACACAAGGTTACAGGTTCCTTCAGGACAAATAAGGTAAATCTTTAAATCTATACCCAGCCAATCTTGTGAGACGGACATTCAATATTCCTGTGTGTCCAGAGTCTTAGTCTAAAATGTGTATGATGTGGCTACTATATTGGGTATTCTACTTTTATACTAAAAAATGAACTCAAACTTCATAGTTCATAGGGTAATTGGTAACTTTTTTCAACCAATTATTGAGAACCTTTTAAAGAGGCAGGGATTGTTGGGGTGGAAGCTTGTGACCCATATACTATAGTTAAAAATACCCTGAGAATTGATAGTTCCTCATCTCTTTCCAAGCAAGGTTCAGTGAGGTAAGGAATAACCACAAGGCATGGTATATGATAAGCATCTGTGGGCCATGCCTCAAAGGCTTTGGGATCTAAGCTCAAAAATAGGAGCTTTACAACTGCTGGTGATGCTATTCCATGCAGTCAGAGGCAGATAACAGGATGCTTTATCCCAATTTGACAGATTTAAAAAGCTTAAGGGATGGGAGCGACATAGCTATTAGCCTGTCTTAATTCTAACCTCTTGAGTTGAGTAGGTGTCATGTACAGCCATGTAGCAACCTTGCCGAAACTAACTGTAAGCGTGCACTCTACAGGAGCAGACCCTCTTCCAGAGGGGAAGAGCAAGGACAGGGCTCGATCCAGGAGAAGTTCTTTCAGCCACGTTTTACGCAAGTGCCAGAAGATGTAACCATTGAAGAAGGACGCTTCTGCAGGCTGGACTTCAAAGTAATGCTGCTACTTGTGCAGTCCTCTCCATACAACTACAACACTTGGTTTCCCCTTGGCACCTACTACAAACTAGGCACGATAGAGACGTTTGAGCTACAGTAGCTCCATCCCAGTGACCTGAAGCACTGTCTCTCTACCACTACTGGCTTTGCAAGTACAGAATCCTTCTTGGACAATCTTGCGAGCCAGCACCAAGCAGGGCTGGGAAGGGGAGTGGCAAAAAAGCACCAGGGAAAGAAATTTAGCAAGCTCCACAGCTTTTAGCCCTGGGAAACTTCAAATTAAATTGGCTGTAGCCACTGCATCCCTGTCAGGATACAGCAGTTAGGAGCTAGGGACAAGCCTGCTCTATAAATCTGAAATGTCCTCCTGGAAGAGGGCTCTGCAAAACATGCTGGCATGGGCATGTATTAGGGCCCCAATTCAACAAAGCACTGAGGCAAGGTCTTAAATGCTTGTCTTCTGTGAGGAGGGATGACCACTGAGCACATAAGCACCTGGTTACAACCTGCTGAATTGGGACCTAGATGCCTGCCACGTTAAGGCCATTTAATAAACTCTACTTTAATATGCTAAGTGATAGCTAAACTAAATGGACAGGGCCCTTGCTTCCAAAAAAGAGCTATTAAAAATAGTTCTTTCCAACCATTAAAACACAGGATGAAACTCTGTGAGAGCTATACTCCTAACACATGTACCTTGTGATAAAAAAGAAGCTAGCTCTTGTTATTTAAGCCCTTTTTTAATACAAATGACCTTCTTTTTTTTTTTCTGAAGTGTTTTTTAGCTTTGCACTTAGAGAATCAAATGCCTCTCCTTGTCTTAATGCCATTTCTACCATACTGAAGTGATAAAACCTATAACTCTTTTAGGAGAAAGTAATTTGTCATACCACTTCAACAGGCTGCTGCATTTTGTAGTCTAGAATGAGTGAACTCCATTACAGATCTATATTGGTATTAAAAAAAAAAAATTTTAAAAAAATTTACAAATGTGGTTTTTATAAAATGGTGGGCTTGCCCACAACTGATCCCACTGAGTTAAACTGCACAGGACACGGGTAATGTGTCCTGTGAAATTTTACAGTTAGGGTGGCCAAAATCTGGAACCAACTTCCCAGGGAGGTGGTCCTCGCCCCTACCTTGGGCATATTCAAGAGGAGGTTGGATGATCACCTGTCTGGGGTCTTGTGAACCCAGCATTCATTCTGCCTGTGGCAGGGGGTCAGGCTAGATGATCTGTTCAGACCCCTCCTGACCCTAGCTACTATGAAATGATTCAGACTTGTGAAAGCAGGGCTCCTTGTCTTGTAGCTAAAGCTCTTTGAGTCAACTAGGTTGCTCCATATGTTTTCCAGTTTACATAGGGCTGGAAATGCCACAGGTAGTTTTCCCAGTTTGGGCATTAAGCTGATCAAACCGCCCTTTAGGAAGGGATTTTTTTAAATGTAAGAACATAAATGATTGCATATCCTTAGGTCCTTCTTCCTGTTTGCTCACATCTTGTTTCTTCCCCCTTTACAGGTTAGTGGGCTACCAACTCCGGATGTGAACTGGTATTTAAATGGAAGGCTGGTTCACCCAGATGAATTTCATAAAATGATAGTATCTGAAAAGGGCTTCCACTCGTTCATTTTTGAAGTGATCAGAGCCTCTGACACAGGGACATATGAATGCGTAGCCACCAATCGTGCTGGAGAAGCTGCTTTCACAGTAAAGCTGGATGTAATTGGTAAGACATATGGCTTGGGTGACACCCTGGAGGGGAAGGAAACTTTCCAGCTGTGCATTCCTGGAAGGCCAGTGCCTTCTGCGTGCACCAAGAGCATCAGACTCAGGAAAGCTGATGCTTTCAGTGCCTGCAGGGCTTTTCTGCCTGCTTCTTGATGTCCAGGTTTAAGAACTACAACCAAGTCTTTGAACTCAGGATGGAAGGTTCTTCCCAAGTGCTCACCACCTTTCTAACCCTGCTCCTGGTGAAGGGAATGGCATTTTTGCCTCTGACTTCAAACAGGAACACTGACCAATGATGAGCATGCAGGGAAGGAAAAGGGTGCCAACCTGGATGTCTGTCATCTTGCGTTTGCAGCTAAGAATGGCAAAATTAGTGTCCTTCATAAAATACACTATGCATGCCTCCCCCCCGCCCCCAAGTGACTTCATTACTGAAAGACTGTACCTTCCCAAAGCTGCCAGAATCGTAGCTGAGGAAAGCCACCTGTCATTTTAACTCTATCTGAACTACTGGTTGTATTGCCTCTCATGTTAGCAGGGCAAGACTATTTGAGGTGGAGAACACTGCTGAAATTTAAGTCCCAACTCAAATGGCAGTTAGAGGCATATATCTCTTTCCCCAAGCTTTGAGATGCATGCACAAATTCTGGGTAGCGGTCTCTGGACACCTCTTGGGTCTTATCCAAGGCTTAATCAAGACTTTTTTATTCATGAACTGGGCAGTGACCCTCACCCCCCACCCCCCTACCTCCCATCCAAAGAAGAATATTGCTCGTTAAAATGCTGATGTCTAGGCACCTGAAGGCCAGGGTAGCAATGTACATGGCATGTACCTTCCAAACGAGGATAGGATAAATATCAGTCAGGGCAAATACCTGCCAATGTAAAACAGCTACTACCACTTTCTCTTCTCATTTAGCAAAACAGCATCAGAGACCTCCAACTTTCATCTTCAAACCACAAAGCAAAAAAGTTTATGAAGGAGATACAGCCAGATTGGAATGTCAGATCTCTGCCATCCCCACCCCACGGATTTACTGGAAAAAAAACAATGAAATGGTACAATTCAATGCAGACCGAATAAGGTATCCTCCTCATGAGTTGACCATTTGGTGTATTTAGAAATATAGCTGGTATATCTTAATGTAAATGACATGGTATCTAAAAAGACAATCTGATATCTAAAGGTTGAATGATGTGATAGCTAAAAGGTTTGACAAAGACAAGTGCAAAGTCCTACACTTAGGATGGAGGAATCCTATGCACTGCTACAGACTTGGGAACAATTGGCTAAGCAGCAGCTCTGCAGAAAAGGACCTAGGGGTGACAGTGGACAATAAGTCGGATATGAGTCAACAGTGTGCCCCAGTTGCTAAGAAGGCTAACAGCACAATGGGATGCATTAGTAGGAGCGCTGCCAGCAGATCAAGGGGAAGTAATTATTTTCCCCCTCTCTCTTCTACACTGGCGAGGCCACATCTGGAGTAGTGTCCAGTTTTAGGTCTCCCCACTATATAAAGGATGTGGACAAGTTGGAGAGAGTCCAGCGAAGGGCAACAAAAATGGTCAGGGGGTTGGGGCACATGACTTGTGAAGGGAGGCTGAAGGAACAGGGTTTATTTAGTCTGGAGAAGAGAGGACTGAGGGGGGATTGGATAGCAGTCTTTAACTACCTGCAAGGGGGTTGCAAAGTGGATGGAGCTGGATTGTTCTCAGTGGTGACAGATGACAGAACAAGGAGCAATGGGCTCAAGTTGCAGCAAAGGAGGTTTAGGTTGGATATCAGGAAAAACTCTCTCACTAGGAGGATAGTAAAGCCAGAGAGCTTGTGGAATCTCCATCCTTGGTGGCTTTTAAGGTCTGGCTCGACAAAGCCCTGGCTGGAATGATCCAGTTGGTAGTCCTGCTTTCAGCAGGGGGTTGGACTAGATGCCCTCCTGAAGTCCCTTTCAACCCTCATTTTCAGTTTTTCTAAAATGGCAACATATGCATTTGCCAGTCAGATGTGCCCTTTGTCTACTGACCAGCACTGGACATGGGTAAAGGGTCAAGCATTTGGGCTCAACTCCCTGCACTTTCATTGCTAGAATGGTTAAATAACCTCCCTGTGATCCCCTGCTCTAGCCACATGGAGCACTCGAGATGCCACACCTGCATCCAGCAACCAGGGATTCAAGGCATAACTAGTCAGATGCCCATGTCCTATGTGGGTCCTCCATGAAGGACCCCTGATCCAGACTTCAGTGCTAACAAGAAAACAAGTAATTGTTGATTCCATCTTACCCATTGCAAGTAAAACCTGTGCAACAAACTGTTTCTGAATCACAATAAGTGTTTTGGGGGCTTCTAGCCTTCACAGCTATAAGTCATTCCTTTTAAATCAACTTTCATGCATTTTAAACAAAAACCCCTCTGAATCTTTCAGCATGCTGCATGACACCTCTGGAAGGGTTTGCCTCCTCATTCATAATGCTAACAAAAAAGATGCTGGCTGGTACACTGTCTCTGCAGTCAACGAGGCTGGCGTGGCCACCTGTCACACCAGGCTGGAGGTTGCATGTAAGTAAAACTTACATTGTGAGTTAATGTAGCTTGCCCTTTGGTCAGAGCAAGTCTGAGTGCAAACCTAGTTGAGGTCTGAGCACTCCATGGCCTTGAATTTCCAAAGGAGGTAACAGATGTATCGTGCATTTTGGTGTAACTATTCAAAACAGGCATTTCTATTTGTATCTGGGCATTGTCCGACGGGGATGGTTTCTTTGCAGTGGCTAACCGCTATCCTCAACACAAGTGAGCATTCCTGTTAGAGGGAGCTTGCCTGTCTGTTCCTCATTTCAGGGACAACTTCCTCTTCTAGACTCAGAATATGTGAGGGTATGAATTTTGCCATTTGATAAAGCTCCTAAAACAGGGAGAACTGCAGTGCTCAGGACCTGAATGAGGTGTCTCTGTTCCAGCTCACCCACACAAGCCACTTCCAAACCCCAGGCAGTTGAAGGTTCGGCCGACTTTTAGCAAATACCTAGCACTCAATGGGAGAGGACTGGATGTGAAACAAGCCTTTTCACCAGAAGGGGAGTTCCAGCGTTTGGCTGCTGAATCAGGACTCTATGAAAGCGATGAACTTTAAACAAGAGGAGGAGGAGAAGAAAGCGTGCTCCTGTAACAGACACTCATGACACCAAGAGATGCAGCTGAGTGGCAGTTGCTCTAACACTGCAAACGTGCCTACATGTTTTTACTCCTTTTGACTTTTGCACACTCTGCTGTTCCAGTTTTATCAAGGTAGAACTCCTATTTATGTGGATTAGTGAATGTAGCCATTTACTCTAAACCTATATTGTATTTTAGCTGTGAAGCCTAAGTATACAAGGCAGTTAGCTCTCATAGAAGTGTAGCAGGTTTAACTACACCTGTGCTCCACTATAAGATGGAGTATGCTGGCTTTGTTCTGCTTTCTGTTATCACGAGTGATGATATACATCAGAACTTGTGCTGCCTGAATACTAAAACCAAATATAGACTACAGTGGTTTTTATGAGGGGTTATGCCAAAAGCAAATAAAATTTTAAATACCCAGTACAGGTTGTGACTTCTGTTTTTACCTACAACCAAGACTACTTCAGGGGTGTGGTCCCTGACAGCTAGTCGGTTTGCAAGTAGAATTGATTGTGATCCTCCATGCACTGGAGCTTCTCTGGGTAATGCTAAGTACGGCATCCAGTTACCTGCCTTCCAAACCGCTCCGGCAGCCCACAGAATGACACACACTTGCATAGCTTGTCCAACCACTGTAAATCTGTCTCCTCCTTAAGTCACAAGTTAACACAACTCTTCTCTGTCCAAGGCGCTCGCTTTTAATTGCAGCCGCTAAAGGAAAATTCCTCCTCTTCAATTCCCATAGGGGAGTCCCAAAAATCAGCAATCTCCTTGCAAGTAGCAGCAGAGGGATGGGTCAAAAGCTTCCTGAACAGCATAAGAAGGCCTGAAGCTTCTTTAAATAGAGAGCAACCAGCAAGCTGGGGCCATGGCCTGCTCTGCAGCAACAGTAGCTATGATGACCACAAGCACTACAGCATCACTGGACTTCTCCTTCCTTTCCAGGCAATGGACTGCTAGATCAATACCTTAGTTCATCAGCTGTAACCTGTTTAGAGATGCCCGCTGTGATAGTTCCCATATTACAGACAAGCCCTCTGTGTCTACTTCCTCATGCTCTCTCTTTCGCTCTTCCTTACCACTAAAGTGGATTTTCAAATACTGTAAATCCCTGAGCCTCCCTCATATCAAAAGAGAAATGATGTGGGTCAGGCAGGTTGTTCCTAATGGTCCCCTTGGCCTTTCAGAGCCATAAAATTAAAAATCTCCATTTCTCTTTCCAGATGATATTGCCTAAACAAAACAACCAGACACCCATGCCTAGAGTCACATTTCGGGATTAACGCTGGAGCTGACTTCCGCCAGCAATAGCAAACACTGCCTGGAGCAGGAAAACAGGTTTTTAATCGACTGCTATAAAACCAGCATATTCACACAAGATTAATAACAAGCATTTTGTTTAAAAACGTTGCGGACACCATAGCGAGTCAATGTGCTGTGGGGGGGATTACTCCGTGCATCTAATCTATTTTGATGAATACCCCAGAGTATCTGAAGAGCAAATATAGTGTGTAAAATGTGGGGTTTTATTTTTTTTAATGAAACGGATCACGAAGGACTCGAAACAAGTTTTCACACTCCTCCCTTGCACAGAGGCAGCTGTTGCAGTGACGTGGTCAGGGTAAGCACTGCCACGGTAGCAGTAGTGTCCGGGTGATGTTGTTGTCCCAACGGTCCAGGAAACTGAGAAGCAAGAATCCATGGGGGGAAGACACCTTGTATTGGACCAACTGTGCAGGTGGGATAGACGCAGGCAAGCTTTCAGGTATCACAGTACCCTTCACTTTTGCAAACAAGGAAGCAACTCTGGAAACATGCACACCCACACACACACCCCTCACAGGGAGGATGGTATTTGCTGAAGTTGGTTCAAAACAAGTGAGTCTCTAGTTACTTCCTTATAAACAGGCACAGGCTTACTTCTTATATTTCTATCCCACCCTCCCCCAGAGGCGCAGGGCAGTTTACAAGAGCTTAATCCCCTGACAAATGTTAAAGGTAGGATGCAATCCGATACGGGGATCCCAAACACACTTCCTGCTATGTCACACATATATGGCAGGAGATGCAACTGTAGGATCCCACATCCGATCCCACGGCACCATATATTGCTGTTGCAAGGCGAGCCTGACCCCCGGCTCCTCCCGTACCGGCAAGAAGCAAGCGTGGCTCCCAGTGCTGTGAGCCGGGAGCCCCGGCTAGGAGAGGGGTGCTCCCAGCTTGTGGAGCACGTGGGTGTCTGGCCAGGCTCCCGTGGACTCCAGAGACTGGGTACTGTCGACACGTTCAATTAAAAGCATTACAAGGAACACCCACAAAAATTATTACGCACGTTTTGTATAATAACTTTATGGCTTGTTCCTTGTCCGATCGTGCCATCAAATTGACCAAACGTGTGGGCCAGGTCATGACTTAACCCACAATTAACCAGGTACTCATGGCTTATGTGTACCATCTCTCAGGGGCCTTTGCTGCTCTGCACCTCCCCCACGGACCACGATCGTGGCAGCTTAAAAAAATAAATAAAGTCACGCGTCTAATGCAAAGGTCACATCAGAGCAGCGATGCCCAGCCAGGGTGGATCTAGGATTTTGAAAAAGAGGGTGAAGACGGTGTGATGCAACATCGCGTACGGCGCTACCCTCGTTTCTCCCCGGGAAGAAAGAAACTAGACGCTTTCCTAACACACTGGGGGCGAAGGGCTGCACGATTCAGTTCAAGACTGAAGTGAAAATGAATGCAACTTTATTGGATTTGCCAAATGAATCTATTAACAAAATACACGACAAGCAAGGCAAAAGTGGTCAGAAACATATTGTTTTATTAGTTTTGCAGTCATTATGATGAGACGTACATCTATTCAGATTCGTAACACAAGACCTAGCCTTCAGTGTCTTGACGCGGTCTCCCACGTGTCACGGTCAGCCGTGGTTTCACCTCTCCCACACCCGAGCCAATGTCCCCACACCAGAGGCAACGTCCACCTGAGGTAACATCCCTGCGCCCGAGGTAACATCCCCATGCTGGAGGCAATGTCCACCTGAGGTAACATCCCTACATCTGAGGCAACGTCCACCTGAGGTAACATCCCTGCACCCGAGGTAACGTCCCCATGCCGGAGGCAACGTCCACCTGAGGTAACATCCCTACATCTGAGGCAACGTCCACCTGAGGTAACATCCCTCCACCTGAGGTAATGTCCCCATGCTGGAGGCAATGTCCACCTGAGGTAATAGCCCTACATCTGAGGCAACGTCCACCTGAGGTAACATCCCTCCACCTGAGGTAATGTCCCCATGCTGGAGGCAATGTCCACCTGAGGTAACATCCCTCCACCCGAGGTAATGTCCCCATAACGGAGGCAATGTCCACCTGAGGTAACATCCCTCCACCCGAGGTAATGTCCCCATAACGGAGGCAATGTCCACCTGAGGTAACATCCCTCCACCCGAGGTAATGTCCCCACACCAGAGGCAACGTCCACCTGAGGTAACGTCCCTGCACTTGAGGTAACGTCCCCATGCCGGAGGCAATGTCCACCTGAGGTAACATCCCTACATCTGAGGCAACGTCCACCTGAGGTAACATCCCTCCACCTGAGGTAATGTCTCCATGCCGGAGGCAACGTCCACCTAACGTCCCTGCACCCGAGGTAATGTCCCCATGCCGGAGGCAATGTCCACCTGAGGTAACGTCCCTGCACTTGAGGTAACGTCCCCATGCCGGAGGCAATGTCCACCTGAGGTAACATCCCTACATCTGAGGCAACGTCCACCTGAGGTAACATCCCCATGCCAGAGGTAATGTCCCCATGCTGGAGGCAATGTCCACCTGAGGTAACATCCCTCCACCCGAGGTAATGTCCCCACACCAGAGGCAACGTCCACCTGAGGTAACATCCCTGCGCCCGAGGTAACGTCCCCATGCCGGAGGCAATGTCCACCTGAGGTAACATCCCTACATCTGAGGCAACGTCCACCTGAGGTAACATCCCTCCACCTGAGGTAATGTCCCCATGCTGGAGGCAATGTCCACCTGAGGTAACATCCCTCCACCCGAGGTAATGTCCCCACACCAGAGGCAACGTCCACCTGAGGTAACATCCCTGCGCCCGAGGTAACGTCCCCATGCCGGAGGCAATGTCCACCTGAGGTAACATCCCTACATCTGAGGCAACGTCCACCTGAGGTAACATCCCTCCACCTGAGGTAATGTCCCCATGCTGGAGGCAATGTCCACCTGAGGTAACATCCCTCCACCCGAGGTAATGTCCCCACACCAGAGGCAACGTCCACCTGAGGTAACATCCCTGCGCCCGAGGTAACGTCCCCATGCCGGAGGCAATGTCCACCTGAGGTAACATCCCCATGCCAGAGGTAATGTCCCCACGCTGGAGGTAACATCCCTACACCCGAGGTAACGTCCCCATGCCAAAGGCAACGTCCACCTGAGGTAATGTCCCCCTGAGAAAATGTCCCTGAACCGGAGGCAGTGTCCCCATGCTGGAGGCAACAAGCCTGCCCCCGAGGCAACGTGTAACTAGCCCTCAAACCCGACGGCCGGGCCGGGCCGGGCCGGGCGGTCAGCCAGAAGCGAGAGGCTCCCCGAGAGGCCGGCGGCGCCCCCCCGGCGGAGGCTAACCAAGCGAGGGGCGGTTAAAGGCTGCAGGGGTCCCTGGACGTGGAGGCCCGGCCCGGCCCGGCCCCTGCAGGGGCTCGCGGCGCTGCCAGGCCCGGACAACGGCAGCGCCCGGCCGTGCTGGGCTGTCGTCACCGCCGCGTTCCCCTCCCCCGCGGCTGCCGGCTGCCGGCGCGGTGCGAGGGGCCGGGCGGCGGCGCCATGGAGCCGCGGCGGCCGCCCGTGTCCCCGCGGGGCAGCAGCGTGCTGGGCCCGGCCCAAGCGAGCAGCAGGTCCGCGGCCGCCCTGTCCGCCTCCGCGCTGCTCGCCGGCGAGCCGGGCCGCGGGCCCAGGGACGCGCCCAGCTTCGTGGCGCCCCCACCCGCGCCTGCGCCGGGCCGGCAGAAGCAGCCCAAAGCGCCTCTGCCGCCGGGTAAACACCTCAGTCACTCACGGAGCCGCCTCCTGCCCCAGCGGGCCCTTCCTGGGGCAGCCGCGCCCCCCCCCCCCCGGGCAGGCGTGAGGGTGAAAGCCGGGTGCGCGATGCCCCGAGCCGGCATGCGGCATCGCGTGGCCCTCGCCTGTCCTCGCCGAGGGCGTGGGGCTGGGGTCCAGCGGGTTTGGGCACAGACGTGAAGGGTATTGTGAGGCCGTGTCTGTCCCCCCGTCGACACAGGAAAGCTGGCAGCTTCGCTGTTGTGGAGAGGTCACCGGCAAGCGTGCAGGGCCACAGTACACGTCACTTGTGCAGACCCGTGGGACGGACACAGGCGAGCTTGCAGTCTGCTGGTGAACGGGTTTGGGATTTAACTGACACGGAAATGTGGACTGCGAGTCAATCCGGGTCTCGCAGCAGCAGATGTTGTTGGGGGGATGGACGCAGGCGAGCGTGCAGGGGGCACGGCCACCCTCGCTTCGTCCATCCCGCCTGTCGGCAAAAGAGTGAAGCTTCCTGCGGGTCCTGTGCGTGTCCTGCCCCTCGGCACCGGGCAGGTGTCAGGTGTGTCACCAGGCCGCACGTTTGCACACAAGGAAGCAACTGGGGAAACACGCACACACATCGCAAAGGGAGGGTGGGATTTACTGAAGTTGGTTCAAAACAAGGGAGAGTCTCTAATTACTTCCCTATAACAGGTACAGGTTTACTTATGTTTGTATCCCACCCTCCCCCAAAAGGCTCAGGGCAGTTCACAAGAACTTAATCCCCTGACAGATGTTAAAGGCACAAGGCGATCGGATACGGGAGCCCAATCACACTTCCTGCTTCGGGAGACGCAAGTACGGCAGAGCTGAATGGGAAAGGGAACAGGGCATGACCGGGGTTTTCCCCCCTATTCCTCTCCCACTTGCAGCCTCCAGCAGTTAGGGGCTAGGAAGCTCTGGTTCAGAGGACATACCCCTAACTCCCATGTGCAATAGCTACCAATGTCAGTCTAAAATATGGTTACTTTATGTGGCAGTTAGGAGATGGAGATACCCGTTTTCAATAGCTACCAATGGTAAAAGCACCCTGTTCAAATTTGCTGATGACACCAAGATGCGGGGGGAAGTGGGCATGCTAGATAGAAGGGAGGAATAGGCTGTAATCAGACCTGGACAGGTTACAGGGGTGGACAGATAAGAACAGGATGGGTTTCAACACTGACAAGTGCAAGGGGCTGCACCTGGGGAGGAAGAACCAGCAGCAGACCTGCAGGCTGGGGAACTCCCTTCTCATCAGCGCAGAGGCAGAAAAGGATCTTGGAGTCACTATCGATGCCAAAATGAACATGGGCCGACAGTGTGGGGATGCGGCCAGGAAGGCCAACCGCACCTTGTCCTGCATCCACAGATGCATCTCGAGCAGGTCCGAGCAGGTGATGCTCCCCCTCTACGCGACACTGGTCAGGCTGCAGTTGGAGCACTGCGTCCAGGTCTGGGCCCCGCACTTCAGGAGGGATGTGGACAACATGGAGAGGGTCCAGAGGAGGCCACCCACATGATCAGGGGGCAGCAGGGCAGGCCCTACGAAGAGAGGCGACGGGACCTGAACCTGTTCAGCCTCCACAAGAGAAGGCTGAGGGGGGATCTAGCCGCCTGTTACAAACCAGTCAGAAGGGACCAGCAGGCATTGGGGGAGTCCCTGTTCCCCCAAGCACTCCCAGGAGTGACTAGAAATAACCGTCACAAGCTGGCGGAGGGTAGATTCAGACTAGACATCAGGAGGCGCTACTTCACGGTCAGGGCAGCTAGGACCTGGAACCAACTTCCAAGCGAAGTGGAGCTGGCTCCTACCCCGGGGGTCTTTAAGAGGAGGTTAGATAAAACACCTTGCCGGGGTCATTTGACCCCAGTACTTTTTCCTGCCACGGCAGGGGGTCAGACTTCATGATCTGCTCAGGTCCCTTCTGACCCGACCTACTATGAAACAATGCTGCTTTCCTGCAAGAATCTGTCCAAACCCATTCTGGATCTGGTTAAACTATCAGCCTCTGCAACCTCCTGTGGCACTAAGTTCCACCCTTGATTAACTAATCCTTGACCAATGAATAATGAAATATCCTCGGGTTTTTTCCCCTGAAGATTGGGAACCCAGTTTTGGTTCTCCAAGAATGAGAAAGTACCCCTTGCATCTGGCTCTTTCCCTACAGTTTCTTTTACGCTTTGCTTTTATCATTTCACATGATTAGGTTTTGTGAAACCACGGCTGACCTACAGCAAAGAGCTGGAACTGAAAACAACCCTTCAGGAGCTACTTATCTACATCATCTTCCTTGCTGATCTGTGCATATGTAAGTCCACAAAAGAACCGGGTAAAATGTTTTCCAATAACCCAGGGGAAGTTAAGTCTCTCAGAGTAGGCTGCCCCTCTTTCAAATCAGTAAGGCTGAAGCTCTGATAAATAAACCTTCCAGCCATCTACAAAATTGGCCGGAACAACTTTTCTGGAATAATGAAGAAAAGCAACATACTAGAAGCTACTGTTATCTTCACCTCTCTGATTTACAGTCAAGCCCTTCTGTCTTTCCTTCCTTCTAGTGACATTTGGAATGGTGAACACCGACATGTATTACTTGAACAAAGTCATGTCCAATCTTTTTCTGGAGACTTCTGTGTCCGAGACAGATGAGGCTAATTTTGACAGCATAAGCAGCATAACAGATTTCTGGAAGGTAAGGTTGCAACTGTAACAGTCCTGTTGGGAATACACCAGTCAGGCAAAGCCTCTGGCGCGATTGTGTAGTTCTACAAATATTAGCAACGTGGCATATTTTACCTGCAGAGTATGGAGGCATCTTGGTGTAGTTCCCAGGACAGCATCTCAGACAGAGGCAGCTGAATAACATCTTTACATTTGCAAGAGATCCAAGTACAAGTTTAAGCTGACCAGAGCGAGGAGTGGATATTTTCATCTTGGTGTACATGAAACGATTGCATCAATGCTCTTTAGTGCTCCTTGTCCAGGACTGAGGTAGTAAGAGGAGAACAGTGCCCACTTTTCTTGATTTTTCACTTGCCAAGAAGCAGCTTCCCTGGGACAGGGCTGACATGATTCCTGCTGGCACTTTTTCACTTCCATTGTAGTTCACCTCTGAGCCTCTTTGCAGCAAAGCTGGATGCAGGATGCTCATGCATACTCTAACCACTAGATGGGGGCCTCAGCCAAACTGCCATTTTGTGTAGGTAAACCTGGAAGACAAGGTTCTCAGCGCTACAACTTCTTCTCCTAGGGGAGATTTAAAAGCAGTGGGACCTGGCTTAGAGAGGTTTGGGTGCCCCGGCCTCCCTCTTGATCATTACAGTCAGATCTGCAAAACAGCGGGCTATACCAGTGAGTAGGTGAGCATTGATGCAAACATCTTCGCATGGCCCAGACAGAGCAAGTTCTACTGCTGAGCCACGTTAACTGTATAATTATTGGCTCTGATGTGCTCCCCCCAAAATCTGCATCATTCTTTTATCTGCAGCTACATTGCACTTAAAGGGATGGAGGGCGAGGTAATTGTTTCCCACCTTCAAAACAAAAGGAATCATTTTTAGTCCAAAGCTTATGGCTAAAGACTTATCACCAGGAGAAAAAACCAAAAGTACATAGCAGACTTGTAAGATTCCATCCCAAATAGCTAAGTTATCGCTATAGAGCCACATGTTGCCTAAATTCAACAATGCTAAATAACAGGTTCAGTGAAACCCCAAATGGCAGGAGGAGTTGAAGTATGGAGGGGATAAACATTGAACTCACAAAGATGCAAACGCAATTTGTAGGTAATGGGACTTTCCTTTCACCATACGCTGGAACTTCTAGTTTTTACAACCCTCTCAGAGTACTAGAGAGCAGATGTGAATCTGAAAAAGGCTAACACTAGAAGTGATCATTTCAACTTCTTTTAAATGTCTAATCTCACTGTGTGTGTAGTTTGCAGAAGGTCCCCTCCTGGATGGTCTGTACTGGGACACATGGTACAACAACAAGACAATACCCGACCCTAAGAACGGCAGCCACATTTACTATGAGAACTTGCTTTTAGGAGTAGCCCGGGTCCGCCAGTTAAAAGTCCGGAACAATACATGCTCCATCCATCCCCTTTTCACTACTTTTTTAAAAGAGTGTTATTACAAATACCGCTTTGCAGCTGAAGACAAGTCTGATTTTGGTCTAAGGAACAAGCCTGAGTAAGTATTGCAGTTTTTCACTGTGGTCTCTCTGCCTGTTTAGTATGAATATAGATTTATATAGATGATTAAAGAGGAATTTTCAAGCTGCCACAACTTTCAATACATTGGGGAAGTAGGGGGCCAAGATCCCACTGATAAAAAAAATAAATAAAAATCAGAAGTTACATTAGGTATCCAGGCTGTAGCTGTATTGGTCTAGAGGCAAAAGGAATCATAGCCGTGATATCTTTTATTAGACCAACTAGATATTTGCAAACAAATTATTGTATTTATCTGCAAGCTTTCGTGCACACACCCTTCATCAGGCATAGGAGAGAGCAGAGATTGTAAAAGTTCTCCTAAGTTGCATTAAGTATTTTTCAGTTACTTTGACACAGAAGACCTCAATGGTTGAGGATCTAGAACTTCTTTTGGAGTGGATAAGCATATCCACTTACACACATGCAGGCCAAATTCTTCTCTCAGCTACCTTGATGTAACCCCACTGATTTGGTTTGGCACATGCTTGGGATGAAAGAACCCCTTCTCCCTCTCCCCCAAGCTAAAAATAAGAATTATGGACCAAATTTGTTACTGGTATAAACTGACCTCTTCACTGATATCACTGGAGAAACACAGATATACAAGGCCTGAATTTGAACCAACTGTCTCTGAACAAGTTTCATATTAAGTGTCATTCAGACAGATAACAGAGACTTCTCAGATCTCCAGTTGTTACCACAAACCTAACATTATCACACCATGATATCGATAAAGAGCGTATAAACCAGATTACTGCAACAGTAATAAACTATATGTAAACAAGGAGCTGTCCCACGTAGATATAAGAGGGTTAAACTTATAATTCATCTATAGTGTGCAAGATCCAGGCTCATATGTAATAGTGGTCTTTGCAGAGTGCATTGACTGTCCAGATGAATTGTATGCAACCTTTCTAAGGCTGCATATGCATTGCACCCTTCCTAGTGAGAAAAGGATAATTTAAGGCTATGGATTACAGTCCAAAATGCAGTAGTGATTTCGTGGGGCACAGGAACCAGAAAGGAACATTGTGCATTGGCAGAGGAATACCTTTTAGCCCAGTGCCTCATGAGCAAAACTGCTCTGTTTCCCTGTCTCCAGATGGGTGTACTCAGTTGCCTCCTCCTTAGCACCATGGCACTGGGGGTCCATGGGCATGTACAGTGCTGGCGGATTTATGTTCACTTTACCGAAGTCAAAGGAGGAGAGCGTAGAGAAGCTGGCGTCTCTCAGGGAAAACAACTGGCTCACCAGAGGGACCAGGGTCGTGTTCATTGACTTCTCAGTGTACAATGCCAACATAAACCTCTTCTGTGTAGCCAGGTGAGCACTTACATAAACTCCACTGGAAAGCACATTTTCTGAGGCACTGCTCCTTTAAAGATGCAGAAAAGGGCTTTTCACATCCTGCACATGGTTCTTTAAACTACAATGACACCCTCAGGGAGCAGGTACAAATACTCCCCCCACCCCAGTCTTACAAAGTGGGATATGTCTGACTTTACAGCTAGTTACTCTTATTAGGCAGAAATTAACTATATTACCTTTTCTGCAGTCAGAGCCCAAGACATTAGTCTTATTGGCTACTCAAGGAGAAACACAAAACCCTGAACTCAGAACTTGGCAGACTGTTTGATCTGCTCTCACTGTTTTCTTAAAGACTAATGCAAAATATTTTTAAATTTGAAAAAACACCCATTTGGGTTATTATATAGTTTCTTTATTCTGTCCATGGCCTTCCTTTCCCATCAGTTTCTTCTTGGCCAAGGGGAAATTAATGGATACAGGAGTCGTTAAGCTTTCCATTTTCACATGAACATTTTGCTTCAGTGAAACGTTAGCACCTATTGAAAAAAGAAAAGGGCAAGGATTCCAGCCAAAGCCAGCCACAAATGTGTTCCCCTACAAATCCTTCCACAGATTGGTAGTGGAGTTCCCTGCCACTGGCGGTGCCGTTTCATCCTCGCAGTTCTACTCCGTAAAGCTCCTCAGATATGTCTCGTCTACCGATTACTTTCTTGCCTCCTGTGAAGCCGTCTTCTGCCTCTTCATTTTTGGTTTCATCATCCAAGAACTTGTGCAAATGATAAGAATAGGAGTGGAATATTTTAAAAACGCCTGGAACTGGCTGGACCTGCTGCTGGTGGTGGTGAGTACTGCCTGGTGGTGGTGTTTTCCTGCGCGATTAGGATCTTCTCTGGAAGCCATCAGATCGGCACAGAGAGCCATTGTAATTTGAGGTGCATTGCTTGCAGTTGCCTTGGGATTGTCATAGTCTTGTTTGATCCAGTGGCCAGCACTTCAGGTGATAGAACAGTCACTATATGTTTGTATGGTGTCTGGCACAACCTGGCTTCTCAGGGCCACCGTTATAAAAATAAATCCAACATCATAACGAACTGATGATCCAACCCATTATACAAATACATGGGGTCCATTGTAAACCAGAGCCCACTGAAGTCAATGAGAGTCTTCCCATTAACAGACTTTGAATATGAATTGTTATCACAGAGGGCAAATCTGGATGCCCTTAACCTACAGGCATACATTTGTTTGTTTTGAAATCAAAGAGTGAATCATTGCATGGGATCACATCAGCCCCTTGTGCCAGTTTCCCAAGTACACAAAGAGAAAAAAACTCCACAAGGAGTGTGTACAGGGTGTTATACACCCAACAGATCACAGCACAGACAAAAAAGTTAGTTCATGAAATGCTCACTAGCATTTGTGGCCCGACTCCAGGCCACAGCTCCAAGTAAGAATCATTCTGATATGTCCTTCACAGCAACCTATCATTCAAACCCTACTTTGAGGAGATAGCTTGTTACAGGAGACTGAGGAGGAACACTAACTTAGTGCCCCCCACTTGCTGTTGTGGATTTGTAGACTGTAGCCCTGTCACCCAAGCCCCAATCCATGTTGGCTATCTGGAGATGGGTTTTTATGGAGTCAAGAGCAGCCGATGATACAATGGAGCTGTCCCTTTCCCCTTCTGTGTGTCGTTTCCCTGAACCTGCCAGCTCCTCAACTCTCCTTCTGTGCTTGTACCATTCTGTTCTCACTTAATTTTTCCCTTCATTGTTCTGGATTATCCTTGTCAAACTGCAAGGAGTTTTATGGTAATGTTCATGCCGATGGGTATGACAACAGATCTGAGGACATCTGGACTGTGGTCTGATTAGTCTTTGCTTTTATTTAGCTCTCTATTTTTGCCATTGGCTTCAACATATACCGTACAGTAGAGGTGTCCTTGCTGATGGACGATCTTCTATCTGATGCATACGTGTACCCAGACTTCTATTTCCTTGCCTACTGGCAAACCCACTACAATAACATGATTGCTATCAACGTCTTCTTTGCATGGATAAAGGTACTGGCTCCCAGTTTCCTGTGTTGTGCTTGGCAATCCCAAGACCCCTAAATCACACTGTCAATCTTACACTTTTAAGAGGGAACAGGCTAGCTGGGCTAAAAAAGACAGTTTTGCTCATTCAAGAAAGAGAAGACCATCTGGCCATTTCAGATGGCACCCCCATGAACACAGGCCAGGAAAATTCCCAGTCCTTGTACTTCCTTGGCTCATTTAAAGATAAGGGGGAAAGAGATGTATTGAACAAACATACTGGGCCTCTTGCCCCTAGATCACCCCTCTCTCCCTGCCAAACGCATCTCCTCTAGCACCAGAGGAAGATTCCTGCTGCTGCTGCTGCTATGACAAAACACATTTCAAACAGATTTAATCTGCAAACTACTGTGAACAGATGACCTTCCATATACCCCAATAAGAACATGCAGTATATTTTGGTCTCCTTCCACAGTAACCTATTCTGTTCTCTTCCAGATATTCAAGTTCATAAGCTTCAACAAGACCATGACCCAGCTGTCCTCCACATTGTCCCGCTGTGCCAAAGACATCATCGGCTTTGCTATCATGTTTTTCATCATATTCTTTGCCTATGCACAGTTGGGCTACTTGATCTTTGGGTCTCAAGTTGACGAGTTTTCCACATTTCAGAACTGCATGTATGCAGCTCAAAACCTGACAATGCACACACCCTATTTACTGTAGAGCCAAGCAGTGCCACCTACACAGAATTTAAAAAGCACAGGCCCTTATGTCTTATGCTACCACAGTAATTATAGTTTTCTTCAGGCAACATGGGTGCGGCAAAATTCAGAGCCCCATAATCCCATGCACAGCTGCATCTGCTTTCTCCTACAAAGCAACCTCTGATCTTGTTGCTGCAGCATCAGGCCAAACCTGGGGTTGAATGGGATGCCTCTGGGCTCCACAGGAGGATTAACACACTAACCAAATCTATGTTAATTCCCACTGAAGTATGATCTGAAATCCATCCTACCCCCCGCCCTCACTAAGAGCGGGAATGATAGGTGTTGGCGTGCATGCACAGACCTGCTGCCTCATTGGGGACTCCAAACACACGCATAGGGTCAGTCACCAAGTCCTAGGCCAAGGTTCATTAAACGCAATGGGCATTCATCACCAAGAACCTCCCGAGTAGTCACTACAGCAGGCAGGATCCTGGTAACTAGCTCTCCGCTGTACTGCCCCTCTTGGTTATAGATTTTATGGCAAGCACATGTACATGCTCAGGGTTAGCTGGCCGGCCTCAACAAATTTTTTCAGTGTAGAATATCATTGCAGATGGGCTTCTACATGCAAATAAAAATATATAGATCTAAGATACACTGATAAATATTTTTATGGTGGAATATTCTTGCAATACTGTACAAATCTTTACACAAAGTTGGGTCAAAAACAGGAAATTTAAGCTTACTAGGATAATACCACAACACTGCACTAAACAGTTATCTTCTCTGCACTCATGACTTATAGAAGATGTGGAACTTTTCCACATATAAAATGAGTTGTGAAGTAGCTTATCAGGACTAACGTTATCATCTGGTCTAATACCAAGTCCTTTATCTTTTCAAAGGCATGCACATTCTTTAAAGGTATGATTTACCATGGCAGTTTTATGCTGGTATAATTCCACTGATTTCTGTGACTAAATACCTCTTTTATAATTAATTGAGACAGGTGCCTAGAAATAACACTTAGAAAGAAGTTTGCTTAGAAATGAGGGCTCACAGTTACCACATTTCTGTTTTTACCTCCAAGTTTTACACAGTTCCGCATTGTGCTGGGAGATTTTAACTTCGCAGTCATAGAGGAAGCCAACCGAATCCTTGGGCCCATTTACTTCATCACATTTGTGTTCTTCGTGTTCTTTGTGTTGCTGGTAAGTGGCATTGAATGATATCATGCCCTTTGTGCTCAGATGCATTTTCTTGCACACGAGGAAGTCTGGACACACCACAGCCAGCCAAGTCACTCAGAAGGGTTGTCATGGCTGTGGCTCAGGGACCACTAGGGTCTGCACAAGCATCTTGGGGGCATGCCTCTGCTTTAGGATTACACTGGGCTCTTGTTCAGGTTGTCCCCAACTCCCCTCCCAAGTACACATGTATAGCATCTCTCCCAAGTTAACCTGTGCTTTGAGCCTAAGCCAGCAGGGGGAGTAACACCCAGGTAGATTACCCCACCCCACCCCACCCCCATTTTATAGCAGAAACTAAATCTCTCCACTGCCAACAGTCCACTGATGCCATCCCACAATTCCCCTCCCTCACCATATACACAGAAGGACAGACAGGTCAAAGAAAAGAATCACTAGGCAGATCAGCTTGTGGCAGCACAAAGTACCAAGGGAGGTGTCCCCAGAAGTTCTAGTGACACATGAAGGAATGCAGCACCAGCTCTGACCCAGTACCTCGTTAGGCTTTGCAGTGTAGATTCTTGTCTTAAGGCAAGGCTTTCCCAGGGGCCAGTTACTCAAGTTACCTGCATGCAGGTGTACTTTGGCAAGCCAACCACTCTCCATCAACAACCCATCACAATAGTGAAGGCATAGAGAGACCAAGAAGGCCCAATTGAGGGTGCCCCACTTTCAGCGTTGTCTCCTTTGTTACCTTGCTGCACCTTGGGTTTAGCATGTGATTCACACCAGCATGAAAAAGACAGCAGAATCTGGCCCAGCAAGGAAGGGAAGGGCGCAGATGGGTATAACTGCTTCCCCTAAGCTTCCCAAAATTAAGCAGCTACATTTGAGGGTGGCTTCAGTGCCCAGCCCTGCCATGCTGAGGAGAGAAACAACTGTGAGCAAGTCAGGAAGGAGAGAAGAGACCTGGGGGAGGAGGAAGAGAGTGAGGGGCATTCTTTGTTTTCCCTCTGTTCCCTTATGAAGAGCCTAGAGAGACTCTCAAGGTGTTTTAACAGGCTGGTTTGACCTGTATATAGGGGCAGCTCCAGAGTTTTTACTTCCCCACCCACTCTGATTGTATTTGAAACCCTTGACTGGGGATCATTAAACACTGCCCATTTCAGATTTCCTAAACTGTCTGAGTTAGAAGCAAGCACCGGGGGCAGTGTGTGACCACTGGCAGGCCTCACCTGCTAGGGTTAATACCTCGGGGGGAGGCTTCAGGTGTGCCACAGGGCAGAAAGCACCTTCTACCAACACTGCAGGCAGGAAATAACCAGTGTCCATCTTCCCCAGAACTTCCTCCCCCAGGCCCCAAAGCAAACAACTTGAGATTTTCTTAAAGCTAGGATGCAGTTAGGCATGGGCTTTAGTCAGCACAGCTCTTCTGTCCTCTATTAAAAGCCAGCTTAAGTCATTTACCAAATTGATTCCACCCAGGGTCTGAACAAGGCCTCAATTTTCACTAGTTAGTTAAAAGCATCCAGTCCTATCTTCCTTATATCCATGAACAGAGCCAGAGCAGTTTCACGCATGTGGAAGAGCTTTATGCTCATAGGATTTTTGCAGTTCACACCCAGCTGTCTCCTGGAGAAAGGGGGCTCCAAACAGAGTTTGTAGATCTGACCCATCTACTTGCATCAAGTGTTAGAGGTGCTGCTTAAAGCAAAGGTTTGCTCCCCTCCCCTTCCCCCACAAATTGATATTTTTCTGCCACACCCGTGCATAGAATCAAACAGGCCCCGAGTAATAGAAATAGCATTTCCATCGAGAAATTCTCCGTGTGCTTCTTCCCTCTACAGAACATGTTTCTGGCTATTATTAATGACACCTACACCGAAGTGAAGGCTGACTTCTCAGTGATACCGAGTCAAGAATTTGATGTCAGCGACCTCATTAGGCAGGCAAGTGCATGCCTCAAGGACACTAGAGTTTTAATGATCACACTCAAAATGAATATTCCCTGGTCCCACTGAAATGCTTGCTCCGAAAGTCACCATTTCAGAATAATTTGCATTAGTTTCTGTATTTTTAGCCAACGTGACAGATGCTTTCCTCCTTATGTACACTTAATCACTGCCAAAGGGACTATGAGAACATTAGTATTAGCCTAGGAAAGCCACCCTCTCTAGGAAATCTCTTGTTATAGTTCTTCAGCATTTGGGTGGCGGATACAAGGCATACCGCAAAAGTTCCCCATCTTGGGGTCACAACCCCAGGTGGCAAAGATAAAAGATGGGGTTGCACACTCCTGGGGAGGGAGGCATGGGGTGCCCATGCCCCTCAGATTTGTGCACGAGGCAGAGGCAGATGCCGGCTGCCCATTGCAGGCTTAGGGCTCCCCACCTTGCTGCCCTTCCCCCAGGACCTCCATGGCACAGCAGGGTGGGGAGGCTCAAAGCCCCACACTGACTGCGCTGCCATGACAAGGTGATCCCTGCTGCTGCTGCCAGATGGGCAGGGGGTGCCTTGCCGTAGCAGTGTGGTTCCTGACAGCAGCACAGAGCCTCCCCTTCCTCCCAGACTGGCTTCTGCCTGCTGGGCTGCAGAGGCCCTGGGGGTAGGGCAGCATGGCAGGGAGCCCTGAGCCCACAGCAGGCAGCCTGCGTCCTCCACCCTCCATGTGGGCTCTGTCCTAGCCATGCTGCCCACAACAGAAAAGGGTGGAAATGAGAGGGGGACCTGGGCTCCAGACTCAGCTCTGGCTGCAGCAGCCACCACCTCCCATGTGCAGCAGCCAGGGCTTGGCCACTCATGGGAGGACAGGTGGCCGTGGTCCTGCAGCCCTGGAAGCTATCGTCTCCCTGCGCACCCCCCCCCCCCCCCTCCAGTGGAGCTGGGGGGGGGGGGGGGTAGGGGCCTGTAGGTCACAAGTGAAGGGCACCAGCAGGGCTGGTGGAATGAGGGGCACCTGGGGGGTGGGGCAGAGCTGTAGATTGGGAGTGACAGGTTATGCTGAGGAAATGGGGTTGTGCTGAAGGAAAAAAAAAAAGTTTGGGAAGCACTTGCTTAGAGAATATTCCACCCCCTCCCCTCCCCAACCATTTGAGGGGAGATTGGCAAAGGCAAAAATGCACTGGTGCCTTTTTGCTTTGTGACATGTCAAGTCAGTAGCTGTGTGGCCTCTTCTTACTGCCTAATCTCATAAATTCAGGTCTTTGCCTATAAATGTCTTATCTATACCCTCGTGCTATTGTTTCAACTCTGTTAATGAAGTTAAAACATGGTACAGTCCCCTAGCAGGGACACAGTTCTTGGGTACAGTCGTGCCTTCTAGAGGAATAGGCTATTCCTCTAGAAGGAGAATATGTGGTGACACTTTGGCACTGGTTTAACTGCATTCACATGAGTTGTACCAGCATACGTCTCTAGGTTAGGTAGGAAGAGAGAAAACCTACACATTACAAACAAAACACCTCTACCCAGCATAACTACACTTGCTTTTAACTGTAGTTTAGACTATAAGAGGAGTTGAAGGATCCACTGCTGAGACCAAGGGAAGTCAGGAACAGGACACAGTTACTCTCAAATATTGCCTTCAGCCAAAAGAATCACACTCTATTGTGACGATTGAGAATTTAGGGAAGATTAAGATGTTGTTAAGATCCTAATTCTGCTGGAATCTGTAGGCATGGCTCTCTCAGTTGTATTTGCTGGAGACTGCTCTACGCACACTATGTTCTACTAAAAGATATCACATCTACTCAAAGAACTTTGCTTGCCTCTGTCCTGAGACCAACACGGCTACAACCAAAAACCCAGCAAGCCAACTACAGCATTCTTGGAAAGCTGTCAGATTTCCTTTGGGTGTTTTGTTTTGACCCACTAGTTTAAGACAAGAACTGATCCTAGAAGGGACTTAATTCTCAGTTTTGGTGGGCCTTGGCCATAAAGTACATAACACCTTCATTTTAGATTTGGCTGTTCACATCCCACGCTTTTGCATTAGCGTTGCGTAGGCATCTAGCTTGCTGATTAGGATTTGTCTACAGACTAAAACGAAACCAGCAAAAGAAACAGAGGCCTAACTGATTCAACTCATGTGGCATCTGAGAGAATCCCACAAGGCATTTGCGTTTAAAATAGTAAGTTCTCCGAGCTGAGTGAAGGGAACTGGGAATTCATTTCCGTGAACATCCACGGGATTTATTTCTAAATCACCTGCGCAGCCTACTGACATGTCCCTTACAGTCAAGCATTTCAAGGTCTTCATGCCATTGCTTGTGTGAAAGCATCTCTGCAAATGTGATTAGATATTTAACTCCTTTCCCTTGGTGCATTTTGATTTATGAGTGTATGTGCCCATGTTCAGAGCTGCAATAAGGCCCTGGTCAAACTGAAGCTGAAGTCAGAGATGGACGATCTGTATGAAGTAGGTGGAGGTTTAAAGAGCACAAAAAGGTAGGAACCGAGCTGTGGCCTTTTTCCCTTCTCCCCCTTAGCTTGCAGTAATAATTTTAAGCCATTTGTCTAGTTTTCAAACACTGCCCAAGATGCAGAGAAGGGCTTTGGTTTGGGAAGACTGATTAAACATTAGATCAGTGGTTTTCAACCTGTGGTCCATGGACTGTGTCTAAGGGGTCCACAAAAGATAACTATGATCAATCAGAAGTACGTGAATACCCACACGTATAAATTAAGAGGGGTCCGGACCTCCATTCAAATTTTTTTAGGGGCCCACAAGTGAGAAGAAAAAAAAAAAAGGTTAAAAAACCACTACATTAGAACTCATGAATTAATTGAGGAGACTATAAAAAAAATACTGGAGTAAATACGATAACTTCCATTTAAGAATTATGGATCTAGAAAGTTCTTATATACTTTGGATGCCCAAGTTCAAAACAGCAGTCTTCCTAGGCCATGTTGGTACAGGGAAGACTCATGAAATTCCTTCAGGGTCTCTTACCCATTGTTCCTGTTTGAAGGTCAGACCCTTCAGTCCAGATTAGTGGGGCTGCCTTGCCAGTCCATCAGTGCTAGTTAGAGTTGTTTCTCTACAGAGTCCCAAAGACCTATTCTCATGGGATTCTTGCCTTCCTTTATTTTGCATGAATGATAACAGGATCCATTCTTCTGTCTCCAAGATACCTGATAGTCCTAGGCCTTCCAGAAGAAGCAGTATGGAAGAAAAGGTAGTCTTTGTTCTCTTTTGCCCCTTACCTGGTTACAGGCCAACACAAGGCTGCACAGACCACTGGGTGATAGTTTCATATTTGGTAGGGTCGGAAGGGACCTAAGCAGGTCATCAAGACCAACCCCCTGCCATGGGCAGGAAAGAATGCTGGGGTCAAATGACCCCGGCTAGGTGACTGTCTGGCCACCTTTTGAAGATCCCCAGGGTGGGGGCGAGCACCACTTCCCTTGGAAGTTGGTTCCAGCTCCTAGCCACCCTGACTGTGAAGTAGCGCCTCCTGATATCTAGCCTGAACCTACTCTCAATCAGTTTATGGCAGTTATTCCTTGTAACTCCCAGTAGTGCTCGGGGGAACAGGGACTCTCCTATTGCCTGCTGGTCCCCCTTGGCCAGTTCATAGGTGGCACCAGAACCGCTCTCAGCATTCTTTTGTGAAGGCTGAACAGGTTCAGGTCCCGTAGCCTCTTCTCATAGGCTCTACCCTGCTGCCCCCTAATCATGCGAGCGGCCCTCCTCTGGACCCTCTCTATGCAACACACTGACTCTGTACATCTGGGGCTACCATTTGAGCTGGAATTAAGCACTCTGCCTCTTAATGAAAACTCACCCTCAGCTTAGCACTGTTCAGGTGAGACCAAAACACTAGAAAAGCAAACCTGCAGCAGGTCTGAACTGACCATGCCTCCCCCAAAATGCAAGGCCACGTAGACTCCCTGGCAGCTCACAAGCAGATTGCTTACCCAGCTGCTGAATAAATGCATGTAAACTGAAAAGCACATGCTGTACGAATACTAGGCTAGGTATATACCAGTCCCCACGGGCATCCTAAAAACTGAGAGGAGGAGGTTCTTCAGGTTTGGTCTTACTTACCAAAGGAAGGAAAACGTCCCTAGCAAACTTGGGGATTCTTTAATTGAGGCAATGGCACACCACAGCTCCATTATAAACCCATCGCCTCTTTCTCAAGATACTAGGACCCCACAAGAATCGTGTTTGCTATTGCGGAGTAGGGAGGACTGTATGAGTTTGAAGGGAAATCACCACCTCCCTCCCCAGGTGGAGTCATTTTTGGGCTTCTTCCATCTTGGAACAGGAACATTTATATTCAGCCCCCCTGCCTGCACACAACACAATTTTGAAGGAAACGGAGGCTAGATGCTCTTTAAAATAGAGGTGGGTGGTCAAAAAAGTCAGGGACAGTTATCTTCCCATTCTTTTCCTCTGGAAATTGTGCCTTGTGTTGAGCAGGATTATCTGAGCTCACCACAGCTACGGAAGTGGAAGAGAAAGCTTGACCATAAGTATCGCTCTACTGAAGACAAGTTGCCCACCCCATCTCAGAGCTACATCTCCCCTCAGGATTTTCAGCAGTAAGTGTTTGTCATGGCTGGACCAAACAGCTGCCCTATCTGTCCTTGTGGGTATACTACACTGACAGCCTAGCTAGCTCCCTATCTGGGTGTTCTTTCCATAGTAATACTTGATCACCGGGGGAACTCAGCTGAGGTACCTCAACCCATTAACACCAGAAAACTGCTTCAGGGATTAAGGCAAGGTCCTTATAAATTAACTGAGGAGCAAGTGGCTGATGCAGTACTGGTTATATTAACTGCCAAGGCTTTGCATTGAATCATGCCAGTCAGAGTAGATAAAAATCACCAGCTTAAAAAAAACCAAAAACATACAAAGCCACACGGATTTTTATTTGTCAGATTTTTTTTAATTTACTTGGTTTTTTTTATTTATGATGCTTTTTAAAAAAAAAATGTAAACAAAACAAAAAAAACCCCAACAAACCTATATATAGTTTTAATTTAAAACATATTAAAGCTCAAAGATATCATCATGGAATAGGGATTATAACTTCTAAATATATATAGTATTTGAGACAATATATTCATGTAACCTTTTCTAAAAAGTTTTATAAATAGGTCACAACAGGACATGGATTATATTAGGGGCCCAATCTCATGGGGTTCCCCAAGGCTCCTCTATAGATTAGTTAAGATTAAAGAAAACCATTCTAACCCAATGGGACTCAGTGTTCAGACTCCCATTAAGCATCACTGTGATGCTTAGTTTCAGTTCTCAAGATGTGTATGTGTGTCTCCAGTGATAACATCCTTGTTAATAGCAGTATACGGAGATGAGAGAGAGAACAGACCTGATGATTACCCACCCATCAGCCCTCATCTCTCTGAAAGTTTGTGTACACACAGTCAAGCCCTTACCTCTCTCTAAAAGTGCAAAGTTTCAAGAAGTTAAATGAGTAAAGGATATCAAAACAGCAAGAACACACTTTTTGTAGAAAACTGTGATTAAATTGAGGCTTCCTGACCACCGATTTAAATCAATTTGATTTAAATCAAATCCACCCTGATGCCAGTTACTCGAGGACAAGAGGTGGAATGCTGACAGTCACAAACTTCTTGTTGCCTTCAGAAAGCCAGAGAGGCCCAGACAACCTGCATGGTAGCAAACATGATGGATGAGGGCAGAACACAGCACTTTCAAGAAGGGGACCATTAGCCATAAATGCTCGTGTATGGAAGCAGCAAGAAGGGGCTGACATTTGAGTATGCAAATGTGCAAAGTGAAGTTATTCAACAATAAGTCTGGATACGAATTTAAGCTGCTAGAGCAATCTCTGAATAGTTGCCCAGGAATGAGTTCTTTGGAGCAGCAGGCAGTCAGGGAGCAGGATGTCATGGTAGATGCTTCCCGCTATGAAATAACTGAGTGAGAATAACAACGATAGTGACCCTTACAAGCCAGGGCTGTACAGGCCGGATAGTGCCCATCTGCTTTGGGGCGGTTTGCTGTTATCACTGTCATTGTGTTCCAGACTTGCAAAAAAAGTGAAGGATCTGGAGAAGCAACTGGATGAGGTTAACGCAAAGCTGAGTCAAATTACGAAATCCACACCCGAGCCAAAACGCTCAGACAGGAAGCTGAACTAGCAAGGGATGAACAAGGTATGAAGGTAGGTGGATGCACCGAAGGGACTATTTCCCCATCCACTGACACTCCAAATCAACAGGAGGAGAGTCACAATCCTATACGTCTTGCATTTCTGGACAGGAGAAGCCAGTAAAATGGTGTCTTAAGACACAGACTTTTCAATGGGAAGCAATTGCTGGGTTTGGTTTTGTTGTTTTTATTTAATCTGCACCTCAGGGCTTTGAGTAAATCCACCCTCCTCTTGCCCTTCCCCCACCACACACACACACACACACCACCAGAGTTAGGTCAGTCCGTGGATCCAGGGAAGTCATCTATCCCCAGGCTTCAGGCTGAGCCTGTGTGAAGCCTTATTGTTGTATCCAGCAGACTGAATTCATTCCTAGTGGCCTATTATACAAGATTAGCCTGGTCCACATTGTACCCCTGGCCCCTTGTAGACGACCCAGGAATGCAGACTCTCTTAATGGATGCAGAAACTTCTCCAGCACAGCTCCACCATCCGTCCTTCCTGGCACCAGCTTCTGGGTTCCTTTCTCATGACAACTGTTGCCTGGTGACAGGGACCAAAGCATCTAGCTATGTTTCTTAGTGAGCCTTATTCTAGCTCCCAGAGCAGGTTATGGATGTCCTGGCAAAACTCCGATTTATGCCAAGAGAAGTGTCTGTTCCAAGCTTTGTTCTGCAACAAGCCGCTGGGGGAAGCCGGCCTCTTTCACTCATCACGTTAAAGCAGCATATGGCAATTTAAAGAGAACAGCCCATCCAGACATGCATTGAGGGGGGTTATTTTTAATGTGCTTGAGGCTCAGAAGGGCTGGACCGACTGGCCTGGGAACCAAAGGCCTTCATGTACCCATTTGACATGGGCAACACACGATTCCTGCCTGCTGTGCTCTGCAAGCCCAATCTGAAGGGACCGGCAATGAGGCGTAGAAGATGCTGCAGGAATTGGGTTTCTTCCGATCCATGCCGTCTTTGCTAAGCAGCCCTCCCTGTAAAGCTTACCCAAGCTACCCAACAGGGAGGGCAAAATTTTGTTTAACACTACACAGATCTGGCTCGCTCACCACTAGCTGTTCGTGGGGGCATCTGTTCTTGGTGACATCTATGAGAGAAACAGACGAGGCAAGAAGCCAAGAGGAGTTTGCTGCCCAGAGCTTCTTACACAGACCAAGAACTCACTTTCCTTCACAGCTAGCTCTGGAAGAGCCTGGTTGCGGGGCAGACGGGAGGCTGGTAACCAGCCTTGGTCCTGGAACAACAACACAGCTGATTTTTCTGCCTGCTCAAACAGCAGCCTTATTCTGTGCACTGGATCCTGACTGGCTACAGCATTTGTATCCAGGATCTACATCTAAGGCATTTGAACACCTGCAGGGAAGAATTGTGAAGGGCTAATAGGGTTCAGTTTGGAGGTGGATTGTGCCAGATAGTCAATGCCACTTGCAATTTGCAGTCTGGTCTGCTGCGGTGTCCCCTCTGAGAGGGTCCCTCCTGAAGAGAGCACATCCCTCGTGCTTTCTATACACCACAATACCTGCCTTGGCCCTAGGTGATGTGAAAACCCTGCGGAGAAGATCTAATACAGGCCCTATTACAGTCCTGGCGTTTTGTCACATCTACTTTTCAGTGCCCCACACAATTCTATTACTAGATAAGGAAATGCATGTTCCCTCCTCACCACAGTCGCTCTCCCCCAACTGACAGTGGAAGAGTTTTTACCAACCCACACAATTCCTGCTCTCCCATTCCATGTGGGCGGCATGCCCATTCTGTACCCTCAGCTCTTCTCTGGGTCTCTACAGGTTGTCTGCAGAGCCGTGTTACAGGAATCGCAAGTCAGCCCATTGGACCTAAAGATCTTATGATGTTTGTCAGACTATTTTGCCTTTCTGCTGAGATTCCAGGGGGAAGTAGGGCCACATTTCCAAGTTTTTTTCCCCCCTGTAAACTAAGGCCGGGACACCTCAATTTCAAAAGTTCTCATATAATCCCTCATCTTCTCAACTTCAGTTCCCATCAACACTTAATCCACATCCAGACTCTCTGGTGTCTGCAGCCTTTAATGAAGAAACACGCCTGTGGTGGTGGCTGCTGGAACAACGGTAGCCGCACGCCCAGACTAGGTCCCAGTGGTGGCGCCAAGCACCGATTACAGCGATTTCAGTTCCAGGGGGGATCCTTTTTGGAAGCGGCAAGAGTACACCAGTAGGGTGTTGGGGCACCTATACATGTGCTCCCGGGTCGGGAAGGGGTGTTTTAATTAGAGCAGCTCTTGGGAGATCTTCAAATAAGGTGGACCACAGCTCTGTATTAAGAGACATGCCTTTAAATCAATACAGTGCCAGCTTGTTCACTGGTCTTCATAGGTCTAGGGAAGAAGAGGCTGCTTATTAAGTACATCTATTACCAATTATGGGACAGGACCACCAGCACAATCTCGTATAACGGTTCCTACTTAAATATTTAATTAGGTCCAGAACAGCCTTCTGGCTACAGATTGCCTGTGATGACTGCCAATGCATCCAACCGCCTGCCTTTGTTCAAAGCAAGATTTGGGAAGAGGAAAGCCTGTTACCAGCTAGCATTGAAAAATAACTGCTGCGTTATTTTGCATTCTCTCATCTCCTGACCATTGCCCAAGCATTGCCACGCTGCTCGGAAAGCCAAGAGTGCTTTAAAGCCAACGCACAATACTGCCGCAAAACCCGTGGTGTCATCGTTCTGCATGGCACATCTCTGAAGCAAACCCCCTCTCCATTACTGGTTTCAGCCCCAATTTCATCATAGTCCTCGTATCTCGATATGGCTTCCCCATGCTTCACTTTGGAGACAGATACCAGACAGTGAAAACACCCTTTTTCCAATGTCAGAGACCTTCCCACCTACCTCCTGTATGAAGTTAGCAGTCTTAGCACCATTAGCCAGTAGGATGGATACAGCTGGGCTCAGATCAGGTGGTTTTTCACACTGATCCAGCACTGCTTGCTATTAAGTGAGGCCAGCGGGAAGGCTACACAAGCCAGGGTTCATACAGCTGCTCTGAGAACTGTAACTGCTCAGTGACTGAGCCCCTCCCCAGTCCCTGCTGCTCATCTGGCAGCCTCAGGCTCCCTACTTCTAGAGCCAGAAACACAGAGAGGACTGGATACCCAAGCTTCTCCCACAACATGCTGGGTGCAAGCAAAACCAGCAAGCGACTGCCCCAAATGATCAGCAGCAATAATACAACCTTGGTCATTCTAGTGCATGAACTTCATTGGGATCAACAAGCTGTGACAGGGTGCAGCTGTCTGAGGACCCTCAGCAAGGTGCACAGCTGGCAGCTCTCAACTCCCAGTGCATGAGGAACCTCAGGAATGCCAGAAACAGGCTTGACCCAATGCAAATGCAACAGAAAGATATATTTGCCCCTCCTTTCCCCTGCTTTGCCTGGCTTTATCACCACTTCCACTTGTCAAAAGCCACAGGCCAATCACCCTCCCCGTCAAGACTGGCTGTTCCGGTGCAAACACATTGTTATGCTGTGCTCACGCACTCTTACCTCTGCCATTTGGAAACAGATTTCATGGGATTGACCAGTACTCTGATTTTCACCTGGCATGAGGTGTGGTCAGGATGTTGATACACAGCCATCCACGGCAGCACCTCATTATTGCTAAAGAACTGCCTCGCCCACTGCAGAAGTGGGCCCAGCTAAATCACGGCTGCTTCCATGGAAGGAATCCACAATAGGGCACTTACTTCTCTCGTGTCAGGTCGCAGCCGGGCTCCACTTCCCCCGGCTCTGGATCATGCAGCAGGAGCCAGTGATGCAGGCCTCTTGGCTCAGTGCTGTAATCATCCTGGACGATTCAGCGCCCCCAGCTCCACTGCAGCTGCTCTCTCTTGCAGGCCCTCAACCCTTCCCAGGCCAAACTCTTCTGCCGCTGGCCTGAGCAACAGGAAGCTCTTTTTATAGCCTGGCCCCATTCTCCCAGCAGGCCCCGCTGCCAGGCTGCAGTCACATGACCCTCAAGTGACAAGTCCCCACAGACCCTTAAACAGCTAGATGGTGAAACAAAATGCAAGTTTCGCACTGGACCAGGTGCTAGCCTCGATGGGAACACACAGCCTATCAGTCTCTTTCCCCAGCTACAAAGACCATGTCCTCATTATTTGGGTTGGGACTTGACTTTGCAGGGCTGTTTGCACTGGGAAAGGCATTACCTGTCTTCTTCCAGAGCAGCTGGATGTGCAGCACCTCTCAGCATTTTCCAAGTGCTGTTTTTTCATTATTGCTCAGACTTCCCATCACCAGAGCAAGTAACACTGGAGACCGAGCCAGGGCTCTGCGAGAACCAAGTGGGAATCCAAAGGAGCAGCTCCCCTCACCCAGCCCCATGCCCGCTCCTGCTGCTCAAGTCAACATTGTCCGTGCCCGTGGGGTTTTCTTCACTTTGGAGCTGGAAAATGTGACAACCTTGGGTTTCACATTCAACCTCAAAGCAACTAGTGAGCCAGGATAAGCAGCTGCCCCTCCTGCTTGCTTCTCCAGGCTGCTGCCCCACACTCACCAAGTCCTTTTCTTTCCCTTCACATTTGCTCCCCCTGCCCCAAGCCCCTGCACATGGGTTAGCCTGTTTCCAGCTCTCTCCTCCACATCAGCCTCCTTTAAAGCACCTCAGCCACTTTCCCACAGCCTCCCTTAAAGCCCCCTTGACCCTCGCCCAGCTCTGCCCATCAGGTCCTCCTGGAAACAATCGGGAGAGTGTTTTGGTCATTGCTAGGGGAAACCCTCTTCCATCCACAAAGGCTGACTTAGGACAGGCCTGTGGCTCAAATGCTTTTGAACCGACTAGAAAATGAAGACCTTTGCTGAAGGGATCTCCTTCCCCTCAGATACCTGTGGAGGGGCATGGGGGTGCCACATGGCAGCTTGTAGCTTCCCTTTGCATTCAGAGGCTCCAGGGACTATTCCACGTGAATCAAGTTAGTCAGTTAATATCTAGCATCAGCCTGCTCTTCCTCACACCGTATATCATTTATTTTGTTGCAGCTTCGGAAGTCACCAGCTGTCATCTCAGTTTTGGCAAAGCCCTTTTTTAAAAAGGCAATAACCACAGCCATCTGCAGAGGTCCCAACATTCAGTTCATTCACCATCCTAAAGCCTCGCAGAGCCCCATGAAAAGCAAAGTACACGAGATGGGGTCTTCTTGAAGTCAAGCCTGTCTCAAGTACACGTCCGACAGCGCAATTCTAGTTTAAGGTGTTTACCAGCAGCTGAGGAACAATCTGTTTTTCTCCTTGAGCCCATCTGTTTGGGTTTCTCATACATTAAATGCTAGATTTTATTTCTAGTCAAGGAAGGTTTCTTATCCACACAGATAAATGCTTTTTCAAAATGCTTCCTCGTACACTTAGGAAGTTTAAGTTATTACGCATCATTGATTCCAAAAGCTTAAGTAGGAAACCAGGGCAGTAGTGGATCTATTTTATTAAGCCTCAGGATGCATAACTGGATTTGTTCGGTTACAGAAAGAGGAGCAAATGTGGTACTCAGAATCCAGAGGAGATCAATATCCCCATACAACAAAATACAACAGAACAGCCGCCTTACAAGACCAGGCAAAGATCACCTTTAGTGAACCCATACACCAACAGATGCTATTTAAAGACAGATTTTCAGAGGAAAAAAACAAAACAACCATTCTTGTGCTTCCAAAAGTGGCTGCGTTCGCTGGCCGTGAAAAGAGAGGTCAGTTGTAGTGCAAGTGAATGTTATTTCTGATCTCAAAAGCAGGTGATGTTCTTCTTAGGATTTTTTTTAAAAAACATTTTTCCTTTTAACCCAGAGTAGTCTAACATTTAGGATTAGGCTAAGTAGTAAACGAGACATTACCCCCCACCCCAACTTTTTTTTAATAGGACATTGTTCTTAAAAAAAAAAAAAAAAAAAAAAAAAAAAAAAAGCATGAAAGGAAACTCCTATACCAAAGTATGCCAATAAAGGTTAAGGTACTTTTATTATAAAAGTCTATACAATGAATGCCAGACATAGCAATGCAGTTCTATCTGGTTTAGTTATATATATTTATATATCTATATAACCATATAGATATAGTTTTTACTTGTACCAAAGTAAAACTGTTATATCACAAAATGCCTAGCTCTACCATTTATTTATTGCTCAACAAGGATGGCACAAAACACACTTGTAGCATAACTGCTGCCATGCTTCTCTACTACACTGAATAAACAGCCAAACACTGCATTACAAACACAAAGCAGCTGTTAATTCTGAATTGGAACCAGTCGGATCACTCACTCACTTATAAAAATATTGGAATCATATAGATTTAAGCATTATAAAGGAGGAATATATTATTTAAAACATTTAAATAGTGCATATTGACATTTTGCATGTGGTATATAAAACACAAACATTCATGTACAACACTATACAGTACACATTAGTTTCGATGTTTGGATACACTCGTGTTTGAAGACTGATAGAAAAGTAAAGTAACTGAAGTGTACATTGCACAATGGAGCTGAATAAAACTGATTAATGGTCTCAAGATTAGCTTAACCTCACAATTCTCTAGGGTCCACTAAAAGTCCTTCTGCTGTATAAGGCAGCAAACTGCCAGTGCTCAAAAGATTTAGTGCTTTCCTCTGAAATCCAACGATTACTTGCTTATAAGCAGAGTTAAAAAAAGAGGAAGAAAGAAAAAGAAAGAAAGAAAAAAAAAGTCTTTTACAGCACAGAGATGAAATCTGGAGCACTAAAAATCCTACTTTAACCTATTCCATATGCTTACATAACAGAACAGGAAGTCTGAGGTTTACATGCCAGCCACTTTGTGAGAAAGTTCAGTTTTGGTCTTCCGTTAAGTGGAGTGAATAATATCCGTGTTGACATTAGCCAGTCATAAAAACATGCAGTGAGAGTATTTGCATGCAAAACATGGCCACAAGCAAATTGATACACTGAAAAATCCAAAAAGCACCAGTTAAAAATTAACACTTAGATTTTTGCCAGATCGAAAAGACAGTTGTTGATGGCTGTTGTATTGTATAGCGCAAGCCAGCTAAACCAGCATATGTGATCAAAACACTGTTTTAGTTTCAATTCCAAAGCTGAATCATGCAAGGCCCTTAAACTAAATCGCTTCCATCACAAGGGTAAAACCACTTCTACTTGTTCCCCAGCTGTGTGACAGAACTGTGACACAGCTGCAATTCCCGTTCCAAGGCTGACCCCGTCCACCATAATATGGTGTACAATGGCTACAGTGACTTTAGCCCTTGATATACGCACTTGTATCAGATACAGCGCAATTATTAACCGACATCGGCCAGGCCTAACCTGCTGGAGCTGTACAAGTCTGAGCACCATCTGATTTCCCACAGACTGAAAAGTTTATTAGGTTTCTCAAATCCTCTGAAGGGGAGATGCAGTATCCAATTCTGACAAAACACTGCGTCACCACTAATTGACAACAACCGATAAAAGGAACAGTAACGTAAGTCCTGTAGGCAGCGTGTGATATAACTGTTGTTTCCCCAAATTCGAAAAAGACACTAAAGCAAGGTCACTTTCTGGTTTGTCCATTGTCATCTTTGTCAAGGAGAGGTGACCACTAAGTAGCAAAATCCATGGATCCTAATACATATTATTACTGAGTGCGGATGTAATTTAGAACTTCAGAAATCAAAAGGAGTCGTTCCACAGCAGTCCTTTGAAAGGAATTCTGTTCAGTTTTGGTGTTCCAGGAAGAGTTGTGTGTTTAGTTTTCCCGTAATAAAAAAAGGCAACAGAAGTCGTAGTATTAAGATAGAGACATCTTAACTTCTTCAATAATTCAAAAGAGATTGGTAGTAACAAAAAAGTCTCGAAAGTTCTTGAATGCTTAAAGAACAAAATTCTGTAAGTCTTTTTGGAACAAGCTGCATCTGTAATAAAACGCTGATGGAAATTGTGTTTGCTAAAGTTGGATAGAGCAGTCTCTTACATTTAGAACTTTTTATTTGCCCTCTACAAGCACCCACTTACCCTTCAAACATTTTATAGTGGCACCACAGCAAAAGTGCACAAACTGGGTTCTTTCAACAGTACATGACAAAATGAACACAAGTACCCAATAAATATTATGGTATCAGAAGGAAACATGTTAATTCAATGCTTTGAAGGAACATAATCTATATTGATTTTGAAGAATCTTGCTTGCTGATAAGGACTTCTAAAAGCCTAAGCTTGGCCTTGATTTTCTTGTACTCCCTGTATTCATCAAGCATTGGAACCCGATCTTCTTTTTGTACGTTTCTATAAAAAAGAAAAACAGTTATGTTTCTGGGATATGCAGAAATAGCTTGAAAATAACACCCAAGAGAGCTGGACAATTAGCAGATCAAGGCGAGCTACTTTTGGCCTGAATACCACTGGTAATAGGCAATTTCCATTGCTAGCAAGCTAGAATTAGCAAAAGCAAAACTGATTAAATATACTGCAGAGGAAAATCCTGAAGAGATTAATTTAGCACAAGTATCTTAACACAGTTATATAATTTGTGAACTGTCCTCAGCATTTCTGGCAAAAATCTTCCAAAGATACATATTTCATGCTAAAGATTAAAAAAAAGCTTAGTAAGTGACTTGCTAGTTACAAATCCTGAGGACAGCAAGAATAATAAAAAGTGGTCTAAATAAAGCTGAAAGGTCACCACTGACTACAGACATAAGACTACAGACCAGACTCAAGTCAGCGGGAGAGACTTGCCACAATTTCAATGGAGTACATGATAAAGTCCTCCTAATAGAAATTTATATAAATAGTTGTCAGCAAATTTATAGGTGGCAAGAGTATAAATCCTAATTAAGCATAATTTATGTTAGGTTAAGATGATCTACCTTTCAAGGGTTTGATATTATCATCATGTCTGGATAGGGGCTGGCAAGTAATTAAAAAAAAGCAATGGATACAGCATGTATCAATACGCCCAGCAACAGTTTTACCAAAATCTGCAACAGACATTTAAGAAGAACTATGGGGAAAAGTTATTAAAAAAACAAAAACAGGATAAAATATATCCTGCTTCTTTTTCATGAAACACAAACAATGCATGAGCTTCTGGAATACTACAGAAGTTGATCCATCCTGGCTGAAAAGTTACTCTAAATTAAAACTTTTTATGAAAAAAGAGAAAGCCTTCTATTTCCATCACATTACCCAGGTTTTCATGTGGAAAGGAAAAACCATGGCTTCTCTATTAGACAGCACAGCACAACGTGTGTTATACCCAGTCCATCATGAAGACTTCCTTCATGAAACTGTTCATAACGATGGCTCTATAAGCATGCACGTATGGATTACTGATGAAAGGGTCCACTTGGTAGGATTCTGTCTAAGATTTAGACAATGATAATGTATTTTTATGGGAAAAATAATGTAATAAGACCCCATGGTGTCTATATTTGAGTGGACACTAAGATAGTCGTCTGCTAATGGCTAGTAATTTTGGAAGTGTACAAAACAGTAGTAAATACAAGATAAAGCCCCAAATTAGCAGTCACCGTTTAGCGAAACAAACCTTCCATTCTGTTGATAAAATCCCTCTTCAAATTCCCGTAAAGTTTTGCGTAACTTCTTTTTTTCAGCTCTGGCTTTCCAGAGTTGTTCCAGTAATTCAGGCCTAAAAATTGAAACAACAGGTTGCAGACAGTCAGAAGACGACAACCCTTCTCCACTGCCCACTTAAAAAAAGGGATGGAATTAGTTGGACTGATACCACCCCTGAACAGAGGCGGTGTGGCATCCAGTACACAGCTGACAGAGAATGTGTCCAGAGATTCAATGATTCATCTGGCCATGAATAAGAGCTACAATTGTTCAATCATCAACCCAGAATGGACTGAAACATCTTTAAGAAACTGAAATAGCTATAGCAGAAGGGCCTAACTGGACATGCAGAAAGTTACACTAGGACTCAAACATTTAATAGTGAAAAACAACCCTTATTAAAGGAACCGGGCACTTTGGGTTATAGCCCTTTCTTTGCGTTACAGTCATGACTATATGCATGGAAATGGTAACAACAGTGCCAGCCACTTCCTATTCGTACATACATAGAAGCTGCTCGGGTACTCGATAGCCTGAGGTCCCGTGTTAATTTTTCTTGACCTTCTTCAACATCCGATTCTGAATTTTCAACTGGGCTTGAGACAGACTGTGTCTGGACAGCAGTTTTTAAGATCTCATTTAAATCTGATGACAAACAATCACCTTCTTCCTCTTCTTCCTGCAGTCATAAGGCAGAAATTTGAATCTTTCAGTTTCTCACTGCATGTTCAAGACAGCAACCTTCTCCCCCAAGGCATTTTACCTACCTTTATTTCTTCAAAGAAGTGGGCAGTTTCCCCTTCAATAATAGGCTGTAACATCTGCCCCCGCCTCTTGGTTGATGGTGACCCCTGCAATACACCAAACTTGTTTTGGCTGTAAACAACTCGCTGTTACAACTGCGCAGCACTCAGGAATTTCAATGTATTCATTTTTGTTCAAGTCCATTTTACGCAGATTCCTCATATGACATCATAAAAATACACTCAGCGTAACTTTCTATGGAAGTGATAGGTGGTTCCCTGCCATCACGGTATGCCACTCGCTTGCTATGCAAATGGAAGCAAGCAGCTACCAAAACCCCGTGTTTATAGAAAGATGATGCAAAGGACATGATAAAAAAGTTCAAACAATTAAGAACACCAATTCCACATTTAAATCCCAGGCAGAAAAGGAATTTCTACCTTGTGGAAACAAATGAGACAGTGCCTTTTCAAATTTGGAAACAGATCAGGAAGGGGGAAAAAAACCCAAACACGTTGTCACACGGCGAGAGAGAGAGAGAGAGAGAGAGACACACACACAGAGACAGAGGGAGAGAGAGACAGGGAGAGAAGAGGAGAACCGACAGAGACGGAGACAGACAGGTAGCTGCCGAGAAACAGGAAACAGTGGAAAACAATGCTGACAGACAAGTCCATCAGAAAACCCTTTTAACCGGCTCTCAGAAGTGATGGTTGTAGACATGGGAGGAAGATATAGACTGTTATTCTGTTCGTATAACAAGCAACAACCACGAACCAAAGCAGCATCCTGGATATCCATCACTTGCAGTGGGGAATTTAGAACAGGACAGCTTTGGCAGCCTGAAGACAAAGACGCTGCCCTTATTTGCTTGGTAATGACAAAAAAGGTCTGAGGAAGTTTCTTGCCGATGGACTTAACAAAAACTATACAAAAGTAGAAGGTAACTACAAACCACAAGCAGAAAATGGATACTAGCGCTCTCTCTTTCCTTGGGGGTCAGAAAAAATACACCTGAACCATGTTTGGGTCTGCTCTGTCTTATTGCCTGTGGAAGGGTAAGAGGAGAAGGGAGAAGAGCAGCCTCGTCTGACCCTGCTGGCTAAAGGACTCCAGATTCACATGCACAGAAACACACAACCACACACATACACCCCACAGCAGCACTGTGTAGAAGGAAGGTCACTTTGCCCAAGAATGGCACAAAGAAACCTTAAGCCAGGTTTGGAGGCTCCCCCACCCCATCTCATTTGCTCAAAAATCAGCACAGTGTTCTGCAAAGATCTGCTATGGGGATACACATCAAGGCAAACGACACAAACACAACAACTACACCCTTTCATTTCTAATAGGGAAACTCCACAGGATGGAACAAAATTATTCCCGCCTTGCACACTAGCTATGTCAGAACCAGACTAAAATGACCTGACAAGTGAAACATGAAAAACGGTTGCTTTACTCACAAGGATGGGAGTAATGCTTGCTCTAGTCAACATTTGTTTCACAAGTCTGTATCTGTCATAAAGAGGCTTAACAATGTGCCTTTCTTCTCTGGTAACCTAAGTTGAGAGAGAGGAAAACCAAAAAAAAAACCAACAAAACAACCAAGAAAAAAAGAATGAAATAAAGAGAAATAAGTAAGTACTGGTCACCTAATAGTAGACCACAATCAAAACACAAAGTCTGTCATCCAGCTCAATTTAGCACTGTAATTACAGTACGGTTTATTTAACTGAGTATCATTAGAAGTTTAAAATTTTTCCTTTCAACAAGTGAGTAATTCCATAAAACATTCAGGCTTGGTTTACAGAAAAGTGACAGAAAGAGTTCCCAAAGCATTAAGTAGCTTAAATGGAAAAAAGTGTTGTCTGTCTGCCAAAACCCAGAGGAAAGTGAAGAAACTGTAATTGCACATCTAGTAATAAAACAGACGCAAGCAGAGGATGAATTCAGACACCTCTCAGGGAACAATAAGCAGACCAAGAGAAAGGTAAGGACCATCAGAAAATAGCTCATCTTGGCCCAGATTCTCAGTTAATATTCTAACAACAAAGCAGCCAGAAGCCCATTATAAATGGGAAATTTCTCAGTGTAAAACTTCTGCAACACTGCCAGCCTGGCCAGCCGGCAGTGGTACTACCAGCGATCCCCAGCCCTAGTGGTGGACAGAGTCATTTGAAATGATTCTGTGCCTGGACTGGTGATACCAATCATGGGGATAGGTAGAAAAGAGGCTCAGGGCACATCTGTTTGGTGCATTCCCAAGTTAAAATGCACAAGCCCTACCATACAGCATATTCAAGGACACACGTTCGAAATGTGGTAGTCTGTTTTAATTCTCCTGCTACATTTTGTTTTCAACAGCTGGCTGTGTCTTAAAGTACTAGGAGGAGGTTAGCGCATATGTACATCACTGCTCCACTGGTGCAACCTGCACCTTTTCCAAAACCAAAAAACAAAACAGAACAAGCCGTACAACTACTTCTGTCATGTTTCACCTTGGCTGTTGGTAACAATCTGATTATCTAATAACGACAAGAGTTTGAATTCATGGAAATTAAAACGGACGTAAGAAACAACAGCTACAAGGAGCACAAATTTTTTCCAGTGAATCTGTTCCGTGTCTCTGCTCCAGTATATAAATCAAACGTATCCAAAAACAAAACATGGGTATAGACATACCCATATTTTGTTGTTGCCCTTGAAGTCTTCCAAATAAAAGTTGTATTAAATTTTGGCAACCAATTTTGCTGCATGTTGAAAGTAGCAGGCAGGCTGATAGCTACACACAAAGCCAAGTCAGAGATCTGTTTGTATACTGCAACAACTGCTGTTCTAGTGTCTGCATTAGGAATTACTAGGCCTGTGCGAAGCGGCTAGTATTCACTTCGGATTCAGATTCAGCCAATTTGAGTGACAGTGATTCAATTTGCTGATTCAAATCACAGTCCTGAATAGATTCGGCCAAATTGGATTCAGAGATTCAGCCGCCACCAAATTGGCCAAATCAAACAGGCTCCATCCCCCACCTGCTCTGCCAGCCCTCTCCATGGCCGCCCTGCCCGGCAGTGAGTCGGGGCTTTTATTTATTTATTTTTTAAACAGAGAACTAGAGCCCAGTGGAGCAGCCATGGGGGGGGGGGGGAGGAGGAGTGGGCAGGGGTTATGGGGCTCGTGGCAGAGCCCACCACGCAGCATGGGACAGCGGGGATTGCCTGCCCCCTCACCGCCTGGCAGGAGCGAGGGCTTTTTTTTTATTTTAAAGATCCCGGAGGTGGGGCCAGACAGAGCAGCTGGGAGAGCAGGCAGGCAGGCTATGGGGCCTGGCAGGGGCACCCCCAAGGTCCCTTTCCCCTTTCTTCCAGCCCCACCCCCCCACATGCACACACTTACCGGCATGGAGTCTGACTCCAGCTCCCTGCCACAGCGAGCGAGGACTGCCCGAATCTCCAAATTGATTTGGAGAGCTTCGAATCGATTTGGATCTTTTTAATTGATCTCCTGATTCGATTTGGATTCAGAGATTCGGCCGCCAAATCGAGCCGAATCTCCCCCGAATCGAACCAGCATTCCAAGCTTCACACAGCCCTAGGACTTACATAAACACATTTCTAGTGTTGAAATTTCAACACTTTTAGTCGAACTCAAAAACACATTTAAATATTTGTTCCTTTTCAATTATTTCTGTGATGAACCTGAGACGGTCTTGCACAAACATAAGGGAGATTCAGTGATCGGAATCAAAATAACCCGTCAAGCTTTTTGCCAGGAATCGTACATAGTGATTACGCTTATTTAGAAACATCTCTTATCTCTGTAATTCAATAGGCAGAATCCTGCAGCTCAAGGACTGCACAGAGATGTATTTTCCAGAGTGTCAATAAATTACATTTTTTTCTTTATAAAAGAAGTCCTACCTAGTGTATTGTTACACAAATTTAGACTTTGACCACATCCTTTTTAGAAGTCTATAATTTCATCAGGAATAGTGACATGAACATTGATTAGGACAACTACATACAAGCAGTATTGACTGCTGCTGTCACCACTGCGTGCCAGTTACTGCTGCCTGGGCATAATTTGGGCAAAGTTCAGGAAGAAAGAAAAAATTTACCGGCCGGCCATGTTGACTTTCATAGTAGAGGAGGCTTTTTTGGAGTGATGTCTTCTCTTCTACCAAGTGGTCTTTTGTCATTTTCTGTTAGAAAAATAAAATTTGCATGGATATCAAATCACAAATACCATGTTTTCCAACAGCTTGTCTGCTACGTGATAAATGCCTTAACCATACGCGAGATGTATTCTCTTCCATATGTGCTGTTTTACAGGTGATAAGGCTATACAGCTACATGCATATTTCAGAAAGCGTTACAGTAGAACATTTTTGTAAGCCAGTGAATAAAACAGCAGAAGCATTTATTAATGCCAAGACCTAGGACCATCTCCTTTCTATGCCAGGAGCAAACAAGAATACAGCAGGAAGTGATGTTCTAAAACAGAAACACTATTTTACTCGGATATTTTCCCCAAACTACAAGAAGCCTTAAATAAAATTAATTTTCATGACAGAAGGATAAGTTTTCCTACTGACATTTCACTCTCTTACACAGTACTATTTTCTCAGAAATGGCTCATCTAGGGTCTTAACTAAGAGGCGCCTTACCAATTCAGACCCATCTGCCTAGAGGAGTAAGTTTTCCATCTCTTAACTCCTCTGTGAAATCATATGAAATATGAACTTTCATTTCTACCCGGGAAGACTTTTACAATCTTTTCTCCAATGCCTGATGCAGGATGCTTGTGCCCGAAAGTTTGCAATTAAAGAATTTTTTTTGCAAAAATCTTGCTGGTCTAATGAAAGATACCACCTCTCCCCATGAGCCCTGATTGCACTTACTTTTATGTCTTCTGGCAAGCATCTTTCAACTCGTTTCTCCTTCAGTCTTTTCAAAATGATTTCAAGTGTAGCCTCCTTGGTAGGCTTCTTCTCTTTCTGCATAACTCGTGGCTCATCTTCATTTTCTTCATCTTCGTGGTCTAGAGAAGAGCCAAAGCTTTTTGGAAGAGTATTACTTCGTGGACGTGTTTGAGGTATGAATTCTCCATCTGAGCTCTTGTGCTTTGCATCTGGATGGGGAGGGGGGAGTGAGGAGAATACCCAACCCAGAGTTAGCTTTACAACCATTAAAGACCAAAGAACTGGCACCACAATATCATGAACTTTACCATGCAAAATGTTTTCAATGAAGTCTCAAAGCAATTCTCCAAACAAACGAGCATGGACTGCCCCTGGTTTGCGAAGACAATCAGTCAGCAACCAAAATGTAAATGATCTCAAATCACCTTGTGCGTTGCTTTTGAGCATTTCTGTTCGAGTGCAAGGCAGTTTCGTTTTTACAGAATAAATTGTGCAGCATTTCATACCTTTTATTTGCTTTCTCAATTTGGTAAGCTCCGTCATCCACTTTAAAACCTTTGGATTGGCTGCAATATCACTGTAAGAGGGCTGAAAAAAAATAAGAAAAAAGACAACACAAACTATAGCTGTATACAAACAAAAACAACTACAGCACATTGGCTCTCCAAAGCTTGCCGGAGGAAAGTTTTACACAACACTTGATACAGGCACTACCTAAGCTACTGCTTCATCTTCCTCACATCCAGAGCGTCTCAACTGACATCCCAAATTCACTGCACGCAGCCCAGTGAATGCTTTTCTCCAACCTCAGCTGTCACAGCATGATGCTCTTACACTGTTTTCTCTGCTACAGGAGGCAGGGTCACGCAGAGATTCTCAAATTAGTTATCAACTATAAAATTCAACATGGACCTTTGGAAAAAAGCAACAGGAGTAACTTACTTTGCTGTTTTTTTCTTTTTCAAATTGTTCCTCAAATTGTCTTATTTTTTTCTGCAACTTCTTGACCAGCTGATACGGCGTCCTGTCTTCCCTTTTGTCATCTTTTGAACTAAAAGATCCTCTTCGGGTTCTAAGTAAATTAAAAAAAAAAAAAAGACACACACCCCACTTTTGAGAAACTGTTGAAGAATGACACCAATGCCAACAACTGCACATTTGCAGGTTTGTCACAGGGTGTATGGAACTCCACTGTGCTTAAGCAGAAGGAGAGGAGAAGTGGTCTCATCTGTTAATTTCTTGTTCTCTCATATAGTGCTTCCATTAATGCTCACTATAAGGCTCAGGTAAAAAACACAGGCAGTTGGAAAAGCTGTCAGTTGAGTGCTCAGCCGCAGCTAAGAGGTATCCCCCTTTACTCTTGCCGCAAGATTTCTTCCAAAAGCTGTGGACTACAACAACTAAGATATATTAAGCTATTACACAACCTTCTTCTATAAGGAAAGAGTACTATTTCTTAACTTAAATATTGGAGTCGAACCAGAGAAAGTGGTACCATCAAAATAAGAAAGTTCTTCATTTGTTGACAAGAGTATGCCCATCAGTCTTCCTTACAGAAATAATAATAAGGACCTTTTGAAAGAGCAGAACACAGGGGACAGCCCAACCTCATTCCTACCTAATCCAAAAGCATTTTCTCTTGGCCAATAAGTTATTCCTACACACACTCTATTAAACACTAACTATTTAATCTGTGGTAGTGCTCCAAATACGAGGAAAAACATCCCTGCCCCAAAGAGCTTACAGTTTTAAAAGCAATTCCTTTGCTGAAATAATGATGCTGTCCTGGTCATCTGAGCAATTCTGAGACTGGCTGCAATTCAGGTGAGGAGAGGCAGGTTCGGTGGGGTTTTTTTGCATGACCCAAGTATAGAAGAGAAATGCTGAACCTGCTGATTTGTTCTCATTTATTTCAAACCAATAATCTGTAACCTGCTGAGTTCTTCCTCTAGCCACCATTTTTCTAATACCAAAGGAAACTGCTAATCAAAAAGTAACCGACTGAGATAAGAAGCTAGTCTTTTTTCCTACAATTCACTGACTACTCAAGGGCTGAGAGCTGTGCTCATTGAGTTGAATTATGGCAAGGTCCTTCCCAAACTATATTTCCTTTTGATTTGGAGGAACACCAGCAAACACCTTCTGATGTCACAGAGCACTTGAAGCTGAATGGGAAATTAGAGTCCCATGAGGGATTTTCTGTTCTAATTTTCATGGTTCCAGGCATTGCTAAGATGCACGGAAACTTTCTAAGCTGCTTTTCGAAGTAACATCACTGGACAATAAAGGACACTAACGATTTACCCTCTTTGAAGGCTCTACTCTTTCAACCAAGTTATGGCCAGAAAGCTGGCATCTCCTTGACTTGAAACAAGATCATTCTCCCTGGAGAACAAGTTTGGGAGTTCAACCTGCAGAACACGGAGAGCGCACAGTAAGCAAGGGCCTCTATGCAGAACACTAGCATCTTCGCACAGCTGCTCCTTGCTCATCTCCCAGTGCTCCCTCTAACCACTCACTGCTAACTCCCAGTGAGTTGCTCATGCAGGTTTGAGCTACACTAACTGGTAAAACACTAAGGCCCCGGAAATAAAACAGGAGAATATAAACGCCTGGTGTTGGTACTGCTTCAATGACCATTGAACCCTCTTTGTCCATCTGTCTTCAAGGTTAGAAGCCCTTGCCGATTTCAACCTACCCATCCATTTTACCTGAGTTTTCTAAAATGGTTCCCATCTTGTGACATTCCCTCGCCTAAGCATTTCCTTTGTCTGTCCTTCTCTTAGCAAAGCTGTATTCAAGTAACTCTATGCTATCCTATCATTAAACAGCTCAACGCCTACTGCAGTCTACTAAGTGTATTAAAGTCCTGCTCCAAGTTGTGGGAGGGGAGCCATATCTCGCAAGCTCCACGACTTGAAAAGTAGCCTGCCCTCTGCTACTCTGGAGAGGAGTCTTTGCAAGAAAAACCCTGCTTCGGTGCTCTACAGACCATACGTTTACCACCCTCCTCCCAAACCCACAGGCCTGAGCCCACTTCTTCTTTCAGTGTTTAGTCCCTGCAGTACCAAGCTATATTGACCACGTAGGTTGTGTAGCATGGAAATGCATTTGGGTATCAGCTTTACTCAAAGAAAAGCTATGTAACCATCTAAATAGCCACATAAACACATGCTACGTGACCTCAGTTCATCAACCAAGTCACAAACAGGAATGAAGTCCAAGCTTACACGTATTACCTTTTTACAACAAAGTTTCCCCCCTTCCCACAAATCGTATTAAAATATATACCTGGCAAAAGAAAGTGCTTTAGATGAAGAGTCCAACATTTCTGGATCGTGTAAGAAACGCTGACTTTGTCCAAAATCCAAACTTCGATGTGACAACACTGGATGACAGTCCTCTTCCAAAGGATGATTATTCATTCTTCCAGCTTGTGGGGAAAGCTGAGCTTCTCCGGATTCACTGTCTTCCTGCCAAGATTTAAAAGCAGGAAACGGCTCTACAAGATACAAACAAGAACACAAAATAGTAAAAAACAACAGTGTCAAAAGGGAAAAACAACAACAACAACAAAAATGTGTACCCAATATTTAATCTTGAAAGCTATAAATAATGTAGTGTCATACACAAGGTGAATAATTACAGTGAAATACATCAGAAAGTTACTGATTCTGTCAGGTCATAACAAAACAAAAAAACTACTCAAAATGAAGTATGCACACTAGGATCCCCATTTTCAAAGTGTATCGTATGGGCATGCATTTTTTCACAAATCAGTGAATTAGTGCATTTTCAGAAATCTAGCAACTTGGAGACTAAGTAAGGTGTGCATTTACTGTCCGAGCTACAGTAAATTACAGTAGAAATTGGGGGGGGGGGGGGGGTGGTTTATATATAAAAATGTATCACAACATCTAAAATTACTCCCTCGATGCTGGGAAAGAGACACTAGACACTGTTAACTTAGGGACAACATTCATCTGTTTAACCTTGTTTGAAAGGAGGAGATCTTTTAACTGCTAAGTCTCTCTCTACAAAACTGATGAGCGAATCAAGTCTTCCTGTACTATACTGACAAAATTGGGGCTTTTTGGTGAATAAAACAAGGTGCTCAACAAAAAGGAATGACAAGTGTCAAGATATTTTAGAAGGAAGAGAAAATTTGTTGGAAAAGGACTGCTTTTAAAGCAGGAGATTCCAAGACGAGAGTAAATCTTCAAAAGCCTTTAAGAACATGGGTAAGTGGGGCTGGAAGGGACATCACGAACTCGTTCTGCACAGCCCCTGCTCAGGGCAGGATCACTCGCAACTAACCCATCCCAAGCAATTTAGCCTAAGCTGCTCTTGAAAGTTTCCAGGGATGGAGACTCCCCGGCTTCTCTAGGTATCCTGTTCCAATTTTTAATCACACCTTTAAAAAATTGGTTGATAATATCTGCTTTCTAACTTGTCAAATGTTTGTTCCTCCTGTCTACTGAGGAAGTGGGCAAATACTGCCCAAGAATTCATTACACTTTTCAGAAGGTCACTTGTGAAAAACTAGAATTTGAAAACTGGGTTCAGAGTGTGCAGGATGACAATAATACCCACAAAGTAATCTTTAAAAAATAACCCTTGTACCTGCTTCCCAACAAGGAAATTAATACAAAGGGAGTGTTTTTATGGGAAGCTGCCTGTTTACGTAGTGCAAAATACAGAGAAAGAAAATGTCTGCTTAAAGATCACAGCGTTCCCAAAGCGTAGGGGCAGCAGGTGAAGGGCTAGTTAGAAAGCAAACCATAAACCATCAAAAAGCAGATAACTGAATGTATGGCGAACCATACTTACCCTCCCCTTCTCTCTGCAGATGCATTGTTTTGAAATCAATGAGGGGGAAAGTGATAGGGCATGGCGCTAATAAAATGAAAAAGAATGGCAAAAATACTAAAGTGAACACACAGCACAGTCAGAACAAACTATACATAACATGTAAAGCAGGAAGATCAAGTATATGGGAAAACATACCGCTGATCAATTAGTTATATGGAGCTAGGTCCTGAGGACTCAACTCCTACCAGTCTCAACAACAGTTAAGGATGCTAGACATTTGGCAAATTGCAGATGCTTACTAAACAGCTTTAGAAAAAACTGAGGAGAGCAGAGTCAATATTTACTGCAATTCAAGTAACACCCTCCCTCCCCCCCCCCCCCCCCCCCCCCCCCCCCCCCCCATGCAGAGATCCTTTAAACATACTGCCATGTAGAAAGTTCCCCCCACCCCCCAAAGGCAGAAATCAAGTGATTTGTTCCTCTGAAGGAATGTAATAATGCTCAGCTTGGGTCACGGACCCAAGGTCACGGACTTTGAAAAGTTTCAGTTCACAAGATATTAGAACATGATCGATTCTAATCATGCAGATCTCAGCCCTCTTCGGGGGCTGCCACTAGAGTCTGCACTGGTTTGGAGGTCAGGACTGGGATCTTAGTCATAATGTTCAAGGGGACTGGAGAACGTCACAACCCAGCAAACTGCAACAGTGAAATACAGCAAATTAGTCTTGCACATACTATCATGAGCTCACAATCCAAGAACATGTAAAGGTTACATTGCCGCTGTCTCTGCAAGTCATTTACACAAAACTGATCATAAAGAATTGGACATGTGAAACCTGGGTCTATTTCTTATGGAGAATTCAGCAAAACAATGAAAGTGGAAGCCACACACTTTATGAGACTATATAATGAGAAGAGGTTAACAGCCACGTAGAAAACATAGCAACAAAACAAAGCAAGCACACAGTTAGGAATGGACCTAAGCAACTGGGACTAACAATTAATTACTTCTCAAATCCGCTACCTCTCACTGCAGGCAGTTTTCAAGCCTGGGTGTTTAACTGAGCAAAGAGGAAAGCATGGGCCAACCTGCTGACAGTTACTCCTGAATCAGATAGCAGGCCCTCAGAATTTAGTTCTCTTAGTATCAAAGAGGGCAAAGTTGGGATTAACTGAAGTAAAAACAGAACTATTATTCTTTCTATGCAAAGCTGACTTTTGCAGACTGTCAAGGGGAGGTGTGAACCCAGGCAGGGAATTATTGTGGAGAACAAATAGGGGTAAGATACACAGATAAATGTCATAAAAAATAGTGAGAACCTAATAGCAATTTTCCAAATGATCTTCACTTCATTTTCTGAGCAAAGCTTGATATGCTGCTATTTGAGATGTACTAGAGCAGCTTGATGCATCATTAATTTAAGTACACTTTAGGAATATTTAATTAAGGCTTTGTATTTGTAACTGAGCAACAAAAGAAGGGAACTGCAATCACTTGTGGAAGGCTTTACTGTATCAATGCTTAGCGATGACATATAAAACAGTCAATCTGTCCTGACAGAAATAGCCTTAACCCTCCTATCTATATTATCCTAACTGGAGGAAGCAAGTGCCACCTTTGTTTATAAAATTAAAGAGTAGAGAGAATGGGCTGATCTTTTTATGATTGATGGCAGCCTACTATATTTCCCTAAGGTGTCTAACCTCCATTTACCCAAGATGTTTTGATTTAAAAATCAATCTATCAGTAATGTATATAAAACTGGGTCTGACCTCATGTTGAGATCTCTCTCTCTCTCAACATGAGGTCAGACCCAGTTTGAAGACAAAAGGCCTCTTATTTTGCTTTATAACTACTTTTAGGTAAGTGGTCTGCATGCTTATTTTCAGTTATGTGCATATGAAGAACCAGGAGGACACACAACTATAGGAAAACCTGAGGGGGGAAACTGCATTTAAAAGATTCTTTTGATAATCCCTATCAATCCCAAGCCTCTAACCACTTGGGGAAAAAAAAAAAGGCTTTTGCTTTTTCTCTCCCTTCAACTGAGAGAGAAAAGCAGCTCTCAGTCCATAATCTTAGAACCTCCAGTAAAAAAAAGGACTAGATTTGGCATTCCTGATACAGTAATAAAGAAAGATTTATTTTTTTTTAAACTTTCAGGCCAAATCAGATTAAAAAAAAAAAAAAAATCAGTTTTGGTATTTATTGCCTTAATTTTGCATATGCATTTTATTGGCCACATCTACGCAAGACGCTGACTGTGCACTCATTACTGCAGAGTCATTTAGTACTTGTATAAACTGGTATTAAGTGACTGCACAGTTCCCGGAGTCACCACACAGTAGCATTGCTGAACGGTTTTTCACGACGCTGACTGCACAGTAACTCGTTACTACTGTGCAGCAGCGTCATGTCATGTTTCCTGCCTTGTGACACTACTGCATGGTAGTCATAAGCTACTGAGTAGTCAGAGCTTCATGCAGACGTGACCGTTATTTACTTTCAACTCTACAATTAAAAAAAGAGAGAGATTTACAAGGAAGTTACTGCACGTATACCTACTGTATGATAAAAGATGAAAACTTTTTTTTTTTTTTAAAAGGAGCATACAGGTTTCACATCATGCCCAGTTAAAGACAAGTATTTGAAAAGTTACTCATGGAAAAAACGTTCTCTCACCTTCCCTTTCATAATCTATTCAAAATACGCATGTAATTACTGAAGTACTCAGGCTCATTAAAATCCTAGCTTGAAACTGTAGTATTTCCTTATGGAAGTGGAAAGGGTGGCATTGTCTCACTAGATTCTCAAAAAAATTGTTTTCTTCTTCTTCAGCTATGAAATGTCCTAACTTGGCTATGGATCAACACTACCTTGGTTAAGAAGTCTGAGCTTATTTGTAGTAATAAATTAGGTGGCTGTCAGGTAGCCTGTACTAAGTTAAAATATCCTAATGATCATTTTTAATATTCTGCAAACTTAAAAATAAAAATTACCTTCCCATTTGTCACCATCAGATATGTTCTTCAGATCTAGATGTGGTGCTTGGATACCCACTGCTTCCTCAAAAACATTAATATTTCCATCTCCTGACACCTCTGAGTCAGTGTTTGCATTCAGATCACAAATCTTGCTACTAGAATCCTGTATTTAAATAAACAGCACATTTTATTTTCATCAACATCTAGTAACCAGGCACTGGGTACGTAAAACATGCCAATTCCAGGACTGCTGTTACATGTCCTGTGTTGCTTAACCTATCTGCTTCCCTACCTGAAAAACAAGGCTATTACCTTATTACACAAGGTTTAAATAAAATTTGTATAGCATTTTGGAAATGTAAAGAACAGGCAAATATCTAACAAACAAAAGGAAGTCAGACACCTGAAAAGTTAAGAGGTCACGAAAGCATATTTCATTGCTCTCTACACGTGGTCACATCACGCGATTATTAAAATCCTAAACGCAAATTTGCCATCACAGAAAAAACTGTTTACAACTAGTCTTAACCTACACAGAAGAGGAAAAGCAAACGAAAGCCACAAATTCTTACCATAAGCAACTGTGAAGACATTTTATCATTGTCATCAAGCAATATACAGCCTTGCCTAAAAGTAAGAGACAGGAGGGTAAGATTTAAACTAGAAGTTGTTAATCAAAAGTAACCATTATTCATCTTCTTCTCTAAACTCTTAATTAGAGCACTGTATTATATAGTGATAGGCCAGTCATTTTGCATCCTAGAGCACCTATACACATGCAGTGAGGCTATGCCAACGCACTGTAATTACAGCACATCAGAGCAGACTCTATTAATCCACCATCTTTATATACTCGATTAATCGAGTCTGCTGGGACATGGCTGCTTTAACGAAAGCTCATTCAACGAGCTTTAAAGCACCCTCTGCTGCCATTTTTCAGCATGGTGACACTGATACAAAAGACACTCGGCACTTTACTTAGTGGCTCTTGGAGCTGCTCACATTAAAGCACCACCCCCCCCCGAGCACATGTATAAATGTCCCTACAGCCTGCAGCTGCATCGAGACCGCCAGGGATTTCCATTCAGCCTTCACAGTCAGAACGTCTGTAGCAATTTGGTGGCAATGGGAGTGACAGGTGTCTCAAGAGCATGGCAGCAGCAAGGACCGTGGCAGCCAACTCAGAGCACATCAGCAGCAATTCAGCAGTGGAAGAAGTGACAGCCAAGTTGCAAGGGGTGGTCTGCCTTCCAAGCAAGCTGAGCTAATTTGGCCTGCCATTAAAAGGTTGTCAACCCCTAATTTAGGCCGGCTTTCTGATGTCAAAGACCACCTTCTCCAGTCATTTACACAGCCACGTTACTTGCCTACCCCAAAATGCCACCTATCCCACCACATCCAACCTTCTTCCAAACCCCCACAGCCCACCCCACTTAGGATCCTCGTGCCAGACAGGCTGCAGACACAGCTACGCTTGTCCTGTACATGCTAGTGTCACAATAAAAGCAGACGAGCTGGTGTTACAACTGAGCTAATTATCCCTGTTCACCACTGCTAATTAGCCTGCCTGCAGCACTGCACTAAGCACTCTGCTGTTTTCCATTTGGAGGTAGCACATATCCACCTTTGTCACCCACACGCTGCACCTCTACCAGTTGAGAGCCCCTGTCCTAGAAGACTGGCAAATTGTTTGGAGGTCTTTATACCTATCTGGAGGTCTTCAATATTCCTATTCTAGGTTTACCAACCAAGGGAATGGAGGCTATTCTGCTGAAGAAGAATTTGGGTAATGAATAAGACTTAATATTTTTATCCTTCATTCTACTATTCCCCATCATAGCATAGCAATGACATATTTAACGCGAAACAAAAAACCCAACAAAATACAATACAAAAACTTAACTAAATGCCACTAAAATCTATTTCTAGCTGCAAAATTGCTATGAAAAAGTTTTCTGCCCTCTCTTTCCTCCCAAGGACACGGGGTTGTGCAAAGCCAGATAAGCAATCTGGATTTTGGCTCAAGTCTTTTGGAGCAAAAAATATTTTACACCTGGGATGCCAACATTGTAAAGTTTTCCCATTTCCCCTTTCTTATTTTTAAGCTGAAGGTCAATACATGCTACTTGTTTCCTTTCCTACATATGCTATATTGTGCTGCCACCAATTACCATGAATCGGTTAATTCAGGTTTTCAAAGCCAACATTTGTCAAGAAACTGTATCGGCCAAACTTCAGTATCAATACTAAAAAGGATACCTTTCACTATTATTTTCTTCATCTGTCTCTTCATCTTCATTACATGGCTTCAACAATACACCTGCAGTCTGTTGGCAGAAGTCTAATTTTAGACATTTTTCAGAATGGCATTTATAAGGTGAAATAATGTCTTTAATTACCCCCAATCACACCACAAAACACAATTTCTTTATATTCAGATGAAATCAGTAACCAGGTGCCCCCTATACAACTAATAAGGACATACATGACATGCAGCACACCCAAGAGTACAACAGCAGCCTTCGATTTTCAGCCGATTCATAACTGTGTGTTGATCCGTTTGGTTTTTGGGTTTAAGTAATTTATGTTTAGATTTCAAGCAGCATTTTCACTGGAAGGTGAAAACATGGGGTATAACAGCAACTATATCCAAGCCCGAAAGATAATCATGCTGAACGAAGGTGTGTGTACAGCATGTGTAAAATGAAACAAGTCTCAAACTTTCTAAAAGGAACTATTAATCCCTGTTACTAAATAAAGCAGCAACAGAGCTGGAAAGGGATGGAGAAATACTGGCAATGATAAGTATGACACCATCTCCAAAAGCAACACTAGAAGGCCGTGCATCATGACCGTTTTGTCTGTTGAAGGCTAATGCAAAAAAAAGACTGATTGGAGTCCACGGATTTTTAACGGAGATGATACTAGTACCAGGATAAAACAAAAATAGTGACAAGCATATTTCTTCTGCTTAATATAAAGCAAGTCGCTCATTCAAGGTAGTCAAACGCATGAAACAAATAAACAATAATACACACACACACACACACACCCACCTTTCCCCTTAAAGAAAACTTATAATATGTCCACACTGCTTCCCTACTAACCCTAGGATACATATAAAGGCATACAAAAACCACCCACTACTCCTACCGGGACACCCCAGGGACAGTAATGTGGTATTTTAATGGCTGGGGGAATGGCCCTGGCAGATGTGAATGCAGTACAGATGAGGCCTTCAAAACCAAAGGCAAAGTTAGAACTGCTATCAGATTAGAAGGAAATGCTTTTTTGAACATATTACTCGATAAATCCAAGTACTAGTACACACACCGATACAACAGCTGAATTTTGCAAGGTTAAAGCAATGGCCACCTGCTACCACAGAGAAACGATGGAAACGTAGGTGGTCCCGTTTAGCAATTTTAGTCCCAGCATTTGATTTCTAGCCACTTGGCACATCTAACGCACATTCAGTTTAGTACCTCCAATGTGAGGTACTAAATTAAAGCCCAGTAGGCCGTGCCAATACGCAGTAGCACATTAGCATGCTTTTTTTTTTTTTTAGTGATGCTTAATGCACAGTAGATTATTTTACTGCACATTAGCATAATGTCCCGGTTTTTTACGCGCAGTAAGAGTCGACTGCACGTTAAAAGGCACATGTAGATGCACCCATTAACTTATAGATTGCCTAACATTGGCCTTTGATTTTTAATCAAATGCATTGTTTCTCAATTTTCAGTCCAATAATTGCATGCTGCCTTTGGTGAATGAAGGCAGCACTGCCCTGCAATCCTAGTACACACCACCTTATGATATTTCTTTGGTTTGAAAGAAAGCCAAAACGCTTCTGCAGAGTACCTGCTCTAGAGGTACACTGTGTTATAACTTTAAGGCAGTGCTAAAAAGAGGCTAAAAATGGATGTTTAAGGGACAAAACTTTGCTATTGGATCAAACAAACCCTTCCCTGAAGTTAAAAGGATATGGTTCATACTTGGTACATGACAAAAAGCAGCTATGAAAACAAGAGTTCATTTACAGACGAGGATGACTTCAAGGTATTTTGATCACAAAGTTTTCCAATCAGTTCTCAGCATTGTAACGTGTTGCGCTGAATGCTGAGTTTCAGATACCACCTGGGGATCTTTCACAGATTTCAGACAGACACTAGGGCTGGGAGGGACCTCGGAAGATCATCAGGTCCACCCCCTGCCCAGGGGCAGGAAGTCAGCTGGGGTCACAGGATCCCAGCAAGATAAGCGCCCAAACATTTCTTAAAAGAGTCAAGTGTAGATGCTTGCACCACCTCTGAAGGGAGTCTGTTCCAGGCCCTGGGAGCTCAGACAGAAAGGCAGTTTTTCCTTATGTCCAGCCTAAAACAGTCTTGAAAGAGTTCGTGATGACTGGACCTTGTCATCCCTTGGGGCGCTCTGGTGAACAAGCGTTCCCCCAGATCCCGATGCACTTGTAGGCTGCCACCAGGTCGCCCCTGAGCCTGTGCCTCTCCAGGCTGAAGAGTCCCGTGACTCACAGCCTCTTCCTAAGGCCTGTTCTCTTGCCTTCTGATCATGTGTGGTTCTCCTCTGGACTCTTTTCATTTACTTAAATGTTCATTTACTTAAAATGACAGTTTGCACCACAACTGCTTCTTTTTTTTTTTATCATCTTGTGGAAACACGGTCTGAGAGAGACATTAGGGCTGGAAGGGACAAAAAATCTTAATTGTGCACACATTAATTTTGAACCTTATTTCAGAATTTAGTCCTACAAAGACTCAGACGTGCTTAAGTTTAGACCAGTGTTTCCCAACCTTTTTCACCACACGGCACGCTTCATGGTCTCTCCCACCCCACGGCGCACCGGCCGAACGTGGAGCGGGGGGAGGGTGGTGAGCATTGCTGGCCTGGGGCGTGTCGGGGGCGTGGCTCCAGCCCAAAATGCCTGGACGTGCCTGACGGCGAACCCGTGTGCCACCGCACACCGGCTGGGAATAGACAGCAGTTGTGTCCAAGTCTAAATTCTCTCAGGGCTGGGACCTAAATTGGTAATACTCCAGCAAGACACACAAAGACGTTCTAGCCTTCGAAAGTCTCATTTGAGACCTGTGGGCCTTGAAAAAAGTTTGAGGCTATCAGCATAGACTGCTTTGAAAGTAGTTCTAGCTATGAGTTACTGAAGAAAATAGTGCTAATTCACAAGTGATTTTAGACCAGTCAGATTTGCTAACACTCAGCCTGCACGTTACCAAAGAAATCAGAACATTAAGGAGTTAACAGCAGAGAAGCCCCTTCCTCATATACGTTACGTTCTGAAGGTCTTTGAATTAAAAATGCAATGGAAGAAGGAATTACTAATCTGTTAATGAAAGACAGATGGCAAAAACCATGCCTCTTCTAGTCAGGCTTACTTTCAGTAGATGTCTTGCAAGCACAGTAATTCCACCTGCTGTACAGATAATGAACCATCTGGCTAGTTCCAAGACCAAATCTTGTCAGTTTTAGTTTATGCCTGTCAACAGCGATTTAGTAAATGTTTTATTGAGAGATTTGGTATTAAAACTTAAGGAATCAGTATTCAGAGGAGTGTTAGTTAGCCAAAAGAAAATGTTAAACAATATGTATTGATGCAAAAGCAATGACAAAGAACAATTAAGGGATATCATTTGTTACGACAGCTCAAGTAAATGCCTTGGGTTGCTTCACGGTAACTGAATGACAGCAGGTTGGGCCAAAAACCAGAATAGCAGAGTAGATGAACTCAGATACTGGATTACATTACGAGTAGGTTTTATCATCTGTACTACTGTAGTGCCAAGGGGATCCAAGCAAGGGGTAGGGCCTCATTATCTTGGGCCCTATGGGAACATGCAAGAGTCTCTGCTCAGGCGTCTTACAGCCTAGGATTATAAAATGCAAAACAGAGATGAAGACTATATTTGTAGATCACTACCACCTGTTCACCACAGATCTAGTCAGTGACGGTTTGGTGATATTTTTGGTTAAGAAAAGATTATTTGGAATTATTTGGACAGATGACAAACACCCGAAGTGACAATACTATGTTCTCTTGCATATTATCATCAGCTGCTTTGGTTTAATCAGTAACTAACTGTTTAGTACAAGGGTGCTCAACCCCTGGCCTTCAGCCCTCAGAGCCATGTCATCCAGGCAGTGGGGTTTCCCCACAGGTGTGAAAATTTGGCAGCAGGGAATCAGTAACTGTTTCCCTGCTACCAAGTTTCCAGACCCGTGGGAAGCCCCACAGGCTGGACAGCATGAACCTGTGTACTAGATCAGGTATGTAGTGCAGGACCCAATACCCAGCATACGGGGGCGATATAGGGCCCTATTCTGGCAGACAGGGCCAGCACAAAGCCCAATCCTAGTGTGCAGGGCTGGGTGGGGGTGGCATGGGACTCTCGGGGGTGCCATAGTCTTGGCTCAGGGCCCCAGTCCAGCCCTTGGACCTGCCCTGTGCCACTCATGTGGCCCACAGGGCCAAGAGGCTGAGCACCACTGGTTTTGTATTCCTGCAAGATTACATGATACTCCTAAACACAAGGGAGATTGATGTTTTCCTGTCAAAGCAGCTAGCACAGTTCAGGATTTAAAGGTTTGGGAAATTTAGGATATGCACAATATGCGGCACAAATCAAAACTGGACGGCATATGAAGCAAACAGTTCTTGAACATAAGCACTTTTTAGAGTGCTATGCATCTGTTCTAATTTAAAGTGTTGGTTTCTCTTTCAGTGGTGTGAAAGCACCCAATTCAAGTGTAATAGACAACAGTAAGATCACATTTTAAAAAGTTTGTTGACAGCTGATCTGCTCCAAAGTATTAAAAAAACCAGGTTAAAAACTGCTTTCTGCATTTTAACCTATTTGCAATATTTTAAATGCTGTTTTTGAGCCAAACAGTACTAGGAGTGCATTGTATTGTCTCAAGGCAACAGAGATTGAGAAGCTGCTTCAGAGAAAAGTAGTATGTCAGAAAGCAAAGGAACAGGTCCCCACCACAAAGTCGTCCACGGCAAGCATAGGGAAGTACCAAAGCTACTGGTGTGGCTAGGAGACCTCAACGCACTAGTGACAAAAACTTGCCTTCTTTCCCCAACTACTCCTGGGAACAAGCACAAAACTGCTGTCAGTAAAGTCACGCCTGCATTCCAGCAGCAGCAGGCTCTAGCTGGGGCGTTCCCAAGCGTGCCTGCCCACCGTGCTCCCACTGACGCTCCAAACCCAGAAGTATGCTGATGAGGCTACTCCAGGGTCATCCCAGTGGGCTCACTCAAAACGCTCTGGAGAGCAAGCCCTCAGGAGTTGCCACAGTGGGACGGACACCAGGCAGAACGACTACCATACTTCTGGATTTGGATGTCAGCAGCAGCAGCAGGTGAGTGAAGCGTGCTCACACTACCACCCTGCTGCTGCCACAGTATAAAGTACATGCTGGCTGGCCCACTGGTCACCTTCACAGTCCCTCTTCAAATCCATTAGTAAGGAAACAGCTGCATCATCTTATTCCAGCAATCTTTCCTGACTCATGTGCTGGTACAAGTGACCCTCATGCCTGATCATGCACAAACCTACCCAACCAACTGGGAAGGCAGTTTCTGTAAAGGAAGAAGGTAGTAGAGGGAAGTCTGAGCCACTTAAGTTGCAAACAAAAAGAGGAGAAACAGACCTGTGCTACTGCATTTTAAAGAGACTCAGGTCTGGCAGAAAAAGCAAGTGACCTTTCACAAGGCAAGACAGCAAGTCAAGCAACCATAAATAAAGACCCACATCTCCTGTCCAACTCTGTACTCTAACCAGAGGATCCTGCTGCTCTGACATACAGCAGAGTATGTATTCATCTTACCTGATCATCATCTTCCTCTGTAACAGAGTCAGGCTGTATAACTTCACTGTCTAAATCAGCACAAACCAGTGCTTCAGAACAGTCTCTCGTGTTCTCACAGCTATTATCATCATTACCTTTAGTAACATCATCCCTAAGAGATGACAGCAGACAAACGGATTAGAAGGTCCCTCGACAGCTTTACATTTTCAAGTTTTCAAATGTATTTAAAAATCATCACATTTTAGGGCTACCTGAATCATAAGCGTAGTGAACATGGCTACCAAGAAGGGTTGAAAGTTTAACAAGCATCTTTTCCTTGCTTAATTAAGCTTTTTACCCAATAAAGCTGGTTTGGGGTAACGTGTTCTTTTGTTTTGTGGCTTTCTGCATTACAAAAATAATCCTTTGCCTGCACACTTTATAGGACTTGGATCAGCTCTTGAAGGAATATTATCAGTCAATGTCTACTACAAAATTGGTCTGTTAATCCTCAATAGCTTGGTTAATCAGAATTATTTGGAAATGCAGCCCCAAGGCCCCGAAACTTGAAACCAATAGAAATTTAAGATGAACAAGACAGCCTTTAGCCTTGTGATGGAAGCCATCCATTAACACACTTTGGCTATTGCAAAAGGAATAAGCTTATGACAGGATTTGGGTGACTACATGACTTTACTTTATGGATATTCTAATATGGTTTAATTTGTTTTAGAAGATATATTAATTGTGTTGTTTTTTGGGTTTTTTTGTTTTTTTTTTAACTTTTTATAATAAATTACTTCCTTCTATCACCATTTCCTGATACAGGTCAGAATTTTTTAAAATTTGAAAATGTCTTCTTATAGTGGTTTGAATGAATAACTTCTCTTCCTTTATTTTTCAACCTTATGTAATTAAAACCCAGAACCATAAAGGTATTTAGACGGCTGTACAGTTCTGTGAAAGATCTTCAATTAAGAGCCTGGTCAAGGTTCTAAATGATGCTTCTCCAATCACCACACTTATGACTCAGAAAGATCCCCATCAAGAACGACGTTTTCTCAAATGGAACTAGTAGGTGTGCAGCCCCTCCCCTCCCAGCACCACTGCCGCCTGTCCCGAGCACAACCCAGCCCAGCCCCCAGCAGCAGCCCACCCTCACCCCGCACACAGATCGGAGGCACATGCCCCTCATGTTCTCCTGGGGTGCGTGCAGCAGCGGGAGCCATCTGCCCTGCCCTGGACAAGCCGCAGCTCTGTCCCACACTCTAACCCTGCTGTGCAGCACCTGTCCCTGCCCTAGCCCCACTCCCTCCCCATAGGCAGAGGAAGAAAATATGATGGGGGGGAGGGGCTTAATGCATGAGTGTACCCCCCCCAGCAGGTAGGTCTGTAGTGGGAAAGGGGCAGAGGGTGCAGATCAAGGTCCTGAGATGAGGGAGGGAGTGAGGCAATGACAGGCAGGGGGCTGGGGTGGATGGGGCCCCAGGGCCGGGTCGAATTGCGGGACGCTTGGAGCCCCAGCGACTTGTCCAGAGGCATGGGGGGCTCCCGCTGCTGTGCGCACCCCTGGGACAGGCACAGTGGGCACGTGCTGCCCCAATCTGTGCGCGAGGTGGAGGCAGCTGTCACTGTGGGCTGCACTCCGCATCCCACCGCTGCTGCCAGCGCAACACCATGTGCCTCCTATGCGCTGGCTAAGCCACCTGCCCAGCAGCAGGAGGCACATAGCGTCACACAGCCAGGCCCAAACTGTTGTGGCGTAACTATGATAAATATATTTAATGCATATATTAATAATGCATTTAATGTTAATTAGTGTAGCCTGCCTTATATCACATAATTGGTAACATTAAAAACAAGAAAAAATATAAAAGGGGTACATGAGCTGAAACTGAGATAAAAGGGGTACACTTGTTAAAAAAAGATTGAAAACCCATGGTTTAAGGAAGTACAAAATTTAAAAGCAATCACTCCTGAGTAGCATACTGTGGATATAAGAAAAGCGTCTTACTGGTTGTTAGATCCTTCTTCTCTGTTAACACTTTTTGCTTCATTGTTACAGACCAGTTGGTGTTGCTGTAAGTTTTTGAGATCATGATCTATGCTGCTCTGCAGATCAAAAAGGTGCTGTTCCACAGCTGCTCTAATTGTTCTTTCCAAAATACTAACAAAAAAAACAGAGAATTCTCATTAAGAAAGTGCCTCATTTTCTCTGCATCAATAAATCTGTGCATCAAAAAGCAGAAAAATAAGACCCCTAATGAAACAGAAATCTTGGTTCCCCAATAGACGAAGACAATGCCCAACAAAACCCCCAAAATAGCTCGTCTTTCAAATAAGGAATAACTGGAGCAAACAGAACTTTAGCTATCTGCAAACTGATGAGAAATGTACACAATTTTATCATTAGGTTGCAGTAAGATGTAAAGGTCTCAAACAAATCAGTACATCATACACTTATCAGTGAGAGCCCCCTACCAAAACGGCTTGTAGTAAGACAACTTGGGGGGGGGGGGAGGGGGGGGATATACTGAAAATACTGCATGGGTTAATAATACAAACCAACTCTGTGAGCAACTGTTAGACAACCAGCAGAAAAAAAGCCCCACAAACTTGTAAAGAAGAGCTCCCAGGTGGGAGTCACAGTTTTCTTCTCATCTGTTTCACACTTGCCTGGTCTGGAATTATTTGTGTTGTCTTTACCTCTGCAATTATATTTGCAAGCCCTGTTGAACTTGACTTAATAGGATTAAACTCAAAATTGTTTAAAAACAAAACAAAACAAAAAACAAAACACACTGCCACAAGTCTACTGGGGAAAATGCAAGGCCCTAATGACAACTTTGGAATTATGCCCAAATTGCTAAAGTACCCATCCAAAGAAAGCAAAGGAATACAGAAACAAGACATAGGCACACCGATACTGTCACACCAGGAAAACCTGCACTCCCACATCCAGTAAACACAAATACAAAATGCAGCAGAACCGAATATTCGGTACTAAGAATCTATACATAACCACTGTGGTCACGTGCAGTCCATCTCTACCAAAAGCAGGGATGCCAACTGCGGCAGACTGAAAAGCAGTATACTTGGATACAAGCTTTTACGTAATACTTCTACTTACTCTGCAGAGGCAGGCAAGATGCTTAGGGGAGAGATATGCGCACTGTAACAGAGAAAAACTGGGTTACCTTCTGAGAAAGACTTTCAATACCAAAGAAGCAGTTTGGAAGACAATGGAACTGCATGCACTTACATCAGCTCAAATAAGTAATCATGGGCATGGAACAAATTTGAACACGCTGGTGGCATCCAGATGAGCACGGCTGTGCGGTATGTGACACTGCAGACATCTGCAGAGCAGCGCATGTGGGGGCTTGCCAGAGCTTGGCCGGCTGGCCAGGCTCCACGCACATGCATCGATGCCACTGCAGCCCCAGGAGGACCCGAGGTAAGGCTGCTGGGGCCAGCCTCCCCTACCCCACTTGGGGAATCTGCCACATGTGCCAGAGTGCACATGGCACGGGCATTCCCCAGGGACAATTAATGACAGCACAAGGTAAGCCACCACTAGTTGTCCCCAGGTAACCAAACGTCCACACATGCCTGGATGTGGCCACTGCCTACAATACTGGTCTGGGGTGCTGTCTCAATCACAAGGTAAGCAAGGCCAAAACTCCTAACAGCGTGGTCTTTAGGAACATCAATGCATTACAGACAGAAGTACGGCAGGGTGCCACCTCAGAAATTAAGTGGTTCAGAGAGGTAGTTAAAGGTGCAAACCTGGTTTATCTTTTGCCTGACTTCAGACTAACCTGGCTAACCACCTCTCTGCTCACTAGATAGCTGGTGTGGCAGAAATTCAACTGCTGAGTCTCTTAAAAGCAGATGTTCCATAACGTTACAGAGCTATCGACAACTGAAACGCAGTCTTTCACATACCAATCATTTGGTTTCGAAACAGGTCATAACGCCTTTGTGCAAGGAAGCTGTTGTTCACCTATAGCCGTAGAGCTAATTCCAAGTTATTCTGCCCGCTGTCCTCCCCAATTCACCAAGACCTTCTTCACTGCCTGTCAAACTGCTGCATAATTTTATTTTGCACTGTTGAATTGATGTTTTAGCACATCCTAGACAGTCATTTAAGATCAAGACACCCAACCTCCAAGAGTTTAAGGCTAATTTGCCATTTCAAAAGCACTGTGAGACCTTTGGATATCAGAGATGTGAGGTACTAAAGACGCTGTTGGTAATTCAGAGTTACATTTTAACAAGATGCACTCCAGTCAATCAAAGATCACAAAATGTTCTCTTTTACAGATTTACTAATTAGGAAACTCTGATTTTGTTCGCTGGCGTAGATATGCTTGCTTAAAAAAGAAAAAAGGCTTTGAGCATGTATAAATATCCTTCCTTATAGCAAATTAAATGCAGAACTATGCTCTATAATAAATGCCACTGGCAGTCAAGAGTCTTATCAGTACTTTTCCTTGTGTAGAAGAAAAAGATATTAAAACATCATTTCCATTAAAAGAAATGGCACTTAACCCATCTTTGGGCATACTACATAACAAAAACAAATCCAGCAGCTATTCCTGACCACGTAACAAGGGAGCCAGCAATAAGAACAGATTTAGAAATCCACTTTTAAATAACAACCTGAATGTACAGTAAAGAGTTTGAGGAATTATAGGAAATATTACTACTGCTCATTGCCATAACACTAAAAAGGATTTAGCTACAACGTGTCTTAACATATGTTGAACTGTTAGCCAAGAACATCTACCTATTTATCTCAACACAGCTCAAAGACATCAGGGGGCGTCCGGTCCAGACTTACCGCCGCTGCCCCATGCTGAGAGTTTTTATTATCTACTCCACAATACCATCAGACAAGTTGGTAACCGGCTCCTCACAATCTCCAGTCCCACTCCTCCAAGTACACACATGTAAAAGGGCTACGAGGATAGCATACTTCAATAAACAAGGATGGAAGGACAAAATTTAAAAAGGTAGTGCTAAGAAAGAAGGATTTTCTTAGATTATTTAGGGGAGATGACTATATCACATTAGCTCATGATATTTTAGTGCAAGCTATTCCCAACACTTAGCCAGCACTAATGGTCGTAAGGTACTCTCTCATACAGACATTCCTGTTAAGCTCAAGAAGAATGAAAGCACATCTACCGACTTCAGATATTCAGGATCAAGCACTATTCCCAAGCCTTCAAGTACGCTCGTCTCTTACTTCACACTGTTTAGATTTCAAGTTTATTTGAAACAGAGATACATTTCGCGTTCATTTAAAAAAACCAAACCCTGCCATTTTCCTGTTGATAAATTTTATCTTGACAACAAATAAACTACGAAGCAAAACTGACACGAGTTTGGGCTGGCGCAGAAGACCCGATACCACAGAACAATGACATAAGCAACAATGTCAATGATGGGATTACATGGAAACCAAACAAGAGGTGCCATCTAAAATATCTCACAAAAATTTCCGTAGGAGTCAGGTTATAGGAGTAAAGCAAAAGTAGAACTTTCAACAGACATCAGGACATGTTTCAGGTAACTAATGCCAAGTCATGTAAATACTTCACATGAACAAAAGAGATAAGCAGCAAGGTTGACGGTATGAGCAAAACACTTGGGGGAGGAGGGCAGAAGGGAGCTATTAGTCAAGGACGCCAGCACAAGTGCTGTATTATGAAACTCTGATGACATGGGATCTTTAATATTCTCACAGAGGAAAGGCTCCATACAGGACTTTATCCAACCACCTTCAAACAATAAGAGGGTATATCAACATTGTTGGGATTCAAAGTGATGCTTTTGAGGAGTCCAATTTGTTTCAAACGTGACTCTGACTACCAAATCCTCCAGGTCCAACAGACAACTTTTATGCTGTCCGATCTAAAGCTTTATACCATTCATTCAGTCTAGTGCTCTTAATACACACCTGGGATGCAATAGAGATACTCAACAAAAGACGTGCATTAAATCAGCACTGCTCCAAAGCCTGGGGAATCCTCTTAACGCTTATGAAATTATGTTGCATCTTCAACTCTAATCACTTTAGCAATTAAGCACGTTTGAAAGTGTGGCAGTCAGAGGAAAATATATTTAAAATTAAGAACCCGGTACCACAGTCCAATAATGTATTTTATACAAGCCACAATGTACATTGCAACAGTCTTAATACAGAATGACACAGCATTACCAAGAAAAGATAAATATCTTCCTATTCGAAACGGCCACCATATTTTGGCACCTCCCTCAGTCCTAATAATTCCTTCTGTCCCTTTTCTCCTTCCTGTGAATAGCCCTGTAAAAAAGGCAACTGATACCCAAAAATACCAGCAACTAGCCAGGCAGAGCATATCAGATTTCCCTTCATGCCTTTAATGACTGCATTTAAGCTTTTATAGCCTGTTATCTTCTGACCAGCGGTAACATTATTGCCTCAGGTCACGTAAAGAGGAAATGGTACTCTTACATAAAGAAGTCTTACTTAAAATCATGCCGAAACTAGTATTTTTAATTTATTTACCTGTGCAGCAGAACTTTGCAGGCCATTCTGAATATTTTTGCTATTCCAAATGAGCACTTGATGTAAAAATGCTTCATTTGAAAAACAATGAAGTCGGACGTTGGCTGCTGTTTATGCATACTGCCTGTTTGGTTTCGATAGCTGTTTGTCAGACAGTACTTCTGTAGTGCTGCACTAGACCCTGCAGTCTAAATAGAAAGAGACTGCAACATGAGGTCACAACTGACAATAAAGCTGCCCAATCAACATTTGCAAGCCTTCCTACTGTGTACTTCACGCTTTTTAATTCTGGGAGTAAAACATGGACATACATTTGGACAGTAGGAAAGTAACACGAGGTCCTATGCAGATATTCACCATCTACTTTCTGCTAATTCAGACATTTTTGTTCAGTAAGCATCTTGGCAGCAAAGAAAGACAAAAAATGTATTTATTCAGCATGGTGTACTCCTCAACATTAAAGGGCCTTTTTAAATTGCAGCTAATGTAATTAAAACAACACTATAGTTTTAAGTACAGAGGAGCTGCTTTCTCTGAATATAGAGCAGACGGTTGCAGAACTTGCTCTCCTTCACTTTTCACCTTTTTATGCATCTCACTTTGAAACCCCCACAGAATGCACACATTTCAGAGTCATAAAAATGGAACGAGCCTGCAACAATTAAGATGAATGAACTGCAAAAAAGTAACATTGCTAGTATAACTGGTGAAAAATGAAGACAGCTGCTGAAAATTCAGCATACTACCGCAATAGGGGGGGTTTTAAGCAATTATCTCAATAGCTTCTTTTTAAAAATCAGTTTGGAAAAGTGAGTTTGTAAACAGTGATGCATGAAATCCAGCAGAGAAGATAAAGTTCAGGGATTTTTCACTTTATAAGTGAAAAGGTTTCTGATAAAGCACACACTGCTGCTTCTAAATATGTAGTACCAACGAGTGAACAACAGAAGTGCTCCTCTGCTTGGGGAGCAGGGGTTATTAATCAAATATTACTGAAATGTTTAATCTAGGTGCCATATTCTAAGCAGTCACCCAGTCAGGCTACATTACTACCTATTGCCCATGTTATCAAATACTGTGTATCCAAAACGGGATTCCTCCTATTCTTCCTCTTTAAAAAAATCCATGATGTTAAGTAGACACATATTACACTTCTCAAATTATTAAAATCTAAAGGTGGCCTGTCACTCTGTTGTACAATAAGCAAACCATAACCTGACGCAGGTCATTGGTTTGAAAGGTTCTTCTTTCAAAGAGTTTCTTGATAGGCTTTTTTAAAATGAGGGTATTACATGCAACAAATACTGAAGCTGGACAGTCAACATCATCTGCGCAACTTAAATTCACCCCATTCTGGTGCATATGGTCTATGAACATAACCGTATACTATTTTCCCCCTGATGGAATGGAAGAAAAGGATTTATAGCCACAAAATAATAATTATTATTATTATATATATGAAATCTGCAAATTATATATATATTAAAGCCGCAAAATATTTATTTCCACATTGTATAAAAATAAACGCGGCACCTGACAAAGAAGTCTCATCTTGATGCAATTCTTCAGTGCAATATTTAAAGGAGCTAGCAAAAATACCTCTCCAGGTATCTTAAATCCATATATAACATTTCAGAAATGTTAACAAGTCAGTATAATAACATGTAACACCTTTTAACATCTTGTTTGTCCTTTAGTAAATCGCTTGAAAATACACTGTCAGTAAAAAAAAAAAAAAAAAGGACTAAGTTCAGAAACTGAATTATTAGAGCTAGAGCTTTGAAGATACGTACTCAGATTGCCTTTGCACTAACACTCCATCCATTAGGTCCAATTAGACCATATGTAAAATGCAACTTCCTCAGTTTCCATTAAAACTGTGCATTTATAAATGTACACGATGAAAAATGGATTCAAAAGACATCTGTGAGAATTTAAAATCACTACTAAAAGGTTAAAAGTTGAAAAATTCTTTAAAAATAAAATTTTAACTCTTACTCAATGAAAAAACAAGAATTAGTACTATTGATTCATTTTTAATTAATCCTAAACTTAGTAACAGATTATATTTGACAGTTAAACTTAACAGCCTGAAAAGCAATCTCTCATCACATTTTCTATTTATGCTTAATACAATAATTTTAAACCCTAGTTAGAACATCTTACTCCTTGAGGTAGAAACTAAAAATGAGGTTCTCCCTTTTTTAAACACAAGCAGCTATATTATTGTCACAAATTATAGCAAGCATAACAAATCCCATTTCAGTTACAAAAGTAGCATAATTTCCACTTGGTTGTTTTACCAGTTTTATTAAAGTGAACACTTAAAGTTAGGACATTAGGTAGGTATCAAAGAAGTGACACTTAACCTGAACCTAGTCAGTTTTGAGGAGACAAGACAGTTTCAGGCACTCAACCTTCTCTTAAAATCCCCCTCTGCAGTTCTGGTTTTTACCATCAGTTTTCTTCTCTTAAAGTGTTTTCTTCTCTCTTCTGTTGCTATGTAAAATACCTAACAAGGAACTGACTAGAGAGAGGAAACTGTAAAAGCAACTACAGGCAACCTTCGGATGTACGACACAATTGGTTCCTGAAAACCACATCTTAATTCGAAGCTTAACTCAGAATCGATTTTTCCCATAGGAAACAGTTTTATAAATTGGTTCCTGAACCAAGGCCCAATACCCTATTTTCACCAAAAATAACCCAGAATTTTGTACTCAATCAATTATACATTAGTGTATTTATAGTGTACCTAGATTTATAATGTATGTAAATAGCAATCATACGGATTTGGAAGGACTTCTTTGAGGTGACTTTGCTGGACTTTTTGAGGGGCTCTTGGTTGGACTTTTTGAAGGGTTCTTGGCTGGAGTCTTCTCAGGAGTTATGGCTGCTTTCTTAAAGAAAATGTCTGAGGAAGTTTGGGAGATGGGCGATACAGAGAACTTGTTTGCTGGTGTGGCATTGCGTTGGATCAAGCATTGTAAAGTCGAAACGGACATCAGAAAGTTGAAACGGTGTCAATTTATAAACATTGTAAGTGTGAAAGTTATAGCTCGAAATGTTGTAAGTCAAGGACTGCCTTATACGCAGAAATGCTGTAAAGCCCATAAAGTAAAACTGAAATAGAAAATACCTTACATGTTACCTGTAGGCACCTGTCTGTTTTCCAGACAAAAGTATGATTTTAGGCTGCTGCATCTTCTCTTTAAAGCGTCAGTGTCAGTCTTAAATAAAGGAAGATTTTGACGCCAAAACTCTTTTCTTGTTGAACTCTAGATGTAAGTTTTTCATATCTATATCACTTTAAAAATGTACAATGGGGAAATAAGCCAATCTTTAACATTCTCTCCAACTTTGGGGGATATTTTCCTGTGCTGCACCTAAATTTTAGTTCTAATGTGCCAAAGAGCAGTGTGTGACCACAATAGTCTGCCCAAAGGAACCCCTTTGTGAAAACCATAAGAAGTACCAGACTGGGGTGGACCATGGATCCATCTAGCCCAGTATCCTGCATCTCTCAGTGACAGAAAACAGATGCTAAGGGGAAGAGAATTTATACAGGGCTTATCCACTGATCTGTCTGCTGCCCCTCTTTCCTTGCTGCTTCCAGCATTCAGAGGCCTACAAAATCCTAATAATCAGCCTTAAATACCATGTTTCATACCCACAATGAGCCTCTTCTGCATGAAACTGACCAATCTTCCTTTGATCTGGTTAATTTCCTATGCTCTGCAACAACATGTGACAATGGGTTTAAGTTTTCATGCAGTGTGTAGTTAATGTACTTCCTTGTTTTATACCTGCTTACTAACAACTTTGTCATGTGTTCCCTATTTCCAATACTGAGCAAGCGCAGAAAGAAAAATCCTATTTGCATTCTTTACGATACTCATTATTTTATACATCTCATTGTATCCATTCCCAATCATCTTTTCCTCAAGCTGAAGAGTTTTACACTTAGTTCCTCCTCATATGGAAGCCTCTCCAGATTACCAATCATCCATCCTAGCTGTCCTTCTCTGTACGTGAATGGGCAAGAGCAACCACCAAACTTGTGACTTCATTGGAGGTTCCACCTGTTCGATTACCATCAGACCCAGCTTTATGAATAGTCCTCTAGCTGTTCAATTTTAAATGGTGGATTACAAACTAAGTCTCTAAGTGTTTGCAATCCCTACATATGCAACTTCTATAACATTACACCATTCATCACTGAGCAAATTTTATTTAGAATTCTAATTAATTTAAATTGAATCTTTATATACTTTGCCAACAGATAAAAAACTTGCCATACCACAGTCAAGTAGGGAGTGCATTCAGCAGGAAAGCGAATTCGCTCTTGAATGAACTATACTACAAGAAGAATATCTGACTTGCCAAAGGAGATACATTTCTAAAACCATCTTTTGTGTGTGCGCGAAGCCAGGGTGGTGAATGGGACCCTGGGGACTGGGCAGGGAGTGGGACAGAGCCGCAGGTGGCTTGTCTAGGGGATGTGGGTGGGGGGAGCTCCCTAATGCTGCGCACATCCCAGGGATGTGCCCCCCTAGATTTGTGTGCAGGGTGGAGGCAGGCCTGCCCACTGTGGGCTTGGTGCTCTCTGCCCTGCTGCCTTTGCCCTAGGAACCACGTGCTGGCCGCATGTCCTTTGCCCATCCAGCGGCAGTAGGGGCAGTGAGTTCTGCCTCCTGCCACCAAGCAGGCAGGGGACACAATGAGGCTCGTGGGGCAAAGGCAGCAGGGTGGAGAACTCCAAGCCCACAGTGGCCAACCCACCTCCACCCTCACCCCACTTGGCTCCACTCCTAGAAGCGTCCCCCACGCTTAAAAATTGAGGTGGCAGCACTTGAACTAAAGCTGATTTGATTCAAGTGCCCCCGCTGCCATTTTTAAGCACAGTGACGCTGAGCCCCTGCATGAGCCACCTGCAGCTCAATCCTGCTCCCCACCCCACCCCAGCCCTAGGGTCCCATTCACCACCCTGGCTAGGCAACACCCCCAGCTCCACACTTCTTCCCTTCCTCACGCCCCTTCCCCTCCACAGACTTACCTGTAGGGCACTGCTCTCCACACTGCCCAGCTGTGCTCCTGTAAACTGGTTATCGGATCAGTATCGACCAATATGCCTGGTGAATAATCGGCTATCAGTATCAGCCAAGAAAATCTCTATCGGTGCACCCTTAAATACATGTACACTGATGATGTTGCCATAGTAACCCAAGGAACTGACATGACACTTGAAAAAAGATACTGAGCGCTGACACGGAAACTCATCACTGACTATCTCCACAAGTGGAGCTTAAAGCTGAGTATCAACAAATCAGTATCATCGCTCTTCCCCCTGGATAATAGTCCAGTCAAAAGCATGCCTACTCTGATATTCAGCAACCACATCTTTCCCTGTGAGAATAACCCAACCTACCTAGGAGTTGCATTAGACTGTTCCCTCACCTATAAACACCACATTCAGAAGGCCAGCAGTAAAGTCTCTGGACAGGTAGCTGCCTTAATATGTTTAGCCAGTACCACATGGGGTGCCAACTTCAAAGGGCTCAGAACCACTGCACTTGCAATAGTATACACCCCAGCAGAATATTATGCTCTTGTAGGGTCCAGAAGTTGTTGCATTAAAAAGCTCAACACTACTTAGCAGTGCACTGAGACTCATAACAGGCTGCACAGCTCACACAGAGATGTACTCCCTGTACTCTCAGGCATTAGACTTACTGATATAAGATAGACCCTAACATCATTACTGGCAGTAGAGGCAAGAGAGAACTTAACTGAAGACCCCAAAAGATGAAGGCTTAAGAGATTTAAAAGTCATAAATCAGGTACTTTTACACATGCAAGCGCCACAGCGCCAGATGCTTTGAAAAGCAGCTGGCACTGCATTGCTTGCAGTTGTGTAAGTAGTGAAACACACATCAGCCCTGAGAAAATGGCAGTGGCATGCTTTTGAACTAATACGCATAGAAAGCATTTTAGTTCAAAAGTGCACCACCGCCATTTTCTGTGCGCTGACGCACATTTCACCACTTATACAACTGCATGCGTTGCAGAGCAGTTCACATCAGCTCGCATGCAAAGCAGACTCGATTAATCACGTCTGCTCCGAAGTAGTGGACCTCTGGCATGTTGCAGGGCAAAAATGTATGTGTATAAATGCCTGAAGCCTGCAAGCTCCTGGAAGAGATTGGGGATGCTGAACCAAATGTATGGGCAGCAGAGTGAGATGACTGCTGGGAAAGGTAAGACCTGCTCCTACAGTGTTTTATACCAATACCAAACGAGACACCTATTGGGCACAACTGTGACAGAGAAGCATGGGTGAAGCTGAAAGGGAGATCTGAATATGGACACTTTAAAACAACACCTTGTCAGATGAACATCTTGGACAGCTTCCTGTGTGAATGCGGTGTCCAACAAGCAGCAGAGCACTTAACTGCAAACTGCAATCTTTACAAACACCCAAACAGGGCTCATGGCATCCGCCCATTGAGCAAGAATACCAGACAGTGGCTTATAGATTTGGAAGTTGATATCTGATGCCATATGAAAGAAAAAAGAAAGGAGATAAAGAAATTCTCTGAAGACTGAGTACAGCTCAGATCCCCTAACTCTAAGCGCTGTTCTTTAATCTGCAAAAATCACCTCTTCAAGACAACAAATTGAATAGATGTGGAGTTCAAAAAGATCTCCCCTGAACAAAACTGTGTCATACTTTTCTTCCTCCAAGTTTTAGTACGTAAAAGCTTACATTATGCAATATCTGCATTTACAACATAGGAGAAATATGCATACTCCTAATTGAATCTGAACATCTACATCAAACAGACCATTAAAGGTTGCAAATAAGCAGTCAAAAATTAAATTAGGAAAAGCCAGAGCCAGAACATTTAGGTTGCTGTGCAACCTTTAACACCTGCAATATAATACAGTCTTTAACTAGTCTTCCTTCTTCATCCCAGCCCACTACCACAGCTGACCCTTCCTTTTTCCTGCAGCTCATCATTCAAATCTCAGCATTCGGACACGCTCAACCACCTCACCAGCAGGTTCTCCTCCCTGGCCCAAAGTCCCCATCTCCCTGCTCACAGCTCCCTGGCTGTATTCGTACCATGTCAGATATTTAATTGGTAATGTGTAGTATGCCTTGAGCCTTGCCTGCTGAGTTACTAACAGCTCAGCAAAATGGTGAAAAGCCCACATTAAACTAACATAACTATTACTTCCAAATATCTGCATAGGCATGTCCCCTCTGGCAGAAAAAGGGGAAAAAATTGTTTCTAGAAGGGAACATTTTCAAAGACATCATGTGCCAATTAAGAAAAACCTGAAGGTTTTTTCCATCATTTTTATATCTATTTCAGCTGTTTACACAAACCCTTAGAAACTTCAAAATTAAATCTTCTTGATGATTTCTGCCCACAATCATACACGATCAAAACAATTACCCTTGGATTTCTTGCTCAGTAGGCAAATAACTTTGGCATTCAAATAATTTAATGTATAACACACTGTTTTTCATGAATTTTGCATATAAAAGGAAGAGGCAAAATGACTTTGGCACTACCAGTCTCTAAAGATTCTCAATTGTTTCCCAAGCCTTCACTCTCAAAAACAAGTTTACATTTTCATTAAAATGAATCCAGAGGAAAAAAAGGAAGGATCATAAGGTTAAATTTGCATTCCACAAAATCATTCCTGAGAAAATTTGTGAACAATAATTTCATCAGGTTTTACCACCTAACAAGCTGGAAGTCTCATTTAATTGAGTTGTCTATAAAATGAAGTACAACAAACCTGAAGAGTGTGAAGTTTCACAAATACTACTCAACAGCACATTTACTACTGAAGTGGTGATAATAAAAATGTAAAGCTCAGTCCCTTCTTTGGGACACGCTTACCTTGTTGATGCTGTAACACTGCTGGATTCTGAGAAACTCTCCACTGTGCCTAGATGTACCATATCTGGCCCTTCATCAGGTTTCTCCATGCTGTCTTCTGGAAGTTCTTCAGACTGCTCAAGCTTATCATCTTCCTCCTCTTCCTCCAAAAGATCATTTATCTATAAAAATATTAAATGTTTGGAGCACTACAAAAAAAATCCCAGAGCTGGAAAATGTGTGTTGTTATAAGTTCAGAACAAATAAGTTTGAGCGCGAAACAAAGAATATTTCCATTAAAAAAATATATATATATGCTTTAGTTGTAAACAGGTGGCCTCACAGGGGTCACACCTTCAAAAATGAAACTGTAGTAAAGAAATTTAAATAAACTACTAAAAATGCTTTCAGAATACAAATTAAAAGGAAGCCCTATAAAGTAGTAAATCAAAGCGTTTAGAGTCAGGACTTAGCATCTATTTCCTGAACCTGTCAAATCTGCTGCAACACTGCATTTGCAAGTTTCCACACTTGCGAAATAGAAATGGGATAACATTCATCCATTTCACAAGGTGTTGCAAGGCTCATTCATTCATGCCTGAAAAAACACTTTGAAATCCTTTGTTGGAAGGCAAACAGAAGTCTATAAATTTTATGATTTTCATGTCCTGAGCAAATTTTTTCTACACCTGCAACAGCATAGAAGTTACAGGTTCTGCCATGTGAAAAACTGTACAAGGTGAGAATGTTAAAGTGTGCCAATTAAGCAAAAGCATGTGCGTGATTTGCTTCATTTTTAAGACTGAAGCATATTATCCTAGTAAGTTGATTCTCTAAATTGTGAATTGGCTGCGCACTTTAAGGAAAAAAATCTGCTTCTGTTTGACTGGTACAGCAATCTTGCTTTTAAGGGGCCTGACAATCCTTTCCCCAAAATACTAAATTAATGCTTTTCAACTTAATATGCAGAGGTACAACTGACAAAAAGTTAGTTGAAACAACAACAAAAATTGTTCAATCAAATCAAACTAATGACAGTGGATGCTATTACTGTGACTGATTTTAAGTTATTTTTGCCAAAAACTAACAAATGCTTCAGTAATCGACTCTCAAAACGCCTACTCAATACATCCACATGCACATGGTAAATAAAAAAGTTTTAGTAAGAAACAAGGTTTAAAGTAAGTTTCTGACAAATTATAACTTGGTAGGAAATCATGATGGGTGGATACTTTTAAAGAGATTAAGTTTTACTTGGAACTATACTGACTCTAACCATTTCTTTTTTCTTTTCTTTTTTTTTTTTTAATAAATCCCTCCTACCTTCTGCACACTGAAAAGAAATTACCATGTGCACATGTCCACAACTCATAAAGAGTTTTCCATTTCTACAGTACATATAATGAATGGATCATGTCTACATGACTATTTTGGGCTGTTTCTCAAGTTCATGTGCACACGTTCAATCGGCTGCCCTATAGACCCAACAAATGCCAGTGCATGTTCTTTCCAGGGTATGCTCTGTTCAGGAAAACCGAATAAGCGTGAGCATTAATGGAGTGAATTAAAGAAACAAGTAATAGGATGGATGAGTGAAACGATCCATTTTGGTCAATATTACTTTAGGAAAAAATCTTGTTAAAAACAGTTCTACCAGAATAGTAGTTGGTATCTGCTTTAGCCTGGATTTGGATCTATTATTAAAAGAGATAAGTAATACTTGGAACGGTGTCGTTATAGGAGATAATGCACATGTCCACAACCCACGGGCTATATATTATTGTGATGTTAGTTCCAATTGTGTTATAATTCCAGTTTTCCCTTCAGGAGCAGACTAGGAAACAAAAACTCTCACCTGCTCAGTTATTGAACTTAAATCATTAGTAGATGAAAATTCTTCCTCCTCATTCTCAAAGAATTCATAGTAGTTCTCCAGAAGTCCCGCCATTATTCTGCTAACTATTTCTTGTTCTTTCAGATCCTCCACATCTGTGTAAATGCTAATAAAAGATTCCAATACCATCTTAGTTTTAAAAGTTTGAATTCACCCAATTACCCTGTGAATATTTTTATCATCAAAGATACCAGTTTGCCATTTTTTTTTCCACATGTATTTCTATTCAAAACGCAAAACAAGAATGACTGCAACCAACTGCATTTAGATTACTACATAGGGAGAAGGGCCTTATAAAACTTTGATTTGGATAGTTTACACCCCAGTAGTAAAGGAACAAACACTAGGCTAATTAAAACACTTTATAAATAAAGTAACAATAAGTACTGTAAACAAGAAATTGTATTCCCCCACAACACAAATGAAGTATTAATACATAAATAACTCCCCTCCAAAGTTATGTTTTATATTGTGTTAAACAGCATGCTTACACCATATAGAAGCCATCTTTTGACAAATACAGCTAGAACATAATTATGCAGTCAGTCACATACAAGTACACATACTGGTATAGCTAACTTACTGGAAGACATCTGGGCCAAAGACTGCAGCCAACGAACTTGCAGACCAAATTTCTTCATGATGCGATGCTACATTGGCTAAAAATCTACACAGAAACTTTAACAAACTGTAATTAACAGGCGGAAGCTGCTGCAAGAGGAACCGCAACTTTCTTCCAAATTCATCTTCATTATTATAATCTGTAAAATGTAATAAAATGATTTTAATATAAAAAGCTCATATGCTGCACATCTAATATTACTTGTATTTATCAACTCTTGACTAAAACAAAACCACTTCATCTCTGAAGTACAAAGAGAAGTTTCAGGTGACAAAGGAGGTCTCAAGATTTTATTAGTTCAGCCATGGAAAAATGAAGAGAGGGGGAAAAAAAAAAATCTATCAATCACAAGTCTGGAGGAACTTGTAAAACTATGATCCTTATTAGCAACTGACATCTTCCCATTCGTTGCTACGCCCATCTGCCCTGTTTCAGTTTCCAGATCCATTCTCCCCTTTCTGCACTTGCTGAAACAGGATGACTTTCATATTTTCCTGTACAACTGTTCTTCACCAACGATGCCAAAGACTAAACCAGCCATACGGTTGTGTGGTGCTGTCAGCTGACTTTGCCTTGCTGCAAAATGGATTTCTGCAAAGTATGTATAATCTATACCAACAGTTTCTCTTCTGCTGAGTAAGACACTCTACCTAGCAAGTCCAACTACCAGCTTCTCAAGTATTTCTCCACAAATCCCTAAACACAGCTGCACACCTCCATAGCACAAGAGCTAGCCTTCTTTCTTCAGTTGTGCTCCTCGTACTTGAAAATATTTGTGGAGGATTTCAATCAGATATAAGAGAATATAACTTTCAAAAGCCACAATGAACTCTAGCAACTTATTAAATTATCAGTATTCCAGACATACAGGTTGGAAGGGATTCCACATTCATGCTTCTCAAGGAAGCCCCATTTACAGACAGGAAATGTCAAAAAGAACAGGAATAAAAAGGGAGATAACTTCAATCAGGTCTCCCTTGCCTCTCTGACAGAGAAAGACACTACCTTTCTTGCCATGACCTCTTGAAGGTTTTGCTATCCTAGCTAGGGAAAAAGAGAATATCTAGAAATTGATAAATACCATGTAACAAGGCAAAAGAGAGGGGGGAATGTTGACCCCGAAAGTCAAATAAGTAGAGGCAGAAAGCACTACTGTGTGAAGACACAGGTACAGTAATGCCAACCAGCAGCCCTGAAAGGTTTTTCTGTTTGGTTCAAAGTTTGCATAGCTACATTTGAATCCATATGCAACAGGATATAGAGGAACAAGTCATCTCACTGTTGCATTAATACACAGAAAGCTCAATAAAGTGCTAATACAATCTTTTACTATACAATCAGCATCACACTAGATAAGTGGGGGGGGGGGAGAACAAGCCAAAAAAATTCAAACACTTCCTCCCCCCCCAAAAAAAAAAATCAATCTTTGCCCTTAAAAAGAGACAGACAGACAAAACAACACTTCTGCCTGTCTTTACCAGTTTGTCTTAAGTCTAGATTCTAAAAACAGAGACCTAAAGTAAGAAAGTACTTATCTGTAAATGAAGTCCTTTGAATGTAGTCCATGGATACACACTTCTGGGACACAAGGCCTATGGCACCAGGGTCAAATTCACACTTCAATTAGTAAAATCACTTGCCTTCGAGGAACCACCATTAGGCCTGCACAGAACGAGCCTTGAAGGGTATATATGCCACACCTTGTTATATAACTGCAAGCTGTGCAACTAAAATATAGCTGTGTAAACTAAAGCCTAAGCTGCACAGAGAACCAGCGGAAGAGGAACAATGCTACAGAAAAAACGTGCATCTAAAAACACTAGCACTTGCCAATAATATCCTTCTCCTAAACTGGAACTGATCTGCATTCCTGGAAACCAAGATAACATGGCTCCATTAAATTAAGCATAAAAAAATTGTCACAAGCCATAGACCCAAAGAGGAGGAAACCATCCTAGTTAAATGCTATGTTTTAGTAAGGAAAACGTAATATGCACATTAAAAGCTTTGTGAAACTGCTCAACTTCTCTTTTTAAAAATAGAAGTTACATGTTCTTATGAGTGTATATAAGAATCCAATAAACCAAGTACAAAAATTCTGTGCCAACACACACACACACAAAAGCAAATTATGAAGGACATGGGAAACAGAGAAGGATAAGACATATAGGGATGGTAATTATGCCTTTTGAAAAATCAACCGTTTTCCCACACAACTTGGGTAACAAATCTTTCCACAATCATCTGTTCCAAGAGGAAAAAGCAGAGATCCGCACTGCAGTTTTGCATGTTGCATGATAAATTCATCGTTATGACAGCATAATCAAGTAAATTCCCAAGCTTGGGGGCATAACTGTGAGAAACTAAGGCTCTCCTTATCCTCATGATTCTTTCCCTTTAAGCACCTAAATGTTATGAAGCATTTTTTGCAAGGAAAAAAATAAGAACTTGATCTCCAATTCTTCCAGAATATTTGATTCATAGTTAGCTAGCTAGATCTCTTGAACTCAGAAACAATGAGTTAAAGCAGTGGCCATATTACATATCAAATAAAATGTCTATTAATGTACTGGTCTATTTCTAAATTTGGGATGTTTTTTCAAATATTTGTACACAAAGTCTCATCTTTTAGACAACCACCAAAGTTATCCTAAGTCACTAGTTACCACCCAAGGCAACTTAGCATTATGCATAAAATCAGCTGGTCCTCAGCTGCTATTCAACAGCCCCTCCATGTTTAAAGTTTCACTGAAAGTGCAGGGTGGAGAAAAGGAAATTGAACCACCTTTCTAGACCTCCCTCAAAAGACAGGCCCCTCCAAGTCAGCTGTTGAGGTTTTACAGTACAGCAACATGGGAAAGCTTGCACTAACCCACTTTGGTCATGATAAAAACTGACTACAGCCTTCACAGCCATAACCACTAACTCTGAAAAATATTCTTGTCACAGCAAACTTAACTGGACAGAAGCAAAAAAACCCAAATACTATAAAAGAATGACTAAGGGACACAGTGAGAAACAAATTTCATGCTCCAGTTGATGCCACTGAGAACTAAAGAAATTACCAGTTATGTTACAAGGTGTGGTACATTGATGTCTACATACCCTTTGAGGAACGCACAATGCGTTACTAACGGTAGTGCTGCAAGACAAAAGTTTTTACTAGTCAAGTTATGAATTAACTCCAACACTACACAACACAGCAGAGGCCAAAAGACCCAGGAGAGTGGATACATATAGACAAAATTTGTGAATTAACTGGTATGTCAACATAGGGTGGAAGTCTGAACAGAAGGGGTTCTACAGTAGACAGGAATAAAAAAAAACCCCAAAAAACAGCAGCAACAGGCTGACCACAACTTCCTATGGGAATGAGGTATAACTGAAAAATATGCTAGAAAGGCATAACAAAAGTCACACTTGAAGAGGGTCTGCTTTAGGTCCTCTTTTCTGTTGCCACTGAAACCCTGCAATATTCCTGAGCCATGAACAGATGGACCATGTGCAACTGGTGGGAAGGACAGTGCAGAGAAAAAAGGGACTTCCATAACAATTCTCAGTTCATCATCACTGAGTGGGAAATTAGAATATTCAAGGTTGGATCCACTGCCCCTGTCCACTGCCCCAAAATCCATTTACAGAATCAGAGAGCCTGAAATAAGGTGAATGTGGAAATATCCTGAACAGAGCCTGGCTATTTTGAATCTTGTACAAGGAAGAGCAAACTGCATTCAAAACAAATGTCTCATGATGACCACATGGTTACATGGAACACCAAAGAAATCCTGAGTCACTTAAACTTCTTTAATTAGTGGGGCCTTAAAACCAGTTGTTGTCACTTAACCCCCATGCAAAATAGTTCTCATTACCTTGAGAAAGTTGCATCAAGTGTATATGCAAACTGCCTGGGATAACCGGTTCTGGAAGTTCTTGAAGAAAAAATCTAAGAAGGCTAATAGCTGAGGGTACATCTGCTTCTTTAACCAGGTCCACATCTTCTCCATTATCGTATCTTTGCCGAAGCCACTCCACTGTTTCAGCATTCCCATTGACTTGAAAAAGTCCTTCTTGTTCCAGACCTCCTAAGTTAATAGCAAGTTGCAAAAATAAAATTTTATCTGAAATGTCATTTATCCATTTTTTTAAATGAAATATTGCAGATAGCTGGAGACTCAGCACTTTTACCAGGCAACTACAAAGCAAGTAATTCACATCTCTGAAATTTGCCCCCCCTCCAATCAAAGCATATTCTTATATCCAATTTATAAACCTAATAGCCAAGTAAACATTCTTCAGCCTCAAAATACACAATTTCCCCCAAAGTACCGTGGCTGGCTGGCTATCCTCTCTAAATCCCATGAATTCAATCAAGTGAAGAACAGAAGTGCAACACATACAAGGCAGAAGATGGGGTAGGTGGCACCTTAAGACTAACTGGTTCCGACGCACAAGATTTCATAGGCATCACCCTATACTGGCAAGTGCTATGATTGGATTAGCAGAAAGAAAAGATTTTTGGCCCATGAAATCCCAATAGTTGCTCAAAGAAATAATAGAAATAGGATTGTTATACTGCTTGAAACCAATTGGGACAAAACATCTCACTTACAACACAGAAATACATACCATGTTCCTCAATATAGTCCACCACGTGGCGGACTATGAACGGAACCTCATTGTCTGGTTGCCCTTCCTGCTGCAGCTCATCAAGTGGAATTCCAAATATTTTGTTAGCAAGAACAGAGTTGCAGTTACTCAAGGAAGGGGAGGAACTCTTCCTCATATCTTTTTGCAGCCAAAAATCAAAGCTGTCTCTTCTGTCAAATGAACAGAATTAAAACTAAGACAATGGTTAAAGTGCACACAACTCAGAAAATGAGATACCCTGCTTTCCACGTACGCATGTTCATTAGCATTTAAATATTTTCCAACTTCTGACAGGTCATGAGAGGACCGTTTTTCCATGGAATTATTGATCTAAATTCATCAAAACTATGTGAACAGTGGAAATTATTATTCCACATACAATGTCAACGTAGCAGAAGCAAAGTAGATTTGCACCTTATATATTAACTAAATCAGAACTGTATAGCATAAGCTTTTGTAAGCAGTAGGCTTACTTCATTAGATGCTGTGTAGTGGCAAAGGAGTATTCAGGAAAAGGTTAATTACTGCTTCAACTGACGTTTTGGAGTAACATTTTTTCTACTTGATTTCTGATACTAGTAGGACTTAAAAAACCCAGCTCAGGAGAATTTTCTGTGATTAGAGTGCAAATCTAAGTACCAAGCTGCCAAGCATAGTTTTGTTCTGACAACTTATCTATTCAAGATGAAGCTGCATGAAAAACTGTCTGGTGTTGTACAACTCCAAGGCCACCAGAATTTTGAGCAGCTCTGGGACTCTGCAACCAAAACTGTGGTTTTGAAAAAGACCTTTCAGTTTTCAAGCCAGTGTCGAAGTAACCATAGAATGCCCATCAACTTCAAACTCTTTGTACTGAAATGTTCTTTCCCATAATAATGACCTGAGTCTCCAAGACTGACTAATGACCGTATGCTAGCAATCCAGGAACTGCTTGTAGATCTTTCCTTAATTTATAGCACAGCTGTTTGAGAATATTTGCAAGGCAATATACTTCATACTATGGAAAAGAGAAATACCTCATCAGCAAGCAGTTGCTGATGCAGCTTTTTAGTAAAATCACAGATCAATACTGGCATCTCAAAAATATACTAAAGATTACTGGGGAAAGATTCAGAATAGGTACGTATTATTAAGCTGACAATGCTAAAGCAAAATTATGATATAACAGAAGAAGCTGCCCTCTTTTGAGCAAATACTAGTGAAAGGAAAACAGTGCCCCTACAGAGAGTAGCATGCCCATTTATGTGCATGTTTTAAATACTGTAGGAATCATTTTTTTTTAAACAATTAATAAAAATATGACTTGCAAGTGATAAAATTAATCCTCTCTTTAATCTTCCAGTCTCTGCTCAACTGTCAAGTTATTGCCTGCAAGATCAGGCAGACTGGAATCGAGCCACATCATTTTTCAAAAAACCAATCGAGTCATTTAAGGGACATACCTCAGAGGACTTAAACACCCACGTTTAAAAAAGGTTTTCTGCGCCAGCTGCCCTCACTGACCAAGCATTTTTTTGTCATTTATGGTTGTTTAAGATTATGGCAGAAGATCAGCCTGTAGTTCCTCATTGAAGAAGAGCAGAACTCGATCAGTACTTCAGCAGTTAATCTAAAATAGAGAAAACATTTTAAGATGTTAATGCTTTAAACATTTACATTTAAGGAATTAAATGACAAATCTACTTATAAGAGATTTTAAAGGACTCTCAGTCCTGTTTTACTTGGATTTGTCTTGGTACATTAAACATCAGAGCACAGCGACGCCACCAGCTTGGTTCATGTAGTAATTTAGACAGGCATGAACCGCTTGCTCGCACAACTGTTGTTCTGACCTTAAATCATGTGTCATATTAATCTTCATCATTGCCAGACATCAAGAACAAAAGCTAACCCATTTTTATCACACTAACATACAAATACATGCTAATGCCACAAGCTAATTCATGCATCACGTTAAACTTTTTTTTTTAAAGGATCCCAGATATTTGAAATGTCCTTTAGTTAAAGCTATGCCTTGCCTAGATGAAGAAACTGATCTCTAGAACCGTTCTAGAAAGACTATTCTAAAATAATTTCCCATGTGGACACTCTTCTGGAATAAACCATTCCATTTACTGACCAGAGTAAATAGAGCCTGGCATAATGGAGTTAGGGTAAATTCATAATACAATTAAAACAGTCAAAGACATAACAGACACAATGAACATTTCAGAGAGCCAAAATGACAGTTTATCAGATATATACTGAAAGACTAAAGGCAAAAGTAAATATAAAAAATAGGAGGTACATGGCAGAGGCTCCCCAGGTATGAGAGCAGTACCCTTATTAGGGCATCAAGCTGACCCTGCAAGCAGCTTGGAAATGAGAGGTTTTGTACTATAGTTAGGAAATCCATCTTTCATATCAATGTCTGGCTAGAATGCTAGACACTTTAGGTCCCAGATTCCTCCTGTTTCAAGAAGAGGAACAGTATTTCCTGTTCTTCCTTCTCCCATGGCTCCCACCCCTCCCTTCCCACCATCTACAAAAATTCTGAGCTGTTCAGATGATGAAAGTCTTCTTCCTCATTCAGCTTACCTAAGTAACTTGATTTTGACTTGACTCTTAATAGCAAAACCAACAAGCTGTTAATTTTATTCTACTCCTGTTTGGCAAAGCTATGAGAAGCAGCAGAGTCACTGGACCCACCTGCAACTTAAGGAAGTTAAGTATCTATTTAAAATCAGTAGGTTGTTTTCTAAATTAGAGAAGAAAAGGGAATGTTTTTTTAATAGGGGTGCACCAAAGAGAATTTTTGAGCCAATACCAATGGCCGATTTTTAACAAGCCATATCAGCTGATACCAATCCAATTCCAATATGTAGCTGGGCAGTGTGGAAAGCAGCTGGGTTCAGCTGGTAAGTCTGTTATGGGGAAAGCGGGGTGGAAAAGAACGGAGGGGGGGCGGCAGCAGATCGAGGCCCCAACAGTGAGGGAGGGAGGGAGGGAGGGAGTGGGGCTGGGGCAGAGGCAAGCGCTGCACAGCCGAGGTGGAGCGCAGCAGAGCCTGCAGAGGCAGCCCACCTTCGCCCCACACAGATCCAGGGGCACATGCCCCCATGCCCTCCCGGGGTGCACCTAGCTGCGGGAAGCACCCTCCCCCTCCCCACCATGAACAAGCGGCTCCTGGCTCCATTCTGTCCTGGCTGGGCAGCGCCTGCCTCTGCCCCGCTCCTCCCTCACCGCAGGGGCCTCAAGCTGTACACCCCCCCTTCCCTTACCAGCCGGACCTGGTTGCTCTCCACGCTGCGCTTCTGGCCGCTTGCGTGCTGCACTGCAGCTGTGCACATGCACAGGCATTTATCAGGGCATTAAAAGCCACATCATCCAAAAAAAAGCCGATTCAGTTGATTTTCCTTATATTGGTGTCGATCCAATATGGGACCAATGTATTTGGTCCCATATTGGACCTGTTTTGAAAACTCAAGGTCCACCTTGAGTTTTCAATAACAGGTTAGCTCTGCCAAAACAATAGTTTCAACCCTTTATTCACCAGGGAAAACAGGCCTACTCATTACTAATCAGTATGTTTTGGGGATGTTCGTTGTAGCTGTGTTGGTCCAAGGACATAGGCAGACAAGGTTCTTTGGGTAAATGCAGCATCTTTTATTAAGCCAACTAAACAGTTGAAAAAATCATCCTTTGCACCAGCAGACTCTGCCCATGCCTAAAGAAGGGTGTTTGTGCCCAAAAGTTTGCAAAGGACAATATCTCCAACTATTTAATTGGTCTAATAAAAGATGCCACATTTACCAAAAAACCTTGTCCTTGTCTTACTAATCAGTAAGTATCTGAAGACAAACAGGCAGCACTAGATGAAAGCTGCACATATCTGTGAACTCCAACTCAAAGTTCGGCTATGCTTTTTCACACAAGGAATAGACAAAATGACCCTTTACCAAGTGCACACTTTATCTTTATTTTAATTACAAAACATCCAAACGTGGGGGAAATGGAAGCAGAACTGGTGCTCCAAGTTAGTAAAGAGAATCCTCTTTCCTAGATGCTTGGCTGGGGCACCTTGTTCACTTGCTCACGGTCAATGTGACTGAGATTTAGGGTCAGGGAGGAATTATCCCACAAGTACAGATTGGTGTCTCCTTCAGCATCCTAGATAACCTGCCAGGATCATCTGCGCAGGTTTCACCTAATCAATTCCCTGTAAAGCTTTCTTCAGAGATCCTGGACAGTATTAACACTTCAGTTACACCTGTTCTCTGTCTGCATTAGACAACGGTTTGAACTCCTCAAATGACTAAATGCTTTAGTTTAACTCAGCCTATTGGATTCAGTACAGCTGTACCTGGGGAAAGCTTAGTAATCTGCAATGCAAAGGAAGCTGGGCTAGAGAATTTAAGGGTCCTTTCTGGACATTAAGGGAAACTATGTTGCAGGTCTGAATGTTTATTATTTGTTTTTCATATTAAGTATATAGATTCCTATAAAAAAAAAGTTTCAATCAGAGAATTAAAGAAACAGTATCTGTCCCAAAGCCATAAGGGAATAACATGGTCTGGTGAGTATTTGCACCTGTATTTTCACTTTTTAAGCTTTTAGCAAATGCAAAACAATCCCTTTAATGTAGAATGCTTACCCTGAAAAGAAATAACCACATTCAACTGAAGCTAAGTTCTGTGTAACAGTTGTGTTTAATAGGCACAATGAAAATATTTTTAAAAGCTAAATTATGATTTTCCCCAACCATAAAAATATCCACTTAAAAAAAACCCTTAAAACCTGAAAAACCCAGTGAAAGGGGTCACAAAAATGATACAAAACAAAACACATAATATGCAATTCCATTTATCTGAACATTCCTCAAAACACAAGCACACATTGTCCAAAATAAAAGAGACTGCAATTCTGTAAAAGCAGAATAATCATCTCTCCAGTCCATTAAATACAGGCCTATAGTTTTGTTGTTTGTGCCCTTAGAGCCAGACATACTTTCGCCCACTTTTTTACTTTTCCAGAACCCAGCTCATTAAAGTTTAAGCCTAACCAACCTGTATGCTAAATCCTACTATGATTTCATGCTAGACTTCATACACCCAACTCTCATAACTTAGTTTTACAACTTTCCATTTTATACAGCTAAACCCTTAACCTTTTAATACTAGAAAAGAAACTCAGCCCCTTAATTTTAAGACACTAACAAAGAAAGGGAATTTAGGATGCTCTCTATCCAAACTGCTAAAACTCTTGTCCACGTGCTTGTCATTTCACATCTCACATTACTGCAACATCCATTTCAGACCTTGACAAATGGGGACAAACTTGCCCCATGCTGCAAAAGTCAGTGTCTTTGGCTGTCACTATGACCATTTCACCTGCTTTTATATCCTCAGGGCTCTTCCCTGTGCATCACAAACATGACTGCTCAATATCACTTCCACAGCCTAACTTCATCCCATCTATCTCCTCCTATTCATGATCAAAATGCCAATTCCCATTCCTAATTAGCCCATGATGCCAGGTTCCACCACCCACTCACTGAGTTTTAAAAATAAGCACCTTTATGCTTTCTTCCATGCATTTCCCTATAAATATCTGCAAAACTACTGAATTAACCCCCTTCAAATCTTCCCTTAAAACTTGCGCTGTGAAGTCTATAGAAATGCAACAGCATCCAGTTTTGCTGGGGTGCTTTGTTGGACAAACAACCACAAGGCTTCCAATAGTCATGAAAGAATTTTCTAATTTGTCATAGCACGCTTCTCTCTCAAATACTTAACTGAAAAGAGCCACCAGGAGCAATCATTTCTTAAAACTGCCTATTTTGAGATACAGTAAAAGGAAATATTAACGTAAAACAGAGCTGCAAGAATCTTATCAAATTTATACTCACATGGGATGTTTATTAAAATGCTGCTATTTTTGGGAACCAGAGACAAAACATAAGTTGCTCCTGAATAAAGCTGCTGCAATGCCTAGGACAGGACTTGCATTTGAAAACAACCCTTCCAAATAGATCCAGGTTCTACTCTTACACTTCAGCCAGACTGTTTTATCCAATTAAACATTGGGAAATCAAAAAATAGCCAAATCTGCTTGAGATGAGCACAAATCTCTTCTGCATTGCTATTTAGCAACTCCTAGCAAAGTTAGTTTTACTTAGGAATTATGGTTTTCATTACTCCCTCCATTCAGTTTCTCACTTCCTACCACTTTAAAGTAAACTTACCTAAAGGTGGAGAATAAATTAAAAAACTGGTATCTACTAACTTTTAATTGCTGTTATGTTTACTCAAGTTAAAAAAAATCATAAATCAGCACCTGCTATTTTCTACAAAGTCTAAAAATGAAGATGAGCCATCCAGTTTTACAGAGCCATGCTATCAGATGCTGCCCATCTTCCAGAGTATTGTAGCAAATCAAGACCGTGAATAGCTCACATGCCATAGGCACTGCATCTCTTCAACATGAGGGTGATGGATGATCAGAGCCAACAGCTGTCTAGAGAACTGTATTTCCTATTACATAATCAGTCCAATTGGGCATAAGAATCTTGCTACTCTCATTTCTTTTTCAAACTTCTTAGAAAATTATTCATTCAAAACTGGAATTAGAGCACAAAGTTCCTAGCATGGAAAATTGTAAAGCACATATGAAAATCCCAAATGCAAAACATCCATATCCCATAAATACATCAATCAGACCAGCTTTCTCTCCATGTGGGTTGTGTTATTTAGACTCTTCAACCCAAATTTAAGTTTTAAAAGCACTGTCACCCTTGCAATTGCAAAAAATTATCTAACAAACAGAGAATAAACCAAGGTAGTCTTCAGACTGTTGACAGAGTCAATGACCCACACAAACCACCCCCCTTGCCTTCCAAACAGGGACTAGCAGTAAGGGCTAATAATACTTCAAAATACCTGTATTTTGTTTGTGATCTTTTTTCCCAGTAGGGTAAGGAAATTGGAAGCTGAATGAAGGAAAGAAGGAAGAAAGGAGAACAGTGAATCCAATGGGAAAAAGAGTTGCATTATTAAAAATTACATTTTTCCCAGGAAGTGATTACCAAAGAGTAATAAAACAACAAAACAGGTTGCTATTATGCAGATTTTTTTTTTTTTTTGCCAACTTTCCACTAACAATGGGAAAGCCAGTGTAGATCAAGGGTAGACAAGATTCCCAAATTTCATGCCATCCAACAAACCATATTTAAAATAAAATACATCCCTCTTCTCAGAATGCAAAAGGAGAAATATTTCAACATGACAATAGTTATAAACTGACAGTTGCATTTTACTAAGAAAAGCTTGAATTCTTTCTTCCCATTGCCAGTTCTAGAAAAATATCTTAAATACAGGGAGAATGTTTCCATAGATCATCCAGAAGTTCCTATTGAATTCTATAAATCTTAATTACTCATAATGAAGGGTTCTAGAATAAAGGGTAATGATAGGATGAATATTGCTGTATCCGGCCTAAAACTAGTAAAGAGAGAGATAGTTAGCCACGTGAGTCTGAAGTCAGTCAGAAGGCAGGGTAGATATTCACTTAGTCTGTAAAAGTGCGTACATCGCATGCAATATCATATGGACTTCAATATGTAGACTTGTTAGGGTGAAAAGGTGGGTTTCATTTTGCATTTTAAAATGTTACATCTCTTATCTAAGACAACCATTAATACTGTATTCCTTTTTGAGGCAAACAAGTACTTCACAAGGTCTTCTATGGAAACAGCATCACAAGTCTTGCTTTTGTAATCTTAATGGCATTTGCTTATCTTGGCAACCAACAAATATTTTACACCCACAAATGAAATGCTGCTGAAGCAAAGCACAGAACAAACTATCAGTATCTAGGAGATTTTTACAGCACTGTAACCCTGGTTTTGGTTATTTTTTTTATCATACTGGCCAATTTATAAATGAGGTGACAACTTAAAAAACAGAGCGGTCTCACCGCTCTACTACTTTCACAGCAAATACACCGAATGAAGAGGCAGCAGTTAGAAAAAAAAAAGGCAGAAACAAATGGCAAATGAAACAAAAGAGTTTGAGGGATTTAAGTGAAATCTATAAGAAAAAAGTAATCCTGAGTTCAAGCAGATGGGAATAAAAGACCGCAATTTTACTCTGTTTTTAAGCAGCCTCTCATACTTAGGTATTATCTCCTAACCCCAACAACAGCATGTGCTCTTACACACCATACAAGTAAAACCCAGATATGAAAGAGTGGGAAGTAAAGTTTCCCAAGCCATCTGACAACCCCCAAAAGCAGTACACTTTAAATTCAAGTTTTTATTTTTGCTGACTTAATTCAGTTCCTTCTGAACAAGTCATATTCTTCAATGCTCAAACTAATGACTAAATAGAAAACAGTAGAGGTTCACCAATACATCACTCGGATATCGGACCAGTACCAATATAAAGAAAACTTGCTGCATTGGAAAAATCAGCCACTGAGGCTGACAATTTGGCCGATAAATTCCCCATGCATGAGCGCAGCTGCAGCGCAGCACACAGGCAGTGAGAAGCACAGCCCAGCAGCTTGAAGAGCTGCGTGCAGCTAGTAAGTCAGTTGTGGTGGGAGGGAAGGGGCGTGGAAGGGCAGATTAAGGCCCCCGCCACAGTGAGGAAGGAGTGGGGCAGGGGCTGAGGCAGGGCATGGGACGGAGTGGTGGCTTGTCGGGGGGGGGGGGGAGCAGCTCCCGCTGCTGTGCACACCCCGGGAGGGTATGGGGGGGAAGGGGGGGGTATGCCCTTGGATCTGTGCGAGGTGGGCTGGGCTGCAGCTGTGGGCTGGGGTTATGCAGGGTTCTTCCTGGTGTGTGTGGGGGGGGGGCGGCGGCATTGTGATGGGGCTGTGCTCTGGGTGGGCGCGGCAGCACTGGGAAGGAGATTAGAGGAGGAGGGTGGCTACAGCCACACCAAAATTCACCGTAGTCGTCATCCCCCTCCCCCCCCCGTAACCCCCTTCCCAGCACCGCTGCTGCCCATGCCCGTCCCAAGCACAGCTCTAGCCCAAACCCCCTCCCCCACACACCAGGAAGAGCCCAGCACAGCCCCACATGTCCCCTCCCGTGCCCTCCCGGGATGCACACAGGCAGGAGCCACCCCACACCCTGCACCCCTCAGAAAAGCCGTGGCTCCGTCCCATGTCCCACCCCAGCTGGGCAGCGCCTGCCCCACTCCTCCCTCACTGCAGGGGCCTTGATCTCCCTCCCACATGCCCCTTCCCTCCCCCCTCCCCTTCCACCACAACAGACTTACCAGCTGCACACAACTCTTCAAGCTGCTGGGCTGTGTATCAGAAATCGGATCAGTATCAGATGATATGCCTCCTTAAAAATCGGCTATGGGTATCACCCCCCAAAATCTCTATCGGTGCACTCCTACAAAACAGCTAGAATTAAAAAAGGTGCATAATGTTAGAGTGCATAAAAATATTTCAATTTTCTCAACTGTAGAATGAAGGACAGCAAGTTATATTTACTTATGGGACTGTAACAGTTTACACACAGTATTTCCTATGGACAATTTAACTATGTGGGTGAATGCAACACACAATACACTTAAGCATGAATACAAATTATCTATGTTTTGAAAACCCAAAATACAGATTTTATATAAATATTTTATAAGAAACTAAACTTGCTTAAATTGGAAATTATTAAATATTTAAGGCTCAAACTTTAAATCATTAAAGATACACCATCTTTGATTCCCCTACATCTCAAGTTTTAACAAGTTAAAGGGGTGCTCCTTTTTTGTTATGTACCTCTAACACTGGGCTGTCCAACTCTCAGGCAGCCAGGGGCTTCACAATGCAGGGGGCAGACAGGCACTCCCCAGGTCTCTTGCATCACACAGGCTCTCCACCACCCCTCCACCCACGCACAGCCCAGCTCCGAGTCTCCCAACCACAATCACCATCTAAATAGCTTCCCCTTCCCTGTCCAGCACAGACAGCCTGGCTCATCCCTGCTGCATGCAGAGCACCCTCCCTCTTTCCCTGGCCACACACACTACCCACCTGCAGCACAGATAGCCCAGCTCCCTTTTTTGCTGCAAGTGCTCCAGCTGCATACCCACCCAGTTTCGACTGCCAGGGCAGGAGCAACTCTGGGAGAGTGTGGCAGCTGGGTTGGGAGCCCATGGGCTGCATACTAAGCCTTCACAGACCACCAGTAGACAAAGCTGCTCTATTACGGTTAGCCTAAGATTTCCAAGTATGCCCAGTATCAGGGACTGCATTAAGTACCTGTATCATTTTCTGTCTTTCCAATGGATTAGTATTTACATTTTTAGCAAATGCAAGTCTCATTTTTTGTTGTGCAAAAAGACTCTGCAAGTAATTTGGGTAAAGGCTGTTTAGCTAGCAATCAATAAATTAGACTAAATGGAGGAAATAAGTGAGAGAGGTTGCCTTAGAATTAAAAAAAAAGTAATGTGACAGAAATCACAAGGAAAAAAAAAGTCTACTGAATAGAAAGTGGTTAACAGTACATTTCTAGGAGTAGTGGAAAAAACAGAGAAGTTAGGAATCTGAATAAAATACAGTATAACCTCATAAATCCGGCATGCTTGTGACCGAGCAGCTGCTGGAAATTTGAAAATTCCAGATTTTTTAAACCGGAGCAGCGGCACGGGGTGGTGGATGGAGGCGGCAGCCACCATGTGCAAACTTACCCTTCTGCTGCTCTGGGACCGGCCGCTGCTACTCCAGATTTTTGAGAATTCTGGATTTTTTTTTATATTCAGATTTATGAGGTTATACTGTACATGTTAACCTGTGTAACTGCTTGAATAACTATAAACAGGGTAGTTATTACCTTGGTTAGCAAAAAGGAACAAATGTAATACCAACGGTTAAATTTATGTGCCAAGCAACATTTCTTAATGATAGTTTCAACCAAGGAGAATTATCTTTTCTTTAAAAGTACAAAACGCAAGACAAGAATAGATTAAATTTTTTTTAAAAGATATTTAAATAATGTTTCTTGAAACCTGACATAAATCAAGACAAAACAAACAGTAAATTAAGTCACTTTAGTTGAAAAGTCTGTCTGGCTGGATTGATTTCAAGTGACACTTTGAACCCCGTTATAGTTTATACCTACCAGCCTGGTCTAAGAATGGATTTCTGATAAAGTTTGTGATATTTTAAACAAGTACAAACTCTAATATAGAGAGTTTGAACCCATCTTCCAGTTCAGTTACCTTAAATGCCTTTTTAAACCACATGCACACATACACACTAATATTTATTTTTCCTCTAAGCTCTAAACATGATTATCATCAGACATCTTCCCCCAATTAATTAAACTGGAATACACTGGCTGTAAGGAAACAAGCCTTAGCAATTTTGTCCAGTATCAAGAGAAGTATGTACACCACACTGGTTCTTTCTGTAACTGGGTATGTATACACATACAAAACACCAGATATCTGCTGAACTAAAAATATTAGATTATCTCCCACTGATGGAGTTCTTCCCTACATGCTCAGAAGATACGCTCCTAGCAATATGACAAAAGAAATGTAGGCAAATAATAATAAACACATCTGTACTTATCAGAAATAAACCATTACTCCAAGAATTAAATCTTGCATATTAAAAGGGATTAAACTGACCCGTATGCCATTACTAAGGAATAAATATCACAGAAGACAACAACTGGTCAATCTTTTTGGTTTGGGGGAGGGGGGTAAAAACAATGTGTTATGCAGTGTTATCCCATGTCCTCAAAATTAATTCTAAACAAAGGAAGGCCATATAATGATTAGTAACCTATAACAATTATTTTTATAATACAGTTTTTTCCTCCTCCTCACAAATTTACTCACCAGTCATTTTATTTCAAGAGGATGAATCTGTACTCCATTTTCTTCACATATTAAAAAAAATGTGGTACAGACCCTTAAAGGTACAGTATCTAATGACTATCAACAGGGATAAGTATTGCTTATAACAGATGCACAGAAAAAAGTATTAAATAATGTTCAGGTGTATATCACATTTGTAAACGTAATAAGATACCCAAACACAAATTTAAATATACATATATATCCTATACAGTGTTAGTCATTCCATTTAGAAACAGTACACTGATAAAATACTGCAATCTCTTTAAAGACTTGTAAAGACCAAGCAAAAAGAAAAAAAGTGAAAGATCTACACTCTATACATAAGTGTATTAAAAGATACTATTTTATATTCACTTACTAGCTCAACTCCCCAAAATGAATAGCCTTTAATCAACTTAAAGCAACATCCCTATTTCATTTTATTTTAGCAATGAATCTGAATTAAATGAAACCACCAAACATAACAGAAAACAAAAGTGGTTGTTTGCTCGCTGCTGTACACCCATCACCGAACTGTACCAGGTTCTCTCCCTCAGCTGCTTCTACCAACACTCATGTGCAGAATTATAAAAGGAACTTACTGCTAGCACAGATCCCATCTTATTCATAAAAAGTCACTACATAACAAATAAGTCTTTTGTATTTTATGTAAGTTAATTATATTTGTCTTCCTTGCTCTACAATGTAAAATTGCACTCCATCAAACAAGCCGTTGTACTTGCCACCCCATCAGATAAAAAAAATAGAACTAATAAATGTTCTCGCATTTTGAAAAGTACAATGATACAACAACTCATTTGAACAGGAAGAAAAGTTCAGTAAAACTATTTAGTCTGAGAACTTCACATTCTGAAAACAAAGCTGCTTAGCAAGTGTTACTGCCAAGACTGACTTCTGTTCAGAATTCAAGTTACTTTACACAAATATCTAAAAAAGCATATTATAAATATATAATGCACTTATTTATAATAAATTAAGATATCCTATTACAAAGATTTTTGTTTGGCCTTCTACTTCCCCTCTCAGAGAAGGGAACAGATACACGCATCCAAACTCAATCCTTCACAAAACACAGAGCATGGCACATTTACAATAGAAGGTACAGTAATTTGCACCTGGCAGACTAACTCAATCAGGGATCCATAACACATGCTTTAGGAGGTGCAAGTCTACCTTGACTTCAGACTAACACAGGTAAGTACCTCTCCTCTTATGACAGCCAGCTTCTGTCAGGGGGACGACCACATGCCAGTAAAACAAAAGATGGTCCTACAATTCCAAATTTTTGACTGTAACAATCCAAAGTCATAGCTACAGAATAAAGCTGTGTTTGAAAAGGGTGCGCATGCAAAAAGGAACTGAAGCCACATGACAGCTCTCTTCCTCTGACAAGCATTTCTTGGTGTAACTTCAACTACAATCAAATTTGCAGACATCACCAAAACTGCAAAGGTATAAAATACACAGGAGAAAGAACAGAAGTGACCTGAAGGGATTAAAGCAGTGGAGGCTGAAAGCAACGAGAGAATGGACACTAATTAATTGTGACATCCAACACTTAAGGAGAGGACAAATATTCCCTCAAATCAAACACACAGCCATGAGGTTAGGGGAACGGCAGAAGGAAGGACATGCTGCTATCTACACCCATCAACACAGGGAGTTTAATTTTCTTTTGCTTTAATAATATTATTTTATATAATCAAACACATAAAACAAAATGTTAATACTGTATGTAGAAGACTGTCTTGTCATTCATACTTTCACCTGCAGAGAGCTCTGTGAGAGCAGATCACGGTGTAAATACTCAACCTACTGGCTCTATGACATTCTGTTCTTATAGACAGAGTGGTCACTGTTAAAAATCTTTACAATTGCTTTTAGTAAGTGATTAGTATGACCAGTGCATACAGTTAGTCTTAAATCTTATTCTTAATAAATTCAAATAGAGCTCTGTCTGTGTACTGTGTCCATGGACTGGGTCCTCATTATTTTTGCTACTGTGGCAGTAGAGGCACGGCAAAACACGTATTTAAAATTCAATTTACTTGCTTCCACTGCACTTTACTTAAAACAAATGCCCAGAACAGATCCAGCGAGGTCTCTGCTATTAGTTTCAAGAATGAGGCATGTTCTTAAGAAAATCTTAGAAAGAAGTACGCCAACCCTCTGCCATTTCCCTCAGCTCCTATGCAGAAATGCTGTTTGGAAACGTGAAAGGGTGAGGGTTGAGGTGTTGTACACCACTTTAAAAAGCGATCAGCTGAATGATTTATGTCTGTTCTCATGAAGTCAAATTCTGACTGAGAATAACTATTCTATTTCAGTTGATGAGAAATTAGCTAATTTTTGGTAACTCTGCTTTGTGGCTGCTTCCAAGTGAATGCTTCATTCTCTAACAGGCCCTCCAAATTCTCTCTCTACACTTTCTTTCAAAGTGGCAACATAGCGTAGCCAGTAGGTCTTAGTAGAATCATGAACTGGTTTCAGGTTTCCGAACAGGATTCTTAACCTGTTATTGAACTTGAATCTTAGCCGATTGGATTTTTACATCGTCTGTGAGAATCTACGCAAATTTAATCACAGATTAATTTTTCTGCGCAGTTTGTACTGCATGCTAATTTCCCTAGGACCTCAGAGTAGATCAGTTCTAAAAAGAGAAGTAAGCTAGAAGCTGGTTACAATGAATACATCTTTTATTTTCAGCGTGTGGGTGGTGCAATGCAATGCTAAAAATGCACCCTGTCATTGCTGTATCTAGACTGTTTTCTGGTTGTGTTAATAAAATAACAAACCCTGTTGTACCATAAAATAGATATTCATTATTACACCACATGTACGTGTACATGTGTTACTCTTCAGGATACTGTGCTCCACAATACAGTGTACAGTAGCCTTTCAAGGAGTTTGTAACTCAATGGTGGGCTAACAGCTAACTGTTTTATCTCAGCAGCCTGTGCAGTGAGCTGGCAGCAGAACCTATTTGGCGCTGTGTGCTGAATTTAAGCAATTCTGTTTGGATGTCACTTCTGCCTCCATCTACAGCTCCTTTCCAGGAAAATATACTGACATGCTCCTTCACACGTCCAAATTTGAAAACTTCTGGCCAGCCAGAGCACAGTAGGTTGCGCTCACTTTCCTCCGAACTTCAGAAGCAAGCACTGCTCTTACTGGGCTATCAGCATCCGACTCCAGATTAAATGCTTACACATTCAAACAGAAGCAAATCCCACAGGAACCAAGCTGTTATAGCAAAAAGTATGACAGCACATGTATTAAAATGGCCAATCTATTTGCAGAATCTTCCGTTTGCATAAAGATTAAACCACATACAACGGAAGGTCACTTCACATTAATTTAACGAGCAACTGGAAGTTGCTCAAGCCCTACGAGAGAAAAATAAGAACGTACATAAGACAAAACAGAAGAGAACCAAACCAGAACATGGAGCGGCAGAGCTATTAAGACATGAACCTCTCTAGAGCACATGGGAATTAGATGCTATCACCCAAGGACCAAACAAAAAAGGCATCCAGATCTGCTGGGCTCTTCCCCGATGGCTTCCTTGGAAGCAGCTATAAAAACCACTGACTCTATTTAATTGTTCTTCTTAACATGACTGAGCAAATTTTCCAGGCATCAGCGAGGAAGACCTGTTCATACACCCAATCTTTGGATTTATTTTAATTATTGTAGGATTCAGTTTTCCAGGGCACAAACCAGGACCCCAAGGTACTACACAATGTGCAAACACAGAAAACATACATGGCCCCTGCCACAGAGAGCTCACAATTTAGTGTAAAAGGTACACTCCCTAAATGACGTTAAAAAGGGACCCGACGTAACAGGGAACAGCACACCCTTATACTGGGGGGTTGGGAGGTGCATTAAGTATAGGCAGTAAGGCTGTAGTCAATATTCATATATAGAGACTTGACCAACTAGTTAGGTGGCAGAAAAATCTTGGTGTTTCCTTCATTTACAGAACCCGGCAGGGTCCGATTTGGTTCGGTCCTGTCCTACCGACGTCCTTATTCTTCACCGAAGGGCCCAAGCACCTCCCAACTGCTCGCTGAGTTTAGGATGCATTTTTAAACATCCAAAGAACACAAAAACTGGAGTCATTTATCAGTCGCCCAGATATAAAGCAGGTCAATTCCTGAATTTTCCACCCTCCAACTGATATACAGCTATTTGCTTTTCTTTCGAAGCACCGGCAGGCACCGCTGGCACGTTGGCAAAAGGCCCGCCGTCCCAGCTTGCCTCCCGAGATTTACCTTCTCGAGGGCTTGTGAGAAAAACACTTTTTCGACCTGCCAAGAAAACCTGGGCGCACGTTCGAGCGGCAACTGCCTCCTCCCCGAGCACTGCTCAGAAACGAAGTCCGGCTGCTTTAATGTGTCGGGTTTCCCTTCGTTTTCCGTGGGAGAGGAGCTGGAGCGCAGGGCAGGAGGAGCTGGCGCGCCGCTTTTCTGGACACCGCCACTTCTCCTCGTTTTGGGCACCGAACGCGGCCCCTTCACGGCTCCGGTGAAGGACAGCGCGACGGGAGCGGCGATTTGGGAGCAAAAAAAAGGGAGGACGCGGGAGGGGTCTCAGGTGTAACCCCCTGAAGGGTCTGGACCCCCCAGCATGCCCCCACCGCAGCTGCCCCCTGCAAGGCGGGGTGCAGGCCCCCTGCAGCCTGTTAGGGTCGCAGAGAGGCCAGGGAAAAGAAGGGGGAGGGGAGGGAAGGGGAGGGGGGGACCCCCTGGCAGGCCCGAGCCGCCCCTCAGCCCCGGCGCATGCGCAGTGCCGCCCCTCACCGTTGCTGGGTGACTCTCCCTCCCCGCCGTCCTCAGCGCCGCCGGCAGCAGCAGCTCCGCGCTCCGCCCCGGGCCCCTGCGGCACCCGCGCTTCGCTCCGCGCTTCGCCCAGCCGCCGGCGCACCCTGGATCCGCGAGGCCCTCCGTCGCGCGAGCTCCGTCCGACAGCCCCGGGTGCCTCCCGCGTAAGCCACGGCCGCTGCCGGAAGTGACGCGCTGACTGACAGGTGCAAACGCGCGCCTGCTTCCCCGCCTCCCCCCCTCCGCGTTCCCTGGGGTCACGTGCTGCAGGCAGGGGGCGGGGCCTGGCGAGCCGGCATGGGCGGGGCTAGCGCGTCTCAAACCGCCCCGCCCGCGACCGTTAACGGCATTCGCAGCGCAGGGGGCGGGGCCGGGAGCCCCGTGGGGGAGGTGCCTGGTGCCTGCGCGGCCTCTCGTGCGAGCCCAGCGCGCGTGCGCTCAGCCTCCTGCGTCTGTCACCACCCCCCCCTCAGGCGTGGGGGCGGGGAGAGTTACCCCTTCAAAGCACGTGAGGGGCAACTCCTCTCTTCATGCCTGAGCCTCCTGCTTCAAGACAGCAGACACGAGGAGGGGAGTTACCCCCTCAGGTGTTACCTCCTCAGAGACCCCTTCAAAAGGACACCTGAGGGGGTAACTCCCCTCTTCATGTCTCCTCTCCTGAAGCAGGAGGCTCAGGCACTTAGAGGGGGATTACCCTCAGGCAGACCCCCACCCCATTGCAGACAAGATTTACTGCCTTCCAAGCCTGCTTGGGATTGTTTTGGGGGGTCCAAGCCCACTGCGCAGGGGGGAAGGGGTAGGGTCAACTGGCCCCCCAGGCTGGAGGAGGGACGCCCCACGTGGAATTTGGCAATGGCAATTGGTGCTGCCATGACTGCTCTACTGGGAAATTTCCAGAGCTGTGGGGAGCCCAGGTGGCGCGGATCTGCAGGCCGGGGGTCGAGCACCCCTGGTCCGAAGCACCGGTGCTCAGACTTTGGCCCGACCGGCTGTGCGAGCACGGGGCCGGTCCGCAGGCAGGGTCGAGCCATGGGCCGGATCCAGCGCGGGGTCAGCCCCGAGCCCCACCCCATCCATTTACACCGCTCGGGAAGGCGTAGCAGCGACTCCTGCCACCGCTCCCCGCCAGGCAGCTGCCAGCCCCGGGGGCTGCGTGACACCGATTCACAGGCCATCCGGTTGACCATCAGTCCACGGTGTAATTGTGCAAAGACACATAGGATGTGTCACTTTTTTGTTTGGGTTTTGTTTTTTTTTTACAGTATTTCTGCTTGCTTCTGATCATAGGCTGGAGGGGTAAAAGTTGTATTTTCAACCTTTTCAGAATCAAAACACAATTTTGGGAGCAATCGTTCCCTCTTCTTTGCAAACGGTACATACACCAGTGCTTACAAGAATATTATTAAACAACCCGCCCCCCCACCATATACAAAGTTTCTTAAACCCAAATTTTCTAAGCCATTAAATGGAAAGACTAGGAATTTAGTGTGGTGACGAAGGATCACACTGGAAAATGTTAAAAACAACATTTTGTAGACGGAAGCGACAATGCTCTGCTCAAAACTGGATAACAGAATGTCTGCCACTAATGGCTTTTATAAAAGCCATTAAGGAAATTAAAATCTGCTCAAGAAAAAACGATTCAGGAAGAGTGTTCTCAGAAAGAACTTGTAATACGGAAGAGGAAAGGACGTACAGATGAGGGCAACATTAACTGTGTATCCCCTAATTTACAGGGTTTGAAAGATTTCGGTTTGTTTTGTTTTCTTTTAGATTCTTAAGTTTACCTATCTATATTTGTATGTAATCGGTCACAACATTGCTGACAAAAAATCTGACGCAATGTGTCATTTTAAATGATCTCCCCCCCCATCATTTAGTGATATCTATTGTTCTGTCTTTGCAAAAAAAATTTTTTTTTTTTAACTATTAGTTGCTTTGGGAGGGGGGCGGGGGAGAGCGCGAGCGAGAGAGGTTATGGTCAAGCAAAGTGACCTTTTCGGGGTCTTTATTTATTTGCTGTCAATCCGCTTCCACGGCGGATTTTCCCACTTTAACCGTTAATAAGATTTTCTAGCTCCAGGGTGAGCGTTCAGCGCTGTGCAGTGTGAAATTCAAGCTGCATTCTCCCTCTCGTTTCTACAGCCTCATTGCCAACAATAAATATACTGGAATCAGAACTTAGCCCGCAATTTTGCTGATGATACATTGGAGGGAATGGACTCCAGCTGGCTCCGCTGCAGCTATGTTGGCCAGTTGACAGGAGTAAAACTAAAGGAAATCTGACAGAGAAAACACAAGTGGGGGATGGGAGAGAAAGAGAACCAGACTATCAGCTCTTTATGGCAGGCAGGTAGGCAGGCAAGGAACAGGCTTCTCTGTTTCAGTGCGAGATGTTCTATTCCCAGCTCTAAATTGGCTCCGAGTTCACCTCTTTGTGCCAGTTTCTCGCCCCACCTCCTTTCAGACGGCTCTTACTTTCTCTGTAGGGGGCAGACATATGCAGTGCCAGACTGCCTTCCCCGAGTCTTTTCTGCCCATCCGTATGCTCTTTTTGTGTTCTGACCCCCCATCTTCAAAAGTTGGAGAGAGTTTGGGCATTTTGTCAACCTCCTAAAAACCAGGGAGGGGAAAGGAGAAAAGAAAATGGCAACAGATCGCCGAGTGCAGTCCCAACCACACAGGAACGGAAAGTTTCACACAGCAATCCTGCAGCCAAGCAGCAGGCGTCACAGTAGCAGGGCTTGCCCTGTTCCTCACCTTACTGAGCTCGCTTCTTCCCATTTAAGGCCACATGCCTCTACTTACCTCATCATGGCATTCTGCAGATCTCCCGCTCGTAGATCGCAGGGTAATTTAAGAGACACGAGAGCTAACTTTAATTTACCTTCCTTTGCAAGGTCGACAAGCCTGCACCGAGCTTTGCTTCCAGTCAGACTGCACCTAGTGGCCAAGCCAAGACGTTTAATCTATCTTGGGTATCTCTACACTATGCTGCATTGTAGACCTCCTCTGAGAGCAGACCTGGGGCTATGGCACTCTATATTAACAATTTGAATCCCACAAGGCTAACCACAGTGTCTAGCCCAAGAACCTTGTAGAGTTTCCATGGCTAGTCACCCATTAAGCAACTCGGTAGGGCTGATTCTGAGAGAACTATATCTCTGTGGTGTAATTACATTGGTTTCAGAAGTAATTATTCTTATTGTCACTGATGTAAGCACAGTAGAACTGGGACCACCATTGTTTCCATTGGTCCTGAACTTCAGAGGTGTGACCTAACGTGGCTTCCACCCAAAAGCCTTCCACTTTTGGCTAAGTCTAGCTAAATCCCTAGTGCAGGTTGCAATACTGTACCTTGGCATTTTAATCAATTCTTCATTAACAACCAAACCCGAAGAGTTTGTTCAGCAATACCTCTGGTTTTTTTAACCTTAACACTGAATCATAGATTTCTGAGGTCCTTCAGTATGCTGAGACACGGTAAGATACTTCATCTACTCTAATACCCATATCATATATGCCAGCATTTGCATTCAAGAAGGACTACTTTGCATCAGCAAAACTTTTACCTTTTTTTAAACTGTCCATCTAATGACTGAATTGTTTGATGTACCTCCCTGGAGCTAGGTGTGCCCAGTTTCTCTCTTGGACTCTCCCTATTGATATCTGGTAAATATTGGCACATAAAAGACCTTTTTGCTCCAAAGAAGAATTGACAAACAACCAAAGCTTTCCAGCCAGTTGATCTGCAGAGTTTCTTTCCTTTCTTTTCGTTTGCTTACAAAACGAACGACCAAGTCCCAAGACTGAGCACTGGTTTTGCTCCTGTTAGTTGATGATAGAAATACACCTTGGCCAAGATTTACCAGAGTGGCCTCCTATTCTGACTGCTGGATCACCCTGAGCTTTATTTCTAGGAACAAGCAACACCCACAAATCTCAATGCGAGCTGTGGGATCTATGAAGATCTGGCCTAAGGGCCCAGAAATGTGTCTCCAGGGGGACATCTAGATATAATTTTTTTAAATGTTTCCCTTTACTAACAAAAGGCATTTCACAACACCAAGCAAGCTAGGCAAATCCACGTCATCTCCAAATAGCATAACTGGGAGGACAGGTGACTGGGCCAGTAGCTGTGGATGCCATCTTTGGGGAGGGGAGACACAAAAACAACCACTACTGCCATTAGCATGGGGGCAACCAGAACTGCCCAGTGAGTCATGGCTGCCCAGGGAATGGAACTGCTCTGCCACACCTGTGTTATCCCCATTTTATGAGGGGAGAAACTAAGGCACAGGAGGTGCAAGAAACTTATCCCAAGATCCCACAGAAAGTCTGTGAAAGATTCCAGATCTAGGACAATAGCTTCCTGTTTCATTTTTAAGTGATAATAAGACTTCCCTTCTTTCATAAATCCCATGGCACCTCAAAGTAGGATTTGATGGCTGGAATTCAGTTTGGATGGTGACATTGTGTCTACCTGCCTACCTACAGGTTTGGTAAGCCAGGTATTCTTCTCAAGTTCACAGCAAAACCTATACTATCATGACACCACCTTCAAAATAGCTGTTAATCACTAGATGAGATGATTCCCGTGTAAAAGTATTTTAAATATCACTTTGGCATGAAATTTGCTAGCACTACATAAACTGAGTAAACTAATTATGCTTCTTATGTTATTACTTTCATTATTAAAATAAACCTTTCCACCATGGAGAGCTTCTTCCTGCTTTTAGAGAGGCTCAATCTGTCTCTTGGGACTAGACGGGGAGCACTTAGAAGTGCAGGGCAAACATGGTTTTATGACTCACTTGTATGGTGATCCCCCAATCCTGGACCTGGGTAGGGGTCAGTTCAACCCCATGTGCAATTTAGATTAATTAAAGGACAGTTTAACCTTTTTCATTCCACTCGGGCACACAGCTGAACTATTGCAACTATTTGCCTTTGAAGTCACACACGCACACACCCGCACACAATGTGTACACTGGATACAACTAAGGCTTCAATGCTACCTGCTTTCATGACCCTTTCTCTTGCTTTTGTTTATGTGCTGTATTGAAGGGCACTTGTTACAGGTGCTCTGGGAGTAGTGGAGGGCAGCACTTTAAATCTAATCAGAGGTGGTTCAAGCACCTACTCTGAATGCCTTCAAGAGAAAATTGGATGTTTATCTTGCTGGAATCCTATGACCCCGGCTGACTTCCTGCCCCTGGGGGAGGGAGCTGGACTCGATGATCTTCCAAGGTCCCTTCCAGCCCTAATGTCTCTGAAATCTATGAAGCACCGCAGCATCTCATGTATCAGCATCCCTGCACTTCAAAATGGCAGTGGAGGTGCTTGAATTAAAGCTCGTTCAAACAAACTTTAGTTCAAATGCCCCCACCACCATTTTGAAGTGCAGGGATGCTGAGACACAAGACGCAGGAGACTGCTGGAGTGTGATAATTACCATGCTTCAGCAGACTCAATTAATCGAGCCTGCTCCAACGCACTTACAGCATGTCGGGGCAGTCTCCGCGCTCGTGTACAGGCATCCTAAGAGTCCACATGCAGAGTTTAAACAGTCCGAAGGTAACAAGGGGGAAGAGTATTAATGTCAGTTTAATTTAGCATTCACCACCACCAGCCTTGTGCCAATTGTTTAGTATCTTCATCTCTGTCCAGCTATATATAACATGCATATAAAAAGGAAGACATCCTGTTCCTTCATAGAAGAAATTAAAGATACAGATTTGGTCCAACTAGAACTTGAAGACAAATCACCTGGAAAAGACCTGTTACGTTGTCTAGGGACAGAAGTTACACATAAACCAGTAAAAGTGACTGGAAATCTGTAACACAACAGAAGTTCAGTGCACATAACCTGCTTTCAAAGTGGCCGAAACCAGTTTAAGATAAACCTGGATGGATGTAGTATCAGATTTCACTGACTTAGGTTAAATTGGTTTATTGAATTTGTGTCCCAGATCCCCTCCAGATTCAAGTTAACTTGCAGTCCTCCAGCATCCCAGGATGCTTTTCACCTCCCTCTACACACACCCCGCCTTACAGCGTGGGTGGGCTAGCCTTGGTCCAAGCTGTCTGCTTCAGCCAAGCAGAGAGCATGCTCTAGGACCCCTTAGCTTCTGGCCTGGGCCACTGCAGGCATGTAGCTGCACTTACAGAATCAAAAGTGAATGTCTGTTCACTTGCTTATCGGTTCAGTCCGCACAACTTAGACTAACCTGCAAAGGTTGAATCAATTCAACCTCAGGCTTTTTGACTATCTGTACTTGTAGTCTTTCCTGCTCCAAGATCAGCATTGTTTCCTTTAGCAATGCCTAACAGTTTCTGGATTCATCTACCTAAGGCCAAAGCCTAATTTTTTCCCCCTGCAGCAGGGACTTCTAACCACTTGGAACTGGTTGGAGTCTGTTGTGGAGAAAGAGCTGGTATTTCAAACTTAGCAAGTGAGCCACTTCCTAGTGCCCCAGATGTTAATGGCAGAAGGGCTCACTGACTACCCTATCATACAGGGCAGCTGGGGGCAGGGACTGTGGATCGTTAGTGACAGAACCATTCAGTCTTCTCCTTCCAATGGACAAATTAAGTGTATAATTTGCAGGCTGTCCTCGCCAAGCAAGGAAGACCTTTCATATAGCATCATCAATGAAGCCTGCTGCACACTGAGCTCCAAAATTTGGTCCTATGGGATTTTAAATTAAATACAAGACAGCAGCTTTAAGCTGCCAGTAAACAGGGGAATTTGTAAGGAACTCAACAGTGCTGCATTACCAAAGCTGTCACATTTCTAGGAGTATGATCCGGGTTAAAGTGGATTATTTATCACTGGTCACCCAAGGCCTCTTTAGCTCATTCTTTCTTCATGGCTATTAATTGGAAGAGATGCAGCTCTGACCAAAGCCTGTCTTGAGAAAGAAAGAAGAGACACTAAAGGATTGAGGCTGAGGATTGGAAATTGTTTTTAAAGAACATTTCTGTATCCCTTCTTCTACCCCATGCACTGTGCTAGTGCAAGTGTCTTCCAGCTGTACATTGAACAGCGCAACACACGTGTCAGGTACTTGCATCCTCATTCTCCCCAGGACAGAAGCATATTCAGTGGAGAGTTCAAAGTGTAAGCGCAGAGAGAGAGTGGGACAACGAGCTGCATTTGTTAGTCAAGGAATGCGTCTTAGAATAGAAGGTGGTGAGTGAGGTCTGTAGCGATCCTCAGTTTCTGTGAGGCTAGGCCTCAAAAAAGTGGTGATCTCACTAACAGGCTGAATATTTGCTCACAACTCCACCTCAGGGCCCAGGGGGTGGCTCCACCTCAGCCACCCCCTTTAATCTCAGGGAGCTTCAGTGTAAATAGTCTTGGCCCAAAAGCCATTTACAGAAGCATGTGTTGCAAATAATCTCAGAACACTCCTAGTTAACATGGGGCTGAAACTAGCAGCTAGAACAGAAGGACTTTCTACACTAGGGCTCTTCTCTTCTCCTCCCTCCATCGGTTAACAGCAGTGGAGATCAGGGGCAAGGCTCGACAGACAAGGAAGAAGGAAAACGGCCTAGTTAAGGAGAGGAGCATGCACTGGAGAACCAGTGTCAACCAGTCTGGATGTTAGCAGCATAGCAATAGAAAGGGAGACCACTGCCAGGAGGAGCCTTTTCTACACACCCAGGATTCATTGTCTCCTAGCCTGGGAACCCGTCTCTGTTCCCAAACATGGATATTTTTTTTGGCAGGCAGATGGAACAAAAGGTACAAAGAGGTCTAAAAAAAGCTTTTCAGGGAGGGAAGTTGTATTATTTTTTTCTATTCCACTCCGCACCCGAGAGAGCTGATGTTCGCTAACAGGCCCAATCCTGCTCGGGGCTGGGCCCCTCCTGGGATGCAGCAACTGTCCTCAGTTCTCACTGATCTGGGATCAGACCCAGTGTTTCTGACCTTGCAGATGAGAGGCCATGCTTCTCCCAGCCTCTCCAAATGAACTCTCGGCCTAACACCAGAAATACCACAATATTTTTTAAAAACGAAACCACTTTTATCTTTGAGTGGGTGTGTTATTTCGAGACAGCATTAACATGATTATAAAATCAGTTGTGGCAGCTTATTGGCTCAGCTTCAGGCTCTGATCTGCTACAGCGTCTGTTCCTCTCAGCAGCTGCTCGCATTAGCGTGCTTTGACCCCCTTTCTCTCCAGAGAGATACAAGCAACCCAATTCCTATAGTTGTAACTAGCCAGTACCTGGCCAGAGAGAAATTCCCCACCTCATCACAACACCCTCTCTAACTTCACTGAAATTTGGCACCTCACGGCCTCTCAGTGGGCCACCTTCTCCAGGACTTAGAAGTGCTACGCCCAAAAAAGGGTCATGACAGGATAGTTTCCGGAAAGGATATTCTTGCTTTGCCAGAATATCCTGTCAAAGCAAGCCCATGAGCAGAGAAGCTCCATCCTGTTGAGCATCTCTCAAATGCCCCTTGGAACGGTCCCCTCCACGCGAGCACCCTATAAACGTTACCTCTTGCCTGGCACTGTTGGGGGCAGTGGGGTGCACGTGTCTCATCCTCCACGTCAGACCAATGCACAGTAGCCTGGTGCTTGATGTAGAAGGTGACTCGCTAGAACCAGAGTCCAGTCCCAGCAGGGTTGACTCAGACCTTCATTTCCTTAAAGCAGATAGACATAAAAGTGCAGCTTTTGCTAGAAAATAGAAGACTATTTTCCCCTATATGTGACCTTATTCATACAGCCTCATTGCTCCTGCTGATCAAAAAAAAAAAAATCCTAGAGTATTGTTCTGTTTAAACAAGGAGGTGGGGTTGCTCCACTGGCCTTGCCCATTTTTTTCCTCTCCCCAGTGATGCACTGGTTTCCTACTCTGCCCTCCACCCCCCACGATGATTGTATTTTGCTGGCGGAGCAGTAGTTCCAAGAGTTGTCAATAGCTCTGGAATCCAGTGACAAAGAGCGTCATGTTCATGCCAACTATTCTGATGCTGATCACGTTAGCAGGAATTTTCAGCTGCACTGGAATAGCAAGGAACAAAATATCATCAGGCATCTTCAGTATCACAAGCCCTGACTGCACCCAGGGCACTGTCCATCCACCTGTCCCTGCACCAGCCTGGGCACAGAGGTTCCCATGAGAAAATAAATGGCACCACGGTGCGTGGAGCAGCCTGCAAGCAGGAGGTTTCCCACACTTTCATTCGATCACTGCCAGTGAAATGCTAATAACTTGTGGAAACTTGGCAGGAATCATTCTGCAGTCAAGGTGCTAGTTATACTTGTGGGTGGCTACTAATCTGAACGGATGGTAAGAACGTCTCCTTCCTCATTATTGCATAATATCTATTTGCCATTGCCACACCAAAAGAATCCCCAAGCTAGTTATCTAGAAACAATGGATCTTAAAATCCTTTTCATTCCAGACCTGCCCCTAGACTTTCAGCCTGTAATCAAACAGACCTCAGTAAAAGGAGCATCTCTGGTGGCCGCTCCCTCAAACACTGGGCTGCTGTAGGCAGGCAGCTTCCTAAACTGGAAGCAGCGTGTCCACCAATGCATGGTACTTGGGGCACCGCTGAATGACTGTGCCAGTTAGCTTGCCAGCTCTGCTGTGGCGACACGGCTTCTGGTTTAGGGAGGAACCCGTTGACAGCAGCACACATGCTTGAGGGGAACCACTGCCACTTCACCATCTAGACCTAGCCTGAGTCACTGAGAAACAAGAGCTCTCTCATTGTTGCATGAGATGCACAGGCAGTGAGATGTGGGGGGAAGGGGGAGATGACCAACTGTACAGGGAAAACTGTAAAACTGGCTCTCCCCAGAAGGGCAGATTTGTCCAAGTGGTCTCAGCATTCAGAACTGGTGCCAGATTTCAAGAGAGCTTGGTTTCCAGTAGCACACCACAGCAGAGAGGCTGGATTCTCGGCATGCTCACACCTCCTACAGAAAAGCCACATGTACCTCTTCTGTTGAGCTCTTCTGAAAGGCTGTCCTCTGTTGTGGGTGCTGAGCCCTTCTGGCTGGGCCTGGGCAAATCTGGCCTTTAGCATAGACTCAGTTCCACCCTCCTCCTGAAACACTGGCCAAACTGCTCTCAACTGCAGGAAGCAAAACACACCAAAAACACAAGCCCGTGCCTTCAATCATAATCCCAACTGCTACCTGTAAGAGCAATATATTGTAAGACAAGCACAATTTGGGGGTTTAAGTGGTACTTCTAATCATTTCATCTGCCCGCTTGCATAACAAGTTGATGGTGTCCCTTTAAAGGCTGTCTAAATGCCAGATCCTAGCTGTGGGTAATAGCTAGCGTTCACATAGCAGCTGTCTTCCCGCTCCTTCCCATGTGTTTGGGGCTGAAAACATTTCTATTTTTGAATAATTGGTGGAGAGGAGGAGACAAATGCTGCCGCTTAGTTTTGGTTCTACATGTCAAAATGGACCCCGCACGTGCAGAAAGCCCCATTCACCTGGTAATCTAGGGCATATGGCAAGGCCTGCTGTCTCAGAGCCTGGAGAGGGGAGTGGATTAAGGAGAGTATAAGTGGCTTGGAGGGCTCTGGTATTTATTAAGCCTGATAGATAAAAGGGATTACATGTATGGGTGTACTTGGTATGTTGTGCTCATTGCTGTAATTTAGCTGCATCTGGGACAAAAGGCTAGGCACACTCTACAAACGCACACTCAGTGATTATGTTTTCTCAGCAGACAGAAGTCAGCCTCTGGCTTCAGTCAAGCCCTGCTCCCAAATCCACTAAACCAACGGAAAGGGCCATGTTAATCTCAGTGGGCTCTGAATTAGACTCCAAATATCTAAGAGCCCTCTGCCATCAGCTGTGTAATAGCTGAACCGAGACTAGCCAGATTTTGGCCAAAAAGAGGCTTACTCCTCAGGCAGGCTTGTCTAGTAGGCTGGGAGGCCTGGATGAAAACTATTGAAGATGGATTTCATACTCAGAGACACTGATACACCTTTCAATGCAGCAACACCAACAGATGCTGCTGTAGCATTGGCTACTAGCCTGTTGGCTAAGCTGTGCACTCCCATTCCGCCATAACAATAATACACATTTCAAGGCTGAGCCAAGTATATGAAGGAGCTACCCACTATTTGGGGAGAGCTCCCAGAAATCACGTGGCTCAGTGACAACACTCTCTGAGCACGTCCCAATGGCTAAGAGGATTCCCTGGCAGTAGAACTAAAGTCATGCATGAGGTTTGGACGGGTTGGAAGCAGGATAGGGCTATGCAAATGGCATAAGACGCTCCATGGTATACGTGCGAGTGGCTGGATTTGCATCCAGGGAAAGGAGGAGGTCCTGGTCATAGGCAGTTCTCAAGTCCTCTTCCATGCAGTAAGATTGTATGAGGGCTCTGAAAACCATCCCAGCTGTGAGGAGCAGCTCTGTAACCATGGTATCATTTGGGAGAAGATGCTTTATCCTATTTATAATTATTTATTCCTAGCAGCAACCCACTCATCTTCGCTGGTCTCTAGATTTGGTCGGAGACTGTAGCCAAAAACATGTGCTTAAATTCCATTATAGTCAAAGAGGTTTAAGTACCGGCTCAAGAGCTTTGTTGAATTGGGACCTGAACACTATGACAGGACATGAAGTTACACATACTCTTGTAACTGCATGTCCTATGTCAACTGATAGCACAGGCACTGGAAAATAAGGAAAGGATAGGCAGGAAACCTTAATTCTAAATATCCTTATTTTGGTACGACACAGGATTTACTTCCATTTTTGTGCATGCATACTGACTTCTCCCTAGCCTCCTTCCTCTACTTTCTGCAGCAATAATCTGTCCTTTGCCTTAAGGGCTGAGCTACCCTAGCAGCAAACTTATCAATATTAATAAAGAAGGGCTGGGATGGGATTGGGGGGGGGGAGGGAGGGATTAGCATGACCTTTTGAGATTCACACTGGCTCAGACGGTCGCGAAGCAGCTGAGGAGAAAGCAGCAAGACGGTAACGGCATGTGGCTTTTAGTAGCTTTTCCATTTTTTCCCCCCCTTTTAATCTGTGCTTCTGTTGTCTTGGTGCCGGTAGCAATAAAAATCAGGGTAACTTAAGAAAAAGGATGGGAATCATTTTCTCAGAAATCTCAGGGCCATCCAGGATGGAAATTCCATTGAAGGCAGTGGAATTGCATGTGGGATGAATTTTATCCTAAATAGCTATTTAAAAAAACAGCAATTAGCCTAGAGGAGTTTTGACAGGTGAAGTGTTTAAAGCTGGTACATTTGCTGGGTTTTTTTTCTTTTTAAATAGAGCGTAATCAAAAACATTGAGCATGCGACTTGAATATTGAGTGGGAGAGGAAACAAAGGGTTCTGTGAAGGATTCCTCCTTTTGTTAAGCACAATTGTATACAGCAGCCAGCAGGAAGAAAGTGTGTGTGTATTTAAAATATGCTACAGGAAATATATATTTTTTTATTTTGTTCTTCATTTCCAATCTATTGGAAATCATTACTCAAGCCATATTCTCAGGTTAGGTTTGTGGCTTTAGAGTGGGCTTTGTGGTTGTCGATATTTAGAAAAAATTATGGATTGTGCCAAATGAGAAAGCTAATATACTGTCTTTCATGAATGTCTTTCCTGGGATTTAGAATATGATTTGTACACATTTCTTCTTAAAGAGATGGAGAAAGATTTAACGAACAAAAACCTTATCTTTGCTTTGAAAATTAAAAAAAGAGAGAGCTCTTGCCTGAATCAATCCAGGAAGCATGTGTTAAATTTTTAATTAAAAAAAACTAACATTATTTTCATTCTAGTGCAGAAAATATTTTTCGTCTGGCTCATATCATGGCCCCAGCTAATAAAACCCTGGGCGTGTTTTTTTTCCCTTCCTTTGTTAGGACCCATCATGTCCGACAAGCCAAATTTTGCAGAAATTGAAACATTTGACAAGACTAAACTGAAGAAGACAGAAACTAGAGAGAAAAATCCACTGCCCACTAAAGAAAGTAAGTGCTTTTGAGGTTATTTGAGCACAGGGCAAACCAGCATATAACATGCCCTGTATATAATATGCCTAATGAATATTAACCATAGGAATAATGACCTAGACTCTGACTTTAAAAATTGCACCACAAATTAGCCTGGGCTCCGATCACAAGAAGTGGTTATAACGGGTTTGGTATTTTTTGTCTGCTATATTATTACTCATTATGGGACTGCTCCTTGTTCCCCCTGAAGCCAAAATTCCCAGCAAGTTCAACAGGCAGCAGAATCAGGCCTTCTATGATTAATATTTCCGCCAGTCCCTCCAGAGCCGTAACGCCTAGGTGAGTTCTATTGTTAGAGGCCCTTGTCGAGCAGACTAGCATTCCCGAGAACTGCATTGGCACACATGGAGGAACCTGCGTGTGTGCATGGTGCACGCCACCGCCCCCTGCTGGACAGCAGGCGTCACACACAGGCATATTCAAGTCTCAAGAATGAAGCAGGTCAGAGAAGTCCAGGATAGAGTGGAGACCGATTGTAACCCATAGGGAACAGCCCTTTTCCTTAACTCACTTGCAGCACCCTGTCATTTTTCCTAGGGCAGGATCCTCTGACCCACCTCCCCATGTCCAGGGTTTGCTGGTAGGTGTGGTTTGTATGTAGCGTTAGACGGTTACCAGGTCAGCCCCTGCACACTCATGCATGACCTCAGTGACCCGTTTCCTTAGGGGAAAGAGATTGCCGAGCAGAAAGCAAGTCAAAGTCTCTTATAAAAGGAAGCGCCCTTGACTCCAGCTAGCAGCCTCCAGAGACACTGGGGTGGGGCCAGATTTTCACCAGCTCAGCTGAAATGCCTCTTTGTTACTATTGAGCATCTCCTAGTACTGAGGACTTCCCAGAAAGGTCACCTGGGGCCAGAACCTCCCAACACACTGGCTCACTAGTGCCAGCCACTGAGTCATGCTGAATCCTGCCCCCGTGACCCAAAATCGGGATCCCAGAAGGAAGGAACATTTGCATGCTACATCCTGCACACAGTGCAGACCTCCCCTATGGGAACAGGGAGACGGCTCCAGCGAGCGTGACTATTGAGGTCTGTAAGGGACTCTTGCTGTCATTGTAACACAGAAGAGAAATCAGGGGTGTCCCCTGGCTCTAAAGGTTTCTATAGAAACCTCCATTTTACAGTGAGAGGAGGACCATAGCTCACGACACTGTTTCCTGTGTTTTTCTGGCAGCTATCGAACAGGAAAAGCAAAGCGAAAGCACCTCCTGCGCGTAACACTGAAGATGTGACAGACGTCTGTGGGGTTTGGCTTCCTTTCTTCCCCCCCAGTTTACTGTTGATCGCCTGTTAATTTAATATCCATTTATTTTTCATTGTCTGGGGAAGCAGAGTTGTTTTTTTTTCAAATGAAACATTGTGAAACAGAAGAACTCGTTGCATTTGTTGTCCTGAGACTGTGCCCTGAAGCCCTGTGTGAACCCCACCACTTGCCAAAAATGTGCTTTGTCTAAGAGAAACAATACCAGTTTTCATAACTATGTTGGCTTCTAAACCTCACAATAAACAGGTTTCTTTTGAGTATCGTTCTTTGATAGGTTTACGCTTCAAATCCTGCTTAGCATTGCAATAGTGCCTACACGCCTCAGGCAGGTTGGGGCCTACTGTGCTGGGTGCTGTATGGACATGACATTGTAGCCTAGTAGCACTATCTGTGAGGAGGTGGGGGAGTAATCCCAGCTGCAAGACGCAGGCAAGCAAATGGAGTGGAGCCTGAAATATCCCTCTCTTCCCTCAACCCCCAGACAAGGCCCATCCGTGGATGGTCATCCTTCTACCTGCAGGAAGGAGAGGCAGTGCCAGCCCTATGGCAAGATAATTCCCATCTTTGTTCTTCACAAAACCCCCCACTGTGGCAGTAGTGCCTGTGACAGGGCTGAGTAAGAGAGACCCCAGTGATACTATCCCTCGGACTTGGACAAGCAATTCATGGCTGGACTCAACTTAATGGTCACTTCTCTATATTAAAAACAGAACCAGTCCCGTGCAGCCAGATAAGTCTCTGCTTTCCTCCAATTGCTTTGGCAGCGTATCACATTGCCCATAGTGGGAGGCAGGACTGAAGTTCGCTCAGGGCTCACCTATTCAGGGGAAATGACTAGCATAGCCATGCCAATGTAATTCCCCTTTAGCAGAGTAAATTATACCGGGGGGGTCTCTTCAATTCCAGTGCAGATCATCCACATGGGGAGTTACGCAGCACAGATCCAACCGAGTAGACATGCTAAGCAATCCCCGTCATGCACACAAACAGAGAGAGTGTGTTACAAATGGCAAACTCCACAGCCTTTGCCAGCGGAAAAAATGTATCTAGAGTTCTTCCGGTCTGTGCAAGTATACAAATGCTCTTAATCACCAAAATCCCCTTGGTGCAGCTGGCACCGTGGCAGGTCTCTAAAATAGACCGCTCTAAGAGGGAAAGATCCTTCAAAAGGTCTTCCAAGACCCACATATCCTAGGCCACGGGTCTGGCCTCTCTGGGCTACATCACATCCGTGGCAGGGCCTGGGCACAGCTCACCCACCAGTCTGCTGACATGCTGTAGAGCAGAAGTTCATCCAGGAGGCTTGTCTGGGCTCATCCCCACTGCTGCTCTCAAGCCCTCAGTCTAAGGGCAGTCTCACAGGTGAGCCTCCAGCTCATGTGAACGGACACACTCAATCCGATCCATCGTGAGACCTGCCACCGATCAGAGAGAGGCACTCCTAGGAACCAGCCCTGGTTTAAAGCACACACTTTGCCTTGAGGGCTGAGATAAGAGACCTGGGTAGGATACGAAAGCAGTGAGGACTCCTCATCCCAGCATGTCAGGCCCACTAAAGCAAAGGAGGACTAGGGCCAGCTAGTTAGGCAAGCCTTCCCAGCTCAGCCCTCCTCACTCCTGACCTACAGCACTCACATGCCTGTGCCTAAACACCTCAGACTTGCATTCCCCACTACTCTCTGTGGGATCAGGTCTACTTCAGAAGGCGGTTTCCCCCCACATGGACTCCAGTGAGAATCAGGCTCATGATCCAAGGCCAATTCTCAGTCACTTCACCCAGGTGAGCAACCCCACAGAAAGTGTTGCCCAGCTGAATTAATACACAGTACAACTGTCTCCTTCTGCAGCAGGATGCAAATCCAGCAGCACTGTAGAAAGTTACATAGTTGACTGGCAACAGGAACCAGCATTTAGAAACTACAGACCCCAATCCTGCCCTGATCCACTCCCCATTACTGCTGGGCTTGCCCACAGCAGGATCTGCAGCTCAGACCTGCTTCCATGAGAGCCAACAGAAGATGAAGCAGAGGGCCCAAACACTCTCAGGATAGCACCTGACCCCTGATCCTGCTGCTGCTGGAGTCGATAGGAGCTTCACCATTTGTTTCAGTGATTGGGCTCCTCATAGGCTGTCATTCATAAAAAACATTTTCTAGAGAGGGGTATGGATTTAGATAGAGGCAGTCTTGGTGCTCCTCACGATCACCTCATTGGACTGGTAACTTTATGACATTCAGATGATTTGCTTCGCTGAGGTTTTTCCTTTCCTGCACAAAATCCAACACTGAAAATCCTCAGCTGTAGCTTGTCTTCCCTACCTACAAGTCTCTGCCTGATTTTGAGCACACTGTTTTGGAAACAGGTCTTTTCTGCAGCAGCACAAAATCCCTCCAGCCCACTAACTGTGCAACGAGATGAGAACACATGAAAGCCAAGAACAGATCTGGATCTCATTTTCCTGTAACTCAGCATCTAATTATTCAGAGTCGTACCCCTACCTTGTCACAGCACAGCTGAATTTCCACTTACAGTAGGGCACACGGGATGCAGAGGCTGAAGATCAGAGCTTCTGCCAAAGACTTGCCTAGACACTGGACTTTCATCCTCCAACAGGATAGTTATATTCTGACACTCCCCTTATCAAAATACAATCTTGTGCCCAAAGTCACAATGAAGAGATAGTGAAATACACCAAGCAAGCACCGTGCAAGTACGCACAGCCAATAGCAACCCTCATTTCTGACCTCATTGCCCTCCTCATCACAGGATATGACCAAGTCTGCCATTGACCTCAAGTCAAAGACCCTCTTCCACTTTTCCATTCCAGTGAAGCACTCAGTCATAATAACAAGCTCTGTGGGCTGAAAGCAAGAAATGTAAAGTTCTCAACCCATCACCAATGTCTCTTAAATATTTAGCCTCAATCTACAACATATCTGCAAAGCAACAGTTACCTTACAGCTTCTTCAAAGCAGGTGAAGCCCCCAAATTACTCCAGAGAGCACATCAAAGCAGATATGCAGCCATTCTTCTTCCTTCATCCGAGAAAGGTCTGACAGCCTCTCTTATATGCTGTTTGAAACTAACCCAGTGCACCTGCCAGCACAAGCCCCACAGTAATTACCCAGCATCTTTATGCAGGGTCCTAGCACCTGCTCTTTGGATGGCTCAGCAGAGGAACCCTGTACTCCTACAGTTATAATTACAAAGTCTGACATGCTGCAGGTCACTACATCTCATTAGTCAGCTGTGAGGTAATCAACTACAGAAGGGCACGAACCATCCCTTGGGATCCTGAACCAAACCTTCCCAGCAGCAGCAGGGTGGGGATCTTTGTACATCGAGCTCTGGTTTAGATTGATCTACAACGGTGAAGACCTCTACTGTGTATTATATGAGCATTGCACAGGTTCAAAACTCATGGGTCAGGCCCCCAGTCTAGAGCTAAGTACAGGCAGTCAAAAAGCCTGAGGCTGAATCGATTCAATCTTCACAAGTTAGTCTAAGCTGTGTAGATTGAACAGATAAGCAGTGAACAGACATTCACTTTTGATTCCAGAAATGCAGACACGTGCCTGCAGTGGCCCAGGTCAGAAGCCAGGCGGTGCTAGAGCACACCTCGCTGCTTGGCTGAAGCAGACAGCTTGGGCAAGTCTAGCCCACCCACCTTGCAAGGGGGAGTGGGGCTTGCAGGGGAGATGCAAAGCATCCTGGGATGCTGGGGGACTGTGAGTTAACTTGAATTGGGAGGGGATCTGAGACAAAAGTTCAATAAACTGATTTAACCTAAATCAGTTAAGTCTGATACTACATCATCCAGGTTTATCTTAAACTGGTTTCAGACATTTTGAAAGCAGTTTATGTGTACTAACTTCTGTTGTGTTACAGATTGGAACCAGTTTCCAATCACTTATACCAGTTTGTGTGACATTTCTGTTCCTAGTCTAAGAGACTGTATTTACATGATCTCTCTCCCCATCTAATATATTATGTAAATTGAGGTTCTCTTTTAATTCCTGAAGGCCAGAGGTGGGGTGCTGAGTCTGGTTTTCAAGATTTACTCTGCAACCACAAAGGCAAGAAACTCTTTTTTAAATAGGATTTCCAATGACTCCAGGATCTGGGGCTTTAAAGAGAACAGCCAATCTGGTGAACCTGGCGATATGTTGCCAACTCTACATTCACTACAGAGTCTGCAATGTCCATGAAAGATCAGAGAAAACTTTCTTACTGACAACCAAAGGAAGGCATGTGAGAGCGGGAGAGCAGGGCTACGAGCAGAGCAGCGGCCTGGGACCGTCGGTGGAGCTGAGGGAGCTCAGGCAGGGCATACGAGCGAGAGCGCAGGGAAAGAATCATCAGGACATGCACAAAGCAGCAGAAATACCAGACAGCACCACGTGCAAGTCTGGTGGCTCTGCTGAGCTCTGCCAAGCTCCAGTTCTCTGTAACACAATGCTCTGCTCAGAAGCCCTGACCATCTCCCGACGAGTTGGCGGGAGCCTCCTACACAGCCAGCGCTGCTGCTAAAAACAAATCAAGCCCTGTTCCCCTGGGACTTCGCAGTGTCCAAGCCAGACAGGCCTCCAGCAGCCCCACCTGCTCCCAGCCCACGAGACGTGGAGCCTTGGCACTGTGCTCAGTGACCTCATGACTCAGCAAGGAAACCACCTTCAGCCTCACAAGCAAAACAACAGCAGGAGCAAGGGCCCAATGCAAAGCCGACAAAATACAGTGTTAAGAGATAGCAGAGTCCTTTTTTTCTATAATGTGAATTTCCACTGAGAAGTCTTGTTTCTTAAAAGATACAGAGAGACCAAGGGAGCAGCGCAGGTATATACTTAACAAGCAAATACCGCACAGGTGAAAATGCACCCCAGTGCTCTCTAGCCCACACAAATGCCCCAAATGGGCCAGGATCATGGGAGCAGGTGCGTGTGTCACATGTTTCCCCGTACCGTGCTGATGCTCTTCCCATTTCATCACAAAGCTCACAATGGTTGATGTTCTGATAGATTCAGCACAGGCTCCAAACAGAAAACCTGACTATAGAAATCTCAGGATTTTTATGCAGATCAAGTGCTTTTGGGGAACTTGAGCCATGTTTCATCTTCTTAATTTTGGGATTTGACAATAGTGCATCAAGCAAGTGAAATAAAAATAGGTGCTTTGGGGTGAACTGTTCCTAGCAGCCTGCTTCATTGTCTTGCAATCCTCCGAAAAAAGCAGCTCCCTTCTCCAGTAAGCTTCTATCCTTAGCCATCAGTTTTTTTCCTCCTGTGCGGCACTGGCTTAGGAATTAACACAACTCTGGATTATGTGCTGTTTGTGTCGATTCCCCCATATCACTGATACTGTTACAGAACCGCCAGTTGCAAGTATTCAAAAACCGTGAGTCAGCTCCTCCAAAGCAATCATGGGATTAATAAAGAAAAAAACAAACAAACAGCAGCCAACAATCTGGGTTCCCTTCCTTTGGCTTCTGATTCCTGAGACTTCAGAATACACTTAGATCACACCTGCGGGTCTTTCACAACCACAAGACCAACATCCCCCAGGAGCATCACATCATAGTGCAAAGCTCAAAATAAAATTGTGAGACTGGCATTAATCTGCTTTCAGCCAAATTATCCCAGGATGACACTGGAGTAACCAGGACCGGATTTTCAGCCAGTCTCCAGAAAGTCGGGCCTAGCACTGGCAGACTTCTAGCTGACTGAATGCCACCCACATAGTGACAACGTACTGAAGGAACATACTCATTCTGCAAATGGCTCTAAACAGGAAAGCATATAATTTGCCGGGAGAAACTGCACAAACAGCATAAGTGAGCTGGGCTTTGTTGTGACCACACTGTAAACATGCATGCCCAAACATCACCCGCCTGCAGAGCCGCTCATTAGCCATGACTTCTCACAGGCGTGGGCCACTCATCCCTTGATTTTAAGCCTGAAGAAGGAGAGCTTTTTTCTTTTTGCTCTAACTCTGGTTCTTCGTTTTTAACGCACTCAGCTAGAAACTGCTACCTCTCGTTGCAAAGGCAAGGCCAGGGAGGGTGGCGTCGTATAGCTGGGAAAGATGTTGGACAAGCTTTTGGGCACAAAGTGCCCTTCTTCCATTCCTTTGTTCCAAAGTACTTTCCACACCCTTTTTTGGCAGTTCCTCCTTCATATCCCAATCACGGTGTTTAGAGCTAGGCCTCCAGTTTGATTTCACTGTCCCGAATACCAGGACACCAGGCCTTTGCCTGCCACCATGCAGCTGTCCTAATGTTCACAACAGGTAACTGGAGCCTGAGCTAGCCTCACCCCAAGCTCAACATGATTATTAGCTCGATACCCACCCTAGCTTTCATGAACTTTTTCATACCTGTATGAAAGACTAATGTGGCTAGAACTTCCTCTGATGCTCGACTGGGTGAATTTCATACCATAAGGAATTAAAACTCATGGAAGAGGTGATATCTTTTATTAGACCAACTACATATTTGCGAAGAAAAGTCTTTGGCCAAGCAAGGACCTGCAGGAAAGAAGAGTGTTTAGCTTCCAGTATCAATGTAAATCCAGCAGCCAGTTACAATTACCTGCCAACACAAAGGCTCTTTTGACAGACTGGATCAGCTTTTACTATTTCTCCTCTTACTGCACACCTTCCCTGCCACAAATTTTACCTGCAGTGCTGAAGTCTTCCAAGAGAGGGCACATTGCTACTGAAAGAGTACAACTGGTGAAACAAGCTCTGCTGCTCTTTCCTGCTGTCGGTTGAATACCTGAAGTCATCACAATTCATCTTTGGGGGCTGGATGCTGCCAATTGCTCCAGGAACCATCATTACAATTTACAGCTCTTTTCCCAGTCTGAATGGGAAGCTATTTTTCAGGGAATCACTCTGGGGTTATTCCATTACGTCCACCCATCCTGAAAGTAATGCTCATTTGAGAAGTTGCATTTGTTCTCTTTGGCAGTTCTTTACAAGCAGCTATCACGGACTCGCACTAACAATCTCCACCACAAACCATTACAATTTGGTATCAAGAAACTTATTTGCAGTGGAGCGGAAATTTAATCCAGGAAATTTATTTTCAAAGGTTCCCTTGGATGAAAACAAGCATGCAGGTGCCCCTGATTCATTTCCTCATTGATCAGCCATGAGCTCACACATATCTATTAACTACTGCTCTCTCACTTGGACTACTTTTAAAGCTGGAGAAACTAATGCAGAGAATGTGTCATCAGCAGTCATATCACCTTCCACTCAGATCTTTGGTTCCCTGTCTATTGTATTAGCTTGCGCTATAAAACAATTAAGACTTAATGGTTGTCATCATCATTGACAACTTGATATGGCATCACTGTCCTGTTTAGAAAAGAAAACAGCCTCAGGAAACATCTGCAAAAGAACAGAGGGGTATGCAGAGCCAAGGAGGGTTGACTAGGAGGCAAGGAGAACTATGGTAGGTGCCACCAAATGCCAACGTTACTCGTATTCTTTTGCTTGCCATATGAGCAGGGTGAAATAATGTATTTATTGTTGTTACTTCTTTTATATGGGTTGGGTTTTTTTGCAGGGAGCAATTGCAAATAGCAAGAGAGCCTGCTATCTACCTTCATCTCTCTAACTAGGTTCAATTGTCAATGCTTTTCTGGAACCAGACACTGGGTGCTGGGTTTGGAGTCTGGATAGGGATTGCCAGCGTGCATTTGTGACCACTTCTGTTCAAAAACTGGTGCATATAGTATAGCAAAAAAGAAACAGCACGAAGAAAATATCCACTCTTCGTGTCACTGATGATCTCTTCTCCAACAGAAAGCAACCTGCCAAGCCCCAAAACTGCAGCACAGGGATGATGTAATCAGCTCTTACAAGGATACAGGTTTCAGCCATGTTGGTCTACAGGAAGAAAACATGCAGAACACTTGGCAGAGGTGATATTTTTTTATTGAGCCAATTAAATAGTTGCAAAAAAATTCTTTATTTGCAAACTTTCAGGCTCACTCGCCCTTCCTCAGGCAAAGGAGAACGCATCGATTGTAACATCTCTCCCAGGTAGAAATGAAATTTCATATTGCACAGGAGAATAAATAGGTTCCCCACTGCAATGTGAAGTTTCATTTCTAGCGGGGACAAATGTTACAATCTATGCAGTCTCCTTTGCCTGAGGAGGGAGAGTGAGCCTGAAAGCTGGCAAATAAAGAAAATTTCTTGCTACTATTGAGTTGGTCTAATAAAAAGATATCACATCAGCTCTTACAAAGCACTTCTCACCTGCAGAGCTCAAAGAGGTTTAGAAAAGACCCTCACCCTCACTTTACAAAGGAGGAATCTGAAGCATTCAGAGGCAAAGAGATTTTCCCAAAAACACAGAACAGATCAGCAGCAGAGCTGATAACACAGCCAAAAGTCTCTAAGAGAATCACAACATGTAAAGATGAGGGAGGGCCCCACAAAGGTTTGCTAGAGTTAATTAAACTCAGGCTTGAAAGGGAATAATTAAGGAGATAGGTGACAATGTATTGAAAAATAATTTTGTGCTGTGTTCAGGCTTCAATCTCCTTCTAGAAAGAGCCTGGTTCATTGACATGATAAATGCCAGGTGCAGGACTTACTTTGCCCATGTACACAGACCTGTGCAGATTCCTGCGAACAACCTCTCTACTGCTCTAACACTGTTTTTGCATGACATTTTCCTTAAAGAGGAGGGAGGTGAACAAAGAACCAGCCCCTGTTTTATCATGTTGCTATGCAAACAGCTCTCAAGGCTTTGAAGGCCACACCTAAAGGAGGGAGGTAAGGGCTGGACTAGAGCACATATTTGCAAAGGCTGTTATGTAGCTGGAGACAGTGTCCTGCAGTACCAGGAGATGTTCGAGATTCAAGCAGTGCTGGGCAGATGGCCACTGGCTTACACTGGGATGGTTGCACCTTTGCAGGAGAAACAGATAAAGAGAAAAACTTTCTATAAGCTCCAGAGTGAATTAGGTACTTAAGTCCCATTGTGAATCACTGGGGGTCATGTCCCTAAGTCATTTGTATCCCCCAAACCTTGCATTCTACTTGAGTGTTCAGAAGCAGCAGCAAAGTTGCAAAGGTACCTACAATGGCTCAAAAGTAGATGGGTACTATACACCCATTTTACAGATGAGGAAACTGAGGCATGAAGCGGCACAGGCCAGGCTTTTCCAAGCAATGTAAGAGAGCTACTCACCCAAATCCATTGAAAGTTGGGACCCCTGTGACTCCTTCAGTGGCTTGCTGGAAACAGAGCCCACTAGGGAAACTTTCAGAGGCATAAAAGGCAGTTTAAGTACCAGCTCCTTCTGACTTGTTCAGGGAGCTGTGTGCCTCAGTGCTCTGTCTCTAGACCTGCCTCAGCTGCTCTGCCCATTAAATGTGCTGGCCTCCTAGCAATGCAGACATGCAGGTGTGCTGCCCTTAAACTCATATGCCTTTGGGGCAGGGGCGGGCAAAATGTGGTCCATGGGACGGATGCAGCCCACCAGGCCATTCTATCCAGCCCACGGGGCCCCTAAAAATTTAGAAAATTAATATTTATCTGCCCTGGGCTGCCTGTCATGTGGCCCTCGATGGCTTGCCAAAACTCATTAAGTGGCCCTCTACCCAAAAAAATTGCCCACCCCTGCTCTGGGGTGAGGAAACAAGAAGATAATTTGCAAGAGTCCTAGACAGAGGCGGGGAATTGCTCATTCCAATGAAACCACCCAGGAGATTGCAGCTGGGAGAGTGTAATCACCCCCTTGCAATGCAGACAGGACGCCAATGCCCCTGTTCTGCAGGAAGCGAGAAGGGTAGGGATGCCATTAAAAGTGAAGAAATGATGGAAAACTTCAGTGCCAAAAAACATCCTGCCTGGTGGAGAGAAACTGCCTGTTGCCTCCTGTAAGGAAATGATCCTTGGCTTTGCCACCAGCAGTGACCAGGCCAGGCCCCACTAGCTCTGGCCAGGGGGTAAATGACTCTCCCAATGTCCGGCAACCATCCATGTTTGCAGCTGAATGCTCACACTAGCTGTATCTTATCACCGCCTGCTATCGTCCAGATAACATTTCCATACCATGTGCTGGAGGAGTGTATGCCAGCCCCAGGGAGAGCCAGAGCCAACCGGGCAGCCCAGGCCACGTCAGGGCCAATCTCGGTGTTTGACCCTATCGGAAACTTAAACAGATGGTGCCTTTAAAAAAAAAGTCTGAGGGACGACTATGGATTCATTGTGAACCCACTCCTTTCCCTCCCACTCACAGCAAGCTACAATGATCTGGCAGGCTGGGAGGCCAGGATCTAGTCCTGCCTCTGGCAGCAAGTTGCTGCCTGCCTGCTTTAGGTGTTTGTAGAGTGTATTTGGAGGGAGTAGAAATAGTAACGACCAGGGAAGAGCTACTAGAGTGGCAATGCAGGACCCCTCTGCAGCTGCTAGGGACCTGCAGGAGGCCTGAAACAAGAGCTTAAGAGTTAATGCAAGGAGCATCCCGAGAATACTGGGCTAAAGGCTGGTTTCCAACACACAAATCATGCGACTCTCTCCTTGGGAGCACAGGAGAGAGGTTTACGCTCTTCCACCCTGAGGAGACCCCCTTTGAGCAGGGGTTGTACTAGATGTGACTTCCTGAAGTTCCTTTCAACCCTCATTTTTTATGATTCTATGATAATGGCCCATACACATGGCGCAATGTCAGTGAGACAGGGCTAGCTTGCGGAGGGGTGAGCTAGGGAGCGGTTGCTACACTCCCATCCTCCTGCAGGAAAGTCCCAAATCATCCCGGGGATTTCCACTAGAAACATTCCCCCTGCACCTTGCATCATTCACGCCCTACCCACAGCTTCCACCCTCTCAACCACAAGGCAGAGGACGACCCAAGACCCCAGAGGGAAGGGGTAGCTCTCCAAACTCATTCCCCACAAAGGACCATGGTTCAGAGGACAGGTTTCCTCGGACTTTGGCAACTACACCCCCTTTCCATTCCTAAGGGGCCTGCTGTCCTCATGGGGAAATGTGGACATGGTGTTGTCTATGGAAAGACAAAATCTGGCCGAATAATTGGAGTCAAAAGAACTGTGGCCTAAATGGTAAAACCCTCCTGCGTACTGACACCCAGTTTTCAGGAGTCTTGGTTACTTTTAGCTCCCACCAATTTCAGCACTTCTAAAATTCTCGCCTAAAACAGACTTTGAAACGGAGATGGAAGGAAGGAGCAGAATACAACATGGGCCTAAGGGTGCCGGTTTCAGATCTGACACAAATTTCACAATTCACTAGGTTGCTTCAACCCCGCTCCTAAGCCACGCAAGATTGGCACCGACCCCAAGGACTGCAGGATCAGGCTGCACGAGCTCAGCAGGTTACTCCCCCATTAGGGAAGCATGTCAGGTTGTGAGACGTACAGCAGACAAGGCCAGAATTACACGGCATGAGAAATGTGGCTCTGTGTGTTAGGAAGCCTAGAAAAATGCTGCTGTTGGGAATGGCACGTCCCCAAGGGTTTCCCAATAGCTGCACTTCTCGGTGAGTGAGTACTTTAAAGAAAAGCTAAAGGTAAAGAGAAAAAAAAAAAAAACCTATCCCACCACCTTTGCTGGGGGGGTGGTCTGTGTACAAACCAAGTATATGGCATTACACAGGGACATGTGCTGGCATCCTGCAGAGAGCAATGCAGGTGACCACAATAAAATGCAGCCTTATTATGCATCTGCAAGGAAGGAGGGGGATGATTTGGCTAATTACCCAGGTGGGGTTTTATTGTAATGGAGCTAAGAAGGCAGGATTTGACACGAAGGGTCTGAATGTGTCACTTGCTGAGGATAATTAAAATGGTTTTTTCCCCCCCCCCCCAACACCTCCTGGGTACCTGGGTTGTTCTGATACAGCCCTGGAAATGCACGTGCCCTCTGCCCACTGGTGCTTGTCTTGCTGCCCCAGGGCTGAGGGACAGACATGTCCTAGCAGGGACGTGTCCAGCCAGGCTGAGCTGGTGGCTGGTATTGTCTGCCACCCGCCACCCTTGCGGCTCAGGCAGGCAGTGAGGTCTATTGATTTAAGGCATGGGGCTGGGCTGGGCTAAGGCTCTACTCCCTGGACCACCACAAACTGGCTTTGTCACTCCCTCTCTCTGTGCCTCCATTCTCTCTCCAAAACTTTGTTTTCTTGCCTGCTTAGATCATCAGGTCTTCAGGGCAGAGACTGTAATTCAGTAGCTAAGGCAAAGAGGCTCGGCTTGGGTAGGACCTCAAGGGCTTTCTGTCTGGTCCTGGATTCATTCTCTCAGAGGTCTGTTTTCTTCCAGTTCACCCATCACACAACTCCTGTCCCCATAGCCCTTAAAGCTCATGGTCAGCTTCATTCAGAATCAGCATCATTCAGGCTTTCAGAAACCAGAGAGAGGAAAATCCTAAAAAGAACAAAAATGACTGAACTGGTATTTTAGAGACAAATCAGCTAATAGAGGCAACATCCCTTCAGTTAGGACGGCAGCTACTGTGGTTGTAGCTGGACCTGGATTTCATGCATGCTAGAGCAAAAAATACAACGTGGTGTCTTCTTCCACCTCCTCCAGGAGGAGCCAGCTGCGAAGTTCCAGTTGGGCTTTGGACATTAAGTCTTGCTTGCGGGCCCATCTCTCTCTACAAAGGCCTTGTCCGCCTTCCCTGCATCTCCCCATCCTGCTCCCTTCACCCAACTTTTTATGCTACGAGTACATAAAATGTATATTTAAAGAAGAAAGTCACACTCTTGATAAGCTAATCCCCCTGTTACACTCTAGAGGATAGTAATTTTCCCTTGTCTTTACATAAACTTAGTTAAATTCTGCTGTCAGACATGTGAAAACCCAAACGCTCAACATGCAGATGTGGTACAAGAGATTTGTTTGCTGTTCCAGCTGTGACCTGGCATCTCTGAACCCAAATCTGGCCCTAAAGACCAGTGTTTACTTGGTAGGAACATACCAACAAGGGAAAAAAAACGTGGGAATGTTGCATGCTGAATCCTTTCATATTTGCATGGGGTTTGCAGAGGACTTTGAATTCAGCCTTTATACTAGGGGCAGAACAGACATAACACTGCAATAAAATCAGAAAGGGCCCAGACCTACCTTCCTGCAAGGGTGATTTCACACATGGAAGTGAATAGGGCTTCACAGGAGTAATGTATTTAGTTCCTATTGCGTCACCTAGAGAAAAGCCCCGATTGAGTGGATCAAGAAAGCAAAAATTGGAAACAATTAATATTTGATCAATAAAAGTTGACGGAACTGCCCTGAAACTCAGACCTCATATTAAACAGAAGCGTTCTCTGGATCTGTTGTTTCTGATGACATCTGAAACCCATTTGAAACAGGCGTGGTTTCATCAAAGGGGCCTTTTCTAAGAGGCCCACTGCCTGAAATAGAACTGCAATCTTATGCCCATTATCAGCCCATAAACATCCAAACAACATGAGATACTAAACGTTTTGCTGCATCTCATTTGATTTTTTTCCCTGCTGCTCACTAGCACAAGCCATGGCACAAGGTTCATCCCAGCTTTTTCAAGTGAAAACAGGTTTGGACATGTCTCTGAGCAGGTGGCTGGAAGAGGTGACCTGCCCAGGGTCCTCTGAGCTCTATTTCCATGATCCTATGAAACACAGTGGAAGTAATGGGTTTTGCTATGGGATTTTGGTTATGTCCGAAGCCAAAACTCAAAGCACATTTCTGAGTGACGCCCAAGTGGGGAGGTCCAAATCAGCAAGAAAGATCCTGCAAAAACTTGTGATGTCCAACTGGACATGGTTATGGAAGGCTTAGTATAGTGCTTCCCAGACTTAATACATCACTGTGAGCCTTTGAAATGCCTAGCAGTCCACGGTGCACCTTCAACCTCTGTGTTTTCACAGAAAGTGGGGAAGGGCGAGATGCTTTCGCAGACCACAGTGTAGGAAGCCCTGGGTTAGTTCATGTCACCAGTGCATGGGGCAATGGTTAGACTCAATGACTGGAGCACGACACGGGTTCAGAATACCTGTGTCTGGTCCAGCTCCGCCACTGACGCACCGTGCGGCCTCAGGCACTTCCCCCGCTCCTCTCTGAAATGGAGAGAGCTCTATCTGCTTGGCAGTTGCTGGCTGAAGAACTCTTGTCAGTGCCAAGCATTATTTATCCTAAGCATCACAAAAAGCCTCTCTTTGATCAGCTACTGAGCAAATGGATTGGGCTCTGTTGCCTTTTGCAAAGGAAAAGGGATAGGCAGAGAGGTCTACAAAAATGCGACTATTCCACTTCTGCCTATTTATGTCTTTCTAGTCTCGGGTCAGTCCTGAGGTTGCCTGTGAGCACATACCAGGCTGCTATAAATACTGAATAATTCATAGGAAGTGGTAAACTGCAAGGACAACACCTTGCTTTGTTTGTCAGCATCAGGTTCTCAGCTTTATGCTAAGATCAAATGAGGTGAGAGGCGCCGCTTAAGAATCTTAAAGTTTTAACAGGAGGAGGACGGGGAAATGGGGAGGATAGGGTTATTAACATCCAGGACCAGGAAATACATGACACTACAAGCAGCAATGACCTCCCACAGAAGAGCTCAATACCCCAATATCTATTTTTCTGTCATGTGGTTAGGAGGATCAAGCATGAATTGAAGTGACTGAGACACCAGAAAGCTTGTGGTTGCAGAAGCTCTCTCAGATAATGCACACTGACACGCCTGCACAGACAACTGCACTGAAAGCAATGCTGATCATGGGCATCTATAATGCAGAGCATAAGCCAAGCTATTCTACCCCAGCTTAAAATAATTGAGCTTCTCTAAACACATTAGAAACACTCTGTTCTTAACACAGGTCCTCTGGCAGCTCTTACCGAGGAGATGCCTTTGCAGGATGTTAATGGTTACAATGGTGACTCAGGCCAAGCTTTGTCATCCCTGCAGGAATACACTAGCTTTGGGAAAGATCTGTGCTCATTAAGAAGGATTTTGCATTCATCACCTTCTCCCCAACCTACAATTTTAATCCTCTGATTGCAAGTGGCTGTTTGCAACTTTGCTCGACTGGCTCCAAATTTCCCTTTCACATGATCTAGATAGATAAGGTCTAATGCTTATTAGAAAAACTAGGAGCCAGGAGGTAGGAATGCCCCGCTCTTAGCTCTTGAAGAAAGGCAAGAGCTGACCTACACACACACGCATCTATGAGAGAGAGAGGGGCAGGTGCAAGCCATACCAGCCCAGAGATATGGGATTTGTGTCATCGACTCAGCATTTCCCCAGGCTTTACAAGAAAAGAAAAAGGAAACTGGCAGCTCAGTCTGACCCACTGCAAAACTTGGATACATTTAATCTGAGGGCCACAACACGCTCTTGTGAACACACACAGCCCTGCTGTCACTTTTATACCTTACTCCATCCATGGCACAGTTATTTTTAAAGCCCTTCACCCTATTGACCATAAGCACATTTAGGAAGCTAGGCTTGGACCTCATTCTTCCCCAGTTTTACCCTTGACGTCAGTGAGTTTACTCCAGCCTGACAAACAAAAGACACTTGGGGTCCTGCTGGTCTCGTACCTGTGGTCTTCACACCTCTGGAACCAGCCAGCCTTTGTAATGCCAGATCTTACCCCGAGGTACTCCCTGTCCTCCTCAGTATTAAAAAAAAGTGTATCTCAGATGGCGGTTATGACAGAGCAAACCAGAGGCACTCCCGTGCTGAGCTCTCAGATGGCAGCAAGCACGCTGGGAGACGGGAAATGCCCTTATCGAAGCCCTCTGCCACCCTTATGGGAACACAAAATCATCCATCGTAAGATGGATCATCCCTTCACTCTAAATGAATCCCTGCAAACTACAAAGCCCTGGGAAGTCTTTCCACAGCAGCTCTTTCCGAAATAGCGGTTGAACTCTTGGGGAGATATCCTGGCCAGAAGCAAGATAGCAGCGGGGGAAAGGCAGCAATTTGTTGTTTGAGACAGAAGAGGGGAAAGAGTGCCGGTGTCATAGCAAGGTATCAAAAGGGAGATGGCAAGTGTGCCGGGAGCTGAGGAGAAGGAGGGGATTGCTGGTGTTTAACACAATTCAAAGCTGCCCATTGTTAGGGAAGTTTATTCTCCCCCAGGATCATCACAGAGGCTCCTGGTGACAACTGCTCCCTGGCTTTTGAAGTGCAGCATTAGGCGTTTCCTTTGCTTTGCTGCCTTGTCCCCTATTGGATCAGAAGCCTCTTTGCCACACAGAGTCATTGGGTGGCAAATGAATAGGGGGATTTGATTATTCAGAACGTCACCTCATATATATATCAGAGATTTGGGGGCTTGCAACTTTTCTCCTTTGACGTGGGGACAAGGAAAGCTGCCTCGCTCTTTAGATCAGCCAGTGGACTAGGGCTTCAGCCTCTGCGCCTGCCATGAAGAGGAACACCTTCATCTTCACCACCGTTGGGCTATGCTGTGCCATCTTCGACACATCAGCCTGGTAGGACTGCAGCTCAGCTTGCACAGGGCCTCCGTGCTACCCTTTAGCCTGTGTGAGACAACACGGTTTATCCTCTTTTTTTAATTTTTGTTCCAGGTCTGTGAACAACTTTCTCATGACGGGACCCAAGGTAAATTTATCCATCAGTTTAAATGTACTGCTTGTTTCCTATTTGCAGACAAAGATCACCTTACTTAGGAGCCACATTTACTGGTCTGCCTATGGGCATCAGGTCCCTTGGGTGAAGGAGGGGAAATAAGGGAAAGGAGGGGAAACTCATTTACTTTTGTTTGCCAGTGTTTTGATTTTAAAAGGTGCTTGAGTTTCAGACTGTTATTTTTCTCTGCAAGGCCTATCTGACGTATTCCACCAGCGTCTCCGTGGGGGCGCACAGTGGGATTGAAGAGTGCAAACACCAGTTTAACTGGGAGCGCTGGAACTGTCCAGAAAGTGCCCTTCAGCTCTCAACTCACAACAGACTCAGGAGCGGTAAGCATGCACTTATAGACGCATCAAGTACAGCCCTTTCTCCTCCGCAAACATGAGCAGCCTCTTGATATGCGTATACTGTGTGATAGAGAATAAGTGTATATCGAATGATAGCAAATTCTGGAGGGAAGGGGGAGCGACTACGGACATAGCCTGGCCCTTCAGTTTCTGTCTACATAAGGAAAGTTCAACCAGTTTTGCTCAAATCAGAATTTAAACCAGATTTCAACCAGTGTAAGCCCCACTGGTGGCACTCTGATATTACCGTGCAGTTTATCTGGATTGGGAAGAGGGTTAAATTGAAATGAAAACTCAAAAAATGTGGGTCCCCATGTGTAGGGTTTAAAATCCTTTTGCTGAGAAGCAGGGAGCGGGTGGGGAAGATTACTTTGCTATACTAGTCTTCTCTTCCAATTTTATTCTAAGTTAATTTGTCTTTTACTGTAAGCTTCCTTGATCCTATCTGGGGGGAGGGCAGCACATAAATCTAATAAATAAAGAGCTTAATGAAGTTAAACCAGTGCCATTTTCCCTCTGTAGCCATGGCTAATGCATGAACTTGCCACAGACAGAAAGCTGTGGTGTAACCTGTCTGAGCAATAAACAGGATCGAGTCTATTAGATTAAATCCCATTGTTATCCTGTAACGCTATCCCATGCACATAGGCACTTTAGCAATGTCCTGTCAGCTACTGAGTCAAAAAAACAATAGGACAGGAAATTTGCAGGCATTTTGCAGTGGGCTAGAAAAGTTTTCACTCCTGCACTACGCCCCACCTTGGTCCTGATCACTTTTATGCAAAGATGTTTGCCCTCTCTCTAACTCTGCTGGAAACAGCTTACATTTCCAACACGGATGGAGTTGGGACAGGGGTTTTGTGCTCTGGAGGGTGACAAATTCTTTATTCTTACCTTTGCAGCAACGAGAGAGACCTCTTTTGTCCACGCCATCAGCTCAGCTGGAGTAATGTACACTCTCACCAGGAACTGCAGCATGGGTGACTTTGATAACTGCGGCTGTGATGACTCCAGGAACGGGCGTGTAGGTGAGCTGAGATTATACCGGTCTAATGGGAGAAGCAGCTAAGATTTTCCCAGCCTCCGTGTGATGGATCTGGTTTTCAAATGCTCTAGATTCATTTCCCAGTCATAACTGTCACTAATGGCTGGATTTGGCTGTTTCTGCTTTTAACATCCACCAGACTCAGCACTAGAAATGATCAGTCTCCCCTAATTTTTCTCATCCGGGTCCCTTATTATAGCATGGTTTTATCACTCCGGGCTTCCGATTTGTCTGGTAGTCCGCTATTCCCTCGAGCGGCTCCAAAGCGACTACTTGCGAACCACGTGTCTTTTCCCAGGTGGACGAGGATGGGTCTGGGGAGGCTGCAGCGATAATGTGGAATTTGGAGAGAGAATTTCCAAACTGTTTGTGGACGGTTTGGAAACGGGACAAGATGCCAGAGCGCTGATGAATCTGCATAACAACGAAGCAGGGAGACTTGTAAGTAAAAGCGTGCAAGTCTGTATTTGAAAACATGCTCGTCTACAGAGCTTTTAGGGTCCCGGTCTCCACTGCTTAACAAGGGAGCTGGCCCATTGATTTCAATGGGAGGCTTGTATGAATGTATTTCAGAATCAGGCCCTCCATCAAGGTAGAGGTTGCAGTAAGAATTGCTGGTCCTCACAGAAAGCAGCTAGCCAGGGCAGTAACATGCACTCCCTCTCCACAACCACAAGACTTGATAGCTTTGCATTCGCACAGTTTCCAGCATATCTTCCCTGCTACTTTAGTCTCTGGCAATGTGTATTTTCAGGTGAGGGAATAACTACTCCTACTTGAGCTGTAATCTCAGTTCTGGCAGTGAGTCTGTTTGTGTTGTAACTCAGTCTCTGCCTCAGTGTCCCCCTCTGTAAAACGAGCAGAACAACACCCCACAGACCTACCTCATATGGAAATGGCAGTGAATGGCACCCAATAAACATGATGAAGTGGTGCTTTTCATGTCACAGTGCAGTCATAGTGACAGAAAGTAACGTGGAATTAGCAAGGCTCGCAGAGGTCTAGCAACCTTAAGAAGGGTGAACTCAGCCCCCAAAGTTTGAGAACCACAACTACAGGGAAGCAAATAAGACCGACTAAAAGCCCGGACTCTGGGCAACGCTAACTACTTAGTGTCATTACGGGGCCTTTTTAAAGATTATTTTATAAATGGAGTGACTTGTTCACTGCCCATGCAAGATGATGATTTGATATACTCCTGGCAAGTAAATTTATGCACATAACTGAGATAGCCCAGGCTCGCACTGCCCTTCTGTCCTGGCCTAGAGACGCGACTGGCATAGGGCTGGAGAAGGCAGTTCCTGCCTGGCAAACCCCCGATGCATCTGCCAGTTCCAGCATCAGTTAGTGATGGGAACCCACGCCCATTAGGAACTGGATGGAGATCACCAGGTCATTCATGCTGGCTGCCAGATGGTAGTGACTGGGGACCATGAGACAGACGACCCTTATCCCAGGAACAGAAACAGACCCTGTCTGCGCAACATGTTTCTGCTGCTCCTAATTTTCTTCTGCTCTTCTCTTTCAACCAAGGCCGTGAAAGAAATGATGAAGAGGACTTGCAAGTGCCATGGGGTATCGGGCAGCTGCAGCATCCAGACCTGTTGGCTCCAGCTCGCCGAGTTTCGAGAAATCGGGAATTATCTGAAAATCAAATATGACCAGGCCCAGAAGTTGGAGATGGACAAGAGGAGGATGAGAGCCGGGAACAGTGCTGACAGCCGCAGGACCACAGTGGAGACCTTCAGCAACGTGCTGACCACAGAGCTGGTCTTCCTGGAAGATTCTCCCAACTACTGCATGCGCAATGCCAGCCTGGGCCTGCATGGCACGGAGGGGCGGGAATGCCTGCAGGGCGGCAAGAACTTGTCTCAGTGGGAGCGGAGGAGCTGCAGACGGCTCTGCACCGAGTGTGGCCTCAGGATAGAGGAGAGGAAGATCGAGGTGGTCACCAACTGTCACTGCAAGTTTCGATGGTGCTGCGTGGTGAACTGCCTGGACTGCAAGCAGACGGTCACCAAGTACTACTGCTCCGGGAGAAGGGCCATGTCTAACAAAACCAGGCGGCGGAACAGGGGTCCCAAGAGATAAGCAGCTCTGAGCCAGCAGACTCAGGACATGGAGATTCCTTTTCAATTTTCTGCACGGGTCACCCCCATCGCCGGGTTTGAGACTGGAAAGGAATTTCCCCATGGGGTGTACGGGCAGGACTCCAGGGGCAGGGGGTGGAGAGGATGTCTACCTCCCGCAGCTCTGCAGCGGAGTTGCCCACTGGGATCTGGTTCCTTGTGATCCGCTATGGTGCGACTAGCATGAGCGAGGGCAGGTGGGCACGGGTGGGCCTCAGTCCTTCTGGTCTGTAAGTTTGCTCGTAACTAATTTCATTTGTCGCTTTATTGATGGATCTGGCTGCAAAAAGCCATTTGTTTTTCTTTTTTAATGGGGCCCTGATTCTGATGTCCTTTACACCAGCATAAAGCTAGGTGCAGGTTCAAGGGCATCACACCAGGCAGCCATGTAACTGGGATCCCAACAGCGGTTGCTCCAAGCTGAAATCTGCTCCTAGCCACACTTCTGGTTCTCTGCTGGCCTCACTGCCATGGTACAAGTGCAAGGGCAGAGCGCCTGACCCCAGGGGGCTGCTGCACACACAGCTTGTAAATATTTTTTTAATGTAAAACGTATGCACTTTCTGACGTGATAAGGGTTTCACAGTGTTGTGATTTCTATTGGGGCAGCTGCTGCTTTTTCACTTTGAGTGCTTTTGGAGGCTTACAGATGCCATTTACAGATGGCAAGCAAGGTCTCTTTTCTTAAACCAAGTTTTAAATTGGTGCAAGGGAAATAGAAGTACTGCCTGTCTTTTTTGCTTTTCCTATTTGTTTGGGATGAAAAAAAAAACCCTTTAGAGTCTACCAACTGAAAGCAAAACTTCAGCTGATGAGAAGTCAGCTTTCTCCATGCATAATAAAGGATAGTAACCAAACTTCAGCACACTACGTTTCCTGTGTCCACTCTGATGGTGTCCTGAGAGTTTAGGTTTCTGGTACTAGATTTTACGGTAAACACGTTAATTAAATTGCAGGCTTTCGCCCTTCTGGTATATTATGACTGTGTTTATACAAGGGCCTGTCTCTAAAATCTCCCTCTTTTCCCAAGACTCCCTATGCCTGATGAAGGGCGACTGCGCCTGAAAGCTTGCTAAGAACTTGTCCCCAACTACTCAGTTGCTCCAATAAAAGAGATCAGATTCACCCAAAGAACCTTTCCTGCCTTTGTCCTTAGACCAACACGGCTACAACCAAAAACCCAGCCTCTTTTCCCAGCAAATTCTTAGCACTAATCCAAAGCCCAACGAGGTTTATGAGAGACTTTTCCATTGAATTCAGTTAGCACTGACTCCAGCCCTAAACCCTCAAATCCCTATCACCCTCCTACCTAACCCTTGGGAGGACTCAGTAGGCGGGCATAGCTGGGCCAAGGTAAATATTAAACCTGGCATGTCTCCTTAATTTGTCTAAGGCCCAACACTCTCCAAACAAGGCAAACTCCCCAGGCCTTTGATGTGGTATCAGCACTAGTTGCAAAGTTCTTTATTCCAGGGAACAAGATGAATCCTTTGAACTAGAGGGCAGGAGAGAAAACTTGGGGATGGTTGTGAATGTCTCTGCTGGTTCCCTGCTGCTTCTTGCTGTAAACAGCCCCATGCTACACCTGCTTCCCAGAACAGGAGCAGCCCTGGCTACTGCTGCCTCTTCCCATGGACCCACCCCACCCTCCTCATTTGTGACTGCTGCAGTTGTGATGCAGCCAAAAGGAACAGGCCAGACCCAGCTTGCTATGAAGTCATAGCTTTAAGCCAGGGAGGAACCAAACCCACTTCTGCCCACAGCTTGCTAAATAAGCCACGTGCACGCTACAAACTCCTGTGGCCACAGCTACATGGATGGGGAAGGGGGTGAAAGTGTGATGCCAGGTGTGATGGATGGGGAAGGGGGTGAAGGTGTGATGCCAGCTGAACACAGCTGTGCCACCCCTAGTGTAGACATGGCTATAGCCACCACGGTTTTAGCCGCAGTATTGCATTTTTCCTGACGCAGCTTCTCCCCTGGGTGCAGGGAGGGGTTGGGGTTATTATTACACTACCATGAAGCAGGGCTTTGCTGGTCTGTTGGGATCCATGCTAAGAGAGCTTGGCCAGCCTGGCATACCAGCGTTCCTACACCAGTGCAAAAGGCAGCAGAATCAAAGGCAATTCTTGTCCCAGAAACCTTGTGATGGCCTCTAGGTTGTAAGGCTCGCACCTGAATGCAGATGTGGATCTGACCTGGCCCCCGAGCACTGGGGCCTCAGGATCTGGGGCAAGGGGCCAGGTTCATTTCTAATCAGAGTCCAAACCGTTCCTCTCCCCTGGTGCAAGGTGCTTGACCCTGCACCCACAGGGCTCAGGAAAGGAAGCAGGCCACACACACCCCAGCAGGCTAAAGACCTTTCTAACAGCAACTTCGGGAGAGGTTTTCCACCAGAACTGACACTAAAGGACCCTGTTTGGCTGGAGTGGGATGGGAAGAGGGGTGGTAGCATTGTTAGATGGAGCACAAGACACCTATTGACCAGGGCTGGTCTTATCGCAGAGCATCTCAGGGAGTGTAGCTCTCCCTGGGACTGTGAATTCATATGGGAAAGAAACAGCTAGCTCACTCAGGTGCCCTGTAAAATCCCAGCCTGCAAGCTCTGATCCCATTGCATTAGGCTCTCCCTAAAGCACCTCTCCCTCCCTGCACAAGTCTACGCTCATGCTGCACATCTCATCTGGGCCCTGACCTTCCAGTTTGTATGCAAGTGCTCATCTTTGCACCCATAAGAAGCCCCTTGACTTCAGCAGGGCTATTTACTGACATAAAGTAAAGCTCCTTGGAAAATTCTACTCGTTTGCCCTGGTTTCAGTACCAGAATTTGCCCCCTCCTACCCCTCGTGTCTTCCCACCATCCAAACCAGTACTGCTGCACAAACAGTGAGCTCAGAAAATATTCCAAGCAAAGGCACAAGGGCTGGGGCTAGCTCTGGAGGAATGGTCTTGGATGGGACAAAGCATCCTCGTTCCAACCCCTGCTGCCATCTTCTTGGCTTGCGGAGATCGTGCCTATTTCTGTAGCTCACACAGGACATAAGACCTGTAAGTAAAACCTGCTAGTGAGTCGTACCTCGACTCCAGCTAGATATCAGCATCCTTCCAAACCCAGCCAGCCTTCTCCATCCATCTTGTTGCTTAGCTACAGCACTCATTCACTCCCTGCCAGATTCAATCAGAAACAATAGAAATCCTGGATCATCTCAATCCATCACTGTGCTGTCAGGGACCTGGTCCACCCCAGAGCACTATTACCTTCAATAATATTCACGTGTGCAAATGTTCCCTGAGGGGGGGGACGTTCTCCTGCCAAAGACTGCCTAGGGACACAATCCGAGATGCTTTAATCCTCTGAAGGGCGATTGTAACCTCCACCCCCATCCAAAGCCTTATATTTTTATTCCACAAACCTCTACATGACATCCACTGCTATTCTCTTTTCTGGTAGACAAGACCAGGCCTGTTATTTTCAGTTCCCAGAGTCTCCTTCACAGGTTGTAACCATGGAAAAACATCTGAACAGCCCAGCAGAATCACCGAAATAATACTCTTCTCCTGCCCTCCTCGCTGTATTATATTTGCAGTGAGCTCAAATCGAGATTGGGGATGCAGAGCTCAACAGCCTGTAAGGTCAATTTATGCTATTGGAGCAAAGATAATGAATTCAACACCGCTCTAAATAAGCAGGTGAGTATCTCCATAGCATGGAGGCAACTTATATGCATCACTGTAGCACCTCAGTCCCAGGCAGGTCTGCATTGTGCTAGGCAGAGTGCCTCAGCCCCAAATGGTGTACTCTTACTTGACACATCTGGCTTTGTCCGGTTCAGCATGGGGGGGCATACACAAGGGAAGGGGTGCCAGGATGTGGGGAGGAAAGCAATGAGGCAATGGAGGTGGAGCACAAGGTACTTGCAGAGCCTCACCCAGGAGAGCAGGCTCTGGAGGAGCGCATTAGCCAGAAGCAGCCCTGAGGGCAGCACCCTTAAATTGTAATATTCCTTCTCCAGAACCTTTTCCAAATATATTTGCTGTGGAAACAATAACCTGTTGTAGCAGCAGCTGCAGGACTGGACTTTTTTTTTGCTATATCTCCTATCTCTACAGCATGCCCATACAAAAGGACTGCTCTGGGCATGTCCTTCCTCAGCATCCAACGAAGAGAGCTTGGGTTCATGAAAGCCTATGCGACTCTGATTTAGTTAGTCCACAAGGGCATCTCTGCTCTGCCTTCCACATACACGTGCCTTTTTGTGGCCTATCTCACCGCACCACCTTCCCAACATGCTCTTTGCAGCTTCATGGTGCAGGTTTTCTGTACGCTGCTTGAGGGATAAATAAAGCTTGAAAAATAAATCCCCAGCACAGGTAATGCTGACAAGAGAGACTCACTGGCACCAGGTTTACTACCTACCATCCGAACCATGGTTCACAGTTGGGTTGCTGGCATGCAATGACGTCCGTACTGGCAAGCCTCCATCACTGGCATTACTGGGGCCAGCTAGATTAAAACTGGCTCTGGACGGTATCCTTTTGCTACAATCCTGCCTTCATCATCTGCTGTCCACAGGTACCCTCAGTGCTGCCCAGGCCTCAGGCTGACCCTCCATGCAAAAGAAGCAACATATTCCATTGAATTATATAAACTATTACTAAGTTACAGTGAAAAAGCATCGGGCTCCCTTAAAAATCCTTTTAAAAATAGGCCCCTAAGTGACCAGTTATGCCAGGTCTAACCCAGGAAGCCAGCAACAAACCCCACAGGGGCTGCCCAGCTCCACCCAGCACCTGCTTAAATCTCTGCTGACTAGTATTGTAGCCATTTCACACTACCCATGCTACTGAAGTCAGTGAGAGAACCGAACAGGGCAGCTACAGGGTAACTTCTTCCACGTCCATACTGACACCAGAGCTGGGCACAAAGAATAAGTGCACACTGAGAGAGTCACACCAGCATACAGCCGTTGTAAGTGAGATGAGAATCAGGCCCACTGAATGCAGTGAGAGTTTTGCTAGTGACTGCTATGGGACTGTTGTGGGCACTGGCGCAGTGGACATGAGCATGCTGGATCTTTGCCAAGAAGGAGGTTGAGAAATGGCAGCTTAGAAACCTGCAACTGCCCATTTGCATTACGAGACAAACCAATCTGAATGCAGACGAGCCCAATTCCTCCTCTGTGATCCCAAGCCAGGAAGGACTATGCATGCAGGAGGCAGAGCTGCTCCTCACTGACTTTATGAAGCCAGCTGCCTGTGCCTTGCTGAAGGTAGGCCGGTCTGTGCTTGAAGGAGAGCCTCCAATGCTCCTCTGCGGAGAATTATCCTACCCTGGGTGCTTCCACCCTCTCCTCTCCCTTCACCATAGTAAAGTGTCAGAAACACGCCCTCAGGCCATCCATCTCCAGCACTTCCGCACAGGCCTGGCACTCAGGCAACATGAATATTATGGCTCTCAGTACAGAGCATCTCCATCACTCACTCTGACAAGGGCAAGAATCCCCTCTCTTGGCCATGATGAGTGACCTTTTCATATGCAGCATGACTTGCTGGTCAGGCTGCATCTTATTTAGGGAAACCAAGGAGAGCCAGCAATTCCCCGAAGCCTTCTAACAAAAGCCACAGACCCTTTTCCACTTGCAAATCTCCTCCTTAGCATGACAAAGTTAAAGGAGCCTTAAATCAGCACCTGGTTGGCTTTTGCCAGCTAGCATACAACCCTGGGTGGAGGAGGTTGATAGCCAGCCCCTGTGAGCTATGCTCTGAAGAATTTGGGTGTCTGGGATTTTCAAAGGAGCGTAAGGGAGTTAGGCACCAAAACCCTATTGTCATTCAAATGAGTTAGGTGTCCAGTTCCCATCAGAAGCCTTTGAAAAATCCCATCTGCTGTTTTTAGCTACAATTTTTGAAGTAAGTGTTGATGGTCTGAGCACCTGCCTTCCACCCCATACCATGGGGCAGCCTGCTCCTTACAGAGGTAGGGAGGGGAAGGCACAAGACAGAGAACTATCCTCCATGCCCCATCCCTTCCTCTGTCCCAGCAGTGCTGAAGTCCAGGATCTGCCAAAGGCAAGAAGCTGCCCCATCCGAGGTAAAGACATCACAGAATCAGTCTCACTCAGCTGCAAAGAGCGGATCAGAAAGTGAGCTCACATTACACAACGCCAGGCTAAACAAGCCTCTCTTAATTAACTTTGTCCCACCAGGGAAGGGAGCTCCACTGGGCTGCATCTCAATATCCATCCTCTACCAAGGCCTGTGCAATGCACTATTGCTAGCACCATGCAATAAAGCCTTGTTAACACCTTTGTAGCTCCGTCTCATTAAACTCAGGGTAATTTACAGGTTTGGTATTTACAAAACTAATTTTTTTTCACAGCCCTCAAGATAAAGGTTTCCCAAATATTTTTCAGCAGGGAAACACAGCATCACTAGAAATCAGTGTCTGGTGGCATTTTTGTTTGGGCTCTGTAGGATAGGAGATGCCAGCTGTTAAATAACATATATTCCAGTAGCATCTAAAGACCATGATCAAGGTTGTGCGCGGAGCTGTACAGAGGTGGTCATTGTCTCCATGCAAGACAGCGGCACTACCTACGAAACTGGGCAATACGAAGAAGGACAGAGGGAGTTAGATGCATGGACATTTGCGATTCCCACTCCCCAAATGTGCACAGCATCATCAGTGAACTCAGTGCTTCACAAAGAAATGGGGGACACAGGCACTGTGCCAAGGGACCCAGCAGCCCCTTCATGTAGACATAAGTTTGCTCGGACTCCTACTACACCAGAAGAGGGAACCTCCAGACAAGCCAGTATTGGATGACTTCACAGCAGAGCACTTCCAAAAAAGACATGCCTAAACTGCCCCTCTGGGTCCTGGAGCTTCTGCCCTTTGAAGCAGCTCAGGCCCAGAGCCAGAGGCCACTAGATCTTCTACCGAAGAGAGTTTGGAAACCTAAGAGGAAGGATACTGTGCTGCACGCAGTGGAGAACAAAGAATGGGACAAGGCTTCACCAACAGCAATTAAGAGGCAACAGGAGCAGAGGGGCAGATGCAGGCAGTGTGGTCTTGAGCACAAAATAAGGGTCTTGATTCAACTCTGGGAGCCAACACAGAGGCTCAGAGAGAGGGGGTTGCAAAAGGGAAGAGAGAAAGAGCGAGAGAGAGGAGGCAGCTCTGCAGTGGCATTTTAGATTTCCCTCCCTCCTTTGAAAGTCCTTCCCTCTAACTTCCTTCAGTGCCCCCACATAACTCCACTAAACCATCAGGGCACATCCAGGAGACGACAGATCTCCAAGGGCCATGTGAGCAGAGGGCCTGGGCAGTATATGGCCCTTAATTTCCTCCTTAGATGCTTTCAATCACTCACGGTATGCCATAAAAGATGATAATGACAAGGATGAAATCTAGACTGTAAAACAGTGGGGAGGGACCCCAAGGGTTCATGCTCTGACCTTTCACCCCAGGTTGGGCTCAACCTCAGGCCATACTTGGACTGAGTTTGTTGGGTTCGGCCTTGTTCTTTGGGGACAACTGGAGAGCAGCACGAGGCCCTGCAAAGCGCTGGATCACGGCTACTGCCAACAGGGCTGGCTGTTCTGAAATACGCTGGCCGCAAGGTCAGTGGGACTCTTGCCACAGCTTTCAACAGGCTTTGGGAAAGACCTGTAGCATGTGTCATTGCTGGGCTCTCACTTACTGGAGTCACTTCTTAGCTTCCCTTGAAGAAGTGGAAAAGGGGATTTCTGCCACGGTTTTGCATTATGTTAACATAAAGTCCCTTACTAGCCACGCCAGCAGTCAGGAGCAAGACTTCCCACAATCCCAGCTCTACCCCAACCTCTAAGCCCTGCCCAGCAATCAAGTACAGACATGCCAGCAAGGTACGGACTCCAGTGACGGCTCCCGTCTCATAGCAGTCTCCAAGTCACAAATACCGACGGCTCCTGCCCCAACTCTCACAGGTGCTAGTGCAGACTTCAAGAATACAAGTCAAAGGGATGACGATTTATAGCGCAGTCCCTTTTCCACAGTGTCCTGAAGTCAGCTTGCTCTGGCCCCATTCTCCCTCTGCACTCCCGGTAAACCTACCGCAGCCCTGTATGGACTGGGGTGGGGAAGAATGGCACTGCCCATCCATCAGCGGCAGGAAATCCTTCCTTTCTCTCCACTGAACGGGGAGAGGAATGAACCGACTCAACCCCACGAGATGCTGAGCCAGCTTGGCTCTTGGACCGTGACACAGCACAGCCAGCTGTGGTCTCTGCAGACCGTGATATGGCCGAGGGGCAGCTCGTGGACTCTTGGTAAGCTATAAATCTGACCTTGAGTCTAGGCCCTCTCTTTTCTTTTTTAAAAACAAAGCATGACCTTTAAATCCCAGTGAAATGCTGGTGCGTTTGCAGCCATAGCAAACATTAATGTGGGTTTACTGGAACACGCAAATCGACATCTATTGCAGACAGTCCCAGGCTGCAGAACTTGAATCTCAAACAGCCCAGAGGCCCCAGGTCAAGCTACCAAGCTGCTTTCACCCTGGAGATTTTAGGTGAAGCCCCTCCAGGGTCTGGACCAAAGGCAAGGAAGAGTCTTTTGCATACTGTAGCCTTATCTCCTTCATCACCAGGCAAGCGTCACAAATCACAGCACAAAATCTTCCAGGCGTTGCAAGCCCTAAATTATACCTTCTGGCTACCAGAACACCCCACGTAGAGCCTGGGCACATTGAGAGAGATCATTTAAATCGCCAAAGAGGATGAATGCCAAAGCTCAAGATTTCCTGTCCCATCAATCGAGAGGCTGATTGAGGGCATCTCAGATTATGTCACCTCTGGAAGGGATGGCCCCAAGCAACAGCTTTTGTCACAGTTCAGTGCAGTTTCTGTGTTTTAGCAGATCTCACTACCTCTCTCAATCTTCACAGTCCCCTCCCCTTCCCCGCAAAATACTAAATTAAATTCATGCTATTTATGGAAATAAAAAAAATAATTTAGCAAGAATGTGGCAAATCGCTTTTCTGACCATTGATAACAGTAGAAGCTCTCCCTTCTGATCAGAAGCTGAACTCCATCCAACCCCCCCACACCGATGTCAGCAGGCCCCTCCAAGTTACCCCGTTCAACGCAATAAAGAGGAAATGACTTAAAAAGCTCTCCGGTAAAATAAAGAGAGGTCTGCCATCACAGGGCATCAGCAAGGCAAAGAGCCCACTAAATTTCCCAGGGGATAAAAGGTCAGGCCTGGGCAGGAATAAGAATAGCCTCTCCAATTATACCACAATAAAAAATTACAAGGGTTATCAATCCTTATCGTTACCAAACCACGAGCTGATCTCTGGCTGGCATCTGGGAGGAATTTCCCTCAGGGCAGCTATCTCGGTTGTAGCCGTATTGGTCTAGAGGCAAAAGCAATCAAAACTCACGGCAGAGCTGACATCTGTTATTAGACCAACTAGACGTTTGCAAATAAAGACTTTTCTTTTGTTGCAAATATCTAGTTGCTCTAATAAAAGAGATCACCTCTGCTACGAGTTTCAGTTCCTCAGCACAGAAGAATTCTCACCTTCCATCGGCCCTCTGGCACTGACCGCTGCTGGACACAGGCGACCGGACCAGAGCAGTTCCACTATACGGCAAACCCCACAAATGGGCAAGCCGACATCGTAACTGGGGCACTCATCCTGCAGCAGTGCCAGTCAGTCTGATTTCTGCTACAGAACCGACTCTTCTCCACTCCACTCCTTCTTTGGGAGGGCTTGTCATTTTAACTCTATGCTGACAATAATCTCCAAAATCTGTCTTGGTTTTCACTGAAGTGTAAGAATTTGCACTAAAGGCCATGCAAACTTATGCAATCATTTGTGCCAGCTTAAATTCTGAGGTTGATTCTGCCATTTCAAGAGAGTTGGTGATCACAGTTGAGGCAGCTCCCACACGTATGGGCAGTTGTGCATGTGCCCCTGAGGGCAGGATTTCCTCTTAAGCCTTATCATCAGAGGTGGGAAATGACAGTGAAATTCCCCACATGTCCCATTTCCATACCCAAGAGGCACACAGATGCCTTGCTGGCTTGCTCTGGAGTGGAAGAATAAGAAAGGGACAGAAGTAAAGTCTCCAGGCAGAGTTTCTACTCTCTGCAGCAGTCTGTACTGATCTGGATACTCAAATGGCCACTGAGTCTGTCAGACTTAGAACGTCATTTAGTGTTGCCATCCTGCCCTTCTGGGCCAGTCGGGCAGTGTGAAGATGGTCCCCTCCTCACTGTAGTAGAGTTACTAAACCAGGGGCTGTAGTGCCCCCTTGAAAGCCAGTGGGAGGGTAGGAGTGGATGGCCAGTTCTTACACAAGGATGATTCAGTAAACCCCCCAGGAAAACAAGGCAAGGCAGGATCTCTCTAACAACCCCCATGCAGAGGTGACACAAGCCACTTCCCCTCTATACTGACACCACCAACAGCTCAGAGTCCTATGAGATTGAAACGTGCAGTGCAAAAGACCAGAGCAATACATTTTTAGCATAATTGCTAGTAGCTGTACATACTGCACCATGCAGTGCATTGCACACAGTGGACCCAGATGCTTGAGTTTGACCCTCTCTCCAGACTTGCGCCCTAAAACTGTCCCCAATTATTTCGGCTGGAGTGGGGGAGCTCACAGGCAGCTGGATGTGATGCTGCCAACATCAATCCTGTGCCTGCTGTTGGCTACAGATGCTGGTGCATCATTTGGATTGTTGCAAGGAAAACTGAAAGCAACAGCTTCTCAAACAGCCTAACAGGTATTTGTTTAATTGGACTGCAATGCATCATTAAATCCGCTACTTTCATGGCACAGCCCGAAGCACCCTGTGCCTTTCCTTTTTCTAGAACAATAAGTTTTTATTCTGTCTTTTTCCAGCCCCAAAACATCACCCTTGCCTGGTAAAAATTTGTACCAGAGCTCTCTTCCAGTAGGGCAAAGCGACGGCATGGAAATAGCTAATCATCTTGAAAGTAACCCATTTTCGTGTCACCGTGATTTGTACTGTGCTGCATGTTTGGTCGCCACCCCTCATAATCAGGCTAACTGCTGACAAAAGTCTGGATTGCTTTTCTTTGAAACTTGACTGCAAGCAGATGTTGGCTTCACCCTTGGTGAACCGTGTCCTCGTTATTCTGTTATCTCCACAGAAACAACATTTTCTAGCCGCAGAAGTGTGGTTGATGTCTTGCTAGGCTATTAAACGTACCCATCAAAATATAAGCGCTCTTCCCTTGTCTGAACATATTTTAGCCTCACTTGAAAGTGACAGGCTCCATCCGCTACATCATTTGGCAGATTTTGCTGTCCTCGACAGGCTGGCTCTGCTCTGGAGGGTGATTGCCACCTCTTGAAAAGACATCAGCTAAATTAGCGTGGAATATTTTAGCAATTGCAGCAGAATCATCTTTCTGCTTTTAGTCCCAGGGATAATAATGTCACCCTGGGTTGGGCTTTGAGTAATAGGTTGCTTTTTAACCCAACCAGTCCTATTAGAGATGTTTCTAGAACTGATTGATCCAGAGAAACCTTTTAAAGGTGTCATTTTCAAATAATGCCACTTTTAATCATAGCAGCCAGAGGCCCATCATTTTCCAGCAACAGGCAGAGAGCTTCTCTTCAGTACTTCTATGTCCTTGCTAATGTGCTATTGCAGAGCCTCACAAACCTTTAAAGGTGTTTCTCCACAGCCCTGAGAAAAAGGGAGAACTTTTATCCCCATTTTACAGATGGGGATTTGAGGCACAGAGAAACAAAGTGATTTTCTCCAGGTTTCATGCTGAGATGGTTACTTAGCCATGTTAATCTGAAGTCAGGCAACCTGCCCTACCTTCTCCAGGTCATGCAGAAAGTCTGATAAGGAGAACAGCACCCAGGACTCTGGCTGCCATCCTGGCTACTGCAACATCCTTCCCACCAGCCTGGGGCTGCTTGGCATAGGTCTCTGCCAAAACACCTCCAACTATGGTAGATCACAGGCATACATAGGAGCACTCAGCACTCTGCAGGATCAGATCTAGACCGGTCTTCTCCCCTGGATGCTATAATCAGGAAAATATAGGAGTGAGGGGCTACTTCCCCAGACTTGAACCGTTCAGAGGCCCAGAACAGTCCAGTTAACTTAAAAAATGAACTATTATCTAGAGCCTCTCTGCAGTTCCTGGTTTCAGGAAAGGAGGAAGAAGCTGAAGTGCCTCCGCCAAGCTCCTCTTCTGGATTTGCAGACAAAAGCCCCATCTAGAAAATCACTAACCTTTGGTACTGCCCCCACAAAATCTTGACCACACAAGTGCCGTGCCCTGAACATCTTCATTCTCCTCATCCTGCTGCAAGGTTTCCACTCAACTATAAGCTTGCTTTGACTGCCACGACCATCTCCACTGGTTCTTTTCTAACCTTGCTGGCCAGATTCTGAAGTGTTAGTACAAGCCAAGAACTACAAGGACAACTTGAAAGCAGGAATGGGTATATTAGCAGGAATCCAGGTCTCACCTTTCCAGGGAGGTACCCTCACCACGAAACACAGGCTCATTTTCTGGAACCTATGACTATCCACTGGATGCTAAGATCTGCCAGGCACCCTGAATTGGCACAGAACAATGAGAATGGTGAACTTTATAGCCATCCTGTTGCTACGCCTGCCCATGTCATGCTGTCGTTCTTTCCCCAATGTGTATGGAACAGTTTCAGGTGGACAAAAATAGCCTTGGCAGTTTTGTGACTCTATTTGACCGTTTGTCATCTTAGCTGGAGGAAGAAGCAACTTGCATCCCAGACTCCATCACCTTGGGTGCTGGGGAAAGGAGAAGAAAAAACAATCAGTTGCTGTCAGAGTTGAATACGTCCTTCCTGAAGATTACTACCGCGTTGCATTATGGACTGGAATCACATTTTTCATCACAGCTAACGGATTCAAATGTGCCCTAAAACTTGTTCAGTTCCCTGCAGATAAATGAAGACTGAACAAGGTTGTGGTGCACGTGGCGTCCTTCATACATGAATCAGGTGAATGAGGCATGCACATACTGCAGTGTGCGCTAGTATGTGCACTCTGCAACCTTCTGTTTGACCCAGTCTGTGCTTCGTGTGAACTCTGGTGCTCACCACAGGCCATACTGCAAAGCCCTCACTCTGTTTCACTAAGGCCTCCATGAGAACAAACAGTCATTGAAGGAAAATATAGAATGAGGGCTGCAAAACATGACCCAAACCTGCAAGCAGGCCAATGTAAGCAGGAAGAGTCAAAGCCAGCACCTTGAGCATCTTGCAAGCAAGTCCAGACACTTTGGTCAGACACGGACATACAAGGGAGTGTTTAGGCAGAGAGCAAACTGCTGCTCCCTGCAGCGTTGGAGATAGGCCTAGTGATATGCTTGAACAGCTATCAAATAAAGGAAGAGCCTGCTTTTTGGTTTCCTGCAGGGCAGACTACTAGAACTAATAGGCCTGAGACAGAAACACAACATATGGATGACGGATGGTGCTATACAACTCATAAACCAAGCCTAACTATTTAATTACTCTACCCAGGCATCTCAAGCCATTATCTTGTTCTTATCACTTAAATCAAAATCCAGCTTTAGGTAGATCAGTACACTTGGAAATGATACCAAGAGAAAAAAGCCCATATCACAAGCTCTAGGGCGAGAGCGATCTAAATATTTTGTGTATTGGTTTCCTCTACATATCAAACAACTTCTGTCAGTCACTCTAACCTAGCTTCTAGCATTTCATAGACCCTTCCAATCACGTCCCCACCCTTACTGTGCCAAGCATGTGAATAGTGGCACCATCCCTTTGGGACAGAGAAAATACAAAATGGCCTGCCCAACAACAGGAAGTCCATGAATGAGCAAGGAGGGGAACGGCAGGTTCCCATCACCCACTCTGAATTCAGCTTTCCTAGGAAAATGTTCCCATTCACTGTGAGAAACCAGATCAAGTTATATCAAGGGCCAGCCAACCTACAAACAAGGGTAGATCGGTCCTGTTATAGTAGCTTTTTGATGTTACGGAGATGGCCAAGGCAGGAAGGAAGAACGGACCATTCTATAATAAATGCAAGGTGATTTTTTTTTTAATTTATTTATTGCTGTGCTCAGAGGATTAAATGTACAAGCCGAATTTGAGAACATATGTTGCTGCCCCATATCCTAGAGTCTGGTTTTCCAAGGCATACAAAATAAATGCCTTCACAAGAGCGGAGCTGCGTGCCCTCCCTTCGAGCTCAGCTTCAGGGTGCTGTAACAAAGTACTTGGCCCGTTCCCTAGATGTGGAATATCCATCAGCTCAGAGATCTCCGCGGGCAATGAACCAGCTTGGCTTCTTTCTACCAAAGCCTCCTTGGAGAGTTCTCCACTCTGGCTCCCTTGCTAAAGACTGTAGCTGAATGGGTTAATCGCACCTCATCTCATTCTTAACCTCTTTCACAGCAGAGATTCAGAAAGTTACTGCCTTCCCACTCCAAGTCTGCACTCCCTGCTGTGGCCTGAACTTAAGACACCAACAGAACTACAGCATTAGTTGAACTGGAATTTGTTTCAGTGTTCCCTTGCAAAACAGGCCACTCACAAGAGGTGTGAACTTCTTTTGGAGACAGAAACCTAAGTTTTGGGGGGACGAGGCAGTGGCGTGGCATGGCAGGGGGCGGGTGCACAGGGGATGGGGTGGAACTCTGATTTTTGTCATTTACTGCCAAGTCACCATTTTGGGTCGAAATTAAATGGAACAAAATGAAGACACTCTTCACATGTTTGCCTTGCAAATCCGCCTAAGTCCAAATAACAGGCAAATTTTATAAGCCAAGTGTTATTCTTTTTCTTCAAAGACTGATATTCCCCTGTCAACCCTAAACCAAGTGTTCCTACCCCCACCACCTTGTGCTCACACTCACTTGCACTTAGCATTTCCAAAGATAAGAACAGACAGTGCGTGTGCAAAACCCATGGGTCTCCATTACTGCCCATTTTGCACATACAAATGAGTTGCACATGCAAATCATGACATTTGGATCTTTCCGTGTTCAAGCTTTGTTAGGTGTAAGGGGAAAATAAAACAACTATAATTTGTTGTTTTGGTACTGACTAGGGGACAGAAATGTGAAAGGCAGTCTGTCAGGAGTAGATAGCGGTGGATAAGTATGGGCCCAGTTCTATGGGGTGTATAGTACTGGAGACCCTGAAGCCATGCTGGCTTATACCAACAACGAATTTGGCCTTCTGTGTGCATACTGGACCAGGTGCTTGGGTGGTGCCAATCAGTATAATTCCATTGATTTCAGTGGAGTTACACCAATTTGCCCCAGCTGAACAGCTGGTCCAGCATTCTCTTCCTGCGTAAAGCTTAATGGTATTAAAACACACCTCTGCTGTTATAGTCCAAAGCTGGAACACAGACTATTCTTGTTCTCATCCCACCAGTTTCCCTAACAGCCTTTCCATTTGAGCCTCTTGGTGAAGAAGCACCTGGGAAGTTTGATTATCCACTAGCCTGCATGGCATCTGCCAAGCGCAAGCATTTCCACTGAGGTGGGCTGCTTGGTTCCACAGGACTGCCCACACGTACACGTGCTTGCGTGGTGGCAGCCTGGATGAATGCGGACCGTAGGAGATTAGAGAGAACACAGGGCGGTAAGCAGGCTAACGGCCAAGTCAGCATGAGAGCAGAAGGTAGGGCCAGTACCTGCAGCCTGATTCAACTCCAAAACACCTGAATTCCCAGCAGAATGACCTTAGTTGTAGATCTCTGCACTTTGCCTTTCTTCTATCTGCCCTTCTTATTTCCAGGCCCAGCAACAAAAGGATTGGAGAAGTGCAGGCAGTTAGTGCGTGGTCACAAGCCCGATATCTCTGTGAGGTGGATAGTTAAGTTTTACATTCCCGTATCTATTTTTATGGCTGGGCAATAATTATATTCACCGATGTTAGTTATGTCTTGGGAAACTGAGGCACTAGCTACCAAGGGATTTAGTGACTGAGACAGGACTAGAATCTAGCAGCCTCACCTTGCAACATTCACACCCATACCTGGGCAGACTCCCACTGCGTTGAACTGGGACTAGATTGGGCTAGAGATAAAATACGCTGTTTCCTGCTATCCTTTGATCACAATGGCTTCCGCTGGAGGTGTGTGTTGCCTAGTGGATACAGCTCTAAAATGGGACTCTGGAGATTTGGGTTCTCTTCCTAGGTCTGTCCCTGTCCCACTGGGCTACTTGGGACAAGTCACTTCACTGCTCTGTTCCAGTTTTCTCCACTGTAAAACAGGGGATAATTTCTTTGTCAAAGCATAGAGACAGAGATATAACTGACGGAAAGTGCTAACAGCAAAGTATTGCAAACTACTTACAAACACTATGCTACTAACTAATAGCTAATTTGGAGAATCCATTTAAAAGTGTGAGAGAGAAAGAGAGTTAATTTTAAAGTGTGAATTAGCAACAGAAATGCTACAGAAGGGGCTTCACCGTGGGTTTTTATTTGGGGGGCACTCTGCCTCCTGTAATGATGAGCCTGTGACACTTTGAGCACTGAGTCAGCACCAATTCAATGCACTCTGCTCAGGTGGGGCAATATGTTTTATTGCAGTTCATGAAAAAAGCAATAAAAGACTTACAAACCATCAGGCTGATGGTAAATGCATGAAGCTAATAATCAGTATGATAAGCTATCAGCGACATGAATAGGAAACTGAATGGGGATTTGATTTCCTTAAGCTTTTGTTGCTCCTATTCAATTGTGCTGGCAAACCAGCATGGGGCCTGTTTACAAAGAGAAGTTGGCAAAACAAAAGACAGTCATGGTCAAAACTGACTCCGTCAGTTCTATATATTTGCACAAGAGGCCCCTGCGGAAAAAAAATGTATCCTGAAACACCCTAATAGGCTCATTCACCTGGAAGTGATGAGTAAAGGGAGGAAGACTTCAAGGCTAACTGGATCCGTCACAAAGAAATTGGTCTGAAACCAAGTAGACTTGAGGAGGCTTCATAGTCCAAGTAAAAGCGGCCAGTGGCACTGCAGAATTGAGCCCAAGCCTTCACCAAAGTTGTGCTTGCCATGAGATGCACACAAAAATGATACTGTTCAATATGAGCAACAGACAGCTCCCATTGATTTCAGTGGGAATTGAGAATGCCGACTTCCTCGTGAAACGCAAAAATCTAGAACTCAGAGATGATACCTTTAATTAGACCAACTAGGACATCGCAAAAAATGACCCTTTTCTGCAGGCTTTTGGACTCTAATGCCCTTCATCAGGCTCAGGGAAAATTAAAGACAGTAAAAAGTCCCCACAGTTAGGAAATAAATTTCATTTTTGCACAGAGGAAGCTGGAGATGGAAATCTGTCCCTCTGGGTCCACAAAAGTGTCTTTGTGAGTTGTTCCGATTCTTCCTTGTGGACATGTCAGAGAGCCAGTCCACTTCAGATACCTAGTTACTAGCACACCAGATGAGCAGATATCAGTTTCTTTTTGGTGAAGGCAACAGATTTATACTAGGGCAACCGAAAGGGCCCAATGCTTTTCAGCAGTCTTTGCCATGCCCACAGCTTTTCACAGTTTGTTTGCTAAATGACACATTATAAAAATAAGTAAGTGCAATTGAGACACTGTGTTAATCTCAGAAGTTTAAACATCAGTCTGTAATGACTGCTTTATAGAGGTCCGTGGCAAAGCACTCTATGGTGCCTGCAGGAGATTTATCCACATGCATATGTTAAAGACTCCTGGGAATTTTCTCACATGGAGAGAAATCTCGCACAGAAACTAAATCAATTCAAAACATCCCTGTCATTCATGCTGTCACAGAAATACCACCCAGAAAGAAGTGGCTTTTACAACACCTGAAGGAGATAAGAAATGCTGGCCAGCATACCAATAAGATGGGGCTTTTGGAAATGCAGTTTCCAAACCTGATCATTAGTACAGCTCCTCGAAATGCCACAGAAAAAAACGCTGTCACCTTGCAAAGGAAATGAGGGCTTAGAGGTACTGAGTATAAATGAGATTGCAGAGATACAAGTAGTTTGTAAAGTGCTTTACCAAAATCAAGGGATTTAAAAACCAAATCAAGCCGGAACATACCCAAATTCCATTGACCATGCCTAAGCAATTGCTCACTACCAAGAGAAAAGGGATCACGCAACCTGAATTTCTGACTATATACAAGCCATTATAGAAAACAACCCTTCAGACACATCATAGTTTGGCTGTCAGACCCCAGCAAATAAAACCAAACCAATATATATGACAGACAGTTACAAAGAGACATGTCAGACCCCCGGTTCAACTTTGCAGTCAGGTTCCACTGTAGTGCTGCACAGTACAATGAGAATGGACCATCCAGTTTTACCTCATAACTTGCTCAGATCAGGCTTTAAAATTATTTGGAAGGGGAGGAAGACAACCCAGCACAAAATGATACAAACACATCCTTCTGGTCGATTGTGCAACGTGCTTCATTCAGTAACATCACCTGTGCTGAGCCGTGCAACACATGTGATGTCAGGAGATTCTGGATCCTCCAGGGTTATCATTATTACAACATCCTTCACCCATTTGTCAGCAAGCAGCTCTGCTCCCCAGCTGGCTGCTCAGCATGATACCAGGGTCTCACTTCTGATTGGGAAGACCAACAATAGGCTCTCCCCTGAGCCATGGAGCCATGTCCCTCCATAATCAGCTGGCAGGAGGTGGCATAACAATTTGATAGGCATCCTCTCCAGGAGGCTAAAGGTATCCATCAATCATGCTGCTGACACACTAACTCCTAGCTTGCCGAGTCCCTAGACTTTAAGAGCTTTCTGGGTTCCAGACAGCAATAGTGGATCTAGGTCAGAGATAGAGGGAAACAGAAGAACCCACTCATCTTTGATGTGTGGAATTACTCATTTCCTGCTGCTCTTTACTTAGAGCCTTGCCACCTGGGCTACCAAGCCAAGTGCGTTTCATTACAGGTAGTGCAAAACAGGCCAGAGAAGAAAAACCATGTTGGCTAAGTTTCACCTGTTCTATATTGTCCTCTACATTCAAACATTTCCCTTAGCAAACAAGCAAGTGCAAAGGAGTTTCTATTCCCAGAGACTAGTCTCTGGCCACAGAAGACTTCAGGTCATCCAGAGAATGAGAGGACTTATCTTGACCTGACTGCTCAGGTTAAGAGAGTTCAAACGAACCAAAACCCTTCCGTGTCTGCTCAGCCATTCTAATGCAAGACTGAGATGTAGGAGATTGCTTACAGTGCTCTTTGATAACATAATCACTTCATTATCAATGCAATGACTTGTGTCAGGGGTTGTCCCTAGGCCCTCACAGGTGGTTGAGATAAAGAACTGCTTCACTGGGGGAAGAAAGTTCTACAAGAACCAATTCTCTCCTGCCTGGAAAAGCAAGGTTACAGGTAACAGGTTAACCTACTTGCCCTACAGAAGGTTTTTGTGAGCTCTAGTCCTGCATGGGGGTTGGGAAATGGAATTAAATCCCTAGGGTCACTATTTCAAAAGGGTAAAGAAAGGCTCCTATGCCCCTTGGCCTCAGAGGGAGCATGAAACAAGGCTGGCTTACCTCTCTGCTGTCAGGTCAGTCACACCTCAGTTCCTTCTCGCTTTTGGGGTACTGGGCTTCAGCAAAGCCAATGGTATTGTTCAGCCTCTGGTCAAGCAAAAGTCTGAGACAAGTAAAAGCGTGCATCAAAATCCAGATGAAGTGTAAAGCACAGTTCTTGTAGACAGCCTCTTTTGCTAGGTCACAGCTCTCAGGAGGGCCCCTCTATCTTCCCAGCCCTCAGTTTTACCTTCCTAAGGCCACAGTTTTTTGGCCCACTTCCTGTGCTTTGGTTGTAAGGGTCCTCACCCCACTAGGCACAGGAGAGGAATACAGGCCCTCTCACCACGAGAGGATCCAGCCAGCTGACCCTACCCTAATCACCATGTAGTACGGGTTTCCAGGGCTGCAGGCTACACTGCCTTGCTTGAATGTCTTTTGCTTCACCCCCACACCACTTGAGAGCTTGTACCTTAGCCCTGCACCCAGCTGTCTGGTTCCCATGGAGAACTGGCCGTGAACTCCCTTTTTTCCCCACTCTGAGTCTCTCACTTTACTAAGCCACCTTCCTCCAGCCTGCAGTGGTGTGACCTTCAGAGAACTACAGTTTCTGGTCTTTAAAGCTGCTAACTAGAGCAGAGGTGTTCTGGGCTTAAGCGTGTCTGTGAAGGGATGGCACACCATGTAACAAGCCGTGTATGGGATGAAGTTGAGAACTTTTTTCAGCTGTGTTCAGGAAGCTAAGATAAAGTCTGTTGGTCAGTAATCTTCTTTACCAATCCAATGAATAACCTGGTGCATCAGACTTCAGAACTAGCTTCTGTCTCCATCAGCTTTACCTTCTACAGATATATGGTAGGAAAATGAGAGAAAGTGCCAGTCACTGCAGTAGAGGTTTGCACTAACACTGACTGCTAGTAGGCTGAGGAACCAGCAGAGATCACAGAAAAGAACTGAAATACACTTATAATACACATTCGTGTAATGACTGAAACAACCTATGTCTTGCATGGATTACAAAAAAGCAGCAAAAGCAATCCTAAAGAGTGGGACTCCTGAATAAGATCAATAATAGACTTGAATCAATCACAGGATCAATAGTGAAAAGGTGGTGTTTACTATCCATGTAAATGCACTTGCTCTTCACACAAAATGATTTATGCAACACAGGAAAAATTGTTGAAGTTCTATGGATTTTGGTTCTTGGAATTTCCAAAGCCAGATATCATTAACTCTTTTATTGCTGGAGCAGGAAGAAAAAGAAGGAAAAGATAAAGCAATGGCACATAACCAAAAACAAGGAGACCATGGAAGAAAGCAGAGATAACTATTAATGTAAAAGATGAATTATTGCAGAATTGTTGCTAATTCTCATGATGTTTGGTGCTCTTAAGCTTCAAGGTCCGGAACTCAGGAAAAAATGCTTTTTTCTTTCTTTTCTCTCCAAAAATATTGGGGAAAAGGTTTAAAAAGTGATATCTAAAGACTCACGTGTGAAAAGGTAAGCAAGAACCATTTTTTTTAGTAGTTATTTTTAAGTCTCTCTCATGAATGTTGGGGCCCAACTCCTTTTTGGATGCTCCAAGTCAGCAATTCTGTTGCATACCAGTGAAGCAAGAGGAAAACAATTAACTTGTGTGGCGTTTCACTTTATTTTTAGTCATGTGGTTGGTATGTCCCAAGCTTATCAAAGTTTGGGTACGTCAGTAGATGGAAGGAAATACTTAACAGGACATACTTTATATTCTGAACATGAATTACAAACTCCTTTAAATCAGTTCAATCCCACCCCTACCAACTAACTAAATGCTGCAGCAGATCATTACCAATGGTGACGGAACATAGCAACATTTCAAAAGAAAATTTGTAATTGCTATGCTCGGTCTATGCAAACCACAGGAGACAGAGTTTGAAGAAAACCATGCCACCACAATAGTCTGAAACAGGCTCTTTCTGAGAAAAATGCAGTAGTGGAGGATTAGTGCACTTGGAACAGCATGGCATGGCTTGCTCCCATTTGTGATAACCCCACGCTGCTTGGGGAAAAAATAAAGTTCTTTAAAAACAGAGCCATAACATGGACAAAATTAGGACCCAGAATACACCTTTAACATAAATGAAATCAAAACATGTCCTCTCCCCCACCAAAAAAACACAATAAGGGGTAGGATATTAAAGTTTAACACTCCTTTTTGGATGAGTTGTGCTATGATAGTAATGCTTACCTTTAACTTAATGAAGTCTTTGGATTTTAATTTATAATTGCTGGACCATTAGCCACCTAGTCCTGAAAGCTGATTTGAACTTCTTTCCTCCAATGAATATTTGACGAGCCCTATCAGGCACAAGTGAATCATATTATTTCATCAAGACTGAGCTTGCAACCTATAACTGCTGATCAAATCACTGTGCTAAAATGGCATATAGTAATTGTTTTGGAGGGTGCATCTAGGCACTTGACTTTTATGTTGAGACAAATGGCTGTTAAGCAGGTGCTGAAATGCAAGACTTGATTTTACAATTGTATGAGTGTAGTGTGTTCTCTGGAAAGAATTGTGCGAGTCCTTCAACATATGTGGAACAGTGAAATTGCTCTGGATGTATAGTGGTAAACATTTTCCTCTCTCTGGACAGCTAAGCAAAGGCAGAAAAAGAAAATATAACAAAATCTGTCTCCTATCTAACCCAATAAGTATCATGTAAAATTTAGGAATCAAAAGATCAAGGCTACAAGCAGCAATTACCAGTTTAATCTATCCAGTGATTACCAGGCAGTACATGTAGATGGTGATATTATAACACTAGCATTTGTTCCATGTAACATTAATGGACCACTAAAATCATAATAAAATAACAGTGTTTGACAACATTTTGGTTGAACTTGCATCCTTATGGTTCTTCCACAGTCACATCATGCTGTAGTCTGGGTTTATTGGGATTATGTTCAATCAACCAATCAGCAAGCCAAATCTACAGAAGGAAATGAACATCTGTAAGGTCACGTCCTTATAAAAGAAAGCATTTAAATCCTTTCAATTCCAAAGTAAATTGAACCTTTTGGTACAGAGACCGTCCTAAAAGGACTCAAAATTGTGTATCTGGGCTCATTGTAAGCCCTTCAAGTGAACTCTGTTTACTATGTTCTCCTCCATCAGTGTTGCTCTTGAGTGCTGAGCTGCTAAAACTGAATTTTAGGAGATAAATTTTCGTGTCAGGGACTACGTCTACATATGCATTTGTATAGGGGCACTTCAGCCCTATCTTAATACCAATAATAGTAAGGAGGACTGTATTTAGAAAAATGGAGCTACACACAAAACAGACCCAAGTGCATACAGAAGTCAATTATTATTATGTCCACTCTACTAACATTAACAGCTATTCTAATAAACTGGGCCCTCCATACCAAGCATCACAATCTCTTACACTGTAATTGTCTTCAAATAGTTTACGGATGTCCTTACAAATGTGACATTCTTGTATTTTTAAGCATCCCATCATGCACCTTTTCTAAAAACTGTAATGGTATTTTAGCAAAACTGCAGGCAACAGGAATACCCAAATTCTAATCCCATCCGTACTCTCACTCAGGCCTGAGGCAAATTCACCTCTCTGTCTCAAATTCACCATTTCTAAAAAGGAGTTTATAACCCTGTCTTAATTCACAGATCTGTTCATCCTTAACCTGTGGATGTACAGTGATAAGTGCTAGTCAAGTACTTACTGGTCTAGGAAGGGGAGAAATTATAGCAACAGAAGGGAAACGTAGGCAGCATTTAGTGTCAAATACTAAAAGACTGGTTTGCATATAGTTTCAGACAAGTAGAATGCCAAAAGAGTCCTTGTTGGTTAGAGGGCAAGCAGTAACTGAAACAGCTAGAGATTTGAATAATAATGACAATGCTGAAATGTGTGATCAAAATAGTACAACTGGGAGGAAAGCTTTATAAGTACAGCATTTTACAGAAGCGATGAAAGAATAAATATTTCAGGAGAGCCAGAGTCCAGGTGAAGAGAACAGTGACAGCAGATGCACAGACAAGATTATTATAAGGCCAAACATAACCACCGTGACCTAATCTGACCTTTTCTATAACAAAGGCTAGAGGATTTTCCCAAATTCATTTGTTAGAATCTGACTATAACTCCTGGAAAAATAGCCAATCTTGATTTAAAAATCATCAGTGATGGAGAACCTGGCATAAATTGTTCCACTGGCTAATTATCCATTCTGTTAAAAGTCTTCATCTTATTTCTCATCTAAATTGCTTTAACTTTAGCTTAGGAAAAAATAGTGTTGTTAGGAGACAAGGAAGTCTTCACAGTCTTTCAGTCTGGGAGAAATGGAAAGGTTTTAGGGGCTGAAACAAAACCTGTTGAGTCAACAGGAGACTTTCCATTGACATAAATGGAATACGAGTCAAAGGGAGTAATTATAATGGAGCTAAAAGCTCATTTAATTAATCTGGCCTTTATAATAGGTTCAATACATCATTAACGGTGACTAGATTCACAAGAAAATGTAGGAAGGTTTTCTACAGCCAGTCAAGTTATTCAGCATATATTTTACCCAAAGGGAATGTAGATAATATCACTGGAGGAGAGCTTAACAGTCAAGTCATATACTAACTAATGCAGATATACCCATATAACCAAGAGAGGCTCTGGCTCTACTTAAGATAAGCAATTAATTTGATATCACTAATTGCAACAAGTATAAAAATGTAGTCTGTCTATGTTAACAACAGTTTTAAAAAGGTACCAAAGCTTCAATGCCTATGGCCTGCTTTAGCAATCTCTCAGAAAGCATTTAATTTCATTTGCTGCACAGTGGTACCAGAGATGCTTTCTTTCAGATTCTTCTCAGCAACAGTAAATACAGGCGGTCAGATATCTGACAACATATCACAGCTGCCACTTACCTCTGATTTCTAGCAGTCGTACATGCAAGGCTCTCCAATAGCTGCTTTCATTGTTAGAAACAGTTTTCATAGCAACTCCCTACAAAGTTGTTACCTCAGACCTTATTTCATTTAATGTTTAGTACAACAGGCAAAAAAAGAGGGCTGGTACTCAATTTTTGTAGCTCAAATATTATTTTAGTTAGATATGCAGATGGTGGCTAAATCTGTGTAGCTCAGATTGCCTTTTAATCATACCAGAAGAGGAACTTTGCTAGAAATACCATCAGGCACCACAGAATAAACATACTACTGTACCAGGCAAGAAGGCTGTATGACACAGTACCTACCAAGGGATCCGCTGGTTTATGCTTACAAAGGGCAGTGAGGCCAGCTAGTAATGTTGGATTTACGTAGAGGTTCAGGTAATCCTTAGCTGCTTGTCCAACTTGAATTGGTTCCAAAATCACTGAAAAAAGTTTCATTGTTATAAACAATCTACTTATAGAAAGTGGTAGTTAGCTGTGGAGGTCTGGAGTCACACAGAAGCTTACCGTGTTAAATGACATTCCTTCAAATGTTTAATACACGGTGGATATGTGTTCTTTCTAGCTTATTATAAATAACCCTTAGTATGGCTTCTCTACAGGATGCTCACCACGGTTCAGAACAACTGCAATGTGTCACCCCAAAAAATTATTCTGGAAGGGATGTAGCTCCTGTGCACTAATGCTGCTGTGATTTTGCACTGATATGGGTGGTTGCACCAGGGAAAAGTCACTCGTACAGGTGACTGGAAGAAGAAGAAGAAATAGAACTGTTTCTTGAAGCCATGTACACCTCACTGGATATTTATCAGGGGAAGGGGACTAGTCGGGGGCAACACCTTCAGTGCTCTGTTACCATTTTGAGAAGGGAGATTCTCAGTTACTTTAAAAGACTGCAAAAGGTAAAGGAGATGTAAAGGTTTACTTGGTATTCTGAAGAAGAAAAATCCATTGTTTTCAGGAGGAAGATATTCTAACATCCTTTTGACTTAAAGATCTACACTAGGTTTTGAGACATGCTTTTAAATGATAAAAATGTTTCCAACTAAACTAGGCCCCATCCTAAATGTTTGGCTGGAGACAAGTAGGAATGGGAGAAGAACCATATCCTGCCCAAGAGGACTTACTATTTACAGTCTACAATCAATAACATTTTACCTTCAGGAAACATGAACCGAATTTCTCTTTCTGCTGATGAGAATCTGAGACTGCCATGAACCGCATTCCTCAGATCATCTGTCCCATAGATTGCTCTTAAACTAAACAGAAGAGAGAAAAGCATTTGGCTAGCAATCGTAAATCTCTTTCGAGTGTCTACATTATCACTTGGATTGTAATAAATACAATACATAACATATAACTACCAAAATTCATATTTTTTTTCTTTTACTTTTTTCTGTTATAGAACCATTAGGCAGCTTATACTTCAGTACTGCATACGAACCAACAATTTTCTGTGACAGACTACATGTTGTACATTTAAAAATACAGGTGAAAAAAATCTGTATCACACCATTATCTCAAACTGAAAATGAACTGTCCCAAATCCATATGCTTTTTGTATAAAACAAATTAAATTCTGACTCGGAGAAGTTAATGGCAAATGCTTTCATTGACTACAATGAAGCCAAGATTCAAAAGAGACTCTATTCTGTATTGGGTTACCTGTCAGGGTGTGTTTCCTTAGCTTTTATGCTGTTTGATGGCCCAATTAGCTCCTTCCAGTAGGAGATTGCACAATGTCTGGCAAGAACCATAGCAACTAAAGGTCCAGAACTCATATATGCTGTTAAATTAGGAAAAAACATTTTTCCATATTGGTCTGCATAAAAGTTGCTACATTGTTCTGGGCTGAGTTGGAGCTTTCGTTTCTATAAAATATAAAAGGAAAAAAAAGCAATATTTAATAAAAAATGCACAAGTGCAAAATTTGTGCTTCTACCAGTACTTACTCCCATTACTCCAGTTCCTAGTATTAGAATATTGAGTTAATCATAGAGTTCATAGACAAGTAGGGCTGGAAAGCATGACCTCAAGAGGTCATCTAGTGAGTCCAACCCCCCTGCCTGAGGCAGGAAAGCTTCAAACAGGGATCCAGCCGGTGAGCTTGGCATTATTAGCACCACACTCTAACCAATTCAGCTACTGTCTGTTCTAAAGGACTCAGAAAAGTGACAGAGAAGCATTGCGGGATCTCATGTTTGTCTCCTAGGACATGTCTATAAAATAACTAGAGGTGTGATGGCAGCAAGAGCATGGATACCAATGCTAGCTTTAAACTAGCTAACAAAGGTACCAACAACAGTGAAATACAGCAGCATGGACTTCAGCGAAGGACAGTGACTCAGGTACCTGCTCAGCACCCCAGGCAAGCCCTGTACAGCACATACTACAATCTATGCCGCTGCTTCTTTAGTTATAGGATAAAAGCTAACACAGGTATCACTAGCTATGCTAGAGTCACACCTTCAACTGCTCTACAACAAACCTCTAGTAACCAGGACATCAGGTCTGAGAGGCACAGAAGTAAAAACTGCAAACTCACCCTGGGCTCTGACAGCCGAGCTCTGCTCTTTCTGGCTCATGCAGTAATAATACTCTTCAGCTAGAAGTTAGGTGCTAATTCTGTTGATGTTATGTGGCTAGACCAGAACCCAGTTCATTTTCGCAGAAGTATATTGATTCTACAGTGTTAATAGCAGGAAAAAAGCCTCATTTTTTGCCAGAAAATTAGGCAGACACAGATTTGAATGCATGCAAGAACTGGTTATGGGAATAATCACTTGTGTAACCATAAACACAGTATAGCATTTTTTAAACCTAATGCATAATACTGATTAGACTGCATATGAGAAGCTGAATGCATTAGCTGTGGTTTATGGTTTAATTATTCAGCTACCTCAATCATTTTTTCTGCAATTTTCCCTTAATTGCAGGCCACTAACTATACAACTGCTCCATGTTTCATTCAAAGTACACATTTTTCAAAATAATTATCCAGCTTGCAGGTACCAAGGGCTAAGGCAATAGGTTCACAGATTATCAGTGGGGACAAAGTAACCATTAGAGGGAGGAAGCCCAATAAATAAGAAGAAAATGTACATTATTTTAGTCTGATCCTAAGAGATATGGAACAGTGTCTGTTAACTTCAATACTGATGTCAATGGGCACATCACAGGAAGCTCTAAGGACCTCCTTGCCTTTCCAGCTCTTCAATTTTAGCTTTGTGTTGTCTGATGCACTACATATATATTAAATGTTTTGAAGGAAAAATATTTTCATGAGATACTGAAAGGGGAAACTCACAGATGTTGGAGTATAGTTGAGGAGGGAGGCAAACCTAATGTGAAATAAAGATTTCAAGTCCTTAAAGGCTCCTGTATATTGGCATAGAACACAATGCTGTGCTTGACACCGACCCTTTTAATAGCTGAACAGTCCAAACAAGCGGAAGAAAAGAAATTACTTGACTATTATGCTGTTTCCCCATGACAAAATAATACGTAATAGCTATGAAAGAGTGGCATCTAGTGGCCTATTACTGAAATCCAATCGTGACTCACGATGGCAGACCAGTGACAGCTAACCTTTACAGCCTGAGTGTTTAACTTGTTATTTCAGAGGACAATGGACGGCACTCAGTGCTTTAGGAAAGATCTGGGGGGGGCACGGGAGGGGGCAGTGTCTGTGTGTCCTGTTGAAGTTGGTTCCTACCCTTCCCTCACTGCAGCTCTTGCAACAGCATTGCCTTAAGCTCCAAGAAAACCAATTTTGACTTTATTCTGCTTCCTGCGGACTCTAACACTCTGTGGGTGTGGGGGAGGGGGGAGGGAGGGGAACAGGCAACAGAGCAGCCAGAGCTCCTCTTTCATAGATTTCATAGACATCAGGGCTGGAAGGGACCTCGGAAGATCATTGAGTCCAGCCCCCTGACCGAGGGGCAGGAAGTCAGCTAAGATAAACATCCAAATATTTCTTGAGTATCTGGAGTAGGTGCTTGCACCACCTCTGTGGGGAGTCTGTTCCAGGCCTTGGGGGCTTGGACAGTAAAGAAATGTTTCTTTACCTCCCTCCCTTCAATGCAGTGGGTGGCTGCGTGCTTTGCAACTTTTGACAGAGAAGGACAACACTTGTGCAGAATATTTATGGATCATATCAAAGCAAACTTTGGTGATCCTGGGGAACTGCTGGGAGGCTTTTTGCCTTTTAGTGATGAAGCTGATTTACATGCTTCTGTTTTGTAAAGGGTATAAACCGCAGATCATAGCTTGGGGAATATATTTTCAATTCATAGTAAAAATATACCATTCCCTTTCAACACAGTTTCTTCTGAAGACTACACGTGAGAGCTTCAAGTAGCATAAACCAGACACCAGGAAGGCAACAACCTTCAATTCCCCTGCAGGTTGGAAGAAGAGCTGTAGTAGGGATGATTTGGAAGCTGACACCAGGAAGTTTCAGGTGCTGGAGGAATTTTGCAATAGCTCCAGGTACACAATGCACCTCAGAGCTGTAAGCAGCAACACTGAGGACATGAGGCTTCAAATAAAGATCCAAGTTCTTGCTGTTCAAATGGTGTCCCTTTATTATTGCACAGAACACTGCACATGAAAAAATTACTACAGTTAAAGTACACAATTCAATTCTGATCTGGAACTGAGATGAACAGATGCAACAACGCAGATTTAAAACCTTTTTTTTAAAAAACACACAAAATTGTGAGGTGTGCTGATCAGAAAAGTTGCAATATTTAAACATGCAAGTAGGCAAAGCCACAGACATAAGTGAAAAACTCAATGCCAATTAATGAAATTAAAAAATGTTGTCAAATGCACATGAGCTACTGTAATCTTAAAAAAGTGGTTCCACCTAAATAGTTGCTTGAAACAATAAACATACCTGCACTTCCTTGTCACTAAATCAGAGTTAAAGTCTATTGACAAAACCAGTGTTTGCCTGCAGTCAGCAAGTCAATTAATATAACCACAGTTACATCAAACATTCTGTTCTGCTGCACGCAGCGGAAGCAAAATTACTAGCTCATTTATATTTCGATCTTTTGTTTTGCTGCTGGTGGCAGGTGATGTATAATTAAAGCATGCAAACCGATTTTCAGACATCAAGTTGTGTTTGCAATGCTGGCAGAAAATTCTGTGTTTGATTTGTGAACTAGGAGCATTTTCTATAAAAATCACAGGGACAATAAACATGGAGCATCAGGATGCGTATGTGTATAAGATCTGCTATTTTAGGTCACTTCTTTTCTGACACTTCACATCGACACTGACAACACACTGGACCTTCCTCCATGCAGGAACTATTACCTGAACAATGGTGAATCCTGATCTGAGGATTATTTCTTCTATTTCTTCTTCTTTGTCAATGACGTCAGGTTTGATGAGGGCCAGAGTTCTCTCTACGTAAATCTGAGGTTCGGGCATTAACATCTGCATCTCTGCTCGTCTCTTACTGCAAAGAGAGTGTGTAATCATAGTTGGGGCTTGTCTACACAGGGTGTAAATTAGGGTGTTATCAGCAATGCTCACTAACTCTGTGCAGATATAATGACCACCAAGGGAAGGGACAAGTAGTTTAATTTACTTTCAAAGTGTGCCCAGACAAGGATTTAGTATGGAGCTGCCAGCGTGCTACAAATGTATGCCCTAGCTTATTATACAGCAAGTTCCCTGCGCAGATAAGCCCTTAATATAAGCCCTTAAACTTAGTTTCTAGTTAGCTGAACTTGCAGTTCTTTACGTACCAATATCACTACCTGCTTTGACACGTTGCTCAGAGAATACGAGAGGGAACGAGTGCTGCCATCACACACAGCGAGGGCCAGACACAAAAATCTTCTGAAAGAAATATCAGACGGTGCTACCTCATGGACGAAAAGACACAGGCTCATTGCAGCCCTTCCAGATAAGCTGGGAACATTTTGGAGGACTATAATAATCCACGTGTGCAGAGGGGCAACGGCAGAGGGCAAAATCAAGCCCTAAAACCCCTGCCACATGGTACATGTATCACACAATCACGCAATCAATTCAGTTGTCAAAATGTATTGCAAGGTTGTGCCATATACGTACAGCGTGGCAGAGCCCACATGTGCAAAGTCATTATCACACGATTAAAAATTATTGAGCTATAAAAAAAAGAAATAAATAAAAGAGCCCACCAGCTATAGTCAGTGCTTGAAAACACATAACAACTCTAGAGCTGGTTTCTATCCAGCTGTAACTTAACTGTGTAGCCAAGCTCTAACACAATCTCCCTTAACGGGGGTCATCTTACTGGTTTTAGAGCTAAAACAATGCAAAATATATTCGGGCTCAACCGTGAAAAATAAATTCGGGCTCATAATATTTGGTCAGCAACTGGTCTGGAAGAAATCGGAGAAACAACGTGCAAGGCTGAGCGCCGAGCAGCACGAGGGACCCGGTGAAGTCCGAGGCCGTGTCCAGACGAGCGCGGCCGACGCGTATTTGCCGCACCGTCACGCCCCGCACGTTCGGCCGTTCTCTGCGCTGCAGGGGAGCAAAGGGGGGGTGAGGGGTTTTTTGACCTCCATAACAAAAGTAAAACCCGGAGCGGCGCACGCGAGTCTGCTCAAACCCGGTCCCCCCCAGCCCGGGGTGCAGGCGGAGCCACAGACCTGCGCTGGTGTGTAAGGTTTTTGCTGAGCCAGGCAGGGCCAGGATGAATTAAAATAATGAATATATTAAATTGATATATGATTCATTAATAATACATTAATTAATAGTATTAATTAAGCGCAAAGCAAACCCCCGCTCCCGCCCCACGCACCTGCGCTCAGCAGCGCTCCGCGCTTGCTAAGCGACGCGACACCGGCCCGAGGCCCCGCCCCCCTACGGCGGTCGGCGCGGGACGTTCCAAGCCGCCCCGCCCCCAGCGCGCGGAGGGGGCGGGGCGCAGAGCGGAGCAGCTGCATCCGCGCGGGTGTCGGTGCCGCGCTGAGCCGCCTCCAGCCATTTCGGTGTTGCTGCTGCACAGCGACTGGTCACTGGGGAAAAATGAAATCAATACATTCAAAACAAAACAAAACTCACTGATGTCCCTTTCCTGCCAGCCTGTGTCCAGTCCTTGTTTGGGCGGGGAGTGTCCCGCCACACTCAGCAGCGATGATTTCCACCCTTTTATTGCACCGGTGTGGTGAAACAAAACTTCCTTTGCATTTTTCATCCAGGGAGGGAGGCACGAGGAGGGTGGCGCAGCGGGGCCCATACTAAAAGTTTGCCTAGGAGTCTAGGCATGGAGCTGACCGCCCTCGGCGGCGGGAAGCTTTCAAGCCGTCTTTGTGTAGTGTGTGGAAATGAAGGTCGTGGGCTCCCCTTTCTGAGTTTAGCAGATTTAACCATCTCATCATGCAGCAAAATGGGCAGTGGCCTGAAGAAGCGTCTGCAGGCTGAAACACTGGAGACGAAGCAGGTGGGATCAAAACGAATGGGGGCTGAGAAACGTGGGGGGGGGGTGTCTTCAAGCAGTGTTTCTCCATCTGTGGGTCCTCGCCCAAAAGTCGGCTGCAAGGATGTATGAAAGGGTTTTTAAAAGTAGAACAACAGGCTTGAAAAATGGGTTCTCCTTTAAAAAGAAGAAAAACGTGGGAAACTGGATTTGCCTTTTGGCTATGCAGGCTGGCAGAGTTTCAGCCTACAAAGGGCTGCTTGAGCCCCGCATACCTCATATATACCCTCTGCCCCACATACTGGGGGGACCAAGACCAGTGGATCCGGAGTGAGGGGCTCTGGGTTGGGACTGGCTTTTGAGGTTTACAAATGGGTCCTCATACAAAAATGGTTGAGAACCTCTGTCTTAAAGGACGGGGGCATCAGTAGCTATTGAGCACGGGAGTTAGGGAGACTGTCTCTGAATCGGAACTTCTTGGGCCCCAAATGCTGGAGGCTGCAAGTGAGAGAGGAACGGTGGGGAAAACCCCTGGTCAGACCCTGTTCTCTCTCCCTGTCAGCATCCGCTCTCTGCCACTAGGTACAGGGGACTTGCCAAGATGAACTTATGGTCCAACCCAGTAAATGGCAATTCTTACGACGTAGCCTTTCCATCCCACAGCCTTGCCTACCGTATGGATACTGTCTCCTGTTAGACCACGAGATGTCACCGTTGCTCCGCAGATGTCAGCCTTGCCCTGCAGCTTTTGTTGTCCCTGGAAAATAAAATGTCAAAAATGGCCGTGAGGTGTCTGCAGCGTGTCTGCCGCCCAGCCCAGCTCATCCACAATGCCAAGGCAAGCGAGGGTTTGTTTCGCTTTTTACAGGAACGGGTTCTTAAAACGAATCTAAGAAACCTACTAAGCTGCCCCCTTTTCAGGTATGAGCATTATGAGACCCCTTCCTAGCGCCTTAAAGTCACTGACTCCATGAAGCAGAATCACATAGTTCACCAGGGCAAGCAGGGAGATCTGAACCTGGCCCTTGAAAGGTAACAGAGGCAGAAAGTTTTCCACCAGTTTCAGTTTCCAGCCTGAACTGCTTACTTATGTACATACTGTATCTCTCTTCTCTTCCTGTGGCAGGCCGCGCAAGGTATTTCCTGTCCCTAGGCCTACGCAACCTGCCAGCTCCAGGGGAGTGGTACATGTGCAGTACATGGTTTTGTGACACACCAAATGCTTTAGGACTGTATAAAATGATAATATTAAAACATAAAGTGGGATCCTGGATTGAATGCATTTACTCGTCTTCTGTTACACTCCATGCAAGCTATTTTATTTATTTTTTTAAAATGCTGAAATCTGCTGCTACATTTCTTGTTGACCACATGAGAACTGTCTCATTTGCCACAAATTTCTGGCTGCAGAATCCTCATCTTAGTTTGCTAAATGTTATTCATGTTCAAGGGTTCTTGTAAAAGGCTAGAAACCAGATAGTTAAAGATATTTAGGTAATTAACGCCTGTGGAAATTAGGGTGAATAAAAAGCTATTTTGGTTGATTGATTTTTAACCTCAAATTAAATGTTCTTAAAAACAAACCAACATATTTAGCATTAACATTGAAACTATGGTCCCACATAAAGTATTAAATCCATTTGAATCAAATAAGTATAATATTCAGTCCACCTTTGCGGTTGAAGTTTAAAAAAAATCCCACTGAAATGGGGAAGTCATTGATGAAGCAGCCAGAATCTGAGTTTGCAGCAGTCATAAACCATCCTTCAAAGAACTGCACAACTCGGTAGCTCTTTTTACCCATCCAGTTATTGTTGCTGCATGCACAAAATAGGTACTCACACATGCATAGGAGCAGAATTGCCACTGGCGTGCACAGATGCTTAAACTGTAAGCACAGCTGCATTAACAATGTAAGCATATGTTTAAGAATATGTGAATGCACATTTCTGTGGCTACATCACTCCATTAAATGAATTTCTGTTTGAGAAGGTTACCATTTTTTCTTCCCCGACTGTCTTTTTCTTCCTATGAATTTCTTGATCTGCTTCTGACGGCATTTTTCCTTCTCCTGTGGTTGCTTACAGAAGTTTTCTGGAGGGAGGAGGTTATCTAATTTTAGTTTCCTGAATTGGCAAATCAGAAAGCTAAGGCACCTGAAGATTCAGCCAATTACTCTGGGCTTTCTCATGCTAGGTTTCACAAGTCTTAGTAAGATAGACTTAACAAATTTGAAGTTGCTTATGTATCAACTGAAAAATATGATTCTTTATTTCCTCCCACACACTGAGGAAATAAAGAATAATATTTTTCAGTTGATACATAAGCAACTTTTAATAATGTCCAAGAGAGTCCTGTTACTTAAAAAAAAACAAAAAACAAAACTAGCCCTACAACATAGTACATTAGCATCATCAGTATATATTATCACCATGGCCCTTGAGAAAACCTCTCTGGTAACTTCAGGTATGATCCACACCCCACTCTACTCAGTGGAAAGCCTCACATTTAGCTTCAGAGGACTTTTGATCAGGGTCTGACCCATGAATAAATACTGAAGTTACAATTACAGTATAACGAATGTCGGTTGCAGTTCTGAATTCTCTGGGCGTACCTTTGCCGCTCTTCCTTATCTGTTAAGAGGTTTAGCTAGCCTTAGTAGTCTTCTTTATTTTTAGCTGCTTGAAGTATATACACACTGAAGACTTCTGGCTACAGGTGCGTTCTGGTAACGAAAGACCACCGGCATTATTTCATTATTTTTTAACCACCGGTATTATTTCAGTACCCTGTACTGTTGTGCAAATGTGGAAAAATTAAGTGGGTGCAGTTTGGTTGACTGTTTTTGAAAAGAGTCTGAGGCAAATCCCATTTTATGTGACAGAATAACAGGTGAAAGAAGAACTAAAGGAAGTACAGTGACTAGTGCCAGGGATTACATATTCAGACCATTTCTTCATGCTTGTCTACTGGACAGATCTACCTGCTTTTGGAGGTGAAACACTGAAATCATTTTTATGAATAATAGCTCATTGGTCATAAATTTACCAAAATTAAAAGGCTCCCCCACCTTTTGCCTCTGTTGCTGCCACCTCTTCCTTTCTGTCTGTCTGCTTCTCTCTGTCCTGCTGATCCACAGCCCTGATGTGCCCCCAGCGTCAGCTTCCTTTGCCTCTCAGCTCACTCAGAAGATGCAAAGCAGCTTGGGTGCAAATCAGCAGACTGATTTCCTCCACGTCTACCATCTCTTAGCTGAATAACTCAACTTCCATGCCTACAATTCTAGTGGTTTCTTTGGTACTTTTGATTCCGACCTTACACTTCCCCTTTTCTTTCTGCACAGCAGCTTACCATTTCCTTCTTACTGAAATAATACATGACCTTCCCTCTCCCTGCAGCTTACCTTCTCTAGCCCCTTCATTTGCACCTGTGACCCTTATCTCACTCCATTTCCTTCTTGGCCTTTTGGCTTAGACCAACCTCTTATAGGCTAAGATCAAGTGGGGGCATCCGAATCCCAAGATGTCCAAGCTTGGGTCTGCACGTAGGATGCCTGCTAATGGATTTGGGAGTATCTTAAGTCCCAGGGTGAGGGCCTGGCACGGGGGGTGATGGCTGGTTGCAGAACCATACATGGTGTTTAGAACGATCGATTTCTGCCTGCTCAGTTGATCTGGTTTTTGGAACAGCTGAGTTCTGCTCAATTGATACGATTTGGAATCAATCTGGCTGATTATTTGACCTGGAACATGAAATATATTAATAAAAAAATCCAATTCCATTTCCTGATCTCCCACAAGCTACTCTTGTCCCCTACCTTATTCTTCTTCTCAGTGTCTCACTCTCCTCTGGCTCTTCCCCATTGTGATAGTCTCTCCCACCTTAAAAAAAATCCACTTATGCCCATAGGTGCCTCTCCTGCTAATGCCTCTTGCCATCCCCAAGCTCAGTAAACCCCTTGTTTACAGCTACTTTTTGGAATGCCTCCCCTTCACTTCCATCCTAGTCCCTCTGCAGCCTGGTTTCTACCCCTTCCATTCAACTGAAACCCACTTTTCCCATCTCTAAATTTAGAAACACTTCTCTGTCTTTACCTTGACATGTCAGTCACCTTCAACACCTTCAGCCAGGCTCTTGAAATCTTGCCCTTCCTTGGCTTCTGTCTTCTCCTTGTCTTCTTCATCCATTTCTAATAATTTGATTCTTTGGAAGTTTGGAGGATCCTCCACGTCTCTCCTACATCTTTCTGTGAGGTCGCAAAGGGTTCTCTTCTCCTCTCCTCTTCTCTTCGTAGCCTCATTCATTAAAATAGCCAACTGCTCTCTCTGTGAATTATGTCTAAACTTTAGATCAGGTCTGTACACTGTCCAAGGAGCTAGGGGCCACACACTATGTGGGCCACACCAGCAGGAGCTGTATGCACCAGGGGCCATGCTAATGTGAGATACGGGCCCCTGGCATCCTCCTGCTTCACCACATGTGCAAGCAGCAACCCCACCTCATCTCTCTCCCTGGCTCCAGACTTTCCTGCTGCACTGTGCTGCAGGCTTCTCCAGTGACACGGGCAGCATCTCCCCATCCCTTAGGATGGGAGCAGGAAGCAAAGGTCAGGGGCAGGCAGGGGACTTAGACTGCAGCACCGACCAGACTGAAAGTGCAGGTAGTGACTAGGTGGTAGCCCAGGCGCTGCACATTAACTATGCGGCCCATAGGTTACCAGTTGAATGGCCCTGTTTTAGATATTCTCCATCTGTCAAATCTAAAAATCTTGGCCTGCTTCTCTGACACTCCTCTGTGGAGATCTAGCCATCGGTTCAAGATCAACGTGGCTAACAAGCTCTTAATCTTCCTTCCCATGCCCTTCACCCATCTCCTCTCTTAATCACTAGATGCTGTTACTACCCTACTTGTCATTCCACCTCATAGCGCCAACATCATTTTCAGTTTGGCCCTTGCTCTACTTGGTCTCGTATCCAGGCCATACCTAGGTCTTGCTCATTTCTTTCTGTGCAACATCTCTAAGATAGGACCTTTATTATCCACCCATGAAGTCAAAACATAGATTCATAGATTCAGAGATGTTAGGGTTGGAAGGGACCTCAATAGATCATCGAGTCCGACCCCCTTCATAAGCAGGAAAGAGTGCTGGGTCTAGATGACCCCAGCTAGATACTCATCTAACCTCCTCTTGAAGACCCCCAGGGTCGGGGAGAGCCCCACCTCCCTTGGGAGCCCGTTTCAGACTTTGGCCACTCGAACTGTGAAGAAGTTCTTCCTAATGTCCAATCTAAATCTGCTCTCTGCTAGCTTGTGGCCATTGTTTCTTGTAACCCCTGGGGGCGCCTTGGCGAATAAATACTCACCAATTCCCTTCTGTGCCCCCGTGATGAACTTAAAGGCAGCCACAAGGTCGCCTCTCAACCTTCTCTTGCGGAGGCTGAAAAGGTCCAGTTTCTCTAGTCTCTCCTCATAGGCCTTGGTCTGCAAGCCCTTGACCATACAAGTGGCCCTTCTCTGGACCCTCTCCAGGTTATCCGCATCCTTCTTGAAATGTGGTGCCCAGAATTGCACGCAGTACTCCAACTGCGGTCTGACCAGCGCCCTATAGAGGGGAAGTATCACCTCCCTGGACCTATTCATCATGCATCTGCTGATGCACGATTAAGTGCCATTGGCTTTTCTGATGGCTTCGTCACACTGCTGGCTCATGTTCATCTTGGAGTCCACTAGGACTCCAAGACCCCTTTCCACCTCTGTGCCACCCAGCAGGTCATTCCCTAGGCTGTAGGTGTGCTGGACATTTTTCCTCCCTAGGTGCAGCACTTTGCATTTCTCCTTGTTGAACTGCATCCTGTTGTTTTCTGCCCACTTGTCCAACCTATCCAGGTCTGCCTGCAGCTGTTCCTTGCCCTCCGGCGTGTCCACTTCTCCCCATAGCTTTGTGTCATCTGCAAACTTGGACAGAGTACATTTGACTCCCTCGTCCAAGTCGCTGATGAAGACATTGAAGAGTATCGGTCCAAGGACCGAGCCCTGCGGGACCCCACTGCCCACACCCTTCCAGGTCGAGACCGACCCATCCACCACGACTCTTTGGGTGCGACCCTCTAGCCAATTTGCCACCCACCGGACTGTGCAGTCATCCACATCACAGCCTCTTAACTTGTTCACCAGTATGGGGTGGGATACCGTATCGAAGGCCTTCCTGAAGTCCAAGTATACGACATCCACCCCTCCTCCTGTGTCCAGGCATTTCGTAACCTGGTCATAGAAAGAGACTAGATTGGTCAGGCACGATCTGCCCGCCACAAACCCGTGCTGGTTTCCCTTCAGCATAATTTGCCCTGCCGGGCTCTCACAAATGTGAGCCTTGATAATTTTTTCAAAGACTTTACCAAGGATGGAGGTGAGACTGACTGGCCTATAGTTGCCCAGGTCCTCCTTCCTCCCCTTTTTGAAAATGGAGACCACGTTAGCCCTTTTCCAGTCCTCCGGGACTTGGCCCGTGCGCCACGAGCGTTCGAATATTCCCGCCAGTGGCTCTGCAATGATGTCGGCCAGTGCCTTCAGCACCCTCGGATGGAGCTCATCCGGGCCTGCCGACTTAAAGGCATCCAGTTCTTCCAAGTGACTCTGCACCACCTCAGGATCTACGCATGGAAGTCTGGCGCCTTGCTGCTGCCTCTCTACAACCCCAGTGAGAGACTTGTCGTGCCCCTCGCTTAGGAACACTGAGGCAAAGAACTCGTTGAGGAGTTCAGCCTTGTCCCCCCTGTCTGTCACCAATTGTTTCTGCCCATTTAGCAGGGGTCCTATTCCTCCCTGGGCCTTCCTTTTACTCCCAATACATCTAAAAAACAATTTCTTGTTGTCTTTTACTTGGGTTGCCATCCTCAGCTCCATGGTAGGTTTGGCCCGCCTAAAACATGTCTGGGCTCTCACCAACTTGTATCTCAATTACTACCATTTTCTTTTCTCTAGTCTTGATAAATGAATGGGGCAAAAGCTCTATTCAAATTACCGCGGGCACACCAATTATCTTCCTAACTCATTGCTCTGACTGTGTCACTTGTCTTTCTTTTCAGCTAGAGCAGGGGCAGGCAATTATTTTAGGCGGAGGGCCACTTACTGAGTTTTGGCAAGCCATCGAGGGTATGATAGGCAGCCAGGTGCAGTTAAATATTAATTTTCTAAATTTTTGGGGGGCCCCGTGAGCCAGATAGAATGGCCTAGTAGGTTGCATCCGGTCCCTGGGCCCCATTTTGCCCACCCCTGAGCTAGAGGCTCCTTGTTTATCACCTCAGACATAAGCTACTCATGTCCCATTTCAAGGTCCTTCTTGGTATAATTTTATCCTACTTACAATCTCCCATCTAGCTCCCAAAGGCTAATTCTCACCTCCAATGAATCCCAGGATACCTGGTTCCCTTGCCCACATCAGCTATTTGAACACTTTTCTCCTTTTTCCAGGGCTGCTCTCATGTGTGGAAGAAGCTCTTCCAACATATTTGTAAATGTAACTCATTATCCCCCTTCAAATTAAATTTGCCAAAGCAAGGGGATTCAAAGTAAAGAGACAGATATAGTTTACATGTGCTCAATCAACCTTGGAACTTGCATGCCTGGAAACTGGGTGTGGATAAACCTGTGCCTCTAGAAATGTGCTCTGAATATTTGGCACTGTTAATACTGATTTCAAAATTAGAATATTGAGTAACAGATTTCAGCTAAAGGAAGAAAAGACCTAAAGTAGCAATGATTGGATAACTTCTAAAGAAGCTAGCATTAGAAGTCATACAATCACTGCTACTTTATCACTTGTCTTCCTTTATCTGAAATCTGTGCATCATAGAAGGCCAACTTTGCCATTTAGAGTAAAGCTTCATCTATGAATAGTCCTAGTAAATTAATGGAACAACTTGCATACTGGTGATATTATTGAACATATTTATTACAGCTGTGCCTGGAGGTCTACCAAGAATGGGGCCTCATGTTCCAAAGCAATGAATAATCACAGTTATTGCCCTGAAGAGCTTCTAAATAGGCAAGACAGACACAGAATGGGAGAAAAAGGATAATTTACACCAGAGAGAGTGAACACTGTGATGGCAGTGAATGGCAAGTTAGCTCCCAGGCTTTTGGGGGCAAGTTTAGTTAATAGTAGAAAGGAAAGGGAAACAGGGCAGGGGAATGTTAGTTCCCAGGTATTTGGAGGAGAGAAGAGGAGAAGTGGGTAAGAGAAGAAGGTTGCAAACAAAACTTGCATTAAAAGACTGTAGAGGAGGGGTGGGAGCAACCAACCAATCAGCTCTTACTCAAAAGAAGAGTGCCGAAACTGGGCCCAAGACCTCCCAGATCCATACAGAAATAAAACTCAACTTGGTGTCAATAATAATAATAATAATGAAACTAGCAGGATCTGGCAATCGGCATATGAAAACATGATCTTTTTTTTTCCCCAAACAGTAGATATGTTATGTAAGAAACAACACACGAGAGGGGGTGTGGTTGTTGTGAAATAACCACAGCCTTTGAATACAGGCCGAAGACCAAAAATCAAATTGCTCCAACAGCCCAGAAGGACTGTTTACAACAACTTATTCAGTGGGGTCTGATGGTTACAAATAATAAATAACATGGATTCAGGTCCTCTGTGATGCTGACAGTGGAGTTTGTGATGTAGCAAATGTCAGGCCCAAAAAGGACTCTGCAAGTCCCTGTTATCCTGGAGGCTGTTCTAATTTGCATTACCTGCCACAGGCAGTCAAGGACTGCCAAGATGCGGCTGCACACCTTGCAGTTAGGTCTGTTTTTTATAAACAGGTGTTTATGGATATACTCTTCATCCGAGTCTCTACAAGTCCTTAGTTTCTTGGCTTGGGCATGGTCCAAGGCCTCTCTATTGTCTCAGATTTTAACCTTAAGGTGCCAGCTGTAGAATTTGTAGTGAAGTGAAAAGTGAGACCTATTTGGATATGAACTAAAAAATGTGGGATATGAATATATTAATATCCTGTGTGGCTAGAACATAATATTCACCAGTGGGGCAAGCCTGTTCCTAGGGGTGTAAATTTATTTGTATTGTGAAGGTTTTAAATTGTTCTAAGAAGTCTCTATTTGTGACAAGTGAAAATGTAAAACCAATGAATTAGAAAATACAAACAAACACTATGTCTAAGGATTTAGCGATATACAGAGATTGTATTATAATTCCCACAGCCGTTGGGTGCATTTCACAAGCTCATAAACTTCAGCTTGGACTATTTAAAATAGCTGTCACTACAAGCAGCAAGACAACTGAGTGGCTAGAAAACACACTCAAAATAGTGAATTCCCGCTGCGTAAGAAGCACCTATTTTTTTACCTGACCTCATAACCATACAAAGGTTTGCTTAAAAGGTCTGGTTCAGGGCCTCAAACAATAGAACGGCTTTATCGTTTCATATTGTTCCATAGATTGCAAGGCTGGAAGGGACCTCGGAAGATCATCGGGCCAGCCCACTGCACCAAGCAGGAAAGATAACTGCTTTACTGACTTCAAAAAGCACTGGACTGAAACCTTAAACTCCACATACCAATTCTATTTTACTTTCTGTTTACCATGACCACAAAATTATTCTGTAACATTTGCTCTTTTCTTGTTACAAAGAGGAGAAAATCAATCTAATTTTTTCCTCTTGATTTTACTGCATTACCACCTTTGCAAATTAATTTTGTGGAGGGTAAAAATATGTTTTTAAGATGATCTGCCCTAGAGTAGCCTGGATTGCAGGCTGGGTTGCTCTACAAGAAGACACATCATCCTAAATTAGAATAGTAGGTGCAGCACCCTAAAGAGAACCAAGAAAGAAATCTCAAAACATCAAGGAGGCAAATGGTTTTGTCATTCAGCAACATTTACAAAGAAACTCAGGAATCAGTTGTCACTTCCATCCTTATGCCAAGTAGTCTCAGTTGGAAAAAAGAAAGTGGCGATACATACACTGAAGGTTTACTCCAAAGCCAAGCTCCTCCCCCTGAAAAAGGCAGAATGAGATACTAACTACAGCAGATTATGCAGAAGCTCATGATTACCTGAGCTGTTTTGGGCTCCTCAAACTTGGCTGCATGTCAATGGGTTCAAATTCACCCTTGGGCAGGTTGGACTGAGGCACAGGCACGTGTTCAAGGCTCTCACTCCCACACACACGTGATAACATCAGAATCCTATCCATCTATTCACCAGGAGACTATCCACCTATCTATATCTATACCTGTATTTTATAGATCTCCTGGTGGATAGATAGATGGATGGATAGGATTCTGATACATATAGGTCTCCTATATATATAGATATAGATATAGATATAGATATAGGTCTCCTAGTTGCTAAACTAGCAGGTCTAGAAAAATAAACAAACCAGTTTAAGCAAAAAATAAATACACCTGCATAGCCTTTTACACTTATTTAGTTGAACCAGTACAACGCTATGAAAATAAGCTTTCCACCATGAGAGACGTCTGAATCAACAAGACTGCTCACACACAGTTACACATTTGACTGAATTTACAAGGCTGGCGCTTAAGTAACATGTCAGTTGCCTCCACTCCGCTCCAAGAAGTCAGCCCAGGGCCCTACCGAGCAATGAAAGATCAACCCATCATCACTGGACTGTGTCACAGCATAGCTCGGGTAGGAAGTCCGATTCTCTTCGTTTTTAATTATACTCGAGATCCAGTGCCTCGAAAGCTTTAGGGTACACGCAACCGTTTCCACAACTCTAGCTACTCTGCAAACTCAAGTTGAAAAAAATAAACAAACAACCCAACAAACCTGAGGTGACAAAGCTAAGCTTCAAACAAGGCCAAAGTCAGACCTGATCACTCCGGTTACTACAAAACGTGTACAACACCCCCCATGCTTTCCTTTCATATGGAAATAAAGCACTGAAGCAAGCACCCAGAGGTAGCGAAGGCTATACCGCTCATCCGTCTTAACGCCGTGACACCCCTCAGGTTCGGGGCTCCCGCGCTACGCTCCCTTTCCTCGAAAGCTAAAGACACGTCAACATTTGATGGCGGCCACAGCCGTCGAGGCGCAGCGCTGAGGGTGGCGATGCTCGACCGGGAGCCTTCCCGGGCACGCTGCAGCGATTCGGAAGGCAACCCCAGAGGTTTCAAATGAGAAACCGAAGGGGTGAAAAAACCATCCTGCCCAGTGGAGAACTTCCTGAGCAGTCGTTGCAAAAATAAAATAAATAAATAAAATGGCCTTAATATTTTTCTATAAGTGAAAAAAGAAAGAAGAGGTGAAAAATAAAAGATGGGAAGGAGAGCCACTGACTCAAACCCCTACAAAAGGCGGCCCCAGCGCAGCGACCCCCAGGAGGTGCAAGGCTCCCACCAGCCCCAAGCAGAAGGATGAGGCCAAGCCCCGCCCCTCCTGGAACCCACCAATGGGCACCGCCCGGCCCTTGAGCGACAGCCAGAGGGAGCCAACCAGCGAGCTTGTTGTTGGCGGGTGGCTCGCTCTCCGGCTCTATAAAGGCGGCCACGCGTCGAGGCTGCGGCCCTGAGAAGACGTGTCTCGGGGGGAGCGCAGCACGCACGCAGCCGCGCGGGGGTTTTAATCCGATTCCGGCCGGCCCGGATTTTATTGGGGCGGTTTTAAGGTGAGCGCGGGGCCGGGCCGGGAAGGGGAAGGCAGGCAGGCAGGGGCCGACGCTGAGCCGCGCTGTGTGTTGCAGGCGCCGCCGCGGAGAGGCAGCATGTCCGAGGCGGAGCAGCAGCAGCAGCCGGCGGCGGCGGGCGCCACCCAGAACGGGCACGAGGCGGCCGAGGGCGGCGCGGAGCAGCAGCAGCAGCAGCAGGCCGAAGCCGAGGCCGAGGCCGGCGGGGGGGCAGCGACGACGACGGCGGCGGCGGCGCCCGCGGCATCGGCGCCCGGCAGCCAGAACGGGGCCGAGGGCGACCAGATCAACGCCAGCAAGAACGAGGAGGACGCGGGGTAGGCGGCGGCGGGGGCGCGGGGCCGCCGCTTCCTTTGTTCTGGGGCCGCCTTTTGTTGGCGCCATGTGGCGGCTGCGGCGGGGGAGGGGAGCGGAGCGGAGCAGCGCGGAGGGGGAGGGGCGGGCGCTGCGCAGGGCAGGGCAGGGCAGAGCCGCCCGCGGGGGGTGGGGGTCGTGGCCCCGGGAGCCTGGGGTGTCACCCGCAGCAGGGTGGAGGGGCTTTGTCCTGCTCGCCTGGCCCCCCGCGGGCCGGGCAGGAAAGGCCCCCGCGGGCGGTGTTTTCGTGACGAGGGTGGGGGTGCAGCAGACGCTTCGTTTCGTTTTAATGCAGCGGTGCACGTCGGCAGAAATGAGGCGGGGGGGGGGCCTGGGCGAGGGGGATGGTCGGTGGTTCCTGGCCTGACAGATGGCGCAGCACCCGTGTTCAAACATGACCCCCCCCCACAGTTGTGGGTCCTGCTTGGTGCAGGGGCTGGGCCTGGTTGATGGTCCGAGGTCCCTTCCGGCCTAGGAAATGATGCAGCCTGAAGTGCCACCAGCACATCTTTTTCAGTTGGCCCTTCGTGTCATTTTTGTCATAAAGTAACTATACCAAATTTAACATGTACCCTGGACGGGTTGTCTGCGTACTGAGGGTGGTGCCGGTACCAGAGTGGGAACTGCTATGCTAGGTCTCTACTTGCTCTCTCTCTCCTGGGAGGTGGGAGGGCCAGGAAATGTGGGTGTGAGAAGTCCTTTTTTTAAATCTCTTGCAAGTGTGAAGGTTAAAAATGATTGGAGAGCATCACAGTGTAGTGGCAGGCTAAGCTGCAGGGCCCCAGGGCACTGGCAGGAAGCCTTTTCTCATAATGTCAATATCCTGCCACCAAAAGTAGTGACCATGCAAGAGGAAGTAATAGTTGTAATGGGGAAAATGAGACCTTTTGGCTTTCTGTACTAGAGGATTTTAGACTAGGTATTAGGAAGTCTAGAGTTTAAGTATATTTCTGTACAGAAGATGATTGGCCTGAATGTTGGGTGAAGCCAGGTAGTTCCTACTCCTATATCCAATTCCAAGACAAAGATTTGTAATAACATGCAGTAAATGCTGCCATGGTGAGAAACGAGCTCAGTATGCTGGTAGCAGCCCCATCCCTACTAGGCAAAGTACTTTATGGACAGCAAAGTTCTAGCCTCACAACTGGGAGTTTCAAGACTTCCACTACAGGGCTATTTTGCTGTTTGGTTTTTAAAGCCCCCAAAGATTATGGAAGCACTAGCAAAGGACAGATCAGAGCAGCCTTGCAAAACTTCTCTTGTACAGGGAGTGAAAGCTGTTCTGGGGAGAATGAAACCAATGGCCATTATTCTGCTGTTGTGGTAAAGAGTGCGTAAACATGTCCCTGGCTTGGTAAAACCTGATCTGGTTCTTCAGGGCTGGATTAGTGACAGGGTAACAAACAAACTGTTTAACAACAACAGCAGAATGCACTCGACAGATCTTGTAATGCATTTGGTCATGACTGCTCAGTATTTGAAAGAATAATGTTTTAGGTTAGGTGGAGGGAAGGAAGGATTTCTCTTTACCAGATGCATATTGCAGGCTGTATCTAAAAAGATGAGCATCTACCTTGCAGATTGCAGGGAACATAAATGTATATGCTTTACCAGGTGGAATTGGAAGCCTTAAATTAACCTCAGAAAATTCAGGTTACTGCAATTCAATTAAGCTAAAATGCACTCAGGAACTGGTATCTAGTCACTGGGCTGCTTCTAAACAAAGGCCCACCTTAAACTGATTTGGGAGTCCTTACAGATGTACAGAGCCTAAGATCTTTTTTGAACTGTTTACTTTACTTGTTTGTGGCATCAAAAATTCCTGAGATGGATGATGTAGCTCTCTTACCTGATGTGCATGAACCTGCTGTATCATGTGCTCTCTTAAATTAAGAGCCAAGGGAGTTGGATATCCTTTATCAATAAATTCTGGTTGCCTTGGCTGATTTGTTTGGGTGTTTTGTTTGTTCTCCCCCCAGTTGCTAAACTTTTTTTCACTTCCTAATTTTATCTTTTTTGCCAGTATTTTGTGTTTGTGGCTAGATGGGCCTAAACTTCCCTCCCCTCCCCCCTGTTTCCAATACATGGGAAGTGAGCCTTTAAAAAGGTGGGGGTTTTTTAAGGAAAGATCTTTGTAAGTGGTGTCTTTTTAGAACTGCAGATTGATTATTCCCTGACTTCATTACAGTGTGACTGTAGTGGAGATGAAAACGTACTCTTATTTAGTAACTGGACAAAAGCATCAATACAAAGGCATTCGCCCAGTTCTAGAGCAAGGTCTTGTCTCTGTGCAGAACCAAGTTGTCAGGGGTCAGAGGGTGTTTGCAATAAGTTCAGGAGGTGATCATTTTCATTTTTAAGCCTTCTAGTCCTCACAGGTTAGGCACTGCTTTGCCTATAGGTCAGCCTAACTTCCCTCTTGCTATCTTCCTTCAGCTGATAGATTGCACCTTTACTGATGCTAGGTCTTACCCCAGATTTAACTAGGAATATTTAATTGATCCACCCTTTTTACTTTGGAAACTAGAAAACTCTCAAGTGGCAAGTAACAAAATACTGTAAAAGTATTGGGCATCAACGTGGATGAAAAATAGTTTGGAACAGTTAACTTTGTCATATTTTTGTAATGAGTGCTTGGGATACTCCACAGTTATCCTCTTGGATTTTAAGTGAAGTTAGTGTTGAGCAATTCTTCTATGCCAATACTTTTGATGGAATACCTAAATATGGGAATGGCTTAATCATCACAGAGCACCTGAAGGATATACCCAAGTTATACTTAGGCTGTAAGTATTCCTTATTTTAATCTTACCATTATGATATTTCAGGAAAATGTTTGTTGGTGGCCTCAGTTGGGATACAAGCAAAAAAGACTTGAAAGATTACTTCACCAAATTTGGAGAAGTGACTGACTGTACGATAAAGATGGACCCTAACACAGGAAGATCCAGAGGCTTTGGGTTTATTCTCTTCAAAGAACCTGCAAGTGTTGAAAAGGTACGTTTCAGCTCACACAGTTAATTCTTTAAAAACTGTAGGTGAGGCCTTTAATTCAGGTGAAGGTCTTTAAATAAATTAATCTTAACATCAAATTATTTGTAGGTTCTGGAACAGAAAGAACACAGGCTAGATGGGCGATTAATTGATCCCAAAAAGGCCATGGCGATGAAAAAGGATCCAGTGAAAAAGATCTTTGTCGGAGGACTTAATCCAGAAGCCACGGAAGAGAAAATCAGGGAATACTTTGGAGAGTTTGGGGAGGTGAGCATTTTTTAATCTGATGAGCATAGAATAAGATGGGGCAGGGAATAGTCTGTCATCTATAGCTAGGGAACTGAATGTAGACTAAAGATGGAAGTAAAATAAAATTTGGCCCCGAATGCCTTGCTGCTTGTAGCAGCTTTTGCTTTGTTAGCTACATGTAAAGCACTACATAGTTATATACTGAAATTGCCAGTTAATGGTCTGAGTCTTAGTGTTTAATCAAGTGCTCATATTGATTTTTTTTAGTCACTTATTTATTCATAATTAAATTACTTTTCTCAAACTACATCTATAAACTAGAACAAATTTGCCTAAGAGAAAGCCAATGCTAATACAGACTAGCTAACTGTAGCTGCTTATGTACCAAGTGCTAAGCTGAAATAAAGAATAGGAACCATATAGTGAAAATGCAGAATCTTAAAGTAGCATGCTCAAGTATAATTTCCGGTCTTCAGATTGAAGCAATTGAACTTCCGATGGATCCAAAGACCAACAAAAGGAGAGGTTTTGTTTTCATCACTTTCAAGGAAGAAGATCCAGTCAAGAAGATCTTGGAAAAAAAATTCCATAATGTCAGTGGAAGCAAGGTATGAAATTGTTCAGCTTGAATTGCATCTTCCCCTATGATACCATGCCCAGAATCTGTTTACAATGCATATTTTCAGAACTGACTTCTGATATTACACAAAGGCAATAAAGACACTTCTCACTTACAATACTTAGCTTTCTACCATGCTTTATATAGGTATGGTTAGTGTGGTGATAATTAACTAGTTAAATTGGATTAATTCATTAATCAATTACTCTATCTGGGGCTTGGAGTTGTGCACTATAAAAACTCCCCACTTTCTACTGGCATGTATTGAATGCATGCAAGTTGATATTGTCATTAGAAGTTGCTCTTGCATCAAGTCAGACCTCAAAAATGAGTTTATTTGGTATCCCTTGCTAAATCCATATACAGATTTTTGTCACTTAATACACTTCCACAGGCTGTGAAAGGGGAAACCGAATAGGCAAAATTATATTAATAAATACTGGGGAAAATAGCTAACTGTGCAGATGTAACAGTTGAGTGAGATTCAGTGGTTAGCTCTGTCCCTAATTTGGAGTGTTCCTTTTAATAGCACTTTCTGGTGTGACTTCTCTGCTAAGTAACCTGCAGCCCAGGCACTGATTACCAGAGTCCTGATTCTATGGAAGCTCAGTTTCACCTTCTTGAAAGGACAGTTGTGGAGGAAATGTTGCTATGAGCTGTCCTATGGCTGTAAATGCCCATTAAGTTCATTTTCCTGTTGCCTTCAACCAGCTTTAGCAAAATCTTAGTGTACAAGGTTGGCTGTGAAGCACTCTCAGTGGCAATACTGTATAGTTGAGTGATAAGCTTCACCTTTGCCAAAGGTGGCAAATGTGTATTTTGTAAGGGTCTTTGCTAATTTTGGCTTTATAACTAAATGAGTTCTATAGCTTGATGCATTTTGTGATCACTTAAAGCTAATATCTTTCTGGGAGAGCTTTAAAAATCACAATGCTAGCAGAACTGAGGGCTGTGGCAAAATAAGATCCCAGTGACTTTAAAAGCAATGTGATATAGGAATAGAATTTTGTATGAAACAGGTTTTCAAGCATATTGCTCTCCTCTGTTTTGTTCTTAGTGCGAGATCAAGGTAGCACAGCCAAAAGAAGTATACCAACAGCAGCAGTTCAGTAGTGGTGGTGGAAGAGGCAGTTATGGAGGAAGAGGCAGAAGTGGAAGAGGTGGTAAGTATTGCACACGCTACTTTAGTATGGACACTATAGAAATGAGCTGTATGTACTAAAATGGGATTTTGTGGATGGTTTTCCTTTCTATAGCTCAGAGTCAAAATTGGAATCAAGGTTATGGCAATTACTGGAACAACCAGGGTTATGGGAGTCAAGGATACGGCTATCAGCAAGGTTATGGTGGCTATGGAGGCTATGATTATTCAGGATATGGGTATTATGGATATGGACCAGGCTATGATTACAGTAAGTAAAGAGAACTGTATTGGGTCTAAACAAGCAGAACTAAATTTCAGTTTAATCCATTTGTTCTCCTGTTTATAGGTCAAGGCAGTGCAAATTATGGAAAGTCACCAAGACGTGGTGGTCATCAGAATAACTACAAGCCATATTGATCAAACTTATTCAGGTATGCAGTGGCATGGTCTCTTTTTTGGAAAATGACCACATAGGTTTTGTATTCAATGCTGTAGATGGCTATTTCAATTATGTACCAAATTTAACTTTACAATAAATTTCTATGGCCTGTTAAATGTGCATCTTACTTGGAAGAGCTCCCTGGAAATGTCTTCTCTGTTTAATACTTACAGATAACTAGTTGTCTAGACAGTGTGGTGTGTAAAATTTCAGCCCTGCTGAAGATATTAATTAATGATTTTATTAATAGGTTGATTTTGAGGGTCTGCTTAAAGCTGCAGCTCTGCATCTAGGGACTGCCTCTTGGAGTTAACTATGGACTCTGCATTACTCCAGTTGTACAGAATGAGATGCATCTTAGGGAACCAGTGTCACTTTCCACCTTTTTATTTTGTATTGTTTTTGTGTCATACATTTCCTGTAATGGAAGTGTTAATTTTACTGTACTTTTTGGTACCTTTTTGGAATCTAATGTATTGTAAGGTATTTTACATGTGTTCTGATTCACCATGACATGGATATTGAAGCTATCCTAGCTTTTGAAATAAAAAGGCATAATCTAGTGTCTTGTGCCATTCTTCAGCTTGTGCCTACTAAACTCTAGTGTACTGCTTCTAGAACAGATGCAGAAAACAGGAGTTAATGGCTTTTATTGGAAAATGGAAATGTTGGACTAAACTATGCAGCACTGGGTAGTAGCATGGCTCTCTTGCAAATGAACAACAGCTGAAACCTTTCTTGTTAATACCTTGGTTTTGAAGTTAGACTAGAATGCTTAGTGGAAATCCCCAGCTGCCAGTAAGAGCTGCAGGTGTGCTGTTTGGTTACTTGACACAGAGTCCTCTGGACAAGTGTGGTGTGGTGGCCTTCTCTGACAAATGTAGTTTTGCACAGTTGTTTGTTTCTTCCTTGGGAACCATGGGAGGATGCTCATTGCAGGATGACAGAATAGTGAGAAGCCCTTCTTCCCTGTCTTATAGGACCTATTAATAGTGCTTATATCCAAGTTGTGGGAAAACCCTTTTCCTTGGTATAAGGTAATAAGCAAAAGGGTTTAATTTATCCTGGAAAAACAAGATGGGAAGAAGTTTTAACATCTAAAAAATGCAAACTTTTCAGTCTTGCCTACAAAAGAACAAAACCTGAAGGGACCAGGTATTTATTTGTCAAAGCGGGGCTTCTCAGGTTTCATATCAGATTGACCACTTTTTGCTAGAGGCAGTAATGCTCCACTGCAGATTTGGTCCTATGCTGCTATTTCCTTCTGTGTGCATGGCTTTTCAATATTTCAGGCAATAAAATTATTAATTTACTTTAAAAGTAGCTTGTTACCTAGTCTCAAACTTGTAGTTATAGTATTCTCCCTGTACTAGGTTTTAATGGATAGTTCAGCATCCCAGGAGAGTAACCTGATCGATAGCTTTTCAAAACTGGTAGGGCCATCTTAACTGCAGTTGAAATTACATGTCAAGCATGTCTTTGCTTTGATACTCAAGTTTGGCACAGCAGAGAAATAGGATTGGTATCTCTTAAACTTGGCTGACTTTAAGCTCACAGGATTTGCAATATTTTGGAGCCCGAGTGTGTGAGAACTGTGGCCAAGAGGGCCTCTTGTGCATTAAATTACCTCAACTATTCTTATATTTTTTCAAAGCATGGAGGGTAGAGCAGTACCATTTCATGTATTTAAATGTTGTGTGGGGACTGCAAAGTAACACTTGGAATAACTGGCCTGCTGCTTTATTATAGTGGCAGATTTGAGGAAGTGTCTGTACTGTGGTGTATTGGGTAGCCTGTCAAATCGCATTATTTGATGGGTACATACTTGTCATTAACTGTAGAATGTGCTAGATGCCCTTTTTACTTTGAAACTATAAGTTGTTTTGGGTACTATATGTTTGTTCCTTAATTTTTTTTTCTTTTGGTGCACCAGTTGCATCTTTAAAACGGCAGGAAAACGGATCTGAACCTGAACAAGCTGTTTAAATGCAAGCGTCTCAATTACTGTAACTTAAAGTGAATGATCAAGTGCATAGTGTCTCTTCCCATTGATAAACAAAACTGAAGTATTTGAGCAGATAAAACAAAACTAGAAGAGAGAACTGACAAACTGAATAAGCGAGGAAAATGCAAACTCTACCTTCAACTATGGAAATCCCTTTTCAAAAGGGATGCTAACATTTTTATAGGGATTTTTATTATACAGCACCTAGAACTGTAGGTGGTGCCTTTTTTAAAAAGCTGTTGCTGATAGCCAGTTTCAGTGTAAAAGCTGCTAATAAGTTCTAGTTGAGCAAGTGAATGACTCCAAAAAAGTGAATCACCCCCTTTTTAATATTAAGGTCCTGTTCTTCTAGATCTTCCAGTTAATCCTTATGGTTTAAGCCTGAGCTAAGCAAAACTCAGTCCCAGAAAACTGTGAGAGACCTATCAATGTAGTGCTTCAAAAAGCTACTAGTCTTTCTTGGCTAAATATTAAGATTGGACTAGTTATACCTACATGCCACTGCTGCTTGCATCCTTTTTATGGCAGTGTGAAGAAAAGGCTTGTGGGAGCAGCATGTTACTCAAAGGCAAGCAACTAATCCATCTGTAAAGGGGAGCTGGCATCCAGCTTGTGCTGTCTTGCAGTATTGACTGGCTTTTTTGCACTTTCAGCAGTTTAACCTAGTTTCTTCCAAGATGTTGCCTTTTCATGGGTGTCTGCCTGAAATGGATACTAGTGCTCACCTAGTTAAAAAATAAGTTAGACTAATAATAGACTGTTGAAAAAGCTGACTAGTTAGAGCACTTGGGAAGTGATTAAATAATCATGAGGGAGGAGTCTGCTTCAATGACTAGGAATGTGAATATCCTTGCTCAAATGCATGTTGCCAGGAGAGGATTACCCAAGCAGCTTGCTAATATATTAATATTCCATACAAATAGCTGAGCTGCCCTGTTACAGCATAAGCACCATCCAAAGATACCCCAGTGAAAAAATGCACCATGTACAAAGGGTATCTAAACTGTTACTGTAGGACTAACTGTATTGCCCAGATACTAGTGTTCCCAGCAGGCCAAATAATTTCTAGACTCAGCAGTAAGACAGGAGACTTATGCCTTCACTGTCTATGGCTCCCTAGAAAAGTCTGCTCATAATGCTGAACTTGGAAAGAGTTTACTTGTACCTGGAAAGTGCCCTTCTAGTTCAAAGCTTATTTTAGCACAAAGGACTTGGGGGAAGGGGGTTCTGCAACCAGGAAGTCAGACAAGCACAGCAAAGGAGGAATAGGCAAGTCCTGTGAGTGCTAACTAGGTGCCAGGGACCTTTTTGGCTCACCTGTTTCATCATTACAAAATGGCTTGAACCTGGATATGTGGGTTCACCACAGCTAGAATACAGCTAATCTGTTCATAAATGGTCTCTCCAACATTTCAGGAAAAGCTTCTTTCTAAAGCTGGCTGTCCACTGGAAGTGGAACCCACAAATCCTGCTGAGGAGCACAGATCCTGTGTCCATTTACTTTAGCTAATGCTTCACAGAGCTGGTAAGAAGCTAGAGCTAAAAACTATGTCTTCTGGGAATACTGTGTTCTTGAGGATTTAAACTGCATCAATTAAGGTAGAATAATGAACCTTTGCAGTGGATTTTGTGAATATTGGTTGGAGTTTATGGAAAGAAAGTATGAAGTTACTCATGACACTGCCATTTTTCCATGAGAAAAATCAAGTAATTAGTGCCTCTAGTTTTGGCTTGTATGGAAGGCAGGCAGTCATACTGTTACCTTCTAGAAGGTGCTTCCTGTACTTCTGTAATGAGGTAGTTGTTTATTCCTGACTTATTTGGAACTGGGGAAAAGCCAACTTAATGCAGGAGATGGTACATACATGTTTAAAGTACCTGCATTAAGTTGGTCAATTGTAATGACAGCTAAATCAAGCTGGAGGTAACTAGAGTTTCTCTGTCCTCTGAAAACAGAATAGTACAAGTAGGCAAAGTTTAGTAATAACCCCAAAATGGAAAGACCCACTTCAGCTTTTCTTTTTAAATAAGTGTTACTGCCTTAAGTAATGTATGCTACAGTGTAGAGGTGTTTGGTTTTCTTCCCACCCCTTTCCCATGTCCACATGTGTGGGGCTGTTCTTGATGGATTAATTTGTTTCAATTGGAACCCCCCAAACAAACAAAACCAAACCCAAACAAACCCCAAACAAACAAAAAATGGAAAACACTAGTTTCGAGCCCTGTACTATACATTGCCAAACCATTCTGGTGAGAGACTTTCTGACAGCTCTTCAAGCAAAGCCAGCAGTTTTTTGCAAGTAAGACAGGAACAGGCCCCACAACTCTAAAATGATGCACACTGAAACCCTAGACTACTCCAGCTCTACTGTTACTCTGTCATTACTACAACAAGTAGTTTCCCCTCAGTAAGAGCAACCTGTCTGTAAAGGAGGTAATTGGCTCCTAGGGTAGTAAGTTGAGGAAATACATAAGCTTTAAAAATTTATGGTGTAATAATGCTAAGTAGATTTCTTTTAATTGAAAGGTTTTAAGTGGCACTGTAGTTTTAATGATGTATTAAAAGCTAGCTAACTTCTACTGTTCCCCTTCAACAAATGTGCACGTGGCAGCCTTTTGGTGTTAGATACCCCTCTACATGGCTCAGAAGTTAAGCAAAATATTGACCATAACAAACATGTTGCTCATTTCTTCTCTGTAAGTATACTGTATCCTAAGTGATCTTGACAATTTAGTCAAGTAGTGGAAAATTATAAAATGCTTACCTATTAAAATTGAAGCTTAAGATTTGAGGTCTCCCACTGTTTCACATGCCGCCTCTTTTTCCATATCTGAATATGGAATCAACAAATGTGTAAGTGTTGAAGCCCCTTTTTACTCCAGTGAGTTGACTTTGCGACTGTTGCATTCAGGTGGTAAACTGCAGACTTAAGTCTAAATGTAACACTTTGTTCCTCTGATCAATTAAATCAGTCCTCCCCCCTGTGCCCAGGCAATTGAAAACAAATGGAAGCTTGTGCAACAAGTTATTATTGACAGGTTGAATATCTTCTGTACACATTTGAGAATCCAAATATTAAAAACTGGTCTTAAGTTTGTATCACTTGGGTTTAATTTGTAGAGACCATTTTCTTGGGGGGGGAGGACACACAGGTGTTGACCTTAACTGTGAACTTCAGTTGATCATTATGAGCCCCTGTCAAAAGCATAGTGGAATAGCCAAGATTAGAGCTTGCACTCAGTCAGACAGATACCTCTATAAACTTAACATAGTTACCTGTTAATATTTTATCCATTGCATCCACAACTAATTTGGCATCCTGTACACTAAAGCACATTGGAGGCTTGAACTTAAGTACGTTTCTTCCTGGACCATCAGTACTCAGCAGAATGTACTCTTTCTTCAGTCTAGAAAATAAAGACTGCATCTAAGGCTTTTTAAAATAATTTGAAATTAAAAAAAATGGAGGGGGGGCTTACTACATAGGTATGACGTTGGAATTTTATGCAAATATCTCGATTATTAAATGAGCTATATGCCTGATAAAACAGTATTTTGTGCAGTGTGCATTTAAAGAATTGCACTTGATGGAATCTGCTTGGCTACCTGTACATAACAGGCACATTTAGGTCTTGCCTCAGTCCAAATCCAGTAATAATCTGAAATGATAGACTGACATGTAGCATCTGACTTGTAGCATCTTTTATTGGGGGTGAGGGGGGTGGAATCTAACCTTGTTATCAAGTACTCTGCTTCTTCAGTAGCTGGGGTCCTTTTGTCTTGGTCTTTTATTAAATCCACTCCAATAAATAATCCAGCACCCCTTGTAAGAAGATAGAAGTAGAAATAATCAAAGATACAGAGCAGATACTGTCCCATGACAAGCATTTGGTTTGTTTGTTTTTTAGTGATACTTTTTTTTCATTTCACCAATTGCTTTAGTGAAGGGGATAGAAGGGTACTACAGTCTTGTACAGATATGCTGGTTAATGCAGATTTAGCAGAATGTCATTAGTAAAGTATAACAGGACTTTAATTGGCAAACTAATTTATTCACTGTGCTTTTTTTTAATGTGCGTAAATAGAAATGAACTCCTTTGCTAACGATTGATATAGCAGAGGTGGTGGTTGCATGTGATCTAGCAGCTTACAAGAGAAGTAATTGGCACAGGTGCATTAATTTCTAGGTCAACTAAGTCGTAGAATTTTAATGAAGTGAAAGCTTTTCTAACTTCTTGGTACCTCATTTGCTTGTCCAAAAAAGCACCTGGTGGCATAAGATTTGAGGACCTGTTTCTGATCTATGTTTGAACAGCTTCTGAAAATCTGAATTGGTGGTTGATACCTGACATTGCCAATGATAGGATGTTTAACTTTCTGTTGATTCAGTAATTCCATCAAGAAGTTGCCCACTTGCATAGCATGGGCTTGAAGATGCTCCTTCTCAATCACATCCAAAACTGCTAAGCCTATGGCACATGAAACAGGATTTCCTCCAAACTGCTCAAGGAAAGAAGAGAGACCATTATGTAGATAAGGGACTCAAATCTGTTTCTTTAGATATTAGTAAATATTTTTTATGTTATAGGTGAGACCTTGTAATGTGCCTCTGACTCTTGGCATCAGGATTTGATGCCTACTGCACTTCTTATTACCTAGCTTTTCTGCCATTCAGAACAACAGCAGGAAGTAGATGTGTGAACTCTTAGTAGTATACTGTGTTACTTAATGGGGAGTAATTGCTTAGTGTTGCTTTGAATTAACATCAACTTGTATCCTCCCAGAGTGACACTTGTTTAAAAGCAAGGCTCTTCTAGTTTATTATATGACAAAGTTTGGGTTAACTCTGTACTTACTGTATTAAAGTATTCCACTCCAGTAGCTGCAAATGATTCTGCAATTTCTTTTGTTGTTGCTACACAGGCAACAGGGTGCCCATTTCCTATTGGTTTGCCCATAGTGATGATATCTGGTACCAAATCCTCTCCCTGAAGCTGGAATGCCCAAAAGTGTTTGCCAACTCTGCCAAAACCTACTTGAATTTCATCAGCAACAAATACACCTCCTGCTTTGTGCACGTGTCTGTAATGTAATATTGATTTCAGTTTTGCATTTACCCTTCATCTCCAATATAGTCACTTGACAACTGAAATTTCATAAGAAACTTGCACTTAAATAGGAATGACCTAAAAGGTTAGAAAACAAGCCCTACAGTGTTAACAGCATGCTTGATATTCTATACTACATATACTAAGAAGTCTCTCCTGAAGAAGTTATTCCGACAGAAAAAGCACAATAAACTTAAACATGAAGATGAAATTTAACAATTTACAATTTAAGATGAAATGAATGTCTAAAAACTTCAGTTGTTAGAAAAACACATAAGAGGTGCTTTAAGCTTACTTACTCTGCTACCTTTTGGAAATAGCCTGCTGGTGGAATGATCTGACCAGCAACACTTGGTAGAGATTCAACAAAAAATGCTGCAATCTGAAAGTGTAACAAGCAACATACTTAAGTAATACATATGCAACTGCAGTACATCCTTGCGTAACTTACAGGTGCTGAGCCAGATTAAATAATAATTTAAAGAGCAAGACTAATCATTTTAGAATACTCAGCTATTGTGCCTCAGATCCATCTCAGAACACAGATAGCTTGTGGTACCTAGTTATTTTATATGGATGGTTGCCAATAAACTGCATGGTAGTATTAATAAATAGCTTACTGAAGGGGGTGGGGAGGATTTTGTTTGTTTTCATTTTGTTGTTGTGTTTTTGTTTTTTTTACCTTTCTACCCTTTTTGTGTGCTTGCTCAATGATTTCTTTCACTTCATTGGCATAAGCCGTAACTAAATCTTTATGATCTTCTCTGTATATTCCACGGTATGTGTCCGGGATAGGAGCCTATAAATAGAAAAGTGCCCTGGGTTTAGTATGCATTATGTTAGGTGGATAGCAAATTAATAGTCAATGTTTGTAATCTGTAGTACATACCACATGGACCCAATCCTTCTGTCCTTCTAGATTTCTGAATTTATATGGACTTATGTCAATCAAGGATGTCAGATGTCCATGGTAAGCACTTAAAAACAATCAGCAGAACTAAGCAGTAATTTCCTCATCATCACAACCTTGTAGAATTAGTGCAGCTTTTTCACCCTTTGGACAGGGTTACCTGGCTTAAGAGCTGTATACAGAACTTGGTGAGCCAGCTGAATTGGTTTTGGGCTTTTATGCATCTGTGCTGGGTTTTTAAGCTATGGGCCCTTGAAAAATCTCATCAAAATCAGGTTCAGCATTAGTGGTATTGCATTATCAGATCAGAATTGAACCCTAGAACTCCAGCTATAGAAGCCTGGGAGTGGGGGGGGGAGCGAGCAGAGGGGCATGTATGCCTATAGTCATTAGCTTAAGTTAATTCCTCTGCTAGACAAAATTACTTGAAAGAAATCTAGAATCAGATGGGGCAACTGAGTAGCAATTAGAACCACAATCAGAAATGGCAGTTGAAGTTACTGAAGGATAATAAAATATTATAAATGTACTTACTGATCTAACACAATAACATCTGTGTGTTTTGTATGTTGTCGTGCCAATCTCAGGGCAAGGTCATTGGCTTCTGATCTACAAATGAAAATTGAATAGCTGTTCCATCGCATAAATGGCCAAGCTTTAAAATTCTGGCCACAGAAGACAGGGTAGATGTGCGCTTTTTACAGACTAACTAGCAGATAGATAAAGCACAAACTTTTGTGAAATAGCATTTACTTAATCACACTGCTGTGACTTGCTCCTGTAGTATCTGATGAACATCAACCAATAACACAATGTGCAAAACAGGAGGCACAAAAATGTTCAGTAGGATGGCAGCTGCACTTAACCTTCAGCAGAAGACCCAAAACCATTTTTTTACTATTTCAGTGAAGCAGGGCAAAAAAATATAGCTGTAATTACTTTGAGATACTAACATTCCTATAATCCTCCATGTTAGAAAGATCATATAAAAATGACTAGCTAAAGCTCAAAAGCCACCAGGCTTCTGAGAAAAAGAATTAACTTTTGAATTGTTTCTGTACTTTTATCAGACAATTAATTAGAGTCTATGCACTGAAGCAACTAATCTAAAGATTAAATTTACTCTGCTTTTAAGTGGTTGCTGAAACAACATTGCCTGATACTCTGAAGCTTTTGGAAACAATAAAATACTCTCTTAAATGTGTGTTCATTTGTAGAAAGTCTCTCTTTTAAAACTAATTCAGAGTTGCCTTTTAGGAATAGCATATTAATTGAAAAACAAGTCCAGATAATGCATGCATTATTGAATTTACTTCCTGGCAGGTAGAGATGATATTTTTACAACCTGCCCAATATGCAAAGGGGTCCTCCCTACCACAAAATTCTGAAATTAGACCGCAAATGAAGTTGCAAATAACCCAGAGCAGTTGAAGACAAAACAAGGAACAAACCATTAAGTATGACACTATACTTTCCTAATAGGCGTGCCAATTTGAATATTAGTGGCAGAGCTTCAAGAAAGAATCAAGTCCAGCAGCCTCCACAGAAAAGCACCCTTTAACTGGTCTGCAACATCAGAATCCATCTAATCACACATAGCAGTGGTTTTCAATCTTTTTTTTTTTCCACTTGCAAACCCCTAAAAACTGAATGGAGGTACAGACCCCTTTGAATGGTAAGTGTGGGTATTTGCATATTTTTGCTTGATCATAGTCATCTTCTGGGGACCCCTTAGGCATGATCTGCAGACCCCAGGGGACCACAGACTACAGATTGAAAACCATGGATCTACAGCCATGGAGATGTTTTGGCAGCTGTTTTTAAGTTTGCTGCATCTCAGTCATGAAGATGTTCTCTTTACTTACCCTGAATTCAAAAAATAGAAGGTGCACAACTTCTCAGGCAGCGTTTTGGAAAGTCTTCTTGCATAATCCACTATATTGTCATGGAGATAACGAGAATTTGTATTTAGCAACTGATTCTGTTCATTGGCTGCATTTACTACATCAGGGTGGCAGTGTCCAACTGAAAGAAATGGGGGAGAGATCAGTTTCAGTGTTCTTCCTGCATGCAGCTTCTCTCTTCCATGCTTGTTCACTAATAGACATACATTCTGCACCCATTTCTTATGGTAGAGGGTAGGGGTGTACCCATTATTTTTGTGGCTGATACAGATCACCGATTTTTAAGGAGGCATATTGGCCAATACCAATCCAGTTTCCAATACCAGCCTAGCAGCTTGGAGAGCTGCCTCCAGTGGCTAAGTCTGGGGAGGGGGAAGGGGTGCAGATTAAGGCCTCACAGGGAGGAAGGAGTGGGGCTGGAGCTGGGGCAAGTGCCGCCCATCCAGGGCAGGATGGCCCCAGCTCATCTGGATAGGAGGGGGGAGGTTGGCTCCTACTGCCATGCACTGCTTAGCTTGGAGCCACTGGTTGGATGGCTTGTCTGGCACTCACTTGTCCAGCTGCTTGTCTAGAAGGGCAAGGGGGCTGCCCCTGGATCTGAGCAGAGCAGGCTGGGGCCAGGGCTGAGCCAAGCTCTCCTGGCAGGGCAGAATGGGGCTGCTGTAGCCACAAATTTGCTGTAGCCCCACTCCCAGTGCTGCAGCTGCCTAGCCCTGCCCCCAGCCCACCCTTTGCAAATCTAGGAGCACATGCCACTCCTGGATGAGCAGGCAAGTGCCAGACAAGCCACCTGATCAGTGGCTCCTGGCTGAGCACTGCATGATGGCGGGAGCCAACTCCACCTCCCTGCACCCCCAGATGAGCTGTAGCTCTGGGCAGTGCTTGTCCTTGCCCCAGCTCCCTCCCCCCAACACCAGACTTACCAGCTGGAGGCAGCTCTCCATGCCTGGGCTGTGCTGCTGCCTGTGCTGTGCTGCGCACATGCATAGGCCATTCATCTGCCACATGATTGGCCTGATATAGCTAATTTCTGATATATTACATTTTCTTCATATTGGTTCCGATCCAACACAGGACTGATGTGTCAATGCACCTCTAGTAAAGAGAGGAAACTGATGCCTATATTTGAATGGCAAGGCATTAACACTCAGCAGGAAGATGAATCCCTGAGATATAATGCAGTATCTAATTTGCAAGTGTTTTTCTGATTACAATTGTATTTCTTGTTTGTTCCAATGAATTAGTACTTAACCAGATTTTCTGGATTGCATCCAACTGATGTAAATCATGGAATCATAGAAAATTAGGGCTGGAAGGGACCTCAGGAGGTCACATCTAGTCCAACCCCCTGCTCCAAGCAGGGCCAGCCCCAACTGGATCATCCCAGCCAGGGCTTAAAAACCTCCAAGGATGTGGAGATACCACCACCTCTCTGGCAATTTGCCCTGCATTACAGCGTGCATGCAGAGGCGTGCCTGATAGTGCCAGTTCCTGCTCATGGGGTGTGCCCCACGTATTTACAAGGTATAGTTCTATGGAGTAATTTTAGTTGAGACTATTAAAAAAAAAAAAAATCAAAATACCATGAGGATGAAGCACCTGCTTTTTCAAAGAGACAGTTAAGACACCATCCTAAGCAGTGATCTTTTGCAAGCTGTAGCACCCAAAAGTAATCCTTCAAGGGAAGACACAGACAAGTGCAGCAAATTTGAGCCATTTGTTCCTTGGAGTTCAAAACTGCTTTAAAAAAAGCAAGTTGAGCCCATTTCAGTTTACTGAAACAGTCCAAAAGCAAGGGCAGGGGAAATGTGTAGGTGCACAGAAATTTGCGTGTCAATACCAGTTTCCCAAATAATAGTTTCACAAGATGTTTTCCATTTTTGCAACCACAAGAAATAAATTATGATTATATTACAACACACAGTTTCTCACCTTTTTTCCTGTCAGGTGCAGTTCTCCCAGAACATTATATTTTATGTAGTGTAACATGGTACCCAATATTTTAAACTCACCATGAGCCACATTGTTAATGCAGTCAAGGTACTGTCTTCCATTTTCATCATACATATACTGGCCTTTTGCCCTGACAATCTTCACTGGATCTTTGGGAAAGAAGAGCTTGCAAGAAGACCTGGAGCAAACATCAAAAAGGCACAACTTAGCATGAACCTGATCACACGAATCGGTTCTTTTCACAACAAAAATGGAGATGACGCACCCAAGCAAAGGCAGTCTGAACTACTCTCCTTCAGTCCCCTCCCTGGTGGTGCTCACCCCGCGAGGTTCCCTGCGGTCTGGGTCTGGCCTTGAAAGGAGCAGAGGGAGTTTGACACCCGTGCCTTAAGAAGAAGAGAGACTTTGCTTTGTGCTCTTAACACTCAAGTGACATCCAGAACCAAGGGCCTTCCACAGAGATCGCCAAACTCGGCTGTAAACTTCAGTCGGCTCTGAAGCTTTGTGGTCCTCTCCTTTTACAGTATCCCAAACCTTCACCTTGTCTCCTGCAGCCTCTCGTCTCAGCTTAATCATCTCTGTCACCTTCCCCGTAGCCTTTCAAGACTCGACACGGCAGAGCGAGGCATGAAAGTCCTACGCCTCTGACCAGCACGGCTCCGCGTGGTTACAGCCGTCTGCCTGCGGGGCTGTGAGCGCTAGCAGCTCTGTTTGATCGGCTTTCGTGTATAATAAGCCCAGAACAGTCCCCAAACCTGCTGCTTAAAGGAGCGGGAGGTGATGCAGTTTCTACACCACGAATTGGGGGACAAGGTCCCTTCCAGCCCCATGAATAGATTTAACTCCAGGTAGTTAACTAATTTGGGGCAGCCCATTAAATAAGTTCAATATAACTTAAAAGAGGAATCTGACTCTGTTCCTCGTGGTTTTAAAACCATATTTTCCAGCCCAAGGGATTGGGGGTTTTTTGTGCATCTGCCTGGTCAAAACCCACCTATGCTGCCATGAGAGCATATCATGCTCACGCAATGCTGCCATCAAAAACATAACCCCAAAGTCGTCAGTAATGAAAAATATAGGAAAAGACAAGTTTTCCCGCTCTCTGCTACGGGACTCGGGATGCGTTTCGCAACCAGAAAACGTGCCTGCTTTTTAAACGGACAAGGGGCGCGTCTCGGGTGAGACCACAGCGCTTCTGGCTTTCCCGCAAAAAATGCGAGACGGAGATGAAAAAGGAAAGGGTGAAGGTGAACTCGGGTCAGAGGAGCAACCATGAAACCTGTACAGCGCTTGGGAAGTGTGTGTGTGTGTGTGTGTGTGTGTGTGTGTGGGGGGGGGGGGGGTGTATAGGGGAGGGGGGGATACGTGTGTGTGTGGGGGGGGTGTATAGGGGAGGGGGGGATACGTGTGTGTGTGTGGGGGGTGTATAGGGGAGGGGGGGATACGTGTGTGTGTGGGGGGGTGTATAGGGGAGGGGGGGCCCTCCCGTCCGAGCCCAGCGCGGCCCGCGGGAGCGAGCGCGCAGCGCCGAGGACGGGCCCGGCCCCGGGACACAGGGCACGTGGCACGTGGCGGGGCGGCGCCGCCAGAGCTGCCGGGCCCCCGAGGCGGCATGCTCCCCCCGACCCCCCCCGGCCGCCGCCGCCACCTACCCGATGAGTTGCAGGCGCCAGGCCAGCGTGTCCTGCCGGCAGCGCCGTGCCGCGCTCATGGCTGCCGTGGCTGGGCTGAGCCCGACCAGCGCCGGGAGGAGGAGGAGGAGGAGCTGGGCCGGGCCTGTGCGCGGGGCGGGGCGGGGCGGGCCGGGCCGGGCCTCAGCCGGGCTCGGAGGGCGAGGGCGGCCGTTCCGCGCACGGGCACACCCCGCATCTCCCCCACACCTCTTCCTCCCACACACGCACACACCCCCTTCCCCCACACGCACACCTCCACCCCCCCGAACCGCCACACACGCACCTTTTCCCCCCCCATGTACACATGCACACCTACCCACCCACCTACCCCCTTTTCCCCATATACGCACCTCCACACCACTACACACACTTTCCCCCCCATACACCACTATACATATACACACCACCATCCCCCTGCTCCACGACACACACACATATACACCCCTGCATACATACCCCTTTTCCCCACATACAAACCTCCACCCCCCAGACCACTACACACACACTTCAGTGGACACAGAAGTAGCTCACCGTCCCCGGAGACCCCCAGTATCCACGTCTGCGAAGACTTCTGCGCCCAGGTAGGTGGCTGCAGGCTCGCACGGTGTCAGGACAGAGCTGCGTGGTGGTGGGCCCAGGTTACCCACGTTTCTCCTCTGAACCGTGGCTCCCCACCTCTAAGAGCAGCGTGTCCACGACCGGCCCCGCGTCGGGACCGCAGGCCGTAAGGACACAGACCGTGTTCCCGACTTCCGGCCTTCAGTGCAAGGGCAGCAGACGCCACGGGAAGGGTGGGAAGTCGGGGCCTGTTTTCACCCCGGGGAAACGCTAGCATTAGCGTTAGGTCTGACACCACACATTACATCCGTTACAGGGGCGTCGGTTGTAGCCGTGGTCGTCTAAGGACATAGGCAGACAACGTTCTTGGGGGTGAATCTCATAGCTTTTATTAATTGAAGTTGGTCTAATAAAAAAGATACCAGATTCACCCCGAGAACCTTGTCACTAAATCTGTTAGGCGCACGTTTCACGTGTGGATCGAGGACTAGACAACAGGAGGAGCAGGAAAACTGGACACGTTTGTAAAGCGCTTAGTAGATCAGCGAGTCCAGTCCTACTGCAGAGTCTCCTTTACAAATATATCGAGCTCCATCTTAAAACCAGTTACATTATTTGCCCCCCCCACTCATCTTTTCCATTCATTTTGCTTTAAAACCTTTGGCAATGCCTGCAAATAGGCATCGATAGTTGCCAAAGAGTACAGAAACAGGAAAGTGCTCGATAGGCTTTGTTACTAATTAGAGCCACCAACCTGCTCTCTCTTCAGAGGCAGCTCTGACCAGAATTATTTGGTAAACACAAAAGCAGTTTAAGTTCTGCATACATATAATTTGGAAACAACATACTGTCATGGACTTAAAATCATATGGATTCTAATAAGCCATTTGTTTTATATTTACGATCTGTTTGACAGCTAACAAAAAAAAATACAACAGCGGGAAAATGAACACAGGTGTCAATCTTTATTTGAACTTTTGCCTCATTAAAATGTTTAGCAGGCGTTTAAAATAGCTAGAACATTTACAGTTTGGAAAGTTGAGTCCTGACTGCAGATGCAGTTTACACCATATTCACATCACTGCAAAAACAAAGCTGTGGGGAGATTTAAGATATTAATATTGGGCCTTTTTATAATAAGTGAAAGCACAATAAGTGATTCACTGAAGGTTTCAAATGATGCCCTGCCCATTCCAAAGTTAAAAAGCAGAAATAGTATCATAGTAGCTAGGGTTAGGAGGGACCTGAACAGATCATCTAGCCTGACCCCCTGCCACAGGCAGGAATGAAAGCTGGGAATGAAATAAATGATCCCATACTAGTTACTACCATTTTAACATGTCAATGCACATGAAGTACTATGTTAATGCCTCTCTTTAAAAACAAAAAACCTTCACTTATTCCCTGGTGCACACATGCTAAAAACTGCACAGAGTTTACAAATAAAGAAACTGCTAGCTAAGTCTTTTGAGTAATACTTTGTTTGGAAAAAAAAAAAAAAAAAAAGCAATATATTAAGAGCAGACAAAGTTCTTTGGGTAAATCTGATATCTTTTATTAGACCAACTCAAATAGTTGGAAATATTCTTACAAGAAGAATTTTTCCAACTATTTGAGTTGGTCTAATAAAATGTATCAGATTTACCCAAAGAACTTTGTCTGCCTGTGTCCTTAGACCAACATGGCTACAACCTACACCCGTGATATATTAAGAGCGTCATTTAAAATCCCATATAAATACATTAAAAAGGAACTATTTGAGAGGCCCAAATCGCAAACATTTCCTCATGTAGGTACGGCAATGAACAATCCTGCTGAAATGAATGCGATTCACTTCCATAAATAAGGAACGCTTATAGAATAGGTCATAGGATCAGGCCCTACCAGCATAACTATAAACAAACCAGGGCCATTAATGCACGTATCATTTATATTCTCCGAAGCACTGCATAAGTAATCAGACTTTCCCTTAGATTTCATACAATTAATTATAGCTCCTAGACCTGTTCAGAAATAATGAATGCCAGTTTTAAAAGATATATTCACCCAAAATAATAGTGCATGGTACAACAGACAGGAGGTGGTTTTGTTTACAGTATTTGGATTGTCAGCTTTGATATGAGACTTCATTTTGTGCTAAATGGCCTTTCCATCCACACACAGACTGGATATATCTTTTTTTTTTTTTTTATATTAAAAAAGAAAATCAAAGATAAATAAAGGAAAAAAGCCAACAGTGTAGGATAAAATTGAATTATTGGAGACTTTCTACACTGTTGCACTCTACCTAAGTAAACTTATAAACCAGAATGCACTAACTAAGGGTCTTATCCAACTCTCTTTTTAGTGAGCAGGCATGGGCCTCCCTCTGAACTTCACTGGGTACTTGGTACTATACAAACTCGGTCCCCAAATAAACTTCCTTAACTGAAATAATCTATATCTGATTATACAAACCAATAGTGCTTTCTGAAATCAAAATAAAATGTAATAAGAGTATGGACCTCAGGTTGACTTTTAAAACTATATGTAATTATCAGCATTTAGCACAAAGCGTTTAGCCACGTGCATGGCAGGATGTGTGATTTTGGGATTGGAGGTCAGATCCCAATGATGCCCTACTTGCTAGTGCAGGGAGAGCCTAGGATTATAATCACAATCCCAGGCTTCTCCCCTGCACGGAAAAGCTGAAATCTAAGTGCCATCAATCAGCTGAGCCAAGCATGGTCTACCCTGCTGCCTGTTCAGTTTAAGGGGTGACAGAAATCAGCCACTACAATATTACATTTTTAATTTTATTGCATCATTAATTGCCCAAACATATTGCTGGGTTACACTTAAAAAATGAGATTAACCAGTTAATCACATTTTAAGTGTAAAATATGCCAGGGGCCTAAAAATCATAACCTATGAGCAAGAAAGGGTGAGACTATATATTTGGAAAAGTGGTTTACTTTGGTTTGCAAGAGGTTGTCAAGGAGAGAAGATGAAACTATAGTTGCCAAAGTATTTAACCTGGATTTAGATTTATGTCTGGGATTTATAAGGCTGGGTGTGGGACAGGAGTGAAGTACTAGTTGTTTTTTCCTCTTTCATTTTCTGTGGTCCTAGAGGAATGCTTATTTTTCATCACAGTGACAAAAACTCTTCAAAACCCCCTCTTTCCTGTGTAAAGGCTGATGGATAGTGCTGCCAGAGATGATGACTTCCAAGACAACGTGCCACATCTGTGGTCACTGTCCACGTTCAAGTAACCTGGACACTTTAAAATCTGTGAAAATAATTACTTTCTTGACCATCTTCCTTGCTAGCAGGAAGTTCTATCTGTTAAACATGCCAACAATTACCAGTATTTAATTATAAAGTGACTGCTTTTTATCGGTGATGGGTAAAAATACTCAAGTAAAAACAGCTTCAGCTTCCTCTATGTAAAAATGAAGTTCCTACATATGGGGACTTTTTACCATCTTTAAATTCCCCTGAGCCTGATGGAGGGTGAGAGAGCCCGAAAGCTTGCAGAGAAAGATTTTTTTTTCAATTTCTCAGTTGATCTAATAAAAGGTATCATCTCTGAACCAAGAGTTGTAGATTTTTGCATTTTAAGTAAAAAAAAAAAAATTACATTCACACTGTGAGATAAAGCAATATTGAGGCTATACTCTATTCTCATGTGCACAGGTGTTAAAATACAGAGGCATATTCTACTCTTAGCTATGCTGGTGTGAATTTAGAACAACTCCAGTGAGCAGAATTGGACCACAGCTATTACAAATACTTACCTAAGAAGATTTTTAGAGCAGGTGTTTTGGTCTATAGTTTTTAATCCTAAACACTTAGATATTTGGCTTGGTCCAGATAATGCCTTTGCCAACAAGAAATATTTGGGAGATTTTTCTTTATAGTTTTAAAAGTGGAAGCTTGGCTGGCATCTGTTGCACATTTTTTTTTATATCTATGAAGTACAGCTAATTAATTGTGGGCATGAGAGCGACATTAGAAAAATCAAGAGGCTTGTTGCATGTTTCCTGACATGGGGAACACCATACAGCAAAAAAAAAAAGCTAATGCATGAAGCAGGCTATTTCAATACACATAATTATTTTAAAGGTATTTTAGACCATAGAACTATGCAAAAACACATCCACCTGCTCCCCAGGATTCATGTTTCAGAATTCACCCTCGTGCAAAAGATATGTGCTATTATCAAAGTTACCCTCTAGAGGGCAGCATTAAATTACTCTATCAAGCATATACTACTTTAGAAATACAGTTCTGTTTATTGAATTTTCTTGCTAACAGAATACATACACAGTTATGCTGAATAAGGCTGGCTGTTTGTCATGACAAGAAAATGGGAATAAATCTGGGACCACAGTATCTTAATGAAGCTGTTTGCTACAGGGCACTTGGAGGTTATGCCCTATATTTTACTGCAAACAAATTAGAAATGATTTAGTGGTGTTTACCTAGTGACTGAAAAACCTGTTCCCCCCCCCCCCCCACATAACTTGCAGGGAGCACTCAGGGCCCAATCCCACAGGTGCATCTGGACTGCTGCGTTCGAGGATCCCCTTACGCAGATTTGACTGTGGAACCGGGGCCACGTTTGTAGAAGCTCAAGCAGCCCGTCTCAGCCACAAGCAGATGAGGTAATACACATCATGAACCAAATCCTCTGGAGGTGTAAAACTGGCTCAGTTTTGTTGGATTCAGTAAAGCTGAGCAAGTTTACATCTGCTGAAAATTTGGTCCTACAACTCTTGGCAGAAGGAAGGGGAAAGGAGGCAACTCAAAGTGCTGGGTTTCTTTTCAGGGAAGTCATAACAAACATACAGCCTTATTAATAGCAGATGATCATGACAACAGACTTAAAAACATAGGAGTAATGATTTGGATAATTCTCTATGGCACATGCCAAATAAACATTTTGCTATGGAGAGATTCCAAACTTGCCAGGTTTAGCATTAACATCAATGGCCTGTAGTTCCAAACTCGCACACATTTCAGTGTCTTGTACAGAGCAAGAATATATAAAAAAGGAAAAGCTCACTAAGAAACATTTTATCCTTTGGTTTGCATGAAAACAGACAAAATATTTGCATTTTTCCATCAGAAGGAACACACAGACAGTTTTTAAATACACAGGAGAAAATTACCATAGAAATAATATATACACAGAACATGTCAGAATTGGTGTGTAAAGAGAAGAAGCTGCCTACGAAGAAATAAAATAGATTCCAAACACCAGGTGTTGCCATAGAACTATGAAAGGAAAAATGTGTGCCAGGTTTAGAAATGTTTCCAGTTTGGAGTCGGACTGGGTTTTCTCTGCCACCTCAGAATGGAGGGGGACATTCCTCAGCTAAGCCACCAAGCATGTGAACAGATCTGCTGTAAACTTCGACTTCCCTATCAGAGGATGGCCCGTTGTCAGGCTGTTAACGTGCAGGCAGTGGTCTACCAGAGGCTCCTGATGTTGCCAGATGCTAGACACTGAACATGAGTTCAAGATTAGAAATAACTGGACAAATAATAGACAAGGCCAGACAGTGTCTCCCACTGGGAATTATAGAAAAGTCTCCCAGAACAGCCCAACTGTCGCTAGCATAGATGATGCTACACCCTGATTGTCAACCTTCTGGCTCCACAGGCCCGGTAAGTGGTGTGGGGCCAGTCCGCAGGGAGGATCACATGGGCAGGGTCAGTCTGCAGGCTAGATCCAGCATGGGGTCAGTGCACAGGTGCAATCTGGTGTGTTGGCTTGATCCAGCATGCTGGATCTGGCAGTGGAGGGACCTGGATGCCAGCACAATCTGGCACGTGGGGCCATGTCATCTGGCTTGCAGGGCTCCCAAGCTTGGTGGCAGGGGACTGGTGGTAACTTTACTTGCTGTGGTTCTGGAAACCGCAGCAACTAATGCTGCCACCACTCCTCTACTGCCAGATTTCTGAACCCGTGGGGAGCCCCGCAGGCCAGATGACACAGCCCTATGGGCCAGAAGTTGAGCACCACTATGCTTCATTAACACTTTAGTGGTGCTGGGAGATTCCCCTGAAATATTACATAGGCAAGGCCTGACAAAGAAACTGCTGGAACTTTTAGCAAGAACCTGGAATTAAATTGGAATTAAACCTGGATTTAAACTGATTGACGCCCGTTCTCACTCTGTTACATCGTCATCAAGGCAAGTAGATGCTGTCTGAGCACTGGCTGCAGAACCCATCAGACTCAGTAGGATTTGTTTTCTGTACTTCAGTGAACTCTCCTGCCCAGTATTAGAAACCTAATTTCCCAGTGTGACCAAACTGCAGGATGGCACAGACAGGATATTGCTAATAACCTGACCAGATCCAGTCGCTTTTTATTGGATTGGACCTGGAGCACATCTGAGAGCAAGCACCTGTCCTCCGAGCATAGCCCAAAGGGCAAGCGTAATGATCCGAGGAGTGATCAGGGGCTAAACAGCAGTATAATGAAATCCTTCAGACTTTAATAGTTTCATTCAAGCCAGACCAGTCTCTTAAAAGCCTCTGGGGTTTTTTGGGGGGGGTTGTTTTTCTCTTCAGGCTACATAACTGAATAGTACGTAACCAGATGAACAACATGAAACTATGAAACATGAATTTGACTTGTGCTTTGTTTCCCACCCAATGAAGACTAGTTTTTAAGTGTTTTATCCAAATCACATACATGTTTATTGATGAATACATGTAGTTTACATATTAAGTATTTTAATGCTGAAGATAAATAAATCAGTCTCAGAATGACCTAAATTTCAAATATAGAAGCAGCCTCATTTTTTAATCTGTCATTTGACTGACATCTAGTGGTAATGTTTAGTCTTGCTTCCTCTGCTTGGCTATAAAGCAGCTTCTCCAGTCAGATACGGAAAGAGCTGGTTCTTGGAAAGAAAAGTGAAACCCATCGTGCTCAGTAATGTAATTACTGAGGTCCAAGGGTTTAGACTAGGCTGCTAGCACTGCCCATTATTAAGATTTATCTTCACTAGCTGTTTGTGCACTCAGAATAAACTGATCAAAAAGATTTACATAAATGTGTTTTTACAGCATCTTGGAAAGGAAAAAAACAAACAAACAAGCCAAACAAGTAGAAAACAACTTGCTGAGCAACGCAGATCTCTCTCCCTGATTGTCACAAAGCAATTTCTCGTCTAACAAAGCTACCCAGGCTTTATGTACATGGAAAGCACCTGGGAAATCTAGAGAATAAGCCTTTCTGCCTGCACCTTTTACTGTTAATATGACACGAGGGTGTCCCTCTAATTCAGTTTATGTTAATCTGCATCATATACTGAATAAGGAATATGTGTGGGGCCAGCTCTTGGACCTCACGTAAGGCCTGGAAAGTCCTAGATGCAGATCACCAGTGTGACTTGGTTACACGGGGCTGGGGGGAGTAGCATATAACAAGTTTCTTAGGTTCTGCAGCCTCTGCTTTCCATAGAGCATCTCTCTGCAAAGGCTTCAACTGCTTCAGTGAGGAGGGGGCTTGGCAGATGGGAGTCTGCCCAGCAGATACTGGCCCAAAGCACTTCATGCTCGGAGATGGCCCCACAGCTCCTGCAGCATCAACCACAGGGTAGCTTTAATGTTATTCTCCGTTTTCAATAGAGGCTGGTTAGGAATTCCCTGCAGTCGGCCCTGCATGGAGCAAGGATCCACCCTAACTGAGAGCACTGTTCAGCTAAAGGATGCCTCTGCCTCCAGTGCTGCGCCAGGCTTCTGCAGCAGCAGAGGCTTTTCCATCTTAGCATAACCGCAGCTTGGCAAGCGCTAGGCCAGTACTTCCTACTGACAGGCCTTTCAGGCAGAGCAGCGATCACCGCTGATGCTTACAAACACTGGATATGCCACAGGTTGCTGTTTCATACAACTCTGCATTTCTTCATAGAAAGTTGATGTCATTTTAAAAGCTTCGGAAGTTGCACTGTGCTGTAGTATTAGTGCTACAGGGCATCCTGCAGCTAGAAGCAAAATTAGCTTCCGTCAGCCTATACAAAATCTTCCCTCTCCGGTCTCCACTGAAGACCGTTTTTGGACATTTCCAGTATCTTGCATTGTCTGCAGTCACTCCATGGTGGAGAAGTGCCCCGGACAGCATGAGTGAAACATTTAGGATGTAGAAACCCACCATGTGGATTGAAAGAGATAATTTTGCTTTCATCTGTAAATATTTGCTGTGCATTAAGGCAGCACCAGCAAATCTCATCCTACTGAAGGTAATGAGAGTTTTGCTCTTGACTTTAAACATAGCAGGATCTAGGACCTTTATTAACAGGGATCATAAGGGAAGTTTTTTCCAAGGCAAAAAGCCATAGGGAGTTTTCTATCTAACTTAAGGCAGTAGTTAACTTCATGAATTAGAAGGGAATAAAAGACATTTTTATTGTTGGTTAAATTCCTGTTTCTTGGCCTGTTCATTTATCTGACTTTATACAAGTTTTAAACAATATAATTATAGGGAAAATAAAGCATATGGTATAGGCCTTAACAGTCATCAAGCACAAGACAAATAATATAAAACTAGCGTGGCTGACAAGTTACTCTAGGTTCCTTGAGTCTTATGTAAGTTTGCATCTACCATGAAGAGTACCTACAGTTCAGGCTTTCATCTGTGGATTGTATATGCTCCCAGGAGACTTTTCTAACTGGACCCAGTAATTATAATACAGGAAGGCAGTGACTAGGGGTCACAGACATCATTCTGAAATAGCTGCATGCCTGGAGACATTAATGAAAAGCGCCCCATAGTTCCAAGTACATTACCTTGCTGGTGTTATTAGAGCTGGAATTAAGTGTGCGCCAAGTTGACTCACATAGGTAAAGCATCCTCCCAGGGCCCATTCTTCTGTATATCTTCAGTTCAGTATGACCCTGAATATGCTTGTCAGACTCAGAATGGGGACCTGAACACAGGGCTCAAATCAACCCAAGTGTATCCACATACAGGAAAACGTGATTCACCATCCTTCCTTCTCCCCCCACTTAGTGTCATAAAGTTTCTGGCTGCAAGGCATTATTAGATCACCTAGTCTGACCTGCATACCACAGGCCCTCACATTTAACCCGTCACCTAGTATTGAGACCAGCAATTTGCTTGGCAAAAGGCATCTTCCAAAAAGGCATCCATTTGTGAACTGAAGACATCAAGAGAATCCACCACTTCCCTTGGAAACTTGTCCCTGTGGGTAAGCAGCGGTACTGTGACCAATATTACCTTATTTCCTAATTGATTTTGTTTTGCTTCAACTCCAGTGATTGGTTTTGTGACCTGCCCTTTCCTGTTAGGACCCAGTGTTTCATCCCTGTGAAGGTACTTTCACAGCATAATCGAGTCCCTTCTCAATCTCTTTCTTAAGGCGAATAGATTGAACTCTTAAACCTCACTGTTAGGCATTTTCTCCAGCTCTTGCATTGTTGTGGGGGGCTTTTTTCTGTGCCCTCTAATTATTCATCATCATTTTCAAATAGTGGCCACCAGAAATACATACATTATTTTAGGACTAGTCTTGCCAGTGCCATATGGAGAGTTAAAAATCACCTCCCTTCTAGTCCCATGATAAAATAACATGATGTATTGGGAAGAGGGCAAAGGGGTGACAATGCTACCGCTGCCCTCAACTTCTTTCTTTCAGAGTTATCTCTTCTCAGCTAGTTTTGCAACTCCTTTCAAGAGGCTGACCTCTTCCCTTCCCTCCACCTCTGGGTAGCCCATTGCAATGCCACTAGTCATATCCAGGAATAGACCCACAGCTGCTCTCCCAGGCCAGCTCTGCTTTGCTGTTTCTGCCATTGCTCTTCAGTTTCTCCCATTTGCCCTACTTCTACACTGTTGGTCTTTCCTCCCCTGCCTCTTTCCATCAACACATCACCTACAAAAATCACTGTGTCCTATTAGTGCAGGGTTTGTGAATGGTTGGTTCATTAGGCCAGGCCTAAGCTACATCTTCCAGGGAGGATACCTGTTAAGGTGGATGTGGTTGGCTTTTCCAGCCTTGATGGGAATCCCAAAATGAATGGCCTTTGCTGGATGGAGGAAATATTACCAAAATCGTGTACCGGTACATCTGAGTTTTGTCTGCCCACTTCCCAGTGTCACCGGCCTCCACTGTGAAGTCCTCTCCCATCCCGTTAGGAGAAACTAGCCTCTCAGGATGTTCACACTTCAACAGAAGCTGATGGAGCTGACTGAAGCACTCTGAATGGGAATACTAGGCCATTATCATCTCAGCTCACACAGGCTGGTTTTGAATGTTTGGGCTGCATGGAGTGAGTCTGAGGCCACATTTATTTGCAGCAAAGAGACAGAGAATTGGAGGAGGAAGGGAAGAATCAGGAGAATGCAGATGAAATTGTATCACATTGACAAAACAAACCTTATCCAAGGGACTGAATACTGTATTTCATACTGTCATCTACTCCCAACTTAAGGGAACCCCAGGTTGCGATTTTAAGTACCCTGTGGCTCAAGGAAGAAACTTTTAGCAGAGCTCGCACTATGCCTGAGCTTGTAAACCAAATAGCATGAACAGTCTTTTTGACAGGCAAGCTGTTGGCAGGTCAAGTCCCCTTAATCCTGTGGATCCTGAAGAAAACAGAGAAGGAATCCCCAGCAAGACTTGCATATCCTCAGACCCCAGCCCCAGGAGGTTAAATAGACGTTTCTGTCCAAGAGAGAGAAGCATTGTTGACAGTCACTGAAACATCCACAGGTACTTGGAGGAATTGTACTTCATCACAGTCTCGCTGTTTCCATCCTGGTGGGAGCACGTAGCAGCAAATGGTGTGGGCCTTGCCCTCTCTGCAAGCTGAGAGTCCTTCTTTGATTCTGCCAGGTGCAAAGGCCGCAGCTTCTCCCACTTCTAGGGCTGCATCCTTTTTTTCTTTTTCGCCTTCAGCCAGAGTTTTTCACCCTTTCGGAAGGCACGTGCAATGGGAAGGCAGAGCTGAAAGCCACTGAGCACAGGGATCTCCCTCCTCCATGCTGTAAGGCACACTAGGCAACGCATTGTCTCAGCTCAGTTAGTCCACGTCCACACAGTAGCGTTAGCAGCAAATTACTTGCATTCCCAGCCACTGCACTTTTTGTCTTTATCATCAGCTCCTGAAGTTATCATGCATCTCCTATAGGTTTGACAAACTTTGGAGCATTTTAAAGGTCCATACATGACAGCATTCAGTACAAAACGATCAATATATTACTGTTGAAGTTTTTTGTTTTTTTGTTTTTTTTTACAAAAAATTAAAAAAGAACAAAATATATCACATTACTATTTACACACTTTATGCTTCATGCTTAGCGATCACTGAAAAAGAACATACAGACAGACAATATTTTAGTTACACAGTAGGAAATGCAGCTTTACATTCAGTGCCAAGCAATTACTTGTTAATACTGTACAGGCTGTGCCCCCCCTTGACTTTTTTTAATATTAAAGTAGAGCCAGATGACTTGTTGTAGAATTAAAAACTGGTGCTTGAAGGCCGTTACCCCACTTTAACTGAGATTGTAACCAGCTAGTGATACGATCTTACTTTGATTTGTGTTCAAGTTAAAACCGGGTTAGTAACCTCACTTAGCTGCTTGAGCATTAGTTTGTCATGTGTGTTCCAGCCTCCAATTAGATGTACAGCATTGTTTTACAGGTGTAACCATCCTCTTGGCTGGTCCAAGCATTTGGTCTCGCTGTCTCATACGTTAGCAAGCATTGCTGGAAATGCACATATTGACCCACTAGAGGCATGTCGTGTAGCACTATCTCCTCTCCCACTGAGAGACACTGGGATATCAGACTACAACATCCCAAACGTACTGATACAGACCCAATTAAGCAGCACTGGGAGGGGAGGGTGGCGTGGACGCAAAAATCTGATGGTAGAAAAGCTGCTGTGTGAAGCTGAATTATTTCTAACTCTTTAAGGGGACGAGTTAGCCTGTAGGTGTCACCCTGCCCTAGCTTCTGCCTTTTGAGGGGACCAAAAACCCAACAGTTGCATACCTAGCTAAAGGTATAGTGTGGGCAAAGCCTGACAATAAAGCACTGTAAAGCAAGAATTAAAATTAAGTTCAAACCCATTTTTCCTTGCTAAACACCTAGACTAATCAGGTGCCAGGGGATGTCTAGTAGTACAGAACTAAGCTTCTGTCCTTCCTGGTACACTAAAATTAACTAACTTCACAAATACTAGGTCAGCCTTGAAACTTGACATTTGGGCTCTCAGAGTGAAGGTTTTTCAAATACTTTGTGGGTCACAGATCGTATTGGAGGATTTTTCATCGGGAAAAATAATTGCAATACTATTTATTTGTAATTTATTTCTAGGCTGAATGGCCTCATGGTTTGGTGTAGAAGAATACAGTCCCAGAAATTCAACCTCAAAGTAGTTCTTACTTTTACAGACTGCCTTCAGCATTTGTCTCCATTTTATTGCATTTCCGAACTAGAACACACACACATGCTATTTGACACCTACACTTGCCCTCTCTAACCCCCATTTTTAAAACCTGGCCTCCATGTTTAATAAGTGCATTTATTTGAGCACGTAATTTAGGACGGCTGAATGTAGGGAAGTGTCACTGTATCTGCATATCAGGTATAACGAGATCAGTGACTCAGGGCCCAAGTCAGCAAAGCTCTGCACAAGTATCTTGGTCACACGAGTGACCCCTTTGACCTAAAAGGGGACTACTCATGCAAATAAACTAAAGTAACCTGATTATTGGTGCTACTGATTTCCAAAATCAGAGGTTTAATTACAGCTGGCCTGAATCCTCCCCACCCCTCCCTTCTATAGACAAAATTTACGGGAAGGGTACTTCACAGCAATGTAGTATTTTGCATTTCCAGGGCAGTATCTTGTTCTACCACTGTTAGAGTCAGTAGCCCAGTATCACTGCTCTTATCTAGTATGGCATTTTCTATGCAAGATATGTTCTCTGTTGCATAGTCCACAAATACAAGCTACCCACTCAAAATGCAGTCACATTCAAGCCATTCAGTAATCCAGGATATTTATCATACCTTGTGCCAACATCCTGGTACTGGCAATCCATCTGGTCCCTGAAAAATTAAGTCACAAGTTTAATTTCTGTTGGAAATTGCAGTGAAAAACAAAATCCAACTCATTCATTATGAAGGTACAAGATTCAGCTACACAGCTTACCAAGACAAACTCTAATGACATGCAGAAACACACATTATAACTGCACACACATTATAACTGCACAAATGTAAACATAAGTATGATAATTAGTGTATCAGGAGTAATCTCATTCTAATTTGCATTAGCACCAAAAAAAAATTACATGATTGTTTTCTTGTACATTCAGAAAAAAATTGTAAAAACATACAGAACATCTGGAATCCCGGTGACTTAATTTCACAACCTGATTTAAAAGGTTGTGATTTCTGCAATCAGAAACATGTGTGGAGGGAAGGACATGGGAAATGCCTTTTGGTAGCATGCCAGTTTCAGCTGTTTTTTCCCCAGCCATCTCTCTTTCTCTGAACTGGACCCTTCAGTACTCAGTCCTGTTGAGAAATCCTGACCTGCCCCACTGATTTCAATGGGAAGACTCATGGAGTAGCCAACTATTCAGTGGGAGTAAGTGAGGAAAGACTAGTTAACCACAGACAGAGGCATCATAGACCTGTAGCAATCAGGAAGTTGGTACAACTTTGCTATCACAAGGGAAAATGCAATGACATGCAGGACCCCTAGAGAGAGGAAAGGACCTCACTAAATATGAACCAACTCCCTAATTCAGAGATGCCTTGGGAGGAACAGGTGATAAAGCCATGAACATTCAGCTTCTGAAGAGCGTTATGTCCATTTCTGTATGTGCCTCCTGTGCATAAAACAACGGTGAGGAGACAGTGCTCCCACAGAACTAGTAAGAATTATCTATTACATGTGCAGTCAGGGTAACTCTTGGGCTGCCAGTATCTCTTCATTACAAATATGCAGCTTACATCCTCATTTTTGGCAACAGTAACAAATCACCTATGTTTAGGTAGTCTCTTCCCCCACAGAATCACAAGGCACTTTCTACCCCTAGTTTGCAAACTCTACAGAGGAATCATGCTGTCCGGTTCTGGACTGAAATCTATTCAACAAAACACCGCAACATGCTTCAGCAGCCTAGGCCAAGAAATGAAGTGACACCACTCGAAGGAAGGGTCTGCAAACCATTAAAGTCCACTTCCATACTTTGTAATTAGGAAACATAAATACTGCATCGACAAGTTACATTTTGCTAAGGTATGAGATCACATACATCAGATTTACTACTCCACAGTATTTACCCGTGTTGAAGCATTCCCAATAATTACAATGAGAAACACTTTGGTAAATATAACATCTCTGAGAAGCAAGCGTCAGGATTTTATTGGGGCTTGCCATATACATCTGATTTCTTGAATACAAGTGAAACCTATTTAGCGTTGGGAAAGAATAAGTGTGTTGTGCCCTTTGGCTGCTTTACACAACTACAGATAGTCTACATGGGCATCATTTTCTGATGCATTCTTCCCTATGAACTCTTCCGGTTGGCCATGCAAATGGTCACTTCCCACAGCAGAGCCAAGCACAGGCCTCTTCAGATAACCTTTGGATTTCAACTTGCTGACTTGCCAACTATAACATGGAGGACAAGCTACACATCTAACCTGCCTTTCCTTCTCTCCTTAGGGGGAATGGATGGATGCATGTGTTCAGAATGAAAAAGGCTTTGCAGGTGCAGACTCATGCACAAGGGCATGCAAGACAGAAAAGGAGCAGAGATACTATACCAAAGGGCAAGGCAGGCTCATGCCCTCCAGGCCTGGGAAGCCTGACTCCCCTTTGTCGCCTTTAATATTACGGTCTCCCTGTTTAAAAAGTAACTGCTTGTTGAGAACAATAAGGGACACAGAAATGTTACCTGGACAGATAGAGCGATTTCATCAGGAAGGGAAAGAATGTGGTTTCACATTATTTGACATCTGTTTCTAAAGAGTAGGCCTCAGAGTCATTTCCCAGCAGCAAATTCACCACAAAGAATGTCATCAAATAAGCGTAGGATGTGAGAAAGACTAGCCAGAAATTCATCTTGGTAACAGTGAAATTAAAAACACGAGTAAGATGATTTAGCACACCGAAGGTATGGACACATGGACAACCTACAATGGGTTAGAAGCAGGCCTTAGCTGCTCCGGATACCTGCCAATGCGATCATTCTTACCCTGTGGTAGGTGAAAGCTAAACTAAGCCCACAGTGAAAGAGAAGTTAGGTACTGCGAGTTAGCTTCTACTTATGGGGTAAAAGCATACACACGGGCAGTTACAACAGAACAGCTGAGGCATGATAAAATCCTGCTTCTTTCACCGTACCAGCAAATGGTTCCTGTGTCTATCCCTAAGAGAAGGAAGGTGATCCACCAGAAACCAACATTAGCTTGTCCTGCTTATACCAGGGAGGAAATTTCCCTCAGTATCATGTCATCCCAACATTCAGGATCTGAAGAGAGACGCATATGGAGGCTAGAAGACATAACACCTTTTTAAAAGACTGAGCTATGTACTGTGAAAGTTCATTGTTCTGATGGGTCATTAAGGGGAATAATATAACAGCTTTGATCTCAGCAGGGCAAACAAAAAGAAAGAAAAAAAAAAGTGAAACAATCAATGGAAACCTGCTCCAATCTAGTGAAAGATAAGAGGACTCTCGAGCATCACCCTCCGCTGGCTGTGCTGCCTGTGGAAGTAATGGTACTCTGGGAACCATTACATGTAAGGTAAAGCTGTTTAAACATTTCAGTTCAAACTATTTCCCATCTGCAGGATGAACACATACCACTGGGCACGGCTGATCCAGTCCAGGAGGGCCTGGCTCTCCTTTTTGCCCCTTGGCTCCCTTTCTCCCTGGTATTCCTCTTTCTCCCTGTGGACACAAAAGAGTTGAAGGTGGCTTCAAGCAATAGGCCTCAAGGGCAATGGTTTGATTTAAACAAAAGCAACACCCCAAATTAAAGCTGGTCAGAAAAATTCTGCTGGAACTTTTTCTTGTCAGAAAAGGCTGGCTCTCATTCACTTTTGTCAGCAGCTGGACAGGCATCTGTCAAAGATCTGCCTGCTTTCCTGCCAGTTCATACCCACCCAACTGGCAGTGCCTGGTGGGCTCCCAGAGAGCTGGGGACCCAGAACTGCCAGGCTCCCAGCTACCTCTGAATTGGGAGGTTGGAAACCACAGGGGTTGCAGCTTCCAAGGGATAAAGCTCTGTGCTCAGCCAGGGCTCCCAGGTATTCCTACATTCCCAGCTCCCTGTCTGGTGCAACTTAATTTCTAATCAATAATTTTGAAGTATTTCCTTTTTTTTAAATGACTCTATTCCTGCTCCCCTTAGTCAGTGGCATGCCTAAGGCCTTAGTAAGGTGTGAGGTAGAAGGGGCATGGATTTTGAACCAGCCACTGTCCTTACCCATGTTACAAGTGCACTGGTATTAATAAGTTTGAAAGGGGTCTTAACATCTAGAGCACCCGAGTCACTGACTCAAATTTTCACTGGGGTCTTGCTTGGGCAAGACAGCAATAGTGTCAGAACTTAAAGAGATTTTGAGAATAAACTTTGGGCAAAGTTAGGTAGAACTTCTTGGCTTTGTTATGCAGGCCGCACAGACAGGATCTGGCCCTTTGTGACCAGGAAAGATGTGACATGTTCTCACCTTCTCTCCCCTTTCACTTTTTTCTCCTTTTTCTCCTTTTAGACCTGGGAAACCCTACCAAGACAGTTTGAAATGGGGAAAAGATTTGTAAGTTTAATTCCAACAACTCAAAGTACATATAGCCTTGCTCACAAGATCAGTTAGGACCCCCCCATCTATTTTAAATGCCAGCATCAGTGGCTATGAATGTGAACTTTTCCCGTTGTTCATTTTTGCACATTAGGGACTTCTTTGCAGAAAGGTGAGGGTTTAGTATACCATGATGGCATCTTATATCTTAGGAATTTTGATTTTATTGGGTCTGATATAGATATACTTAATTAAAAAAAAAAGTTCCTCAGTCATTAGGTGGCACAAAACGGAAGTGTAGGAGGGCGACATGCACTGGGGAGACAAGAGGTCTTATGTCTACAATCAGTGTGTGATGCAACTAATCCGTTCCTCCTTCATCAAACCAGCCATTGGTCACAATGGATTTAATTCTAAATGGGACAAAGTGTTAGAAAGCAATTGTCTGTAAAACTAAAATGCCAGTCATTTAAATTTCACATGCACATTACTGATGCTCCTGGTGCCACAATTAAAGTAACAGATCAAGTACTTACATCTAACCCTGGCTCTCCTGGCTTCCCCTAGAGTTGTAGAAATAGAAAAGAAGGTGCCATGTTAATTGTCTGGTCTGTTGTCTGTAGAGTGATGACTTAGTTGGAGAAATACTGTCCCAAGTACAGCGTGCATCTTCGTATAATCTAAGGCAAACACCTTGGAGGTGTGGGCTCAATTGCAAGATTGAGTATTATGTACAAAACTAATATACCAAGCAAACAAGTGCTGGGGAGAATTAGAAGAAAAGGTTCTTTTCCCTTCCAGTAGGCAAATGATTTCTCGGTGTCATTGCCATGTCTCCTTAGGAGCAAACGCATTTTACTTAAAAACCTGGATAAAGTGGATAAACCAAGCAGGACTGCTTGGAGTCCACTGCGATTGTGAGTGATCAGCCAGGATTGTACCTGATGCAACTCTACTGACCTCCAACTCATAGGGAGTAACTGAAAACATTGGGGTTGCTTGGATCTGCTGCTCCTGAAACACAGACCCCTTGTACTTGCACTAGAGGACAGCTAGTCAGTCATTCATACCATAGCACCTGTGACCCAGGAGTCCAGTCCAGACTGTATCCTGGACTGGATGGGGGGCATGCACCCTCTTAACCAGTTAGTTCAAATCACAATATACTTTCATCTCCCTTTTCCCCTGGAACGATTACCTTCTCTCCTTTGGTACCTGGTAAACCAATAAGTCCAGGGGAACCGGGAAGACCCTGGAAAGAAAAACAACCTCTGAGAAGGACTTGGAAAAGCACTCCTGAAAGATTGCTTGTAGCACAAAGGCTAGAATTTAGGAGGTATCAGACATAAAAAAAACTAGTCTACTTACAGGTGGCCCAACATCACCATTTGCTCCTTTCTCACCACTGTCTCCCTTTTCTCCCTTTGCGCCATCTAAACCCTGCATGAAAAAGATAATGAGGTTCACTGAGGGCACAGTACTGGACAGTGTCTGCTGTCATACGCTTGACCAAAACTGCCACTAAAGGAAACAGGAATTGTGCCCTGGTGCATGACTGAGGGCAGGTCCAGGTCCAACAGAAAGTTACTGGCATGGTCCATGCACAGGATCACGGTACTTAGACCTGTAAGAGACCAATGAGTACATCGATCCTATCTTCATGTAAACACAGGAGAGAGCACCGTATGTCATGACAGGTGTTTATTCCCCTCCCTTCATTGAAGGACTTTGCATTTAGCTGTCAGACCAGTAATATGTGCAAGTAAAGGCATAAACACAGAAGCTGTGAGATCGGGCGTAGCACTATGTTGTTGCATGCAAGCAGAACGACAAAGCAGCCCCAAGTTCATAAATCCATTTGGAGGAAGTCCTCCTCATACAACGCCTGCCTTATTTTCAACACCACCGAGTGCCTACAACTCCCAACAGCAGTCAGAGGATGCTTTCGGTGACCAGCACCCTTATCGGCCCTCTGATCAGAGCCCCTTGTGTTCTCTCTAAATAATGCCCTGGCAGCCTGGAAGTATTGTGTGACAAACATATAATGCACTGACTCACCTTAGGCCCCTGGATTCCTGGAGGACCCTGCAGGAAAGAGAACGGGGTGTCTGAAAACCAAGCTTTTAAGTCATTTAGATACCAATGAAGACCTGTTCCCAAATCTTTTGTGTTTGCTTGCTCAGGTGGTTGGTTGTTTGTTAACACTACGAGTCTGTCTGGGACGATTATTTCTGTACCTAATCATTTCATCTCAAACATTTCTTGTCAAGGACTCTGTTTTTTGGCCTCAACAAGGATCAGGCCCTTCGTGGCTCCCCTGCCATCCGCCCCTGGCATGCCAACATCTTACAGGTTGAAGTTGTGAGTGTTTTTGGCACTCTGCCCAAAAACGTTGCTGACCCCTGTTCTAAAGGATCCAAGAAATCATCCTGTAGTTAGTTTGGAAGCACCTTACAGTCCATTTGTCTCTAGCCACTCAGACTGCGCATGGCAAACTGAAGTGCAAAGAAGAGACCTACTCCTAAACACCTTTTATCATGTTTATGAAGCCTCAGTTCTTGTCTACTGTATGTGCTACTTAGTCATAGTCTTACCATAGGGCCCGGCAATCCAGGAGGTCCTGGCTCAGGTATGATCTGCATAAAGAAATGCCACGATATAATAAAGTGACTAGATACGCTAGTTTAGATAGGCCTATCTGTACTGTAAATATGCCAAAGGAAACAAACAGTTTAAAAATGGAAAATTAACATGGAACTGAATCACTGTCACATGATGCAGTGTTCTGCCCTGTTAATCAGCAAAGATGGCCATAACAACTTTAAACTAATAACACTCTTTTCTGTAGAGCAAGTTAACAAATTCATTACATATTCATCAAGGGCTTGCCTAGCTTTAGACATTAAACAACCCAAGAAAATATTCAAATTCAGCGCGTTTGCTAGTCACAAAACGGAAGCAAGAGAAATAGAACTTTTCTAATTTTCTTTGAAATACAGTCCCTCCTGCTCAGTCCTGAATGCAGATCATCTCTGTTCTCTTGTCACTCATACAAAGCTTTAAGTAGAACTATCAGTATAATTTCCTTAAAAATGGTAAAGCAAACAAAAAGATTAAAAAATCTTATAGAGCTGCAATATTCACAAAAACTTTTCAGAACAGGATATAATAAAATATTTCTAGTTGAATGAATCATAGAAATTTAGGGCTGGAAGGGACCTCAAGAGGTCGTCTAGTCCAACCCCCTGCTCAAGGCAGGACCAGCCCCAACTAGATCATCCCAGCCAAAGCTTTGTCTAGCCGGGTCTTAAAAACCTCCAAGGATGGAGAGTCCACCACCTCTCTGGGTAGCCTGTTCTGGTGCTTCACCACCCTCCTGGTAAGAAAATTCTTGATTGACACAAGTTCTAAAACAAGCAAATGTCTAACTTTGTTGCCTTATAAAAGATGTGCCACAAGACTTTACTTTGCAATGAAAACGTGCAGCAGTTTTAGTGAAAAGCACATCTGGAATTCAAATGCCTTTTCTGCTCATTTACCCTACAGGTATTCATACTGAAGATTTAACTCCAGTTCTTGCACACGCTGATTTCTTATGAGATTGACCTCACTATGACCGAGGGCCTCATAGCCATTGTAAGCTAATATCTTACGTGATTATTCTGCAAGCATGGGGATCCAGTTTCTCCTTGTTCTCCTTTTGGTCCATCAATTCCCTAAACGGTAAGAACAGTCATAATCTAGATCTCCCGATATGCTGATAAAGAGAGAAAAATACATTTCCCTTCCCTTATCCTGAAGTCTTATTTCAAGTAATTCTCATTTGCTTCAGCAAGGCTGTTGCTTGTGAGCGAGTATGAAAGCGTCTTCCCTCCCCTACCCAATTTTTAAGCATAGCTCTGTATTGGGAAAGCCACTGTTACAGTTGTCTTGCTGAGGGTTGGGGGTGGAACAGACCAAGATTCAGATCTTATTCTGCGCATTGTTCATGCCTGTCTGCCTAAAGCTGCATTGATTTCCAAGTGCCTTGCACCATTGCCCACTTACATTCATGGTTCCCATTCAGCAAAGCAACTAAGCACAGCTTTATTCTATGTATGGGCCTAAATCTCACTGACTTAATTGGGAATTGAAGACCCATATAAATGCTTTGCAAGGGTCTATACAAACTATGTTGTTTGAGAACCTGCTTCCACTGAGAACTGCTAAATGTGACATATTACTGCTTCATAAATCAATGTAATTCTGCCCCCCCCCCCCCCCTTGAATGAGTTTTCATTGTATTTACCAAGATCTAGACTCTGTTTTACAGTTGGGCAGAGGCATAGCCCAAACTTGTACAATAATAGCTGTATCCAACTTGAATGGTCACAGCATTACTGTTGAGGAAGAGATGCGAGGACAGCTTTTAGCCCATTAACATTCAAATACAACTCAGTCCCCATACTCCTTGCTAGAGATGTGCCCCTTTTTATTCAGACAATTATCCGTGCTTACTGTTAGCAGATCACTTACTGCATTTAATAGCAGCTTTAGGTGGGCAATGCCATTTGCAAATATTTTCAATGGCTCATGGTGAGTTTTACCATACCAAGGCATAAATAGTACTGCTAATGGGGAAATGAAGAGCTTAGGAGTCCTCCCTGTTAACAGCAACATTGTTTTGATAGGGGCATTGCAAGCTAATTAAATCCCAAGACACGTAACATCTTGGGAAACCAAATAGGCTAAAGCAATAAGCGGCTTATGCACATTGACAGAGACACGTACCGGTGGACCAGAAAGGCCCATTTCTCCTATTTCTCCTTTTTGTCCCATTGCCCCAGGGGTTCCTGCATCTCCTTTAGATCCTTTAGGACCCTACAGTGTACAACAGAGCTTCATTAGAAGAGAGCTACATATATTTTTAAAAGAACAACAGGCACATCTGCCTTTTAATTCTTTATATTCTTCAGAACACAGGAAGCATGCTTTAACATTAAACAGTGGAAATACTGATTTTTGTCGTGAAGACAGCAATTTAAGATTTTAAACGTTTATTAAAGAATTACAGACCGTCTCAAATTACTTGTAAAATAAACCATTTAAATCCACCATCTTGGATGCAAACAATTTCTTATAAGCTGAAGGAGTCTCAGCAAAGGAAAATGAATTCAGAGGAAAACAGATGAACAAGCTGATGCCACAGAATACAGACTGTTTTCTCTGCCTGCTCAGATTGAAAGCTGCACTTATCCATGGCCAATGGAAAGACCGTTCAGCTACACCACTGCCTGCCACAACATAGTGTTTCATTGTATAAAGCTGTATCCCACTTACTTTTTCTCCGTCAACTCCAGGTGGCCCAGGCAATCCAAGCTCTCCCTGAAGTAGCACAAAGGAATAAAGGTCAGAATTTTTTGTAAGAGCATTTTGTACACTAGGAAATTCTCCATTTGGGTATCCATCCACCAGACGTGATGGAGGGCAGCTCCTCGGTATTGTAAGGCTCGCGAGCAGCCTGAGGTAGAAAATGACATCTGGGTTTTTCAAGTGAAGTGCCAGGTTTCATAACTCAATGAAAATTTGAATTGTGCTGAAGGAAAGAGGACCATGAAGAGCTGGACCATGCCAATACCTCTCCCTAGCAAGGTATTTTTATGCGTGCTTGTTTTAAAGAAATAATAACCAGTTAACTATTATTTACTACTTACTGACTAAATATTCTACCCTAGTTTTGTAACCAAGAGATGTGCATGTGAAAATACTAAGATGTGCTACACCTCATTAGCAGAGCTGCCAACAGGAGGAAATAAGCTCAACCTAGAACCTGTGAGTATCAATAGCTAAGTGTATTGGACCCTCACAAGCATTGTCTTGATCAATGATGAAATCCAGACTTCCGCTGATCAATGGAAAATGTCCACTTGATTTCAGTGGGACCAGGACTGCACCCATGATCCATGAATCTGCCCATGGACTCTCCTGTGTGGTGCCCTCATTCATTAAAGGGTTTCAGACCAGTAATGGCACAAAAGAACAAATAAGCTCCTGCATCCAAGTAAAAGGGTTCTATTTGTTCAGACACAAGTTGTAATGCTCCTTCTCCTGCATACAGGTTCAGAAGTGGAGATGCCCAATATCAAAACCTTTCCTGCATGTCGCCTTTTGTGCTATGAGACACATTTGTCCAGCCTTGCTAAGAGCTGTTGTCACAGGGGGATGCATCCACCCACTGTTCGACGTGGAAAACCCCTATCGATACACAGAGAAGTTTGACATGAGGATGCGGTGAGCAGCCGCTGTGTGCACCATGCTGTGGGTTACTGTCTGCATAACAGAGGTCACACTAACCTTCGGTCCTGGGGCTCCTTGAGGTCCGGGAGGTCCTGGGGGACCAGGTGGGCCCTGTAACACAACAAAGAAAGTTGGTGTAAACACAACTGCCAAAAACACCATTACTTATCCTGCACATGTTCACTTTGCTTCTGGGGATCAGCCAGGAGTGCTGCTTTTGATCCAGATTTACAGTAAATATTTGTAACATGTGCAGTGGCACAAATAGCCACGACAATGTCAGCCAAGACCAGGGTGTTTCGCACAGGAAACTTTAACTCCCTAAATCTGTATCCAACCTTGGGTGTTTCAGTACTATGCATGATTAAAAGGCAAAAGGATCTAGCTGTAGAGAGAAACCTGGTCAAACAACTGCTTTATTGTCATAGGCCCTTCTGCTCTCTTTGCTGGTTACAGGAGACATTCTGGGGAGACAACCTATGGAGAACGATAATATCCAGGAAGAGTCATCAGATTAGAAGCAACTTCCATGGGTCATATCTTGTCCAGCTCTCTGCAGAAGGCACTGTCCCTAAACCTGTATGCACAGATGCTTATCTAGCCTCTTCTTGGAGCCTCTATTGAAGGAGATTCAACAGCTCTCGGCCCACTGGTTCAGGGGTACAATAACCTGGGTATACAGGATAACTTTATCAAAGGTACAACTGGAGAAGCTTCCCACCCATTCAGCCCCACTCTACCAGGAAACAAAACATTAACCTATTAAGACCACAGCAATGCAATTAAAGAAAAATTGAAATACAAAATGCTAACACAACAGGAAAACCCTCCCAAGCTTCTGCAGAAATCTTGCAGGCCATTGCAAACTGTTATCCTTACTAGAGACTCCGACAGACAGGAAGTTTGACAACCCTTTGACGGTGACGTATATTTTGTCATTTGTAAACGGACCCAAAGAGACACCGGATTGCACACCCACCCACCCACCTAGTGTGGAACTAATTGGCGCTTTGTTATTCTGAGCCCCTCGTTTCCATTATTAATGCAGTTCACATTGCAATGTTTGTTCGTGTTTTAAACTCTTCAAGGCAGTCACTTTTTACGAGGTGTGTTTACTAAAAAAAGTGAGTGGGCAGACAGGCAACATAACTAACAAGCAGCAGAGCAGTAAAGGCAGAGTCAGTGGCAGTTTACTGATTTGCCCCTGAGCCATCTCACCATGCAACACACGGGGCAGGATGCAGACCGAGGAGCCATCAGTCATTGTTAGTTGACTGAGTCGCCAAACATTGGATGGACCCTTTCCAGTGAACTCAGTCCACAAATTCCACTCACAAAGCCACATGCTGTGCTCTTCTGTCAAGGCAACCCATGCAGACATCTGGCATACAGTAATTACCATCACTTTGTGTCTCCCTGCAGCCTGTTATAAAACAATTAGGATGGTTTTCAAATGTGTCTGCAATTAAATTATTTCTTCCATTCAACTTCTCTCATCTCAGTTAAAATAGCAGCACTAAGCTCAGTCTCACTCCTTTTCTCCATGGCACGGCCACAGGTTATAGATGAAGGGTGTAATCCTCCTTCACAGGAACAGCAGAAGTTTCCTTATGAATTAACATTGCTTAGTCCACGTAGAGCCGGGGCAGACAGTGCCTTCATTTAGTGACCTTGCTATCCTCAGGAGAACGGCACAGATGGGGAGGGAAGGCAGAATTTAGCCTGCTCTGTTTAGGCTGCGACTTGATAGATCCCATTTGGTTCATCCCATTGCTTGCACATGAGCTTCCACTGGCTCTAAGGCTGTGTAAACCATGTGCTGCAAGTCCTGGAACCTGATCCCAGGTTGTGCAACCCTGAAACGTGACCTGAGCGTGCAAACTTTTCAGACAGCTCCAGTCAGGTTTGGTCACCGCCTCCCATCCTTCAGCTCCCATTGCCCCCAGGATCCTACTGCCTCACTCAGCCTTGCTGGAGCATCCTGCCCTTTTCTCCCAACTCCGGTACCCTCTGGGGGTGGCTCTGTGGCTGTCACCTTAGCTGGCCATCTCTCGAGCTGGGTCAGGACCACCTGATTGGCTTCCATCTCCTTGTCCCTAAATAGCCATAGAGGAACAACTGTGCCCCCTTCCTCTTGCATTTCTTCTCCATCCGTTCTGTAGCAGGAGAGGAAGAAAAGCTCCTACTCCCACTATCACAGCTGCTCTAGTCTGAGGCCTCGGATGGTTAATCAGGATTAGGGGTATCGCATCAGACCTCAACCCTCCTCCCTGTGACCCTCTGCTTCAGGGCTCACTGCATTCACTGGTCAAGAGGCTGAGGCTGTCAGTGCAGCTTCAGCATATCTGTCTAACCATGCTCTGTCTGATGCACATGCTTCTATGGAAGCTGAGCACTGCAAAATCCTGACGTTCAACCCATCAGCTGCCCCCTGCCTCCTGCCCTCGCAGCCAGCTCCTGTCAGCTGTCCTCTCCCATAGGCTTCTCCTTTCTCCCAGAACATTTGTAAGGACTAGAAGGAAATTGGCTTGTCAGCTCCCCAACTGCCTCCTGCATACAGAGTGACCACTCTGGCCAATGTCTGGGGAGGTAGATGCAGTCCCTCCTTGCAGGGTGTTTGGCTTATACCAGTTAGTCCTGTCCCCAGCTCAGTCTTCTGGAGAACCTGTCCCCCTCTCACAGAGCAGGGGGACCAATGAAATACTTCTGCTCCCGTTACTGGTCAACTCTGCTATGCCGGGACTACAAGAGCCATCCTTTTCAGCAAACATCCACTGGAGATGAATGGGGCCTCTCTGCTTTAAGGGATGCCCTTAAAGTGGACATGATACATCTTGACTTTAGCAAGGCTTTTGATATAGTCTCTCGCAGCATTCTTGCAACCAAGCTGAGAAAGTACGGGTTGGATGAATGGATTGTGAGGGGGATAGAAAACTGGCTGGATTATCAGGCTCAATGGCTAGTGATCAATGGCTAGAGGTCTAGTTGACAGGCAGTCTCAAGTGGAGTGCCCCAGGGGTCTGTCCTGGGGCTGGTTTTGTTCAATATCTTCATTAACAATCTGGAAGATGGGATGGAGTACACCCTCAGCAAGTTTGCGGATGACACTAAGCTGGGGGGTATAGTAGACAAGCTGGAGGGTAGGCCTAGGATTCAGGGAGACCTAGACAAATTGGAGGATTGGGCTAAAAGAAATTCCATGAGGTTCAACAAGGAGAAGTACAAAGTCTAGCACTCAAGACAGAACAATCCCACGCACCAGTACATGCTTGGGACCAACTAGCTAAGCGGCAGCTCTGCAGAAAAGGACCTGGGGTGACTGGACAATAAGCTGGATACAAGTCAGCAGGGTGCCCTTGTTGCCAAGAAGGCTAACGGCATCCTGGACTGCATTGGTAGGAGCATTGCCAGCAGATCAAGGGAAATAATCAGTTTGCTCTATTCTGCACTGGTGAGGCCACATCTGCAGTAGTGTCCAGTTTTGTCCCACCTCCTCCCCCCCACTATATAAAGGAAGTGGAGAAGTTGAAGAGAGTCCAGTGGAGGGCAACAAAAATGGTTAGGGGGTTGGGGCACATGACTTATGAGGAGAGGCTGAGGGAACTGGGTTTATTTAGTCTGGAGAAGAGAAGACTGAGGGGGGGATTTGATAGCAGCCTTTAACTACCTGAAAGGAGGTTCAAAGAGGATGGACCTGGACTGTTCTCAGTGTTGGCTGATGACAGGACAAGGAGCAATGGGCTCAAGTTGCAGCAAGGGAAGTTTAGGTTGGATATTAGGAAAAACTCTCGCTAGGGGGGTGGTGAAGCACTCAAACGGGTTACTTACAGAGGTGGTGGAATCTCCAGCTTTGGAGGCTTTTAAGATTTGGCTCAACAATGCACTGGCTGGGATGATGCTTTGAGCAGGGGATTGGACTAGATGGCCTCTTGAGGTCCCTTGCAACCCTCATTTTCTATTTTCTGTGATTCTGACTCCTTTCCAAAAGCCACACTACTGATTAAGCAGCTCCTCTTGGCCATAGACCTATGGTGAACCAAAGAGAGGAACAACTCTGGGGGGATAACGTGGGCACTGTAAGAGGATCTCCTTGCCAGTTCACTTTTCAGTTTGACAGTATTCCAGCCCTTTTTTATTATCATCACACCAGAGTGAGGAGTGACTCCCAAACCACTCTTGCATGTCCCCAGATCAGTAATATTTCAATGGCTGAATTTCAATTTATGTAGTAATTGGCTCTAATCCTTATAAATTGGTATCACCGTAGAATGGAGCTTACCTTGAATGCATCCAGGATTCTGCCATCATAGTCAATCACGACAGTGTCTCCCTGTTCACCCTTCAGACCAGGTGGACCCTGGAAGACAAAACAGCGTTGCAAGCATTTAGACATGAACCTGGGGCCAGCATCTGAAAAGCAGGTAGTGTGGTAACAGCAAGAATAGTCTTAGGACAGCATAATTTAGGCAGCCACAGACACATGCAAAAAACAAACCCCCCTAAAACCACCAAGGCATCTAAACTCTCATTGATTTCACTTGCAATCAGGTTGAAATCAATGGGAATTTAGGTGCTTAAATAGGGGTTGGGTATCTAAATGTCCTCTAAGATTTTGTTCTAGATACCTTGTTATTTGTCAGCATATAAATACCAGAGATTTGATCACTAGAAGCTAAGAGAAATACAGATCAAGTCCTGGAAGAGCCTGGAAGTTCATGGAAACAAGAAGCAGAATATGACCTGCCTAACTGGAATCAGACCTGTTTTCCTCTTTGGAAAAAGACAGTGAGATCTTCCAGTGACTGTAGATAGCCAGTACCTCTGTCATTTACAGAAAAAAAAGCTAGAAATGATTTTACTGCATTTATGGCAGTTCCCTGCACTGATCCAGCTCAGTAGCTGTAGGGTGGTTTATTTAAACCTGCTCCATCTGCCTCCCTCTTACATTGCACTGAACTTCCAAGCATGCTGCAAATGATGGACAGAGGACAGAATAGCTTGCACAGAGGCAAAACATGAGAGGCACAGTTAACAAGGCAAAAATACCCTTGGTCCAATGGGTCCCAGTCCTCCTTTCTCACCAGATTCACCCTGAAAACAAACATCACGTTTATTACTTCAGAAATAAGAAAACATTATGGAAAGAAACTCAGATGTTTGTGCACTGGAGCAGGCACTGGAAACTGGATAAGGGGAGGCCAGTTGCCTCGGTCATGCATATGATTTTTGCCACGCCCATGAAAATCCACCCAGAATTTAGCTCTGTTATAAGCTGCTGGAAAATCACAGATCTGGAAATCACACAGCAAAACAACTGAAAACCTGGAATTAAGATTAGTAATATAAAAAATGATGCAGAACTATTTAAATCAGCCTTGTTATCGTGGATTCAGCAGTAGAATGGCTAGAGGCAGTCTGCAACCCTCATTTTCTCAGCTTTGCACGCTTTAATGCATAGCAAGGAGCCATGGCTACACAGTGCACAAAACACACATGGATGTGGATTCTGTTAAATGGCGAGCAGTTGATGAGGAACAGCTGATCCCAAATAGAGGCCATGCTAGGGTGCCATTGCCAAGTACATGAAAGATGTCTTGGGGCACTTCTTTGCAGTTATGAAGAAAAATTAACGAATTGTGATGCGCACAAGCACTGCCCAAATGGAAGAGATACAGTCTTAGCCAGCATACAACAACTGACACAGCAGCAGAAGGCGGTGCCCCACAATCCTTGCAGGAAAAAAGGCAAGTTAAGAAAAGTGTGCGACACTCCAATGGAAAATGTCAAAAAAGTGACAACTTTGGAACGTTTGCGCATCTCCTTCTCCAAACCAGCTTTACTCAAAACACCAGGCAACAAGGGAACTGTTCAAGTTCACATGCTCTAGTTTTGTTCTGCCTTTTCAGTGCCATTTTTAGAAAGCAGTTGTTTAAAACTCCTACAGAGCCAAAACTCTCCCCAAGACCGCTGTGATCAGCTTCCAGCTTAACCAACCTGGGCTTTATTTACCTTCGAGCCCGGCGATCCATCTAGCCCATTCTCCCCCATGGCACCCATGTTTCCTTTTTCCCCCTGAAAAATAAGATCATTTAGATAGAACCCTGCCTCCCAAATTCTCACGTGATAAGCACTTTAACTCTGACCCCGGTAAGACAAAGCCATTTTCCCAAGGTTACAATGCTCGTGGTTTATCTCGATTTCTACAGGCATGCTGGAAAGATCAAAGCTTTGCTTTCATTCTCAAACGTCTCTGAGAACTGCCTACATGCAAAAGGGCATTTTTTTTCCAAGCTAAAATGAAGCCTTCAGCTTTTCAAACTTGGTAAAAGAAGGCACGTTCACTGGCAAAGACAGTCCCAAAACTGCAGCCGTAAGGAAAGTGTGGGGACTGATGAGTCCACCACACTGCAAGTGAAGCTGTTGTAAGGACCGGCTCTGAAAATGACCATGATACCAGTAAAGATGCCAGTAGAAATGCCCAGGCATGGGGCTGAAATTTACCTTAGGTCCTTGAAGCCCAGGCTCTCCACGAGCTCCGTCGTCACCCTGATGGAACAAAACACATACCGAGTGTCTGTGTGAGACCAAAATATAAAGGCATCAACATGCAGGACTTTGAGCAGAAGCTCAGCGATGCTCACGAGCTCTTAACCCAACGCTGGATGTACAAAGGCCTGAGGGGTGCCTATACATGTGCTCGGGGGGGGGGGGGGGGGGGGTTAATTAAAGCAGCTCCTACACAGCCACTCTAATTAATGTTGTAAACCCCTGTGCATTTCTAAGTGTCTGTGCGGGCGCTTTATCTAAAACTCAATCCACAAGGTTTAAATAAAGCACCCCCGCAGCCATTTTGAAGTGCATGGGGGCTTAATACACATGATGGCGAGGCGAAGCTAGAGCATCCTGGCACCTGCATCACCTGCAGGTCCTGCCCCGGCTGGTCTGGGACCCACAATGTACACTATGCCCCCTCCCTGGCCCAGTTTGGGATGCACGCTGTAGCATAGGAGGTGTGGGTGATGTGGGGGAAGCTGGGGGCTTTGTGGGACTGATCCTGCTCGTGGACTGGCCCAGCACCACTCAACTGACTCGTGGGGCAGGCTGAATTTGACAACCCTGCTTTAGAGTTTGGGCTTCAGGTCTCCGAGAGGCACTGTGCATTACAGTGAAGGATGCCCACTGCAAAAACCCAGAGATGGGATGAATACTCCTCTGGCTTTCAATAGGCAACTTGTGCTCCCTCCGGCCGCATTGTCAGCTGATCCACGCAAGCTTTGATGGGAGGCCCCAGCTTTCACCCAGCACTGAGCTGGGGGGTGAGCACTGCCCATCATGCCCTCCTGTCCTCTGCTGCTGAATTCAGCAGGGACAGGGAGGAAGAGGAAGGGTGAACAGAAGCAGCGTTCATCCCCTGGGCTCCAGAGCCAGGTGAAAGTAGGGGCCCATCCTGACCTAACCCTGGTCAGCTGGTGAGCTCAGAGCTCATTGCTTCGGCAGGGCTCTAACAGGTGCCTGTGCTGACCAGGCAGTGAGTGCAGAGCTGGCCGTGCACAAGCAGTGCAGCTGAAGTGGGTAATAGCTGCACCTTCTTGTGCTGCTCCAGGATCTTCCGCTGGTCGTCTCCCTCCTTGTCAGAGTGTATAAAACCCTACGTACACTGCAGTTGTAACCAGTAGGCTTCACTCAGGTCACTGAGATCTCTGTGCTTGGTCAGACCCAAGACATTCAGACAGATCAATGCCAGCCTGTTGCGGGGCACCGTTCTCACAGGTTCATCCACTTGATTTCCCAGCAAGAGGGCCCAGACTTACTCTCCCGAGAGGCCATTTTGCTCTTTTGTTCTTGATCTCCTGGACTAATCTTCCTAGGCGGATCATCCTAATGAAAAGCATGTCGGCAGCCCAGCAGTGTCTGTTTCAAGGTCACAAGATTGCTATTTAATTGAACATATGCTAGAAATCCCAGAGAATATAAGGAATGAATCAGTGCAACCAACCATGACTAGAACGTTTTACGTTGTTCCTGCAAATGCTTCACTAAGCATTTCTTGGGGTGGTGGACAGCACAGAAGGAAGAAGAATCAACCTCTTACCTTTTCCCCTGGAGTCCCAGGTTCACCCTTCAGAAATGGAAAACACAACAAAACAGAAAAGGGAGGCAAGTCAGTAACGTGAAACCGAATAAGAGAAGTCACATGCATGCTCAAAATTAACTGCTGTGGTGAAAATATGGTTGTGCTGTTGATCGACATCTTCCCCCGAAATGCCAAAAGTGCATGTATGTGTACATAAAGAAAACCAAAACCCAAAACACCCTCTCATTCAAGTGGTGTTATTTCCTCTCATTTTAATAACTTGCACATTTCCTGCCAAGATGATGATTTAAGTGCGGAAGTTTACCGTTTCAAGGCCATTTTGATTCTTTGCCATTCTTCCCTTGGATTGATGCAGGGAAGTTCACATCTAGGTGAAAGAAGGCCAGGCACAACCCTGCACAGCTCCATGGAAACATTTTGAGGATCCCTGACCTGTTAGAATTCGAGATGTAATAAGCTATTTAGTACTCACTTTTAGTCCTGGAGGTCCCCTTGCGCCCTGTAAAAAGACAAATGAATCAGAATATCTGGGAAGAAACATCTAAGATCAAAAACATCCATTCAAAATGTTTTCAGTCTTGTGGAAAATGGCAAAGATGCCAATGTCTGTTGCTTTTACTTATGAATATGTCTATTCTCAAAGGTTTTCTAAATCAGGACCCAGAGTAATAAACTTCTCTCTTAATGATTATATATTATATATGAAAAATATCCTATCAAGCCATTTGTTACCTGCTTAAGAACTTCCTGCCACCCAGTACCTCTTATATAGGCACAATGATCAACATGAAGGTGTTTCTGTGGTTTACCGGTTTTAAACTATAGTCAACTGAGAACATGCACAGTATTAATATTTACCAATAATCTACCAGTGATGAAGCAACAGGATGGGTTAGTTCAACAGGACTACTCTCGCTTGAAAGAGCCCTGCCTATGGTGACTTCCAAAGCAAATGAATCTGGGTAGCACCTGCAAAGACCTTGCAGGACGTCCTATTGAGTTGGATTATTTAGTTTTAAAGTAGACTCCCTCATATATCTTACTTTGTTAACATGGTCAATTTGTGGATATTAAACCTCTTCACAGTCTCCCCTTTGGTTCTTTTCCTGTCTCTCCTGGGGAGACTGAACATACCTTTTCCTGCATCAGCCTCTGCCTGCATGTCAGAGGCTTTACTATCTTGCTGATTGCTCTTTTTAAAGGGTTCAGTGCTTAGAACTGATTCTTCCCTCCGTCTTCTTTTACTACTGGTTTATTGTCCTACAAAATACTTAGCACTTTTCATTCTGTCCCACTTCAATTTTTACTTCCACAGTTGGCAGACAGCTGTTTTAAATATACATTCTGGTATATTCAAGCTGTGTCCTATGGTAAAGATGTGCAAAAGGTCTGATGTCCATAGAAGAGTGCTTCCAAGAACATGGTATAGAAAGCAAGCACAGAAGAAAGGTGTGGGACAATGGGGGAAAGTGACCCACGATTACCAAGTGTGCTTTGAGAAGAAACCCGTCCCTGGAAAAAAAAAACCAAACCCCCAAAACTTTGCCTTGGGGAAAGCCTGCGACACCACTGAATCCTCATCCATCATCGGTGCATAGGATTGAAACATCAGCCAATTTCTAGCCTCAAATTTCACAGCTAACTCCCGATGAAACTCATTTTCAGACTGTAGCAGAAGTATGAACCACACTCAAAGGAAGCCTTGATGGAAATAAACTCTCAGGAGGCAAAAAAATAAGTACTTCCTTGTATAACTATGATCCAAATTTTGGAAGAGTAAGGTATTACTGAGAGAGTCAGGAGTGGTGGGAGCAAGGACAAAGGATATATTTACAGAAAAGCTATGATGAGAAAGGACTCACCTAATTTTGGTTGTTTGGCACAACACAGAAAGCTGAAGTACCAAGGCAGTACTTGATTTATTCAGGAACCTGAAACTTTTCTCCAAGCTTGACGGCTGTCCATCTCTGGACAGGTCCAACCCAGCACAGTAGCACCATACTTTTTTGTCTTAATTAGCAAGTGATTACCACACACAGTTGAAGTAATTTACTGTGTGGGGGTATAGGATGACATAAGTAAGAGAATTCAAGTAAAAAACTGCATATGTAGCTGAAGCAAACACCCTGTGTTTAGTAAAGCAGACTTAATCCACTAGTGCCAACACAAGCATTGCACACTGAATACTAACCATCACACCGACTTCTCCTGGCTCTCCTTTCAAGCCCTATGGAAACAAAAGGTTAGCATCAATGAAGCTGATTATTGCTATCTGCACCAGCAACCTTCATTGTCCAAACTGTTCAAAACTAATTACTTTAAGGTTTATTAATTTTATACCCTAAATTTTGACTTACAAATGAGTTGGAGATTTAGAACCAGGTTAGTGAAGGTTCTTGATCAGGACAGAGGTAAAAACCTGATTAAATATAAAATATATATATATTTGCTAACTTTTAGCTCTTTGCCATGAATGCTAGAAAATATGTCTGTCCCTTCCCCGTTTCCCCTCTCTGGATGATACCTTTTCCTTGACAGTTAGTTTCGACATACTATAATTTCTCAAACTACCAGGGAATTTAGATCCTTGTCAGGCTACATTCAGGGAATCGCTAGAAGCAGCTGTTCAGAGGCCTGGGGTGAAGTGGGAGAGAAACAGAGAGCTGAATTGTACCCATTTCCTGAAAGCCTCTCAGTAAGTCACTGGTAATCCAGGCTATCGGCACACTGCCAAATGGTCTCATTTCGCGGCCTTCCCTGCATGGTGAGGGCACGCAGGAAGCATACAATCCTTAGCACTAACTGTTGGGGACACATGGTCAGATCAGGCCCTTTGCACCACTGTGTCTTGACCTGTCACAGCTAGCATCCTGCTGAAGTGCACTGTGGGTATTATCCATCTTATTAAGCATATTCTTTGTATTTGTTGTTCCTTACGGGAGGGCCTTGTGGTCCCCTGGGGCCATCTTTTCCTGTATCTCCAGGGGGCCCTCTTGCACCTGGTGGCCCGGGGGGACCAGGTGGGCCGGCAGCTCCATCTCGACCTTGATCACCCTGTAAGAAGTTCAGACAAATGTTATGGCATGAGAAAAAACACGAAGAGGCAAAAGGTATGCCCTAAGCACTGGAGATGCTGGGGGACTGGTGCCTTGGTAGCACCATCAGTATAATTTGGATGTCTGGTCTTGGAGTGGTGGTAAAGATTTTAAGATGGACGTTTAAGGGGCTTGTGGGAAACGTCCTTGATTTGCCAGGCTACATTTGTGATACAGGTACAAGGCTGCTGGGCAAGCCCCAGAGAAGTCCAGCTCCCTTGAGACGTACTGCTTTTCCTCTGCATGAGGGACCAGCCAAGTTATATAGTGGGCACTCAGGCCAACATATTCAACTTGGAGTACCTAAACTTAGGCTCCAGGTCACCTATTGAAGCCCCCACAAAGCCAGCACCTCCCTCAGAGGTGGCCTGTATTTTTTTGAAGGCTGCCCCAGTGCATGTTAACGCCAGCCTTCAGTTGTGCCATCCCTATGCAGGCAGGACTGTACCTGGGCCACACCGTTCTTTTGACTCCTTCCTCCATCAGCATTTTGCCCAGTGCCTTCCCATAAACATTTTGTCTGAATAAATCCTACACGACTGGGCCTCATTGCAAACAGGAGTATGGAAAACACGAATTAAGTCATAATGTCTGCAGAGAACAACACAAACTCCAAACCATGCCTTCACCAAACATGCAGAGAGATAAGGAATCAAAATGTATTTAAGCAACTTCTTTACGGTCCAACTGTAATTGATTCAAAATACTAAACTTGCACCATATTTTGCTTGTGGGAATAACAACAAATGAACAATCTCTCCACTTGCAGTGTTAAGGATCTTGTGCCAGATTGTTCCAGTTAAACATCCACAAATTCTTCAGGATGAGGTTCAGGAGGTATGCGCCAAACCTGAAAGTGCACGGTGCAGCTCACTAGCTATAGATCCGCTGGTGAGCACCCGCTGCCCAGCCTCTATGGTGCAAGCCGATTACTCGTACACATGGAATCCACAATGGAGAGATCCATGAAAGTTTGGGTTGTAAATCTTTTAGCAACATCCGTACAGTGTGAACAAGATGAGGAGACACCTGCATTTAAGATGGTCCATCCACAAATCAGTGGCAATGACACAAATCCCAAAACCTTTTGATAGGACTTGTGCTCCAATAATCACTTGTGCACTTTGGAAGATACTACTGCAAACTCTACCCACTGTCCCCAATTTTGTCTCGGTTGAGAGACTGCCCACCGAATTTTGCCTAAAGAAAAATTAAGGGAAGGGTGTGTGTGAGGATCCTATGAAAATGTTCTATGTTATTTTGTAATTACTATTGTTATGCAAATGGTGCAAGTTTTGCATCTAGGACTATGCCTTCCCCACACCAAGTCACACAAGCTCAAGGCCTTAGTTTTCACTCCTGTCTTATTTAGGTCAAACTCCCACAAAACTCAAATGGAGTTCTTGCTTGAGTGCAAATTCAGGAAGCATCCCTGGATTTCACTCCTTATATTTATGATATAAAATGGCAATCAAGGTGCTACCAGATAGGAAAGAAAGAAGATAGGCAGGAGGAAACACAGCACGCCAGAGGAAGCAGTTTCAAAACATCTACCTTCAGGATTCGTCGAGTGAAAGCAAACTGGTCGTTAGAAAGAAATCCGTGATTGTGGCGAGGAAAAACCATCTAAGCCAGGTGAGGGGGATGCGGAGCGGGAAAGATCAAGAAGTCAAGATGAAAGCTACAGTGTGGGGGGGATTTTTCAAAAGGCTCAGTCAATATTATCTTCCAAAAATAACTTTGATAAGGAATGAACAAGGCACATGAAAGGACATATTTAAGGAAAAGCAGCAGTGGTGGCTGTAGGTCTTTGCGTCCACAGGAGACCCCAACACATGCTAGAGACAAAAGTAGTCAGCTTTGAGCTAAATGCCACTAGAAAGTTGGCCCTCGGGCCAACTCCCTCTTCTACCAGCCCCAGGGAATATGGTTTGTACGCAGGGACCAAAGCCCAAAAGTCTCGTGTTATTTGAGTGTCTGAACGTACACGGAGATGGCTGGTGCGGGCTTTGGAAACCCTGCTTTACGGATAAGGCCGAGAGCTGAAAGGCAAGGATTCCTGGGTCTGCTAAACGTCCAGGTGTGGTCTCATTGCAGTTACTCCCACCAAGCCACTCTCAGAAAAAGGAGGGACAACAAAGCTGGATGGGGGACAAAAAACCCAAGTCCCTACCAAATCTGAATGAGCCAAAGCATATTTTACCCCCAAACTGCACGTGGAAGGATCCACTCAGCCCTCGCTGAAATGCAGCGAGGTCTGGGGAGGAGGGTGGTGTTTCCCAGTAGAACAGAGCAGGGGAGAAAAGGATATTTTCAAGGGCAAATATACAGACATTAAAATTATTCCATGAGAGTCCCCTCTCTGTCACTGGAAAGACTCTGACGGAGATCAAAGGGCACTGTATCAAGCCAGTAGAGAACCCAGGACAGTGAAAAGTGGTGGCAAGACTTCCTTGTGCATGTGTCCGGCAGCCGAGACAGGAGCTCTTGGCAGCGATCCGGCAGCAAAGGGGTGCAACCATACCACTAGCTCCCACAGATCTGCCCCTATGTCAGGCTAGACCTTAAAACTATTTAGTTACCTAAAACTGAAGACAGGCATCAGTGGGATTTTCCCCCAACTCAGAGGAGACAAATATTGAGGCAGGTTTCAAAAATCCCACCTGGTCCCTGCCTGCGCCTGAATTGCTTTTACACTGTTCACAATCTGGCCTTTGCAATGGCAGAGGCTGCTCTTTCCTACCTCCTGTGCAGCTCGCTTAAAATCAGGTTTAAACCTTCCAGGCAAAACTGAACTCCAATTTTGTTTTACGCAACCCTTGTTGAGGTAGGGATACACATTACCCTAGGAGATTATGTAGGAGAGCACAGCCAACACAGATGTGTGGGAAGCCGCTTGGCATCTTCTGTTCCTTGAAGGCACGCAACAAACAGCGAGATGAAATGAGTCATCAGCTGTCTTGGTGGTTTGAAATGGAAACATTTTCATAATCTCCCTCCATCTCTTTTGACAGCACCGCAGTTTGACTCTCCTCTCTAGCGTTTAAACAACTAACTGCAACTCTGACCACAGGGGAGTTATTTTGGATTCACCTCACAGTAAGGAAAAATCCAATCCCGCTGCGGGGACGACTTCCTGGAAACCCACTGCAAAGCATCGTCGGTGCTGTGCAGCATGGTCTCACTGACATGCATATCCACATTTCTCCCCAAGACATCAGTATCAGAAAAGCAAGGCTGGAAGGGACCTCTAGTCCAACCCACCCCTCGAGGCAAGATCGTCCCTGTCTAAACCATCCCAGACAAAATGAGGAAAAAAAAATGTAAGTGACATTTATTTTCAGCTGATTTACTGCGTAACTTATAATTTCTGTCTGATCAGGCTTCTGTTTTGTGTTGTTTTTCTGTTTCTTCTAACTCCAACAAAAAGACAATGGTAGCTGTCGGTTACGCTCTGTGAATTTATCATTACGTCCAAACATCTGTGTTACAAGAACGTTAAGTTCTCAACTCAGACATTAGTTCCTGCCAGGCTTGGGATTGCCCACATCATCTTAATGGAAGAACATAACTACCATTTACTAGGTCCCTCTTGCCCAATCTCCTGTGCACAGCGGCAGAGGACGGATGCTGAAAGGGAGGGTGAACAGGGTATGGCCAAGGTTTTTTCCACCGTTCCTCTTCCACTTGTAGCCTCCAGCCTTTCATGTCTAGGAGGCTCCGATTCAGAGGCCGTGCCTCTCACTCCCGCGTTCAATAGCTCCTGATGCTCCTTTCCTTTAAGCATGTGCCCAATCCCTGTTTGAGTCTGGTTAAACTGTCAGCTTCCACCACATCTGGTGGGAATACGGTCCACCCTTTAATGACACGCTGTGTGAAAAAGAGCTTCCTTCTGTTAGTTTTAAACTTATTACCTACTAGCTTCATTTTATGTCCCCTCTTTCTTAATTGTAACTTGGCTCCCACGTGGGTATGTAAAAAGAGGCTGTCGTTGAGTCTTTAACTGTATGATCACATCCTGTTTTTCCCAGGATCTCGGGCCCATGGTTGGGAATGTCTCAGAGCCACACGGTCAATGAGGATGCTGTCTGTAAGACCCTGCCTCGTTTATGGCTGGAGCGGGAAGGCGGGTAATGAGTGAAGCAAGTGAACTGCAGGAAGAAAGAGGCCAGCTGCCTGGTTAAGGCAGCCGAATGCCACCCAGAAGCAGAGCTGGCTTCTAGCCCTGCCTCTCCCACATGTTCCTATGTGCGGCTGGCAACATTTCCACAGCTGACCACTAATTGACTGTTCCTAATTTTTGGAGGGCATGATGTAACATCTCTCAGGCTAGATTTGCAGAGATGGGTGCTCTGAACTACCACTAAAATTAGCTGGCACTGTACTTTGAACCTATCAAGCGTGATAAAAATATTACAGGCTCTGGGGGTGGGGGGTGGAAAAAATCAGAGGCAACCTGATTTCTGGGACTGGCTTCCTTTAACCTGCTCAGCTTTAAACGTATTTCTTGGATGCTTATTTTATATCCGAACAACAAAGCATCCATATTTTATATACATACCCACACAATTTTACAGTGCTTCAAGTTTATTTAAATGAGTTTTGTGTTCCAACTTTTTACTTGTAATCTGAGTTTGGCAAACGCAGATCACACCATTTTTTCTTGTAGAATAGTTTAAGGGGGAACTTTTCCAACTGGAGTCTCAACTATAGTCTGTGATAACATTTATGACAGGGTCATCATGCAGTCTGTAGCTAGTCAGCAAAGATGTCTAGCTTCTGAACCTACCATAGGGATACACCACGCATTACTGGTAATGTCTTTGTTTCAACTAGCGCCTGTACTGCAAATTCACTGCCAAATGCTGCACTGGAGACTGAAGTACTGTATGACTGAACGGGCCTGAGACTGAAGTTGTGCAGTCCACAACTGCTTGACACCTTCATGATGCAGCCAGATGCAAAGTCTAAGTCAGGCCCACCAAAGCAATAAGTTGTCAGTCAAGTGCTTTTTAGCCAAACTGTCATCTCCTGCCTATTTTTGGCAATGCTCACATACTTTTGAGCACCTTTTCTACATCCCAGGATCAAAATGCCAAGCATACCAGACATCTATTTCAAAGTCTACCAACCCCAAGCATATTACACGTCTGCCTGTTTGTATGGTCAGTACAAACAAGATGATGTACAATAGCATAATTAATACATTTAGAATAGATAACACAGATTAGTTTAAGAGCAACAATGGGGGCTGACAGACATGCAGGCCCCCGCTCTAACTCATGGCGCTTTACATTTAAAGCGCCATGAATTAAAGCACCCCCCCGAGCCAACAGAAGTTCACTTGTTGGGTTGGGAGGGGCGGGGGGAGAGAAATCATGCTCCACTTTGGAGCCGATCGAGCACGAAGAGCCTGTTTGCAGCCTCTCTTCCCTAGCCCCATCCCGCCTTCCCAGCTCCAGTGCTGTCTGCAGGAAGGGAGGAGGGAGAAAGGAGGATGAGTGAGCTGTGGGCTTACCCAGCCTGAGCTGGGGAAGGTAGGGGCTGGGGGGCTCCAATCCACCTGCTCTGCCCCCTGCCCCTCCAGCTCAGGCCGGACAAACCCCAGCATACAGCTCACTCCCCTTCCCCTCTGTCCCTCCCTTTGTGCAGGGGACCTCAGGGGCAGGGCTGGACTGCATCGCACCAGCTCAGCCCCAATCACATGACAGATTGACCCTAGAGAAGTTCTCAGAAGTTCCCTAAATTCCCAGAAGTGGAGCCCCTTAATCTGATCCCTCATCTGATGAGGGTTAACTTTCATAGATTCATAGATGTTAGGGTCAGAAGGGAACTCAATAGATCATCGAGTCCGACCCCCTGCATAGGCAGGAAAGAGTGCTGGGTTTAGATGAACCCAGCTAAACCCCAGCTAACTTGTCACACGATAGGCCACTTAACGCCCTCTGCAGCCATGCACGCATGTCATGGCACAGCTGTAGAGCGTTTGCAGGGGGTCAGTCATGTGACAAATGTCACTTCTGTCTGCACCCAATATTCTTGGGAAGTCTACCTACATATTTAATAGGTCGATAAAAAAAAATGTTCCTTTGGAATATCTTCCTAAACTCTCTGTACCTTCTGGGTAATGACGACTCTTCCCTTGTGAATGATCTTTTTCTTGTATGTAATAGGGTTTCCCTCAGAGGCAGGCAATTATTTCGGGCAGAGGGCTACTTAATAAGTTTTGGCAAGCTGTTGGGGGCCGCATAGGCAGCCCTGCCCCTTGACAGTTGCCCTGCCCCCTGGTCACCACATTGGGACCAGAAGTCCTGCCCCCTATCCCCTGACCTTTGCCACTGGAAGTCACTCCCCTAGCTCCCCCCCAAATACTCATTTTGGGAGGGGGGTTGCCATCTTAGAACCAGAAAAAAAAAATCATACACTAGAAGTCAGGCACCTACTGTAATACATTTTAATTTTATTACAAAAAATATTTGGCATGACTTGTGACTATGTACTGTATATAGAAGAGATTGCATAATAACTCCAAAATAAAGTGTCACTCTTTTATATTGTGTGGGGGGGGGAAGGGGGAGTGTGTGGAAGGGCTGTGGAAGGGTATGTCTGTGTAGGGGGGCATAGGGTATGTTGGGGTGTATGTATATGTCTATGGGGGGTGTGGGGGCAGGGTGCGCATGAGGGAGGGTGGGGAGTCTAGGGACCCCCCCACACACTCCCCACATAGTGTGCAGTCCCAGCCGCTGGCAGCAGCAGCAGGTGGAGAGGTCAGGTTGCTTGTGCCCAGTGCAGGCATGGCTCTGGTCAGCGCTGCGCAAGAGGAGGGAGCAGAGCCTGCCGTATCACCAGGGATTTGTGCCAGCACCTGCAGCTCCTGCTTCCACCCAGCTGCAACTCCACCCCCGCACCAGCCCCGCTGCTTCCCTACCTGCTGCCCCAAGCTGCTGGCTGGGCAGAGCTCCTCCACCCGAGGGTGGGAGCGAGGCCCATTAGGGCAGGTTGGGGGGTTGTACACATGGGCGCCTCGCTCTCACCCTTGCGGATGGAAGGGCTGGGTAGGGTTCAATTCGCTGTGGGGGGCACCACGGCCAGATGAAAGTGCCTAGGGGGCCGCATCCGGTCCGTGGGCTGTATTTTGCCTACCCCTGGTTTATCTATTTCAGCTGCCTTTTCCTTGGCTCGTTGCCCCTTCCAATAACTCGCGTTTGCTCCGAGACTCCAAACTGCAGGGGAGACCCCTCGTTCTGGGGAGTGTGGGACTGAGGTGGTCTCTCTCATGCTACATGGCCCCAAGGGAAAATATGCAGAGAGGAGTCAGTCAGACTCAAGCAGAAGCACCTGGAGAAGCAGGACATGCCTCTGGAGGTTCAAAGGGTCAAGAAAACAACTGATTTTTAGTTTGGCTACCACGCTGGAAAATGCAACCATTTTTCCCTGGTTCTCTTGATAAAAATGAAAAAAAAGAACACCTTTTCCACTTACCAGGTCCCCTCCTCACTAAACTACCCGTCTCCCAACTTCCTTCCAAAATATTGTGACACGGCCATGGCATTTGTTGCCATTGCGCTATTTGCTCTGCTTGGGTGTCCTAACCTTCTTCCACAGGATCTTTTCAAGGCAGGGAGAAATTACTCCTTTGCATCTCCAATGAGGCCTAGCACCATGCGAGCTGGCCCTGAGGCATGACCATAAACATCGTAATTAATAATAATGGCAGAGCACGGGACCGACCGTGACCTGATGGACTCGATCAGCAAGGAAATCAAGCTACCACAGAGGCTGTAGCGATGATACGGACTAAACGAAGGAAGTAAAAATAATCTAGGCCAGATGCTATCAGAAGGCTGCATGCCTCAGGAACGGGAGCAGAGATGCTGAGCAGCACTGAAGTGCTTTCAAAGCCAGAGACGTTTAAACTTATTTGTGGACCACAAGCCTCGAGGGCCAGGCTGGTCACTTGAGAGTGGTGCTGAGACCCCAGAGTCAGGCGTTCCCTAGGGACTCAGCGCACTGGGGAACCCGGATATTTCATAACACGGGCACTTTGAAACGCCTGTTATTTCTGTGCATAACTGACAACAGCTGGGAACAGCTTCCAGCCTTTTTGTTCGGTTACATAAACTTTTTTGGGTTTTTTGTTCCGAAGTGCTCCTTGAGAGCTTTCATATTTAGCCTACAACTGTAGCAGTACCCAGAGCAGAGCAGGCCACAGCCTCCTTCACTCCTCGGTATTTGGGTTTGGTCAACCTGGTCCTCCTCCTCCCAACACTTTTCTAACCTAGCAGAAAAGGCATGACAAGATACAGAGGCTGGAAGCAGAAGCTGGACAACTCCAGGCTGGAAATAAGATGCAATTCCCCACCGAAGCAACTGACCTGTCGGAAGGTGGTAGATTCCCTGTCACACACAGTGCTTAAGCCAAGCCACGATGTAGTACCAAGAGGTAGGCTCCAGCACAAGCTGGAGGTCTGATGAAGAGATGAGCTTGCCATCCCTACCCCCAGCACACTACAAGCTGCCTATGTTAGGCTGCACAAACATGGAAAAAAGATCGTGAGGTCCTTGCCAGCTCTACTTGCTTATGACTCCAAGAGGCCATGCATCCAAGCAACACTGAACCAACCTCCAACTGCATATTGGCCCTGTGCCTTGGTCTTTAGGCTTAGCCCAGTTCACCCTGCAACACTGCTTTGACATGTCCTTTCTTTGCCTTTTCCCAGCAATGCCAGCCCGGCCAATGTCCATAAACTACGGGCTAATGAAACCATCACTCGCAGATACAGTGCAAAAGCCATAAATATTCTGGTGTCTCCACCATACCACTTTGTTCCTCACAATATGTTGGGTCCCATTTTCCCATCACTGCGAAACGCCTAAAGCAGATCCTATGTATTTTCTACAGGAATCCGCTCTCAGGTGCTATTTTAATTCTCCAGTTCTTCATTAGAACCTGAAGGGCGATATGAAACCTTTCCCAAACCATTGTTGCATCACAATTTGCAACGGCACATTACACGTACCTCCGCCTCCCTTTATCCCTTCCAGTTAGATAAAGAGCGAGCTCTCTCAGTACTTACCCTCGGGCCAAAGTTTCCCGGTTCACCCTACACAAAACAGGGAAGAACAGCAATCAGAGTTCAAATAGCAAGCGTCGAAGGCAAAGCATTGCTCACTCCAGAAATAACCGCCTTCCTATGGCTGTCCCAGCTCAGTGCTTATAGGAGAAAACAGCCACAAAACTATTGAGCTGCTGAAGGAATGGGAGAAGCAGCTGGTATGTGGACATCTCAAACCGCAAGCCAAGGGGTGCGTCTGAACCCTACTGTTTGGAACCGCTCCTGCACATCTGCTAATCCTTTCCCTCGGAGGAGAGAACCCAGCACTGTTTCTACCCTGATATTTCACAGTATTTCTTGCTGTACCTTTTCCCTTGCAAAGGGTTTCCAAAGTAAGGGGACAACGTAGCTTTACGGCTTCTCCCTCCATCATGAAAAAATGATACAACAGGCCTCCAGTATATTAGGGTAATGCCAGTGTGATGGAGATGACACACTTATCCGCCAACCCACTCAGCAGGGTTTTGGGAGAGAGGTTTTAGAGAGCTTAAGTTTGTACCTTTTCCCCTTTTGGTCCCGGAGGTCCCTGTAAACATAAAAATAAAAATAAGTAACTAGCACAGGCATCGGCAGACATATTCCTGTTACAACATTCCTGCTTAACAACCAGGATTAAATGAATGAATCCTCCCAACCCACAATCTCCTCTACATTTCTCCTCTTGCAGTTAAGGTACAAGCTATTTTACACAAAAGGGACAGGTCTAAGACACATCAGTGAAATCATACGTTTCCTCTTGACATAAAGGACCCCAAAAGTCGAAGAGCAAAAAAAAAGTACCATTAGCCAACATCCAAAGGACACATGACATTAACTAGATACAAGGCATTTCTTGAACTATTAAATCACTTCTAGAAACGCATGCACGGCATATCATTACAAGCGTGCTATGCCCAATAACACATCGGTTTGAAATAAATAAGGACGGGGTGCTTTCCTTGGTCGATTTGCTGATGTCTTGTTTCTTCCAAGGAGACAGGAAAGAGGAGATACAGTACAGCCTCGCAGAGCAGCCATGGAACGTGCTTTGATGCGCTTGTCAGACAAGGCCCCGAATGCAGCAACAATATTGTATTTTGTACTCAGCACAAGTAATGGTGGATTGCATGAAATGCCATTTGCTGAAGCAACAGCCTATGCAATCCAGCATGGGTTGGAGGCAGAAGGTCAGGATGGACCCTTGCTTCAAGACTGGCTGTGGGTGACACTCTTGGCCCTTGCTTTTCACGAGCAGAGGCCTTTCATCCTGGTTTGAATCTGGCCATTTGAAGGGCTGGGCTTTGCTTTTTCCCTGCCTTATTTTTTAAAATCAGTCTATATTCACTTTGTGAACAAAGTCTCCTGTGTATATGGATGTCGGGGAGAAGTGAGCATTAAACATCTAGCCTGTAACTCTTCAGAAGATCCCATTCCTCAAATTTTTTAAATAGGGATGGAAAACATAGGAGAACTGGTTCTCTCGTGAAATTTCTTTCTTTAATATTTCTCCATTTGGGAGGGCCAAAAAAAGACGGACTAACTGATTGACTCTCTCTCTCATGTATAAAATATACATGTAGGAAACACCAACTTTTTCAGATGACTAAAAACGTTCAGTTCATATTCAGTTTGAATGCTGGGTACAGACACCTTGACTAGATGGTTGATCATTTTTCTCCTACTACAAAATCAGGCAGTTTCTTTTCTGCGTAGCAATAAAGATGCAGTGTATCTGCAGCTCTAATGAACCACTCCTGAACTGGCAAGCAACAAATGGCTAGAGTAGCTTTTCAGTCAAAATTACTGGAGAAGCCTCTGCTCACTCTCTCAGTAGGAAACAGTTGCTCCGAGACTATCGTTTGAGAAGGGTCCACATGGTGCCCTCTAGTGAATATGGAGGGAAATGTGATGTAAAAGCAAATTGCAAAATAAGTAGATGCACAAAGAGCAGTTCTGGAGTAAATATCCTCTAGGATGAGGTCCCATCTAGAGACCAGGATTTTAGGCAGATCTGCTCACTTGTGACTGCGGTGTTTCCTTACTCTTTGCCTTGCCGGTACCCAGCTAAGAGGCAGCCCTCGCTTCTGCTCCTGCATCAGCAGAGTTGCTTCCTCAGGTCCATTTTAAGGACAATCCCTTGCACCTGTGCTAAGTCAGGGACTGCAGCAAGGCTCTTCACATTCTCCCAAGGGCAGAACTTGGCACATCTTTACAGAGCTGGTGTGGAGGGAGGAAAGGACCCAGCTTAAGTTCATGGGGCAGTTAGGAAAGCACTTCTCTTCACTTGCAAATGAGCAACACTGGATGCTGAGGACCCCAAAGCCATGCAACTCCCAAATGCCAATGCTACAATCACCTTTCAGAGTAAAAACACCCATAAAGGCCCCAACATTGCCAGCATCTTATCAATAGACTTATCGTTACATACTATGATTAGTTCTGCTAGAGACAGCAGGGTCTCACATTGATGCTGCAGCGCACCTGGGTGATGCTACCCACCCACAGGATAGTAAATGAGACCATCCCAATGACTTCTTTCCCATGGGTAAGTCAGTGCGTGCTAGAAATCGCACAGCAACCTTGTCTCATGCATAGTTGTATCACAGATCATCATAACTGTGTTGGAATTGTGCTCCTCTCTCATGAAGCAAGTAGAAATAAACCCATGGTACATTTGACACTTAGAGCTCTACTTACAGGCTTGCCATCCAGACCAAGAGGCCCCTAAAAAAAAAGAGGGAGAGAGGGAGAGAGAGAGAGAGAGAGAGAGAGAGAGAGAGAGAGAGAGAGAGAGAGAGAGAAGCAAGGATACTATATTAGAAAAACAGGACTAAGTCACAAACACAAATTTAGTCATGTTCTAAGAAAGACTCTAATTAAGACAGAGGATATATTGGTTACATTTCTCTCTCAGACCAAGAAGAGTATGGTAAGAGAGGACAATCAGTGATGTCAAGCGACAGGGAAAGTGGAAAGGAGCGTAAAAGGAAACAGAAGGCTTAGCGGGAAGAATATGTTGCTACCTTTTTGGCACAGTGCACAGATCTCTCTGGGAATTTCCGGCTCTCAGAGGCCGTGAGCAGAACGTGCTTGGCTAGGGGAGGTACGGCAGGACGCAGGACAGACCCCACGAGTGACTCTGGAATTTTTTAAGCTTCGTTGAAGCCTTTGTACCCAAGCCTTATTGGGCATGCAGCATCCCAAATGCAGGAGACCAAATCCCACAAAGCGTGCCAAGAATCCTGTAGTTAGGAGCAGGATAAAAAAATAGCATCTTGGGCCCCTATTCTGCAGAGGTCTATGCACACGTTCAGCTCCTCTCACCACAATGGTCCTATAAATTTAGGTATCTACACAAATGCCTACAGAACCTGGGCCCTAGCAATTCTAATTATCCATTAAATCCACCTGTTTTAGGATTCCCAGAGGAAATATGCTAAGTACCTTGGGACATGCAGATCTACTTACTATCGATTCCTGGGAGGCAATCTCTGTCCTGTACCTAGCCATTACAAACCACTAAATCAGGGGCGGGCAATTATTTTGGGTGGAGGGCCGCTTACTGAGTTTTGTCAAGCCATCAAGGGCCGCATAAGAGGCAGCCAGGGGCAGATAATTATTAATTTTCTAACTTTTTTTAGGGGCCCCATGGGCTAGATAGAATAGCCTGGTGGGCTGCATCCGGCCCGCAGGCCGCATTTTGCCCACCCCTGCATGAAATGTATTGGACTAGCCCACGGTTGTAAAGCAAGATGCTCAGGGAAGGAGAAAACATAAGTGTTGGGAGGACAGCGGTTGTCCCGTGCACAGGACTAGTGCTACCCTTCCTAACAACCCATGCAAAGCCTTTGGCTCTTGGTCAGCTACTTCTCAATAGGAATAGTTCAATAGCTCAAACCCAGCAAACATCAATGCACCTTAAATATCTGCCTAAGTTTCAACATGCTCTTTATTGGATAATAATGGAATTAAGCATGGTCTGAACTGCTTTGCTAAACCAGGGCCTTCGATTTTAGCCAACTGTGCTTTGGAGAATAGCTACGACAGTGGTGAGGCCTCATCTAACTCTTCAGCAGAGCTAGCTGCTATCTGCTAGCGACGGATGTCTGGTATGGCTCAGCCCTTCTCCAGTGCTGGTGAGCAGATGTCACTGTATCATGTAAGAAACCCAACAACTAAACCTTGATGCAAACACTTTGAGCCACATACTGATAAAAACAAAGTTGGAAAATGTCATTTGTGTCTTCAAACATGTGATTTTGATCTTGGGTATGTTCTCAACCCCGAATAGGATGTAGCTTTGTGTCATCTTGTAAATTAAGGGTAAGAATCACAATGTTATACCTTAGAGCCAGCACTCTTTTCTTTCTCAGATTTGCACATCATGGCTACATGTGTATAACATATGGTTCATCTGCCAGCATCTCTCTATAAACACACGGCTGAAAACTGCTCTCACATTACAGTGATGTAAATCTGGAGTTACTACTAAAGCAAACATAATTTGGACCAGTGTATTACACAACAAGATGTACTCAAGTTGTTCCATGTTTTCTAAATGAAACATTAGGGTAAAGATTTAGTTCTGCTCAAAGTCTTCTGTTGATGCAGTTAAGGCAGGGGGTGGGGGAGATGAAAACTGAGCACGAGGATCTCATGGATTGCATTTAAAAAAGTCTCCATCCAGCTGGCTGTTCCAAATATTAGTTTGCAGCAGCTGCAGAGATGTAGCATGAAAAGTTTGAAATACGAACAACTGTGTTAGGAAAATGTGTTAAAACAGATGATGAAGTGCTGGTCTAAGCGCTGTGCCTCTATCACTGGTTATCAGATGAATTAAATCATTCCTAGAGCAGATTACCAGAAACAAGGGCCAATCCTTACATACATAATAATTCTAAAGGGGCTTAAAATGTCCTCTACTGACATTTTTATTTTTAATCTCCCCGCCGCTCAAGTTCATCTAAAAAGATATGCGATTGGCACCAATTGTTAATATAAGTGACTAAATTGCCTCTTTAAGTTTACAGACTTGTGGACTGGACCAAAAGCTTTCCCACCTTCAAAAATCCCATTCTCTGTACTTTACTTCAGCCCCTTTTCTAACCAAAGCTGTTCAGATCTATTTGGAAGAATCACCTACGAGTGCTACACATTGATTTTTCTCTGGGAATTCAAAGGAGATGCGTGTCAAAGTACCAGTAGCTTTAGATGCACCTTGTTCTCAAATTCATGTACTTTAGAGAGATCTATACTTTATGATAAATACACAAGTTGTGGGTTTTCTATGATGTTTTAATCTTGTCAGAATAATATTATCCAGTGGTTCTTCCTTTTTTATTTATTTATTTATTTATTTTTTTAAGGGCATGAAAGGTAAGCAGACAAGCGAGAAGAATTCCTATAGCATGCTGAACTAGTTATAGTTTGGTAAAACCTGACATAAAGCAAAATATGAAAATTGGAGCCAATTCCAGTTTTCAAAATATAACAAAACCAAGCCTCAAGGATTTAAAGATGCGGAAAAAAATCATTTAAAATCCCAGTCCAGCTGCTTTTACTTTGCTGTTTTGTACCAATGCACAAAGTGGCATCCAGAAAGGAGAATGATACTTTTCTCAAGGTTAGCATTTGAAGGAAGTTGTTTAATGGCCAATATATGACAAAAGCCAGCTCAGACCAGATTTTCAAAAGGATCTTCATCTGAACCATTACATTTGAGCAGTCAAGATGATGCAGGCCTCACAACTGAGGTTTTCAAAATCCAATTATTTGTACCACCCAAATCCATGGGTGGGTAAGGGTGGGGCAAGGCATTAACTGAGTTAAAGTGAGCCTACACTCTGTCCAGCCAACTGCCCAAGCAAAGATGAAAGTTTATTGGGTCTAAGAACTGTACATGCCAATTAACAGGCAGCTTCTGAAAATGTGGTTTGTTTAGTCTAAGCTTTGAATTATCGAAAGCATCCACGTGCTGCGACGGTTAGCACATGCAAATGTGAATTCTGCGCTAGGTACTTTGAGACAGAGCCTTTAGCTGGACTTCTAGGTAGTTAAAAAACAAAATGCTCCCCTCTTTCTGGGGCAAGACTCACCCTTCAGTACAAGAAGCCCAAAGTCTTGTACTGAAGATGAAAATACCTTGTTGATGAAGAAACATCTTCATCAGCAATTTGGACGAGGGCATGGAGAGCACCCTCTCCAAGTTCACTGATGATACCAAGTTATGGGGCAAAATTAGTACACCGGAGGACAGGGAGCAGATTCAGGCTGACCTGGACAGGTTGGATCAATGGGCAGAGAGAAACAGGATGCAATTTAATAAAGATAAATGTAAGGTACTCCACCTGGGAAGGAGGAACCCCCAGCACAGCTATAGGTTAGGGAGCGTCCTTCTCAGCAGCTCGGAGGCAGAGACGGATCTTGGAGTCATAATTGACTCCAAGATGAACATGAGCCGGCAGTGTAACGAGGCCATCAACAAAGCCAATCGCACCTTGTCATGCATTAGCAGGTGCATGATTAATAGATCAAAGGAGGTGATGCTTCCCCTCTACGCGGCACTGGTCAGGCCACAGTTGGGAGTACTGTGTCCAGTTCTGGGTGCCGCACTTCAAGAGGGACACGGAGAATCTGGAGAGGGTCCAGAGGAGGGCCACTCGCATGATTAGTGGCCTTCGTGATAGACCCTATGGGGGGAGGTTGAGAGAGCTGAATCTCTTCAGTCTTCACAAGAGACAGCTGAGGGGAGATCTTGTGGCTGCCTATAAATTTATTAGGGGAGGTCAATGGGGAATAGGGGAAGCGCTGTTTAGTAGGGCGCCTCAGGGAGTGACTAGGAATAACGGGTGTAAACTAGTTGAGAGTGGATTTAGGTTAGATATTAGGAAGACATTTTTCACAGTAAGGGTGGCCAGGATCTGGAATGGGCTTCCAAGAGAGGTGGTGCTATCACCTAGCTTGGAGGTCTTCAAGAGGAGGCTAGATAGTCACCTGGCTGGGGTCATCTGACCTCGGTCCTCTTTCCTGCCAGGGGCAGGGGGTCGGACACGATGATCCATTGTGGTCCCTTCCGACTCTACAACCTATGAATCAGTGCAAGCACCACTCCAGTCCTATTGAATTTGGCAGGGCTCTGGTTGGGGACACTGTCTGTTTGACAACCCATTTGAAACTTGGAAATTTGAGACTAATGACACTTGGGGAGCAATCCTCCAGATTTGGAGGGACATGTTCCTCCATCTGTCCAATTCAAGGGAACCTTCTTGAAGCCTTCAGGTCTGCAGCATCACAAGTAGTTTGAGAGGAGATGGATCAGGGAACAGAGGCAGGCAACACGGGGCAGATGTAAATGGCAGAATTACCACTAAGTGGTACCTGCGCACGCACAGACCCATTCGAGAAACTGGGGCCCAACCTGCTCTGTCAAAGCATGCTTCCTTATATTTTGAACATTAAGTATAGAATATAGTAAAACAACATGCAGGATTTGAGCTGCAGTGTGTACTAGGGCCCTAAATGTTGGCTCCATGACTATTTTCAGCATGAAGCATTTCAATGCCAGAGGACACTGCTTTATTCATACATGTTCTGAAACAAAAAAAACTGTCTGTTTTGCTATTCAAAATGGGGAGGCAGAGAGTGTTTAAACAGTATTTCATATTTCTCCTCCTCTCCCCCCACATGCACAAAGGGCGAATTCCTGCCTCATAGGCAGGTCTAGGTCTACGAACCATTGCAATGCTTCAGAGAGCACAGAAGTGGCACCCAAGTCTTCTCGCTCTGGACAAGGATGAGTTTTCCCCCAGACAATGAATTGCTCAGATAAGTGCCAGAAGCATCAGGGTACCGCAGTATTTCAGCATCCAAAACACAAACCTTTGAACAATAATGAATATGTTTGTCAGCTGGCTCCCAAACGCTCCTCTTCCCTAGCTCCTTGCACTCTGACAGCATCCGAGGAAATACAGCATGGTCTTACCCGCAGCTAGCAAAGCGAAGGCAGCGTGTCACTAGCAGACGGCTGAAATAAATAAAAAAAAAAAACTGCCCAAAAGCCTATGGGGAGTTCAGGGTTTCCCTCAGTTTGCTAACAAGCAGGTAAGGTAGTTTCTGCCTGTTAGCAACCAGGAGGTAAAAGCACAGCTTGATTTCCCAGTGAAAGTAAAACCTGTATCACATATGGGCAATGCCACATTTGTGGCTTGATATTCTTTCCTGGAAGACTGAGGCTACTGCATGCATTTTCTCTAAAAACACAAGATGAAAAAAACCAAAACTCCCCACTGTCTGTCTATACTTAGAGCAAGTATAGACAATATCCAAGTTAGCTGGCCTTTTGCCTTTCCACTGCAGTAGCATATTTGCTGGCAGAGATGCGCTTGTGTTAACAACAGTTGGGATTAAAAAAAAGCCTAGAGTAAACAAATGCGGAGATTGCTAAGAGGACGGTCCTCCGGCTTGGGAGTTTCTCCCAGAGTTACTCTAAGTGCTTCCTGCCTTGTAGGGCGGGCAGGGAGAAATCCTACAGGCAGTTTAAACAAATCCAAACACATGCATTTTGACCTCTTTCTCTGCATCTTCAAAACGGGGTGAAACGTGGAATTTCAGCATGAGAACACAGGAGGCGAGAAGCGACTGCTGTTCGAAGGGGCTGGGATCACAAGCTATCTGGAGCCATGGTCTGCGATAGTCTCAGTGCACTGAGACTGGTTCCAAAAACAGGATTACAAGCTAAACTTTTGCTGGTGTGATCGGATTTGTTGCAAGTGTGATGCTTTAGGACATTTTCATACTGGCAAGAAACATTATGAGTGGCACAATTCCACTCGTTCTACTGATTGCTTTGTTTGGGAAACTGGTATAAAAACTCTTCCAGCAAAACAGCTCAGATCCTGGTATAAGCTGCTTTGCCCATACGGGATTTGGCAGATATACCAGCTAAACCCTTGATAGCAGACCCCTGGCTTAAATGAGCAGGCTTAATAGTGAAGAGCCCTAATACCAGCAGACATACTTGTAAGATGACTGATACCTTGTGCCGCAAAACTAATGCACTGGTTCTTCTGTCTCCTTCCTGCAAGTGCGTATGCGTAGCCTGCTTGCCATTATGCCTGCCGTGGCCATGCTGGAATCATTATCTGTCATTCAGCATAGTAGCAAAAATATTTGAAGATTTTCCTAAGAAGTGGGTTTTACTTATGAAATGAATAATACCAGAAATTGCCTAATGCCCTGTCCACATGACCATTAAGGATGTGTTTAAATGCAATTATCGCTAGAATTGATTCCCAAAAGCCCCCATGAAAAGGGATTCACAAACAAACTAACAGACAAATTCCATGGAGTTAGGGGATGCCGGGTAGGGAGTTCACCTGGATCCTACCAGCAATGGCCATAGTTAAACCTTGCACACTGCTGCAGCAACTATGGTTGTAGCTGCAATATGGATCTTCTTCGTGGAATGAGACCGCTTCCCTGCAAAGCAGGAGGAAAGCCTCGGTCTGCACTTACTTTGCCAGTATGGCATTACTGGTCAGGAGCATGGGAAAAATCACAGTCCCAATTGATAGAGATGTCAGCCAACACCTACGAGGACCCTTTTTGCCAGGATCAGTTATTCCATTCAGTGATCTGGTTATAGCACCTAAATCTCCTTTAGGAGATTTGAGCTTTAATTCCTCTAAGCACCTTTGGAAATCTTCCCTCAGCATATGGCAGCCTGTCACCCTCCTTCAACAGCTGTCCACCACTACTCAGGAAAATGAACAAGACAATTTGCTAAAGGAAAGCAACTACCACATGGCATTGGCACGAGACAACGGTGGTGCAAGATGGCAACTCTAATGCCTGAGCATTACACCAGAACCAGTCCTCAATCTTATGCCGCCCAGTGTTTGCACTGGGGCTATTGCTCATCTATATGAGCCTGCAAGAGATTAGAGCAAAGGGGTAAAAACATCCTGAGATGGAGACTATTTCTCTCTCTTCAACAGGTCTACAATATTTACGCTGCATTTACGCTTGATAGGCTCCTATGCATGAAACAAATCTAGTTTAGCATGCCCCAGGGTTGTGAATTAGGTCTTTAAATGCTCCCATCTGCTCTAAAATTTCACACACAAGGTCTTCATCTAGAAATGAAGTTTCATGGCTCCATTTCTTTAACAAATTGGGTTTTGAAGATCTTCTGCACCAAAAACCTAAACGGTGAAAATTACTAGACAAGATGGTTGCACAACTGAAAAAAAAAAGTAATTTACAAAAGAATTGGAGCTTGTCATGTTTCATGTCCGTAGATTTGCTTAAAAAGACTTTGGCAGAACAACATTACATTGTAAGTCGTGGCAACTAACTGATTTGGCAGCCAGGGAAGGAGCCCGCTCTTCTTCCTAGCATACTTTCTGCGGAAATCAATACAAGGTTTTCATTTTGAGAAACTGCTCCGAGGAGCAGACTCCCAAAGCAAAGCCTGGCAAATTCCTTCATGGCAGATTTAGCAGGGAGAGTCATGTGGGTTCAACTGTGGGTTCAGGTTTGCTTGTTAACATTTAAATGCATCACAGATTCTCTTGGCTAAGCATAGATAACTTGTAAATATAAATATTTGCACAACAGTAAGATACTCTGTGGGAAATGCAATAGCCTCCAAAATAAAATTAGCCTTTGCTTAGCGATGGTTCAGTTTTAAAATGAAAGCCCAGGGCACAGCAGATGCTGTATGGTCAGCCAGATGGCATGGCTTGTTTGCAGAGGGCCCAACTGCCCGCACCCCCAGATAGCAACATCAGCGTGGAGTCCCATGGATCTCTTTGCAAGGCTGGGTGTCATGGATAGATGGCAACTCTAATGTGCGGCAACTTGCAGTAGCTGCTCAATGGGCTTTACAATGAGGATAGCATATTCTGGTCCCTTCCCTTCCTGAAATTCCCACTACGCTGAGAGCCGGAGGGTGGGTTAGATCAGCTGAGGGTCCTCATACAAGATACTGCTCCACCCCGAACCAGGCCTTAGCGTGGGTTGAGCTGAGCTTCAGTGTCCAAAGCATTTTTCAGCAGACTTGCACAGAAAGCAGCCACAGAAACCTTACTTCGCATCACCTCACCTCACCTCCCTATACTTGGGTACAACCTCCAGAGATGCAACCGAGTGACGTGCAGACCTCTGGCGCTTCAAGCCGGCAAGGGGGACCATTCGTATGAAAAGAACCAAGAGGTGAGGCCCGAGGGAGAGTTTTAGCGCAAAGGTTTTGCAGCTGGCCGCAGTCCCAATGCAACATGAAGCAGGACGTGGGTGGACAAATGGCCAGACTCCAGTCAGTGCCCACAATTAATGCCTCATTGCCAGGACTCTCTCTGCTCCGTCAGTGCATTAAGCCCAAAGATTTACGTCCCTCACATTACTGCACTAGTGCTTAATGAGGACACCGTGCTGCTCTGCCGAACAGCTCCAGGAAGGCATTTCTGGTCCAGCCATTGAAGAGAAGGATTTGGATCAATCAGCTTGGGGGTTCATTTCTCCACCTGAAAGGGAAGTGAGAGATCATGGAACAAGGTGCTAAGTAGCCCAGTGGAGGTATATTTAACCCAGCAAACTACTGGTGAGGAAGGGACTTGACGTTTGTGAGGTTCGCCTGAACCTTTGCCCAGACGACTGCAGGGGGCAGTGATGATAATTAACACAAATTGCTCTCCTTCGGAGGTGGCCCTTGAAATAAAGCCCCCGTGGGAAGTCAGCGCTCTCCATAGAGTGCAGCTCCGAAGGAAGTTCCACATTACTCCTCCGAACTGGCTTACTTCAGCAGACGGCCTGCACGTGGCATCAAATACTACCTTGCCCAGCGAAAACGGGATGTTTCCTTTCGCTACCCCAGTAATTGCCGTGAGCAGCAAGCCAACTTATTACAACCAATTCCAGGGGTGCTTCAGGGTTGCTTTGATTTTATGACTGTGCTTCTATTTCAAGCCAACCCGAGTTTGAGAAACAATTGCCTCGATGGTCTTTTCTTTAATCTGGGAGGGAAGGTGTAGACTGATGAATCGGGTCCTTTTTTCTTATTCCCTGGTTGGTGCTGTTGTGCGGAGAGTCAAAGACGACCTCGAAACCAGCTGACATGCTGTACGTCCCTGGGAAGCATGTGGCAAGGACAAGTTCCATGAAACCCATCCCTTGGATCCCATAAAATCCTGCAATACCACCTGACCCAGCAGCGCAGGAAGAAATCCAGACAAGCACATTAAACTCTGAGGGATGCTTTGAGCGATGGGCAAAATGAAGCCCTCCTCAGCAACGGGGAAGTGTCTTTGGAGACTAGGTTGCATCCGTCACCTTGCATTTCCTCTGTGAAAGCCATAGGTCTCTATATGCCTCTCTCAAGGATTATCCAGTGTCATGCACAGAAGGCGCCAGAGACGGCTCTGGTAACACGGGAATCTTAAAATCCCCTGAGGTTGTTCCCCAGCACATATTGCAGCTGGTGGAAGAGCCCTACTCAACACCAGGAGTAGGAAGCAATGAATGATCTCCCGACAGAGACATCATGGAAATGACATCTAACATCTCCCTGAGAATGGAGACTTCTGTGTTAATAGGCTCAGGTTGATGTTCCCCGATTGTGTTCCCAGGAGCAAGAAGTGCCCAGACTGCCAGGCAGTTTGTAGCAATTCCTTGATGGAAACAGAGCAGAAAGTAACAGCAATTTGCTAGGAACTCGAGCCATAATGCTAAACAGACGGCAGCCCTCTGGAACAAGCCCAGCCAAGCCGGTTGCAGAGGTCGCGCTATTTAACACAGGACAACTAGTCCAAGTGCAGCTAGAGGTCTACCTTGCAGCCTCGCGCTCTGTTGGAGGAAGCGTCACTCAAAAAAAGCGGTTTACAAGAAAGGCCACGAGGTGCCTTTAGCAGATGGAAGTGAGCATTTGGATATGGCTTGATCTCTACTGTTTCCTGAACCCTGCCTTTGCGTCTTTACTGCGAGCTCCATGTCCATCCCCCCACCAAAACTACTCCCAGAAGTCTGTCTTGGAGCAACCCTAGTTCTCATGACACATGGCCAGCACCTTTTGCTCTTGGAGCAGCTGAGTTACGAGTGAAATGCTTCTGTACACAACGATTAGCTGCCTTCTACCCATTCACATACTTTTCCCATTATTGCTTGGTTGGGTGCATCTTTCAAAAGCTTCTGGAAGGAAAATGCAAAATAGCCCAAAGGTAGTGACAGGACTCAAGCTGATAGTAAAAGCTCCTGTGTAGGACAGGAAGGAGGAGAGGTTGGATACTGTGAATGAGATGCTGATCGGGACTAGGTCTGGCAGTTAGTTTTGACATATTCTACGTAAAGAGTGTTTCTGTAAGGATACTTTACTACAACTGGTCATCCAGACACAATTTATATTACAAATACTATGAAAAAAAAAAGATTACAACCAACAGAACTGCCCGGACTGCTTGCTTCCCCTTCTAAAATGCAGGGCTGTGTCATAATGCAGGTAAAGGTCTTATTAACAGAGAGTCTAAAATCACGTGCACGAGTTACTTTACGTACCGTTGAAGTAAGCAGAACCAGCTGTGCGAGTAATGATCTTCAAATGGGGGCTTGCAGCGTTATAAACCACAGTGAAGGATATGACACCATAATAAGAGCCTTAATTTCAAGGACAGATGCAGGTTAGAGGAGACACCATGCATGTGGCGTCTTAAAATGCTGAAGAGTTAAGCAGCTGCCCGGTGTCCTGTTCTGTGCGCGGGATGAATGGTGGCTATACAGTACCTGTGGCACTCCAGTATCGGACAAGCACTTGCATCCTGAATGGGCCTCCCTCAGTGCTCTAGGGAGATCTTGAGTTATTAGGACAGAGTGATTATTGCACAGATGTTGACAATCCATCAAATTATCAGGCTGTCATGTTTTGAATAGCTTCTGAATTTCCCCCTACGAGCAGCTCCTTGTTGTGTCACTGCTGGCGTTCTGCATTGTTTCCAAGAGCTTAGCTAATCACATTGCTGGGAGCATTGGCTTTCTTGGGCTACTAATAATGACCACAGTCAGGACTACGGGCTTCCAGTGACGGTTTGTTCCTTGGCATCTGGTATTAATTTCTTGTAGACCAGCCTGTCTGCATTCTTAACACATTTATGAGGCTTGCATAAATGGCTTACATAGGCTTTCCTGTGCTGTGTTATCTACACCAACCAAAATGTCTAAAAGCTCAGGAAGCAAACGCAGTTGCCTGTGGTCGGGATTGAAAGCTGCCACCAGTTCCATTATAGAGCTGTACCAGTTAAAGCGTGGATTCCTCTTTTGCATTCAGCCCTTGCCGCTCTGAGATATCCGTGGTCAAACAACGCTGTGCTTCAATGGCTTTCTTTAAAATCAATTAACAACAGAATTTCCCATCCTCGTGTGCGGTGTTCCTGTTGCATCTCTACACAGAGACCAACCAAAGTGAGTGGAACCGCTCTAGATTTATCACAGCACAGCCAAGAGCAGACCTGAGTGCATTACATGGATCCTTTAAAAATGATTACGTTTTTAAGCCATTAACTTAGGTTCAGTTACAGCTTGTCAGATTGATCACAACCTTAATGGAGTGGCTTTTCCCAATGAGGCAGGGGTCTGGTAACACATCTGAGCAGCCAGGTTTTTACTGGGTGGTTATTCACGGGATGGGAGCAGTGCCACATGGAACGGAAGCACTGAACGAAGTCTTTTTGCTTTGTCTAGCACAATGGAGGCTTGATCTGCAACTAGGGATCCTAAGTACACATAATAAACACCGGCAAGCAACTTTTTTTTATGGTTTTGGGCATCATCAGTTTGTTCCATCAACATGGAAGAGCCCTTTTTCCCCAGCACCCCCTGGGGTGACAAGGAACAACGGTAATAAAGTGATGGAGAATAGGTTTAGGTTAGAGATCAGAAGGCAATATTTTACAGTTAGGGTGGTCAAAATCTGGAACCAACTTCCCAGGGAAGTGGTCCTCGCCCCTACCTTGGGCAAATTCAAGAGGAGGTTGGACGATCACCTGTCTGGGGTCCTGTGAACCCAGCATTCATTCTGCCTGTGTCAGGTGGTCAGGCTAGATGATCTGTTCAGGTCCCTCCTGACGCTAGCTACTATGGAACTATGAAACATAAGTGGTGTTTAAGACCTGGCTAGACAAAGCCTTGCCTTGGATGATCTAGTTGGGGATATTTCTGCTTTGACCAGGGCATTGCACTAGGTGACCTCCTGAGGTCCCTTCCAACCCTCATTTTCTATTACTCGAAGTACTGGCTCTTCAAAATGAAGGTGGTTACTACAAAGGCTTAGGGTATTGCAGCAGTTTGGGGAAGGCAGTTGAATTTTTACATGTCCCTTCACTCTCATGCCTTGAGTTTACGCTTCAGAGAGTTGGGGTTTAATTGGCCATGCATGAGAACCGTCCCCCTCTGCTCGTTTCCCAAGAAGGCCCATTAAGGTAAAAAACCAAGGAACAATTTTCTCTGGGCTCCTGCCTGCAACTCAAAACCAGGCTTATGCTCAGATGGACACCACCCATGTGCAACTATGAAGACTCACTAACACAAGGAAGGCTTATGAAAACTAGTGAACTCTGCTTTCATGCCCTCTATTTTTTTGTAGTTCTCGCCCCAGCTCTCTCTTGACCCTGGTATGAAGCAGCTTCTTTGTTCTTTAATACATCTCATCTGGGTGAGGTCACACTCCTGTGCCTGGGACCTCCCTGTTATTGCTGCATGATGATTAGGATGTCACGGAAGAGTTGCTGCAGGTCAGGAACGAGCAGGAGAGGCCAATGGAAGACCTCCGAGAAAAGCTCCAGATTTCAAAGGTCCATTGCAACGAAGGAAAAAGAATCCAGTCCAAAAGCAAGTGAGCTACTGTGTCAAGGGAATCATTTCCTAGTACCAGTGAGAGGCTCAAATGCAACGTCAGCACTGAACCCCTATCTCACGTTTGCCTCTAAATCTCGGCTCAGCCTGGATCCCTCGTACTGGTTCTGCTCTTTAGGGAGAGAGAAAGCCAGAGTTTGGGGTCCTACCCATTTCTTCTCATGACTTTGTGGGGGTCTTCGCAGGGGAGGGAAGGAGCACATTTTCCAAGTGACATCTGTGGTTCCCTGATAAAGCAAAACGCTTTGCTGGTTGCTGGCACTAGAGTGCGGCCCGCTGCATGGGGACGCCAGTGACCAGGTCTCCTTGTGGGACCAAGCCCTGCAGTTGGTCCTCGCTGTTAGGGTCCTGGGATGCATTTCCAAATCAGTAACCCCGGCACCCTGCTTGGGCAGAGGTGGAGTCGTCTGAAAGACTCTTCGGCCAGCAGCTTCTTCCGCTACCCAGGAGCAGGAGTGGGACTGCAGGGGCCATGCAGTCATGCTGCTGTGGCACAAAGCTGGGGTAGAGGGAGGGCTGAGCAGCCTGGGGCAGTTGCTTTGCATGGAGTCTCACCCTTTCTAAATGCTGTAGCATCTCGCCCCCAGCTCCTGGGGAACAGTGCCCTAGAGAGCTCTCCTACCCGTCTAGCCTGCTCTGGAGGTTTCTAAGCCTCTTGGTCAGAGTTCATGTCATTTGCCCAGATACAGCCCCCGGTCCCAGAGCACCGTGCCCGGAGAGACTGATGGGTACAGTCGGCTGCTAAAAGCATCAAGCAGCCAGGGTTTATTTCTTCCATTTGAATTTATTAAACAGTTAATAATGGGAAGGTCTCACTGCACTGAAAAGTTAGCTGGAAAGGTCTGCATGGAAGATTGCTCCTGCATCTGGTCTTCATTTTCTCTCTCCTCTCTCCCCAGATGAGGCTGTCTACACCGCCACGGTGAGCAATAGAAAGCACCCCCTGCCCTGGCTTTCTTTAAAGCTGATCTGTATATTTCTGTTTTGGCTTTATGAGGACAAATTCCCACCAACAAGCAGATCTCCGGGCAGCCTATCAAATCAACAGCAACTGCTCCATGCATCAGGAACTGTCTAAGCCCCCAAATCAAGGGTAATGGAGCTGAGCAGAGAGGAGGAAGCACCGCAGGCCACATCTTGCCACCCTTCCTCTCCTGCGGCAGTACTTCCTTCCTGACTTCGGGACCGATCAACCTGGACACCCATCCTTACCGAATCCATGCCCAAGCGACAACACTTCAGTCAATTAGGAGCCCAGTTTCAATTCCCTGGGGCCTTGTCCTTTCTGCAGGCACTGATCCTCCGAGAGCAGTTCTGTTCCAATAGTCACTTTTACAAATCCAAAGTCCTGTTCAGGGCCAGAGACCTCACTTTGTGATGAAGTGGAATCTGCTTTGGCAGAGGTGGAAGCAGCAGCTTCCTGATTTTCCAGGACTATTCAATCCAGGTGCAGCTGTCAGATCCTTCCAGTAGACGGCAACAGAGGGGGTGGACCGGGAGGATGAATCCAGGCTGGTGGCATCTGTGTTATGAAGCCTCATGGTACCTTCTGCCAGACCCATCACCCCCTCCATGGATACCTTTCTCCATCATTGGCACATCATGGTGACCAACTGCAGCACCAGTGTTTAATGCTCACTTCACACAGGAAGACAGGCCTGTTCAAATGTTTTGCAACCTTCTCACTTGGACCTCTGGCCAAAGCCCCGATATGAAAGCTGTATATGGAGACCCAACTGTGATGTTTGTACCTAGGTCTATTCAGGCAAGGTTCTTTGAGTGGACGTGATCTCTTTTATTAGACCAGCTGAGAAGCTGGAAAAAAGTTCTTAGCAAGCTGTCAGGCGCAGTCACCCTTCTTCAGGCTTCAGCAGTCTCTCTGCTGGTCTGTTCACGCACACTTCCGCAGCGATCCCGTTACGACGTGTCTTGCTGCGAAGTCTAGCAAAACCCATCATCGATCAGAAGTGCACAGCGCTCGGCACTGAGCAATTGCACTGTGCTGTGGATATAACACCGAGTGCCCCGTTACTGCTGACCCCATGCTACTTTTCACAACCGTTAGGAAACTTCAGCGCAGAGAAGAATGCGATGGAGTTCAGCATTTTCTGTCTTCTCTGTCCTGAGCCCTTGGTTTTACAGTATTGCTTTCAGCTGTTCCACTCTTAGTGACAGTGGCTGTGGGCATTTACACAACTGCTCACAGCCGCCCCCGCCCTCCCATAAACAGTTCATATTCAGGGATCTTCGGCTAACAGCATCATTACGCTCTAAATATTGGTAGTTAACAAGTACAGCTTTTCCACAGCCGTGACTTACTCTGATGTGTGTGTGTTGTTATTAAGAGCTGGGTTTTGAATCTCTATTTTTCTTTTGCGTTTAATACAACACTTTGCTTTTGCTCACTCAGGGCACAATTCTCGCGTACTGTTTCCAAAACAGCACAGTCGGCTCAGCCGTTACTGAGAACGTATGGGAGGACAGCTAAAAAGGGGCAACACCCAAATCCCTGTCCGAGGCTATAGGAGTCCTGTGGGCATTTTGAGCCTTCCTCTCGTTCTAAACAAATGTGTTGTTCCTGTTTCCACCCCCACTCCTTTCCCCCATCATGGGCAGGCTGGTGCCAGTGAGGCTTAGCAGAACCGGCCTTCTGGTCCGCTCCACAAAGCCATCGAAAGGTTTTTTTTCCAGCTGGCCAGTGGCCGAATACAGTGGCTTGCTTTGGTTGGCCCTCCACGGTGTCTATGGCTTGGGTCCTCTCCATCTGCTTTTCATCTCCCCTGTGGATTAACTGCTTAACACCCACTTGCTAGATCCCGTGCTGTGTGGACACTATTCAGAAGGAGTTTAACCCCTGGTAACAGCGTGCACACAGGGCACAGCTTTGCTGCTGCTGGGCAGCCTGCAGAACGCTAGGGGGCACTTCGAAACTTCAAAAGAAAACCGGCTCCAGGGAGAGAGGGAGCCCAGCCGGGCAGCCGGGACTCTCTCATCCAGGCCGTTCTGCTCCACCAGGCACATACGCCTGGTCCTGGAAAATTAATTTTGAAAAACAAATACCCACCAGCGATGACAGACTTTGCATGCACACCTGTCACATGCCCCCCGTGACGAGCAAGGAGCTGCCATGCCGCTGGGGAGCGAAGTACTTACGTGTTCCCCGATCCCGGGTGAGGGCAGATAGTGACTGTGCGGTGCACTCGTCAGTTCAGAAACAACTTTCCCAGTCCTCCTGCTGTCAACTGTTCATCTCGGCTTGCTCTCAGGGCAGCAGATGCTAGCCTGAGGAGGTCTCACATACGTCCGTGGAGGATGCTGACTTTCTGCTAACAAGCACGAGGCCCAGTATTCGAACTAGGGGTGGAGGGAACCCTTATTCTTATAGTAAAACCAATACAATTCACACTGCCTGATGGCAACTTGGGTTCAAATACTGTCCACTGTGAGATGCAAGTACAGCTTTGTTTTAAACTCATCCATTATGGCATTATAGCCAGCAGGTGTCCAGAAGATTTGGAGAAAGGCAAGTAATTTGCAGCTCCCTTTCCTGCCTCTTCACCCAAATAATGTAGCTGAGGGTAACTGGAGTCTCCTTCTGGTAGTGTGAAGTTGCAAGGTGGTCTGGGGGAGCAGGGGAGGGTGATGTGAACTCCACACGCTGCCCTGAAGGAGCAGTGCAGTGCAATGTCATGCAGAGGTGGCATGTTGCAAGGTGGGAAGTGCGATTCATTCACCATTACATGAAATTCCTGAGCCCGAGCAGCCCACACAGGAAGAAACACAAGCTAAACTCACACAAACCATCGCTACCTGGAAAGCCTAAAAAAAAAAAATAAAAAAATCCATCCCACTGAAACAGGCAAAGCTGCTCTGCCTGGAGCGGGGGATCGGACTGGGAGACCTCTTGAAGCCCCTTGCAGCTGTTTTTCAAAACGCAGTGCCTTTGATGCAAATGCATCCTCTCTTGCTCTACCTGCTCTTGCATTCTTATCTCTGGGAGAAGCATGTTCAAGGCCAATGCCATGTTGGACTAGATGCCACTAATGCTCTCCCTGAGCGCCACAGACTTCAGCAGCAAAGCTGCGCTGGTGCCCCTCTCAACTGCTTCTGAAACAAAACTATTAACTAGAGCTCAGCTAAGCGACTGCCTTCAATTCTGGCAGCCCAGTGCTTGCAGCATGCACGCTTCGTGGCCAAATTCACTCCCAAGAGATACAGCCTCTGATTCAGCAAAGCACACGAGCATCTGGTTCAAGTTAAACATGCGAGTACTCCATCTGCACTCGGAAAGGCATCTGCTGCTTAGGCTTAAGCTAACTGATGTCCATACTGACCCTAAATACAGACCAGTTGTCTGTCTGGTACTATGGCTATCAGATAAAATCTAGCCTGGTATAATAAGAAGTTAACACCCTCAGTCACATCAGCTGGTATATCTTAGCACTTCCATCCATTCAGTGGATTCGTCCACAGGAAAGCCTACTGGAACATGGTGCAGAGCCATTTCTCCATCAAACATATTTGTAAAAAAAAAAATAACTTTGCAGAGCCCAGTCAGTCCCGCTCACAGTTCACTTAAAGACGCGGTTTACTGGAACCACGGCAAGTGTTTGAGCTGCGCAGCGCAAGGAGGAGTGGGAAACTCTCCTACCTCTGCTCTTTCACACTTGATTATTCCCATACAGCAAATCTAACTCTATCATTTTCAAACAGCTTCTAGATTGAAACCAGTTTTATACCAAGTTTCAGCCCCGTGCAAGTAGTGGCTCGAGACTTTTAACTCTGAGGACTGTAACTACAGCAGGCTGATTCTGCATTTTCCGTACACACAACACTGACACTGAAGCCAGCGGAAATTTAGGGACAGGCTTTAAATTGTTACTAGTAACCTGAATTACTATGTGCACAGCAAAGGGTTTTGAACACAACTAAAGGCCTGGTCTATATGTTCTAGGTACTTATATGACCTCCGTTATCTCTAAGCAATGTGAATGCACTGCGATGCTTAACACAGGGGTGTTTTGGATAGGAAGCTACCCCCTCTTACTCCACTGAAAAGACGAGGAACTGAGGTACTGATGGATTTAGCCACTTGACTGCGGGCATACAAGGAGCTTGTAGCGGACTGAACCAAGTCTTTCCAAGTCTCAGGCTAGTGCTGTGATCACTGGACCCTCCTTCTCATCTAATTCTGCAAGCACAGCTCTAACCTCTGAAAACATAAATGAAGATTTACATACCTGCTTTCCTCAACGCGCTGCTCTGGTCCCACCAACTCTCCCGAATAAGGGCCCAAAGCTGTACGAGTTAAACGAGCTTGCTACCAACACAGTTTCATCCATGGCTCAGGCAGGGATTGATGGTGGACTGGCAAGTCGCAGGTTTTGTACGACTGGAGGAGGAGTTTTCCTTGGCAAAACCTGATGCGGGCCCAGCCCAGATTTAATCTCAAAGTTTCAGACATTAGAGTACAGACAAAGGGAAGAGAGGTAGAGGGAGCATATAAGGGAGAAAACACTCAAACTGTTTCAGTTCCCCAGGTGCTAGAGAGAAGCCATAGTGTCTCAAGGAGGTCACTGACCTTCTAATCTCCGTCAGCGTAATTAAAATCCAATCAGACCAATGGACTGAGTCGAAGTGCTCCACAATGAAGGCAATGCATCTCGGAGGAGCCGGTGACATAAGGCATGAAGACAGATATTTTCCCCACTGCTTGGCACTTTGAGAGACAACACCTCAGTCTATCAGTTTGGCAAGCTGCATGGGGGAATGATTTTAATCTGTGCAAAAAAATCATTTCCATAGAAAGAGCTATAAAAGGAAGGGGCATTTGCAGTGTTTTCTCTTCCAAACTTTTTACAACCTTTACTCCTATCCAATTTTGAGCCAGAGATGTAAATGCCGAAGTCTCTCTTCTGGTGGGCTAATGACTCGGCCGTCTTGCCAACTGCAACTGGCATTTAGAAGGTCCTGTAAGTGATCCTGGATTCCTGCCCCAGAAGTTTTGAGGTTCCTTTGATTATCAATCCACACAATTACAGGAGTAAAATCATGTTTGTTCTTGTTGTCTCAGCATTAAAATTAATACATTTTACTTCTTCAACCCACCTTACTCAGACTCAATTCTACAAAGAGAGCATCTCTCATTAGCTTGATGCATGTGCCTAAATCTAATCCCCGTCATATTGCGTATGTCCTCGTCTCAGGATACTTTGCAGCCTTAAACATATTGAGCGAAGATAATGAGAAAAGATCTTGAGAGCATGCACGGTGGGCAAAGGGAACGAGGCATGAGATAATATGATGGCACATAGGTGGCAAACTACAGCGCGCTACAGGATGTGGAGATTGAACTAGGACGCAGGGTGAACGTGGGGAAGGGAGCAGATTCGCCATCTCTTTCCAGACAGTTCTTGCATGAGGTGCTAAAGCATGAAGTACTCCAGAGTCCTGGGGCCCGTTCTCCTGCCTGACAATGCAAGAAACTCCCGGTGCAATCAAACACACGAGGGAGAATTTTCTTAATTGCTTATGTGATGCTGTTAAAAAGCTGGCAACACGAGTGCCACCACTGGCACAGATGGTGTGGACACATGACGTTTTCGTATCTACTGGTGTAAATGTGGAACAGATGCACGAACTACAGCCCTATGACTGGTTTAAGTCACTCTATTCCAGAGTAATGTTACCCCTCAAATAACTATACATTCATCTCTAAATTATACCAGCGTTTAGGCTGTATGTCCCCAGTGTTAGCCGATTTCCTCTCGGGACCCCTTTGTTCAATGCAAACAAACTGCCACCAGTCTGTGGTGAGGGACTGCAATAATTCCTTCTGCAGGCAGTGATCTCAGGAGAGTTTATCATCTGTTTGCTTTAACTTATTTCGGGGCACAGGCTAATATGTTAATACTGGTGTATGCATCTCATGTATACACACTGGAGGCAGTTAGTATCCCACTGATTCAATTTAAAAGTCCCCCAAAATTTCCAGCTAAAAAGGCCAAATTCTTTTTGAGAACATATGTACATGGTTGATTCAGCAAACTGCATAGTTACGTTGCTTTTAAGCATAGCCAGCATTTATAAAACAGAGCCCTGATTTCCTTTGATACATGATATTTAACAGGGAAGGAAAAAATACAATACAAACAAAATAGTAGGAATGAGGATAATAGAGCAAGGCAAGTGCCAAAAAAACTGCAAATCCAAATTCTTGTATTGCACAAAATCCTGGGGGTGGAAAAAAACCACAGTTCTTGTGATCTATGTTAAGCATGAACTGAGAACTGGCTCAAATGAATAACACTAAAATAGAAATAGAGCAATGAACCCTAAGGCCATCTCTGTCATGTTAGGGACAAACAGGGACAATAGGAGTTAAGTGGAAAAATAAGCCCTTCTCTATGACTTCTTAAATAATCTGTAAGCATTTCATAAAAGAACTACACCTCTTCTAGAGAATACTAAATTAGGCTCCAAAGAAACCTCTTGAAATATTTATATTAAAACACAATGTTTCTCTATCAAGTTCTGTATCTTTTAGAACTCCATGGGCACATCTACATGTGCACTAATGCACTTTTGCTAGTGCACATTAAATTTAGTACCTCCATTGTGAGGTACCAGAAAAAGGCGTGTTAGCCTATTTTAATGCGCATTAGTGAAAGCACATGGTGTTTTTGTAATGCTTTAATGCACATTAAAATAAGCTATCGTGCATTAAAGCGCATGTGTATTTGCGTCCCATTACACTTCTTTAGAGCACTAATTGGTCTCCTCCTTTTTGCATTCTGCAAGACTTTTTTAACCTTGTTGCTCAAAATATTTGAGTGACTCTAAATTAAAATGGTAAACACCAGGTCATGAGGGCTTTCAAATGCACTAATTACACCAAATAAAGACTCTTTTGATGTTGTATTGTAATATCCTCATGTAATCAAACTTGGAAAAGACTACTTACATTTGCTAGAGATGTTTGGACAAATGGAATTTTTTTTTTTTAGACCCCAAACTTAAACAAAGCCAAGCCAACTCCAAAACCACCACGCACCATGGCCTGAAATGCAGAGGGCAACAGCAAGAACATCCCCATACCTGCTTACGGCATTAAATCAAGTGGTGCCCCATTGCAGCCATGCAGCCCTACCAACTACACAGCTGGAACTGTAAATGTAGGGTCTAGCACGTGGCAGAAAGCCAGGCTTGGCATACACAGCAAAGAGCAGATACTCGCCCTCCTTCTGAACTCACATGACAGACACAAACCCAACATTTCCTTCTATCGCAACAAAAACACCGGGGCATTTTTTGTTGGTTATCTTCCCGGCAGATCTTCCGGCAGGGTAAACACACACACACACACACACAAACACACTATCGTGGTCTGCAGTCTACAGTCCTGCACTTCACTTGAGGGCAAACAGCTGAACTGACCTCATCACTGAGTGTTTTCCATCTGTATACAATCAATTCATTTCGGGGCATCCTGACACAGTGCTAATCTACTCCAGAGACAGCATGTGAATTCATGTCACCAGGCGCAGCATGGGACAACCAGAGGACCGAAAGGAAAGCAGCCGCCTAAGTAACCTCTTGTTTACGCAATGTGTGGGCGAGCAACAGCATCAGCTGCGGCAGGACGGGCAGCACAACCCCCCTCCGCAACGCACGCCTGCTCTGAAGTTATTTTTGATCACCCCAAACTGAAATCTCTATAATACTTAGGGAAGCTTCACAAGGCAGCAGAATGCAGAATGCCGCTCTGGGCATTCACCCCACGAGACGTTCATGACTGCCTTATTTCTATTTGATTCCTTGTCTCTGCAAAAACCACTGTCCACTGCAGGGAAGGAATTCTCTTTGCCTTGCTGTTGAGAGGCAGCGATTTCGTGCCATGCTACTGTGGGTTTGGGTTGCAGATGTGGCCAGCCTTGCTGGCAGGTGCTGCCCGACAGGCAAAGAGCAGCTTTCAGGGTGCTGCTGGAAGCCTTTCCTCCCTGCTGCAGGCAAAGGAGAGGAGAAGGTGGATCTTGATCGCTTCCCTTTGGCCCAGAGAGCTGAAGTGACTGAGGACCAAGTAGGAACTGTGAGCAGCGAGAGTGCTCCGGGGCTCTTACTCAGGGCAGGCCCTCCATCACAAAAGTAACTCTTTCCTATCGGCATTTTCGGGTTCCAGGAGTCCATCACTGAAATAGTGCTGGGCCTGGCTAAGTGTGGGTTGGGAGGACAAGAACAGGCAGCACTAACTCATGTGCTTAGTCACACCCTCCTGGAGCAGACAGGGGTACCAGATGGCCCAACCTTTCTGCTTCATCTGGAATAAATGACAGTTCTCAGCTTCTGATAAGCCACTTCTGCACTCCTGCCGCTTCCCTTGTTCAGCTGGCTCCCAGTTGGGTGCCACCTCCACTGCAAGCATCTACCCCGCTTAATACAGACCTTTGTTCTGGAGTCGCCAGTTCTCCCCAGTTGTTGCAAAGGTCCCTTGCTTGGGGGAGGCAGGGTGGGAAGGAAAACCAGGCTATCTGTTCTATGCTACAAGGCAGGTGGGATGGGGTGTCAGTCAGTCTTTCTGAGTGGATCCAAGTCACCTTTGCCCTGAAGATGCACTAAGTAGGTCCCAAGCTTCTGCTATCTTCAGGATATGACTAGGACCCAGTTGCCACTGGAAAAGCTAGGACAGGCTCAGATGCTGAATCCTCTCATGCCTGCAAACATTGAGTTCATGCAGCCCTGAGAAACCATCCTATACAAAGGAGTGGTGGGAACCAGCAGTCAACCCACCAACTCTGTAGTTCTTGAGGTGCCCCTTGCTGGACAGATCCCTCCCTTTGGAAAGTGCCAGCTCTTACTTTTCACTCATTTTTTGATGACAGAAAAAATAATAGATGAATTCTTCTGTTGCAAAGAACTTGGGAAGACCACAACAGGTTAGAAGGCTTTTTAATGCTAGGGATTCCTACTTGAAATCTCTGGGTTTTATCATGTGGATCAGGCTTGCACACCTGGCATTGTTGGCATCCTTGAAAGGATGTCAATGCAGCCCACTGCACCCTCATTGAGAATCACTGTGCTAAATCCTCAGGAAAAGCTGGAGGCCTGATATGGGGGCAGGGACAGACCCAATCAGAGCATCTGCAGCAGATGATCTGAGCTGTAGAGGCAGAACGGATCAAAAGGGAGAAGTCCTGCCTTTTAGGTATAACTCTGACAAGCTAAATCACTGCGGTATCAAATCACTCCTGATGGAAGCCGGTGGGATGACATACACCACAGACCCCATTTAACAGCCCAAACAGAAACCAGCCACTATCTCCATTCTGCATGCCGAGCCTGGAAGATACTACGTGGGCAGACACTGAATGTTTTGAGACCACTGGCCTGCCAGGGGTGGGTGTTGGGGGTCTGCATTTTAAAGCATCAGCCTCTACTGCCTGAATAACTGGTCAGGTCTGCAACCCCCGGTCATACCTTGCTTCTCAACCTCTAGGATGCCACCGACCCCGCTAGGAGGAGACAGAAGGTCGTGCCGAGCGGGTATGGGTTACGTGCACAGTAGCTGTAATTTCCCCTTGCAGTCAGCAGTCTTATTTGCTATAAATTATTACAAAGGAGCTCGCAGGCCCCCGACCGTTCCTTTCAGATGGGTTTTATATTGAGTTTAATTTATTAAAACCAATTGGTGAGGCAGCTACATACTTTCCAGTTATCAAGGTAATGGCATAAAAGACTTGTTCTACAAAATCAGCACATGGCTGCACTTCCCAATCTGGGAGGCCTGCGTCCCTGGGGAATCTCTGATCTCCACCCAGGGGAAGCTGAAACAAGTTCAGGGGAAATGAAAAGTGGAAAAGCTTTTAATTTCCCTCTTAATCGCTTTCACTTGAGCCATCCATCCATCACACAATCGACTTTGCTGCAGCTTGCAGGAGACCAACTGGAATCGAGCCAGCGCACAAGAAGGAGCAGAAGGGAGAATGTGTTTTCCCAACACTTTTTATTTTATTTTTTTAAAGGCATCCGCTACAGGAAGAGGAAGCCTAAATGCTTTCCTGGGCTAAAACCTATCCTGCAGCTGCTGCAGCAGGGCACTGTAGTAATGGACTTGCATTGTGGTCTTCATTAAGTGACTGGGCCCACAGGCCGATCGCTGAGGTTTGAGTCCTTGGCTGCTGAAATGAATACGGTTGCATGGATCAGAAAGGCAGACGCAAGGCCACCATTCAGGATTTGGCCAGAATGAAGGTCATGCCTCTCCTCCTGCAGCAATGGCCACAAGCCAGGATTTTGTCTGTTTAAGTCGCAGCGGAAAAACAGCACTTCCCTGTGCAGAGCCCCTTGCATCCTCATCCCAGCACCTAGCCTTTCCCCAAGCAGTCCTGCTCTCCAAATACTGACCCAGCCCAACACTGCTTGGCAATGAGCTCACAACAAGAGGCACTAGAGTTACAAGTGCTGACCTACATCTTGAAGCCAAATAGCTTTGCAGCAAGCAACAGTCACACCGGGTCCCTATATACAAGTGTGGAGGCTGCTCGGATGCACTGCGATTCCAGCGTGCTGGAGCAGACTCGAGTCTGCTGGAGCGTGGCATGTCCTGTGCTGCACCAGCCTCCTGCATCTTGTGTATCAGCATCCCCGCACTTCAAAATGGTAGTGGGGGCACTTTATCTAAAGCTCACTCAACGACCTTTAGCTAAAGTGCCCCTGCCACTACTTTGAAACGTGGGGACGCTCATACATAAGATGCTCCTGGTACTTTAATTAGAGTGGGTCTCAGAGCTGCTTTAATTAAAGCACCCACCCCACCCCCGGAGCATGTGTATAGGTGCCCATGGACCATATACATAGATACATAGCAGCCCTTTCCTAGCTATGAATAACTTGGGGTGAATTTCAGGGTGTTGTCCAGAAACCTCTGGGAAAGGTCAATGTCTGACTAAGGCTTACCTAAAACCATAGGCGAGTTTTTAGCCCATCACCAGTGGTGTAAATATGCAACCTGCTCTAAAGTTCTAGGATTAAAACCCTTAAATGCTATCATTGCTGACATGGAAGGAAAGAAAACCAAGAGAGGCAAAGAGCAGCATTTGACAGAAAAGGTGGAGTGAAATGCAAGGTGCAGATTAGAAGAGAATTAAAAAAAGACAAAAAAAAAAAAGACTGGCAGCGTTACCGGATAACCATCTCGTCCAGACTGCCCCTGTGGTGAGTGAACAAGCGAGATAACAAGAAGTCAGTCAGTCATACTCTCCGCACCATAGCAGCACACTGCAATGTGGACAACTCAGTGGCCTGGGCACAGGAACTCAGCGTCCCTGGGTCCAAGCTGCTAGAAGAGGAGCTTTCCTCACCAGATGGGAATGGGCAACTTGGGATTAAGTAGATCAATGGCAGCACGTGGATGGGCAGGGCTCACACCAGGTCCTAACAGTGATGCCACCGTGGGACTGAAGGCAGGTTAAGCCTGCTTTGCTAGGGGCACCTCCTGCAGGGAGGCTCAAGAGAGAAAGCGGCCTGGCATCACGACGCTGTTCCAGTGAAGGGCTTTGCAGCTGCAGTGCAGCACCGACTGCAGGGAGACCAATGGGATCAGAGCTGCCAAACCTGGACCTGCCCTGCAGGGAACACAGGTAAAGTCAAGCTTCACCTTCATTGGTGCTTTTTTTCCCCCTTTCCTCAACCTCCTTCCCTCATTGGTTTTCCATGGGAAAGGACCAATTTAACATCTCTGCAACAACAGCAGAGAGCAAGAGAAAAGTCGGGCCAGGAACTTCCCTGTTTTCTCTTCCCCTTGTGTTTCCAAGGGGCATCTCCACCTAGACACAATATGCCATTACCCACAGGAACGGGTGTATGAGCATGTATACGTGTAGCTGCAGAGGGGAGTGCTCTAAATAAAGTATTGCACAGATTTCAAGCCAGCGCTCTTACAAATCCAATAGCTCACAAACAGGAAGATGAGGATGATAGGAGGCAATATCATGGGCGGCTACGTGACATCAGGAGGGTGGCATAATGCAGCGGTAGCTACACCCGCATATGTCTTACTACGTCAACACACATTTTACGGTATTTACATTCATCCAGAAATAAGACATTAATTGCAAAGCAATGGCAACCTTTTTAACAAAACAAACACCTTAGGATAACATATGCAGAAAGACGCTCATGAAGACTTGTGCCCAACACAATATATCAAGAAAAAATGCTTGTCATTCATAACCTTCATTGATTGGTAGGCTTCCATGGTCTCTCCCTTAATATATAATGTTTGTTAATAGTTGGTATGGTAAATATTTAATTATAGCATATGGTAAATCTATCCTTCAGGTTGTAGAAATTTCCTACTCAGCATGTGATTTTAATATCCTCTGAAACCGAGGCTTTATGGCATATTTGAATAGCACATTCCTTATTCTGCAGGCAGAATGATCAATCATCTAACAGCCATAAATACCATACCACAGATTCTAATAATACATATATGCAACTAATTTAAGACAGCCAAAAAATAAAACACCAGAAGGACTACTGCTAGTGGCCAGCATAATGGAGGATACATTTTCAACTTAATATGATGCCATATATATAGGATGTAATCAATTCCTTATGGACAAGAGAGAGAATGGGGGTAACAATTAAGAAACAGAAGAAATTAATAGACCTAAATGCAATACTGTTTAAACTAATATTAATAAACTAATATTGCGATTCTGTGGGTTTTGGGACATCTTTTTAGAGTTTAAAGGGTCTCTGTCAAGGGCTGTTTAGGCCACAAATTTAGGGTTTGTCATAAGTGCATTACAAAATAAAATATGTTAGACATTTTCCTAAAAAGGAGGAGGGGATGAGAGAAACCAGCCTTGTTTGTGTATGAAATCTCCCCTGTGCAGCATTTGAAATTCAACAGTGCGTGGGAACCAGGAAATGAAACTTGACTATTGACAACAAGAAAAAGTAATGCTGTGCATAGGCTGTTCAAGATGAACTGGGTTAATAAAAAGTAACATACAGCACATGGTGAAATCTGAGGTTCTCATTTGGTAATCGGAGGCAGGCACACAAAATGCTGGGCCCACGTACAAAATGAGAACCTGTTTGAATGAAGTTGTCAGTGGTACTAACTTCAGATATTACAAACAGACATGGGTAGATAGATGTCTTTTAAACGTGTGTGTGTGTTTATACACCTCGCCATATACACATACACATCTATCTATAGATATATATACACACACGTGTTTAAAAGGCATACACACAAATCTTGTGTGTGTGTATGTATACATATCTGTGTATATATTTTGTGTATATATGTACACGTATATATTATATACACATGTACATACTATATATACATACACGCTAAATACATGTATATGAATGATGTGCGTCTTTTTAGTATGCATATATAGTATGCACATGTGTACATATACATAAAATATATACACAGATCATATGTATACATATATACATACACATATATACACGATTTGTGTGTATGACTTTTTAAACATGTATATGTAGTATGTACACACACACGCGGTTAAAAAACATCTATCTACCCATGTCTGTTGCTTGTAATATCTGAAATTATTACCACTGGCCACTTCATTCATACAGGTTCTTGTTTTGTGTGGGCCGAGCATTTTGCGTGCCTGCCTCCGATTACCAAATGAGAACCTCAGATTTCACCGTGTGCTGTATGTTACTTTTTATTAACCCAGTTCAGCTTGAACAGCCTATGCACAGCATTACTTTCTCTTTTTGTCAATAATTGTTTCATTTCCTTTGATTGCCAAACGAGAATCTCAGATTTCACTGTGTGCTACATGATATATATGCTATTATATCTATCCAGAGAGAGAGAGACAGAGACAGAGACAGAGAGAATGAAAACACATATGGAGAATATATAGAGAGAATATATATAATATTGAGTTTTAAGCGAATAGCATCCTTTTTCTTTCCAGTAAAAATTTAAACGTCCCATATTCTGAATTAAATCTTATTTGAAAATATCCATCTATTTCTATTGCACAGCAAAAGTTTCATCAACAGGGCACCTTTAGTCACTGTAAGGATCATGCCAAAGTTACCATACAAAGCTCCATGAATTAAATTCTACTCTCAGTGACACTGGTATAAATCCAGTGTAGAATGTCTTTAATATGAAGCCTTATGGCTTAGCTCGGTTTGAGTAGTGTATATAAAGATCTTGCTGAAGAAGCAAAAACATAGACTACTTTTGTGCATGGCAGGGAGGCTCAGGAGCCAATATCCAACTATGCTCAGCGCCAAGTAATCTGGAAGTCACTTGATTTTAAATTGTTTTTCCCTAATAAATGCCCCTTTCGTTATATTAGAGAGACCCACATACTCGGTTTATGGTGGAGAAAAAGGGACTGCTTGGCAGTTTTTAACTAGTGAATATTTATAGAAAAACAACTCCCCTGATAGACTACACTTTTAAATACAGACTAAAAAGGGAAATTCTTGTGTTTGGGCTTCCCCCAGAACAAAGTCCTACATTTATTGGGATTGGGTGTGTCCCCACATGCAAGGGCATGCGCTCACAGCAACAAAACTAGTAGCAACACAAATTTGGCTGCTACTTTTTGCTGCTGCGTACACGTCTGCACGTGTGCTTTGGTCTGGGGCAAAATGTCTTGCTTTGGGCAAACTGCCTTTCCCCCGCTTCTCCCAGCTCCTGGCATGCTGGAGGAGCCAGGGTGGAGCTGAAGGAGGGGAGAGACTCGCGTGTCCCTGGAGGACCAAGCCTCCATATCTGCAGACGCACGCTCCTGTAATGCGCACCGTGCTGCTTTTTTCACGGCTTTTGGGGGGGTGGGGATGGGGGGGGTCGTGCTACTGAGATTTTCTGGAAGCAAATTTTACCCCCACCCTCCCTCCAAAAAAATCTGCAGCACAGGGCATGTTTTCATGTGCCAGGCATGTGTTTTGTGGTGCTGCAAAGAGGTCTGTAGTGCCACGAGCCACACGTGCCTGCATGCCTGGATCCAGCCATTGCTCCTGTTGCATACAATTTATAACAAAGTATGAGCTTGGACTAGGTTTGAGGCCTCTCTTCAGGACAGGTTTGGCCAAAACCATTACTCTTTCTGTTTTGGTGCGGTTCCCGCTGGAAGCCAGACCAAATGGCAAGTTTGCCAGATTTCCTCTTTTAAACTTCTCAGGTTCAAAAATAAACATGACGGACAAATAAAACTTCAAGGGGTCTAAATGCCTATTAACTACAACTCGAACACAAAATGCTGTCAAAACCCACGGAGAGCGAAATTGCTGGTCTTACAAGCCAAACGTTTAACTTCATAGATTTCATAGACTATTGTATTTCATCAACGGCGTAGGGCTTCAAACAGAAGAGAAAGTGGGGTGGAGGGAGAGAGACAGAGAGGCAGAGAGACTTGGACAGCCAAAAAAAAAAACAGAAAAAAAAAAAGAACAGGTTCACAAATGAATTTCAGAGTTTACTGAAATAACATCCTCCCCACCTCACTGAGGCTTAGTAGGAAGGAAATGGTATTTGAAGAAGATTGTCTATGACATTAAAATGCTTATTCAGAAAGCATGGGCAGTTTGGAAGTGTACAGGGAAGGATTGTCAAAGAGCTGCTGAAGGCTTTCACCACCTACCTTTTGTCCACATTTTTGGGGAAAAAATTCAATGGACGGTGGGTGCCTAATTCCTACAGGCAAACAAGGTTCCTTGGGTGAATTTGATATCTTTTATTAGACCAACTAATTCCTTCAGGTTCCTTTGAAAATCCCTCCCACAATACCTGTGCCTTCTCACCCCAAGAACAATGGGAGAGCAAAGCAGATTTTGTAGCGAAGGGACAGAACAGGCATGTTTGAAAGTCTTCTTGAGAAGATAAATTAACACACATTTAACCTGTCCTTCATACAATGCATTCACTATAAAGGCTCGGTGGTTGCACAAACAGCAAAGTTAATTGCTTTTCAAATAGACCGAGAGAGAAAAAAGAAAGCTACACTTTTTTTTCTGGACAATCACAACTTTGTGGGGCTAACAATGTCATTAATTATACTCAGTATTAACCGAGTGAGACATAATGGATGGGAGAAATGAGACTAGTTTAGAATTAAAAACATCAACATGCTAATACATTATCATGGCACTTACATTTCTCCTTAAAAGGAGACTGACCAAACAACCTTTTAAAAGCAAACGGTATTTTTACTGAATATTGGCTGAGTTCAAAATGACTGCAAGCCCCTTAGGGCAGCAAGTTAGGCATTTTTAAAGCTGTGGGGTTTTTTTTTTTAAAGCTATTTGCCTACAATCAGGGGGAAAAGCAGCAGCATCTGGGACCAATTTTCCTTCCAGACACACGTCCAACAGAAAAAGCTGTTTTTGAGAAATGACACAGAAAAAAGGGGTGGGGAAAAAAAAAAAAGTGCCTTAACTTTGTTGACCCAAGTGTAAAATCCACGGTACTTACTGCAGGTCCTGAAAAACACAAAAACAGAGAGAACAAACCACTTAATGTTAACGGCAAAGAGGAGACACATCAATGCAGCAGAGCACAGATATCTAGTCTGAATTAAGTTGGAGAGCTGTCCGTGCACGGTTAAAGCACGGCATTTGGAGACTGCTTTTGGATGGAGTTACAGGTGTGTAGGGATATTCTTCCACTAAAATCTAGTCTACTCTCATCATCAACCTCTCTCAAGACCCTACAGCAGACAGCATCAACAGGCGCAGTGCTGCAAGCCGAAGTACTGACGCTTGAGTCCATGAGCCACCAGGGTTGAGTTCTTGCTCCTGCTGGCGATTCATATAGAATAAGGCCAAGTCTATGCTACAGACTGCTTCCAGCCACACGTGGGCCGGGGGACAAACCCCCGACCCTAGGCACAGGAATACCAGTGATGCTCTGTTCTTACTGGCATGCTCATTTTGCTCTGGGGTGTCTAGACGTGGCGAGGGAATAAGGCATACCAGCCCTGGAGCCTAGGGCTGGCCTGAGGTGCGGAGCTAATGCAGCAAAGCGATCGTGTTGCACGCTCCATCCCCTGGCTTGAATGCATGGCAAATTATCCAGCCTGTTTAACACATGGGCATGCAGTATTGAACCGTGCTGTCCCAACATGCTCTCTTTCACCCCTGGAGCAGGCTGCTGATGTACAGGAGAGAAGCAACCTGCCGTGCCCAGCGGAGCCCCCAATCCAAAGGTGGTTAAAGCAAACAGGCACCCATTAGACTCAACAGGAACTCAGTCTCACGCCGCGGTTGCGGCCATGAGGGGAGTGGGACAGGCAGCTTCCCTTGTTCCCCTGAGGTCACTGCCAGGAAAGCTGCAGACAGCTCCAGGCAGTTCTGCAGCATCCTCCCGACACGGCGTTGCGGAGGCGAGCATTCGGGCCATGGTTGAACGGGACAGGCGTTTCCCTCCTGCTCCAGAGGTTTCTTACTCTGCACATGCTGGGCCTCGTCATGCTCCATTTCCCACATGATCCAAACCAAATAGGGGATTAAATGAAAAAACATCAAAACGTGGGAGAAATTAAAACAGAGGGAGATTAAAGAAAAAAAAAAAAAGAAGCTTCTTGGAAACGTCAGATGAGAAGCACATTGCTGGCTGGTTATGCAAACGTTTTCAAGCTTAGTTTTCTGCCTCGTCCCCCCAACTTGCTTTAAAATATTCAAATATCTCCAATGAACAATAAAAACAAACCCTCCAGGCCTGCAGAACTAGGACCTAAACCAAACACTTGAGGCGGGAGGCAGGACCTCCTGCCAGAAATCAGCCCGATCGCTTTAGCGGGTGAAGCCCAGTGCGTATCCAGCTCTTTGCTTAGACTTCAACATCCTGTGGGCTAGAAAGAAGAACAGCCATCTCCCACAGATGGGTTTGATCCTGGGCATTTTGGCGCTCCACAGGATCAGGTCCGCTGTCTTTATTTCTGACATGCTCAGGGCTGTTCTGTTGCTCTCATGGATTTAATTTCTTACCTGGTCTAAATTGCCAAAGGGCTCCAAGCCAGTTTGGTAGTTGAGAACACAATGCTTTACACCAACCTGTTTCATAATTAAATTTCTATCAGCTGCCCCATACAAGAGCCTTTGTGAAATCTCAAGCGACACAGTCAGAATATTATTTTAATATGGGGTCTCAGTGATGCTGCTATTTTAATGCCATGGCCTTTTCCCCCACTTCATTCAGTACTGAATCTTTCAAACACATGTAATCAACTGTGATGTCTGAACTGCCAGCCCATCTTTTCCAATGTCTCCCCACTGGTTGCGAGACAATTTAATTGGGTGGATTGCTCTACCTAATCTTTTGTAACACGCAGTACAGGGCCCTGATTAATGTGCCCGATTTACGTTCGATTGTTACTAATGAGAGCTGAATTTGCCTAGGGTCTTTCATTAACCATTTAAAAAAAGGTAGAGCAGCCTTTTAATGGACCTCATTTGATTTATTTTGCCCAAGAACATAATTTGCTCCTGACTTAACAACTAGCTGTGAGACTCCCCTGATGAAGACTTTTTTTTTTCTTAAAAATGCAGCGATAAACATGAAAGTCCATGATGTACCAGGGAGCTCCCTCGCTCTGCCTAAGACAAAGCCACGTTGCATGAGACACGCTCCCTTTTCGAGAAATTAGCCCAAATTGTATGAATAATAAAGCTGCCTAGCACAAATTATACGCAACATTCCTCAGAAAGGAAGGAGCCAGTTGGAAGCGATTATTATAATGAATAAAAATACAAAACCACCTGTGTCATTTTTTTAAATGGACTTTGAGGCTCCATTTCGGGAAGGAGAATGAGATGGAAGAATAACCGACTGAGCAGAATCCAAACAGTTCATGACAGATGCTCCAGCAACAAACCTGACGTTAGAAAGCTGCCGTTCGCACCTAGACTGCGTAGCCTACATTATTGCTAGATCTGAACTCCAACAGTAGCGACTTTAACGATCAAACTTCTGAAAAGCATTTGAGAAGGCTCACAGGCTTGCCAACATCATGTTGGCTTTGCCGGAGGAACATGAAATCTGGCAAAGTGAATTGACCCAGATTTAGTTGTTAATGATTTTTATTAAATGGTTTTTTATTGTCGTAGCAATTGCAGGGCCCCAGCGTGGCAAGCAATGAACAGATCTGTAGTACATGACAGTCCGCTCTCCAAAGGGCTTACTGTCCATTATTTTTTGCAATTTAGGAACTTTGGCACGCACTACCACATGTGTTAAAACGAGGCCAGGGAAGTCAGAGCAACAGGAATACGGGGCAGAGACCAAAGAAACCAAAAAGGACTTTGCAAGCATTCAGGGACTGATGCTACATCATTAAAGACAGTGGGAGCTTTGCTATGGACTTTGATAGACACAGCTTCAGTGTCCGAGATACCAGGCCTGTATCTGATTATCCTAAGAGGTAAGCTAAGGGCTGAAAAATGAGAATCCTACATATATGCTTACTGTAAACGTTCATAAGACACCAAAATATCCAGTTTGTGTTGCACTGATCCACTTGCATTCTTGTTCTCATGCCCGGCAGAGGAGGCAACCGTCCTCTTTGGGGAAAATGTTGTTAAAAGTGCCATTAACTTGTTTGTTTTCTTGCAGTGTCGTCCCCTTGGTTATTGCCAGTATCTAAGCATTTTTCTTGCATTTCAGAAAGATGCTTGGGGAGAAATTTAAGTGACAAACAGAGACATTCAGATAGTTCACAGGCCTGACGTGTGAGAGGGCGTTCATTTTGCTTCCAACTACAGGGTATTTCTGTCCAATAGCTATTACATTTGTGCCTGTAAGAATGCCTTATTTTAAAGGAAAATGCAAGACAGATATAAATGCATGGCTTGGAGGATTTTTATTATGAGTCAGAATGTAACCAAGTCCCAGGTGCTTCTCTCCTGGCTGCCAGGAAAGGGCTTCGGTTTTCAGTTCAAGTTTTAATCCTGGGTACACAAGCCAGCCAAGGACTCATGTCAGCCATAAAATGTCACCATATGAAACACTAGACACAAGTTGCGAGTTAGATCAGTCATTAAACTTGGACCTGAACACCAAATCCTGGATCTGACTCGCCCAGGAACCTTAGGAAAGCCCAGGGCTGAATTTGAAGTTCACCGTTTAGCCCATCACAACCTGTAATATGCTGGTTTGGTTCAGTTCACTTGAATTCTGTATATCTAAGAGGAAGGGGATAGCTAACTCCATGTCATTTCTTCTGCGCCCCTGACCTCGAGACTTGGATCATTTGAGACTCTTGCAGACAAGGGCACAATTCTGCGAGAAGGGGAAATATGGATCGAGAAACTGAAGTCTAATGAATAAAGCCTTGTGAAGTACAGCGTAAAAGTCACGTGAATAAACGAAACAAAGCTGTGGGTACTATCTATGATATTATTTTTGTGCAGTACAGGAGTGCAGTACTGTACAAACAAAATAAATGGGTGGTCCCTGCCCCAAAGATTTTATAATGCAAGTAACTTTGTATGGCCTTTAATGATACCAGTTACTATGCTACTATCACATTTTTACAGACTGGAAATAATTCGTACCGTTTGGAACAGGAGCAGTAAATGAAAATGTGACTATGTAATGATTAATCCTACAAAGATGTAGGCCTGCCGTAGTGAACAAGAAGACCACCTGTTCATCAAGAATGCTACAGCATTTCTGGAGGAGTGAGACGTAGGCAAGAGCCACTGGTTGAATGCTTTAGCATCCAGCACATACGCAAACCCTTCTATCCCCCGAAAACAGCTGTCCGAGGTTTCTTACCAACATTCACTAAACCAGATGGGTCTCGTCCATTGTGGGAAAATACATCACGTTAGAAAAGGCTCTGGATAACTTGATGCTGAATAAGAACGTGCCCTCGGTATGCAGGATGGTGACATTTAAAAACATTAGCTGGCTGTAATAAGCATGAACCAGCTAGTGGTTTTCAGCTTTGGCTTTTTCCTGGTTTCCTCCAGGTGCCGAGTGAGGGTTGACGTCACATCAATTAGGCCATTTTCTAATGTGACTGATGTGTGTCCTCAGGGCAAACGTGGCTGTAGTGCTGACACTTTAAAGGCGCTTGTTTCTGCTAACCTGGTAAATTTGCAATGCCTGCTTTCTTCACCATGCAGATGAAAGGCCACCTAGGATGTGGCTGCACTGAGTCAGTTCTCCTACTTCCACCCCATGATGCAGTGTTTCCTGTGATATGAAATCAGCCTCCGGTCCTAGTATGAGTGCTGGCTACTATGGGAAGATGCTTCAGGGATCCTGGAAAGCACTGATGCAATTGTGGTTCTGTAAGGGTTTGTCCAGAGAAGATCTGGAGAACAGACTGGTCCAGTTCCCTCCCCACCTTGCACCCAGAGCCCTGTTGTCACTCTTGGCTTGGTCAGGGTCACCTCTGGCAATTATCATTGGTGCCCACATGTCACCAGCAGGGATTCGGCTTCTTCAACCATGGGATGTTGTTCCAAGAAGAAGGATTGCTAGGAAGAGATGGGATCCACCTGACGAAAGAGGGAAGAGCATCTTTATCGGCAGGCTCACTAACCTAGTTGGCGGGGGGTGGGTGGAGCTTTATTTTAAAGAACCTTTACTGAGGGCACAGACAGGCCATCCCAACGTGCAGGAAAACTAGCACGTATGGCAGGCGACCAGCTTGGCTTAGCAGAGGACTCTTCGGTGAGCTTAAACACAAAAAAGGAAGCTTACAAGAAGTGCAAGCTTGAACAAACAACTTGGGAGAAGTATAAGAGTATTGCTCAGGCATTGCAGGGATGAAGTCAGGAAGGCCAAAGCGCAACTGGAGTTGCAGCTAGCAAGGGACGTGAAGGGGAACAAGAAGGGTTTCTACAAGTATGTTAGCAACAAGAGGAAGGTCATGGAAATTTTGGGTCCCTGACTGAATGGGGGAGGCAACTTAGTGACAGGTAATGAGGAGAAGCCTGTAGTACTCAGTGCCTTTTACATCTTGGTCTTCACAGGCAAGGCCAGCACAGTTTGGGGACGAGGTGAGCAGCCCTCAGTCGCGAGAACAGGTTAGGGACCATTTAGAAAAGCTGGATACGTACAAGTCGGTGGGGCCAAATGCAATGCATCCGACGGTGCTGAGGGAGGTGGCTCATGCGATTGCAGAGCTGCTGGCCATCTGTGAAAACTTTGTGGTGGGTGAGGGAGGAAAAAGGCAAATATAGTGTCCATCTTTAAGAAAGCGAAGGAGGAGGATTCAGGGGACTACAGACCAGCTAACCTCACCGAAGCAACCAGAAAAATCATGGAGCAGATCCTCAGAGAATCCATTTGCAAGCACTTGTAGGGGACGGTGGTGATTAAGAACAGTCATCACGGATTCACCAAGAGCAAGTCATACCTGACCAACCCGATTGCCTTTTATGATGAGACAACTGGCTCTGTGGATGCAGGGAAAGCAGTGGACGTGATACAGCTTGACTTTAGCAAGGCTTTTGATACAGTCTCCCACAGCATTCTTGCAAGCAAGTTGAGGAAGTATGGGCTGGATGAATGGACCGTAAAGGTGGATAGAAAACTGGCTGGATCCGTGGGCTCACTGGGTAGCGATCAATGGCTCAAGGTCTAGTTGGCAGGCAGTCTCAGGAGTGCCCCAGGGGTTGGTTCTGGGGCTGGTTTTGTTCAATATCTTTACTAACAATCAGGAAGATGGGATGGAGTACACCCTCAGCAAATTTGTGGATGACACCAAGCTGTGGGGGTATAGTAGATATGCTGGAGGGTAGGGCTAGGATTCAGAGAGACCTAAAAAAATTGGAGGATTGGGCCAAAATAAATCTCAACAGGTTGAACAAGAACAACTGCAAAGTCCTGCATTAGGGCAGGACAATCCCATGGACCAGTACAGGCTGGGGGCTGACTGGCTAAGCAGCAGCTCTGCAGAAAAGGACCTGGGGTTACAGCAGATAATACGGTGGATATGAGTCACTGTGCCCTTGTTGCCAAGAAGGCTAACAGCACAATGGGATACATTAGTAGGAGCACTGCCAGCAGATCAAGGGAAGTAATTAGTCCTGTATTCTGCATTGATGAGGCCACATCTGGAGACTGCATCCAGTAGTAGGTTCCCACTATAGAAAGGATGTGGACAAGTTGAAGGGAGTCCAGTGGAAGGCAATGAAAATCGTTCGGGTCTGGGACACATGACTTGTGAGGAAAGACTGAAAGAACTGGGCTGATTTAGTCTAGAGAAGAGAAGACTGAGGAGGGATCTGATAACAGCCTTCAACTACCTGCAGGTTGGTTACAAAGAGGTTGGAGCTGGACTGTTCTCAGTGGTGGCAGATTTCAGAACAAGGAGCAATGGGCTCAAGTTGTAGCAAGAGAGGTTAAGGTTGGATATTAGGAAAGATTTTGTCACTAGGAGGGTGGTGAAGCACTGAAACAGGTTACTGAGAGAGGTGGTGGTATCTCCATCCTTGGAGGTTTTTAAGACCTGGCAAGACAAAGCTTTGGCTGGGATGGTCTAGTTGGGGCTGGTCCTGCTTTGAGCAGGGGGCTGGACTAGATGTGACCTCCTGAGGTCCCTGCCAACCCTAATTTTCTATTATTCTATGATTGTATAAAGGGTTGCACTAAAAATGTTCAGTCCAAAACAGGTTTGCTAGCCAAACACAAACTACTGGAAAGAGAAGACAATAAGGCACTGGATACACTGAGTAGCCATACAGTGGCTTGCTTGCTTAACGTTAGACATTTGGAAGATGAGGGCACAGCGACTCTCAAGGGAAACCAACCATTTGGGGCTCCTAGCAGCAGTAAGACGGTAAATATTGTCTTCAAAAGCAGACTCTTCCAGGAAGATGCAACCCACACGTCCATGAAAAAGGTGACCCCCTTCCTCGTAAACAGCACCAAGACACACTTGAACGTCATGGCATTGGTTGGTGCAGCCTGTTCCTCGGTTAGAAACATGGAAGCAATTAAGTAAGAGCCAGATGACTGCAGAATAAATAAAATGGGTCAGATAGAGTCATTTGACTCAATAAATCTGGGGCTTGTTTAACCACACTGACAATGACGGGAACGTGTTCCAAATCTTTGCCTTGTTCCTGTGTAACGAGGAGTGTCAGCGCCGAGAGCACAGGCACGGCCCATGTGTCACAACAGGAAACTTGAGCGGCAGCCATGGGGCGAAAGAGCAAGGACAGCTTGGGAGCATGGGAGTCGGGCTCAGGAAACTTAGGTTTGCTTTCTGTGTTGCATGGACATTCCCACGATACTCTCAGCAAGAGGGATGTGCCCAGGCGAGAGAGCAGTCCTGGCACCCGACACGGCCGTCTGGACCAGGACAGCAGCAGGCGTGCACAGGGGAATCCAGGGTCACCGAGCAAAACTTTCCGTGTACAGAAGAAGAGCAGAGAGTCCTTATCTGCTCCAGCCTGGGCTGGTGGTGAGGGGCAGGGGGCAGCTGTGTGGGGCAGGGTTGGTTGTGTGTGGGGCACGGGGAGCCCCAAGCAGCCCCTTGCAGGCTAGATCTCTGCCAGCCTGCAAGGGAAAAGCCACAGTTTCCCCATGTATTTCTCCTTTAAAGGAGAATCCATTTTTAAAGCTTGTTTGTGACCCTTTCGTATATTCTTGCGACCCCACTGTTGGTCACGACCCATGGGTTGAGAAATGCTGAACTAGAGGACTAGACCTGGTGAACTAGCACTGCAGTTGTGCCAACCTTCAGGTGGCTGGTGTGGGGGTGGGGGGTCGATTGTATAGCTGCACTTTTCTGAAGAACTTTTAAATGAACGAACTTTTCTGCACTTCACTAGAGAGTAAATTTGGCGTGGAGCAGAACCTAGTGTAAATGCCATCTGAGTGAGCATGTGGCGTGCCTGCATCCTAAGTCAATTCTCATTAACTTATAGACAATTCATTTCACCCTGCCTAAACCCAGCCCAGAAAAATAAATGGAATTAACTCTGAATTTAAACTGGGAAAAGGATTTGTTGAAGGAAATGGGATGCTTTCTCGCCATCCCCACCTTTCTGGTTTGTAGGAAATCTGTGCTGAAGGTCTTAGCACAGCTGAGAAGGTTTGGACATTACCTTTTCTCCGATTGCCAGAGGAAGGCCTCTCCTCCCACCTCCCCCCCTTGGGAAGCTCACACCAGCACTGAGCCTTTGGCTGCAGGACAGCATTTGTCTGGAGGCTGTGAAGCTGTAACCACATACAGTCCCTGAGGGACGGATGCTATCATGCTAGGCAAACACAGTTTTATTCACATTTATCAGTTGTGGCGAAGGAATAAGGACCTGGCTTATGTGTGGTAGGACTCTGAAACAAATATATACATATACAGTCAAGCCATCTATGAAAACAAACACTGGGGAGCTGGGCCAAAACCAATATGCAGAGGGAAGTCTGCTCTTTGCCTTCCTCTGTATCTGTAATGCAGCGTAACATTTCTCAGGGGCTGTATTACGTTGGCGGCGTTTAACCGCTTTGCTGCGTCGAGTGTATATATAGTTTCTTGCTTTTGTTCTATTTCAGAGGAAGGTATCAGCTTTACCATCGACCACAAATGTGTGGCATATTGGCTTCCCTGCCAAGAACAACTGCAGACTATCCTTGGTTTTTCTCCCCGATTACGGAGGAATCCAAATAGAACGACTCGAGTCGCATTCATTCTTTACAGCTCTCCTCCTGTGGCTGCTGGCTGTAACCCGATTCCTCTCCGCTCGGAGGGGGAAGGATGCTCCGGTGGTAAAAGGCACTGAACGGAAACTCAGAAGACCTTAGCTCACCTTTTGGCTAGGCCACAGATTTCCCACGTGACATGGGGCAAGTCACTTAGTCTCACTGTCCTCTTCTCTAAAATGGGGATTAGTAGAGATGCACCGATATATCGGTCACATATTGGATAGGAGGCACCGATAAAAGGAAAATTAACATTATCGGCAATCGGCTTTTTGGGGCGGGTGTAGCCGATAATGTCACCGATAAATGCCACATGCATGTGTGTAGCCGCAGCATGCATGTGACCAGGAATGCAGCCTGGCAGCTTGGAGAGCAGCGTCCGGCCAGAAAGACTGTGGGGAGTGGGGGGGAGCAGATCAAGGCCCTCACGATGAGGGAGGGAGTGGGGCAGGGGCAGGAGTTGCCCAGCCACAGCAGTGAATGCGACCCTGGGACCAGGACCTGTGTGCAGCTCATCCAGGAGGGTACAAGGGGGGGGGGGGAGGGAAGGGACAGCTCCCCTTCTCTGTGCACACCACCTGGGGGAATGCATGGGGGGGCATGTGCCCCCCAGATTTGTGCATGGGGTGGAGGCAGGCTGCCCGCTGGAGGCTCAGGGCCTCTTCCCAGCACGGGGGCTGGGCTGGGGTTGTACTGGGAGGTGTGGCTACAAGGAATTTTTTTTTGGGGGGGGGGGGGGAGCTATAACCCACGCTGTAGCCACCCCTCCCAGTGCTGTTGCCACCCACCCTGCCCGGAAGAGGCCAGCACAGCCCCTGGCTCCAAGCCCACGGCAGGCAGCCCACAGTAGGTGGCCTGCCTTCACCTTACACACAAACCCGGGAGGGTACATGCACCCCATGCCTCCACCGAGGGTGCGCGCAGCAGCAGGAAGCCACCCCCCTCCCCACCCAGATGAGCCGCCTGCAGCTCTGCCCCATTCCCAGGGTCACATTCACTGCCCTGGCTGGGCAGCTTCTGCCCCTGCCCCACTCCCTCCCTCACCATGGGGGACTTCATCTGCCCCCCCACACTCCTTCCCTTCCCTACAGACTTACTGGCCAGATGCTGCTCTCCAAAGCTGCTGTGCTGCATGCCTGTAAATAGGCCTTTGGATCGGTATCAGCCGATATGGCTGGTTAACAATTGGCCAAAGAAATCTTTATCGGTGCACCCCTAGGGATTAGAGATAGTATTTCTTCCCCTTGCTGCTCCTTCTGTTTATGTAGAGTGCAAATGGCTTTTTCAGCTGCGGAAGTCTCTTGCTACATGCATCTATTACAGTGCCTGGCACAACATGGCTCCAATTGTACGCTGTGGTCCTAATAAGAGTTGATGATTATTAGCAGCAACATGCGTCTGGTGACAAGTTGCACCTACATGCTGTTGATCTTACAGGGACAATCTTTTGAAAGCAGACTATGGAAAATGTTCTTGGGAAAAATATTGCCAGTAAGACATTATTGCTCTTACCAGGTGTCACTGCAAGCAAGCATTGACTGTATCACTGTAATGCCTGTTGACTTAGAAAATGGTATTTAAAGGTTTGCTTTTCAGGAATTGGCTTATAGGTATAGATATATACATTATAAGGGTTCAAGATGGGCAGCAGGGGTTAATTGATTTCTAAAGAGCTTGGGTCTCGCACACAAAGTGTCTTTCAGCCCAGGAGGCAGACAGGCTGTCTAACACAATAAGGCCAAGGGATACACACACAGTCTAGAACACAATCTGGGAACTGGGAGCATATACCATACTGTCCCGTAACACAAGATAAAGTGATACCAGCAACAAGGCCCCAGAGCAGGGGGGGCCCCAAGTCCCAGTTTTGGGTGAACAGACCAAATTAGGCGAAGGCCCAGAAGGTTACGTGGATGGATGTGTGACCACAGAGAGACAACCAACCAAAGATAGCCATGGAGGGAAGGAGACTACAAAAGCAGAGACTCGAGAGTAACAAAGGGTTCCTCTTTCCATCCTCCCCCCTGAGAGGGTCCCCATCCCCGGGAAGGGTCCCCAGGGCCACCATGGACAGAGGGCATACCACCTGCCTGCCTTATATACCCCACGGGGGGGCGGCCCTTGGCATCTCACCTCCACATTGCTGACATCTGACACCTAAGGAAGAGCCTCAGAGTCCTGGCCAGATGTACTTAAATTCTGATGACAGCCCTAGGATTTGGTAGATATATAGAATTGCTTAATTGTTTTTATTGTTTCTTTTCTGTTATCACCAGGGATCCTGTTTCTCTCCGATTTAAAAAAAATCCCCAATTTTCACTTTAAAAAAGTAGCCCCAAATCCATATTTTTCCACAATTAAAATGAAACACTACTATACAGGTTTCCCTCAATTTATGCGGGTTCTTTATATGCAAATTTGCTCTTATGCGATGAGCATATTTAGGCCCATAATCCATTATATGCGATCAGCATAGATGCCTCCCCTCCCCCAGCCCAAGCAGGTAAGTCTATGGGGGGAGGGGAAAGGGCCATGGCCCCACTCACCCCAGCCCTGGCTACAGCGGCCCCAGGAGCAGCTGATGCCAGCTGCCTGCACCAGGGCACGGTGCAGCCCAGGAGCAGAGGTGAGTGGGGCAGGCGGAGCGCGGTGCAGCCCACTGGCTGCAGGCAGCTGGTGCCGGCCGCTCCCGGGGCCACTGCAGCCAGGGCTGGGGCGAAGGCCACTCTGTTCCCTATGCTTTTCTGCCTTGTGCAGTCCCAGGAGCGGCACCCCTCCCACCGTCCCTTCCCGAGTCCTAGCCTCATTCCCTCCCTCCCTCCCCGCCATGGGAAAGTATCCCTATTTGTTACATTGTGAAGTAGGTTCGCTTTACGTGAATTCGATTTAGGCACTGTTCTCCGGGAGCGCATGTACAGCATAAATTGAGGGAAACCTGTATATAGATCTATATATTAGTGGTATTTCATTTAAATCATGGAACAGTGTGGATTTAGGGTGCCTTTTTTTTTTTTAACTAAAAATTGGGGATTTTTTTAAATTGGAGAAATCCAGGATCCCTGGCATCACTGTGTATCAATAAATTTGCCTATTATCGAATAGAGAGGTCGTGGTCAGTCTGAGAGTGGGAACAAGTGTGGGTCCACCCCCTACCCCTGGAACAAGGCTCTGGGTCCTAAATCCAGAGCCAATAATGCCTACCAATGTTTTCAGACTGTTCCCATGAAACATTAAGATATGGCTGGAGAACACGTTTTCATCAATCATTTGGAGCATAGTTGATAGCTTTAAAAGTTTTATACAGACCAACTAGACAGTCCCCAACCTAGCAGTGCCCCTTTATGTCACTGTTGATAGGCAAGATCAGAGCTCAGCTTTTAGCATCAACAGATAACCTCTTCTGCCTGGGAATGGGAAGTCTCCTTTTCACAGGCCCATTAGATAAAAGGCAACTTTATCAGAGAGTTCAAGGGCCTTCTAGTTATCTCGTGGGCACACACCCCACGGGGCAACGTGACACTTACCAGGTTCTCCTCGTCTCCCAGCCTTTCCCCGCCGTCCTGGAGGGCCTGTGGAAACAAGAGAGCAAAGGGCTTTTTATTTCATGGAAATTATTGTCAGAGGAAAATGAATCTCACAGAGAACAGGCCCAAGAGAGAACAAGCAAGAAGCCATTTCTTCTGAATCCAGAGCTCTCTCATATCGCCTTCAGAATGAGCTGAAAAGCAGTAGGGGACCAAGACACTTTTTAGTGGATTTGATATCACAAACACCCTCTTTTGCAAACAATATTTGCTCTTTCTGATATTCTACTCTGCTACAGCACATTAAGAGAAGGCTCTCCTTATCCCATGTCATTTTAATGGGGGTTGTCATCACCATCCTGTAAATTATGCACCATGAGGAAAACTCAGATTTTTTTCCCCCCGTTAGAAAGCAGCAAGGGGTCCAAATGCCACAGATCTGAGCAGTGAAGCAGAGATCTAGAAAGAACCTCAGGACATCATCTAGTCCAAGCCACTGCTCACACCAGGATCAATCTAAGCCAGGAGTGGGCAAAGTCAGGCTCACAGCACACTACATTTCCCAGCAGCCCCCACCCACGCCGCTCCAGCTTGTCTCCAGGGCCAGGATCTTGTCGTGGTGATGGCGCGGGCCAGAGCCAGGGCACAGCTGCGATCCGCTGCCCACATGCCCCTACTGCAGAACCCAAGCTTGGCAAAGGGGCATACGGGAAACTGATAGTGGCTCTGCCCCAGCTCCTGCCCATGCCATCACCGCCGCAAGGTCCTGGAGCAGCTAGGCCCTGGAGCAGCTCCCCACCTAGCCATGTGTCCTGCCAGTGCTGCTCCAGGCTGGTCTCCGTGAGACCTTGGGAGCATGTGGCCATGATGGGTCCACACTGTCACAGCCCAGCTGCTCCTGGCATCTCAATGGACACCAGCCATAGTGGCATGAGCAGGGACCGCTAGGAAACAGAGTTCAGCCGCTGACCGGATCTGCCATTTTGCCCACCCATCCCAGAGAAGTGTTTGTCTAACTTGCATGGAAAGGCATCCAATGACAGAAGACTCCACAACTTTGTTGAGGTATCCCATCACCTAGAGGAGGATGGGGCATTCGGGAGTAGTGCTGGAGTCTTTGAAATACAACAGCCTCTCTCCTGTGCACACCAAAACTGGAATTGTTTCAATTCGTCTGAATGCAATGCAAATGGCTTCAGAAGCTGGAGTGGGATCTTCTTCTGCTCAGGAGCTCAACAGGACTCTCAGATGTCCAAAACTTACACTTTTGACAGTGTATCAGATGGGAATATGGATGTGCTCTTACTGTTCACTACCAACTAAATCACAAGACACGTCCTTAAATATGATAAGACACCATAGGACAGATCCTATCCCTCTATTAGGCAACTAGGGGGATTTAGGTGCTCAAGTCAGATTCTAATCCACCCTGCTTCTGTCTCTTAAAAATAGCTAACGAAAAAAATGGATGGATTCCCCTGCTCCTTGATGCATTTTTGTGACTTAGGTCTTACAGCTAAGATAAGGTAGAAGGTAGAAGCATTAGCATTTTTTCAGGGACCTCATCAAGATAGAGTAGCATCACACAAGCACCAAATAGACAGCATAGGATCTGGCCTCCACACATTTTCCTCTGCAGTTAAACATTCATGTTTTACCAGGACCAATTTTGGCATATAAACCATCACCCCTCTTATTCTCTCATCTGGGTAAAGATGACTGAACGATCGAGTAACAGAAGAAAATGTAAACAACATGTTCTTAATCATGAATATGCTGAAGAAATTAAAGGACGTGTTCACGGGGCACTGAATACAGGCAATAAATTGTTGGATAATAGTCTACAAAAAGAAAACTTAAAATGCAAAAGTACAAAATACTGCAGCTCCAATGGAACCTGGATTTCATCGGAGGTACAGCATTTTGTACTTTTGCATTTTAAACTAATATTTTGCGGTAGGCTGATGTTCAGAATAAAGCACCTATTAATTCACACTGACACTTCCTGTGCTCATTGCAACATGTGTATTGCAAGATCAAGATGTGGCCAAAAGAAAAACACATGTCTCAGGATGGTGGTCTACCCCTCGCAGGTCGGTCGGTTCTGGAGCTGTTGTCACTGAAGGACAGCGATAATGATGAAAAACAAAAGCAAGCTGTGCTCTTGTTTTTTTATCTAGGAAAATCCATCATTATTCGATCACGAGCCCTCCCGCCCCTCCTTACTGTTGCTCCATCTTTTGATGGGGAGAGAGGAAGAAGGTAAATATGAAAGGAACAAAGTCATTAAATATTCCTGTCCCCTTAGAAAGGATTCACAATTTGCACCAATGTTTTTGTTTCTTACTGTGGAGCCAAGTCCCTAGCCAGGGGCTGGAGCTTCCCTTTGCAGCGCTATAATACACATTTACACAAAATCTGATCTCCATTTGCTCACCTCTGTTGGGTATCCTAGAGGCAGATCAAAATGACAGATATTCTTTTCAGTATGTACTGCTAGGAAATCCAGTTCCCATCCACAAAGGGGTCTTTAGTAGTCTATGTACTATTCCTACAAGCTGCAAATCTTGTGCACCTCATTCTAGAGCTTCACCAGCAAAAACCCGTTGGGTAAAACATTTTGGGGTTATTTGTTGTAGCCATGTTGATCTAAGGGCATAGGCAGACATGATTCTTTGGGTAAATGTGATATCTTTTATCAGGCCAACTAAATGATTGGAAAAATTGTCCTTAACAAGCTTTGGGGCACAAAGACCCTTCTTCAGGTCTTTAGAGTGTTTGTATGCTCTTCTGGGCAGAGAATATCACATTAGGTACAATGTCAGTCTTATTGCTGCATCCTCAGAAGATGCAAAACTTCCAAATACTGCCTGATTTACATCTACATGATCAAAAATCTTGGGGGAAGATACCAATATCTTAAATGGGGGTAGGCTACTGGGGTACTAGCACCTGGTGCAATCTTGGTGGTGGTAGTAGTGGTAGGGAAGGCACAAAGAGCCATGACTACAGAGCTGCCCAGGAGGCTGCTGGACAAGGCAAATGTCCATCCCATCTGAAAGCATCTGTCTTTGAGTAATCCAAGAGGAACTTTCCTTGGTTAACCACAAACTAAGGGAAAAAAAAAAAAATCACTTGATTTGGGACTGCTCAGTTTGTGCCCTCAACTTATCTCAGGTTTTCAGAAAGGTTTCAGAGACCATAGGCCAAGTTTAAAAGTGAACATGGGAAGAAGTCTAGCTTTTATTTCCAAACCGCAGACTGTCATTTCTACATGGTTTCAACCTATGACTGACCCTTAGCTGAGCTTTGCTTTGGAGTCTCTGGGTCCATTTAAATCAAAAGCCAAGAGAGTTCACAAAAGATTTTTTTTACCCAAACTGCTCAGTTTTCAGCTGGTGCCCCAGCTAGGTAATGTAACTTGGATACCTGATGGAGATTAGCTGAGGCTTGCTAAATCTGACTGCTGCCCACAAACCATTGATCTTTCCCCCAGGGATCAAGCAGCTAAATTGGCCTTCATGTTGGAACAGTCTACCAGAACTGCACAGCACACCCCAGACACTTGGCTTATGCAGCAAAATTCTCCTTCTTTCTAAGTAAAGCCATATGAAAGCGTCTGCTTTTCTTCAGGTGGTTGAACCAATCAATTGGTTCAAGTGACTTTCCTAGAGAACTCATTTTCACTTAAAAGCGCAGATTGATGAGGAGAAATCTGAAGAATGGGCAAAAAGGGGGTGGGTAGGGCTGAGGGAATACAAGCATTTAATTAGCTCAAGCTCAAAGAAACGAACAGAAAGAAAATACACATCAACCACATTGTTAGGTGAAACCTGAAAAGTGATATAAAGCTGATTTTCATAGTACCACAGACACGAGTTAACAGCAAGTCCACCCACAAAGGGAGATCTAAGGTAAGTTTACTAATGGTACAGCTCTCATTATTGATTAAGGGGTAACAATACGGTCAACGCTTTACGACGTGTGCATAAGGAGATCCCTATGCCGAAAGTGTCCTGTTGTAAGGGTCTGTCCTCACTAGGTTCTCACCCACCCGTCCTCATACAAAATCACCTCACACCTGCATTTAGTGGTACATGATACCTGAGCTAGGGACAGGCATTCAAAAAACCTGAGCCTGAATTGATTCAATCTGCAGGTTAGTCTAACCTGGATAGGCTGAATCACTTTGTAACTGAACAGACATCCCAGACATGCAGGCACATGTAGATCAGGCTAGAAGCTGGGGGGTGCTAGAGAAGCCCTCCCTTCCCTTTATCAGTGCTGAGCTGAGTAGGGGGCATAGCCAGGCCCTGTCAGGATGCTCTGATTAGGGAGGGGTTCCCCCCACTCCTGACCAGCCCAGCAGGGAATTGATAACACAATGTTTATCACCCATTAAGAAAACAACAGAGGGACATTACCAGCTACCTGTTGATTTTGCCTTTGTCTCATCTGCCACAGCACGGACTGTAGCCAGCGTGTGGTCTGCTAGCTAATGCTGAGAGGAGTCTGTGTAAGGCAGAGGGGCTGGGAGGGGGGAGCAGGGGGAAGCCAGGCAGATGCCTGCAGTCTCTGCTGGAGCTACAGCCAGGGAGCAGAGGGGAAGGGGCCAGCCCTGCTGTGGAGCAGAGTCCCGCCCAGCCCAGAGAGCATGTCAGGATGCTGGGGGAGTCTGGTTCAACTTAAACCAGCAAGGGGTCTGGGACAGACATTGCATAAACCACTTTGACCCAAATCAGTTCAGTCTAATACTACATTCAACCAGGTTCATCTCAAACCAGTTTCAGCCATTTTCAAACTGGTTTATATGCCCTGAACATATGTTCTGTTAGAGATTTAAACCAGTTTCTGATCACTTAAACTGGTTTATGTAATGTGTCCCTAGGCCTGATAGCACAGACAAAGATACGTTAGAACTTGGGTGCTGCTTTGAGTCAGGTTGGGAACTGGCCTAGTTAGCACAACCTAAATCCCTCAAGCGCTAAGAGTCCTCCAGTGCCTTCTTACAATTTCCTCTGTGTACATGGAAGGACAGGCAACATTTTCCCACAATTCACTAGGAAAGGACAGTCGAGTGTCATGGCTTGCTGCAGTGCAAGGACCTATGGGATATGCCTGTGGAAGTCCTAGCAGCACACACCGGGGACGAGAGCACCCAGAAGGATTCGAGAGTGCCGAGGCTCTGGAACAGGCTCCCCCCAGAGGTGGTACAGTCACCCACGCTGGCCATCTTCAAAAAGCGCCTCGATGCCCATCGTGCTGGGGTCATCTGACCCCAGCAGTCTTTCCTGCCTAGTGCAGGGGGCTGGACCCAGTGATCCTGTAAGGTCCCTTCCAGCCCCTAACAACTATGAAACAAACTACTCAGGGTGAGACTCTCCGGTAGAAGGCTGTTACCTGAAAGAAAAAGCAAGCGGGACATATTTGGGAGGCCTGGTTCAGCTAACCTCATCTCCTTTCCATTCTTCTCTGTGCACATCTCAGAAGAAACAGATGTGTCGGAGGGATACAAATGAAGCCAGCATGACAGCCGGCTGCCAGACGTTAGTGGGGAAAATGACACATCCTGCTCACTCGACTGCTACAGAGCGGCGGTTTACGTACTTTTTATCAGGGTAAGGCAGGCCGGGCTCTGCCCGTAAACCATCAGCGTCAGTGATATATTATCACTACCACAGGAATGTGCACGGGAGAAAAAAGGTCAAGGACCAGATTGGATTTAATTACCGGGGCAAAAAAGGTCAATGAAATACGGCACGATAGGACCTGCTTTCCTGGTATCAGGAGACTTACGGGAGTGAGTGGGGCTGGCACTTCATGGGTCTATTTGCAGGTCTCCTGAGCAGACTCCTTCCAACAGCCATAATTTACTGCACTGGAGGAAAATATGCGGTTTTAGCTTTCACAATATTTTACAGTTCATTATGAGCTTTAAAACCATGTTGGTTTTAATGTCCCAGGTGCCAGCCCCCTCGTAGTCGATATAAGTGACCAACCACGACACAACCGGGTAGTCTGAGGCTCTTGCAAACTTCTTCCCTCGTTAATGGACGGTGACTCTTTAGTTGCATACATCAGCTCTTCCCCGCACCGCTTCCAGATAGCAATATTTTTCATTGCCTCCCAGTTGCTAAACCTACAGTTTGACTGGAAGAGTTAACTAATGGCTGCGTGTTGTCTGGGCTCACATCTCACACACTGGATTAAGAGCGTTTAGTTTGAACGTGACAAGATGTTTAGGAAGAGACTGCTTTATGCTTTGTATATGTTCTCCCCTCCGAAAATATCTTCCATAAAACGTAAATAAAGGACTCCCAGCACTGATACAACATGGCTGATACGGTTACAAAGAAAGGTTTTGCTATTGCCCAGCTGACATTAATGCAGCATAAATCTTAATTATATTGAATCAACATCAAACCACATGATGTTCGGAGATTAAGTCATTAGGTAACAGTTTATAGTCAACATTTATCTTCATGTGTATTAGAAAACCTCCTTAGTCTTCTTTATGTGCTTCTAATACTTTAAAGGGAGCTATCAGGAAAAGTTTATGTCCATGCTACAAATGAAATGAATCCTGCCTTTTTAGGCCATTTTTTCACTAGGGAGGTTTTTAACGTTTCTCACCATTGGTAACCCTGGATTCAGCTGAACTGGTGCTAATAACATTTCAAGACCAGCTGTAGACGTCTTACTGGCAGCTAATGCCAAAGAGACTGCCACAGAGCTCCAACCCAGCCGGGAGGATGTCTAACCCAACGAGAGCTAAACACATTGTCAGCCGTCCGTGGCCCATGCGCACTGGCTCACTGATGTTGCCGGCACTGGTTCATCTGCTCAGGGGCGTTTAACTGCGCAATACATTTTAGAAACATTACTTGTTTAGAAACGAGTTGGAATAATTAACTGATTTCAACTCCTCTGTACTGAGAAATGTTATTTGTGTAACAAGGTTGTAAACTGAAAATTGTGGCTCCCAAGATCTTGCTTATAATGAGGTTACACTGTACTCTTTCCTTTCTAATTACTTCTGTGGTTTCATCGTCATCTGCTTGCCCACATGTGAACGACAACGGGGCTGTCGCTTACTTGAAAATACCGACAATGCATGTTGTCTTCACCCTTCTCTAACTGTAGCAAAAAACACCTAACCGCTTTCCATCTGGACAATGAACGGCACTGTGACTCCTTTAATTGGGGCAAAGACATGTTTAATATCGCCCAAAATTGATTTTTTCATCACAAAAAAGTCTTAGAGAAAATAGCTGGATAGAAAAAAAAAAATGAAGAAATATGGATTTGTTTCCCCCCACTTCCATCACACCTCCTGCACACTCCTGCAGGACTAGTATCTGTGCAATGTCATGTATTATGCACATCCTACAGCATTTTTTGAAGGAAAGCAGCCTTAAGAGAAGAGAATAAATATAATGAAAGACCAAGCAGATATTTTAATTGGCAGCTACCAACAAGTCTTTCTCCCCTGAGCCTAAATATTGTAGAGTCCTTTTCCAGCAGAGCAGTGTAAGAGATCCTCCTTGGTATCACAGGTCTCATTCCAAAAGCTTCGCTCTCTCTGGGCAAAAATGAGCTAATCAGGACAAGACAATTCAGTGCATGAAAGTACATTTTCATCTGCCTTTTCATGGGGGGGGGGGGGGGGGGCAGCGCAGTGCTCGCAATGTTTTCTTTACCAAATTTCCAAAAAAAAAAAAAAAAAAAAAAAAAAATCCTTTGGAGAGATGCCACCAGCCATGTTACAAGGACTCACAACTCACAGTACGTGCAGCAATGCAAGACCACAGTTTTCAGAAGTGGCCAGTGATGTGGGGGTCCCCCATTTAAAGCAACCCAATTTTCAGGCACCACTGCCTGAAAACCAGCCCCACCCCATTGTAAAGCATCCTGTGTAGGGCACCCCAAAATTGAGGTGCACCCCGAAGCCCCTTTGTCAAACTCTGTCCTTCCCCTTCCATCTGGGAGACAACCTGCAGGTGTTAATTAGCTCTAGGAAAAGAGGTGAAGTAAGAGGATACTGCAGGAACCACACAGGGCCAAGCGCGCCCAGAAGGAGTCTTAAAAGACACCCGAGGTTTAAATAAACGGGGCGTTTGACACAAGGCCTCCCATGCCATCAGAGTGGCCTGTGTACATCAAAGCTGACGCTCACTGAGCTACTCTGCTCTCAACCCCTCCGTGAACAGGTCAGAGCGCGTCAGTCAGTGGGGAAGGTTTATACAAGTGCAGAGACTGGCAGTAGATTAGTCTTAATTGTCAACAAATGTCCAGCCTCTGTGCTTGAAAACAACTGGCTCATTAAAGCCCGTGGTTCCCATTCAAAGCCTGCTTAACTTTTAGCCCTAGCAGCCTCCCTTTCCTACCATACCCAGCCTCCACCACATGATAATTTGCCCATTTATATTACACGCTGCTGATTAAATTGTGCTGGGACTTGCGCTGGAGGTATTCTCCACTTATACAGTCATCCTGAATAGAGGGAACAAAAGGCAAAAAATCTTCTATCGTCCGCGCACTCATTTTCGCCGACTTATGCTGGGCTGTGAGGACGTGGCTGAAAGCAAGATACGGCCGAATGGTTACAATAAACAACAGCAGTTCAGATTGCCGGGCCGTGACGGAGCAAGGTGCCACATTTTGTTCGCAGAGTGACACACACTCCATGTCAAGGGCCAGGGCAAAACACAGACTTGTCCAAGGGAGACTTTTGCTCCTTTGGCAAAGCTCAATAGCAAATTAGCTAACCCAAAGCACCGACCAAAACCAATGGGAAACGCACAAAACAGCAAGGCACTTTAGCTCAACAGACCACGACTCACTGTTAAGACCGGAGGCATATTTGAGAGTGTCCCCCAATAACTATTTTTCTTAATTTTAATCAACTCTAGGTCCCCAGACGTTGTGTGAATGCTCATTGCAATAAAGTCTCCAACAGCTAATAATGATACTTTACAACTTAAAAACGTACGCTGGGAGCAATGGAGGATGTGTCATTGGCTTTAGAGGAGTAAGTCTGATCGCTAATATCGGAAAATGTATTATAAAGTTTCTATTTTTTTTATGAGAAATAGATTCCTTCTTTAATTTGTACCCGAGGGCAGTTTCTTCAGTCAGTCCCACAGCGCTTTTGTTTCATCATTTAGGTACTGCGATAAAACTGAATTTACGATATAAATGAAGAGGCAACTGGAATAAAGCCACAGCTGCACTTAAATTGAACATGTTCTGCTTGTTATGGCTGCTCTAAACTCTTGCCATTTGCTGATAATCCCTTGGCCCCGCTACAGCACAGAATAGGTACCGCAGAGGTTAGGAATGGACTGAAGGGGTGTGCCTGCAAGGAAAGAGGATACGCAAGTGGGCATGTGTGCATGCTGCCATGGTCCAGGCGGAAAGATTCAAATGACAGATTTTGGTTGCCCACATCTGCATTTGGATGGCTGTGTCTGTACCTGTCTCGGGAAAACACTTTGAAAAACCTCTAAGTTGAATATATTCACCCTGGACATTTCTGCTTCAAGCTGCTTTGTGAGAACAAGAGCTATTCCAAATCACCACCCTACTTACGAGGTCTGCGCTGTCAATGTGCCAATGGGTGGATTCACTTGGCTCCTACAAATGAATCTACTTTCCATTCATTACAAGTGTTATTTAAATTATTAATATTCAGACAACAGTATGGACACCCATACAAGAAGTCTTGTTGCACTTGACTGATGTTATACAGCATATTGCACAACAATAAAAAACCAGAAACAACTTCCAACTCAACTGAGCCAAACACCCAGCTGCAAAAGCCCCTCTTCTTCAATCCTCAAAATTGCTGCGATGGCAGCACATCCAGATTCTCCGAAAGGGTCAAAACCAAGCAGACTGTAAGCAGTTTTACAGGGATGATCCTGTTTATTAAGTCTTTCAAGTTTTCAGCAAATCCATAATAACAACGTCATCCAGAGTCTGGTCTGCAAAACACACACTTCTATGTTCTGCCAGCCATTCAAGGAAAATTATCTAGAACAACTGCTCAGGAACAAAACTCATATGCTGTAAATAAGTAGTAGCGTATGGCCATTATTTTGATAAGAATTCATCATCCAATAGAGCTCTAAGTAATTTGAGACACCACCACGCAGACCAGGCAAGGTCAAATCAATACACTTCATCAATGCTTACAAAAAAACATATTTCTGGTTAGCGAATATAACTTCAGTTGAAAAAAAAAAAGTTAGCAGAAAGCCACATTCTGGAAAAAATGAGAAAAATCTGACTTTGTTGAACTATTGAAGCACACGAAGCAAGGGACTATTTAAGAGCTGAGTCAGCAGATTTGCACGTCCCAAGCGTCTGCTTGTTTACAAACAGGCAACAAACGTACGTGCGTGTGGGAAGCAAGCTTTCAAGTGCAAAAAGCATTCGAGGCATTTCTGGCGAGTGGCAACAGCACACTTGAACGGTGTCAACGGTAAGATGTTTCCCCAACGTAAGTTGGAAAATAAAAATGGTTAGCACTTCCTTTGCTTTTCCACGAAAGGTATTACATTTAACTCAATCTGACTAATTAAACTTTAAAACTCCAGCAAGATTCTAACTTCACGTCAGTTCTAAGCCTCAGCTTTGGCTGCCGTTGCACTGTAAAGACCATTTAGATATTTAAAGAAATTCATACTCCGTGCATTTGGTATGGGAATCACATGAGGCCACAGAAAATATTCTTGGTCCGTCTCCAATACTATTCAAATATGACGGAAGATAAATGTCAGCGAACTTGACAACAACAGATTGACAGTCGAGCGGTAGACGAATGCTGCAGTTGTTCACACATCCCTGGAACGACCCCCCGTAACTCCACAGACAATTGCATATATGTTATAGCCTTAAACTGAATAAGCCTGTACGTTGTCCTTAAAACGCTGCTGTTATCTGAATGTGGGCAGTGCACACTTTTGGCAAAATGTCCCACAGGGTTAATCTCTAAGGTCTCTAAAAAAGAAGAGAACACAAAATCGGACATATGCAATCCATAAAGGGGCTGTGGGGAAGAGCCAAATTTATTCTCAGAGAAAACCTCTGCTGGTCGCACAAATAATACTAATAGCCAACATTCATATTACAGCAATGTCCAACAGAAAATTACAATTTTTCCGTTCCACAATTCATCCAACTTCATATGATTTTGTGTCACAGCTCCAACATCTTCTTTAAAACCCAGTGAGCTCTTCCTCTCGTCTTCAAAGGAAACATCACTTTTCCCTCCTGTTCCAAAATCCCATCGTAATGACTTCAGCATGTAAGATGTATTTATTTCCAATCTTTAAACGATTAGGATGTTTTGCATGTATTACCTCTGACAAAAAGCATTGTCATTAAAGGCCTTGACTTCTTTTGAAGAACAGATCAGGAGTATATTAGTTCAATTGAAACATTAAGTCAGCTTCTGGAAATGCAGGCACCCTTCTTGCTCATAATGGTCTGTATGAATGTACACAAGCCCTAGTCATAGCTCAGCCCCCGCTGTCTGCATCACAAAACAGAAGGACAAAGAAAAATCTTAGTTTGGGGGGAGGGGGGGGGCGGCGACGGACAAAACAACCCCCTTCCCCCCGAAAAAACCCCGACCTGTTTGCAACGCATATAATTAACGCACCAAAGCCAATACATTCGATACGTCAGTCCAGCAGTCCCACATAGCAGTGCCGGGTGATACAGTATTAAGTAATTGTACCCCACACAAGGTACAGCACGTACACTACAAGCGTAATTTGAGAACGTGAGTCATTGAGAAATATTGCTTTGAAATTATGTGCTGCGATTCTGCTAATCCAGCCATTTGACGTTTCCATGCCTCCTGACCATGTAAGCAGCAAAACAATAACAATTCGTCTTGAAGTTTAGCACGTTAATTTAGATTTCTGGCGGGGACTACAAATTCCCTCGATCCAGACCAAGAGATGAGCAGCAAGATACTCCTGGTAAGACCTTGTGAAATATCACCAGAAGATGCACAAATCATAACAGATGAAGCTTTTCCAATTCAGCAGTGAAAGCAGTAAAACAATGCGAATAAATCCAAGTCTTTAAGTTAAAATTTGTATAACAAGGACTGGTTGTTTTTAAGGAATTTTACCTTGTATAAAATATACAACAAAGTGTACGGTGATGTTACCACACTAGCTTTTGCAGAACGCACCATCTTTCATCACTTAGTGGAGAAATGAACACAGGTGATACCTTCTCTCTTAAATATCTGATGTATAAGAGAGCACCAACCACTGGATGCTGATGTGCAAAGCTCATTAGACACGTCTACCCAAAAGGGTTTATCCAATGAACAAGAGCAATATTCCCAACATCTGTTTGGAAACTTAAAGCATTTGGTTTAATATACATATATATTTTTAATTTTTATATTCATGACATTACCCACAATTCAACGGCAGCATGAAGGCCTGGCTTTGAGGCACTGCACTTGGTCAATAGCTTGGTGGCTACCTCAAGTCTGCACGCATCAACATAAATACTATCTTAACACAAACACAAATGCAGATACACTTCGTATTTCCCTCTTCCAAGATAGGCTTTCAAGTGTATTTGTGTTCACTATCAACAGACACCTAGAGCCATAGAGATAAGAATGACAGGACTGCATGAGACCAGGTGCTATGCATTTTACAGTAAAATAGATAGTTAAGGTATAGTGTAATGTAACATCATATGTTTAGAGGCTGACTGCAAATAAATGTACTGTAGAGTTCAAGGTTCTTTGGGTAAATCCAATATCTTTTATTGGATTTAGCCAAAGAGCCTCATCTGCCTATGTTCTCAGACCAACATAGCTACAACCTACACCCCTGCAGAGTTCATGCATTCAACTTATAGTGAGATAAAGGGACCGCAACTCTGGCACTCGACCATGACATTTAGCACGTCCATGGGAACAACACTAGAACATGACCTCTTCGCAATGCCATTGGGGTGGCTGTTAGGAGGCTACTAATATGATCATTGTTACCTTGTAAAATTTTGGGTTGGGCTGAGAACATGGTGAAAGATGCCAAGCGACGCACTTTCACTCGCGCTGCCAGGGCAAGGTCACAACCTACTGTGGTGTGGAAGAGTCCTCAAGTGAAGCTCAGTACTACCGTCTCTCGAGTCACGTGCAACTGCACAATAGACAGGTGGCTGTACTGCATTTTCATTGGGAAGACGGTATGGCCCAACAGGTTTCCTCCCCGTCTCCTATTTATTTACATTCTTGCATCTGTGCTCATCACCACAGGAGCTGAGCACTTCATGGAATAAAAATAAAAAGGATTTTTAGAGAAGGTAGAATAAAGCCTCCATTTTGTTTTAAGTGAAAAGAAAGGCGTTCACGTACAACAATTTCTGCCTCTCTCATGTTTCGTTTCTATTTTTTTTTTTTTATCTACTACAACAAAGCAGTTTTTCCTAACTATTGTAAAAGCCTTCAGTTTGCATTTGGATGTGTCCGTATAGATGTTATCGGTCTGTGAGCATCTTCTATAGCACTCATCTATACGGAGGTACTGAGGCACCAAATACGCTCACTGAAATTTGGAGACCTCTGTCCTATTGCAGTGGACTCATCGCTTGGATCCAAATTACCAAGAAGCCCATGAGCAGAGGACACCTGCCTCCTGTTAATGTTAACTTACTGAAACAAAGAACAGATTTTGCCCAGAGTTTATTTTTTCTCTCCTTTTACTGCTTTGTTTGCAATAAATCTTACAGAAACTAAAGCTCTAGCTGGATCTCGGTGATATCTTTCACCCCAGTTCGTACGAAGTAATTTATTTTTAGATTCTTTGGAAATCAAAACTGTTTGTGCAAGGCAAATATGAAGGAGTGTATGCGGCAGAGATATGGTATACGACAGAGGAATCCTGTGAATACGCTGCCAATTGTGCAGCAGGAGAGCTTTGCTTCCTGACACCCTGACATCATTTTCTTAAGTGAGCTACCATGGGTCTAAGTTCATTTTCAGAGACAGGTCGGGGAGCTAATCCAAGTGGGGGAGAGGGTTTCAATTTTCTGGAAACAATAGCACTGTTGTACGTCTCCACTCCAAACATCTCAAGTCGCTTCTGTCTACTGTATACAGTAATTTGCTCTCAAACATCTAAAACCCGAATAAAAGACACTCATGGATGTTATACAGGATGCCTGGTCCCAAATCTAGTCCTTCCCTGAAGACACTGTTAGCAGAGGAGACAGGTGCATGGTTTAAGCGGGTTATAATGCTACCCAACCAACCAACCAACCTTCCGCTCTGGGGATCCATATTCAATCTCATTCTAGTTTCCAGTAGAAAACTATTTGCATTGTAAAGACATCACAGATTATGGCAGAGCGAGGCCCAGCTGGCAGCCTCTGCTCAGGGGAGAGGCTCAGCATTGCAGTACGAAAGCAACTGAGATGGATGGGCAGTCCCGTGATGGGAAGCTTACATGGTATTGAACATCACACCTGGCTCAGACACTGAAACCTTGCTTATCAGTGCTGGAAGACACCCGCTATAAAGAAAGTTGAGAGAGTTTAGAGGATATTCTGGGAAGCAGCTGGAGAACAACAGATAAGAGGGGTGAAAAGAAGGGGAGCAGCGGCCAAAAAAGTTGGGAAAAAGAGAATAAAGCAAGTTGAAAGTGAGAGTCGAGCACAACAGCGGCCAAGATAGGATCTGGTCATTATTAAAAGGAAGGACAGACATACACATGCAGAGAAGGCTTGAGGTGAGAAGGGTCTTGCAAAGGTTCACATTGTCTTGGCACGACTCAATATATGTATCAGGGGGCACAGACAAGTCTCAACATTTTGGGCTTCTCCCAGCAAAATTTAAAATTACATGGAAAAAGCCCCAAATCAAACAACGAGCTCTGAAATAAGAAACCCTGCCCTTTGGTCTCACAAACTGGAGCCAGGTAAGTTGGCACGCAGTCGCTGGCAAACCAGTCATTTCACCGCAAGTTTGAGACCAGGACAACAACATTAGATCACACGTTCAAGTGCAGGCCACAAGCAGCTGTTTGGCTTTTAATTTCACACGAAAGCTTATACTGTAAGAGGAATTCTGGCCCAAATTCAAATGCTATATTTGTTCATAAGCGCAGCTTGCATCTGAGTTGTGACAATGGAATGAAATTAGTAATGAAAAATTTTAATGGTGGAGATGTTAAGGGAAACTTCCCCCTCACCAAAACATCTGGGTTTCCTTCTCCTCCCTCCACAAGCTTTGTTTCTATTATTTTAAACTACAACATTTAGTCCTTGAATTTCCAACGTTTTGGGTGCATCTACATGTGAAAGGAGTGCGACGCAATAAACTCCAGCACTCTGCGCCGGAGTTTATTGCTCCTGAGCACAGCATTTACACATGTGGCCAGGACTGCAGCACACCGAGCTGGGGCGACAGCCCCGAATGGTAGGATGCCCAAAGGGGTCAGCCTGCCAGACCAGGGCTGCTAATTAACTGTGGATCTAATTAGGCAGCTGTAGTGAGCATCCTGTGTAAACGTGCCCATGGAAAGGAATTTTACCTGGATAACTTCTGTCAATTTGAACTGAAACTACAGTAAAAGGTAAAGTGGTCTTTTCCAGCAGAGGATCTCAGATAGACACCAATTTTACTGTTTCTGACAGTCAAGCAAACTGGTTAACCTGAGTTACTTCCAATGTGCGCTTGGTTTTAAGGGAAATAAACTGTCCGTTACGTAGACCCACATAGCCAATGCTGCCCTTGCTCACGGAAAGTTAAGACCGAGACCTGCATGTGGATGCTCAGAAGAATACATTATAGAAGATCTGAACTGCATTGCACCACTTCTTCCTGTCCAGGTCTCTGATGGAAGAGCATCACTATTTACATTTAGACGACATCCACCCGCTGCAAAAGCCTCCAGCTGTCTTGACAATTAGAAAGGAATAAGCAGCAAGGAGATGCTCTTCAATTTAACTGTCATAATATTAGGAAATTCAGAGATGCTGTACTCAGTGAGTCAAAGATAAAGATGCCTCCTATCTACTCCTTCAATTAAGCTTAAGATTTAGGTAAACAGACAAGCCCCGAGGGTGAACCGTAAGAATTGGTGGACAAAGCGGGTGCGTTTTCAGGGTCAAGGATCCAGATGCTGAGCTTTCGGTCTGCCAGGGGTCTGAATGAATGCAAGATGACCTGAGAAGGACTGGAGAAATGAGAAGTATCTAAACACGGGTACAAACATAACCTGAAAGCACGCGGAAGTCTTTTTGGCAGGCAGCACACATAGAAGGCAATCAGCACTAGATGGCAAACAAGGGTAATTAATGAAACGCCAAGACCCAAGCTCCTATCCGATACTCAATGAATCACATTCGCTCCCTCCCACTTGTGCGTGCCCCCGATGCAGAACTCAAACCTGCATTTCTTCTTTCTTGTGGTGCCGAGCGGGAAGGGTGCATTGTTCACATGCAGGCACATCGCTAAGGTTACAATAGTTTCTGTACTTTAGACAAAAGCCTTCTCGTGGGCCAGCACGTTGTACAAAATGACAGATCTAGGAGATCACGATTAAGTGCGTTTCTTTCCAGGCCTGAGAGCTGCTCCGTGGAGCTTTTAAGCTTACAATCAATTTATGAATTAACAAATTACCACTGAGATTTGTTTAACCGCGTTCCTTTGCTTACTCAATACATCTTACTTGATTAACAGTTTGTTTTATTTGGCTGCTTTATGATAACCATTTTTTAAAATAGCTTAGAAAGTTATTATAAAAGAGATTAATTTTACTTGGCTGTTCTTCCAGAGAAAAAATTTACTACCAACAAATGAACAGACTTTTCTGTGGAATTTGCCCATTTTGTCTCCAAGCTTTCTGTCTTCTGTAAAGCAAAGGGGCTGTAGTGCTTTTTCTCTTTATAAGAGGACAAGTAAACACATTCCCTTTTCTATAAGTACTTCACAATAAAAGAAGGAAGTTTTGCACTGAGTGGACAAGAAGGTGACTTTTTATAACAAATCTCAAAGATCCAATAGAAAAATTATATTCTTTGTGACACCATCTGGAGCTAAAAATTGCACCTTGAGTACTTGCACTCAGATCATCTGCACTTTGCACAGCTAACCTTAAATGAAGGCTGGATTGCTGGTTTAACTTAATCATATGATATCCAGGAAAAGCTTCATGGTTTTAGCTGAAATGAAGTATGTTGGATTTTTTTAAACTTTTGAGGACAAGATGAAAAGAACGAGTCAATTATTCTGAGTGAAGCGATGCAAGATGTTATTAAGTTTGTGCATTATACCAGCAGTTTCCCCTTGCACTTCAAATGTTTAAAGTTTGGGAAAAGCAGTATAAAACGCACTGGAAACAGGAATCCAAAGAAGAAAATTAGAGAGAGGAACTATGCACACAACCAGCCTTTTCCTCGCCGGGTAAGAGAGAGGATAGGAGCTTGGGGATGACAATGGTCCGACGCAGGGGACATGCCAACATTACACAACGCAAACAAGATTTTATGTATTATGGAAACCACAAGCTACGCTCAGTTTTAGACTTTCTTTCCAGATACATTAACCCAAGGAACTACTTGGTTTAATTAAATAAAATGATTTACTTTCTGGACCCCTTTTCTAGTTTGCGAATGGCACCGTTATGCATATGGTGGTATCATCTTTCAAGAACAAAAGCTAAAGACAGGCATTTTTACAAACAGTGGGGAGTGGAGCTGGCTTCATCCTGTATTGATTCCTGCGTGATGCCAAACGCCGCATCTTGCCAATTTTTAAAATAAAATCAGATTTGCTGTAAAGATTATTCTGAAATACAATGGGCTGAATTGTGCCTCCAGTTAAATCCAGGACAATTGTGCTGACCAGGTGCAGACAGAGAGATTCATTCTGAGGCTTGCAATGGAGGTCAGCTGGTGCAGCCAACAGCAGTCCAGCCACAGCACGGCAGGCTTCATCGCTGGAACCGGCCAACCCCAGGTGTCACATTTAGATGCTTTCCAGTGCTCCAGCCAGGCTTGTCAGGCATTTATATGCTGGAGTTCATTTCATGCGAGCAAGTACTTCCCACACATGTGTAAGCCCTAGAAGCTGCACACGAGCCGTGCAGTGTACCGGGGAGCACGGAGGAAGGGACAAACAGGAATGTTGTAGTCCCGGTGACAGATGGGGAAAGAAGGCCACTTTGAGTTGTTGTCCAAGGCCCCAAACATCAGTGAAAGCACTTCTGTACCTTGCACGCAGTGTCAATTGCTTCATTTTAATAAAAAAGAGGTAGCAGGACAATGGGTCACTAAGGACAGCATCCAACGAAGCGAGCCCTCTGCTTAAGAAACCGCATGCGATACGTCGCTGATTTAGCTAGTCTTTAAGGGTGCCTATACACGAGCACAGGTGCTGTAATTAGTGTGTCAGAGCAGGCGCCGTTAATCAAGTTGGTTGGAGCGTGGTAATTACCACAATCCATCCAGCCTCCACATCTCACGTATCAGCTTTAGATAAAGCGCCCCTCACCATCATCCTGACGTGCGGGGATGCCGATACCCAAGATGCTCCAGGCTCTTTAATTAGAGAGGCTCTCGAAGCTGTTTTAATTAAAGTGCCCCTCCCACCCCCAGCCCTGGAGCATGTGTATAGATGCCCTAAGGTGCCAATCTACCCACCAGTATCCCTACTATTTTTACTGGTGGAAAAAAGAACAAAAAAAATCTTGAGACTCTTGAGTTTTGGTTTCTTGTTCTTGACAATATTTCTTCCCTGAGAGGTTCGTTTGCCAGCACAAATTCTCTAGTTCAGTTGTGCTAGATTTGGCTTTGCATTTCTTGTTTTCAATAACCAGCACCACGTAGCCCTTCGACCCTCATCCCATTCCAAACCATAAAATGTGAAGCAATCCATTCCCATGTTATGAGATTGGATTTATACACACATGGTGGATTTGGAAAATATTCTGCAATGAGACTTGGTCTGATAGTTTAAAGAAAAAAAAGAAGAACATTTGTACTCATTTTAGGTTTTACAAAATGCTTGTAGAAAAAAAATGAACTGAACAGATATGAAGCAGGTTTTTACAGAAACCAAACAACCCCTTAGAAATGACTCCCAAAGCTTTATGCAAGTGAATAGAAAATGATATCCTTTCCGAGAGGGTCTAAACAGTCCCACAGCTTGAAGAGAATTACCTCTCCGCCTTACATCCCATGCAGTTGTTACCATCTAGCCGATAGACCAGTCTTCGACTTAAAAGAAAACATATCATTTTAATAAAAGACACTGTTTGCTTGTAGTACTCCTTAAAATACACTCCCTGCATGCAATCAGAAGGGTATATTCAGTATGCACATTAGGCTTACTTTTGACAGCTAACTCTATTTTGGATCCAATATACATTATTACTGTTATATAATTGATAGCAGGTACCTTGTTTGACCCATTCATCTCTCTGACATGAAAGCCAAAGCTAAGCTAATTTGATATGGAGTAATCCAATTTCCTTTATCTGGGAGTATAAACCCCTCCACCCCGCAACAATACATGGAGATAGCAATAGCAAAGACTTCCTATCTGTTAGGATGTTAGGAATTAAAAGGGTGTTAAAAGGTATCTACAGAGAGCCCCGATCCAGAGATAATTAGCTGCACCTGTGAAGGAAATCCTTTCCAGCTTCTTCCTACAGCTTTATAAGATCATGACCAGAACTTTTATGGACTTCAGAAGCAGCAGTCACATTGCAGTAAGTGCTCCCAACTAAAAGGTATGTTAGATAAAAAAGATAATACCCAAGTCACCCACTAAGACTGGAAACACTTGACAACATAATTGTGCTCATGTTCTTTGTCTCCCCAATTCACATTGTTCGTGAAACCACCATCTGGAATTCCAAGAGCTCTTTGGAGGTGCGGTCGTCTTGCACAACTGGAACTACGATGGCTTAGTTACACCACAAGATTGTCATACAGCTCCCCCATGGCATTCTTTAAAATAAACAGAGGCACACATTTTTAGCTCTGACTGCTAAGCCTGCAAGCAAGCCACATGCACCTTTTGCACCTGCAAACCATTTAATATCACACACACTGCTCATGGGGATTGCCCAATCTAGATTTGTTGCACGCAAGTGTTTCTCGAGAGCCTGTTGGTAGCTACAGTTGAAAATTGGCTTTGGGAGACTGCAGCTGAAAAGCAGCATAGAAAATTAGAGATGAAAGGGACCTCAGGAGGTCACATCCAGTCCAACCCCTGCTCAAAGCAGGACCAGCCCCAACTGGATCATCCCAGCCAGGGCTTTGTTTAGCTGGGTCTTAAATGGCTAGCTAGACAAAACATTAACTTCTCTCCTTCCAACCACTTCTTAGGACCTACAGGTAGGTCTACCATTTCCATCGACTGACACCTACATAGTAAAACATATGATGTTGTTGACAGACACGCCAGTGTCCATCAGTTATCAGGATTTGGGTTGGTAAACCACATAAAGTGGGTTGCACAAAGACTACGATCTCCGTGGAACGTCTGCCAGTCCTATTCTCCCTAGAGAACCCAATTACCTTATTTACCGGGGCTGGGAAACAAATTGCTGAATTTCTTGTCCAAATCGTATCATCCTTGCCCTCACAGAGAAAGCTGGCTTCTTACGAAGCAAGCAGGATCCAACCACTCTCATTTTCCAGCAAGAAATAAATTAATCTTGCGGGTCTAGGAAATCCCATGTCTATCGGAGTGCAAAGTGGTAGGCTGTATGTAAGGCCGTATATAATGCATTTTTCATACTGCTACTACACATAGATCCATTATAAACCCAATTCTTTAGGGGTTAAATTTTGCTTTAGATTGATCTTGCATATGCATTTCTCAGCTTAGCATAACATTTCTTGGAAAGTGTGCTAACATGCCATTCAACTATCGAGTGTGATGACATAACTCTGAATCCCCACCACAGCTTTGGACTACGGGTCACTTATGTCATTTCTACCCGAAATCAAACCTACTCATATAACATGGAATCTTTACAACTCCTCAGTCTTATGGGCCCATCAGTAAAGGAAAGTCATTTAGAAAAATGGTTAACTGTGTCCTCAGAAAGGTAAGGAATAACAAAATCCCAACTCAACAATATTCAATATAGGTCAAATTCTGCAGCATTTCACACTGTTGTTATTTTTTTGGCACACAAAAGTATGTGATACCCTTGGCAGAGCTAAGGGAGAAGACCTCTGCCCGAAAGAGGTTACAATCTAGTTGTGTATGCGACAAAGCTGAGGTTGAATAAGAACAGGAGGAGAAGAACAGGCAAAACCATCTGATCAGTCACCCACCGCTCACCAATATACTTCTATCGTTCCAGTGGACGTCCACAGAGTTTTCATTATGATTAAGAAGAATTAACTTTCTACTTGGACAGGACACAGCCTGGGGCTTTTAGTCCTCATGTCAGAAAAAACACTCCCCTTTGAAGTCAATGGGAGCGGTGAGTTTTGCCCGAATCAGCACGGTGGGACGCTTAGAAGAAGCAGTTCTCTGGAGAAACATTATTCGGTAATATATTGACTGGAAGAGGAAATTGCATGAAACTAAAATAAATTGGACACTTGACAGAATCATTAGAAACTATTTAGGCTAAAATAACTACAACTTCCCAAAGCAAACAAACAGTTGCCAGAAACACAACTCAAGTTGTTGGAACCAGAAATAAACAGAAGAGTGGATGGAGTCGGCAACAAAACCCTCAGCGGGCTCACGGCCGTCGGTCTTCCCAGTCCCGTGTCGCCGAAAGAGCTGCTTCGGACGAGATGGTGCTGCTCCAGCTAGGACAGCTTCCCTTCAGGTTGACTGTCACATGCACTTCAGACACATTTTTTTAATGTTTTTCAATTGAAAAATTTTCCAAGCCTCAAGGAATAACTCATCCCTCTCCTGGCCCAGTTATAAGGCAACCTATCAGCGCAGAAATAGCTCCTGCAAAATGCACAGAAAAATGTATTCCACCAAGCAGCATGATTTGGATGCATCAATGCTATGAAATACAGGGAACGTCCCGAAGATCCAAAGATCTCCAAGGATCTAACTTATCTAGTGGAAAGTAGGTATTTCTTGGCTTATTCTGGCCCTACAAATGGGGTAATTCCCTTGTAGTTAAACTAGGACGCGAGAACATTATTCTTCCCCCTCCTTGCAGCAAGTGCACAACCATACTTCAGCCATGCTGAGAATTGTTTCTTTGGCTGGTGGCTCTTTCAACAAGAATATCCAACAGCACTCGCCTGGCAAAGGGATGGGGACAATCAGGCCATCTTGGTGGTTGCAATGTTGTTCCTGCCGTGCTGTCATAGCTTTAGCAGACAAAGCGGCACAACACAAACCAAGCTGATAAATGATTCCAACTGTTTCCGTGTTTAAGTCCAGAAACGCAAACGGGGCTTTATTTTCATAGGAAAGTAGGGCTGAAGGGACTTCACAGGGTCATCTAGTCCAGCCCCCAGCTCAGGACAAAATAATCCCTGACTAAACCATCCCAGCCAAGTCTGTCCAACCTGCTCTTGAAAAACTTCAAGGACAGAGACTCCACAAGCACTTCTCTAGACAGCCCGTTCCAGTTCTTGACCACCCTCCCAGCCAGGAAGTTCCTCCTAATCTCTGACCTAAATTTCCCCTGCAACAGCTTGAGCCCGTTGCTCCTGGCTCCACTCCTTATGACCACAGAGAGAAGCCCATCTCCGTCCTCTCTACAATCACCCTGCAGGTATTGGAAGACTGTTAATAAATCCCCCCTGCAGCCTTCTTTTCTTCAAAGTAACCCTAGTTCTTTCACCCTTTCCTCGTAGGTCTGGTCTCCCAGACCCTTGCTCGTTCATGGACATTTTCATTGGACCCTATGGCTGAACTGAAAGAGGAACAACGATGCTTAGTTCCTTTTCTTCAACCAGCAATGAACTATTGGTGATGGTGGTGGGAAACCAGTTAGGGAAGATAATTAATCATCACACAGAGTGTCATGCTGGCTACTTGCTCAATCATGAAGGCAGATGACAGAGCAAGCTACAACTGGAGATTTGGAGCCACAGTCCTTCTTGAAGATCAGAAGTGTTTAGACCTTGCTTTTTGGTTTAGGCCAGGGTGCTCAACCCCCAGTCCAGAGGCTGGATCCAGCCCACATAACCATTTTGTCTGACCCAGAGGTCTTGAAATTTGATGGTGAGGGGCCAGTGTCAACATTAATTCCTACTCCTTTGCTGCCAAACGTCTAAACCAGTGGGGTAGGTAACATGGCCCTGTGCATAGACTGGTCAACTGTGTGGGCCGATGCATGGGATCAGGTCGGTGCAGTGTGCCCCATGTATGGGCATGCACTGCATGTTGGTCCAGGCACTGGAGTCATGCCCACAAACCAATCCCAGGCGGGATCCAGAAGGCCGGGCTCAACTGGTTTAGACTCATTTCGAGCTATATATAACCCAGCAGCAAGGACCATGCAACGAGGAACTGACCTTGTAAACTCAACTTTGAGGCTTCAGACTGAAAATTCTCCCTCTCAACTAAGTTTGTCCAACACCTATTCTACAGCCCAGAGATTTTTAGAGGAATCCACATATTTAAGCTAGATCAATTTTGTCTTGCCTATACCAGTTGGACTCATTAACCCTTTATTTTTGAAACTTTACAGGAATTTAATTCAGATCAGATCAATTCAGATAAAACCAGTTTCAAACATTCAGAGAAAATCTTCCATTGATGAAGCAGGAAAGCAAAGTGTCCTTTCACTAAAGCAATTCAAATACCTTCACGCAGACAAATGCATTTTAAGAATCAATATAGAATAAATTAGACTTAAACGTACCAAAGGAACGGGCAATATTAAGACCGTCCATAGGTATCAGTCTCTTTTCGTAATAGTTGTGCATCTGGTGTGTTTACACATCCCAATCTGCATGCAGAATTTCACTCCCTGCACAAAGATGGCTTGTCACTTTGATTGTTTTCTTTGTTCCTCTAGGGATCTGGAATTCAGATCACATCGCATGTCAGCACGGGACTGTTTACTACAGTGATGGCTGCTGGGGCTTTATTGCTCATTTTTTAATATATTCTTGTCCAAAGAAAACAGTCCCATTATACAGGGATTAATGACAGGGTGCCTGGCTAATTTCAGGATTCAGGGCCTAACCATTTCCCCCAATAGAAATGAACCACCAAACCCATTTTCATCACAAGCAATGCAAGGAGAACTCTGCCCTTTTTATTTTCTGAAATGAAGAAAAAGGGGCGCTAGATCTTCAACCCCTCCCATCTGATCCCTAGCAAAAATATATACGTCAAATACCTACTAACTATACCCGTTTGTCTCCCCTCCTCCAAGCACATATGATAAACTCCTGAAAAATCGCATATTTGATTTTGGGCGCTCCCAAGTGAAAACAAGTTCTTTTTTGGTTCGTTAGCCAGCGCAGTGGTGCTACAGATGATTATCTCAGCACTTCTGTTATAACCCCTCATTTCAGTCCACTTCAACCTCTGGCCCTGCCAATTACCCCAATCCCGACCCAGAGAGCAGTCGGACTTAATCCTCTCCTTGAAACGTTTCCAAGCAAGGCTCCGACTGCCAAAAAAAGAGTCCACATTCCTCATTTGCTCTCACCCTCGGCTGTAGGGTTGTCAGATTGTGTTACCCAATTCAAAATACAAAAAATGTCTGGATGCAGCCCATGGAGGGAAGCCTGTATTGCTTTACAACGTGGAGTACAGTGATCTCAAATGCTAAGTCCAGCAACACATGAAGCGGTTACATATTAATGTCATTGTACCGTGCACCTTTAAACGTGTGTGCCTGGCACATGGCATGAGAACAAGGTGGCTTTGCTCTCCTGATTAATGTTTCTGGAAAGACTAAATTTGGGTAAGGTAACAACTGAGCCTAAAGCTGGCCCATCTCTTTATCAAAGGGAAGTAAGTTTGTTATTGGCTTCCTACACATGATGAGGTCAGATCTTTTCTGGTCTGTTCAGATCTGGGACGGGCACGGCAAGGATCTTCAGACAGGAACCATCTGTGCAAGGCTTCCAGCCTAGTTTTACAGACTGCAGTGGTACAGGCACTTCAAAAAAAGCATCGAGACATTTGGATGTCTGACCTATCCAGAACGAATGCCTTCCTAGCACAAGCGTTGCATCTAACCGATTCCAATCAATGATTTGCACATCTTCCTGGAGATACCCCCTTTCCCTCCATTGTATGCATCTCAAGTCTTGAGAGTCTACTCATGTGACCAGGACCCCAAGGGAAATTCAACATATAGCACCTGGAAAACTAATACAGGTTCAGATTTACATAAAAGCTTAAAAACAATGAAGTGTTCGGTGCAATAACTTTTATTATTGCAACTTACTGACTTTCCCATGGGTTAGGGCAACACGCCCCATTGGATTTATTTCCTTTAAAGGAGCTGTCTGGTATGAAGAGGAAATGACTGTATTTTGCTGACTCTTTTTGTACTTGTATGAGAAGTTCCTGCCTGGAACAGGATGCAAGGCCCTAAAGCCACCTCCTTCAGCATGACACGAAGCACTCGGGCACCAACAGGCTAAAGCTGAAGCTCACCTGCCAGCAGCTTGGAAATTAAAAAACAACCCCAAAACTTTCCTAGTCTTCTTCTGTGCTTGTGAACCGAATACAAAGGTTTTCCCCTTGCTCAAATCTGCTGTTTTCTCAGAATTCACAAGTTTTGGCCTAAGTTATAACTACTTCAAAGGCAGCAGATATGGCTAAGGCAGAAAGTAAAGCTGGAAAGAAAATCTGGCATTTCAGCAAAATGCTGTTGCTTAAGGGGTTCTTTTGGGGACATTTAAAATTAATTTGAAATAGCCTGGAATTTGCTTCATGATGCACTGTTATCTGCTGTAAATCTCTACACATGATAGCTCTGCTTTTTGTAAAGAGCCCATGAAAAGATTGAGAGAATGTAAATTAAACTACCACATCTCATTTGCTAGCTGCTCTAATTGCAATCTTTCGTTTCACTACTTAAACCCCTACACCTATCCTTCGCGCAAGGGTGGAAGCTTGTAAGACCATTGCACAGTTCGAGCTGGACTCGATTCCTCATAATGCTTCTTCCACAAATACTTCCATAAATAATTTCACACCGGCAAGCATTTGAGAATTTGACTGCTGATATTTAGTGCCATCTTTTCAATATTTAAAACTGAACACAACTGAATCAACAATCAGTTTTAATGCACCTACCGTGCAAATCAGAGATTGTAAGCATGCCAAATGTAGAAGTGGCAACTGTAACAGCTATCATCTTACAAGAAATATCGTTTTATTAGTTCAGAAGATAGTTCATGCCCAGCTTAGTATGGCAACCTGACTTGACTGTATGTAAGCCTACATCAAAGCTACAGTTAGGAAGGAACGGAGATTAAAATGGGGAAAATGTTTAATAATCAAGATTTGCAAAAATGTATAGAAAGTCAAACTAGACATGGAAGCAACCTACAGTTGTATCCCAAAATCAGACATCCAAGCTGAGATGCTGTGGGACATGCCAGTAAGACAACTTCTGTACACACCAATGAATGCCCTTGAATGTTTGTCTGAAGCATAATTAAATGACTGAAAATATAAAAAAGCTACCCAGACCTCTCACTCAGAGAAAGGCAAATAGTAGAGGGGTCTAGAACGATCAGATCTGGTACTCACGGCCTCACCTGTTTAATATGGTAATAAACGTTATGACGTGACCTTTGGAAACAGGAGTAAGCAGAACATCCAGTGGCATGGCACCTACATACTTCCTTTGAGACCTGTTATTGCTCCTGGCCTCTCCTTTTCAGGTCATTTTACCCAGCATGCCATTGGGAGGAGGAAAAAACCCAATGCAAATATTTTTTCCAAAAAACACTATCTGCATGTGCTTTCATAGCAGAAAGCACAAAAAACCCCAACAAATGTACAAAGAAAGAGCGGGTTGGTGAGAACCAGGCCTCCTTTCACATCACATTGCACATTCCCATCTCAGTAGGGAGCACAACACAAAAACAAAGTCCTGGCCTTGCTGTCAGCCATCAACACTTCTCTGCCCAGACACGAAGTGGAGGACGCACTGCGACAATAAAGAGAAGCAACAGCAAAACAACAAGGTCCTTCTCCATGTCTGCTCAGCAGAACATCTGCAACCTTTGCTAGGAGAGACTTCAAAGAGAAATTCTAGTCCCTGCGCTAATCACTCGGCGCGTCTGACTCCACCAACCCCGCTGGGGGACATGCGGGGTGCCACAGCTCCTGCCAGGGCACTCTGCCAATCCAAGTCACAACACTCACCCAGCAACATGAATCAAAGCCCAGAATCTGTCCCGGTACGGTGGGCTGGTCGCTCAGGACACCCGTGACAGATCTTCATACCCTGGAGGAACTGTGCAAGTGTTTAGGGGTTCTGCCCATGTCCTTACCTTCAAGGGATGCCAGGAGGAAGAGGAAGAGGACCTAGCTAGTCTTTTACAAACTGAAATTCACTCCCGACTCACCAATGATCCTTTGAGGGAACTGGTCTTTATGCAAAGGGTCTGTGTGGTCTAAATACACCATCAAAGCCATTAATCAACTGCACACTGCTCTACCAAATCAGCTGCAGAGATGCCTTCAGCAAATTTTTGCCAAGTCTTTACACACACAAATGACCTCCTCAACTTCCCTGCATCGGGAGGCTGTGGTGAGCGACAGCTGTGCCGCCCTCTCCTCATCACGGCTGTCCAAGGGCACTGCCTATCAGGGCCGGTCCAAGGGGAATTGGTGCCTTAGGCGAACTGCGTACCTCGGCACCCCCACCATTTCCAATATAGAGGAAAATAGGCTTACCCCTAGCTCGACTTACTTACCCCAAAGGCTTACCCCAGCTTGACTCACTTTGAGGAAAAAAAAAAAAAGTCACATGCGTTTTTACAAGGATTAAATGCAACGATTCAGCAATCCTACTCCGACCATTTCTAGACATTATAAAATTGAGAATATTAAACATGACCATTCAGGCGTACCTACGATAATAGCTACAGTTGTACATCAGTTCTACATCATATACATTAAATGAGATCTACAAAACCAAACCAAGAAATTCCTACCTTGAAGCCTGTTTCCCAAATTGTGGGCACAATACGTATCTGTACCCGGCATCGGCGTATTTTGGTCGTCTTACTCTTAACAAAATCTTAAATGCAACGGGCAGAATCTAGGGCGCTTTAGATTTTAAAAAGGGTGGTTGGGAGGAAGAAGGAAGGTGTAAGAAATCAGTGTCACGAGCTGTAAGATGATATAGGAGTAGGGGTTCATCTTTGAGGATGACGTTGCCAGCGGTTGCTCTTGTCGTAAATCCGCTTGAGAGCTGGAAATGTAGGAGTCGCGATTCTAGTGATCTTTCCCCGAGATCTTTTCAGAGCTCTTTCTCCCCTTATCGAACCAAAGGTCTTAGACCGAGCTGTTATATCAAATGATGTTTCCATTATTTTGTTCTGCATATAATTTTGGCGACCCTGGCAACCACCAAGTTGACCTAATGGTCCGACCGGCCCTGCTGCCTATCAACACACTGAACTTTCCTCCATGGGTTTCGAGACGTGGGCCAAGCACCAGAGCCATTTTCCGTCCTGAGTCGTAACCTTCAATCCGCAGGCAGAGAGCTCAATGTGTCCGCTCCAGTTGGTACCACTTTCTTTTGAAGTGTTATTGAAACAATAAAACATTGCAATAAGCCTGCAGCTGGGGAGCAGCAGGGCTGGAAACGCTGGCTGAGCTAGGGCCCCCCAGTAGACTTTTATGAGCCTGTTAAGTAACAAAAACAAAAGCCTACTGCGGTTGCACGCCCCAGATGCGCACACAGAGCAGCCACCAGCTAACAAGGCTGTCAAGCACCGTTCGAAGCTAAAAAATAAATAAATCACAGTGGTGGAAAAATCTCTGGCATGGGATTAATGGCAAAGCTGAGCACCTCAACAAGGGCAAAATGCCACAACAGGGTCCAGAGGACTGAACATCGTCCCTTCCAGCCTGAGAAAAGGACTTGGGGACTGCCAGACAATAGTTATGACCAGACCTCAGAGGCCCAGTTTGGTGCCTAGGAGCCTCCATCACAGATTGGGGTCTAAACCTACATCTCCGCGTGTGCATGTAGCCTTTCTGGTGCCAATTCCTCTGGTCATACCAAGTGTGATCCTGTAAAGAAGGATGGGTAATAACGTGAGCTTGGCTCCTCCTGCAGCCTAGAGCGGCAGAACACATCCCAAATGGGATACAGCTGTGTAGGACCTGGAAATGGGACCAAGACATGAAGTCTGAATGCAAGGCTGAACCTTCCTGAAGACCGAGATTAAAAAAAATCCATGAAGCCAAGTTTTCTCATTTGAGCCCAGTTTTCTCTAGAATGAGCTGGGTCCCAGTCCTTCAGACCATCATGTAAAACCAAAGATGGCCTTAGGTATGGACAGTGTGGACAACTGCCCAGGATGCAATGGTCCCAAGGGCTTTGCCATCACCAACCTGCTGGGGCTGGAGGCCAAGCTGCAGCCCGCCCTCCCCCAGTGACCACCACCACTGCTGAGGGCGAGGACAGCTGGGCAGGACTGGGCAGCAGCGCCCTGGGGCTGGGCTTCCCATTTGCCTGCCCAGATGCCCTTCCTGCCGCATGATGTTGAAGCCCTGCTGCTCCCCAGCCCCACCACCCAGCACCAGGCCAGCCTCCTGGGTGAGCAGACGCACGCTGCCCTGCAATAGCCCAGGGGTCCCCTGCCACTCACAGCCACTGTGCCTCTCACGCACACCCCCGCACTGCATGCACACCCCCCACACACACTGTGCCGGTGGCTGCATGCATGTACCCCATACACACGGTAGGGGTAGGTGGGGGGCACCAGGGAGAAGAGATGCTGTGTGTGGGGGGCACCAAAACACAAGTTTGCCCAGGGCGCCGTTTTCCCTAAGGCCAGATCTGCATAAAATGCTCCAGCTGCCGCTTCCAAGATCAAACTGAAGCGCAGCAAGATCATTTCCTGACACAATCTCTGTGGGAAAATAAGGGCCCTGGCCCCACCTCCAGCTTCATGGAAATGCAAGCTTAAACTCAATGGCAATAAATGTAAACCAAAAATGTTCATGGCTCAGGAAAAAAGGGCTCATCTCCCCTCTGTCTTTATTAACAGAGAAACCATTTGTCAAGTTTGGCAAGAGTATGCATTTGTGGGGTGGGGAGGAAGTGGGGGGGGAACAGACCAGTTGATGCTTTGCAGTCCCAAGGAATGGTGGAAGTTAAATCTGTAAGAACTCTGTATACCAGAGGCAGTGCGGTGAAACTTTTCAAATGCCGCACTTTCCTCTTGGCAAAGCAACTTTTTCTACTGTTAAGAAAGTTTGACGTACCTTGCAAAATACAGGGTGAGCGGCACACAGAGCCACATTTTCAAACCGCCTATCTTCTACTTGGGAAGCCTACAGGCGTTACTGTGGGAATTCAGAAAAGACGAAAGCATGCCTCTGGTGAAAAGCACGGGACAAAAGGGCTTAGCTGCTCCAAAACCAACCACCCTCTCTTCAGTGTTAAAGAAAATCTTAACCATATGGGAAGAATTTTGCCCCTTTGGTGGGCATGAAATAGTTAATGTCACAGGCATTCTTCAGTTTGGGCTAAATTTGATATTTGATCATTACAGGCTTAAATTAGGACTCCTTCAGACTGAAGAATTCTCTAATTTGATTAATTTAAAGAATAATATTAAAGTATCCCGAAGCGTAGCACTGCTGAAACAACAGAAATGTACTCTAAAATGTTTGGAGAATTTAATTCTCCTTGTGAAGGAAACCACATTTACCAATCCATCTGCAGACCTGTTCTCCTTCCCTTCTGGGAAATCTTTAGGATTCCTACTCCAGCTCCATCATTTCTGCCCTGTGCTTGTGGCCAGCAATGCCTATGACATCTTTCTTTTTCTGGGAGAGAACTCAGCAAGCCATTAAGTCTTTTTAAAAGCAATTTTAGAGTCGTCTCTGAAAAAGTCACCAGCATCCTCTTTTTGCTCCCAGATCCTCCACCAAGGAAGGCTCCAAGCTTGATGGCATGTTTCTATTCTCAGTGTCGGGCAATTTTGAACACTTTTCGGCTGTGATGTATGAGTTTGGAGCCATTTCATAGCACCACTGATGGCCATTGGGATAATCTTACATAGATCAGATCCTGGCCTCCTTGATGATGATGGGATGCTTAGCACTGTCATTACAGAGACTAGAAGTTCAGCCGATGTTGCTTGGCAATTTCTAATTTAAAAATCGACTTAAGCAGGTGGATGCTCAGTTAGGCTTAAACATCTGCATATTCACAGCCATTTCCGAAGTGCTGCTCCAAGGCTTCCACTATCCCGTGGCTCTCAGGAACCAGAGATGTGCCACTGCAGACATCTTCATATTTCCCACAAGAGTACTTTGTGGATGGAGAAAGCAATCTTTGCCTTAGCGAAAACTGAAAACGCCAAAATAGTTTGTTGGTATTGCCAGCAGTGTGCAAGGCTTTGCTTACCTGTCTGTTATAATGTATGAATTCCTATGGGTAAAGTACTCCCAGTTTATGCAGCATGGCAGGTATTGAAGAAATTCTGGCTTTCTCTACTATCCTTCAGATTAACTTTAGTGGTATAAGAAACAGACTGCTTGCATGTATAGAAATACACCCTCCTCGTGTCACAGTCATTTTGCTTTCTGTCTACACAAACACGCAACAGCATATGGAGATCAACATTTGGGGCAAAAAGGAAAATGATGATGCTATTATTATTATTAATCATAATATCAACTAACTCTAGTAACAAGTCTCACGTTAGTATAGCCTTTGAATAGTTTTTTGGGCACTAACTTCACATCAGCTGCCAAAGAGTAAAATAACTTGTGTCTGGAATAAATGATCTCCTGCACTTGACTTCTCTATGAGATCATCTTTGTGGCATCCGCCTCACTTTTCAGCGCTGTTTGGAAATGTAGCAGAAAAACCTCAGAAAGTTTCCCCCAACAGATTTTTCTCTAAGAACAACAAATATAATCTTTATAACAGACACTAATAATTATGTACAAGGAAAATTCCAACAACCCCTTACAAGTGTGTTCCAGCAGCAGCGTCTAACCACATACTGGGCTCCAGCAACAGCACATTACTCTGCTCCAGCATCCAACAAGCTTTGCTCCACGATTTCCACGTTGGGTTTTTTGAGCTTTAGTCCCGGCAATGCCATCTGTTGGCCATCAGGCTATAAATGGACCCCATTTCGCGACTAGTCTATGAAGTTTTGTTGGCATAGCTAGGAAGGGGGAGAGAGAGAAGGGGAAAAAAAAGATGTTCCCCACCCCAAGCCTAGCTCACATAGCAGTGGTGGCAAAACCCCTGGTCTGGAAGCAGCTATGGCAGGAGTGGGCAGTTATTTTGGGCAGAGGGCCGCTTACTGAGTTTTGGCAAGCCACTGAGGGCCACATAACAGGCAGCCCAGGGCAGATAAATATTAATTTTTGAAATATTTAGGGGCCCCACAGGCCGGATAGAACAGCCTGGCGGGCCGCATCTGGCCCTCGGGCCGCATTTTGCACACCCCTGAGCTATGGGGATAAGGAGATGGCTTCCACCCAGCAGCACTTCTGTCTTGCAGGGGAGTGGTGCAGCGAAGACGGCAGAAAGACCATTATCACCACCATGTGCCACATCTCCAGTGGGGGCTCTGCTGCCATACGTTGCGCACCGTGTCATGTAGGCAAGCTCTAAGAGGAGGCCATTTCTCAGAGGCCACCAGCAACCAAACTGCACACGCCGATGAGAGCGGGCAACCACAATTTATTACAGGAAAGGAAAAAAAAATTAAACCCAATTCCACAAGACAGATGAGACTTCTATTTGCCAAGTTTGTCTCTTCAGAAAGCTGTCAAGACCATTTGCTATTGTTCGGTGCTAAAAGATGGTGAATGGAGAACCAAACGTGTTTCCAAGCAGCATTTGTAATGGCGTTCGATAAAGAAATGTCCCAAAGCCTAATCATGTCAGGGAAGAATCTGATCCCCCCCGGGGTAGGAGGCCTACGAAACTCTCGCCATCTGGGTCGCACGCATTTGGAAATTATTTATGCTTCAGGGAAATCCTTTGAAAAAAAAAAAAAAATAGCCATACGTCTCTATCATGGTCGCAGTTACTTCTCTACTTGCAGCTGGAAAAAGACATCAGAAGAGCCCATAGGTCACCTTGAGAGGACAAAAGCAGTTCATGCCGTATCAGGAGAAATGAAAGGGTCTCATGTGAGGCCATATTCCTGATGTGCCACATGACTAATACATGAGACTTGTCAGCTCTGTTTCAAAGGGATTTTTTGGGTAGAACATTCCAACTCCGCTTGCCCGTGGAAGGAGGATGCTGCGAGAACCGAGACTGGATTTCAGCCAACTGCATCAACTGTAATCAGATTATACAGTAGTGACTTCAGAAATGAGAAGCATGTTTATCATCAAGCACAAGCCAGATTGATATTACTTGGCCTGGCCTCAGCTAAAACGGTCTTTGAGTCATGTTCTCATCCCGATCACACCTATCTAGTAGGTGCAAGTATTTTGGTTCAAGATTAGGCTTAGCAGAGCACAATCCAGTTTTACTTAAAAACTCCAAAAATGTTGTTTAACTAAAATAAAGCTTTTGAGTCTCTGAAAGACTCTTTCCTTTCCGCAAAGAAAATTATGAAGAGAAAATGGGAGCAACTCTTTACTAACCAGGAGCATAGTTTGCAAAGCACTGATATAGACACTTGTCTTGCCTTCCCTTCTAAATTGGAACCGGTAATGGCAAACTGATAGGTGCTTAACTGTAGGCTTTCTCCCAGTAATACCAAACACAGTACTGATCTTTTGGTTCTTCATTGATCACTTTTTGATGTCCAGTTGTTTGGGTTTTACAGATGAAAAGCAGTGATGTTTTCCACAGAAAGGTCGTTTTCTTGTGATAGGTTTTTAAGAGCTTGGATGGAAACATTTCCATCCTGCCCCAGTTAATTCCCTAGTTGAATTCAGCTGCCGATGCGTTCACAGAGTTGAACGCGGAGGTACCCAAGGCAGTTTTGCCCTAGCTTAGCTCAGGTCCCAGGAACAGTCTAGTCCTGGCAACCCAAGCTAAGTGACCTTGCTTCTTTGCACTTGGCCATTCAGCCATGCCCCACATCTTAGCTGGTGCAATGTATACACCGTGTAAACCCTGACTCTGGACACCAGTTTGGGGGCTAGCTCGCTTTAGTACATCTGGCTGACAGATGCAAAGAACTTATAGAAGGGGAGGAAATTGTGAAATATGGGAAGTACAAATCTCAGATGAGTTGTTTCTAGCACGGACCCGATTAGTCTGGCCAGAGGCAATTTCTTTGCAGTTCATCTGAAAGAGCTCCCGTGTAGAGACTTCAGGCTGAGTTGCCTGCATTGTGAAAGTATTATTGTACAGCCTCACCTCAGAAGTCCTGCCTCCCCAGTCGGTTGATTTAAGCCCACCCTCATATCTGGTCTTCATTCAGCAAACAAGGCTCCCATCCTTTCAGCAGTCTGCCACCATAACACAGGCACTTCACGGATGATAACGACCCGACTTAACAAGCTTTTGTTCCATCTGCTGTTTAGCTCAGCTGTGCCTTCTTCAGTCTCAGAGGCTTGAGAAAGGCTCCTGTGATACCGAAAAGCTTGCCTTTGTCTACATCGACCATACAACTGGTCCAATAAATCGTATCACCCACAAGAGTTCTTGCCTCTTGCATATGTAACTAGACTATCACCATCACGAGCACAACAGGACTACCCTACTCCTGATTTTTTTCTTTAATAAGGTTGAACAAGGACAAGTTAATAAACTCATCATTAAACTGCATCTTTATCACCAACCCTGATTTGATAATCACCAACTGCTGAAACTTCCTTAGCCTGATGAAGGGTTTTTGAACCTGAAAGCTTGCTTAATAACTATTCTCCAACTATTTGGGTTAGTCTAATAAAAGATATCGAATTCACCCAAGGAACCTTGTCTGCCGATGTCCTTAGACCAACACGGCTACAACCTACACCCCTGATTTGATAATGCATTTAAGAGTGTACTTGGTCTTAGCCTAGAAGAGGCCAGGAAGCAATTTTCTAGGTAACATCAGGGGGCTACGCGTCTATCCTCTGGTAGGATTGGGATATCCCAACGGTACAATCCTGATCCTGTACAAGTGTGAACCCAAATACCTTGGCCAAGTGCCAACTAGAGTAATATCTCTCTACCCAACTGAAAATCCCTTCCTGCATTTCAACTGGATACAGTGTTCCCATTCATTTCCTATTCTAAGTTAACACAGACTGTTAAACAGCTGTGAACTGCATGTCAGTAGTGAGCAAGCGATCCTTCGACCTCATGTACACAGTGTGTAAAGAGCTTTAGGATGAAAGGCGGTATATAAATGTAATATATTATCAGCTATAGTATTTCCAAGCCTACCTCAAATCTAGCAGCTGTGTCTGAATGATCCCCTGCTCAAGTCCCTCCTTGGACAAAGATTTAATGACAGGCACTTATGTCACTACTGAATCACACCACATTTTAATGCAGCACAGCATTATGTTAGCCTGCCCTTTTACAAACCTCCAGATTTGAAGGTGAAAATGAAAAAGCACAAAACAAAATGTGCTTACATTCAAATTAAAGTTTGCTATGAGGCTTTTTCTCCTGGCACGTTCACAAAGATTTACTTCCAGATAAGAATTCCCAAAGTGCTGGGTAATATTAGAAATACAGGAGGCAGAGCCTGTGCATCTAAAACCCCTTATCAGCTCTGCCACTAGACCTTCATAAAGAAGGATTTTGTTTCTAGGACTTGACATGTGACAAACAACTGCATGTGCACGTCAAGGCACGTCAGTCCCAAAGCCGCTGCGATTCTTGGGGCACCTTCGAGGCTGCAACAACCCTTCTCCACCCCGCATGAGATTAGTGGAGTTGCTTTACATCATTGGTGATTCTTTGGGCAAAATGACCTGGTGGCGCCCATCTCTTCTGCCGTTGGCTTGCAGGCAGCTCCTCCGCCCTTTGACAGGTCTTGTTTTTAGTCCACATACCCTCCTTGCTCAGGCTAGCCAAGGTGGAGGTCCTGGTTTAGTCGCTGACAGCCGAACCACGTAAACCAGGACAGCCTGTTCCACGGTACCAGGCAGCAGACCGAGGGAAGCCTGGCCTGGTGATATATTGCATGTGCAAGGGAAGCATAAAACATGCATTTCAGTTTCAAAACTGAAACAAATCACTAGATTTGAGTAAATCAAACTTTCTAAATTAGTCCCGGAGAAGAAACCACTGTAAAATACTGCATATTAGGAGGCTGGTTCAGCATGGATTCAAGTTACTGCTCTGTACTTCTTTGGTGGATAATATTTAATCATTAAGGATGCCTATACACAAGTGCGCAGCTGATATGCTGCGATTACAGCGTGTCAGAGCAGGCTTGATTCACTGAATCTGCTGGGGCATGGTAATGACCGCACTCCAGCAACCTCCCACGTCTTGCATATCAGCATCCCCGTGCTTCAAAATGGTGGTGGGGGCGCTTGAACTAAAGCTTGTTTGACGAACTTGAGCTCAAGTGCCCCCACCATCATTTTGAAGCGCAGGGACGCTAATACACGAGACACTAAGGCGCTTTCATTAGAGCGCCTCTAATTAAAAGTGCCCTCCCCAAGCACATGTAAAAGTGCCCTAAAGCTTGGGTTTGTAGTAGATCTGAAAGGAGACAAAATGCCCAGACTCCTTGGGCTCTGCAAATCCCAGCCTAATATATTAAGCTGAAAGCAAATTGCCTATATGGACAGTACGCAGTTAGTGGGCCTGAAATATTGCTTCTGGTAGTCAGCATCTATAAAATACTGTTGAAAAAGGCGAGGAGGCATGAGGTTCTGGCATTAAATACTGGAATTTGTGATGAAGTAACGGAGACTGGATCACCCTACCAAGCCATGAGGCCTACTCACATATTTCAGATAAAACTGATTCCACTTAAAGATGTTAGCAACTGTGCACTAGAGAACTTGGATAATTTGAGGTAGGAAAAGCTCAGAGCATAGCTGGCACTAAAGCAAAACTCAGATGCCCCAGATATCTGATGGAGCTGCATTAAGTCCCATTAGTTGGGAACTTCTCCCATTACACAACAAAACTAGATGCAACCCATTTGCTCCGATATTAGGCAGAGGTTTTCGGGGAGTGGGGTTGGCCCTGTGGATTCGACAAAAATCATGAATAAAAATGGCCAATTCAGATACAGTGACTGATGTAGCAAAGGTGAATTGTTAACCCCATGCTTTAGAAGAAAAATCAGCCTATCGCTAACTGGGGTTAACAGGCAAATTTCCACAACCAGTTGTGGCAGTGATCTAGTGGGTGGTTGCTTCGTCTTTCAAACGGTTGGGGACGTGGCAACCCAGAGGGAGGCCACTGAGATTACTTCACACCATCCTCAATGGAGCACAGAAGCTACTACTTTTCTGGACCATATTCCTCCTAGGGATATTTTCCTCCTCTGTCCACTTATCCAGTAACCACCATGGAATAAAAATGTAACGGTTAGAAGAACGAGAAAAAAAAATTACCATAAGGGACAATTATGGTTAAGAGAAGACGAGCAGGCAAGGGGACCCTCTGCACTTTTCCACCCAGAGCTTCTGCAAGCCAAAAACTTTGCTCAGGTTAGAGCTCTCCATAAAGCAGGGGTGGGCAAAATGCAGCCCACGGGCTGGATGCAGCCCCCATTCTATCTGGCCTACGGGGCCCCGAAAAATTTAGAAAATTAATATTTATCTACCCCTGGCTGCCTGTCTCACGGCCCTTGATGGCTTGCCAAAACTCAGTAAGCGGCCCTCCACCCAAAATAATTGTCCGTCCCTGCCATAAAGCGTCCCCAACGTGCTAGATACAGCAGAGTTCTGGTTCTTAGGCTTAGGAGCCTGTATTGATCGGCTGGATACACTCATACAAACTGTGAATGGTGGAATATTTGTCCAGCAAGATGCTTCCCTGGCCTGGTGTGAGAAATCTGGTTTCATGGGGAAGATGCACTGCAACATGAGGCTGTAACTCTTGACCGAGAAGGTAGTGAGAGCTCTACTCATTTCTACATGAGGTTGCAGGGAGTGCAGTTATCCCTTTCGAGCTTATCACACAAAGAGACTTCAAGCTAGAAGGAGTCTTTTACCAAAGAGAAGTGCATAATCTGCTCTTACAAAGAAGAAAAAGAATAATAATCAGAAGACAAAAATGTACTTAAATATTTACACAGCTGGTTTTCGAGGCAGCATTTTTATGGACGGCTGTTTTTCAGTCGCACGGTTCACAATATCATCTCATCACATAACCTGCAGGTTAGCTACAGGGCCAGAAATAAGCACTGGGAACCACTTCATTAGTTGGACCCATTTTAGTCGCGTTTCAAATCCAAGTGCATCTCCACAATCCTGAATCTGACATTTTTAAAAGCTCTCGAGAAAGTGTGTAGCATTTTAACCATTTGGCGTAAGTCATCAAACAACAAACAACTCTTAAAACTGATCTTCCTCCCTTTTAAAAAATATCTTGAGATTGCAGGTCTAGCAAATCCAGATAATTAAAAAAAAATGTTTAAAGCTGATTCAACAACCTAAAAGCAAGAGACTGCTGTATATGAACAAAGTCACAATAATACTTTGCATCTCATTTTAGTTCTATTCTTGATGAATTCATGTCAGCACAATTGCTGCCTAGGACAGTAGTTCTCAACCTTTTGAGATTCAACCTCGGAAAATGCCAGCTCTTATTTTTTTCACTTGTTTTTAGACTCCAGAAAAATTATAGAGCAACTTTTTTGTTGCAAAGAACTTGGTCCACAACAGGTCAAAATGTTTTTAACGCGACATGATCTTGTGAATCACGTTTGCACACCTAAGAGTGTTAACATTGTGCAGCACCTGGGACAGCCTTGAAAAGATTCAGGCACGTAAAGGTGCCATGTCACCCTGGTTAAGAATCACTGGCCTACCAAATAAACTACAGTAGGATATTTTCACCAAGCCTGTGCATTAGACATCTAAATGCACACATACGGCTTTAAAGGAAGGCTCTTTTGATCCACACCAGACACTTTCCCTTCCTCTCATTTTTTAAATGGCCTCAGGAAACACAATAAAAGTAAAGAAATGGCAACTGGGAAGAGAAACCTGGCTCAGTATTGCCTTCTGAGAGTGGCACAGAGCTGAAATGTTTGCCCATGATTAGTTTTACACATGCATATGAAACAATGGATTATTAAGCCCCCAGATTCAGGAGTTTTGTTCCTATTCACTGCCCTGTTTGAGTGCACGCTTCATCTTCATTGACTAACCGGCCTAAAATATGTGATCAAGGGCTCTGAACAACTGAAGCCTCCAAACAGGCTCCTTCACAGGACTGCTTGCAGATGTTTAAGAAAACCCCCCAAAAACGGTACTTTAAACTTGGCGCATTCCCGTGCTGAGTTCTGAGCATGCCCAGAAGAGACAGCACCTTAGCTGGACCTGGCTTCCCTGACGTCTGTAAATATTAGGGGCTTTAGTGGGGTTTTTTAGGTGATAGCTGATCGAATCTTATCACATAACCTTGACTGAATCAGCTATTAGATAAAAGAACCAAAAAGTCCTGCTGAAGCACTTGGTCTTGACAGATGCTGCAGAGCCAGGTCGAAGTAACGTGCTGCTACTTCCAGCAAAGCACAGTTTTTTGGGGGGTTTTAACGTTCGCAAGCAGCCATGCTAGGGCCCCTTAGCTACCTTTAAAATCGGACCTGAGCAGTGCTTCATTTCTTGCTGTAGCATCAGACCTGGTGGTGCCTCTACGGCAATGACCTGTTCTCTGCAACATCAGGAATGAACATGAACCTATATTTTCTTCACACTCCAAGGGCTCTATATCAGATCATAGGGAAATACGGCTGGCTGGGACCTCATGTGGTCATTGCATCTCCTTGTAGAGAGGGACCCTCGTTCCTGTAAGCAACATAATGTGGGCAAACATCGGTTATGCGGGATTCGGCTGATGAGTTGCCTTCAACACCAACAACATGCTCGAGAGAGAAGGTCGTTTGGGTTAAATCCATCTCGTTAGAAAGCTCCATACAGAAGAAGCTATAGAAGATGGACCTTGGTCCTCAGAATCAAAGCTGTGAAGAGGCTTAATAATACAGAGTACAGGCAAAAAGCAGACGGCTCAAAATCATCTCCTTCTGGCAACGTTCCCAACACGGCTGCCTCAGGTATTACGAAGGCTGGTGCCTTGAATTCATGTCCAGAGGAATGAGGCCAGAAGAGGTGGTGATGAGCAAAGCTCAAAAACAGATCAGTTCAGCCACGTGTCTTCGAGTTCAGAGCTCCACCGCATGCCATAATCTGCACTGGAAGCCATGTTAACACGCTTGCGTCCAGAGGGTCCACACCGGGATTTGGATTAGAGGTATAGTCACATCCCATTGCCAGGGAGCTAGTCCCAGAAATATCTGCCTCAAAAGCTAACCTGCTGGTTACTAGTCACTAGTTGCACTTGAAGTCAGGGAGGGCAGGGAGGAAAGACCTTGGCTGTCCTTCATTTATATTCTCCTTTAAAACTTTTAAAGGGTCTCATTTCCTCCACAGGAAAGTGTAAACACCTCTCCCCGAGTTGAACTGGAGTGTTATTAGTGATGCATAATATTTAATAGCGAAGTGGTAACCGTAAGGTTAAGACCCACTGTACCACATGCTGCGGGAACTCGCAGGAGAACGAGTGGGTTGGTGGCCCCCAAATTATACCTCCTAAACTCTCCCTTCCACTCCTACTCCCAGTCTCATCGGAGAACTTGCTCAAGTGGTTTTAAGACTCCCTGAGCACATCTGATGCACAACAGGGAGCAAAAGGACCAGGAAGAAGCAGACGATCATGTTGTAGCACCCGCTCGGGAGCATACTTCGACCCGAGGCCATCACTTCTCCACGTGTGCTGAACATCAAACACTGCTCAGCAAATGATGGCCTGTAAATAAGATTAAGAATACACTCTGCTGCACCGTCTGCGACTTGGAGAGAGGAGGAAACAATTCCTCCCTAAAGGTCTTCTTCTCCCTCATGTATGTTCATTTTCTGGCTTAATTTCCCTCCCTTCCCACATCACCAATGATTCGCTCCATTTATCCCTTAAAGGATTCACATGCATTTAGAAGACATTGAAAGCACAGCAAACAGATTTATACAATTTCTCTGTTTGTCTGCATCTTTCAGTCAACCCCCTGCCAGTAATTGCAGCACCAGCCACTCCGGCCGGCCACAGAAGATGCATTGTGCGCCATTTATTTTTCCAGTGAATCTGACAAGTAAAAAAAAGGTTCCAGGCTCCCTGAAGCGCCGGGGCAGAGCTACCTGCATCAGCAGGGTGCGACCTGTCCTGCACTGCATAAATAGGCAAGAGCTGAATGCCAGGCGTTTTCTTTCAGCAGAAATAGCCTCACTTCTTGTTCTTGTGGCCAACCACTAGGCCACATTTCCAGCGCTCCAAGTTGGGGACACCGATTTCCAGTCCCACGCCCCTCTCTTGGCAATCCCACAGCAGTCCTTGCAGGGCGTTGCTAGTCCCTTTTGCTGATGCTCACTTGCATAAACGATTTCATGCTACAAAACAAGTTGGACATTTGTTCCTCCGGACAACGTGCGGCGTAGACTTCTACATAAAAGACTCCAGATGAAAGCAGTAGTTGGAGTCACGGCTAGACAGCCAGAGAGCCAGTGCCCACATCTAAGAGGCAAGACACCTACATTAGTGCTCTTAAAAACAGAGGAAGTAGCGACAGCCCTGGGATGAAACCAACTGCCTTGCAGCCAACCCGAGGATGTCGCACCGCAGACCAGCCTGGTGCTGGCTCCGTTACGTAGTGAGAAACGGGCCGGCTGGCTGGAGGCACGTTTCTGGGAAGCCACCCAAAGGGGAAGCAGAGAGGTACTGTAACTCAGAACAGGAAGCAGAGACCACCGGTCGTCACATCCCATAGGGTCCGAGGAAAGCCCACCTAGACTTTGGTAAAAGTTTGGATAACAGCTCCACACACATTAGCTAACCTGGAGAAAACGGGGATTAGCACAGGAACAGTCAGGCAGGTTGGGAACTGGGAGACGCCGGCGGGTCGGGCTGCCAGGAGCTTCCTCAACGACGAGCCTGGAGACCAACTTGATTAAATAACTGCACGCAAGAAAAGCTGAATGCTGAAGTGGGTCAGGTGTGGAGGAGGGCCCTGGAGAGCATCAAGGGGACGGCCTGAGAAGGCAATAAAGAGCTTGTCTTGGTTCTCCCAGCAAAACATATGGAAGGGCAGAGGGGTGGGAAGGAGGACACCCAGGCAGGGGACGAACTACTTAAAAGTAAAGAACAATACTGGCACAAGAACAAACAGCTACAAACTGGCCAGAAACAAATTTAGGCTGGAAATTAGAGGAGAGTCTTGAATAAAGAGAGGAATGAAGTACTGAAGCAGCCTCTTGCCAGGAGTGACCAGGGATGAAAATATGCTTAGGAAGCTTAAAGATGTTTTTCAAGCTTATGTAAGGTGCTGTACAACATGGTCGCTTGCAATACCAATCATGGAAGGGGCTGCGTCCAGTCCTGAACGTTTCCACGTCACAATGAAATGCGGAGCGCTGAGCTGACAGCTTCCAGTAGGTACTGGCAATATGGTATCTTGTGACATGCCAAGGATAATCCCTCTCCAACCAAAGTTGAGTTGCACCAGCATAAAAACAAGAATCCTCTTGGTCATTATACCTCACATTAGTTTTTGTTTCAACACCGAATGTGGCTGGCTGATCCACGCTGACTTTTAGGGATGGCTTGTTAGATGCTTGCACTAAATGCTGCACTTAATGACAGCTATTTGTTGATCTTCCAAACTTCAACATGCTGAAGGCAAGTAGGATACATCAGCACACATCTATTCAATTTAATTAGCGTACTGATGACATGCCTTCACAACAGGAGACAGGAAATCCAGAAGCTGCTGGGAACAAGGAAGACATTACTAAATGGGTATTTTCTCATTAACCAAATCATGTTGGCCAACAGGTTCTCTCTTATGGAGTATAGCATAACTGAGGGGGCAGGGGGCACAAGAACTGCTGCCATCCCTGCCGCTCCCCTGGAAATGGAGCTGCCCTCTGACATCTCTGCTCTTACACGTGGGATTTAATAATGTGATCCAAGATGAACACAATATTGAAGTCCTTTGTATGAACAGTCCTTTGGCCCTGGTGCCCTAATACAGCATTTTGTAAAGCTCGGGGTCCTTCCAGCAGTGCTCTTGGATGACAAGCAATTAATTCTGAAAGTATCAGCTCACTTGGACAAAAAAAATTCACAAAGTACCCCAGAGAAACAGGCTAAAAGTCAACCACGCAGCACTGCAGTGTCATGCAAAGACTGTCTGGAAACCAGTGATCAGAAGGAGGAAGAGAAACATCGCTTACGCAGACAACAATGATTTCATTACTAATGCGTTCTGTATTATAGGTACCACTGTCAAAAGGACAATGATGTTGAAAAGCACGTTTAAAGGAAAATCCTCATTTTTTTTTTTTAATAATTAAACATAAGCATGGCGATAATGGAAAACATGTCAATATTTCTCATTTCTTTGTTTACAACCATGTACACTTTTACTACCTTTCTTCCTCTTGGATCACTATATTAAAAAAAAAAATCTGCATTTTTAGTTGGTTACTTGTTCTTTATGCCTCTTTGGTGCACATGAGTTGGGGGCGGCAAACAGAGCACAAACATTTTAAAGCACATTTCTTTAATATTTAAAAAAAAAATATTAGCCTCTTATACATTTAATTTTGAAACAGGCAAAGTTTTAGAGCCAGGTTACCTGCCAGTGACCATTTCAACAATACAAGTTGGAGGGGTGGAAAGCTGGGGGGGAAGGGGACCGAGATAAATGGATATTTTTATTTCATGCACATATGGTACCTGATTAGCAGAAGGTTAACAATTTTCAGTTGTAGGGTGTAATGAGATTATTTGTTAGCTCTTTAAGCCCTGTTGAAAAGTTTATCAAAGCTGCTATGGAAAGTTCAAGTCCATATAAATGGAAGGAAGAGTACTCAAAGTTTAAGATAATGTATCACAGCTTTAATAAGTCTTCCCACTAAACTGCTGATAAGAGCATACGATTACTTGTTTCACAGTTGAAAATTTTCACATTCAGCACTTTGATACAGTGCCAAGGGCAGAATGGGAAATCTGGAAGAAACACTACATAGTTTTGCTTTATTCCTTTGATGATATCTAATTTACTTTCTACAGAACCAAAACCTGAGAGCGAAGCAGACTGCAGCCGCCTTCGGAAACTCCCCAAGTTTAGTTCAAGATCTCCCCCCAGGCCTCCCTTGGGAATGAAGAGGACTCCGTTACTCCTATCCTGAGGTCATTTGTTGTTTGACGATCTGTCTCTTGCGCACCGTTTACAGAAAAAACCCATCAGCAGCACTCTCTCGTGATGCCACGAGCTTCAATCCTGAAAACACTTGGTGCGTGCAACTAATCTCGGTGAAACTAGGAAGAGTAATAATGAGGGAAAAATGCCCGTGTGCAAGTGTTCGCAGGACGGGACCCAGAGTTGGGGATGCTGGAGTTTAATCAGGGAGCGCACAAGACAAGGATTAAGTGACCGATCCTATAGTCTGAATGAGACCAAAAGGAGCCAAATACTAAAGGAAGACCATCAGGGGATATAGCTAGTCACAAAACTTAGCTCCACAGATAGCATTAAAGCACTACTTTGATGCAAGAGCAATGGCAGAGGTGTGCTTCCATCAGCCCAGCACATACCCATACGGAAAATGGGGTAAATTACATTGGTATAAACCACTGCTACATTTTTATAACTGTGGTTACATGAGGGTCTCTCTCCTAACCAACCTCCGATACTGAAACACAGTTTGAGTAGAAGATAAAACAGGGGTTGTCAACCGGGGGTATGCATACCCCTGGGGATACTTGGATTGATCCCAGGGGTTACACACGGGCGGGCAGGGACGAAGTGCCATCACATCCCAGGAGCAGGGCAGGGGCAGGATGAGGGCAGCAGCACCCCTCTGTGGGCTGGGGAAGCTCGAACGTGACGGTAGGCGCTGCCACCCAACAGCCTGGTGAGCTTCGTTGCCCCGTAGAGGGGTGCTGCTGCCCTCACCCCACCCCAGCCCTGCTCATGGGAGGCACCGGTGCTCCATCCACTGCCTCCCTGCTTGGCGTCTGGCCGTGCGCCACCCCCCAGCGTCTGGCCACGTGCCACCCCTTCCCCGACCCCCCTTGCCATGCAGCCGTGCACCAGCTCCCTCCTCTGCTCGGCGTCCAGCTGCCAGTGGTACTTAGACTAAAAAAAGGTTGAAAACCCCTGAGCTAGGCCTTGGATTCCTAACAGAAGTCAATGGCGCTTTCCTGATTCATACCAGCTGAGGGTCTCGGCCTTAACATGAAAAGGAGCATGAGTAATTTCAGCTTACCCACAGCATTATTTTTATATGCTGCAAAATGAAGAGAAGAAAGGAAAATGAAGTAGTGTGCTGATCCCCTCAAACTGCACTTCATCCCTAGGGAAGAGAGCACGACAATGCCAGGAGGCAGAAACGTTATGCCAGGATGGGAAAGAGATTAAAGCAGGTCCGATCCCCTGAGCATTAACCAGAACATTTATAAACCTCACCAAAACCTCCACCCTATTTTTCATTTTCCTGCCAGGCTACCCTACCGCCTCGCAGGCATCTGAGTTTGAACTGCAGATACCCAATGCCAGGGGAAGAAGTTACTCCACTGCTTTCCATTGAAATGCAACCATTTGCAACAAGAAGTAGCGAATTTATTTTCTTCAGCATGCTGTAAAAATACTCGGTGCGTTTAATTAGGTTAGGATGCATCCCGTTTACGAGCCAAACTGAATATTGAGAGCAGACTACACCCTCCAGGCAAAAGTAACTATCTGTAAATTGTCTTCAAGCGACACTGTCCTTTGCAGATCAGAAGCAGGGGAGGGAGGGCACTCTAATTTAAAAATGTGCTGTTTTTTCCTTTGGTCTGCCACCATCTATGCGCCAGCCAACTGTTCATTTGGGAATCGTCATTCTTTGCCATCAGCGAATGTACACCAGATGCTAGTCTCCATAGAGGTTGCACAGCTGCCAACACCGAGGTCATAAACAGTTGCGAGCACCTGAATGAATCTGGCTACCCCCACCAACACGTGAATGTATGGCGAACAGGCTGAAAAGTGGAAAAGATGTCAACCGACTCAACAGCCTGAACCTACCACGTTCCTGATAAAACGTACGTGATAAAATGCACGATTCTATGAACAAGAACAATCCTCGTGCGCTCATCAGCTCAACGTCACTTTTGTGAAGATCTCGGTGATCTTCTGTTCAGCCACTGAGGCACATCCCACGGTTGGGAAGTACGCTATGCATGCTAGGGGCCTCATGAACCCGCCCAGAAGGATCTTCCAGCTGGCGAGGTCAGAAATAACAGCCGTAACATAAGGAACAAAGAGACTAATGGGCGAAGTGAATTTTCTTTTTTGGAGCGGGCAAAAGTGCTACTCCCTACATACGGATGGGGGAAGTGTCCGTGGCACGGCCAGCGAGATGGGGAATGGCCAACTAAGAAAAAGGAGCTTCCACCTTTCTCCTGAATCAACGGTCGTCTAGTCTAGTGTTTCTCAACCTTTTAAGTAGCAAGTACCCCCTAACTTCTGAAAAGGTTAATAAGTACCCCAACACTCAATTTTCCAGGGGATTTTATATTTACAAACTGAAGTGTGCCATATGTTGGAAGAAGGGCTGTGTATATAAGGCTGTGATATGACAGATGTCTGATCTGGTGTGGGTAGGGTTGCCACCTTTTACACCAGGGGTGCTCAACTCAAGTATGTACCTGGGCTAGAGGTGACATTGGCCAAAGCTAGGAGGGCTGACCCCCAAATTATTACTGGGGAATTTAATTTTTTAAATTGCACCAAATTTTTTGCCATAGTTTTGAGAGGAAAAGAGGGTGAAAGAGAGTGTGTTGGGGTACCCGCGTACCCCCTGCGGTACGCATACCACAGGTTGAGAAACTATGTTCTAGTTTACCAGTTCTCACCATGACGAAGCCAGTCTTTGTATTTGTCTGGGGATATGACAGTGGTTCTCCACCTTTTCCTGACTTAAGGCACCCTTTGGAAAATGCCGGCATTCGAGTTTTCCCTCGTTTTTTGAGTGCAGAAAAATAACAGAGCAATTTTTCTGCTACAAGGAACTCAGAAAAATCATAACAGGGCAATAGGTTTTTGAGAGGAAATCTCTGGGCTTAGCTTGTGAATCATGTTTGCACACCTAACATAGTGGGACACCCTGCACCCCCCTGGAAAGGATCAAGGCATCCCCGGTGCCGTGGTGCGCTGGTTGAGAGTTATGAGGCTTTGTTCTGACTACATGTTCAAAGAGAATGAATCCTTTGAATCAAAAGGTCATAGAGCTACTTTGGTAGAAAAGCTGTTGTCAGGTTTATTAGGTTGGACCTAGGATGACTGTGTTTAGATAAGCGGAGCTGATCTGGACTGATCCTTGAGCAACTGCGCCGAATCTGCTCTCCTATGCGCATGCTTTGTAAGCATTTTAGAAATGTTCCCACTCGACTCACCAGGCTCCGAACCTCACAATACACAAAGAGGCGAGGAGAGCGAAAGTTATTTGCTTTGCCGGTACACCCACTCAAGAGAAAGCTCAGACTGCCATTTAATATTTCTCTACCAAAATATAAACTGCCCGGAAAATAAAAATGCATGCAAGTTGTCACTTCAGAGGAGTTTAGTTTAAACAAAGACATTCACCCCTGAATTGACACGACCCCTGGGTGAAATAAAATGTCTCCGCGCTAACGCAGACTATTATTTCACAGCAACACCTACACCCACGGAAGTGCCAGAAATGGTGGGAGGTGCGAGCGTTACTCCAATATGCACCCCAATGGCATAATACTTGGCACTGATGGGGTGGGTGCCACACCAAATCCTCCTTTCTCTGCCTCGGGAGATCAGGGCCACTGTGAGCACTGGCTTTGTGTAGTCCTTACACGGCAGAACAAAAGGGCCCAGGGAGGAAATACAACTCACGTCCTCTGCCTGCTAGTCCCCCTGCAGAACCAGCCACAACCCGGCTCTCAGCAACTCTACCTGGAATATCCCATTGAACATGGGACTGGCTTCCTGGAAACCTGCTGCTACAGATAAGCTTTGCCGACGAGCAACTTTGCTGGAACAAAAGCGCAGTGCTGCGTGTAGGAGACTTGACTCGTCCTCCGAGTCGCCAGGAGGAACAGCTGGCTTCCACTAGCTCCTGCAGTGCTGTCACCCCACCCTCTGAAGCTGGCTTTCATACACCGCCACTCTGCTAGCATAAATCATCAAGCTCTCCAGGACATGTAGCACTGCCAGATTGTGGACCAGTGCAGAACGGGTGGTAAGCCATGCTACTGCGGGGGAAACCTCCTTTCAGAGGCTAAATTGAATAGCCCGACTGCAATACTGCTGGAGGACAGTCTGAGGCCGTGGCTCTGTGAACGGGGTGGTCCCAGGATAGGGAACCTTGAGGCAAAGCCCTGGAGCTAACAGCATGCAAATGGACAGCTGTCCTGGGAAGAAGTTAGCTTGGGTTGGTAAAATGGCCCAGCTAGTTCACTTGGTTGGTAAAATTACTTGTTGGTAAAACACAGCAAGTTTACTTTGCTTTTGGACTCTATCACATGGTCACAACTTTTTCTTTCTTGGAGCAACTGTAGTTTTCCCAAGGTGACATGCCCACGGCATAGTTCACCAAGGAGAGACCGCCCCATCCTACCCCCCACTTCGCTTATGTGTGCAAGTGAAATCAATTAGCATCAAAAGCTAGGGATGGATGCACACTGGACCTTTTCCTGACTCAGCATAATCTAAAGTGTCTTACTAAGAATTCCTGGAGTTCCTATGCCTGTTTCTCGTTAGAAATGGCTTGTGACCAACCGGCTGGCCTGACTAGATGCCGGGTGGGTGGTCACAATACGTGGTTAATCTGGCATCCACACTGTTACCAATGGCAGATCTGGCGCCCAGAAGAAATCACCTGAACATACCTCTTGGGCTTCAATGAATTTCCATCTCCTAGGCCTGGCAGGCCACCAGGACAGCATGGAAAAGGGAAGCAGAAGAGCAACACGACGGCAACGGAAGGAACAGGACCCACGTTCTCATTCTGAGTTTTGTCACTTATACTTCTACGCATGATAGGAGGGGAGAAAAAGTCACGAACAAAATCAGGATCAGTTGAAATGCCAAAAACGATCTTGCATCCCAGCAAGTCCCAGGTGAGTGATTTGGGACCAACTAACAGTCCCCATGTCCCATAAAGCTACATATGCATTGCATAAAACGACTCCTTGTACTTTGAGGGACAATGTCCACAGGGGATGTGTCAAAAGACGGAGGAGGGAGAAGGTTAGGAACCCAGAAGAGACACCGTTTTGTATTTCTTTGTTATCTGTTTTCTGGGACAAAGTTTCAGCGACTCATCCACCCCCATAAATCCCCACACGTTTCTAGAAAGACAAATCTACTGAAGGATAAGGATGCTAGAAGGATAAGCGTCCCGACACTGGCCCGCAGCGTTGCATGAGAGAGTTAGAACAGGGCTTCTCAACTGCCCTAGGACTCGTCCTCTTCTTTTCCCCACTTAATCTCTTTTCCTGTCCCTATCCAGACTATGTCAAAGTGCCTCAGGAAACCAGTACTTCACCTAATCCAATCCGTTTTCTCTGGATATGACCAGCTGCAAGAGGCTGGGAAAGACCTAATAATATACACAAATATCCCATTTCTGCAGCCCTGCACAGAACTTTTCAAGTGGAGCTGGCCTGTTACTTTTCTTTGGAAATTTCCCTCCAGCCGTCCTCCAAACCCTGAGATCAACCCGATGCAGCGAAGCGACTAAGGAGGATAACAATCTACGTAGTTTTAGCAGGAAAAGGAGTTTGCAGTCCCTCCCAGAAAGGCGAAGGCTCTCCGAAGTTCAAATTCATCCTGCTGCTAGACCACTTCCTTACTTGATATCATTAAGAGAATTGAAAAAACCCATCATAGCTCAAACATCTCCACTGGTGGCCTTCCAGTCTGACATGATGTGTATGGGGTGCTGTCTCTGAACCACATCCTGAAGTTGTTACTCAGGCCCATGGAAATTATTCTGGAGGAAGTTATGAGTAAAGGTTACAACACTCGGTCTAATGGCTATTGGTGGGGCTGCACACAACAGCTGGACCTCCAAGCTTTATCCTTTTACAAATCAAAGCACAGCAATGCTTTCCTAAATGCTAGCCTCTCTCTTGCTCGATGTTCAAGATTCCCCAGGGCATGAGTCAACGTAAAGGTCAATAAAAATACCTAATTATTGTTGATTACAAGTCTTTCGTTCACACGCCACGTAGAAGGCTGGCGGCTTATGTGAATCATCACAGGCGCCTAATTTACCATACAATTGGCTGCGATTTCTGTCACATCAATACAATTGAAAATGGCAGGTTCAAGATGGGACAGAAGGCCCAAGGCATCCTTTCAAATTGTTAGCAAATACAAAAAAGAAAACTGGACTTAGCTTCTCACCCACATGACTTGTCAAAAAGGCACCTAAATGTAAATAGTGGAAAAACAGAAATGGAAATGGAAAAAAAAAAAAGCCTAAACAAAAACACAACATAGCTGGTCGGTACATTTTAGGTTTGCTTCATAACAATCAAATCTTAAAGGAAGTCAAGGGCAGGCATCCTTAATCAATTAAAATAAGATGGAGATTATGGGCGGAATTGTTTATTAAAAATAGAGACAAAAAATAGCACAGTTACATACAACTGGGACGAAGAACGAGTTGGGGAAATCCTAAAACAAACACCGTATAATTAAGTTTCAGCTTCAAAACAGCAGTAAGTGGCAGGAGTCCTTCCACAAGCACAGGGCACCGAACCAACTCCTGGTCACACATGGAACCAGTTTTCCAATCGTACAAAAAAGACCTGCGGAGTACAGCAGTCCCTGTGAGCCGCGAGGTCGGATTTACTCCAGCACGGTGGGGCAAAAAACTGCTTTTGGCCAAAAGGAGGGAAACAGCTCGCTTTCCTCGGTCAGAACGCCACTGTCGGGCAGACTGAACGCCACCAGAGTAATTTAGCAGAGCTATAAACACCTCCTTCACCTAAGTTTATACAACACCTATTGCTTCAGGTTTGGGTGTTGCAACCATGGCAAATGCAGAGGCCAAAAGAGAATTTACTTATACGTACACAGACATGTCTATAGGACCTCTAAATTAACCATGCCATAGAGCAGCAGCATCTGCAGCAGAGCACAGTACGATTGGTAACACATCTGAGACTCGGGCAGAGGAGGGAGAGAGAAATCCACCACCGACAGCCGCCGTCTTGGTAGGGCATGGTCTGTGCTATTCTCCAGATGCACAAATATGCACGGGCAGGACGGCCTGCAAATGCTGCGTCAGTAGCAAGGACAAGATCAGGAAGGTTGCTGCATCTGGTTAAGCTGCTGCATCTTAACCAGACCCAGCTGCTTTGTACCTGGGTGCCTCTACTCCTATCAAAGGAGGCGGCAGCAAGGGCAACCCCTTCTCAAGACAAGGCTACTGCCTAGGCCTTAATCAGTGCACCCCGAGCAGAAAGCATTTACTTTTCCCTTCCACCTCCACCATGTCTTCCTTCACCGCTCTTCTGTGTGGCCGAGTCAAGCTCCAGCCACAGGAGCACCTTGGAGGGAGAGCGCTGCAGGACCATGGACTTGTCTTTGAACCAGAAAGGTAGCCTAGGAGGCATGACTCGGTGCATGAGCTTGGTCTGCCCTATCCAGAGGGCCTTTTTTGAAGGTCCAACATGCTGCTGCTAGGAGGCCCAAAACTACCTCCCTGCAGACTATATGGGGGCTAAGAGTGATTGACAGCTCCGGTTACTGTCCCCACATCTGCACGCAGGCTGAGACCCACTAAAACAGCCCGTTATATCCTAACATGGAGCAACAGGATAGAAGACATCATCCCATAAGGAAGCAAATAGCCAGCACACCCAACACGTGCTGCTCAAAGCCAACTTCCAAAGGGACTTTTTGTGGCCGGAACGTGGCAGCAAGCAGAGATCCAGGGAGTTTCGAGGTTATCCAGTTTTCAGAAGCAGGATGACTTCCAGCGATTTTCAGCAGTTTGACAAGCAGGCGGTACACAAGCCACAGCAGGAAGGTTAATACTGACCTACGCTGGTACAGGAGAAGCTTCTGCGCTTCCCCAGCATGGATCATGCTTGCAAGAAGCACGCCGTGGAATCCCAGCTATTGACACGACAGCACTGGCAAGCATCTACGTGGGCGCAGAAAGGACAAAGGCAATTCATCCCCACAAAAACGTTAGTCTAAAATAAGCATCCTCAACAAGCAGCCCTCTTGTCTGCAGAGCCAGAAATAATAGCTGCCCTCACTCAGCCTCCTGAATAGCAGGCTCAGTTTTGCTTCTCCCAACACCCACGAGTATTCCTGGTGAGAAACGGTTTGGATTTGTTTACAGATCGGTGGCTGCTGCTGTTCGAGCTCGAGTGAGTAATAAAATAGTGAAAGGTGTATTTTCACGAGCAGTGACTCTGCTCAGCCCTGGGTGCATGAGATGCACGGTGGCGACTGTGCTCACACCTTTCCTTTCCACGTGCCCTTGTCCCCGGACATAATTCGGATCTTTGTAACGCTTTGCCGTCCATGAAGCCACAATGCCAGCAGCACGTACAACCTCTCCCGGAGGGGCTAGAAGGGGTCACACAATGGCCCCTTCCCAACCAGGGAACTTCAGCACACACGCTTCAACACCAGAAAAGATTAGAGAGCAAGCATTTTCTCACCCCCTCATCCCCCCAGGTTTGCCTGCCTGCTGCATTGTGCTGCTGGGGCAATGCATCAGGCACAGACCTCAATGCAGGATTTAGCCCTGGCACACAATACAGACCCATGCTGGCCACCGAATGGGCAGGAACATCTTTATACACCTAAGACTTCTATAGTATGCAACGGCGTGACACAAGGACACAATGGAAAGACCTGCCCACCGACTAGACAGTTACCACCTAGTTTAAACATAAATGGACAATGTTATGAGCTGAGAGAGAAAAAAAAATTGCTCTATATATTTAAGGGTAAGCCGTAATGGGGCACACGCTAAAGGAAACAGAACGCTACGTTCTCTCTCACGGACATGCAAGGTATTATTGGGGATTATTAAAAAAAGCCCAATACTTCTCTTCCCCATATATTTAGAAACAGCAACACAGTGCATTAAAATCAATCTACTCTGCCATTAATTCTGGACTTCTCTAAACACTTTCTGGCAAATATGAAGTCTCCTCCAGGAAGCGACCCGGCGGCCTGAACACCCAGTTGTCTGTGCTTTGAAGTGGCGGAGACTTCTTAAAAATGTCTGTATGACACCTACTCCAATGTCCTTCCTCTGAACGCCAGATTTTGACCTTTCGTCCTTGTGAAGACTTCTCGACTCCTGCCCTGTCTTACAAGAGAATGCCTTTTCTGTGCGTGTATAAAATAGTTCCACTTTCTAAGGCTTCAAAAGGGCGAGGAAGCACTAATCCATGTGCCTGATAATGTTACTACTGATTGCAGTCAAGTTGATATCCGGTTGTATTTAAACTGAAAGTAGGCCACGCTAGGTCAGACATGACATATCTGGGAGCCCCGGTGGGAGTAATTCACAGTGGAAGTCTGTTTTCCTTTGGGGCTTTTACTGCCAGTTTTTGCAAATTCTTTTAGCCCAAAAGGAAAATATATTTCTGAAGTTCAAATGACGCCATAAAGACAACCTGCTTTTACAAGACACTTTACTTAACCTAGTGACTAACCCTTGATTGCTGGATCCCAAAGCAAAGAAACAAACTCTGAGAATTTCAATTGCTTCTATGGAAATGCAAGTGAGGAATTTGGTCATGCACCTACACTAACATTTGGTCACTACCTAAATAATCTCCAGACGGTCAGCGTCAGCCAAGATAACATCAGTTGTAATGGGAACAGGCTCTTCGATGACTTAGAATCACTTGCAGAACAGCTGGAAGAGCCTAGGAAAATGGATCTGTATATAATACACATATAATCAATAGTTTTTAGAAGCATGTTATATGCCTTACTGATACACGAAAAAACAAGAATTCACAAGCTAACTAGAGGATTTATAGGAAGGAGGGGGAGAAAGGGCTCCATTATAGGATTTAAACATATATCCACATAGTTTTAGCAGGAAAGGAGTTTGCAGTCCCTCCCAGAAAGGCGAAGGCTCTCTGAAGTTCAGATTCAGCCTGCTGCTAGACCCGGTTTTATTCTGTGCCCAATTTCCACTTTTTATCATTACTTTACCCCACTGCTTGCTGCCTTTGACATTGTTTAATGGGTTTTTATTTCTCCTACCAAATCCCATTTTGTATTTTTAAACGTTTGCCAATTGTCTATTGTGAAGCTTAGTTGGAATGCATTTTGCTCCACAATAAAACAAACTGAAAGGCAGGAGGCAGGGTAGGGATGTCCTTTATAGACTAACTGAATCAGTGCATAAGCTTTTGTGAGCAAGAACTCACTTCCTCAAAACCCCAAAGGCTGCTACTTGCAGCCAGGGGAAGAGAGCTCTGCACCTGTGGTAAGCCCCAAACTCACTTGACCGAAGTGTTGAACTGAAGACCTACATTTCCAATTATAATGTGGAGTCAGGATTTTCACCCAGGCGTTCAACAGTGGGAAAGCTCACAACTTAGCACTCTCACCAAGGCTTCATTACCATCATCCACATTTCCACCAAGGTAACTAACTAGTCCAAGGGCAAGTCAAATGGCAGAGCTGGATCCAGACCCCACGTCTTCACACTCCCAGGTCAGTGCCCTGTCCACTGGACCACACCACCTCCCCCAGGCAGAAAGCATAGTCAAGCCCTCATCTCATCTCGTGCATCCAAAAATCTGCTTCCAAGGAATAAGCCTTTGGCTAACTGCTGTTAGAGGGAAACCCAAATAGTTCCCCACCGGTTGGTTACATCATTGAAGGATCAATTGTGCTTGAAATGTCTGTCGAAGCCGGTGTGTGTGCACAAGTAACCTGCGTGACTCCTCAGCCAGACTATACCTGAATCTTTGTCCCCAAGCTGAGGGAGTGTTTTGAATTAACCAGTTCACAGTAGCAAAACCCTTAGCAGGAGATCTAATAAAATCAGTTCTCCTTGGAAATTTGGATCGACTCCTACTCGTGAAAAAGGCACTTTTCCAAATTGTAGGATAAAGGATGGTAAAAGAGGTAGTTGTAGGATACAGGACGGTAAAAGGAAACCGTAGGATAAAGGATGGTAAAAGAGGTAATCCTATAAAAAGGATAGTTGGGAGGTTATAAACATCTCTGCTTGCTTTAAAAACAATATTCAAGGGACAATAAGAGCCGGATACAAAGTAACCATGACTGTGAGTAGAATTACCAGGTTAAACCATATCCATATTCTGACAAACACCTGCCATCCAGATCAGGAGGTGCTGAAATAAGTGTCTGACTTCTAAGAACTAACATTTTTAGTCACTTTGTTTTTTTCCTTCTCATCTTCCTTGTCAGCAGCTGTAGCGTTTTAAAACAGCTCTTAGCTGAAGCTCTTTAAGATACAAGAATCCTCTACTTCACTAGCCACGTACCTGCATTTTCAGTGTGGGCACAACTTCAGTAGCTTCACCGACAATAAGAAACGTACAACATGGGTCCACAGATGCCTCCAACTATATATCAGGGCTGTGCAAAGCTTTGGTCCCGATTCAATTCGGCCTGATTCGAATCAGAGTTGAATCAGGAGACCCTTTAATGTCTCTGAATCGAATCAGAACCCTCCAAAATCCATTCGGAAAGATTAGGACATAGACACAGCTTTAAATGTTTTTTCTACGTACCTCTAGGTAGCAGGCGGTTCATGAATGCTGCGATGCTGGGGTGGGTGGACCGTCCCACAGGAGCGCGGGGGGCTACCCAGCACGCTTGGCAGTGGACCTGGAAACTGGTTTATATGTACGCTGGTTTATACGTGCACTGAACATCTGTTCTGCTACAGGTTTAAACCAGTTTCTGTGTAATGTGTGTCCCTCGCCTGAGGGATCCAGAAAAAAAGTACTGTTCTAAAACATCCAGCTCATTAGAGAGCTATTGGTGAAACAAGAAAGAATGAGCTCGCTTTTCACAGATCTGGGGTTTGCATAATACCAGGGCCACACTGCAATGGCAACTTTGGATGGTGGGAGAGATCGAGAAGAAAGTGGGGCTAGTCAGTTTGGTCTAGAAAGTGGGTCCCATTCGGCCAAATCCTATGTTAGAAGACAAGGAAAGCAGATATAAGACTGCACAGACAGTACTTGATCAAGCAGATCAAATACATATATGTCATCTCACAATTAGGGAAATGTATTATTAACAATAAATGAGCCTAAGAGGGGGGCTGCAAAGACACAAATATGAGAGTTAGGTTCCCACCTCCCAACAAAAAGCATTGGGCACCTAACAACCCGCTGTGCATATTTCTCCCAGATGATGATGGCCCTGCTGCATACTAGATGCCAGTCTTTATTCCCAGCAAGTCCATATACCTGGCCCTGTTTCATAGCATAGAAAATCATAGCATAAAAACTGACTGGCACTTTTGAAGAGAAAGGAACTTGATTAGTCACCCACGTGGGGAAAGGGAGGAGGAAAGCTCCTGAGCAGGACAGCAATCGTAACAGCAATCAGAAATACAGACGTTTATTCAGACCGAGCCCGGCACTCAAAATCCTCAGGTATTATCTATACTAGCCTCTTCATAAAGTGCCAACTATTCAGCCATGTCTGAATTTATATTCATGACAGCATGGCTTTATTTGAAAGGAATTTGCTATACATTGCTAGAGGTTACATGTCTGAATGAATATCCTATATATTCTGTGATGGGAATAATTCAGCAATTGTTTGGAAAGGGCCATTTAAATGAAGCAGTATAATCATTCTGGCTGGTATTTAAAGCGTTTAAAAATGGTCCGTCTTTACCTCCAACAAGCAAACAAGAACAACACAAAGCGTGCCAAAACCAATGTCTCCAATCTCATAAATAAAGCACACAAGTCGATGAGTTCATATAGATACAACGCAGTGGAACGCCCAAATATCTGAAATACAGGAAAGGATAAATTACTGGGAACGCAACAGTCCACGGCGTCATGGCAAAGACCTAAAATATGGAATTTATTAATGTGTTTGTTTAGTGAATATACTATCATGGTGTCATCTTCAAAGACGGCTGGGCTCAGTCCTTGAAAGGAGCAGACATATTAACAGCAGTGCTGTAACTGTGTTTTAAATCCATTATTTGTCTTTTCAAAGTTCAAACCACAGATGAAGTGAGAAGCTTAAAAAGGAGGAACAATTAAAATCTCTCCTCTAGTGACATTACTGGCCTGCTTTAAGTACATGGAGAAAATGCCACCGCCAAGTTTCCAACCTCTGCCAGGGATCTGTTGCTTTGGGGAAGAACAGGCCAATGCCTCCTTTCCGCACGGTGGAAGCACCTGGTTGAGCACTGACCGTGTTGACAGACTCTGCCGTAGACGACCCCTGGGATTTATTTCTGTTGGGTAGGGCAAGAGGGAAGGGGCGAGAAAGGATGCTGGCATTTCATACATAAAAGCAAAGTGAACTTCCATAACTTTTTGGGGCATGCACCCGAAACTAGAACCAAAACGTTGTGTTGAAGGTTGTGGAAAAGTCTGGCTTTTCATACTTGTTTGGTTTGTTTTTTCCTTTTTCAGGAACCTCTGCAAATCCCCGGTTCTTGCCAGGAAGGACCAGGTACTAAGGTACCACGTGGCACCTCACCACATGGAAGATCAACCCAGGAACCGAGGTGGAGAGGGTTTGGATAATGTTTGTTTGGGTAAAACACAACCTCTAAATCCCTTGAGGTTCGCTACAGCTACCACGTTGCAGCATAGGCCCCAAAAGTAGCAACGGCCTCCCGACTGCCGTGCACCTATGCCAAGGCTGGCGGACTCCAAACCCAGCCAATTTATTTGCACCATAAACATCACAAGCGCTTTAACAAGCACACAAAAGGAAAGCAATGAATTTATCAAGGAAAAAGAAACCCTTCCAGACTGCAGCCTCCACGCAGCTAGCCACCGGCACGCATCCCTCACCCGCCACCATCCCTTTGCCAAATAAACGACCCCGTGTTTGTACTAGACAAGATTAACTGATTTAGATTCAGCCAAGCGGCTGTCACAAATCAAAATGAAAGAAAAAAATTTCTTAAATATAATCTCTGTTTATCTAATTGTTTCTGCTCATCTCTCTAATTTCTCATTAACTCCACACTGGAGCCTTCTTGTTACCCGGTACGTGTCAGCGCATCTGTTCTTCAAATGCAGGTGGTTCCCTCTATGGATCAAGCTGTCTAATAGTGACCCACTAGTGACTGCCTTGAGCAGCCCATGCAAGCGGTCGGCCCCAGTCAAGGTCTGAAGGAGAAATTTCAACTGTCTTGCACTGTATCCTGGCACATCATCGATATGAATACACCCCGAGGAACTGGGGTACACGCACAGTGGTTCTTGCACCAGCTAGTACGTTCTATCAAGCAAACTAACCTACTCCTCCGGAAAATGCTGGTTGAGGAAGAGCATGGTTTCCGTGGGTTGTTTAGCTGTTTTGTTCTGCATGGTTGCATTGCCCAAAGCCTACAAGCAATGCCCAGTCTCTCGCTAGCGACTGAGCAGGCAAATAGAGCAGCCATTCTATACTTTGCAGAAGCTCCCATATAATCTTGGAGCTCATAACCTGTTTCAAAGATGCCGAGAAGACTGGGCGCTGAGGTTATCACCTGCTTTGTATGAACGTGCCACAGGAGCATTTCTTTCTAATTGGCTGGCCAGAGACAGCAAATTTAAAAGAGAGATGCCCATTAAAGCCTGTCATCTGAATGATGGCAACTCTCAGAGCAGCTTCCTCCCAGCACTTCAGTGCCGACATAGTTTAAAAGCCAAAATCCCCGGACAGGTTGTGAACTCGCTGCCTTGTAGCTGCAAGGCTCTGCAAGCTAGCAAATGAGCCGCGAGAAAGCACGGTGTGGTTTGCAATTTCCCATCCAGTCCATGAGCAAACACTGAAATGGGCCTGCAGCTCACTTGTATTTTCTAGGTGAGTTTTCCCACTCTGAAACAACTTCTGGAACCTGAATCCCTCATTAGGCTATTCTCGGCATGTTGCAGTGTACAACATTCACGTGCTACGGCATGATGTGCATGCACTCTGATGGAAACGAGACCAGGCCGAACCCAAGACTATGCTGGAGATACAACATATTTGGTATGTTCTGGCCCAACCTCCAATGCACTGTTTCTTTACGATATGCCGTTTCTAAAAAAAATCAAAAGATAAGCAAAAAAAATGAACTTAATTTTAGCTGAATAGGTAACACATTTTTATTCTGCATCACTGAAGTATTAATATAGTCACCCACATGGGGAAAGGGAGGAGGAAAGTTCCTGAATCTCTGCAGGATTTATTTAAAATGCCTTCGGTAAATCCCACGCATGGGTCCGGTCCTGAAATACTTTACTCGCATGAAAAGCCCTATGAATTTCAGTGCGATTCCTCGAAGTGCCAACTTCACCTTTCACTTCAGTCCAACAGTATTAAGGATCACCTCCCACTGGCAGTCTGGCCCGTAGATCTTGATGCGGGCTCCTAGACCGGCTTTGGAGCTCTTAGGCAAAGTTAATCAGCTCTACAGTTCCTAACTGGCAGGGTACAACAGCCTACTTGCTCAGCTCCTGCTGGTGACAGATGGATCCCAGAAGCTGAGCCAGATATAATACTATTTTTCCCAGTACTGTCTCCAAGAGGACGCTGCTTCCTCAGAGGGGTCCTCCCCTGAACTCTGACAAACCAGTACAGTGATAGAGGACAGTCATAAAACACCTCCCATCACTATCATATCAAGGTGCCTTACAGTCATTAATACAGTTTTCTCTGTGTTGCACTGAAGCATCATCTGCAGGTTACAGCTGGGGAACCGAGTCATATTGTAGATGAAGCCACTTGCCTAAGATCACAGTGTTTGAGCTGGAAATCGAGCCCCAGTCCAGAGCCCTGTCCACTGGACCACCCTTCCTTCCTCCTGTGCACAAAGTGGGGGTCCCCACTGCAGTTACTTCTGCCTACAACTCAAGGTTGGAGCTGACATCAGGAAGCGCACAGGAAAAAAAAGTAGTTTACTTCAACGCAACGTAGCCTGAAAGCAGATGCAAGATATGGCGGCTGACATGCAAGAGATCTCATATGGATACTGGCTTGCAAGCCCCAGAGAAGGACACCGCTTCCCATCATGTTCTCCCTTCAGGGGCTGTTCGAGTACGCTGCCTCTAGGACCCTTCCCAGGCCATTAGGCAAGTAATTGTTGCTGAAAAACTAGCTGCACTGAGAAACCTTTGTTCTCCTGCAAAGAGCTGCTTTGGTGTGCACGCAACAAGAACCAGACCCATCCTGGGTGGCACGGAGACAGCGAGCTCATCGAGAACCGCACGCTGTACCAGATGAGATGTTGTTTTATGTGGTGCCAAAGAGGAAAAAGGGAGAGGGGGAGCAGGGTGTGTAGTGCGTTTTCTCCCTCCCCTCTCAGTCCCGGTGCAGTCATTTCCCATAAGCCCATCAGCACAGGCGGTTTCCCAAAGGGCGCTCGCACGGCCCCTTGGGCACGGGCTCTACGTCTCAACAAAACCAATTTAAAACAATGGCCATGCTCTGTTCTCCTGGGGTGTCTATGAGGAACCGCACTGGATGGGTTAAGAGCAACTGTCGCTGCTCTTATAAATCTCTCTCTCCAGAACTTAATTAAAAGCATCGCTACAAAAATTATGCATCGAACCTAAACTAAATGGGTCTATTTACGTCCAGGAACTCAGCTGCCCAAGGCAGAAAGCGGTAAGCAATTTTGCTTGGTGCATACTGTTATTTTAGCATGATTTAGAGCTATTTGATTGACATCAAACTCAACGACACCTCATTAATGGGTCCTCGGTTCAATTTTTAATCCCGTTTCAAATCTCTCTTTACAAGTCCCAAATTGGTGTTTATACATGGCGATTTCTCAATTACAGAAATATATGCACAGCTGAGGCCTCAACTGATATAACATAACAAATGGCCAGCAGAGATCTCCATCGGTGTAACATCCCGTAGTCTCCACTACAGTTCTTGTTAGGAAAGGCGGTTGCCAAGCTTCCTAATTTCTTCTTCAGTGGGAATGAAAAACCCAGGGAAAAATATCATATGTAACAGGACCCCAGGGGTAAGAATGGAAAGCAAACTAGACAGGACTTAGCGATTTAACATAGCTGCAGTAAGAAAGTACCAGCACAGTTCTGGATGACATATATACAGCACATCACAAGACAGCCAAAGGCTCAAATCTCTTAGTTCTGGCATGACTGGAGAATTGACTTCATCTCTAGGGCCCAAAACACGTTGGGAAATTGGAGGAAAGTCAAAAGGTAAGCAACAAAACTGATCAGATGGCTGACAAAAAAGCTTAAAAGAGCCAAATAACAAATGGATTTAGCAGCAAGTACATGAAGTCAACACACAGGTAGGAGAGGAATTAGTTCCAATGTGCAGTAAGTGACCGAAGTGTAGAAGAGCCATCTTCCAAAACACAAAAGCTAACAGGTGCTTGCTAGAGGGAACATGCAGAAAGGGAGGTGGAAGAAGAGTAGAGAGTCTCATTGGTCTGTCCCATCTCTAGTTTCTATCATACATTTGTATTTTATTAGCACATTTCTTGATGCATTTGGCAGAAAATCTGGAGAGGCTATGGATAGTGAGCTCTCTCCCATCCTCCCAGTCAAGCTTGTGGCTTATCATCGGAGCGGCCTGGAGATGTTCATACCGACTCTACCTTGTTTTACACAGAGCTCTTGCTGTGTATGGCTCTGATTCCTGCATAAAACACATTCTCATTTAAAACCTAATGATGTGTTTTAAAGATGTAGGTAAGGCAAGAAACTACCAAGGGGGAATGGAAAGATGAAGAGACTGGAAATCAGGTACATCTCTAAGTGTGCTGTTCAATCCTAGCCAAGACTGAAAACAAAGTATTTATTTCCAAACACAGGTCTAAAAGAATATCTTAAATGAGCATATGACCTCTCTCCTATGGGCGAAGAGGAGCTGCTGACCAGTACACATGCGTCAGTATTATCGACTTGTACAATTTTGTCATCAGGCTCATGGCATAGTGTGTTTTGTGAAGCTCCTGGACTCTCCCCTGATTAGGAAACTGCACTTTCACAGAAGAACGTTTTGTAGACCTTGTGGTTACAAAGAAAAATTTGAAAACCTGAGCCGAGAGCCCCCACGGCTCAAAACCCAGAAGACCACATGATTTTTGAATATTTGCAACTGGCAGTAGAACCAAAACTTCTATATTAAATACTTCAGAACTGAAGTACCTACTAAAACAAAAACTGGCCGCTAGATACAGAAGTCTTCCCTGGTGGAGAAGATGGGATGAAAAGACTGAACTGTGTGACCCAAGCTCTTCACCGTGTTTCAGGCCTTCCCCGATGATGCTCACCACTAGTACAGTGATACATGTACTATATGAGACTACAGCATAGTCTCAGACCTACCTGAATCATGCAATCATAGAAAGTGAGGGTTGGAAGGGACCTCAGGAGGTCACATCTAGTTCAACCCCCTGCTCAAAGCCCCAACTAGACCATCCCAGCCAGAGCTGTGTCAAGCCGGGTCTTCAAAACCTCCAAGGATGGAGAGCGCACCACCCCTTTGGGTAACTTATACCAGTGTTCCACCACCCTCCTAGTGAAAAAGTTTTTCCTAATCTCCAACCTAAACCTTCTTTACTGCGACTTGAGCCCATTGCTCCTTGTCCTGTCAGCACAGCTCCATTCTCTTTGCAACCACCGTGGAGGGAGTTGAAGCCTGTTATCTAAAAACCTGCTGCCTGTCTCTACAGGGAAGCAAAGATCGGAGCAAGCAACAAAAAAAGGACAGCTCTCTCACCTAGAGGTGACTTCTTCAAGTCAAAGCTGTACCGGTGTTCTGCCTGCTCGCAGGAGGCTGCCGTCAGCACATAACCTCCTCTTAATGAAAGGAAAGCAATAGCAGGGAATGACAGTAAAAGCAGCAGGAACCAAACAGCTTATGACTATAGCTGTAGCTACAAAGCGAGTGCCATTCTTTTCCCCGTGCACTGTGCGCAGCTCTTCAGCCCAATGGTCTTTCCTCCCAAAAAGCAGCCTCTTTCAATTGCAAACAAATGAAAAGCAAACTTTAATTCTCAAATGACTAATTTTGGCTCTGGGTGAACTTCTCTTTTTCTTCCCTCTCCTTTAAAAAACATAGCCGCTAAAGGTTTAATGAAAGCAACATGCAAACTTAATAAGCCATAATAATAAGCCTATAGCCAATCTGCATTATGTAAGGGTTGCGGAGATTTACAGCCAGGCTCTGCTCCAGCTTGGGGCCCGAGCGAGACGGACAGACAACACTGCCCAAACCCAGTCGCAAGCGACTAGAGAAGGCCGAGACGTGCAACTTGGCGGGGCCTGCGGGAAACGCACAAGATGCAATCTTGTGCAACACTATAGACATTTATGGCTCTGTTGTCCCTTTGACAGCCACGATCAAACAGCAGCAGGAGGCTTGTTTTCATACAGGATTTCACTCACAGATAGGACTTTAACTGTTTGGTTTCTGCTGCTGAGTCTTTTCATGCTTGGCTGTGCCTTATTCTAGCGGTGCAGGACTGCAGCAGGGAGCATGCAGAGCGGCGTGGCGTGCCTGGGCCCTGCACGCTGCAAGACCACGAAAAGAGAGAGGTTTCTGGCACGTGCCCAGCATCCATTCTGGGAGGTGGCATGGGCACAATAGGCTTGTGCTGCTTCAGCACAGCATCTTATAGTGCAGCTCTTGGACAACGCAAGCTTGCCAAAGGAGTGGTACTAAGGAAATCAAGACACGACGCCTGGTGGGAAATCCAAGGCTGGCTCAGGTCCTACACAAGGTTGCAGACAGAGAGGCAGCTTTTGTCTACAGAAACAAACGATACCAGCCCTTGGGATTATTCCAGATACAACTGTAGGACAGGAATCTCTAGGTCATTCCCTTCCTCTTGTTGCAGGGCTGAAGATACATACCTCAACTCCAATTTTGCCATACTAAAGGAAAGATGTCATGCATGCTCTTGTAAGTGTTGTTCAGTTGCTACCAGACCTGTATTTCCAAAACCGCGATGACAACAATTATTGTGCTCAAAGATGCTCTGGAATGATCCAGGGAGCCAGCGCTGGATTATGGCATGCTGAGGCCCTAAACAGTGTCCAGTTTAAGAGGTCCCATACGACAAAAATAATTCAACATATGTATATTTTTGCCATGTTAGAACAAAAAGTCCATATTTAGAGAGTCATTTTCCCATATCTCCCTTATTTAGCAACTGATTATTATAAAACTTGATATCGAGTCCATATTTTTTTTTCTTATTTAGAGGCCCCTCATACTGTGAGGTCCTAAACTGTAGCTTAAGTAGTTTAAGCCTAAATCCGGCACTGCAGGGAGCTCTATCCATGGCTGGGGTAAGCTAGAAACCGGGTCCATGTCAGCTGCCTTCAGACAATATGGAAGTATTTGCCCAATGGAAAAGGGTAAACCCAATTCCTAGCATGGGATCCTTCCTAGCAATGAAACAACAAATTCACAGAGGCTGCATTAGGAAAAGGCGGCTTGGCACTTCCAAAATCTCCGATGTAATAATGTACACGCCCCAACACCCAGTCAACTAAATGATCAACTACAACATTTGAACTCAGTCTCAATTTATATAGAATAGAATCCATCAAAGTATTTCTGGTCACTGATACGCCTCCCTAGTCCAGCTTGTATTTCCAGTTGTTACATAGCAAACAAACACACTTCATTTTGATAAGTTTATTTTTCAAATTTGAAAAACCCTCCAAAATTCAGCTGGACTCATCTATATACATATGCCCAGCAGATAGAGATATTATCTCATCAGTACTATATCTATATATATTGATATATATATATATATAGATACATATATGCACAGATATAAAGATATATAGCTATGCAACTTCAGCAATTACTACTAGGACTGGGAGCTAGGAAGTCTACTTAAAAAAAAAAGAAAAATCTAAAATAAGGCATTGATTCACTGTGTGACCCAGGGCAGATCACTGCAAAACTTCCTTGTGCCTTTATCAACCCAGCTGGAAATCTGGGTAAAATGAAAAAAAGCAGGGCCTTGCTGAAAACCAGATGCTTCATCTCAGCTGATCTCTCCTGGGTAAATAAACTACAGGACGCTCATTCACCGCAGAGTAGCTGGGTAGAGTCCACCGCAGAGTCCAGGACGCCCCGCGTTCAGCAGTAAGACTGCCACAGGGACTAAGCAAGAAAAGGATTGCAAAGGTCCAAACCAGCAAGCTCTTTGCTAAAACTCTCAACACCATTAATGGGACCGGTGCGCTGAGGGGTTGTGCCATCAGGGCCCACGCATGCATTGACATGGATTTTCCAGGAAGCTTGCCGGGAAGATAGCACTACATGTCATTCCTTTGCTAAGTTATTTAATGCAGGCAGTTATCCAAACCCTCCTTTGCTACCCCACAGTCATCTGAAGCAACTCCCAGCTCTCAGCAGTGTAACCGAGAGCAGAATTCGACCTAGTTTTTCTTCCCAAACCTTAAAAATCTTCAACAAGAGCACGGGATTTTTTTTTTTTAAGGTTTCTTACTTCAGTCCCAGTATCGGTGTTCAAAACCACAGTCCCAAAACGGGCCATGTCCCAGTCATGGTACTCTGTGGCAGGGTACAATACTGAAGCCTGGAGGGATCTCTTGGTAAGCTTTGCACTCAGCATTTCATATTTACTCCATTGTATAATCAAAGCAATTGCAAAGGGCATGCTGCACGACAGCCCAGGGAGCAATTCATGGACTTTTCTCATATCATGAAAGTTAATGATTGTAAAAGATGAATGGTGGACCTGGATTATACCAGCAGATGCACACATGGGGACCACTGCACTCAACTGGAGTATGGGCAATGGAGCCCAAGCAAATCAACTGCAAGTTGAGGCCATGCTTGCATCCCATCCCATGTTCTTGTGGTCCACCATCAGCTTTCAAAATTGAGAGCAGTACTCCCAATGTATAGTGTGAAAAAATATTCAATCTGTTCCAGTAAAGATGGGGCTTGTTACAAAATACATACTTGTCTTTAGATATACTTTTACAAAAGCACTTGAAGGGAACTCTCCCACTTACTTTCTAATGCCTGTTGCATGAAAATGCACTTGAAGCATCTCTTGTTGCACTTGTGACTGAAAAAACAAGAGAGTTGATCGAATCATGACTTCATCTGCCAATTCAATGCAAGAAGCCATGGTGGAAGGGAGGAGATAAGAGGAGAGGAAACACAGCTCTGGTCTCCCTCAAAATGACCGCAAGATAAATGCCAGTGTAGTGCCATCCCTAAAGATCTTTGGAAAAAGTCTTGCAAGAGCTCTCCACGTGTTGACCAATGGCTGGATGTGGCTTCTCTATGCGGCATCATCCCGAGAACCTAAGGGCAAGTTCCTATAACAATGAGCACTGCGTTAGCTTCCTCTGCAGATCTCTTCTGCCAACATCGCTCCGGGCACCCAGAGACCAGCGCGGAGCTTCTAGTCCTCTGTGCCCGCGATCCTGGGCCCGGGGTCAGTCTGCTACCGAAGGGCAGTATCTATTGGTACTGCCTCCTCCTTACCAACTGCAAGTGTCAACTCATTTCCCAAGTGCCCTGGAGCTTTATTCCTGGGGACATAGGGGAACATAGTCTTTGGCAGAGGTCGGTTGGGCACGTTTCAGTCGGTCTATATTTTTTACCTGATTATTAACATCCCCCACCCTGCCGCCCCTTTAGTTCAGAATACTTTATTCAACTGACTGAAAGCAGTGCAACATCAATGTGTAGCACAGCTAAGAAATCTCCCGGCGATACCACATGTGTTATCAATTCTTTTCTTAGAGGAAGTGCCAAACACTTCCATGGTGTTCTGCTCCGTCAGTCCTCCCGAGCTGCTATCTTGAACGAACAGGTGCACTGCCGCGATTAGCAAAGCTCCAGAACAATAACAGTAAGATTAACGTGCTAAAATACCTAGCGCTCAAGATTAAAAACCTCATCCGTACCCAGCCTTGCTGGGTCATTTAAACCCTGACTTTGGTCTGCTAAGACTTCTTAAAAGAAACAGGACCTTCAAACCCGATTCAGAATTATTCACTGGAGTACTGACAGCAACAACAGCAGCACCCACTTCCATCTATTGACATAGTTTCTAATAACATGCCCATAATTCTCAAAATTGTACACTTCCACAGATAAAAGGAAAACAAGTAGTAAACCAACACTCTTCAGTAAAGAGGTCCTCCTTGGAAACTTATTAGGTTTGGCCTTGTGCCACCCAAAGGCATCAGAGGCAAGCAGCTGTTTATTTGTTCACCAAATACATCTTATTGTTTCTGGAAATAATGTATGTAAATTGTCAAAGTACCAAATTTATTTTTCCGCTGCCTTGAGCTGTGTGTGCTTTATAAAGACAATATTCCAAAAATTCCTGTGTACATGCAGCAGATGTTTGAAAAACCAAAATTTTAACGGGGCGTGTGGCTTTCACCAGTTCTGCTGCAAAAAGTAACATTGGATTCAAGATCTGAAGGATTATCAATGACCTTTAGAGTCTCGCTCTCGGGTAAGGAGAACGCAACCCTTGTGGACTCTGAAGCTGTGGGTGCTCAAGACTTCAAATCTTTCATGAGAAAAAAACTGGGAATCTGGCTTTTTACACTGATCAACACTGGGAAGCGTCAGCAAATATTTTGCGAACTTAATCAGCTGCAGTACGATCAATGATGCCTTCACCAAAGTACCTCAACCAGTATATAAAGCAAATTATAGCCGTAAAAAAGTATATTTAAAATCTCTCCAAAGAATCAAGAGAATGTGGAATAAAGAAGTCCTTTCCTAGGGTCATGGAGAAAGCCAGCATTAGGGGAATAGGCAGTTCTTTCTGCTCCATGAGAGACTTCCCCAAATGTGGCACCTTTAGACAGGCAAGCCACAGAGCAACAATCTGGGCTCAAAGGCAAAAGCAGCAATGGAGACGTAATGCAGAAGAAACCAGATAAATTTAGCAGGAAAACCTGGCTGACCTGGGCAGACATAGGAAAGCAGAGGTTAAGGGAAACTGTCTATTATGCTATTCATGCCAACACTGGGAAGGAGACATGGGGGATGCTAGAGTTGACTTGGGCACAAAGAAGAAAGGCTTAGGATGACTCTCGCAGACGACAGACATGCAGCTTGGTCTAGTGGCTAGCACCCTTTACTGGGGTCAGGAACCCTGGGCTATATCCCTGACCCTGCCCATCTGCCCAGTGCAATTTTGGCCACATCACTTCTCTCTTGGCCTTTGCTTCCCTTTCCATACTTTGTCACATCTGTCCAAGCAAGTTCTCCAGAAGAGGCCTCATTTCCCTACAAACATGCTCATTGCCCATTGCACTGGGTCTTCTACACTAGCACTGCTACTACTACTACCCATAAGGTAACGGCACAAGTCAAGACAGGACAAATTTATGTCCGTAAATGGCCTCTTCAGATGTGCCCACACAACGAGCTGCGGTAGACACGCAACTGAAAAAGCCAGTTCCCTCAGGACACCAGTTCCTTTGTCAAGTTCCCAAGAATTACTGTAAATCCAGTGGGTAATTATTTAAAAACTAATAATGACAATGGTCTCTGTGTCCTTGTAATCTCCCCTTGATGTGGTTTCTCATGTTCGCACAAAAGGAACGCTGATGAGCTTTACCACTCTGCTGCTGTTTGGTACAGAAAGCAGATGGAAAAACGAGCAAACGCACAAGAAGTGGCACTGCGTATCGGCACCTGTTTGTCATTTAAAACCCACATGCTGCATAGTGTGTCTGCCTCAAAGCCCCAAAACTGGCCTAGTTACTGGCACAGTCCTAAAAGCCTGGCATACAATTCTGGCATGGATGCTTGGTCCAATGCCACCCCGGTACTTTGGAGATGGTCTCCCTCGCAGAATCAGATTGTTAGTTTTGTTTGAGTGGGAAACCACTCGCTGTAACTACTAAAGAATCCCTAGGGAAATTATGGCAAAAACAGTCAAACACATAAGTAAATTCTTCCTTTAAAAAATAAAAATAAAAAAAATGAAAGAACCTTAAAAAGAAGCCATACAAAGCCAACGCACTCCAATTCCCCTTGCGTGGCAATAAACAGCAAAAAGAAATGTTCACAAATTTCCCTTAACAGTCTGAAAGATGATCTTTACTCTGATGGAATCAAACCTTTCCTACCCATTGAGCATGCTGGATATCTCTGAAATCTAGCTGAACAAATCGAGTAAGAAGTAGCTGTAACAAAAATTAAGAGTAGGGTGGGGAATAAGCTCAATTTTATATCAGATAAAATACTGCTGCTTTGTCAGCAGTCATCTAGCACTTTGTAACCAGACTGGAGTAGAATACGGTGCCCCAATCTGATGAAGCAGTGCTCATACTGATAAGGTTGACATACAAACTCAACTGAGCAATGAGAATCATTACAGGAACAATTTGATCTACCCCTCTTCAATGGCTCCCTATTCTTAGTAACACACCCTCCCCCCATTAAGAAGAAAAAATGCCTTAACTAAATGGACTAAAATAAAAAATAACCCACAGCTGCCTATACACAAAGATGTAACAACCGACACCTCTTAAACCTATCGCATTTGAGATTAAAATCTAGACATTCTGCTTGGAAAACAGCAATTCAACTTGAGCAAGACTTATTTAACATCCAAGATGCGTGGATGCAAGAGGGGCTCAATTCACCCCCTAATACAAGTTATTATTACAAATCCCACCACTGGACTAGCTTTGATCTCCCTAGACATCTTGGGTCTTCTCTAAACCAGATCAGGACAGGACATGACAGATGTGGATTTCTATTATATCGATGGGGCTGGACTAGCTCACTGAACTGCGACTTTTCAAACTTTGAATCATATCACCTCTGAATGTCCTCTTTGTGCATTTAATCGAACTCCACTGGATCTGAACAACACTACACCTGAGGCAGTTAGCTGGCAAAATTTGGATATAAAATTGTGAATGCGTTTCTCCTTGCTTTGTGATCACTGTGTCACAGAATCATAGACAACAAGGGTTGGACGGGACCACAGGAGGTCGCATCTAGTCCAAGCCCCTGCTCAAGGCAGGACCAGCCTCAACTAGTAGGGGTGTGCAAAGTGGGCCCTATTCAATTCAGATTCTGATTCAGCCCGAATCAGGGACAGTGATTCAATTGGTTGATTCGGATCACTGTCCCCAATTCAATTTGGCTGAATCCGAATCTGAAGATTCAATGCTGATTCAGAGAATCAGCGATTTAGACGCAGACACAGCTTTAATAGTTTTGTCTACATACCTTGAGGTACCAGCGTGGCTCGTTATCGCTGTGATACTGTGCTGAGGCGCAGGAAGGGTCCGCGGTGGCCTTCCATGTGCTCAGTGGCGAACCTGGAAGTAGACTAGAAGTATTCCCAGTCCAGTTCTGGGTCTGCCGGGGAGCACGCAGGGGGCCCCCCCCACTTGGCAACTGGCCACAGAGGGACCCTGGGTGCCCCTCCAGACCCAGGAGGCACCAGTCACTGAGCTGGGGGGCACAGGGGGGGCTGTGCACTCTCCAGAGGGCCCAGAATTGGACTGAAGTGCTTCTGGTGCACTTCCAAGTCTACTGCTAAGCATGCTGGGGACCCCCACCCCGTGCTCCTGTGGGTCACTGCATGCACCCCAGCATTGCAGCGTTCACGAGCCACCTGCTACCTAGAGGTATGTAGAAAAAACATTTAAAGCTGTGTCTATATCCGAATCACCGAATCTTTCCGAATCATTTTGGAAGGTTCCGATGTGATTAGGAGAGAGATCAACGGTCCTCCGATTCGATTCGGGGATTTGGCCACAGAATCAGGCCAAATCAAATCGGGGACCAAAGCTTTGCACAGGCCTACCAACAAGATCATCCCAGCCATTCTTTGTCTACCTGGGTCTTAAAAACCCCCAAAGAGGGAGATTCCACCACCTCTCTCGATAACCCATTCCAGTGCCTCACCGTTCTCCTAGTGAGAGAGTTTTTCCTGATATGCAACCTAAACTTCCCTTGTTGCAACTTGAGCCCATTGCTTCTTGTTCTGTCAGCTGTCACCACTGAGAACAATTTAGCTCATATCATCATACACTAAATTATAAAAAACAAAAAAATCTTCATAACCTCTGTTTCTCTGAGGACTTCTCTAAACACATGCTTAGTTGTATAAAAATTATTTGGAGTGCTTGCATCAAAAATACTTTTACAGGATCACTTAAGTTATCAGAGATCATATGTTCCATTTAATGATTTAATAGAACGATCAAAGAGATGCACACATAGGGGAGAGCTGTAGTCTGGTAGCAAGATGTAAGGGTTAAATCTGAGGAATAATTAAAAAAAAAAAAAATCACTGAATGCTTTGGCATTCTTAATATTCTCTAGTCTTGCAAACCCTAGCACTGGAGTCCCTTAAAAAACCCAAAAATCATTCAGGATACTTGCCCCAAGCAACCGTGTACTTTATAAACTCGTTATGACTACTAACAGCAGTACAAGTTAGCTGATAACCAAAGGCCGTAAAGTAGCACTTGGCTAAGAAACAGCAAGTAGAGGACTTTGCTTCCAGGCTTTTCCCTGGATTTGTACCGCTGGAAGCCTGGTATAATTGATTCTCTCCTACCTATACACACATGCATGATGTCAGACGTGTCCTCGTTAAACTCCCGATAAACAAATAGTCCGTTCTAAGAGAAAAAGGTTAACGTGCGAGGAAAGCTGAAGATGAGCCCTTCCTAGTTTCAGTCCAATGAGTGATGCCATTTGTTAGAAAAAGTTGTTAGAGTGGCAGAGCTCCCCACAAAATCATAAAGTTGTGTCCCATTATGATTCAGAGTGTATATATACCAGATTGTGTGGCGTTTTCTGGATCGTATGTCATACATTATGGTTTGACATCAAGGTTACTTCCTCCTTATTTTCTGTTGCTCATTAAACACGCTAGGAACAGGACTGCAGTTGTTGACTCCTGTACTGCAGCCTACTTTGCTCTAAACATTTAGCAGAAAGGTAATTTCAATAAATAAATAAATAAAGGAAGAGGACAGGAACAAGAAGTTGGAAAAGTTATGGAGAAATAAAACAACCGATCTGTCAGGTGTAGGAACAAGGGAAAGGCAGTATGCTCCTCTTCATAGCATTGCGTGACTGTTTGTTGGAAGGGCAGAGGCATAAGGAGGAGGCAAAGCAGCAAATTCTTGCCAATTCTTGGGGAGTCCTTGTCAACACCATCTGCGCTCCTGTCAAGCTCTCATTTGATAGCAAGATAAATCCAACTTGCTTGCAAAAATGCCAGAAGGAAAACAAAGAACAGGGCTGAGAATTCGCCTTAGGGTTGCTTTGATTGTCTCAGTTACACAACATAATAACCCTCTCCTTTCATTCAAACCTCATTCTTCTTGTCCCGTGGTGCTGCAATCTGCTGGAAACAGCACTCCGGGGCACCAGCACCAGGACTTAAGGGCATCTGAAGTGCCCCAGAATAAACGTGGGTTGTAATCAGTCTTGAGCTGTTTGAATTTGAACTAGATTTTGCACATGGAAGCGCCCTAGCACTTCAGAGGACATGGGTAGCTACCGAGTCCACATCTCACCTCCGAACAAGAGGTTAGCGGCCACAACTCTGACACCTATTTCGCTTTGGTACAAAGGCAAACAGCCTGTTGCTTTCATGTAAACAGGTAGTTACCGAGAAGAAGGATGGTCTAGTGGTTAAAGGTAATAAAACACACCTGCCTAATTCCCTATTCTACCACAGGCTTCCCACCTCATCTTCTGCAAGGTATTTCATCTCTGTCCCATTTCCTCATCTATTAAATAGGGAAACACCACTTCCCTGCCAGAGGTATTGAAAGGGGAGATGTGTCAAAGATTGTGTCACAACACTAGCCATATAAGTATCTGCAGAAAAAAACAAAGGTCGAGTTTGGTCATTGGACACAGGCCTTAAAACTTATGGGCTCCTTGAGTATGGATCATTTTTCGGGAGGACGGATTCATCCTTTAACAATCTCTGCCTCTTCAGCCTGCTGAACGGGATGCACATACACCTCTCAAATGCAAATATTCAAGTCAACGCTCACAAGAGACGACAACACCGGCCAGTAGAACATGGCAAGACAAGATGCTCATCAATACAACTGCATAGGCCGGCAAGCAATTCAGTGCTGGCAAAGATGAACTTCAAGGGCCTTCACCATGCCTCTGACCAAACGAAGGACAGCGACAGTCAACGGGCTGATGACAAATGGACCATGGGCTCAGGATGGCTCTTCCCCTACCCCCACCCACCCCCAGCAAAAAAACCAACAGCTGCGTCAGCATAACAGAAATTAATCTGCAATGAACAAATATTACAGCAAAGGTCTGGTCCAAAACTAATGCCAGCATCACAGGTGACTGTCTTGAGGCAGGACATGAAATCACCAACTGGAGTCCATAGTAACAGGAAAATTTATAACCTATAAAACCTGCAATATTTAATCTCAGAGAGATCTTCAGTGCACGCCAGACAGTCCACCTGCGAAGTGGCTCCAATAAACTGCTCCTAAGCCGATTTGCAGAGAAGCAGGAGCAGCAGCACAGGAAGGAGGTTGCATGGAGCAGCTGAAAGCAGCAAGCCGGAGGCTGGAAGATGGCTGAGGGAAGGAGGCAGAGCAGCTAGGACTGGCGTGCTGAGAGCAAGGCTGGAAAGTATCTGCTTCTTAACAAGGGGCAGTCAGAGCAGAGAGCCAGGAGCGGGCTGCAGAGAGGAAGGGCCAGGCTGGTAGTGCCTACCTCAGAGATGTGGCACAACAACTACCCGGCTACCAGACATCTAGGGCACCTATCTTTAAGGAGCAGCAGGGCAGAAAAAAAAAAGGCAGCTGGGTCCAGAAGTGGGCCACCACTCTGGGCCACCGACTGCCACCCAGCCCAGCCTGCACTACCCCGAAGGCTCCCCCTGTCCCCATTGCAGCTGCTGCCACCGCTTCCCCTTACCCCTCACTACCCACGGCCGCAAGCCACAACCTCTGCAGCAAGGTGGCATGAGAGGTAACAGGGAGGGCGAAGGTAGCAGAAGATGGCACTACAGAAAAACCGTTCGAGGGCCGTGGAACGGGTAGTGCCCCGTTTCCCCCTCCTGCAGAATTGCTGCTGACGACCTGGCTCTACAGCCTGGTTGCAATCACTTGGCAGCCCAGATCCAGCCCACAGGCTGTAGGCTGCCAACCCCTGATCTAGGGAACTGGGATGCCAAAGCAAATCCCTGCTCTGGAGTCCATTACCCTATTTAAATCTGACAACGTGACTGACAACTAGGCCTACACTCATAGCTTCGCTGCAAAACCACCAGGGAGATTGATCCTTGCAATCTAGAAATGCACAGAATGCAATGTGGTAGGAATCGGGAGATAAGGGGGTTGTTACATTTGCTAACTGCTATGGGAATAGACTGGCCTGCCTGGTCCAAAGGAAGGAGGAAAAGCTTTTTACTGCAATAGGACAGTTGTGCAATACTACACTCCTGGGGGAAAACATTCTTCTCTGTCAAAGGCAGTAACAAAAATAAATGCTTCTATCCACTGGTCACTTAAAAGCTCTGCAGCCCAACATCTGTATGCAAGTGTGGATTTTATTTAAAATAGGGAATCTGCCTTTGTAAACGAAGCTCCAGCTCCTCAATTAATAAGCTATGGCGTGTTTACCACAACAAGATAAGAGGAGGCAGACAAAAAGAAAGCACCATAAAAGCTAAAAAAGACTCTTATCAAAGCCTAAAGAACTCTCTCAATAAAATGAATCTCATGACAGCACTAAAAGGAGGCATTTTCTACTTTAATCTTTTCCTCTTTAAGCATGTCATCCAACTGAATTATTTCGCTGCTCGAGAAACATAAACCAAACTGATTTTGCTATCTAACTAGGGGTAGTAGAAAAAACATCCAAAGTAAAATAACAGTGGGCTAGCAATGCATGTCCAAGTTGCCTATTACGTTTTACAGCACTGGACAGGGCTACTTATGTTCAAGCCAAGCTTGAACGACAAAGAACCTGCTTGAAATTTATGGATATATTTCAACTTGTTCACAAGATAACACATTACTGAATGCCACAAGGAAAGCATTTATTAGAATAGGTTGAGGTTATTAATGAAATAGGAGAAGATACGCAGTAACAGAATTAATATTTAACCACAGAGACCTACATTGTTCTTTCCAGAAGTAAACTGTTCGTGGCGCGCACACAGTCACTTAACGACTCTGGATTTTAAATGCATATACACAAGGAGCAGCCACTTTTGCATTTCTCTCCAGCAAAGTCCATGCAAATTTCTTGTACCTAATCCTTCCTAAGCCATCAAGCTCATTCATGTCTTGAGGCTTCAGAGAACTTGTTTCATTTTAGAGAACGCCAAGGAACACCCACAAACACGCCTATGGTGAAAACATTACCTTTAACCCACGATGAGGTGTTAAGTAGATTCAGCTTCTGCCCTCTTCAGAAGTTCAGAAGTCAGAGTTTGCAAAGGGGTAGGTAAAAATTAAAGCAACAGCAACTTTCAATACTACTCGTTGAATACACGCTGCCTTTTTAATTTATCGGGACATCAACCCACCCATCCAGGTTTTAGTAAAGTGGGTGCTCGGAGAACCCAGCACAGTTCTGGAAGCACTGGTTTCTGAGGCTGGGGGGCAGGGAGCTATCGGAAAGTGTCCAGAGTTTTCCATCATTCATTTCCCAAAACGATTTCTGTGAAACCTTTCCCCTGCAGAGCTGCTGCTGCAGAAACAGAGCGTGCTATTCCCATGGCAGCCGCTACCTGAACGAACGAAGCAGCAGGGCAGCAAGGGACTTACCACTGGCATTCATTGTCATTTCCTCGCTCTCTGGAAGAACCATCCTCTTTTGAAACTCCCAACATTTCACTCGTGACTTTGTACAAGAAAAGGTATCAAGTGTTTCATTATTTTTATAACCAACTGCTTATCGAGATAAAATTTCCGGCTAAAATTTTCTAACTCCGCTTCCCCAAGTCACTGTAGGCTTAGTCTGCATCAGATACCTGAATAACCAACCTGCCTTTCAGACATCGCTTCCAGCAAGTGTCGCAAGCACTCTGCTCCTTTGAGCATTAGGACATGCTTACTGACCAGATCCCCAAATAAAGCCACAGGGATACATTTTTCACTAAGGACCTAAGTGAATTAGGCAACTAAAAGGTCTCATTTTTTAAATCAACGCAAGCCTTAGATGCTTGAAAAGTCTTATCCTCAGTGCCTCGTACTAGCCAAGTAACCTTGAAGTGAGCATTCATGCTATGTATTCATGAAGACATGAGCTGCCTGCAACTGAGTGAGCAAATGAATTCCTGAGGGTTTGGAAAGTGCATGCACAGAAATCCATTTGGCGTACTGTTAAGAGTCAGGTATGTGGTCATAGGCATAATATCTGGGCAGGGCTCTAAGCAAACGATTATCAGCTTTTCTAACTGCAGTAAACTGTAAGGTTGGTATTTCTCAAAGGAGCCTAAGGAAGCAGGGCACCCAAATCCCTTAAGATACTTTGAAAAACCCCAGTTTACAACTCCCACATGATACTCTTGTGCTCCAACGGGAAGCCGTGTCACTGGTTCCTCACATGCATGTGAGATTGTCACACACTACCACTCAACATGCTCCAAGCCATTTCGTTTTAAGAAATGAGCAGCTCTGCATGTTCATATAGCGTCACTGTGTTCTCCTCTTATTTTGAGAGCCAGCATCTATAGCACACCAACACATGAACAAATTACCAAGAGAGAAATGAGAGCAGGCATTACTGGCGTGTCAGCTCCTGTTTGGTAACGGCCTGTGCACACACACTTACCCCATGGTAATCAAAAGCTAACTCCCTGTAGCCTGTTGTTTCATGAAAGAGTAGCTGATGCACTAGAAATCTCCACCTTCACCTACGTCACAGTAGCTTGTTCATGTGTCCACACCTTCCGACTTGCGCTTTCAGCCAACGATTCCCTTATTCCCCTAGCTAAGTCAACGGGAGTTGTATATGCATGCACACTGCAGTTCATGAGCAGTTTACTTCAATTTAGTCCAAGCCGTGGTTCAAGTATCACAAGAGTATCCATCCACTGGTTTTTACCAAACCTGTTCCTAACCACATCATGGGTTAAATTAAGGAAAGTCTGGATGCAGGCAATGTACCAGTTCTTCTGCAAAAGTTAAACACCTTGATCTTTGCCTATAATGAAAAGACACCAGCCTCCAGCCACATTCTTCTGCAAACTAAGCAGCCCAGATCTAAGAAGTCAAAGGACCAGCCAGTTAGTATGGTTAAGGCTGGCCAGTGCCTGTGACCAAATCCCATACCAGGCAGTGACATAGCCAGCATCATGCCTGGTCACCTACGACTCCCTAGACAGAATAACCTCATACCCAACCACAGCTGGATAGTTTAAACTCGTGATGCATGATCCCAGGAACCCCTTCCTTGTTTTCTCACCATGCTCCTGCACCCAGTAGGACAGCAGGCATTTATCATATCTGCCAGCCTCCAGTTCCATTTTTGTTTTTTTCCTTGCATCTATTGGAGCATAGATAATATTGCTTGAAAGAGTCTAATTTCCCTTGCTTCTCTAAATTAACTTTTTAAACTTACTTCTGATTATTTTTACAGGTCTCCCAATGTTCTTCTTCACTGGAGTGTTTATATTTTTAAGTACTTTTGCTTATTGCTTATACTAATCTTTATAGCCTTGCTTAACCATGCTGGCCTCTGGCCTTTTCCTATGTTTAGATTAAGCTGGGAGAAGTTATAATTATAGCTATTCCAACTATTTCTTAAATATTTTTTCACTTCTCTAATAGAATTCCCTACTAGTAAGGAGATCCAGTCAAAATCCCTTAGAGTATTTCCTGTCGAAGGAATTCCTATCAAATTTGCCTGCACTCTGCTCCTCTTATATGAACTATATCACTTAAATTAAAGATATTGCAGCTGTGAAAGCCTGCACTTTCCTGATCTTTTAACCAGACCTAGCTCATTTAGTAAGGGACTGGACAAACACCAATTAGTACATCTGTCTTTGTCTTAAAACTGCACCCAAACTAGCTTGTATAATTTACTATATAGACTTGTGCTTACCCTGTGGCCCGAGGACCAGATCCAGCAGGCAAAGCTGTGTCACCTGTCCCATGGGTCTCCTCATAAGTCTGGGAATTTGGTGCCAGGGGTGCAGTGGCATGCACAGCTGCAACCAGCAGCTGGATGCAGTGTATGAGGTTGGGCCAGCATGTTGCTGGACTGGTGTACAGGATCTGGCTGCACACAGGGTTGGGTCAGCATGCAGTCAGATCCAGGAAGCAGAATCAGCCCGGTGCAGAGCATCCCTCACAGGCCAAGTCCGCAGACGGGATCCAGCCCATGGACTGGCCCAGGCCGCTCATCTAGCCCACATGGCTGGAAAGTTGAGCACCACCAATACAAACTGTCCAGTTTTATGAGCATACAATTCACATCAAGTTCCTCTAGAAGAAGGTTACCATCCTAAGTTATCAATTAGGATAAAACTGTGCAGTATCTGCCTACTTTGATCAGGTTGAACCATCTAATACTGCTCTCAGCTGTTAAACACTATCCAGGCAGCCTTGGAGGTCTAAAGTAATAGCCAAGAATGATCCAGTAGCTACCTTTATTATCCTTAGCTTCTATCCAAATGGCCTATAGTGCAGGAGCCAAAAGCTTAGATCACTTCTCTCTGCATGCTGACCAACACTGATGTTTCTCCTTCTCGTTTATTTTTGCCGGTCTTGTACAAACTCTGTGTCCTGAAAAGCCACTCAACTCTTCTTGGTTCACTGTTATTCCAAACACCACGCTTGCCACCTTGCTTAAACCATCTTACTGCATATTTTGCAACTAAAAGCTGTAGATTTCATTTCCCTCTCTTAGGGTACACTGAGTATATACACTTATCATTTAAGGTCAGATAGAGATAGGATGCCCAACCACCTTGCACCTGCAAACGAGTCCCTTTCCTCTGTTTGTCAAATTCCCCTTTCCAGGTTCCTTTCCCAAATAGATCTATCAAAATAAGACCCATTTGATCTTCAGGCTTCAAAGACACCTGTGCATGCATAACTGAGGGTACATTAGGTCCCAAATAGTTGAGCCTTATTTTTAAGCATCAAGAATATGCCCAGCTCTGTACAGATACAAGAGAGACCACCTTGCAACCAAAGTTCCTTGGAAAGTTGGGACCCCTGGATCATCTAAACTGGGCCTCCTGGAAAATCGGAGATTGTTACTTTTCACCTTACACCAAGCCCAAAGCCTTCAGCTGGACCAAATATTTCAATCATAAAAATAACACACCAGAACTAGAGAAGAGAAATGATCACAGTTCCACAAGCATCTGAGACCCACATAATGGCAAGGAATTGATTAAAATAAATAGAATCATAAAAAAAATTATGGTTGGAAGGGACCTGAGGAGGTCATCTAGCCCAACCCCTTGCTCCAACCAGGACCATCCCCAACTACATCATCCCAGCCAAGGTTTTGTCTAGCCACATCTTAAAAACCTCCAAGGATGGAGAGTCTACAACCTCTCTGGGTGACCTGCTCTAGTGCTTTACCACTCTCCTAGTAGACATTTTTTTCCTAACATCTAACCTGAACTTCCCTTGCTGCAACTTGAGACATTAGGAGAGATGTCCATATGGTCTCAGCAGATGAACCATGAACTATAATGCCCAGGAAGGCAGACCAACCCCTCCCTGCAAAAAAAACCAACAAAAAAACAACCCTCCCACAGCCTGGCCTGGGGAAAATGTCCTTCCTGGAGGAAGAGGCACCGTCTTGAAAATCCCGATGGAATAATTTGGCTCACAAAAGGCTGTGACAAGTGGCTGGCCCCTTGCCAGCACACAAGGAAGCTTTGACAGCAGGGGCGATTAGGAAGAGGGGCTCAGGAGATCTGATTCCTTTCCACAAAACTCAAATGTCCAAGAGAACCAGATCAAGGTTGTCCCTCCGCCAGCCCCTTCAGGAACTGGTTTGCCTAATCCGTGAGAGCAGAACCCCACAGAGTTCATTCATCTCCATTTTTTATGCCATTTGGATTAACGTCAAATGCATTATAAAGGGGCACAAAGTAAGAGAAAGGAGCTGGCTCCGATAGACTTTGGATAAGAATTGCAAACACAGCCACGTTCGTACACCGAACGAGTAGTAGCACAACTCTGCTGGCACTTGAGACAAGGGCTGTGGGCTTTACAGGACGTTACTTGGGGATTTGCATAATCTGATTTAGGATCCATTCCTTCCAGGAGTCAATCAGCACAGCCACTTCTCCGTCTTGAATAGTTTCATTCATTTTAAGTGGTCTGTGTTGCAATACGCATTTCTCATCCATAATAAAACATTTCAATGTTTAAGAAGTGGCTATAGGGACTTTCCACACTGAGGAACGTGCTCAAAACAGAAGGCACAAGTTAATTCAGTGAGATAACGCTGTTCCCACAATACACAGACCTCTGGAACAGCTGGGCTTAAAGGGACAGCCTTGTTGCAGTAAACAGGAACATTAAACAGCTGCTAGCCAAAGCACATGAGAGTGCAGCACGCTTGGGGCTCATCACCATAATTAGCCCGTATACTGTACTGCAGCACTTCCCAATTCCAAAGCAATTTACAGCCCTCTCCCCTTCACATACTGTGGTGGAGGCCACGGTACAAAGGAGAAACAGAGACAGAGAGTTGCACGACTTACCACGCTAAAACGTGAGCTCAGAAAAACTTGAGGATAATCAGGTTCTAGTACTGTGAATAAACTAGGCTACAAAGCCTGCCTGATCTGAGTGCTTGTTCAGTTAGCCTGTTCAACTGGCTCGCAGAATGAGAAGTAACACAAGGATCTGTCAAGAAATTTGGGCTCCATTTCCAGATTTAATGGCAAAATAGAAGTTCCTTTCACTGCACTGCACAGGGCCTTGATCCTCATTCAGGCAGGTGCCAGTGGGTTTTCACATGAGTACGGGGAGGATTTATCTATCCGGTGCAGATTATAATGGGGAAGCCAGGTCTAAGTTTGCCTTGATATCTGCAGGAGGGATTGCCTCAAAATACTTCTGCCTTCTACTCTTAAAAGAAAGCCAAACCTTTATTCTCAAAGCACAGACTCCTGTTGCATCTACTAGACATGACGTCCATCACACACCTGTTATCCCAAGATGGGCAGATACCCTGGAAGTAGACATCCTTAAGTACAACAGCCTTCCTTTTTAGAGAAAGCAGAGTCATTTTTATTCAAATATATCCAATACTGATCAAGCCAAGCAAAGGAAGCCATTGGTTTGTGACTGTCAATTCCTTCATCATTACACTAGCTATATGCTGGTTGATGGGTGATGTTTTAAGTTGCTGGTTTTAACCTACAAAGCCCTAAGTGGTTCAGGAACTCAGTGCTTAAGTCACCTCCCTCCCTGTACACCACTGATTCCACCATGAACAGTGAAAAGGGCTGGAGCAAACAGCCCTTGGGATTTGGAGAAAAGATGCTGTAGCAGGGTATTCTTCAGGAGAGGCTCTGGACTCGGGAATAGTCTTCCAAGTATGGCCAGAACACGATGACTTTCAAAGAGTAATGAAAACCTCATTCGACTTATTACGGAGCTGGGGGCTGCGAAGAGAAACAATGGGAGAAGAGCAGCACTTATGATTTGTGCAGCAATGTCGTGGGAGGTGGGTGCCTCTGTATTAAGCTTTTGTAAGCAGGTCTGGCAGCCCAGGATACTATTAAAAATAAATGGGAATTCAAACATAAGCCAAAATTGCCTTCAAGTTTCCCCTAATTAAACACACACACTTGAATTTTTGGTTTGGCTACTAGCAGGTACAAGATACTCTCAGGCATTCATGCCTGATGCATTCAAGTTGACAACACAAATGTATTCCTATTGGCTTTAGTTTAAGAGCTTAAATCTTTTAGGTTCCTTTTAGGAAATGGTCCTCAAATGTCAGACTCGCAGCATTTTGTGTTCCCATCTGCTACCAAGAGGGTGAGGTGGTAGGACACCCATTAACGTGCCACACCTCTCTTCAGTGCTTACCATCTTCCGAAAAGAAAATGTCCATGTAGTTTCGAAGCAGCTGAGAAGATGCTCTGATCACATCATCGTATCCCTCTCCAACACGGGTTCAACATCCCTCTTCAACACTGCTAGCTGGGGGCAGGGGCAGAGTTTAGGATCAAAATGGCAAGGATGCGGGCAAGTTGGACAGAGTCCAGCGGAGGACAACGAAAATGGTTGGTGGGCTGGGGGATATGACTTATGAGGAGTGGCTGAGGGAACTGGGCTTATTCAGTCTGAAGAAGAGAAGACTGGGGTAGGGGGTGGGATTTAATGGCAGCCTTCAAGGGGGGGTCGAAAGAGGATGGAGCTGGACTGTTCTCAGTGTTGGCTGATGACAGGACAAGGAGCAACGGGCTCTAGTTGCAGCAAGGGAGGTTTAGGTTGGACATAAAGTAAAACTCTCTCGCAGGAGGGTGCTAAAGCACTGGAACGGGTTACCAGAGCTGGTGCAATCTCCATCCTTGGAGGCTTTGAAGATCCAGCTAGACAAAGCCTTGGCTGGGATGATCTAGTTGGGGTTGCTCTGGGTTTGAGCAGGGGCTTGGACTAGATGCACCTTCCAACCCTAATTTTCTATGATTCTAGGAAAACTCCAGCCCCCCCACATACTGAGAGGGGCTAACATTGGGAAAAGCTGGAGGAGATAAAGGGCTTCCTGTGCCCCCAAGTAGAGTAAGGAACATCTCCAGTCACTCTTGAACCCCCCCGTCCAACTAGCACGGCATCAGTATTGACGGACTGAAAAGCTCCTCTCTCCTTATGACAAAGGGGAAACTGCAAGAAGGGTGAGAAGAAGGTATTTTATAAGCAGCTGCTGTTGTTTTTTTTCTTTCAGGCTTAGGAGATAAAGGGCAGAGAGTGAAAATACTGGCGGAAGCTATATCTTGGCTCCTAAAGGAAACAGGATGCTTTACCTTAGTCAAAAAATAGGAGAACAGCTACATGTCTAAAACACTCACAGAAACGCTCTCTGGATGAATCGGAGAAAGAGATGCCGAGGGGAAGGTTGCCCTTCCCTTCCAAAGGCCCACTAACTGAGAAGAAGAGCGCTTCTGGGATGCATTCAGCATGCACTGGCTTTCGGCCGAGCACCATAAATCCATCCTTAACGCGGGATGGAGATTGCTGCAGTCTTTCCATTGGATGCAGGCCAAAGTATCGTCCATCCCGATGTCAAGCTCTTCACGTACCACTGCTTCTGCCTCACCCTTTGCTGCATGGTTCAGATCCAGCCTGCTACAAACCTGCCAATCATGGTTAGTGAAAAATATGTGCCTTGGAGCTGGCTACAAACAGTTATTCATTCCTACAAAGGTGTCAGCCAGGGGGCCAATGGCAAGTTCAGAAACCCCCAAAGTGGTCCCACATTCAGGTACCTTTTCAGAAAGTTTTTGGTAAGAAGGGAAACTCATTAGCACTTTGGACCATCGATCACAGTCAACAGCATGGCTGGAAAAGGCTTCTCCTGGGAATGAAGAGGGCAGGGTGGAAGCTGAACTCGCATTTGTGGAGACTGGGCTCAACCAGCCCCTCATCATCCTCTTCTCCAGTTTGCCCGAGCGTCTTATTATAAGGGAAAATATACCCGGGACCCAGAGGATCAAAAGACAAAAAAGTGCCAACGTCACATGATTCATGACCGCTCTGTTCCTCTTCATTTCAAGAGCGACAAAGAAAAATAAATTAATTCCAGCTGACTAAAACAAGCCGAGCTAATTCACGGATGAACCTGGAGAATCAAAAGCGGATGACCGCATTAACAGGAAAGCCTGCTTCTGCATGCAAACAGCCCTCGCTGTGTAAATGGCCAATTAATTTATGGGAGCCAGATGTTCTTGTTTACGGGGGATGTTTACCTTACTGCCCCGCTCCCTGATGGATTGATAGACGTCCCCCGGCCTCAGCCGAGGGGGGGCAGCAGGCCCGGTGCCTCCCAACCTGACAGCCTTTGCCATTCCAAACTTTGCATGGTCCCGTCCCCGAGTGCGGCCCTCCACTCCCAGATTGCGGGGTTTGTCGGAAAACAAGTCCTGCTAGTAACAAAAACAAAGACATTTCTTCAACCCTTTAAACAAACCCTTGTACGGGAACCAAAGCCAGAATCGGTTCACGGCAAAACAGGCAAAGACGGATTAGTTTTCTGTAACGCGCATTGCGGGGCTCATCTCTTGAAACTCCAGCATGGATTCGATCGCAGCTCAACAACCGCTTTAAAAAGACGCCGCCCCTTAGCATTCAAAGCGCAGTAACGAAGGACAGTGGAAATAGCCACAGAGCCAAGAGATCAACTGGCAGAGCAGACATTTTTAGAAGGTGCCCACAGGTTTGCCAGAATAAAAACAGATGAAATAAAATATACTGGTGTGCAAAATACTGCAGAGGACAAAACGCAGGCAAATGTTATCAGGCTGTGAAATGTTGATTTAGCCATTTTATGGTGCTTGATTTGAATGATTACCTCCTTCGAACATAAGAAAAAAAATATACAGGAAAGAATAAACATAGTGTATTTTATGATTTTGTTTTTCTAATGGCAGAAAATGGATCCAACAGATAATTTAACGGAGAAGAACGACCGCATCTGCTGAAGCTGTGTCCAAGACAGACGTTTAAGGATATACTCTATCAATTAATATAAAAAGTGTGCGAGAGAAGTTACCACAATCAATATCAATCACCCTTGTGATCTATGATAAATCGAGACCATCCCACAGGTCTGATATTAAAAATATGCCATTTACCCTGCACATGCGAGGCAAATGTTGGACATCATAAAAAAAACAATCTTTCAAAACGGACGGGAAAATGCCTTATATTTTATGAATTAAAATAGGTTTGATATATCATGCTGACATAAGTCATTATGTTTTGCATGACACTGAACTAGCATAGCAAGATGCATTAAAGTAACATTAATAAAGATGTCTCTAGTACGGGAAAACTATTTCAGTGATATTTATATTCTAAGTCTAAATCTGGGTCGATGAAACCAACAGGTTTTTCCCTGCCCCCCCCCCCCCCCCCCAACATATTTGGAATATTTGCAACTGTAGGTTTTAATCTGCCAGGTTTTTCCAGGCTGGCAATTCACATAGCAAACGCAAGTTTTAATTGAGCTGCTGCAGCCTATTCACAAAGGGATCTTAAAATATGTCCAAACTGTTTTGCTTGAAAATCTTTCATTCCTCTTCCCATTTGAATGCCAAGTGATTTATATTAGAAGTCAGACAGACCCATCCTAATGCAGCTCTACAGCCTTTTGATATGGAACATGAATGTCCAGAAATTATGACAGATGAAAAATTTATTTTGAAAAGGCCCAGCTATAATAGTCAGCATATGCTGGTCTGGATTATTATATTTTCCCTTATGAGAGTTCAGGCTTGATTATACATGGAATCTGACTGGCAGGACTACAGCCATATAGTTTTGTACCAATAGAGCTATAGCAGCGCAATTCCCCAGGCAGACACTATTCCAGAACAAAAGAGACTTTCTTTCAGGACAGCTTATTGCAAAGTGCTGTCGGTCTGTTAGTCAAACTTCCCTCTGCTGACACGTCCTTCGATTGATGCTAACGTCTTAGATCCAAGGGCCCTTACCATGTCCTTACACATATATTCTCTTTTACTCAAAACAGCTCTTTGCTGATGCTTCCAGGCTCAGTACACATGTTGTCTAGATGAACATGTGACACCATCTTCAACGCAACACTTACTAAGTGCAGTTAAAACACAAGCAGATGCAGTGTAACACGTTAAAACGTGCAGTCAGAACACAAGCAGTAAACTTTCAAGCAGTTTAACACGTGTTAAGTGCCCTTGTGGCGCTGCAAAGTTGTTCCCCTTCACGAGGGGTTCTCTCCTAAGAGGTACTAACTTGAACCGTTTGCTCCATTCCAATGATTTGCAGCTTCTGGAAGTGAACATGAGACACCACCTTAACACAAGCTACATCTAATGCATCACGTGCCAATCATTTGCAAACGTTGCAAGTGGATGTGTGCCATGGCCTTGAGACAATGCTTCAACAGATCCTGCAGAAGTTCCCTTTGACATCCACTGGGCTCCTTGCCTGTGCCTCTCATACCAAGGGACTTGGAGCAGGCCCATCGCTGGCCCCGTGTTACACATCTTGGATAAGATGGGAGATGTGGGGCAAAGATGTGATGCCCCCATGCTCTCTTCTAGTGCCAAATTGAGAGGTCATTTATAGTCAATGGTGCAGAACTATAGTTTTGCTTAGAAGTTAGACAATGGATTTGTATAGGATGGCTTGGGTCGAGATGAACCTGCGTCTGGAGAGGGGCTGGACTAAATGATCTATGGAAATTCCCTTTCAGCCCTGCTCTTCTGATTCCTTTTCTTCCACCCTGCTTTCTTACATGAGGAATGAACTAGTGGACAATCACACTGTCAAGATGACTGAGGTAGGCGACACCTCCCAGAGCGGTTATCACAGGCTCTTGGCTGACTTGGGTTAACCAACCGCATTGGGTACAATCTGTTTAAATTTGGGGTGTTTTCTTTACAACCAACAGACCTTGCTTCAAGGTAAAAGGAACATTTCTGGAGAAGAAGGGAGCAGCTCTGGAGGCAGCAGTCTGTTGTGCGGCCACACACCAGCTGAACTGGAGCTGTGTGTGGCTTTAAGAATCCACAGTATTACCACTTGGAAACCATCGCTGGAGGTCGATCCGATGCTACCATGTCCAATACGGCCATTCCCCATGGCTCTGACTACAAAACTACTTCCTCCTTTAATTCTTATGCTAATTCTCAACACTTAGCCACTGCTGGAAATAGCATTGAACCCAAGGAGCGTCAGGCAGCCACACAAGCATGCGTCTCCAAACCACATGCAGAACATGTGCCAACTCATTTGCACATGCATAGAAGCAGGGGAAGAAAACAGGGTCCATATCTACTTAGTGCAATAAATCCTCCACGGACTAGACCCTCAACATAATTGCACGCCCTTGGGCAGTACAGAGCCTCCCACCTGCCCCAGACAGTAGGGTACAAAAAGTATTCAGAAATCAATTACTGCCCTAATTTACAAGCTTGATGGATCCCTAGAGCCCCAGCTGACCAAGGTATTTAAGGACATACATAACTTACCATCAGTGGAATTATTTGCATGATTATGGGAACACTTTGTGGTTAAGTACTGAATCACAGCCTGAGGCCTTTCTATTATCCCTCTGTCTAATATGGAGATAAGACGCATTTGTATTCTTTCCCATAACGGGAAAATCTTGGCACCTCCCTTACCAGAACTCTAACTATGACCATTGACTTATGAAAGCCTTAATCTTTTGGCTTCCTTAGTACCTACTAGGGCTGGCTCGCTTACCCAGGGCAGACGCCCTCTTCTAAAACTGTTATCATCAATTCCTATCTAAAGAAATCCTTCTTCTTGGTGCCAATGAATTAGGCTGAAAACTTCTGCTTTTTGCAGCCTGAATTGCTTCTAGTCTTTTATTCCTGCTGCCAAGTCCTCAGAAAATTAAGTCCGACGTCACTTGGTAAATCAAAAAACTGTGCTTTCCAGATAAGGAACTAAAAGCAGAGGCTAGAATCACAGTAGCAGAAGACCGTAAACTACAAAATCTTTAGTACATTTCCAGCTTGTTTTTTGACATTAGCTGGTACTTCCACATTCTCCCAAATTATTTTGTATCCATCTTTATTTGTTTTATGGTACCTGGTATTTACCTACAATCCTGCTACAGTGGGTTTGACTTTGAGCAGCGTCTACAAGTGCAAAATGCCTCCTTCTAATGTCACAGGTCAGTACAAGCTTGTAAAACCTCTAAAAAAATATTTCAAGAACTACAGAAGTTATTGAATAAGGCAATGTATTCTCTGCAAATCAGAGTTAAATACAAATCTTGAGACCCCTCTCCCCCCCCCCCCATTTCTACTGTTGTTTTGCTCAAGCAGAACTCCTATGGCCTTCAGTGTACTTTGGTAAGGGTGGAGTAAAAGCTGAGTACAGACTCATTAATAATAAAGAAAGAGGTGAAAGCAGGGCTGGACACAGGCATGGGCGAACCGGGCAGCTGCCCAGGGCCCAGACAAAAAGGGGACCCTAAAAAAATGGTAATTTTTTTCCCATTGTCCGATTCTTATTATCGTTCTCTCTGGCGAAGGGGGGCCCCGATACTAAAAGTTCACCTGGGGTCACCAGGAGTGACAGTGCTGAGTGAAAGCAAAATCTAATACGCCGCCCACTATCCTGCGTACCATACCCATCCGAAGGGCACATCTCGGCCCCAGTCAGGCAGAGACCTGAGCTAATATGCAAGCGCACACGTTTGACTTGTCCCTTTGCTAACAGCGGGAACGAAGCATACATCGAGATCTCTTTGCAGGATCAAAGCCCTGTGCACTGGATTGTGACCATGTTTCTCCTTACTCGGTTTTTCTTATGTGGGGATCCTCTATTACTGCCACGTGCGAGCCTGTTGCTTCCCAACTAGCACCGAGAACAAGTATGTGGGGGCTGGATATGCTCTGCCTACTCCTTCCAGGGGGGCTCCCACATTTGAGGGTTCACTCCTTTTTTTCCCCCCTCCACACTTCATCTAAACTGGAAACAGAGTAAAAGCGTTCTCACCGCATTCAAGAGGGAATCTGACAAAACCCTACTTAACCCACAGCTCTTTAATCAGACGAATGTGGGGGCATTTGGAATTTAAAACAAGATATCCTACTTTTAACACAAATACATATGTTTTCCATTTTAGATATGTGTTATTGCTTTCACATCCTGACCTGTTAAGTACACGTGTTCCACCGCAAGTCTCTCTGGAATTTTGGCAAAGACCTGGATTTGTTTAATAAAGGGCCTTATTAATCATGTGAATCAAATATTATCAGCACTTCACATTTACATCGCGCCCTGCATTTTCAAAGAATGCAAACAAACATTAAATAATTCAAACAGTCTGTTTACTTGCTGAGATGAAGGCGTATATGACTTTAAAAGATATTAGGAAATTCATTCATCTGCTTATATCTGCAAAGAATTAAAAACTAAAATTCGTTGGGTAAACTGAAGTTGCGGCACTATTTCTGGCGCTATAAAAAAATAATGAAAACATATAACCAAAGCGAAATTACTCCAGTATGAGCTGTAGATGCATCTGTATGCCTGTTTAACTCGGTTATATTAAATAACAAATTTGGTGCATTGACTGACGTGAATCTACATAATTTCGTGTTACAGAACAACGTTACAGCAAGTGCCGTTAGTCACATTTTTATATATTTACCAAATTTGCGCTTCCTTTATGAGCAAGATAGCCGTTCCCCTAATCTTTATTTGGGGTTTCTGATGCATTTTATTATGGCATTAACTACAGGTATTTATTTTACAGTCCTGGTTCCAACACTTGAAACATCAAATGCTTCTCCTCTTTCATTCAGCACAACACATTGTATCTTGGCATATGCATCACTGACAACCAGTCCCTTCATCAGAAAATAAATTAACAAATCTTTGCTCGACCACACTGTGCTTTAGTAAGAGAAGAGAAGAGAGTTAGCATCTGCTAGAATTGAACCAGGCCCAATTTTAGGGTCCATCCTATGAACTCAACAGGCACAACTCTTAACTTACAGTGGTTATTCCTACTGGGTGCATTGAATCCAAAAAAGTATTTAAATAAGAATCATTCACTCTAAAAAAAACCTGATGTATTTGGAGTAATTGAACACTCGAGCCCAATGGGACAGCTACTGGGTAACTGCTCATGGAGCAGTGGAAAAGCTAGAACAGACCACCGCACCACACAAACCTCACTGATAAGAAGAATGTGTTGCTCTAACAGGCGCATGAAGCCCAGCCTCATGCGCTGCTTTCCCACTTAAGCCAGTTATAAAAGTTGGGTCCTATGCACCAAAATGCATGCAACTTTGGCCATACCAAATGCTTTTTACTAAGCGGACCTTTAAATTATTCAGATAGTTGACCTGCCGCACAGGAATTTAAAGCAATCCTTGTTCTGGACCATGGAGTCAAGCTCCAGCATTTACAACCTGCAGGCCTGATAACGATGCACTAGAGATTAAGTAGAAGATACTATACAAGCCTGATTCTATACCCGAAACAAAACAGAGCACACTTTTTTGAACTCAGGCTTTATTTAGGCCTCAGTAGCCAGATTTGTAAGGCATTTTAGTTATTGACTGGGGGGGGGAGGCTTAACCAGCTGTAGACATCTCCCATGAAAAGTCTGGAAGAGTCAGACACTTGGCTTAGGGGCTACTTTCACATACACTAGGCACCAGAAGGTTTTTAGGATACCTAAATGCTGTTGTGAATCTGGTCCATGGTCATTTTAAAATGACGATTGCTGAAACCCACAACCATGACACGAGTTCCCATCGCAAGAGAGCAGGATCAGCTGCCAGCAACATCAGAGGGGGCAGCTCTTAGCTTGCAGCCAGTCTGAGACCCAGGCACCCGGTCACCAGAAAGGGAAGGCTTGTGGCTGGGCCAAAGAGGAGCACAGCCGGCTTTAGGGGTGGAGGGACTGTTTGCAGTTTTGCACCCGAATGTGCTGACATGGGGAAGGATTTGTAACACCATATCCCCATGATGGTATCGAACGCCCTAATTATCCATAATGCTTGGGACAGTCGGTCTACAGATTTATAGGATTTCATTATCCTCCATTAAAAAAAAAAAAAAAAAAAAAGCAAAAGACAAAAGCAAAACAAAAACCCCACCATCGCATGTTTGGCTTTGGCCTACTGGAGAGCTCGCAGCAGAGCTTCCCTGAGGCTTGCCCAGATGTCACAGAAACTAAATCAGAAAAGCATCACGTTACAAGTTTTCAGCTCAGCTGACAGTGGTACCCCAGGAAGTTTGAAACAAATTGGTTGGGGAGAAGGACACGTAGAAATGGGAGCTGTGCAGCAAACCAGCTGGCCTGAGCCAGCTTCATCAGGAAGAGGATATTTTCAAGAAAGGATGTTCCAGGACTGCTGCTTTATAGTCAAGGTTACCTCTTGTACCCATGTTCAAAGCACAACAATAAGGATCACTGAATCATGGGAAATTAGGGTTGGAAGAGACCTCGAGAGGTCACATCTAGGCCAACCCCCTGCTTGAAGCAGGACCATCCCCAACTACATCATCCCGGCCAAGGCTTTATCTACCCGGGTCTTAAAAAACTTCCAAGGACAGAGATTGCACCACCTGTCTGGGTCACCTGTTCCAGTGCTTTACTACCCTCTACTGATAATGTTTTTCCTAATATTCAACCTAAACCTCCCTTGCTGCAACTTGAGACTGTTGCTTCTTGTCCGGTCATCTGCCACTGCTGAGAACAGCCCAGCTCCATGCTCTTTGCAGCCCCCCTGCAGGGTGTTGAAGGTTGCTACCAAATCCCCCCTCAGATTTCTCTTCTCCAAACTAAATAAGCCCAGTTCCCTCAGCCTCTCCTCACAAGTCACGTGCCCCAACCCCATCACCATTTTCGTTGCCCTCCACTGGACTCTCTCCAATTTCTCGACACCCTTTCTGTTGTGGGAGGCTCAGAACTGGACACGGTACTCCAGAGGTGGCCTCACCAGTGCCAATAGAGGGAAAAGGCAAGGGTCTTTGAGTAGATGGGATATCTTTTATTAGACCAACACCTAAGGACTTAGATAAACACAGCTACAACCAAAAACCTAGCAAACAGTGGGGAATAATCACTACTCTCAATTTGCTAGCAATGTACCCAAGATACCATGAGCCTTGCTTGCAACAAGGGCACGTTGTTGGCTTATATTCAACTTATTGTCCACTCGGACCCCCACAACCGTTTCTGCAGAGCTGCTGCTGAGGCAATCGGTCCCCCGCCTGCACCAGTGCATGGGATTGTTTTGTCCTAAGTGTGGGACTTTGCCCTTCCCCTTACTGAACCTCATGAGATTTCTTTTGGTTTAATCCTCCAATTTCTTGAGGTCCGTCCGAATCCTAGCCCTACCTTCCAGCATATCCATTACTCCCCACAGTTTGGTGTTAACTGCGAACTTGCTGAGGGTGCACTCTGTCCCATCTTACAGGTCATTAATGAAAATATTGAACAAAACCAGCCCTAGGACCGACCCCTGAAGCACTCTGCCTACTACCCTCTAAGTCTGATGATCCAGCCAGTTTTCAATCCATTCATCCAACCTGTACTTCCTTAGCTTGCTTGTGAGACTATTGTGGGAGACTATATCAAAAGCCTTGCTAAAATAAAGGTATATCCACTGCTCTTCCTGTACCCACAGAGCCAGTCACCTCATCATAGAAGGCAATCAGGTTGGTCAGTCATGACTTGCCCTTGGTGAAGCCATGATGACCGCTCCTAATCGCCTTCTTCTCTAAGTGTTTAGAAATGGATTCCTTGATTTTTCATGATTTTTCCATTTTTTCCATTATTTTTCAAGGAACTGAGGTGAGGCTGACCAGTTTGTAGTTCCCTGGATCCCCCTCCCTCCCTTTCTTAAAGATGGACACTATATTTGCCCTTCTCCAATTGTCCAGGACCTCCCCCGATTGCCATGATTTTTCAAAGATGATGGCTAGTGGCGCTGTAATCACATCGGCCAACTCCCTCAGCCCCCTCAGGTGTACCGCATCTGGCCCCATGGACTTGTACACGTCCAGCTTTTCTATATAATCCCTAACCTGTTCTTTTGCCTCTGTTGGCTGCTCACCACCTTCCCAAACTGTGCTTCCAGGTGCAATAGTCTGGGAGCTGACCTTGCCTGTGAAGTCCTTACATGTCTAATGAGGAGAGGTTCAGGGAACTGGGCGTTATTTAGTTTAGAGAAAAGAAGACAGAGGGGATGTAATAACAGCCTTCAACTACCTGAAGACTGGTTGCAAAGAGGATGGACTGGACTGTTCTCAGTGGTGGCAGATGGCAGAACAAGGGGCAATGGGCTCCAGTTGCAGAAAGCAGAAGTGCTGAGTAGGTGGGGGGCTGAGGACCCTGCCCCACCTTGGGAAGAGGGTTGTCACCTGAAACTTTCCACATGTCCATCATCTTAGGTCCCCCTCTCCTCCCCCAGCAAAAATAAAAGTTGGCATCTATGGCAGCATGGGGAGTTTAGGTTAGATCTTAGGGGAAAAAAATTCTCACTAGGAGGGTAGTAAAGCACTAGAACAGGCTACCCAGAGGTGATAGACTCTCCATCCTTGGAGGTTTCTAAGACCTGCTAGACAAAGCCTTGGGTGGGATGATCTAGTTGGGGATAGTCCTACTTTGACCAAGGGGTTGGACTAGATGTGACCTCCTGAGGTCCCTTCCAGCCTTCATTTTCTATGGTTGTATGATTGAAGTGAACAAGGCATTAAGTACTTCAGCCTTTTCCACCTCATCTGTCCCTAGGTTGCCTCCCCCATTTAGTAAGGGACCCAACACTTCCCCTGATCTTCCTCTTGTTGGTGATGCACAACCTGTTTCAGGCCGATCAGAAAAGAAAAGACCTTAACCAAAAAAAAAAAAAAAAAAAAAAAAAAAAATATACCTACACATCACATTTTCTTTTCACAACAATTGTAGGTGAGCCACACCGTAATAACTCAACTCATCATGCCCATTAGTGCCTCACCCATGCTCTTCCAGCAACCTATCTCCACGACCATCACTTCTAACCAGTGCAGGCTTTAAGTAGCTGTATATGCCGCCCCAGTAACTGCCAGGAAAATATTCCCACCATCCCCCCAAAATGTGGGGCAAACCCACAATTACACTAGTCCGTGTCATACCAGCTTTGGAAGGCTCCATCTCTCATGGCTTATCAGGACTACAAATCGAAGAGGGAGATCCACTGCTTTCTAAAAGGGCTCTCGGGACTTGATTCTCGTTGTGAGAATGTGCTTCTATAGACAACAGACTCCGCACGTTTTCCCTGTCACATTTGTGTGGATAGAAAATACTTATGTCATTTTATGGGCCTTTTAAATCATAAGCCAGTTTTTGGCTTTAGTTTCTTAAATTGGACACAAGGTCCTAAATATGTTTAACCCAAACAAATCTGGGAAACGTTCGGGAACTTTTCAAAAGTATTTTCTCAAAAGTTTCAGAATAACTAATGCTTCATTGTGAAGGCTCCGATAATTACTAGGGAAGCATGATCGTTCATAGCTTCCCCTTTCAGCAATATCGCTCCCTTGTATTATTCAAATAGCTTCGCCGACTCCAGCTAGGGGTATATGGTTTTGATAAGGCTGCTCCCAGGAGTAAGGGCTGCAAATCTTCACCCTCAAAGATTCTCTCAAGTGCGGCAATATATCAAAATAATGACGGATTAAAAAATGTGGGTATGCAACAGAAACCCAAGACTTACCTAGTGGTGGTGATTTCATTTAAGTATAATCAGGAAACAAGCCGAGTCCGTGACATTAAAAGGTGGTAAACAAAACATGCACGGGGGGGAAAAGAGGGGAACAAGGAAAAACATTAGCCATGTGCTTGGTTTTATTTGCACACTACAATCTCTCCCTGTCTCAAGGGACTAAGACTGGTAAAAAAAACTCCCTGTTTACACTGCTTCTGAAATACAAGTACAGAGAGACCATATGATGGTACAGTTTTCTATAAAGTTTTTATTGCCTTGAGTTTAGGGCGAGTTTTCTTAGGGAAGCCTTCCCAAACAAGAGGCTATAAACTCTTTACAGCATCCCGTATCATCACAGAGCATATTTGTTTTCTGTCCTCCTTCCAGTCTCCCCTCTCTCACCTCCTTTGAAGTACACTGAAGTGGAAATCTGTTAGCGTTAGCTATACAGAGCTTTTGGTTGCGACTGGCATGAAGCTCAGTTACCCCTTCTATAAAATGGGCCCATCAAGATAGCACTGCCCACTCCAGTTCAGTTCCAGGGCGGGGTATGGAGCCATCATTCATTTAACATCCATCTCTTTGGTTTTGGATTGCCGTCTAAAGTCTTTTCTTCAACAGGAAAACCAACAAGCATAGCTAATGCTTCAGGAATAAAGTCGCTCTTTTTTTTTCCCCTCCGCCCTGGAACAGAGTTTTTACCCAGGGAGACGTACCAGCATTGCAATAGCTGGTTGATTATTTCACTATCGCAGTGCCAGTCAGTCAGCTTCCTATGAAGATAAGCTCTGACGTGATCATCAAGGAAGCCAGACAGCTGAATGTGAAGTCCCACTCTACAAAAAACATAATGCGAGAGATTTAGAGTCCCAAATAACATGGGACCACCTGTTTCTCTGACGGACACTTCCCAAGGGGCTGTCATACCACAGCACTTGCGCCGGGATACTGTTACTCAGTCGTGCGCACCGCACCATAAATCAAGACCGAAGCCTTTTAGTTAGTTGCCAGCATTAATGCTGGGGGTTGCTTTTGCTTTGGTAAATAGTTGCATGTGCTACGTCGCACAGGGAGCTCCGTGCAGCACGCTGCCAGTAGCTAGCCACAGCAAAAAATCAGATGAGCCTTGAATCAGAAATGAGAATCCCTTTAGCTGAAATCTACTCCTATTTGAGGTGATCATGGGCTACGAAGCAATCACATCAGATGCTGCAGAATGACAGCTCCAGAGTTTCTGTGTTTGATCCTTGCACTGAGTTGAGGAGCTGGGGAAAGGGAGAGATGCTTTCAAATCTAAATTGAAAAAAGGTTTCATGTGCAGGCCTCAAACACTATTTCCCCACTTCCATTGCTAAGTTATTAACAGACTTCTCTGTCATTCTTGGCCACGGTCGTGTGCTAGCAACGAGACCACGAGCAGCAAAGGGTTTTTCAGCAGTAGTATATTAGGAGGTGTTTTTCCGGTCCTTACAGCAACTTCCTATTTTGTCCAAAAAAAGTAATATGCGTCGGGCATAAGTCCAGTCGATACAAGGAAGTGTCACTATACCAGGACAGGAGAAGTAGTTACATGAAAGAAATCTCCTCTCCTCTTCACCTTCCCAGGAATGGTGGCTCCCTTCTTAGCTATGAATTTCAAAGCTCCCAGGGAAGATAGTAGCCTTAACAACGGAGGTAATGTTGCAGACCTACGGCTGACACCATTAAGCAGCAATGACAGAAATCACACAGCTGTGCCAATGACTTTCTCTTCACCTAAACAGCTGGCCCCATATTATTTATCAGAAGCAGCGATCTGCACCACTGACAAAGCCCGGAGTCTGCTTTGCTCTGATCTCAGAGCAGAGGTCTGTCCTCTCAAAAATGAGCACAACTAAGGTGCTTTGGGAAGAGAAAAGGACAAGCCGGTGCTCTCCTGAGCGCAACATTTATTCTCCGCTCGACAGATGCGGAGCACAAAGAAAAAAAGGTTTCTATAGAAATGCTATTCTAAATTTTTATTAGTAGGATTTTTAAGTATTACCAAATGCACCCCCCCCCCCCCCAATCTTGGGGCAGGATTTTGGTGGGCAATATACAAAGAAAACAAAAACGACATTCCCTGACCCCAAAACCTAACAGATTAACTGGAAAATAAGAGACAGTAGTGATACCATCTGGTTAGATTGGCACAGAGGCATCCGTACACCAGCAGCCGAGGGACCACCACATTTTTTGAAGACACCACAGCTAAAAGGAGGCTTAAGGAAAGAATTTGAAGAAGAATGAGATGGCTTTGCAGACCTAGCATGTGTAGATGAAACGAGGGGCGTGTGTGCATGACGCTTGAAAGTGGGGTAAATGCTTCTGCACCGCTTTAATGGTGTCGGTGTTTGCACGCCTTGGCGGCGTATGGTGTGTTAATTCCAGCTGCTATAGGAAATTCAGTGGCGTAATGCACCTTAAATGATTTGGGGCACAGCAAACTAAGACTCTTTGGAGGAGCTTTAGTTTCCTGCCCCTACAGCCGCAGAGCGAAGCACCGGGCTCTGTGCAGGCGGCTCTGCAGGAAGCCCGTGCAGGCAGCCTGGCAGCAGCCTGGGAAGGCAGGCTCCACCCAAGAAAAGCAGCAAGCCTGATCTCCCCCACCACTCCCCCAGAACCTGCCTGCCTACCTGAGCTGCGCGGGGGTCCAGTGCTTCCCTCCACGGCTGCAGTGCCCCCTGGGACTGCCCAAGCCGGGTGCCACCTGGGGGGGTGCTGCCGCTGCTGCAGAGGGAAGCACTAACCTCCCTGCCCCCTGTGGCCCAGGGACCGCTCCGCCTGCCAGCAGCTCACCTTCCCTTCCCCACCAGAGAGGCAGGTAAGCTGTGTGCACAACACGGGGGGTTTAATAAGCCCTAAATTGAAGTGGTGTTTTTTTAAAACCTACCACTTCAACTTAGGGCCCCCATTTCATCTACACACCCCAGTATATGGAGAGTTGCTCCTGAGACTGAGAAGCAGTAAAAGTATGAAGGGGCTTGTTTAAAAATCTAACAAGTAGGCAGCAAATCCAGCATCAGCTCTGTGCTCAGTCTGATGAAGACCAATCGTTTTCACTTCTTATCCAGGGATAAGCTGCAGCACTGATTAGCTGGGGTAATGCTGACACTGTGTTTGCTCTGTATTGGTAACGTGATCAGTTTGTTGCTGAAAACACAGAATGCGTTCTTTAAAAATGTGAACTGAAGAGAGCTGCGGAGAAGCTGCCATTCAGTTATATTCTGTGCTATCTTCCTGAATGATGAGATTTGCATGGCACAAAGTAATATTATAAATTACAAGGCTCCACATTTGGATTTTTTGGCAAGCAAACAAGCAAGTAAACTGGACATACTACAGTCTGGCAAAGCAAGTCAGAGTCTATGACTCAGTTTAACCAAGATCAAAAACAGGGAGCAGTAAAATAACAGCACTTTTTCTCTCCAAAATAAATGCAGCCTGTAACGGTGATGGCTGCAAAGTGCTCACCCCACACTGGCTTTGGATGCAACGTGTTGGTAGTGTCAGTCATGTTCCCAATGTATGGGGGTGCAAGTTCCCAATGTATGGGGGAGCACCGTTTCCCTTACTACTAGGACTACAGTTCAAAATCTCAGCAGGAAGGCCAAGGATTGCAAAATAAAATTAAATAAAACAACCCAAAACAGAAGCAGAGCAATCCCAGCCTCTCACATCATTAACAGAGAAACATGGACAATTTGGACACTGTACATGGTGCATGCATTGTGCGGATAAGCAGGCAACTTCAGCTCCAGGGACCTGGTGAACCGGCACTACCAGGAAAGTCATTTCTTCACGTTATAAATAAGAAGCACTGAGCCAAAAAGTGCACTCTGCGACCCTGCATGTTTCATTACATAACTGACTGGGAGGGAGCACGGGGCATCGGGGTGGATGGCATGTAACTCAGCATCAGCTCATTTTAGAAAACCCTCAAATCAACAGAAAGAAATGCAATCTTTTAAAAGGGAAGGCTGATTTTAAGTGCTAAGGATCAAGAGATGTGGGTTCTACTTCCAGGACTTCAACAGACATCCTCTGCGGCCCTCAGCCAATTTTTCTGACATTTTTTCTTTGTGCTGACAAACGAAAGCAAAGGAAGTGAACACCCCTGCTACTTTCCACTCGGATTATTCAGTTCATAACCTGGTCGGCACCAATGGCGTTAAGGTACTTTCCTGCACCCTGCTGGTCTGCTTCAACCAAAACCTGGGCCTTTTTTCTGGACAGGAACCCTCGTTCCATTCATTTTGCATTCACAATATGCATTTCTGGTGCATATTACTTCAGGAGAGCTTTTCATTCGATTGTGTTCCCTGCTAGCTGGAGCCAGCAACCACCCTCAATGAGGAATTTCCTGACACAGGGAGAGGAAGAGAAGATGCCCAGCAAACTTGTCCAAAACCCTTACTCAAGTCAGTAGCTTGGCATTTACCTGCCATTTGTGCTTTTGAAATTTTCCCCATTAAGATGAGAGCAACTTTAGATTGGACTTTGTTGCCTAATTGTTCCTCACAGTATAGTGATGTTTCATGAATGTCCATTTTTTTGCCCTTGGCCCCTTTTAAACAAATGTGCTGAACATATCCAATGCCCTCTTCAACTGACACAATAAAAGAAGAAAAGGGAAAAGAAAGACGCTCTTGTAAAACAAAGGAGAGAGAGAGAGAGAGAGAGATTTCAACTGAAAAAGCAGCAAACATTTGTCCAGTGTCTCATTGCTAGAGTATCCAAAATAGGTTTTCTAGTAAAAAGCCACAAGTATTTTCCTACTGTTCAAACTTTTGGGAAAACAATTTTTTTTTTTAAAACCAACCAACCAACCCACCCCCTCACCCTGTCTCTAGGAAGCTGGTTGCAGAGCAGGGTTCTACACTGCAAGGTGATCTGAACCGCAAGGGTTGAGACTATACTGAGCTCAGGCTAAACAGTGGCCCACATGATCACGTAGCTTCATTATCACTTGGGTTAAGGACAGAAGTTGCATATAAACCAGCATAAGCAATTGGAAACCGGTTCAGATCTGTAACACAACAGAAGTTCTGTGCACATGAACCTCTTTCAAAATGGCCAAAACTGGTTTAAGATAAACGTGGATGAATGTACATTGGACTTAACCAATTTAGGTCAAGTCAGTTAATTGAACTTCTATCCTAGACCCCCTCCAGATTCAAGTTAACTCAAAGTCCCCCAGCATCCCAGGGTGCTTTGCACCTCCCCTGCAAACCCCACCTTGCAGGGTGGGCAGGCTAGCCTTGACCTACACAGTCTGCTCCAGCCCAGCAGGGAGGTATACTCTAGCGCCCCCTGGCTTCTGACCTGGGTCACTGCAGGCATGTGGCTGCATTTCCAGAATCAAAAGTGAGTGTCTGTTCACTTGCTTATCAGTTCAATCTACGCAGCTTAGACTAACTCGTGAAGACTGAATCGATTCAGCTTTGGGTTTTTTGATGGTCTATACTTAGCCTTGGAGAAAAACACCCTGGTAGGAGATGATCTTCAGGCCTGCTTTTAAAAGCATCATCCATGATGAGTAATATCAAGAAAAATACTGAAAAAACCTGGCCCTTAGAAATCACAGAACAGCAGGGCTGGAAGGGACCTCGGGAGGTCACGCAGTCCAACTCAAGGCAGGGTCACCCTTGCCTGACTAAAACAATCTCAGTCAAGGGTCTGTCTAACCCAGAGGTGGGCAAAATACCAGATCCAGCTGATGGCCAGACTCCATTTCCCAGCAGCCCCTGCCCATGTCGCTGTGACTGGTTTCCATGGAAATCCCAGTAGCGGCAGCACCAGGGTTTCCGTGGAGACCGTCCCCAGCAGCGCCAGCAGGGCATGCAGCTGGACAAGGAGCTGCTCCGGGGCTGGGACTAGGATCTTGCAGTGATGACAGCATGGTCCAGAGCTATGCCCCAACTCTGGATCATGCCGTCACCCCCACAAGATCAAAGCCCTGGAGCAGCTCCCCAGACTAGCCACTTGGACAACACACATCTTTCCTGCTTTGTAGAGCCCAATTAACCCGCGTGCAGTACTGGGAGAGCTGATCTTGCCCTGCGTGACCCTGCATTGTCTCACTGTGGAGAAGCCTTACTTCAAGATGCGGCTGGAGCAGAGGAACAACTCCAGTTAAGAGTTTCCATTGAGAGCACAGCTCCATGACCTACAAATCCTTTGGAAAGCAGCCCACCAACCCTGCCAAGTGCTGTTGTGATCCCAGTTAGTTACACAACTCCTTCCCCTTAATAGCTCAATTAAAAAAAATATATTAGGGAAATTTAGGGTAACAGCTCAGTGCTGTAGAAAAGCTGGACAAGGACTCTCATGCTGTTAGGAGACCAGGTTTCTGGTTCTCCTCTTGCATTTTTCCCCCAGCTCTGGTACACAAAGGCAACACAGACATAAAAAGCAAATCCTTGTGCTTTGAATACTGACTGCTTAAGCAATATTTCCTCTAGCGCTTGTTCTCTGCTGCCCCCCTGCCAACCATACACAAGATTGTGCGGTCAACACTGAATGCGATTCTCTTCTGGGAGACCCAGAGGTTTGTGTGTCAGCAGCAAAACACTCTTTGGATGTCGTGGGACAGTTGAGAAAACTGCTGGGCGTTTTTCAGCAGGGCATCCTCAGCGCTTTCCACACACTCCTGACCTTTCCACTCTGCTTCATTTCCTGCCCTGATTTCAGAGATAGCAATCTTGAGAAATCAGCTGGGAAAAAGCAGTATTCCCAAAGTAAAGCCTCCTGTCCCCCCACGGGGGCTGGGAGAGAACACGTCTTGAAATCCACCAGCGACAAACTCTCTGCACGCAACAGAAATGGGTCGTATGTAAAGCTGCATGGTAGGCTAGGCTCCGATAACAACTTTTCCATCAAGCCATCGCATATTATAACTCTTCCTCCCCCGCAAATGGCTCTTGTACAGAAAATGGACCTGGCAGATGGAGCCAGCGCTGCAGAGCTGAAAGAAGGAATGGCTTTGGGCAGCAGGTCAGTTGAAACCTTGCCAAACAATTGTGGGTCTGGCAATTGGGTCCACTTGTGAAGAAAACAATTCACTTGTCTTCGCCTTGTCAGGCACCAAGCAAGATCAATAACCGGAGGGATTCAGAGCTGTGCAAACCCTCCCAAAAGCATCTTGGAACCATCTTGCAAATGTGATGGTAATGCAGTGTGGGGGCCTCCTTAAATGTCACTGCTCATAACTAATATAAACCACTGCCACCCTACAGGCCGGGGCTCATGTGGGAAAATACAGAATTCATAATGGGACTATAAAAAAAAAAAATACACCCACATGTACATACACCCACCAACTGCCCTCAACAGCTCTGTTCTCAGTAGTTATTTAGTGTCCCCAGCAATACTGATGCTCTACCACCACCCAGGTAGCTGGACTTCAACAGCGGGCAACAACAAATCAAAGCTTCCTGCCCCTACTTCGGCCACACCAGGCTCGGAGAAGAGAACAAAAATGAGAGTTTCTACCCCAGTCAACGTGAAAGCGTTTAGTGTCAGTATAGCCACCACAAGGAAAAGTGTTATTAGGTTGATTGCCAATTTTATTGCCTCTCTCGTAGTCCTATACATTTATGCTTCAAGATCCCAAATCCTAGAGCCGTGGGATTACATGATAATCTCAGGGTGAAGTTACATGTTACATTCAATCTGTGGCCTGTTAAATGGTATTAAGGTTAAAGTGTGCGGTGAGCAGTCGCATGTTAAGGGTTAAATATGGTTTCTTGTGTCTCAGCTCTAATTTGCCACTAGACAGCTGGGGAGCAGGAGCATAGGTAGAAACCAAGACACCTAGGCTCCCTCCCGGCCCTCAGTGGTGGTGGAGGTGGGAGGGAGGTCTGACGGTTGAAACCAATGCATCCTGGGATGCTAAAGGACTGCAAATTGCTCATTGCATCTCTGTGGAGTAGACTGAAGTTATCCCGACACGAACCAGGTAGCACAGCCCAGAGTTGACCTCTGCCTGAAGTGGTGCAACTGAGATGCTCAGGGGGTATTTAGCAAGAGTTAATGAGCTTCAACATGCAGAGCCCCGAGTTTTAAGTGCCCTTTGTGTGGTTTAAGTGTAACATGGAACTTCACCCTCCACTTTCCATCCATGGGGGCAGGGGAGGCGTAAAAATGTTTTTAGCCCTCAGTGTTGTGGAGTAAAGCTTGAACTTACGACCCGTGTCTAACCCTAAAGGCTCAAAAGGCAAGTAAAAAGCATCCAAAGGGTGTTCTTAACAAACCTCATGATTTTTTGAGGCTTTGGGGTTTAGCACTTCTGCCCATCTCTGACTAGTTTAAAACTGCAGAGGCATGAGATTGCTACTTGAACATTTAATAAATACTAAATTTCCCCTACGCTATTTGGGTATTTTCTACCTTTACACATGCATCCAAGAAGCAACAGCTGGACCATGTATCTATGCTTACAACTGCTTTCCTACAAATCAAAACTAAATTGAAACAACAGAGCTCTTATTAACAGCTGGCACGAGCTGGACTGGAGATGCACGATCCCAGATCATACAGCATAGCGCACCACTTGGTGGGGGGAACGCCATCTATCTGAGAACGGGCAAACACAGCAATGCCCCTCGTAGGTGGACGATTTGCAGATGGGACACAAACTTCAACCAGAGCTGGTTTTGCGTGTTTGTGCTTCACATCAAACATTTCATGCAGCTTTTACCAATGTAATGGAATACAGAAACTGCTGTAAGTGGTGGATTACAGAAAATGTAGAGGCTCTGCACTGCGGCTCCAATTGCCTAGCCGTGTTGTGGATTGAAATATCAAGGGCTTAAGGCTAACCAATGCATTTTTTTAAAACTAAATGCATGTAGCACCCTCTCTGTCATTACTGCGACCAGCATTGAAAGTGGGGTGTTTTTGCAAAAATAACGCACCATCTGACAGCAACAGAAGAGATAAGGAATTTGCAAGTGATAGTGAAGCAAATAGTGAACACTATTTATACAGGACAGATGACTCTCTTCCTGTAATCTGAAACAATAATATACAGTAGTCATCATTACACAGCTGAAATGTCTGGGTTTTTGGCTGGTATCCCTTGTTCTTCCGAAAAATAAAAGGTTGGCTGTCTCTAATGAAGCAGTATAAAAGAATGGCTCCGAGCAAGATCTCAAAAAACAGGAATGCTGCAGGGTTAGATGTTATCGTCCGGAGCGCGTTGTATAAAATGGGAAAATGGTGACATCATTGCTGCCATTGAGCTCAAAAAAGGAAAACACATGATTTCTTCAAAATTAAACATAATTGCTTGTAATTCACACCAAACCTTGGAGCAGCCACCCAGCGAACCAGTGGAGATGAAAGCAATGCAGCCCTGGAGGCTTCCATCCCCTTAACGCTGGGAACTGCAAAGCTACAGCTAAACACGCGAGTGCAAATCCCTCCCTCCTCATATAGGAAACGCAATAAAGTTTCATTGCGTTTCAGCAACACCACCTCTCACATTTAAGACAGGTTGGTTTGAGGTTTTTTTAAGGTTGATTTAATCACATCCCAAGCTCCTCTAGCTTCACCCCCTACTTTCCGGCAACTTTATAACATGAAAGGTTATTTCCCAGATGATATTTAACAGAAAGTTGTTTAACAGTGGACCCTTGCTAAAACCAGCGCTTGTAAAACACCATCCCAAAAAAATCACAACTGAAAATGGATCTGCAGGTTGCTAGCAGATGAGGTAAGGGAAGAAAATGTCAGGACGGCAGCATCACAGGCCAGTGACCAAGCACCCCTTTAGCCAGTGGTCCTGATGAAATGGGTGCCAACGTTCACTGATCTCCACGATGACTCCCCCCCACATACTTTAGGGCAAATTAATATAAATAAGATCTTACTGTAGCAGGACCATCTAGCTAAGTAGAAGACACCAGGAAGCTACTGTCTGCTTCAGGACGATCTAGCCTGTCACTTAGCTCAAAGGCTAGGGACCGATGTTACACAAACTGGTTTAAACGATTAGAAAACAAAACAGAAGTTCAGTGCACTTCAACTGCTTTCCAAATAGCCGAAACTGGTCTAAGATAAACCTGGCTGGATGTAGTATCAGACTGAACTGATACAGGTCAAACCGGTTTATGGAACTTCTGTCCCAGACCCCTTCCCGGTTCAAGTTAACGCACAGTCCCGCAGCATCTCAGGATGCTTTGCAGCCTTGGCATAGGCGAAGGGAGAAAATATTAGGGGGGAAGGAGGGGGAGTAAAACAAACTTAAAAGATACTTACACACACATGCACATACATACACGCACAGGCGCACACACACACAGACACCACCCAGCAGGTAAATGTGTAGACGGGAAGCGGTGTGGGGGGCAGATCGAGGCCCCTGCAGTGAGGGAGGAAGTAGGGTAGAGATGGGGCAGGAGTGAATGGGGCCCCAGAGTGGGTTGTGGGACGGTCGGAGCCCAGGCAGCTTGTCCAAAGGCTTGGGGGGCTCCTGCTGATGTGTGCAGCATGGGGAAAGCACAAGGGGCACATACCCTCCAGATCTGTGTGCAGGGCTTTACGAAAGTGGGCTGCCACTGCAGGATGGGCTCTGCATCCTGCTGCCTCTGCCCCGGCAGCTGCACGATGCCACCTGCCTTCGGCGTGCTGGCTGTGCTGCGTCCCTTGCCCACCCAGCAGCAGGAGGCACATGGTGTAGTTCAGCTGCCAGGGCACCAGCAGTGGGGTGCAGAGCCCAGCCAGCCTCCACGAAGCCCCGCACACAAGTCCGGGGTGCACATGCCCCCCATACCTGCCTTGGGGTGTGCACAAAGGCAGGAGACCCCCATGCCCTGGACAAGCCACCCAGGCTCCGACTCCCATGATCCGTCCCAGGGCCCCATTCACCCCAGCCCTTGCCCCTGCCTCTGTCCCACTCCCACCCTTGCTGCAGGGGCCTTGATCTGCCCCGCCGCTCATGCCCCTTCCCTTCCTGTCCACACATTTACCCGCTGGACGCTGCTGCACACACAGCCGGGCTGAGCTGAGCTCCTGGCTGCGTGCAGGCTCCAGCTGCTTGCCTGTATCTGTGCACACCACTCCCTCCATGCTGCAGCCGCCCAGAGTCTGCACCTGGGCTGCCCTGCAGTGCTCTGCACTGCCATCGCTCCCCTGCGTTTGGGGGTAAGCCCCATTAGCCCCGGCCTTCTGCCACCTATAAGTCCTGGGCTGTGCTGCCTGCTCCAGTGGAGCAGGGCTGGCCCTGCCCCTCTGCTCCCTAGCTGGAGCACTATCACAGCTCCCACTGGCTGAGAAGGGGACCAGGAGGGAAACCCCAGCCCTGCGCATTTCCCTTCTCCAAAGTGTACGCTCTGTTTTCACTGTAACAGCATAGCCGAAAAAGCAGCAGGACAAAGAGGCAGCAACAAGACAATGCAAGCCATGCAACCATGCAGAGCTCTAAGCAGGTTGGGGTCCCTGCTTCATTACAGGTATGTTTTAGTGGAGTATCACAGCATGGAGTCCCCAAGAAGTAATTCCCACCCCTGGTATAATGCATCCCTGACCCTGCTTCCCTTTTCAGCTGTGATGTTCAGCAGAGGCCTCTGGGGTCGTTCATAACTTTTGGAAAGTTTCTCCACCTCCACCCATGAGCCAGGCGTGCTCTCTCTCTGGTTTCACAGATATATAAAATGCAGCAAGCTTCTCTCATGCAAGACATGTTGCTTGGCCACCTCCTGCTTTGTCACAAGTTATCTCTACCTGCCATTCTTGCTTCTGAGCACGCAGTTTGTCACTACTCTGGGTACATTTAAACAGGTCCTACACAACGTCCAACAGAAGATGGTACTAGGCAGAAAGTGAGAGGGGTTTTCCAGAATGACAGTCACGGTCACCAGGTTCAATAAATACAAGCATATGTGAATGCGAGGAACAACACACTTTAAATCTGCGGAGTAGCATGCCCCATCTGCAGACCTTCATCTCTCTCGCTAACTGACTCCTAACTAGCTGCTCCCTCTGGGATCATCTCCCAACTCCCACCTCCCTCAGTCTCCGGTTAGGGAACACCTATAAACTATAACTTCTATTTCTATAGGCACAGGAATCACACTGCTACTGATGTTCATTGGAGGAGCAAAAGTTTTACTTCTCTTTGAAGGAAACAGGCCTGAGTCTCCAAAGATCTGACCACGCCACATGAACGCAGCTGATGAAATAAACCTTGAAGCGTCGTGGCCATATACCTCTTTCTCTGAAGCGCAACTGCATCCAGGGAGAGCAGAGCCCTGGCTAAAAACAGATGTGTGTCCATCGATAGCCCCTGGACAATTCAGGGACCTCAGCTATACATCAGTATATGCATCAGTAACTTCCCAGCCTTCCTGACCTGGGGCTGCAGTACCTTCTTGGTAGCCCTATACACTTGTGACAACCACTCCAGCAGTAGATCCACCATACCAGACTGGCTGGCTTCTGATCAACTGGGATCAAGGAAGGCAGACGTCAGACAACATTGGCCATAGGGCTAAGGGGAGCTCTCAGGGAGGTGGACAGACTACCACTGCATCTCTAAGGTAACTGCTGCACAGATTTCTGTGCGTGGCCTGGGTCATCCTACCATTGACGTGGGTCATCCCAGTTCTGCATCGCTATGTGGTCCCCTCCTAGTAGGCCAAGCCCAGAAGCTGTGCTCCAATGAATGAAGCTGCTCCAGTAACTGCTAATGTCATCATCTTCCTCTTCCTCTTAATATCTCCATCTCTTCTGCCCAAAGCTTCTTGGCTACCAATGCATATGCATCAGTCTGTTTGTATTAATAACCACTCAATCCATGCAGCCGAACAGCAGTTTGAAAATAGCTCCGGCTCACAGAAGTTAGATGAGCGATGAGATAACAGAAGAGAAAGCATGGGAATGAGTAAATTTGACACCAAGGCTAATAATTCCAGTGGTTTATGACAGATACTTCACAGTGCACCATGGCCAAAATCTCAGTACATAGAGCAGAGAGAGGAATATTTCACAATGCGATGACCATGTGGGTTACTGTGCACTAACTGGGGGGGAAAAAACCCAACAATGCAAGGTGGATGCAAAGATTTCAGATGGAAATGGCCTAAGTCACCGTAAAAGAAAGTGGTGCAAACATACTGCTTCCGGCAAGTCGTTCCCAAACACAGACAGACAACATCCTTGCAGGGAAATGCATCCTGGCTAGCCCATCCCTCAGTTAGCTTTGACTCGAGCCATGCCACTCCGTGTTGTTTCTTTTGAAACTGGCAGTGGTTACCACAGATATCACAAGTCAGCGGGCATAAGGTCACCCAAAGTGGTATACAATGGTCTACAGCAGAAGAGAGAAACCAGAGGTACAGCTAGGAGATGCATGTGCATGCAAAGAAATTGCACAAAATATACCTTACCTCTCTCTCTAAACTCCAAGGTAGAAAATTGTGAAGGGATCTGAATGGCACTATACACCTTGTCGGGCTTCTCCTAACTTTGGAAAAATACAGCATCATGCTCCTAAAAGGCCACTTCTGTTAACAGAGAGAAATTTTCAGATGTGAAGATCCCTTGGAGGAAGAGAGAGCACTTTAAGCCCCAGACGTTTTGCATTCAGCACACACTGACTCACCCCTTCTGTCCAAAAACACAGTTCAATTTGATGGGCACTGTATTGGAACTTAACTGGAGAAAACTAGCTTGTTCACACCAGAGATTATGAAACAAAAGCACCGGAAAATGGGCTGCACAAAAAGTAAGTGTCCAAGTAAATCACAATTCTGCTATACACACCTTAAAGAAAAAATTGAACCGAATTTTAGGCAGGTGCACATTGTCCTCAGTATTTGAAAAATTAACAACTCAGTCAAAGTTATTTACAGGACTTCAAGCTAACTGCAGAAAGCTACAGATTCCCTTTTCTGTGGCACGGCCTACAATCCGCTCACTGCCACAATTAAGGAGCAATGGTTTGCTGGCATAGGCCGCAGGAAGGCAGCTGCTTTCAGTTTTGTGATGCTTCACAGCGCTTTATCATGTCTAGCCCTTTCTAAATTAGGAAACTGTTTTGCCTTGTTACTGATTTCATGATTGAACAATTGCAAAAACAAGTGTCAAAAAGGACAGTCAACAAATCCCGCAGAGCTGATAGCACGGCTGTAATCCTTACCTGGCATGTGGCACGCCTAGAGATTATTTTCCTTGAATCCCCATCCATCTGCCCTGCTGTTTGCCTCAATGAAACGTCAACAAGAAAGTAAGTGATGGGAGCAGATACAGCAAAACTGCTCCTCTTCGTTATTCTAGTGCTAATGCTATTTCTATGTGGAATTATCACTTGCCATGCTTGGCTTGACAGCACAGCAAGTGATAATTTCTGATAAGATTTAACCCCCCCTATGGTAGGATTTTAATTCTACACAGTGTGCTGGTAGGGTCAGGCTATTAGCACCTATAGTCTTTATTCCAATAGCTAATATTTTTCTTGGATAATTCTTATGCTCCAATTTATCAGAAAATTGTCAAGCGAGGAGCTGCTTTCGGGTCCTGGAATGTCTGTGGGCAGAGAAAAGCAATTCTTCCAACGCACTCGTTGTTATTTTGAACTAAAGTCCCAGCCCTGCAATGAACTCTGCATGGGCAGACCGGGACACAAAAGGAGACACCAATGAATGTGCCTGCAGCTTGTTGCAAGCTCAAGGTCCAAACCACAGAGAACTTAATTTGATGTTACCAAGCATGCCTTGCTTATATGAGTATGAAGATACCACTAGTGTCCTTTGGCTAAAAGATCGCAACTCTTCACATGATAAAGAGCTGGCCTGAAGAAGCCACAGGGACTTTTCTCCCTCAAGGAAGGAGGGCAATGTAGGGAAAGGAAACAAATATAACGAACTGGAGAACTTCAGGCAGACAAGGTTCTTTGGCTAAATCCAGTATCTTTTATTAGACCAACTAAAATAGTTGGAACAATTCTTCTTTGCAAGCTTTTGGGTACAAACACCCTTCACTGGGATGCTACTGCAGCCTGACAAAGGGTATTTGTACCCAAAAGCTTGCAAGCAAGAATTGTTCTTGCTATTTTAGTTGGTCTAATAAAAGATAGCAGATTGACCCAAATACCCTTGTCTGCCTGTGTCCTTAGACCAACATGGTGACAACCACCACCCCTAGAGAACTTCAGAACATGTTTTAAGAGTAGATATGCCAGCAGCTCAAGCAGAATAAGCAGTGGGAGCCAAAAAAAATAATTACACAAGTGCATGGGTACACACACACACACACACACACACACACACACACACGACTGATCAGCTGGGAAGAACTAATATTCTCTAAAGGATTTTGCTGGAATAGGTTGAGGTTTTATTTTACATAAAAGCAAATGAGACTAATTCACCTCATAGGTTAGAAAGGAAAGGAAGTCGGGAGGGTTCATGGAAAAATGTAACAAAAGAAAACTAAGCCCAAATTTAGCTCAGAGACAAATACTTGCAAAGAAAAGTCCTTTGTGTGCACCACATAAAAGAAGGAGATTTCTGCCTCACTAAGCCTCTTCTCTCTCGCTTTTCACCATTCAGGAAGCGCCTCATTAACAGTTAACATCTACATAATGGGTCACATTTTATCACCACATGATATTTTTTTTTAAGTCCATCCAGCCAACCTTGTCAGGAAAAAAAAGGTAACTTAGACCACAATACTAATTATATAACCTGCCCATCAATATTCTCCACTTTGCTTTCATCTTTCAAACCCAATTCAAGACTGCTTGGAAAAAAAAGTAACAGCCCACAAACATGCTTGGAGAAGTTTATCCCAGGCCTTCCCTCACAATTGGGTAGATTTCCAAGCCAATTTAAGCCATTCTTTATATTAAAAATAATAGGGACTTGCAGGTAGTTTTCTGATAAGAAGTCAATCGCCGTTTGTATCACAAGAATAAATGTGACCTTTTTCCCCTTGAACTTCTCGGGGCTGTGGACGGACACCCTGAGCGTTCCCATGAAGTCGTCCAATTGAAGGGTTATTTGTTGATTTGACGTTTTCTTATCTTCAATCTTCCCCCCCCCGCTTCTTACCCGATGACAAAGTGACATGTATGAAAGGTGACAGGCCGTTATGTCACGGCCGTTTTGCACTTTCCCTACGTGAAACTGGAAAGCAGCTGCTGACTCAGGGCAAACATTCCCGATTCGAATCTAAGCTGCTCCTCCAATTTCTCTCCTGCAAAATAAATGCATTTCCCTGGTGGGGGAAGGAAGATCAAGTAATCCCACTACCATCACCAGAGGGGAAAACTGAAGGCGATGTGCCTCCAGCAAGTCCAAAGGACTGGAAATTAAACAGCAACAGCTGCTCTACTCACATTTTGCTTACATCTGAACTTTTCCCCATTACTAAAAGTCCTGCAGATACACAACTGGCTAACACCAGTATTAGGCAGGGAGGAATCAGTACTGTAAGTTTAAAAAAAAAAAAATCAAATTAAAACACATTTGTAAATTCATGGTTTAGAACACCGACAACTCAGCTGAATCTTCACTCAGATATATGGGTTTTGGGTCCGGTGCTAGACAAACTGGAACAGGGAAGCACTTAAATCCAGGGAAAAAGGCTGCTCTTTTGTTATTTGCAGCCACGACTGGGAAACAGAAGGGCAAGGAAAATAAAGCACATTTCAGTTTGCTTGGCAGCCCAGTTTGCAGGCTCCAAAGGTCTGTGCATTTCAGATAAGCTTTGAGTAAGAATGCTAAGTTTTGGGTGCTAATCTGAACCTCAACTTGAAGTCTTTGACACTTACCATCACTAGTTAATTAGTATAATCCGTGATGGATGACTTGCCGCTGCTCGGCGTCTTAAAGGCAAGATTAGATATCCTCCTAAAAAAGATTCTTCCTGCTTCTGGGAGAAGATCTACTGTCCGTATATAGAGGTCAGCTTTGGTGCTCAGAGTGGTCTCTTCTGGCTGGACAGCCTATAAATCCGTCACCTGGACATATGTCAGGCAGTTATCAGAGCCAGGGTTATAATTTAGTTCCCGTCTTTTAGTTCTACACAAAAGATTTATTTGTTCTACTGGAACTGCCAGAGGAATTTAAACAGATTCGGGTGAATATTGCCTGGCTTGGTCTACAGGTATCCACTGAAGGCCAGAGCATCTTTGATGCTTCAGTTTCAAGATGATGTACCAACAACATTCATTAGTCAGACCCACTCCTCTCTGAAACAGCCATTAGCTCTAATTTAGCAACAGGAAAACTCCAAGACAAAGAGAAGCCGAGTGAAGCCCCTCAAGGCTCATTTAGAGGCTGTGTCTACACGTGCACTTTAATGTACATTAGGCTATTTTAATGCTCATTAAAGCATCACTGGAAAAAAGTGCTGTTTAGTTAATGTGCATTAATAGGCTAATGCACATTAAGCGTCACTTAAATACCATGGGCACCTATAAACATGAGCGACCTCTGTTTTGAGGTCTAATTAGCACGCGTTGGAGAAGACTCAATCGAGTCGCTGCAGTGTGCCAATGAATGTGCTCCAGCAGCATCCGCGTCACGTGTATTCAGCTTCTTGCACTTCAAACTGATGGCAGGGGCATTTGAACTAAAGCTCGTTCGATGCCCCTGCCGCCGTTTTGAAACGTGGGGACGCTGAATACACGTGACACAGAGGCTACTGGAGCGCATTAATTAGCACATTCCAGCAGACTCAATTGAGTGTGCTCCAATGTGCGCTAATTAGCACGCGTTGGAACAGACATCACTCGTGTACAGGTGCCCATGGTTTTTAAATGACACTTAAATGTGCATTAGCCTATTTTAATGCACATTAACTGGCACATTTTTTTGCAGTGACGCTTTAATGTGCATTAAAATGGCCTAACGTACATGAAAGCACACGTGGAGATGTGGTCTCTAAATGAGCCTTGGAGGTGTCACTCGGCTTCTCTCGGTCTCAGATTTTCCTGTTGCTAAATTAGAGCTAATGGCTATTTCCGAGAGGAGTGGGTCTGACTAATGAATGAAATCGCTGCTTTTGAACACAGCACAAGTATTTTTTCTTGGTTCTGTATCCCATTGTTAATTCAGCAAAGCACTTCCTCCCAGTACCATGGTATCTCTATTGCCGGTAGAAGTTTAGCTGAGAAAAGGTTTAGCTGAGACAACTTGAAATATTATAATGAAAACAAGCTAGCCCAGTAGGGAAACTGTTTCAGTACTGCTCTTGTGATGACCAGAAACCTTTCTTATTTCCAGTGTAAACGCATTTGTGGTCAAATCAAAAGACGGTTTTGAAACAATCTTTTAGTTGCAAACCGATCATTTTGACATAGGAGTTGCAAGCTGAAATGCCAGTTTCAAATACGATTCAACTCAACTCGGGAGCGTTTCATTTTCCCCCTCAAAAATTCCATGAGAGTTTTGACAATTTAAGCTTTTTTTCCTCCTAACTTTCTTCCTAGCTTTATCCTCACTTCCTTTTATCCTACCTAAGACAAAGAACACAGAAGTGTCAGGACGGCCACCAAGAAAGAAATTCCATTTTCTGCAAGTACCTGGTGATAAAATCCACCACAAAAAAAAAAAAAAGCATCCTGTCCATTGGGTTTATGCCAGTTGATCTATTGGTTAAAAGGGGTACATAGGATACAACGCGTGATGTGCACATTTCATGCTTCTCTGAACAAATATGAACAGTCATACGAATTCTGTCAGATTGTTTTCCTCCAATGAACCCCCTTCAGCAGCCATCTCAGAAGCGTCCCCAAGTCTAGGACTACTACTACACTTCTTTCTCCAGGCTGTAACACAGGGATCAACCGCAGTACCAGCAGCACTTGATCTGGAGTCTCCGTCTCTATAAAAGAGAAGGACCAATCCTCCAGGCATCCTACAGGATGGCTCCAAAAACTGAAATGCTTCTTCCCTTGGCCTAAAAGAGCTCAGATGCGATGACTCTGCAAGCAGGCTGTACGAAGTGCATGTCTGAGAAGCATTTTGGAGAGGGCAGTGGGTATGGCTTCCCAGCTGGTGGAGGCGGCAGGTGGCGGCTGGTTGGCTGCGTTCCTCTGGAAACAATGATTTTAATGCTGCCAAAATCTAAAATCTTACTTAATGTATGATTAAATGTTAGGCCATGAAAGGAGTCTATGTCATTTTAAAAATCACGTACGCAAAACAACAGGATGAAAGGGAAACACCAGTTGAAAAGCGGCGCACACTGAAGGGATTGCGTAGGTTGAACTATCTTGCTTTGCATTACTGAGTGGGGAGAACAAAAGCTTTGCAACAAGCCTACATGTTAGCCAAAATCACCCCGTTAACTCAGAGGAGGGCTGGGGCTGTCACAGCCCCCGCTCTCCCTGCATGATTGAGGGACTCTTTGCCAAGAAGGCACAAGCCTGCTCTGTGCATCTCTCACACTTGCTCTCGCACACTCCCTCCAGGGACTGCAGATTGTGGGCATCGTATTCAGGGATGTGGGCTGATGAAAGCTGGAAGGGAGTCTGACAAGATCGCCACACCTCTGCCCTTTGACCAAACCGCTCCACTTCTGTGCTCAGCAGGACGAGGGGGTCAGAGGGGACCAGGCTGACTCATTTCACACTCCAGTCTTATTTGGTCAGGTGTTGAAAGGGCTTGAAAGCACCCACGGGGGCTCTATGGCAATCAGCAGATGCCCTGGACTGGCAGAGGTGTTAAGAGCCAACAGCTCCAGCTGACTTCAGCACAAGCTGGGGATGCTCATCACCTCTCTCATAATTGTTGCCCATTGACTGTGCATTTTAAACAAGGACTTCTGTGCATCCTGCCTTACATTTAAGGCAAACCTGGGATTTCCTCCTGAGACGCATAGGATCATCTCACTGCCCGAGAGGACGTGGGCATTTAATAGTCAAGTCCATTAAAGTCTAGTTCCCACTTATTTATTGAGATTCTCTCTAAAGTAGTAAAAGTGAATGAACCAGGGGCAGAAGGCAGATTTTTATATTCTGCCAAGTTTACTAAAGCAGGGAAAGGCATATGTATTTTGAACAAAATGTCCCAAATCCATTTAAAGTCTTAATATAAAACTTTGGTTACTTTTTTTTCCTGCAGGGAAGATGTGAAATATCTTTTTTCATTCTCCGATATGCCCGAACATCTCAGTATAGCTCCCCCCAACCAACCCCCACGCTTGATATTTGAGGCACTGTATACGAGTCACTTGAAGACTTGGCTCCCATAATGCCCACCATGCATGTATTGTTTTCATAACAGAAAGGTCTACACGGGGTATTACTTTCCCGTTAATGTCCCGCTCTAATTTAATGCGTCATGCAAATGGCACAGGAGGGAAAAGGAGACCAAAAGCCTTCCTTACCCCAAAACGAACAGACCATCTGCAGTTTCAAAAGAAATTCTAGAAAGCCCAGCGAACATCTGCACCCAATTAAGAACTAATTTGAAACAATTGTTATTTGCTATCTCTTGTGTTTTTCTGGGTAGAGCAGCTTTGATGTATACCAACTGACACAATCTGTAAGAAATATGTATTAAAAGCAACTGATGGAAGAGCCGGTCCTCTCCACTGGCTCACCAGCAACAGGTAAAAAACGGTGCTAAAACAACCGGAAACCGATACCCCCTCCCTCCCCTCCCAGACATCCCATCCCCCAGCTCCCAGCAAGGATGACAGGCCAGGCCAGATGGCTGCCGGGTTCCTTATTCAGCATTACGCTGACTCAGCCTAATACTCTGATCAAAGGGTGTTAATTCTCATCGCAGTAAAATCGGGACGAGGAGCCTCTTTTGCTGCAGGGCAGCACCTTTCCAAGGCCGAGCGGACGACGAGCGGGCTCAGAAAATCCAAGTCAGTGGCAGAGTTGGGAAGCGAACCCTGGGGTCCCGTTACATCAAGACACTTAAATTCAGTTGTTTGTTCCCCATAAAGATTTTTTTTAAAAGGACAGTGTTTACTATAAATCAGAGATGGTGCCATCTCCGTTGAGAAACTACATATAAAAGTGCATTAAAATGTGTTTAAGAATGACAAGCGGGCTAAACCAAATGAATTGTGAACTCCTTAGCACAGATACGCCAGCATTTATGGGTACGGTAACAACTTTCCATTCCTTCACTCCATGGTGGAATACAAACGTATGGTGAAAAAACATCTGTCAGCTTCTAACGAACCCAGGCAAATCGAAAAGCTGGCGTCCTCCTCATGTGTTTACTCTTAGCATGTGACTCATGGGGTTTTTTTTATTATCCCTACAATGAAATTATTGTAATTGAAAAACGTCTCTATGCTCAATCAATCTCTGTAGGTGCCACACACCAGTCAGATCTTGTGAAGTCAAAAGAAGGCTTTGGGCTCTCTGAAACAGCTGGTGACCAAATGGCAGGAATAACCTTTAATGCAGATTTCTTGAGAAAGCTAGTTGTTTTTGCCCTAATGCTGCACAGTTCATCGCTAAGAAACCTAGTGCACAAACGAAAACATTAGGTAGGAGAAGACAGTATATAATGGTGAGCAAGTGGGAATCCTCCATTTATTCTTTCACTCTGTCATCTATTGCTGAAAACAGAAGGCACTTTATTTCCATGAAATTATTAGGGCATGGTACTGGAAAGCGAGTACTAGCAAGTGGGAGACTGAAATACGGACCGACAATGCGCAGGAACTCAAGTTGCACGCAGTTTATTAATTAAAGTTCATCATACGATGGAACACTCTAGCGGTAAGAGAGTAATAATGAAAACAGCACAGCCAGCGTTGTTTGACATTGCCCACGCGTCTTTGTCGATTCATTGGTAACCTCGCAGAACGCACCACAGGTTTGCCAGCATCGGCTCAAAGAGACCGATTTGCACCTGATGGCCAGAGTAGCTACAGCATGCCTCGCAGCAAACTAGGATGTAGCTCAAGGAGCAGTACACGCTGGGACTGTTTCGATATTAAGAAACTGGTTGGGGTAGCAATCAGCTCTTTTTGGAGTAGGCCTCTAGATCCCATGAGGTTATAGCACAACCCACAATTGGACAAAGTACGCACCCAGGGATGTGAAAGCACGTGCGCTGCCAGAGGACATCAATCCCCATCCACGCTCTGGCAGTCATACATTCACACCATAGACAAGAGACCCTCATGTTATTTTTACCCTTGAACCCATAATATACTGACATCAATATTGTGGGTATGTTTGTCCCCAAGCTCAGAGAAGTGCACAGGAGCTAGGAAGGAGCAAAGAGAAAGAGCATCAGACCCTTCCATTGCATATGGAGCCACTCGAGAAAGAGCCGTGCGCTTGCGTGCCCTACTCGGTGCAATAATGCTACTCTAATCTTTTCTGCTTCCAGATACAAAGCAGTGCAAATTGGGCAATACAGTTAATGGCCGATTTAGAAAAGGGGTCCATGCCCTGTGCATAGACTTGGCTGGGTCCAGAACATGCAAAAATTCAAGGAAAACTTTGTAATGGAGAAGCAGCAGCTTATAAGAAATAAAGGTGATTATTGCTATGGGCTTTGTCCAAAGCCCCGAGCCCCTGGGAACTATTCAGTTGATTATAATGGTCTCAAATGCACATTATTTGGCAGTATTTTGCTATCAACATGTCACCCTCTCTTAGCAAAAGTTGCTGGGAAACTGCAGCAGGGGTACAAATATATACTAACGTGGGGGGTGGGGGTGGAAATCTTGGCTAGATCCCATCTCAGCGAGATTCTTAAAGCACATTGTGCTGGTAAACAAGTTTTCCAAAGTCCTAGGTTATAAATATTTACAATGCGCGCAGTAACAATGCAGAGGAATTGCAACACAGTTCATCGAGAAGTGTGCAGGCTTAAACTTGGTATTTTTAGATTTCTTTCCTGTGTATGTTTGGACATATCTAATCTCAGTGCTGATACTGGGCTCATGACCATGATGTCCTGGTGTATTTTTCAGATGAGAAATATACCCCCCTCCCCGAAAGACTTCCTGAACTTGACAGGAGGAGGGAAAGGAAGAAAAGCTAGAAGTGGGCAGGCTGGTTAAAGTATTTTTCAAATAACATTTAAACACATTTAAAGCAACTTCCACCTTACCTGTGTGCATGGGACATTTCAGGATCCCTCTATTCCCATTTTCTCTCTATATACTGAAATTTGATAGAAGGCTATGAAACCCATGTGGACTGAGCCTAAGCTACAGATTTTCTCACAAGTACAGTTTGATGTAGCCAAGCCTGCAGAAACTCATATCAGAAATGGTACCATTTTTTAAACAGATTGTGCAAATGCACTGAAGGTTTGGACCAGTACAGATAAAGCAGCATCATTACATATGGGCAATGTTCCCATACAGACAACCAGCAGGACTTCCTACTTATTTGGTGCATCCCTGGCCCAAAGGAAAACCAAATGAAAATAATGTTCAGAGGGAAAGGGAATAAGTTCGACATGATAATGGGCAACTTGGGCTTCTGAAAAAGTTTCCTGTGAAGTCTGTGGCTTCATGGTAATTAATTCATGGTAAAAATATTTTCAAATTTGCCAAAAAAACTAAAAAATGCTCCACTTCTGAAAATCCCTAATACGCTACATGAAGCAACTCAACCAAGAAGCATCTCTAATTAAAAGCGCTAGTTTGTTAAATCAACTCACATGTGTGCATTAAGAGCATGTGAGCAGTGGCAGCAGCAGCAGCTGTCCAGAAGGAAGGTTAGGACTCTGCCCCCTAACTAACAATTTTGAGTGGTTTAATTAAACTGGTCCTGGTGGGACTTCACGAGCGAGCACGCCAGTGGAGGAGGTGCTATTTTTCCCATTGTTATTTGTTGAACACATGCAAGAACGCTTTTCCAGTCAAACAGATTCACCCTCCCTTGCTATGGGAAAGGAAAGCTATTCTCCAGTGGTTTCATGGATCTCAGAGCATGAAGGTGTCCTGTGCTGAAGGGGTATAGGTTGTGGCCGTGTTGGTCCTATGCCGAAGAGCACTTAAGTCACGACACTTGACTAGTGCCCACTCTTCTGAAAAAGTGGGTGCAGGGACTTTGCTAGAAGTCATGTCTGAGCTGTGTCCACAGGCCCTGGACTGAACTGAGAAAATCAGAGAAAAAGAAACAATTCTCCCACACCTTTGACATAAAGCATCAAGAAAAACGGAGTCCTACTTTGGACGGAGCCAGAACCAGATATAATCAACTGGCTTCAGAGTCAGTCTTTGTCTGCTGACCGAGAGTGGGACTTTGTTTGGGGACTTCAAACCACTGGATGGCCTGAAAAAAGCAACTGTTTTGGAGGTGGTGAAGGAAAGGCAATTAGGACCATTAGGATTGGTATCTGCCACGTTTTACATGAACTCATCTTACAGAATGGCAAGAATACCTTGGAAACCTTGAATAAGTAGTATACATAATAACGGCAAAGCATATCATATCTTCCACTCTCTGCAGTGTTTGGAAATAAAACACCATAATGGCTTTCCCATGCGAGTCTGGCTGCCTTATATTCACTCCCCACTTGCTGACAGAAATCAGTATACGGTATAGGAAGCAATTTTTAAACCTACTACCTTAGATGGCTTTAATTATTTTTTGTAGCAACAAAGCTGCCACACATGGTCATATAGCTAGGGATAGATCAAGTGCAACTGTAAATCCTGAGCAGAGCCCATGTACTATAAGCCAAACATCTAAACAGGAATGATTGTTCGTTTCCAAGGACCTGAAAATATAGACATCGTAATGGAAAAGTTTATGAAGCCCTTATTACGGTGTTGCTGACGAACTATCGTAGTGCACAGTATAGAACAGGTTCAGCTTCACAGAAACCTATTAAGTTGCATCCATCAGGAAAATCATGAGTCATAAAAATTATTCTGCTTCTAATTTCTTGGATCGGTGACTGTAAATTAGGAAATCCCCCTTGTAACTCCTGGCAAGTCCAGATATTTCCATTTTCTTTTGTTCTGAACCTCAGGCCCTGGGAATAAGCTCAGAGCAGTGCAAGGGCTGCAAGAGTAAGGGTGACCAACTGTGTCATGTTTCCCAGATGTGTTCCTTTTTCTAGCCGCCTACATCCAAATAATAAGGTCCAAATGCCTCTTCATCTGATTTTTCTTGTCCTCAGGCCTGAAATGCGATACCAAAAAAAGGCACAGTTGTCTTTTGACCTTTCAATCTGCTGCTGACTCAATTTAGAGTTGTAAACAACTGAAATTTATTGTGCACATGTAGCCACTTGTTCTTTCCTCCCTAACCACATCTCCCCACTTGCTGAACCTCTACAGCACTTTCCTTCGGCCTCGTTGTCTCCATCATCCCATGTGCCAAGCCATTTTCCTCTCTGCTCCCTTCATCTTTGTGCAGTCCCAAATCAGTGCCACCTTTGTGTTCATCTGCACGGTTAAAATAGCTTCACAGTCCACACACATGGGCACGTGCATGCACGCACACATGGGTACTCACCCCCCCACCAATCCCTGTGCTTCAAGACACCTCAAAATCCACTTGCTGGAGGAGTGGATCTGTTATTTCTAGGTAGAAATTTTATCCTCATCTAAGACATTCTACTCACTCAGGCACTTATATTGTAACGACTTCAAGACAAAAATCCCATTCTTAATTTGATTTCTTCCTACTGTAAAATCATAACTGTATATCAATGTTTCCTTGTGTGTGCATGCCCATGCACGCACACAGATGTTTTTCCTTCCTTTTGCCTCCAGTGTTCATTTGTCGCCCCAAGCCATGATCATCAAGGAAGATTTACCCATCTCTACTGCCTACCTTATTTTATACATACTTGTGCAATTTCTATCACCAAACAAATTAAGCCGTGCCAATGGTTTACTGGTTAGCTCTTAGTCCTACTTCACAATATCTGATACGTTCCCCCGCAGGCACAAGAGCACCAGCAACTTGAGAAACGCAACGTGCAGATTTGCATTTTCAGGATGCTTTGCATGTTTCATTCTGTTTTTACAAGCCAAAGGACTCCACTTTTTGGGCATACCACCGAAATACAGAACAGCTTACAAAAGCCCAGCAGCACTTCCTGTCAAGCATTAGGCTGCATATTCTATACCAGAACATTAAGACTGAAAAGGGCAGCTCCAACATCAGGATATGCTAACAATAACGTTGAATGCGGTACCTTAAACTTGCACAACAGACTACTATATGAGCACATGCAACTCATAGCCTCTGTTTCCTACTCCATGCATGGATGCCGCTCTCTTTTTTAAGAGGCATCCAATTTACGCTCCCATGCCAATAAGCTCTTTGGAAATCATCTCAGAGAACACCCGATTGCCAGCTGCATGGTTACACGGCCTACCTGGGCTTAGGACTCTGGTTTTTGAGTGCATATCTGGGGACACAGCACTTGTGCTACATGTGCTCTGTGGATCAGCCATACCTTCCATGTAGCTGCAGTTGGGGTTGGCCCTTTTTGGGGAGTCTGGGACTTGGAGCAAATAGAGTGATTAGAGCATCATCTTAAAAACAGAAACCTGGTTTATTCAACAGATCAGGACAAAGCCTTTAGAGGCAACAGATTTTACAGTGCAGAGCTATCTAGTGTATCCACTAAACAACCCCTGATGGGAGCCTAGCCAAACCTGGTTTCTTCCACAGCCCCAGTGAGGACCCAAGTTGTCCGGAGCGTCCCCAACAACATCTCAGCAATTAACAGATCAAGCATGGCCTATGCTTACCTAGGAGAAATACTGTGATCAGCACAGTGGCTTCAAAGTCACCCCTAGGGAAGACTGCTCTGCTGGCATGGGATAGTACCCATGTAGGCGATGCATAATTAACCTTGGTTTTATGCCCACTTTATGGAAATTGGAGATGCCTCCCTAGCTTGCTCCTGGGGCCTTATGACTAAAGGCAAGCAAAACTCAGGGGTATCCTAACCTCAAGCCTCTGGGCTTGGGCTTGCAAGAAGGATGCCCGCTAAAGGATTTGAGAACATGTGAAGCCCCAGGTTGGGGCAGAGGATGTGTGCCGGTAGTAGGGCCGCTTACAGTTCTGGACTGACTCACAGATTTGGAATTCATTTGGCCAATGTGGCTTGGAAGATGAAACATTTAAAAATAGATAAATAAATAATAAATAAATGAACATGCACCACTTGAAGGAAGTGTCCCTTTCACACCAGTTCCTTAGTTCTCATCTACTCCTGGGCCTCGATCCTGCTAGTCGCACTCATCTGGCAAGCATCGCAGGAAGTCAATGAGACAACTTCTCAGAGCCACGAGCACTGTCATTGCTCCATCACAAAGTCCCAACTGTTTACTATAGAGTAGCCTGACTTGAGCCATTGTTTCCTCTCATTTCCTTATTGCCTAATAAAGCAAATCTAATTTGAGCATCCAGCAAATATCTCAATAATCAAATCAATACACAGCTTCCATAAATTGTTAGAGCTGCTTCTCCTCAAAGGGGAAAGCAAACAGAGTTGTCACACGAGCAAACCATGCTTTTCTCCAAGCCCTAAAACTTCAGCAAGTTAAAATGTTTTTTGTGGGTCCAAGTTCCATGCAGGTTTTGTTTCCTTGCTGACTGAGGTCTGCTCTAGACGAGGAATAACCTATATTTGTTCCTTCCAAAAACGTGACTTTGATACTAGTAGCCATGTCATACCACAGAAGTGCAGCCTGTCACAAAAATAATAAGAAAAAAACCCCTGGAGGATGAAAAGATTTAGTTTATTATGGATTAATTAAAGCTATTGATATTTGAGAACAACAGTGCCTAAAGCTAAAAACGGAATCAAGCCTTGGGTAAATTTGATACTGGCCCAAATAAACTGTCAAGAATAAAATTATTACAGCTCACCAGGATACATGGCCGTGCTGTAATACAAAGGAGTTTTAAAGTGCCATAGTTCATTACATTTTAGTATTTGCCCTGCTCTGAAAAAGTCTCCCAGATTTTCGACAAAAGACAGCAAAACTGCCTAGCATTAGCCAATCTCTTTAAGTATCCTTAAACCCATGTTAACATTAAGAGCCTACAAAACTCCTCCAGAAGAGCACTCATGTCTGAAATTAAGAAAACAAATTTTACCAAATGGAGTGCTTGTGCTAGCCAGCCAGCTCCCCATCTGCTAGAAAGACAGTTGTATGCAACTTCAGCTCCTTTAGGAAACATTTCTTTCTGTCAGTCCATGACATACCCAGATTACAGAACTGGATGGGTCCCGGGATAATTAGTGGAAAGAGAAATAGGGAATTTCGATTCCTTCACAATCATATATATATGAATGAATGACAAAACGCTAACCATTAATAGGAAATTTAGATTACTCTGTTACCTCCTCCCACTGGAATTAAACCACTTTAATTGGTCTGCTGACGATTAAAGAAGAACCAATAATTCAGGAATAGCTGTCATTTTGCTCCATACAACTTTAGACTACCCTTTAACTATTCTAACAGGCATAAAGATCTGAAATGATTCCAAATCCAGTTTCAGCGTTATTACTTTGTGGCTCTTGAATAAACACTGACTTGACTGAATTTGACACTATCAAACTATTGGCTTGATTTCGAATTCATCTTCAACGGAGCAAGTGAGAGAGAGGCCCTGGCTTTAACTTAGACTCTTCCATTCTCTTCGGCATACAGAGAGGTCCTGAAAGATATGTTAGCAGCATCTCCAGCAAAGTGCAACAGGAATTTATACAATTTTATATAGAAGATCTCAAAACAAGACACAGTTATTTTGTCACCCCCTAGTCTTCTGCATCCATGAAGGCTAGGGACAGACCTGACACACAAACCAGTATAAGTGATCAGAAACAGGTTTAAACCTGTAACAGAACAGCTGTTCAGTGCACATAAATCAGTCTGAAAATGGCTGAAACCGGTTTGAGATGAACCTGGTTGAATGTAGTATCAGACTGAACTGATTTGGGTCAAACCATTTTATGCAAAGTCTGTCCCAGAACCCTTCCTAGTTCAAGTTAAACCAGACTCCCCCAGCATCCTGGCATGCTCTCTGGGCTGGGAGGGACTCTCTGCTACACATCATGGCTGGCCCCTTCCCTCTGCTCTGCTCCCTGGCTGGAGCTCAGCAGAGACTGAAGGCATCTATCTGGCTTCCCCTTGCTCCCCCCTCCCATCCCCGTCCCCTCTGCTTTACAGAGACACCTCTCAGCATTAGCTAGCAGACCACACACTGGCTACAGTCCATGCTGTGGGAGACCGGACAAAGGCAGAATCAATGGTAACGTGGTAATGTCCCTCTGGGCTGATAAACACGGAGTTAGGGGTGATACACACCATGTTATGAATTCCCTGCTGGGTTCATCAAAGGTGGGGTGGGCTCCCTAATCAGAGCATCTTGCCAGGCCTGGCCATGCCCCCCTCAGCTCAGCATTGTCTAAGGGAAGGGAGGGCTGCTCTAGTACCCCCCTTCCTCCGGCTTCTAGCCTGAGGCACTGCAGGCATACGCCTGCATTTCTGGGATGTCTGTACAGTTACAAACTGATTCAGCCTAGCTAGGTTAGACAAACCTGCAAAGATTGAATCCATTCAGGCTCAGGCTTTTTGAATGTCTGTCCCTAGCCGAAGAGTTATCAGCCTGGTTATGGCGATTGCTAGAAGTGGTTAAAATAGGACAGTATTGTGCTATTACCCTGAAATTAAGAAGTCCCATCCTTGAGCTCAGCAGTAACTTTTTCAGAAGAATAAACAGTTACCATTTTTATGGTCTGCATGCAGTTTATTGCTAGTTGTCCTGAACATCTAGTAAACATGGGTTTATAGGATGTTTCAGAGAAACCCAACATAGGGAAGGTTATCCTAAAGCAGCTAAGTGATTTAGGGGCACATTAAAATGAGATTTGTGCTCCTCAGTGATTCTCGTCAAGCAAGATTTTCTTTTTGGTTTATTTGTTTTACAATACTGCTCAGAAACAAATTAAGTTTACTATGTCCCCTTGTTTATTTTTCGGCTACTTGTGTGTTCCCACTTTCATGTTCAACATAAAGCAAATCAGAGCCACGCTACTCATATCTTGTGCCACAGCTGGACACAACAGGAGTTAGTAAAAAAATATATCACTTTCAACCAGGAGTTAAAAGCGCTATCTTAACATAAACATGACAAAGAACTAGGCCTCCTTTAGGATGCCTTCATTTATAGGATTATTCTAAAAAAAACTTAGAAGTGGAAGAATTTTTAAAATTCATATGCCCATGTGATCCATACAAATATAATTGTATGGGCATTGTGTGCGCTTCAAGGCTGCATTATTGAAGGATTGATTTCCTATGGTTGAAACCGTCATGTCCAGGCAGCATTAAGCTTGTAGCGATGGCATTTCATCTGCAATGTGTTACAGGATCTAAATTAAAAAAAGACAATTGTATATTCATTTCCAATCTGGGAAGCAAGGCAAATTTAAAAAAACATACTGATTGCAGGGAAATAAAAAGCCCGTATTTCCTTCCCTCCACTTGGCTAAGAAATACCGCCAAACAAGTAACTCATTCCATTTGGGGAGTAAGATGGGATGAAATGTATAAGTCACTATGGGAATTTATTACATAATGGCAACAAACAAAGGGCAACATTTTCCTCTCGGATCCGCATGGCAGATCTGGACTCTGATATTCAGCTCCCCTTACGTGCTCAGAGATCCCGGGGAGAGCAGAATATCTGAGCCCGAGATCAGCTGTGTGCGTCTCAAAAGGCAAATTTCACCTTCAGTCATTAAATGAGCTCATTGGTGACTGAACCCTCGTACACACTGGAGGAAATTATTTTTCACCTCACCTCAATGTAAGTCTGAAAAACTAGAAGAGCGATGTTTCACCGTGAACTTCCAAGGCAAGGTTTATTTCTGAGCGTACAGGATAGCATGGTATGCAGGCTTTCCTGGGAGGGTGAGCAAGACCTGCTTAACTGTTTTTTAATTTTTAGTCTGTATGGGGCATTTAATAAGTTATGGTGTCTACTGACTCAAGTGTGAAATTGAATCCTAAGAACGTGGCAGAACATGTGTGCATCTAAAGACATAGAGTTTAACATGCAATTAATATGTATTTGAAAACTAATAATTTCTTCTACTCATCTACAAAGCCTGAAATCTCCACTTATTTGCCAAATGCTGTAAATAACTAGAAAGGACATACCCCAGAGAGGCGAAAAAGAACAGCATCCCACTGGGAAATCAGAAACTCTTCCTTCTTCCTACCTGCACCGTCACAGTCCCTGCTTCACTGCTACCTTGAGGGAATCTCATGCCTGTCCAACCTGACAGTTCACTCCAGTTATCCTGATGGAATATTTCTACTGCAGTAGTTTTCAAAGCTTGTTTGAAAATCAGAAATAGATGGCAATAACCAGAGAGAAGTGGACAAGGAGAACAGGAGTCCGCGTTGGAAGCATGTGGCTACAAAGGCTCATAGGCGGCTTTTAGAGTCAAGTCAGCTCTTTTCCCCAGTAAAAAAGGCCTTACAAGCCCAGGTCGACTCTTGGGGACCCTCGTGTAACTAAATGCATGGTCTTCAGATGATGCCTCAGTGATTTCTGTATACCTCCACTGGATGGAAACAGAGATCCTATTCTCAACGTGCACAGAGGGCCGATCAACTGAGCAAAGCACGCTCCTCCTTTTCCAAGGGACCGTTAAGGAGAGGCTCCTTGAGTCTAGGCTGCAACACAATGCACAGGGACATGTCAAGCTGTTACACAGGGGAGACACCCATGTCACTCACTACACAACACTCCCAGAGATGTACGTCAGTCACCATACGATCAAGAGTTAAAGCTGTAGCACCAACAAGCAAGAAACGACCAATGAAGCACACGATTGTAAAACAGACTGATTTAACTTAAAGCACCTACCAGCTTTCTTCTCAGGCTATCAATTTACATATAGTAAATTGGGGCATTTTAGTTTCATACTTTAAAATTTGCAAACAATCAAGACTGCAGGGGCTGGAGAGAAAAGCAATTGTCCATCCATTTATTTAACTTATTAACTGAAAATATTTGAGCAGGAATTTCATGCTGGGCTAAGCCATCCAGTGAGACAAGAGGTTATGGTAAAGATAAGAGCTATTATATGTGTGCAGACATACATTATAGCAAATGTTACAGTACAGATTGGGGTGCTATTTCCCATTTCAACCACTTCTCAGTGGCAAACAGACTCACAAGCAAAATTCTTTCTTTTTTGGGGGGGAGGGGAGGGGGGGGGATGTTAAAATTTTCCATGCTTCATCTCTACTGAAGGGAAACTGCATAGTAGAGTTATGGGAGCATCCTCATCATCTCACTGACAGGTTTTCATTTGCGTGGCGCAAAGGCTGGAGAAGTTAGAAGATTCAGACCTGTCTGGTTAGAGGCCTTAATGAAAAAAAAAAAAAATAGCAATTTGTTATTTTAGCACACGGACATCCGAATAGGTTGGGGAGGGGAAGACCCCTGTATACTAGACAGTGCATATGTAATAAAAATTTCAGGGGTGTAGGTTGTAGCCGTGTTGCTCTAAGGACATAGCCAGACCAGGTTCTTTGGGTAAATCCAGTATCTTTTATTAGACCAACTCTAAGTTGAGTTGCTCTAATAAAAGATAATCGGATTTACCCAAAGAACCTGGTCTGCCTACGTAATAAAGAGATAGTTCTCTGACATGAAGAGTTGCAATCTGAGACCCAAATCCTGGAATTCACTGATTTCAACAGAGCTCAGCGAAACCAGGGCAGCCAATGCTGGTTGGGACATGGCAAACAAGGACAGGTGGATAAGAAGAAGAAGAAGAGAGGGAGCAGCAGTGAAACTGTTATGATCAGCACAAAGAATAGTGATCACCCTGGGTTTCCATGTCCTACAAGTACTCCAAACAGGGTCAGAAAAGCTAGGAGAAAGAAGATAGCATTAACCCAAATTTGGGGTCGGATTTACCTGCTCCTATGAATTGTGAAGTCCTGACCAAGATGATTTTCTAGGGGGGAAATTATGGAAAACCCTGTGGAGGAGGTTTCTCTACACCAGGGGCGGGCAATTATTTTGGGTGGAGGGCCGCTTACTGAGTTTCGGCAAGCTATCGAGGGCTGCATGACAGGCAGCCAGGGGCAGATTAATATTAAGTTCCTAAATTTTTAGGGGCCCCACAGACCAGAGAGAATGACCTGGCGGGCTGCATCCGGCCGTCGGGCCACATTTTACCCACCCCTGCTCTACACGATGCGGAAAGACAAAGGCGCCAACTCTGGGCACAGTTCTGAATTCCTGATCCAAACAGGCAAGCTGAGGAACAAAAAGAAAAAAAATCACTGCATCGTACCACTGTCCTGGAAAACAAAGGTTGGTTATTACTCCACACACACACAGAAGTTACCTTCTTAATGACCAACATCAGTCACCTGTCAAAATGCTGCATAAATGAATAAAACCATGCACAACCTAGTCGTTTCGGGAAGTCTATGGGAAAATGCTACGGGAAACATTGCTAAGAAAAGCAGACCATTGCTTTGGCATGACCGTCTCTAGGGTTATGCTTTTGCTCCCCACACTACAACGTAATTTCCTCTCAAAGGTATTCTTTATCGCTGGAGATTAAAGACACATTCTGGTGCTGTTTGATTTGGCCCCTGCCCAGATAAACAAGTAAACTGCAGGACCGCAGAAGTCAACAATCAAGATCAGTCGAATTGACGGCACCCAGATAAAAATTAAGCAGGTTGGGGTCTGTTTTATTTCATTGTCTTACATGTCCTGGTGCTACAAAGACTTTTGCAAAAGATGTTACTCACTTACACAAAGCTTTTAAAAAACAAATATACCTATTCTTTCACTATAACCCCCCCCAGTTCAATTCATCTTTCACAAGGCCCTTTCTTCTTATGCCATTTTCTTTCACCTTTCAAAAATATAGCCAAAAATAAAGCTTTTCTACTCTCCTAAACTCCCTTCAAAAGGTATAGCAACAAATCTGTTTTTCTCTAGGATGACAGAAATTGGGGATGGAAAAGACAGATTAGGTTATCTAGTCCCAGAACTGGACTGTGCATCTTTGAATGGTTCTCAACACAATTTTTCACTGTGTTCTCCTAAAGGTTGTTGCCTCCCATCTACCACACTTGGCTGTATTCAAAGACCAACCTTTGGAGTTTGGGCGAGTGTTAGTGAAATAGTCTTTGTACCATTCCCAAGCTTGGCAGGATCATTTTACTATACATGAAGAAGGACCTGTGGGTCAGGCCCCAAAGCAGACCCCCTAGACTAGAGCATAGGTTTTTAAAGGAAAGGGCACTAAAAGATTTCTAGTTAGGGTCCCAATACCTCCTTCTCTCATCTGTCCTGTACCTGCAGTAGAGAGAGGTGCCAGTTTAGAAGGGCTCTTATATTCACACCTTCATGGAGTTCCCCCTTTGGGGAGTCAGAAACAGAATGACTTCAGAAATCAAAATCATTCAATAGATCCATTTTTGAATGACGTGACCATTTACAAGACATAACACCCCCCGCCCCCATGATCATCTGAAGGAAAAAGCAGGACAGATAAAAATCTTGATTTTAAAAATCAACTGTTTAATCTGACGTGCACGAGCAGTCCAAAAGAAATCAATAGAATTATTAATGTGAGCAAAATTAAGCATTTGCAAGCTCAGAGACTTAAGTTTCCAGCATCTGTTCCAGCACTCTGGCCGTTTTGGAACAGTCGAATATGATGCACTGCCACTATTTGCATTTAAATTAAAAACAACTTTTATCGTTCAAATCCCAACACACATTAATATAACGTTGCAAGGGACATGTTTTAAAATGGAATCTTTGTGAAAATCTCAACCTCGTGTAAAAGAAGGTGGGGTTTTTTGGGGTTTTTTTTTTTTGGTAAAACGCTCTTAAATCCCCACCTTGTTTAAAAACAAAATGAAGAGGTATTTTGCAATGTATTGATTTAATTTATAAGCCACTCTTCAAATGAAAAAGAACAAACGCGCAAGCCAGGAAATGCTTGTAAATACAGGAGAAAAATATAAAACTAATTTCCTATAGGCTCAGGCTTCACAGATGAAAGTTACCATTAAAAAAAAAAAGTCCTTAAAGTCAACATATATTGGCTTCACTAATAAAGTTCATATGTCAAAGGCACACCTTTACACTGAACAGTTGTGAATGCATGGAAGTTTTACATTCATACACCATTCAGTAAGAAGTTCAGGTTGGATACCCCTGGTGTAGGCTAACTCAAGCGGCCCCGCAGGCTGGATGAATGGTGCGAGGCTGGTCTGCAGGCCAGATCAGGCCCACAGACTAGATCTCCACACTTGGATCCAGTGGGTGTGGTTGGTTTGGTGCAGGTAGGCTGCATGCAGCACATGTCAGCCCAGCCCCATGTGCCATGTACAGTGCACAGGGCTGGGGCATGCGGCATGGCATGTGGGCCAGTCCAGGGCACACTGCATGCAGTGCCTGGGTCCTATGCAAGACTCAGGGGCAGCACCACGGCCTAGATGTTAGGGCTCCATGAGCTATACCTTTGACACCCCTCGCCTATGCTATATATGTGGCTAGTGGCTACCCACTGGAGCGCTCCCCCTGCATTAGTGCTATACAGCATTCAGCTCCAGTTAAAGTTATATTGACCCAGCATCTGTAAAGTAATTCATATCTTGCTGACTTCAGAAAACCACTGTCAATCTTTTATGCAGAGAATCAGGATAATGGAAGACATCAGAAGACACTGCTACATTTCTCTATATCTGAGGAGTTTTCCCCGCTTCCCAAATAAAAGCAAGATGAAATGGTCATTTCAGTTTTCTGTCACCATGAAAACTCGAACCCCCCTGACCGTTTCAAGTTGTGCAAAACATTCTCAGCTGCGGGGAGTTAAAAACTTTCAGCAACTACTGAGAATTATTATGGAAGTTCATCCATTCACTATAAACTTTGTCCAAGGGACCACTCATAGATGAAAACCTTCACAAATCTGTGATGTCTTCTAGCTGTGCTTGAATGCTTTTATTATAATTGCTGATGAAGATCTTAACTCACCACTACAGGAGTATTAGGTGGATGGAGCTTAGTAGCTCCTTCCAAGGGAAAACACAGTAGGGTGCTCAGAGTCGAGTAATGAGCATCTTATAGATGAGTAGAGCAGTGGGGAGAGACAGCTCTTCAACAGAGCTAGGAGACATTTTCCAGATAATCAAATCACTTTGTTCACTGAAAAACCCAGTTTCGGGCTGACCAAAACTATTCACAATTTTGTGCTGAATTTGGTAAACAGCTTCTATTAGGATATTTTTTTTTTTTTTAAGAAGGGGGTGGTTCTAACATTTTTCTAAGAAATTTAGGGAGTTTTTTTTGTTTTGCCAAGGAAACTAAGAGTAATGGGCAGTGGGTGGGTGGGGGTGTATGTGATCAAACGGGCACAGCTGTCTCACACAGTGCTAATTCTAGCTTCATGCCCCACCAGTCCTTCAACTAATTGTATATGCCTAGGATTAATTACTTAGTTGAACCTAGTGTCCGTGTCTTGTAGCATGGGCTGTGCATTGCACTCACGGACTATTCCAGCTCTGTAATCAGTTGTGTTTGAAATCAGGTGTCAAACAGCAGCAGCTGCAGCTTGTGGGAGGGCAGCTGGGGCTGCTGTATTGACAACTGATATAAAACAGCAGTTTTCCAGGTATAAACAGTCTTATGTAGTAGTAGAGGGCCACAACCAGACACCAGAGCTTTAATGTCAGTCACAATCTGGGGATTGCTCTCTTTATCCAGCACCGACATTTCTCTCTCATCCCTTTTGTAGGGAAGCCCAAGCTTTCATGGACTGTAAGAATGGAAACCTGTAACGTACTTAACTCCATCTCTAGAAAAGCTGCATCTGATGCAGGATGAACTCAGCACCAATGACTAGGAAAATTAGTAAGAGCTCCCTGATTTTGGACACTACACCAGGTATTCTTCCAAGGCATTCATCTGCCAACATTTTGCTACTGGAGCTTAACTTAGCCTATTATGCATGCTTGTAATTGCAAAATAAGGAATCTAGACAAATAAAGCTGTGGCAACATACTTGGGGGGGGGGGGGGGGGAAAATCACCAAATATTTATGCAAAATATAGAAGAGAGTGTTTTTGCTATCGTTGCTGTTCTAAATGTATGCACATACTTTTGGGATTCATAGTGAACCTGTTCTAAATATCTGGTTCTTCACATCTCCTAGGTTGTGTCAAATATATCCTAATCTTTTTGAAAATAGGAAGTATGCAAAAAACCCAAACAAACCAAAACAAACAAATGAACAAACCAAACTCGAACATGATTTAAGAAAAAAAAACCAAAACAAAACTCGTTTCTTATGCAAATTTCCCATAAGAATAAACTAGGCCAAGAGAAACCAAGAGGATGAGATAAAAACTGAGTTCCCTAGGAATAAAATGATTTTCAAAATGTTTTCTCTGTGGCATCATCTGGGCTAGGGACAGAAGCATAGGTGGAGGGAGAAAAAGTTGTTGTGCCGGGGGGTGGGGGGGGGCTGAGCATGTGCATGCACCCAGCCCAGCAGGTAAGTCTGTGGGGAAGGGGCGGGGCAAGGCAGATCGAGGCCCCTGCAGTGAGGGAGAGAGCAGGGCAGAGGCAGGGGGAAAACTGGAGTCCAGGTGGCTTATTCGGGGGTGCAGAGGGGCTCCCGCCACTGTGCGATCCCTGGCTGGAGGTCTGGGGGGTATTTTGCCCCCCCAATCTGCACGCAGAGTGGAGGCGGTTGCCGCTGTGCGCTGCATTTTGCACCCCACTGCAGTGGCACCTGCCTCCAGAGGCGTGCGACGCCACGTGCGTCCAACAGCGAGGCGCAGAGGCAGAGCAGAACCCAGCCCGCAGCAAGAGCTCACCTTCACCCCACACAGATCAGGGGCGGCACGTACCCCCTCACTGGCTCCCACCATGGTGCACGCAGCAGTGGGATCCCCTCCCCCACTCCCCTGGATGTGCCACTGGACTCCAACTGTCCCACAACCTGGCCTGGCTGGGGCCCCATTCACCCCTGCCCCAGTCCCTCCCACACTGTGGGGGTCTCAATCTGCCCCTCCCCCACAAAGCCCTTTCTCCCTCACAAAAAATGTAGGCAGCCACACACCAGTGCTGCGATCCTGGATGCTCCTCCCCCCTGCCGCAGCAGCCCAGAGCCTGCAGCCAGGCTGCCCCATGGCCCTACCTGCTGCCCTCCATTTGGGGGAGGGGAGGCTAAGCCCCATTACCCCCCTCTGCTGCCACCTATGGACAGAAGTTACATATAAACCAGTTTAAGTGATCAGAAACTGGTTTAAACCTGCAACACAACAGAAGATTAGTGTGCATAAACCAGTTTCAAAATGACTGAAACTGGTTTAAAATAAACCTGGTTGAATATAACATCAGACTTAACTGATTTACGTCAAACCGGTTTATGAAACTTCTGTCCCAGACCCCTTCTTAGTTCAAGTTAAATCAGAGTCCCCCAGCATCCCTGTATTTTGCAGCCCTGGGCTGGGCTGGGCTGGGCTGTGCTGTCTGCTCCAGAGAGCAGGGCTGGCCCCGCCCCTCTGCCCCTTAGCTGGAGCAGTGAGGGCTGGCTCACTGGCCCTCCAGGCAAGCCCTGGCTAGGGTCTGGGACCAGGGAAGGGGGTTACACTTCCTTTTAGCCCCCCAAGTACAGAGCTGCCCTGCCCTGCTGAACTTACTGCTGGCTGAGACTGTGGACTGAAAAATCACAGAGGCACCCGGAAGCAGGAAGAAGAAGTGATGAACAACCCGGCAGAGTCCTGCTCCTGTGAGTCTGGACTGCAAATCCCAGAGACCTCAGGGGCAGCAGGAAGAGGAAGTGGACACACAGCCAATGCTGACTGTGTCAGAGAGCCATGCTCTAGTGCCCCCTGGCTTGAGCTACTGCAGGCATGTGGCTGCATTTCCTGAATCAAAAGTGAATGCCTGTTCATTTGCTTACTGGTTCAATCTACACAGCTTAGACTAACCTGCAAAGACTGAATCAAATTCAGCCTCAGGCTTTTTGACTGTTTGTACTTAGCTCTGATGTCTAATCATCATGTTTATTTAGTTATGCATTAGTTATTTCTGCTTTGATACAAGAATGCAACTATACAATATCAAAGGGTAGAGATGTTAAGTTTAGGTACCTGAACTCACACACCACGTAAATACAGTCTTTGCCTTTTTGTAAGAGTCATCAGCCAGGTACCACCAGTTATACCATGAATAATACCTCAATATCAGTTCAGTGATAAAAACCTGAAGTACTAATTTCCATGTTATAAGGCAGCTAAGCAGAAAGACTTTCCCCACTGTGATTCTCAATCAATTTTTAACTATATTCTCACATTAATATGCTGGCTTGGAGTTTTACTATTATGCTCAGCCAAATACAAACAAGAATACCATGATTAGCCAATAACTAGCAGACTATGCAGCATATGAGATCTCCTGTGAGTTATTAATCTGTTATTTTATACTGAACAACAGATGCAGATACGGTTTTTCAGACATCCCCATGTCATTGATTCATTTAAAAATCAATGAATGTTTAGAGTCTGTATCTCTGCATGCTAAAAACACATGGAATTACTAACAGTAGGATTACACCAGCAGACCAACTTGTAAAATACCATACTCTTCTGCTTAAAGTTGTAGGTAAAGCATCAGGACAAGAATGCTTTGGCCAAACAGTTTTAGGATCACTTCAGTTCAAGTTATCACCCCCCACATTTTGCAGAGACAAGATGGGGAGGTATATCCCTCAACTGTAGAATAGTGGTCCCTCATCTCTGATAGTGCTCTCTTCTTCCCTATCTGTACATTTACGCAGTTGATTGCAACACAGCTCCCCATAGCATGTGGTGCATTTTAAGGAGAACCAGACACGAAGACTTAACCCCAGGTGGTAGGGCAGTTTGAAATTTATGAAAGAAAAATGCTACGGCAGACTAAATATTAGCGTTTTAAAGCAAGAGCAAAGATAGGAGGACCATCCATTAATAGTCTCCAAAAGCAAAGACAGGCTGGAGGAGAACAAAAAGAGAACAGTTTTACAAAAGCTATTGTGAAAGAAAGCATGATCCTCCACGTGCAAAAGCAGCAAGGAAGTTAAGGAGGATGAGGATGGACCCGGAAGGGTCTGGGATTTGACAATGAAGAGATCTAGAGAGCAGCAATCGAGGTACAGATCTAGCTGAGAATAGTGCCAACGAAACAGCGGGGGCAGACGCAAGACAAGATGTGACGCACAAAGGAACAAACAATATTAAGAAGCTCGTGGTAAAATTGCAAAACGGAAAGGTAGTAGGATCAAAAGATGCCTGTGCAAATCCTGGAAAAAGGCTCCCTTTCAGCTAGGTGTAAACGCTGTGGAGCAAGTTACTTGCAGTTCTAACTCCTTGTTGGTTGATCTTACCCAGCAACTGCATTGCAAAGCCCAGGTCTGCAGAAGTGCTTAAAAAAAAAACCAACAACAAACCAAACCCTCAGCCATGAATGTCCATTCCCGGATAAACCTTCACATGGACAATTTTGGCCCAAGAGTACGTTTCATTTCATAATCTAAAAACAAAACAAAAATATTGAACATCTTTTTCTTTTAAAGCTAGGATGTAATAAACCTGAAAAGCCCAAACAGTACGAGATGCTCATTTATTTCCTATAACTCAGAAGGCATGCAATTTCAAATGCAAAGTTTGGCAATTCATCACACAGGCCATTAGCCTTCAGTTTTTTCAGAGAGGAAATGAAAATGGCCAAGATGTTTAACATTGATGAGTGTCTACTGCATAAACACAGGAACTATTGTACATAGGAATATTGGTTAAATATATTAAGCCAACTGCATCCCTGGTACAACTTCATGCATTTCACTGGGCTTGCTCCAGGAATTATTTTGGCTGACTGTTTGGAGTACATCTGCCAAAAATATATTCTTACAATATAAAAGAGGTAAAGCTTCCAAATGCCCAATTATGGTTTATAATGAATAGAATGAAAGGCTATAAATACTTGGAGTTATTATATATATGACTCCAACTATTTATGTATTCCATGCGATAGATATAGCCATAGCAGCCTTTTGGTGAAATGAAGTATTTCTAAATTAAATCGCATTGTATGTTTACAGGACAGACAATGAGATTTTTTGATCGGTCACTGCTACCTATTATTGGATAATGAACATCAAATATTTTCTTAATAGTATAAACTCTTTTACTCATGGACAGCAGTTAGTTTGCATTATGGTTTTTTTTGTTGTTATTGTTGGTACAACGTGTAAAACTCCAGAGCTTTGATCCAGAGAGACTAAAGCCAAACCTGCCCACGGCACAATATTCATTGCGACCATTAATTCCATTCTTTACTTTGCACAGGATATTACTATTATATATATTCCATTACTGGCTAGGTAGCTTCATGAGCCTGATCAGCCCCAGTTGCAAAGGCACCAGTTTATTTTTGCTGGGGGGCAGGGGTGCTAAAAAGATGGACATGTGGAAAGTTTTATGCATTTCATGTGACAGCCCTCTTCCCAAGGGGGGCCCCACATATTCTGTGCCTCTGCCCTGTTGTGCTAAGCATTGTACACCCTTCCCCTCCTCAATTCCCCCTCCCCAATTCAAAAGAGATTGAGAGGGAAAAAAAAGAAGAGCATCTTCCCCAAACTTATAATTTAGGTGAAGGACAAAAAACGGCAGGAGGGCCCGTGGGAGAGCACAATGGAAGGCAGCAGTACAGGACAACACTGATCAAAAGTGAGAAAGGCAATTACAAGCCTTTCCATTCCCTATTTAGGACCCTGCTTTTTGCAAGTCCATTCATAGCCTGCTTCATCAGACATTGTCACCTATGAAAGCTTGTGTGTCTGAACCCAGGCTGAAATATCCTGTGCAAAGTAGACTTTAATACAGGGGTGAGCAAAATGAGGCCCGGGGGCCATTCTATCCGGCCCGCGGGGCCTCTAAAAAAAATTTAGAAAATTAATATTTATCTGCCCCGGCTGCCTGTCATATGGCCCTCGATGGCTTGCCAAAACTCAGTAAGTGGCCCTCCGCCTGAAATAATTGCCTGCCCCTGCTTTAATATGTTAGCCTGCCCTGCCTTCCAAGTGATCCTAACAGGAAGTTGTCTCAGCATACCAGCTGACAGTGCACAAGTCCTCTTTTCTGGCAAGCAAATGTAAGCCAGATCCTTCTTCCCTTATGTAGTAAGAGTATATATACACATAACTTCCGCTAAAATGATCCAACAAAATTATATTAAAAAAAAAATTATATATATAATTTTCAATTATTGGTAAAAGCATACAAGAGCAGACATTCTACCAGCTAACACAAACTTGAACGAGACTTATGAAAACAGGTAAAAGTGAAGCAATATGCAAACAGGCGAGGAGAACCAACAAACAACAGAGGAATTTTATTTGATTTTGGCCTTTACTGTGTGTGTCAAGTCCTACAAAAACACCTAGAGAATATAGGACAGTTGTGTAGTCAACAGGTGTAAGTTGTTAGAGAGCAGCCAAATTGTTTCTTCATTAGCTCCCTTTACTTAGTATATCCCCTTTTGGCCAACGGGATTATGTGCAGCAGTAAGTCAACAAGGACTCAGCCCTGCATGTGCAACGTTAACGTTGCAGCTGTTCGGCCGTCTCTGCACGGTTACGCTCCCCCCACCTCATCCCAGACTCCTTCATTAAGACCACCATGTAACCTGTCTAGACTCTAAATGTGTGACCGAACTGTAATCTCTCAAGCCAGTGTTTTAAATAAAGCTTACAAATGGGTAAGGGGAAGCAGTTTGGTCTCTTCAGCACAGCTTTTTCATTACCTCAAATGCCATGGAAGGTGGGGGGAGGGAGGGGGTGTCCTCAGCTGGGGCTGTACAGTGCTTTATACATCAAATTATTAAAGGCCCAACTCCTAAGTGCTGCTCCTCTGCTTTCCAGGCCAGCTGCAGGCGCTGAGCAATGCCAGCTGTTGCTTTTAGGTCCTGAATGCTAGAGCAAAGGTGCTAATTATTGGGAATGAATTTAGGTTTAAGCAAGGACATTGCATAGGATCAACTGATGCCAGTGCTTTTCCTTGAGTCACCAATGAGCCCAGCCTCCAACCGTATGAAAGAGAGACAACTTCACGCTGCCTTTATGTCCAACAGTTTGCTGCCTACCGCATGGAGAATGTGCACCAAATTGTGTCCTCCAGGCTTCCCTAGCAGCGAACATGGTCTGATCTGCATGACCTGGCATCACTACACAGTCTCATGTTTAAGCAGCACAGATATTTTTACACTCTGCTCTGTTGAACAAATTTCCTATGGTATTGGACAGCATCACTGCAGCCTTGTGATAGACACAACGGGCTCAAACCTTCCCCCTCCCCCAAACACACACACACACACACACACACACACACACACACACACACACACACACACACACACACACAGAACTAGTTTGACCTTGAGGCAGCAGATCCAAAAGCTGAAACAAATTTCCTCCATTTCATACTGAAATCTGACATGCATGTATGGCAAACACTTGCAATATGGGGTTTTGAAAAGGAGACTTCACTTTTACAAACCCTGTAATCGGAGGGGTGGTAAGTCATACTTTGGCTCCCCAGTCCCAGCAATCACAGTAAAGACTCAGGCCCCAAAAGTCAGCAAAGCCCTTGACCACTTGCCTCCCTTCAAACATGAGGTCTTCTACCAGTGTCAAATGGCTGGAGTTTCAAAAGGAAAAAAAAAAAAAATTAACAAAAAAAAGCTGGCCCAGCAGACTCCCTCTGGACTAGGGAAAGACATTTTCCCCACATGCTTTTTGGAACAAGGCCACCCTCCTGGAAGCACTTACAATAATTAACGTGCACAAGGGTCCTCTGGGTGAGGATCTGGGGAATTTATAAAGGATCATGTCATTGACATTCTTCTGGTGCAATATTTCAGTAACTAAGCCACTTTCCGACTGGGGTAAAAGGTACCATGTTCCCACAGGGCTACCAGGACTGTGTACGACCATCAGTAAGACAATTAACAAGAGTATTAAACCCACACTAAAAGGAAACAGATTCTGGCAATTGTTAAAGCAAGCTGGTGTCACAGCTATATTATATAAAAAAAACTTGAGAACATAGGAACCCAGAGTTTCTTCCGCAGTTTCCAAGTACCCCCGCCTTATCCAGCCCTCCGGAGGTCACCCACTCGGTGAAGCTCATTCCCTGGGGAGACTCGTATTCTTCCAGTCCATTTCAAGTGCCTTGTTTCGTGGACATCTGCACTATTTTAGACCCCAACCCTTTCAAGCCATGAGTGATGATCCCAGTAAACATGAGACTGGCTTAAAGATCGTAAGAGTTTGAATGCTACTGCATTTAAGGTCCTTTTCACTGGCCATGCAGTTGTGCTGTTTGGATGGGCGTCTTCAAAGTTTTCTTTACAGCTATGAGAAAGAAACTTAGGTTTTCCTGGAAACAATCAACACATGAAAGGATAAAAAAAAATAAAATAAACATGGAGGAACAATGAAAGACCATACGCTAAAATCCACTGCAACTTCAGCCCCAACCTGATTTTATTAAATGCCTCATGAAACAATGAGAGTATATCAGTGCTACGCACAGAAAGAAGCAGTCCCAGAATGATGGCAACCAACTGCCCCATTTTTCAAATGGTACATGTGCTTCGTGGTTTTTAAACACTTCACGGTGTGTATAAAAATGTTTCCTTTCTATTAAAACATGTCTTTTCAATGTGATGCTTCTTGTACTGGCAGCCTTCCTCCATTCATATTCAGACTTGTATTCCACAGCAGTGCCAATCCAGGGCTAGGACTGGGCTGACCATGCATTACACACGTTTAGTAAATGGCCTGCCATGAAATGCATGAAATGTGCCAGATTGTGCCCACGTTAGAGACGAGAGCTCTCTGGGTATTTTAAACACCCCGCAATTGCGCGCAAATGGATTTATAATGCAATTAGAAGCGTTCTGGAAACATTTATACCGTTGAGTTATAATTTGTCTCATCGGTGGTTGTGGTTATGTGCTTATTGTCCAGTCCGCAAACAGGCATTTTGTAAAATTCAATTGCAAGCACACCCAGGAACCTTTATTACATTATATTAAGCTTCACCGAAGACTCCTACTATTAGCCAGAAATCTCCTAAGTGAATTTTCTTGTGTGCAAGTCTCCCTGCATGCAAATTCCAATAGTTATTCTTTACAAAGCCAACGCGAAGAACAAGCCCGCAAAGTAAATGGTGATGTGAGAAGCTGATGTAAATGGACATAACTCTGTATAATGCAGCATTTGTCCCAACAATTATTATTGGTTTCTTCATAGGAAGTATCCAAGCCATTGAAGTACGCCATGCAAGGGCAAAGCGCTTTCACTTGGGAACTCCTGATGTGATAACAGAAGCAGCAATTCTTTTTTAGGATAAGAACGGGGAAAAACAAACCTCCAAAGCAATACTTCAGTAAAGCAAAGTAAACTCATCTTAGACCTCTTCCTTAAACAAAAGGAACAACCTTGTAGTTTATAGCAGAGCAGTGAATGGTTTAGGGTCTACAAGGTCCTGTAAGATATTGCTACTTTAAATTTATGTTGCTCCAGTCCAAGCATATCGTTTTAGAAACCACCACTACCACCCCCGCAGAAAAATGGTTCTCTTGAAAGCAAGTCCATAAACCATAAGAAAAACTGTTTTTCATTTTTTCCACCATCAGATAGATGAGAGGGCTCAAATCCTCACAATCGATTTGTGAGCTCAAGGGAAGAGGCTAAGGTAATAGACAGAGCAAATCATTTTTCTCCCACAAGGTTTGCTGAAAAGTAGCTTTAAAAAAAAAAAAAGTGTAAGAAAAGATTATCATCAATCTTTTCATATTTCTTGCTGAATTTTTCATGGCATTGTCAGATATGGTTAGAAAAAGAATGTTTTAAAATGATTAAAATTCTTAACATCCAAAAATCTGATTCTGTTCACTAACCACCAGGTTTCTAGATAATAAAAATGCATGTATGCGTGTGTGCATTTTATAACACACACACACACACACACACACACACTTCATAAACTAAGATGTGGAATTTGGAAACATCCAAGTCTGATCTTCAGGCAGACCAGAGAAATTAAAGGAAATGGGCTACATTCTGCAATTATTCATAGAACTGCAAGCCTACGGTAACTCCAGTGGCCTCGGAGGAGGTACTTAATCAGACAGTAAATATCCCAATCATTTATGAACACCAGTCCTACACCCTTCACAAGACACATTGACCGTTTTGCATGACAGCATGGCCAGCCATACACTATTAAAAGTATATGCATTAAGAGCTGGTTGGATGCATCCAAAAAATGTACAAACAAACAAACAAACCATAGGTGCAAACCGAGCATTGGCCATCAGGATCCACTTCCACGCTAGGTACAGACATTCAAAAAGCCTGGGGTGGACTCTAAATTACATGGTTTGCTATACGCAACGTAGTTCAGACCGGTAGCCAACAGAACGCACATTTGCCCCTTGGTGGGGGGAAATCTTAGCCCCGGTTCTGTCACATTTAAACCAGTCTACGCACATCAAACTTCGGTTCTGTTACAGGTATAGACTGGTGTTGTGTGCTGAACTTTTTTTCTGTTATGGGTATAGACAGATCACTTATACTGGTGAAAGTATAATATCTGTACCTGGCCCCAAAGCCAAGCTCAGCAATGAGTGTGCAACTGTTCTGCCTCTCTGTGGTGCGAGCGCTGCATGCAACGTCATCGGGTGACGTCAGCTGAACGTTGAGAAAATTGCAGACATCGCTAAGGGAAGTTCTGGCCACTGCCTGAATTCAATCTTTGAACTTTTAGACATTCATCTGACACGACTAAAAATGTCAAACCAAGTTTTCCACGTGCAGATAAAAAAAAAATACCCCTTCCACCTTACCTAACATGTGTTACGTGTAAAAATGGGAAACCAATTGTCTATGGTTTCAACACATGATACCCATAATCAGACCACATCAAACGATTGTAAATGCTTTTCAGCCTAAACGCACTTAAGTAGTGATTCCGGTAAAGAGGATTAAAGTATTGTAAAGAAAAAAAACAGTAGCTACACAGAGTCTGCAGAGTAGCAACAGATTTCAGAAGGTGAATGAAAATACAGACCTAGCACCTAGCTAGGACAAGTGAGCAGAGGGATCGGAGTGGCTGCACTGCACAAGGTCACCCTTCATTGTTATTTTCCCTCTGACATTTGATGATGTCCAAATGTAGATAATGGATTTTACAACACAGGCAGTTGTTAAATGTCATCTCCTCCCTTAGCCCGGCTATGCATTACAAGGTAATATCATGCTACATTATGATCAGACAGATGGGAAAATAAGAGTGTGCCTCCAGGAATCTGGAGCTGTTATTTGTTACAGGGCTGGAGCATTTTGTTCTGGAAAGAGCTACAGACAATGGCACAATATTCAGAAGTCCCCAGTGAATTTGCACATCTTCCAGGGCCTAAACTAACATGTCTTAAAAACAGCCAATAAAAAAAAATTGCTAAATTTCTGTCCTCTGAAATGCCAATCCTTATAAGAAATGTTTGGGCAAAAATATTCCTGCCCACGTTTTGGCAATGGCTACCGACACCTAAAAGCCCATTGAATGGTGAGCAGTTTAACATCATACTGCTTTGGAAGAGCAAGATAATTGGTCTATCACATCAATTTTATGTGGGTAAAACTAAATAGCATCACAAGGTTTGTTTCTCATTTTGGAGATCTTTGTCCCATGCTGCAGCCACATCAGGCACCAAGATTCATGATTTCTACAAATCACTTGAACTAAGATCCCAATTCAGCAGCTTTCCCAATGGAGTTAAAGCGTCTTCTTCACTAGCCCTCGGTATCAGTCATGTTAATAAGAGAAACTTCCTGGGTTTTGTTTTTTTTATATAGATATATAAATAATTTTTTGTGTCTAAGCTGGTAGTAGAAAGGTATCCAGGTTGTAGCGGTGTTGGTCTAGAGGCAAAAGGAATCAGAACTCGTGGGAGAGGTGGTATCTTTTACTAGACCAACTAGATTTTTGCAAATAAAAAGTCTTGAATTGTTTCAGGTATCCAGGTTGTATGCAGATATGCCTCTAAACCAGCTGGTCTAGAGGCAATTAAAGAAATGTTTTTTGCTAAAATCTCGTTGGTCTAATACAAGATATCACCTCTATCACAAGGTCCGATTCCTTCTGAAAGTAGAAATATACTTTTCTAAATGCCAGCCCTGGAAGCCGAGTCACGCTGGGTTCCTTCCACTACCGCCCAGAAGAGGTTTTGCACAAAGACTTCACTGAACATATTCAGCCGATAACACCGAAGCCAGATCCTTCTTCCCTAGGCAAGATGTCTCTGCAGTGCTAATAGGTACAATATCTTCCCAAGAATTTGGAATACAAACATCTGAAAAGGATGGTGCTATTTGCATGGAAACGTGTATTGTAATATTTATGGCGTGTTTACAGTCACAAACCTGGCTGAAAACACACCATAAGAGAATGCTAAACCAACATTATCAGAACTTGTGGGAGAGGTGGTATCATTGTATTAGACCAACTAGATTTTTGCCAAAAAAAAAAAATAAAAATAAAAATCTAATTAAATTCTTTAATTTTTTGCAAAAGTCTAGTTGGTCTAATAAACAATATCACCTCTACCATGAGTTCTGATTCCTTTTGCCTCTAGACCAATACAGCTACAACCCGGACAGCTGAAACCAATATAATATGATGAACAGTACCAGGAAACATGCAATGCACTTCAGCCCAAAAGATGCACGCTGAAGTGGCAAGCAGTAAGTGAAACTGCTGCTCTATCCAACATGAAGCCATTAACAGGGTCACTTTCCAGCTACAATAAATCAATCTAAATGGAAGAAGTAGCATAACTCCAAAGTGTCAGCCCTATGACTCAGTTCTTCTATAATTTCAAGCCGTGCTCCATCTCAACCCATTAAATGAGCTGGCATGCTATGGCAGCTGCTCTTTTGAAACAATATTCCCTTTTATCAATGAACCCAGGGGTTTGAACTGAACGGTAAGCAAGAATTAAACATGCAAAGGGTATCGACACCACTGGTGTTGTATTATAGCGCGATTATTGTTCATATTTTGTACTGCCAACAAATAGAGGCCCTATGCAGGATTCCACCTGCATTGGTGTAAATCCATTATCAAAAAAAATAGAAGGCAAGAAGAAAAAAAAAGGAAGAAGTAATAGAAAGAGCATTTAGGGAAAGGTCAGTGCACTGAACAACAGCATTATTATTTGCAAAATGTCCAGGCACATTTTTGCCTGAGTGTTGTCATTGCAGGTACATAACAAAATTACAAAAACGCCATCCAGGGGATTGAACCTTCTTCCTTTTGTACTTAGATATTTAGTGGTGCCCTCAGAGACAGTAGCAGCAGCATTTCCTTAAGTAACTTAAGCAAATTTATGCTGAGCATTAACCTTAAAGGCAGACAAGAGTTTATTTTTAAAGATCCGGTCCCCTTACATTCAAGAAAATGCAGACATCTCAAGAGACCTCCTGGCATAATACTTGTGAGTCTACAGGAAGGAAGATGGAGCAAGCCCATGTTAACTTGGTTTAATAATTAAAAATTGATACTTTTTTTTGAAAACCATCTGGAATTAAGTAGCAGCAGCCATGGTACAGGAGCTCTCTAAGGACTCCTGTCTGTCGTCAACTTAAGATGAAAACATCTCAAGAGCAGTATACTTAGATTTATACAAACTGACATTAAGTGTATCTGGACGGCCAATCCAAAGACCTCCATGGGCTTAGCTAACCTACCTGAAAGACTGCTTCACTATGCAGGGAGACAATTGTGTGCCTAGGCCTTAGGATTTCAAACAGGGAGTCTCTTAGTCCCATATTTAGTGCTTTTCTTAGAAGTCCCAGCTGATGGAGTCATGGGATCACACAAGAATTTCAGGTTTTTCTTTATAGTTGTAACTTTAAACAGCCAGATCAGGTCATTTATGTGAATAAAAATTTGACCGGCTGCCATGTGCTATGTGAAGGACAAGAGAGCTTGCAAGTTTGACTCCTTGTGTCAAGTCATGTTGGAGTCAGCTGTAAGAAGACTATCAAGCTCTACTTTTCAGCAATAGATCTCAAAGTACCTGAAAAAGGAGATCAGCAACCCTACCACCATTTCACAGAGAGAGGATCTGAGGCGCAAATGCCAGGTTATCACCATCAGGCTAGTGCAGAGGAAAAGGACCCAGCTCTTCACAGCGCCATTCCAGTGCTTGGTCACTTGGCCATGCTGCTGCCTATACTTTCTTCCTAACCATGTCATTGGTTATTTTAAAAAGTTAAGCAATAATATTCCCTGGTAGGCATGTTTCTTACTTACCTAGCAATCAAACTATTTTTATTTGACACAGAAGTCATTTGGAAAAAAAAGGGGGGGGGGGCAGCAAAAGGTCATGAGTGGGAAGCTAAAGGAAATACAGAATTTTGATCAGATTAAAGGCAGATCAGAAGTGACTACAAAGTTTTTATATGGTTGGCTGTCTGCCAGCAGGAATGGAAAATAGCTTGTAACCTCAGCCATTTTCTTATGGGCAAAGCAAGTACCTTAAGTGGCAGGGAGCAATGCATGAACAAGCAAGGGGACAATGACTTTGTAACCTCTTACCCTACTTTCTACAAGAACAAACTCAAATTGTAAGTTTGACGTGGATGAGATGCTTAGAAGCCAGAGTTACCACCGCCTTTAGGCTCACATTTTAGAGAAAAAACACTCTACTTTGGACCTCGTTTCAGGCAAGCCAACGGATGAGCTGTATGCTGGCTTTTGTTAAAACATTATGCGCCCCGCTTTATCTTACTTTATGTCAATAACTGAATTATGAAGCCAAAAACAGTCAGTCCGTATGCCAGCAACTAGAAAAGAGCAGCAGTTTTTGAGGACACACTAATGAAAACTGAGCACTCTGCCATAATTTACAGTAGACGTTTCATACCGATTCATTGCGCCTCTGCATCATTACACAAAACAGAAAGAAAGAAAAAAAGTCTATTTGTTTAACTCATTTCATTCATTCAAAATCTTAAAATGTGGAAAAGTACTTGTGCCTCTTAAATCATGTAAAGTGGCTGATGTATAATATTTTTGTAAGTAAACATTATGCTAAAGGCCTAGGGTTCCAATAAATCACCCCAGTGAGACATGCAATAGCTGAATTGCTGCTCTTGTTCTATGAAAAATGTAGCAGTAGCAATGCTTTGCTATCAGTCACGTGAGATGAAAATCTAAGTAGCAGAGCCAAAAACAAGTGCTTTGCATCTCTCCCACTGGTTTCTAATTTTGCATCTAAAATATCCATGACTTTTTATGGCTTATGATTCCAAATTAAAATAAAAATGAAAAACCTTCTGAGCATTAAAAAGATCCATTTTTCAGTCAGTCCCATTTAAGATGCCATTATTTTTCCCTGCCCCCAAGACACTGGCCTAAATATGAACTTTAAAAAATGGATTCCTGTTTCACAACGTTGACATGTACACCTGGAGTCAAGACAAAATGAAAAAAAATAAAACCAAAACCTAGTAAAATGGTAGAAGTTAACCTGCAGTCTACACTGGAGAGAAAATAAGGAATTACTGTAGCATACGGCTTCCAAACGAGAGCCAGATGAGTATGCTCGGATTACTATTTTACCTAGCCCAAAGCACAATAGCAGAGGTCAGATTTTCAATTAATTTGTCTTAAGTGCACCCAGGCTTTTCCCCGAGCCCTGCAATAGAAGGGCACTGTCAAATTTCAATTCATGCACCTCGGACAATCAGAAACAAGGGGACCACGTGTGCGTCAGAGAAGAGCTGCTGGCTCAGGTTAAAGTACCTGCTACGCTGCTGTACCGCACTACAAAATGGACAAGCTTCATTTCAGGTAGCTTTCTACCCCACCTCCTCCCACCTATGCACGCCTTGATCAATAGCTCTTCGGGGCAGCAGCGGTCTTGTTCTGTGTTAGCATCGTACTTACCACGAAGGATTCCTGGTGCAGAGCTGGGGCTATTAAGTGCTCCATTTCATTGTAACATTGCGTGCGCCTGACAGCTCTTGGAAGGGACCCTGGCATGTTAATATTGAGTTCAGCAGAATTTTAAGGCATTTTAGCTCCATTGATTTCAATGGATTCATACCAGTAACTACGAGGACCCGGTGCATTGGCTTTTTTCCCCCCATGCCCAGTTCAGTAAAGCTCTTTTTGTTTATGGGTGTTTACATGAGTTGCATTTTTATACAATTACTTGAGCAGCTGATGTTAGTTAAGCAAACACTGAGGAATTCAGGAAGAGGCATCTTTAAAAAAAAAGTCGTTCCCACATGTGATTTAACAATCTGTGCAACATTGAAGTAACACCTGGAGTTTCTTACTTCCTAGAGGAGATAGTCTGGTCCCATAAAACATCCCCATGATACCTTATCAAACAGCAAAGGACATAATGCCTCTGGCACTTTTTCTTCTGAAGAAGGCTGGTAAGTGGGTATGGATGCTCTCAGTAAGTGTGAGTAGGTGAGTGCAGCATATCATGAATAGCAATGATCATCGTAAAGCCAGGTCATCCCAGAGGACATGCATCCTTTCACTATTTCAGCTATATTTTATGGTCCATTTGGATATCTTCTGCACAGGAGAAGAACGTGAAGGAGGTGACACACCTCCTTTGGCTGAGACTTCAGAACAATTTTTTGGGAGCAATATATTCATTAATAAGTGGAAGGAAAGATAAGTAGTAAGTGCATAGCAATAATATTGTCTCTTGCTATAAAACAGAATTATTTAACGTAATAGCAGTTATATGTGGGTGCAGGGTGAAGGGGCACCCTATGAAACAATGTAGTTTGTTAGGAAAATTGACCCTGAAACCTGATAACATCCTGATTGGTTCAGAAGAAGGCTGGGGAAATGTGGAGCCTTTTGTATCAGTCAGGGCTATGTGGGTGGCAACCAGAAGTCATTACACTTGAGTTACCATCATGGAAAGATTATTTTCAGCTAAGGCCCTAGTAAAGGATGAGGTAGGGGCTACACCCTGATAAAATGAAAGGAGAGCTCATGTCCCCAAGAGTTAATGAGTTGCTTATTTCATCCCATTCCCTAATTATGTAGGGTCTCTATACACCAAGCAAAGATCAGCAGAGAGTCAGGAACAATTACTGTCTAAAGTTGTCTGTACAGGCTGAGGTAGGCTTTGCAGGGCAGCCTAATGAAACTTCCATTGCAATTACACATTTTTTCCTTTAGACAGAGGACCTCAAATTCCAGAGCTGTCAAGCTGGTATCATCTGTCAAGAGCACTAAATTAAATAAGAAAACCAAATAAACTCAAGTCAAATACATTTATTGACAGGAAACAGATTAAAAAAAAATCTACAGAAAGAATTGATCTTTGCATTTGCATGGAAGCCTGTTAGTTGAGCTACCAAAAAAGCTGCCCCTTGTAAAGTAGCATAGGACCACCTGGCTGAAGCAATACAGACATGGAAATAGAAGTCTTCCCAGGTATATCTACTAAACAATCAGTTGCTAAACTGAATATATAGGATGATGTCTCTTGCATTTGATTTCACTCTTAGGACAGGGGATGGCAACCTTTAAGGAGCAGCAACCTGAAACAAGGCATGCGGATCTGAGGTCAGGATGCTGCTCGTTACCCAGCCAGCTGCCACCCCTTTATGGCACCCGCTGCTGCTGCCGCCCCAGCCTTCCCTGCTGAGGGCTGCTCTTGCAACAGCCCCCCTCTACAGCCAGCTCCTAGCCCCCATCTCCAAGTCACGTTGCTACCAACTTCTGCAAGCAACAAATTCAGTGGCAAGAGAAGCAGTGACTGCAGTAAAGAGAGTGAACACGATGGGGCAGAAGCAGTTAGCACTGCAGAAGAGCTGAAGCAGGGTGGCAAAGGGGGACATGAAGGTGAAGCGGACCTGGGGGCCCCCCTCTAGCTACAGCTTTCAAGCATCTGAAAGCTTGTCTAACTATCTCAACTATGCAGTTGGTCCAACAAAAGATATCACCCTTAGAAATCTCTGCATGTAAATGGCATTTCAATTCAAGCCCACTCTCTGTGGCCCGGATCAGAGAGAGAGAGAGAGAGACAAGCTTGGGCTCAACTTGACTCAGGTCGCTGATCCTACTGACCTGCATGAGGTTAACGTTTGCAAAGTGTTTGTGAAATCAGGGCCCGAAACTATAGTTGCTTTGATTCTGTTGTCCACCCCTCCTTCTGCTATTCACTGCAGGCCGGATGTAGTTGCTTGGTGGGCCGGATCAGACCCATAAGCTATCGGTTGCTAACTCCCATTTTTGAAGGCTGCAATTATTGATTAATATAAAAACCAGAAATAAAATAGCATCTTTAAGTGTGGTACAAGAGTGACTGTAATAGCACGGTACTATATAGCAAGGCTGTGAAGCTCTTCTAGGCAGACACACGACTCCATGCTTTTTCTGTGAACAATAAGCACAACTGTGGCCATGTATACATTCAGACTTTGAAAATGCATCTGATTTACCTAAAAGGTCCCATGAAGAAGAGACAGGCTAGCATGAGAACACATACTGTATACACATGTTTATGAAAGGTTACTTTGAAAACATCTGTTACTGATTGGATCTAAAAACCCATAACTAGGTACTATAAACAGTTACTTAAACAATCCTTTTCCTAGTAAAAACCTTTAGAAAGATTAGTCAATCATCATGCATAAAATTCACTTTGCAAAAATTAAGGAACATCCAATCACTGGAATTTAGTGCGTGTGGGTGGAGGTGGAAACAAAACATTAAACATGAAGATTTATATACAGTAGGTCCAAGATCCTCAGCGGATGTAAACCATCAATACACCATTTGTTTCAAGGGACTTGTAACAATTTATCCCAGATGAGAATCCGTCTCTAGGCTCTCGCTACATACACTTCAGTTTGAACAGAAGCAGTTTTCAAATTGTACAAAAATAGCCCTCAAAAACAGTGAGCTATTTTTCAATTACTACGCATGGGGAAGGTACAATCATTTGTTTCTTCCCCAGAAATCTTCTACTCAGGCTGAAACCACTATAAATCACAGTCCAATCTCTGCAGTCCAATTACAAGCCCTTGAAAAGTTAGGCTTTTGCTAGAAACACAATGGCAAACTAACCTGTAACAGATGCAATGGATAACTCTTGAGCAAGTCTCAAACTGCTACAAGTTAAAAATACAACCCGTTTAAACTTTTTCACCTTCTACCCTAAAACAAAAACCCAAGCTAGTTCCCCAGACAGGTCAAAAACCCTGGTTTAAAGAGGCTGAAAAACACGTTGTGCGTCAATGTAGATGATACCGATGACACCTACTCTACTAGAGGTTCTCCCAGCCGTCCTTTCATTTCCCTGTTTTGCAGTGCTGATCAATATTTACCTAGCAAGGAAAACATTAGGGGTGTGCGAAGTGGGCCTTATTTAATTTGGATTTGGCCCGAATCAGAGACAGTGATTCCATTTATTGATTCGGATCACGGTCGCCGATTCGATTTGGTGGAATCCGAATCTAAAGACTCGATGCCGATTTGGAGAATCGGCAATTCAGACATAGACACAGCTTTAAAAAGTGTTTTCTACCTTGAGGTAGTAGCTGCAGCTTGTGATCGCTGTAATGCTGGGGCTGATGGAGCATCCCACAGGAGCGCAGGGGGCCCCTCCACGTGCTCAGCGGCGAACCTCAAAGTGGACTGGAAGTATGTCTGGGTCTGCCGGGGAGTGCACTGGGGGTCCCCCCCCATATGCCCCCAGCTCAGCAATTGGCCACAGGGGGACCCCGGGTGCCCCCCAGACCCAGGAGGCACCAGTCGCCAAGCCGGGGAGGCATGGGGGGGGGGGGAAACATACTCCCCGGCAATCCCAGAAGTGGACAGGAACTGCTACTGGTCCACTTCTGGGTCTGCTGCCGAGCACGCTGGGGAGCCCCCCACACTTCTGTGGGACACTACATGTGCCCCAGCATCACAGCATTCATGAGCTGCCCGCTACCTAGAGGTATGTAGAAAAACCATTTACAGCTGTCTCTATGTCCGAATCTCTCCAAACTGATTCGGAGGGTTCCAATTCGATTTGAACAGATTAAAGGGTCCTCCAATTCAATTCTGAGATTCGGCCACCGAATTGGGCCAAATCTCTGCCGAATCGAATCAGGGACCGAAGCTTCACAGAGCCCTAGAAAACATGTAGAAGTTGCCTGCATCTCTTCGAGGGTCGCCATCCATTTGACAACCCAAGAAGAGTCCAAGGCATAGTCAGAGGCTACATCTCAGAGGCTACATCACCTTCTCTGGTTTGCACAGTAGTGAGGACAAAACTAGCGCTCAAGAGCAGATTGCTGTCAGGATGCGATTAAAGCAGTAGCTTGGCTAACGCTCTGTGAACCAGCTTATCTTCAACAAAACACTGAGACTTTAGGGGGGGGGAAAAAAGACATCTGAAATACCGAGGTTGAAATTCTATAATCTACTAACCACTAGCAGCAATGAGAAGCCATTATTATTTGTTTTCCGTCTTGTGGTAGCACCCAAGGACCGCTCACGAGCAAAGCACTGTACACATGTGCTCTAAAAACACACTCATTGGCACAGGGTCTCTTCAAAGTCCCCGCTCTTGCACCAACCATTCCAATATCTGACACAAAACATCACGATGTGCATGAACCTGCCAGGTGAGAAAAAAAACCGCTGACTCGGGCAACGACAGGAGCTTAGCGGCCAACAAACTTAATATTGTGTAGAAGGTAATGGTAGAAACTTTTTAATGAACAAAGTCACTTCCGTGCCGTCCCCAGTGACACCTGCATCAGAAATGAGCTAAGCTAGTCTACAGGTAGATTTGCCAATGCCTTTAGAAGATAAAAAGTTGAGAGATTCAGTGGCATTTCAGATCTTCCAGTAAAAGTGAACCCGACAGGACCAACACAGCTAAGGTTAGTCCTAGAAGAGCTCAGGGAATCTGCAGCTTCTGACTTTTACAAACTTAGATGATGACATTGTCCTAGCTGGAATTCAGGGAACAGGGAGTCTTGCCGCAAGTTTTAAAGGGCCTTAAATCTGTCAAACGGGGGTAAGGATACCAACTGTTCCAGTAATGGATTTAAAAACAGACCATTTAAAACAAGGGCTTGAAAAGTGGGAAGAGGAGGGGGAAAAAGGGGGATTTCCAGAAGAAGGACTTCTCTCATTGTCATCATCCCCGGAAAAGAAGTATTCCTGTGTCAGCCTCTAATAACCCTAATAAAGATCCTCATTAGGGTTAGGTTGAGGCTTTACAAGGGGTAGCTATGTCACCCCCGTAGCACCCAAGCAAGGGATTCAGTAATGTAGCAAGCTTCTCTCTTGGTACAAGGAGGAAGTAATGCATCTAACTTTTACTCCCGCTGCCTGCTGGAGGATGCAAGGGGTGCAGAGGGGCCCTTTCTCTTATCCACCCCAGTACAAGTGCACAAGTACTAGCTCTGCCCCAACCACGTTCAGAGCGGCCACAGGAGGACAGTTGCATCTCTTCCCCCTGCAACGTCATAGGAACAACTGACTATTTTGCCTAAGACACAGGCACACAGATTTCTACATGTAACAGACACCTAAACTCCTTACCGGATTAAGATCACATAAAAGCATGAAGGAGATGCACCAAAAGAGTTTTAAAGCATAAAACCCTTTCCTCCTGCAAAGTTCCCCCGGTGGATCAAACTGCAAGCTAGCAAATGCACTGTTATATCAGCCTTTTCTTCAAGGATCTCAAGCACCTAAGGAAGTAGGCAGCGTTCATAGAAATCACAGAAAATTTGGGTTGGGAGGGACCTCAAGAGGTCATCTAGTCCAACCCCCTGCTCGAAGCAGGACCAGCCCCAATTAGGTCCTTCCAGCCAGGGCTTTGTCAAGCAAGTCCTTCCTTAAAAGCCTCCAAGGATGGAGATTGCACCACCTCCAAGTAACCTATTCCAGTGCTTCACCACCCGCCTTGTAAAAACTTTTTCCTAATATCCAATTTAAACCTCCCTTGCTGCAACGTATTATCATCATCTCCCTCTTTCAGACAAGGAAGCTTAACACGGAGGGGTGAAGGGACTTGCTCTGAACTTGGGTGAGTCAGTGGCCGCCCCGAGACCGACCCAGGTGTTCTGGGTCCTGACTCCCGATTCCTAGGCCCTGAACTATGGTTGGACAGGAAAGAAAATCCTGCCCTGCAAGTAGTTGTGACCGTCGCCACATTGAGAAGAAGCAGAGACATCAATATTTTTGGCTAGCTATAGGAGCCAACGTTCTTCGTTAATTCATCGGTAGAGAGATATATGGGCAGCAGTCCGCTGATGTATTAAACCAGCTTTAGGTTGTGTGCCAGGATGGTACAACTTAAACTAGTCTTTGTCTACCAGCTTGCAGCTGGAGGGTTTAATGAGAGCGCAGCATCGGCGTTTAAGCCCCAGAGGATAACAATGGGGGACTGTGACGAAGCAAGAGGGTAAAGGCTACAAGGAAGGAGGCGAACAACAAATCACAGCATCCGGCAGAGAAAGATGCAAGTGGAGTCGCTATATGCTCTGATGACCTCTAAGAGCAATACTGCAGCTGATCATTTCATAGAACACATAATAAACATTAACCATCAGTTTTTTTCTTTCCTCAAGTTTTTTTTGCAGGGGTGTTCTTCAACAACACAAAACAGGTTTTAATCTGGACGAAGTCCATCTCTGGCACTGCAAGGTGAATTTAAGGATTAATTAAAAAAAGAATACTTGTTGCAGTGAAAGCTTTCTGGTGATTAAAAGAGCCTCCATGGGTTGCAATCGTGTCTGAGCTGCTTACTGCAAAGTGCGCACCACAGGGAGAGTAAGTGCTAACATGATTTTAAGTAGAGAGCAGTAAGAGGTGTTAATTTGTTATAAGCTACCCAGGTGCATCGTGTCAGCTTTCAAGACGACTAATAAACCCAAACACCATCTGTCCGGAAGAGAAGAAAGAGTGATATTTTGTACCAAGAAGTTTCCATACTGAGAGGTAACAGATCTGGATAGCTGCCCATCGCGTTTTGCAAAGGACGGCATTTTCTAATTTTGCATTTGCTTTCCAAGATGGAAGGAGGTGAAAGAGGTGTGTGTTAATATAAACATGAATGTTTTCAGTTTAAAACTATTCGAGACATTTAGAGCTTTCCAAACAAACCCTGAACTTTCTTTCAAGTGTATTTTCCTCACAGACTGTGTGGGCACGCAAGCTCACACACGCATACACACACTGATTAAAACAGCCACCTAATTGCGATGACCCACTTGATGCTTCTTGGAAAAAGCTGAAAAACACTATTTAGAGATCAGGCCATTTCCTCACTAGATTTCTCCTTGCTTCATTTACACTGGAGATGCTTGCCTGTAAACCACCTTGGTTTAAGGACCCAACTGTTTTCCGAATTACAAGAATTAGAGAATTTTAAGGGGTTTCTAGATTATTCCTCATAAGAGTTCTGGACCTTTATAGTCTCAGGCTATCCCACTGCTGTTGATATACTCCTTTAAAGTCCCATCAAAAAAACATGTGTGTGTACATTTTTGGATGGATGGATGTCCTGCCTGCAGATGCAGTGCTAGAATGATTTCACAGATTTCATAGACATCAGGGCTGAAAAGGACCTCGTAGGATCATCGAGTCCAGCCACCTACTCAAGGGGTGGGAAGTCAGCTAGGGTCAAAGGATCCCAGTGAGATAAACATCCAAATGTTTCTTGAACATGTCCAAAGTAGATGCTTGCATCTCCTCTGGAGGAGTCTATTCCAGGCCTTGGGGGCTCAGACAGTAAAGAAGTTTTTCCTTATGTCCAGCCTGAAATGGTCTTGCAGGAGTTTGTGGCCACTGGACTTCAGCATCCCCTGGGGTGCTCTGGTGAGCAGGTGTTCCCCCAGATCCTGTTGTATTGGACCAACTGCATAGTGCACTTGTAGGCTGCCACCAAGTCACCCCTGAGCCTGCACTTCTCCAGGCTGAAAAGTCCCGTGGCTCGCAGCCTCTTCATAAGGCCTGTTCATCATGTGCGTGGCTCTTCCCTGGACTCTCTCAAGCTTCTCCACGTCCTCCCTAAATTGTGGAGCCCAGAATTGGATGCAGCGCTCTAGGTGCAGCCTCACCAAGGCCAAGTACAGCTGGAGGATGACATCCTGGGTCTTGCTCTAGATGTATCAGTAGATGCAAGGCAGAGTTTTGTTTGCTTTGCCAGCCGTGGTAACACATTGGTAGGTCACGCTCATCTTGTGAAGAGTCATGACCCCCAAGTCTCTTTCAGTCATGGTGCTACCGAGTGTAGCATTGCTGAGCCTCTACGCGTGACGCGGGTTTTTATTCCCGAGGTGGAACACCTTGCATTTCTCTGTACTGAATACCATCAGGTTTTCATCCACCCACCTTGCAAGTCTATCGAGGTCAGCCTGGATCACCAGCCTATCCTCATGTGTGGACACTCTTCGCCAAAGTTTGGTGTTTGGCCAGTCCACTTCTGACACAGTGTCCACATCATTTATGAAATCATTAAAGAGTATAGGTCTGAGAATGGAGCCTTGGCGGACTTGATGTTGAAGCTGTGATGATGATGGTCCAGGAATTATGCAAGAGACAAGGATTGCTTAGGGTGATATCTTGTATTGGACCACCTGCATAGTGGGAGATAGAGTTAGACAAGCTTGCAAATGCATGACATAAAGAATGTCTTGCATCTGAAAGCTTGTCTAACTCTATCCCAACTATGCAGTTGGTCCAATACAAGATATCACCCTAAGAAATCTCTGCATGTAGACGGCATTTCAACTCAAGCCCACTCCCTGTGGTCCGGACCAGAGAGACAGACAGGCTTGGGCTCAGCTTGATTCAGGTCACCGATCCCACTGACCTGCATGAAGTCAATGTTTGTGAACTGTTTGTGAAATCAGGGCCCAAATCGATAGTTGCTTTGATTCTCATCAGCACTGCTATATTGATAGACTAGCAGTTAACCGTGAAGGAGTCATTGTGGAGGGAGGTCAGGTCAGTCTTTGTTTAAAGATGTTTGCAAGACAAACTCATTTGATAGTTGTGCTACATCCCTATAGGGATTTAACAATATCATCACAGTGCCATGAGTTGAGAGAGGGAGTTTAGCCATGTTTATTAGCAGGAAATGGTGGCATCTTATAGATTAACTCTACAAGGTGTATAGATCAACTTTAAGGTGTATAAAATGCTTTAGTCTATACAGTGCCACCTTGCCCTGTATCACACTATCGAACAGGAAGAAAGAACTCCATACCAGCCCATGACACAAGATGCTTAAAATCCCCCAAAATTGCAGGCTACCCCAATAAAGTTGGAATAAATTGCCAATCAGTAAAAAGAGTGATCTTTCTAAGTATGGCACTGGACTGGGATTTGGGGGGCTTGTAATCAGGGAACCTTCTATGTAGTTGTGGGTAAATCACCTCATCCCTGTACAACTCCACACTGAAAATAACATTTCTTGTTTAAACAGCAAACACCACAGAGAAAAGACTACAAAAGTCCCGAGTCCAAACAGCATCTCCCAAAACAGGACTCAGTCTCATGGTGGGAGGAAAGGAGATTCAAGGCACTGCGATACAAAGCAAACAAGGAGGTGGGTGCATAACAGGACCATTCAATTTTAAAGAAATCAAGATCCTTAGAGCATTAGTACTATAGGAGGAGATGGTGCTTTGCCAAAAGGCAGAAAAGACACCCTCTTCTACACCTGACTTTCTCCTATGATTTAGGAAGCAAAATGGGTTTTAGCTAGAAAGTATCCATGAACTTCTTCCATCATCATAAAAATAAAAGCACTCATCTCAAAAGCCTGCTCCTACACTGAAAACCATCTTGGACTCAAGAAATCTAGTCCCTCCGATTGTGCGCAGAAGGCACTGGCCCCAGTGCTTTGGCTAAGCCGTGCAGGAACAGAAGGTAATTTGCAGCAGAAGCACTTCTAGTAAATACAGGCATCAATGCTGAACTCGATCTGGCACAATTCATTTATGGTTAACTGCTCAATAAACATCTGGGTTTAAAAAAAAAAAAAAAATAGGTATGCAAAACCCACATGAATATGCCTGTCAGAGGGATTCCAGGGACAGCCCTAAATGCTGTGGACACCATAAACAAATCTAAATTAGTTCAGTAAACCAGCAAGTCATTAATACAGTCATTTAGGCAATGTTTAGTCTTGCAAATTATCAGGTTTGAGTCATAAACCCTACATTAACAAACAGAGAGACACTTTTGCATGTAAAGCTATATATTGTCCTTTTTTAAACCGAGGACTTCTCCAAAGCTTGTTTCAAATGCCTAAGTAACATAATGATAGACTTCTGCGCTATCTATGCAGTAGAGAGAGGAAGGCAGTTCTAGTAAATTGTGAGTTAGCAAAAGCACTATCCAGATTTAGGCTCCGAGTGTGGTCTGGCCATCACAGTCTTCCCTGCCTTTTAGATCATGCTTTGCATGGGAGGGAAAAAAAAAAAAATCTTGAAATAAAGTTACCATGAATGCTGTTAATGGGAAGAATACTAACATTTGTCTCATCCTTTGACCCTAGCTGACTGCCTGCCCCTGGGGCAGGGGGGTTGGACCGATGATCTTCCATGGCCCCTTCCAGCCCTAACGTCTATGAAATCTATGTCAGGGACCCTAGTCTACCATACGTTAATCAAAAGCAGAAGCTGCCCTCTACCTAAGAAGCTAAAAATCTAACAAGTATTTCCTCATCTGTGCACAAGAGTGAATGGGAGCATCAGGTCTATGGAACAATTTGAATGACGGCAAGAATTACACAGCAAGACCCCAGAAATATGATTGGATAAGGAGTTGGGACAATTAAAAAGGGTATTTAAAATTAGGCATTTGTCATCATACAACATTTTAAAGCCCAATATTGCCAGTTTTGCTTGCAAAGGGAGACAGGCATGTATCCGTTTGCCTTAGGGGTATAAGAAAGTTATCACAATGGACTGGTTTATGCATCAAACAGTCCTCCCTTGCACATGATCGGCACGGTCAACACTGCACGCTGATTCTCCAGGTCGGGGGACATGGATCTGGCCCCACTGTTACCTTGCAGTTCTACGCATACTTCACAAGCGACGCCTGTGAAGTGCTAGGAGGCCATGGAGATTCAACACATTATCTGCCATCAGGGTATCTGGATTCCTCTCCCTTTTCACTTGGATTACATCTGACTAATCAGTAGCTGCTGCACACTGAGCCGAGCTCATACACAGGAGAGCTCCTAGCCTGGGATCTTTCAACCCGGACAATGAGAGTGATATGCCCAAAAGGAAGACAAAAAAAAGTGACCATCGCTATAGAAAAGGCACACCACGTTGGGTGGGGGAAGGCACACAGTATCGTATGGCCCTGTTGAATTTTTGGTCTCCATCATAAAATAGGAGACTTAATAAAAAAATCCTGCCAGTACATTCCATAGAAAAGTGTCTTGTCTGAAGTCAAGTGCAGTAATAATGGCAAGTGTTTGAAGAGCTCCTTATTCTGTAATGGTACAGGGTTGAACTGCTCTGCTCCGAAGAAACCAAATCTCAGCGGCCGAAGCCAAAGCACACGCTCTTGCCAAGCCACAAGTCAGTGCCAATATAAAATCTATTTCTTCTGCAAATCCCAGGACGGAGTTTTATTAGGTATAAACTGCTCGTGTGAAATGCAACCACCACCACTTTAGGAAACAGAATTTAATTCTCTTTTCCCAGAGAAGTGGAAGAGTTAGTGTTTTCTTTGGCATCCAGTCTGTTTCTAATACACCTATTAGGCAAACCACAGCTGGGGAGAAGTGGAAAAAAAAAGTACATTTTAAAACAGATACTGCTTGGTATATGTAGCAAGTATGAAATGTATTTCAGCACTGCAGGAATCTCAAGCAATCTCTTGAGAGCTGAGAAACTAAGTGCTGCTGCGTACCCCAACTTGCTTGTCCCATTGCCCCCTCCCCCCTGCACAAGACAATGTAATTTTGCACCTTCCTACGGCTTTCTTTAAGATGAAAATAAATGTGTGGAACTCAATGCTTACAAATTTGTTAGTTCAACATGACAAGAAAAAAAAATTGGGCTTTTTTTTGGTTTTTACAGGGTTGTTGGTTGTAGCCGTGGTTGGTCTAAGGACACAGGCTGGCAAGGTTCTTTGGGTAGATGTGATACCTTTTATTAGACCAACTAAAAGGTTGGGGAAAAAAAGTTCTTTGCAAGCTTTTGGGCACAAACACCCTTCGTTAGGCACAGGAAGGGTGTTTGTGCCCAAAAGCTTGCAAAGAACTTTTTTTCCCCCCAACCTTTTAGTTTGTCTAATAAAAGGTATCACATCTACCCAAAGAACCTTGCCTACCTAGGGGCTTTTTCAAATATTCAGGAATTAAGGCAACAGACAACTCACACAATAGCCGCATTGACTTGAAGCAAAAAAAAAATCTCTCAGAGGGAGAGAGGTGGAAAACCTTATTTTCCCCCACATATCAATATACAAGTTCTGCTTCTCTCAGCAGAAAGCGTGGCAAGGACTTCCCGTAGTACATGGAGCTTTATTGCTTCACTATTGAAGCTGAATACATAAAAGAGGGCAGAGAGTGTAAAAGTAGTTTGGTGAAATCAAGCAGATACTCCCCGCCTGGCTCAGCCCTGCTGGACCAAGCCCAAGGCGGGCAGGCCTGAAGTCACGATCTTGCAGTGACAGATGCAAGAGGGTGTCTGTGTCAGCGGGCAGCAGCCCCTGCCCACGTCAACCTGAGCTCTGCAGGGTCATTTCCAAAGCACAGGTGGCAAGAGGGCCCACTGGCTTGTGCTCCTCGAGCCCACACAGCGAACGCAGACATCATCACGCAGCAATGCGTGGTAGGCTCAGTTTCGTGACGCTGGATGATTTGAACTGACGTCCCTATTCGATCTATGCAAACAGCTAGACCTGGTGGCATGTCAAGCTTGAGAAACCCAACTCTCCAAAGCCAAGAAATGCAGTGGTATGGATGACAGCTGAACACTGCATCTCTGGGCTCAGGCTTTAAGATACAGACTCTCTCTTTCACTGAAAGATATATTTCTCCATAATTAGACTGACAGCCCTCTCTCTCTTTCCCCTCCCCCACCTCCTTTTTCTGCAACCCCAGGATCACCATGCCTCCCCAGCAAGTTAATGCCAGCTCTTCCCCCTACAACATGCAGTAGCTTGTATGTCCACACCAAATCGACTCCCCTGGATGAGGCTACAGAAGAGCCCGTTGCTCCCGCAGCTCTCGCCTCCTTTGGTCTGCAGAGAACATCGCATGGTGATGGCACTTTCTATACATGGCATGTGCACAGCGCAGCATCCCAGTGGGCTTTAGTACTTCACTACTTGGTTTCCCCTGCCTCCTAATCTCCTTTGTTACACCTGAGCCAGGAGTCAAGCTCACCCACAGGATCCAGTTTTCTGCTAGGCCTAAACCATTTCCTACAACTCCAGCACTCAAAGGTATGGTGACCATCCATGCTGGTGCAGGGAGACTTCCCTGCCGGTGTAATGGCTCTGCACCAGCCTTGTTCCAAGTTTTCTCCAAGTAGAGGCCAGGTGAAGAACCAGCACACGCTGTTACAGCTATTCTCTCTTTCCCTAGAAGTTACTGGACACAGCATATAAAATGCAAAAAAGCTACAACACGGGCTAAACCCATCTTTGCAAAGAACCACAGTAGGAGGAACTCAAGGGCGACTTGCAGCAACTTTGCTGAGGGCTTCTGAAGGCACAAAACTGAGGTCCTCCAATCCCGTGAAAAGGAAACGGTGCCACGTTTTGCTCAGCCTAGAATTCCAGCATTTCCAAAACGCCACGCTCAGTTGATTGAGTCCAAAAAGAGGCCAAAGCATGGGTTCGTCTCAAGAAAAATTGGGCTCATTTTTCCCCTAAACAACATGAACAATATAATAGCCATCACAGATTAAAATAATGCATCTAGATCTCACTCTTAATCAACCGATCGGTTTATGGATTTTGAGTCCGTACAGAGGTCATAAATCCACACTACCTTGGAGTGATATATCTGGAGAGCCTGATTTAATCAACAGATGTGCGGCCAAACTGTTCCCTCCTGACTACCCATCGGAAGAGAACAAAAGAGCGCACACATCATTCCAACTAAAATCAATATTAATTTATGACCAAAACTATTTCCTCCGAGTCCGCATGTTCCAGACCTTATCATATGAATTTGCATCTCTTTCCCATACCATCATACTTTAATCCAAAATGAACCTCTTGGGGAAGCCACGCACAAAAAAAGCTTGGAAAACTTGAACAATTGGGTCGCCCCTTTGTTTAATGAGAACATCCTCCAATGAATGATTAAACTGATTAAATGCACAGCTGGAGATTTATAATGAGTCTCACCATAAGGAATTCACTGTCTTTACATCCAAAAATCCTTATCGTCTCCTTAACCTCGGGGGGGGGGGGGGGGAAAATCAGCAAGAAATTCCATCAAGAATTACAGGACGTTGCTTCAAATAACGAACAAGGAAGGAACAGCCTCGTGTTCAACCCACCCTCGCTCCCACCAAATGCAAGTTCAGGCTCAAGAAATAGGTTTTGCATATGATGTGAAATGACCTTAGGGAAAGGAAGTAGTGATACACAGAGCTACTGAAGGAACCGCTGCCTCTGCAGAAAGGCTCACGTAAAAGTATTACAACATACAGCAGGTCTTCAAAGTGTATTTCAAGTCTGGATCCCCCTTTCTAGTGCCACCCATCATGATATCTACTCACTATTCTAGGGACAACCATCCCACCGCATGGGTGCATAGGTGACGTGGGCAGTCTCTGCGTGGCTCAGCAGATTGGGGAGAGAGCAGGAAGCACAGTGTCAAATGGGTCAGAAAATAAAGCACCAAATGGGGCAGGGAGCACAGGGAAGGAAGCAGAAAGCAGAGCAGATCAGGCAGGGAGCAGAAAACAGAGCAGCAGACTGGGCAAGAAAAGGGGACCAAAGTGACACTTGGGAGGAGGGTGCAGGACTACCATATTTTCGTGCATATATCCCACAGGGTATACATGATTTTACAAAAATAAATGGATGGGTGTGGGGTATCGACAGACTTTTTTCCCCCGCAGGGCCTGGGCAGGCTGGGCTGCGCCGCCGCCGCGGGGGGCAGGGCTAGGACGGGCTGTGCCGCCCCTCACTGGGCCCAGGCAGGCCGGGCTGTGCCGCCGGGGCCAGGGCGCGCTGCCTCCCCGTGTATATGCCGCCGCGGGGAATACATGGGTGCAGCATATACACGGATTACTTTACAAAAATACAATTTTCCGTGGGTTATACGTGGGTGAGGCTTATACCTGTGGGCATGGCTTATACCCATGGGCGGGCTATATGTGCGAAAATATAGTAATTAATGGCACGTCTGCTGAAAAGGTGGGCCCCCCACTACATTATCCAATGGCTGTGCAGAACAGTGATGTTTAGCCAACTATAAGCAAGCTCCTTGGTTTACAGAGCGTGCGCGTGCCTTGGTTTACTACATGGAGAGTTTCAGCTTTTAAAAACAGATTAATTCCTTTAACAGGCTGGATTAATTAGGCTCCACTTGGGAACAGAAAAGTTTCCAAGAACAAGAAATAAAAAAAAGACACCACCACATATTTATCAAATTTGAAAAGGTGATTATTTAGTTTTTAAAATGAGATTTGAAAGGTGTCATGCCACAATCTATTGTATTGCACATTTAACTTTCCATCTAGAAACAATTTTATACTCCCCAAGGAACAGCCAATCCAACTCGTCTGTGTGGGCGCGTGCACGCGATACAGGATGCTAGCTGCACTGGAAATGCAATCTGCAAGCTACTCTTCACTTTGAAATTGGTTCTAAACCATACACCACATTCACACAAAGCCATATCTTCCTGTGGGCAAGAAAAACATCAGACAAGTCGCACAATAACGGCAATCGCAAGCTAATGGAAATTCAAGATGTTAGCAAGGCTCCACAGACTCCCAAGTGCAACTTTCGGCTCGATGTCAGTGCAGCAGGAAGAGATCTGACTGAACGAATACCCGACAGTCCTCAGACAGCAGGAGTTGTTTTCAAGCATTCGGAAGTCTCCTTGATCAAGATTTAAGTGGCACCAGCACAGAAGAATGGCACACGGCGCAAAGCAAGCACAGACCTTTATCAAGTGCACGCAAACTGAGGCATGCAGCTAGACGCAACACCCTTGTCCTAAATACATTGCTAGGAAGGGACAAGCCTAATGCTCAGGTCCTGCCCAAGGATGCCAGAGCCACTGCAGGGCACTCCAGGAGGCAGCAGACAGACGTGCACAGAGGGTCACACACCTCATTTCCACTGTGGGCCAAGCTCACAGCACATGCCAGCAGTGCCTTGTGCTCCCCTGTTGTGCCAGCCTCCCACGCTTGTCTCAAAGGCTCCCTGCAAACCCCTACTACCACCTCCCTCCAGGCAATCCCCTACCACCACCAGCAACTCCGGACTGATGGGAAGGGGTGAGATAGGGATGTTGTTACGCTTGAAGGAGCTAGTGGTCACAATGAACTAGGTCTTTGTTCTACAGACATTTCCAGACCTGCCTGAAAACGATGCGTCTGTTGACCAGATGATGGACTCCCTGTGTTCCCCATTTCTCCTTTTCAATTTGCACCAAACTTCCCCCCCATGAGGTCCTGTTCATTGATCCTAGCATCTTCCCCATAGTTATGGCATGAAATCGGATGCAGTGTCTGAAAGTTGTTACAGACAAACACCGTCCAGTTCAACAGACGGCCTCACTTGGCTCGGTCAATCGGCGTGCGAGGCCACGTCATGTTGGGTGGTCAGACTGTCCCGCACCTGACTGTGGATCAGTACTTCAGAGTTCACTTCTATTCTAGTTCACACAACAAAATCCCCTTTTCTCCTGGGTATGTTGGGGCTTACTCAACTCAAACCCACAGAAGATTTTCCATCGACAACAATGGAAATGGAGCAGGCCCTTAGGCTGGAAACTCCCTTTCACTTGCAGCGTGACCGATTCTTGCAAGAGCCACCACCAAAAGAAAGAGAGAAAATCCAAGATGGTACAAATTGATGAAGGAAGGGAAATCATGACCTGTACCAATTACACAGCAGCATAGCCATGATACCCTGAAGCAACCATACCTGTTCCTAAAGCTTAAGATACTTCTTTGGGGTTTTTTTCTTACTTCACATGCAGTCATATTAAACAATGATCTCAGATCCATAAAGTCCTGGCAGGACAATGATCACCAAGTGGGGTGCAAGCCAGAGGCTGTGGCCCAGTCTTTCCCCCATGTTGGCTTTTATGTTTGGTAGAGGGGCAGTCCTTGGGGCATGAAGTCGTATAGCAAAAGGCACAGCTGCATATCAGCACACAGATGAAACAAGGTTTGAACCTCATGTTCTGCTCCAAAGACATAGGCCTCTCTCTCTAAAGGGAACCATCCCTCATTCATGTGCTCACAAGAAGCCAGAACATTGCAATTGGGGAAAGACCTATTTATTTAACCTGTCTCCCACCCTACTGGTGATCAGGGAAGGAGCACTTCTGGCAAGGAACAGGGCATGGCTCCAGGAGCCAAAGATTGGCAGCAAGGGAACCAACAGAAGCCACTTCTTAACTGCCTTTAGTTCCCAGCATATCCCAGATAAACACCACGTAGCCGGAGGGCTGGGCCGATTCAGCGCAGGCAGCTACTCATTTAAAGCAGACGGTCTGAGAAACTTTAAAGAGCTAAATAATTGATTTTATGCATATCCCATTGATTTTATGCATATTTCCTATCCTTCTTGGCAAAAGACTGGACACCCGCTGGAAAAACGCAACAGTACAGCTTGCTAAACAGACAGATGGAAAAGTCTCTCTCTGTTCTGCAACGTAAGGCACCGGTGAATCAAAATTCAAACCAGCAGTTTTAAAACTGCATTGCTTATGCCCCTTTCAACTGTTCATTATTGGGTTGCAGGGTTGTTGTGTTTTTTAAACCCAGCAATACTATAATAGTTATAGCATTTATTTAGGTTTCATAACGTAGAGCAAATTTTCAAATCCAGGACCTCACATCTAACAAAAAATATTAGCACAATGCTTACTTATTAGTTCATACAACTGCAGACATAGAACATGCAGTATACTGTCTTCTATTAAGCCTAAACCCTTTAAAATGGGCTGACAGGTCCTGAAAAAAAAAAAAAAAAGCGAAACATGCTAAAAGGTTAAAAATAAATAAATAAAATCTCCTCCATTGGAAACCCTGGGTTGGGAATCCTGCCAGAGACTGGTGGAAGGTTTTCACATCTGCGCTATACCATTAAAATGTCAGTGTCAGAGATCATACGTAATGGTGAGCCTACAAATAAAAGCCAGTTGTATTCTTCAGTGAGTTATACCAAGACTATCTTACCAGTCAAGGTGAACCAGTGTTTCGTCTGCATTCAGAAAAGCTGCAGGACTTGGCCGGTCTCAGAATGGGAAAAATAGGAGAGGAGGAACAATGTTTTGATGTTTTTTCTTATTTAGGTCATATTGATCCCCTGCTTCTCCTCTGTTTAGTAGGAGCTTAATCACCAAAACTACTGCTCTGAGCATTCTCCACCGTGACAAGTACATCGGCACAATGACTAATTGACTAAACACACTATGACTAATACAGAGTGCTGGGGCTGTCCGATTAGTAATTATGATTCGGGATGTCTACATCTACAACATCTAGTTTAAAATGGATCAACCTGACCATGATCAAGGCAAGAATCCCATTTTGCCAGAAGCTAAACATCACCTTCCAAGGCATTTAGACCATATCATCCACACCTCAGGCAGGAAATCATAATTACTGAATGCAGAATACCAAATATAGGGCAGACAGGACATCATTCCTCATTAGAGTTGACACCCGTACGCTCCCAGAAGTCACAGAGGCCTCTCTGAATGGTCAGGGCTCAGGTTCAAAATTCAGCTCATTTCTACCAGAACGCATTAGCTCAATGCCACCTAACACAACATGGATCAGCAAATGACTTGAGGAGTTACCACTCAGTGGGTGTCTACACGTGCATTTAAGCATATTTAAAGTGAACGTGCATTAGCTTAATGCACATTAAGCAGGTTTAGGTAGGTGTCTACATGTGTAGATGCATTAAAGCACATTAATGCCATGTGTGTGGACTGACTTGGGACTAAAGTTAGCCCCAGGTCAGTCTACACACATGACTTTAATGTGCTTTAATGCATCTACACATGTGTTAATGTGCTTTAACTATTCGTGCCTAAATTTGATACCTGCGTTAACCCAAAATTGCCGTTTTTGAAGCACATGTAGATGCGTGCCCTAATGCACCTTAAAATGTGTCTCATGTAGATGTGCCCACAGATTCATAGTCACTGCAGCCCTTCCTATCAGGACCTGGGCTATCTGTAATGGTCTTATAATCCTGTATGGACCTGCCTCATTCAGCCTAGGCGTTGCTCATCTGGTTTGGTTTTTTTTTTAGAGCTGCATAAGGACTATGTGATATTTTTTATGAACATTTTAAACAAGGTAAGGCATTCACATAGCAAGTTGTCCTTCATTAGTTCCCTCCATGCCAAATTAGTTTGGGCTGCAACATTCCCATTGAAAAGTATGTGAGCTTACAGTTGGAAAACGGTAACCATAATTATTCCCCACACTTTGTATGGAAATTTGATCATCTTTTTTCCTTTATTTTTAATTACTGGATATTTAAAACAGATGCAGAGCATTTTTCTGTGATAGACTCTTTCCAAAAAGAAAAGATTAATTGATCTAGCAGTCTTCTTCAAGCCAAAATCTCTCGGAACTAACTTCATTTCAGTATTGTCGAATTCAAATTGGTTATTTGTAGTGAAGAACTTATGAGAGGGGAAAGAAAAAAAGCACGAGGAGGAATTAAATGTTACCATATAAGTCCGTACAACTTAACCAGCATTCACACAAATGAGATGCTCCCAGAACAGGCTCATTCGAACCAGTCCTCTCCCCTGGACTCCTATATCCCTTACTATACTGTACAGAGCTCAGTTGAAGATACCGGATTTGGAGGTGGGTCTCCAGTTAATCATAGTTATGAGGTGTCTGGAACAAGAGTTTTAATCTGGCCCAGTTTTCTGTATAATATATTATTCCATCTAATTAATCAGCCTGCACTAGTTCAACAAAGGAACAACAGCAAAAGCCAAGACGGTGCTGGAAAAAATAACACCACTTAGTTGGTTTTTTGGTTTGTTTTTCTAATTCCCTTGAGAGAGTAAAGGATTCCTTAAATAGCCTTTCTTTGCATTAATCACACAGGTGCTCCCAACAGGGACCCTCCGCCCAGAGCCAGCCTTAGGAGTGGGCAACGTGGACGACCGCCCAGGACACATGGTCAGGGGGGTGCCGCACACGCACACGCGTGTATGCTCTCCCTCCACCCCACCCCTGCTGGAAACAGGAGGAGGACTGGTGCCCAGTTGTGCCCAGCCCAGCATGCCTCCCCACCTCCAGCTGCTGCTCAGGAGGAACTGGGCTGGGCAGCGCAAGCGGCTCCACCTCCCCACCAAACTGCACCCTGCCTGCAGCACTGCTGACCTGGGGGCAAGGGAGCACCCAGGGGGGCACCGTTGTCCCTAAACCTGGTTTTCCTCCTGCCTTCTTTCCCCCCTCAACATGACAGACCTGATTAGGGCCTGGATATATAAAGCTGATGAAGCGAAACAAAAACATTTCACGGCCCACAACATTCCTGGCTCCCCTTCAACATGCTGGCAGCCCGACGAGGCAAATCAGACCTGCCATTCTCTGGCTGTTTCTTTGAGCTGCTCTACCCGTTAATCTGGTTTCTCTCAGCTTTTTCTGTAACACAAATCAGACTAATCAAGTACAAATTGCCTGGGATATTCTTATTTAAAAAAATCATCTCAGGTGATAACAGCTGGTATAAATCTACAGGCTGTATCAGCTTGTACAAATTGGAGTGGAGACACCGTCTATAAGTGGTTTGCATCAGAGAGTTTTCTAACTAGCCGAGCACCACCTTTCAGACAGATACGCTCATTAGGATGCTTGTTATTCTTTGGCAAATGCATAGCCCCAAGTGTATAAGAGGAAAAAAACCCCCAAACCCCGCAAACAAAGGGCCTCATTTTGCATTTGACTACAGCACTGCAAACCTTTGTCAACATCAAGGGTCTAAGGGTTCAGAATTTGGCCCCAGGAATGCAAATCCCACCCTGGATCCTGAAATGACTGCAGCACAAACAGGCCAGTGGATTACACTGAACTTCTTAAAATGATGGGATCAGGCGCTATTAGGGCAGATGGGTTGAAAACATGCAATTAACACTAAATGCCACGAAATGAAACGGGTCTCCCCCTCTTGGCATGTCTACACTACCTTCGGGAAAGTCATGTAAAAAGCACCCTTCCTCGTGTGCAAGAGAAACAGGTCCCCAACATGGCTTTTTAAAAACAAGGACTAACAAAGCTATTGCACAAAGCCACGCAACTGAGTTGAAAGGCTGCCATGGAAGGAAGCCAACTAATATTAAAAATAACTTTTCCCTCTCTCTCCTTCTGGAACTGTTCATTTGGGAGCACTCAGTGGGCAGCTCCTATTGCCACTTCTGTGCACCATCAGGATCTCTTACAACCCCAGCTCTGCTGCTCTCGGGGGTAATATCGTTAGTAGCGGACTCAGGTCTGCTTACCCTTGCTCACCTCAAACTCCCTACATTTATTGGGAATTTAGGTTGCACAAGAAAACCTTGGGGACTGGCTGCCTTCAGCATACTCATATTAGTAGAGTATGTATCTGCTGCCAAGGCCTCCCGAAAGATGAGTGCTGTCAAATCGAAGGGTTGGCTTGTTTGCCAGAGTGTGCAGTTGCCAGCTGCTACAGGTGGCTTCTCCTGAAATACCTTTTCTCAAGGAAGAGACAAACTAATCCTCCCATAACAGAGGGCTCAACCTTTTGCCATGCTGTTGGCCCCACTGAAGGAGGTCCAGATTTCCATGGGCTGCAGGGTAAGATAGCTAGGCAGGCACCTCATCTGAATGGCACTTTGGGATCATTAAAAAGGAAAAAATAATAAGCAGGGGTGGGGAGAAGAGGGGAAAGGAAGGAAACTAAGATGTGGTATTTTCCTGCTGGGTTTCTTCCCCATGCCTCTCGCATGCCAACTGCCTGCAATGCAAATTTAATTACCGGAAACTAAACTACCCGATTTGCAATGAAAAAAAAACCCAAAAAACAAACCATTATCAAGAGCTCAGCAAGTGCATATTTCCTAATAATTAAAGCCATTATGAAAAAATTAAAAAAAACCCCTCAGGCCTGCAGTAAATTAAACAAGACCAAGCAATTTTTTTTTTACTGATTTCATTTACTCATAAATGACTCATCATATTTTTAAGAAGCTCAGATTAAAAGCTAAGTCACTGATAACAAGAATTAAAAACAAGTGCACTTCGGCACTATTAAAAGTTATATTTGCACTTCAATGATGTAGCTCAAACCAATGGATCAGCTGAACTCAATTTTCCCTTCTATAAAAACAACTAATGATTTAGATAATTTGTTACAGGTTAACAGAAGCCAAAAGAAGTGTGTCATCTAGTTCAAAGATCCAAAAAAATACTACAGATACAGTAAATAGTACAAAAAAAAAAGTAAAAACAACAAGTAACAGGAGGTTAGTGGGAAAGATAAAATAAGGGATGAGAGAGAAAGTGCTTAAAGTAGACTTTTGGAGGCTTGTACAAGAAACATGTGTTTTATTTACTTTTCATTTGCCATCTACTGCTCTGGACCTACGTACAATATATCCAAACTCATGCCGAAATGCACGTTTGCTCAGTGAGCATAACACACTCCCCCTACCAGACGCAGTCATCATCTACTCTGTCCTCTCCTCCAGCAGATGCATGAATTAAAATATACATATACATACATACATACATACATACACACACACACACACACACACACGTACACAGTATTCTTAAATTTAATTAAAAATGGGCCCTATTTAATATGGCCCATGGTCAACTTAAAAAGCTTTCCCTTATTAGTTTCTAGAGCAAGGTCTGCTCCAGAGATCTTGAGGATTTGGCACCGGAGAGCCCAGTGCTAAAAATACCCACAGCAAAAAGTAGTGAGGCAGCGAGCGCACATGGTGGCAGAGCCTGGCTGGCTGGAGCCACACGCCAGCTGCCGGCCAGGCTCTGTGCACCCAGGTCACCACCACTGGAGCCCCAAGAGGCCCCCAGTACAGACTGGGAGCAAGCCCAGGTGCTGGCCCCAGCCTCTCCTACCCAACGTGGGCCAACTTGCCGCGTGCCAGAGCGCACACGCACGGGCTTTTCCCCAGGGACCAGCAGCCTCCATTTGTTCCTGGGGAAACGCACTCTTCTGGACGCACCCTATGAGGATGTGCAAGGAGAATGTTTCCGGCAATAAAACTGCTTGGGTACCATGCAAACCCAGAATAAAAGAATCTCCTGCCCCAAAAAGCCTCCAGTCTCAGAATACAAGAGCCAACAGAGGCAAAACTGATAAAACAGAGACAAATACTAGTCGATACAACAGGCCGCAATCTCAAAGATTTAGAACTGGCCCTAGTCACCCAACTCTCCCCACTAAGCAGTTTCTCTGAAGTCAGTGGGACTATGCTCACCTAAGTCAGGACAACTCACATGAGTAAGGACTACAGGACCAGTCCAGCTTGGAGGAAAAAAAGGAGGGGGGGGAGCCTTAGAGCCAAGCATTCTTTAGCATTTTGACTCAAAGAGCCTTTGTGGGCTTCACAGTTTTTTGGTTTACAATATTACATTTCTGACATTACCCAGAACCCGGCTCTGAAATCCCAAAGGCAAACACTGCGGTACTAAGAGCAAGATAAGAACAAAAAAGAAGTCAGAAGGCGATTGCTGGCAAGGAGTCCAGTTCTTTTACCTCTTCAGCACGTGGCAGCAATGGGAGGCCGCGGAGGACCAACGTGCGAATTCCAGCAGAACGGGTCTCGCACACAATGCTCACCCCATAAAACTTATATGCTAGGTGAAATGATACACAGCATGTACACACAACTGTTCAAAATGTGTTGCTAGACAGCTTCAGCTTTTTGGCATCGGTTTATACTTCATGTACGTACATATGCAAAACACTGAAGGGAACATTAAATCTACAGAGTCAGCACTCAAAGTTAGGAAATGCCCAAATTAAAGTTAATTTGAACTCCTTTGTACACAGGGATTAGGACACAGATTTTATTACACAACTGCGTGTTGTATTTTTCCCCATGGGACCCCATCCTCATTCAACACAAGATGATCTGCTCTGGAGCTCCGTCAGGGCTGCATCGCGAAGCAGATCCCTGCACAAGCTGGATGGGGAAACAGTGAGGGAGGAAGGGGACTGGAGAAAGGGGGAGGAGAGCTCCTGAGGTTAAAGGAATTGAATATCTCCCCAGAGAACTAGATTCTGTCCCTGATGTTGAGCTGCAATATGGCACAAGAGCCATGGCTGTGCACAGGGATTAAAAAAAAAAAAAAATCTCCCCAAAATTTTTACATGGACAAAAAATACAACGTATTTTCCCCTGGCCTCATTCTTACAATGTTCCGAACTGTTTTGGATATTCCCCCCCCCCCCCCCAAAAAAAGAAGTCTGTCTGGGGGACACGGCCTGCGTGGATAATTTCAGCAGATATGGTTCAAGTTTGACAATTATCAATAACCATAAAAAGGAGTTTACAATGGGAAATACTGGACAACTTGAATACTCAGCGGTGCTACTGGATGCACTACAGTTCTATTTTTCAAGCGTTTCCCTACAATCATAATAACCAGAAAACTTACTCCACCCGCAACAAATCAACATCAGCACCAGAAAAACCTCCGCCTGCACCTGGGCAAAGACCCCATTTAACCACAGACAGGCGCCATGGCACTCTGTCCTTCCAGCTCACACGGTGTACTGGGAAAGGCAGCACATGGGGAGTCTAGAAGAAGCCATCAGGCCACCTCCTCGCTAAGGTCAGTGATATTTAGAGAGAACTGGCTCTACACTTGGCCACTTTACCCCTCACTCCCCTCTATATCAGCTACCCCAGAGCCGACAGGTGTTCCTATACATGAGCAACGAGGCTGCTCCAATGTGCTGTAATTACAGCGCTTTGGAGCAGACTTGATTAATCGAGTCTGCCGGACCGTGGCAATTACCCCGTTCCAGCAGACGCTAGTGTCTGGTGTATCGGCCTCCCCAAACTGGCAAATGGAGGCAGGGGTGTTTGAACTACAGTTCGTTTGACAGACTTTAATTGAAGTGCCCCCACTGCCATTTTCAGCATGGGTAGGTTGATATACGAGACGCTCCAAACGCTTTAATTAGCACAGATCTCAGAGCCGCTCGACTTCAAGTGCAGCAGGGGTCATACCGCCTCGCTGGGATAAACAGGTTAGAAATTTGGGAAGAGAAGCTGGAAAGCTCCACATGAATCAGGCAGCCAGGAAACCTTCATAAATTGGGTACATCTGGCAACACTAATTATTGCACAGGCTTACTGGGAGTTGGCTGGGAGACTTCCAAAAATCAAGAGACAATATGAAAAGATACAGCAATGTGTTTTTTAGAGTCTCGCTCCCTTTTGAACTCTGGCAATGGGCACTCCTGTTATCAATTAGTGTCAGACAACGGCCCTCAACAATACTGCTGCGCGAGCAATGCTCAGAAAGTCCATATTTTCATTCAAAGGAGTCCTCTACCTCCACTCAGGTGGAGATCAAGATCTTGATATCAAATACATTTAATTTTTCTAAATGGACAACAGTGTATTTCTGATGTTGCTGAACTGCACCCAGCACTTCATAAGAAGCTGTGAATAAAATATAACACAAACAAAATAAAATCACACTTTGTTGGTTTTTTAAAAGTATACAATTCCTTTTTAGTGAACATTTGGATTTTATTTTCACTCTTTAAATTACTTCCAGATTAAGACCTAAAAATAACTTTTCAGACTACAAGGAATTATTTTTTGCCGAATTCATAAATCCCAAACTGTTGACAGATCTTTAATTATAGGTGCAACCCACTCACAAAGACCAATGATGCACTGGACATCAACACAACATGCGAAGGGAGTGAAGTTGATATCACACAATTAAGTTGACTTAAACATCAACAGCTTCAGGAGAAAATTTTCTACCTCTAACTTTAATATGCACCAGTGCTGACAACTTGAGATGAAATTAGTAAGCATTCAGAAGATAAAAGAGAAAGGCATGGTAGCAGGATGGGGAAGGCAGTTGAAAAAAAATTTGCAATTGAGAAACCAAATACACTGTGCATAATTCAATATGGGCTACAGAGAGAACATCAGCGTTGTGAAGAAGAGCTAAAAACTATAGCAACAGATAAAGATGGTGATGTCAGTATAATGAATACATCACAACAAGACATGCAAGATATCCAATCCAACAGAGAAACCCAGGTCCTCTTATATGAGGCATCCAACCAGCTCTGATGCAAAGAAGTGAACTAAACAGATTTTGTTGGAAAGAAAGTTTCTTCTTGAAGAAGTCAAATCAAAAAAGTTGAGTCATATAGGACCATATAACACCCTAAAAAAAGGAAAAAAGAGAAAAGTCATTCCTGTAACAAATAGCTTTATAGGGTGATAATCTAACGTTATTTGTTTGGGGAAGAGAAACAGCAACTAGCAGGAGGGGACAACAGGGAAGGCCTTTTTATTGTCCCTGAGAAAGTAGGGCAATTGGCTAGTTACCTCGGATGTCTGTACACACGTGCACAGAGCCCAAGAAACAAACAGGAAGAACCGGAAGAAGTCCTCACAGTCCCAGAACTATGACATGATTGGAATAACAGACTTGGTAGGATAGGTTGTGTGACTGCAATACTGTCATGGATGGGTAAATTCATGGGGTAGCCAAAATGGCAGACTCCATTTCCCAGCAACCTCTGCCCAAATGACTCTCGGCAAGAGCCACGCAGGAAGGGCATGCACTGGGCAGGGAGCCGCTCCAGGGCTGGGATCCCAGGGTGATGACGATGCGGGGACGTGGCAGTGTTGTGACCTGCTCCCTTGCACACTGCTGCCCATGGAAGCTGCTGTTGTCACAGGAGAGTGCAGGCAGCCATGACCCCCCAAGAGCCTAGGGTCTCCCTGGCCCTGCCCACTCGTCTTGCTCCCAGCCGTGGCCCCACACAACCTGTACACATCCTGCTCCTGGTGGTGGGTGCGGGGCGGACAGGCTAGGGTACCTAGGCAGCAGGGCTGGGTCGGGTGGCAGCCTGGGAAAAGGAGGTGTGTTGAAAGTCACTGGGTTAGGGTCAGAGGGGAGAGCAACAAGGGTGATGTTGAGGTGGGTGTCTGCTATAGACCACCAGATCAAGAGGTGGATGAGGCTTCCTTCAAACTGCTAGCGGTGAAAGAATAGGTTTAGGGACTATTTAGGAAAGCTGGACGTGTACAAGTCCATGCGGCCAGACGCAGTGCACCTAAAGGGTGCTGTGGGAGCTGGCCAATGCAACTGCAAAGCTGTTGGCCATTATCTTTGAAAACTCGTGGTGATTGGGAAAGGTCCCAGATGATTGGCAAAGGCCAAATATAGTGTCCATCTTCAAGGAAAGGAAGAAGGAGGATTGGGGGAAGCTATAGACCAGTCAGCCTCACCTCCGTCCCCAGAAAAATCATGGAGCAGATCCTCAAGGAATCCATTTCTAAGCACTTGGAGGAGAAGCAGCTGATTAGGAGCAGTCATCATGGATTCACCAAGGGCAAGTCATGCCTGACCAACCTGATTGTCTTCTATGATGAGAGGACTAGCTGAGTGGACACAGAAAGAGCAGTGGATGCGATATACCGTGACTTTAGCAAGGCTTTTGATATGGCCCTCCAAAACATTCTCATAAGCAAGCTAAGGAAGTACAGGTTGGATGAATAGATTGTAAGGTGGATAGAAAACTGGCTGGATCATCAGACTCAAAGGGTAGTAATCAATGGCGTGACATCTAGTTGGCAACTGATATCAAGTGGAGTGCCCCAGAGGTGGGTCCTGTGGCTGTTTTTGTTCAATATCTTCATCAGTGGTCTGGAAGATGGGATGGATTGCACCCTCAGCAGGTTTGCAGATGACGCCAAGCCGCAGGGAGTAGTCAATATGCTGGAAGGTAGGGCTAGGATTCAGGGAGACCTAGACAAATTGGGGGATGGGACCAAAACAAAAAAAACCCAAACAAACCCCATCTCACAAAGTAAAGTGCGAACTCTTGTACTTGAGATGAAACAATCCTATGCACCAGTACAGCAGACAATAAGCTGAATATGGGCCAGCGGTGTGTCCTTGTTGCCAAGGCGGCTAATAGCATGCAGGGCTGCATTGGTAGGAGTGTTGGCAGCAGATCGAGGGAAGTGATTCCCCTCTATGTGACATTTGTGAGGCCACATCTGGAGTCCCAGGTCCAGTTTTGGGCCCCCCACTGCAGAAAGGATGTGGACAAATTGGAGAGAGTCCAGTGGAGGGCAAGGAAAATGATTAGGGCACACGACTTGTGAGGAGAGGCTGAGGGAACTGGGCTTCTTTAACGTGGGGAAGAGAGGACTGAGGGGGGATTGAATAGCAGCCTTCAACTACCTGCAGGGGGGTTGCAAAGAGGATGGAGCTGGACTGGTCTCAGTGGTGGCAGATGACAGAACAAGGAGCAACGGTTTCAAGTTGCAGCAAGGGAAGTTGAGGTTGGATATCAGGAAAAACTCTCACTAGGAGGGTGGTGAAGCACTAGAGCAGGTGACCCAGGGAGGTGGTGGACTCTCCATCCTTGGAGGTGTTTAAGACCCAGTTTGACAAAGCCTTGGCTGGGATGATGTAGCTGGGGCTGGTCCTGCTTTGAGCGGGGGGTTGGACTAGATGCGACCTCCTGAGGTCCCTTCAACCCTCACTTTCTGTGATTCTAAGAACTAAAAAAAAATCACCAAAAAAAGCTACTGCACTGAGGAGCTAACCTGATCGTCAAAGAAACCACCTCTGGAATACAAAATAGTCTGTCCAGAAACCTATAAAAGATTAAAATAAAACTGACAATAATTGAACAAAATTAAAGTCCAGAATAGGAGCCACCCAAAAAAGGAATGAAAAAAAATAAATCTTTCCATCTTTGCAGTAAGTATTGGGTTCCAGGGAACTGAGTTATCAGTCTCTCGGCTTCCATTTATTTTTCCTTTGTTCACTTCACTCTAGTAAGCTCTCATGCAGTCCTTTGTCCAGAGTTAGTGTATTGCTATGGGAAGCTTTGAACTGCTCTCAGAAGTAGACAGAAAGAGTCATTCGGATGTGCTTTGTGGTCTTAAAGATGCTCTTTGCAGAGCACGATCAGACAATGAGGTACTTCAAGGCCATTAGGGACTTGGAAATCACAACCCCACAGGGCGATTCAGCTAGCCGGTTTGAGCTGCAGTTCGCGTGGTGCGGGTCTCGACCAAAGCACCTCTCTGGCCGATTGCTGTAGCAAAGGGCTCTGCCCAGTGAAAGAGAAAGAACAGATTGCACAGAAGGACACGAAACCTAATCAAGGTGACATGCAATACACATGCAGAGGAGTCAACCCGATTTGTTTGCTCACGTATTCATTGCTTAACACAGTTAAACGGTTTTCTTAGTAACAATATAGAAGTTATTGGGCGGGGGGTAGTCACTTGTGGCTCAGGTAGCAGCTGAAGGCAGCGAGAGACCCCCGCCAGCCCCGCTCTGCTTCATAAAGGGGTATGTACCTTTTGCACTCCTTCAACAAGCAGTGCGAGTTAGCAGCATCCACTGACAAGGTGATGATGGAGAAGGGGTCATTCTGAGTTTAATCTCCCTAATTAATGGAGGCTTTTGCTCAACCAAAGTAACCTATTTTATCGAAGCAGGTCTCCCCCCTCAACCTTTTCAGTAAAGAAGGGGGAAGCCTGGCTTCTATCAAATGAGTGGACCTAATTGTGTGCCAATATAAACAGGGTGAGCCAAGCCAGCAAAGCCATTTTGACACTATTTCCTAAGAGACAGAAGCCTTGGCATGTGATACAATGCCATTCCCAGATACAAGTATTTATAGGAAATACCCCAAACTGTGCGCATGCTTGAGGGATTCTGTTCGGCAGCTCTTCTACTCCAAAAGGTATTTAAATAGTTTTAAAACGCTCCATCGTTTCACTCTTAAATCAGGAAGACTCATGCAGTTACATTAACTTTGTTAAAAGCCAAAGTATAAAATGTACACAGAGCCCTTCTGACTCCTATTAAGCACCCACTTTCTCATTCCTCAAATTTAAAAATAAGCTCCATTTAAGTCAGGATTTAATCATTTTCCCTGGACCTTATACGATAGAAGACACCATATCAAATGGAAAAAAAAAAAAATCAGTGAACCAAAACCTAATATTGCCATCTTTCCTACGTAGGAGCATCTTTAAGCATGCACTTAGTTCTGCTGGCTTGGACCAGGTTAAACATATACATCAGGTTTTGCAAGAGACGGACCCAAAAGCATGTGTGTGAGCAGTATGTTTATGTACTGCCAAAAGAAAATGGAAGGGCACAACTGTGAGTGATCTCATTATTTGGAGAGACTGCCCACATCCAGGAGAATCTGCTCAACATCTTAGCTGAATGCAAACTTGCTCAGCTATTTCATTTCAGCAAAGTGGCACAAACCTGCAAGATCCCTCCCTGCTCCAGAATACTGCTACCAAGCTGGCGTCCATTGTCCAGAGAAATGTGTGCACACAGCAGTTTTTCAGAAAACAGTTCCAGTGGTACATCTTGTTTTTAGGTATTATCTTCTGGGTTTTTTCCAAGGCCTGCCCATAAACACACAGATGGTCGGGAACTTTGTGTAGATTGCTTAGTGTTGAGATGATACTGCTGCCATAATTGTCCAGGAGATATGCCAGAGGCAAGAAGTCCTGTGGGTCATCTCTTTTAATGGACCAGCTGTATGGTTGGTATAGACACAGGCAAGCTTTCAGTTATCACCAGACCTTTCCTCAAGCCTCAGAGTGAATTTTATTATTATTATTATTATTTAAGTAACACCTTCCTTCTTTCAGTCTTGCTTTTAAAAAATGAATTGACCACAGAGAGCAGGAAAGGGCATTACAGCTTCAGTAAAGTGGTGCTCCAAAGCCCAAAACTGTCAGTACTGGAGCAGCCAAAGGGCACGATTAGTCCTGTTGAGTCTCTTGGCTGCAAAGCTAAGAACTATACAACCCAGTGCAAAGAAAGCATACGTGGTCCAGTCTCACAGGGGCCACTTTCCTTCCGTTTGCACTTCAGTCCAACCTCATGTTGGATGGATGTGATTGGATCAAAACTAGATTTGTACTTGGATTTTACCTCTTCCCTCCATCTCGCAAAGCACATGGGATGGCTAGATTTCATAGACATTAGGGGCTGGAAGGGACCTCATGAGATCATCATGCCATAGGCGGGAAGTCAGCTGGGATCAAGCGACCCCAGCAAGAAATATATCCATCGGTTTTTTGAAAGAGCCCAGAGTAGGTGCTTGCACCACCTCTGGGGGGAGTTTGTGCCAGACCCTGGACACTCACACCATAAAGAACTTTTTTTCTTATGTCTAGTCTAAAAATCGGCCTTTCTGGAGTTTATGGCCGTTAGACCTTGTTATCCCCTGGGCCCTTGCTATCCCAGATCTTCTCTGGCCTGCTCACATATTACATTTATGGGGCACCCCCTATTTCTAACGATGCAAGTGGGAGCCTGGGACATGAAGCCCAGTATTACAATGGTTTCTAGAGGAATCTGTCATTTCTTAATTCTGAATCATCGCACACCAGCCAGGACTCAGAGAAGGCTCCGCCATCCCTGTCTATCATTCTGGTTTCCATAGCACAACACTTTCATATGAGGATAAATGGCTAGCCTGTTGCTCCCCTCCATCTCAGGGCACAAAACCTGGAGGGCCTGTGGACTGCTTTTTGTCTGATGCCTCCCCTTCGACCTGTCTGGCTTGGGTGGCCATATCACAGAGCTAAAACTCCCACTGCCAGAGCCCTCAGGGTCACTGAGATGCAGTGCTCACAGACTTCTTAATTAGCTTGGACAATTTCTTACTATTTTAACTAGCCTTCTGTTGAAATGCATCTGTAGAGTATCAGCTTATGCATCTCTACTATATTTTACAAGACTTCTGCTATGCAAACCTGGGCTGATCAGACAGACTTTACTGCCTCCTCTAGTTCGGCTGGCTCTGTGTGCACGCAAGGGTTACTCACGGGAGTAAATGAATACAGAGCTAGGAGCAGAGGACGAACAATGAAGGATGAGTTTATAATATCGTTAAATCACATCTAGCCAAGGATTTGACTTTTTCCTTTGGCCTCCAAGTCATGTCACTATTTCAGTCTGTTTTTAAATATTTAACCATAAAAGCCAGCTGCAGCTTCACTGAGGCCAAGCTTTTTTTAATGTCTTCAATAAATAAATAACTCTATGCAAAAAATGAGGCACATGCCAAAAACATGGGTAAAAGCATCAAACAAAAAGGCACACAGCCCCTGAGATTTACCCCAAATGTAGCATGGCCGATATGCCCTGGAAAGCCTTGAAAGATGGAAGCTGGTTCCTCAAGTAACTGTCATCTCTAAAAACTGGCAGTGTTGAAATAAGATGATTTTAAAAAAAAGAAAAGAAAAGATGATTATTTTTTAATCAGCAGCACACCCTCTAGGCCTCCAGAAAACTGTTCCATAACTCCCTTGCTGTGATCTTCAGAGAAAAGCAGGATCATAAGGGGGGAAAAAATAGCAAAAGCCCAAAAATTGGGCTGCTGCTCCTGGAAAATTTTGGCTGAATATTTAGACAAAACAAATCCCTGACAGCAAGTGGTATAAGACTGATGCGGGGGGAGGGAGCAACAGAAAATCCATTAATTGAGACATAATTAGGCTGGACAGAGCAATTTGGGAATGTACTGGGTGGAGAAACAACCCCTCCATCCTTGAGGTAAGTGCAAGACTGGCCTTACTGCGGTGTGTTATTTCATAGTCTCTCAACCTGTGGTCCGCATAACCCTGGGGACACGCAAGACACAATCAGAGGGTACACGGGTACCCCAGCACTCTCTCTCTCTCTCGCCCTCTTTTCCTCTGAAAACTATGGCAAAAAATTTGATGCAATTAAAAAATTAAATTTCCCAGTAATAATTTGGTTTGGCCCACGTCACTTCTAGCCCAGGTACATACTTGAGTTGTACACCCCTGATGTAAAAGGTGGCAACCCTACCCACTCCAGATCAGACATCTGACATATCACAGCCTTATATACACAGCCCTTCTTGTGACATATGGCACACATTAGTCTGTAGATACAAAAATCCCCTGGAAAATTGAGTGTTGGGGTACTTATTAAAATTTTCAGAAGTTAGGGGGTACTTGCTACTTAAAAGATTGAGAAACACTGTTATTTGGTGAAAGCCAACAGCATGCTAGGAAGTAAGATGAAAGGGGTTGTGCAGGCACCAAGGCTTCAGTCCTGAGCACTTTGCTCCCTACCCAGCGCGGCGCTCAGGCAGGCAAGCAGCCTCACCAAGAGCAACAGGAATAAAGTCCTCCAAGTTAAATACAAGCTTTGCTGGATCGGGGCCCTTGAGTGGTATGCGAGCACAGAAGTTGCGAGTGCCCTTATCTCAAGGTCCTACTCCATCAAATCACCACCAAAAGAAAGCAATATGGGGGGTGGGGGCAGAGAGGAGAAGTCACCTTGTCACCCACCACTTCTACCCTTCCACTGGATCAGTCTGTGCCTCTGACTGCAGTTTGGACTGTGCTCCGACCACTTTGCACCACGGCATGATGCGAAGCTGTTAACGGAGGCTCGAAAAGGTTCATTCAGCAGAGTGAAAGTACCAGAGTGGCATCTGCAATACCTTCCTTGCTGCCACTAATCCCTGCCTGCCCCGCTGGCCCTCTGCCTAGTAAGCAGCTGACCCAAGATCAAAGGAGATCAAAAGCATAATGTCACCTCTGCACCCTCCCCTTTCCCAAGTCGTGCTGTGTGCTCCCTGGCTGGGACCCAGGCCCTGGGCCAGGGTGAACAGTCAGCTTCAGTACAGACACTTTTCTAGATGTGCAAAGGGACAGGAGGGAGGGAAACATTTTTAAGTCAAAAGAAGTTTGCATACTTGGCAGGAGGACTCGACCGTAACAACTGTCCACTCATCGTCAAAATCCAGCAGGATTTGGGGTTGGCAGTGCTTTGGTTGAACACAGGGATTTCTGGAGGTAAACCCAGCTGGTACCCAGATGAAATTTAGAGCAGACTGTATTCCTGCGCACTGCCAACTTTTAACGTTAAGGAGGTATGTTAATAGCACCGTGGCACCTCCTGTTGCGTGATAGGAAAAGACTGACTGCCACAAGTACAAGAACAGGTGGGGCTGTAATTGGGTCACCGAATCAGTTGCATTGCGACAGCCTTCCAAGTTGCAATCAAAGTTATCGGGCCTGCTGTGCTCTCCCATCCTGGCCTGGAAGGCGCACAAATAGGTTCTTTCAACACGCAGAAAATGTGCTCCCCAGCTGAAGTGTTTTGTCATTTCTGCAGGGACGGGAAGATTTATTTCCCCTCGAGTCCGATTTCCCAAAACAAAAAGATTTCAGCGTGTCCCCTGCCCCGATCACACTAGGTCAGATTCAATTCGGCACGGTGAGCAACTAGATCCATCCTCTTGTGCTACGTTTCCGTGTGCTCAATCTCCAGTAGGATGCGGCACTCGATAGCAGAGCGTGTTTTAACATACATGGAAAAGGTGCTTCTATTGTACGTGGGCTCATGACACCCAGCCCACAGAAAGGAGCTCCTTTTCCATTGTCAGCTAGAAAAACCACGCTGCTCTGTGGCCATCGCTGATGTCTGCCGCCAGACAGAGGCCCCCCCGGGGGCACACGCTGCTGATCTTGCCGCTCTGAACACTGGCTAACTGACAAAGCCCCCAGATAACTCCTTAACATTTAAATAGCTTTCTACTGATGCCCTGTCAAAGATATTGTTCCCTCCAGCCAGACTGGCTTCATAGAAACAAGCCAGCAAGAAACAAGAAGTTCAGTCATATAAGCCACAGGAAAAAAAAAAAAGTCCTTTCCCTGCTCACAACCTTCCCTCCGCCTCCAGCTTATCAGGGGGCAAATCCGTTCTCTTCCCAAGGGTTTCTAGCTGGCTTTCAATGGCTCAGCATATCAGACACCAGCGGCCACTTCATCATGGCTGATTTGGCCCACTGATTGCTGGAGCATGGGCAGCTTCCCAGCTCTATCTGGGAATGGTCACAGAGCACATTTCCATCAGTTTGAGAGGCCAGAATGAACTGCAAGGGATGTTAAATAGTCATTAGCTACTGGAGACTCTCCAAAGAGCAGGTGTCTTAGGCATGCTCACTGTCTAGGGGGTCTTCTGACTTCAGCCCACCCCACACATGCCTCGGGCAAAGAAGAATCCTGCATCCCCCCCCAACGTATACAGAGACATCCCATCTCTCTATACATATAGAGAGTGGTTGGGAGAAACCCCAGCAAGGTTTCTCCCAAGCACTAACTTAACACAAGGGCTCCCACTTACCTGCCTTCCAAGCATCTCGCCAGCAAAACTAAGCTATCATCCTAAGCAAGCTTTTCTTTGTTTGATCAAGCGCACCGTACCTTCATCCTCCTGCTTTCACAATACAGGTAAGTACACATAAGCCAGTTAAGTCACTGATAAGTCCGAGGAGGCTTGGTGTCCACTCAGACCGTAAGTCAGTGGGGAAAAAGAATGGTTTTCCAAAAGTTTCCATCTTGGGTTAAGAGGTATGGGAATGCTATTGTTGCTTATTGCAGAATGGGTTTGCAGTGGGAACACAAATTAGAGGAGTGGGCATGGGATCAGGAAACAGGAACCTTTGGGCTCTAACACCATCTCTGGCCCAACCTCTCTGCGACTCCATCTATGCCAGGCCTTTAACTAGCAGTTTTGAATTCTATCCAAAATTAAGTTCTAGGTAGAATCGTGATTTTGGCAGGGAAAAGAAAAAAAAGACAGCCCTATTCTAGCTATTTTACATTTCTGAGCCTTTTTACCTTTACAAGTTCCCATTCCCACCGGTTAGCTGAACAGCCAAGTCGTTAGAGCTAGAACCACTTAAGTCAATTAAAAACCTATTAGAGCTTCAGCTATCCCCCAGCAACGAGTCTCTGTCTCAGATTTACACCTAGAAGTGACATGACGACTGGGATGACAGCCTACTTCCCAGGGATGCTGTGGGGGTTAGCAAGCAGCTTTGAGATGCAAGGCGTGAAGCCCAGTGCTAAGCATTTGTATTCTGAAAACTTTTCCTTCAAATAAGATCTGTAGCAGCAGAAACTAAGGCTGATTTTCTCGTGTGCAAATCTTTCTGGAGAACAAACCAATAGCCAACCCATCATCTAGCAGACACCTGAAGCTCTGATGAAAGCAGAGCTGAATTCTTCAGAACAAGACAGGACTTTTTCGCTTTGGTAAGAGCAGGAAAGCAATTAAAGAATTTTTTTTGCAAAAATCTTGGTGGTCTAATAAAAGATATCACCTCTGTCCATGAGCCCAGATTGCTTTTTTGGATTCTTTAAAACTTGAACTGCACTAAACCCACTAACCGTGTCATCCGCAAAGAATAAGGAATGATCCTAAAGCAACAGAAACAAACAACAAGCCAGCAAGCCAATGCAAGACCAGACCCTCCCAGCTGAGAAAGAGGCATGAATGTATAAATGGCCTGGCATTTCCTGCCCCCAAAGCTGCGGGCAGACTGCAGGGCACAGACCACTAGACTCCAGCAACAACAAATGAACAACTCCTCCTTATGCCCAGTTCATAGGTTAAAGCAGCAGCTGCTCACCTACTATCTGAGCTGGAACGCCATTGCCATATTTCAGCTCCTCTTGGGTTAGTGGCACAAATTTATCCGAGACCTTCAGTTACGACAGCAACGGAGAAAAGAAGATTGCAATGTCTGGAGGGAGGAGGAAGCGTGACTACTAAAAACAACCACCACCAACTCCCTGCACTCTGCCTCACACATTTTTAGCTATGTTATCCCTTAAAACACCAACCCAAAGCACAGATGATCACACACACGCAATGTAGATTTATAAGATTAAATATCAGCCTGGAATTTCTTGGTGGCACTGACATGAGGCAGCTATCACTGGAGGAAGTCTGCCAAAAGGCAATGGCTGTCAAAAGTCATTTTCATGCAGGACTTGTGTTAAAAATTGTGCTTGTACAGCACTACTGCGCCTGCACTACAAATCAACCTAAACGCATGGTCTTTTAAACGCGTTCTGATCTCTTCATTCACACAGGGCAGATCCAAAACGATAGCATTATTGACGCACCAAGACGGTATAACGACACAGTAGTTGAAACCCCCCCCAAAAAACAAACATCATTTATTTTCAGCAATTAAGTCCACCATCCCAAGTCACCCTTCCTGCAAGGGAGCATTCATCCAGAATGCAAGTAGGGTAAGGAAACCCAATCAAACCTAATGGGAAACTCAGACAAGAGGTAACACAAACTAAAGTCAGGCTAGTTCCACAAATCTGATCTTTGGAAGCCCAGAACAGAAAAGGTCTAAAAGCGGGAATATCTGGGGCTAGTTAAATAACTTCATACGTCAAGACCAAGATAAGGTTACACAGAGCCTCTTGCAGAGAGTATGGTCATCATGTTTATTTGATTGGTTTTCATTACTCTCAAAATAACTTTGGCAGCCTTAGAAAAAATAAATTTTAAAAGCTGTCTACCACTGATGTCGTCATGTTTAATTAGTTAATGTTTGCTAAAGCGCTCTGAAGATGGATAGCTTCGCAGAAGGGCCAACTCCTGCTGTACTGTTTTGGACCTCTGTAATCAAATGCTGGAGGTTGGATCATCCCAGCCGACATGTGTTTTGCCTTTGATTCCAATGAGAGCAGGCTCTGGCCCACGGTTATTTCAGCTCTCAAGTACTGAAAACCAGGCCAAAATAGCTTATTTTTGTTTACGTCTTTCGTCTGGCACCCACGCCGTAAATGCAGCATGGGAAACAGCACTCGAGGCAAACAAGGCCTGCCAGAGGGTCCCTGCAACGCAGGGACATAGGCATGACTAGGGCACACGGTGAGGATTTTTTCCCCCCGCCCCCAATATTTAGCATTCACAGGCCCACTGGGGTATCTCTGGTGGTGGAAAGTACCTGCTATTGCAACATGAGAAATCGGCAGTATACAGAGATGCTGCAGCATTGGTAAGAAATGGCACAAATTACCATGTCACCAGCGCAGGTTGAGAACATCAGCTTCCACAGGAAGAGAGTTGTGATGAGTGGATTCCTGTTAGTGTTGAGGTTTTCAGATTTCACACTGACGGCGGCCACCGAAGCACGGCACAGAGCAAGACTGGTTGCTTCACTGCTGAGGTTACACCTGTGTATGGCAACTGTCCACCTCAGACCATTAAGAGCAGAAGGGCTAATGGCACACTCCTCCCTGTATACATGAGAAAGGGGTAGAGGGAAGGCACCCATTGTATTTTTTTGGGCACCATCATGAAGTAGCTGATGAGGACACAGTTGGCAGCACTGGTAGAGCTCAAACCACCATTTTGCAGCACTTTTACAAGCCGCTGTCAAAAAATTTGCCATCTGATCAAATTAGCAAGGGTTAAGTTTTAAAAGAAGCCTCATTAAATGCCCTAATTTTTCAAAGTGCTGCCTATCCCACAGTTCCAACCTATTTAGGCACAGACAGAAGTACAGACCCCCACTAACTCACAGCGCTTTTCAGGCAGCGCCATGAGTTAGTGATCCCCCCAGACCCAACGGACGTTCGCTGCTGGGTCCCAAGGGCTGGGGGATTCAGCCGCAATTTGGAGCAGCTGCAAGTCTGCAGCCACTCTCCTCTAGTCCCTTTCTCCCCCCAGCCCTGGCTCTGTCTTCAGAATGGGAGCAGGGGGCGGGGAAAGGAAGGGAGTGGAGATAGTTAGGTCTGGGGTTTTTTTTCAGCCAGCTCTTGAGGGTGGGGGGAGTAAGCTGAAGGCCCCCACCTTGGAAGGGCCACAATCTACCTGCCCTCCCCCTCCAGTGCCACTGGGCAACCCCCAGACCTAGCTCCCTCTGGTCCCTTCCCACCCCCCCCCCCCCCCCCCAATTCTGAAAATGGCGCAGAGAGCAGGGCTGCCCAGCCCTGCTCCTGGCACACACAGACAAGTTAACGACAGCACTCCACTTTGGAGCATCTTCATCTAATCCCATATAATGAGGATTCAGATTGTTGTGGAATCAGGCCCGTTTAAAGCACTCTGCAGTCGTGCGTTTGTGTTTGGTTGCAACTGTAGAGAGCTTTCAAGGACCAGATCAGGTGAAGATTGTCACTTCTGTCTGTGCCTAACTTGTGTATGCGTGGGAAACACCCCCTGGATTTTTATGCTCTAACATACTAGGATATCTTCCCCAGTCCACACTCACTTGCAAAAGGATTTTATCTGTCCTTTGTCATGGCAGGTGAAAGGACATAGGAAAAGACTTAACCAATCGGTACTCAAATGATTTTGACTGTATCCTCTCTGCAAACAAAATCCAGACAGAGCTAAACCTTGAATACACTCCTCTGCTCATCCCACCCTCTGCCAGGTAAACTAACCTGGGCTTAAGCACATCCAGATGATAGGATGGGGTTGAGCTAGACACAAGCCCAGATTAGCTCCGCAAAGCAGTGATGCAGCTGGTTGCGAAACAGGGTATATTCTAGGCAGCGAACCTTCAACCTTTACAGACTTAGACTGGATAGTTAAGGTTTTTGAAAGTTTAAGTGAACCAAGCATCCAAATGCTCCTGAAATCAGAGTGCGGGTCCTTTAGGTTACTTGGAAAATCTTAGGAAAAGGTTTAAAGAGAAAGCGCAGGCTCGTTCAGCTGCTCTATAACAGATTAAGAAAAAGCTGAAAGAGTTTGAGAGCTGACAGAGATGTATTTTAATTCACCTGTTTTGCCAAACGCACATGTTTTTAATTGCTTGGAAATAGAACAATCTGCTCTCTTATGGGCACAAAGCACCATTCCACTATTTACTTTCTTTGTAGCCAAGAAATTATTAGGAAATACTCGTCACATATTAGTGAGCAGTTCCAATAACTACACTGAACATTTCACACAGTTTTGTAATACATGCACACAAAATAACCCCAACCAACAACAACATTAATTTGAGATGAAGACTGAGATTCTTATCATGCAGAGGTCAGGAATTTCAGAGTTAAGGTTTCTTCTCAATACTTCTGCCAGCAAGAGCATACAGAGTACAGAGTGCTCACTCGCACAACACATCTCATTCTTGTACCATATATGTGTGGGTCTGACTCATAAAAGATGGTCTGAGCAGGCTGTGAGTAACTAATATTCCTCACTATTTGATGCTTTTAGGGACAAGCTACATAGAGATCTGGACATCCTGGTCCATCATGCAACGGACAAATATCAGCATCAAATAATTACCAGACACCTTCAGTCTCAGATGGACAAGCAGTACTAACCACTGCGATGCAGATGGACAAGACCCTTATCCCTAGGGTGCCAGGATCAGGGTGTACCTGCCAAAGTAAGCCTGAACCGTTGTTCATGCCCTTTTCCAAATGCATAGACACTAGAATATGAACATGATTAGCCTTGGTGGCTTCTCTGTAGCTTTTAAGTTAGAAAACTCCCAGAACTGCCCATCTTTGGATGGTATCTTCCCTCTGACGCGCACCTCGGAGATCTTCACTAGGGATATACAGAACAGCTATGTTTTGTTTCGGTTTCCATTCAGCCATTTTGGAGGGACAGCGATTCGTTTTGGTGTTTCGGATCACTGTTCTGTTTCGATTCGGCCAAATCTGTCTTGGAGTTTCAACAGTGATTCGGATTGGCTGGGGAGAGGCAGGCACAGCCAGGTGGCTGAAGGTTCTCCCGTGGCTCCTCTGGTTGTGCCTGCCTCTCCCTGGGCAGGGGGAGCTGCCAGAGAAGCCCCCATGGTTGCCCTGCCCGGCCCCAGCCTCCCAGCACTTTAAAAAAAAAAAAAGCCCCACACTCACCGGCTGTAGCAGCGGTAATGAAGGCTTCTGGGGGCTCCTGGCAGAGCTCTCCTGTGCAGTGTGGGGTGGCAGGGATTGTCCCCCCCCTGCCTGGCACCCGTGTGGAAGCTGCCCCATGGCATGGGTGCAGCGCAGCTTGGCAGGGCGCTGCACGCTGTCTGTGAGCTGGGGTCGCTGGGGCCTGGCTGACTGCTGGAACCATCACAGCTCTTGGACAGTGTGCAGCACCCTGCTGAGCCACACTGCACCCACGTAATGCAATAGCTGCAATCCCCGCTGCCTCCCACTGCCCTGCGCTGCACAGGGGGGCTCTGCCATGAGCCCCCAGAGGCCCCGATGGCTGCTGCTACAGAGGGTGAGCGCAGGACTTTTTTAAGTGCCAGGAGGCTGGGGCCGGACAGGGCAGCCATGGGGACTTCTCCCGTGGCCCCTCCATCTGTGCTCAGTGTGGGCTGTGCCAAGCAGACTCAGGTGCTGGCGCTGGCCCCAGCCAGCAGCACGCTGTCATCCCACACACAGATCCAGGGGCCCAAGCCCCCCGGGAGGGCTTTGGGCTGTGCCGGACTCCTCCCAGGGGGCGCAGGCCCCCAGATCTGCATGCAGGATGACAGCAGGTTGCTGTCCCTCCCCCAGAGCACTGGGATTGGAAGGGACCTCAGGGACAGATGGCAGACACTGGCCAGCTACACAGTTAACATCAGAGGTGTCCTTCCACCCCTCTTCCCCCTCCCTCTTCTTAGTTTCCGTTTCCCTGCAAGCCCGGCTCTGAAACATTTCAGATGGTTTGGTTTCATTTTGAAGATGTTTCAGAGCCTCCTGTTTTGTTTCAGATTCGGTGTTTCAGGTGCCAAAACACCTCCGAAATGACACAGCTGCCAAAATTTTGCACCGCCCTAATCTTCACATACAAGCTACTTTCTTGGACAGACGGGGAGGGTATCCATTGCCTCCATAGCCACATCTCTCTCCCAGTCCCCACAGAGCGCAAGAGGAATACTTTAGTATGAAACAGGGTATCATTGTCTGTGCCAGGGCCACAGATTCTTGATAAAAAACAATGCAGCCTGGAGCTGTTTGGAGAGGCAAGGAAGTAGAGGGGCCAGAGGATAGAAAATGTGGTAAGAGCCAGAGCAAACACAAACAGTACAAAGCTACTTTACAGATGGCCCCGACTCTTAATAGATCCCAGGGGACTGGTCAGATTTGGAACAGCTCTAGTCCAGTCTTCCCCATGCCTCCCTCCCCTGAAAAATGTCAGAAGGGAATCCTGCAAGAGAATGCTTGCAGCAATTCCCTCTAGAGTTCAATCTCGTCCCACCTTCATTAATTTTCCTGACAGTAACTGGAAACTATGCATCAAAGAAGTCCGTCTTGTACTTGATCCAGCAGAAAGCCTATAGGCTTGTACATCCGCATCACTCAAGTGCCCCGTCTGAGTCTAGGTCCAACAACAGATAGCTATTTCTTTTTAAGGTTTTTAAATATTTGAATGAAATGCTTGCTGGGCTCTAATATGAGCCTGTCCACACTCAAGTCCTTCAGGCTCCTGTAGCACTGATTGGAACAGTCCACTTATTACTCATAAATGCAAATAAACCTTCTGCCAAGGCAACCGTTACATTTACAAAGCGTCTTGCATGCAAAAGGTGGTAAAGAACCATGCCTAAAAACATAATACATAAAAAAGCAAGTCAGCCACAGGCTGAACACCAGTAAGGTGAGTGGAGCAGAGACCTCTCATTGCATCTTTTAGCTTTTTCCAAGGACCCATCCACTGAAAAGGTCGGTGAGAAGCAAGTTGCATCACTTGACCGACTAATAAACGAGCGTCCTTGCACCTGCTGAATTTCTCTCGCTGCAAAGGCCACGTGAGGATAAGAACCAGAGAAAGACAGGGGAACTGGCACACAGATAAGTCCCCTACAAAATATGCAAGGCCCGAGTCAGAGACCACATTTAATACAACCCTTTAACTGATCCAGTGCTTTGCAAGAAGTTATGCGCGGGGCAACATGCACCTGGTCAGAATAAAAAGTCTGGGAAAAAATGGAGGCAATGAACAATGAAGGGTTATGACAGCAGAAACAAAGCATTAATATGATCAGAAACACAGACCTGAACCTGATCACTGCTCTGGAGCACTGACCCGCTCACAGCTTCTGGGACTTGTGCAGACTCTGACACAAGGGTCATGGAGATAGTTAAGTCGCAGGGAAAATTCTAGCTACAATTGAGGGGGAAAATGTTGGCTGCTCTTGCAGAACCAGTACTACACAACACAGACCAAGGAGGATGCACGTCAGGTTGTGAAAGCACGCACAGGAGCAAGCACCAAACGCACTTCACCCCTGTATCATGCAATCTGTCATGACAGCGGCGTTTTAAAACCATCTTTCTCATGGCCATTCTCGCTTTGTTTCTATGGCATTCACGAAATAATATGGGCTCCCTCTGCTGGTCAACCTTGCGTCTAGGTCTCCAGTAGATCGACTGTCTGCTTTCTATTTCAGAACAACCTCTATTTAATAAATAAAACCCCACCAAGAGTTAACACTCCCAATGACTCCCTTACAATGTAATCAGAGTCACTTCTTACTGCTGTTTTAACGTTCAAAAAAAAATGTTAAACAAGCCAAGATGTAAACCATATTAAAAAAACATCTAGGGATGGGGGTGAAGGAGAAGTCAATGGCTTAGTCAACGCAACACAATTAATGCTAAACTGGTGTCCCGTACATCCCGTCAACCCTGATTTACAACTTCTGTATGTGACTTTATGGTTCCTAGGAAAGGGCTAAATTAGCCTCATGTCTCATTTAATGCCACGATTTACCACAGGGAACCCTTCTCCAAAGAAGATGTTTTTCCAGCTATCACAGCTTTAAATGTGAATTGTTCCCCCCCACTTCCCTTGGCTTCCTTCCTTGTGGCACTGTTTTAAATCAGACTAAGAACTGCAAGAGCCCACCAATCTGGTAATAAGAGCATGGAGGACAGCAAGAAAGACTCTTTAATAAAAAGAAAACGCAAAGAGAATGGGAAAGAGAAGCTGATCTGAGCAGAGCATCTGGCCGGGCCCATCTCGAGAGATTGCTAGACCTCAAGATGACCTCAATGAGGAGTGCAGGTACTCAACACCTGCTGGGAGCAACCTGTTCAACCATGGGGCAGAAAGTCATCCGGCCTTCTTCAGTGAGGAACATCAGGGTAAAGTCTGCTCTGACTGAGGGAAGAGCAGCGGAAAGGGCTGGCAGTCACTTACTAGCGACTATAATAAGAATTTCACCAGCACATGGAATAACTCCTTTTTAAAAATCACTGCCCTCATCATCCAAAGACAAACAAACAGACCCACTGACCCTTTAACCGAGTGGCGATTCTTGCATGCAGCAAAAGAGCCACTTCAAATCTCAACTGCTTGTCATCCAGACACAGAAAAGGCTTTTTAACCCTTTGCTCAGATGACATCAGTCCTATCCTGATACAGGCAACTCAATCTAAAAGGCTGCAGCCTAAGGCTAGGGATAGAAATGATACATAAACAAGTATAAGTGATCAGAAACCAGTTCAGATCCGTAACACAACAGAAGTTCAGTGCACGTAAACCGCTTTCAAAATGACCAAAACTGGTTTAAGATAAACTTGGAAGGATGTAGTATCAGACTTATCTGGGTTAAGATAAATCAGTGTACTGAACTTCTGTCTCAGATCCCCTCCAGATTCAAGTTAACTCACAGTCCCCCGGTATCCCAGGATTCTTTGTACTTCTCCCACAAACTGTCCTCCATACAGGGTGGGTGGGCTAGCCTTGACCCACACAGTCTGCTCCAGCTGAGCAGGGAGGCATGCTCGAGCCTCCCGCCCACCCCAGCTTCTTGTCTGGGTCACTGCAGGCATGTGGCTGCATTTCTAGAATCAAAAGTGAATGTCTGTTCACTTGCTTATCAGTTCAATCTACACAGCTTTAGACTAACCTGCGAAGATTAAATTGATTCAGCCTCAGGCTTCTTGACTGTCTGTACTTAGCCAAAGAGTCTGATCCTTCCCTGAGCCATATGCCCCCAGAGCCCATACGCTTTGCTGAACTGGGACCCCAGGCTATATTCTGTCGAGTCCTAGAGCAGAAACAAAGACCAGCGGGCCATTTCTTGTTAGTTGGGAACTCCAAGGAGGCAAAGTTAATTTTCTCCCCCTGGAGCTAAAACGTGCATGAGAAAAGTGGGTCTTTTTTCCAGACCTTGACTGACAGTCTAACATGGGTTAAAGTAACCCCAATTTGTGTCTCAGCTAATCTAGTTTAGTTGTAAGAAAATCAGTCCAGACTCGGAGCAAAAAGATTGTTCACATTAGCTAACCGCTAGCAAATAAGTTAAATAAAATTACTACAATTGCGTTAGTGCATTTAGAAGAGCCATCATTGAAATATTTAAGACTATTATGCAGAATTTCAAGGCTTACGATCAAAGGAAAAATCCCTCATTTTTGTCTCATGAGTAAAGAGTAATGCTGCGAGCCAGGCTCGGATAGGTCTCACGTCCAGCAAACAAGGAAAATCCCAGTGTGCTTTTTTGTCTATTATGCTTCCAAATGTTGTAACACTACACTTTGTATACCAAAATAACTTTGTCTTAATCAATGCCACTTAGGTGACTTTGGTTTCTGTACACGACAGAGAGTGATTCATCTGGATGCTTTTAATCTCAAATGCTGAAAATATTCTTCCTCTGCACATGACGTACAGACAACTCCACATGGAGTACGCAGTCTGTACTGTTTTAAGGATTATTTAGTCACTCCTGACTATAAAATGTTTTTTTAAATATTAGCACTTTTATGCATTTTGCATTGTCACAGTCTTGTACAAATATTGAACTCGCTTATCTGTGCAAAAAGAAAAAGAAATGCACCAGAGTGCAAGTAATTTAAACTCCTTACTATTACTAAAACAAGCAGAGGCTTTAGGGTGTATTGTGTAAATGAATTTCCCACACAAACTAATTGAAGATGTTGACTGTTTCCAAGGAGCGTGCCCTGGCAAAGCAGAGCAGGAAGTCCCGACGGTTTAGGAAGTTCATTAAACTGTGTAATGGAATTTAAGTAGTCAGTGACAGCTTTCATGCAGCGCAGCAAGCGGGAGAAGCAGCTCTACCAGCCTACAAGGAGGAGTGCAAGAGCTTTCAATTATCGCACACATTTCAGCTGCAGAGATCTTGATGCCACTTAAATACCACTATTCAGTAGACTATTCAGGGCATGCAGCTCAGTGACTCTAATAGAGTGAAAAGGTTATTTAATAGTGCATATGCCTCCCCCCTCCAGCCCTGTACTCTTTTTTCATGTAAATAGGTCAATGCAAGACAATGGGGGAAAAAAAATCCCGCTGATCAGAAAAGGGCGCTTCACCTAGGGAGCTCTAAACTCTTCAGCACATTCCACTTAATACAAAGTAGCAGCTAAAAGAAAGGCGTGTGGGTATAATTAACCCAGGAAAAAAGGACTTAATTTACAGACAGCCAGACCTTGGAAGTGGTACAAATAAAACAGCACCGTTCTACATACCTGGTGGGCATACGCAGTCAGACGAAGCTTCTCTCGCTGTCCGTAACTTGGCTAGTCCTTCGCCCATTTTCTGTTTACAAGGGGAGAAAAATGAGAGATAGTTAAAGACTGAATTTATATAGGCTGTACATGCATGGATGACCAAACCATAACGCAAATTTCCTGCGTGTCGTATACAAACTTCATCCTCTTTTCTTCAGGAGAGTTGGACAATAGCTTCCGCTAAAGTGTCACAAAAGGTTCTTGAAAGTCTCCAGGCTGCCAGACCCTGCCACCAGTTACCCAAGGTAACAACGTCCTACCACGTCTTCCAGCAAATAACTTCTTTAATTTCCAAGGAAGAAATTACTCGGCATGACAGATTGCTATCGCAAGCCCTTGATAAGTACTCGAGAAGATGCTAATAGCGCTGCGCCGTCAAACTGCGTGGCTGATGCTCTCAGCTCAAAAGGAGTCTACTGTGCTGCTCAAGTGTTAGCACCTCTTCTATGCCGACACGTGCTTCAAAAGAGACCCGTTTGCTAAGCCTGGATTGAGGTGCAGGATGTCATAGGAGGCAGAGCATGCCACACAGAAGGATACCTTTTTGTCTTTTTCTAAACCAATCAAAGGAGGACCAATACAAGATCCCTTGCCTTCTACAGTGTGCAAGACATTTTTTTTTTAAATTACCCGTTATTTTTTTCTGCCCTTCAGTAGGTATCAGCAAAATATGGATACATGAGCTTTCACTTCTGGGAATAGCTGGACAAAATGTTCTCCTCCGGTTTGTCACACACAGTGTGAATCAAAGTATTTCCAGGGAAGTGAAATGACCCAGGGAACTCATCTTAATAAATCCATGGCAGCAGCACAGATGTGACATTACATGAATGCTTTTTGTATTTGCAAACCCACATTATCTGTAAAGTCATTTCTTTTAGATTCACTATATATGGGTTCTGTTGCTTTCAGGGACACGCTGTAACAATTCGAAAGAGGAATGAAAATGCTCAGGTTTTGAAGTGGTTCTCCCCAAACACCACTCTGTATAGCTGAGGATCAAGAGTCAGACATTACCATGCAAGTTTTTTGCCTTTTTTTTAAGTCAAAGCATCTGTGCTCCTGCCTTGTTTTCAAATAGTTTACAACAGCATTATGTTATCTGTTAGAGAAAACAGGATCACTGGAGTAATCACACCTATAAGGTCTGTAAACGTTATCCTGTAGCAATCTAAAACTAAAACAAAGCCCTGCAAAGCCACCAAAGAGGTTCCCCATTGATTTCAATAGGCTCCAAATCAGGCCATTCTACTCCTGCCATTCATTTAAAGTGGGAGGAAAAGGCATACCATGAACAAAAATAGATAGATATGCAACTAAGACAAATGGCATGCTCAAAAATCCTTTGACATCTGACAAAAACCAATGGAGCGCCCTTAACATTTCTAACAATTTTGACCAGTTGGGAAAAAAATCCTGTCGTCCACATAGTTCAGCCTAGAGATGTGACACTATTGTCCTTCATCCTCAGGGCAAGCTGCTGCCTTACACGTAACACTGACTGCCCAGCGTGCCCGACCCAAAGCTTTAAAGAAATTCCACACCTATTCCTTCTCATTTTCCTAATAAATAACCAACCGGAAGCAAATAAAACCAGTTGCCATAAGAAGAGCTTGCAGTAGCAGTTGCCAGATGGGTTGATCTGATCTTTGACTGGCTGTTCTCGAGTTTCGGAGCAAGGGGTAGCAAGCCAGCTTCACTTTTCTAGACAGGGGCATCCTTGACTGGTGGCAAACACTCGGAGGATAGATGTCTTTTTGATTCATTTTAAAACCAAAGCAGCAGCAGCTCACCGGGCCTCATTTATCTTTCATTACACTCCTCCATTCTGCTAAGTTAGCTACTGCACTAATCAGGCCAAAACAGCTTTGAGAAAGACTGGGAGAACAGTGCATCACAAAAAACAGGTCAGCCAAACAAGGGAGGGGAAAAGGAGACCGAAAGTTGAGTGTGGGGCTTCCATTGCTCAACAGCATTCAAGAGGAAATCCTCATTGAAAGTGGCTTTCAATGAGAGTTGAGTGCCTACCTCCTTTGTTTCTGATCAAATCTCTAGGCCATATTTTAGGGGTGTAGGTTGTAGCCGTGTTGGTCTAAGGACACAGGTAGACAAGGTTCCTTGGGTGAATCACATATCTTTTATTAGATCAACTTATTGATCTAATAAACTGATTGGTCTAATAAAAGATATCTGATTCACCCAAAGAACTTTGTCTGCCTAGGCCATATTTTAGCTGCTTAACGGGGGGAAGGCTAATGGGACTACTAAACCAAGCAAGGGTCTTCAGGACTGAGCCATTTTGGAGCCCTCCATCTCATTTAAACCACATTAAGAAGAAAGGCGGCAATAATTATAGACATAGGCCCCACAAGCATGGTCATGTCAAGGGAGGGCAAATCCAGCATGCTTACACGCTTGAATTCTGTCCAGCCCAGGACTCTGTTTATGATCAATTCAAGACCAGACTAATTTGTGAATTAACTTCTGCCCCCATATCCAGTGGCACAGACGGTCTTTCTGGCTGTTGCAATTCTAATTGTATAACCCCATCTGTTCGAATGTTATGCTGCTCGCAAGCCAAAGCACCCACAAGGTGCTAACAATAACTGGTTGGAGTATCTTTGAGTTGCTTGGAACGACACACTGGAGAACTGCTTTATAAGCTGCAATAGAAAGGATGGAGGAGTTTTAGACTATCACAGAATAAAACCATAAGAAATCCTGGAGGGAAAGTTCTGAGATGGACGGTCTCTCTTTTGGGGTTGGGGTGGGAAGAATTGCCTGAACAATTGATTCATTTCTCCAACAGTCATAGGATGCAGAGTGTACACTGCAGATGAGTCACTATTTTCTAGTTACCCCGGATGATAAAGCTGCCCAGGAAAATATAAAAGTTATTCCAACTCGTTCAGGAGGCTTACAGGTCTCTGGGATTTTCTCATTTTCTCATTTTTTGCATTCTGAAGCGCATGCCCAGTAGTCCCAATGCATTCCCCTACTCACACGACTGATTAATCTGAACACTGTCTGGCTAATAAGGAACAATAAATCCATTGTGAATTAAACTGTCCTACTTTGTTTACAACAACTAAATATTTCTTTAATCCTCGCATTAACATTTTTACTACAGCATGAGAACTATGCACTTTGGATTCAAGCTTTTGCTACAGAACAAGTGGCAATACGGCCACATCTGGATCACATGCTTAAAAAATATTTTAGAGTATATAATACTAAGAATTCATCGACCTTTTTGTTGTTGTTGAAGACTATTGCATGTGCATAACATGGTTAATTATAAAAGCCAAGAGGACAGTAGCAGACTTGCTCATCTAAGGCAAAGTTTGCAAAGGTGTGCGTGAAGTCCCTGAGGGTTTTTCCTGGGCACATACAGCTCTTTGAGATGGGTGGGGGGGGAAAAAAAAACCTTATTTTATGTGCATTGCAGTAGAGTCTACAATTGAGACTGGGGTCCCACCATGCTAGCTACTACACACAAGCAAGCCCAACCTCAAAGACTTAACAATCCAAATAGACAAGGTAAGGAAGTGAAGTGTTGAGAGAACAAGTGATTTCCCCATGGTTAGAGAGGGAAGTCCAAATCCAGTGCCTTAAATAACTAGTATTCCCTCCCTCGGATTTCCTTACTATATCCTAACCTTTTCTACTTTCTGAACATTTCTCCCTGTTTGTGCATGGTGCACAAACCAAACACACAGCATTGCATTTACTTCCTTATATATGTCTCAACTTCAGAAGTCGTGTCAGCAGAGCCTGGGGACAACCAAGCATTCATGCTCCCTATGCAGAGGTAGAGAACACAATTGCACTTCTATATGTTGTCCGGTGTGAGACCCATGTTCATATACATGTTTTGGTGTCATTTCTTCTGCAGCTTTGTGGTCAACTTCAAAAGGAAAAAAAAAAGTTAAGAGTTTCTAAAAAATTGACCCAAGGCATCAGGTCATTCACTAGGGGTCACAAACAGTCCCTTCCGCAGCAAAATTCTCAAGCTCAGAAAGAATAAAGGAGCCATGAGTAGGATGTTTTAGACAATTAACAAGAATGTGATCAAAGAGAGTTTGTTGTTTAAAACTTCAGCATAAATGAGCAGATGTAGCTTAACAGGACTGGTAAAAGATAACAGATAACTAATTAACATTCACTCCCTGAATCTGTTACTCATTTAAAAAAAAAAAAATGCTCTCAGTATGGACTGAAGTTTGACCAAACTAAGGGTTTCAACAAGCATATTCTTGTAGCAGGAACTCAGTTTTGTGGTTTAATTTAATTTAATTTTCCCTGAACACTCCCCATCTGAGCACTCACAGTGGAAAGCAAGCTTTCCACCCTTAACTAAATCTCAGCAAGAGATTTTTTTCTTCTGTGGCACTGCCCAAAATCATGTGCAATTCCCAGCTCCAAGCATATTTACTCAAATAACACCAACAGAACTGCTGGCATGACTGACACGCTAGCCTGTAACTGGAGCAGGACTTAGCTGACGGAGTAAGTCCAGCTTTCAAGGATCTGAAGTGAAACATAAACGCTGAGGTTTTCTAGTCATGCGATTTGCAAGCACCTCTTCTGTTCCAGCACTTCAGACCCATCCCTTTAGCCAGGGGTTCCCAACCTGTGGTACACGTACCCCTGGGGATAGGCAAGACATCTCTGGGGGGTACACGGGAGAAATTGCTTAATGGTGGATTTCGTTTTCATAACAATAATAATTGGTATTTAAGGGGTTAAATATATAAACTGTATGGTGGTAGGGATACATAGGCAGCTGGTAAATCTGGAAGGGGGAATGCAATAAGAAAAAGTTTGGGAACCTCTGCGTGACGCCATTAGTTAAATTCGAAGTGACAAATCATGCAACACCCTCATTTTGGTAACACCATTTTCTATGCCTGGAATAGCCTCCTTTTCCCCCAAATGCCAAACTATGGTTCCTCCTCCAAGTCTGACTTCTTTTCCTTTAGCTTTGCACCACTGATCTCCATGTGATCGGCAATGACAGGGACAGAAATTGCACATAAACCGGCGTAAGCAATTGGAAACGAGTTCAAATTTGTAACACAACAGAAGTTCAGGGCACGTAACCTGCTTTCAAAATGCCTGAAACCGGTTTAAAATAAACCTGGATGATGTAGTATCAGACTGAACTGGGTTAGGTAAAATTGGTTTACTGAACTTGTGTCTCAGATCCCCTCCAGATTCAAGTCCACTCACAGTCCCCCAGCATCCCAGGATGCTTTGCACCTCCCCCAGAAGCCCCACCTTTGCAGGGTAGGCAAGCTAGCCTTGGCCCACTCTGTCTGCTCCAGCTGAGCAAGGAGGTGTACTCTAGCGCCCCCCGGCTTCTGGCCTGGGCCACTGCAGGCATGTGGCTGCATGTCCAGAATCAAAAGTGAATGTCTGTGCACTTGCTGATCAGTTCAATCTGCACAGCTTGGACTAACCTGCGAAGATTGAATCAATCCAGCCTCGGGGTTTTTGGCCGTCTGTGCTTAGCTGTGATGATAAACAAAACAGAAACCAACAAGCAACATGCACGATCTATTTTATTTTCTCTCTCCCTTCCTATTGTTTCCTGGTGTCTTTTCCCTAACCACCCATTCTCTCTCTGAATTCAGCCCTAGAATAGATTTAAGCAACTTTTATTCCCATGACGAGTTCCTCTGAATTCCACGGGACTAAGACAAATGTTTGGGGAGAGGTGGGCATGCTAGTAGGGAGGGAAAGACTGCAGAAAGACCTGGATAGGTTGCAGGGGTGGGCTAACAAAAACAGGATACATTTCAATACTGGCAAGTGCAGGGTTCTGCACTTGGGCAGTAGCAACCAGCAGCACACTTATATAAGATGGGAAACTCCCTTCTTGGGAGCACAGAGGCAGAAAGGGATCTAGGAGTCATCATTGACTCCAAGATGAACATGGGCTGACAATGCGAGGTCACGGCCGGCAGGGCTAACCAGACCCTATCGTGCATCCACAGATGCATCTCAAGTAGGGCCAAGGAGGTGATCCTCCCCCTCTACGCGACACTGGTCAGGCCACAGCTGGAGTACTGTGTCCAGTTCCGGGCACCGCCCTTCAGGAGGGATGTGGACAACATGGAGAGGGTCCAGAGGAGGCCACCCACATGATCCGGGGACAGCAGGGCAGACCCTACAATGAGAGGCTACGGGACCTGAACCTGTTCAGCCTTCACAAGAGAAGGCTGAGGGGGGACCTGGTGACCGTCTATAAACTCACTAGGGGGGCCCAGAAGGGTTTGGGGGAGACCTTGTTTCCCCTAGTGCCCCCCGAGATAAAAAGGAATAACAGCCACAAGTTGTTGGAGAGTAGGTTTAGATTAGACATCCGTAAGAACTACTTCACAGTCAGGGCAGCTAGGATCTGGAACCAACTTCCAAGGGAAGTGGCGCTTGCTCCTACCCTGGGGGTCTTTAAGAAGCGGCTCGATGCCTACCTGGCTGGGGTCTCTTGAGCCCAGTTCTCCTCCTGCCCAGGCAGGGGGTCGGACTTGAAGATCTACAAGGTCCCTTCCGACCCGACTTCTATGATTCTGTGATATGATTCTATGAAATTATGTTCCACACACAGGTAACTGTTTGCAAGGCTCGGACCTTGAGGCTGGAAATTTCTTGGACAGAATATCATGTGTTATAGGCCTATTGCACCAACGGTACAAAGCCTGTAAGAAAGAGGCAATCTAGTATTCCATCATTACTTCCTCTGTCAGGCTTATATTCTGCAATCTTGTGAGCAACTAATTGTCAAACCGATCCTAGAATCCCCAAACTTCTTTACTACCTGGTAAATCACTCAAATAAAATAAAATAAAATAAAAATCCCCTGAAGTAAAGGCAACTGCTGGGATCGAAAAACCTAATTTCCTCCAAAAATGTGTTAATGTTTAAATCAGAAGGTAGAAACAAATGTGGAAACTCATTATAGGAAGGAGAAATATAGTACTTCTTTGAGCATGAAAGCTTCCAGCGTTCTCTGAATTATATCAAGGAACTAAGCAAATCCAGCAGCAAATACTGTAACTAGTTCTTAATCTCTTCAATCCTCCATAAATCAGTTCGTCACCATTAGACCACATTCTGTTTTATGATATTGCACAAGATAATGGGGACCATGTTCATGTATGTGTAAATGAAACGATCCTCAATTACAGCCAATAAAAACGTACCATTTAAATACTGGAATTCCCTTTTTTGCTGCCTGCAACAGGGGACAGCATTTACTTTCCTTCTTAAAATGAGTAATACCACCTAAGATGTTTTTGCATAGAAGTTGTTAATGAAAGGCCAGACTCCACCACTTAGTTGTTGTCTTGTGGGTGCTACTTTATGGAGTAAGGGCTCCTATACACATGCAGGGAGGCTGCTCCGATGAGTTGTACTTTCAGCACATGGGAGCAGACTGGATTAATCAAGGCTGTTGGAGCGCTTGTAATCACTGCGCTCCAGCAGACTCCGGTGTCACGTGCATCAGTGTCCTTGCACTGAAAAATGGCAGCCGGGCACTTCAAAGCTCCTTCAATGAGCTTTAGTTCAAAGCACCCCACAGCCATTTTTCAGCACAGGGATGCTGATACAAGTGACATTCTGGGCACTTTTAATTAGCACTGCTCTCAGAGCCGTGCTAATTAAAGCACCCCCTCCATGTCCCAGAGCACATCTATAAATGCCCTAGAGGTCTAACTCAGTAAAGAGTGCTAGCATAATCTGGCTGCATAGCATTTAGACTTCTTTCTCGTTTTTACCCACAGTATGCCAGACCTACTTCAGCTGCCATCTAAGAATTGAATAAAAAAATTACAAAAAAGAAGAATATTAACTGGTTGTTTTTAACTTCCCAGACTTGTAAGTGATGGCAGCACTTTGGAGTAAGGACAGCTGTCTTCCATTCTGAGCGCTGACACCAATTAGAAGGATAACTGCTCTCTGTCTCTGCTCATCAGTCTGTAAAATGGGGATAATGATACTTGTCTTGCTCACAACTGGCTCTAATCTCGCACAGCCTCAAGCACCATCCACTCCCACCAACTTCAGCATCAGGCCCCTAGTGAGGAAGTGGTGAGCCATACTCCAGACTAAGATTGGAGGCACATGGGCTAAGTATTCCCATGCATGCCAGGATGACCTTTCCCTCCACCACCTAGCAGAGAGAAGAGCTAGGGCTCCACTAAAACAGTGGCTCTCAACCTTTTTCAAATCAAGGAACCCCCCAGGGCATGAAGCACTTCTCTGTAACTTTTTGAAGTGGCACGTGGCTCATTTCACAAAGCAAGTGCATTTATCATCGCCCTTACCTCCTTGCAGAGGAGCCGGGCAGCGGGAGCAGGGGAGAGACCAGGTCGGGAGAGCCCGAGCCTGCCCTCATCTGCTTTTCTGGGGGCACTCCTCAAGGCATCTGGCAGCTGATGGAGAATCGCCCGACTAAGGAGTAAAGCGGGGTGGCAAAACAGCTTTCGTGCCCTGGGCAAGTTTTCAAGACCCTGGCCCCTACAAAAGCTGAGTGCTTTGGGGGACCCCAGCCCTTACAAAACTGGTTACTGAGCAGGGGAAGAGAGCAGGGACTTGAGCACTTACTTCGCAGAGGCATTGCACTTTGGAAAGCGACTGCCTCCGCAGAAGCAGACAAGGTCCTTGGGGCAAATGCAGTATCTTTTATTAGACCAACTCAAATCGTTGGACACCGAGCCCTTAGACCGCCACCCCTCCCAATAGGCGAGGGGAGGCGGCAAGTATCCCCCGAGAGCTTCAGCAGGGCGGAGCGGACGCCCCGGGGGTGCCTTTCGCAGGGCATCGCGGCCGCGGGGCCCCCGGGCTGGGGCTGGGCGCGGCGCGGCGCACTCACCTCCCGCAGGAGCTGCTCCACGTGCGGCTGCAGCAGGGCGAGCAGCGCCGGGCCGGGGGGGCCGCCGCCCCGCGCCTCCAGCGCCGCCACCCTGCCCCGCAGCTCGGCCGTCTGCAGGCTCAGCACCAGGCAGGCGGCGGCGGCCAGCGCCAGGCACAGCGCGGCCGCGCACCCGCCCGCGCCCATGGTCCCTCGGCGCGGCAGCAGTGGCGAGCGAGTGCGGCGGAGGCCGGCCCGGGGCTGCTTTTCTCCTCGCCCCCTCCCCGGAGCAGGGGATGCTCCGCGCCAGCCCCCGCCTCGGGGATGACCCAGCCGCGATCCCACCCCCGCGCCCAGCGCGCATGGACACGCGTGGAGCCGGCCGAGACCGAGCGCCCTCCGGCGGGAGCTCGCACCGCCGGCGGGGGGGAGCCCCGCGCCCCCCGCCGCGTGCAGTGCGGAGCCGGCTGCCCCTCCCTCCCTCGGCCCCGCCCGCCCGCAGCACGCACCCGCACACCTCCCTCCCGCGACCGTGCCCGGCGCGCCCAGCCCTCCCCGGGCACGTCTCGGGCGTGCAGCAAGGAGCGGGCTCTGCGCTAGCTGGATGCCGGGCTGGGCTGCAGAGGGGCCTGAAGCACGGGATGGGACCCAAAGACGTGTCATGAGGCTCAGGACAAAGTCCCGCGTGTAAGGACGGGACAATCCCGTGCGCGGGGATGGAGTGGCTGGGCAGCGGGCAGGGTGGATAGGAACCACGAAGGCGAGCGGCATCCCGGGCAGGAGCATCGCCAGCAGATCGAGCGAGTTATTTTCCTCTATTCTGCACTGGTGAGGCCACAGCTGGGGTCCTGTGTCCAGTTTTGGGCACCCCGCCGTAGGAAGGATGTGGGCAGGTTGAAGAGAGAAGGGTTCAGGGGCTTAATGAGGACAGGCTGAGGGAGCTGGGCTTGTTTAGGTCAGAGAAGAGAAGACTAAGGGGAAAGGGCAAGGGGTGGTTACAAAGGAGCAAGACCAGCTGTGGGCACTTATTTGGGCCAGAGGCCTTAAGGAATCTGGAGGAGCTGTTGCAGGCCAGGAGGGGCGAGGTGCTGACCCAGCCTGCAACAACTCACTATAATCAAGGGGCTCTGCCCCTGCGCCCAGCCTGAGCAGTCACCACTTGGCAATCCCAGCTCCAGGGTCTCCATGGGTAGGGCATGCTTGGCTGGGCAGATAGGATGGGCCATGGCCAGGATGGCAGAGCAGTGACAACATAGGGCTGGGGCCCGAGGCAGAGCTGCAGTCCGCTCCCAGCATACCCCTTCCCACAGAACTGGTGCCCATCACAGGGACCTGCAGGCAGTGGGTTGTGGCTCTGCCCTGGGGCCACAATGCCATCACCCCATAATCCTGGCCCCAGCCCCACCTGCTACTCTCTGCCTAACCACAGCCCCCCATCCCATCCACCCAGCCAGACACACCCTGCCCACATGGATCCTGGGCTTGTTTGCATGGAGGACCTGCCCACCCACCTCACCCAGTGCTCCCAGCAGTGGGTGCGGGGCAGCAGGGCTCGGTCTGATGGCAGCAGCAACGCTGGCCCCTGCAGCCACCATCACCACATTGCCCCAGCCCTGCTCCGTGCCTGGGGACAGGAGGACCAGCCACATGCACCACAGCCTAGGCTGTCCCCAGCACCTGGGCCAGGCAGTGCCAAGGAACCCACCATGGGCCAGATCAAATCCCTTGGTAGGCTGAATCTAGCCCATAGGCCATATTTTGCTCACCTCAGAGATACATTGTTTTCAGTGGTGGCAGGAAACAGAAGGAGCAATGGTCTCCAGCTGCAAGGGAAGTTTAGGTTAAATATTAGGAAAACTCTCTAAGAGGATAGTAAAGCACTGGAGCAGACTACCCAGAGAGGCTGTGGAATCCCCATCCTTTTTTTAAGACCCGAGTAGACAAACCCCTGGCTGGGATAGTATAGTTAGGCATGCTCCTGCTTTCAGCAGTGGGTTGGATGAGGTGATCTCCTTTAGTCCCTTCCAACCCCGATTTTGTACGATTCTGATAACATTTTTCATGGTATATGGCCCAGGCTTACTCTGGATTTGAGCCAAACACCATCCCCAATTGGCCCAGTTTTGAGTAAGTACCTTGGACTGGGGACCTCGGAGGTAGTTAGACAGGATGCCACCTGAATCATTCACCATCACTGGCCATAAGAGAGTGCAAAGGAACAGAAAATGAGAAGACTTGCAGCCTGCACCCTACTCCCCTCTGCACAAAGACCTGCAACTTCTGCAGATGGATCTATGCTTGAATGCAATCCTTGCCCCAGTCTCAAGCCCTGTCAGTGAGCCATGGTAGCAATCATCCTCAAATTGAGGGACTGCCAATTACTGCCTATGTGGCATAACCATGCTCACCCCATTAGATGGTAGGCCTGGATGGAGGTTTGACCAATCTAGACAAGAAAGCACAAAATCTGAGGATGCAGTACATTAGGTGCAAACACACACAACATATTAGATGCAACTTGTCTGTTATTTTTCAGAAGCCAGATTCTGCTAGTCTCACTCGGTAAGGCACTGTTCATTCTAAGGACTTGGGTCAGATGGTGAATATGCAAAAATGCTGCGAGGTAAGGTTCTTTAGGTAGATGTGATAACTTGTATCACCAACTAAATAGCTGGAAAACAATGTTCTTTGCAAGCTTTTGGGCACAAACACCCTTCCTAGGTCCAAGATAGATTGGTTTGAGCCTTTTAAACTTGAGCCCTTTAATAGAAGCCGTGGGAACCCTCAGTCAATGATGGATCGAGAGGGGATGTATATGCTGAAATTAATCCCTAGTCTTGTCTAAACAAGTGAGTTACCCTGAGGCAAACCCCGTCCACAAAGCAAAAACTGTGCCCAAGTGGTAAAACCCTTGCACTGGGGTAAATCCAGCCATTTTACTCCTGTTGAGTCAGGCTGCAATTTTGTCACAATGCAAGTAACTTCAGGCCACTGGTCACACGCACACACCCTGTACATCTTAGTGCACTCTGAGGGTCTTCACACCAACTCCTTCCACCGCTTTGCTTCTTTTTCCAAACCAGTTGTCCTGTTTCCCCGTGTTCCCCGCTTCCGGGTCACAGAAGCGCAAGTGACACAAGCACACGAAAGGGCTTTGCACCATGGCAGGGAGGCTTCCTGAACAGAATTCTACACTTTTTTAAAGTTCAGTTACTTCCCAATTCAACCCTGCCACCCAGTTTGCAGTGTTTGATTTCTTTTGTGGATTTCCACTTTAAAGCAAATAAAGTCTGTTTTTGTTTACTTAAAAGAAAGCTTTATTTTCTTCCATCGTCCAGGCAGCTGTTGTTTGTAAAATGTATAACAGATCCCTCGTTCACAAGGACAGAGGAGGGGAGCCAGAAAGACACTATTAAGAACAGTCCCTAATCACCGTCACTTACGGCTCAAATAAAGATGGATCAGATCATAAGGGCTTCTTTGATGGCTTCTCCTTGGATTGACGACGCATCCCAATTCCACTGTCCTTCAGCAGCATACATAACCCAGGAGTGCTCCAAACTGTGAAGGCTCGCAGCTCTGGAGGGGCTTACCGAGGACTCAGACAAGATCATAATACAGAACCTCAGAGAAGGCACTGGTGTCTTGAACTTCTGTGCCACAATAGTTATTGCATCGATTTGTTTCTCACTATTTCCTCCCTGAAGATCCTCGTCTTTTCACATAGGCAACTGACTCTAACACGCAGAGCAGTGGTTCTCAACCACTTTAGACTCTAGGCAGCTTTTAGTTTCCACTTATTTTTTGATTGTGGAAAAATAAGAGCAATTCTTCTGTGTCAAAGAATTCAGAAAGACCACAACAGGTCAGAAAGTTTTTGTTGCTATGGATTCCTGATTGAAATCTCCGAGTTTATCTTGTGAATCATGCGTAAGGTTCTGCACTTAAAGCAAATATTACACAAGAACTCCCTGACCACTTAAAAGGGTTTCATGGCAGCCCAGGGTGTGGCAACATGCTGGTTGAGAACCCTTGCTGTAGGGCAAAGATGTAACCTAGTCTCTCAAATGGATGCAGAGCCCTTTCTTGCACCATGAGTCTACACGTGGCCATTACTTCTGATCACATCTTGTTAACCTTCCTTCAGGTCCTTTTCCTCCACCTGTTTCCTCTCCATTTTTCTGGGTTTTTACCCTCTCTCAACATCACTTTCTTCCAGTTTGTTGCTCATTCATTTTTCTCGTGATCTGAACTCCCCACTCCTTCCTTTTTCCTCTTATGTTTGTGGCTTCCCTGTTCTGCTTCAACTGCTGCCTACTCAGAGGGATCCAAACTGGAGTAACAAAGTTTCTGGCCTGCATGTTGCTGTACAACCAAGGGACACACTGTTTTACATCATCACAAGAGGAAAAAAAAAAAAAGTTGTTGCCCCACTAACTCCCATGCTAAGAGTCTAATGTGGGCAAATATGTACTCCAATTATCATACATACTAAAAAAAATCAAGTTAAGCGCAAGCAGGAGCCTAACCTTTAACACGACCCAATCCAGACAACACGGGTATAAAAATTCCTATTTTTTTCCAATAAAGATAAGACCACTGTGGGAGGCCAAAGAGCATGAGAAAAGAGAGAGGCAAAAAACAACAAACCCTGGCAGCTCCCTTCTCCCCAGCTGCAACCACAACCCTACACTCTTCTGTAGCATGTGGGGGGAGCTTGGAAATATGTTTTTCCACCTGCAGCTGGAATCCCTTGTACCGGAGGTGGCCAAACTGTGGCTCACGAGCTGCACACAGCTCTTAGACTTCTGAAGTCAGCCATTTAGCAACAGATTTATCTGAGCTGGGGTGCCATGCAGAGTTGTGTCCCTGTATCTTAACAAACTAACAAAGTCAGGTAACAGGCTCCCCAAACAAATCCTATTTTGGCAGCCCCAAGACCAAAGGACAGGAAGTTCATCCAGAGGGATCCTTTGTACCATGTTAAGGACCAAAACGACAACCTCCAAAGTTATCAAAAGGAGCAGATCAAAGGACCTGTCCAGCACAGAAGTGCTCAGTATCAACTGACCTCTGCCTTAAGCAGCTGACGCAAGTGGATTGGGATGGACTAACCAAGTCAAATGTAGTAGAACCACCACCAAACCTGCCAGAATGCAAGTGCTTTCTGCAGTCAAAGGCTCAAGTACTGAAGATTCAGGTCACTTCATCCTGAAATACACGAGTGAATACTGTTCACCATCTCCTTGTGAATGAAGTTTTTGATTCCACTTGTTTTGCATTAGTGTCCCACAAAACAATTCACAACGGGGCATCTGAGTAAGGAAGCTACTAGAAGTTAGATAGTCAAAGTAAATCAGTTGGGACTCTCAGCAAAACACTGACCCGACCAAGGAGTTCCATCTTTGCACACGCACTGCACTGAACATTTAGGAAGTCAGCAAACCCACATAACAAATGTAACCTCCCTTTCCATAAACACTCGTGTCACCGATCTTGGATTACTACAGAGCATTAAACAAAGATTATGGTAATTATCTGATGAATTTACAAGCAACCGATTAAGGTCTTTTAAATGCAACATGTGTTATTTAATATATGCAGTCTCTAAAGCAAAATAGTTTACGTTCTTCTGTCTCAATATGGGCATTTACAGGTACACACCTTAATGTAGAATCCATATACAATATTTTCAGATACCAATTAAAAAAATTAAAACCTTGGATTTGTGTATCATCTAAAACGAAGACAAAACTAGGTAATGTTTAACTTTGCTAGAACCTAACTGGACCAGCTTTTAAGTTACCAATGAGTTTCAAAAACCAGTTTCAAAAATTACTTTTATTTTCATATCTATGATCAAGACCAGAACCGTTAACAAGGTAAATATGGCAGTGATACAAAAACCATATGGAAATATTTACAGGCTTACCTGTACAAAATAACTTAAAGTTTACAAAAGTCTCATGCTATCTCTGCTGACTGACACAGTCTATGTAATCTCCTTGGAGAAGCATATAAGCTATCTGAATTTATTTCCTTTTTAGTGGGTCAAAAAAAGGATGTTGCAAGGCTTCATCAAGAGTAATTCTATCAGATGGATCGTACTCCAACATTTTGTGAACAAGATCAAACAGAGTCTGATGATCTGCATCCTGACAGTGCATGAATTCCTGAAAAAACACACAAAATAAGAACACACGCACATTTAGATCGGTCCCTCACAAACAGGAATCTCTCCAAGAAGGAAGCTGACGTTTTTGCTCACCTTTAATGGCTTACAGCGTCTCCTTACATATCGGCCTGAAGAACTATGTTCATCCCAGTCCAACTGGTCATGATGAAAATAATGTTTTCTGCATAAAAAGACTTATTTTTAATATGCACTGCATATCCTTCTACATGTAGATTCCAAACTGATGTTATTGAGTTAACACTTGTACATGAGGCTATATTTATATTATCTGCTAAGTTAGAAGCTCTTTTTAAAGAATAATTTAAACTTAAATCAGACTGTTCTAAGAGAAAAATAGAGCAGTCAAGTTTAAAAACTCAGCAGCTTTCTGTCACAACTTTTGTTTCCCATACTTTTTTTTTTTTTTAATTTTTTGTAAAATTGTTGAAGTTAAAAATAGCCCATGTCTGCTCTTTTAGTTTCAGAACTGAGAACAAGCTCCGTCCAGCACCTGTCCAGCACTCCATTCCTCCCGGAGACAGGAGTAAATGCAGTCTTCACTAATTCCACCCCAAGTCTTGCCGTGTATGGGTCTATAAAGATCCAGAACTTGCAATGCACTGCTCCTCTACACCTCATGGATACTCCCCTCAAATTCTGCAACCACAATACAACAGAACAACTCCAGTTGCAAATGTCCTTCACAGGCACAAAGGATTTGCCCCTTCCAGAAGTATAAAAGGATTCCCCTGATCTCAAGGAAACTTAAACTATTAAAACAAATGCATGCCCATCTTTGGCTTTTGTTTTCAACACTACTAAGTATCAAAAAATGGGAGGGGAAGTATTGCCACTGCCCTCCCTTTCTTGCTACCCATTCTTTGCATGTGCTTTGAACATTACTGACAAATTGAATTAATCTTTTGATCAGTGATTTAATAAAGAACTTGTCACAGATTGGTCAGAATTATGACAATCATTTGTATAATTTAGATGTTAAAAAAAAACAAAAAAACTCGGTTTTAATGCTCTGGAATTTTTAACAGAAATACTCTTTAAAGGAGACATCTCTCTGATTAAGAACAAATTATAAGACAAAAGAGAGGCCTGAAATTAAAGAAAATGAAGTATTCCTTCCAGATGCCGGGTCAGCATAGATGAAAGCAAAAAAAAACCCATGGAAAGGGACTAGTTCGGGGTATAAAATGTTATACTGGCCAAGATTATTCGATTTAATGTAAAATGTGTGTAGAATACCACAATTTTGCTTACTTTTTTTTTTACTATTGGTCTAGAAATGAAGGATGTTCTCTCTATAGCTCAGTATCAGCTTGTAGCTTTTCGCACTTGTGGGAACCAAGTGCCATGGCACCTTAAACTTCAGCAAAATGGGATCCAACAGGGCCAAACCCCATCCTGGAGGGTCCAGGAAAGGCAGATAATCCTTAACAGCCCTTTATCACTGGCCATGAATTCAGGAATTCCCAAACTGCACAGAAGTCATCTGGAAGTACTGATTTAGCAGGTAGCAGGCTCATTTACAGCACTGCTGCGACTTCAGGTATAGCAAACTATTAAAAACTACTGTACAACTCTACCATTAAAGTGCAAAGAAGTTTTCAAGACTTAAAATATGAAGGCGATGGGGACTACACAACCTTTGAGTAATTATGTAACAAACCTGTTCATGCAAACTCTTCAGGAAGAACCCTATGATGTCTCCCTAGCCAATTTTCAGAGACAAACAAAAGACATTTTAGAGTTCTGAGATGCACGATTTATTTATTTATTTTTAAGAACAGAAACATTAGGAAAACTAGATAGGGGTTGCTATTAGCTCTGCCTATAAAGAATTTTTACCTTGATTTCTTGATCATGTGAGTAGGTAGAGGCCCTAATATTCGCTCCATCATTGCCAGGTGTTCTTTACTATCATGTGTCTGTAAAAAGAAAGAGTTATTGAGACCTGCATACTGTTTTCCCTGTCCATTAATGATATTTAGTCTACATTGTAAGAAACAGCCATTGCTTTATTACAGAATCTTAAAAAAAAAATTACCCCCGTATATTGCTATTACTACTATTATGAATAATAAGCACAAACAAAACCATGTTGGGAATACACCATACTTCCCAGGGCAGGAATGCTCTCCTCAAAAAAAAATGACAGTGCCAGTTTTTTAATAAGAACATGACGTGATTTTTAGTTTTCAGTATTTTTTCCCAGACAAACTTCATGGTTTATAAAATTGCTCATGTACGCTTACTTATAGCAACAAGATTTTAAGAGAGATACCAACTTTTAAAAAAACTGCACTAAGCAACTCTGAAAGCAACTAAGGAGCTCAAACACCTTTACTAACAATAAGTTTACCATGTTTTTAGAGACAAACAAAGGAGCAACTTGCCAAAAATCCTTCAGAATTGTGATTTTAACAATGGACATAGTCATTCAACTCATTTTCTAGCCATTAGCATATTCCTCTCAGTCACGGGGACCACCCAATGTTCCTTAAAAGCACAGGAAACTTTTTCATATAATGCCAATTCAGTTGTACAACACTCTTTGGTCAATGAAAGACCAACTCTGTCATACAGCACAGCATGTTAAATTCACTCATTCATTTTTGCATGTTTAGCAGTACCTGTAAGACTACTAGAACTTATTTCCACTCTATCCCTGCCTTCAGATTGCCAAAAAACTATAAATAAATTAGGTAACAGCTTATATCATTTTCTTAACCAAATTCTATGAGTTTTATTTTTTAAGACTTATAAAGAAAGCATGTTACCTTAGATAAAATGTATTCCATTTACAATATCAACTATAATATTTCAAGTCACAAATAGTTTGCTTTTAACTATTATAGTGCTGTAAGTAGGAATCTTAGGAAGATCAAGTCAGGAGTCAGTAACAAAATGGTCTATTTTGCTCTAGATACCTACCTGGAATACTGTAAAACCCAGGTAATATTCAATTAGAATGCAACCTATACTCCAAACATCACAGGGCTGGGACCATCCCAATGCTACAAAAACAAAAAGAAAGCCAAAGTATATTTAAAATATTTTAGCTTAAACTGGAAGTTGGTAATTCACCAATCAGCCACCACTAGTTGTTTGCTTAATTCCAATTCATGTGCCCCTAAAACTTCTCTTCTCCCTGAAGCCATTTTAGGATATAAAAAATAAATATAAGACTTTATTTTCTAAACATTAGTAATGTTTTTAATAAAGCATACTATAATCATTTTTATAGCAAAAAGGCAGAACAAACTTTTTGTAGGCTCCCATCCATAACTCAGTATCACAAATTCTCTAGTAATAGTAGAAAGAACTGTGCACTGAATTACCGCGACTATCAGAAAGTAGTCAGTGCATTTTATGAAGTGTGATGAAGCTTTCAACTGAATGATAATTAAACACAAAGTCCTATCTATCAGGAGGTATCAAAGACTCTACTGACCTAAAATAACCTCAGGAGCTCTGTAATGTCTTGTAGACACTAATGTACTGTGATGTTCATCGTCAAAAGTTGCACTTCCAAAATCAACAACTTTGATATCCGTATTTTTTAGTGTTCGTTCATCTCGTTTCTGTAATAAAATCAGACAAAAAAGCTGATGTTCAGAAAAACATCGTATATACACACATAATTTTAAGCTACTTGCAAGATGTCCACATGCACATGGATGTCTCTAAAGTACTTTTACTGAGAATATTTTGCTTCAGCTAACAATATCTTGGTATTACGACTGAAGTCTTAGTTAGATTTAGCGCAAGATGATTGCCTGACATGCTTTATGAAGTACACAAATCCAAACTATACTTCTATGGTTTGGCTTCATTTGTTGGAATTTCAGAAGACTCACAGGGTCACCTTAAACTTTCTATGAAACGCTGGAACTTAGGAAAGCAACACAGGCCCTGTTCTACTATTGTGTGATATTGTTCTGCCACACTTGAAGACCAGTTGTTTAAAATTCAAGGAATTTTATAAGGTCAGCAAAAGGATAATGCAGCTGGAGGAACAGCTGACTAACCTAGGTAAGACAACCCTTTATCACATATTTTCATATTTGACAAGCTAACATTTAAGACAGACCAAATAAAAATCAACAATATAAAAACAGGCCAATAGGAGCTGCCAAAAATATGTAAACTTACCATCTTAGCATTGTACTTTACTATATAATCTGAGTGCACAAACAAAATATTTTCAGGCTTCAGATCTGTGTGAGTCAACTTATTATGATGTAAAACTAAAAGAACAAAAACAAATCTTGATTTAATAAACTGTTTTCTCAAAATTTTATAGCACGTTATGAAAGTAACAATTTACTTACAATTTATAGATTGACATATCTGATATGCCATGTGTCTTATGTCATCAATACGAAATGGCAAAAAGCTGTTTTCTTTAATAAAGTCATAGGTACTAAGTCCCAGCAGCTCAAAAACAATGCAAACATGACCATGATGATCAAACCATTCAAGCATCTGGACACAGCGGCTTAAATAAAGAAAAAACAGTGAAAACACAGTTAATGTGTAAAATAGTCTCTTTCTTCAAATACTTAAGGCATTGACTTGTAGTCCACTTTTACACTTACAATGTGCTGCTTGGATCCATGGTGTTTAAATGCTCCAGCACCTGTATTTCTGAGCGGGCTGCTTCACAGTATCTACCAACATTTTTCACAATTTTAACTGCTACATGCATTCCTCTCCTTGAAAAATAAGAAGTGAAACATTATGACTATACTGTATTAGTTCTCAAAAGTATACAACCTACACTCCCATAAAATTCTAATGCACTTTGATGCAAAGGCACTTCCCAAAAACTGCAGGCACCAGAGACCTGCAAGTTAGGTTTTAGGGGCAGTTGATTTTAGTACTTGTTAAGGGACCGACTGGCATTATAAAAGTATTAACCAGATGCCATTAAAAGACCAGCAGCTGTGCTTTACATTAACTGCAGTTTTCAGTTGGAGGCAAGGCCATATCCCCCCTGTAAGGCACAGGATAGGGGATAGTCTTCAACAGCAGTTAACAGGGCCCTCACTGAAAAGAGCACACAAGTACTACAAAAATGGCAAGTTTCTCAGCACCTCACACTATTTTGCTCTGTTTCCAACATTTCTGCTGGAACCAAGGAAAAATATTTTTTCAATTTCAAACACAGCTTACCCTTAGATCTTTAATATTTCCCCACTCTTGTGAACCGACAGATCTACATATATAAAAAAAAATTATAATGGCTTGCTGTTCATTCAAAATAGGTCTTTTTAAATAAAAAAAGTTAAAAAGGAGTCAAGTGGACAGAAGAAAATTATTAAAAGTCAGAAACGTCAATTTCTAATTCCGAGCAGTAGCTTTATATACCAGGCTCTGCCAGTGACTCAGTGTGTGGTCTTCTGTAAGTAAACTTCTCCACATTCAATTTTGTATTCTCTCTATACCCATGAACTCCTAAAGACTTCAACACGAATTGTAGGGGCAAAATAGAGGATTGGGCCCCTCACACTGTACTTGTGCCATCACCAAAGATGCAATAACACCAGCTACCTAACAATTAACATTGGGATATCATGTAGTTAATGTCTGTATAGTATCACCGTTTCCCACCTCTTGTCAGTGCCCTGTTTGCATGGGTTTTTATACAGCAACAGAAGAAAGATACTGACAGATAGGCCTATATGGATGAAGAACCTTACAAACTGATAAGGGAATCTGACAAACAGATGCAGTACTTGAAATTACATTATTTTTAAAACAATAAAACACACATCCAAGTTTATTATGTCTTCTCAACACTGAAAAGTGCAATGATTTTTTTTTCTACTTATATACTGCAACAGCTTATATTTTATCTGAAGCCCTGTATTACAGGAAAGAAATAATACCTGGACTATCTTCTCATATTCCAAATAACGAAATTTTCTTGTAATAGTATGCTTACAAAGATGATAAGTATACTTACATATGGTGATCAATGCACTCCACTACTTTTCCAAATGCTCCTTCCCCTAAAGTATCAACAATTTCATCTAAAAAGAACAAAGAAAAGTCAGATTAGTTACTGCCTTACTCAAATAGTGATGAATGCTATCAAAGTAGGCTTTTAAAAAATGTGCCATTTTAAAAGCATAATTACTTTAAATCTCAACATCTGAATGTGTTATTTTATTGGACAGGTGTCATGAAAAAATTAGTTAACAACTATCTCTTGTTCTAATCTCAAGCTTCATTTACTACTTTGGAACAACAGTATTTAAATTCTACAGAAAAGATGATATGCAAAAGAACAAAAAAAGCACAAAAAACAGAACAAAAGAGCAATGAAGATTTCCTTAGCCCCCCTCCTGACATACTATTCTAAACAGATTTTTTGCTGAAAAGTTTTTAAAAAAGTGTTGAAAAATGTTCTATACATCTTGCTCTTAGTACGTCTCCACTTTCACAGATCAGGTGACCCTCCTCATCATCCTCTACACTCCTGGATCTTTTCCTTCGGTGACTCTTCTGGAAACGGCACCAAGATCGTCCAGCCAATCAATATATCAGAGTGAATTCAGGGCAGAATACGCAATTCATTCAGCAGGGAGATATTCAGGCATTCAGTTACGCACCAGGCCACGAACAGTTGGCAGGAGCAATTTCAAATTCAGTCCCCAGAAATTCACAGGGCACAGTTTATGTTACAGAAGAAAAACATGGCAAGGAACAGATTTTCAGATAAATACTGAAAGTGATAAGGCAACAGAAAAAACAACACAATTTTGTCTCTCAAACACTGGTTTAGTTGAAGACTGATATTAAGACTGCAATATCATTATTTTCTAATAACTTAATATAAAACAGCAAAAGTTAATGTTTATTCATAGATATATAATCTTATAACCAGGTGAGAACTCCTTGACTGACCAAATTTTTTAAACAACTGAAGTCATCTAAGTAAAAGAATTTATCAAGCAATATTACTTCCTTCATATTTAGAGCAAAGAAATTACTCAAAAAAGTCCTTGAACAGCAATGTGTAATCTAATGCATCATTCTACTTCTACTGAAGATTGGGGCAAATTTGTATTACTTTGTATATAATAAATACAACTAAATTTCAACAGGTATCATGCTGGTAGAGAAAATTTCAGATGGCATGCCCTGCTAGTATGCAGACAGCAAGCTCATCTGATCTTCAATAAAACATTCAGCTGCCATTAGATTACAAGTGATCAAAATTATTTGGAGAGAGCGTGTGGAACTGAAGTGTCTCGCTGTCAACACGTGACAGACATCAACTGCATGTTCGTGTATAAGCATTTACATTTAAATAAAAAGGTAAATATTTTTAATTATCATTAGCAATGGATTTGGGTGGCACCTCAAGCTAGCTGTGAAACTTAATTTACTAAGATGGTGAAACAGCTGGGATAGTTGCGCTGTCACACAGAATAGTGGTCAACAGACATGTACTTCCAGGCAATAATTTAAAAGGATAATGTCAGTGATTTAATTACTGACTACCGTAATTTCCCCCCCTAGTACAGTATTCTAAAGTTTTATCTAAAGACACACACACACACACACACACACACACACACACACACACACACACACACACACACACACACACACACACACACACACACACAGAGGAGAATGCTAGGAATCTTTTATTTACAAAAGACAAATTTCCTTAAGCTCTTGTACTCATGAATTGAAGTTCTAGCACTCAATAGTGGTCTACTAACACTAGCCTGTTAATAATAAAGTTAAAAATTACTCATACCGAATGAGAATGGTGACTGGAGCAATGATGTCTCTTATGCTTCTTTTTATGACTACTTTTTCTGCTCTGGCCAGAGGACTTGCTATAGTGATGATGGTGACTCTTCTCATTGTCTCTGTGATAACGCCTGTAGTCATATGCTTCACAGAAGTCATTTCTGTATTCCTCAATATATTTCCGGTCATGATGGTCTCTCTCATTTATGGATCTATTGTCCAAACAATGACTGAAAATATATTTAAAGTGAATTGTCTCCACTTTAAAAATACCTGCGTTCTAACAAGACAACTGATTTGGTCTGCACTACTAAGGCTAACTGTAAATGGTACGGCATCTTTCTTTACACTGACAGTCCTGTCTTGACACACCTCCCCACAAAGAAATAGGTAGGCATTTAACAAGCAAGCTTACACAGTGGAGATACTTAAATAGTATGTCTCAGATGCATTATTGTTAATGCAAACTGTAACAGCACAGTAACCTGAACAAATAATACGAGATAAAGACCCAAAGTGAGAACTACTTCCCAATACAACTACCTTTCATAACATCACTTTAGCTCAAGTTCTCTCCAAAACATACAGAAATTACATGGTGCAAGGCCCCCTGTTCTTAAACAGACAATTATTTAAAAGAAGAGAAAAAAAAAAGCTGCAAGCCAATTTTCCACCTTGAAAACTGGAAGGGAATTAGGCCTGTATTAATGCCTGCATTAACACACTGGTAACACAAAATTAGATTTCTGTTTCAAGACTTTTTCCCAGCAAAGAAGAGCCATGAAAGCTACAGAGGGAGCAGATAACCACCTTCATGCATTTGTACACCTGCCTCTCTGACATTTTAGATGAGAAACAACAGGATCTTAAAAAGAACTGAGTTTGGTCTCCCATTTGAAGGAGATGCATCAAAACATATTCTCTTGCAGAAAGCTGCGTCACATGTTCAAATCTGAAATTTAAATAAAAAACTATTTTAATTCACAACAAGAGGTATAGTGCTTTCAATCCAGAGCCTTTTACCTGTCTGAAGTTTCACGTGATTTATAATGTTTGCTTTCTTGTGCACCGCTGTGGGACCTCCTCCTTCGTTTATGGCTGCTGCTGTGCTTTCCTTCATCCCCACTCCTTTCATCATCCCATTCAGGACAGTGAGTTCGTTTTGAATGCCGCATCTACTGGAAAACATAATGGGGAAAAAAGTTTTATACTGTAGTACAGAGGTGGTCAATCCACAGCAAGAGTGTCACAAGTGGCACAGGCACCCTCTGTGTGGTATGGGGTAGAATAGATAATGGAAAGAATAGGCAGCAGAGCAATAGATAGGGCAAGAAGCAGAAAGCAGAGCAAAGATCAGGCAGGGAGCATAGGACAGGAAACAGAAAGCAGGGGTGGAAATCCAGCAGGGAGCCCAGAATAGGCAGCAGAAAGAAAACAGGCAGCAGACTGGGCAGAGGAGGGATCAGTGGCACTTGTGGAAGGCGGGACTAATTTGCAGCACACCTGCCAAAAAGGCTGGACCCCCTCACTACCATAGTACACACTAAGGTGAAGTTAGTAACCGTCTCATTCGTGGAAACTTTTGTCCTTTTGAAAATATTTCACACATCCCATGTCAACGTTAGTAAATGAAGAAGAGCTGATTGCAGTAACCATTCACAGTGTTGTCAAGGTACAAAAACTGATTCAGACCAATCACACAATGTACTGACATTTGTTAGTGTGCGCGCCTGCTGCTCTAGAAAGCCCCCACTGGTTTCTGTGACTCCACGCATGTACCACTAGATACTAGAAAATCCAAAATGTTTATACACCAGAGATGGAAAACAGCTTTAAATAAAACTGGCTTCTTTTCAATGCATGCAATACTAAGACACTTCAGCTATATAATAAAGACACTGTTACTATAGGAAGCTCCTAAATGACAATTTGGAATACTAATATATGTTGTTTAAACAAGTCTAATACTCTACATCTGTTATGCAAAATAGTGAATAGTGAAGCCCCCATGGAAAACTATGAATTTGTAATACTATCTACAAAATTGAAGGCAGAAAACTATTAACAGAATACTGAATAGCAGATAAGCTGACATCTGACATGTAAAGGAATCCTATAAAAAATGGCTTCACTACACAGCAGGGGTGTTAACACAGATATTTAAGATGCAACAATTTCCAGTCTGATTAGATTCTAGCCAGTCTTGTTTTAAATACAGGGTGAAGGAATGAGGGCCAATGTTGCAAGTCTGATATTCCTCTGAAGTTTAAACCGACAGAAAATATTCACCATCAAAAGAAAATGGTATTTACCCATAACATAAGAGGCTGTGAAAGCATTACACTTTTGAGATGCAGAATCAGTAGAAATTAATTTGTGGGCGGGGAAGGTGGGGAGGGGAAGGGTTGCATTTAGCTGCAACATGTTCCGGATTGAATAAACATAAAATATAATGTGAGCATTTCTCCAAGTTACTGTTCCCTTTTCTCTCTCTCTCCTCGATATTCCCTTATTTCTTCAAGTTTAACTATGTGGTAGAACCTCTCTCACCCCATCTTTGCTTCATTTTGTTACAAGGGAACATAAATTAGGAATTAGCATTCTAACTTAACGGTCTTCAAAAATCTCATTGCGTCCTAAAGTTACAGGGAAATTTGTCTTAAGTGACACCTCAACAGACTGAAAAAAGTCCATGTGATTACTGAAGGTGTCTGCTCGCTAAAATGGGGAAAACCTGTAAGGATGCTTCGACTCTAGAAATCCAATTGAACAAAGACTCGCTGTACGTGCGAGGAGTTTGCAAATGATGGCTCTGCCAATGACCAAGGATGAGGCAACACAAGGGACAGCGGCAGCACAACCTATTACAGTAATCCTTTTAGGAACAATTATGGCTTACGCAGCTTCTCTTACTAGAAGTCTTGAGGGCTCCCGAATTCTCTCGTAGCAACAGTGCCATTTCACTAGAAGCTGAATCTATTTCTCCCTAATGCAAACACTACACTTGTTTTATCTGAACACGATCTTAAACTATTGCAGTTGAGTAACTTTAACGATCGCAGATTTACTTCACAAATCTCAAGTCAACAGACAGGCAGAATCGACTTCTCCGAAGAATCACGCTGTGAGCCCAGAGCCCGATTACACAGCTCTGGAGAAGCGCGATGGGTGATCAGTCTGTGAGCCCCCTAAGCATTCAATTAAGCTACTGCTTTACAATTTGTCTGCTCTGCCAGAAACAAGGACAGCAGTAGACTGAGTTACTGCTCTTAAGCACTGTGGTAGAATAAAACTAAACCCCTTAAAACAGAGATTCCCAAGGCCCAGGCCACGGAGGGTTGGCTGCCGGACTGAAGTCCAAAGCGACCGGCGTGCTGCGGACCGGCACCCAACCCTTTTTTATACTCGGCATAAAACGTGTAATGGTTTTTTTATACTCGGCATAAAAAAGGGCTGGCTGCCGGTCCGCAGTATTTTTATACTCGGTATTAAAACGGGTTGGCTGCCGGTCCCGGTCACTCCCGTCGGCAGTTTGCTGCCCCGCCGTTTGCCAGTCCGTGGTCTAAAAAGGTTGGGAGCCGCTGCCTTCGAACACCTGTAAACTTCTTCAGAAGAGATATTGAAAAACACGGAATAAACTAAAATAGGTGCTGTAACGAGTACGTTCAGCGGGGAAACAAACTTAAGTTTAAGTAAAGGACGAGGTGAAAAACAGCAAGAGCGTACTGCGGAAGCAAAGCATCTTTCGTTGCAGAAACTAACCCCCAAAACGTACCCGGTAGCAGTGCTACGGACAGACCCAACGCACGCACGCGCAGGATCAATTTCCCTCTAACATTTCTGGCACAACGCAGTAAAAATATCCCTCCCGGCCCAATTTCTTACCAAACAGATGGGCCGCTGGGTGGCATTTCCCCCCCGTGCACGGCGCTACACCCCGGCTGGTGTCGAAAGGTGCAAAAAGCCAGCCTAAAAGTCACCACGAAACGCGGTTGCGGCGGCGCGTGCCAAGCCTATGTATTGGAAAACACTCCCCCACCTGAAACCCGATTTCTCTTTATTTCAGAGGCCTGAACGCTTGCCATTAAAGAATTTTATTTATTTATTTGCTTGCAAAAAAATGGTGCTGGGATAATAAGAGATCCATCCCCTCTGCCCGCGAGCCCCGGCTGGTTGGTCTCGATTCACACCCCCGCGCTGTGCTGTCAAACGCCCGCGGAGGGTCCCCGCCCCCGCCAGGCCGCGGCTACGAGGCAAGGCCTAAAGCCGCGCTGGCGGCTGAGGGAAGGGCCCTGCACCCCACTCCCCCCCGGGCCCGGGCTCCCCGACGCGCCCCCGACACTTACAGCCGTCGGGAAGCCGCAGGGAGCGCCGTCCCCTCCCGCCTCACGCACCCGCACAAAATGGCGGCCAAGGGCCTGCGCCGCTTCCCCCTCCACCACCTTCCGCACTGACGTCACACGCACGCGCCGTGCGTGGCTCCTCCAGCACCTCCCACCCTGCGGAGTGACATCACAGCACGCACCATACGTACCCCCTCCACCGCCACTGGGAGGGGGACTCAGTCCCCTTGATAGGGGCGGGCAGGGAGCAGGCTCCGCCCCCTGCTGTGGGCGGGGCTAAGCTGTCTAGGCCGTTGGGACGGTTACGCTCCTCTCAGTCCATCCCTCCCCCGGGCGGCGGAGGCTGGTGTGGGGGAGGGGGCCGCTAGTACATGGGACCCCCCCGACCTCCAGGCTTTGTACCAAAGGGCCGTGTCAGGGCAGGGGCGTGGCGAAAACAACCCCTCAAACCCCTCTGAAGGCCCAGCCCCAGGCTACTGGTTTTGTGCCTTGCTTTCCTCAGAGCCTCAGCACGTGCGTCACTGCGCGCTGTGGACGCCACTAGGGCAGATAATACTCTGGCGCCCATCCATCGGTGCATCGCCAGTAAAGACAAGGAGGTGATTCTTCCGCTCGACTTGGCGCCGGCGGCACCGCAGCGGGAGGACGGGGCGCCGCGCTTTGACAAGGATGAGGACAAGCTTGAGAGACGGGTTCATTAGGGGCAGGTCCTGTCGGACCAACCTGATTGCCTTCTACGATCAGGTCACAAAAGCCTTGGATGCAGGTGTCGCGGTGGATGTAGTCTTTCTGGACTTCAGCAAGGCCTTTGACACTGTCTCCCACCCCATCCTCATTAAAAAACGAGGCGACTGTGGCATTGATGCCTACACGGTCGGATGGATTGCTAATTGGCTGAAGGGTCGTACTCAGAGGGTGGTGGTGGACGGGTCATATTTGACCTGGGGGAAGTGGGCAGCGGAGTCCCCCAGGGCTCGGTCCTTGGGCCCGCGCTGTTCAATTTCTTTATCAGCGATTTGGACGATGGGGTGAAAAGCAACCTGTTCAAATTTGCTGATGATACCAAAATTTGGGGAGAGATGGGCACGTTAGCAGGGAGGGAAAGACTGCAGCAAGACCTGGATAGGTTGCAGGGGTGGGCTAACAGAAACAGGATGCGTTTCAATACGGACAAGTGCAGGGTGCTGCACGTGGGCAGTAGTAACTGGCAACACGCTTATATAAGATGGGAAACTCCCTTCTTGAAAGCACGGAGGCAGAAAGGGATCTTGGAGTCATCATTGACTCCAAGATGAACATGGTCCAACAATGCGAGGTCACGGTCGGCAGGGCTAACCGGACCCTATCGTGCATCCACAGATGCATCTCAAGTAGGGCCAAGGAGGTGATCCTCCCCCTCTACGCGACACTGGTCAGGCCACAGCTGGAGTACTGTGTCCAGTTCTGGGCACCCCACTTCAGGAGGGATGTGGACAACATGGAGAGGGTCCAGAGGAGGCCACCCGCATGATCCGGGGACAGCAGGGCAGACCCTACAATGAGAGGCTACGGGACCTGAACCTGTTCAGCCTCCACAAGAGAAGGCCAAGAGGGGGGACCTGGTGACTGTCTATAAACTCACTAGGGGGGACCAGAAGGGCTTGGGGGAGACCTTGTTTCCCCTAGCGCCCCCCGGGGTAACAAGGAATAACGGCCACCAGTTGTTGGAGAGTAGGCTTAGATTAGACATCCGTAAGAACTACTTCACTGTCAGGGCAGCTGGGATCTGGAACCAGCTTCCAAGGGAAGTGGTGCTGGCTCCTGCCCTGGGGGTCTTCAAGAAGCGGCTTGATGCCTACCTGGCTGGGGTCACTTGAGCCCAGTTTTCCTCCTGCCCAGGCAGGGGGTCAGACTTAAAGGTCTACAAGGTCCCTTCCGTCCCCACTTCTATGATTGTATGAGTCCAGAGAAGAGCCACCTGTATGATCTGAGTCTTAAAAGGCAAACTGTACGAGGAAAGGCTGAGGGAGCTGGGACTCTTCAGCCTGAGGAAAAGAAGGCTGAGGGGACCTGGTAGCAGCTTGCTGCTACACTAGGGGAGCACAGCAAAGACTCGGTGAGCAGCTGTTCACCAGGGCACTCAGGAAAACCAGGAGTAATGGCCACAAACTCGTAGAAGATCGATTCAGGCTCAACATTAGGAAAAACTTCATGACAGTCAGGGTGTCCAGACTGTGGAATAAGCTCTCTCCAGAGGTGGTGCAATCACCTACCCTGGAAATCTTCAAGAGGAGACTAGACAGTCGCCTCGCTGGGGTCACCTGACCCCCAGTTATCTTTCCTGCTTGGTGCAGGGGGCTGGACCCGATGATCTTCCGAGGTCTCTTCCAGCCCCTAACATCTGTGCTGAGACACTGCTTCATATTTATCTGTGTCTCTTCCAATTTTGTCTAAGGTTCTGGAGCAAGTTAGCAACGTGCCTCAGAGCTCCCAGACCCTTGTCGACGATCATAATGCTACTGCTGAGAGGTCGGTTTTGCCATCAGCTGCGCCTTGCCACGTCAGCATCAGATTATGGCAGCGGGAATCAAAATCAAGGAATCCTTGTAGACAATGCCCTTTCAGTTACCCCTTCCCAGCCGTGCCTTAATAGTGGCAGGGTTGAGGGTATCTATCATGTAGCTGGTCTCTCAGACAGACAGATCCTGAGTCATTCTGAATTTATAAGTCAGAACCCCAACATCTCAAATTGTATCCCAAAAGCATCAAGTTGGTAGTGTAGACCCTGGAGTGCTAGTGACCTGCTGACAGTGAGCTTTGCTGCAGAATGAGTAGGTTCCCACAATTTGCACTAGTTTTAGGTTTTGAACTAACCTCTCCCTATAGCAAAAAGATTGACTTTTATTAGTAGATGGTAAGGATGGTAAATCCAAAAAAGATGACAAAGCCGATAGGGAAATACAGAACGCCTACTAAATGTGGCCTGCTTCCCTTCCCTTACTTTTCACCTGGCATCAGCGGTCAATTAGACACTATCTTTGTCAAGTTTCATGGTGCCAAATGAAATGTATTGATCAATTAATTCCTCATAATGAACTCACTAAGTGTTGCATTCTACCACTGTGTTCCCTAGGTGATTTATATTCTCTGCCAGGCTCAGAGTTTTTTTCTGCTTTTAAAATTCTGCTGTGGCAATTTAGTGTCTAAGTTGACATTATTATGCCAGACTCCATGGTCATACTTAAAACTACTAGCTCACAAGTTGTCCTCTGGGCTTCTCTTTTACATGACAACAAAAAGCCCAGCAGTAAAATCTAAAACAATTGATTTCCCATCTAAACCATCAGGCCGCAACTACCACCTGTCCTCTGTGCCACTTTTAGCAAATACCAACTGAGTAAACTATTAAAAGAGAAGGAATATATGCATCAGGCACTGAAAGTGAATCAATGAAACCACACGTTTTTTATTCCAGATGGAGCCCAAACTTGTTGGCCATGCGATTAATTTCAGTGGGACTTCAGTGATAAATTTCAGTAAAAATCAATGAGGATGGCAGATTGTAGATTCATAAAATATGATATATAATGGATATTGACCAATAAGGAAATGAGACCTGTAGAAAAAATAGATCAAGTGAGCTCCTTTCAGCAGTGTTGGGCACTTGATGCCCCAGAGATAAGAAAACACCTAATAAAAGGCACCTGACAAAACACTAGAAAATTTTAAGCACATAAGCATATAGGAGAAGGAGGGACCACCAGAGCCATTACATCTAGTCTCTCATCACTGTATTCAATCAATTTATATAAAACTTTTTATAAATTTATCACGTTCCAGCCTACTTTCTTAACTTTACTGAAAATACCTCACCTGATGTAGCCTAGGATCATACTTTACCAGTTCACAACTACCTCACACTGTTGGATCATAGCTTTCCACAGGTAATATCCTGGTTCTTCTCCTCATCAGTAATTTCCAGATGAAGACTTCACAGCATATAGCAGATGGCCTTTTTACTAGTCCTTATATTAATAACCTTGAGGTTTTTACTATTGAATCTATACCATTTCTGTTGCTCCAGGCTTCAAGGAACTCACTCTCAGAAAACAAGCAGCAGCAGAAAATGCAGGGAACAGGGGTAAGACTCTTTATGCCTATGTTGCATATATCATTTGGCCAGCTACCTAGGCAATATTGGTTGCAAGCTTGGACATCATTTTGCAAGTGGGTCTGAAGAAGATGTAGAGGAGGAAGGGGAAATGGCCTTATAGACTAGGTCACTTGTAGGTGCTGCAAAAACAACCAAGGATACTTAAGGGAGAGGTGAATAAGTAGCCAATAGCGCTGGCAGAACACAGAGAGCAACAAGCAACAGAGACAAATGATCTGCTTTTGCTTCCTCTATCTGGTACTTTATGTTCTGTACCACACTCCTGGGTTTCCATCTGATACCTGTTTTGGTATTTATATACATTCAGTTTCAAAAACAAAGATAGTTGCTCATTCAGTGGACAAATGAGTTACAGAGCAAAGCGCCAAACATTCCTCCAGTTGACAGTGGGCAGAACTTAATGCTTGCACAGGACCTGTTAACACAGCACAGGAATATTAGATTATTAATGTTTCCTTTTCCTTTTTGTTCAGCAGATGGCGATGGTGACACAGCAGTAGAGCACGAGGATGCTGGTATTCCCATAGCATCCTTATATAGTCCAAAAGCAGAAATAGCTCATCTAAAAATGGCCATCTCAGAGAGGGTTGTGATCTAAATAAAAGCAGAGGAGCTCTAGTCTTGGCAACATGGAGGAGGGTGAGTGGTTTCATGTAATACAGAACTAAAGTTACCACGCTACTGGCAGCAGTTTGATAAGAAAATTATTATGCCCAGCCTTTTGAATGTATTATATGCATGTACACTATTGTCAGTCATTACCATGCCCACGTGTGTGTATTTTAGGTATTACAGTGTTTATATAGGGAGACTATGTAACATCAAATGCCTAGGCTGTCCTAGGAGATAACAAAAAAATAAAGCTACATTTTAGATTATGCCCTTTGACAAAAGTAATGTACCTATTCTTTTCCTCTTTTTTGCTTTGCCATGGCACGTTTGCATGTTTGAGCTGGTGTCAATATTATTTGCTTCAGAGTGCAATTTTCCGAACAAATTTCTTAAATTTTCTGGCATCAACAATGCACAGCCTTCACAGCGGACTTTTCATTGTCAAAGCGCCGTACAACATTCACTGATCCATCCTGTAACAACCATGTTGGAGAAGTAGGTATTATTTAGTCCTCCCATTTTACAGAGGGGAAATTAAAGTCTGAAGTTACATGCCTTGCCCAAAGCCACAGCGAGAGTCAATGTCAGAACAAGAAGTTCCTGGCTCCCTATCCCATACAAAGACCAGTAGGGTTCTCTTAATTAAGGCTTGGTTGGTTTCCGCAGGTCAGTGTTAGAGGTTGGTTGATTAGTAGTTTTGTCTTGCCTTATTGCTTATGTAAAGGATTCCCATTGTTTGCACTGTTGCTTGCTTCATGAACAGATGGAGATCATGTACCAGCTCAGCTGGTCAGTAGCAGGAAGTGGGCTGTATTTTGGGACACAGTAATGGCTCTAACCAAGTGCCATGTTTAAAAAGGGAGCTGGACTGTGATGGATGAACTTGGGAAAAAAAGGGTACAGGGAGCATTTCTAGGGTTTATAGAGAAAGCAGTCAGTCCCCGAATGGGTGGAGGGGAGGGGAAATCATTGCTAATTAATGACACAGAGATGGGGATGTCTTACGTTGCCAGGGCACATATATACACACACACACACGCCCGCGCGCACATGTGCGAACACACACACACGATATATATATACACATATATATGTGAAGGAGCAAATTTGTTTATGGGATTTCCATTTCAGATACTTCAGGACAGGTCATGACTAGAGATGAGAGCAAAGCTCCCGGCCTCCCCAGTTGGGACAGGATGAGGATGGAGCACTGAAAGGCTACCTCTCTGCGGACAAATTCTTCTTCTGACTATGGGCTGGAACCCATAACATCTTACTCACCACAATAATTAGTTGAAAATGCTGGGACTTCTTATGTGAGAAGCATAACTCAGTGAAGCACTTAAGGTTGTCGTAAGTAATTGGCTCATTCAGAAGATCAAGAAGGATTGTTTTCCTCCCCCTGTGTTTGGCTGTTGCCTTTCCTTTGTAGCATGAGGCATGGCTCACCTGCTGGGATCAGCTGCATAAATGTCACCTGACCTATTCCATGCAGTGCAGGTCTTGGGTATTGGTGGCACCTTAATCTTTTCTTTTCTCTGAAACATCCAGTGTAGCCCCTGCCACCATCCAGTGTACTGACCCTGGTGTACTGACACCTCTGGAATGTTATATGACAGGACTAAAATCTACAGCCTTCCTCTCATTTATTTTTAAGGGATGGCAACTGATAATCAAGAAAAAATAAAAACCAGAGCTTCCTTTTGAATTGCACTTTCCGTTACAATGAATCTCAAGTGTATACAGCGGAAAATACCACAGTGGAGTGAAAGGAAGAGCAGAAATTCTGAGATGCCTCTGAATTTATCTGTCTCTCTTGAGAACTGCCTGGTGCAATCACTTATGTCTGTATATTTTTAGAGGCTGTTTAGGAGCAGCCAGGATTTATTTGCAGTCTGTTCTGAAGATTCACAGTTATCTAAATCTTGCCCAAGAATAAAACTTCACGCGCATAAAAATCTGAACAGCTGGACCAGCAACTCTCAGCTAATTCTTTTTTTATTTGACACCCACGTTACAAAATTTAGAAACCAGAGACAGTTCAGGCAAACTGTTAAAACACAGTATAAATTAAGGTTTTAATATACAAATTCTATACAAGGATAAATTAGCTTGAACATGACTGACAAATGGGTTTTGTAGCAATCTCACCACAGCTGTATAAAAAGGCATGGGAATGGGTTAGACACTATAGTCATGAATGCAGGTTAAGACATTTTCCACAAACAGTTATAAAGCCGATCAATGACCATGCTACTCTTGCAGTGTTTATGCAGGGAGGGTTCAGTATGCGTATTACCATTAACAATTTGTAAGATCTATGTACAGTCACAAAATCACAATAGCCATTTTCAAGTAACCTGACAGCTTCCTGCCTGTGCAGTTAATAAAGTGTCAATATTAATTTGAAAACTCCTATTTAACAAAGCTTCATTGTTCGAGTGTAATGGATACTACCGTGATTTCTGCTTGACCTGAAAATGCTAATCATAATATGAAGTAACTCGCTTTAAAAAATAATACAGGAAAAACAGCTACTCATTATGATTGCTCACATGATCAAGAGACACTCAAGACTTCAATGCCATACTTCTTTCAATGCCCAGTTTGTTTCTTTCTTTTAAAAAGTCTTTGTCACAACACATTCCCAGTGTTTATAAGTACAGTTGTACAAAAAGTCAAATAGCAAAGGTGTAAAAACAGAATCTGATAATACCACGCGTAACATTTGTTAGACATCTGGAATGTACAGCCATGATTTTTGAGTACAGGGACAAGACAGCAGTTGCGGAGGCTGCCACATTTAATAAAACTAGCTAAAAGTGCAACAAATCTTAATTCAGACTCTTGTCCTATGTAAACTAAATATTCATAGCAGAGGAATCCTTTGAAGATTCAGGGCATGAGCCCCAGTGTTCTAAAACCTAGAAGCAGATTTATTTTCTGTCATTATTACAAACCAGCAATTTTATTTCTTTTTACAGACTATCTCCTAAGGGACGTTAGTAATTGCATACTTGTAAGAATCAGATCTTTAAAAGCGTACTTAAATGTAACAGCTGTGTGCTTGTATCTTTCATGGAGTTTTAAGAATTAGCCAGATTAGTTAAAAAAATACTGTACTGTAGCAATTTCTTCCAGTACAAAGTGAAGACAGGCTGTAAAACTTTAACTAGGTTTGGGTGGCTATGAAAATACCCATGTCCCCAACTCCTCCATGACCCAGGTTATAACACCACTTCTCTAAACCCTGACTTATGCCTGGTACATCAAACAGCAAAGAGCTATCACATGGTCCAGGAAGGGTGGAAGTTTAAAAGATGGTACTTTAAAGAGGTGACATAGCATTGTCCAGGGTGACACAGTATTGTCCAGGGACATAGTATTGTCCAATTAGCAGACCAGATCCCATCTCTCTGGGAAATACTAGTACTCCAGAAAGTCCTGGAGAAAAGTACACTGAAATAGCAACACACACAGTGCTGAAAACAAGCCGGAAGAAGGTTTCATCATGTTGCTACAACAGTAATCTGGGCTGACTGTTTGCAGACAACAGGTGATGCAGCAAAGGGAGATCTACCCTTGAACTCTTGAGTTGAAATATGTTTTTAGGGCCTGCACATGCCAGGGAACTAGAAAATCTTCCTGATGGTGTTTTGGAAGAGCACTTGTTCAGCACTGATACCTTTTCTTTCCACACCCCGAAGTTTTTAAGAGCAAATCTTTTCCTGGGATACATTTAGGAGGCTTGATTTGGTGTCAATGGAAACTTTATGTATCCACATCCGAAGGCAGAATCAGGGTCATATGAAGCATGAAATTAGGAAAAGGTTTTGTCAGTTTTGAACCAAAAATGCTCCTAAATGGCCTTTCACATTGCTCCTTCTCATTTCCTAAACCCGCTAGGAGACTAAAAACAGCAGAAACAATCCATTTAGAATCAAACCTTTGTGTTTTCCTATGAGAGAGAGAGAGAGAGAGATGCTGCTCAGAGAGTACTGAGAGTTTCTTTCAGTATGAAAATGGAAAAAAGCTCAAAAAGCCCAGAGGACAAATTCTCTTCTCAGCGTACAAATAAACTTGTTGAGTCAAAGTCAGTGCCAGCATAAGCTACTAGGACTCTGGTAATGTCAGTGATAGCTTCTGCCCAAGCTAGATACCAGCTTTGGTAAGTCAACCTGTGCATCAGAGAGGCATTTGGTTCCATGCTAACAGCAGATAACCACAACCGACCAATCTCAACTGCGATTTCATCTCTATCAACAACTTTAAGCAGCACTGCTGTTAATAACTGAAGGTCTGACCCAAAGCCTGTCAAAATCAATTAGAGGCTTTCCTTTGGCATTTCACTGCACTTTGGAGCAGGAATTTAAAACAAAGTAATTCTAAGGCTAACTTATATTAACCCTGTACCACTTTTACAATGATATGCATAGCAATCCAATAATCACTGCCTTCACTGCCAACCAGTTTTCTTTATGTCCACTAAAACTATATACTCAATGATCTGACCTCCATTTCAAACTGGGTTTACAATCATGAGCAGACCAGTGCTCAGGCTTTAGTATGACAATCTATTTACAACAAAAAACATGATAAAGGTACAGGGCGATCAGTAGGGGATTGGACTAATTTTACATGGGTGATTATCTTATCAGCAATCATGCCAAAAGGTACTTTGAACTTGAGAAAAATGCTTGGATGTTTTAAACCGCTTCTCAGTTTGAAGCATAGCATTAGCACCTCAGTTTGCATTAGCACCAGCCCTCTGCTTTAGCCTGATAATGTGACTGATACTGATGTGGAATTTAGGGCATGATTCGGTGACATGTTACAAGCCCTGTGTACCCTTATCCCATGGAATTCAGCTCAAGCTGAGGGTACTCAGTATATGCCCACTGATTTTACTGGGCTTAGACCCAAGGTTGCAGGACTGGATCCTAAGGAAGTAAAGAGATGACTTCTGCTATCACTGTGATCATTCTAGAGGAAATATGGAAGAATGATTTGGGTTTGCCTCCTTCTTTAGAACATAACTGTATGCACAGGGCAGAAAAGTCCTGCTAATTTTCCTAAAAGGTTTACATGATATATCACGTTTTACCAAGAAGCACGTTTGTTTTTTGAACACAAGCACAACACTGCAGAACCACACCTCGAGCTTTGCTTTTTTCTTCAGTGCAGCATTAGCTTAAGCATGTCCCAAAAACAAACCCGATGAAAATAATGGAATTAGAAAGCATGGCAGCTACTCTAAATAAGTCATTTAGAGGCTAATCCAGCCCCTGCAAACTCTGCAACAGCCCAGTGCTCAGTGCTAAATGCTGTTGCTTTCTTTAAGGTCTAGTGTAGGGTTCCTTAGTATTAGTAATGGGACACTATTTCAGAGGCTTTTGTTTGTCCTTTTATCTTTTCTATAAAAGGCCATTTAAAAACGCAGTTCTGTGGAGAAGTCCCTTCCCCAAACTGTTAACACAATCTGTTGTTGTTGTCATCTTACCTATTAAACCTGTGGATGACACAAGGCCATAATGGTCTCATTTTTCTGTTTTTTCTCCCAGTAGTGGAGTCATGCATAAATCACAAATGTCATTGACAAATTTAGGACCTGACCCTATTCTGATTAAATCAACAATGATCCAATGAAGGCAGGGCATGATCCTAAAAGCTCGTTTCAGAAAACTACCAGTTTTCTTCATGTTGCCAAGTGCTTCTTCTGCCACTGAGGCTGCTTACAGTTTAAACACCCCCCCCAAAATGGTGCTTTACTTTAAACTCGGTGTGCTCCTGTGCCAACCCCAGCATGCGCCAAGAAGAGGCATTGGACCCAGCTCACCCAATGTCTGTATAGACTGGATGCTTTTGTGGGCTTTTTTGGTTGAATCAGCTATTAGATAAAAGCACCAAAAAGCCCTGCTGAAGCGCCCAATCTATACGGACACTGCAGAGCTGGGTCCAACTAACGTGCTAATTCTTTTGGTAAAGTGTGCTTTTTAAATTTTTTTTAAGTCTGGAAGCAGCCTTAAGTCACAAATCACCATCCAGGAGGAACAAACCTTGAGACCCAAGTGCTGTGTGTGCCTCATGAAAAACCAGTTGCCCTCAATGTTCACTCAAGTCAACAGGACCTGATGGTGCTCATTGGGCACATCTACACGTGCGCTTTAATGCGCACTAACCTATTTTAATGCGCATTAAAGCATCGCAAAAAACTGCACTTTCGCTAATGCACATTAAAATAAACTAATGAGCCATTTTCTAGTAACCTTACAACGGAGGTACTAAATTTAATGTGCATTAGCAAAAGTGCATTAATGACCATGTAGATGTGCCCACTGTCACCAAAAAAATGACTGCTTAAACATGTCTAGATCAAGGTATGTAGATATCTAGGAGTAGATAAGTACATAAGCACCAAATTGCTATTACTTTCATAGGAGACAGAACCCTGGGGGCTTCGTAAAATTTTACTAGGCACTTACTGCGTCTTTAGGTACTTAAATACCTTGGGAAATCTGGCTCTTTAAGAACTAGCTTTTAGCACCCATGTTTGAAAATGTTGGGTCTATTGTTAAAATTGCTTAACTCACCACTGGGGTCTCGGGAGACTAAATTCAATGGATGCTGATAAAGTTCTTTGAATTCTTGGAAAGTGCCCCAGAAGTGCAAAATACTGATCTTGAGAAAAGTGGCAGGGTAGTTCATTTTCAGGGTAGCAGAATCCCAGCTGTCCCAAGCACCTTTGGATCATTAGAGCACGAATAAGAATGGACACTTTCAAAAGCACATCCAACTACGTTGGGGTTTGAGACAATTAAAGGAGACGATTTCCACAATGAAGTCATAATAGGCTTGTTAAAGAGATACAAGCATTAAGGAAAATGACCACTCAGAGATTACACATAAGCCTGACAATTGTTATGGATATGTTTATGGTTATCGCCCTAGATTTGATTGGAATTTAATAGGCTTGTAACATGGTCACTCTGGAAACAGCTCCACCTGAATGGTTGTCATTTTTTAAATGTTATTTGTAAAATGATTCTCTCTGCGTAGTCTAAGCACAGGTGCAAAAATTAACACCTTGACAGCCTCCAAAACCACTGGCTTCCCTGCTGAAATAATTCTGCATCCTCTTTGCAATTAGCCCCTCTAGACCAAAGCTTGAGTAAACAGACAAACTCTCTATCGTACATACAGATTAACAAACTCAGGCACTGTCAAACCAAGTGGAAACAGAAATCAAGGTTCCTCCACTGAGAATTCCCTGCTTCTCACTTGAGCGACAGACTCTGTTAGAAAAAGCAGCCCGCTTGGTCTTGTATGTCACAACAGACCGCAGTGAGCAAGGTGGTTTCTAAGGTATCCATGACCCAGCCTTTACTGACCAAATTCAGTCCCATGACTTGCATCTTAGAAGCCAGTGAGTTTCATGGGAAGTAATGCTATTATATATATGGCATGACTGACACCCTAAACCATAGCGTCTAGGGTGCATCTGGGTGGTCAAAGGGTGACCCAGTGAGAGTGCATTACAACGTACGAGGGCCTGAAAACCTTGGTGAGGCTTGCCCACAGCAGGACTGGTTTTGGTTTCCTGGCTAAATTCAGATCTGGACACAGACAAGTTACTATGGAGTTGCTTTTTAATTTTTTTTTTAATTTAAGTAGTGGACTGTTCAGAAGTGCTGTGCAAAGGATCCTTCTTTCTTTACTAAGGGAAAGCTACCACTGAGTTCAGTAGAAAATTGAGTCTTTTGAGTATGGCCAGAAAAGACTAGAACAGCCAAAATGCCAACACCGATCCTTACAATAACACCACCAGTTCCATATCACATGGCATTTTTATTTCCATCAGGCCTATGAAAAGAGCCTATCTGAGGCCTGGAGCAGTCTTTAAGTACACAAACAGCTCCACTGGTTTCAGTGGCTCTGCTCACATGAGCAAAGACTGGGAGGATCCTCCTGTTTGCTCTACTTCAGATTCGCATCTGGTATACGTATAATAATTCATAATTTAATATTTATATTGAATGCTGCTCTGAAATCTGTGAAAACACAAACACGGCACGATCCCCTCTTCTAACAGCACACAGTTGCCATGGAAGGAAGCTGGCGAGCATGGTTCAATATACAGAACGCAAAAATTCTTGCATGGATTGATGGACAAATGGCGTGTTGCTCATTCTTTACCCCAGAGTATTTGTGCAAAGAGCAAAAGCCCTTCGCCTCCTCTTCAATGCGCCATGGAGCCCCCAGATATAGAGTGATTCCTCTCTTTCCTTAATGTTGGGTTGCACTGGAACAAAACGACTACACAAAGCTAGATCATCTGCAGCGTGACACGTTCCCTCACGCCATCTCCTTCTGTCACTTGACAGTGAGGTACGGCCTCGGAAAGACTCATCCCTCAGCATCCACAGAACAAAGGGGTACACTTCATGCTTTAAAGAGAGGTAAGCGAAGCAGCCGCTTGCTTCTTCAGCACAGCTTTATGTGTAGTCAGGAGATCTACGTGCCTGGTCATCTTCATTTCACGACCCAGAAAAATCTGCCAAGATTCAAAGCAAGAAAAGCAGGGAAAGACGAACTAACCAGATGTTCACGATTCAGAATGAATTCGTGAAATAAGAATCCACGGGGTTTGAGCGACCTTTCCCTGCTTATGCGGTTTACAAGAGTTTTTAGCCACCACGAGCTTATGCTGGTTGCAGTCAGTGCATTGTTCAACAAGGCTGGAGACTGCCGATGACCGATTAAGTTCCTCTTTCTTTTATTTCAGCAATTAGCCAGATTGCTGCTGGGCTTGAAATAATTTAAGCCTGCAGTCCTCAGGAAGAGCTGCTGTTGGAAGCACCTGCTTCCGAAACATGCGCCTGTGCCTTTAGTTTTCCAGGGGAGACCGTTCTTTTTGCAGCACCGTGGCTCTCCTCACTCTCGTTTTGCTTTGTTTTCCTTGAGAGACAAAGTTACAGCAATACTGACACGGCATCAGCCCCAGAGAGTCCGCCCAGCGTTTGGAAGAGGCAGGAAAGCATAATTGTGCGTCCGGTATGTCAGTCCTGTTGATTTTGGGGGATGAATCCAGTTCACCCCACTTTAGGCAGTCAAAGGAAAAACAAAACAACAAAAAAACCAACAAACAGGGGGGGGGGGGAAATCATTTAAATCCCAAACAGGCATCTTTGGAATCCGTAGTGCAAAATAGTTTGCTGATTTGTTTTCTTGACCCACTGCAATACTCTCGTAGTCTTCAAGTCTTCCCTAAAATAGTTGACCTGCAAATTTGAAACACCATAGTGAGGAAGATGAAACAAAAAACAGAGAAGTGAAATCACTGCTTTTCTTTAGGATGGATTCAGAGTGATTTCTAGGGCCTGATTTCCGTTTACCCTGAAGTTCCCTTGTAGTAGGTGTGTAGTTTTAGAGGGGCCTTAAAATGCCTGTAAAAGCCCCTTTTACATTGCTCTGATGGCACTTTATTTCCAGAACAGTGTGAAAGAGACTGGGCTTAACGTTTGCAACTTTAAATTTATTTTTATATTTTTATAATATTTGTATCAGTCCAATTCTGGTTTTGCAGACTACAGGGTTAGGCTGAAAAGAACTCCAGCCCGGTCACCAAGTCACGTTAGATGCCAGTATTATTAAAAAGGCTTCAAACTTCAGGCCCCGTTAAGCTAAATTTTGGACATCAATCCAGTGCCGGTACTGTGACTAAAGCTTCAAAAAATCAACTTCTACCTTAAAGATTTCCACCTCTCCTTTTCAATTTGATTTTCTGGGCTTTCACTTTCATAGGAAGCCAGATACAAACCTAGAAAAGATAAAGATCGATTAGTCAAATAGCATCAGCAGCCCCTTATCTGTTTGCTGTCTTACACTACAGCTGCATCCTATGCATTTTGGTTTCACCTGTTATCTTCTTTGTTATCACTGTCAACCACAGGAGACGAAAGATTGTGTTTTGTTTAAAAAAAACCCAACAAATGCAGTCAGGTGCCCTATTTTCAATGAAAGCCACTAGGGCATGGGAGCTTGGCACCAATTTATCCCTTTGAAAATCTGCTGCTGTGATAATGTCAATGGAACAATACAGTGGTCCAGAATCAAGATGTCAACAGAAGCCTGTCAGACTGCAGCATTAAGGAGTTAAACTTGGCTTGGGATTTTCAGCAGAAATGCTCTGGCTTGCTGGGTCCTCTGATGGACTCCCAGTCTTAAAGATACAGAAAAGGAAACAAATATAGTTAAAGCACTGGCTGTGAAAAGTATTAGGTAGGTTTTTATTTTAACATACAAACAGGCCCTCTTCTGCAAGAGCTTGCACTACAGTATGCACTTTATGGTACAAAACAAAGGGAACACATCTGAGATTCCTCTCCGTGTGAACTCCTGTTTCACCTGCTTCGCAGACTTTATAACTAGGTCGCGATTTCTATTTGTGGATATATTCTCATTACACTGCTTAGTTATGCTTTAGTCTAGAGCTCCACAGTCACCTTTGCACTTTAGTCTGTGAAATAATTCAACAATATTTTAATATTCAATACATTTACTCACTATGACTCTGGGTGGTGACAGGCGGAGTGTATTGGTGTTACTTGATAGACCACTGCTGTATCCCTCTCTAATTCACTCATCTCTCTCTCAATCAGTCACGGTGAGCCTCTGCTCTGCACCTTACCTTCGGCAGCAGGGGAGGCCAGCCGCACTCCTGCTTTCTACCGAAGGCATCTAATGACGCCAGCAGGAATGTGACCCAGTGCATGGGACAGATGATCTGCAAGCAACTAAAGAGGTGGACGTCACCCTGCTTCACCCTACTGCCTGAAACGCCACTCCAGAAATATCCTTGACCCCGGGTCCTCAGTACTCAACACCCTGAGAGCAAGACAAATGCCTGCATCTTGTCTCCTGTTTCTACACATTGCTTTAATTACTTTAATTATTCCTTTTCAGCAGTCACTCCTGATTTTCCTTGCTCTGCCCTGCTTTCTGGGGTAGCTTCTGAAATAACAACTGCCTGCTCTGATTAGCTTGGATGGGTGTGGAAAACGGTCCATAGTATCAAAAGAACAAAAATCAAAAAACGAACTCCAGATTAGCTTGTAGGGATGTAGCTTTAGTTCGTTATATCTGACACGATGTAACAGGACGTGACTGAAGGAGACCTATATGAAGTGACGCAGTCTGACATGTGGGATTCAAACTGCAAGGGGAAGGGGAGAAGGAGAGATGGGGAGTAATGTCACAACAGGAGTCCAGCTGACTACATCTCTACAAGATTTTTCTTTTAAAAAAAGAAAGATGCTTAAAGGAATGCATTTCCTCACTGGTGTGGAGGGATACAAACTGAACTCCCACAGCCTGAGAGCTCCCTTTTGGAGAGATGACACTGCTAGTTTGTAGGGAAGAGATGCTCTGATTACTTCTGTCCTGGAACAAGGATGACTGACATGCACTGCTGCCTGTGAAAGGCAGTGTGAAAGGCTGCCTGGTCTCTTTTCCTGGTTTGAAGGAAAGGACCATTGTAGTGACCGACTACAGAGTGCCTGATGGCAGGGGAACAGAAAGGAGAAAAATGATTGCACAATGACTTAACAAGCCAGAAGATCATCTTTACCAAATGGTTTTTGGACGGGGTGGAGATAAGCAAAAGTGGAGAGGCAGGGAGATGAACCAGAAGTGGTTGAAGGGAGAAAATACCCCCAGCATAGGTAGGTCATAGGTTTCAGTTGGTGGTGATGAACAGACCCATTCAAAGGTACGCATTTTGGTTGATCAGAGTTGATGGAGGGATTTCTTACCATCCTCGGTAAAAATGGGAGCCGTGTGCAAGTAGTGGATGATGTTATGGTCTTGCTCAAAGGGACACTCCACTTGCTTCCATGTCATAAACTCTCCCACTTGCTTGGCTAATTCCAAAAACTTCTGCAAAAATTAAAAAAAAAAAATCAATGTAGTTGCATGCACATCATGTTACTGAAACGATCAGGTTTAAACAGAAGCTGCAGGTTCTTATATAAACTACAGGCTGGTAACTTGTAAAGGAGCCTCCTGTAGTTCAGAAAGGCTTAAAAGAAAAAAAGCCAAAATATTTGTGAACAAGTATCAGATATTCAGACTGCCTTACTTATCTGTGGATATATGGTAAATACATTTCTCCTCCTTCTCTTGGAAAAGTTTCATCTTCTTCTTCAAGCTGTTTGTATATATAACCATTCCTAGTGCTGACCCAGCATATACACCAGCTAACCAACAGGATGAACAAGAAAGCATTGCCACTCAGACAGAATTGGAATGTCTCTCTCTTTGGGTTTTTTGATCTCCGAGCAGAAGATCAAAAATTTCAATATTGGAATAAAATTTAATATTTTTTTAAAATGTCCAACATATTGGAATAATTTCAATATACATGATTTCTTTATAAAAAGGCACTCTGGGATTGCCTTGACCTTGCAGCAGGGTTATATAAGGTCACCCCTTTTTGTACTAGCCAGGCTTTGTTGGAGTTCACTGAAATGAAAGGGCACAGGGTCTCAGATACTGCTATCAGAATGGAAGAGAGAAAGACTTTTGCAGATCTTACTTCAAAGTTGACATGTCCGTTCGGAAGCCGATTAGCACATCCTTCATTCAAAAAGTAAATGTCTTTGATCAACAGGCTGAAGAAAGGGATGACAATCTGTGAAGAGAATGATATAACTATTATCTTTGCGGTTCCTATTTTATATATATGAAAGAAGAACTCAGTCAGGAGAGAGAGGGAGGAAAAACAATTCACTTCCCAATGTCAAAGCAGTACAGTGACAACTTAGCAAAGGAGGTTGCGTTATCTGGAGCATGGCCACACCACTCAGAACAGTAATTAAAACTGCCCTTTAACTGCATGTTATTATCTCATAATAGCTCAGTGATCATTTCCCTGAGCAACCAAAGGGTGGGCTGAACCCACCCCAGTCCCTTCATCTGTCCTCAAAGCTTTCTTCTGTCAACAGACATGTTTTATGTACAGATAGATTTAGGTAACAGCAATAGTGAGATAGCCAGGACATCCTACCACGAAGATAGGAAGTCCTTGCTTCAGACACGGTTATAGATGACACAAGCAAACATGGAATAATTAAAAAACTTCCCGTTGAGGGCTTGTTTGTGCATGGAGTTGTTCAAGAACAGCTATCCCTAAAATGTGTGTGGAGATTCTCATTGTGGAATAAAAGTGCCTTATTCCCGTAGGCTTAAGCCACACTGCTTCATATTGAAACTAAAGGCTCAACAAACAAAAAAATATTGCTAGTAGTCGCAGAGACCTCTGGAGCACTGAAAACAAACACTGGGTCTTGTCCAGGGCAGCCTGGAAGGAGCAGTCAGAGATACAATGCCTCTCCTCGAACCCCGAGGAACAGGTCTATTCTGCATAGTACAGGCCTAATCCAACCTTATAGTAAAGCAAAGGAATTCAATAATTACATAAGGGGTGACTTTGGGGTTAGACATTCTGAAATTGAGACTAGGAAAAAAGTCCTTCTGTGAAGCATGCCTGGAGGATGATGGATCTCAATGGGTTTATCTTCTCATGACCCAAAGGCCCAACCCAACTGCTGAGAGTAACAGAGAAGACCAACCAGTGATCAGATTTGCTGTGCAGGGGCACCATGCTAGAGAAGGACCATGAAGAGTTTGGGGCACTGAAGTAGTGCTTGTCTTTTGAGCACCTCTTTGTAGCCATCACTTCTGCACTTTGCATGGATGGGACTGGGCTTACGCACTGAGAATGCATATGAGAGCACAGTCATACGGGTAAAATAATCTAAGTGTTTCTACTGGCCAATTTGTAAACGAACTGAACCATAACTTCTTAAGTGTGTACCAAAATATAAGAGCCCTGAGGACATGTAAGGCAATGGGAACTGATGACAATAAAGCAATCATTTAGTTAAGTAGTTCATGTCCTACAGTTATTCAGTCTCTTGCTGAAATGGTATCTGAAGTGAAACTAGGGTAAAATGTCAGCTGCAGTTTTCCAGTCTACGGCCTTCACAATACAATGAGAAGGAATTGGAGCAAATCACAAATGCTAAAGAGACAATGGAGGCAGAAGCCCCCCAAAACCATAATGCTGCTTTTGTCCTAAGAATGGAAACCACTTTCTGGTCCAACTGAGGTTCAACAGCAAATGAGTGGCTGAACACATGTATTCCTCTAAGCCATGTCTACATGGTAAAATTACTGGGCTCCAGAGCAGCATCCTCAGGAGGGCTATGCTGTACTGGGTGTGCTGCTGCTAAACTGGAAGCAGTGCAACCACATCGCTGCTGTTCGGTCCAGAGTAATCATTGCAGCTGAGTGGCAAAGCTAAATAACCCACCTCCTTGCTAATTAGCTTGCTGCAGCAGTAGTGATGTGATAACACGGCTTCTGGTTTGGGAAGCAGCCTACCTGCAGCCTGGCAAGTCTACTGTCTAGACATGGCCTCAGCTTCCTTCTTTAATGGTCATTAGTGGGCAACCATCAATCCTTTGGCATCATGGTGTACGCGTGAGGTCACCATGACCTTAAGCAAACATACCCAGGCGGAGCGGAGGCTGCCCAGACCTACCATCCCCACTTTAGACCATTGAGACAGGATCCAAAGGCTAGACTGAGTCCTGACGTTTGGTGCTTCTAATGGCTATAGTTGTACGCAGATCTGGAATCAAACCTGGGTCTCCCATGTGGCAGGGATGGACTCTACCATTGAATCATGACAGTGGGCAAATGGTCATGGAGGATTTACTTCACCTGTGTCATGCTCAGAAAAGGCCAGATTGACATTCCAGAAGATGCAGGTACTATACTGTACTAAGTCGCAGGAGGGCTGAAGGTACGAAGCAGGGCAGTGCAAACTTGCTGGGTCTGATTCAGCAAGGTACTGAGTGTCTCCTATCAAGCAGGAGTGACTTCCAGGCAAATGTGAATTCGCTTTCAGGATCTGTCCCCCATTTGAAACCTGCCTGAAGGGGATTAGCCTTGGCCTGGCTTCTGAGTCTACTGAAAAGGATGCAATTTAGGGCCTGCTGTGATGAAGGGACAGTAATTAGGAACTGGAGTGAGTCACTGAGGTCAGCGCCAGGAAATGACTGAGAATCCAGGTTGTCTTTGTGTGGGATATTTGTTGGGAATTTTTGTCTTTGAGCAACTTCCTAGCATAAGAATGTCCCACACTGTTTTACTTTCAGAATTTCTTCAGTAAAAGCAAATAAAATGCATGTGGATTTTAAAGGCAGGCTTTTATCCAGCCTCTTCACCAGCCAAAAATTTGGGCTACAGCCACGAATTCGCATTTCATTTTCATTTGATTCTCCCCCAAACCATCCAATCCACCCACACAGAAACCGACAGCTGCCTCTCGCAGAAAGAACTAAGTTAATGAAATCAGACAAGTATTTCCCTATAGTGTCGAACGGCAGGACGTACACAGCATCACACTATGCATCCCGACACTTCAAAGCCACTCGGACAAACGTCATTTGTACCAAGCGGTGTTTCCCTGTGGAATGACTGAATTTTGGAGGCGACACGGAAGAGGGGATGAGTTCATTCCTAACAGAAATCCCCCTTTGCATGGAATACAATCCCTTTATCGCCACAAGATCGGTTTCCCTCTGCTGGAGTAGGTTTATTCCTACGAACTGTGGAATTAGCCATAGTCTAACTTGTGGCTTTAAGGCCTGCCTTACCAAACACATTGTTAAGGCCTGCTTGTTCTTGAGCAAATAAGAACTATTGCAAATAAACCACCTGCATGCAGATAGGACAGCTGAATCAGAGCTACCAGATGCCAAGCTTAATTCACCATCTCGGGTGCAGTGGGAACGAAGGCAGTAGAGTGCCAGTGTGCCTTCCCCGCATGGCACGCACAGCGGAGCCAGGCAAAACACTGGCAGCTAGCCCTCCCTAGAAGCAAGGTGGGGGGATGCTATTGTGTCCCAGGGTGCTCCTTGCCATGGAGGAGTCCTGCTCAGCCGGGCTGCAGGCACGGGGAAGGGCTACACTTGAGCAGGAGAGTGCCTCAGAGTACTGCTGATTGATCCAGTTACTCCCACCCCAAGGATACCTCCCACTTCACTTTGGTTAAAGCACCCTGCAAGCAAATTAAGGAACAAAAACTCAGCAGCTGAGACACCAACCCCAAGGCAATAAGGAGGAAGAACTTCCCGGGAAGCAGCCAGTTCAGTAGCAGCTCCTCTGAGCATAAGGCACAATGTCCTCTACAGCCTGGCTACACTGCATAATCCGCTTCTCCTTCCACTGCTTTCTAGGGCGCCGCAGAGACACACTGCTCCCTTAGCTGGAAGCCATGTGACACGTACGCAGGTTTGGCATGAAGTGTATTGGCAAATGATTAAGGGCAAGAAGGCATGTGAATGAGCGAAGAGCAAGAAGCTCATAGATGGAGGAACCCTTAGCTTCTGCAATGAGCTGCAGGAACAAGAACAAAAAAACCTCCTAGTATAATGCCCCAGAATAAACCGAATAGCACCTGCCAAGGCTGGAGAGAACAGGGGCCCTCCCAGCCCTGCCACAAGTCTCCTTTTAGATGGGGCGTGCTGTGCCTCAGCTCCGCAGCTGTACAGTCCCGACTCTCGAGGGGAAATCCACTAACAGCTCGAGCAGCTCAGATGCTACAGTGATGGGGCTATGCTAGACAGCCAAAGATCTTCCCTACAGCCGGGTAACATCCCACAGAGCCAGGTCTCGCTGGAGCCCATTGACAGTGAAGAAAAATGACAGGAGGTGAAAAACAAGCCACTGGTCCCAATCAATAGCTCTCCCTTGCACAGCAATTCTTTGTACCTTTGGCGCCCACCACACCAAGAGCACAGTGACCTGGGAAAACAGAGAGCATGGAACAAATCCTGCTTTGTCCTGCAGCCTGGTGCCAATGCATTGCGAGGGCATAGCTGCCGCACCCCTACAATAGCTGGGCTCTGTTCCCATCCACCGTCAACTTGAGAGATGGGTAGGGGAGTCTGGTGAACACCCTTGAGCAGTCCTCTTCAGGCAGTGCAATATGCACTGGCAGGATGTCATCTCCTGGCCCCTTTGCTCAGCTGTTTCCGCTATGCCCTCTCTCTCCATGAGGCAGGGGCCTAAGCATGGGATGCTGCCAAAAATGTTCAAAGACGAAGGTAGGGAAAAAATAAGAATGCACATCAACAGCTCTTGCTGCCCCAGGTCAAGCTCTTAATCCTCGCTCCAACACACTGAGGATCTGCAAGGCAAAGCAGGCTTTCAATGAAAGTTTTCAAGTTATGAATCCCTGATGCTCGGCTCTGAAAATCTATGCTTGATTTTGTTCAACCTTTCCTTCCGCTTTTGACATTCAGGAAAGAACAAAGGATCTGGAACCAACTTCCCAGGGAAGTGGTGATTGCTCCTACCCTGGGGGTCTTCAAAAGGAGGCTGGATAATCACCTTGCCAGGGTCGTTTGACCCCAGCACTCTTTCCTGCCCATGGCAAGGGGTCGAACTTGATGATCTGCTCAGGTCCCTTCCGACCCTACTAACTACAAAACACGAAACCCCAAACTCAACAGATCAAGCAAGCTGCTCTTGGATTTCTGAGGATTTTATTATTTGTTAAACTGTTCCCAGCATCCACTTTTCAGAATACATCACTGCATAATAGTCACTACTGTACAGGCAGAGCAAAGGGGTGAGTAATCACAGAGATGTGAGACCATGCACGTGAAGAAGGCAAATGAGGTTCGGTGGTTGAAGTATGATGCAATGATACTAAAGCGGAGAGGCGAGGACTTGATGACAGCGTTATATTTCTATATGACAGGATCATCTCAGCCAACCCTGTCTGAAGCAGGCAGAGCAGCCAGCACTCCTCTCCCCTACATTAGCTCCTCTTCCTCCACCACACCAACACAAGCTCCTCATCTTTACCTTTAAAACCCTTCCTTTTTTCAGCTTTCCCTATCTATCAAACCTCTCGTCTTCCAGGACTCGATCCCTCCCATTTCCCACATCAGCGGATGCCTCCCTCTTGTCCACTTCTCCCGCGGGCACCTCAGCCCCTGTTCCCAAGCCACTCTCCATGTGTTGGCAGACCTGCCTGCCAGAACCTGTAAATGCAGTACCTTTCTGCTTAAATCCTTCCCAGCAGCCTGCCTCTGCCCTGATGACACCGCTTAGGCAGGTGATGACCGGAGATGACTGCTTGTGTGCCAAACCCTCTTCCTTGTATTGTGGCCTCACTCCCCAGCTGCAACCCCACCTGGCTTGTTTCAGCCTCCTGCTGCATCCCACCTGACCCCTCACTCTCCAGGGCCAGGCCCTGCTTCTTGGCTCCTTCTCTGCACTACCTGCCTCCTGCCACTGCCATAAAGAGGTGCTGGAGCACACCCCCACCCAGCCCCTCTCTGACCCTGATGCCCAAGAGTTGCCAGCTGTCAGACGGGCTGTAGTTGCCAGCACCAAAGACCACATGCATCTGTCTACACTTCCTGGGGTCTTCCTGCGGCAGCAGAAGGTGGATGGAATAAAGGGGTTCTGCTTTATGATTTCCTGTGTAGGAAGCCCCCAGTCCCAGCACAGGAGGAAGAAAGAGACACGTGGGATTAATTACCCAATTTACCCCCCACTGATGCATGGTCCCACACAGTCCAAGTCTTGCAGCTCTAATCTGCGCCAGGTTTGGACAAGTCGCTTGTTCAGGTGTGGCGAAGAACCAGGTGCTGACCGTGGCCATGAGCAGAGTCCAGCTCAGCTGGCATTTAACTGACCCATCCTTTGCTCAGTGGAGCTCAGAGAAGAACAATGTGGTTATTGAAGCTATTCCGGTTGAGTGCTCTGGCATGTCTCACTCTTGGTGCCAGGGCAAAGCAGAATTTCTAGATACAAATTATAGAATAGATGTAGGAAACATCACCCCCTGCCCTCTTTTGTTTGGTAAATTTGGAAGGAAAAAAATATAAATATGGTTCAATTTGGAAATCAGTATTTTTCTGTGGCTCCAAGAGGTAAGTCTGCTAAGTAAGATTGGAAAAAGAAGGTCACATTTTCCATGGGCAGCAGTCACTTCTATGGACTTTCACCTGTTGCAGCCAGTCTCCTGAATTCAGGGATGGTCCTAACTCAGTGGCAAGAAAATTAAACAAATGATCAGGGAGTTGGCTTATAATAAGGTACAAAATCTTTAAATCCTGGAGTTTGAAGGATGTGCTATGCATCTATTCCCAGCAATGATTAGCCACTAAACCTTATGCATAAATACTTGTTCAGTTAATACAGAAGAAACAGAATAACACGGGCTTCTCCTCGTGTAAAATAGATGCCTGTCAATATACTAACCTCCTTGTCCTTGGTTTTAAACAGTGAAGCAGTTATAGTTACAGATGTGACAGAGATGGGCAATTTCCACAGGAAATGAGATCAGGTAAAACAGCCGCAGGCGCGAGTCTGAGCAGTCGTCACAAAAACAACAGATTGCAGAAGCACTGCACAATGACAGGCTCTAGCTGAATGATGTGAGAGTTTGTTAAAGGAATTTCTTTGCTCCTCACTAACATCCAATTCATCACCTCCTTCCACAGCAGGGGATTTGCAAAACCACTCCACGTATTCCTCTTGCAGCAGAGGCAGCCTGGGGACCAGGTTCTGACCCCAGCTCCTTACAAAACCCACTTGACTACTAAGGCCAGGGGAGTCGCATCAGCTTTACTCTTGGTCAAGATTAGACTCTGGCTTAGTTTTCCTAATGAACTAAAATTCAGCACCTCATTGTGTTTGGGGATGCAACATCTACTTTATCTTGGCTTTGCTGTGCCCAGGGAACCGTGCCTCCTTGTCACTGCTGTTGCCCAGTGCTGCCAAATCTCGTCACCACAGGGACACCGCAACACTGATTTCAGTGGCACCTTCTCCCTGCAAAAGTGATGACTCCTAGAAGGCCAAACCCTCAAGGTGGCCCTGCCTGTGTCCTCAGACATTTCCTGGGCTGTCACAGCTGCAACAACACTGCAACTCCGTAGTTCAGGTCAGTAATTACACCTTCAGGCATTGCCTTCACGAAGAAGATGATTGGCATAGTCAGAGCAGGATAGCCATTCCACTACCGACATGCCAATGCCAGCATGGAAAACTCCGCATGGAAATTTTGTTCCAGAATAAAAGAGACTTTATTCCAGAATAATTACTCTGCTTCAAAGCCAGTCTGTTTCCCCACGCAGAGGAACCCCACATGGATTTTCAAGGGGTACGGAGATGCATGCAACAATAAAGTCCCTCCTTTCTGGGCAGGAGTTCACGAAACAATGCATGGAGCGGTTCAGATTCACTTAAGCGTCGTTTTTCAATTCTAGTGGGGCACTGACTTTGTGCTGGTGCTGCAATGGGCCAAGGCAGTTCACCCAAAGTGGCACACATCTTGGCTACGCCAGCGTTTTAACTCTCAGCTTTAAATTTTCCTCATCCACATAGAAATACATAAATCCATGCAACACGGTGGACCTACCTTCTCCCTGTTGCTGTGTGCAGTGAGGGATCGATGGGCAGCCCCTCGCAATGCGGTTCTGTAGTTATAGAAATTCCCGGTAGGGTCCATCTGATGCTAGATGCAAAAATAGACAATTTCTATGTACTGAATCAGAAAACACTCAGATTCTTTTTTTACCTTGTCAGGGCATAAAACTAATTTTAAACACTGAAGATGTCAATATGGTAGGAATCTGGGAATGCCCAACTCATCCTCATTTTCTTTTTAAGAAGTTTGGTTTGAAGCTTATTTATCAAGGTGTTAAGACATAATAGTGAGGTTCACAGGTATTACTGCAATACAAGAGGACTCATTCACACTCCTCAGATCCCATCAGTCTTCTCAATATAAAACCCAAGTGAGACTCTTGGATGACAATCTTGAGGTCCTTGTCAGGAGCCTGGCCTATATTCTCAGAACACAAATAATGACACCCGGCATCCTCAGTGTTGGCTACTGATCTCTTTGTATAGATCTAGGTGGTTTGTATTTTCAGTGTTTATATGAAATCTTATTACAAATTCATTTGAAGAAATAGAATAATGTTGCATAATGGGAAAATATCACAGCATTGCTGCCAATATGCTGTAGATATCAAGCCAAATTCTTGCTAAAAAAAGGCACTGTAATCACTGCTTATACAAGACCAAATTCTGGCTGGCATCAGGATGGATCACCTGCAAGAACGTATAGTTGTGTCCTAATATAACTGCATAACAGCCCTTTACGTCAGCTAAGTGTTCCAGGGTGTCTTTCTTACTCCTCTTTGATGTGGAGGAGTTTGCTGGGGAGCAGTACCCCGTGCACCATGGCAATGATTGTGCACCACTGAAATCAGTGGGAGGTTTTACCATTGACCTGTTTAGAAAAGCATCAGGCTTCATCAGTCCCCTGTAAGGGATTTAATACAAAACATGCCCGTGTTTCGGCAAACTCCATCCAAGCCATACAACGCTGTCATCTGATGAGCGCCCTGCACAGGAATGACTTGGGCCTCTCTTTTCCTGCAATAGCACAGTTGGGGTGTTTCAATTCCTCAGGGCCAAGACAGGCTTTTTGTACAAGTGCATCATCAGCCAGAACTTCACTCCTGGTCTATAAAGAGTTTCTGCTTCATAAATCATGCAAGAACATGTTTGCTGTGAACATTCAACAACCACCAAGTCCAAAACCAAACAGGAATAGTGAGACTTCTTGTTTTTTTTACCTCAAGAATGAAAAATTTGGCTGTTTTCACTTTTGACCAGGTCTTCTTTAGCCTTGAAACTGGGCTCATGTTCATCCCAGCTACAAGGAAGGAAGGAGAGAGTTAAGAGTCAGGTGCTCTTTTCACATCCACTATATGAAGCCAAAATAGCCACGTCAAAGTATTTACTTACAGATGATTGCCATGAGGGAATTGAAGTTCCCGATGTTAAAGCACTCTCGGGCGACGTCAATGAAGAACTCTATGACTTGTGCTCGCTGCTTCTTTTTTGCAGGCTGAAAACCACAGAAACAAAACAGGGTAAGGGAAGTATACGCAAAATACTACTTGTGCCCTGCTTGGGGAAAACTGAAATTTCCAGCTCAATCAGCAGATTCTAGAAAGCCCCAACCACTTCCTAATCCTGTTGAGACTAATGGACATTTCTGCCTTCCAGTCTCCAGCATCAAAGCTTTCTCTGCAGATGGTGACAAAAGCTGCTGCATGTTAAGGCACACTCAACCGCTGAGCCAGGACTGAGATAGAAAGCCAGACTCCAGAAGATTATTGACTACAGAGAGAGTCTTTCCAAATGGCTCTAAAGCCATCAAATATATACAAAAATCCTCAATGCCATGGGTGAACCCTTGACCACACTGAAGTCAATAAAAATGTTACCACAGACTTTACTGAGGCCAGGGTTTCACCCCTTACATGACAACATCACTTTTGCTCTATGAATGGCTTTTTTCAAAAGACATTTTAAAAACCCCTTCCCTGCTTGCAAAGGGAAATGTATTGCCAAAAGAAATCTCCAAAGTAACTGCTCAGGGCAGAGAATGTCTTCTTTAATGCACAGCTGCAGTACAGCACCAATCAAAGGGATGGAAGCTTCCCCAAAATATATACTTGCTTATGCTTACTCCTTCCTTCACTCTCCTCTATCCAAGTTTTATACCACAGCCATCGTGCCCTGAGCACCTGCGTCTGCCTCCACATAGGAGAGCATCCCAGCACAAGCCAGTCGACCACATTCTCATCTGGTGTGGCCTTTCTTTTGCTGCTTTTAGTAGCGTGCTCCCCTGAATCATTTGGGTGGCAGCTGCAGTTTATAGCTGCATGAACTCAGACCCCCATGTTCTTTTCAGATGGGTCACCAAACCACCACCAAATGGCTATAATACGGGGTCATTAGCAAACCTGAGCAAACTTGAGCAGTCATTAGCAAACCTCAGTCTAGGAATTAGAGATTCCATATCCACTTACTGTTCCTAGTCTTCGTATTACATTTTAAAGCGGGTAAAACATTTGTTACATTTACAGAATCCAAACATATCTAGAGAGATGTATAGACACGAGCAACATGTCTAAGAGCCCTATGATGGGTACCAACAGGGACATGATGACAACAGTGAGCCTTGGAGCTCAGGGTCACTTTCATACTGCTCCTGGTCAGTTGGGATGAGCTTGATCTAAGATACATCATAGAGGGGGAAGAAGAAAGGTCTTCTCAGATGTCCCCATGGGATCTTCACAGACAGTGAACGTGATGGAAGGAGATGCAACAGGAATGGCCAAAGACCTGGAAGACCAACCCGGTGAAGACAGGATCACACAAGCTGAGATTACAGGGAAGGGTGCCTGGTCCACAGATCTAAGGGCAGAAGGGGGTCTCGGAGGGTGTGAATAGAGCTGATCTGAAACCAGGCTAGGAGGAAATAGGAGTTTCAGTCAAGTGGAGTGCAGGAGGGGATCCGGGACACAAGGCAGAACATTCAACGAGGTGTGAAGTGAAAGGGAGAAGGGAGACAGGCCAGTATTCAGCCTAGCTGGAAAGGTCCAAGACGTTGCGGGGGGGCTTAAGAACGAAGGACACCAGGATGTGCTTGTATCGAGTGGGGAATGAGCCAAGAGAGAAGAGTCAAGGTAGAGGGGTGACAGCGGAGGGAATTCAAACAAGCTGAGTGGCACGGAGGAGGAAATAGGGCTGGAGTGGGGGGGTGCAAAGTGGGAAGGGCTGGAGGCTGAGAGAGGTGGAGTGGGGAAGGGACAAGGCAAGTTCGGGGCAGCCCTCTTTTCTCTTACCTCCCTGAGCCACCTGCTTTCATAGTTTTTAGGTTATGGCAAAGGAGAGATGGGAGCAGGCTCATTTGGAGTTGAGAAATGGATTCACAGCACTGGGAAGACCGATAGTACAAGAATCCCTCTGCTTCTCATTCTCCACTGTAATATTTTGGAGAGGAAAAATAAACCCCCAAACTGACTCATCCAATAAGATGATTTCCCCCAGCAGAGCCCATCATTTCACAGCTCCCTGCCCTGCACAGTGTGCAGCAATAAAATGCGTCTTCCCCCCTAAAGCTCAGTTTGGTAATGTTTGTCATTTCCCACCGTGTACCTCTGAGCATAATATCATTAAAACCTATGCGAGCGATTTAGTTAGGACATGAAAATTAAATCTCAAGGTTTGCTTATTAATGTCCTGTCTCACACTAGCACATCAAGCACATGGTAAGAAACGGTCGTGCACGTTTCACTTACCATGCAAATTTCTGTTGCTACCAGATAGCAGAGCCTATTGAACCATTTCACATACGCCTCTAGGTTACTAGTCTTCTTCTGTTCACTGAAACAAGTCTGGGAGGGAAAAAAAACCCAACAGAGAACAACATATCAGTGTATTTCACAGAGGTGTCTGCTTTAAGATACGTGCTGCCGAAAAGCGATTATTTTTCATATACTTTTGTCACAAATCTCCCCTTCTCACACGCACAATGGACTGCACATTACGGATGAAGTTAAAGATGTCAGCGGGTGAGTAGGTGGGTGGCAGATGTGTGGGGTCTGACTCTGTGTGTCAGTTTATACAAGTCAAGGCAGCGAATGAAGAACAGGCCCATTCTACCTACAGCAAATGTTCACCAATGCAATTTATGCTGCTCTTTGTTCCCTGGAATATTAACAGCCTGATTGACTGCTGCAATATTCAAAGAGCAGCAATATGCACGGAAATACAAGACAAGCACAATATTCCCTAACACACAATCAGTGCATCTCTTTGACTCTATGACTTCCTATAGTTTAGCAGAAGCGATTGCCCATGGCATTTTCCTGGATGAAAGAATCACTAATGTGGTTAAGAAAAAGGATGGCGACTACAGCAGAAGACACTTGCACTTGCTTCTTTTTGGACAAATATATTGTTTCTTTCTTTCCTTTGGGATAATATTTTCTTGGCTGACCTGGTTCTGTCTCATAGGTTGCTCTGAAACAGGTCACTCAGATCCAAGGCAAACTTCAGTGACAAGATGTCTTACAATAAATGCATTCCCAGGGTTTGACAGTGCAGGCTAATGGGTGTGGGGACAGATTGTCAGCTGGTATCAGTGATCATCACAGCTCCATTGACTTCAGTGGAGCTAGTTTACCTGAGCTGAGGAGGTGTCCTCAGGGTTTCCACAATTCAAACCTCCTTTAAAAGTTCCAACTTTGATGAATTTTGAGGACCTCCTATCTAGGGCTCATGGCTATCTGCTTCCCTAAAGTATTTACATATCTATTAGCAGCCACTAGAGGGAATCAGTGAATACTGAATTTTCATTTTATTAAGGGTGATAATTTCCCATCCCAATGAAACCTTAAGCAAATATCATTAAGAGAGTAAACAGGCAGAGCTTATCTACAGGAAAATAAATCATGATACCATGTAAGCTGAGCAACTATCTACGGCTCATAAGGCGTAAGCCTAAACTAGAGAAATGCTGATTTACAGCTGTGGATGGGTAGGGTTTCATAGAAGCAAAAAGTGCCTTGCTTTTAGCATTGCAAAGAATTTCTGCAGAATAAATCTCTTTGTTTTAAAAGATTATAAACAGCAAATCAACAGAAGAAAAAAAATTAAAAACCATCTTTTAAAAGAGCAATCCCCAGTCAGTCAGTGGCAGAGGCCTGTAAAAACTCCATACACACGTTGTTTTTACTTCTGTGGTCACCGTCACAAGTCTCTGCAAAATTGGGCCTTTTGTCGAGAAGCCTCTGAGCATACCCACCTCTGGGCTAGAAACAAATCACATCGGGCAGCTTCGCAACAAATCGCATATTTTAATTTTAAACCATTTTACTGAACATTACTGCTAATCAAAGTGTTGTTGCTAATTAATTATAAGAAGTCAATGAGAACATATTTATGGTTTGGAGACAGGTGTGCCCCCTCGGCATTTGGAACTCAATGCTGTTACCTTGGTGCACGGATGGGTCAACACCTATACTGGTGTAAACTGCACCATTGGTGCAGACGGCTGCATGCGGTCAGGGGCTCTTCCTAGGCTTCACCTTTAGCGAACAGCTATTCAGGACGGAAAAGGACAGATGGCACCTAAACTGGTGCAACTTACACCACTAGAATTTTACCTCTACTTCTGCCATGGTTTTTTAATATCCTGGGCCACTGCCAATTGCACGGGTGCAACCAGGTTGTGCATCCAGGCCGTCAGTGAATAGGTACCAGAGAATGAAGCTGATTTGAAATGAGAAAGAACAGCCAAAGCCACATTAAATCAATCGAGGGGCTCTCATTGGGTTGCATACCACTCCTCCTCTCACTCCACCAGAAGAAGAGGAAGGGGGGAGCTGGGCAATATGGTTCTCTGCTAGACCCCGTGGACTACCGGAGCTGGTGTATCTTAGAGCAACCTTTAGGCTATTCTGGGTGCATCTACACAAGACGTTTAATGTGGAGCTGCCTAATTAGCTCTGCAGTAAACGTCTTAGTGTTGACACGTGCGGCCCTATTAGGCCACAATAAATTAATAAACTCTGCCGCAGGTTAGTACTTGTACATATAAGTACTATCCTGCTTTGGAGTTTTTTTGTAGTGAGCAGCAATGCATGTGTAGATGCTAACTTGGCCGGCTGGGGCACAGGGGTGCTTCAGGGCGGGGTGCACCTGCTGGCTAGCGCCGCATCGGAGCCCCCTCATGCCCCAGCCAGCCCCTCTGCACCACAGTGAGCAGAGTCGGAGCAGCCCCGGGCTGGCAGGCTGAGCCCCAGGACCCCCTGCCAGCTGGAGCTGCTCTGACCCGGCTCAACTTGCGGTCCCAAGCACACGTTCAAATGCAGCGCCCAGGAGCAACGAACTCCAGCACAAAACACACTGCATCAGTGTTTAAAGAACGTGTATAACAATGACCGCTATGCTCCTGTCTTATCTTGAAACATCTCCTATTTGTTGTGACCTCTGGAGTCAACACCGTTGGGTTTTCCACCTCTGCCATTACTCTCACGCTCTCTCTAGTCTTTATTTGAGACTCTCTCCGGCCCTCTGTACCTGACGTTGCTTTGGATTTGCTTCTCATTCTTAATTACTCTTTGTATCTTGCTGTTCTTCCACTGGCTTTCTGTTTCAATTTGGTGGCTCTAATGCAGGATAAAGGTAGGTTGCTGATATCTTAGTTTGTATTTTGGTCACAGAATCTCCCTGTTCTTTGGCAATCCCATAAAGCAGAGAGCAGAATGGCCAGCCCCTGGGGTGGAACCTGCTGACCTTAGACTGGCGCTGAGATTTTCCGTGGTGCTTAAAGAAAGTTAGGTGTCCAGATGCCGTCCACACATCTACAAACGAAGCTTGCACCTCGCTCCTCTAGCTTTGCAAATCCCACTCTCCTACACTCTACCTATGGACAAACTCTACTTGAAGTCAAACCCCCAAAGCATCCATGGAGTCAACAGGAGTAGCGCCTGCAGAACGACTGAAGGTTTTAGTCCGTAACCGCAATGGATTTTGAGACTCTGAGAACCATATCTGAAACAATGCGAGGCCAAATTCAGCCCCGCACTGGGCATGGGACTTTCTTCCCATCCTTCTGAAGCTATGCTGGTACTTCCACTTGGTAAGGGGCTGGCTCAGCTCGACTTCTCAGCTGGGCTCGGCAAAACAAACAGCCCTGCTGTGGGGGGCAGAAAATGCTAAAACAAGCAGCAGCCCTACAAAGAAAAAAAGAGTTGGTCTGTAGCTACGCCTAACGTTTAGGGCCTGAGCCAGGAAATGCTGAGCACCTCGACTCCCACTGTGATCAGCAGAGGTTGAGGGACTTGACAGAAAGGCAATGTGCTGTCATGAATTATGAGCAGAAACTGCCCCACAGAAGATTAATATCAGACCTAAATTCCACCCCGCCACCCCACCATGTGGTGGCACAACTCCCAGAAAGGCAGGAAAATGAGAAAAGTTAGCAAGAAGAGGAAAGACCCTCCCTTTGCTCCCCACCTTGCCCCAAGGGTCTGGAATAAAGTATGACTAGCTCCAGGTTTGCCTTTGTTATCCAACCTCATTTAGATAACAGAAGTTATTTTCCCAACAAGCAAAAGCTTTTCCCATTAAAACAGTCTCTAAGCTACTTGTAAGCCCAAGGCAGCACCTTCCTCAGTATATGTACATATTTTTGCAGGGCTCTTTTACTTGCAGCACGTGGAGCTCTCAGAGCGCTCCAACAACCCTTCAACATCAAAGCTCTTTTACAAAGGATGCTATTAGTGTTCATGGTCTTTGAAGGCATGGCTTTGTCCCAATAAAACCAAATGAAAGCCAGGGGAATTTTGCAGTGAAAGCAGAAGGGAGCCACGCTCCCCCATTTTTATTTGTCTATATTGTCTCTGCATCAGAAGCTATTACAATGCACAGTCTCTGGACAACAGATTTTCTCTTGCTCTTTCCAGTGTCAAAGACGGTAATGCTTATGAATTCAGAAGGAGGGACACATCCTCAGGGCAGGATTTGCCCTCATCTCTGTTAGGGGGGAATATATAAAAAGAATTCAAAATGTGTTGTGACTTCACTCCTGTTATTAATGAACTCATTGAGGCTTTGCACCAAAGCTGACGGGAGCCAGCAGGAAGACTCCCATCGACTGGATGGGCTTTGGCCCTGGCTCTAAGGTCCTGATCCTGTTTAGGAAATTAAAGGTGTTATGTAATGGGAAGCTACAGATGATTAACACACCGATTTGTAACAAACCCATTCTGGGTCTGGGCATGCATTAGGCCACATCACATACAAAACCTTCATGCCTTCGACACTGGAAACAGATGGCTCTGTACACCCATAAACCCACTGCCCTGATAAGAGGAAACATTACTCGGGGTAACACTAGGTGGGTCTTCCTCCTCCTCCACATGGCTTTTCATGGCTCAAACTGAAAGCTAAAATGATGGTGACCTATAGAAGTAGGCACTAGCTATTCCAGGACTCAAGACAGTGAAATAGGATCAGGCTTAGACACCTAAGAGAACTGGATTTGTCCCCTTGGGGTTGCATAAAGGTAGTCTACACAAATCCCTTAGCGGGTTCAATGGGTGGCCAGTCTCAGGTTTGAACATTTTCAGCGAGACAGAAATCCAAGGCAATGCCCTGCCAGTGAGAAAGCTCAACCATCAGCTTATCTTCACTGCATGAAAATGTCAGCGCACCCAGCACTCTTGCAATGGCTCTTGTGCCACACTCACTGTTCGCTTTGTGCGTCTCACCGCAAACATCCATCTAGAAGAAAGCAATTGCAGGAAACATTTGCCACATCCTACCTTGGTCCCATCCAGAGGATCTTTATGCACAAACGCCTGCACAAATTCTTCAGGCCCAATGCGACTCAGCCTTTCCTTTGGAGGGCAAAGAGAGTGAGAATGAAAATGCGCACCTAGACTCCTTATTATCAGCTTTGTCACATTTTAGAGTTGCTAGTCAAGTTTTTTGCTGTCAGCTTAACCAGGGATTAATGAAGTGCTATGCAGGTAGCTTTTCACTCCAACAGAAATCCTCTCAAAGAGAAGGCATCCTGCTCCAGTCAAGAAGGCGCTAGGCTGGGGGTCGGGAGGCTTTTCTGGGCTTTCACTGATCTACTGTGTGACCCTGGCCAAGCCACTTTCTCTCTCTCAGTGTACCGTCCACATGTGTCCCTGACCGTGCAGTTGGTAGTGTGCAGATATTTAGCTTTTGCTTGCTACCACTGTGCAGTAGCGGCGGCATCACATGAGACATAGCGTCTTGTGTAGGTGCGCCCACTATCTCCATTCCCCGTGTTGTGAACAGGGATAGCAGGGTTTGGGATCTACCAATAAGCAGTGACACGCGAGGGCCCAACAGTATCACTGTCCCAGCCCTGCCCGGACCGAAAGGGAGTAGTGGTCAGCTGGGCCCCAGGGCTGCTCGCTGTCTGTGCACAGGGGATGTCCAGTGTTGAAGGTGCAAGTGCTTAGATATCACAAAGTAATGGGCCTACCTCCCCACTGTCTAAGGGACTAGGATGCCAATTGCTGGTCCCCGAGCACACCTACAACGTGTCGATCGCCACTGGCTACAGGGACAGCTACCATATTTTTCTACATCACAAGCAAAGCCCAACAGGAGTTGCATGTTAAAAAGAAACTAGTGTTTGTGATCCTACCGCCGCAGGATCTCAGCTCCATTCCCTGAACAATCAGCTGCCCTGACAAGAGATCAGAGGCTGCGAGCTGTAACCTTTGGGGAAAGGTTTGCTTGACACGAGCGGTATGTATTTGGCTGACCTGCACAGTGTTTCTCAAATGAATTTTCATGGTACATGACTCGTCCTCATGCCTTACACACCTAACAGAGCTTCCCCTTGTACACTGGAGGGAGCTGCTTCCTACTGCACCCAAAACTGCCTCCCTGGGATTTGATGTCTATCAAAGGATCTCAAGTGCTAGAAGTGAGGCATGATAGTTTACAACAGTTTGCATCAGCATCACAATTATGTTGTGCTGGATACTACCAAGGCAAGCATATCTATTACTGAACAGAGCCTGAGGGGCCATGTTTTGAACTCAGACACTCGTGTAACTCCCGCTGACTTGCTCACGTACCCCAGGGCACAATTTGGTTCAAAAGACAGAAGCAGGAGAGAACATTAGTTATGTCTTTCTCTAAACAAGAGCAATGACTTCTTGTTGCTAGAGGGGGAAATATGAATATGCTGGTGTGGCCTACCAGATAGTGCCCCAAACTGGAAATCTGGGGAGCCACCTTCTGTTCTCAGCTCAGCCTTCATAGTGACCATGGGCAAGTCACGCTGCAGGTCTGTGCCTTAGTTTTCACATCTATAAAATGGGGATAATCCTGAGACTGCAGGATCAAGCACATGGAGATCTGCTGATAAGCTGCAGTACACAGCAGCCGGGTACTACTATGTGTTATGGGTGGCATTTTCAAGCAGGTATTAAGTTGGGCCCTGAATCCTAATGGTGTTTCAATAGGAAACTGGTATCTAATTCCTTCTGGTGCAGTGGAACAATGCTGGTGGCGAAGTGGAGTGAAAGCCCCAGGTTGCTCCAATGCATTGCAATTTGCAGACTGCAATCCAGTTAGAAGGGGCCTTATCTTAGGGTGAAGCTCTCCCATGGGGCGGGGGGTGGAAAACAAACAAGCCCCTGCCACATAACGCTTCTCTAGTCTGTAATGCTGTTCACTTCACGCTGTCGAAAGCTCTAAGTCCTAGTCGCGTGCTCAGAGAGGCTAAGTGAGCGTGCCTCCACCACGGGCTTCCAGTGTGAAGACAGAGGGAACAGGGTAGAGCAGCGGTGTATGCAGGTCACCACGTCTTTGCGGTCAAGGACACGTGGTGCCCACGTGCATAAGGGTCACCGCCCCATGCTGGTGAAGACCCCGCCACCACAGCCATGAGAGAGCGAGAGTTAAACATTGGCTGGGGAGCTGACTGCATTAAGAGGTGGGGAAACAACCTAGACTTGTGTATGAGCGTGGCCAAAGCCTCACATTTCAGGTCTTTGAAACCACAGACAGAAAAGGATCAAGGCACGGAAATGCTTCCTGCATCAGCCTTGGATGAGAACAACGAGAAAGCTTCAGTATCAAACACAACCAAGAGCAGAAGTCAGCCATTCCCTATCACTTCCTATTCGTGGGGCTCTCAGCTTTCTCCAGGTCTGAATGAACTAAACCTCGTGACCCACCATCAAGCAAGGAAGGACCCTCACTTCACAGACAAACCAGCCGGGGCAGGCGAAGATGCTAAGGGACCTGTCCTGCCAGATCACGACATCGTGGCACCTACCCTGATCCTCAGTCATTTGCTTTGATCCACTGAACCATGCCTCCTCCTGCAAAGCTCAGAGTCTCCCAAATATGCAGCAGCAGAGTGTGCATTTTAGCGGTGTTCGATTGCGGCAGGTGCCAAACCGTTCAAACATTACCTCTGAATGCAGAAGCTGGACGGCAGCTCTACTTACCAATTCCACATGTGTCAGCTGTTGAGCCAGCGTGTAGGGGTCACTGCAGACGCTCAGGATTTCTCTCTGAATTGAGGGGGGTTTACTTTTAAAAGCAACCAGCTTGTCAGAGACAGCCGCGCTGATCTTGACGATGCCGTCCTGCCCAGGGCTAAGGGTTGCAAGCTTCTGATCCAGGGTTTGCAAAAGCTGATTCATCTTTTTCCAGTAGGCCTGGAGAAAAACAGAGCCGAGCAGACGATGAACTTACGCAACCCTCCAGCACTCCACAACGGAGTCTTTTCGACTGCACTTTTCTAGTCCAAAACATCCCCAAGCCACCGACAGGTTACCTACCACCTTATTCTCGACACGTTCATTTTGGAATGACTGGCTGACATAATTACAGGTCCACCCTCGGCTCTGCACCGCAGACACCGGCTCCAAGCTGCGCCAGCCCAACCCACGGACCAGCACCAACGTAGCTCTGCCAGGGCCAGACTGAAGAGATTAGGAAGGAGAGATACAGCTCCTCCAGCAAGTTGCCCGACATTTATACTAAGGTGCCTTGGAGCTAGTTCTGGTCCCAACTCTTTAATTTGGATTGAGTGGCTGTACATATTAGTGATGTTTGTAATAATGAGCTTGGTCCCTAGTACTTGCGCTTCCCTCCATCCGTCCGCCTCGCACCCTGCTGTAGCATACCGGGGCTTTCAAGCACCAGGCCCTGCCAGGGGTAAGAGCACTGTGGGGCTGCGAGCATTTAATGTACAAGATGCTGATTTCTGTGAAGTGGAGCTTATCGAGTATCCCAGTCACTGAGGCACACGCAGGAGGCACCATCATCACCGGGCAGCCTTGGCTGACTTTGGAATGGGATTCCACGTTGTAATGGGAGCCACAAGTCCAAGGAACAGGCTGAAGCGCTCTTGTCACCTTTCACAACAGGCAGATGCTAATGTCATAAAACTGACAACTGGGAGACAGGGAAAAGGCCTCGGTAAGCAGAGATTTCTATTTAATAAAACCTACCCACAATGCAGGGCAACATTTTAGGGCCCTGTGAATTAATGCTTGGGCTAAATCCACAGCTGTGGCTAAGAAACGTTCAGCAGGTCGTGTGCATGGGGTGGCTTGAAGCCTTGCATCCTCTAAGCAGGCAGATCAGTGCTGCACACGCGCTCACCTTGCTGAGCTGGGTGTGCAGGGTTTGCTGCCAATGGCACCGTCTGTTTTAGCCAAGCAAGGCAGGGAGTAGATAAGCCACAGTTATTTGGGAACGCTGTTTGCAGCGAGGTGCGTTAGCAACGACACTTCCCAGCACAGGGAGTCTTACTGCTAACAAAGAGGAAAGCTCCGTAACTCTCAGTCAAATGGATGCAATTTAGCCCTGTGGTATCATTAATAGGAATGATTACAAATCAATATGCAACACAAGCCAACCAAGCAATGACTGTCTCCTCCAACGGGCTACATTGGATGTAGAGGCGCGGGTCTGTTGCTGCCTCCTGAGCTCTGGTATTTTAGAAGCTCATGTTTTTAGACACGGGCCCTAGGTTCAATTCTGCAGGGTCGGCTACGGGAATCACTGCGCACGAATGACTTGGGAGCTTACGTAGCGCATGGCAGCTTCCTTTCAGCTTCACAGCATCATTACCTGAAATGTTAGGAAAGCCTCTGGCAGACAGTAGGGACGCACGCTGCAGCAACTGTCTCTTGGAAAAGGACTGATCAGCGTTTTGTGTTGGTGACACTCCCGCGCTACGTGCCCAGATCATTAGGAGCGGGACCCCATGCTTCCCTCAATATGCAGCATGTCCAGCTGTGTCCCAAACCTGGATTTCTCCCATTAATTCACGGATTTAAAGAAGATGCTGACATCCGCCCTGTTTTCATCACGGTTACTTCAATACCACGTGCTATTTTCATTATTCCTTCTGCAGCTTTGGCTTTCCGACCAGAAGAAATGAGGTGCTGGGCCAAACTCCACCTCCTCTGCCCACGTCACTTCAACTGGGCTGCACTGAGGGCGAGATGAACAGGATTTGCTCTCAGTTATTACGGCTATTGCTATGCAAGCAGACACGTGGCTCAGCTTTCATCTACGCCTTACTCGCTCTGACGCAAGAGAAATCACCAGACTCGATTCACATGGGTCATTCTTCAAACAGAGTTTCATAGCTTTTGGGCGAGAGCTAAACCAGTCAGCGGTATCTCTGGTTTGCATCCATGCTGGTTTTCATGTTTCACCTGTGGTTCAGCATCCCTATGAACAGATCCTGTCACATTGATTTTTTATCGTGGGAAAACATTGATTTTCCCCCCCCCCAATAAAATTCTTATACCAAAAAAAACCTGTCAAAATTCCAAAATATTTCAGGTTTTTTGGGTTTGGTTTTTTTTTGCTGAAATATGTTAGGGATTGAAGAAGTTTCTTTTTCTTGAGCAAAGAAAGAAATCTTCATTTTCTACCCAAAGTAGACCATTTTTACAAACATTTTTAAAATCCAAACCCCACATTTTCCATCCAAAAGTAGTTTTCCAGGAAACGTTTCAATGAGTCCTATCTGTGGAGTAACAACGTTCTTCATTGTTCGGGTGCAAGACCAAAAATCAGCCCAAGATGTCTTGAATGATTCAAGAGCATTATCAAACCTTTTGGCAAACTTTGGTCTAAATATCCAGCTTCACTTGACTTTGTGGTGAACGTTTCGCATGCACCTAACACAGGCCGGGGAAAACACAGATGCACGTAAACCTGCTACGTGATGAAGAGTACTAAGAGAAACACCAACCATACAGAAGCAGAATTATTTATAAAGTGAAATTCTCCAAGAAGTGCTTTGAAAAGACTCATTTTGCCGAGCACATCCTCCAAGAAGCATTTCCATGTATTTTAAAGCAGTTTTATTGACTTTTCCCATTACAGATGTATTCCCTGCCTTGTTAACTGTGGCCAGCAAATGAAAATAGCACCTTCAATTAGATGCACTGCTCTTCTAGGCCCATCTGCTGGCAATTATCTCCTTGCAAAATGCTGCTCTGATGTACTGAAAGCTCCACACCAGCCCGCACGCTGCCCCCTTCTACAGCACTAACAGGCAGAAGACGAGCGCTCTTGCTTAGCGGTTAAGCAAAAGAGTTAAGTTTCACCCAGGAAAGCTCTCCAGAAGATAGCAGACCCCAGCAGGTTGCTCAAAAGCTCAAAGTTTTGCCTGAAAAACTTCCCTCTCTAAGTGCAAATCACAGCAGTCGGCAAGAAATGCTTCTCAGCAATAATGCACACCTTGCTAAGCACAGCTCAGAGCCTTTGCAAACTGTTGGCCAAAGGGCAGAAGAATACACCACTGGGGAAATTAATATTGCCCTAGGCAGCCTGGACCGAATGCCTCTTCCCCAGCAGTAGCCTCCGCGATTCACAACGGCAGCAACCTTTCCCCAAGCAACTCATGTGGCCCAACTGCTGTTCCTCACAAAGGAAATTTGCATGTGCAGGGGATGAGTTCCTCCTAAATTAATTATTGATTTTGCTCAGGCATAAGCTCTTGCAATTACAGCTCATATTAATATTTGAAGAACAACTCTTTGAGCCTGATCCAGAGACACACTGAGTTCCCTCGGGGGACCCAGCAAAGGCAACGGGAGCTGCAGGTGCTCGGAGGTTGAATCCTGAGCGCTTGCCGTATGCGTCAGACATCCCAGTGGCACGTGGCAAATAAGCGGATGCTTTGTATGCAGAAGACTGATCTCGAGCAGTTTGAGCTCTTCTCCGGTGCGGCAGCTTAAAATAAAGTAGCTGTCTTCAGTTAGGTTTATTATTTGCATTGGTAACTCCCCCATGCTTGCTGCCTCCTGTTCCTTCTGCTCCAAAGACAGATTATCTGGCTTCAGGTAATCCCAAAGGTGACAAGGACCCTTCCGGCTCAGCCAGCAGCAAGGCAGAGAAAGCTCTTCACCCCCTGAGCTAAGAGCGCTCCTCCGTCCCTTGGTCAGATGCACAACTCCCATGGGAGCTGCACAGGTACAATGTCGCAATCCCCGCACGATGCCCTTCCCCACACATGAGAGCAGCCTGGATTTTAGACACATCGCTCCTACTCCATGCAAACCAGCCTGCAAGCGGGGAGGCCGTTTGGTTATTTCTTTCTGAGGTCAGAAGTGCCAGAGGCCTGGTGGCCACTTCTGACAAGCGCTTGGTAACGCACAGCCCCCGGACTGCCATTAAAGGACACTTGCCAACACCAATTATTTTCCTCTTGTCATCCATCCCTTGTCAAGCCACAACTACTGGGATATGCCGGACTACTCTGGGCATCCCCTGGAGGTCAGCTGCACGCTGCTTCTCATGTTCACCATGTGGGTGCATCCACCTGTTGCCTTGTCTTCTACCGCCTTACAATCTTAGGATCAAACTGAGCTTTTGTGGCAGGGACCCTCTTTGTGATGTGGTCATCCAGATGTGACCACAGTACATACAACCACTGACAACGGTAATGGCCAACCCAGCGCAGCAGTGGCTTCGCCACATAGATTCATAGACACTAGGGCTGGAAGGGACCTCAGGAGATCATCGAGTCCAGCCCTCTGACCAAGGGGCAGGAAGTCAGCTGGGGTCATAGGATCCCAGCAAGATAAACATCGAACTGTCGCTTGAAGGTGTTCAAAGTAGGTGCTTGAACCACCTCCGGCGGCAGGCTATTCCCAACCTTGGGGGCTCAGACAGTAAAGAAGTTCTTCCTTATGTCCAGCCTGAATCAGTCGCGGCGGAGTTTGTGACCGTTCAACCTCGTCATCCCCTGGGGTGCTCTGGTGAGCAGACGTTCCCCCAGATCCTGATGAGACCCCTGATGAACTTACTGGTGGCCACCAGCTCACCCCTGAACATGCTACACTGCTCAGCCTCACCTGGTTTCCCAAAGCCTGTGGGGTCGGAGGCAGGAGCCTGCTGGGATGAATGGGGGTGTCAGGGCCAGAGACTCCACTCCCGGGCTGTCAGGTAGTGATCTGTGACTCTAGCACTGACTTCTTCCCCGGGCGGAGAGGAACTGCGGTGGAAGATGTACAGTGCCTATCTGGAGGCCAGGACCAAGGGGAAAATCCCTGTCCCCCTACCCACAGCATTGCCGACCCAGAGGACCAGTCCGCAGCCCTGGGAGTCCCAGCACAGGCAGCAACGTCAGCGTGGCCCTCTCGCCTTGTTCTCCTGCGGCACAGCCCCCCCCCAGCAACCCCATGGGGCCCTCCTGCCCTTTCTCCCTGCATTATTTTATGCTGGCCGCCCTGCCTGGCCAGCCAAACCCCGGCGCAGCAATGCCAGCCTGTTGCCCATGAGCACCGTGCCAGCAGCTGTGCCAGCCCAGCCCGATCGCAGCTGCTTCCATTTCTCTCTTTTTCATGTGGGTGGGTGGGTCCCAGCTCACTTCCTTTCTGCTTCAATCATGCCAATTATTTTTCTTCCTACTGGATTACACACATCTGTGGCCTCAAACCCAGGCTGAGCCTTGACGTTGTCAATGGAAACAGAATTCTTTCATGACCCATGGCTAACCCACCAGTAATTAGAGACTCGCAGTGCACTATCTGCCCTTCTCTCTATTATCTTCATGGGCTTCGTGCTATTTTTAATACCTCCGTGTTCCCAAAGGCCGAATCTGAATACATGTCCCACTAACATCCCATCCACCCCTGCTTTCCTACTCAGGTGCACAAACAGTAAACCTATTTTAAGGCCAAGAGGTAACCAGTGCGATCGTGGAGTATAAATAAGCTACGAGACGCAGCTTTCTGTTGAGACGCTTCTGCTGTATCACCTGTCACTCTCGTGCATACTCCAGGGTCTGTGATGCACCATTTGTAAAGGACATTACTTTTTCTGTTGCAAGTTTTGTCCCAGGAGTGCATGCAGTTGCAACTGCTTGGAAACACCACGTAAAAAAACTACTTCTATTTGCAGATGCAATCCCAAAATCAATGCCGCCTCTGTTCGCAGTCAGCATCGGACTCTGCGAGGACCTCTTCATTTGACATATTTGATGAATATTCAGTGCGATGCAGAGTTTTGGTCACACGATTAACATTTACAGCCACAGAGAAGTGGACCTCGGAGCATGACTCCCCTTCATTTCAACAGCTAGCTAGTCAGGGCATCGCGCTGAATACTTACAGCTCTGCAATCAGCTCGGCAGTGCTGGTGACATCGCGCGAGTGATATGGAAATGATGAAGCTCAAGAGGAGCAGTGTTTGGTGAACAGCAGCGCCTGCAAGTGACTTCATGGGGCCAAGAAAGAGCCTGCCCCTGCATTCTTCACACGACTTCTCCTGGGGGCATCTGATAGATGCGGAGGGAACACAATGGGCCCATGACGGGGCAGAGAGGAAGCGTGGGGCGTGCAAGACTAATGTGCACGTGGCATTTTAACAGCCGTCATTGCAGGACTATTCCTTAATTCACTGGGGGACATAGTGAGTCAGTGTGGGGGCGGCACCAGCGCCGGAGCATGTTAATACTAAGTGTGCTAGGGAAAAAGATGTGCGACTGTCCATTTGCATTTTTCCATCCCTGACATGCAAGAGACTTCCCACTGGACCTGCCTGGGTCTGTGCTGGCTTCAAGGTGCAAATTCACGTACTCGTGCCTTTCTCCCCAAAGGTTTAAGACAGAAAGGTTGGAGTCCGGGAGGCAGCCAGGCCTAGTGGACCAAGCAGTTTGGGCTCCCACCATGTTGCCCTTCAGCACCTTTATAGAATAGGGAGGACAATCCTCCATCCACCCCTGGGGATCCCTGATCAGCGGCTCAAGGATGAGAAGACCTTGATGCCTGGGCATGGTTTTAAACATCCTGGTACCAGCTCGTCTACAGGCTAGGGCCCAGAACGGGACCTGTCACCTGCTACCTGCCCAGGGACTGCTTCTGTCTTTGCCAGGACATGGAAGAAGGCTCATTTACCCTACTGATGACCTGCATTACGGGGTCTCCAGCTGTGTTGCTCTGCAGAGACCTCAGCCATAGAGAACCTTAACTCTCCTCCTTCCTGGTCACTAGGTCTCTCCTGGGCCAGCAGGTCCAGCGCTCACGTTGCTTCTCGCCTACCCACCTCAACCAGAAGAGGGGCTTGAAATGCATGTTTTGTGCCCTGGTTCATCCCAGCCTCTGCTGGTGCAACTCAGGGATGACTCTGGCCCGGGAAAATGACAGCAGATGCCATCCTAATTTCGTCACATCCGGCAGAGCCCCTCGAAGAAACCCGCAGCTAATTTTTCAGCATTTAAACTCTCCCCAAAGCCACCCTATGACACGGGATCCCTAAAACACTGTCAGTCCCCGACACCTTCATCCCTAGCCTTAGTCTTTATGGCCAAAAGTTAATGGGATACAAAATGAGCTAATGTTCTGGCCCATTGATCTCGAGGTCTTTAACGCGAATCCCGGGGGTATTAGTTAAGCCAGACTCTGAATGCGATGTTCTGTGTCTGTTCAGCTTCTGGATCCTGCCTCCACAACTCTCAGAGATGAGATCTGTGGAGGCTGTTTCACACCGGAGTGAGTCCGGCCCCTATGGGGCTTGCTAGTGACCGGAGGGGCAGTAAAAGGGCAGTTTTCAGGGGCAGCTGGGAGGGAACAGAAGGAGAACGGCAAAGATAGAAAATGAGGGATGCAGGTGGAAGAGGATGCAAGGAAACAAGGAGAGGAGAGGTGGGGATGAATTGGGAAAGTGAGGCTTCATGTCGGGAGACAGAGAGGACTGTGAATGCCCTTGGAGGGCATCTTTTCCAGGATAAGCATCATTACTTCTGTATCCTCAGTCAAGCCAGGACTTTACATAGCCCTCTAAAATTAATTGAGAGGAATCTGGCTACTTGCCCTGCCCTACATAGGCTACAGTTAACCCACTGGCAGGTTGCATCCACCACTGCTTGGGTACTCAGAGACTCAGCTGGGGTCGGGGGGTTCATTCCTCAGGCTTTAGCCTAAACCATGGGAAAATCATGGCATCTGCTCTGTGCCTCACCTCCTCATCTGCAAAAGAGAACATGTCCCTTCTGCAGAGAAGCATGGGGAGGTGGGGGAAAGAGGGGAATAAAACCTAGTAGTGATCTAAGTTATCTAAATACTACAGCCACATCAGCACGAAAACGAACACCGCTTTCAGTGGAACTACAATGGCTTTCATTCATGAAACCTGGGTTCATTCACAAAAGCCTTCAGCAATAGGATGGGGACCCATGGTACAAAACATAGTAGGGAAAAAGGAAAACGGTTGAGCAGAGCATTCCCCAGCACCTCGAAACACCACCAGCCTCACCTCGTCACAGGGAGCAATCCTGTGAATCATGTCTTTCAAGTGGCCGATCATCTGCTCTTCCTGGAAATCATAGGGGAATGTTTCTGTCCACTCTGCCAACAGCTGCAGGATTTTGGGTCCAAATTTTCTGATCCGGGCCTGAAACAGAAACGAGACTGCTGGAGACGGGCTGAAAACCCATTCGGCAAAGTCATGAAGAATGCCTGGACTAATGGTGGTTGGGGCCAAATTTCCAAAGAAGGCATTTAAGGTCGTGTCCGCAGAATCGGCACACATGCAAACAAATCACCTGGGCACAAATGGCACGTTTCTGCAAGCAAACTCAGAGCGCCTGTGTGCTGCTGTACATGCAGATGTACAACATCTGCCCAGATGTTGTACACGCAATTACCCGTTTCTGGGCAGAGGGACACATGTTGTTGGGGCGACTTTGCTGCCCTTGTTTAAAAGATCTGGCCTCGTCCAATCCAAAGCAGACAATCTTTCCTCCTGTTCGAGTCCTGTGCACACTTCCATTGGTTACTGGTTGCAAACTAAATATTTCTTGGGCAGCAAGCAGAGGAGTCTTTTGCTGCTTTGCTTTCTGGCAGGCAGGATCTACCACTTAGTGGACACTGTCTGCAATCCTGGGGGAGGAACAGACACAGAAGTGAGCTGTGTTAGTAACGTCCCTCCCCCAACTCTGACTACCGATTATACTGCCCTCTTCTCCTTATGCAAGTGTTGAATAAGTTTAGAGATGTTGTGGGATGGAGAGGAGAATTTGGGGCAGACCCTTCTCTGTGCAGCCGTATATAACTCAATACATTCCCGGTTCCTGCTTCTTCCAAAGTGTTCATTTTCCATTGTCCATGGGAGGAACGACAAGCGGGGGGAGGAAGGCAGGGCAAATCGCTCCAAAACACAAGCAAACAATGGCATTTTTATTTACAGAAAATGCAGATGAAAACAAGCAGTTTCCTGGTGTACCCTCCAACCCGTAGCTAACGAGCACCCTGTAATCAGGAAAAATGATACCGTTCTGCTCCACAGCTCTCTGCTTTTCAACAAAGTCAGTTAAAATGCATAGTTCAGCTTTCCACCAACAACAGGTTTCAAAGTACCACAGCTCTAAAAATAGTGTCAGCCTGCCCCAAGCACACGCTCCGACATCAGCAGGTGGCTGCTAAGGAAAAGGCTCTGTTGGGCCTGCAAGCGGGGAGGGTCTTTTTATCCAGCCGCGTGAACTGGTGTTTACTTCGGTTTATGCACCGGAGGAGGGAATTGCGTGCTGTCATGGGACATGATTCAAGGCATCGCGTGCTGCTGAGTCTGGGTAGAAAGGATGCTCACGAGGAGGGCTTTCCAGTGTTTAAAAGCTTAGCCCAACCATGGCAGACAAGGTTCATTGGGTAATTCTGATCTCTTTTATTAGACCAACTAAATAGTTGGAAAATTTCTCTTTTGCAAGCTTTCGGGTACAAACACCCTTCTTCAAGCAGAAGAAGCGGCTGCAGTTGTTTTGTGCTCCTCCCGGATCCAGCGACACCGGATTGATTTATGGCTGCCCACGTGGCCCCGGCATGTCTACCTGGAGGTTCACCAGCAGAAGATGGTGTTGCACTTATTAAATTATTAACACGTGAACACACATCTTTCCTTGTGAGCAGTTATACTGCCAAGCCCTAGGAAAGTCATACGCAGACCTAAAAGTCACCGCAGCTTTGAAATGTCAGGTCCGTAGAATAAATGTTTATTAAAAAGGTATCTGGCACGTCATGTAGGGGGTTCGGCATCCGGCATATAACCCGAGACAAATAGTCTCAGGTTACTGCTCTCACTTAGTCGGCTTCAGGTCTGTACGACCCTGGCCTGCCTTGGGGGAGAGGCAGTCCTGAAATGTGAACATCCAGTCCCAGGCTGCATGGCGCCAGGACAGCATTTGTCCTGGTTTCTCAGGATTGTGCAGGATCCAGGTTTTCCGTTCACCGCAGAAACATGTGAGGCCTGGCAGGGTCCCCTTTGCAGGCTGGCAGAGTGGGACATGGGGGGACCACGTGCATGCATGTGTGCACACATGCACGTGGCCAGCAATACAACCACAGCAGCAGTGGAGAGCAGTTCCCGCAGCTGCCTGCAGGTAAGTCAATGGGGGTCAGGGGGGCAGATTGAGGCACCCATGGTGAGGGAGGGAGTGGGGCAGGGGCTGGGCCTGGGGATGCTGCCCAACCAGGGCTGTGCACGGGGCCCAGGGCCAAGTTGGGGAGTGGGACGGAGTCACAGGTGGCTCATCCAGGGGTGGGGGGGGGCTCCCTGCTGTTGCACGTACTCCCAGGGAGGGGGGCATGCCCCCCCAAAGGCTCTGCTCAGCTCTGTTCTGGGGGGAGGGATGAGGGGGCATCATCTTAGGCCTCCCCCTGCAAAAAATAAAAGTCAGTGCCTACGGCATCACCAACAAGCAAGTAGGGGAGGGGGTAATCTTCATGACTGCCGCACCCCAGGTACAGGTACAGGCCCAGGCCCCCGGGTACAGTAGGAGTGTGTTACACACCATACCCAAACGTGGGCGGTCCTTCAGGAAAACGTGATGCTCTCCAGGTGCAGGAGCAGCTTGGATCGTTCTCATCCTGTTCACGTCTCACAACCGTACTATTACTTTAACACAATTCCTTGTATGCCAGAGGAAGCAACGCTTCCCGGCACTCCTATACGGGAGCGATCTGTTAGTACAGACAAGGGGAGGTTAATAGGTAGTTGCATGCTATTACGCGGAGTTCACAGTGACAGGTGAGGCCGAAGGGAATTGTTACATACCGTACCGGAAGCAAGACAGCAAAAGGGCAGACACATTAAGTACAAACGGGAAGGAGCGAGCTGGGCTGACAACTGCAATCGGCAGTGTGAGGTTTAAATCCTCCCTCCTTGCAGCCTGGAGGCTTGATCAGAGCCTTAAAGAAGTGAGAAGGGAAATCACTTGGGAAGACTGAGACGGGGGAAAGGGAAGTTAGAAGAGGATTTGGAGTGACTAGCACCTGGAGCTCTGCCCTTGGATATCAATGATATCAGTAGGATGCAATTATGTCAGGTTCCCAGGGACGACCAGAACCTTTCTGGGAACGGTTTCGTACAGACAGAGAGGAGGTGAACAGACAGATGTGTCAAGGACTACCCCAGCAACGCTCTCCATCAGCCCTGCCCTCGCAGCCCTTTGCAAGGGCTTTGAGCCTTCCCAGTGCAACACAACTCACCTTATCCAGCACGGGGTCATCGAGGCGCTGCTGCTCGATGCACTTGTGGCAAACCCGGGACAGAAGTTCGTGAGGTTCAATGAAGAGTCTTGAGCTCAGCAGGAACGTGAAGATGTAGGCCTTCTGCAGAGCCAAAGAGGCAAACCTATTCTCAGAGGGCTGGAAAGCATGCAACATTTGCCAGAAAATGCCTTGAATGCCATCTCTAGACCTGCTCTTCTTACAAGGCACAGCTGCTTCCGATCCCCCATTTACAAAGAGACACAGGCATTTAGGCACACACTCGCCTTGAGCTTACAATGCATGGGTACAGCACGTCTGTAAATAGTGACGTCGGATTGATTGATTTATGACTGCCCAAGGGACCCCGGCATGTCTACCTGGAGGTTCACAAGCAGAAGATTATGTTGTACTTATTAAATTATAAACACGTGAACACACATCTTTCCTTGTGAGCAGTTATACTGCCAAGCCTTAGCAAAGTCATACGCAGACCTAAAAGTCACCGCAGCTTTGAAATGTCAGGTCCGTAGAATAAATGTTTATTCAAACGGTATTTTTCCAGCAGGTTCGAAATATATGCATGAATCTCCAGGACGAATCCTTAAATAGTATGCAACGTCATTTTGTGCCCTAACCTTCAGGCTCCTTCCCACAGACCCACCCCTGCCCCCAAAGAGCAAGTAAAAGATTTTACATCCTGCACACTGCCTACTAACAAATCTGACAGTCTAATTTGGCCATTACCTATTTTTTATTGCTTTTCTCCTTTTTTTTTATTATTTATTTTCAGCTGAGCAGAAAATGAGCTCTTGCTAATTTAAGACTCACTGAGCGTTCTGCATTGATACCTTTCCTGAGCCCTTAAACTGCCCAAAATTCAGTCATCCTCTTTGCTACTTTATAATACAGACCATTGCACTGGGACGCATTACCACTTAAAAGTCTTCCCATCAAACTCTGCCCTCAACTCCACCGAGACATGGCAAATCCACCGAAGTCAAAAGGGCTGCATGAGTGTAAGAGGAGAATTTGACCTCTTGGATTTGATTCTCGTTCTCAGTAGAGTTATTCTGCACTGACACCGGTGAAACAAAGATCTGAGTTTGTGCTCATGTGCAGAGGCACTACGAGTTTGCATAGGATAACCTAGGCACGTTGTGAGCTGCCACAAGCCGTGGCTCTATGTTCACTCAGGGAATGCCACACGCGCACAGAGCGGTCTGGGCGATTCTAGCGGCCTCTGAAGTTCAGCTAGTTTACCGCTCGTTCAGATTCAGAGCTATTTTGCTACAGCCGACAACTAAGCCTCTCCGGGATGTGCTGCTATTTTTTAAGTGCCCCCCTGCCTGCTAAATTGCAAATTCATCATCACCAGCGCTTTATTTCCCTTTTGTCTTATTTAACCAGGCAGCGGATCCCGAACTGGAGGCTCTTGCATGGGAACAATTACCAAAGCACTGCAACGACATTTAAAGCAATGCGTCGATTTACCCAACTTGAACTGTTTCAGTTTTCAAACGACCCCTCTTAGTTCTTAAATGGGCACATTTGCATTTGGGCATAAAGCGCCTCAATTCATCAAAGCTAAGCTGAAACACTGCTTACTTCTGGGTAGTAATCAGCAGTAGGTATGAGGTGCTGGATTAAAGCATCTAGAGAGGCTGAGGTGAGGTTTCCATCCTGGAAGATCAGTCCACCTTGGTCATCTTCTTTCGATGAGTGTAGATGGGGACTGAAGCCGCAGGGAGCGAACATGCTGGTTGAGCTCAGCGTCTGGGGCATGCCTTCCTGCAAGAGAAAGAGGTACCTGTCAGGAGGCAGCTTGGAGGCCCTGAACCCCTGCGGCACAGGAACAACCTGGTGGTTAAGAGAGACTGCAAGCAGGGCTTCCCGTTTGTAGGACGAGAGAGCTATCCTGGATATGCAACGCCCTCGCTGACACGCAGCACTGCCTCCTGACCACACCTGCTCTGGGAAACCTGCTGCAAGAAAACAAGAGACTTGTTTCTGGAGGAGGAAGGCAACTGCCCATGGCACCCCTGGCACAGAGTAATAGAAGCAGCATTCTCCTATCTCCATCCTGCTCCTGGCCCTGGAGATTGCCGCAGAGGATACACTTGGCCTGGACCCGTAGCAGCTTCTTGGGACAATGTGGAAGCCACAGACCTGAATCCATGAGCCCCTTGAAGCAGGCACCACCATACCCATGGAGCTACAACTAAAGCACAGGCCAGGAGACAGAGGGTAGGTTTCAGCTGTGGCTCGGGACATGGGCTGAAGATCCCACGGCTCCCAGGAGATGAAGGAGGGAGCACGAGGGATTGCAGAGCGAGGAGAAGGAGAAGGAAGGATATGGGAGTAGTGAGGGTCGAGGAGGAGGAAAGAAGGGACTGGGCACCGGGAAGGTGGCCGTGCCTGGGACTCGGCAAGGAGAAGGCAGCAAGAGAACCAGAGGAAGCACAAAGGAGACGGAAGGAATAATAGGAAAGCGCGAAAAAGCCAGGAACATCAGTAATTTTTTTTTGGCGGAGCCTGTTAACCCCAGGGGCCTGAAACTGGTCTCCTAACTCTATACAAGCACGCTTCAATAAATCTGCTCACTCTCAGCACCCACCGACTGCGGTACGAGGCACTGGGTGCTCTGAATATTGAATACCAAGCCGTGTAGGTAGGTGTCTACGTGGGAACCCAGGGCACGATTTCAGACTCCAGGCCTTGAAAGTCCTGACATTAGTTGCACTCCTGCTGTCTCTGTTGCAGCGGCCGCCTGTGCTGGGATTTACGGGCTGCTTTTAGAGTTTATCCCGTCAGCCCACTCATTTCGGTCCAACTTGGGGGTCTAGAGGATGGTTATACTGTGGGCTGCAACACGCATCCAGCTGGCCCCAAAATCACCCGCAGACACTGCTCTGCCCCAGCGGTGGGATGGGGGGTGACAGGTACATCAGACAAGACACTGGCCCGCTCGTATCTGGGAGGTTTAAACTGGGACAAGCACCAGGAGTTCAAGAGAGGCATTTTCCAACCCTCAGGTCAGCCGAGGCTCCAGCTCTTGCTGAGAGCATAATCTCTCGCCGACTGACGAACAAGCCGTGTCCTGCAGCCTCCGGCCCCAGACCTCCCACGGGGAAGCACGCAAGGCTGCAAGGCAGAGCGAGCCCTGCCAGGGCTGCGTGCTCACGCAGAGACATCCTGCCTGATGCTCGCTCATCTGCTGTGGTCAGCTCACGGGGGAAGAGAGGCTTCTGGCCCGTCTCCCTCCGACCCCCTCCCCTGCACAGGTTTTTGCTGCCCCACATCTTGCATGCTGCCTGCGACCCGGCCCTGCGCATCCATCGCATGCGCTCCCATTTCACGACCTTCGGCGCGGCGCGCTAGCGAGCTCTGCTTTCGCTGCCCGTACAATGGACGCTTTTGTGACTACAAAGCTGGCGTTTAGCGAGTGCCCCTCACCCCGTCGCAACCCTCACATTGCCCCCAGCTTACACTATTGCCAAAGCCTGGCCAATTCAGAGAGCTCCTCCAGGCCACAGATCAAGACGCCTGTGTGAACACATGAAAGAGGCCATGAGCTGAACCCGAGCGCCACGGGAGACTGGGCTTTATCATCAAAGTTCTCATTACTTCACCCTTCAAAGACGGGTACGCTGCTCGGGATGCATGCAGCCTGGACACGGAGCGACTCTCACCCCCCCTCCAAAGAGGTATGCCGACACTGTTAATGTTGGCAGCCCCCGGCTTAGCAGCAACTAAAAAAAAAGAAAATTCAGCCTTGACAGAAAACCAAAATAGACTGCAGGGCCCTTTTATTTTAGTTTTAAGAACAAAATCTCTGTGAAGGTAATTGAATATGTGTCACTCTTGCACGAATGGGAGCTGCAGCCTCTAATTTTAAAGAGTGTGCAGATGCGTTTGTTAATAAGGCTCCAATAGCAAATAATTGCTGCTTTTTGTACCCTGTTCAGACCCCGGGCATTAAATGGGGAAAAGACTGCCAAATCCCATTTGTTATTTCTAACACTCTCTCTGTTACCTCTTGTTTCTATGGCAATAATCCCAAGAAAGATTACATGTTCATATAGATCGCAAAATAAATCTCCTGGCTATCGTGTTGCCTGAGCCAGGAATAGAGTTAAAAAGCTGTAAATTTATAGGACATTTTCTTGCATCAATGCAAAATACAGATTTCAGGGATATAATTTGTGCCGTGTAATTCCTCATTGTCAGCACCATTTTTATTATCCAATAGTAATGTGTCTGAAGAGGCGACTGCCTGAACCTCTGCATCTCATTATGAGGGAAATTTGGGGAACAATGCAATGTATGCTACTTCCAAAAATCATTTGGGTTTTTCAAGCTAAATAAGCAGGGCGTGTGCAGCTGTCGTCGGTGCTGCTTGCGGTAAGAAACACAGAACTCCACCTCCCACCACGCGCCGCTGAATCAGATTCCAAAAATCCACTGGCAGATGCTCACGGCCTCCGCGGGAGCTGGTTCGCAGGCAGATAACAGCCTTGTACAACTGCCAGCTTAAGACATTGCTGGGAAAGAGGCTTGTGCTGCAGTAGGGAAGGTCTCGAGTTCAAATCCCGGTGAGCAGCATTATGCAGGCAGAGTCTTGCACATAGTGAAGGGTGACCGGACCAGACTAAGAAACCTGAGTGAAAAGTAAAGCTTTTGCCCTATCAAACCCTGGACTGAAGTTCACTCCAACAAGGACAGTACTGTGTTAAGCGGGAAGGCAGCATGCTGCGTGCGGGCTCTTTCCCAAGCTGCAACCGAAAATCAAACTGTTCTTCCTGTCCTTTTGAACAACATGCAAAGACGGATTCCCTTTAATGCAGATCTGTTTCTGGAAGGAGCTGTAGATGGACATACGCTATCAATCATCATAATATAGAAAATGAAAACACTGAGTGCACTGAATGCAAAAAACCAAGGGATATTTGTCTTATTTGTCTGCAGTGATGGATGTTAATAATGGGCACACGTGTCTTTTTCTCCGTGTGTTGCAATCTTGTCCCATCCCTTGCATATGCTATTGCGATACACTGATGTCAGGTGAGAAGGTGAAGGCTTCCTGTTTAACTTCAAACCTGGCAAATATAACCACAATCAACCCGGCTGTATCTTTACACAACCGTGCAAGGCCACAAACCTTCTTAGTGCCCGGCCAGCCCAGGCTACTCGGCACATAAAGGCCCACAACTAAAAAAGGGCCATTGCTAAGTGCTCTAGGAGTGATGGCAGTTAAATACCATCCATCTCTTGAGCCCTCTTGTTGCTGGTGGGCATTGAGGGGGTTATTGGCAGGCGGTCTGGGCGAGTGGGTGTATTCCCCAAGAAAAGAAAAGGCGCGAGAGATCCAGCATATTCCTGCATTCAAACCATTGGAGTGCTCCTTAAGAAAGTCCAGGGGAAGATACTTTTCTTTTGGTGGGGGTTTCTGAAGGCATCCTAGGGGAGAGGGGGAAATAGAACAGCATCTTCGGCAGCCCTTGCATAGGGGACAGTCAGCCAATGCAGAGGGAGCGTTAAATGCCACTCGCTCCCAACCGTGGCGAGTTGTATCCACTTTGCAGGAGGAAAAACCGAGCAGACAGGGCACAGGGCAGTGGACAAATCTGGCCAATACAACCGGTGCTAATCAAGAACGCTCTTTGTGTGCCGTTCCCTAGTTTACAGCTCGGGAAACCAGTGACCTCCAGAGAAGCAAGAAGCAACAGAATCCGCTGCGTCCTGCTGTGCTTATTTAAGGGTTTTAAATGGGAGATATGATGTAGTTGGCCAAGGATAATGAGATGCAAAGCTCAGGCAATATCCACTCTTCAAAGACACTTATATCAGATAATCAAAATGCAGCCTGCCGGACCTGAAGAATTACACTGCATATATTATAACCCTAAGTAGCATATTTCCACTGCAGAAAAAGGGGGACCATTTCAATATTATATTCATAACAAAGATAGATTTTTAGCTCACACAACTGTTCTTTTATTCCTCTTGCTCTTTTCTCTCCCTTCCTTTCTTACATATTCATTAAACTCTTGAGCTTTTATATTGTAGTTCTTCTATGACTTTGTTTCACTGTATTACAGCCATTTAAAAATTAACTAAGCTATCTAAAAAAGAAACGGGAGAATTACGTCAATGCACTGCTTTTTGGCTTTCCCAACTGGGTCAGCATGATATTCCAACTCAGTGATTTCTACTGCGCGAGGCTTTAGAAGTCTCTGATGTGTAATAAATGACACAATGCTAAGTAAAAATTATGTTTTCTTTTGGTAAAAACGCACAGCGAGATGATTTACCCACCTCGGGATTCAGCAGAGGCCAAGAAAGGATTTGGGGACTTGATCCACTGAGCCAGAAAGAACTAAAACTCTGAGCGGTGCTGTGCTGAGAGCCTGCGTGGCAGCGTTCGACAGGCGGGAAGGAGGACTTCCCTACAAATCCCAGAAGACGTGCACAGGTTTTTGCACTAGCAGCTGCAAAGCTCGTGGTCAGTCCCTTGCACAGGTTTCTGCTCGTGGCAGGAGCAGGCTTGCTCGGGGTCAGTCTAACCGTGCTCATACTGGACAGCGGGCATCCAGCAGGATTCAATCTTGGGCACGTGCTTGTGCATGCGGCAGAAGCCCTCCTGCCTGCTGGCAGACGTACACCTCCTCTCTGACCGATGGAAAGCTTCTGCGGATGTCCAGCAGTGGGCAGGAGGTGTGTGAGCGCTCGTAAGCCGTCTGCCATCTGCTACCACCCCATCAGCAGCGGGCACTTCCCGGGAGTGCCCCCCTCCACCTACGCCCATCACGGCGCGTGGAGTCAAGAGGTGCTGGCAGAAGCAAGACTGCTCTTCCAGAAGCACTTGGCTGTGGTCACTCTGGTAGCAGAAACCAGACACTGGAGACAAAGCCTAGGTCTGCGACTTTACTTCCTGGCACCAGTCACACGACCCAGGGCAGCAGGAGTCAGATACTACCTTACTAGGTCCAGGTTGCAGGCTAAGGTTGCCAAAGTCAGTGTCCAAGGTTGTGTGCTAAGCAGGAGTGAAAGGAACTTAGCCAGGGGACTAACTTCAAACCTTGCTGTATTAGGTGGATACAACGAGCCAGATTTCCAGTGGTTTTTAAGTGTCTGAAGATAGACAGGCACCTCCGGGATTTGCAGAAGTGCCCAAGCAAGCTGGGCACTCACCTCCCACCGATTTCAAGTTGAAACTTCAGGTGCTTTGAAAAGAAAAATCCCTCCCAGCACCTCGGTGCATCTTTAGGCACCAAAATATCTTTCAACCTAGGAGACTGAGCAGAGCGGGTACTGGAGAGCCTGCTAAGGCTTCACAGGAGACTGGTCTCCTTCCCCCTGTGTGGACGCTGTCTCCTACTACACAGCCACCGAGCATTTCAAATGGGCCTGACCTACAAATTGCTCCTTTACTTCTTGGCACCAGTCACACGACCCAGGGTAGAAAGAGTCAGATACCACCTTCCTAGATCCAGTCCTTACAGGGCTCCAGAAGCTGCTATAAAACTGCCCCTGACTCCAGCTAATGCGGACACAATAAGTAATACGAGAAGCATTTAATCTATTTTTGCCGGCTTTGATGTAATAAGTGTTTCATCCTTGTATCAAAAAGCTAATCATGCTGTTTACTTTTGATCTTGAATTCCTCTCGCCCTTCCATCTGTTCCATCTCTCTCGGGGAGAAGCAAGGAGGAAAGTCAGCATCATGTGCCGAGTAGAGCTGGTGGGAAATTGCTTTTACAGGCTACAAAATTCCGGGATTGCAACTTCTGTGCTTCAACAGAAGCCCTTCTGAATGGTTTTCCCACAAAGAGCGACAAAGAAACCCACCCCGCTGCAAAATTAACAAGACCTGATGGGGCCAGCATCCCAGAGTCGTCTGGCTCTGCCATTCTTCCGCGTCCCAGGGGCGCTCTAGCCACCAGACCGCTGGCTGCCGGCCGGCATTAGCCAGGCAGAGTACAGACTTGAACTGAGTATCCCACATCCCCGCTGAATGCCCCAGCTCCAAGGGTCCTTGCTGTTCTGGGCTGCGCAGTGGCTTCCCTCTCCATTCCCACCTGACACTGATATACTTTTTTGGATTAAATTTCCATCAAGAACATGATGTTCCTGGGAACATGCTCAGTTTTAACAATTCAGCATTTTTGGATGACACTTTTTTGATGTAATGCTTTTTCCAGTCCGCTCGATCGCACCAACCAGCTGCCGTGGCTGCACAAAGCAACCTGGGAAGAACCGAGTGAAAGGGTTTGCTCGTATGCAATTGCCCCGGGGGCTGAGAGATGGGATCTTCCGCTCCCTTTGGTCTCCCAGCTGCCCGCTGTGTCAGGCCAGGACCGCACCGGCAGAGCCCGAGAGCAGCAGCCTCTGTCCATAGGGTATGAGCCGATGAAGTGCAGATCAGCTACGGGGATCTGCGCAGAGCACTGAAAATCCTGTGCAAATTCACCTCTAATCCTCCTGCCATCTATTTCATTTCATTGCAGCACGGTGCAAGGTGCTCACGTATGGACAGTCAGGGCAGGCTCTGCTCCGAGACGCTTACAGTGTAAGAAGACGCAGATTAATGACGAAATGAGAAAAGGAAGGAAGAAAGCGGCTGGGTCATACTGTGAGCGAATGCCGCCGCGAAGAAGAGCAGACAAGACTGCCGAGTGCCAGCCTACGGTATCTCTAGTCATCCCCCAGGCCTGGCACAAGAGCCTCTGTCATTGCTTTGCCTTCAAGGTTTAGCAACTGGTGTTTGGTAGACACAGCGCAGAACAGGTCACCTAGCCAAGGCTTATTTTGCTGGGAGCATCCTTCGTCCTGAACTCGACAGACTGCTTGAAGGCAACACCTCGTGCCAGGACGCCTTCCCTGTTAGCAAGCAGTGTTAGGCAGCAAGACCTCTCGGCAACGCTGGCTGAAGACACCAGACATTTTAACGTGAAGCGCGAGCTGCTTTTGTCTGACTAATCATGCCTGTTTGCAAGGAGCAGCGTTTAGGGGCCTGTAAGCACCAGATTAATAGGCCAGTATTAACGTTCTGGATTTACAGCCCTGCCCTCTCCAAGCATTTATTTGTCATCTGCTGGGTCTTTACAGTGAAGGCCTGTTGCAAGCATTCAAAAAAACCCACTGCCCAACTAATCTGCTTTCTCCCATTGTACTGGGAAGCAGCGGTTGCGTGTCCACGTGGGGCGGAGGGAATAATACTGGGAGCGCTCTTCGACAGGTCGCCAAGCCAAAAGCTAGGAAAGCGCTATCGTGTCTTGTCAGTGCTTACCTATCTGTACCTCCCCATGGGATTTACTCCCGTCCTGATACCTCTTTCCTTGCTGCCTTTATTCACTGAAGTCTGACTTGCTCTTCTCCACAGATGCATTTTAGCTGCCCATACCCTGCTCCGAGTTACCGAAGATGGCAGGGTGCCTAACCGTCTCCACCGTGGCCACGGCCTCGTCACCCGCTCCCTCGGTCACTCATGAAGTGCTTTTGGGATGCTCTGGATATAAGAGCCACAGCAAGAGAGTCCAGCCCTTTTGGGCTAACAACGACGGCTTGCTGCTCCTCTGCACCGCTCTCTGGAGAGTTGGGAAAGCCACACTGAGATGCCTACATTTCCGATATGGTATCTGTATGGTCTCAGGGAAAAGCTTAAACAGGGCAGGGATCCATGCCATAATGGTCGACATGATCAAAGCATTTTGTTTTTAAAAAAGGTGACGCGTTTAAACTGTGGGGGGTGAATCCAGGGTTTCGACCTCATTCTTTCCCGGTGTAAGCCCTCCACAGCAATGGGCATTAGTCTGAAAGCTCAGTAAGTAAAGACCTGAGGATTTGGGCACGCTTACTGCACAATGCTATGTGTAGCTGATGTCTAGGCTCTCCTTGTAGGGACTATAGAGTAGGAAGGACTGGGGAAGCCCCGTTTTGAGGATGCCATAAAAACTTCAGCTCAGAGCAGCACTTTCATCTTCTTCCTCATTCTCCAAGCCAAGATCTCTAAAGCTCTGAGCTTTGTGCTAATGGCATGCTGGGATCATGCTTGCTTATCTAGGAAAGCTTCGCCACATCATTATTTCATGACTGCACGTCTGCCAGAGGAGCTGCTGGGCCTCGGAGCCACTTGACTAATGGAGCCGGTTCAGGTCTCTGTGCAAATCCAGCTCCATATAAATGAAGGTGGAAGGATGCAGCATGGTCGTGCTGGAGCAATTCACCCTTCTCACAATCCACTGAATGCAAGATCCACCAACAGATTAAGAGAAAGGAATAGAAGAGCAAAACCTGCTGGTTGACATCCTGGGCTGAGATGGAGAAAATTGGCATCCGTTCCCTGCCCTGGCACAGACCTCCATTGCTGTGAGCAAGGTGCTTACCCGCTCCATCCTTCCATGTCTCTTCTGCAAGGTGGAGATAACACCATTCCCTTTTCTTTCCCCCTTTGTCTGGTTTGTCCATTTGGACTCTAATCTCTTTGGAGCGAGGACAGTCTCTTGCTCTGTGTTTGCACGCCACTTAGCCCAAAGGGGCCACGATCTCAGTTGAGATCGCCACTATTATACGAGTAACAAAAACTGGAGAGCCGGGGGGACCCTATCTATCACTGGCTGCTTTCTGGGAGGTACATTTTCCATGCTAATTGTAAAGCTATTCGTTTTAGCAGAGAAATACATTCACAGTTCTTAAGTCATAAACATCCTGATCTTTCTCCCACTGTTTTAGCAGGAGGGGAACGGGGGAAGATTGAGAGGGAGAGATCACTGGTGTTTTAGGAAGCCGGAGGAAAGTAAGTCACATACTGCACTAACTTTCTGGTTGTCAGGGCTGGGGTTATAAATGGTTTTTCAGTGCACGTGGGTGGTGTTAAGAACATTATTATGTATTTGATGCTGATGTAATTAGGAAGCTGGTGGCAGATGTTGCTTTCTTTTCACCTTTTTCAACAGGCCATAAAACATTCAATTTACAGTCCGTGAAGTTGTAAAATTGCACAAAACTCAGCCTGTCAATCCCGCTAACACCGGGGATGTTTAAATGAGGGCTATAATGAAGCCATGCAACGTACAAATGCACAGTAATCGCAAGGGATAAGCACTGGGGGAATGAGAAGGTGGGAAAATGTGATTGCAAACTTCTAAGTATAAATAAGTGATTCAATTCAGTAGTACGTAGGATCCTCCCTGTGCTCCTGCTTATTCCTCGCGTAGACTGGAAGCCGCAACGGAGACGCCCATGACCCAGATTTTACAAGCGTAGCAAGCGATTTTGGGTGGCTTAGATTTAGGGTATCAAATCTAAGATGCCAGAAAAGGTGTCTGAGCATCAGACGCCCCCCCAAAATCACAAGTCACTCTAGAAGATGTATGCCTTTAGTCGTGCTGTTCTGAGTTTCCACTTGGCCATTGGCACTGATAACAAGACACACATCTGTGGGACAAGACTGGACTCGGGTAATAAAAGTGAGACGACCACTATGAGACTTTGGGTGGGATATACTCTCAACTGGACACAATCCATCAACCTGAAGGGGGACTTACTCCTAAGGGCTGAGCACTTGAGCTGTCTTCATAGATTCATAGATGCTAGGGTCGGAAGGGACCTCAATAGATCATCGAGTCCGACCCCCTGCATAGGCAGGAAAGAGTGCTGGGTCTAGATGACCCCAGCTAGATGCTCATCTAACCTCCTCTTGAAGACCTCCAGGGTAGGGGAGAGCACCACCTCCCTTGGGAGCCCGTTCCAGACCTTGGCCACTCGAACTGTGAAGAAGTTCTTCCTAATGTCCAGTCTAAATCTGCTCTCTGCTAGCTTGTGGCCATTGTTTCTTGTAACCCCCGGGGGCGCCTTGGCGAATAAATACTCACCAATTCCCTTCTGTGCCCCCGTGATGAACTTATAGGCAGCCACAAGGTCGCCTCTCAACCTTCTCTTGCGGAGGCTGAAAAGGTCCAGTTTCTCTAGTCTCTCCTCGTAGGGCTTGGTCTGCAGGCCCTTGACCATACGAGTGGCCCTTCTCTGTTATCCGCATCCCTCTTGAAGTGCGGCGCCCAGAATTGCACGCAGTACTCCAACTGCGGTCTGACCAGCGCCCGATAGAGGGGAAGTATCACCTCCTTGGACCTATTCGTCATGCATCTGCTGATGCACGATAAAGTGCCGTTAGCTTTTCTGATGGCTTCGTCACACTGCCGGCTCATGTTCATCTTGGATCTACTAGGACTCCAAGATCCCTTTCCACCTCTGTGCCACCCAGCAGGTCATTCCCTAGGCTGTAGGTGTGCTGGACATTTTTCCTCCCTAGGTGCAGCACTTTGCATTTCTCCTTGTTGAACTGCATCCTGTTGTTTTCTGCCCACTTGTCCAACCTATCCAGGTCTGCCTGCAGCTGTTCCCTGCCCTCTGGCGTGTCCACTTCTCCCCATAGCTTTGTGTCATCTGCAAACTTGGACAGAGTACACTTCACTCCCTCGCCCAAGTCATTGATGAAGACATTGAAGAGTATCGGTCCCAGGACCGAGCCCTGCGGGACCCCACTGCCCACACCCTTCCAGGTCGAAGCCGACCCATCCACCACGACTCTCTGGGTGCGACCCTCCAGCCAATTTGCCACCCACCGGACCGTGTAGTCATCCAAGTCATCTTTCATATTTGGAAAATGTATTTTTTTGGCAACCCCCCCCCACCAAACTGGAAACCAAACTATTTTGGCCAAAACCAATGTTTCAGTCCAGAAGTATCGGCCTGGTGCTTCATGGGAGCTGGAGTTTCAATCTTGCTCCCTGGATGGTCTTACTCTTGGAGAGCGGGAGCAGCCCATCAGCCCAGAGACAAGGGAATGAAGACATGAAGCCATGAATCCTGAGGCCCATGAGGCAATGTAGACGCAAGTCAATTGAAAAAAAAAAAAAGTGATGTTCAGGCCTTCTGTTTCTCAAAGAAAGACACCGACATTTTTCTGTCCAGAGCAGACATTTTTCCATCAGAAAGGTGACAGAAAATATTTAACCAGCTTTAGTCAAGACACGTGACCCAGGAGCTCCAAGCTCGCATATCTGTGACAGCACACACCCAAGCAAAGGGCTATTGCACCGACTGCCAGTCCCTGATGGGCACGGAGCAGGCATGGCAGAGGGGGACGCCCCTGCTCCCATCTGTGACCCCTCCTTCCCAAGGACCCCGACTCGCACGTGTACAATGTTACCAGCTGCCCTTTCCCTTCCTGACCTGAACTTTTCATTCCAAGCCCCCAGAAATCAGTGGGAGTCTCTCCCATGATTTCCGGGGGCTTTGACTCCCTTTGACACCCGATGTTGCCATGTCAAGACAAAGCCTATGTTTGGTTCCTGATCCTACACTGTAAGTCAGTCCATGGGGGGAGAGAAGCACGTATCTAATCAGCAGCATTTGTTCTAACAGGATAACGCAATGATGATGAGCATGATCATAGCTGCTGCTGTATTTCAGCTTTACATCAGATATTTTGCAATCAAAATATTACACTGGAAAACCAATGAGGCCTACCAATTACCTAAAAATCTGACGATAAGGTTGCGATTGAAAGTGGCCCGATTTATAGGCGAGGAGGTGGCGCTAACTCAATTACCAGTATGCTGCGTGCAAGGACAAGGTCACCTTGCTGGGGGACCGTTCTTGTTTATGCTCACGTCTGTAAATTTTGTTTGACGGGGAAAAAACGAAAAACTGATTAGCATGAATTTGGTAGACAGTCCCAAGTAGAATGTAAATCAGAAATGGGAAGATTTATGGCCAATTAAATTGAATTCCAATCAAAATCCCATCCAGGCAACAGTTCCCTGGGGGCTTCAATTTGTTAGCGCCACATTTTTTCTAATAACTTGCCTTTTCATGTAACATCAGCAATAATAAAAGCCCTTCAATAACAAGCAGAGCAGCAAACACATCATTTATCTTAAAATGCCATCATTTGGAATAAAAATGAACTAAAGCCATGAAGTGTAATCACTGAAGAACAACTCTGTCTGGATTCACATCGGGTACAAAGCTTCTCGTGCAGCCTGGGACTAAATTCTCTCATCAGATTAATTCAAACTCAAGTCTCCGTGGACAGACATTTTTAGGATTATCACCAGGGGCAGGATCAGAATCCAGCCCCTGAGGTCTATAAATTGATAACGTGATCCCATACTACTCTCAACAACAGCTTTGGCATGTCTGAGGAAAAGCGGACAGGGCCCCGCTGTATATTGTGACAAAATTACTACTACTATGGTTACAGGAATACTAAAAAAAGTACCAAACCGTCAAATATATCTGCAGTCCTGCTGCATACTACAAGTTACCCTGTTACTCATGAAAGTTGGGCAACTTATTGTCTTCAATGCATCTTCTTCTCAAACCTTACTTCTTCACCTCTTACAGTTCCCTGCCACTCTAAAACACCTAGCAAAGAGTCACAAATGATATACAGAACTATTTTTGGTGCATCTGAAATAATGGTGAACAGAATAGAAACATATCAGACTCTAAAAAATGTACGTGATTCACTAAGTGCCAGAACCATGCTATAAAACTCACAGATGGACCCGGATCCAAGGAATGTATAAGCTAAAGACCCCATTCAGGAACCATTGAAGTCAGTGAGAAGAATTCAACTGACTTCAATAGATTTTGGACAATCCACCCAAAAGAAACCTCACAAATAACTAGGGAAGAACACAAGAGCATTGCTTGGGCGTGCAGGGATGAAGTCAGGAAGGCCAAGGCGCAACTGGAGTTGCAGCTAGCAAGGGATGTGAAAGGTAACAAGAAGGATTACTACAAGTATGTCGGTAGTAAGAGGATGATCAGGGAAAGCGTGGGTTCCTTCCTGAATGGGGAGGCAACCTGGTGATAGGGGATGCAGAAAAGGCTGAAGAGCTCAATGCCTTTTTTGCCTCTGTCTTCACAGGCAAGGTCAGCTTCCAGACTACTGCACCGGGCAGCACAGTTTGGGGAGGAGGGGAGCAGCCAACAGTGATGAAAGATCAGGTTAGGGACTATTCAGAAAAGGTGGACGTGTACAAGTCCACGGGGCTGGATGGGATGCACCCAAGGGTGATGAGGGAGTTGGCTGATGTGATTAGCTACTGGCCATCCTCTTTGAAAACTCATGGCAAGCAGGAGAAGTCCCAGATGATTGGAAAAGGGCAAACATAGTGCTCATATTTAAGAAAAGGAAAAAGGAGGATCCAGGGAACTACAGACCAGTCAGCCTCACCTCAGTCCCTGGAAAAATCCTGGAGCAGATCCTCAAGGAATCCAGTTCTAATCACTTGGAGGAGTAAAAGGTGATTAGGAGCAGCCATTATGGATTCACCAGGGGCAAGTCATGCCTGACCAACCTGATTGCCTTCTATGATGAGGTGACTGGCTCTGTGGATGCGGGGAGACCGGCGGATGTTGTACAAGTTGATTTTAACAAGGCTTTTAATATAGTCTGCAACCACATTCTTGCAGGCAAGCTAAGGAAGTACTGGGCTGGGTGAATGGACTGCAAAGTGGATAGAAAACTGGCTGGAGTTTCAGGCTTAGAGAGCAGTAATCAATGACTCGATGTCTAGCTGGCAGCTGCTATCAAGTGGAGTGCCCCAGGGTCAGTCCTGGCCTGGTTTTGTTCAATATCTTCATCAACGACCTGGAAGATGGCAGAGCGCACCCTCAGCAAGTTGCAGACAACACCAAACTGGGGGGAGCAGTAGATACGCTGGAGGGCAGGGTCACGATTCAGAGGGACCTAGATAAATTGGAGGATTGAGCCAAAAGAAATCTCATAAGGTTCAACAAGGACAAGGGCAAAGTCCTGCACTTAGGACAACAATCCCATGCACTACTACAGCCTGGGGACTGACTGGCTGGGCAGCAGCTCTGCAGAAAAGGGCCTGGGGGTGACAGTGGGCAATAACTGAACAGGAGCCAGCAGCGTGCCCTTGATCCCAAGAAAGCTAACGGCATCCTGGGCTGCATCGGTAGGAGCGCTGCCAGCAGATCGAGGGCAGTGATTCTTCCCCTCTATTCAGCACTGGGGAGGCCACATCTGGAGTCCTGTGTCCAGTTCTGGGCTCCCACGACAGAAAGGATGTGGACAAGTTGGAAAGAGTCCAATGGAGGGCAATGAAAATGGTTCAGGGGCTGGAGCACATGACTTGTGAAGAACAACCGAGAGAACTGGGCTTATTTAGCCTACAGAAGAGGAGACAGAGGACTTAATAGCAGCCTTCAACCACCTGAAAGGGGGTCCGAAGAGGATGGAGCTGGACCATTCCCAGTGGGGGCAGATGACAGAACAAGGAGCAATGGGCTCAAGTTGCGACAAGGGAAGTTTAGGCTAGATATTAGGAAAAACTCTCTCACTAGGAGGGTGGTGAAGCACTGAAACAGGTCACCCAGACAGGTGGTGGACTCTCCATTTTTGGAGGTTTTCAAAACCCAGCCAGACAAAGCCTTGGCTGGGACGATGTAGTTGGGGCTGGTCCTGCTCTGAGCAGGGGGTTGGATGCGATGTGACCTCCTGAGGTCCCGTCCAGCCCTAACTTTGATTCTATGATCATCACACTAATGAAAATGGGGGTGACATTAGGTTGAATTGACACATGGTGGCTTATTAAAATCATGGAAGAACATTTTAATAAAGGGATTTAAGGATGAAAAATAGCTCTAAATCAAAATCATCTTGTGACTTGTGCAACAATATTTGCTTGGATTTCAGTCATCCCTGTTGCCCTTAAATCCAGAAAGCGGATTTTAGAAGTGTATTCCAGACGCTCAATAAATGTGTATGACGCACCTGTAGCCTTCAGCAGCTTCCCTCCGCCAAGAAAATCATTGGATTTGCTTTTGTGCTGACATTTCTCCATTCAGTACCCTGCAGCTTGCACCATCCATTAAAAAACTCAGCTGAATTAAAAACTGTGTATGGGTGTGTTTAAAAAGAAAAAGGGGGACTGTGCATGAACATGTCCAGTCCTATTGTTTTATCATCTGAACATTTGCAGTTGGAATCTGTGCTGATTCATAGGAAATAGATGATGATAAAAAGACGTATCCAAGTTTTAACTGCATCGTTCACTTACAAGGATAGAAATGCCTCATATCACACATGTCCCTGAGCACAGCTGGGCCTTTCGTGGTTTAACAACCCAATAGATATTACTTTACTGGAGTGACAAATTCTCTCTCCACCTCCAAATCCCCCTCCTAGTCAAACTCCAGTCTTAGCTGATAAGGAGTTTCTTCTCGTTTTGCTTGGGATTTTGCCCTTGTTAGTTTATCCTCGGTGTTCACCTTTGACACCAGGCTTTCTACCCCCTTCCACCTGGACCCAAGCGAAGTGGGTGTGAGCGGCAGCAGTTCACACCATGTGAAAGTGGCCACGTGAAGCACAACTGAACCAGGCCCTTGGGTTGGCGTTATAGCAGGGGAACTTCCCTGCACTTGGTGGGGCAAATTCAGTAGTTGCCCTGGAGTGGAGTGGAGTGGAGTGGAGTGGAGTGGAGCTGGCGCTGCCCTGGAGAGCAATGTGCTTGAGGTCAGGTCAAAGTGCGTGGCAAGCATGGACTGGATAGGGCACAAATACGCACGCCTTATTCAGGCAACATAGGTATAACCTAGACACTGATTAGGCCCCCTTGCCACTGAACGCCATCAGCTTTGCATCCGTGCCGCTGTCTCGCATGTAAACGAAAGCTAGCTCAACCTGACACTTTAAGAATTACTGGTGAAAGCCCATAAATTAAACAAAAATGTAGTCCTAGGTCCTTATTCTCATGTCAGCCCAGATGCACAGGCCCTGACAAGAAGGAAAAAAAACCCCAAACCTGTCCCATGCTAAGCAAAGCAATTCTACTATTTATGCAGAAGGAGAAAAGAAAGCTGTATATCAAACAAATAATTACAAGTGTGGCTTTATCAGACCCCGCTGATTACTTTCAGCTTGGTTTGATGATTCTGTCATGGCTCTGCGGGTTGCTCAGAGAGCTGCGTGTCACAACACTTCACTCAGTTCTTTCATTTATTAGCACCTACTGTTACCTGTCTTAGTCACACACACACACACACACATCTCCACACACCCCCAAAGACCTTGGCAAGCATTTGTAAGTAGGTCTTCTGGGATCTGGCAGAGAGGTTTAAAAAAAACAATACATCATATTTTAAATACACATGTGCCTACACGTGCAGAGGTATGGCACCCATGCATACCTGTACACACACACACGCTCTCCCCATTCAAACATCCCGACAGGCATGCGGGAAGACAAAAGACCCACTTCATAGAACAAAAAAAAATGCTATTTGTAGTCAGTTGAAAAGATTTCTAAATTATTCTATCCAAGGGAGAAAGTCCAACGCTGCAACCTGCAAACATCGATAGGCGTGGAAGGGCAGCACAGACACTGGGAGGTACAATGTGCCCCATTGTTAATTATGCCGCCCTGCAATTAGTAATGAACAGCTACTGGATTAGCACGAGTGTCATATACATCTTTATTTCTGCAAGTCTTGGGGGCTTAAGGAATCCTTTGGATTTATGGACTCTGATCAGGCTTTGCTCATCAGGTCAGCAGCCCCGCTGAATGTATTCGCATGTGCAGATGCAGATTGTCTTAGGTTAGGGAGATGGATAGGACAGCAGCCCAGGGCACTTATTTCACCGCTGGCAAATCATGGCATCTCCTTCCCAGCTGTCACCGCACTTCACAGGACATTTTTAGAGGTAGGAAAACCAAGAGGTTTAGGAACCTGGTCAAATGCACGTGAGCAGAGCAGCGGGCAATCTGGGAGGAGGACTCTGCTGTGTCAGCTCTACAACCGATGCTCACGCTCGAGAACAGGCGGGTTTACGGGCGACCTGGTCTAGGCCAAAATTGAGCTCCAAATTCTCATCTTGGCTCCCTCCATGCACGAATGACAGTGCCAAAAGGCAACTCATGAGTCTACACCGTCAGACCTTGCCCCGACCAGTAGCAATGGTTTTCTTTTCTCGCTCCCCAGATCATTTCAAATGGGAGAGAAGTTTCCCTTTGCTGTAGGGATGCCGTACGGATCGTCTCTGTAACAAAGACACGCTCCTGAGCTTCTGGTCTTACGTAGCCTTCTGGAGCGCCATCTGCAGCGGTTTTCAACGCAGCCACCTGTTATCGTGGTATGCCTCCACGCATCGGGGAGGAAGGCAGGCTCTTAGCAAGCAAGCTAACTCGCTGCTCCGCGGAGGAACAGCTAGCAAGAGTAATGTCGTCTGCAATCACAAGTTTCAAAGCCTTACCTCTGTAATATGCTCAGCCCACACAAGTTCAAAGCTCTTCTGCTGGCATTTAAGATAATGTAGCAAAAGTCTTTAACTGAATAATAAGCCACTAACCTTGAAAGCAGGAAATCTTAACTGCAGCCCAAACAACGACAGCTTCCTCTACTGGCAGCACCATGATTCAACAATATAAGACCAACTGGAAATGGGTCCAAGTCAAAACCACATTAACTACCTTTGGAAGTGGACACATGCCATGTTTATCCCTACACAACGCGTCCGCACGTGCAGGGGAGCATGCTTGCAGCGGCACAAACAGTAGCAGAATAAATTTGTGCCACTACTTTGTGCCGCAGCGCACAACCCTGCATGCGCGCTTCGTTGCGGGACACGGTGTCCGGCTTTGGGCAAACCGCCCTTGCCCAGCTTCTCCCGGCATGCTGGAGCAGCCGGGGCACAACCAGAGGAGTGGAGATGCTCTGGCCAGCAGCCAGAGAGTCTCCCTGGAGGACCAAGCCTCTATTTGTTCCGGTGCACGCTATTATAGCGTGCCATACCACTTCTTTTCGGGGGGGTTGCTACTGGAAAATCCTGGTAGTAAATTCTGTCCTAATGTTGTACATTTGCAGTGCTGGGCACATTATAACGTTCCATACGTGCGGTTCGTGGAGCCACAAACCGCGCGTGCCCACACGTGGGGATGTAGCCACAGAGTACGTTGAGATTAGTCTGGAAAAGTGTAGCAGACACAATGCGCGGGGTTTGCTTCAGAGGGAACGCTGCTCTCCAATATAAATGGGGCTTCTGAAGAAGCCAGCAGCAAATTTACTTTGGAGAAAATGACTCCGGTGCATGTTAGCACTGCCCACTTCACTTCAGAACAGCCATTAGTTCAATGCAAGCCGACTCCTCTGCCACGCACCAGCCAGGTCCTATTCTAGCTCCTACGTCAGACAGCAACTTACAGAACAAGTTTATTGTGAAGTAAATCTAGGGTGAACGTGCTGTGAATCCACCCCCAGTCTCACTTTTGGAAGATTTCCACCCCTGAATCCAGGTTGTTTTCCACACGAGGCGCAGCGGGGTTGGGGTGCATTCAGGGACTCAGCCTACGGCTCTTGGGTCTTTGCCCCAGCCTAACACAGGTCACCTCTTAACTCGTACCCGACTCTTCCGGTCCCCACGCAGCTCCTTTCTATAAAAGTCAGGTATGGAGCTAGCAGGAACAAACTGGTCGAGCCACTTTTGCCCGATGCTCCAGAAGGGGCTTCCAACATCCTTTGCTCGGTATCACAACGCACCCGGGAAGGCTGGTGTCACTACGTCTGACTCCTAAAGCCAGCCTCAGCGCCTGCTCTGGTGTCAGCCTTGAAACATGGGGATTAAGACCACCTCTAAAAGTTGTATCAACACTAGCTCTGACACATGGCTATTCTCACTGCCCCTTACAAAAACCCCTTCCGAGTTGGAAAAGCACCAGCCCTCCTCGATCGCAGTGACCCTGGTGAAACGAACCTGATAGGAGATGGTGATGAGGGGCCAAAGTCCTCCCTGCCTTAACTTCAGTGGTGTGAAAACCAAGAACGAATCTGTTCCAGGGTATAAACAGGATGAACTAAATCTCGACCTGTAACTGTTGACCTCATAACTCTCCCAGCAGTCACGACACGGGTTATCTTAAGCCAATTTCTGTAAAGGACACGTCCAGTTAACAGGGAGAGACTGGAGCTATTCAGGCTGTGTGAGCATACCGCGAAGATATTTCCCACGCAATCTTCATTCAGACCATGCTGGCTTGTTTTCTTGTGTGTGTGTGTGTGCGCGTGGGTGTGTGTGCGTGTGTGTGGTGTTTTTTTAAGTGCTCCTTAAGAGATGCTGTGAAATCATTCAAAATTCATACTAGGGAATGCAATCCAGAAAGCAAGATGACATTTAACTGACCTAAGTACAAGAGCAATCTAGTCCCCAGTCACTGTTTTACGCCAACTATATTTTTTTTAAAAGCAAACAATGCATTCTCATTATTCTCCCTTCCCAGTCTGTAGGAGAACCAGTTTATAGATAGTGTGTGCGCCTGTGTAGGAAGAATGACTTACTAGTCCTCCAGCCTCCATCCACCACAACACATCCTAAACAAAGCTGAGCGTTACCTAAAAAATACAGTGCAAGAGTAGAGCTTTATTGATGCCTAGGACCCACATTTAGTGCCGTGCTTGCTCATTCTGCTGGTTTCTTGGACAATTGTTTTTTTCCTAAACTAAACCATGAACAACATGAATCTGAATCCATTCTGCTACCTTGTCTGGGGCTTGCACCGCGTGATAAAGGACTTAAATCAACAGCCAAATGATTACCTTGTAGTTAAATATGGTGTAGTGAAATTGCAGGCTCTCAACCTCAGTCATTCTTCTAAAGGCCGGATCTCACACCCACGAATGCACAAGCTGCAAAACCTACACCCCTGCAAGCTGAACGTAGGCACTTCAAAAGAATGACTGACCAAAGTCCAATCCTCCATGCACGCACGTGTTTATGGTGTCTAAGGAAGCAGAGCCTGTCCTTCCTTTCAGACTCTGTTCTTGCAAAGCAACTTGGATTTGTACACGTGCCCATGGTAGCGCCCGATACGCAGACACACAAGTAGGGCTAGATTTGGATCAGCTTACTCTTGACGAGCAAGATACTTTCCCACTGAAATCAGTACAGCTCTTCGTGAAGTGAGGTGCCGTTCAAAGTACGTGTTACAATGTGGCCCTGGGGCATGGAAAAATTGCTCTTGCAAAGTTCATGATATCCCCAAATTCTTCAAAAGCACTAGTACCAGAGGCAGTCATAAAATTTTCCTTGAAACACGTATTCGTTCAAATTATTATTTAATCACTCTACTGAGAATTGGGTCTATTTCCTGCTTCAAATGGAGATGAATGAATGTGTGCAAAATAGTGGCCTTTTGATTTCAATGTATGCCAATGACAAAGTTAATTCTCCATTTACTATGGCAGTACATAGGTATGCACTGTGTATGTACTTCTGCAAAGCACATTCTCCATTTATTATGTGGGAGCTGGGTGCTATCCTTCTGTTAATGACTATTCCTATTTGCTTTTGCATCCAAGCATCCATGCATTTCTTTGACCTTGCCTTCATAAATTCAGACCATATTGCGGACACATGCTTTTCCTGGGCAGAAGATGGCAGAAGGAAGGCTATAGGGGAGATGCAGACTAGGTTGACAAATGCTTCCTTGGAAAGTCCTCTAAAATGGTAGTGATGGGCCTGCTGGCATAAAAATCTGACAACAGAAAGAATAAATAGGGAACAGCACTAAAGGAAACAGGCTGTTGATCACTGTAATAAAGGCTTAATATCCCTATGGATAAATACCTTACCAAGTATTAAAATGACATGTCCAAGAGCAGTGATTTTGCTTTTTTGCAGCTTATTTCAGGCTTCAGGAGGGCACTTGAAGATCTGGTACGCTTCTCTTCTCATGCATAATTTCAAACACTTCTTTTTCCGACTTTTCTCCGGACTCTTAAATGGTGCTGATATTTCATAGTCAAGATTTCCCTGAACGTACACAAAAGTAACAAGGGACTCTATTTAAAAGAAAACGAGGGAGCTAACCAACTAGAAACCCCTGATGAAAAGAATGCTTGCCAATTCCCCGGAGGAGAGAAGGGAAGAGCGAAAGCTCATGGTAAGGTAATCAACAGCTCTCCAGGGATATCAGCTCATAGGGAATAACCACAGTATGGCTGTTACATATCATTTGCGTATCAAGAAAACTCAATGGAATATATAACAGCCAAGTGCAGCCTATGAAAATATGCTTATCTGTAAAACTGATAATTTCTTTGTATGTGAAAACACAATCTTCCTAGGATTCAGCTTGGCAGATATTTGCTAAACAACACCAATATGTCTACTTTGAACAGCTTGTGTCGTGAAATCATTTCCGATGGAAGCTTTTCTGTTTTCAGTGTACTCTCCCAGGGCTCGGAGAAACAACCTGTTTTTGGAGACTCCATGGACCGCAATCTCTGCTCGAAACAATCAGGGAATGTCTCATGCAGCCCGGCTGAGCTGGGTAGATTTTAACAGTGAACAGAAAGAAACTGAAGTTGATAACTGGAGGTCTAGAAAGCACGATGCACAAGGAATGGTCCGACGAACTGCGATTAATCAGTCTGGGGATGAGAAAACTGGGTATTTGACCCCTAGTATTTGATAATATTCTTTAAAACCACCTTTCATGTATTTTAAGAAGGTGGTGATCAACCGTTGTCTGTGGCTAGAGGGAAGAGACCAAGAAATAGTGGGCTTAAATAACAATAAGTGAAATTTAGGGTGAATATTAGCAAGCACCTTCTAACCCCGGGGGTCTGGAACTGACTGCCTAAAGGAGTGGTGGAATCGCACCACGGGCAGATTTTAAGCAGTTTAGACAAACTTTTGTCTGGGATGGCTTAGACAAATCTTCCTGCCTTGAGCAGGGAGTTGGACCTCAGGAGGTCATCCAGTGGGCCCTTCTATCTTTACGACTGTGATTCAGTGCTTGAAAGAAAATCTGCCAAAGTATCATGGAAACATGATTGAACAGACTCTGGGATTAGACAGAGTCAGGAGCAGTTCTTCACAGTGTTTCAATGTATGTAATTATGTACAGATGCTGCAGTGACCAATTTAACAAATGCAGCAGACATTATGTGCTATTGTTATAAAACCTCATTTGCAGCCTTGGGTGGCCTGGCAGCCCTACCACTGCAGACCAAGAGCTCTTGGATGGGACATCTACTGGGAAAATACAGGAAGCCAGGCTGGAATTGCAGCAGTCCTCTTGGCCTCTCCAACCTCCTTCCTGACATTAGCAATCCCTGGCACACTGAACATTCAATGAGACACAAACCAAGGATGAAACCTGGCCCCACTGTGCTTGACAGCTAATCTTCCATTTCTTTCAGGATCTCACTCCGTTTACAACTAATAACAATCCCATGGCAATTTTGCAAGAGTATAGGTGTGGGCCCGTGGGCCCTGGTGTAGCGCGGGGGGTGGGAATCCCTGGGCACCCTAAGAGGTCGAAGTCCTCCCCCCCTTCCTGTTTAAGGCAGTCTACCTGCTCTCGCCTGCCATGCATTTGATGTCAAATGAATTGATGTAAAGTTGTGGGAGGCTGCCCATTTCTGGCCCTGGTGTTCTAGCCCAATTACATGGCTCCGAACCATCCCTACACTGTGTCCCATGCCTCACTGATAGCATCTGAATCCACTACTACTCCCCTGGCCCCTCGCTGGGCTTCATTCAGCCTCAGGCTCACACAGGCAGCCCCACCACATGAACCAACCCCAGCAGGGTGCAGTTTCAGGTCTTATCCAAGACCAGAAGGAACCTCCTCCATCCCCACAGTTCCTTCCCAAGCCTCCAGGTGTTCTGGGAGCTGCAGTCTTCAGGCTGATGGATGTTGCTCCTACAGCTCCCCAGATGCAACTGCTGGCCCTGCTCCCAGAGTTTGGGCTTATACCCTCCCTGCCCAGCCCTCCTCCAATCAGGCAGCTGCCTGCAGTCAGGTGACCGCCTGTTTGGGCCTGAATTCCCCACAGCCTGCCTGATGTTCTTAAAGTGGCAGGCACAAACAGTGCACTGCCACACCTGACCTTGTCTTCCCTTTAGATTCCAGTCAATTTAATAATCGTGTTTTCTTTTTGCCCTAAACTGTTCTATAATGTTGCCACAGACTATTAACCAGCTGGCATTTTCTACCCCAAAGGGTGGCAACTTTTAGCAGCTACTTTTATAAGGTCTTACCGGGTATGTTGATTCTGCAGACTGCCCTGCAGTCCGCCTTGTAGTCTAGAGAAGCTAACTAAAGGAACTAGCTTAGGTGCTGGAAATAACCTGTTTGCTACAATACGGAGCTTAGTGCAGGCTTAATTGCCTGACAAGGGACAGAATAAGTAAGTCCAAACAGCACTGCATGCCACTGCAGCCAAGCTACTTTTGATACCCAAGCTAGCTCATTTAAAGTTAGCTTGGGTCTCTATAGCCTGCAGCAGCTCTACGGTGCGAATATCTATTACAAGAAACAGTTCTATTAAACATTAAATTATTGGCCTGGATTGTGTCATCCTGGTTTTGACAAATCCCACAGGATCTTCCACCTTGGCCAATCCCAGAAATAAGCAGGAAATAAAGCATTCAACCTCTGCAAGCTATCTAAACATAACACGTCAATCAAGGGTAGTGATCAATGCACTCTTTCATGGTCACACAATTTCTGACGTGCTGCTGTTAGAAACCTTTTTTTTTTCTTTTTGCACATTACTGATTTTTTTGAGCACACTGAATAGCCACAGATATGCTGCATAATTAATTGCTTGGGAAAAAGTCTTACTTTAGATAGGTGGCCCAAATTTCCAACAGTCACAAAACTACAGTACGCTTTCTTCCAGAAGTTGAGTCACTTGTTAAGATGGGGGGGGCGGCATGGGGGATCCACCTGAGAAATCCCAAAATCCTCCGCTTTATTAAAATTCCTTTTTATGTTACAATGGCAAGCCACGAAAAGCCAGTCAAAAGGCTATCCTGAACCTGGTCAACTATCACTCACCGCCCACCTACGAAAACACCAGGAGCTTCTCGTTTCAGATCTATATTAGGATACGTGTTTGTGCTGGGTTGTCTCATTTCCATAATCTCTAAAACCCTACAATCTCTCTCTCTTTCTTCTCCGAAAATCTTTGATGCGTTTTCACCTCTTCCAGACAGTTCAATGACACTTTTGATTTGCAAGCAAGTTAGGGCAGGAGTTTTACCGGATGAGTAGTTTCACTATCTGCATTTTGCTAACCTGTTAGTCTCGGCCTGCTTCCAAAGAGCAGGCCTCCGATAATTTTAAAGGAGCCTTTGTATTCAGACCCTGTTTTCTGCTGAGCTGCAGGCGCCGATGGAAAAGTGCCTCTGTGAGAACGGCATCATGGTGTGGCATACTTGTTCTCCCTCGACGACTGCCATATTAAATTTAAATTAAAAGTCAAAACCAAGCATTTCCTGACCGTCAGCATCCCAAGTCTAGCCTCAGAGCTGAATACCATGTTGTGTTCCTCTTGACTTCATACATCAAACATCAGCAACAATGAGGATTCAGCAACCAAACCTACGCTGGCAAATTTTTTTGATGATTCATGAGGCTGATTAAAATACAGCTTGCTCTTCCATAGCTATGTCAGCATTGCAGCAAACAAATCATGTAGATCCCCCCAAACAGCACACTGAGCACATACAGAGGAGAGAGACACCGTAAGAAAGCTCCAGTTTTAGTAATTTTTCTGATCCTAACCAATCCTTAACTATCTGGGAAAACGAGCCAAACTGTCGTCCTCGTGCTCAGCAGCATATTCCTTGAGTAGCTGCGATGAAGTGTATGAGACAACCCATAGAGTACTATTCATCATGAGAAACTGGGTGAGAATCAGACCTTATTAAGTAGAAATCATTTTTAGTAGCCTAAAAACCAGACTGTTGTTTAGGTTAACTTTGCTTTTTCAATATGACTCCAAAAGGCAAAGCAGTTTTCTATTAAATCACAACACTGTACCTAAATACATAGCTCATTTCTTTCCAGTGCTACACATTCATCACAGGAGACGAGAAACCTGTCACTCCCAAGAGAGCGCTAACACAGAATAAAGGGCAAAAATAGTTTTAAAGCCCCTTTAGGCCTTGACATCCAGGAGAAGAATGGCGACACAGTCACAGTGGGCATTATAATTGCGCTAGCAACCACCATCCGTCCAGAAAGCAAAGCCAGGAAGTTAAATCAGTGTAGAGAAGAAGCATGAGCAGCTGGTCCCCAGACAAATTCTATGATAATTTATCTTCAAATGCTGCTGTAACTCTTCCATTGGGAGGTGTTGCTGCTGTGCAGCATTCTTCAGTGACCACAAGCCCCACTGGCAGATCAACGCTTCACACGAATGATGCAAATACGGATCGGGTCTTCTACACGTTTATGCAGCAGGAAAAGCCATTTTTTTTTTTAAAAAGGAGGAAAGAAAGAAACTTAAGGGAAATTCACAACCTTTATCAGAACAAGCGAATAGCCACATTTGTTTCAAATCACTGAAACTTAAATGTTAAGGGACCAGGCATGAACTTTTTGTTGTTACTTATGGCAGAACACCGTATCCCCAACAATATGTTGTATAGCGAGATTCGAGACAGCTCTAGAAAATGGGGTCTCCCTCTATGGTGGTACCACGATGTGTGCAAAAAATGATATGAAGTCGTTTCACTGGGAGGAGCGCGCAGAATCCCATCCGAGATGGAGGGAACATCTGGCGCTCGGTGCAGCTCAACGTGAAGCGGCTTTGATCCAGAGGATGCAAGCAAAGCAAGGAATAGAAAAGCAGGGTATTGTAAATTTGGACTCCAACTCGGACAGCACACGGATCGGTGAAACTTGTCATGAGCTGTGTTGCTCTCAACCTGGGCTTGTCAGCCACAAATGGATTCATCAAGCATCTGACTAGACCTTTACATGTGCACAATGAGGCAGAGGCTCGACAGTTGCCTACTATTTAAAAGCTCTGCCAAGTCCGATACAATCCCATTTTAAATTGCGGCATCTCAAGTCAGTCTTTAAAGTGAGTTATCATCTGATAATTTGGCAAGCTGGCTTGGAACGCGAGGACGTGAGTTTGAAAGCCGGCTGCTGGGATTGTGCAACAATTATCAATCTGCCTCCATTAAAATATGTGACTTAGAGGATCTTGTGACTTAAAGGACATTCTCATCATGACAACATTAATGCAAATCCACAGGGATCATTTTGCAACAATAACATACAATGCCGCCGTGGGTTTTAGGGGCACACTGCTATGTCAAAATAGTCAATACATACCGAGTTACAATACCCAATTAAAATACCAGTGGGGACCATATACCCATGTTAAATAAGTCCTTTCCCTGAGAATGTGATGAAATTCCCATCACTTGAGTTTTTTCAGCCTGGACTGGAGAAAGCCTTAAGAGATGCAATAGAAGAATCAGGTATAGTAGAAAATATAGCAGTGCTGAAGCTAATAATATCCTTGGCACAGCATCCTGGATCCAGGCCAGAGCAAGGAACCAAAACAGCGGCAGTGATGGGCGAGCTGGTGCTGTCGATGTGTACAGGACGCACATCCCTTCTCATTCTCCTGGATCGTCCTGCCGCACCCAAACCTGCCACCTATAAGTTACTGCCATCTTGCCTGAAACGGGTAGTAGTAGTCCAGGGTGACACGCTAAAATGTTTCCTGGAAGACAGCATGCAACTAAGAGTGATGGGGAGCTGCATCTTCACTTCACTTGAAGCGTCCCATAAGGATCAAGTCTCTCTCTGATTTTGTTCAAAGTCTGCATTAGGTGACGCGGTCAAATAATCACCAGCCACACGCAGATCAGACACCAGTCTACCTGTCCTTTGCCAGGTCTGGCCACCTCACCAATGCCAACGTTGCCCAAAGATACGGTCCTTGTTTCTTAAGTTGCCCCACAGCATCGAAACGGATGCCTAGAGCTCTGGGCTGAAAACTGGGTTGGACAGATTTAAATCACTGATGTTAATCATTAATCATTAATCCAGATTCCATCCAGGAAGAGCACACACCAACTGCTGAAGCTTCCTTAGCCTGACGAAGGGTTTTTGAACCCGAAAGCTTACTTAATAACTATTCTCCAACTATTTGGGTTGGTCTAATAAAAGATATCAGATTCACCCAAGGAACCTTGTCTGCCTATGTCCTTAGACCAACACGGCTACAACCTAAACCCCTGCTCATTAATCCAGTGGCATTCAACCTTACCTTAAATAACCAATTTTAATTTTGTATTGCATTAGTACTTTTTCTTTTCTTAAAGAAGTACTAATTCTCACTGGTAGGAAGTGATGCATTTTGCTTTGTACTGGTCCTTTTTTGCTACCCAGTAAAATGTGCGAGGTGCACGTTTAACACACGATCATGCAGATTAAAGCAATGTTTATTTTAGAAAAAGTATATCTCAGAAAATGATGAAGGGCACTTCTTATTTACCAGCAGATTAGTGGCAAGCTGTGTTCAGAAGGCTACTGAAATCCAATTACAATGCAACCCCCCCAGCATTTTAAAACAGAACCGAGTTAAATGTGCCAGATAAAGATGAAAAAAGAGTTTATCAGAAGAGCTTGCAATTAAAGCCAAGCACATCCAAAATACACTGACAAAAGGGCAAAGCAAGTGCTCCTTTTCAGAGGGTCACCCCCCATTGTGCAAGGTTAACAGCGTCAGCAGCAAATTTATCCAGTGGAAATCAAAGAGCTTTTGGTGTAGATGCCTGCACCAGATATTCAGAATAAAATGCTCAAGTAGAATTATAAAAAATGTCACAATCAAGGATTAGGCACGTCCACAGGGCACAAATAGTACCAGAGGAGATGGTAGACTTACCTTGTCCCTGTTTTGAGACTACTGGAGAACAGGGTTCCTAAACGAGCCCTGTTTTAGCAATGCTAAAGTAAAAGAAAGAGCAGGCAACCTAGAGGGACCCTTCCCAGCACAGTAACTACCCTTACAAATCAGCAACTTGAACAAATTTTAGCGACAAATTTAAGGCCCAAGATAGGATTGGTTAATGATGACTGACCTCTGCCTTTAAACATCTGAGTAGGGGATTCAGCTAGATTGGATATTTATTAAATGAAGGAGTATCTGTAATTAATTAAACTATTTGGTTCTGGTAATCACCTTTTGCAAGATTTTAGAACTACTGGATCTCAGCCTCTCAGGTTTAATTCACAGACTGGAAGAGGAGAAACACGCTCGCCTTTTTTTGCGATTCCTAAGCAGTTTCTTAACTCTGAATGAGCTAATTAATAAAGTGAACTGAACAGAAGCAAATACTCTCTCTGCACCTGCAGAGAAAGCTACAGCTGCTGCAAGCTGGTTTAGCGCTTCTGCCAAGTCTGGCTCCAGATGCTTAGACCACCAGTTCAGTGGTTTGACTTTTTAAAATTTTGGCAGCACATGTGCACAGCTAAAATAGTACTGCTTTAATGTGAACAATTGTAATAGATTACAGTCGTGTTAGGCCTCAAGATAAACTGTCTTCACTTGAAATTTAATCTTAAACTCAATTATTTTTTAAATAAAAATGTACTGCGTTTCAATTTTTAAAAACCCATCAGAACCCATTGTGCTATGTGCTGCCCACACACAATGATACCTAGATTGCGCTCATCATTTGTACTAGAAAGCAACTGTAGGTTATAATTACAGTAAGTGCACTAAGTCACCAGGGTGAATATGGTCTATTATGCAGTTATCCTTCAGGATTAGCCTCATGCTAGTCAAACACCCAGTCGTCATTCAGAGCAGCCTGAAGTTTGCAACATATTGTTTGGGCCTAAAAGCCTTAAATATGGCACTTAATTTATTTATTGCCAACGGTTTGATTTTGACAACTCCGCTTTATCAGCCTGCTAAAGTCACACGCATCAAATTTCATCCTTAGAGATTCCCACGGGCTACTGCAGACGGCAATTTTTAGTGTTGGACTGGTACAACCGGTCAGGAACCTGAGCTTTTGAGTTGGGGCACAGCAATAGGCACGAGTGCTTCATTTGTTGCCTAGCTTTTCTTGACAGGCATATGGAAACATTTCCATGAAAAATGGTTTTAAAGCTCTTTTTATTAAAAAACCCCCAAACCATTGGGAATCCAAACGCCACCGGTAGGTTTGTAACGCTAGAAGTAAACCCAGCAGGAATGGACGAGTGAGCAGCGAGCAGGTGAGCTATCATTCAAAGGGTCAGGATAATTTGCAGAGCTTTGCGATAAACTGATAACATGAGTACACTGTCACTAGATATGATATATGTTCCCATAGCCTCCCATGCTTCACGGAGTCAGGGCCTGAGCAAGAGGACAATGTCTACCTGCTTTTCTAGCTAATTCCAATTTATTCCAATAGAAAAATCATTTGAACGCGTTTCCCTTGTCCCAGGTCTACCAAGGAATGAATAGGGATTCCCCTCCAAAGCCCACCGAGGTCAGTGTGCCGTGGGTCAAGTCCTGCTCCTGTAGGCTGGAAGGATGGTTTCAGGCCAAGCCGTCAGGCAAAACTCTGCATCTCTGCAAAACGCTCATCGTTGCCAGAGCGCAGATCCGATAGAGGCCTCGCGGGGCATGTGAATCGGGACGAGAGAGGACTGTGATAAAACAACATTCAGGCTTCACTCCCTGCCTCTCCTCTCCCTTCCACATACGCTGTGCCCTCTCATCAAGCCCATCCTGAAAGCAGAGTTTTCTGCATTTCTATGTGCAGACATACAACAGCGCTCCCACTTGGGAGTTGTAACACGTTGCTATTTCTCAGGTGACTGGAAACTTATATTTGACTTATATTATAACTTAAGAGCCGAGTCGTTCCAGCTTACTGTGCCAACACCAATTTAGCGACTCTTGGACAAGCATGGTGTTTGCAGGATGGGCTGCCGGCTCCAACGGGTCAGGTCTCTTCTGAAGCAGGATATCACACCTCTAATGCCAGTCTAACTGACCCAGTGCCCTCATTTATTCTAAAGCTCTGCTGTATCTGTGAAGCAACCTTAAATGCAGAGTAAATCCTATCTGAAGTCTCCTCTTGATGCGACTCGATCAAATCTATTAAATTTTCACAGGAATTACGCAGCTGATTAACAATCCAATTTAAGGTGTAATATCTTCTCTAGTAAAATATCCAAAAAAAATATGAACATTCATTCTGTCTTTGGCAAGTGGCAGGTCATTTTATTCATATTACAATCTCTCTACAAATTATGTAATGCTTGGGGATGTTTACTAGCTGGAAGAATTGAATAATATAAGCTCTTTATGATTTTTAACAGTTCAAGCAGAGGAAAGGATGGTTTGATCCTTCCTTTACACGAAGGGATCAGATGGCTCTCTCTCCTAAATACTTATAACAGTGATTCTCAACCAGGGTGCTGCGGCACCCTGGGGTGCCTTGAGATCCTTTCTAGGGTACACCACAATATTGTTAGCATTGTGAGGTGTGCACATATGATGAACCCAGAGATTTCAAGTAAGAATTCGTAGCATAAAAGCGAGTCTGCCCTGTTGCAGTCTTCCCCAGTTCTTTCCAACCAAAAAACCATTCTATTTTTCGATAGGCAAAAAGCGAGCGAAAACTAAGAGCTGGCATTGTCTGAGGGTGGTGCTCGACTCTAAAAAGGCTGCGAACTACCGCCTTCCAATACGCAGATGTGACTGACTGTGCAAAGTACAAGGCAATGGCACCAAGCCACAAGGACTAAAAGCATGTTTCTTCATTAAGCCAAACACATCCCCAGTGAATCGGATATTATCTACATCATTAATTAGAGTTGCCTGCTATTTACATTTATTGCTTCAATTGCTTCCTTGTCTTTTTTTTTTTTTTAAACAGTTAAAGGGTGACTAGCTCAGCCAAATTCATAACATAAGACACCAGACATTTACCTTTATGTACAGAACAGGAAGCAATGGTTCCTCATTTTTAGTAGTTGTGTGGAAGAGCTTCAGTCAGCACTTGTCATCCCCGTTCCAGGGTCTAACACCCGATGCACAAACCAGTACTGGGGAGGGTGGTTTGCAAGGCAGGGGTGTGCACCAGGAACTGGGAGTAGGTCTGCTCATGAGGGCACCCCAAGGGAAGACAAGGTCCAACAGTCACAAACTCCTGCAAGACAGTTTTAGGCTGGACATGAGGAAAAACTTCTTTACCATCCAAGTCCCCAAGGCCTGGAACAGACTGCCCCCAGAAGTGGTGCAAGCACCTACTCTGGACTCTTTCAAGAAGCACTTGGATGCTTATCTTGCTGGGATCCTGCCCCTTGGGCAGGGGGCTGGACCCGATGATCTTCCAAGGTCCCTTCCAGCCCTAATGTCTATGAAATCTATGCAGGCCAGGAAACAGAGGTCAAAGACTAATTTGGTTGACTGTAGAGTTACCCAAATACACTGCCATGGTTTCTAGGAACCTGGGCTAGACTTGGATTCATAGCCATAGCTACATTTCTAGCATGCACCATCAAACACTTTAGTTATCTTTTCTCCAAAACCGAGACCAGAGCCCAGCATCAAAAATCGTCATTTCCTCTGGCACTTAAAATTCACGGGCCTGTATTTGTCGTGGCGTCTTTATTTCAGATGCTTAACATGAAGTGTTACACTGAGCGATGCAAGGGGGGCCTTTCATGAGAATGCTATTCTACAGAAGCAAACGTTTTTAGTAGAAGTTTTTGCAGTTCTCCCAATAATTAGCTGCAAGCTAGGGCAGGCTGGCATCGGAGAGGATGTACAGGACTTCAGTGAAATAAATAAAAGGAGGTAAAACTCCTATCGCATTGACTGTGCCTTTTTCTTAATTGCTTTGTTATGTACACCTGGGGCAGACAATCAATCATGGATGAACTTGTCTGTTCATAAATTGAAAGCAAGTAGGCAAAGGTATTTTACTGCAAGATCCCTCAAGGTACCTTTTGGGATTTGTTTCAAAGTTCTCTTTAATTTATCTACTTTCTGGGAGTTCATCCTATTACCATACAGTAGGGAGTTTTATTCCTCTTAAAGAGAAACTGCCATGCTTTGTTATACTACTGCAGACACCTTGCTAAAGCTTTGCTAAATACTAAGGACGAATACTACATGTATGTGGAGACGCACATTTTTCGGACCAGATTCTACTAGCTCCACGATTACGAATGGAGCTGTCATCTCTGCATACGAGAGGTCTATTGGCAATTACTTGCATTTATCAAAACGCCTATCCTAGTGTCTCCAGACTTCTAGTCTTGGGATATATGCAGTGCAATGCAAACTAGCTTGCTCGATGTAAATGTGAAATAACACAGGAAGCCCAATGGAATGACTTGGGTACAATGCAGCAAAAATGAGTAGGAAAATGCACGTGACCACCATTTTAGCACACGGAAAGCACAGGCTTTGAGTCATGATCCAGGCTTTAAACCTGGGTAGCTTAGCAGTTTGTTTGGCTTTCAACCTCCAGTCGTCTTCAAGGATCTTTGGAAGAAACCTAGACGACAGACCATCAGCGTGTCTACACCACCCCTCAGCATGCTTCGTGTGCTGCCACGAATAAATACCGCCGCTCTGTGCAGGCCACACACTTTGCTGGCGGCTGGAGAATCATGACCCAACAACCACTTCTCGTGCCCAGGGAAAGCCCAGCACTACTCGGATGCCACTCGGGTTGCATTTTTTGTAACTTCACAGACAGGCAGGGCACGTTTTTACATCAGTGCTTCCAAGGTCCATCCCAGGTAGCAAATGTGCCCAGCTGGTCTCTTAAGGCAATCCATTCCCATGACGAATGTGGACTCGGAGGAGATAGCAGAGACTACACAAACTGATACTGGATGTTTGACCGGCCAGTGCGATCAAGGCTGGCCAAGCAGAGCGGACAGTTTGCTCACTAAGAGCTCTGCAGTGACAAAGTGAGGCTCAGGAACGCAACAGAAATGAAGTCCAGCGGCACAAAACGTTCTTGTCAATCCAGGGCCCATAATCTGCACCCTTCTTCCCCGGCTGAGATGAGCTTTTCTGCCTCTTTTGCCCAAGGCCAGTTTTCTCAAGGAGAAGGACCCACCCAACATGAACGGTAACGCCTGCTCCATCGGACGGCAGAGCCGCCGCGGTCTCAGCTCCCCGCTTCCCCACGCTTCAGTTTTGTTAGATTTTGGAGGCGGCTCGTCCTAGCCGACAGCAGGCCATTTTCTTCTCCAGGCCCCGCTTCTCACTCTGCCACGCAGATGCTCTGCGCAGGGAAAAACCCCACCACAAAAAGGCTTGGATCAGGCCGGAGGTCACGGCGCCTATGAAAGGCTACAAAAGCTTCCCGACACGACTGCTATAAATTAGGGCTTTGTCTTGTACCCCCTTGTGTGACTCAGCTCACACTTCCTAAGACTCAGGTGAGAATCTGTGCTTCTCAGCAAAATAAATGATCCTGGGTAAAAATGCTACCGTGGCTGCCTGAGCTAGATTGGGGGCGTCCACATTACACCGCTGCAGGCACGTAGGCAGACTCCCCTCTGCATCTGTCCACGCGCCTGTGAAGAACGAAGACATCCAAGTTAGCCTTCTGCCTGGGTAAGCCAGGTAGCCCTACGTTAGTTTTATGCCTGCTCGAAAAAGTATTTAGGGATATAAAATACGTTGCGGCCTGAGGGAGTGAAACAGAAGAATACGAATTAATCTTGTTTTCAATTTAATTGCAGTTGTCCAGGGAAAAAACCATTTACTACCCATGATGTATATTAACTTTGTTCTCATAATAAGCCTCCTGGCATTATCCCAAGAAGACCTGCAAAGCAAGTGGGGCATTAAATTGTGCTGACTTGTGTTGAACGTACTAGACATTTCTCAGTCCCGTTTCCTCAATGCGGGGTCATAAATAAGCTCAAAAAAGTGTGGTGTGCAGGCCCGGGCCAATTTGGATCCCTACCTGATAGATTTATCTCCAGGAGCCTCTGTCCTCTGAAGCAGCTGGAAAGCACCAACTTATCACTGCCAGCGTGTTATTTCTGGCCCCCGGGTTGCCTAAAGCATATATCAGCAGTTTCCATCGCCGGCTGTACAGGATCGCTATAGACAGGTGGAAGCTGATGGTTACCTGCCCTGCTCTGTGAAGAAGCAGAGCCAAGGCCAGCACTTCTGAACTTGCCTAGACCATGCCTTCTGCCAAAGGCCGTGGGCTGAGGCAGGGTTTTCTTTAGCTAGATGAAGAGATGAATTTCGATGCTTCCGAGTCCCATGGCAAAATGCACGCTCGACTGAAAAGACAGCTTTCCATTCTTGTCAAGATCGCTCTTGTGTCTCTTTAATCGCCCAGCAGCCAACTGGCCTTTCCCCAGTTTGCACCAGTGCGTGCGTGCAAACGTCCTCGGTTGTGCCTTCCCGGAGCCGTCGGCTCGGTTCTGACAACGCCTCTGGCAGGCGCAGGGCGAGCAGTCAGCTATACAGGTCCCTCCAGGGAGATGTTCTTATAAGAAAAAACACCCCAAACCAACTGGCACCGCTGCTGACTAATATCAAAAGGGCATGGGTTCGAGCCTCGCTAACGTGTGCTCTGCTAACAGGTATTGACAAACCTGAGATGACAGCAGTGGTTTTCACAATCTGCTCCATTACTTCGCTACTGTGGGTGGAGAAAGCAAGACAAATACAGCCAGGAGGTCCTTCTACAGCAAACCAGACAATCAATCACGGTTTTCCCCAGGCCGGTACAAACTGACACAGATACTCTGCTACTGGTTTATTTTCCCTGCCAGGAAAAATGTCTTTTCAGACTGCTGGGGACCACTCGGGCTCTGGCCCCTCAGGCTGGCCGCTCTCTTAGGACTCGGACTATTATGCTTGCTCCCTGCGTGCACATGAAGCACTATTTCCTCCTTCTTCCTGTGCAAGGCAGTTCACCCTGTAGTCCTAGTGCTGTTGCTGTCAGAGGTTTGTTCTTCCATCCAGATCACCGTGAACTCAAACCAGGATATGATTTCAACACTGACCAACTTGAAATCATATCCTGGTTTGAGTTCATCGACGTGTTTCACTATACGAGTTAGTATGTAAACGTATAGGTTAATACTAAAGACATTTCCGTATTACCTGTGATATCTTCATATTCAAACAAGCAGCTCAGCGATACATTAGCCAATATGCATGAACAATGGGAAGTGGGCACAATGACTGGGAGCAGAAGCTTTGCGTGCTGATAAGAAACATTACTAGCAAATCAGAGACCGGTAGGGTGCTCTGTCGTGGGAAACAAATACACGCAGCTGCGAAGGTACATGCAGGTTAATGTGTGCAATTAACAGGCCCGGGGGGAGCTCCACATGCTGTTAAATCTCTATTTACTTCTGCCAGCGGAGGTTCCCCAGGCATCGCACAACCTGCTTTGAATGAGAGACAACATGATCTTTACCCGGTGCCGTACACTGAACGTGAGTGCACTTTTAAAGGTCAGTTCTTCCTACGCGTGATACAAAAGTTGCCACTGCGCTTGGATAACATACATTAAAATTACACGTCTTTCTATGCTCCGAGGTACTGTACATGGATTTACATGCATTTCCGTACTTGGTAAGTAGCTCTATGGATTCCCAAACCAGAAGCCTTGTATAAAATGTACCAGATGGTACTCGTTAAAGACAGAAAATGGGAATGCTGTCTCCTACTGTATAATGGGGTGGTTTATGAGGTAGGGTGGTCTTCAAATAATCGGTTGGGATTGACCTCCACTATGAATAGTCGGGATTGACCTCCCAATCCACTGGTCAGGATTGGCCTCCCCTTCCTGCTCCGCTACCATCGGTCGGGATTGGCCTTCCCTTCCTGCTCCACTACAATCGGTCGGGATTGACCTCCCCTTCCTGCTCCGCTACCATCGGTCGGGATTGGCCTCCCCTTCCTGCTCCGCTACCATCGGTCAGGATTGGCCTCCCCTTCCAGCTCCGCTACGATCAGTCGGGATTGACCTCCCCTTCCTGCTCCGCTACCATCGGTCGGGATTGACCTCCCCTTCCTGCTCCGCTACCATCGGTCGGGATTGGCCTCCCCTTCCTGCTCCGCTACCATCGGTCGGGATTGGCCTCCCCTTCCTGCTCCGCTACCATCGGTCGGGATTGGCCTCCCCTTCCTGCTCCACTACCATCGGTCAGGATTGGCCTCCCCTTCCAGCTCCGCTACGATCAGTCGGGATTGACCTCCCCTTCCTGCTCCGCTACCATCGGTCGGGATTGGCCTCCCCTTCCTGCTCCGCTACCATCGGTCGGGATTGGCCTCCCCTTCCTGCTCCGCTACCATCGGTCGGGATTGGCCTCCCCTTCCTGCTCTGCTACCATCGGTCAGGATTGGCCTCCCCTTCCAGCTCCACTACGATCAGTCGGGATTGGCCTCCCCTTCCTACTGGTGCTCTTCAACCAGGCTGGATGGAAAGGGGCACACAGACTCATTCCACGATCACATTCTGCCCAAGGTGGTCATTATCATCCCTGGAACGAAAGCCAGCACCTCTGCCTTGTTTCTTGCATCCCATCTGTCTCCCGGGTACTCACAGGCATTTCTGTGCTATGCAGCACCCTCCCCCTGCCCCCGCCGGGCTATCCTCATGTGTGTGAATAATCATTCGTTGTCAACATTTCCTCATGTCTTGTAGGAGTAAATGTGAATGAACGTAAAGGTTAAGAAATGCCAGCGAAGAGGGTGGTGTACGTTCCCTTCTCCTAGATGAAACCCTGGGCTGTGCCAACCTGTGCTGCATTATGCATGTTGAACAAAATGCTTCGGCTCCACTCGGCATTAGCATGCCGAAGCATAACTTTATCTTCCTGCCTCAGAGAACAGCCCCTGCTTTACATAAATCTTTAATGAAAGGCTCTGCCTCGAGCACTAATGCCTAAGCACAAAAGACAGAGTTGAAGGAAAACATGGTTTTGCCTCCAAAAACAGAGCAGCTCTACAGATAGTAAATGTAATTTTTATGTGCTGTGTAGCTGTGGAATCCCGGGAGCTCCATTAAAGACGGGTTACGGCATTAAGGGATGAGAGAAGCTGGGAATAATTGTAAGTACTTTGCAGAAACAAAAAAAAGAGGCAGTTTAACTGCAATGCCTATTACAAATACACCAAACTTGGCCCCGTCCTTGGAAACGTCCCTCCAGTCTACGCATGGGCAGAGGATTTTCCAGGCCGTGGGCACAGCGTGGCCAGTCACCAGCCCTCAAAAGCCAGCCTCATAGCAAATCATGAGATTGGCCTAAAAATGACGAAACTAAAAGGAAAAAAAAGAAACCAACCACTCATTGATTTTAGGCTCTTTGTATGTGCCCCCTTGAGATTTTTGAGATTTCCTGGTTCCTGCTTGCAACCTCAAGGATGAGAAAAGTACATTTTTTTTAAGACAAAATGAAGGCACGTAACTCCCATCCATCTTCTTTCAATCCTCCAGGTTGCTTCCATCTCTGACATGTAGGATGGCTGCCCAACCCCTTTTTTAATTGCTTGCACCTGCAGAGGCCCCTGTTCAGCAACTCATTTACGCGCGTGCTTTGACACGCAGCTGTCAGCGGGCCTGCTCGGCTGCTCAGATGGAGCGCGTAGTTCAGTGCCTTGCCGAGCAGGCTCGGACTCACCTTGCATGCTGCCCTCTGGTTAAATTTGCTTCTGAACAGGCTATTGCATAACGCGGTCCCACAAGGGTAGTTCACATGCGCAGCCTTTTCCTGGGGATGGTGGTGGCAATTACGGCACCCGAGGCAATGTTCAAGATGCCGAAAGGGAGAAGGGAAGTGACCTGGAAATGACACAAGGCACGGAGCAAAAGATGGGACTACCACGGGGGAGGATTCGCCTGGGGTCGGCAAGGGTGTCTGTGCCAAGCAGCGCAGCAGAGCCCTCAGCTTGGGCAGCAGCTTTGCAGACTGGCAGCCAGATTCATCTCATGCCTATTTGGAAAAGGTGGGGGCTGCGCACGGAAACGAACTGCTTCAGTTTTCCATCACGTAAGATATTACATCAAATGAGAGAAAGGCACTGTAGAGGCTCCCTGACGGAAAGCACAGGTCTGCCACGCACAGCGTGTAGCGGCTTCAACTGTAATTTTGGATGCCGTGCCCCAAAGTCAAAGCAAAGGTGAAGAGCTCTCTGTCTCTGCGTACAATGCTGCTGTCAGATCCAAGCACGATCCAAGCAAGGGTTTCATGGAGAGCAGGCGCAGTACTGAACACACAAAGGAGCCCACTTAACTGTGTACCTGTTAATTAATGAGGTTTGGGAAGCGAGCACACTGCCTGTGCAGCAGAGCAGAGGCTTCCACTTCCAAAGGGGATTGAGCTCATTCAGAAAAAGCCCTCTTGCTCTGGAAGAGGAGACCATGTACGTAAGGGTTTATACTGAAATAACTACTCTGGAATAGATATTCTGGGGCAGGCAGACCATGCTGTGGGAACAGCAGTTAGGGCCTTTCTTTATGTCCCCAAATCGGGCAAGAATCCCTCCCCCAGCTCTCAGCACCCCTTCCCTTCCCTTCCCCTCTGTTGTCAGGAGTGCCTCCCGTCTCCTCTCGTCCCGCTCCCCGCCTCGCCCCCTCTATTTCTACCTCTGAGCACGGGAAGAAAAGATCTGCACATTGCTGCCGCTGATCCAGCTGCTCCGGTCTGCTCCGGCGGGGGCTGCAGGGAGCGGCTGCATGGGGAGCTGGGCTCAGCCGGGGACAGCGCTGGTGATGGCTGGGCTCCCCCTCCCTGTACGTGCTACCCCTACCCAGGGAGGCCAAGAAGGAAGGGGGAACTTGCCTGCCAACCCCACTGCTTTTTCTGTCCAGAGCCGAGCCTGGCTCCCCAGTCGGCCCACTGGAGTGGGGCAGGAGTAATTCGGAGGTCCCCAAGCCCTGGGGCAGCCAGGGACAGTGGCAGCAGCGAGCAGTGGAGGGGGGATGGAAGAGGAGGGGAAGTGCCGCTGAGCACGGAGGGGAAAGGAGGACGTGCCGAGACGGGTGGATTCTGCAATGCTTTGGGGACTTCAGAAAGTCCCACCTGCTGCTCCCACGGCACGGCCTGAAGAGGTGGCACAATCGTACCACTGCACTCCTTTGGATTTACCCTAGCCTGCCCCGAGCACCATCCCCGCCTGCCTCCCACAGACCTCTGGATACATGCCTGTAGAGCCTAGCCCACCCGAGATGGGACTGCCTAGAGCTGTGGACACACAACCTGTCCGCTGCTGCGGTTTCTACAATTACTCCTGGCTTTCTCAGGGGTACGTTTACCCCAGAGTGGAGAGTGCAGTACTATATGCCGTGTGCCTGCTCCCCAGATAGATGGAGTAAAGGCAGATTACAACAGTGTCAAGGTGTCAGTCATCTGCATGCTACTTAACTCAATGAGGGCTTGTTTCTTGCTGGGAAACTCTAGGTGCTATTGAAATGCAATGATGAAGATCCTCATCATCTAATGCAATGATTATCCTGCTTGTCAGCCAAGCCCTTTGTAAGAAGTGCTTCCCAGCTCTCCTTCCTTATGAAGGACACAGCTCTGTTTGGATCCAGTTTCAATGCCATCCCTCATAGCAGCCCTGCACTTGTACTTTTATTATGGTAAATTATCCACGTCAGAAACGTGAGTTTATACAGCACTGAGTCAACCTCATTTTCAGCCTGCAAAATTATTATTTTGCTTCTCTCACTATTTTTGGCCTTTGTCCCATGCTGATCTCCTCCCCGTTCCCCATCAAGAGACAGAAAGAGATGGCCTGGAGGAATAGATCCATCCTATCAGACTAAAAAGCAATACTCATCAGAACCTGCCACTCTTGAACATCAGGAAGAAGTGTCAATATATATCCCTTAGAATATGTTCTCTGGGTTTTCTCCCTTCTCAATTCCCTATTCCTACCAGAAGGCCAAAACTATACCCCTCTGCCTATACATTAATGCAAAAGTGAATACCCCTCAAGTCCATTTTCTTCCTCCTCTAATATGCTGCCTTTTTAAACAGGTGCTTGAAGCAAATCCAATTTGGAATTTAAGTGTGTTTCTCTATCTTTTCTCAGTCCAAAGGCTTTGCATGCATTTTGGAGTAGGCACAGCTGTCCCTCCTCATCCTAATGGACCAAAATAGGATACATCTGAGTTTTAGAGTCCCTTTTCAAAGCTTTCTTCCTTTTCCCTGTGGTGCCATCTATGTTACAAGAACAACCATGCTGAAACACTACTGGCATACGTTAGTGGTACAGCATTTCTTTTTTCTTTATGGAGAAGGTGGGCAGAAACCATGTTATATCCACCTTGAAGAGCCATTCTTTGACCTTCTTATCTGCTGGTGTTAAAATAGGGTCCCCCGACTTGTTTATAACAGCAACGAGGCTTTTTTTCCCTGTCTACAAGAGCAACAAAACCCCCTGGTACAGAAGCCTGTTTAAACATGACTGTTGGGCTAGTTTAGATGGGATTTTTATGCATGATATCCGAATAATCAGTGCATCTCACACCGCCTTGGGCACTGCTACCTGGTTATCAGCATAGCCATCCAAAACCACAGTAGGAAACAGCAACCGGAATCGCCGTGACAAACACCACTCTCTCTTTCTCGCAAAAGGCACCCTCCAGGTAGAAATTGGGAAGAGAACTCATTTCCAATTCCATGCCTGGCTTCACTTACTCAATCACCTGCCTTATAATGCAGAGATGCACCGACTTGGGCATCTTGCTGGAAAGGCTGGTGGAAAATGAATCCGTCACAGGCGGAGGATGGCTGAAGGCGTACCTAGAGCCTGATCTTCCACTACATTTTACACCTATAGGAGAGGTGTAACGGAGAATCAAGCCCCTGGGCATTTAACGGAGACTGATTTACAATCGCTCTCACAAAGTTAATCCCACTTTCACGGCGCCTTGGAAAGAAATCACTCAGCACCGGCCACAGGTGGAGGGAGAAGAGAACCACAGCAGTCCTGGCCAGTAGACCTTATACCTCCACCTTCCCACGTGACCTTTTTGGGAAGCAGACCGTTATTCTCTCAGTGGTTTCTAAAATAGAAATCACCTGCAGTCCGTTTGGAAAACCAGTCGTAGGCATGCTAGCCTTGCCCTTATGACGTGGGAGAAATACGAGGGCCAGAAATTAGGACTGTAACTTGTTTCTGAATCCTGTTAAAAATACAGAGCATCCCTGATTCACACTGTGCCATTTCAACGAAACAGGTTTCCCCAGCTGGCTAGTTAAAAGCATAGATAAGGCTTTTTTTTATCCAGCTGCGGTGGTGACTGGACACTTTAAAGACCCCCACAACTCATGATACAACGGTCTGAGAGAGACAAGAAATGTAAGGTCCTGGGCTCTCGCTCCGTATTGAAAGAGATGGGGCATGTTTGCTTTACCCCCTCCTCGAAACATCAGAATCATTTTAATATAACCCATCAAAATGAACCAAACGTATGAGAATTACCATTTCATGAGACGCTCACGAGGTATCGGAGGTATCTGAAAGCCATGCTATAAATAGGGTTGCATTTGAGGATTGGACTACGCTTGAATTTATTACTTCAATTCCTTTCACAGCAGAATATTGACATGTCAGAAATACAATGTGTACGGTCAGAGCCAAGCTGCCAGCCATGATAAGAGCCTGCGCTTTGCAAAAGAAGAAAAAAACCAAAAAAACCCCAGAACTCAACAGAAGATATTGAAAAAAACCCCCAACCCCAAGTAATGATATTGAGTGACACCAACTGTTGAATGATTAGGAGCGAGCAGTTCAGAAAGCGCCGTGGACGGTGGCTGTGAATGAATAATGAATCCGCAAGCTGTCCTGTTGTCGGCAGCTCTGCCAGTCACAAAGCTGCTCATTTGTAGAGCAGGCTGTGACTTGCCATCGCACGGGAGGAGTTCAATATTCATTAACAAGAAGCAAGTCCCTCTCCGTGGCTGTCGGTGGTACAAATCCACAGCAGTGACCCCTGGGCTGCAGGATGGCGGGGGGTGTGCACGTGCGTGTGCATGTTCAGACACACCCCAGGCTGCTCCAGGTCTGGCCTGAAGGACGGTGCTTTGTCAGACCCCAATTTCAACACCAGGAAATGGAAATAGCTGTGGAGCAATAAAAATAAAAATGCAGGGGAGGCAGAGGGCGTAGAGCACTGCCGGGGAAACAGGGCTTCAACCTCTGGATTTCCTCCACAAACACTGACACAAGCCAGAAAGGCAAGAAAGGCGCTGTTTTGGGGTAAGCAGGTTGGTGAGACTATACTGCAGAAATCCCTACTGAAAACCCTCCAGGCAACCCCACGGCCGGCAATCGCAATGTGATCGATTATACTACAAGCACAGATTTCCGAAAAAACACACAGTGAAGGTTCGGGGAGTGCGAGGGGAGCACCCACAGCGCCGTCACGTACTCCCCGTTTTTTTGAATGGCCTCCTCGCGTGGTGGAGAGAGGATGGGTATCCTCTTCTCCTTTCCCTCGGCGGTCAGAGCAGTCCTAGGCACACTGATGCCCACCCAAAAACCTCACCGCTCCCAGCCCTTAAAGAGGTGCCTGGGTTTGCCCCTTTGGGAACCTGGTGACGCTGTCAGCGAGAACGGGACCCATGCAGGCAGGCAGGCTACGGCGGAAAGGATCGGGCCCTTAAAACGTTCCCGAATGTGCAATTTCTTAGGTTCTTCCCCTTACACGCGGTGTTTGCTCATGTTTGGTCGACAGTTTTGTCATTCATATGGAAGCGCCACATTTTTCATGCGGTGGCGTAAGATGTGGGGCTGCCCCCCACAACGCAGCCCTGGTGTGCAGGGAATTTGGCCATAGCTCTTTACTTGGTTTCTTTATAAGCGGTAAGGAATCCTTTTGCTGAAAGGATGACTTTGCTGATTGCCTCTTCTTTTCCCTTTGAAAAAGGGATACGGATATAAGGGCTTTGCTACCTTCGCTTGGGAACTCGGATTTCACTGATCTTTCCAAACAAACAAAAAAAAAGGCGAGAATGGTTTCTCTCTCAACAAATTTCCATCTATTTGTCCTTTAAATGCAGCTCTTTAAACCAGTCGCTCAACACAATCTAATTTTTCAGTGATACATGGGAGATGCATGTGTTTAACCCACACACACTATTTAGAAAGCGCGTCCAAATTGTGAAACAGCTTTTCAGCAGTTCTCATGACCCGAAAGATATCTTCTTGAAGTTTTTTTTATATTTCTAAATTGAGCACTTCTTCATTAGGAAGCAATTGTTTCTGCTTACTGGTGCAGGCCTAATGCTTGAAGAAGTCAGTCCTTGTACCAATATGCCAACACACTTCTAGTCCCAGAAGATAGGAGGTTTTCAGACACAGAAGTCACATCTTTCTGATTACCATTGTGCTGATTTTTCTCCATTGGCTTTATCATGATTTTAGTTGCTGATATCTTAGGAACCACTGCCAACAGAGACTAACAGAGAATTAAGTCCTAGCTGATCAGACAAGATATCCATGATTCAGATTCAAAATCAAGTGAGAAAAAGCAAAACCATCACAAGGTCAATGTGAGACTTAAAGCGTAATTTCGCACGACCTGGTAGGACAAGAAACCAACACCTCGGCACTGGAGTCCAGCAAGTCCAATGGCAAGAAGCAGCAACGGCAAAGCGCACTACTAAATATTCATTGTGTCGACACACCAGCCCTCCAGCAGACCCCCGGCACTGGCACGACTCGGCCAGGGGGACTCCACGGTGGCATCGCTGCTCACGCATTGTGGAAGCGCAGAAGAAATGGAGCAGGCAAATGTGGGATTTAAATGTCACCCCAATGCTTACAAACTGGAAGGTGGCTTCTCATGCACAAGAAAAGCATAGGTGAGGATGAGAAAATCTTGTCCTGAGGGAACTTTCTGGGCAGGCACTGGCACTAGCTTTGGTCACTCGGGCCATGCCACGAACCTTAGGAGCCATAAAATTCACTTTGTAGTCACGATAGAAGTCACTTGGAAACTTTCAGATTTAAAGCTTGGCAAGGCGATATCCTGCGCCTCCTCCCAATGGAAATTGGCCACTGATTGAAATGGGATCAGGCTCAGCCCGGAGTAAGTCTTTATCCTGACTTACCTCCCTAATTGCTTCCCATCCCTTCCTGGCTGTAAAGACCAACTACGTTTTTATGACTGGCAATGTTTCAAAACCCCGACATCAAGCTGCTCAATGGTACATTCACTCTCAAACCACTGGCATAACCCAGCTGCACCTACGCCGATCCATTTGTCATCTGAAGTGCACCATTTGCTCCTTATAATGCATATCATCTTTCACAAAGCAGTTGTCATGCGTTTCCCCGATCCCAGCCACTTGACACCCTCAGCACACCGCTCGCTGCATGTGCTCATAAAAATCACTTGCCGCGTGGCTTTTTTTTTTCTTTCAATGAACCCTGCCAAAACACCCGAACCGCAGTTGTTCTTGAGCCAGCACCTTACGATTCTTCTTTTAACTCCCCGAATGCACGTGAACACGGTTGTACAGGAGGGGCTGTGCTTTCCACTACGTGCCACTGGAAACCACAGGCGCGTCTCTAGATGAGAAGGGCACAGGTACTGATATGTGGCAAGGGTAAGGAACAAACTGCACGCAAAATTAAGCTTGGTAAAAATGAAGCCTATTACCTGGAACTGTTAGAAAGAAGATGCTATTTTAAAGTGCTTTAGAAATAACCTTGAAATCAGTGGTGCTCAGTGAAGCTTTGCGGTGTTATATCCGAACATTCAAAGGGTTATTTGTTGGGGAGCAGAGAAGGGGGATCACTTTTTTCATTGCTCACAGCACAGAAGGCCAGATTCTCAGTTCTGCTAGTGTAAATTCGGTCCGCTCCTACGATGTGAAGTTACTGGGCTTACTCCAATTTACACTGATCTAACAAGAGTTCAGAGACCTGGCAAGAAAAAGAGTCCTACAAAGCTACAGTGTTTGCGCTCCTGCTCTCATCCCTGCTAGAGCTGGTGATGCATTGATAATATTTTTCCTGATTGATGAGTTGTAAAGGGCTTTGGATCAAGCCCTTCGTGCTTGCTGGTGTGTCTGCTGAAATTGGATTTTAATGCCTGAGCCAACTCCTATTAACAACAACGGAAAGACTCCCATTATATTTAATGGAAGCTGGGTAAAGCTGCAGTTGCTTTTTGGAATAGCTCTTAGTACCTAGCCATGGAAAATATAAAATCCAAGCCAATTACCCCATTATATTTCATCTTCTAGTAACACTCCATTCGAAGGTCAGAAAGCTTTGAGTATGCCGTTGGTTTAGGACTCAGTTCTCACCTACAGGCTCAATTCTTTTCTCATTCGCACAGGTGCAATTCAGCAGTCTCTGTCGTAAAGCTGACAGCCCCAAGGGTAGAAAACTGAGGTAAAAGGAAAATCGGGTCCACGGCATACTTTACCATGTTGAATACTTCATTTCTATATTATAATAATATACTGAATTAGGCTGTTTATTACGTGGACCTATTCTCCGAATGGCTGCTAGGTTTGTGTTTCACGTAGGGCACTCCTACAATACAGACTGCCCTTGGTCATACTACCATTTCATTTACAGTCCCATTTTTAGGCTATAACGCAAAAACTGTTAGCTCTCAACAACACGGTTGCATCCTAAGAGACAGCTCCATCTGACTGAAGCAATCGGTGACATTTTGTCACAACTGCCTTTGAAGCATGAACATTTTTACGATGGAGTCCACACTTTCAAATATTCAAGCTAACCTATATGACAATGTGGTAAACTCTACCAAGCTCTTCAAGCATATCAATTTGCAACTGGTTCCCTCCTTTAAATTACCTAGCAAGCACAGCATTCATAGAAAAAATGCCACCACAAAAAATTGTCCATGGAAAAAATATCCAAGTTATTTTTATCCGCAGGGATCCCTAATGGACACGTGAGATCAGTCCCTTGTTGACAGGTTCTGGACATCATTAAATGGACCTTTATTGTTAAAAAAGCTATTTAAAATACATACTGTAGCACTGCAGTGTACAAACAGAGTATACTGTATGTAGATGATTACATACATTGGCCATTTAATGTGCAGTATTGATAAAAACAAAATTGAAAATAAGATGATGATGACTTCCTTGCTGTATATACATATTACTTAATCATATCTTACGAAAAACTTTGGTCAGTCTTATAATTAGTTACTCATTCTACAAATGAAAATAAGGAAATGCCCTGTATCTGGCATTAGAAAGATTGCATTAGTAACTTTTATCAAGTTATCATTAAGCAACACAGGCTTAAGAGGACTACCTCAGAAGACCAAGATTTTCTGAAGCTCTTAAATGCTGTTTAATGCATCCATGCATTGGTAATTAAGCACAACCTTTGATGCTCGGTCTGCCCTTTGGGCAGGTAGCTTCCTTGAAGGCTTTTCCCTATAAGCCTCAGAGTGCCAGCATGGCTATAATAGAGACAGAAGGCAGGATAGATATGCACCTTTATAGACTAGCTAAATAAGATATTATATATATATATACACATACAGATACATACATATACATATACACACACACACACACACATACACATTAGGCAAGGAGAGGGAAGGATTTCTTAGGGCAATATCTCTTATTGGACCAACTATGTCTTTGGGACAGAGTTAAAACAAGCTTTTGAATGCAAGACCTGACGGATGCAAGTACTGACGAAGACTGTCTTGCATTTGAAAGCTTGTGCAACTTTATCCCAATGACACAGTTGGAAATCGTTGCCTCTCATATAATTTCTGGACCATCGTGGCTAGAGTCACTCTTCACTACCATATGTATAAAGAACACAAGTTTTCGTGAAGCCAAGCTCACTTCATCACGTGCTGCGACTCCAGTGGTTTTTGGCCAGGGACCCACACTGCCATAGGTCACTGGTCACACATCTGTCTTCTCCCCTAAGCCTTCTCTCCTTACTGCAGAGAAGAAAAATGCTCCCGCACGTTGCTCCTCAGGCAATGACTCAAAAGGTAGGCAGCATGCCCTCCTCGCTGTCTTTTCCATCTTAGGAACCGCACTGCGGCACTTGTATTGTGTTTAAGACCTCCTGTTCCCTCCAGAGAAAGAAGGGGTGGATCTGACCTCCCAGTCCTGCTACCCATCTGCCTACAAACCCACCCGTGATATCAACAGGAGCCCCACACAGATCAACAGCATGAGGAGATAGGCTCCACATCCTAGTATTTATATACCTCCAAAGGGCACCAGGCCAAGACGTGAACCAAGTCCCGACACTGAAGACCTAGAAGGCAACTCCTAATGTACATTCATCCATATATACATTCCTTTCTCCATGTGCGGCTTCCAGCTATCTAAGCAAGCACCAGGGCTTTAATCTGCAGCACTGGGGAACCTGGCAGTAGCCTGCACCTACAGATTTCTCTTCCACCCACTTTGATTCGGAGTCACAGGGATGTTTGCCCCCCAAAAATGCTGACCACAAGGTTTACCCTCTATCACAGCTATACAAATGCACGTGTATTAAAACAGAATACGTGTTCACATTCAAAACTGTTGTAATCAGGAAATGAGCCGTGAAGTGTGTAAATGATGACACGTTAATAATCTGCTTTATAGCTTAAATCAGAACCTTGGAATTTCGCAGTCAGAGACTTTTCAATAGGTCAAAACAGAGTAATCGCACTTAATGATCACACCCCGATACAGCGTGCGCCAGCGCCAAGAGCTGGGGAACCTGATCAGAATGGATATCAGCTCCTGGCACGTTAGAGACATTTCTTGCACCTTGATCGATTTTATACTTAACTAATAACAAAAACACACAGCCCTAGCCCTGCGCTTTTGGGAAACGTCCATCTGATTATGCAGATTACAAGCTAAGCCTAAAGGGTCTGCATTTTAGAAGGCACTGCGGATGCATTAAGCCTAATATATCCTTACAGAGAATAGGGCTGCCTATATGTGGTACAATTTGAGGAAGAATGGGAGGTATTCTGCAAATGTTGCGGATGCATTTGCTGTCATTTGCTCAGGGACTTTCCAACTGACGCAATCAGAGCTAAAATAGACTCCTGCATATCTAATTTAAGAAAGAGAGGGGGAGAGCAAGAGTCTGAAGACATCTTAAGAGCCATCACAACAATAATCACTACTTTTGGCTCCACTGCAAAAATGTCTTTAGGAGCACATGTAAAGCTCAACTCTTCTGTGACTCTCGGCACATCTTTTCCCCCTGGTTTGGACCACCATAAGGATCACAAATTCAGTATTTCGAGCATCTCCTGAAACAGGCTGTGTACAGCACCAGCTAATGAAGAAATACTGTTTTCTTTGCCGACATCATTGAGCTGCTGAGGCATAACCAAAAAGATCAACTGAAAGTAAGCGCTAAAATTTCATGTGTGCCTAAGGAGGAGGCAGCGGAAAGAGGCAAAAATCGATGTTTGCCAAATGGGAAAGGACCCAATTAGTCAGGGAAATTATTTGGAGCTTGTAAGACGGCAACGGAGGAAGCAGGAATGGCTCTCGTCAGTCAAAAAGATTCGGATATCTGCTTCTGAAAAAATGACTCAAAAGATGAAAGGGCTTCTTATTTGAAGGAAAAAGATGAAGAGTAAGAAGAGTATGAATTACTAACACATCTATCCATAAATGCCAGGAGCACAGAAGCAGTAATGACACGCACAACCTCCCCTCCCCCTGCCCCCAAAAGTGCTATTAGCTGATGGAGTTTATCGTCTAATAGGTGGCAATGAAAGCAAGATGCAATGATTGGGTCATTTGCATAACTGGAGTGTTAATTTAGCTGGGTGCAGGCTCTATATTAGAGAGCAAGGGAAAGCCAAAAGGGCTGGAAGGCTGTCATTCTATGCCCGTGCTATGTCGCATGGCAGTCAGCATTCATTTGGGAAGCAAGTCGTTATGCCAAGATGTCACGAGAAATCCCAAGATGTTAAAATCTAGTTTCACTCCAATTCAGGGGAAAAAAGCAGAAAAGTTGGCATTTGTTATGAAAGGTCAAATTCTGAAATCCCCCTCTTTGATAGGGTTGCAACATTTCATTTCGATGTCATTGTTTTGACTTTTCTATCGACTTTTCCACAGTTATTTAGAACTTAATTTATAACGTAACCTAAAAAGTCAAAATGAATCATTTCGGCCCCATCCGAATGCAAGGGTTTTATCATTTACTATCAGGAATGTCACCAAAATCAATTCATTCCTGCAAAACGCTTTGGTTTGGTCTAATCAGCATTTTCCAACAGAAAGCATCAGAAAACTCCAAGACTTGGCCTCGTTATAATCTGCATGTCAAATGCCGACGGAGAAAGGCACTTCTGGCCACAACAGCTTCCTAGCATTCCAGGATCAGCTGAGAAGCATCAAGGACCTAAAAGCTATGACCCTGAAGGAGAAAGGGCGGGCAAACCCCTCGGTGATGGGTGCAGGCGCCATGCCTGGCATGCTCTAAATGCTAAGTACGAGGACTGCAATGCATGAACAATGCAAGCAAATTCTTTGGTGTTTAAAGTTCAGCCAGCCATTCTCTTTGCATACGTCCCTGGAATGTGCTGAAATAAAGCAGAGAGGAACCATGCCGAGAGGCAACTCGGAGCCACAAATGCCATTAGATGAATGGAGAACTGGAAAACAACTCTGCTTTGCTTATCAACCCTTAACACACACGTGCATGCACACACACACACACTCTCTGTCTCATAAGTGCCTAATATATACGTAGAAAACCAGGGCCAGCTTCAAAGTCCACTCTGCAAGCAGCACGAAATGCCCCTAACCAGGCAGAGGTGGCCTCTGAGGATGCCCTTTGTGCAGGGGAAATCTCTGCCAGCGTACAACTGGCTGCTATACCCAGAGCTGACTTCCAAGCAGAGGCTTGCCTTCCAGGTACAGCACGGTCTAGGGGCATGGCTGAGCTGAGGTCTGCTACGTCTGATCCTCTGTGGACCTACCTTACACCTGCAGCAGAACGCAGGAGCAAAACCCTTCCCTCTACCTTGCTCTGGAGCTGGGAAACCCTGAATCAGGGACTGCAACCACGTTGGTCTACAAGCCAGAATAAAAGCCAGGGTGGGCAGAAGTTCATAGTCTTATTGCTTGCCATGGAGGGTACATAGTATTACTCACATGTTTAATGTTATGCGTGTGCTTCGGTGCTGGATCAGAACCAGCGCACTGAGCATTTTGCAGGACCGAACACGTAAACTCTCTATAGGAAGCAGCAAACCTCTGTACGGAAGCCCATCTTTCCTCGGCAGGGACACGGGTTAATGCTGTGTCACAATGTCCCTAGCCTGCGACATTTCTGCTTCCCAAAAGCAGCCCACCGGTGCAAGAGAGGCTCTGGAGTGACTTGACTTTGACAACTATTTCCACCACAGCTGGCAAGGTGATATGTATAGTATTATTATACAAAGCGAGGGCCCTTGTCCCAAGGCAGGAATGCACTAGACATTGCAGTGAAGTCCACAAGGAAGCTCACGATGCAGATTTAATTTGCCCATCATGCTGGGAGCTATGAAACCTCCCTAGCTAATTTGAGCAGCAGGAAAAATTCCTTTAAAAGAACACAGGCATTGCCATTCTGCATCTACTCCTGTATCCACCACCAATGGGGGTACGTCCACATGCCTCCCAACAGGTGCTGTCAGCAATTGTAGACTCAATTTGCCTTCCCACAACGTGGAAGGAGGGAAGCACCTCCCTAAGCACGGTGTTAGGGATGGGCTTCAACCCTGTGCAAGGGGGTCCGAGAGCCCCTTCACGACTCTTGTTTGTCTCCGAATATTAACAGGTCTCTCTCTAGTTCGTCTTGGGTCTTTTTTTTGGATCCTGCTACACTGGGTCTCAGTGACATCTTGTGGCAAGGAGTTCCACGTGCGATGGGTGACGATGTCCTTCCTCGTGCCTCCGATCAGCCTCCCAGCTGGCCGATTAGTTTTCGGAGGGCCCGGGACTGTGCCAGGGAGCACCGCGGCGAGGCACCGCACGCAAACTATGGCCCGCCGCTAGGGACCTACTTAATACACGGTTCTGTGGATTTTGCAGAAACTGTGAAATCTGGGATAGCCCGCAAAATCAACAACAATAAAATAAGATAAGATACAATGCTGCCTCCCCAGTGGAAGCCAGTGATCCTTGCTGGTGGGAGAGGAAGGCACTGGTCAGTGGGACGGCACGGCATGAAGGGCAGCTGCCCCCACCTCCCACGAAAGCCTCTCTGCCAATCACAAATGCCCGTGAAATCAGCGCTGCACGCCGTGAGCTCACTGCAAAAATCCCTTTGTCTCGCTGCGACTTAAGTAGATCCCTACCCATAACAGAAGTCCCTGAGTCCAGGCGGGAGCGTTCACTGGCCCATATCCAGTGCCACACTACAGCGGGGACATTGCTCCCGTTTGGGGAGGCGGCGTGCGTAGCGAGCTCTGCTTGCCTTGCTCCCTTTGCTTGGTATCAAGTCGGTGCAGGCATGCCTAATGAGTACATCAGCACTGCGGCGAGCTCCGTGTGGCGTGCCAAACCTGCCTGAGAAAAAATGAGCCCCTGCTGAGCTGTGCGGCGCCCCGTCTACACTGCTCCTGCCCACGCCGGCTCGGGGAAGGCGCCGCGGCGCTGCAGCTGCGGGGCAGATGTGCTGCTTGTCGGATAAGCACCTTTAGTCTAAATGAATTACCGGCTTCCAGGAATAATTTTCGAAACTGTCAAACAAGCTCATATAGAGCAAGCAAAGCCCGAGGCGGCTGAGCGACCACTACCCAGAGCCTGATCGCTGCAACAGATCTGTAAACATCATCCAGATTACCCACAGCACTGAGTCGCTGATGTGAAAAGCATGAATCACACTTACCAGGCTAAATTACCCCAGACTCTAAATAGGGCTGCTAATTATTTCTAAGGACGTGTTTAAAATATCCCCAAACCCTTCTTTTAATATGACCAGCCCTAAATTTGATTACCCACCACTCTAAATCCTTTCAGCTGAGTCTCATTAGGGAAGGTTGGCCTGATGGCACAATAAAAATGTTTTCTTTTCCCCACCTCAACTAATGGGTCTTTGATGGGATGTGCTATCCTTAAGCATCGCCTGCTGCTTTTAACCTAATAAAGGGGGGAGCCGTGTCACTCAAACCGAGAGAGAGTGAGTGCTAAGCTGGGAAATGATCCTCCTTTTCCTGATCAAATTAAGACTCTTGAAAAGTGTGCTTTAGGAGGACGGCAGGCTCCCGGAAAAATACGCTCCGATCCGGAGCTGCTATAAAGGGAAAAGCGAGTGGGGGGAGAGGGGATGGGAAATGGCATCATCCTAAAATTTTGCAAAAGGTCAAAGACAAGTTGACGCCGCAGTAAAAGGGGACTTTGTATTTCCTCCACCTTCGTTGTGTGTTTCTCTCCCACTGAAAAGGATTAAGAAAATACTACCCTGCAATTTGAGAGAAAATGCTCATCATTTTAAAGGAGATCACCCCTCCCCTCAGCCAGGACTTCAGAAAAGACATCTCCAAGATGATGTCCCTCTTCATCCTCCTCTGGAAGAAGGCATTTGACCGCTACTGTGGGACGAGCTGCAGGAAGGACTGCTGAACCCGTGTGAAATTCAGGTGTCTACGCTGGTCCCAGAGCTCAGCAAAGGGCCGAGGCAGTCCGTTTGGGATTCCCCTCCCTTCACACGGGTGCTGTATCCTTAGCACCCTCCCACTGCGCCCACCGGGATGGCTCTCACGGACCGCATTATAAAGCGCACAACCTGAGCACGGTTGTCCCCCACTTCCCATATTGCTATATCTCTTCTTGTAACCTCCATGAAGCTGGAGGGTCAAGAATGAATATCCTCGCTGCTCTCCCCCACCCCTGCCCCCATCCAGCACGTTGCAAGCAAACCATCAAACCCTTTCCACGGCGCAGGTCCCATTCAAAATGAACGCCCTCCAAAGGGTCTTGGCAAGTGGAGATGGACCACGAACACACACCACCTCCTTTTGTGTTAAAGAGAGACGATCCAGGGGCACTGGCTCTCTCTGTGCGGACCGCGGGAGTATACATGAATTCTTCCGCTGTTTGAGCCTAGGAATATAATTCTCAGTCAGTGGGAATCCTGCCTGGATAAAGACTGCCAAACCAGACCTCTCACGCTGTACTGGGAGTAAGACAGTGTGATTGAACTACAGTCAGATTTTCCTCTGTTACACCCAGTAAATCCAGAGCAATTCCCAGACAATCACAGTCACTACAGATTTACAGCAACATAAATGCAAGAATTTGGCCCAAAATATATATCCCCCAACGCCACTGAAGGGAAGGAAATACTCACTACGCCACACACCTGCCTGGGAGCTTTCTTCCCTGCAATGTACTTTTCCAATTTTAGTACTCAATAAAAACCACTCAGCGTGTCCGCAAGTATCTCCCGTCCACGGTTTCAGACAGCGGCACTACAAAGACGCTATGTACTGAATTAACATCAAGTGGCTTAAACCCGCACAGACTTGAAATGAGTTGGAGAAATACAGAGCAGGTAGAAACGGCCCCCGCGCACCTCTGGCTCCTGAACAGACGCCTTATGCCAGGGCCTCTTTGAAGCACCGCTACGCCAATTAGATCTTTCACGCCGGGCGACATTACATCCTTAGCTATGTCGTGTCAATCAGGAGTACACGGCATTAAACCGAGCACTGGCAGGGGCCACTGCAGCTGTTCCTGTGTTGCGCCAATTAGCACGACAGACACGTTCACGCTGCAAGCCCATCTTGGACACCGTAGAGCGGGAGAGTTTCTTCAGAGCCCCAGAAACGTACAGGATCAAGGTAAATCCGGAGGCTGTAAGCATTTCGCAGTTCAGAGGGGCGTGCAGCCGGACACACAGGGTTCAGTGCATGCAGCCAGAGCCGGACTATCACGGTCTCACAACCAGTGCATTTTGGACGCTTGCAAACGCCAACAGCGCCTTGACCCTCTTCCATAGTCCTCACCTGAAATCATCCTAGTGCCACGCAGCCAGGTGTGTCTGTGCACCCCCAGCTGCACATCTTTCCTATACCTTTCCTACCACCCCCAGGGCCAGACTCGCTCAGCGTGAGAGGATGCTGCGATGGACACGGTCTGTGCCATGTCTTCGTCTGAAACAAGTGTCAGGGCTGAAACGGAGGCACCTGCAGCCCTGGGTTTTTGGGGGGAAATCAGAGCGTGGGTCAAGCCCATCAAGCTGGTGTGTCGCTCAGCGTGCAGGGCTCCACGTGCCGGGGGCGAGTGCCGGGCATGAAACCTCTGGCTGCTTGGTCCTGGCCCCTGAGGTCCCTGCCACGGTACCAGGGGACTTGCAGCTCCCCCCATCCCGAGAGCTGGAGGCTGCGAGGGGCAGAGCAGGGGGCGGGGGGGGGGGGCCCAGCTCAGCCCCCGCTCCCCCTGGCACACACACCCGGCACGGGCACAACCCTGCTCCCCAGAGCACACACCCAACGGGGGCACAACCCCACTGCCCCGGCACACACTGGGCAGAGGCACACTCCCCATGGCACACACCCAATGGGGGCACAACCCCACTCCCCCCAGCACACACCCGGCAGGGGCACACTCCCCCTGCCACACACCGGGGGACACAACCCCACACACTGGGCAGAGGCACACTCCCTGTGGCACACACCCAACAGGGGCACAACCCCACTGCCCCGGCACACACTGGGCAGAGGCACACTCCTCATGGCACACACCCAACAGGGGCACAACCCCACTCCCCCTGCCACACACCCAGCAGGGGCACACTCCCCATGGCACACACCCAACAGGGGCACAACCCCACTCCCCCTGCCACACACCCAGCAGGGGCACACTCCCCATGGCACACACCCAACAGGGGCACAACCCCACTCCCCCTGCCACACACCCAGCAGGGGCACACTCCCCATGGCACACACCCAACAGGGGCACAACCCCACTCCCCCCAGCACGCGCCTGGCAGGGGCACACTCCCCATGGCACACACCCAACGGGGGCACAACCCCACTCCCCCGGCACACACTGGGCAGAGGCACACTGCCTGTGGCACACACCCAACAGGGGCACAACCCCACTCCCCCTGCCACACACCCAGCAGGGGCACACTCCCCATGGCACACACCCAACAGGGGCACAACCCCACTCCCCCGGCACACACTGGGCAGAGGCACACTCCCCATGGCACACACCCAACAGGGGCACAACCCCACTCCCCCCAGCACACGCCTGGCAGGGGCACACTCCCTGTGGCACACACCCAACGGGGGCACAACCCCACTCCCCCCAGCACACGCCTGGCAGGGGCACACTCCCTGTGGCACACACCCAACGGGGGCACAACCCCACTCCCCCCAGCACACGCCTGGCAGGGGCACACTCCCTGTGGCACACACCCAACGGGGGCACAACCCCACTCCCCCCAGCACACATCCGGCAGGGGCACACTCCCTGTGGCACACACCCGGCAGGGGCACACTCCCGCTGAGCCCCGCTCCCCCGCCGTGCAAAGCACGAGGGCCGGGCAGGACGGTGCCCGCAGCCGGGTCGCGGACGGGAGCGCAGCCCCGGCCCCGCGGGCACGGTCCTGCTTCCCCACGCACCAACTTTCGGGGCCCCGCTCGCTCGCTCGCCCGCGCTCACCCCGCGCATCACCCGCCGCCGCCGCCGCCGCCGCCGCGCTCCATCGCCCGCGCCCGGAGCCGAGCCGCGCCGAGCCGAGCCGCGCCGAGCCGGAGCTGGTGCCGCTGCCGCAGCCGCCGCCTCCCGCACGGGGAGGGAGGGAGGGAGGAGGCGGGGGAGCCCCGCCCCGCCCAGACACACACACACACACACACACACACACACGGCGCTCACGCTGGCACTTGGCCAGGGGCACGCTGGCACGCGCACCGGCACACGGGGCTTTGCTCAAGGGACAGGTGCAAGGCACGCACACAACCACACACTCCCAACGCAGGTTACCAGGGGGAGGTGCGAGGGGGACACACACGTGCACGCGCACACACACACACAGCTGTTTGCAAGGGACACACATAATCGCATGTGCTTTGCAAGGACGGGGGGAAGGTCACACGCACAGGGCACTCGTCAAGGACAGGAGCGAGCCCAGGGACACAGAGGCACACGCACACTCACGGTACTTGGGAAGGGGCAGGTGCGCTAGACGCACATGCACAAACACAAGGCATTTTGCAAGGGACGAGTGCAAGGGGCACAGACGTTCACACTCAAGGCAGTTTGTAAGGGACAGGTGCAAGGGGCACGTGCACACACAGCACTTTGCAAGAGGCAGACACAATAGATGCACACGCACACACACATACACGCACACACAAGGCACTTTGCAAGGGACACACATGCACACGCACAAGGCACTTTGCAAGGGAAGGGACAGATGTGATAGACACACACAGACACACACAAGACACTTTGCAAGGGACAAGTGTGATAGATACACACAAAACACTTTGCAAGGGTACGGCGGATGCATACACACACACACACACTTGCACACACAAGGCACTTTGCAAGGGACAGGTACAATAGACACACACGTACATATACACACACGCACACAGAAGGCAGTTTGCACAGGACAGGTGCAAGCCCTGCAAAGTGTGTGTGCAGGGGAGGGGTCACCAAAGCCTGCTGCCGCCTGCCTGGCGCACACCCTGCGGGAGCTGGGAAACCCCTTGCCCCAGGCCAGCTCCTCACCGGCGAAGCAGCTGCCAGGCTCATGGTGGGGAGGTAGGAGAGCAGGGGCCCAGCCTGGAGCAGAAGGGCCCCTGCATGGACGGGCGCTAACTAAAGAAGGAATCAGAGAGGCCGGGGCGCCGGTGCACCATGTGGCAGGGCAGCAATGGGCCCTGTGAGGTTTCAGTGAAGGACCTCATTGCCTTCCAGTTTCTCCTTTGGCTACTTAGCTGTGGCAGCGGCACGGATCACAACCAGCGTGCAGCCACCGCTCGGAGCAACGCTGGCCCACAAGCAGCAGGTCCCGGGGACCGCCCAGGGCTGGCTGCCGTCTTTCAAAAGCCACCGAAACCCTTGGTCTTTTGGGTGCGGGGGTGGCATGGACACAGGCACAACATGCATGACAGGGTGTGTGTCCCTCTAGAAGCCTGTCGTGGCAAGCGGGTTAGAGCTCAGCTGAACAGCTGGAGACGTGGTACCCGAGGGCATGGGAAAACGAGCAGGTTTTATTTATGGTTTTAGGTGCACGTACCTCACAGAACCGCAGAGCCGCACCCTTCACTTGTGCAGGTCAGGAGGTTGTGGCATCTGCCTACAAGAGACAATATTTCAAGAGGAGATAGCACCGGGGAACAGGGACCATCCTGACAGCCCCAGGGAATGACCTGTAGCAAGAGGAAAGGCCACCCGTGCAAAGGTGCCCCAGGCTGCTTCATCAGTCTGCCCACACCCTGAGTCAGGGGGGGACGCTGCCAATGGTTGTTCAGAGCCATTTGGTCCCCACATGCGACCGGTTTCTCTTTGGAGACTGAGGACAAGGGTGGCAGCGAGGTGTGGTAGTGCCGTGGCGCCTGCTTAGGAAGGAACTGAGCCCACAAATGTGTTTCACGGAGAATAGGCAGCCAGCTGTGGGTTCTGGATGCTGCTGTCCAGGGCTCAGTAGTTGTAAAAAGGATACACCTCTTGTCAAACTTTGATAGCTATCGTACTCTCAGTCTCTAGCAGCTGGCGAAGGACTTGCCTTTCACATCCTCCCCAAGTCCTTCTGCTGCTCTTGGACATACAGGACCATAAAAAACCTTGAACCAAGTAAGAATTGTCCCTGCACACGATATTGCATAGGAGAGCTGCAGGCTGCCCCTGCAGGACCCTTCGCTAACAGCAGTGTAGGAGACGGGCACGGCCTGCAACAGCGCATCTGGTTCCAGAAATTCTGCAAATGAAGGCTGAGCTGTCCAGAAGTGACCCGGGAAGCAAGGCTGCCTTCACCAGAGTGTCTCCTGGTTGATCTGCTTTATATCAAGGGCTGCACTAGTCGCTACAGCTGTTGTGTCTCATAGTGGCACATTCATCCCAGTCATCAATGTCCTTGTACTTTTTTTCATTTTAAATAACAGTGATTGTAACCCCCTGAAGACTGAATAGAGCACAAATCTTACTCCCAGGAAGTCCACCACGTTTACTGCCGTTAACAAGAAGACACCTGCGCCCCGAGACAAGCATTTCACACATACACCATGGGCTAGAAAAAGTCACTCTGGCCTGGATGAGCATACGGCTAAGACACAAGACACCTATGGTTCCCACACATATTTTCGTTTGGCCGATCTTTATCATAGAAATATAAGCCTGACAAGGATCGCAAGGGATCATTTAGTCATTCAGCTGCACCGAGATGGATTCTTCAGTAATTTGGTTTAGTTCCCCGGGGTCTCCGAGACGTACTAAGTTTGTCTTCCCCACTCCCCTGATCCCTCACTTGTCCTCTGTGAATTGCTGAAGATAACTACTGGTTCAGAGATTACTTTAGGAAGTAGCCGGAGCACTTGAGAGTGAACTTTGTCCGGTCTTACCTACCTGAATACCAGCTCATCTAGCTACCCCTTAAAAGGTGCTGTGAGTTTTCTCATGTGTTCTTCTGGAAGCAGCTAGCAGGGAAACTTGCTTTAACTTTAGACTTCTATAAATGGATGTAACATGTTGGTCAGATTTTGTTCTTATTTGTTTCCTTTTTTTTTTAGATCCTCTTTTAAAAAATTACCATTGAAAGAAGAAAAAAACTGACTTTTTTTTTGGTAGAGGAGGCACTTATCTGAAGTCTCATTCATGACCATTCAGTTGCATAAAGCATCTAAGTAGGTCCAAAGATCTTCCATTGCTAGACACTCAGTTCACCCAGCTGGGGAGCAAGAAGAATTTCTTGCTAAGAAAATACTGTTAACAGACTGGTACAGTAAGCAAGCAAATGGTCAAACCTTTCTGCGCTCTGATCAATTCTTATACAGCCATCGTTTTATGAACCGTTAACGGTGTGTTGAAACTCGCATAATGAATGTGGTATGCTTCTGGGCTGCGCACGTGTGATTGATGGACTGAACGTGCGCACTCTGACACATGAATACGTTCAGGAAACATCGTGACATACATCATCACATTATCTATAAGTGCTTCGTGTAACTCATCTGTTATGCACTAATTTGTATCTGCTCTTAGTTTGTTCAAATTAAGTGTAAACTTACCAAACTGAATTTACTGTAATTGGTGTACTCAAAGTCAGCTACCGAGCTGTCGCGTCACCATCGAGACGACCGTGCAGAATCTCAGCAGTGAAATGAAGTGCTTTCTTTTCAGGTGACATTTCCCCAAGGAAAACACATTGCTGCAAAACCTGGAATCGTTACGTTTCAAACAGAAGTTGAAGATTGCGAAAAATGGAAAAATTCTTCTTTTTCTTTTTTTGGAAGAATTCAAAGGCTCTCTTGGTCTCACATTCCCCTTTCCTTCCATCCTCTGATCTCTCTTCCCAGCATTATACTTGTCTACTTCTCTCCTTTTCCTTACCCAATGGAGAAATCCTGGCTGCCAGAGACAAGGAATTGCACAGCAGGAAGCAACAGCAATGCTATCCTGATCCATGGAGTGGATGCAGACAGACAGAAAGATTAAGAGAATCCATGGAGTCCAGACTGCTGTGCATTAGACCACACTTATCATAAAAGGGGATTTGCAGAGACACAGTGGCCAACAATGGGAATTCACCGCGCATTCCTCCCTATACAGTGGGAATATTGCAATGGCTACAGGTGAGACCGCCGTTTGGGTGCCCAGATTTAAACTTTTTTCATAGACCTTTTCTGACTCGCAGACTAGTTACTGTAGGTCTCTGCAGGGGACAGCATTTAGCCACCAGTTGTTGAAGGGCAATCACAAAGTATGGGGTCAAGGGGGAAAATGAGCATATATCCCTCCTGAGATGAGTTCAGGCATCTCATAGCTATAGTCCCGACTCTATATATATACACACACACACACACATATATACATGTGTGTGTATGTGTATATATGTGTGTATGCATCTGCAATGCAGGCATCAAACTGTGAAGCTGAGGATCTTGGCGCATGCTTCTCCATGTGCCTTATTAAAAATGTTTCAGAATTACATACCTGGGAGACAGAAATAAAACAGGAAGCACAACATCACCATTGTCCTCTAGCTAGTTTTTTAGTTTTGTATTTTCAAAGCAGGGCTTGCTGGAATAGGCATAGCTCAGTTCCACAGAGCTGCACATCTTTGAGACAACACTGTTCTTCTCCACACCACAGACACACTTTTCCCTTCTCCCCCTGATTCCCTGTGAGATACAAGAAGGAAATGGGAGAATCTATGCATTAGTAGTACTTGGTGCCTCTTCTCGGCAATGCCCCCCATGAGCTGCCAAGGAAGAAGCTAATGCAGACTGGTCCCCCCTGCCCTTATGGCTTCTCTATGAGGCAGGCCCAGGAAGAAGAGCTGGATTAATCCCTCTGCCATTATCCGAAAAACAAAGACTGATTTTCCCTTTGTGGCACATCAAGTTACAGCATTACGTTTGTTTTATGAATGTGCAAACTGGACTCCATCACAGGACCTGTCCAGACTTTCTCCAGACGTCAGAATATTCTGACCCCTGAAAGTTCGATGAAGCTCCTTCTACGTTACTTCAGGACGTCTTCCTCTTCCTCCTGAGGCAAAGGAGCAAGGAAAACGCTGGGTTTTACACTGTGGCCCTTGCTCTCAGTTGGGCCGACATGGAGAATGAAGTCCGTGCAGGACCCTGCACCACCAACTCTGCCTGGCACCGCCCACGTCCCAGGCTTGTCGTGATGGTGCCCCATTTCATCTTCACCGCTGTGATGGCAGGAAGGGAGAGAAGCGAGCTCCAAGACAGCCATTAACAGACCATGTCAGCAGTCCATAGATCAAACTCAACAACTATAATTGCACCCGGGAGCAAAGAGGAGAAGACATTGAAAAATAGGTCTGATATATTCTTTACTAATTAGATGGATACTTACTGTGATGTCCTGCCAAATTTTTAACAAGGGGATCCATCAACAATTGAAAGTCACAGTCAATGAGACATGTAATGTTCCCTGGGTAAGATATTCCAGATTTGCAAAACCATCTCCAAATTCCTTCCCTCTGCAAGAATCATCCATGTCTTTCATACACCACCCCATCGGGCCTACAGCCCTTCTCCCAGCCAGGACCTCTTGCTCTACCAGGCTTCCTGCTTCTTCGCATATCAAGGTAGCGTCCCTACTGGGTAGCTGCTGCACGCAGCGGCGGCCGTAGCAGGTGGGCTTCTCTGAACCCTCCACTGACTTGAACGTGTGTGTGGGATCATGGTCTTACCAGGGGGTGGGAAGAGAGGGACCCCACACAGGGAGAGAGCGAGGTAATAGGATTTCAATATAATTACCTCTATGTTGGCCATGCTCTCTCATTGACTTTTTCTCTTTATTTTTTAGGGAAGGTTTTTAGGGTTAGTGTGTTTTCCTGTTCATGCACAAGGCACCTAAATTGCGAATGCTTGGTCTCCTATATGGAAGCCTCGCACAGCTTGCTGCACAGTGGTAAGGTGTGTTTGTTTTCATATGACCGAAGGAGCTGGGCAACTGCAAGGACTTTGCTCCTTCAGGTAGCAGATAAGGAGCTTGCCGGTTCAAGCAGGACAGGTCCTGAAAAACAGGCCCGTGCCGCGCTAGACCAGGCTGAACACAAATTGAACCCCTCATGCTGGATGCCTCTATTTATTGCAAGTACCCCGACTGACGGGTTTTTGCACGGTGGTCTGAGAAGCTTGTTGTCGTCACCCGTCTCAACAGTGTCCTTGTCCAAGTCTGGGGAGAAATGGAGATCCGGTCTGTAATGAAATGCTCCGTCTTTACCATGGAGTAGGGATGGAAATAGCTTTGGTCAGTGCCTGCGGGGGTCTCGGACCTCCGACTGACGTGGCCAGACGCGGGAGCCAGGGTGCCTTTTCCTGGGAGAAGAACGACTGCCACATTTATACAGATGCAGAGAAGGTCACAGTTTGCTGTGACCATGGAGGGCACTTTTCAGGACACGTGAACGCTAACCTGGCGTCTGCGAGCAGCCACGGCCCTGTAACACTAAATGGCTCTTTGTTGATTGTTGTTTTGACAAAGCTACCATGAAAACCAATGCTGTTTTCATCCCTCCTCTATCCGAGAAAGCTCTCTTATCCCACGATGGGTTGTTTGGTTGCAGACCAGATTCCAGTTTCTCTCTCAACTCAGACAAGGACACGGCGGAGACGGGCGACAGCAAGTTTCTCAGACCGCTACACAAAAGACTTCAGTCAGGGTATTTACAATAAATACTGGCACCAAGAGCGAGGGGCTGCGTTTCCTGACAATACTGCTGTCCGGAGAATGTTTTCTCGGGAAGGAATCTCTGACATCACTGGCCGCTGGCATTCGTGTCGAGACGCTTGAATCCAAGTTGCGAATCACAGGACAGAAGGGAGCTTCATTCCTCTGGCCGAACACAACGTCCCCGAGTTGTGACCTCCCGGGAACACTGTTGACGGAGACAACTGAGCCCCCGCGGCGCTCTCATCTTTGTGTCGTAGGGGTTGCTCTGCAGAGCCCAGTTTGGTCTAGGATTAACAGCGGTTGGGGACAGTGAGGAGGCACCGATTCAGCAAAGCATTTAAAACGGGCATAACTGCGCTTCGACGCTTGATGTTCCCCCTTTTGCCATCGTGCTCGCAATACGAAAAGCCTCTCGGGGGTGTTGAGCTGTGGGCTGGCTCTAGCCAGTGCTTCTCAGTATCGACCCGGTCATCTAATTCTTCCCCTTCCTGTTTCTTGTATTCACCTGCTGTCCAGGGTCTCCGATCCTGAGCTCTGCCGGCCAGGAACTGCCCAGTGTGTTTAACGTTGTACCCACATGTAACATGGCCCTGGTTTCCAGACACTATTGCAGCTCAATTAGCCATAGGGATTTGCTGCAGGCCTTTATTTGGCACCTCGTTTCTTTGCGTCTCCTATTTATGGAACGGATGATCACGCAACCTGATCAGGATTACGGGCCAAATTATCTATTGGTGCAATCTCCTTGGTTTCAAAGGAATAATGTCAGCAGGGTCACTCATTAGAGATTAAAAACATCTGCAAAGCATCCCTGACTTCAGCAGATATTTGGAACGAGCACGTCTCTTCCCTTGCCAGCCGTCTAACAAGGTGACAGCACCAAATCTTGTTCTGCCATTCAAGCGGTAGTACAAGCGCAGAAAGTTTTTATAGCAACCTAATTTGTTGATGAGGAACTTAAATTAGCAGTTAATTGGAGAGCCTGCTACGGAGGAAGTTGCTATCCTTAAATATTTCATTTCAGCTCCTACTCCGGGCTGATTAGGAGCCGAAGGGAGTGCTTCTGTGGCAGAATATGAGGTTCGGTGATGTGCTGTCCATAGGTAGCTAATGGAGATAAATTGGCAAGGGACTGGGCCAAAGCTGGCTCTGTTTCACGGGTGTAACTACTGCTTGAAGAAGCAACCTGAGTCACAGCAGATGGAAACAGATGTAAATGAGAGCATTTCAGACGGGCAGTCATTAGTTGAGAAGATAAAGATAGACCTGGTGAAACGTGGAATCCGCTACTTAATCATGTGAGAGCTATAAGAGAACCATAAAGATGTATTTAATTCATGATGAGGCAGTAAGCTCTAACCCCGAATGACAAATGTTCCCTTGCTGAAGGGTCCTCCTCCGGTATCAGGGCCGCATCCAGCTCCCAACGTTTGCATTCCTAGGAGAGGAAGAAACCTCCAAATGCAAACGCCTAACAGAGGGAAGAAGACAGGCAGGGCTGCCTGAAGGTCAGGTGCTTTGTTACAACGGAAGGAGGCTTTTAATTGGATTTATGGAGGAAAAAAGGATTTTCTCCTGGCAGAACAATCAAGAGATGTATTTCCCATTGGTGTAAAGCAGCATAGCATTGACGACTTTGTGGATTCAGAGCAGCTGAGCTCTACAGCAAAAATGCCGATGTCCAGAAGACCACAAAGGAAATCTGGATTCATGTCCCAGGCACTGGTGAAGTGCAATGCCAAAGGCAAACAGCACTCAAGGCGAAAAGTAATTTAGATTTGCTAACTGCAGATTTAACATTATCCTTACCTTGCTTCTCTAACTAGCCATGGACCATGAAGGGAGACTGTATAATTCTTGTTTTAAAAGTAGGAATATAAATATTTCAATGGGAGTCACCACAGCACACTTTCAACCTGAGATCTTAAAAGCAGAAGTGTATTGCCAATGCAGGAACCATTACACGGAGCTGACACGGACAGATCATATTTAATCTGAAGGAAAGGAAATAATCCATTGCAATTATATGATCACTATTGGCAGGAAGGGAAATACGAAATAACGATTGAGTGCTTAACCTCTAATGGTAATGGATGCTGAGTCAGGCGTCCCTCCCGGAGATACCCCTCAAAAGTATCTACGGCAAATATGAAGCCGGGTTTGAAATAGCAAAGATGCATTTTGTAAATCGGTTCCAAGCGCACACTGAGATCTTGCTGAATGACAACGATTCACGTAAGGACAAATCCCTTATTAGTGCAGCTTGAGATGAACCAACACTTTGATTGGTTGGCATTTAATCTAGCAATGTGGCAGAGGGAGCGTGTGCACACGTGTGTGGGGGTGAGCGTGTGGTGGAGCATGTCCTATTTTCCATTCCAGCCCACACTGGAAGGTGACAATTTGTTTCAGGTTTAACTAGTGCAAATGAGGTAACCGCACATTCGTTTCACGCTTACGGGCTGAGAGAGCAGCTACTGCCCACACGACGAGAAGAACCGTGTGCAGAGGACTAGGATGCTGCTGCTGCCCAGCTGTGCAAAGGCTGGTCTGGAAAATGGAGAAGTCCACTCAGACTGGCCCAGAGGCCAAAGACATTTCCTAAGTGATTTCTGTTTCTGGAAAGCAGGCGCTTACACCCAGCAGCTGGAAGCGGAAAGGACTTTGACTTCAGCACCAGCATGGCAGCATTGTCTGCCCCTTGGAATTGAATATGTACAATTTCTTTGCCGTGTTCCTTTATGAACACCTTTCTTTACTGGAGCACAATTTGAAAGATCAACTCTGAAATCCTGGTACTCAACAAGGAGGAAGATAGTTTTAACAGAAAATCAACGCGTGTCCTGTTCATCCCCGTCTCAGCCTCTTCCCATTTACAGCGCTCGTTACTAGAGCGGAGCCGAACAAAAAGGTGTCAGAAAGCCAACAAGATCTAACGCACATCATTTTCCTGTTCTCTCCTTCCCAACCTCCTCCTCTTTTTAACCCTATTTTCTTCATGATTGCCTCTGACTTTCCCTTCACTGCTGGGAGCTGGTTGCTACTATGGGAAAGCTTTTGAAAAGAGACGGGACTTCTGCTGCATTGTGAAAGAGTCAAAATTTGCTGGCACCTGCAGCAGGGAGTCCCGTAACCCAGACTCCTTACCAAGGGAGCAGCGTTTGAGCTCATACCTCTCACCTTCATTTCTGTCTATTCTGCCTCCCATTCAGGGCCGTGGCTCTGGAGTGTCAGTCCATGAAACACCACCACGCATCACCTTCTTCCCATCCAAGTGCAAGACGCCCACCCACCTCTGCAATCGCTGATACTCCAGTTTCTGTCTCAGTGCCTGTGCTTCCCTTTCTGATGCCTGTCAGATCCTTCTCCAGAGCACCCCCCTCCCACGTCTGTTCGGCAGGGAGCTCTATGAAATACAACCAAACAGTTCATAAAAAAGGGTTATTTTTGTCTTGGAACAGCCGCAATGGGACATGGAGATTTTTCTTTGAAAGCAGCAACCATTTTCCTTGTTTTGGAAAAGGGAAATTCCTAGACCACAGCTGATAGCCTGCTTCCTTGTTGTGCAAGGACGGCAGAGAGCTGCACCACACCTGTTGTACAGCCCTGGATGCAATCAATTCTTGGGGCGGAGCCTTTTGGTTACACCCTGGCCTCGTCTCCTGCAACCTGACTTTCTCTCACTTCTCTTTTTAAATGAAAGCCAAGATTCCCACAGAGTGCCATGACTTGGGGAGCTGGGGCTCTCAGGAAAACGGGGAAAAGAATAGCCAAATATTGCAAGATTTGTGATGGGAAGTGTGAAGATTGGTGACACTGGTTGTGATAAGGGAGAAGGAGAAGAAGAGCCCAGATCCATTGCTTATTACATGGGAGATCTGAGACAGGGCTATAAGAGGCCAAAAAGAAGAAAAGCTTGCCCTAATAATTACTTTGAAGGGAGGTGGCTGGTTCACAGCTGAACAGGCCAACAGCAGGTATCGCAGGATGTTCGGCACTCTATTTGCTCTTGCTTCTAAAATTGTCCCGTTGCCTCTCTTTCAAACAAAAAGATTTTAAACACACACGCGCACACACACACGCGCGCACACACACACACACAAACGTGTCAGCAGACCCCAAAAAGAAGTTCTTTTGCGCGGACTTAATTTTTGCTGGAAATATCAAGCTACTTTGCTTTTCCTCCACTACAGAATTAAAATACATTTTGAAACTGTGGAATTTCCTGTGAAATGCAAGTGAGTAACTAGAGCTGTGCAAGAGCCAGTGAGGCAACCCTAAGGAAAAGTAAGATTTATGTTTGATACTTTATTTTACCTTCGCCAACAGGTGTATCTACCCATTTATAATCCTTTTTATTTCCTCCCTTATTGAACTCCCACGGGGTGAGGGATAAATGCAGCGGCAAACAGGAGCAGAACAGACAGCTTCATTCTATTACTTTCTGATTTAGTCAGCCGGCGAATTATACTTACAAAGTGATAGTAAACATTGTTATCTGCATGTAGGAGGTGGCTGTGAAATACAGAACTTGAAAAAAGAGGAGCGCTCTCCAAGCTATTCCTGGCTCGCTCTACGCTGTAGACTCTCCCAGAAGAGTTGAATTCACTTTCTTCTACTGTGTCACAGGCACTGTGGTTTATTTAATATCCTAAGATGCCAGTCCAGCCACTGGGTAACACTGCCTTCGATCAGCAGATGGAGAGAAGAACATAAAAATTAGTGTCATTCTCAGGTACATTTAATACCTTCCACATCCAATGTCCCATTAGCCAGCAAAGCTCATTTCTAGCCAAGAAAGGGACAATTTTCTTGCACTTTCCCAGTTGATCTAAATAAAAGGTACAATTTCTGGAACCAAGAGTTCTAGTTTTTTGTATGTCTTCTTGTCTCAGACCAACGCAGCTACCAAGTACACCCCATTTTTAGCCAAGAGATTCTTGCGATGTCTGTTTTTCCCTTTCTCTTCCTCTTACATCTGTCATAGGTTTCTGGGAGGGCAGCTTCCAGCTGACTGTCAAATGCAAGCTCCTGCCCCCTAATTCTAGCTGCCAATCTACTAGCATCCACGTACTTCTGGGGGCATTGGCATCATCCTCCTGCATCTCCCTTCTCTCTCTTCTGGCCCTGCAGAGATAGTCACTTTGCTTACTAGAAAAAAAACCCTAGCACAATAGCTTCCAAAGTCATCACACCTCGTTGTCTTAAGTCTTGAGTGTCTGAGTTCTTGGGTTCACTTCTTGCTCCTTCTGGTGCTATCGCCGAGTCGACTTATAGCAGAAACCTCTGCCCAGGTTTTGTGGAACTGACTGATCCTGTTCAGATGACAGGACAAGGAGCAATGGTCCCCAGTTGCAGCAAGGGAAGTTTAGGCTGGATATTAGGAAAAACTTTCTCACTAGGAGGGTGGTGAAGCACTGGGACAGGTTCCCCAGAGAGGTGGGGACTCTCTATCCTTGGAAGTTTTTAAGGCCCAGCTTGACAAAGCCCTGGCTGGGATGATGTAGTTGGGGCTGGCCCTGCTTTGAGCAGGGGGTTGGATGCAATGTGACCTCCTGAGGTCCCGCCTAACCTTCATTTTCTATTAAACTGATTTGTGCCACACCGTGTTTCCAGGCTGGGCATTAACGTGAATGAGGGATACACGAGGTACTTGGGCCCGGTGTGTAGAAACAGACAAAGTCGAATTTCACATGAAGACTCATTTAAATTGATGTAAAATATATAAACCACGAGAAGAAAACTCCAGATCAGCTGGAGTGCTTTGGTAGAAACAAGCGGGGCAAAGAAAAATGTAAAGGCAACCCCATGATGACAACGTTGAATGCAAGGGTGGGTGCTGCTGCTGCTGGCATTAGAGAATGAGATGAGTGAAGAGAGAGGTTGACTGGTTACACTTGCAGCAACAGCAAGCCCATGTCTCCATTCGCTTCTGTTCCAGATGTCCCATTGCGGCACCAGTACAGCGCAGCAAGGGTAGACGCTTATATAGGCAGGCTAGCATGTGTTGCTGGTATTGAATGGTACTACCTAGACCTGCTATGAGTCAGGTTAGACATGATTAATAAGCAGAGAACAAAGTGGCTGGCAAAGGTAATTATACAAAGAGTCAATTGCCTGGCAAAATTAATTATGCAGGGAGTCAAACGAGTGGTGAACCAAGTGACTCAGGCAGAACAACAAACATTTTGCCAGTGATAAATGGCAAAACAAGTTACTCAGACGGCAAGTCATGCGGGACAGACACCACATGAATTTTCCAGTCATACAGGCTAGCGGGAGACCAAATATTAGATGCCGTTGCAGGGTAGCTTCTAGCACCTCTTCCCACCCAACCATAGGAGCTGGAACCACAGCAGCTCTGCCGTGGCACCGCGGGGGCGCAGACTGGGTGCCCCATTCACCTCTGCCGTGCAGCTTTGCATGAGACCCCAGGCTAGGCGCTTAACCTTTCTGTGCCCCAGAATGACACATCTGTGCAATGGGAGTAGGTGGTAGGCACTGAATTTTCTTCACGTGATTGATTGACATCCTTCCATCTGCAAGAGACGGTGGCTATGGCAGCCTATGGCATTGCAGGTGCAATAGCCTGGGCGGTCAGTCAATATGGGGACGCTGCTTTGCCCATGTATCAGCATCTCCCTCTTGGCTACACTGGGTTGGTCCAAAGGAAGGGCAGGAGTCGATACGCAGCTACGCTGCAGGAGTTGCCAGTGCAGAGGAGGTCTCCCACCTGCCCACCTTTTGGGGCTCCACTCCTAGGCTGGCTGCAAGCCATGGCTCAAGAGCCCAATCTGCCCTGTGTGGATGCTGCTGGCAAAATCACTGAGCAATTACACTCATCCGCCTTTTGATAGCATTTCCTCCACCAAGGGCTCCACTAGCCTCCTCAGGCGCTCATCTGCCCAAAGCCATTGGCACAGTTGCCAGGTTAATTAACCACCACCCAGCACTCGGTGTTGACTGACAGGTCGTACCACTTATGGTCACAGCGGTAGCAAGTTTTCAATCCTGACCTGACCACGTGACTATTAAGACGTGTGGCCCTAAGAAGCCAAGGCAGATAATTTTTATGCATCTTGTTGCAGGCCTTCTCAATGGATTCATCGATGAGAACCTGGAAACCTGTCTACTCTGCTCTGAATTTCTACGTTGTAGCCATTTCTCATTTGAAATCAGCATTTGCACAGAGGGATCCAGATGGAGGATCAGACAAAAACTCTTTGCTAGTAAATGGTTTTCCTGGACCTCGCCGGTGCCTATCAGGGTTGATTTGCTAACAAGAGTACAGCATTTCCTAATGTGCCACATGCCGTTTTTAAACCAGTCTGGATTTATTTTCCCTTTGCTGCATACAATAAAACATACTCTGGCTGTTTAATGACTGAAGTTTGTACAGAAGTTTGAGATCTTGAGATTAAAAAAAAAAAAAGCGCCCATTTTCAAGGTATATCACAAGAAGGGGAACACGCCAGAGTGGCTTCCAAAAGGCTTGGGGGAAAAAGCATTATCTTTCTTGTGCCGCTTCATAATGTGTAAAGAAAGCCTGGAAGGTTTAGATTTCCAAGAATGCATTTCCCCCTGCTTGTTTCCACACTAGAAAGCATATCCCATCTACCATAAAAAAACTGATTTCATAGCTCTTCCATCAGTACAATATCCCAGGAGCCACATGCATGAAATCTGAGCAGCTGAGAAGGCATGTTTAGTCCCATTGTCCATAGCTCTGCTTTAGGATTGCTTTTCCTAACACTGAACTCCAGCTAGCTAATTGCCATTTAAAAAAAAAGTGCCATTAAAATGCAAGCATTAACATCTGTGCTCCGAGATGCACAAGAAGCATCTCAGGAAAGGTCAAGGAAGACCTGAGTTGACACTCCTGCTGATACGTCAAAGGCCCTGTTGACACCACGTTTCAGCGTATCTTGAGGGGGTTTTTCAGCATAAGCATCTTTGTTTGGTGTCGTACCCCATTTTTGTACGTGACATAGCTTTATAGATATAAAGGTCAAGCTTCAAAAAAGCGCCTTTTAAAATATACAGACTAAAACAGCAACGGGCCCAGGTCTTAAAAAAAAATTCCTTTCCGGGTCACTTCCAATTTGCAGAACGCTCTTCTTGTCAAGCGAGCTTCAAAACGGTCCAACTGAGGTTTTAACAATAATAACAACAGCAACAAAATCTGACGGTAACATCTGGCTTATTTTCAAAACCCACTTCCTCCAATAAAAGCTTAATATCAAAGATCTGATCACTGCAGCTTTTAGCAGTCTTTCAAGGAAAAAAATAGAACAATTTGGGAGTAGCTTACTAAAATTAGCGGCTCAGCAAATAAAATGTACTCCCCCCACCCACATCTACTTGGCAGCATGTACTTTAATCATGGCAAAACATTAAACCAACCCTAATCAACACATTCGTTCTGGGTAAGGAGCTTATTTGTGTAGCTCTTGGATCAGCCTTTAAGAGAATAAAGCCTACAAAGCACACTTAGGAGTACACTTAGATTTTCTGACTGCTGCACCAAAACCCCACATATTTAATAAAACCAGCCAGAGGGGCAAAGGGAGAGGCTCAGACATTTTCTTTTGCCTGCTCGGTGTGTCGCTGGGATCAGGTCATTTTAATTTGTTGCTGTTTTGGAGGGTGAGAGAGGAGTTTTGACCTGTTTCTAGACTGAACCAAGATTCAAGCGGTCCTCATTCTGCTTGAAGACAATGAGTAATTTAATAATCTAGTTGGCTTATCCAGGGCTATGCAGTTCTCACCTACATCAGTATTTTGATCCCTCCATTTTATCACTATGAAACTAGCCCTGTGACCCTCCTCTCATTTCACTACGGTGTAGTTGCACATTTAACATTTATTGTCTTTGAAGATATAGTCCATGACTCAGAGGTCAGTAATAGGAGGGATCTGAAAATTACTTCTTACACTGCACCGTGACCTACTAGGAGGGAGATACTAACCACCCGATTAAGGTTTGTATTTAGAAAATCCATTAAGGTTTACACCATAATGTACCTATCATTGCATGAAGGGAGTCCGAGATAACAAATGTGACTCATAAATGGAACAGTGCACGAGGAAAGGAAAGGCTGAGAACAAGGACAAAAAGGCTGTTTACTTATGGGGCGGTTTCTGGAGTGCTTATCAGAAAGTCCTGCATTATAGGAGAGGGGAAATACAGTCTGGAAGCATTCTCTTACATGCAAAAAAACCCATCCAGTTCACCCATAAAAGGCCATCTCCTATTGCAAAGGGATTTTTTTTTAATGCTTTGAAACGTGAAACCGATTCCATTGAATGAACAGTTATCTTTAACGGTGCACAAATGCACAGTTGTAGGACCGACTTGAGACTGCTGCAGCATCAGAGCTGGCCGAAAACCTGGCGTTTCTACTCCTTGGAAGATCCCAACATGTTGCCTCTCAATGCAAATTTGACATTTGAAAGTTGACCATGAAAATTTTTGAAAATAATTCCTAAAACAGCCTTATCACAGTTTTTGACTCTCAGGTTTCAATTCTGGTAGTACAAGAGAAAAAGATGAGAAGAAAGCATGATTTTTTGGCGTGAAGAAAACCTTGACAAAAATCAATGCATTCCCCTGAATCATCTTAACTCACTGAGATCAGCATTTTTTCCAATGGCAATATCCCTTCGGTTAGCTAATTTTCAAGCAGCTCAAGTAAATGTGCACGTTAATGAAGAAGAGTGCTACAACCCCTGCACGCAACGGCACGAGCGCTGTTGCACTGCACTGAGAAGCAAAAGCCGCCGTGCAACGCTCTCACTATTATTTGCTCTTGGCCAAGTGAAAAGACGCCCTCTGTGCAACTGGTCGCGTGCCGTACAGAAACCCCGTTAAATCTGGAACGCTGCATCTGATCGCTTTCAGACTTTCAGGGAGATTTCTGTGGCATCAATGGTAAGAAGGTGACTGATTTTGGTGAAAAAAAAATTATCAGAAAGCTAGAAAATGCTGATGACAGGGAAAATAGACCTACGGGCTGCCTGGTGCCGAAGGCTGAGGATGGCAACTCCCTGCTGGCACCAGGGGAAACGTCTGGTGGATGGGGAGATTTATAGCCTGGAGTCAAGCAGGCATAAGAGAAAGTCTTGGAGGATGGGGTTGGGGGCAGGACGGGGAAACCAAAAAGGGAGCCAGGAGTGGAGAACGGGAAGGGAAGGGTCGTGGTATATGATGCTTGAAGGACTGAAGGGATAAAGATAAGCGGATCAGGAAAGCAAGAACTGTTTATAATGAAGGATCATTTAACCTCGCGCAGAACGTAACATAGGGGCAGGGCGCTAGAGCCAGCATTCATGCGCAATTCCTATCCGGTAGCATCTGAATACACTTTGCACAGGTGCGGATACTATTAGCTACTCAGGGTATGAGGAAATGAAGCAGCCGGCCATACGAGACACAACAAGCTGCTGAAGAACCATGTGCTTAAAGCTCAAATGCAGCCCAGGCCAACACTTGAAGAACTTGGCACTCAAACGGCACAGTTACCTGTTTGCATCCTGGCACTTCTGTGAGGATCGGGGGGAATTTAGTCCCGCATGTTAACCGGCTTTGAGCAGCAGTTCCAATTCTCTACTCAACCATAGCTACTTTCATTATCCGCCGTCCATCTGTACCGTTGGTACGCTTGGCTCTCTTTACAGTTTTGATTATGTCTGATTTAACATGCCAGGTTACATTAACAAGTCCATCACCAAAAGGCCACACAGGTCCCGAACAATTAGTGAGTTTGCTTTAGAGTTGGGACAGACTTTCCTTTTCTCTTTTGTTATTCAATCCAACCCTGGAAGCAGAGAGGGGTCAGCCCATCGGCCGCTGCAAATCGGCACGGCTTCGTCGCAGTCGCTGAACCTTTTCTGATTCGCATCAGCTGAGAATCTGGTGTGCAATGCATGTGGCTACGTTCTGGTGGAAATTTGGTGATATTTCTTCACCAGTTTTGTCAGCGATTTCTCTGCACAAAGACCAGGAGAGCTGAAAATTAGCCTGTACGATGGCTTCCCTTTTAATGAGAAGTTTTAAAAGTTAATCGTGCCCTAAGAATTCAGCCTTCAGGACAACAGTGGGGAATAATAGCAGTAGTACGACAAAACGAATATTTTTCATATAAATAATAAGCCCACAACTGTCCAACGTCTCAACTTCTTTGGCAGACACTAAAACAGAAGGTAGCTCAGCCTTGTCAAAGGGCTGCAAGATTAAGTAGTCTATTAATCAGAAATCAAATTAACGACTCTTTGTTAATGTTAATTATGTGGGGAAAGCCAGCCTCCTGTTGAGCTGCCAAAATGCTGGCGCTGTCTCTCTTTTTTTAATCATGATGCCATTTTAGACCAAATGTTTTGGCAGCTTAATTAGAGGCAGATGGTGTAGTTGCCATAATTACATAGAAGTCCTCATATTTTGTCATCATGCTTAATTAGAGTTGTTGATTCAGCATGAAAGGGATGCTTCTTGGATCAGTCTGGATACCACTGCAGTTTTGGGAGAAGATGAAAAAGTACCTTCAGATGGGAGCAAAGTGTACCGAGCCCCTCTAGGACAGTGTTTCTCAACCTTTTAAATAGCAAGTACCTCCTAACTTCTGAAAATTTTATTAAGTACCCCAACACTCAATTTTCGAGGGGATTTTATATTTACAGACTAATGCATGCCATATGTTGGAAGAAGGGCTGTGTATATAAGGCCGTGATATGTCACGTGTCTGATCTGGAGTGGGTAGGGTTGCCACCTTTTACACCAGGGGTGCACAACTCAAGTATGTACCTGGGCTAGAGGTGAAGTGGGTCAAAGCTAGGAGGGGTGAACCAACCAAGGGTTGGCCAAAGCTAGGAGGGCTTTGCACGGCATGCCAAATTATTACTGGGGAATTTAAAACGCCACACAATGTGTGGCAAACCAGATTTTTTGCCATAGTTTTGAGAGGAGGAAGGGGTGAGAGGGGAAAAGAGGGCAAGAGAAAGAGAGTGTTGGGGTACCCGCGTACCCCCTGCCTGTGTCTCGCGTGCCACAGGTTGAAAAACTCTGCTCTAGGAGACGCTGAGGCACTGCCTTGCCAATAGAAATCAGGTTAAATTGAAAATGTAAAAGGGGAGTGGAAACCTTGACCCCACCGCCTTAGGAGGACCATGGTTTTGCTGGCTCCACAGCACAGAGCTGCTTCGAATTTCGATTCCCCTTTGTGCACAACTGGAACACAAAAAAGGTGACTGTACCAGCACGATCCACCTCGGGATCTGGCCTGCGAAGGTGACATGTCCAGAGCCAGGCTTGGGTACGTGGGAGTTGCAGAGGCTCCTGTGAAATGGCTCTCTCAGGGTTAAAGAGTCTGCCTTTGCCTACATAGAAAGCTATAAAAAGGGAACAGACTTCACTTTACAAAGGTGTAGAAAAAAACGACTGAGTTTAGGACATGACCGCCAACTTTTGGATAAAGGCTCCGTGCAGCGGGGAAAGCTCGCGTGCCTCATTGCACACTGCTCCTGGGCACAGGGGGAGGCATTATCCACCTTCCAACACCCCCTCTGCTATGGTGCCAGTGGGAGATTACCAGCTTATAAAAAACAACACGTGCAAGCGAAGAGAACAAGCAGCGGCGTACTCCCAGCCACCTGCCTCGTTACCATTTCCTCTTTCCTCGCTAGTCCCAACCACTCCTCTGTTTCATCCACATCCTATTTTACTATCGACCTGAACTGTAAACTCGGTGGGGGGCAGCTAGAGACTCCGGACAACATATCTATCACGCTGCTGGTCTGGTCGCAACCTCGGGAATCGGAAACAGCGTGGCCGTATTCATGCAGTGCTGCATCCAGGTTAATTATGACACACAGCTTGACCAGACACTTAGCCAATTTCTAATGTATGAGCAACCCAAAACCTTGTGGCCAATAGGGTAGCAATAATCCTATTACTGCACCTAATAATGCAATGAATCCAAACCCTGGATGCAAATACCAGGAACCATGGAAAAAAAAAAGGAGATCAAATCCCAAGCCACGTTTGGACCTGTAAAACTGGTAATATCTTAACACCATGCTGTGATGCTGGAAGTCATTTCCTTCTCTTTGTGAGAGACACTGCACAGAAAATCTCAACAACACTTTCTTTTTAAATGAAACAGCTGGAAAGTTTCCCCCAAGGAAAGAAAGTTGACACTTACACTTGTTCACTCTAATATGTGGAGCAACAGGGGCAAAACCTCAAATCAAGTGTTACAGTATAGTCAACGATAACATTTTACTTCTTGTTATAAAGGCAGAAATCCATTTAGTTCAATATTGTTGCTTTAGGTATAGTCTGGTTTAAGTGACAGCATGGAATTGCTCCAGATGGTCCACCAGAAAGAAAGGGAAACTAAGTAAGTTTTCATAACGATATACCTGATGGCAAAGGCCACATGTTCTTTAGAGCAACATATTGTATTTCACTAAATGGTCTTTTTCATTCACTGTAGGAATTACTTCTTGGGATCAGAGAACACCAAAGTCTAGCAGCAATAAACCAGATGGGGCTTTTACAAAAAAAAAAAATCCAATCACCTGGGTAGCAGAGACCAAAGAGCTTCACTCAATAATTTTTGCATCAACACCGTAACTTCTGTGCGAGTGAGGGTCCATCTTGTAGAAAGACTCGCAGCCTTGGCTTAAAGGACTAGCACCTCCCTAGGTCCTGTTTTAGGGCCCACCAGTATGAAATACCTCCAAATTCCCAAGTAAGAAACTTCTGCACCTCACCTGCGAGGCAGATCAGGCTGACCTTCCATCATGACTTAGTTCACCAGATTAGAAAAATGTAGACATGGGAAGAACAGGAAACTCTAGCCAAGAATAAGCTGTTCAACCTGGGCGCTTCTACACGTTTCTGTACGGCAACATTGCTATAGTGCCGTACTTTAGGACTTCCTTCTGGAAGTACTAGAGCCTGGCGCAGTACAGGAGGTTACTGTGCCGTGCGTGCAGCACCCGGGTAGGTTTCACCACTACATCGCCATAGCATGTCACTGTGTTGCCGTAGGGTGACGTGTAGACGTGCCCTGTGATTACTGTTGATTTTCCTCACAGAAGAATAAGACAGACCCAAAACCAAATACTTCTCCTGGAATCAATTAATAAGCAAATAATCGTAGACCGAGCCGGCACGTGGGTTCCTGGCCCACCAATTCAAGTTCAGAATGAGGTCCCCAAAACAGGTTTGAATGCATCCACTAAAATGCTTCATTCAGGTTTCTGAAAGGTTAGAGGGATCCTAGCAAACAGCACAGGAAGAAAAGCTTTTTTTAGTTTGCATGCTTGTTTCTCTTCCGAGAGAGGAATCGGAGACTGGCTTATGGTCCAACTGGCCCAGTGTCCTGTCTCCAGAAGCAGACTGTACCAGATGCTTCAGAGGAAGTTATGCAGAATATTTTATACTCTAGACGAGCCTCCTCCTAATGATTAGAGACAAGCTGATGCCCTGAAGCATGAACTTTGGGAGTGTACATAAAATAAACTACAAATTACAGAAATCCCTATTACTTCACTTATTCCACAGTAATACACATCTCATTTTTTTTTTCTAATCTGCCTTTTCAAGTAGAAAACTTCAAACACGGTCTATAAATCCAGGTGCTTTTTCACAGCTATTACGATACCTACAGTATTTAAGGGTGCACGGAAAGTGGTTTTATCTGACAGCCACTTAAAACAAAATGATCCTTGTCAACATTACTCACTGTATGGGTTATGGGAAGTGAGAGTACAAAGCATGTGCCAGCTATGTGATTTTCACGTTTCCTCCCATGTAGTTCAAAGGAAATCGATCATTGGCACTGTACAAATAGGATGTGGGTAGGACGAGATTATCACTCCGCGGCTGGTATGAAAAGACAACCAACAGCTTCATTTTCTTATCATTAGCATTTACCCTTTGATCACGCACAGCTTCATTTTTATGCCAGTTGTTTGGGGTCAATATATGAAGTCCTTGCCGACGTATAATCCTTCATCAGTCTACAAAGCCCAAGTTGTCCTTTGAAGCTGCCCTATAACGTCAGGCTCTGAGGGCTGGATGGCCTTCCCAGTGATGTGTTTGGTCCTTGAGTTAGCTGACTTCCAGCCAAATAACCCTTCTTGGCTGCTTCTTTGCTCCTTTTATCTATAACCCCAACAGGGTTTGTGTCCTGATTAAACGGTGGGTGGTCTTGAAGTCAACTCCTTGCTCCCCCGTCACAGACCTCCCTCTTGTAAACAGCAGCAAGAGAATTTCTGTGGAAACCATCTCCCCCTCTTTGCAGGAGAGTGGGGAGGTGTTTCTCGCGCGGCGTTTCCTTTCCTGTGTTTTTGTGCTGTCGTCCTGCCCTGCTTTCAACTGAAAATGAGCACGGCTGCAAACTGAGCTCAGCAAGTTGGTCTTGCATGGTGGGCAGGCGTTTCGGGGCCCTACGATCTGTTGCCAGGTTAAAACGGCTGCCTATCAAATAGCAACGGAGGGTACGTCCAGGCACTCCTGGGTAACATGTGCTTCTTTCTTATGGGTTTAGGACACTCCTTCGGGGCTTGAAATGTATCCACTAGGGACTTAACTTACTCATTTCCTGGAAGGTACCCGAGGTACACTGGGGTCTTTCTTCTCAATAGTACATTTGGGGTCAGGCCAGCATCTCTGAGGAAGTCCAATGCAGCTGAAAATGGACCCTGCAGGATTCTGCCCAGTTGATGACACTGTGAAGACAAGCTGTGGTGTCCTCTGCATGTGGCCACAAAAGTTTGCCTTTTGCTGGAAAGTCATCGGCGCAGCACACAGGCCGAGGGGCATGGCCCTGAATGCTAAACATCCAAGGATGTCAAGAAGGTCTTTTTATATGACATTTAGGTGGGAAGAAGGATTTACCAAAACCCCTTGACAGCTTGAGAAGCTCTTCTACTCAAGGCATTGGCCAAGCATCACTTCCCAACAGGAAAAGGGGCTGGGGGCTATTTTGCACATGAAGTGACTGGAGTGAGATCCAAGATCATGCTGAAAGGGTAGGTTCGACAGGTTGATGGGATACCGGAGTGGAACTGCAATGGAAATATCTGCTTCTGCTGACAGCTTCCTGAGATTTTATTGACAGTCTTACCAGTGCCTCTGTGCCAGGGATTTTCTCTTTTTACCCTGGTTGCCTCTTTTGCTATCAGACTTTATTCAGTCCGACCTGTTCACCAGCTCTCCTGGAAGATCCAGGGTACAAGAAGGAAGGATGTTGCAAAACTAAGCTGCTTCTGAATTAATGAGTCCCAAATGAGCTTGATGTCGCTGATATAATCTGAACTGTTCAGAGCTGTATAACTCGTGATTCGCATGGAGGATTTGCTTCCCATATTCGAATGGAAAACGTTATGGCTGTTGTAAGGCTAAACAAGAGAATTTTCAGATGTAAACAACATTTTCAAACCAAATTAGATACGGGTTTTAAAAGAGGAATTTGACTACAATGCGTCTTTCAAGCTTTATTTTGACTCCATTATTGGAAATATACCCTGGCAGAGTCCCATGCTGTATCTGCAGCCATGACGGAGCAATAACACGATTATCTATGCTTTGAAATGTGTCACGTTTTCCCTCGAACACGCACACTTCCCAACACTGTTGAGCAATTTGCCCAAAGACAGTGTCAGCATCCTGGCTGGAACTGTCCTTTCTTAAAGGGTCACCTTGAACTGAAGTCACAGTTCTGTCAAACTAATTGCATGTTTGTTATATGCTCCAGAGCCTTTACTGATAAAACGGACTAATGAGGATAAGTCTTGCACTCCTATGGACAGTCATGCAAAAGTTATAGCTTACCCTGCTCCTTAGCAGTTTCCACAGCAACAGAAATGAAGAGGATGTCATCCCAACCTCCAAGAGTTTCTGAAGTGACAGAGATGGAAATGCTATGAGAACCACACAATGCTCATTGATACAGCTGACCAAAAGCCCTCATGAGAAGGTAAAAGTGATGGACCAACCGCTCTGGAGACTGAGGTCTTTTGTGCATCCACAGCCATTAGCAATAGCAGGTTTGCCTTGTGCTGCAAACCCAGACCAGAAGGGATCAACTCCAAGAGTGACAGGGCAGCGCAGCGTCTATGCCACGCGACTGCCGGGCTCTGGTTAGTAAGGATGCTAACCAGAGTTAGTGGACACGGCCCTCCTTCGAGATGGCGATACCGGCTCAGTACAAACTACACAAAAGAGGCATTAAGTAATTACTGACCTGGACTGGAGACCTAAAGGAGAAAATCTCCATGTCCTGTTACCAGCCCCTTAAGTCCTCATCTTCACGTCCTTCACATCCTACCCTTTGATGCTATAGGTTGCGCTTCAAAGACTTTGATCTTTCAGTCCTTAATTGAGGCAATCAAAAGAAATTTTACCAGATTAAGTCAAAGGAAGTTTTACCAGATGCAAGGCTGCAGGATCAGAAATTCAAGATAAAAAGGGGAGATTCTGCAGTGCTTGAAATACAGCACAGAAATATTGTTTCATTGAAGTGGGCTGGGATTTTTTCAAACGGGCTTTAAGGTAGGTGCCCAAGTCTCTGGGAATCGCTGGAACTGGCCTAGGCTCCTTAGAAAATCCCAGCCTTATTTATTAATTGCCCGTGATAAGGTTTAAGCAAAATCTTTGCTTCTCTGTTTTACAAGGCAATAACCCAATTAGTGTGTGGGTAAACTAGGAGGCCAAAGGGAATTGGATTGTGCCTGAGGAAAACCAAGGAGCAATTAAAGTATTGCTATTATAGGACAAATTTAATTAAAGCAGAAAATGAAAACACGCTACCACATTTGAGAAACAAGGGGCTGAGCCTCTCATTTTGTGACTGGAGATTACAGGCTGCGGAGGCCACTTATAATATTCAAGCAGAGGACGCTGCAGCAGCCGTTTTAGCGTGGGGAGGGATGCAATGCGAGTGTGACAACAAGGGGCATTTCTCAGCAGATGAGCTTTGCAGCCAAGATTAGAAAACCACGACCCTCGACTGACACCCACTACTCCCCTCCCCTGCCCCGGGACCCATCCCAAGTTATTCCCACCATTGGGAAACACTGCTCTTATTGGCTGCCTACACACATGCTCAGAGATGGAGGTTGGAGGGGGGGTGTTTTAATTAAGGTGGTTCCCAGACAGCCACTCTAATTAAAACAGCTCACTGTCATGTGTGCTACCCCCCCCCCCATGTTTCAAAATGGCTGCAGGGGTGCTTTAACTAAAGCTCATTCAATGAGGTTTAATTAAAGTGCCCTGTGGCCATTTTGAAATGTGGTGGGGATTAATTCATGTGACAATCAGGTGATATGTATTAATTGAGTCTGCTCCGACGCGTTCTAATTACAATGTGAAAGAGCATGTCTATAGGCAGCCATATGACTTGAAAGAGGGGGCTTTTTTTTGTTTTGTTTTATATGCTATTTTATTGACAAAGAGCAAGCTTCATGATAAAATAAATTAATCCAACACAGAGATCAATTTGCCCTGAAATTAAAAATGGTGCTTCCAGGCAAACCTAATACTCCATGCATTCAGTGTCCCATTGCATATCGTTATGCTCTTGTGCAAAGCCATCCCTGGGCAGTCTGCGTAAAAGACAACACCTCAGAGTAATGGAACAAGCTCTTCTTTACCATGTTCCCATGATTATACCAGGATTATAATGCCAGTTTGTGGGTTTGTTTGGCTCTATTAAGCATAAAAGCAATGTATGAAAAAAGATGTACACAATAGTTATTGCTAGTTTATGGGCTCCTTCCTTGGATCAGTTCCAGGATGCAATTTATAGTTCATTCAATGAGATCAATGTGCATGGTGGAAAATGAATTATTACTGCATCTGAAATCACGATGATAATGCTTAATCGTGTGCTGTGCAGACTATGTTCCCCAGAGCCACAAGGATGCAAAACAATGCTGGGAAAATATTAGAGACGCTCCTGACACTGCTACAGCTTCATTAAAACTCTATAGGTTTTGGATTGTCCTTTGGCACTAGGCAAACTCAGGGTGGGGAATTTTTAACAAACCGGAAAACAAAGCCAAAGAGTTTTGCAACAAAGTAGTATTTAAAATCTATGACTTTTTTTAAAAAAAAACCACCTTTTTGGAGATGCATTCCATTTACATTCAAAAATACTGTTGCTTGTACACCGACCAGCATTATGGTAGCAGTAGTAGCAGTAGCCAGATTATTCCCACAAATACACACTTTTGCATGTGGAATATTACAGCAATTACATGAAGAGTATTAAAGACAAGACATGGATGGGCGTGCAAGCCTCCCATTGTCAAAGTGAAGAGGACACCCTTCAGCGACAGGAAGCCAATTTTCAAACAGCAGCACCTACCTGGGGAAGACAAGTCCTTACACTGGGTGCTCAGAACGGCATGCAAACGCCTGCTTCATGGGCAGGCAAGGTGCTTTGAGCAGATGTGATATTTTTTATTAGACCAACTGAGTAGTTGGAAAAACAGGTTTTCAAATGTGTCTAAGTGACCTAGGAATGTTACCTGCATCACACACATTTTTAAGAGCCAGGGAAAGTGCTTCTTAGAACAATTTACATAGAGGCAGAAAGGATTCTGTATTACTTGAAGTTTTTAAATAAGCAGTGGGCCTCAAGCTTATCTTTCAGATGGATGTACAGCCAGAAGTTAAGGGCAAGAGGCAGAAATCTTTCTGTGCAAGCATGTTTCCCATGTTATAGGCCAGCTAGATGATCTGAACAGACTTTTTTCTACTTGAAAATTTACAGCTGATTTTTATGCCAGGTGGTGCCAGTTTTAACCTGCAATGCAACACCAACATATAGTCAAGTTGGATTTTTTGGCAATTTGTTCAGGAATGTTTCTATAAGAAAAGTGACCAAGAATTTGCTAATTTTTTTACATCTAGCACCTCCTCCTTCCAGCTCTTGTGGACTAGCTTTCCTTTACAGAGGGAACCAGAGGCCATTTTTTGCATATTTTCAGGTGTTTGTGAATCAAGGAGGTGCACAAGAAGTTAGGGTCCAGCTCCCTCTGCGTTCTCTTGCACCGTATAAGTCTCCATTCAGCTCCATGGCATCCACTTGTAAACTTTACTCTCCCTCTAGCCAATGGTGGATTCAGCAGTATTTAAAGGCAAGTTTTACCCAAAGTGAGCATTCTTCCCCATTCCTACATTTCGCTTTTCTGCAAGGCCATGCCTTCTAACAGGGCTTGTGCTGAGAAGGAGCTGACCCTCAACAGGCTTGCTTTTGGGGGGAAACTCATAAATTCCTCGGAGGCATCAGGGTCTTTAAACCCCCATATCATTTGATAGCTTCCAAATTCTCTATCTGAGCATCTCTCTCACAATTATTACAGACTCTGAACTCTATAGGCAGATGTCACTAAATATTTGCTTCAAAGCTTCTCATTCAGAGGGCTCCTGTCCTGCCTCCATTTGAAGATGGTAGATCCTGCATTTAAAGCCCTGGACTGGGACTTAGGAGCTCTCAGGTTCATTTCCTGGTGCAGCCGCTGAACCTCTGCACGACTCAGGACAAGCCGTTTCACGCAGTGGCCCAGGCCACGTCTCTTTACTGGCACAAGCAGACAAACATACTGTCTAGGGAAAACGCTTTGAGTTTGGATGTGACCCCTAGCTTTCCAGGCCAAACCTCTAGGAGCTTTTGCTGGCACAGATAGGACGGTCAGGCATCATACCTCCTTGCACCACTCCCAATTCTGTAGTGTAGACATAGCCCACCCGTAAAATGGACTAGCCCTTCCCTAAACCAGAGCTGCTGTGGGGTCCAGGCATGTCCACGGGTGCCACGTGCTCAGGTACAACAGTGATAAAAGAAGATGGATTTATCACAAACAAGTACAAAAGAAAAAAATAGAAGAAAATGCAAATACAGCACAAGGCCCAAGATAAGCTTCCTGTTAAATGCTTTCCCCTGAACAAAGCACACTTGTAAAAAGATTTTCTCAATGAAAACTGTTCTACAGTTTTCTACAGTTTACACTGCTGTTCTACAATGAAACTTTGCTTTGTAGCATCCTTCATTCATCTCATGTCCATCACACCAATGCAATGCTGGTGATAGGGAACTGCGGATGACAAAGGAACAGATTGAACTCACAATACATATGCTTCCTCCCTGGGGTCCACCAAGGGGGACTAGGCAACTTGCTCGAGGTCACACAGGATGGCAGTGGTAGAGCAGGGATGGGAACCTCCGTCTCCTTGGTGTTAGGTTAGCGCATTTACCGTTGGCACGATAGGTTTTATATGTAAAATATGCACTTAGTCATCCACGAGTCCCATCCGAGGGCTATCCACCCTTTTTAAAAAGCTGCTCCACAACCAAAGGAAACCTATTAATTACATTAAATCCGGATGTATTTCGATTCCATTCCCCCAAGAAGATTTAACATGCAGTAGGTACCATGCGTCACATGCACCTTTGCACATGCAATGTCACCGTTGCAATACTGAGGACTACACCATGACCTTCCTAGGAGCCCAGGTCACATCTAGCCTCTGCATAGGCTATCGTTGCTAATGTTTCGTAGTACTTTATAACCAAAGAGCCGAATGGCATTCACATGGACTGCGGATTTAGCCAAGGTGACACTGCGAGATAGCTGAATCCTATTCCTAATGAGCTGTTCCAGACTCCCTACCTCTGGGGAAACAAATGAAGTTTGAACCGCAGGATGAGCTGAAATAGGAGACGTCATGGATGGAGCAGCAGAGGACTGTTGTAATGCAGCACCAGGATGAGCTGGGACCCACCTACTGAGCTCCTGCGTGGTCACTGGAGCAACCCGAGCGTCTCGATCCACAGGCACAGGGCAGCACAAGCAGTGCTTGCCGTACTTTGCATGACACAAAGGGCAAGGCCCCTTGCCAGGTATGGTGTCATTTTAGAACTAAGAACCAGAATCTCCAAGCTGCCGCAATTGCTTGTACTTCCGTCCTCCTTTGCAGAGGACTAGAAATTGCGTGTTGTCTTGGGATGATCAGCGGTGAAAACCTGCAGTTGATCTTTGTCCTTAGCCTTGCCGTTAAAATGATACACCAGCTACAGGCTACCAGATCACCACATAACGCCCTCGGACTGTGCATTGTGGGTCCCAGCTGTACGTTTCTAAAGATATATGGCATGAATTCCCCCTCCCTACCAACAGCAAGTAGAACTAAGCAAATACAACGACAGATGTTTTAGAGCAAGATGCTACCTGGTAACCTCTCTTCTTTCTTATTTACACTGTTATATCTTCTTATTTCACACCTGCGGTCTCAGCAACAGCAAGCAACAAGACTGTTTGTGATTCAAAGTATTAAACATCAGTCACAACGGCAGAATATGGCTCTAAAGATGCCTAACAAGAGTTGAAGAATAACAGCAGAAGCTGCTTTGTTTTGCTCTGTTGTTTTTTTTTTTTATTTAATGCCATTTTCATGCAAATACTGCTAGCAGAACTGGATGAATCACTGACTACAGATAAGTTATTCAAAGAATTTAGCATCTTTTCCTGTTCACAAACCAATTCTGGTTCCTATGAATGCATCCATTTTCCCAAATATTTAAATTTTCCATGCACACAAATTTCAGTAATAACTCTTCAAACCAAGAACTCTTCACTTAACTGTTCATTGCTCAATGCTTGTGAAGTGGGCTCACTCACCTAAGTCGCATTGTCTCATGGCTTCTTCCCCCAAGCAGGTGGCCAAAACTTTTTAAATCGGAGGATGGTGGGAAATGAATGGCAATGTTGTGCTTCAAGCTGAAATTTGTGCGATTATTCATGCTCAGATTTATGATCTGGTACTTGCTAACAGGCAAGGCAGGGTTTATTAGCAGTTAACTATTGCCCTTCAAACATGGAGGAAATAAACCCACCATCTTTATCCTTGAACCCATTTTTCACATCTATTTTCCAAGCTAACTGAGCTGACCTAGCCCCTTATTGATAAATCCTCACAGAAGAACTAATGAAGGCTATGCTTGTAGAATAACGAAAACTATGCATGTGGAAGATCTTCCCAGGTTGCTTATCTCAACATCTAAATAAAAACTTTTCTTCTATTCGAGTCAATATTGAACCTTTGTACATCACTTGAAGACCAACCACCAGAACATCTCCGTCCTCTAGCCAGATCTAAAACTAGGATACATGGGATTAAGAAACTCTCAGGGCTCCCCGGCGCTGAAATTGCTTTCCTGTCCTTTTAGTTGCCTTCTGCGAGAAGGGAAGAGAGAGGATCCATGGCAAAATCATCAGCATTTGTAGAGAACACCCAAGCAATCGGCACACAATTGAGATTGTAGGCACATGGTTGTCTGGCTCCCGGTTTGAACAAGCCCCTGACTACAGACTACCCTAAACCAGATCTAAAAGTTAGCTTTGTAACAGTACATTCAACCGTCGTTCGTTCTGCTCCACAAAGAGAGAGTGACATTGCAGTATAAAATGTGTGACGCAGGTTGTATAGCTATATCAGAGCCTGCATTAAACACATGAGCTTGGAGGACTGACAGCGGAGCGTGTCCAAGGTGGGGCAGCTGCTCTAGTGCTACCCAGGGTCCTCGGTTAGGTTTGTAACCTGCACCTTCGTGTGGCTGCAGCTCCATGGCTACCCGCGTGCAAACTGGTTCATTTTAAACTGGCCTGGGTATCACTTCAACTACCTGGAGTCACACCTTTGGATTTGGAGCGTAGGTGGAGGCAGATGCTAGTGAGATGAAGTCAAACTTAATTTTTTTCCCCAGCCCTTTTGATTTCAAAGTAGGGGGTGGGGGGTGGGGATCCATCTGAAAGCAGATTTTTTTTTTCATATCAAAATACTTTTCATCTTCTTCAGAAAGGAACTTTCTTCAGATTCCTGCCTCACTTTCTTCTTTGCCTGGCTCCTCAACTGCAGACCCTTTGCTCTTTTAACAAGCTTTCAGCCTCACAACACTTTGCTGCCTTCAAACGCCTTTTAACAAGTGCCAAGAGACGGAAGAGGAAGAAGGAAAATGATTACTTTCAATCCATTCCCTAGTCAAACTCTTACGTTTTATAACTGCACTTGAGTTGAAATTCATTAGCAAATTATAGGTGAAGGACTCTTACTCTGAGTCAAAGAAGCTTTCATGGAAAATTATTCCCTGAAGCCTGGTGATTGAGCCGCTGAGATCAACACTGATGCAAACTTTATTCCTTTGAAAAGTACTTTTCTTGCCCATCCTTTTAAAGCAATAAGACTTTGCTTGGAGTGATTAATATTAATAATTTACCAGCACTGCAGTCATTTCAGAGCTTCCTTCTGATCAGGTCTTCGGTATCAGTAAGCGAGAGCCTAACTGAGAACATATCGAGTGACAGAGACAAAGGACAGTCTGATAGTTGTTAAAGGATGAGGATTGACTTTTCAAAAATCAAATTCAATACCACACTCTGCAAAGGACTTCCAACTCACCAGCACTGACTACAAACTCTTCAAAGGCAGAAACAGTCTGTATTCATCCACGATAGAGCCTGCAGATAGATATGGGCTAAGTACTAAAAAGTAGCATATTACTAGGAATGCCTATTTTATTAGGTAGACTTGTATTCTGGAATAAGAAAAGCCCCTTTGACAACAGTTGCTGGTCTCATTTGTACCACCGGTGATTGTACTGCCCGTACTTGAAAACACCTCCGCTCACTGACGCTGAAGTCCTCCCCGAGGGATGTGCACACACGACTCCTGTCAGAACAAAGATGAGCCCTGGATGCAGTCTGAGCGGAGAATTTGGCCCCAGGATATGCCAGTGCATGTCCTGTATCTTCTCTGTATCCCGCGTACATCTTTGATGCAGGATAAGAGCACGGCAGGTAAAATGCACCTAACAAGTTATGGCACAGCTGGAAAAAGCCGTGATGGGTCCAAAGTAAGTAAAAGTAAACAAGGCTTGTGCTTTTCTGTTGGAGCCGCGATGCACGTCTTGACCATAAAATCATTTGAACGAAGGCATAAAAGTAAATGGTCTAGAAATATGCAGATGATGAATAAGTGAGGAGGTAGGATGAATGGCAAGGAGCACTTGCAACTACAGTGCATTCAGAAGACTTGGATTGTTTAGGTGGTTGGGCAAGGAGATCATACACAGTTCAGTGCACACAAATAAATCATCCTTAGTACAGGGTCTTGTTCCAAGAGGAAAGGGACCAAACTCATCCTGAATTAAACTTTGCAGCCCTCAGATAACAAGTCGCCCTCTTTTCCACTGCTGTTTGCAATAATTACGAGTAGACTGAACTGGAGCACTACCTAGGTTATGAACAGCGCAGATTTGCAGTTGCATTGAGCTAATCTCTGATGACAACCAATCTGTATCTCAGATTTTTACGGAAAGGGTGTACTAGTTCATGCAACCCATCTTTACATCAGGATTGCAAGCCGTAAAGCACACGTTTCCCCACTCTTGTTTTCACTTGCCTCGGCACTCCTTAGGAATGAGCGGGGATTAGAAACCATCTGTGGGAGCACAGTGAGAAAATACTGCTCGTTATCCATCTTACTAAGGTGGGAGAAAGAGGTTAAGTTAGTTATCATTTACTAAACCAGTTCATCCATGCCAAACCAAAGGAAAGGGAAGGATTTACTTCTTAACTCCAGGGCACATCAGGAGTTCCCACCATGTGGAGTCCATGCTATGAAGCCTTCGCTGTGTAGGTAGAAAGCCAAAGAAATTCTGCTCTTTTTGTTCACACTTTCGTCTTTTTCGTTGGATTTAAAATGAGAGTTAATCCACTCCGGGACACGTGTGCCATCATGTTGTGTTCGTGCATACTACTTATGCTCAAACAACAGAAATGAGTTACTATGGCGGAAGCACTTCATTACAATACCTTGGCCTGATTTGGCTAGTTTTGCTTTTTGTAGGATGCCTTCAGGAAGCAATGTAAAATGTGCCTTCAACAAGTTCTTCTTCCTCTCTGACTTTACAAGTGTGGTTGCAACAAAGTCCTTTGAAACGGTTTCTGTTTAAGGGGACAAAATAACTTTTAAGGCATAAGAGATAAAAGGAAGTATTTCGTTTAGCTGAGAATTTTTTTTAATCTCCACATTTATTGCTTCCTTTTTTCCTGCCGTTTAAGGTGCGATTGATTTGATGGTCAACACAAATACAAAGTATTGAATTCACTCTCCAGGATTTGGCATCTGACAGCTATGAATCACCAGCATTCAGAGAGCCACTAAATGTCAGGTTTAATCTTCCTAATCCTATAACAAGATCAGTTAGTTTGATCATTGTGGTGCTTGGTGTCAGTACAGGAGAAGGAGAGAGGGACCCTGGCTTGACTGGTGTAATGGCAAAGAATGACAACGGCACGTCTCGGCCTGGACCGCTGTACACGCAGAAGAAAACCAACCAACGCGTCCTGACCTGTCACTTTTGGCAGATGACAGTTTTCAAGCAAGTTTAGACCTTGTGACAGACTTTCTTAGGGCTCATAGACCTGGTAGACGGTCATTTTGCACAACTACAAATCTCACTAGATTTTTGCCCGCCAGCCTTCCCCATTCCCCAAGGGCTGTTGGTGGTGAATGCCACCTGTAAGGAAGAGAACGAGCGCTGAAGACCGTTACAGACAGAAGAGGAGCTCTCAAGTTCGGCATGACGGCACTGAAAGGTCTTGGAGGGAGACAGTAGCATTAAGGCATCTGAATAATCTGCAAACGCATATCTGAACGTCTGGAACTGGTTCTGTACTACTTCTTGCCACGCGTGCTAACCATTAAAAAGATCCTGTAACGTGTCTAATGTTACACATTATAATTTGATCGGCTTAGTGCTAGCTTGGAGTCTGGAGCAGTCACACCTAGTCCTAGAAACCTTCTCTGATTGTCCCCCACCTGCACCGTGGGACTTCCTGCTAGAGGCCTGGGGAGCAGGGAGGTCCCTTCCAGCCCTACTTCTTTATGGTTCTCTAAGCTTCGCCCATCCTTTGCAGCAGCGTCCTAGACCGCCAGGAGGGGAGGGAGGTGGTGGGGTCTCTCATTGGCGACACATAGGGGGTGCACGTGGGTGCACATGCCCCCCCTGAGATCAGCCGTGCACCCCCTGGAAGCACCAGCTGCAAAACTGGAAGTGCACTTCCGGTGTCACTGCTGGCTCGGCGATCGGCCGCTGAGGGACTACCCCCCAGTTGGCGATCTGCTGCCCTCCCAGACTCGGGAGGCACCAGTCGCCCATGGGGTCTCTCAAGAGTGAGGCTGAGGGGTTTGGTGGGGGCTGCAGGGGGAGGTCGCTGCCCTCCCGGCACCCACATGCTCCGGGTTCGATCTCACAAGCCTGGGCATTATGGTGGCCACTGACCCATCCCCAGAATACAGGACATCCCTTGGGTGAGGGGTGACAACCACTGTCGCGCCCTCAGCCAATCAGTGGTAAGGGGTGGAGCCGCCACCTCCTCGGCCAGTCAGCAGCAAGGGGCGGGGCCACCACAAAAAGGCCACCTCCCTCTCTCCCTGCCCGGCTTGGAACCCTGCCCCTCCAGGCTGTGCACTGCCCTACCTCTAGGCACAGCCAATAGAATCGTTACGACAAATGATTGACATGCATTTCCACCAATGCACTGAAAAACAGGGCTTTTTGCAGTCCACTCCTCATTTAGAACTAGACGGGGGACAAAGGGTTTAAAAACAGGACGGTCTGGTATAAAACAGGACCAATGGTCGCCCTACGAGACCCGTCTCCTGCCTGAGGGAGGCTCAGCTACTCCCCTTCCCCCTCGGCTCGGCCCCATATCCACCCTGCCTCCACCCCTCCGTGGTGCTCCCGGGCCCAGCAGGGTGCTGCTGGAGCTCAGGGCTTGCCAGACCCTGGCCGGGTCTGGAGGCTCCCCGGGGCAGCACTCTTCTCTGCTCCCCAGGGCTTGGCAGGGGAGCGGGGGCAGACATGGGGTCCAGCGGTGGCCGTCTGCCCAGACAGGCTCGTAGCTGGTGAGGAAAGATGCCCTGGGCCGCTGGTCCTGCACCGGGGGCTGGAGGCTGGGGGAAAGAGAAAAGCTGCAATACCGGTCCCTGGGCCGATCCACTAAGCAGCTGGCGGTGGGAGAGCCCACAGAACAGGAGGGTGGAGATGGGGCCACTGCATCCGGGGATACTGGAGGACTTCGACTCGAGTGGCACATCTATGGGGAGTGGCCACACCTTAATGGACTAGGAGCTGGGCTGCGCAGATCAAGAGATAATCCTGCCTTGGAGTGGCGTAACTTTGAGCCACATAACGAGCACTTTAAGCCATTTAAAGGGGTTAAGTTCCAGGGGCTGCCCAAAATGACCATCTAATAAGGGCTTTAGCTAATTTCTACCATCTACTGGCCACAACTGGACTGGAAAAAACCCCTTCCCATTCGTATGTATGTCACAATGTTACCTTCTACTGTGCCAAAGCTCATTCCTTTCTCTTGACCACAGAGTCTTTGAGCATCATCATCCTCATCAGGCGACCCACTTTCTCTCTCGTTCCCTTTTATTTCTTTGTATTCGGTTGTACAGCAAATCCAACACTAATGTGGACTCATTCACTTCAGTGCAAACGGGCTGATGTCCCACACAACAACGGTCCCAATGTCAACGTAGGACCAAACGGAGCAGCTGGATCATTGCCAGAGGAGCCGTCTGTTCTTAAAATACAAACACACATGAAGATTTTTCAAAACTGCAGGTCTCTGAAAATGCTGGGCAAGCAAACCCTTTTTTTGGTACAATTTAATTTTCTCCCTCCACTTACCTCTATTGTGAAAGTCCATCTGAATTGAATAATACAATTTTTAAAATATGAACACGGCAGCTGGAAGAGATTTTGTTTGGAGGGAAAGGGATCTCTGGCAAAGGAGCTGGACTGGAGAACCTTGTGAGGTCCCACCCAGCCTTTCTTCCATATGATCCTATGATCGTTTACATAATAAAATGCCTGTTATGCAGTTTAACGATCTGTCTGCTTTGCACGCTAATTCTTTTCCACGCCATGCATACATTCATGTTACAATTTAAAATCTTGAAAGTCTCATGTCAGAATTCTTGAATGAAGTTGTTTAATTGTGCTACTTTGCTAACCATACTTATCCTAAGTGATTCATCACCTTTCATCATTACAGACAGCTTTAAGATGCTTCCACATAAATTACAGTTTATACATTAGGGAAAAAAAACCTATCAAGTTTGAGAAGAGTAAAACAGACAGATGGCATTTGATGATGTGCCTCCCGCGTCCAGCTAAGACGGTTGCTCTTCAGAACTAAAGCTCTCTAGATAGGAACCGTCTTTTTGTTCTGTGTTTGCGCTGTGTCTGGTACAAGGTGGCAACTGTAATACCGACTGGGCATAGTCATGCTCCTGAGACAGGTTTGCACTTTAACATCCAGTCCCGCACAGGGCTGAATGCCCTCAACTTCCACTGAAGCGTGTGCTTATGACTTTGAGATCCCAGCATGTTGGAGTAAGTCTACGCATTGCCTCCAAAGCAAGCCCAGGTGCGACGCAGAGAAGCACAGCTGGTCCCCTTGCTCCTGCTTGGGACGTGTGAAACCCAGGGATTAATCGGAGTAGCCAGCGGAGCGCAGCTCTGTGCTCGCGCTCCAGAGCCACTCGCAGGTCCTCAGCCTCCGCCGTGTTTGCGGGCACGCACACAGAGCTGCGCTAGACCAGCCTCGTTTCTGGTAGGGAAAAGGGATGCTCCCGGGCTGCACGTGGAGGCAGGTCAGATGCAGCTTTGGAGCCTCGTGGTTCACTGGCCTAGACAGAGACCAGACAAAGAGAAAGCCTTTGCTACGTCTGTTCCCTTTCCTCTCTCAGCCGTCAGAAAAATGCGCTCCAAGGAGTGGTGATAAATGATAGGTATCACTTTCCCCTCCAGATCAGTACTGACTACGATGCAGGATCTCTGTGCGGCTGGAGGTGACCACTTTCACGTGAAATGCAGTCCCTGAAGGTCTCAAAGCATTTCTCATAAGACGAGGGTGTTAATGCCCCCGCTGCTGGCCAAGTTCCAGCTCCATTCGTTTTCTTCTTCACACCTGCTCACCATGCCCCTCGCAGATTCAGTGGCTGGGACGTGTTGCTTTGTTTCCAGTACGAAGCCGTTATGTACGGCCCATTCTTCACACACCTGGTCAGAATTAAGAGCGGGGCTGGTCCTGTATCATCCAGTGAGGTGTCCGGTGGATACAGACTACCAATTATTCCCAGCTATAGGACTAGGAGTAAGGATCCCCTGCAAGTCTAAATCCAGCTCTCATGCCAAGTTCTGCTTTCAGATGGACACATTACAACCAGGGCCAGATTAATGCACAGGCAAACTAGGCACATGCCTAAGGCCCCAAGTGAAGAAGGGGCCCAGTTGTGCTTATTTTACATATTATAATTATTGAGTGAAAAAGAAGTAGAGGCCCACAAGTTTGTTTGCCTAGGGCCCACTAATGGGTTCATCAGGCCCTGGTTACAACTGATTATCTGTCCTACAATAGCCCCGAGAGGATTCAGCTGGCACTGGGGCCCTGTTGAGCTACGTGCTTTACAAACACTATCCAAACATTGGTGGACAAATTGGTGCACCCATATGCAGCAACCGAGAAACAGTCCCTGCCGCAGAAAACCTGCAGTGTAGACAGGCAAGGCGGCAAAGGGCTGCAGACAGAAAACGTTGTTTTCAACGCACAAGTGACAAACGGAGGCACTGGCCATTAAATGACTTGCCTAGGGTCACAGGAAGTCGGTAGCAGAGCCAGGAACTGAAGCTATTTCTTCCAAGTCCCGGTGCAGTATTTAATCATGAGACTACCCACGCTTCCTTCTCTTGCCTGCCCACTCCTGCAGAGTTGGATGAACCTCATCTGCTTCACACGGAGGGGGAGATACCAGGGGCCTGTCTACATCACGTCTGTAGTGTGCCTGAACCCAGATGGATGTGTAGCCACCCAAAAGCAATGCTGGGCATGCTAATAAGGCATCAGATGCAGCACCCTTCACTGTGGCACTCCTTTGAATGGTCCAGGGACAGTGTAGATGTGGCCTTCAAGCTCTTACAAAACATGTGGCATGTGGATAGCGTGTAAGGCTTCATGGAGGTCTCAACGGGAAATTTAACCTCAGCATCCCAAACTACTCTCACGAACTGCTAAAATCAGGTGGATGTTTGTTGAACAATGATTTCCCACAACAGCAATGACTCTCATCTAAAAAGGATATAATTTTTATCAAAGCCTAGAAAACACAAATTGTTGAATCTTTGCTGTTTCGGAGAATGATAGTTAGAAGTTGGCGAGCAGTCTGCTCGATATCTGAGAGCGCTTGTCACAACATACATAAATTAACCCCCCTCCCCACAGTCGGAGAGTACATTAAGCCAAAAAAAAAGAAAAAAGAAATTAGGCTTTTTCTTCTACTATAGCCCACAGAGAATTATCTTCTTCGCAATGCTCCTTGTGATGTATTGCTGCTCAATCATGCATGCATCTTTGAAACAGCATCACAAGCTCTTCCTGACAGGGAGGAATGTGTTCCCCCTCCAAGGTTACCTTTGTTCAAAATATACAATAGAAAATAGATGCTAATGAGAAAATAAATGCATGGCACAATTGTTAGAAATAATACTGCAGAAGCCACCGCCTTGCCTCAGGCAATAAATTCCAAGCAGAAATAAGACCATATATAAAAAAAAATATGCTGCCTTGAGCAGATCAGCAACCATCGATTGTGTGTTTTTCTCTGAGTTATCTCCAATACCATAATTTTTTTTTTCTGTGAAGCGTATAATTTTCTTTTAGATAAAGGAAACATGAAGGGACCATTCGGGGGTGGCAAAAGAGGGGGCTCCCTGCGTGGAGAGGAGGAAGGGAGGTCCCTGGTTGAGAGAGCTAGCTGTGACCCTGGGGAGGTTGACTCCGGGAGATTTTTGCAGGCATTTTTATCAGGGCGAGATGGTAGCCTGGATGTAGGGGAAGGATTTGGTCTGCTTTGTTTTACCGTACTCTGTTGTCAAAGCATTTGATCACTTTTGCTTTTTTTCTATCATTTGTTCTTCCTTGTAATAAATGTTTTTGTTTTCCTGATACTTTACCAAGGTGCCATGGTAAATTGTGATATCTGGGCAAATTAGTACTTTGGGTATACCCATTCAGCGGGCGGGGGGGGGGCAAGTAGCTCACACAAACCCAGGGAGTACTCTGGGAGCACTCGACACCCCAGGATTTTCACAGTGAATCATAGCAAGGTAGAGCTGGAAGAGACCTCTCCAGAGGGCATCTAGGGCAACCCCTTCCCCAGGCAGGATCATCCTTATACAAACCATCTTCTACAGATCTGTCCTCTAAACTCTATGCAAAATTGCTGTCAACCCTAACACAACACAACACCCTCACCTGCCCCAGGTAAAGCAGGGGAGCCATGGCAGCAAATGCTCTGCTTCTATAAAAGGTTGTTAATGCACACCCAAGAGACCCCCGGTAGAGGTACCTATGCGTAATGCCCCAGTAACCCTGGCCGCTTTGCCCTCTTTTCATCATTCAGTCCGTGTGTGGCCAGAACTGCCATTAATCTCATAAAGTGTCAGAGCTGCCCAAGTTCCTGATGTACTGCCAACAACGGCAACAATGACCCTCCTTTGAACAATTGGTTTCAGTGGGAGACTGCAAATCAAACTCACAGTCATGGTAGGGATAACATCTAGAGGAGTATTTCAAGAGCCAAGGTCTCAGGCAAAAATACCGCTGAAGGAATGTGGGACTGCGATCCAAGGAAAAATCTTAGATTTCAAAAAGTTTCTGAGCAAAACCGATGGCTCAATCCTTCATGTGAGCCTGGATCTCTGGGTGCTGGTTTTAAGACCTAGCCTGAGATTACATTTGATTTTTCCCTTCTGCTCACACCATCCTAAAAAAGCCACCTCTTAAAAATGGCAGAAACTAGGTGCAAATGATCCAATGTCACGGGTATTCAACTAGGTGGCACATGTCAGAGCCGATGTCCATTAGAAAATTTCTGTCCAGACATTCAATAATCAAAGACAAGTCAAAGGGAGGGCATATCAATGGTCCTCCCTGGTCACTGCCTCTGGTCGATCCCTGGGCATTGGCTCTGACTCTGGAGATAAAAGCCATTGGGAAAGAGACTTGCATGTCATTTTCTCATGGTGGTGCACGGCAGGAAAAACTGGTTATACAAGGGGTCAGCTTAGCCTTAGATGAGCTATGTTTTTGTCTGGCCTTAAAAAGTAGGAATCTATCAATTTGGAAGCAATACGGCAGAAACTTGGTAAAATATCTGACTAAATGGACCCCTTTCATCCCTGGGAGAATTGCAATGAATGCAGCTGTGTGGGATAGGATATATTATCATCTAGCCTACCTGCTTAACTACTTTACTGGCACAAATTCTTCCGTCTTGCGGTCCACAGGTTTGCCCAAGACTGGGCAGGAAGTCTGCCTACCACCCCGCTGCCTCGACTCTGATTCCCCAGCTGTAATCACTGACCTTCCCCTTCCTGGCTACTGCCTTGGAAAAGCAAAACCAAGAATAAAAAAAGACTGCTTCTGTGAAGGTCTACGGCAGTTAGCCGGGAACATTTCTTACACCGCTATAGTACGCTTCAGCTGCAAAGCTGAAACTCTAAGCACAAGAGATAACTGAAATGCAGGATCCACAATGAAAGAGCGATACGTCTTTTCCTGCATAACCTTCTTGATAAATTTGTGGCTTCTTCTTAGTTGACCACTGCCGTAATAATTGCTAAAATAGTTTTATCCCTGACTATCACTCTAACGCATGCTGTGAACAGTCAACTAGTGTGCAAAAAATGGCCATAGCTTAATACAGATAAGAGAATTATATTTGTGGAAGAAGAGCTTTACAAAATCCAGGGAACATTAGATACACATCAGGCACATTTTTAAATTTAAGATTGAGGGTAATTACTTTAATGTGAAACTTTCAATCACTGTTCACCCTACTGCGTTCCCCCATAGATTTGTGTTTGAGTAATGCAGTAATGACAGCCTTACAGCTTGTAATAGGAGGAATCATTACAGCATCATTATCAGGGAATTACTCTTGCAATTAGTAATAATTCCCACACTAACAGTCAAACAAGTAATGCTTTCCCCATTAATTTAATTTTCCCCTGTAAGGATACCAAGGAAGGGCTTGTTCTTGTCGCTCTGTGTTTGAATACACCTGCCTGCCTCTTGGTTGAAATAGTTCCTAATTCTCTGCTCTCAAAGAGCAACGTGTCTAGTCAGATAATTCACAAGAATTGAACTATATGATATGTCAGGTTCCCAGTCAGGGGAAAAAATGAATCCCTCACGTTTGACCTGTTTCTACCAGGTAGTCTAAATGGAAATCATGCCCTTCAGATGAATTTACAACAGGAAACGAATGATAACTAGGGACAGCACAGAGATTAGCCTGATGAGTACTTACCTAGTTGTTTGCTATGGATCCCACATTCATCTTGGTAGGTAGTTACTCATAGAAGTGATCCCGCAGAAATCAGTGGGACAAAGATTGTGAATAAGCATTCATCAACAGGGCCCAATATGGAGCTCACTGAAGGTAATGTGTAAAATGTTCCCAAATCTGACACTACAGCTTTGTGGAAGACTTTTTGTCTTTGTTCCTCGGTGCATCACTCACCAGAGATCTCCGAGAGCCAAGGGAGAGGTGCTTCCGTGATTCGGGAACACATGCGTGGTAGGGATGCGCTTCTCTTCTCCTTGTTTCCAAGATAAGATTTGCCACGCTCCGAGAGCCCCGTGTCACCGCCCATTCCATCACAATCTCCCTAAAGGCTTTTCATGCAACCGTTAAAATGGGGTTTCATGAAATCACTGGTAACTGGATGATTTAAACTTGCCTATCAAGCCCAGAGTCCAGCAATTTGCTGGAAGTCGCTTTCTTATTCTCTGATTTCCCATAAAGATGCAAGTAAGACTTTTTGCGCAAGTACATGCTGCTTCATAAGAATTAGCCTTACTGTATTTGGTCCTGAATACATGTGCATATGTGCTCAGTAGGACAACTAGCCATGCTTCTGTTTGCACTAAAATGGCTTTGCCTTAATTCTTCATCTCATGCAGAAGGTTACTAGTGCAACCCAGCTGCTTACTTCGGTTTTCATTACTTCTTTTAACTTGCTCTTTTTAATTCATCATTTGTATTGCAGCTGCACCGGTGAGCCCCATCCTGTTCCGAGATCCTACAGCATTTACGCAGCACCTAACGAAGAAAAAGATAAATGCCTAATCTTGGTTTCTCATCCCATCCCTTCGTCAGAGATGCTCTCCTGCCTTACAACTGGATTGCACAGATCAACACCTCAGTTCATATTTGAGAGTTTGTTTCTTGATGCTAGGTCAACCCTTTTCCCCGAAACATCTCCGAATGCCACAGTTGTTTCTGCACCCATGAATTGATGTTGCCTTACTGAGACAAATCATTACCAAGAGAGGTTTCCCTTTCCGCAGAGGTCACGCTGACACTGGACACAGGATGGGTTTGCGCACGTCAAGGAGGTCTTTCCTAGGTCAGCACAAAGACAAACAGACAGTATTATTGCCTAATTAGATAACTAGAGGGTTTTAGAGCCACGTTTTTGAGACTCCAGCACCCACCGGTTCCAACTACGTACAATGGGTGCAACTAATTTGTAGCAGGAATTAGGGGTTTTGCCACCACCACCCCTGCTGATCCAGGCTCTGGTGTTTTGAAACCAGTTTCAATTTATTCTCTCCCAGTTTAACTTCATTTGTTCTTTTACCAACGTTGCCCTTTCATTTACATATCTCTTCTGCCTCTTTGGCATGTATTTATAGGCGGCACTCGGATCCCTTTCTCTGAGCCAAAAGAAACAGAGCGCTTGTGAGTAAAGCAGGTGCGTTACAAGCACACGGCAGTCATCATGAATGGAGTTTGCCTCGGTGGCTACGTCCGTGCAATGGCAGCAGAGGGCTCAGTCACAATGAGGAAATAAGTCCCATCCACTCACTCCCATGGGGCATGTTAACCCCCCAACGAGGCAGCAAGGAGAACCAGAAGGTGCCCCGAGCTGCTGCACTTGCACCCGGGAACCCAGGTCTTCAGCACGGTGCTTGGGGTGCCCCCAGGATGTCTTCACTGCTTCCTTTCCGGGGAAGACATGTACAGGGAGTGGACATGGGTTGGACAGGCATGCAAGAGAAGGGTCTCTTTTTTGGTGGAAAGGAGAGCTTCCTGTATGCTGTCAAATTTTACCACCCACTTCCCATTTGGACAATTTTACATTAACCCTCCCAAACCCAGTAAAAGAAACCTCTTGTTGAGGCTGAGTGATGGCTTCCATTGTTTGCTCCCTGTCATTTTACCTAGCCCCCCCCTCCCATTATTCATAATTACAGATCAACTTCTTGCCCTTCTCACTGAGCAAACAACAGCTTCCAGCCTAAAGAGGTTGATGGGAAGTAATGGTGAAGGGCATGCCAGGAAAATGATTAATGCTGCACCTAGTAATTTTTGTCCCCAAATTATGCATACAAATGAATATGTAGTTTGCTTGCTAGGAATGTCTAGGATGATGCTAACTCGTTGTGCTCTGTGCAGCCCTGAGGTCAGGTAAGTTTGCTGCTCTGATTGAATGAAAATGCTTGGCATTCAGCCAGTCATCGGACAATGAAATAAAAAAATACCACTCAGAGCTGGCTGCAAATGTTTGCTCTGGCAGAGGGTTTGTGCAGACTGTGGCAAGCTGAGGACCTGATCCAGAAATGAGACCCTCGAAATCAGAGTCTTGCACCCGTGCAGAGCCCAACTGATTTGGGGTAGGACTCTGCACATGGAGATGCAGTGTAGGATCAGCACCCCAATCTGCTACCGCTGTCTGAAGAGTTACAGGAAGAAGCACCGTTTTCAGAAGGGTCTCTCTGCACAGGAGGATGGAGCACACTGGGGAGACTGGGGCCGATGTCACTGTGCATGGATCAGGCTCCCCCCTTCTCAAAAAAAAAATCACTTTAGCATATGCAAGACAGAGCCATGCAAAGATACCTGAGTTTGCTCCAGAACCAGAAGCGGTATGTCTGCATAGCACTGCCTTGCACCATGGAGATGCTCTTAAATGATTTAGACCCCAGTCCCTGCAACAGCTTACAGACACGATGCAGTCATTAATCCCCCCAGTTCAAGTGTCACTACTCACAACGCATCAATCTAAGCATGCACTGGAACAGGTTGGGGCTCTTTACTATAAGCTTTGGTTGATGGACCATCTTTGTACTGAGCCTAGCACCATAGGCCTTGGGGAGCTCAGCCTTATCCCAGAAGAATAGGCCACAGGAGCACTCAGGGTGCAGAATGACAGCCATAAAATCAATTTCCCTTTAATTAGAAACAAATGGAGAACAAAATCCCCTTCCACTCTTCCTTCATGGCATAGGAGGGCGACTTATAAAAACGTCAAAACAGCTGAACATCTAAGAAGACGACAGACCGACCTTTGAGAACTGAACTGTGCAAATGCTCTAGTTAGGATGCCGTGTTAAGCAGCGCCATCCAAGGCGCATCTAATTTGCCCTTCTCTCTCTCTACCCAGAAGGAGGGAGTGCATTTCCCCTGCCCTTCAGAGTGGGCCAGCATGAATTATCCACAGAGAGCATGATCAAAATGAAGCCAAGTTAATTAGACAACTGGAAGAATGTCACATCACACTGAAAGTCTGAAATCAAGTCTGGAGCAACTCGGGGCCATAGCACGGTCAGGTAACGACACAACCCAGGCCTCGGCATAAGTCATCGTGGAGCGTGAAAGGATCTGGCATCCTCTGTCTCTCTTATGCTGTCAAAACCTTTGCCTGTTGCTTAGCACTGAAGTATTTCAGAGACCCACCTCCGGCTCAAGTGCCCAGTGTTGTCAGCAATTCCCTTCCCTCTGTCTCCTGGTTTATATTTCTGACATTCTTGGAAGGCAAAGGGTCAGGTATAAGGCCTCGCTATAGCTGTTATGCATTACCAAGGCAGGAGAAAGCCAAGGTGGCTGGGCAGAGGAGGACCCTGCCAGTGCAGAACAATCCCGGCGGTACGGTGTTGCCGTAAGGACTGTTATGCCACCCTCACCCTCCGAGACAGGAAGGTCACTCGAGTGGACGGAGCACTGCTTTGGGACACCATCAAATTCCCAACTCAGTCAGTGGCTTTGGGCAAGTCACTTGGTCTCACTGTGCAATAGAGGACAGTGCTTCCCCGTCGCCGGGGTCAAGCAACCAGTGCCTAATTCCCGCTGATACCGATGGGGGCCTATACACGTGCAGCAAGGCTGCTCCGACATGCTGTAGTTACAGTGCATCAGAGCAGACTCAATTAATTGAGTCTGCTGGAGCGTGGTAATTACCATGCTCCAGCAGACTCCAGTCTCACGTGTATCAGCAACCCGGCGCTGGAAAGAATGGCAGTGGGGGCGCTTTAACTAAAATTCAGTTGACGAATTTTCATTAAAGCACCCCTACTGCTATTGTTCAACACAGGGACACCGATACACGTGACACTCAGGGTGCTCTAATTACAGCATCTCTCAGAGCCACTCTAATTAAAGTGCCTCCCCACCCCACTTCTGGAGCAAGTATATGAATGCCCCAGTTCTCTTAGTGCTAAGGTTTTAGAAGGAGATAAATTGGGGAAGTCTTGCAGGCATATATATGATCATGGATAATCCTAACTAGGAACATAATAAACATGAAGGGGAATGATAAAGGAAGGCCTCCTCCTTCGGTTCCTAAATGCATTCTCCAAATGGACTGCAATGGGACGGAGGGTCTCCAGGCCCTGAACGGAGGGAGAGGACAGTGCCATATAAAACCTGTTTCCTAGAAACACACATTACAGCTCATAGCAGAAAGGTCCTGCACCCTCTGATGTGTCTGCAAGTCTAAAAGCCTTCTTGGCATTTCACTCTGCTTTTCTGTGCCAGCCTCGTGCCCTCACGCATGCCCAGAGCTGCAGGAGCCTATAAATATAATCAGTCTGGATTGACGCGCACACACAACCGTTCTATTTTAAGTATTGCATTTACTGGGGCTGTGAGCCGAGCTCCAGGACACAAGGGCTGAAACATCTCGTGTCAAACCCGGAAGACGGAGGCAGCTGCACAGCAGTAATTCCTGGTGAAGCCGCACTCCTCGCCAGAGAAATTCCAGCATTTTTTTAAATGCAAAAATGAGATGCTGGCTGGAATATGCACTCCTTAAACACAAGACACAGTTTAACGAGAGAGCGAGGTACACGCAGATTCATTCTCCCCACCCGTGCCTGGACAGACGCCTTGTAAACATGTTGTGTTTCTATGGTAATTGGAAGATAATTTGGCTATACAATGCACGTGTGAGGGACTGAAGCAGGTATTCGAGTCCAAGATGCTCAGGTGTTGATTTTATACAAGTGACTAACAGGGTAGCTACCTGCTTCCAGATCAGAGGCGGCAGACCACACACACACACACACACACACACACACACACACACACACACAGCCCCTGAGATATTTAAATAACATGCTTTCTTCCAGGAAGAATTGCACTATGCCGTGAATCAAAAAGCCTCAACCATGAACTGCAAATATGAACGGTCCTGGTTTTGAGAGACCTTCTATTTAATCCTAGTGAGGGAGAACTGGCAGGCGGCATAGAGCAGGCATAGGGACTTAGTGGTGCTTCAACCTGGTAGGACCACCCCGCGCTCAGCATTGGGGAATGGCTGGACTCAAGAGGCTGATCCAGGAAAGCCCGAGGCAAAAGTTCAGGCCTGCATCCAGGCTCTAGGACTTGGGCCCGTATCTGTTAGTACTCTAGAAATCAACAGTTGCCATTGAACATTTTGAACGAGTTGAGCATCTGCGCTATTAGCTTAGTTTTGATCTCGCCGCATAACCATCGGAGACAACTCCATTATGTCAATGCGTGTTACTTGCCCCACAAAGAGCCGTTGAGCTGCTGCTCTGAAAGACCGGGAGATCACTGATAGAAGCCTGGTCGCCGAGCTGACGGCCTTAGTCGTGACTTCTCACTTAACCGAGTGGGCCACGTGAAGGCTGCCACCTTCCACCCCCATTATGTCAAGCACAGTAGTGAAGAAGACTGCATGATACCTACTTCAAAAGTACAAACCACCACCCCTGCTTCTTTAAACTATGAATCAGTTTGATGGGATCTGTACAAGATGGAAAAGCATTTTGCAGGCTTGAATTCAAAGTCCTCAATGGTAGCTGTTTTACAGTAGAAGTAATGGGGCAAAAAAGTGCAGGACTTTATATACCCAGCAGTTGACTCGGAGCAGTTTCACGTGCTGCTCAGTTCACCTCCACCAGGAAGCCGGAGGACTTCTTTTTCTTCCTGCCAGCCGCACCTTTGACAGACGGACACTGTGCCTATCACAACTGGCATGCACCAGATAGCGTCCAGGCCAACAAAGCGAGTCCCCTTTGCACCAGGTAAGAATGTGACATTTTTGCCCCGAGCAGCGAGCCAAAATCCAGGCTCTTGCAGATTATTCCAACAAGGAGGAAAAACTGGAGACAAAGTCTAGCATCTCAAACAAGGGAAGAAGTCTCCAGCCAACAGAGTACCAGCAACAGGAACAGTCCCTTTGCTCACCCCTCCGAGCCCCTTTCCAGCAAAGGAAGGATGCTCATTTCTCCCAAGACCACTCTCCCCAGGCTTCTGTGGCTATGTCTGATGGGCTGTTTTCTCCTTTCACACATCTGAGCTTTCAGCCTCTCTTTTGCAGAGAGATACATATTCACAATGCACAATCCCTCCACCCACATGTGCTTTTATTGTGGCGGGAGGCTGCTCTTCTTCCAGGCATCTGGGTTCAGAAAGGAGGTGAAAGGCAGCTGCTGCACCCACCATCATTGCTGAGACTTAATGCAACTCCTAACGAGATTTTTTTTTCTGTTTCTGGCCTTGAGAAGAAATATTTTTCCTATACAGAAATCCAGAGAGGCGGCTAAGGCCTGCAGTCCCACGGTCTCTGGATCATTACAGGATCCGATGTGTTACCCCGACACCAACACGTTGTTTCCATGGCCCGAAACTCCCAACACTGACCATCCCCAGTCTTTGCAGTAATTATTTTTCCTGCATATCCCTTCCCATTCATCAGACTCTCCAACTCAGGGGGTCTTGGCACACGTCCCCCGCAGGCATCAAGCAGGGAGTTTCATTGCCGGCCTTTCAGCTGAAAGGCTAGCATTTTGTCACTGTAACTGTCTGACCGCAGCTTTCTATATATGCATAGATTTAAGGCAGCCATCTAATGCAGGCTCAGAAAAGCACTGCGGGTCATGTGCCACTTCTTTGTTTAACTACATTGCTCTCTCCAAGCGCCGTTCCCAGAGAAAACCGTAAGCCCGAAGCCTTGTTGCTAACTTTATTTTCTATTGTCCTTGTGTATCTCTGACAATCTTCGGTTCCGTTTTTAAGCCACACGCTGAGGCAGCATCCCACTGCCTTGCTTTTTGTTCACAGGCTAAAAATTGTACCTTGGTGCACGCACACACACACGCGCACACCAGTGCTGCACGAATATACCTTCCCCCTTCAGGGTTTTGTTTTTCCAACTCTTTCTCCCCCTGCCTTATTGTCCTTTCACGCGGGGAACATTTGCATCCAGACAAAACTCTTCAAAATTCCCTTTCCATTTGTTAGAGGAGCTTTCCTTGGCAACGCCATGTAAATCAATGCTGCATGGGTAGCCATTATTGATTCTTCTCCAAGGTTTATTTGCAGTATGGCTGAACGCCCTAATATTAGGAGACAACAAATTGAGTGATCTTGAAGCTCAGCATCAATTAGGAGATGGTGCTCCTCTACTGGAGATGGGACCTCCCCTCCACAGTGGATTGCTTTGCAGCCAGGACTAGGTATTAAGCAAAGCACCAGGGGGGTATCGTAGTGCTGGGAACGGGAGAAGTTCACCCCTTAGGAGCCTTAGAAGAGGAGTTCACTCTACACTTACACTGCAGCATGCACACCTGGGATCACAATGCTGCTTACCCAACCCTGGGAAGAAGGTTTAAGCAAATGTCTCACTGTTTGGTAGGCTGGACTTGTCCTATTCACAGACAATTCCCCCAAGGTGTGAAAGGAGAGAGCAGAAGCTCCAGGATCAGTATGGGGCAAGGCAGCACCCCATTTCTGAACAGAAGCAGTGGCACTGGCAGGGGCTGATGCATGTTATGCCACACAGGTGTGGGCTTTAGGCGGTTATTTCAGCCAATTAATTCCCATTGAGTTTTGCAGTTTCCTCTCCTGCCCCTGGGCCCTGTGGCCATCCGTCAGTGCTGCCTTGGCTAAGTGCAATTTTTAGGAACCCAATGAGGCATGTGACAAGCTTTCCAGTTCCATGCAAGGGCTCACAGTCGCACGGAGGCACCGTCAAGCACCTCGAGTTCGACAGCTCCAGGACTCTGGCTCCATGTACTGAATGCAACCTCCCTTTCTGGAGAAAAGTTCATGGAGGGCACAGTCCAACAAAGGGAAGGGTGAATAGGCAGGAAGTGATTAGAAACTTAAATCACAGAGAGATGATGCAAACACGCTGGAAGCAAATTGCGAGCCTCTAAAAACAGACTGACTCCTTGCTCCTGCTAAGGAGTTGGCCCCAGCTCACAAACTGTGCTTATTACTTATTACTGGGAAGGACTTGGATGGTGCACTGCTTTGTACTTGGCACTTTATAAACAGATATCGTCTCTGCCTTAAGGAGCTCAAGGCTTGAAGAGACAAGACAGGCAATGAGAGGGGACTCCAAGGTACCTGGAGGGAGGACCTTTCCCAGAAGCACACGGGCGGTCAGTGCCAGCACGGTCTCTCGATTTCCAGCCTGCGCCCTACTCACCCGATCGCACCACTTCCCCTGTAAATTTTGGGCTTCCAAAAGGGCCTGCGGGAGTTGGGAAGAACTCAGCAAGCCCCAATATGAGTAGGGACCTACCTAAATCGCAGTATCATGGATCTCACGGAAACTGCAAAAAACAGCGCAGTCCATGATCGCTGCAATCACCAGGAAATCCGGCACTGGCCACTATTTCCTGCAAAATCAACCAAAACCAAAAAAAAGTGGCAGAGACATGGACGGAGGGCAGGTGTCCTCCACCGATCAGTAGCAAGGGGCAGGGCCGCCGGGGCCCCTCTGCTGATCAGCGGCGAGGAGCAGAGCCACTGCAAAATGGCTCTGTGCGCTGCCAGTTGGCCCTGAAAAACCCTTTGTCTACCGCGGCTTAGGCAGGTCCCTAAATATGAGCAACTTAGGAAACTCTCCCCCATCGGTGACTTTGTATGGCAGATTCCCTGCCCCAGTAGCTCAAGATGAAAGAGGGGTCTCCAAGCACCTTCCAGAGGAATGGGTGGTTCAGTTTACCCAAAGCTTTTTACCAATGTACATCCAATTAGCTTCTTTTCCAGGCAACCTCATCCCTGACGCCAAGGCCCTTCCCACACAGGGATGACAACCTGTCTGCTCCACCCTGCACACGCTCCTTCAATGCAGAAGACATGGACTGCAATGGAAGAAGCAAACACGTCTCTGTACATTACCATGCCCAGGGGCTAGAATATGTAAGTTAGGTAAATCCTCTCAATTTTCATGGCAAGTGCCTGGAGAGCAAGTGGAGCCATTCATGCTTATTCCTACTTAAACTGATGCTTTCTTGCCAAGATTCCTGCTCGCTTTCCCTGCCACGTCCCACTCTTGCAGCCTCTCAGCTCAGATGCACTGAATCAGCCCTGCAGAGATGCCTGAAGAAGTGCAATTGCAGCTCAGTGCAGGGATATGAATCAAAGAGAGTCTACCTTGGTGCGACCTGTGTACCGAGGGGACTAGGCAAAGGTGCATATTGTACCAGTTTGGGCTTGGCTCTAACGGTAGGATCACCGTCTTCAGCAGTTGGTCACAACTTTGTCGGATTCCTTGGATTTTAGTATTACCGGCTAAACAACAGGATCTGAAGGAACAACAAGTGGTGTGTGATCCCATGCTGCCTTTTACTTTGCGCAATCCCATACACTGCTGCAAAGTGGTGTGGTGACGAAACCATATTCTTCCCGGACTTCCTCCAGGGAAAACCCCACCGCAAGATCCCAGGTAACAAGCAAGCCCCTCTGTACAGGGGTGGTCTAAGACTGTGGAATAAACTGAACTGTCCCAGGAACTCTGGAGCATCACAAAGGTCCCCGATTTTGCTCCATGCGCTAGGTGTATCTCTCCAACCTGCCTTCTGCAACAGGCATCGCACACATGGTTAAAGCCAAAAGAAAACCCTACCACAGCGAAACTCTCCATGATGCACACAAACCTTCTCCAAAAGAGGCAGAGAGAGAATGAACCGCACCGGACAAGTATTAGATATTTTACTTCTAGTGCACTTGGTATGTGGCTTAGGTAGGACCAAAAGGGCAGTACAAGAACATATGTGGAACAGAGGAGAAAAGAGAAAAGCAGAAGAAAGTCAGCAGCACTGTCCTTTGAAATAAAGCAATCACTTCTTGCTGCTGTTCCTGTTTTAATTTGGCATAAAATCAATTTGTTCCAGTGACTAAGTTTCCAGCATTTTGTCTATAGAATGGAACTGAAAGGCCAAGGGAGGGCAGCCAGCATGTTTCAGGACCTTTGCCTTTTCAGATGCAACTATTTTCCAAATCAGATCCAGCCCATCTGGAAGTCTGTGTCCCTAGAGCAAGCAGGCTGGAAGATACAGAGAGTAGTCTCCAAACAATATGGGGGATTGGCTGGAGAGGGAAGGTGGATGTGTCCTGGGCTGTCAAAATCAAGATTTTCCATGGATGACTAGATGAGCACGTAGGGAAAATGCCAGACGTCATTTGAAAGAGAAAGTATCTTCCCTGACATCGGGTTAGTAAGAAATGGGGTTGAAATCTTCATTGCCAGACTTCACCTGAAACACTGGAACACAGGATATGCAAGAGCCATTCGTAAGCGGGGGAGTTTACCCAGTGATCCTAACGGATAAAAGCAAGATACCCCAAGTTGTCTGAAATAGGATGACTAATAATCCTAAAAGACAGGCTGTGAGACCTGCTGTGCTGTGCATCCATGTTAAGACTGTTTTAATTTTCATTTACAGGCCATCAGGCATGTTCAGCAGGTTGGATTTTTGCTACGAATCCCTGAAACGAGGGGTTAATGTAAAATACATAAAGGGAACAAATGAAATGATTTGGGCCAGATTCTGCTCTCATTTAATTCACTTGATGCAACTCCAACTGATATCAAATGCCAGACTGTCACTAGCTTCAGTGGAAGCTGGATAAGGCCGTATGGCATCAATGCAGAAAGGATTCCTATTAAGGACAGTGCCTAAGCATATGCATAGCTTGAAACACCATGCTTGAACTCCACTGAAGTCAACGGGATGGAAGCACATGCTTAAAACTAAGCACATACTGTACTTAAGTGCTGCCCATAAAAAAAACCACAACTGGAGCTGTGTCAGAGAGAGAAGGAGGCCTTTCCATCTCAGGGGACTGCACCAGCAGCATCACTTTTCCAGGGCAACATTAGGCTTGTCTGGTTCGGTCTGATTTTTATTTATCTTTTTCCATTCTGTGGGTGAGGTTTGTCAGATTTCCAGCTGCTCAGAGCCTCACTTCTCGCGCTGAAATGGCCACAAAATAACCAAGAAAGTGTTTGCAATAAAATAAAACAGTCACTTACCCCTCAGCAAGTCATTTATCTCAGGCCGGAACGCCAGGGTAATAACTGGGATTAAAGATAAAGCAGTCAAGATAAAATAAAGGTAAATCAATCACTATATTAGGGTATTTGAAGAATCATTTGCATACACTTAAAAAGTATCATATTTGCTATTAAGCCCAGCTGCAGCTCCGAGTCCTGAAATCATAAATATTCATCAAATAACCTTTTAGCAAAACTCAGCGGCTGTGATGGTAGCCAGCTACTGAATTCAATCTAATTGAAAACCTGAGAAATAATGAAACTATTGTAGGTCTGTCTCTTCATTAAATCAATGTGTAAATTTGCATAGATTAATTTGTGTCAAATGAATCATTTCGCTCTTGGCTCAGACCCATTTGGAGCTGTGATCAATAGCTTGTTTTAATTCCAGTCTGGAGTTTGTTCTTCCACACTGGTCGGCATCTTAAGTTATTTGAGGCATAAGCAACCCAAGCTAAAGACGATGTTGTATATTCCCAGTTCTTGTCACAAGAAACACTACGTGCTATTTAAAAATATGAATCAAGCCATCTCATAGGCCTGGGGGACCAAGACCTGATTTATACCTGGGGCGTCTACATGTGATGCTACAACACCGTAGCAGTGCACTATGGCGATGTAGGATCCACACATGTCTACACGTGAGTAGCAGCTACTTTGCTGTAGTGGCACACTCCCCCGCTATGGCAAAGTAGTTGCTAAAAATAACCGTGCACGCACAGCACAGTACGAGCTGTTACTGTGCCGTGATTCAGTACTTCCAAAAGTACACACTAAATCACGACACAGTAACAAAAGTGCCATAAAGGCACGTGTAGATGTGGCCCTTTACAAGTGAAATTGTGTTTTAAGCTCAAAATCCTTAGTTGTGTCAAGCTCAGCAAGAGAAGTGGGTGAGCAAACTACTTTGCCAACTCCTTCAGGCCCAGAACTTCTGGGGCTGAAATAGCCTAGGCGATAGTTTAAGTTATGCTGGCTATAGTTGTCCCTTGGGTTAGGGACAGAAATTACACACAAACTGGTATACGTGATTAGAAATCGACTCAAATCAGATCAGAAACCCAACAGAAGTTCAGTGCACATAAACCACTTTCAAAATGGCCGAACTGGTTGAAGATAAACCTGGATGGATGTAGTATCAGACTTAACTGATTTAGGTTAAATTGGTTTATTGAACTTCTGTCCTAGATCCCCTCCAGATTTAAGTTAACTCACAGTCCCCCAGCATCCCAGGATGCTTTGAACCTCCCTTGCAAGCCCCCCCTTGCAGGGCGGGCAAGCTAGCCTTGGCCCAAGCTGTCTGCTACAGCCCAGCAGGAAGGTGTGCTCTAACGCCCCCTCCAGTTTCTGGCCTGGACCACTGCAGGCATGTGGCTGCATTTCTGGAATCAAACGTGAATGTCTCTTCACTTGCCTATCGGTTCAATCTACGCAGCTTAGACTAATCTGCAAAGACTGAAGCGATTCAGCCTTGGGATTTTTGACCGTCTGTCCTTAGCCCTAAAGACCACTCCATTTGTTAGAGAGTGAGTGAGTGGAGTCAGTGTATTGTGGCCCTACCTTTCCTCTCCTTGGACATGCCTCAGCCCATCATGTCCCCGCTAAGCCCATCATGCCCCACTTGTATAGGATGCATGTCAAAGTGGAAAGCTGACCAAGATGCCTCCATCCCACGTGAGGAAAAAGCCATCTCTGCCTATAGAGCAATCTTCCAGGCCCTTTTTGCCGTCTGAAGTGCCCAACTAGGACAGACGTTAGCTCTGAATCTGAGTCTGTTCTGAAGACTGGATTCAGAGCTCAGCTACACTGCTGCAAGTCCAGGATCATATACTTAGCAGGATGGCTGAGACTATACCTATTCTCCATCATGCACTGCATTTCCTCCAACATATCTAATTCTGACAATATTGCAAAAAAATTAATATACATGAATCCAAATGGTCTCTTCAGTTACAGCAGGGCTGTCCCACTGTCTTTCCAAAGGATGCACAGGTGCAACAGAAGAGTATGTGCCCCAAGAGAGTTTAAAAATTAAAGGGAAAATAAGAGATTTCACATCAAAGGGCGTATAATACCCTAAGTGCCTTTCTAAGAGTCCAGCTGGCTGGCTATTTGTCAGAGCAGCAATCAATCTTTCAACTTTTGGTTATCTTAAATTAACAAAAGGAAGGGAACAGGGAGACCATTTAAATTTGAACCTGGTTTTATTTAGTTTAACCTATGTTTTTGCATTTAGGTTTTAATTCAGGGCATTTGACTAATCAAACAAAGACCATCTGCTACTGTTCTGTCTCCTGCTGATCTGCATTGCCTGAAGTTAGCAACATGCTTCTAGGCTGAAGTCTCACACCGTCTCTTCCTCTGTCAGCTGACCCACTGCAAATCTGTTCTTTTTACCCAAAGTACAGTAGCAGGACATTATTTAATGTGTGACCAAGTGACATCAGGATAGCTACAGTGTTGGAAAGCGTGTATCAATAAACATGGCACGTACAACAGTCAATTACACATTGAACATTAGCATAAAAACACTATTTAGCTTTAAAAAAATCTAACTCTTCAATGAGGCAATTGAAATACTTCCAGGAGTGAAAAGCAATTTTAGCTTCTTTGCTCTTAATTTACTCTTTGTAGTAATGATGGGGATTCTGCAATTATGTATTCTGGGAATCGCATTTTAATTTTCACATTCTGCAATGGGCCCAAAATTAAGAGGTGCCTCAACATGATGGGCTAAACTGACTTCAGTGGTGCTATGCCAATTTAACAGGAGCTGAGAGTTTGTCCTCCAAATAGGTCGCATGGAGTTAGTTAAGGACAGGGGTTTTCTAGTTTGTGTTAAATGACCTAAATGCCTTGTTGTAATTAAAAACAAGATTCACCCATTGGCAAAGGGCCTAGTCACTATTTCTGAAGCCCTTCTTTAAGTGGCATATCGGTCAATGAGCCTTCTGCAAAGGATACATTTCATCCTAGCAAGACTACATACTGGATCCCATAGACATTGCGTGGGACTGGGCCTCAGAACCACAAGTTTCAAGAGATCCTTACTTCGGCACCAAATTAAGCATTCAGATTTCCAGAAGAGGTCAGTGTGCTGGATGTGAAATCTTTCTTAAAAACCTGGGTTTTTAGCAAAAAATGTTGCTGGGAACTGAGCATTTTGCAAGTCTGGTCCAGGACGCACAAAGGAAATATCATAGATGTGACAAGACCTCCAAGACCAAGTATTACTATCATGAGTAGAAAGCAAATGTAAGAATAGAAAAAAACCATATTGCAGAAATAGTTGAGTTGGCCTGGTTATTTATTGCCAACCCTCTTTTTGAATACATTGGAACAGGGGAAATTATGTCTGCTGCTACCATTGCAGGGTATGGCTTGTAACCTTAAACGCATGCAAGTACAATCCAGATTTTAGGTGTGTTGAATTGTGTGGGGAGTTTTGGATAAGAGTGTGGGCCTTGTTCAGATGGCACAATAATATCCCCTGATTGTGCATGAGGGTGACTAGTCTCAGTCCATTAAATGGGCTGGACCCCCTCGGGAGACACTCGCCTTACAGGTGTTCAAGGCCAACACCAGATTTATGGGGCACTCAAGTCCTACTTACGTCTTGTAGAATAGGTTATGTGCTGCCTTCCTGTGCGAGAAGGAAGTAAGACAGCCTGAATACTCCTGGCATCGGCCAAGAACTGAAATGAGAGAGAGAGAGAGCAAGTAAAACCTGGAATTAAAAGCAAGGGTGAAACACCTCTAAAGAAGCTAATTAAAAGTCTCTGAGAAAATTACTGCTATTTTTGTTACAGCACATGCAATGGGCCCCAGTGCGCTAGGCGCTGTACACACAACATGAAATGGTCCCTGCCCTAAAGAGGAGAAAGTGACACAGGAAAAATAGGGAAGGATACAAAGCAAAGGAAGGAAGAGATCCGGGTGCCCTGAATCATAGACAAATGCCTTAGCCATTGAACCCATCCTTGAAAAGCAGACTCGGAGGTATCCACAAAGAGGGATACGACTTAGTGCCAAAAAGGCCCTTTGGGTTTGGCTCCAAAACAGAGCCATGAGTGAGAGCGGTGCTCTCAGGACTGCTGGCTTAAGTCTTCCACGACGGAGTTTTCTCATGGTTTTGTCTGTACTCACATCTGCATGGTTTTGGATGCATCAATGACAAAGGCTACGATGACCCCCTGGTTCTGCTGGCAGGTTCGAGTGGCCAAGGTCTGGAACGGGCTCCCAAGGGAGGTGGTGCTCTCCCCTACCCTGGGGGTCTTCAAGAGGAGGTTAGATGAGCATCTAGCTGGGGTCATCTAGACCCAGCACTCTTTCCTGCTTATGCAGGGGGTCGGACTCAATGATCTATTGAGGTCCCTTCCGACCCTAACATCTATGAATCTATGAAGGCTGACAGTCGAAGTACAGGAAAGGCGCATTCGTTTGAAAGGTGACAGCAATGAAAACTCAAGGGAAAAGAAGAAATGGGCACGTTTCCTGCAATTTACTGGTTCTCGTGACATAAACACCCAATCAAACAAGGCCCTGAGCCGCGATGAGTTACCTACAGGTTGGCGTGTCCCAGCTCCTGATCAGATCTCTACTGGTTCCAATGGAGCTTCATAGAAATGCAGAGATCAGCCCACACGCTGCTCATAGCAGGACTAGGACCAAAGCCTCCGAGTGTCCTGAATAACAAGCATCTTCCAGTTATAAATGCCAAGACAATAAAGCCGAATGTCATTTTAGCACGCGCAAATTTAATACACGACAGGGCAAACTACACGTTGGATCAGCAAGATTCCAGTGATATTGGATCGACTTGGCCAACAAGACAGCTTAAAAAATGAGGCCTTTATTAAGAGAGCAATACAGACACTGCATTTCAAACAGGCTGGACTACCCACCATTTCACTGCAGCTCTGCTGAGCCTGAGTCAGCTACCGGAGCCTGTTCTGGACCAGGCAAGATTATATCAGTGGAGACATTTTTTGTCTTTAGGGGACACGTTCTCCTCCCTGTAATATGAGCGTTGAACAAATCTGACAGACCCCTGCTAGCCTCAGAACAGAGACTTTTGAATTCCCCAACAAAATGGAGCTTCGAGTAACAAGACAACAGAAACTGTAGGATGCAAGTCCCTCACAGACACTAAATATATCCTGGGGTAAAGAAGGATTATCACCTCATTTTACAGATGAAGAACTGAAACAGAGATGAGGAGACCTGCCCAAGGTCAGACAACCAAACTTCAGAAGAGCTGGGAGATGAACCCAGATCTCAAGTCCCCATCCAGTGTCGACACAAGGACACAATCTCGTGCTCCTTCATCCCCTGCTGTCTCGCCCACTCTTCCCCTTCCCTGATTGTTTTTCTACATGCAATTCCTATCCCTGTCTTTCCTGGCAAGTGTTTTTAACAAGGCATTGGTTATGTTTAAGATATGCCATAAAATATACATGGAAGATCGATGACCTTTTCTGAGCTTATTATCTATTAATCGATGATCATCGAGTCCAACTTCCTGCCTAGCACAGGCCGCCGGACCTCACCAAGTCACTCCTGCACTGAGTCTATAACTTTTGTTGAGCTCGGAAATATTTTTGTAGGAAGACATCCAGTCTCGGAGGCAGCAAGCAGCAGCAAATCCACTCTCTCTTCAGGTCAGAAGCTGTTGTGGCTTTAACATTTCCTAATTAATTGCCATTGCACAGACTTAAATGTTGAATTAACAGTTTGCAATGTTTCCTTTGCTTTTTTTTAAATTATTATTATTACCCGCGTTGATTAGAAGTACGATTTCAGTAAGCTCCTCAGTGGAGTGACTGCAGAAGGCAGAGTTCTCACTTCTGCAATTGCTATTGTTCGCTTGGAGATGATTTTCACCCCAAGGCTAGTTGCCAGCACCTGGAATCAGGCTGTGATAATGGAAACTGTCCTCCCACCTCAACTGTCACTTCTGCTTTTAGTGGAAGCTATAATGCTGTAACTGTGCAACAGCTCAATGGTTGGTAATATGGCATACGCTCATTTTCCATGACAAAAAGGCATAGTAATAGCAAGCAGCACCGCAAGACATTTATAATATATTGAAACAGGGATTACTTTATTGGGACTGGCTCTTATTATGGGGTAATACGATTCCTTCTTGCACTACACGAGTGTCTAATAATTGGAAACATAATAGAGAAGACGGTAATTGGGCTGGCTGGAGTCTTTTACAAAACTCAATTATCAGAAGCCAAGAGCCTGTTTATTTTCTTACTGATGCCAGTGTAAATCGTAAGTCGGTAAACTTGCACTCACGTAAGTGAGATCAGGCCACGTGGAAGGCCTAATAAGCCACACTTTGAAGGTGCAACAAATGCCTCAATTTATACTGTTTGGCTGCTTCTTCAGCAGAGACATTTTGACCCTGGGTGATCTACTGATATTTTGACATTTCAATGTTTAACCAGTCTAATGGCTGTGTAGAGGCACGATATTTTTAGAACACTGTACAAAATGCCTGGTGCTGTACAAATGCTAATTCCAGCTTGTTTTGTGACTGGGACACAGCCCTGAACAGCCCCCAGGGGAGGAATCAGACCAGGACTATACAGATCAAGCCCAGGCCTACTACTAGTGTGTGAAGTTGCACAAGCCCAGGTCATTGCTCTGGCCTGCTTTGCGCCACCGTTGTGGAACGAGTATGCTAACGAGGAAGTCATTACTCCTCCTGCCTCTTCATATGGGGGTAAATGGTTCACGTGCAGAGTATCGCCCCTACAGCTCTGCAAGGAAGAGGCCTGTTGAGAGAGAGATAGACATGGTATCTTGCTGGCTGTCGTATCACTGGAGCTCCTGACAGCAGAGAAAGCAAACCTCTGCTCAGCGAGACGGAGCCCTGTTCTCAAACCTAGACACAGAGCTCGGAAAAGGACCGTCTAAGAAGAACCTGGATGTACAGGCTTAGTTTAGCCACTGTCCTGGGTTGTTCTAGAGCTGGACTGAAGCAATTTCGTGGGGCAAATAAAACACACCAAGCCACACTGAGTTTGGGGAAAAGTTTGCTCCTCCTCCCTCATCTCTTTCCCCTCCCACAACACCCAGGCTAGGGACAGAATTTAAACATAAACCAGTATAAGTGATTGGGAACTGGTTCAAATCTGTAACACCGCAGAAGTTCAGTCCACATAAACCACTTTCAAAATGGCCAAAACCGGTTTAAGATAAACCTGGATGATGTAGTATCAGACTTAACTGATCTAGGTTAAATCAGTTTATTGAACTTCTGTCCCAGATCCCCTCCAGATGCAAATTAACTCACAGGCCACCAGCATCCCAGGAGGCTTTGCAGCTCCCCCGTCATCCCCCTTGCAGGGTGGGTGGGCTAGCCTTAGCCCAAGCTGTCTGCTTCAGCCAAACAGAGAGGTGTGCTCTAGCGCCCCCCAGCTTCTGACCTGGGCCACTGAGGCACGTGGCTGCATTTCCAGAATCAAAGGTGAATGTCTGTTCACTGACTTATCTGTTCAATCTACACAGCTTAAACTAACCTGCGAAGACTGAATCAATTCAACCTAGGCTTTTTGAGTGTCTGCACTTAGCCCCAAAATCCAGGCGCTATGGCCTAGTCCTCTTCTGACATCAATGCAAGTCACGAGTAGCTCCAGGGGAGCCAAATCAAGGGAAAAAAGTCTTTGTAAGATATGGATAAGGACTCAGCAGCTAGGGTTAGATATTTAATGTAATTTAGGATTATTGAAAAAGCGGTCAAGAGATTGGCCTTCATACATCTCCTAGTCTAAGGTATAAAGTATCCCCTTTTAAAAAAGTGATACCTCACCCCTTACAGGCAGTGACAGGCTAAAATACAACCGGAATAAGGAGGCAGAGTCTAAGAGTCATTTGTCTTTCACACCCGAGTGTCTTCCCCTAGGCAGTATCTCCTTCAGAAGAGCTCAGCACACTAGATGCCAGACCCTTTGGAGAATCTGGGCATGTACATCCCAATTGGAGTTGCTGGGCTAGTATTGCAAAAGTGCTGAGCACCCAGCAAGTGCAATGGAAAGCTCACAGGAGGAACAACCCCAAGATCAGGCTAATTTTTCTTCTTTCTAGCCTGCTGACACAATATATAATTATTCTGGGTAATTAACCTAGGTAGGAAGAGTGGAAAGTATTTTCCAGGAGTAAATTGAATTAGCCTGACTATTTATCCCCAAGCCTCTTTCTACATGCATTAAAACAAGAGAAACTCTTTTGGCTGCCACTATCATAGAAGGCAGCACGTAATCATAGATACATGCTAATTTAACTCAGATCGTATATCGTAACATTCTGCAAAGAGTTTGGGACAGAAGTTCAAGCCTTGCTCAGACAACATGATATCTTCCCTTGATTGTGCTCAAGGGCTAATCTGAAATAATAAAAAGGCTGAGCCTCCATCTTGAGACACTTCTTTCCTCATTCCCTATGCTCCAAGGGTGCAATTCATCATGGCTAAGGACAGAAGTTACACATAAACCAGTTTAAGTGATCAGAAACTAGATTAACCTGTAACAGGATAGAAAGTCAGTGCACATAAACCAGTTTCAAAATGGCTGAACCTGGTTTAAGATAAACCTAGCTGAATGTAGTATCAGACTGAACTGATTTAGGTCAAACTGGTTTATGAAACTTCTGTCCCAGACCCCTTCCTGGTTTACGTTAAATCAGAGTCCCCCAGCATCCCAGCATGCTTTTCAGCCCTAGCTGGGCTGTGCTGTCTGCTCCAGAGAGCAGGGCTGGCCCTGCCCCTCTGCTCTCTAGTTGGAGAAGTGAGAGCTAGGGCTGGCTCACTGGTCTCACTGCCTGGCTCACTGCCCCCCCAGGCAAACCCCTGCTGGGATCTGGGGTAAGGAGAGGGTGAAGCTTCTCTTCCCCCGAGTACGGAGCTGCCTTGCCCTGCTCGCTTAGTGCTGGCTGCGACTGTGGACCACAAATCCCAGAGGCACCTGGAAGCAGGAAGAGGAAGTGATGAGCAACCCTGCGGAGTCCTGATACTGTGAGTCTGGACTGCAAATCCCAGAGACTTCAGGGGCAGCAGGACGAGGAAGCAAACACACAGCCCATGTTGGTTACATGCCAGAGAGCCATGCTGTAGCACCTTCCAGCTTCTGGCTTGAGTCACTGCAGGCATGTAGCTGCATTTCTTGAATCAAAAATGAATGTCTGTTCATTTGCTTATTGGTTCAATCTTTGCAGCTTAGACTAACTTGCAAAGACTGAATCAATTCAGCCTCGGGCTTTTTGACTGTCTGTACTTAGCCCGTAAGTGGAAAGCCAACAAAAGACCAATGCAGCATGAACTGCCAGCATTGGCAGGAAGACGGTACCCCAATAGAGCACTCCCCTGTGTCCTAGAGCAATCTGAGTGCAAGTAACCCACTTTTGCCCCATCTCCTGCCCAACCTACTTGGAAACAAAACATTGGCAATGGGAACATTCAGCATTAACTTAACCGACGAGTCACTTTTTACCTGAGAGCTAAGAAATATTTGGGTTGCAATGAGCATCATAAAAGCCTATAACAACATCATCACAGAAGAGGGGAAAAACCAAACAGGCACTGAACAAGATGCTTTCCCCTTGTTTTATGGATACCTATTGCACATTATATAGCATCCTCTGGGAGGTCATGAGCAAAAGGATGAAGAACAGGGAGAGAAACAGAGTAGCTGACAGTGGTGCTGGACTATTAATCAGGTAACAGAGTGTCGCACCTTGCTGAGTGCTGCTGTCAGGGGAGACTGAGCAGTGTCAGCCTAAAAGACTGGCTGGGTATATTTAAGAGCTTTAAGGAGCCAAGCATGGTCACATTTAGCTCTAGAAATCTGGAGCAGGGGGTCCGATGCCAGTGGCAAAACTCTTCAAAACATCGGGTGCATCTTGCTGCGCTATGGAGCAATTAGACTGGCTAAAATCAAGACAGCAGATGACCTGGTTTCCAACACCACACCGATCCTCACTATTTTATCAACAGCGACACATTCGCTGGAGCTACAGGACGGCGCACACATGAAGAATTAAAGCACGAGCACGACAGCAACCACATTCCTCTGGGAGGTTTTCTTTCAATCTCAGTAAGAAAAATGAAACACGAACAAAAGACTCCCTCCGATAATGCAAATCCAACTGTGAATGCTGGATTCCTGGAAACACAAGGCAGGTCTCTCCAGGGGAGATTTCCATTTTCAAGTGACATTTAAAGACCACCTTTGTCTTTCAGACACAGAAGCCACACAGTACTATGAATGATTGGAGCCGATGCGTCACCTTCCACTGAGAATCCTAATGTGCCCAGCAGACAGTCAAGGGGAGGGGGGTGTTTCTAAAGTGTCTCCAGGAGCTTAGGCACACGGGTCACACTGGAAGTCTTCTCTGCTTTTGGACCAATCTGGTCCTCAGTTGGACGTGCAAGAGTACCACACGGGCAAGGACGGCATTGTCCTCAGTGTATGGACGGGGAAGCAGAGGCCTCGAGTGTTTTCAAACACAGGGGCCTGAAATAAGGCATCCAAAACCAGTTTTAGTTACTTAAATAAAGCTCGCTTGCTCTTCAAAGGGGCTCCCATAGAAATCCCTCTTATTTGATTCCTATTTATCTGGGATTTAGCCCTATTTATAGCTTTTATTACAATGAAGTTCATCTCCTGCCCCTTAGGAACAAGAGCGATCTTTAGCAGGCAGTCATAAAAAGAAACATCCCTAACCATGCCCCCCATGAAAAACATATAGTAGCACTACTATGTTGAATATCACATGCCCATTGCCTGACTCAGCTTCATCCCAGGGCAGCCATGTGCTCAATGAAAACCAGCCTCCCCGCAACCTTACAGCCAGGCACTGTTTCAGAGAGCTGGCCATGTAGATGTCCCATCTATATCGTGGAGTACAATCTAGGGTAAATTACTCTGTAGTCATCATGGTGATGCACCCCTGGAGACCCAGGCCTCAGTCTCCTTCTCCTTGCACACACACAAACATTATATATATATATACACACATACACACATACATACATACATACACACACACGTATTATATGCACATATACACACATACATACACATATACTATATACTCATACATCTACACATATGTATATACCACAAGCGTTCACAAGCGGACTCTCGCTTCATCACCCCATGCTGTGCAAGGACGTGCTCTGTAAGGAGCAGGCACAAATTAATGCTAAGTTATAATTGAATTTAGATGCAGTTACTTAGTGGATTCCCTAAAGAGCACAGCGCAATGGCTGCAGTTACAATATTTGCTAGAAGAATAATGATTTGCTACATCCTACAGAAGGCTGATCCAGTAACTTTGTTAGGCAAGACTGGAGCACTGCATTGTGCTGCGAGCAACGTGTGGTTCCAGGCTGGCACAGGACTAATTATATATTTTGTCAGCAGGCTAGAAAGAAGCCTTGGGATGTATTTTTTGGCCCATGCATCAAAACAGCATGCTTGTTATTCTGATCCGAACAGTTAGATCCTAAGACATTTTTTCTCTGCTTTCATATTTTATATTGTAAAAAAACCCAGCATTTCCATGCAAATGACTGTGATGAGAGAAAAATTAGGGAAATCTCAGATAATGGGGAAAAATGGCGCTTCTAGTGCAATTTAGAGTACATGCATCGTTAACGTATCTAAATGAATCAATAGAGAACAAACGTCCTGCATGCTGACGACTGCTGTGATCGATAACAGAATATGTATTACGATAAATACATTTTAAAAAGTCCTTATAGATTGTAGTGTCGGCCCAGTTCATCGACATTGGTCTCATAATTAACTCTTGAGAATATGAATCAATCTCTTCCTCCAATACTTGTTTATCCTGAAAAATTGTAGCCAAGGAAAGAGCTGTCAGATTAGCAGGACCTAAAACAATCCCTCAGTTTCTGACGTCTGCTGAAGTAAACAGGTCTCTTCTCTTCCCCTAAGTCTAACAGTCCAGATCATGCCATCAGAGCCAACTGCTGCTCTGGGAGAGATGTAAGGAAGCTCTACGAATTAAGGACCTTTCTTCACATGTCACCTCCCCTAGGCAGGCTGTATGGGCCTGATCCATAAGACCTTTCAAATCAGTAGGAAAAGACCCCCTGACTTCACTGGGTTTTGGTTAGATTCTGGTTAAGACAAACAGGGATTGTCCCGATGCACCCTCATTTGCCAGAGCTCTTTTTAACTGAGTTTGCTCTAAATAATTAACTGCTCAACAAAAATGTCCCTCCTTCAGCAGCAGCAAGCCCCGTGCATTTCACCGGGACACATCCTCTTGTGCAGCAGCAGGACTAGAGGTGCACGAGGGGGGAACCAGCCCCGTGCACCAACTTAGGAGGGGTGCAAGTGTTTGTGCAGAGGTAGCTAAATTAGCCCCCCAGCATTGCTGTTGCAGCAGCAGCACCCGGCTTCACAGGCCCCCTGCTGCTGCTGCTGTAAAAGCAACACCTGGGTCAGGCAGACCACACGACAGCAGCACCAGCAGCAGGAGCAGCAGCTGGGGACTGGTTTTGTGTCCCCAGCATAGGTAAGACTCCTGCGGCGCCTCCCTCCTGCTCAGGACCCGCACCCCTTTGGTGCTCTCTCCACTTACACCCTGTCCCCCCTTGCTCTCCTGAAAGGTTTGCCCAGGCCTCTGCTCTCGAGTCTCCAGGGACAGGGTTTTAAAACAAAAAACACATCTTTCCTCCTTAGGCAGACAAGGTTCTTTGGGTGAATCTGATATCTTTTATTAGACCAACTTAAATAGTTGGAAAAAAATTTTTTAGCGAGCTTTCAGGTTTAAAAACCCTTCGTCAGGCTGAGGAAGCCTCTGCAGTTGTTCTTCCTGGATGGACTGAATAGTAAAGATGCCAGAGGCTGGGCTGGTATGTGTGCATCTTTCCTTCTCAGAAAGTTAAGGATGGGATTTTCTAGAAAGCCTCCAGGAATGACATGCCCAGTTCCCAATGGAGTTCAACAGGACTTAGGCAACCAGCAGGGAGATCGTGCCCAGGGGACATCAACATGGGTTCATCAAAGGCAGGTGCTGCCAGACAACCTGATGGCCTTTTATGACCAGGTAACTAAATCCCTGGATGATGGTGTCACGGTGGACGTAGTCTTTCTAGACTTTAAGAAGGCCTTTGACACCGTCTCTCACCCCATTCTCATCAATAAATTGAGCGACTGTGGCATTGATGCCTACACAGTTGGATGGGTCAGAAACTGATTGATGGGCGCACCCAGAGAGCGGTGGTGGACAGGCCGTACTCGACCTGGTGGGATGTGAGCAGTGGGGTCCCCCAGGGCTCGGTCCTGGGGCCTACACTGTTCAACATCTTCATCAGCGACTTGGACGAGGGGGTGGAAAACACGTTGCCCAAGTTTGCTGATGACACCGAGATGTGGGGAGAGGTAGGCACGCTCGAAGGGAGAGAGAGGCTGTAATTAGATTTAGACAGACTACAGAAGTGGGCGGACGGTAGTAGGATGGGCCTCAATGTGGATAAGCGCAGGGTGCTGCACCTGGGGAGAAGGAATCCACAGCATACATACAAGCTGGGGAGCTCCCCGCTTGTGAGCACAGAGGTGGAAAGGGATCTTGGAGTCATTATTGACTCCAAGATGAACAGGAGCCGCCAATGCCAGACCACAGCCAGCAAAGCCAACTGTACCTTGTCGTGCATCCAAAGGTGCATCTCAAGCCGGTCCAGAGAGGTGATCCTCCCCCTCTACGTGACATTGGTCTGGCCTCAATTGGAGTACTGCGTCCAGTTCTGGGCACCGCACTTTGAGAAGGATGTGGCCTGCCTGGAGAGGGTTCAGAGGAGGCCACCCACTTGGTTGGAGGGCAGCAGGGCAGGCCCTACGAGAAGAGGCTGAGGGACCTGAACCTGTTCAGCCACAGCAAACAGAGGCTGAGGGGGGATTTGGTGGCTGCCTACAAACTCGTTAGGGGAGATCAGCGACAAATAGGAAGGGCCCTATTCCCCCCAGCAGCACCTGGGGTGATGAGGAGCAATGGCCAGAAGCCGCTGGAGAATAGGTTCAGGCTAGAGATTAGGAGGCACTACTTCAATGTTAGGGTGGCTAGGAGCTGGAACCAACTTCCTAGGGAAGTGGCCCTCGCTCCTACCTTGGGTAAATTCAAAAAGAGGTTGGATGAACACCTGTCTGGGGTTGTGTGATCCCAGCATGTGCTCTGGCCAGTGGCGGGGGGGTCAGACTAGATGATCTATTTAGGTCCCTTCTGACCCCTAACTACTATGAAACTATGAAACCATATCTCCTTACCTCAATAGAAAATCCTAAAATAAAAAAATCCTACCATTTCCTAATGAATAGCAGCAATGGACAAGAAGAGAAGCAGGAAGCAGAGCCGTCCCCAGCAGACCTTAGCTGCACATCAACCATCCATTGCAGAACAGGGGATGAATACAGTATGAAGGGCTTTTGTATTTTAAGTACATTCAGAGCCCTCGTAAGTTCGGATATGGGGTGAGATCCTTATGTCTGGTCCAGCACCCAGATAATCCCCTTAATCCAATTTGGGAAAGATTCTCCTAACACAGGTGCCGCCGAGGACAGTTACGAGTCTCTCTTCTAGCACTGCTGGGTAAGCTCTGACATGGGGAGCATGTTGGGAACAGTGCTGGGATAGGAAGGACATAGCCCAACCCCAGTACAGTGAAGGTAATCGGGCAGCCCTTCCATGGAGAAGCCCAAGGAGGCTGCAGTAAATTAAAGAGGCCCTTGGGGCTCTCCAATCTATGCCTGGCTGGCTCCCTGAGAGAGAGGGAAGAGATGCTTAAGGTCACTACAGTCCCTACCCTCCCTGGGCTCCAAGTGCTGTGCTGTACATCTTAGACCCCATCATAGACCCTTACCTGTAATACCTGCAACAGGAACACCTTATCCGAGACTGAAAACCCTCCACCAGGTCCTGTTCGTTCCACAAACACCTCCCAAGGCTTGTACCGCAGTAGATTTCTTTCATCCTGGCTGTCTATTCTTCCCTCCTTTTCCTGGACCCAATGGAAAGATGTCCATTGACCTCAATGGGCTTTGGATCAGCCCGTCATTCATTTTTTTCTAACCAGAGCTGTACTCTCCGGTAAGGCTCACGGGGGGCCAGCCCTGGGTTGGTTTATGTGCTAGAGCATCAGCAAAAGCAAACATTTTTTCCATGCTCCTTTGCACCAATTACCTACATCATGGATAGCAACAATGGAGGGAAGAAAGCACTGCGGGGTTTCCCCATCCAGACACGTAGGGTTGTAGCCGAATGGTTGTTCTTGCAACAGACCCAGTGGCTTTTCCACCATCTCTAGAGGCTTAAGGAGAATGGGAGCAAAAACTGATTTTTCCATATTATGTTGTCCCTCCTGCGCTACCCTTTGTTCCTAGCAAATGAAGAGTCACACTTTAGCCTGGGCGGTTAGCGTTCTCTAAGTTTTCAAAAGATTTTACCGTGTTAATACTGGGTCTTTAAATGAAGAGAAACGTGAAGCACAGGAAGCAGTGTGGTTTCGATGGCACCAGCCATAATGGTCCTTTCAGACATGGCAATCAAATTCTAATGAACACTGCTCTCGCTAGGTCTCGGTCTCTGTTGTAGCTACTAAGCAACAGGTTTTGCTCTGACAAGGAACCTCCTGTTGACTCTCAGTTGTAGTTTCATACGTATCCGAATACTGCACTATTCTGGGAAGTAATAACCCAACCATACCAGAATGGGAAGTTGGGGACCAATATTGGCATACCTCGTGGGAGCCATCACAAATACCTAGGCGTATGGAGAAGGCTGTTTCCTAGGTCTTACTGTAAATGTGGCACTAATTCAGCATTAAATGCTCATCAGTATCTGTGGAGCCCTCCATTTGTGGCTTTCCACAGTTCTGTGAAAAGCATCATAAGCATAATAAATCCCATCTTATTGGGTATTACCACAGTGCACTGCTAATGAATTCATTCGCCAGGTGAAACGTTCGATTAGACTTCTGTGGAAGACCGCGTCTTTGTAGTGAGCGCGGTGTACAAATGCTTTTGTTCTGCACCTTCACAAATTTCATTTAGCTATAACAGACATTTTCTCCCCGATGAACGTACACTGCTAACGTTTTCCCGTGGCAGCTTTCTCCTCTTGTTCATTTGTTTCAGAGACGACAAAAATACTCATATCTGTATTCACCATGCACCCCACATCTGTATGCATGAAGGGTCCCCTATTCTTATGCATTAGCAGCTGTCCCACCCCCCATCCACGCTGTGGTTGCCTGAAGGCCACGATGATAACTTCCCAGAAGCCCGACAGCTGTAACTATTTTTGGTTTTATGAAAGTGGAGGGGACTGTGGTCATGATACTCTTGGCCATCAAGGTTTAGCCTGCACCAATGAATTGTCCCAATGTGCCATCCTCCACGTTGGTACAAGAAGCTCCAGGTGGGCCATGACATGCTGGGAACGGTAGCCTCCATGGCAGCTTGTATCCTAGAGAAAAAGTGGGAGGTATCTTAGCCTTTCATGGATTGCATTTGATTTGTATGTTGGATGCCTGTGTTTTCTCTCAGCAGGTATATTCTAAATGGGTTTCACAGTATTGAGAGGATAAATCTTCCCTTTATGTTTCCATAAGTACAGGAGTGTGATGAATGCGAAGTGCCTGAAAATAAACGTGGCTTCTCTGTTTACAGCAGCTCTTGATGTTTCCAAAGAGGATTAAATAAAATAAGAAAATGGTACTTAATCATGGGGAGATGTGGGAGTGGAATTGATTTTTGGATTTAAGGATGTTAATTTTGTTTGGGAAGCTCCCCAACAGAGGGCTGCTGAAAGCCAAATAAATGGCTCCATTATTTATAGCAGGCAATTTTCAGAAGCACAAAGAAGCTCTCCGGCCTGGTTCTTAACTATGCTGTGCCATTTTGATGGGACAGCTTTTACACCCAACATTGGATGGGTTTAAATGGCTGCAAATGGTACCTGATTTTAGGTTAAATCGGCAAACTTTTAGCACAGAGTATTTGTAAGGATGCATTTGATACACAAAGGCATAGTGCTGTAAATGAGGAAGGGAAGCAGACACAAGAGGAAGGCAGATACAATGGCCCATGCGACAGATATGAGCTTCTCAGACTGGGAAACAAGAAAACAAACAGGAAGGGAAATATCTGATCACAGAACACTAAGAGCTTGAATAGACATGATCTTTTCTATTCTGGTCTCATGCCATCTATTGTAACTTCCCTCTTGCCCAGATACAGGTCTTCCAAACATCTGGGTAACACTGGAGGTTCAACCTTGATATCTAGCTAAGCTGGTCTTGGAAATGGGCACAATGGTTAGATAAGCAATGACATAATGAAATGACAGCCAAATGTTTCTATGAAAACTCAGCCTGGTATGATGAGTCTCATGAGCTGATACCTTCTTCCAAAAGTGCTTAGCAAGGCTGTCTGCTTGCCTCAATGAGGGAACACAACTGCAGAACTTCAGCTATGCCCGAACGTCCCACAACTATGTTTGTGGTTAGCCAACAAAGGGCATTTCGGGCCCATCTCCAAAGCACTTTAAATGGAGAATTTAAGATTAAAAAGTACCAGTGTCCTGGTATTGTAGTCTTTTGACCCTAGTCCTTTTCCAGTGCTGAAGAAATCGTCTTCCAATGTACTGCTCAGTAGCGTAACTAGGGCGGGGTGGTCAAGCAGGACACCAGCCCTGGGTGCCAACTTAGCAGGGGCACCAGAATTGCCCCCCGCACCCTGCAGAGTCCATGCCCCCACAGCAAAAACAGCCCCAGGGCGTTGCTCTTGCAGCAGCAGCGAGGTACGAAGACAGCACACTGATGCTGTGAGAGCAACACCTGGGGTGGGCATACCATGCTGTGGCTGTGGCAGCAGCAGCCAGGGACTATTTTTGATTCCCTGGCATACATAAAACTCTTGCCTCCCCGCTTTTCCCACCCCCTCCCACTTTCAGGACCCCCAGCTCTCCTGTGCTCAATGGCACCTCCCTCTACTCTCTCCCATGGGATTTGTCCAGGGCATAAACCCCACTCATTATGGCTCCGATACTGTTAATAGCAGTTCAGGAAGACCCTCAGGAGGGTAATTTGGAGTCAAGCAATTAAAACCCTTCCAGAAAATTATTTGCACTGATGAACATCGATGCACAGGGAAGGAAACGGAAAGCAACGCAGCTGATCGGGCAGGGAGCACAGAGCTGGGAGCAGAAAGTAGAGCAGCAGATCGGGCAGGGGAAGGGGATTGGAGTGAGTGGCACTCAGGTAGGGTGTAGGGCTAATTTGTGGCATAATGGGGATCAGCCGCCTTGGTAGATGAGTTAGAGGGATGCAGATATACAGGCTCAACTTTAGGGACTGAAAGTGGGTGGTTGATTATTTTAAGAAGTTAAATTATAATCTGAATAAAAAAAATACATTAAAATCATTCATAAAACAGACTAGCTCTTCATGACTGGCAGAAATAAAAGAAGCTTTTTTATAGTCGGTAAGGAAGGCACAGGTTTGAGAAGCCTGTTTCAAAATCTTAGCAGGGTATATCACAACGCTGTTACCTGTATATCGCCTGCACGTGTGCACACACACACCAGCACACCCACGCGCACATACTATTTAGAATTGCATTGTTACGGAAAGATGCATGACAGTCACGGGTGGCACTTTGGGACCAGGAGCCGTGAGAGTGAAAGATTTAATTCCCATGCACTGACACCGTGTTTTCCTGGAGTACGTTCTTCACCTACTCCAGTGAGCTTCCCCACACAGCATGAACCTACACCATGCTGGTTTGCATTAACATCAACAGTGCAAATTAATTGCAGCTAGCTCTTCATAATGCACAGAATAGGCTATTTTCTTTGATTGTGTTTTATCTCTTTGCTGCATCCCAATGAACCGCAAGGATAACAGCAATGTTGAGACCCGCTTATCGTTCCATCTCTTAAAAGCAGCCTATATGCTTTCTGCACGTGCTCGACACAGTGACCAACCCCACCCATTCGTCTGCCTTCTCAAGTATCCCATTACCATAATCACTCGCACTGACACCTCAATGTCTTCTTCTCATTAGGTTGTTATTTCCTTCTCAAATGTCTTCTTTCCAGTAATTCTGTATCTACTTTTAATAACATACCAGATACAGATTATTGGCTCTATACATATTATTTTGGATGAACTAAATAAATGCCTTATTTTTTTTTGAATGGGTCTCAAATTAAACGGAATACCCTTCGAGTCTGTAAGTGTATCAATACATTCCTTACATGTTGCGCTCTCTCCAAGTAATGGAGAATCTAATTTCCATATCACCATGCAAAGTTTTGCAATAAAACTAGTGTCATTTTCAACACATTCAGAAATTTGAGTGGGTAGAAAAAACCCCAGCAAAATGACGGCTAAACAAATCACTACGCAAATAAAACAGCTCGAGTATACAATACATTCAGCTTTCACAGTCTCCCTGTATATGATAGATGTCTTTCCATTTATGTTTCTTTACTCTGTTTATACAGCATCTTTATACATTATATGATTTTTAGAAAGATTTTGCAAGCCTCAGTTTTTGGGTACTCAACTTGGCATAAAGATACCCAATGTTCAGAGTCTTGCATAATATTTCTGATCCTGCAAAGAGACTTCTGTACATACCTAACCCAATGCATTGAGTTGTCCCATCGGTTTCAAGTACATACAGATGTTTCTGCAGGATTGGAAACTTAAGTATTTGGAGCCATTTCTTTTGCCCAGCTAGTAAATCATGCTAAATAATCTTAAAGAGGAAAAAAAAAGCCACATCGGATAATATGTTACTGGAGGTTTGTTTTCCTTTTTGGATACTTTTGGGAATACAGACTTATTAAATTAGTCTGACATTGTCACAAACATACCATTAGTTAGCATCATTCAAGTTAGGGTGGCCAGAATCTGGAACCGACTTCCCAGGGAGGTGGTCCTCGCCCCTACCTTGGGCAAATTCAAAAGGAGGTTGGATGATCACGTGTCGGGGGTCTTGTGAACCCAGCATTCATTCCTGCCTGTGGCAGGGGGTCTAGGCTAGATGATCTGTTCAGGTCCCTCCTGACCCTAGCTACTATGAAACTATGAAATACTGGACGGTACTGGGATCTCAATCATTTTAATTATCCAGGAACTGAACGCACATGCAGCATTTCTATCAGAAGAGATCACTGTTACAGGCACCTGTTTTTACATCTATATGAGATTTATAGTCCTTATCTTTTGTAAAGTATAATTAAACATTGGTCATCTAAAGCAAGGTTCACAGTAGGCAAAATGGAAAAGTCTTAGTGTCAATTAAAACAAAAATCCTTCAGTAATTTCCCTAAAACTATCAGGAGCCTGTCATTGCCCCGCTGTCAATGCAATGGAGGACTGACTTGCTCCTGAAGGTACGACAGCCGAACCGTTTCAGAATCCTCTTAGTCTCCCTATTTTCTAGGGTCCACAGTAGACTTGTGATAGGTTTCTCTGATCAGATTAAACCTGGTATTGCAGATTGTCATAAGAGAAAGAAGCACAGCTGCTCCTAAATGCAGTATGTTCCTTTAACGATCACTCGCCTACGGAGGAGCTGTATGTACTAATAACATTCACTTCTAAGGAACTCCTTGGATGCTAATTTACGGCACTGTACTTGCAAGTCATCATATAGGGCGATATCAGCCATGTGCGTTATTGCATTGCCTCTTGCCAAAGCATTTCTACAGTTTCACAATGCACAACAGTTAGCAGGGGTTAAATCCTTAGTTACACCCACTCCACACAACACGTGGTGGTTCAGCCATTCCAATATGACTTGACTCTACGAACATCTGAAGATTACCTACCTGCTGAGCCTGGTTTTCCTCACGTCCCATCCCCTGCAAAAAACATATCCAGAGTTTTCAGGAAGGACAAATGAAAACTCATAGACAGTAAGTGCTTGAGCTAATCTATTGTTGTGTTAGACAAGTTTACATATTGGCTCACTAAATAATAAAGTACAATAAATTAGTTCCCATAAAAGTGCTTCCTGAATGCTTTTCAGCAGGAGCTTATTATTATTTATTCATCCGTTGGATTGCATTTGTAAAAGCCTGCAGTGCCACGGTGACTGGATATGATGAGAATTATCTAAATGGGGGAACTATAAATCAGGAAAGAAATCAGCAAAGCCTTAATTAAGGAATTAGCTTGCTTTGGGGGCTAAGCACCAAGCAAACATAGCATCACCCAAGAATACCAACCGTACAGGTGTCAACCAAGCACACTGTGTCAACCCACTGTCACGCAGGGGGCTGCTGCGTGTGACAGTGGCTGGGATGGAGGCCTTTGAGCCAGGGGATCTAGTTTCCATTCTCAGCTCTGTCACGGACTTTGGACAACGCCTTCTCGGAGGTCAGTATTCACCCTCCCTGCAAACTGCAAAATGAAGCTAATGCTCTTCAGTCGCACGTGCATGCATGATATGACTTACAAACCAAGCAAGTCCCATGGAGATCCCCAGGTAGGAATGCAAGAACGAGAGGGACCACCTGAATAAATAAATCCAGCCTCCGCTATCATGGGCAACCGTGTCAGGTAATCCCATTTACAGATCGTACTTGCTAAAGCAGCATTTTCTTTCTGCTTTTTACCTGAGGCCGGTTCCCTTGCGAGACTCTAGGCTATAAGAGGTTCTGCATACGTAAGTCTGCACCGAGCCTGCATCTCCAGCAGCGTATCAATACAATACCAATCTTTACAGCTCTTATCATCTCACGACTAGAAATGTTGGGGCAGAAACTGGGAGAATGAAATGACATAGCAGGCATACTTTAAAACATAGAAATGTTCAGGTCCCTGCCCCTTAGTTCACCATGCGTCTTTTCTGCACGTCTCGAAAGAGGAGTCTAGATCTCCAAGGATATTCAATGGGGTTTTGGAGTACGGAGAGCTTGCAAGATCTGCCTCGGGCTTCCTCTCTTCATACTCGTAACCCTTTTGATAGCACCATCAAAGTGCAGCATTTAATAGCTCAATGCCAGGAAGCACATTCATTTTAAATATATTTAAACTTTAAATATCACATAGGGTATTTAAAGTCACTTGGCCAATTTGTCTTTATAAAATGATGAAGTGAAGGATTCAGCGAGTGCAGCAGCTGCTCAAACAAATGAAACGCTTTTTCCCCCCCTTTTATGTACCCTGGACCACTAAGGTTAGTTGCAGTAAATGTTTTCTGGTAGGGCTTTTCTTGTAACCCAGCTTCCAGCTGGAATAACTGAGGTTCAATGAAATCCATTAACCTTTCCCAAAGTCCTCTAGTGACACCACCCAAAAGAGAACAAAGTACCTTAATTGGATGGCTTTCACTCTAATCCCTGCATCAAATCAGCACCCAAGATCATTTTTGGACTTTAAACTTCTGCCAAAAGTCTCTCTTTAAGGGGCTCTCTCATCCCATGCACTGTTTACATTTGGGGGCTCTTTAGATGAGAAATCATGTTAACCTTCAATGCAGCCCACTGTGCAATAATTAGCAAGACAAGGAACCATTATTTCTGTATGTCTTGAGACAGGAACTGGAAAGGTTTTAAGCTAGCAGCAGCAATGAAAGACCAAATTTCAAGCAGCTGGTGAAGTCCTTCTTGCTTCTGGAAGTGCATGAAACAGGTTGGGAGCGCCCAGTGACTTCACCTACTGGGGTAATCCAAGCTGGGAGCAGTGAGAATGGTTTTGCTATTGGGGAGGACCTGGCGGCGAACTTCACACAGCTGTAATAATCCTTTTACAGTTGAAACAATATTAAAATGTCAACGTTGCATAGAAATGAGAGACCATGCTGCAAGGCTCTCCCTAATCAAAGACTCCTGTTTAAACTGAGGCAGATTGGGCTGGAATGGCATTATCAGATCTGAGCACTGAACTTCCCGTCACATATAAACGACTGGCTCGTGAACGGGGCGCCAGACGAACTGTGGACCACAACAACTCTGGGGACATGAACCGCTCCGTTAAGTCAAAAGGAGGTCCTGGCACATTACTCTATGCCAGTTCCCTAAAGCAAGCACTCTCTCTCTATCGCTAAGTATAAATAATAAGTATTATATTGCTGCTGCTGCAATATAAATAAATGACGCGAGATAAACGCTGTCTGGGAAAAAGACCAAACTGGTTCATTTTCATTAGCAATTCCAAGGAAAGAAACCGAACAATCTCAGACTCCTTCCGAAGAGGTGGCACCTTCTCATTTCATTCCCCCCAGTAAGAATAACCAGTAGGCTGTTGCAGTAGACCAGTGGTTTTCAGCCTTTTTTTCATGTGCAGAGCCCTAAAACATTTCAAATGGAGGGGTAGACCCCTCTGGAAATTTTGAATGGAGGTGCAGACCCCTTTGAATTGTAAGTGGATTGTGGTATTCACCTACTTCCGATGGATTGGAGTCATCTTTCGTGGCCCTCTCTGACAGTCTGCGGACCCCCACGGGTCCGTGGCCCACAGGCTGAAAGCCACTGCAATAGACTGTGCAATACACATCCAGCCGAGGGGCAAGGTGAGTCCAGGCTGCCCTTACACACAAGCGTTCAAAGGTGTCTGTTTTAAGTCTGATCTAAGAGTCAACTTCATCTCTGCTCTTTCAGTGACAGCGAAGGGTTACTCCTTCTCCCTCTGCTAGCAAAAGCCTAAGAAAAGTATTTATTCTGAAAATAGCTTTTTCACATTATCTAGCCAAGGACGGCTGCAATATACAGGGAAAGCGTTTGTGCAGTAAACTATGATGTGGGCTATGAATACTGTCAGTATTGCAAAGGTCTGGGCTCCAAGCCATCCTCCTGGCTTCGTTCTGATATTCCTATTGATCTTAGACAGAGTGAGATGATCACAGGAGATGCTGCTTACATTATTTATCTTGCCTTTTTAGAGTTTCTTCTTGTCTTCTTTCTTTCACCCTTCACTTTTTTCTTTGTTTCTGGCTATTAGCACTGCAAGAGACTGTTAACTAGGTCCGTAGGCAAGTACCTCTCGCCTCGAGTGATACGATATCACTCGCCGAAACGGGAACGTGGAACTGGGCAGTTCTGACCAAAGCACAGCAGTCATAACGAATTCAAAACAACAGGCTGACTCAAGCCTATGAATATGCCAAGTACAATTATGCATTGCATTCAGGCTTGGCACTTTTAAGACAAGATATTAATGATGTTCCCAGTCAAAATAGATGCAGGCACTCGGTGCCTGTTGCTTTCACACACATTTCCTTTGAAAAGTAGAGCGAGGGAAGTACCTTGTCTGCGCTATGACCCGTGATGCGATGCTGGCCTGTTAGGAACTAGACCACCAATTAATTTCAGTTAAGCCACGGTGCCATCACCAAACAATAACCCTATGGGCTTAGCATCATAGAAGAATAGGAATAGAAGGAGCCGCAAAGGTGTCCTCTAGTCCAACCCTCTGCTCAAGGCAGGATTATCATCATGCCCCCTTGCTAACGAGGTCATTTAGTGCCCTGGAAACTAGGAACACTAAAGACACTGCCTTGTGCTTTATTGAATGGTTATGCCCGTTTTCTGCACGGTGCACCATCCAGACTCTAAGAAAAGCGTTCATCTGAGAGGCAGAGGAGTTGCCACCTGTCATTTAAATCAGGACTAGCCAACTGGTTGCCCACTGGATTAAACCGCAGCCCACAGGACTGCCCACCCATGTACCATTTTGCCCACTACTGAATTTGGCATCTCTAGTTGTTGCTGGCAGCTCAAACTGGCAGCAGAGGAAAAGGGCTCCAGAGCCATGTCAATGCAGCAGCTCCATCAGCCACACCAAGACATTGCCCCATTGCTGGACAGGGGTCCACTGGCCCGTGAGAAGCCCCACGGTTCAGATCCAGGCCACAGGGCCAAGTAAGTTGGGCAGCCCTGATCTAGTGTGTAAGCTCTTTGAGCCAAGGACTACCTACTCTTCGTGTGCATGGGGTGCCTAGCGCAGCGTGATCTGGATCCCGTAAGTGCTCCCGCAGGACGAATGATGTGGAAAGGTTCCTTCTTCTTTCGTTGTGGTTTTGCTTTATCTAAACAAGAAGCAACTCAGTATGAAAACTTCTCTTCGCTCTTTGTCCATGGAAGAGCGGAGCATTTACCTGCACTGCGATACACATCAAAAAACATCAAGTTCATCTACAGGGATTGTCAGAACTAGTTTACCACGTTAGCCTGAGCTCTCGAGATCACAAGTGGTCACGCTAAACAGGAGATGTCAGTCCACCGCCTTTGCTGATAGACAGTGGTGTCTCTTCCTTGGATGTCTGCAATTAACAGTGCTTTCTGCATTGGACATGAACACCGAGACACTCGGGAACTATTTCTGGAGCTCTGGCTCCCTTTTCTTCTTGCTGCTCGTTTCCTTTAGTTACAGAAAATTAGACACATCACCCACGCCTACCCCCAAAGAATGCTCCAGATGAGGCTTAACTGCCCAGCAGCTGAGAAAACCAATATCAAGGCTGCATTTCTCATGCTTCGGCATTTGTGCATCAGTAGCCTGTGCAGCACCCTTCCTCTCTCAGGCACCGGCACTGCTCTGCACCTCCAGCCCAGACGTACTTGCTATCACGTAGTAGTACGACACCTTTTGAGCGTGCGTACCAAGCCTTGCACTGACAGAGGCACCGATCCTGGCCTGGCATTAGGCTGCTAGATGGCGACCCCACAATGGATCTCCTAAAATCCCCCTGTAGCTCTTCTGTCTTGTTCCCATCCCATCTGTGCATCTACCGAGTCAGCAATTTTTACCAGGCCGTTCAGAACGCAAGCACATCTTTTGCACCCAAGTCATAGTGGGGAATTTTGATCCGGGACACAGAATTAAACACTTGGCTCCACATCTTAGTTTTATACTCATGTTGATAAGATGTAAATCTAATTTATATTAACACACAATGGACTTATCCTCAAGAGGTGCGGTTAAGAACAATAAACCTTTGTTTCATGTCATGTGTCATCATTTAAATGGTCTGAAGTTCAAAGTCAATCAACGAAAGATTTCAGTTTTGCTATGAGCATGATCCTCTCCCTCCTCCAAACAACCACAAGCAGTACTCTGCAGAAATGTGAGCAAGAACGAGGCCGAAGATAGGGAAAAACCAAAGCAGAGACTATTTCAAACTTACATTTGAACTGTTTCTGCCCAAATATTTACTGACAACAGCAGAAAGAAATGATCCTCTGCTTTACAATGCATATCTGGGTCCTTTAATAGCAACCTGTAGTGTTAACTTGGAAAGAGAAAGGAAACACATATATTGCAGAATCCACTGTAAAACCTTTATATGTATTTACATTTCCATTGTTTAACCTACATTTCCTCAGACAAAGGGATTGTCTTGTGTAATAATCCTTTTCATGTGGGCTGAATCTACAAGGGACTATTTGCAATTCATCTAAAATATGGATTTTGAAATCTACAGTAAATCCCTTTGTGCCAAGATAAAAAAAAATGCTGAAGAAATAACATGCCATTTAATCTTCAGGCTCATCAAGTCCTGCAAGATTATTTTGACAGTTAATTTAATGTATTTAATTTAGCTTCCAGTCCAGACTGCTGAAAGGAAGTCCTTGTTTATGGCCTGCTGTTTTGTAAGAGCATCCCAGGGAGCTACCATACCTTTTGAAGAAATGTTTAAGTGGAAATAATGCACATTAGCGTTTCATTGATGTTGGAGTGCAATTACTCCAAAGCTATCCAAGTATCTTGCTTTCCTCCTCCCTGGTTCAGAAAAGCTGTTTCTTTTGGAAAGTGGTCGGTGGGGAGGGAGGTTGATTGTAGGATTGTTGCTGGTGGAAAAAGTGAAAGGTCTGACACCCCTGCAGTGTTGGGTGCAGGATCTCACACGGTGCTGTCAAGGAAAGTCAGTCTCTCTCTGCCTTTTTGCTCTGAGACTAAACTCTCCATCTAGAAATCTCAAGTACATGGGTTTTGAACAGAGAGCCAAAATTATATAGGGCTAAATAAGCAATTGTACAACCGTGACTAATATCTCTGCAGCAGTGACGTCTTCTTGTGTGCTGAGATAGGGTTGGCTGCAGGATGCATGTGGGCAAAGGGTCTTCTCGATGTGCGCCTGGCAAATGGAAAGGGACCGACCAAAACCAGGACCCTGCTGCACCAAGCACTGTACAAACAATAGGGCAATACACCAGGCCTGCTGGGAAGAACTGGGAGCCTAGAGAGACTCAGCAGACCAGCAGTAGCGGGAAAGGGGTGCAATGGAAATGCAGAATATCTATCAACTAGCACCTGCAACCCTGTCCTCTCAAGAAGTCTTTGCCTGGCCTGGCTCAGCAGCAGGCAGCACCTTGTCCTGAAGGAGGAGCCTGGGATCCTAACCCCAGTCCCCCTGAACCATAACGAGACGGGCACGTGGAGTCCCAAGGCCTGCGGCTTCGGGATAAGAGTAGAGCTGTTCTTCAGGTGTGAATCCTGAATGGGGGTGCAGGCAAAACCACGGCTGTGATACTAGGGCCACGTCTCAACGTGAAGTTGAGTTTGGCAAAAGACACCTACCCTGGGGACTGCATTTCAAGTAGGTTTCCCTGTCATTTAAAAGCTTTTTGTACATCAGAAAATGTAGGGAGGGTTTTTTGTGCCACAAATGGCAAAAAGTAGGTCAGGTCCTACAAATGCAAACAGACAGGAGAGAGGAAAATAGCAGCAGCCTATAACCAGGACCGGAAAGCCTTCTGGAGGCTGCGACAGAGAAAGGTTTCTTAGCGTAGGTAGCGATTCACCGTCTGGGGGAGCCTCCCGCGAACGCCGCCCACTGCAACCACAACAGCGTCCTCGCGCGCACCGCCTGCTCTCGAGCCTTTGGCGCTCGTATGAAAGGTTCAGAAAGAAACACGCTGCATTGTACTTTGTGAATTGAGGTCAGACCCTTAATTTTGTTTTACCAAAGCTCTTTGCTCGGAAGTATTAGAAATAGCTTTTTAGAGGGAGTTTTATACCGTGCCGTTAGAGTCCATTAAACGCGCCTAACAAAAAGGTACTGCGAGGCATTTCTGCGAGTGCAAAAACAAGGCAGACTCAATTTGTGGCTCATTTCCATTTTTCAGATATTGCCGAGGAAGCTGGGTGCTGCCTTCGCTCACCTGTCTCGGAGACCGAAATCCGGAGGGGATCGCACTGCGATTCACCGAATCTGGATCTGTTTGGAGGGCTGGCTTCTGCGCCGCGTGGCTGTGTGATCTGTTATGGTCCTTTACCAGGACAAAACCAGGACGAGATTACTTACTCCCTTGCTGCTGGCCAGGGTTGGGGGAAAGACAGACGTCGAGGATCTGGCAGCTCCAGTTCGCATGCTGAAGTCATGCAGGCTGGGGAGATCACCTCATGTTCCCTCGCTGCCACGTTAGGACCAGCCCTGTCCTGGCCTGCAGTACCTGAGACCCTCAAACACTCAGCACGACTCCCATAACCCACACAGTGGGGGTACTCGGTGAAATAAGGATCATCAAGATGGATCCTGCGTCTGAATAGGCGCCTGCTACTCCAGCAAAATGATAATCCCTAGCACCTCTCTGTCACAGCCCACAACGAGCTTTCCAAACACGTCCCGGGACCATTAATCCCATTCCACAGACCCAAAAAAAGGCATTGAGAAGGGAAGAGATTTGCCCCAAGCCTCTTGCGGGGATTTGAATCAGACTGCTCATAGCCCAGGCCAGTGCGCTGCCCACTAGGCTGCATCGCTTAGCTCACGCTTGCCTACTTTGCTTCCTGTTAGTTTTTGCCAGCAGCCTGGATGTAGGAGTCTCCTTGCTCGTCCCTCTCGTATGCCATGATTTAAAGGCATTAAGCCAACCATTTCATAGGCAAAGTTAAAATTGGAGCACTGTTTAATGAAGCTGTTAATTAAAGCATGCTCTGGTATTTCCATAACCTGTTGGAGGCAGAGGAGCTGAAAAATGTTTGTCTGCTGCCTTCTTCTGTACTCGTCGAGTATCCTTTAATTACTGTCCCTTTTTTCCATCTGCGGCCAAAAGCTAATGTAGCTGTTTATAGCTCTCTGCTGGGGCATGCAGCAAGGTTGTTATTTTTTTTTGCCCTCCAAAGGTCGAGAGCCTTCCTCATGCGGAGGCAGACCTGAACCAAGAATTTTCCTGGGAGAAAATAATTGTGGACTGCAAACAATTTACAAGGCAGTGTCCTCCGGCTCTCAGTTCATCAGAGTAAATTCATTAATGGGCCAGATGCTTTGCTCCTGTAACCGGCATAGCCGCGCCGAGTTCTCCTAACCTGCGGACAGCGAGGCTCTGGCCTTACGTGGATGTTTAATCTGCAGCTTTACACCACTGAGCGTGACTGCTCAAGCTCCCGTCTTCCAGTTCTGCATTCATATCACACTTAGCACATGGTGGGCTCGCAGCCCAGGGCTATGGCCCATTGACCCTATGGCAATACACACAACAACGGCACTGTAAAATCATATACTACACATGCACGAGCTGCTGTGAACTGGAATCAATAGTGATGATGATTTATGCCCGTGTGTGTGAGAAAAGGCCCATAATCCCCTCCGAACATCTGGAGAGATGGTCCTGGAATAGTCACCGAGCTGGCCTGCAGATATGCCTTGACCTTGCGTGTGCTTCCCACATAGGAGCATTGCCTCAATCTCTTCCCCCACCACTGTGCATCAGCTTGATAGCCGGACAAAAACCACATAATAAAGTGCCAAACTGTTTCAGCCCCAAGCCACTGCTCCCTAACCTCGTCTTACACATGTAAATGAAAACAGGGGGCTGTCCTGTTTCCATGGTGTTTTGCATGCACAAAACCAGTAGGCACAATCAATTGCATAAGCATAATGAGTAAAAATTCAGATCTGAACCTCACCTAAGAGGGCAACTCATATATGCACTTTTTTTAAAGGGCTTTTTGAGTGACAAAGCCGTTAAGACGCCAGAGTCAGAACTTAGCACACTTAACAAGCTTCACAGCAGCTAACTGTTGTTTGAGATTGCTTTGATATGCATATTTGCTCATTTATCAGTGCTCAGTTGTACTTGTAACTCAAGTGAGCAGTAGTGAGGGAAACGCATTTTTATGCTAGAAGGTGAGGCTCCGAGGTCTATTATTAATGTAAACTGGTACCACACCAAAGACGATAAAGTGATAACACTCCTGGCCATACTGCCCTTGCTATAGATCCGGGTGGGCAAAATGCGGCCCACGGGCCTGCCCGGCCATTCTATCCGGCCCGCGGGGCCTCTAAAAAAATTTAGAAAATTAATATTTATCTGCCCCTGGCTGCCTGTCACGTGGCCCTCGATGGCTTGCCAAAACTCAGTAAGTGGCCCTCCGCCCGAAATAATTGCCCGTCCCTGCTATAGATTCACACAACTCCTATTGATATCTCGGTCCCTTGGATGACAATGAAAATGTTACTCACAGACCAAGAAGAATATTTAGCCTTTGGAATTGCAGAAGGAATTTTCAAATCAAACTTCAAAATTATGAAAGAGCTCTAAAATTTCGGTTGAAGTCTCAGTGGGCAGAAAATTTGGGAATGCAGTGTTTGGCTCCCGCCCTATCTTCAGGTTGTTTGTGGCAATGGCTTGCAGGTGCATTTTGAACTCTTCGGTCCAACTTTCTGAAGACTTGGCACAAGGAGGTTGTTTGGGGGCTCCGGTGTTTTGGCCGCGCTAGGGACTGGATGAACAACCTTCACGGCTGAAAGAAGGAGCCTTTACCTATGAGGCAGGCACTTTAGCGATGAGCTGAAACGGGAACACCTAACACGCGATCACCAGTGGATCATACTGAGCTTTAGGGACCTGATGAAACCCACTTGAATCCTTGGAAACCAACCCATGCGGGCCTGGCCTGGGGCTCGGCTAATTCCAGCGGAAGTATTTCCCCTGCTCTGGGTGAGATCAGACCCAGATCTTTATGTGCCTGACAGGCTGGTACTTGAGCTTGCTTTAGGCTGCTCTGGCACTGTAATGCAATTGTGAACCTGGTTTAATTTACCAACTAATCCAAGTTTATGACTGCTTTCCATTATCAGAGCAGAGCATTGTAGTAAATCTGGTCCTATATGTTTTAATTTGCTACAACTGACCTGACCTTCCCTACCAGCAGCAGTTCAGTGACAAGAAGTATTTACGATCGGAGTTTTAGCATATTCCTACCATACTGAAAGCGCATGGTATTAAAAAAGTAATTGCATTTTGGGATTATTTTTTATGATTTAATATAACAACTGCTGCTGCCAAATACTTGTCTGTGGCTTTACTGATATAAAATTGTATTAGAGGACAGAAGTTCATTTGCTACAACATGCTTATTTGGGGCCCGATTTAAAGCCCTTTGAAGTCAATGGGAATCTTGCCATTGTTGTCACTGTATTTTGGATCGAGCTTCTTCAGTTCCAGGCAGAGCTGGAGCTATTATTTCTCTCTCTTAGGCCACAAATTCTTTCCGTCAAAAATGTATATGCTGGACTAAATTCATGACTGGTGCAATTCCATTAACTTTGGAACAACTACAGTTGGAATGAATTTGGCCTGTTAAAGATTTACCCTTCATTTTGTATGTCCTTCTCGGTATTAATGTGTTTAATCATAGAAGTAATCAGGGGAGGCAAAGACAGTAAAAATATTCACAAGATCCCATACAATCAAATAGAAAAGTGTGGGAATTAAACAAAGTAAGTAATGAGAAGACAACCTGTCATTAACCTGCTGACTTAAAAGACAACCTATTCTTCCCGGAAACGGCTGTAATGGGTCGGTTTAATTAAAGCCCAGACATCAGTAGTGACCATAGCTCTGCTTCTGCTGCTACTGATGTCAGAGTTGTCCTGTCCCATGGACAGCAGCTGGAGGAGATGCAAAGGACTAGATGGTCATTGCCCTTACTCACCCAGGCACAGAAATAATTGCATTTTGGGATTATTTTATCTGGACTCTAATTATCTCCTGCTGTAACTGTAGATTCATCGATTGTGAGGCTGGAAGGGACCTTGGAAGATCATTGAGTCCAGCCCCGTGCACCAGAGGAAGGGGAAAGCAAGGCAGAACTGTCTACCCGGTGGCTTGAGGGCCACGTGCAGCTCTCAAGGGGTCAACACGTATCCTTCAGGCTCCCATCCAGCCACTTTTCCCCACCATCACTCTGCCTGCAATAGCAGCCAGGGGTGGCTCTAGGCTCCCTCTCCCTCCTCCACCCCAGGAGATGGGGTGGGAAAGGGCAGAGCAGCGTGGCACAGCATAGCCGGCAGTGCCAGGGAAGCGCCTGTGGCCCACACTGGTGCAGCCCCTCGCTGCTTAGAAGTCAGACAGTCCCAGGACAAGGGATGCTTTCCTAATGCCTCCCCTCCTGCGAGCACACGCAGCGGGGCAGGGAGGGGCGCTGGTTCCAAATTCCCTGCTCATCTACTGCAGTGGCTCCGGCAGCAGCTCCGTGCAAGGCCTGATGCTCCCACTGCAGCAAATAAGTAAATAACCCCCACTGCAGCAACTGGAAACGGGAGGAAATGTGTCACTGTGTCAGATTCAGTCCCGGATCAGCTCCTTGCACAGTGAAGCGGCCGCTGGTTCAAGGGGAGATTGCCTCGGTACAACCTTGCTTTGGTTTGCAAAGCACACACAGCCGTGGGCTCAGCAGGAATGAAGGAGGAAACGTTCAGATCAGCCTCCCAGAAATTAGCTCAGGATGCCTGTTCCTGCAGCCTCACACATACGGCTTTAGTCACGGCACATACAGGTGTGCAGGACTGGATGCTATCCCTTATTACTCTGAATTTCCTGCTCACAATCTCTTCCCAGCCTAAAGCACTTTTTAAAACTAAATGGTTCTTTCCTGGGTTTGTTAAAGCTGATTAATCCCTAATGTCCCAGCTCATAGCTTATATGTGCCCACCTATTCTGTCTCTCCAACATTAAAAGCAATCCCATTGCCAACTGGACCAGTCATTCGGCAAACGCACCAAAGAGAAGCTAAATAGGAGAAAAATTAATGCCATTGCCTGCATGCCTTACCTGGCTGTGATTAATTTTTTATTGACAATTACTTTCCTCTCTGAAGTCAGGAGTTCAGGTAATAACATTAAAAATTCCCTGTGCCCTCAGCTTTGCCTAATTAAAATTGACAACTCTCATTTTCAACCACAAACATAATTACCCCATCCCCTTTACCAACTCGATTGCAAAGACTGTTTGTTGATAATTTATGAGCATCGGATAAGATGAACAAAGCCCAGGCTCTGGAAAAACCTCTCACTTCGCTCCTTTGAAGTTACAAACATGCGAACAGAAAACGAACCTTCGCCGAGGATATGAAGAGTGGTCCTACTTTAAAGGTTCTCTGCCGGGCTGTTCAGCTTGGCGGATGACATGCACGTCTTACATTTTTATGCCTTCTCTCAGCCTTAGGAGGAATCATTCAATATTTTTACAAAGGTTTTTCTGACACGTTCAGCCACCCCAGCTGGTTCAAGTTGCTGTTATAGCACCCAGCAGCAGCAAAGCTGCTATAATAGATAGCCAGGCATTCACCCTGTCACAGGGCCCATCTGGTAGAAGCACAGGAGAGGGTAGTGATGTAGCTAGTATGAAGCTTTTTGAGCCCGTAAATCACTTCCCAGACTCTTACTGCAGAAGGCGCTGGTGTGGTATTCAGTGATCATTCAGAGCCAAGGAGGTCTGTGCTCAAAGGCCAAATCTATATCTACTGAACAACAAGCACCACCCACTTATGCCTGTTTGACCTGCCCCTGCCCCAGCAGTGATACACTGTAGTGCACATTTGGGACCCCTCTAACCCATCTACATTGCCTAATGGCGGGTTTGGACACTAGTGGAGTAGACGAGTGGGCAGCAGTTTCTCTGCAGCAGTTCTGGGCTTGGCAGAGAGGTGGTACAGACATGGCTCGGGGTAACCCAAGCCTCTACACAACACACCATCTTCTAACTCAGGGCAGCCAAAATATGGCCTGTGGGCCACAGGCCATTCTATCCAGCTCGCAGGGCCCTTAAAAAAAAACAACTTAGAAAATTAATATTTATCTGCCCCTGGCTTCCCGTCAAAGATGACAGGAGCCAGCAGCAGTAGGATCCAGGGGAAGCCAGTGGCAGGACTAAGCAGCCGCAGCAGCAGCAGGCCCCCCCACCCCCCACCAGCCAGAAGCCTGTGCCTAGCAGAGGCTTCTGGCCTGGGACCCTGTGGCTGTTCCTGCCTCTCTGCACCAGAGGGAAATTCAGATAAGAAGCAGGAAGGAAAGGAGGAAGGAGGACTGTAGGCGATCACCACAGTCCTCGGGGCTGGACCGGCTCCTGTGGTCCAGGCGCTGGAGCCAGGAACCACATGGTGCTGGAGCAGCCGGCTGGCAGGTGGGCACCGGGGAGCGGGAAAATGACTGCGGAAAGCAGGGGGAGTGGCAGCAAGCGGGTGCATGGAGTGTAGCTACAGTTGGGTGGGAGCACAGGGCCCATGGTGGTGAGCCAGGGCCAGCCCCAGTGGGGACCCAGAGCGCTGCAGCAGGAGCCAGCCCGTGCCCCGCCCTAGGTCCCACACTCCTGCCCAGCTGTCGCTGTGCTCCATGTGCCTGCTCAATGCCACTCCCATTTCCCTGCTTTCCTGCCTACCGCTCTGGCACCATGTGGTTCCCAGCTGTAGCACCAGGCTGCAGGACTTGGAAGGAATCAGCCCGGCCTGCAGATTCTCGCCTGGCTCCATGCGGTGCTGGCTGGGCTGGTTCGGTTCCTGCTGCATCCTGCGGTCTTGGTTGTGCAGCCGGGACATGATGCTGGAGCAGCATGAGAAGGGCAGCACTGGCAGCTGGGAGGAAGAAGTGGTGGTGAGTGGAAGCATGGGGCCCACACTGGTGCCCCAGGGCCAGAAGCATGGAGCCCAGGCTTGGAGGAGTGCTGGAGGGGGCTCTGCCTGCCACGGGGGGGGGGGGGGGGGGGGCTGTGGGGAAACCCTCCCCCTCCCCCCACACCACAACCCTCCCCAGCCACTCTCTCCCCACACACAGCTCCCCACAAGCCCCATGACCACCCACACCCCATACATCTACTTCCCCATACCTATTCACCCCCAACAAGCCCCACACACAGCCATACCCTCCCCCACACTCCACAAACCTATACCCCTCCGCCCACAATATACAAGAGTAAGAACTTCCTTTTAAGCTATTATACCATCACCTCTATGTGCACTGCACAAACACATGCCAATCAAGGCAAAAATATTTTTTGAAATGAAATTAATGAACATTGTAGTACATGTTTGATTTTTAGAACGTAATTTGGTATTTTTCTGGTTCTGAGATGGCAACCCCCCTTGCTGAAAGAAGTACTTCCCGGGGGCAAAGAGAGAGACTTCTGGTGGCAAAGGTCAGGGGTTAGGGAGTGGGACTTCTGGTTCCAAGATGGTGACCAGGGGGTGGGGCACCTATCAAGGGGCGGGGCTACACTTGTGGTCCTCAATGGCTTGCCAAAACTCAGTAAGCGACCCTCTGCCCAAAATAATTGCCCACCCCTGTCCGAGTGCTCCTTAAAAGGTAGTGTCCCACAACCAAAACCTAAATAGGGCAGCAGTGTACATAGAAGTAAGAACATTTCAAGTTTAGGAGTGCAATCTTCCAATAGGCCTTAAAACAGATATGCTGAACAAGTTAAAATCTTTTACAGATGTTGCTACAGTTGCACAAATTAAGGCAATTAGCTATAGGGCAAAACTGTCAACTGTGCATAAGTGACCTAGGCATCTGAGCTTCCTTTTCAAAGAAGTGATTTAGGCACTTCCACCCAGAGCCTCAAATCATTATGAATTAGGTGCCTACTAGGGATGTATGAAGCTTTGGACCCTGATTCAGTTCGGCGAAGATTCGGCCAGATCTGGTGGCCAAATCTCAAATCCGAACCGAATTAGAGGATCCCTGAATCTCTCCAAATCAAATCGGAACCCTCCAAATCGATTCGAAGAGATTCAGAAAGATGCGGCGATTTGGATATACACACAGCTTTAAATGCGTTTTCTACATACCTCTAGGTACCAGGTGGCTCATGAATGCTGCAATGCTGGGGTGCATGGAGTGTGGGGGGCTCCCCATGGCGCTCAGCAGCAGACCCGAAAGTGGACAGAAGTACCACCAGAAGCACCCCCCGTATTCCTGTGGGATGCTCCATCCGCCCTGGCATTGCAGCGTTCACAAGCTGTGCCTGGTACCTAGAGGTATGTAGAAAAAACATTTACAGCTGCGTCTATGTTCGAATTGCTGATTCTCTGAATCAGCATCGAATCTTCAGATTTGGATTCGACAGAATTGAAATCGGGGACAGTGATCCGAATCAACCAATTGAATCACTGTCCCCGATTCAGGCCGAATCCAAACTGAATAGGGCCCACACCCCTAGTGCCTACATACCTTCGCGGATCTTGACCTTAGGGGCCTCCGTTTCACTCTTAAGTGCCCAGGTCACCTTTGGAAATACTTTTCAGGTACTGTTGTACATTTTGCCCAAACTCTTCAAAACATTTTAGCACAGCCATTGATCTTAATGAAGCAGGTATTTAACGAATTATTTACTTACCATGTACAAAAGATTTTGTTCTCTCTGTTGAGCCCTAGCAGAAAATTTGCAGTATGTGCTTAGGCAACAATACCTTGCACTGGGCTTCTATCCAAAGATACCCACGGTACACCTGTGAATGGTATAATTACAAGCACTTTAAAGACAGGCAACTTGAGGCTCTTAACAGGTAAGAGTTTTGTCCAAGGTCACGCAGCCAATGACAAATAGAGAAGAGAGCCCAGGCGTCCTGTCTCCAAACATGACCATCAGTATTTAAAAAGCAATCAAGATGGTTTTCTTGAGTATTAGAGGGCTGTAAAAGGAAGTCAGGGAGCTGTTGGCAGTAGGAAGAGGATAGGGAAATAAAAATGGCCAGGACAGCCAAAGTTTTTCCCTCTCTATGGTATTTTTTTTTAAACATGGACATCTGCTTGAGCAGATGTTACTGTCATTCCCAAACATTTTTTTGCAGATTGCTGCCAATAGGAAAAGCTTACTCTCTGGCTACAACATTGTAGTAGCAGAACAGTACTGAGGAGGGAAAAGAGACATAAGTATGTGGAATAGTATATAAGCTGACAAAACGCACTAGGGGCCTGTATTTCAGCTCCCATGAAACAAGGCACCGCTATGAAGAGATGCAGTCTGCCAAAAATGAAGCATTGTGTCAGCTCAGTACATGGAAGCACAGCATTTTGATTTCACAATGGTTGAAATGTTTCATTTAAATTGTCAAAACAAAAATGTTTCCAGTTTCTGAACTGAATTTTTTCACGATTTCTGTGTTTCAACTTTTTGGTCCAATATGGACCAAAACCAATGTTGAAGTATCAGTTTTGCACAAGTCAGAAATCCCAAATTTTGGCCTGCTCCAGCATTGAACAAATAATAAAAGAACAAGAAAGAGAAGGGAAAATGTAAATGCTGTCTCCCACCCCTAAGGCATGAAGATCTGATTCTGTAGGGTGATATTTGCACTTCAGGACCAGACAAAATTAATGCTATCATTTGTTAGAATTTCGGAAGGTGCAGATGATGCAAAAGTATCGCTCTGTTTTGTATACTTGATGTGCATCAAGGTGAAACATGGCAGGACTTTCCCAGAAAGGTTTTTTGTGTCTGTGATATAATCTAAATAAATAAAACTTGCTTATGATGATGAAGGTAAAAATCAATTTGATAATGTGATTTCCACACTCTGGAGAGTCAGAGCCTTTTCCCAAATCCGATGTCAGAAAATCAAATATTGTTAACCACTTGGTTGCTGCAAAAATGAACTGGGAAGTTCACAACAGTTTCTTGGGCATGGGTATCTTCATGATTCAAAGAGCCATCAAAATTGGCATTAGACACTGGTTTTGCTCTCCATCTCCACAGTGAGAAGAGAAGTCCTGAACAGGCTATGGAGACTGGCTGCTCTCTCAAGAACAGGAGCAAGGCCGAAGGGCCTTGAGCAGGCTGTACCCAACACACAGTCCCCTAGCACTCAGGTAAGGGGTGCTGCTAGCAAGAAAGCATAGCAGGCCTCTGCCCTATCCCAACAGGCACATTAGCACTCCCACATTAGAAACACTATCCTAGCAGTTGCAGTTGCTGGTCCAGAGGCCGTATAATTTGATGGACATTCATTTAACAAGAAATGAGCACCCCCAGAACATCAGCTAATGGAGAATCACAGCCCGTTAGGGAGGTACAATTAGTCACTGCTTACGCTAGTAGCAAGCAGCTGTTCCCTATAGTTAAACTGCCACTAAAGTTAGGTCCAGGGAGGTTTTCTTCCTAGCAGCACCAACAGAGGACGTGCGCACCTGCAAGCGGGTACTTATCAGAGCCGGTGCTGGTCACGTAACAGTGCCAAGGGGGGCTGAACAGAATGGACTTGTCCAGCCCACCTCGACCTCCCAGCAGCTGAACTCCTTGGATATTTGTACTCCATATTAGTAGCACTATGCTAGCAGCTGTGGTTGCTGGTCCATAGGTTGTACTATTTGATGGACACTCATTTAACAAGAAAGCCACTGTTGCCAAAGGAAAACCATTTATAATTTTACTGACTAAACCTCACATTAAACAAAAATATGGGTGATACTTCATATAATGCAAAGAACCGATTACTGCTCTAACCACCTTACACGGTGAGCCGGGGGAGGGCAGGCGGTCCCAGGGTAAGGGAAATCATCAGGAAGCACACAACCAGGGTACCTGGCTCTCTACTGCCTGTTACAGTATAGGGTAACCCTGGAGTGGGAAGGGATCAGAGCAAGAAGCGGGGTGGCTTACTGTGCCATAGCCCAGCAACAACAAGCTGCTGGATCATCCGTGGAGGGCCACAACTTGTGCCAGGAGCTGCAGTTTCTCTTGTCACCCCAAAGATGTCCAGGGCAGAGAAGTGGCCAAAACCTCCCAAGGATCTGAACCTCTCCCTTGCATCTGACCTGCGCCCGTAGCAATCACGGTATTCTGAGGTCAGGATGAAAGCTACCCTTTCGCAGGACGAGGCATCTGCTTGACTTTGGATCACGTTTTAATTGGGTTGGAGCTAGATTTAAACCCTTCTGCTGTCTTGGCCAACCACACAAGAGTGTCAATATTGTTTTCAGGGGCCCGGGCAGTTGGAAAGGTTGCTTGCTTTTCATGCCCGTCACCTGCACCGGCTAGGGCTTAGAACAGGCACCTCCGAGGCGATTACTCAAACATTTATTCTGTAGTCACTGTTTTATTAGGCTGTAATGAAGTACAGCAACCTAAGCCTCCCCTTGGCGAGCAGCTCTGGGTGAGGGTATGCCTAAGCTGGCTCTGTGCCATTCTGCAGGAGGGTGCTGAAAAAAAACACATCCTGGCCACCTGTACCGCTTCCACACCTCCAAACCCAGAAATAAAAGCTTGGAGGACATGTCAGAGGCACTCCCAGTCCCTTCACTGCTGCTTAAAGATCTCCATCTCTCCAAGTAGATAAGGCTACAGGAAATAAAGGTCACTTTAGTTCTGCATGAGAGGAGGGTTATCATGCAGTACTTTAACTTCACCCATTCGATTATTCCTCCTTAACCTTTCCAGAGTTCTCCCAGGTAGACAAGCCCTGAGGCTGCAATATTTCATTATGCCAGGTAGGCTGGGGTATGTCTACACTGCAGTAAGTGGCGTGACTAGCTTTAAACTAGATAGCTCAGGTCCCAACAGCAGCGGCGGGGTGAGCTTCATCAGTCCACATGATTACAGGGCTGTTAGTACTCTAGCTACCTACTGGTATTTCAAGCTAGCAAGCTGCAATGGCAGCAGCGCACTGCAGAGCGGACGTACCGGGTATTAGCTGCGTAAGTGCTCAGGGCTTTGCCCTATCCCTTACACGTGGGCAGAGCTGTAAAGAGCGGAAAAGCAGCTCCCATACATATGGATGTTAGCAACTCAACCTTGAAGTGGCATAGTATAAAAGAGAATCAAGTCCTTAGCTGTGAGTGGAAAAGGCTGTGAGTATAAGGCTTAATGGGTCCTGGCAGTTCTTGGCATTTTAATCACCCATGTGATACAGATCAGCATGGGTTTTCAGGCCAAACTACTATTTACATCACAGCTGGCTGGGAGAGGAAGGAAGAGCGAAAGGAAAAGCAGGGGTTATTTAAATGAATATTTGCTGATAAGTTATTGTCTATTGGCCCATTTACAGAGAGCTTCTCCCTCTACCACTTTCAGGGGGCAAGCAGCACATTTCCCAAGCAAGCAAAAGGTGAATGCTGCCTAAGCTAGAGCAACAAAACGGCTTCTCCAAGAAAAAAAAAAAATCATGTTTTCGATGGATGAAGATAGCCAGAAATTCATGATTGTTATGTCTATCAACTCTCAGAGAGACTGACCTATTGCAACTGCCAGGAATATGAAGCTTTGGAGGAGAAAGAGAGAGAAAATATAGAAGGGACTGAAGCATAGAGACGCATGATTATTAGAAGCGTATGTGGGAATGGAATAGCGTGGCTGAGAGCTAGGAACATCACTGAGCTATGCAAAGCACAGAGAGAGCAGAGCCGAAATATTCTTGTGATTAAGGTCAAAGCTTTCTATAAATTCGCAGCAAAAGCAATTCCACTGTGCTGTCCTGTCCACCGGCCTTTACCCTATGCAAAGGCAGCTGTACAACTGCATCTCTGAGAAACACTGCTGCGTATTTAGGAGTCGCACATTATCTGTAAAGGACAAAAGAACAATGCACGAATGATTTGGTACCTTGTGTGGCTTTGCTGTGGAATCTAACGAATGCCTAATTGGTATTAATTTCCAGTTGTCACTGTATCAGCTGCAATGGAAGCAAACTGCCAAAATCCCGCAGCTATAAAAATACTACCTTCTCCTTGTTGTTAAACTTGGCCTGTTAAATTACTTGGATAATTACGTAACTAATTCAGTAATATTTTAGAGGCAGGAACTCTGTATGAGTATTGTACAAAATGGAGTACTGTCCAAAACAGTGTAGCCCCAAATGAAGCCCTGATCCTGATCATCCTTCTAGCCCAGTGGTTTTCAACCTTGCTAGACTGGAGGCGCCCCTCGTGAGGCTCAAGGCAGACAAGGTTCCTTGGGTGAATCTGATATCTTTTATTAGACCAACCCAAATAGTTGGCTCAAGGCACCCGGTAGAAAATGCCGGCTTTCATATGTTTCTTGACTGCAAAAAAACAGAGCTATTCTTTTGTTGCAAAGATGTCAGAAAGCCCACAACAGGTCAGAATGGTTTTGACACTATAGATTCCTATTCGATATCTCTGGGCTTATCTTGTGAATCGTGTGTAGGTGTTTGCACACCTAACAGTGCTAATATTGCCCACTACCCTACAACACCCTTAAAAGGCTCTCTGCAGCACTCCCGGGTGCCACAGCACCCCAAGAAACACTGCTCTAGATGCAACTGGAATGAAGATATTGCACAAATGAATGCTGAGAAGACAATCTGGGCTGAGGGTAGAGCGCCAGAACCTGGTATTTCCAGCGGGAGGCTCTGCGACTGGATCAATTTATGACCTTGACTCTGACATGGGAAGCGAGCATGCTGTAGAGAACGCACCGCTCACTGAGGGCCAGGCCCCCACTGGGACCCATCATCGTAGTAACCACTATGTCTAGTAGTAATATTGCCCTCCCAAGGATTGGCCTAAAACAGTTTTATGCTGTTTGTTGGAGACAGCAAAAGTCAAAGTGTCCCCAATGGTCAGTGGTTGTCAGCATCCTCAGGCCAATAGAAAAGAAAGAAAGGGTCTTTAGCCAGTGCTATCGCTACTCGCAGGACTACAGCCAAGAATTCACTGCAATTTGGTGGTGGGCAGGGGAGGAAGCAGGGGAAATCTCTTTGGGGTCAGCCAAAACCAGCATTTTTTTCCAAAGGTACCAATCAATCAAAACAATTTGAACATTAGTTGAGTTCAACCAGAACATTTTCTTGGACTTGAAATTCCCATTTTTAAAACTGAAATTGAAGAAAGTTTCAAAGCAATTGTTCTAGACGAGGAAACCAAAATGTTGCACTGGAGACCATGGAGACAAAACACTTCAACTTCTCCTTTTCCTTATTTTATTCTTAACCCAAACAGGTTGGTGAGGCCAGGAGGATTTCGTGGAGCACGTCCATGCTCTTAAGACTGCATTTTTTTTCGCTGGAGTTTTCACTCGGCGCTGCTCCTGACAGCTTGTACCGGCTCTCACGTAATCCCAGGCAAATTTGTGATGACTCTTCCCCAGTCTTGCGCTATTTTATATCAGGTTATTATTATTTGATAAACATAAGTGAGAAATAACAAAGGTCTAAAGAGCCATTAATCTTTATCCATCTCCTTTCACATGAACAAAGCGTTCAGTTTACAGACCCGCGCTACACGGTCTATCCTGAATACAGACAATGATTGCTCCAATTTGTCACTCAATCCAATCAAAGAGCTGAGTGCTCGGCGAGAAAGAGCAATCTTCCCCATCTGAATTGCACGCTCAGTATGGTACACAGAGGCAGCCCCGTTCTTAATGACGTTGAGCCTGGTCCTAGGAGGTGCCAAGGCTCTCGACTCCCTTACAATCAATAGGAAACAAGTGAGAATATGAGACGAGGGTGCTCTGCACCTGACAGGACACAGCTTCCCGAGGCCAAGTGCTGCAATTTGTTCCCTAGTAACAAACAGCTTCCCTTTTCCAGGAGATGCGGCTTCCTGCTTCTTTCTTTGGCACGCTGCAGTTGTAGATGAAGTTTCCTAGCACCGTGGCTAGCTCTTTGTCCCCCTCCTTTTCCAAAACCTAGTTTTCTGAACCATGGGCAGATCTAGCATTTTGAAGAGGTGGGTGCAGATGGCGAGGTGCATCATCAAACACATTTTTCTTCTCCAATTAAAAATAAATGAGATGCTTTGCTAATACACTAAGGGCCCAGGGTTGTATTGTTCAGTTTAAGATTGAAGCAGAAACAAATGCAACTTCAATGGAAGGAGTTAAAAACAATCTTCAGGGCTGTGAAACAGGAGCTTCGTTCCCAGGAGCAGACAGCAGAAGTACAGAACAAAGGCTAGCTTGAAGGGTGGACCAAGACCATTAAAAAGAAGAGAGACAACACCTGTGGAACGAAGCGTTTGGAAGGAGTCGGGTAGATTATGATAAACCCTTTAGCCAAGTGACCTCTTCAGCATGAACTGACTAGAAATGCTGCTGACACTGTCAGGAGGTTGGTTTTAAACTCAGGGTGGACCAGGAACCCAAGCAGGATGCAAGTACACCCGTGCACACCCTCTCCCCCCTAGATCCACCCAAACAATGTTTTTGAAGCACAGCGAGCTAGATCCTCAGCGGTGATCTACATCGATAGAGCATCTGGCCTGCATCTTTTACTCATTCACTATGGGGTCCATTCCTTCGTGTTTATGAACACAGTCAGGCCCAGAGCACGATTCTGAAGTGACCGTCATGAGCCCAAAAATATGAGAACCACCAGGTAAATGCTCTCCAGAGGATAGTTTCTCTTCTGCACTCAATGCACACTGCATTTACTTCCCTGTGTGTGCAAGTGAGAAAATGCATGTATTTGAAGGGGTGCACATCTTTTCCTCCCACTCCAAAAGGAAGGCCATTAGGCATTTGCAACTTATAGTATCATCTCCTGTGCTGAGTGCTATCACTGGCAGCTGTAACAAGTAGAGATGGAGGGAGACATCCATCATAGCTGCAGGGGTCTCTCTTCCATATTGGAGATGAGGGTAGGTGAAGGGGGAAGGAGGGGGCTTCCTTTCACAGCACAGATTGCAAGATGTCATAGTGATTGCATCAAGAGAAAGGAGACTTCACTTTAACAAGGGAGGACAGAAAAAGCACCATCTGAGAAGAAAAAAAAAAAAGAAGTCATCCTTTTAATACCCTGGCTTCCCCAGAAACTGTTAACATGCAAGTCTCTTTGTCTCCTACAGTTTGTCCAAATTAACCTACAGCAGATGCCATTTTTCCTGCCCCTGCAGTTTGGATCATAATTATGTTACACTTCAGCAATAATTTCCGCAGTTGCTTAATCAGGAAAGTCTAAATTCTTCCTCCAGTGTCTATTATACAAGCGCCATCCCAGAACTCTCTGCTACCCGAGAGGAGACCAGGTCATAGGCCAGAGAAGTATGTTTCCAGCAAAGACTGGAAATGCAACGGAGAGATGACTGGGGCAGAGAGGGTCAACTAACCAGCAGGAGCGGCAGGGTGGAGAGCTGTGGTCCTAGCAAGGCAGGTTGGAGGGGACACAAGGCAATGAGACCTGAAGAAGCAGAGGGAAAAGCGAGGTGGTTTTGAAAGCTGGCTAGAAGAGGTCCTGGGAGAGTCTCAGACAAACAAAGCAATCTGGTTACACGGTGTTAGCGTGCTGCATTTAAATGAGTGTAATCACTGGTAGCGGACTTGTTCTCTGCGACTGTTGCTCAGCTCTATTGATCTGGTTGGTAACAGCAATTAAGAAAGAGGAAAAAAATAAATAAAACAACCCTGTAGGTGAAAAGCACTCTCATGGACTTCCACATGGCCAAGAGGGGCTGGGGTGGTGCAGGCTCCACAGCTGGCAGCCCAGAGGTAACAAGTTGGAGGCTATAGCAGAAGTGCTCATGGTATGGCCTTCGTTTCCAACAACTCTGCAAATTCTGCTAAATGCTTTGGCAGAAGGACACAGGAACGGAAAGGATGAGGCTACGGTTCCACTATCTACCTTCATGTTAACCTAAAAGGTAGGCCCTGCAGGGAACTGGGGGTTTTGATCCTTCCCTACCATGCATATCCTTTAAAACACTCATGTCCAGGATTATGCTGACACTCCAGATCTCTGCATGTGGGAAAGCATCTCCGACTTAAAAAATAAAACATGGTTATGAGGATAGCTGCACAGCTGAAATTTCTCCGGGAAGGTGTCCTTAACTCCCACCCTCTGATCGCAGCAATGACCTTTCTGCAGATAAGCGCGCGGTGAATGAGACTTTGGATAATGTACTGTGCTCTGCTGTATTGCCTGCCCTGCATCCGAGAGAAGGATTTCTGTCATTTGACACACTTATCACCATGTATAAACTAAAGTAATTACTCAACACTCAATCACTGTTTGGGTTACAGATTTCCTTCTTTTTTTTTTTTTTTTTAATTTGCACTGTTCAGCAACTTAATTGTGCAAGATCTAATCTACTGTTTGTTACTCAGTAGATCCTGCAAGGATATCTCAAGGAGAGTGTAAACTCCATAGCTACTGATCCATGCAGTCTCCGGGGTTATGACACTCCATGGCGCCAAGGACTTGTGCAGGAGTAATACATTATATGTTTTTAATTAAATGCATGCTTTTTGTTTTGTTCTCCATGTTTTGCCATCAATAAACGTTAAGATGCATTCAAATTTCTAATCGGGTACCCTGACCAATGCCCGTTTACCAGTTATGCTGGTGGGATGGGAAGAAATTCACTTTATCGCTGTCCATCTATTTCTGAACATAAGGCACTTTAAACCCAGAGTAATTTACATCAGTTTGGCGCATTAGTGTAAGTTATATTAATCAGAGTATCCTAGGAAATCAGGGTGGGAAGGGACCTCAGGAGGCCAGCTGGTCCAACCCTCCTGCTCTAAGAAGGACCATCCCCAAGCAGATCATCCCAGCCAAGGATTTATCTAGCTGGGTCTTCAAAACCTCCACCACCTCTCCGGGTAACCTGTTCCAGTGCTTTACCATCCTCCTAGTGAGAAAGTTTTTCCTAATATCCAACCTTAGTTTCCCTTGCTGCAACTCAAGCCCATTGCTCCTTGTTCTGCCATCTGCCCCCACTGAGAACAGTCGCTATTCAATCCCCCCTCGGTCTTCTCTTCTCCAGGCGAAATAAGCCCAGCTCCCTCGAAGCGAACAGATGACCAGTTCTATGGGAAGTAGCAGCTCCCATAGCAGCTCTTATAGCACTTGCTTTGAAAGTTTTCCTCAAAAATCAAAGGGTGTTGAATTTGTGTTCTGCTTTGCAGGAGACAGACAAAGAGCAGAGGGGATCTGGGAGAAAAAGTCAGGCACACAGGTATTGTTTGCCCTGTGGACAGCACATAAATGGCACACCCGTTGTGGCAGGGGGATGTAGGACGTAGCTCCATCCCCTGGACAAGCAGAGATTTAACAAAACAGCAGTTTTAATGGAACCATCCATGGCACAAAAATTAATTTTCTTCTATAAATTATAGGAACAGGCCTGTGAACTTGAACACCCTTTGTAAGCCTAAAAGACCGTTTGAGACATTGCTCATCCCTAATCATTGCTGACCACGCCAGAATTTGAAGCAATGACACTGAGACAAAAAAAATCTGCATCTCTTTATCAGTTTCCTAAATCTCCAGTCCCCTCAGGTTCTCTTTGTATTGCTGATGGTTTTATGTTTGCTATGACAGACAACCGATTGCTTATCACCGACTTCAACGTGTTTTCCATACTGTTAATATATTCAAACCTGGCAGTAACTCCAAAAGGCACATGAAATTGCCGGCAGTAAATATTCATCCCAAACATCCCCCTAGCAAATAAGAGGAGACGAGACAAGACAGACATGTTAAAGAGCGTGTTGCACCGAGCCTACACATCATCCCGATTTCCCAGGCTCCGGGAATTAATGCAGCAATTGTTTGGTGAGCAACTAAGCTCCGACTTAAGAGTTATGCAGGAGAATCACCAAAGGCACAAAGAGCAGGCCCATGCCCAGCTCTCTCTAAAGAAATAAAATAAAATGAAATCAAAAAGGGGCTGGGGGGTTTAACAACCAGTGGTGCCTCATCATCACAGTGCTCAGAACCAAGCTAGAAGTGGGCTGTACGAGGCTGGGCTTTGGTGCCAACGGTCCAGCTCCAGCTCCTGTTTCATCCCTCCCTACAGCAGCTGAGGATGGCACAGGTAAGAGAGTCCAGTTAAAAGCTAGCTCCACCTTCCTCTGGAGCAGCATCATATGCAGGACCAAACTGCAGCGAAAATTTTGCCCTGATGGAGTGCCAGGAAAGGCTCTTTCATAAGCACAGACTGAACGTCACACACCACAGAAAACTTAATGGCATAAGTAAGCATGAAAAGAAAACTCCCACGTACTGCAGCTTCTGCTCAAGCTCTCACACACAGATTTTTCATGATGTTTTGCACGCGCGTGGTGGTCAGTCTGACCCAAGTCACCCACTTTGTTCGAACTGCGTACCTATAGTACAGTTTGCCATCATTTTACTATGGTGTTTCTTTTACATTTATTGGCTCCCTTCTTCTCCTGCAAAATTCTGGCATTTTTAACCCAAATGCATATTGTCTGGTGTACAGACTTGGCCAGAGAGAGCCGGTATAAGCAGGCATTATCCCATGGACTGCAAGAGAGCTTCACCCATGACCACCAGCTCTGAATTTCATCCAGTGCAAGACTGAGATTTGTTTTTTTTCCATTCCACCCCCTTAGGGGAGAGACTGTATTTATATCATGCACAACACCAAGAAATGAAAATTAACAGCAATCAAACGAGATGCAAGAAGCACCCTACCATTATTTAGCTCCCCAGATGCACAGGGCGCACCCCGAGGTGCTTTCCACTTCATTTGTATGAAGAGTAATGGCTGGTCTAGATCTCACCCTTTGACTGTGGACCCCATTTAGCCCTATACAGACATTTTACTATTCGGATTTAGAGCTAACGAGACCCAGCTGATTCGGATGTCTCGGTGAATAAGCAGCGTAGCTTTACACTGCACACAGCACCCTAATACCCGACATCTGCTTCCCAGCGTGAACCAATTGTTATGGCGCCCTGGTCTAATACAAGCGTCTGCTTTCAAGGAATACCACCACTGAAACTGTTCATCATTCATCAGCCTGGGGATTTGTACACGCAGGAGTGACCTGAAGCCTTTTAACTTTTAAAATCCTAAACCATGAGGCATACCATCTCTCACTAAAAGAAAGAAGAAAATCCAACTCCTATATTTTGACATTTGTATGATCAAGCCATATTTGGACGATAAATTTAGCGGCTTCTCTCGTGCTTGTGCTTCGAGATTTGAAGAGCAACAGCAAAGGGTATTAGTGGTGCTTGGATCCAAGGGTTTGATGTGTGGAGTTTTGCTTTGCAGCCATAGGTCTGCCTTTCACAGGGCAGAGAAATGAATAAAATTGATCTGCTCTTTTAAGTAAATGCAGAAGTGATTTCCTGTACTCGGTGGGATTTATTGGATTATAGAATTCTCATCAGAGAAGCTTTTTTTTTTATTAAAAAAAAAAAAACTGCTGAAAGTTTAAATCTAGATAGATCTCAGGTGAAAGGGGAAACATTCTTTAAATTGCCGATCATTTTAAGCTGTTCAGAGACTACAATCAGCAGACAAATTGCGTATCGGTGGAAGCCAGCTTTGTGGCCCTTTTTAGAGCTAAAATAAGTTAATAAACACAATACCAAAATTATGACACAATGTAATCTTCCACGTTATAATTTTCTTTCAAAATCTATTGGCTGTTAGGCTTTATATCTAATTATATAGATTGCCTCCAAGTGCTTACCTTGCAGTTCCTCGAGCTGATGAAAAGTGTGCTGTGCACAATGACAAGATTTATTGCACCTACCGCTCTATATTATAGCTGCTCTGCTAACCACAGTAAACAAGATATGAAAAGCAATCATACAGATAATGCCATGAAGGAATAAGTATTGGCTTCATCTTTAACCCTTTCACCTGCTTTTGTCCTGACAAAAAAACCCACCTCGTCTTACAGCAGAGCAACGTTTCTGTATTGAAATCCAGACGCACGTTATTAAGGATTTTAGTCCTGCAGTAATAGAATCTGGGCTTGAATCTCTCTTCTCACCGCATCGAGACCGCTAACGTTGTTCACCGAATCTGGTACTTATCTCCAACGCTATCAAAGTATCTGACCCCAGGGGTGGAGGGAAAAAAAAGTGTGGCGTTCCCAATACTGATGTGCTCCACGGTAGTTAGCAGAGAGAGCTACAAGCATGACAGGACTAATGCTATCCCAGTGGGAGCTGAGCTTTGCCATGTGCTCAGCCTGTATTTGTTTGCGACAGGATTATTCCTGAGCTGTAGCCACCATTTCCGCAGGGCTGTGACTAGCTGTTGAATAGGACTGAGATCTATTTTTATTTGCTCACAGCAGAGCTGAGAGCTGACAGTGCCCTGCTTCCCATGACACAATCGTTGCCTTACCCATGGTTTTGCATCACAGAAACTCGGATTTGACCCAGAAGACCTACATACATTACCTAAAAAGGCAAATTTCCATATCAAGGTCAAGTAGAGTGATATCATCTTAATTAATTCACTGCTTGCAAATTAAGGAGGAGATCTCAAACCATGATCATCTCCAAGCACACACTGAAGGATACCTCCATTGCGTATTTTTGGTGATCTTAGCCAGGCCTGGGAGGCAAAAGTATCAGCACAAAAAATGAAATATCCATCCAGGTATTATACGCAGACACTATTTCTACTATTCCCAATAAAGCAATCTAAACCATGGGCACATGCTACTGCAGCTTATCAAATGGGGTTGAATCATAACCTGTGGAGCGCTCCAAAGCTTGGCCAGGTAAGCAGAGGAAGAGCAGGCATCTATCATTTCCTGCCACGTGCTCCATCCATGAGCAGAGCCTTTTTTATTAAATCTAAAAAACCAAAAGTACTCTCCAGATATTAATGCACAGTTCTGTAACAGTTATCACCTCCATTGTAGGCATAGATAAACTGAGGCAGAGTGGAGTTAAGTAGGTTAGTGGCAAAACTTAGTACCCGGCACCGGCAATCCTTATTCCCACTGCCAGCTCTGATCAAGGCATTACTCTTTGCTTCTATACTAAAGGATTTGGGATTGTTTAGTCACTTAAAACACAGCAGGGTTATAGTTTTACTTTGTTAAAGAAAATGGATGTCTTTTCCCAGCAGAATTTTTACCTTCCCTCTCATGTTAACTCCCCCTGCCCAGTTAGACAGAGGCTCTCAGAGCCATCTTGCTGCCAAGCCTGAGGCCTCCCCATGGCTGGGGAAGCGGAGAGGTTGCTGGAGAGGAGGGACCTCATCTTCGACCCTGTTGTGTCATCACAGAAAGGAAAATGATAGGACACCGGAAACAAATTAAAGGGGGTGGGTTGGTCCAGAGACAGAATATTTAGCAGCCTGGAGTGGGAGAGGGAAGAGAACATCCCTGGAAAACACTCAGAAAGTGTTTAAGGTGGGATTAAAGGTTTCCTAGAGGTTGGAAGCTCAGTCGCTATTGAGTCTGGAGAAGGACATTAACATTTGGCCCTTTGATAAAAAAAAAGGAATTCCCAAATAAAAACCCAGATTTCCTGGAACTGTAAGTTGGGCCCTGATCTGGCAAACATGGAGCGATGGAGTCACTTCTTGTACTGCCCGGCTCCGCTAGTCCACAGGATTCGTCATCGTGGACTTAAGCATTCTCCAGCTAAAGGTTTGCAGGGCTGCGGCTCTCCACCTAACAGAGAAGCGATAGGGGTCTCTAGTTGCGTGCAGTGATGACACTAATAAGGAGGATCATCTCCCAGCAACATTTTGCCTCCCTGCACTTCCCAAGAGAATAAGCCTCTGTGACATTGCTTTCACAGATCATCAGCATGACACCGAAAGAAAGGGAAAATAAAACCAGGCAGAATTCTGCCTTTCCTTCCCTACTCGGAGATCCAACAAAGTGGCACAAATGTTCAGCTTCACGAACCACGTTTTCAGTCGATACAAATCAGCACAGGGAACAACGACTTCAGCAGAGCTATACCGATTCGCCACATTTGAGGATGTTGCACTGAGTGACCATTTTTGTTTTTCAAAACGAATTTATTTTGACTTCATCCAAGATGCACCTTTATCCTATGCTTTCATCAGGGGGATAGCTTGGTTATCATGCTTCACTTGAAGGGGAGGTGGGGGACTAGGAACACCAGTTTTGGGATAAACAGAAGAGGCCGGCTGTACACCTGCAGCGCAGGGAGACGCACGTTGGTCCTCTCTGTCCTGGCAGAGGCCCACTGCCATGCTAGCTCAACTAGTTTTTTCCATAGGAGCCCTGTTGTTAGAGACTTCAAGCTCAGCATCCTAGTCACACTCCCTCGTTTGCCAACACTAACCTGTTTGTCTTGGTCCTTCCCTCCGAGACGGGCTGTACGGTTTTTGGATGGCTCTATGAATGTCCCTGTAAACACAAAGAGAAGAGTTTCTAAATAAATGTCCTTCTCCTCGCACAAGACAGCTCCATGGCTGCATCTCCCCCATCCCCTGGCAATAGAGGGAGGTGCTCTGCAAGGCCAAGTGTCTGTGCAAGAGAAGTAGATGTCCTCTTATGCTGGAGACAACACCGTGATGGTCAAGGTATCTGCAAGTGCTACGAGTGTCATGTGCCATGGAAAGCACCAGCCAAATGCTGGGATGCCTGAATTCAAGCCAAGATGCACAACCAGGGCTAATTCTCTCCAAGTAAAATAAAAGACAGAAAGGAGAGTGTGCGACATTCATCCATTAACACAAACTCATCTTCTTAGCTTCTCATCAGGCCATATACACCCTAGATATTTCCTATACTCACTACTGCCACTTTTCATGGACACGTTGCCATGTATCTATAAAAGCTAGATACACATGTGCAACTAATACTCATAAAAACAAGATCTCAGCTGTGCTGATGGGTACAAATATGTCCTCATGGCCTTCATCACTTACTCCCATTGAGCTATACTTTGCTACAGGAGAATTCCTATTGGTTTTAGTAGGGTTGTAGGTATAGAGAGTACATTTCATAAGGGAGGATGGTGGTACCTGGCCTAAAGTTATAAACATTCATGTCCTAGCAGCACCGCACCTAGACTCCTGGTGGCCCTGGGTGAACTTTTAGTATCAGGCCCACCTTTGCCAGAGATGATGACAATTTTCACCATTTTCAGACCCCCTTTGTGTCCAGTTCACCCATGCCTCTGTCCGGCTCCGTTTCCTGGGGAGACATGGATCTTCCTGGTGCATCAGACCAAACTGCACAGACCACCACAGTCAGTCCTCAGGTTTCTACAATGCGAATAAAGAAACCAGATGAACAAGTCACACACCTAGTCAGCCTTCAGTGCAATAGGCTCCTGAGAGAGACACACACGACCGAATGGCCAATTTACCCCCACCCGACTCTTATGAACTGTATTGGCATCAGTCTTTGTTGCTGCCAGATTGTCGGGGTAACTCTCAGATTCTCCAGCAGCCATGCCAGCTGCTTTCCCTGCAGGGATCCATGTCCTAGGAGAGAGCCCTCAAAGGATGTGCAAGACTGCAGATCCGGATCGAAGCCAAGACGCTGCATGTGCGAGACTGAGAAGCGTGGGCTACTGCTACAAACCATTAAAAGCTCTAAGCACATTTCGAGGGGCTTGAGGCTGAACTTAATAAGAACAAGAAAATGACAACATCGGGGAAAAATGCAACGGGGAAAAATAAGGAGCGGTTTACTTAAGGTAGACCAAATATTTTATGAAGTGGCTGGTTCTTAGATACATAAAGTGCATAGTTACAAATGGGAAAAATTAGGATTCATTACAACAGTCCAAATAATTAAAACGAGTTGCTGCTAATCACATAAAGGCAGTGGGCTACAAAACAAGTTCATATGCTTTATTGATTGCATAGCATCCCCAGTAAGCATCTGCCCTGGATGCTGGAACAACCATCATTCACACTAGGCACCATGGTTTTACTCTATTTGTAATATTATAGGAGAACTTCATAGAGATTTCTGCCTTATTGATTTTGCCTAATGGAACATGTTCATTTCCTAGGGGCACTATGTTCTTGAGTCTGTCTAACATATATAAAGGGCAAAAAGATATTCCCCTCTCCTATTCTAGTCGACTGTCAGGATTTAATTAATTGGAGAGCTGCAGGGCAGATTTTTAGCGCAACCCCCCCCCCCCCCAAAAAAAAAAAAAAAAAAAAAAAGAAAAAATGTATCAAGAGACAAAGCATCAGTCTGTGCTATGAATGCCCCAGTACATTATCATCATACCATTGGAATGAATAAACTGGAGGCTACAGCACTGAGGAGAGACTCCTATTAACAACTGAATGCATGTCAGCATCCCCCCGGTTAGGGCTCGATGCCAGAGACTCTTTATCCTTCACAGCACTAGTTCTTGTAGTGAGTAATTTTACTGATACTCATTTTCTAGTCTCCAATTCTTTGGGCACAAATAAAGATTTCCCTTTATACTGGAGGTGAAATGAGGACTGTAGACAAGGATATGCCATACACTGTTTGGTATGTGGGAGCTTGCCTGGCTCTGGGGGAATGTCTCATATAAGACATCAGTAGGTTGGTATTTGTATGACTGTTTAGAGGCACAAGGAGCACTTCCAGTGCCTGGGGGGACAAGGGGGTTATGCTGACCACTAGACAGTGAGAGAGGGGGTAGGAGGGGGGAAGCAGGGAGGAAAGGAAGTAGTTTTTCCCTCATTAGGGTGGTGGAAACGGGTCTTTTCTCACCAAGAAGAAATAGGCATCAGCATGGGCTCCCTGGGAGCCCCTCCTGGTTTTTCCCCCCTCCGACCCCCAGGCGCTGGGCTGTGCTGCGTCTGAGATGATGCCCCGTCCTAGACACTGCTGGGAGGGCTGCCATGGCAAAAGCTCCTGGGGGAAGGGGCCATATGGCATCCCCTCTAAATCAGTGCCCAGGGCTGTGCCTTGCCTGCCCCACCTTAGTTATGCTACTGACTATTTAAATATTTATACTGCATCTAAAAGCCCCTGTCATGCCAGGTGCTGCCTATACGTATAATTAACAGTAGTCCTGCCCCAGAAAGACTTCCCCACTGTGAAGAACAAGGGTTTAGTACAGACACCACTTTTTTTTTTTGCAGCGACTGACAATGCAGGCCCATCGGCTGACCTCCTACAAAAAGTCAGCAAGCTCTGGGTCTAAATTTAGAGTCTTAACCTTTAAAAACATTTTTTCCTTTTACTATAAGTCTCTCTCCTGTCAAGGCTACAGGCTGTCACTGTTCTCACCTTCCTCCCCCAACCCTGCAGATGCCTTCACCTCCAGACTGATGCCTCTGCAAAATGTCTCTCCGATTGCTTTGCAGCAGCTAAACCTGCTAAAAGCCAGTACGTAAAAAGGCAGAGTTTTTATAAATGGTGACAGTGGATACAAGCTGGAGAAGGACAAATGTGGTTGCACGCCACTGGGGGACTGCACTTTGAGAGTCAGTCCACTAACTGGGGTTCCTGGGGCTGGATGGCTGAGCGCCCACAGCCAACAGGGACCAGGAACTGTGGGCATCTGCCCCATCATTGTTTTGGTTGCCCTAGCTCCTGCTACAGCCCTTTAAACTGAAAAGATCAAAGCAATGGAGGGTCTTCTAATCGGAGAGAAATTAGTGCCAGAGGAAAAAAAGTCTGGCCTACGTGGATCTCCCTCTGGAAGCTGTGGAGCTCCCCAAAGCAGAGCCTGGCTGTGAAACCTGGCCCTGCACCTGCAGTCCTGACAAGCAGGGTGATGGGAACGTAGGAGAAGCCTCTGCTACAACCGTAAGTGCTGACTTTGGTTTTTGCCAGTGGGAGCTTGCAGACATGAAACACCAAAAAAAACCCAAAGCAAAAAAAGTGGCACTTCAAACTCGACGCATTCCTGCGCTGAGCCCCGCGCGTGCCCAGAGGAGGCAGCATGTTACTTCAACCCAGCTCTGCAGCGTCTGTAAAGATCGGGTGCTTTGGTGGGACTTTTCTGGCGCTTCAATCTAATAGATGATCTAGCTCAAGCGGATTCAAAGTACAAAACCGCCTAGGTCTAGAGGCAAAAGGAATCGGAAATCGTGGTAAAGGTGATATCTTATTCGACCACAGACAATCCAGTTGGTCTAATAAAAGATATCACCTCTACCACGAGCTCTAAAACCCCGCAGGGTGCAGCAGGATCGGTGCTGTCGGAGGTGTTACGTCACCCCAAGCTCTGTTGCTGTGTCTGCCTGAGCAGGGCAATGATCAAAACAGCAGGCAACCAACGGTGGGGTACGTTAACAAGCAATTAACTAAAAGAAAAAAAAAAGTGTGCGTCACAAGATCACTTTGTTTTTAATCTTCCAAACCTGACAGCGAATATGTAATTTAAGACCACATCACAGGAAATGAATGATTTCCCTGCCTGATAGGCACTCTCTCATTTTAAGTGGCAACAAGCCTCTTTCTGGCACCAGAAGCAGACAAAAATTTGACACCAGTAGTTGATTCACTGTGAAAGGCTGGTGTTGATTGATTTGGCTTCTTTCTAACAGATTGCTACCCAGAGATTAAAGAGCATGCGGCACGGATTTAGGAGAATGCGCTGAATTTTACGGAAGCGTGTCTCGGCTTCCTAATCGCAAAGAACGGAGGAAGCCGCTTGTATTAGTTTTCAGACTGCTCCAATGTTCGATGCAGTCTCAAGTTTGCATGGTTTAAAAATAGCAATGATCAAAAAAATAAAATCTAACCCCATACTTAGCAAGAGCCCCCACAATGGCCGATTTTCATATCTATGGGTTTAATTCTGCACTGCCCTTCATTCTGTGGTCATGACGTTACCAAATTCAGATGGTTCGCACCCACTTTGCACTGGCATAATGAACTCTGCGAGGGACAGAGCAACGGAAGATGTGGCCAGCAGTTGGGAAGAGGAAGAGATGGTCTCTGCCTTTCTGGCCCGAGAGTCATGGCTAGGGTTGCTCCCTCAAGCTTTGAAAAAGTTGATCAGAAAAGAAAGGCTTGTCCATACAGGGACACTTAGAAAAAAGTTAAATCTTAATTAACTAAAAGGTGAGATTGAAGTGGGCTTTTTAAGTTGCCTTCAAGTCCTGTGTAGCCACAGTCACTCAGAATTAAAAAGCGCCCTTACTTTGATTTAGCATCTCAGGTCGACTAAGTCAAAGCCAAGCCACTTTAATTATGAGCTAAAGCATTCATGCAGGGGTTTGAAGCAGCTTGACTACTCCACTTTGAACATTAATTCAGATTTACTTCCTTGTGTAGACAAGCCTTAACAAAATACCCCGCAGCTGTGTAGCAGGAGGTAGCAAGTTCCCCGACACAAGGACGTTGTTCTATCCTGTTTCTTGGCGCGAGGCAGACAGGGCTTCTTTAACCCGGCCTTGCAATCGCAGCACTGATAGCAACAAGCAGAATCAAGTTTCACAGAGCAGGGGGGAAGCAGAGACATGTCTGCTGGAGCAGCTGAGCTGGCGGCTACCACTCCAACGCAGCGTCTCTCCAACCCTCGCTAAGGGATTACAAAGCAGCAAGGAGATCTTCAGCCAGCTGCAGGGAGAGAACCCACCACTGCCTTCATCTGTCATCTGTATGGATAGGATAATTAGGGGGTTAAAACACAGTATTAAAATGCATAATCCTTGGTGCTTACAACTAAAGATGGATGCAGCGAGTGGAGAAGCGTGTAGGAAGGTGCCCTACCCCATTAGTGAATTCTCTGCCATCCCATCTGGCTTCCCACATGTTAAGTCCAGGAGACGCCAATGGAGTATAGATAACTGGAAGCTGGTCTGCAGCCAGCTCTGGGGATGTAAAGGCACATTCATGCCTGAAGATGTTTTCTGGCATCATCACCAAGCTTATTTTAAACCAATGAAGACACTGAAGGGGTACAGCAATGCCTGTTGGAATATTAGACACGCTCCCATTCATGTTTGCTTTCTTCCTTCGGTAGAGCAAAGTTTAACTCACACAAGGCTTTGGAAAGGATCAAAATCAGAGACAGAGAAGAGACAGCTGGGAATACCATTACAGAAATGCAAAAAAACACAGCATGTGTTGGGCCCATGCCTCACTCCCATTATTCCACGTCTATACAAGTGATCTGACCCCTCCAAAGAGGCTTTGCATTTTGGAGAAAATGACCATCTGTCATGCAGCAAGAGCAGCTCATTATTTAAATTAAGACTCTATTCCCTCCTGCCATTTTTCTTTCATGTCCTGCTGTAACAGGATACCTCCACTATCCCATTATGCCGGTTTAAGCGGTTGGAGACAGCAGCTTGCCTTAGCTCGACTTTTATAAAATTCTCTTTTCATTCAAGGTGCCTTGGTTTAAGACCGAATTAAAACGTGGCTGGTTAGCGCAGAGTTGACAAGTGGGAGCCAAGGACCAGCATATTTGCAGGGTCAGGGCCCTAATTTGTGACCACGCAAAGGTCAATTCTTTATACCTTGTACCAAGAGCTAAGTTTTCCCAAGCAAAATCTTGCGGTGGATGAGCTGCAGGGAGACTCGACTTCATTTCCTGGCTGGGAGGGTCCCAGCATACACTATGAAGCAAATCCCCTCACTGTGTAGGCTATTCTGCTTGCTTTTTTATAGTCCCTCTGGTGAGAGGAGCTGGAGCCACGAAAGTCAGAGACCGGCATCTTTAGAATAGTCTAAGCTCACATCGTCTCGTCCAGCACTGAACCTGCCGGAGGGATCCAGTACTGGACACAGTAAGGGCATGCTCCTGGGACTCTGACAGACCCATGCTCCATGCTTATAACAAGTCTGACACCCTTTATCGACAGTACTGATGAGTCTTCAAAACAAGGCATTTTTAATATCAGGTGGCAAGCACATGGACCGGACTGATAATAAGAAATGGAGCTGTTAAGTGAGGAAAAAAAAGACGAGATATCAGTGGTGAATAAGTTCACCTAGACCTCAAGAAAGCTAGAGGTCAGCTCCCTGCTCTGTCACAGACTGCCTGTGTTGCCACAGTCAAGTCACCTAATCCCGTTCTCATCTGTAAACCAGAGAGCACAATACACCTCTGTGTCCCAGAGGTACTATATGGATAAATGCATCAAAGGCTGTGAAGCAGCCAAGTACAAGTACCGAAGAGACTAGCACCTGGTTCTTTGCAACAGGAACCAAGAGCCATCTGACAACGTGGGTTAATTTTCGTGCAGTTCCTAATAGACTGTTGTCTACAACACAAAATGGCCAACTCTGTAGAGGAATTTGTGGCCGTAAAAATGCCTCCATCTTCCCTGCAAGGTGACAGGCAGTGCGGAGAGGCTGGTGCCAGCTGGGATTAAAGAACTGAGAGGTTGACAAGTGCACATCTTCCACCCGCACTAACTTAATTAGAACTCCCTGTGCTAGAGGCATGGTGCAATGCCATTTGCAAGAACGGACTATAAAGCAGTCGGGCTGGAGGGAGACCTAAAAATGCAGCTTAATATTTGATAGTGAAGGAAACATTTAAATTGCTTTTTGGCTCTTATTTTGAATATAAAAAGGCAAATTTAAATATAAAACAAAGTTAAAATTCACTTTATTCAAAGACTGATTTTATTATCTGCCTTAGAGAAGCCAGCCGGTGTTTATTACGGGTACTGTCACATCACAAGACGCAAAACTAAAGAAGTCTCAATGCTAGCAGCCTCTACTCTCTTTTAAAACAGGGAGCGGGAGCCTTAGGAATGTTGTACAGACATCAACTGTTCTCTTGAGGAACATCAAGACCGAACAAGCACAAGAAATACGTGATGGCTCAAGTGCCGAATTCCAAGTGATCCCCCGGCAGGAAGTGCTGAGAACAATGCTGCTCCAGTGTCGATTGTGCCCGACATCTCCGAAGCAGAAGCAAAGAAGTGCTCGAGCAACATGTTGGGGAGTAATAAGTGACAGTGAAGAATCTTGACCAGATGCGATATGTCTGTAGACTTGTACGATTGAAGAAATCCCTTTAAAATCCACTAATCAAGCAAGCGTGGTGGGAATTTTTCACTAATACCTGGAGTTTGCCTTCTACACAAAGATAATTTCTCATATGGCTGAACATTTTAGATGTAGATATTCAAAGGGGTCAGGAAGACTCCTGCCTTCTGCATGGACTTATCCCTGTGGCCCTTACCACAGACACACTCCAGAATTAAAAGCTTCTCTAAAGCCAAGTTAAACTAAAACTGAATTGATGTTGGATCGCAGTGCTACACGGACTGGACCAGCCCGACTTTGGCAGGGTTTTCCCTCGCGCAGCTCAGAGTAGACTTTAGGGCAGGTTAGTTTGACACCCCTGCAATAGATGGCAAACACGGCTGTCTGCAGAGAGCGATCGACCCTTTGGCAGGTTATTCTTCACCTGTTGCTAGTGAAAAAGAAGGTGCACAGAGCCCAGCACAGCGAACCGCTGGGAAGTGACAGTGTTTGATTAATTCCCCACCCATCCAAATATTTGTTTGATCTCTCAGATGCACAACAGTCCAAAAAGCAAACCCTTCACACCTTATTCTGAAATGAAAATGCAAAGGGCAAGATCCTGGCTGTGAGAAAAATATAAAATTGTCAGACTGCCGCAGGTTCTTCTCAGGGAATATATTAAAAAAAAAAAATTACATTTGCATAATTCATTTTGGGGTCTGATTTATAAGCCTCTGTTTCTGGGCACAAAATGTTTACTCATTACAGAGGGGCATAAATCAGTCAGCTGAGACGTCACTATTGCAAAGAGAAAATTGTATCCTAGAGAAGTCTGCTCTAGCAACTAGTACGAGACCAATATTGGTTTTCAGAGTAAAATGCATCAACAGCCAGATCTTGATAACTTGCCCACACAGTATGGTAATTTAAACTTATGAGCAGTCCTGTGGGACTGCTCCAACAATATGGCATTATGTGAGGTTTGTAAGAGTAGCACAACTTGGCCCTAAGTATATGGATATCCTAAGAAGTCTTTTTGCAGTGACTCAAACTTTCTACAAGAGTGAAGTAGTCACGCAGGGTCCAGTTACATCGCTGTGCCTCCTGCAGACTGTACTATCAGGGGGAGGATTTGCACAGCCGGAGACAGCTAACGAGAGGGAATCCCAATACCCGCAGCAGAATCTGATGGATCTTATAACAAGATCACTGCCGTGAAGCAGATCTGCCCTGGACAGGGCAGACAGCCCCTGGGGGGCAGTGGGGGACCTTTCCTACAGTACGATGGCCAACATCTGTCTCACCAACATCTGTCCTCAAATCCCCACTCGTGGGTGAGACTTTCCAACAAGAAGTGGGGATTTCCAGGAGCTCTGACTTTTATAGAGCAAAAGGAATCCAAGAGTTGACACGATCACTTGCAAAAGGACCTACAGGAGGTCAGGGAGCGGGAGAGGCGCAGGTCCTCCTGGACCTCCGCCCCACACATCCCATTAGACCCTCAGAGACCAGACTTTACAGGGAGAGGGCAGGCGAGCTGTAGCGTGTCGCTGAACCAGAGCTCCACCGTTTCCCATCTTGGCTAGCTTCTACCCAATTCAGCTCCTACCTTCTCACATACGCGGAGGGAAACGCAAGCCAACATTTGCTGGCCGTTCTCGTTGGATCTAGCTTCCTTCTACTTCCGGTTCCTTGGTTTTTCCTCTCTGGAGGTGGTGGCTTCCATCTCACAACCAGCACCCAAGCTGCCAAATTGCTAGTTAAATGAGAATTCAAAAGAACATTTAAGAATACCATGAAAGACCACTGAAGACTGGGGAAAGAACATTTAAGAATACACTTGGACATATGCCTGTGAGCTGTTTATCTTTAAATGAGATGTCACATATAATTTAGTGGCTAGCCTAAGTATTGTTCTTTATTTTTATTTGCATTGCTTTGGGCAGCCCTGTATCAGCTCATGCTTTCATTCTTCGTTACAAGAGATAAATGAAAATGGCACCATTCTTCTGAATTAAAGTCCCAATATCCAACATGTCAATACCATCCAACTGAACAAAACTTCACAGATCCTAGAGCAGGTGTTTAATTTGCATGTTATTACTGACAAGCAAGATTAATGCTTTACTAAAAACTTATGCTGAAATAATGAGAGAAGCAGAAGGGTTTTTTATAGTCTCAAAATTGCAAATAGCAAATCACACTGAGCCCATTTCACCCACTCCCGCATGGTTATTTTCAAAGTAGTCTGTCTTTATAATGCTATAATCAGAGTCCCGTTTTCTTTCTTTAAAGAAAATTAAAATTAAGTGGCACATCATTTTAATTTAAAAGAACTAAATGGTCTACCTGTGCAATTAATGGGCCAGCACTAGGTAAAGCTGACGTGACATGAGAGGAAAGAGAGCAGGGCTTGGTGGAAAAAAAGAAGTGGACCAGGGCAGGACACCAGACTTCTCTTCCTGGCCCTGCCGTTGGGTGACCTCCGACAAGTTTCCCTCCCCATTTTAGTTTCCCTGTCTGTACAACAGGGCTAGTGAAACCAGCCTCCCCCACGAAGTGCTTTGAGACTTACTGATGAGAAGCACCAGACCCACCCAAAGAATAAAAAAACAAAACCAAGTTATTATTACTGTATTACTGTTACTGAGAACCTGAGCTGCAAACTTTGAGATGGGGAGATTGGTCTAGCTTTGTTTTTTTACACTATGGAAGAGGAAGGGTAAGTATAGGAAAATACAAAGCAGAAGTCCACTTTTTTCACAGTATGCTAATGCTGGAACAACTCTCCTGGCTTACCTGGAGCTCTGCTGGATTCACAACGCAGCAAATGCAAGAATCAGCTGAAGCAAGGCCTTTATCCCTACAGCGATCTCCAAAGGAGACACTCAAGCAGCATCTACACAGTGAACTCACCTTACCACCCTTAATAACAATCTCACCAGACTGTGCTGTTCCAGGCAGGCTGCCTCTCATACTAAAAGCAGTACACAGGGCAGGCTCATTAACACTGCTGAATGACTACCAATTAGCCTGCCCACATGCCAATTAGCTTGCTCACCATTACCCTTATTTCTGTTTAGGAAGCAGCCTGCTTGAGAGCAATGCCTCTGGAGACAGCAGGAAGGCAGCTGAACTCTCGATAGGGGCAATATCTTGTATTAGACCAACTAGATATTTGCAACAACAACAACAAAATCTTTATTTGTAAACGTTTGGGCACGCACACCCTTCCTCAGGCATAGGAGAGTGCAAAGACTGTAAAATTTGTCCTGGGTGGAAATGAAAATTTGTATTTCTCAGGAGAGCTGAAAGGTGTTGTAAGATCTCCTGGTTGGAAAAGTTCATTTTGTGCAAATTAGGCTCAGATAAAAGTTAGAGCAGTCTATTTACCTCTGGGGACAGCAAGTTTACTGCAGGGACACAAACTGTGAGAGCTAAAGCCTCACGTAGGCATGTGCTTTAAGCTGATGCTCGGGTTGGGCTTACATGGGGAAAGCTCTGCAGCCTGGCCATGCTGGCTGCTGGACAGAGTCTCTGGTTGCAGAAGCCAAGCACACACTTTTGCAGGTGTTTTGCTGCAGAAGACACAGTGGGTTTGCTACTCGGTCCAGAGCTAATCCACGCAACATTTCACAATGCCACTACCTTGGCTTTGCAGTGCAGCTTCCATTTTTCGTGAGGACAGAATCACAAAAGACCCTAGGAGGGCCAAACCCCTTCATCCAAGACACAAAGCATGGGCTTTTCACTGTGGCATCACTTGGCCCGTCTGTTGCATTTAATGGTGGCAGCTGTTGAGTTTCTCCTCTGCTTGTACTCTCAGGACAGCGGTGGCATCTCCTAATCGGTAAGGTGAGAAGTGGCTTGTAGCAGAGGAGAACGCACAGCGGCAGAAAAGCTCTCCCACATGTATGGGGACCTTAAATCATTTATTCCTCTAAATGAGCAATGACTTAAATGCTATGCGCTCACTCTACACCATTTTTTAATTTCTTTAAATTGCCATCTTCTAAGCATACAGGGAGAAACAACCTAATTAGTCAAAGCCAGGATTTCTCTCACTCCCTAAGGCATCTCCTTGAGTTGCCCTGGCTCCCAAACAGTGGAGAGGGCACCACGAAGGAAAGCGATCCTTTCACATTATTAAATATTAATCAGGGGATTCATGCAGATTTTCAAAATGGATTAGCATGCTTAGTCTGTGGCATTTTGATTTATTTGCAATGACGATCGATCAGCCCTTTTTGGAAACATTTGCTGCAAATTGCAGTGCAATACAAGGGGCTGGCTTCATCTTTTCTTGCCACATTAATATAGAAACAAAAATACCCCTGGGCATTAGCAGTTTCTTCTCTGCTAATTTCATATTTAATATCAAATCACCACCACTTGAATTTGAACAGATGCAATTAAGGGCAAGGCTGGGTTTCTGTTGCTCCAGCTGGGTGAAAAATCCCCAGCAGATGATCTCAGAAAGGCTGCCACTTTTTCTGCTTGTGTCAAGGAAACCATTCCTCAAATGCAATCGCTGGTTGAAATGCCCCCCTAAATTACCTCACCAAGTATTCCTCGGGCAGTAGAGTCACCGGCTGAGATACTCCAGTATGTGCTACGCACTCATTGACCAGACCCTGGTGTAATTCAAGGCTCTCAATTAACATCAGCTAGGAATCTGGCCCGTTGTCACAAAGATCCCAGCCAGAAAACTTTTTCTTAGTGTGTACCTGAGAAGCCAACACAAAAGGAACATGAAAAAACACCATTGAAAAAAAAATAGCCTAAAGCCTTAAAGAGGCTGACATGAGGGGCCAGATCACAGGCTCCTTCTTTCTACACCTCATGCAGAAGGAGGGCTTTTACACCTTTCCCTTTCTTCCTGCTTCTGCAGACATTTCCTCTCATGTTGCCCGCTATAATGACCAGCAGCCTGAAGGCCAGGGCTCCTTATGAGAACTTCCTTTTCCACTAGAGCACGTGGCCTTAGGCATCTAAGTGCCATCCTAGTCCATCCTGCTCATGCCCTGAAAAATCCCTTAATGCACCTACTTTTGTAATACAATGTCATCTGACAATTAAAATTTAGTCACAAAAAAAAGCGAGGAGGACCCAGCTACCTTTTATATGAAGAGTTTTCCCAGGAACTTGAGCAAGGTGGAAAAGAATCACGCTTAGCCACCGAAGTCTATTTGCACACTTAGGAGAGGGAGCACAATCTACCCTGGCATGTGACTTGCAAAAAAAAAAGATCCTCTTCATTTACACTATAGATTTGCCATGTTTTAATTAACTGTTGTGTTCCTGCAGCCATAATTAACTAGTGTTCAATAACCTGAAAGCTGTTTTAAGATCCATTAAATGGGAAACAAAATATCTATTGCATATTTAATCACAGCAGGAATTAATCCATCATTAATGCTTGTTTTGCAGTGGCACAGGTTATCTGTTCTGCAAGTCAGCAATAGCTCTCGGATGAGTTAATCTTAAAGGTGCTCTATAGGGCAAGGACTGCTTTCGTACAGCCCCTAGCACAATGAAACCCTCTCCTAAACTGAGATCCTGGGGTGCTTCTACACAAACAAGTACTAAAGAACTGGAAGCATTTATTAAATGACAGCACTGTGTGTTGCTTGGGGGATTCTTGTCTGTGTAGACAAGACTTACCCCAAAAGCACAGCCGGAGAGATGCTGACCTTGGCCATATCAGTGTAAATTTGGGAGTATCTCTATTCATTGCAGCATAGCTCCTCTGGACTTGTATTGGTATCCGAGATAAAATCTGGGTCAGTTTGAATGCAGGTATTGGAAAGTATCCCAGAGCCCAGGGTAGTATACGCTTACATAGGCAAACTCATTGTTCGAGACGGGCTTCTGTTCCTCACTTTTGAGGAAACTAGAGAAGACTCATGTTCCCCCAAGTGTATGAAAAACAGTAGGACGTCTGTTGTGTTGAAAGACCTGCCCATTCACAGCAAGTGCTTTGCTTGCAGCCTGAATCATTGGATTAAGGTCTATTTGTCTTGGCAGAGGGAGCACTGGTGAAAGTTGAAGCAGCACGAAACCCCTGCTCAAGCTAGGAGTTCTGCAGGAAACCAGCAGCAATGAGCGTGTTTCCTAGCAATGCAGAGACACCAGCCGAAATTTCAGGCCAAATAAACATTTTGCAAAGTGAGACTGAAGAGGTTTGTGTGCCAGGAAGACCTGACTCATTTCAGTTTTCTGTGCCAGCTCTGCTTTGGTTCTGTAGGCAGGGAGGAAGCTCTATAGTTGATTCCTTCTAGTCTCCACACCGCTGCGTGCCCACCCATAAGCACCACCAGTGCAAACACAAATCAGTCTGCCAGATTTGTACTCGGTATTACGTCAGTAAAGCACCATGCATTTCAATGGGGACACATGGGTTTACACGGCCTAGGTTAAAGACAGACAGTCAAAAAGCCTGAGGCTGAATCAATTCAGTCTTTGCAGGTTAGTCTACGATGTGCAGATTGAACAGATAAGCAGTGAACAGACATGCACTTTTGATTCCAGAAATGCAGCCACGTGCCTGCAGTGGCTCAGGTCAGAAGCCGGGGGGCGCTAGAGCACGCCTCCCTGCTCAGCTGGAGCAGACAGCTTGGGCCAAGGCTAGCCTGCCCACCCTGCAACAGGGGGAGTTTGCAAGGGAGCTGCAAAGCATCCTGGGATGCTGGGGGATTATGAGTTAACTTGAATCTGATGGAGATCTGGCACAGACATTCAATAAACTGATTTAACTTAAATCAGTTAAGTCTGATACAACATCACCCAGGTTTATCTTAAATCAGTTTCAGCCATTTTGAAAGCGGTTTACGAGCACTGAACTTCTGTCACGTTACAGATCTGATCCAGTTTCACGTCACTTATACCTGTTTATGTGTAATTTCTGTCTCTAGCTCTGAAGACCTGGCCTGAGATGTACAACAGGAGGGAAAATCATCACGGGAAGAAGCAAAAGCTATCACAATAAACAGCTGAAGACAGAAGACAGTGGCAAACACCCTATGGAAGAGAGAGGCATGAAGGAAGGAAGGATCTGGGTTAATGGAGTTCCCCGAAGACCACTCCACTTCACGTGGCATTTGAATGAGGGCCACAGACAGGCTGGGCTTGAAACCATCAAAATTCAGGAGCAACCTCAGGCTGGAAAAGACAGCGATGCCGTTTTTGCTGCTTGCAGGCTACGTCTTCCCTGGCTTGGAATTTACAGTGCTGGTTTCCCTTGCTCTACCTCTGTGATTTATTTTAAGGGGAAGCCAAGGAAATTCCCCACTTAAATTACTCGCTCCCTGGCTCAGAGCAGTCAGTAATTCACCAGCTCCAGGGACTATATTTCCCCTTCTCACTTTATTTTTCTGTGGTTTCATCATCATATGCTGAATATATTATGAATAAATATTATGCTATTTACTTTGGTATACCGCTGCAGGAATGTGGGGTCTGATTCTCTTCCATTTTTCTTCCCTGCTATACATCAGGAGTAGCTGCATAGGGGCTAGGCTGGTGTAAGCATGAGAAGGATCTGGCCCACAGGGTGGCTAGCTACAAGGCGCCCTCGTCTCAGGCATTTCACAAATCAATCAGTACTGCTCCTACACGCAGCTTTTTATGAAGGGCTTTTATTGTTTTCAGAAACCCCAAGAAACAGGCTACTATTCACTGGCTGTCAAGTCAGTCGTTGAGAAGGTGCTCGGCGCGCCGAGGGAAAACCAACCCAGGAAGCCAGAATGCATTAGTTACAGATAAAAAGAGATGCTCAACCAGGTACCGAACTCATCAGCCTCCTTGTACCCACTTGGTCACACCAGAGGGTCAGCCTGCGTCTTAGGACTCCCCGTGAAATCACCTTTGAAGACTCCTTAAATCACAGGTGTTGACCCCGGCAGGCCCCGAGAATGATAAGACAGGTGTGTTGTGAGGGGTCCTGCAGAGAAGCACCGTTCTTCTCAGTCTCCTTCCTCCACAAAGTGGATCCCAAGTTTGATCTTTCTAACACTGCAGATTCACCCTGACTGCAGCTATGCCAATGGCTCTGTCTGTACAAAGGATTCACAGAGATGAGCAAGGCTACTGTCCGTACTGGCACAAACCATGGGTGATGGTGTCTGCCCCGGTCTACTGTGGTGCTTAGACCAGTGCACCCATCTGTGTGGCCACCATTGGTTTAAGCTGAGGCAAAAGTCCCAGCATAGACCAGGCCTAAATGTTGCTGTACTCTAAAAATCACAGGGAGTTAATAGCAAGACAGTGAGGCTGGAGAGCCAGCAAAGCAATCAGGAGTCAAACTAATGCGAAATCGGAAAGCCAGGGCTGCATAAATCATTACCATCAGCAACTGGAGAAGGACCCAGGCTGTATCTCTCGGTTCTGAGTTCAGGATGCGCTACGTCTATCTCTAGCTGACTGCACACTGTGTTGATGCTTCACCATCCCAGCTTACATCCTCCAAAACCTCCCTTCAGGCCTCCTCCCTCTCCTTCACATGGGTGGGAAGGAGACTTCACAAAGACAAGTGGTGCAGGGCAGCGGAGAATGCCTGCTAACTCCAAATTGCAATCTGAGCTCAGGGGACCTGGTGCTGTTCAGACTGCAGATTTCCTTCAGGCCACGTGTCCCTTACCATTTGTTTAACCCACACACAGACAAGCGTGTTGCTCAGGCTCCCTTCATGTACGGAGAAGCATGTTTGGTCCTAGCCCAAGTGCTTCCTGGCTGTTCAGCAGGAACGAGGTCCAGGTTGGGAGGGTTTTGTGCCACCACCTGCAGCACTTGCTTTTTCAGACTTTTGGAAGCCCCCTCCTTTCCCTGGCCTGCCTGCAAGGAGCAGCTGCACGTCTCTCCCCGTCTGCCCTGTTGTTTGCCAAAGTATTGCAAACAATCAGACAGAGCGAAGGAGAGATTTGGTTTAGGTGACCCACACACCCTGGGATCTCGGTATTTGTGCCTGAAATCCCCAGTGCATCCCTGCTGGCAGCATCCCAGCACATCTTCCCCACTCAGACAGCCAGTTCTTGGCAGCCTCCACCTTTGCAGCTCTAGTCCCATCCGAGTCACCGTCAGCAGCATTTTGTCTCTCTCTGCACCATCTGTTGTGGATTAACCTCTCTTAAAGGCTCTCTCATTGTCGCAGCAGTGGGGTAACGTGCCACTTTAGAAGACTGGCATCTCTGCTTCCCGTTGCTGGGATGTTTAAAAGTATGAGCCAGCTCTGATGCTTGTCAGATCGGACTCTGGAGAAACAGGTGCAGATACCTCCCTGTGAGATCCAAGCCAAGGAAAATGTTCTTTTGCTAAGGAAAAAAATTACTACATTGCATTAAATAGGTAGTTGCATGGCCTAGTGGCTACAGAAAGGGAATCGCATGAAGAATCGCAGCACCCCATATATACTACTGCTCCAGTGCGGTAAACTGAGGCCCAGGGGATTCAGGGTTATGAATGCTAGGCAAGGCCTTAGGCAGACAAGGTTCTTGGGGTAAATCCTTAGTTATAGAATTTTACCCAAATTCTTTGGGTAAATAGATTTTTTCCACCTATCTGAGATGGTCTAATAAAAGATATCGGATTTACCCCAAGAACCTTGCCTGCCCATGTCCTTAGCCCAACACGGCTACAACCAACACCCCTGAAACATGCAAGGCCTTAGGCACGTGAGAGCTCTGAATGCTCTGCCTGTGTCCCCCCCTGGAAACTGAGGGCGACATCACAATGACAGAAGTGGAGTCACGCTTGCATTGGCGCGAAGTCTAAGTGACCAGCTTCCTCCCATGCACCTCCTTGCCAGCTCTCACCGACACACAGGTCAACACTCAGCCACTCAACCTTACCACTCAAGTGTCCTACAGAAGGCAGCCAGCATCACTGCAGGCATCGCCTTCCTTCCTCCTCTATGCTCTCCATCACCAGGAACCAAATCCTGAGGCACACATGGGGTGCAGGGTTAGAAGAGTCTTCTTGCACCTGCTCTGGTGCCTTTGCACTTGGCCAGCTGTAACATAGCTCCAAGGTCACACGGCAAATGAGGCAGAACCAGGATTTCAGACTGCCAACTCCATACTCTCCATGAGACACCAGCAACTCTTAGCCCCGGCCCCCTGATGGCCAAGTGCAATACATTTATACATACATGAACAGAGAGCCAAGTGCTTTGCTCCCACTGCAAGGCTTTCTGAAGAGCTCAGCACCGCAGGCACTTGAACACATGTGGCCTTAAAGTAATAACATCCATTAGGCTGCGTCTCCACTGCAGTTAGTACACGGCAGGCTAGTCTGGGAGCGAGCAGCTGTGCTACAAAGCCATACCCGAGCTGCCGTATCTTCACTGGGCCTGCAATCACCGGGCTCCTCCTGGCATTTGTGGGGACACACCTCACAGCTCTTTATGCTGCAGTAAAAAGAATCTACTCCAGGATCCTTTCCCAGGGAATTGTGGGAGAACTTGTCTATCCTCTTGGGCACCCCAGGGGCAATTGTGGGAAGCCATTTAAGAACTAATCAGATATGAATGAGACAGTCTCCATCCTCACTGCAAAATGGGCATGTCTACACGTGCGCATTACTAAAATTACTGCACAGTACAGGCACAAGAGTACATGTGCAAGCCCGTACTGCGCAGTAAATATGGTGACTTGCACTGACTTGAGCGTAAGTTTGATAACCATATCATGCAGGTATCAAATTTACACCCAATTCATTACTGCGGCGTAACGTACACGTGGACACCTTACTGCACAGTAACATTGTGTGTGTGAACTGACTTCGGACTAACTTTAGTCCCAAGTCAGTCCACGCACAGTGTTAATGCACTTTAACGCGTGCACATGTAGTCTACTCAGTCTATTCCTGCTTACTGCACAGTAACTTACTGCGCTGTAAATTTAAGCCAGCGTAAATGCAGGTGTAGACACGCGCAGTGGGTGGGTAACCAGCCTGAATGAAAGCAGCACCTGAGCTCTAGCATCTGCTTCCAGCCATGCCTGGGTTGGAAAAACTAGACCTTACTGGGGGCTGAAATAGGGACAAGCCTTAAGTTAAGTCTCTGGTGAAGAGTCACTATTAGGTTGGGTGGACACACAGATTTCACTTTATTTACTGGGAAGGCCTCTTCCAGGCCAATGGCTTTGTGGTTTTTAATCCAAAGATTGGCCTGGGTATTCTGTTCCTAAAATAACTGCACACAGCAACTTCAGAGCAGGGTGCCCCTTTCTTCTTGGCCTTTGCACTCAGTCTTCTCTGGTTCTAGGCCAAGGGTCAGCAACGTTTTTAGACTGAGTGCCCCAAATACCGACAACATCGATTTCTAAGATATTGGTGTGTCAGGGGCAGGCAGCGGGGGAGCCGCAAGGGACCTGATCCTTGTTGTAGCACTGCAACCCCAGCCCCTTTCCCACTGTCCACCCCAAGGCACATATACTGAGCAAAATGCCTTTGCACACCATGCTCTGGCACCCGTGCCCGGGGTTGCCTACCCCTGTTCTAATCTCTAGAAAAGGACACAAACTTGACTTTTACCCCTCGCTCTTCCCCCATCATTAACACCATTCTCCTTCTCCCTGTCTATAAAGAACTCATTTTCCTGATAAGAAAAACCAAGTTAATCATGGTGTAAACAGTTCATTCAGCTCCCCTCTCTGTGACAGCTGGTGCCCTGCAATTCACACTCTGGCAATTAACTGTTTCATTCAGAGTCATTAAATAAAATAAAATCCTTATCCATTTTGTTGCTGTACTCCAGCTGAGTTGTATCTAATAGATAAAAAGAAGAAGAAAAGAACATTAATTACTATTGATTTAAACAAATGTGCTCACTTTATCACATGGCAGCTATAAATGGCTCACTACACAGAAACCACTCTTCCCTGGTTGAACAAATGTCTGCCTACAATTAAGAAGACTTAACTTGAGGCTCAGCAGAATTGCTAAGATAAATGAGAACTTCTCACTCTCTTAGTCATAATGAAAGTGGAACTCGTTAACATGAACATGATCAAGAATTGAATCTTTCCAGCTTACAGCTATCTTAAAAGTGTGTATCCAGCTGCTGTCTGATACTTTGGAGTGTGCAGCCCAACTTGTTTCCCCACAAATCTATAAGCAGAGAGATTCTTCCATATGGGATTGTTCAAGAGAGGTCACCTGGATCTATGCCATCATCTCACGCCAGACTGTGGGGAACATCACAGATGTTGAGGACGCAAAGTCGGGAAGGATTTGCCTCAACCAGCCAGACTCCTCTTGGGGTACATGTTCTGAAACCATATCCCGAGATGCTCCTTTACAAGGAGGATGGCCTCCACCAGAAGCCGAGTCAGCACAGCACCACCCAAAGAAAGAAAACCGATTAGGTCTAGAGCTGGAGAGTGTCTTTCAGATCAGGGTAGTAGAGCGGAAGGGTTAGGGAGACGCCGTCATTGTTACATTGAGAGAGAATGGCCCATAACTTGTCTATGGGGAAGATAAAAGAGGAGATCCAGTGAGAAGTGCCAACTAGAAAGGGAGAAAAGCCCTTAGAGAAGTTCCCTTTGTAAATGAGTAAGAGTCCTGCTGAGCTAGAAGAAAAGGTTCTTGAAAAATAGCCTTCAGTTTGAAAAGTGTGATGCGAGTTGAGAGCGGGGATAGTTCTCCTTCTCTCCCCAGAACCCACCCTGCCATATCTTCCCCCTGGCACTTCTTACCAACCGCCAGGAGGACTTCTAGGTATTGTCCATTAGCAGAAACCACTATTCCTCTTTTTGCATGGCTGTATGCACTCAATGACCCTGTCAGCTGGAGATGTTTGATCTTCCCACATGCTTAGCCAATACAGAATGCCGGGAAAACCCTGTAATGTAAACCAAGCCTTAGGCATATCTGCTTTTACATTAATGAAATAGTTACTTCTCATCTGAATATGCAATGCTTGTGATACCTGGGAAGTGAGTGTTTTACAAGCTCCACTTCCCTGTTCATTTGGTTGGTAAGTCCATTCATAATATCATCTTGTCCAGCCATGGGCACAGATTGCTCTCAGGATGGGGGTGTTTTCAAACCCTCTGAGAAATGGGCCTTCAACAAGGCCAACACGTGAAGATTTCTGGCCTTTGAAAATAAATGTGATAGAGGGTTGCTTGCAATCAGCTGGCAAGAGGTCCCTTCCGACCCTAGCATCTATGAATCTATAAGACCACAGTAGACTTGAGATGGATCAGAAAAGGATCAGTGACATTAATGCAGCAGTGAGATGGGAGCTCTGGCCTTTTGGATGCATCTGCTGGGTGAAGGATGACTACTCATTACAGACCTGCCCTCTGGCCCGGTGGAGGTCAGCAAACCAAGAGGCTGAGCATGCAGAAGTGGCCAGATAACATAACAGAGGGGTACGGCAGGGATCTAAAGACGCTACATCCTGAAACACGGTGGAGACTTAGAGTATAGCTGTTAGACAGTGAGATCGAGGAAGGGAAGGTTGTGCATGTGAGATGTGAGCCCTTCTGGAATAAAGTTTTGTAAACCATCTCACTGCCATCTTTGCTATGCATCCCATTGTGCCTCCAGGTTAGAAACAGGGTAGTGTAGAGCCCTTCTGCCAGACAAAAATTAGCAGTGGGAAGCCCCCACACAAGGTAGATGTTTGCAGAGAGCTGTTTCCTCCTACTTCAAGGCGGCAACGTGCATCCAGTACCCGGGGCCGTAGCGTGGTTGTGAATCAGGTCCTCAGAGAACAGATTTTTATCTGCAACATGGCAAGTCTTCAACCAAGCAAGTAAATCCACAAATTCCTTCATGTTTTAATAACATATTGTTCTTCCACCAGTGATGACGACAGTTCCTCTATCCACTTTCCTGTGTTCAACCCCACACCACAGGCATGGCCCAATGCTACACAGTATTGGCTGCACCACAGACATCCATTGCATATCTAACCCTCCTCCCAGACAGGCCTCTCTCTGAACATTTTAATTCCATGGTGTTGAGGGCTACTGAACAAAGCTACAGCTGTATTTACTTAAACAGAATTTAGGAGATGGATCAAATTGCCCTTAGTCATGAGCACGATTAACATTCACTTAGCCATCCACTTGTTATTTCATAGCTCAGTTCATTTCCTCTTGGCTCACCGGCATGTTCGGAAGATAAGACAATAAATGATGGCTGCTGTGGGAACCATGTTCCTGGCACAGGACCTGAACCGACAGCTGCCAATTTGTCTTTTTGTCATTTGGGGGGTAGCGAAAGGCTCCGCTGCTTGTCCCAGGATCCACCAAATGAAAAGGTCTTGAGAAGATCAAGTCAGATGCTCTCATACAAGGGGCTCTTCTCTGACGACATCAATGAAAGCCACAGAAATCGAAGGTGATACATCAGCAATGAAATTGGCCCTTGATATTTATTCAAATTAAGGTCATGGTTGTTAGAGGTCTGCAATTTTGGTAGCAAAGCCCTTGACAAGGCCCAGCTTGGGTTTTACTACTGATTCCAAACTTCATCCAAGACCTGTAAGCCAGGTCCATGTTTTGTGTAGCAACATCTTTGAATTGTCAGGGGCATGGCTTGGCTGGACATGGCTTCAGTCTGAAAGTGGGCCAGACCCAAGAAGTCGCCTTCATCATCCCTGAAGTTTTGGTTCATTTCTACCTTCAGCATTACAAAGCACTTGCTTTGTGAAAAGGGGACCTGATCATTAGTCAGCCTTGAGGACAAGTCACATAGACTGCAGAATTTATTCTTTATCAATTAAAAATGTGTTCTAGAAATAGATGAGAGACCTCAGTAGCCCTGGCTTTTAGTTGTGTACCTTGTAAGAATATACTTTGGGGTAGTTCTGATACTGGTACTTTATAGCCAGCTTTCAGCAAATTATTATGGGTAATCATTCCCCACCCCACAAAACTAGTTATTAGACTGGGAAGGCTGGAATATCTGTGAGAGCATTAGAAGGCACCTCTAAGCCATGGCTATGGTAAGTGTATATATTTTAAAGGTCAGACGTCAACATTTGTGACCTACGCATTTGATTTATGTGGCTACCCTGGATACTTATTTCTATTGTATTCTTGAGATATGAGCCATACATCTTTAAATAGCCTGGTTAGAGCATGATTCAGGCACAATTTATGTAGCCTAAACACTGCAGCTCCTTCCAGATAAAGTATGATTCCTTCTAAAAGCAAAACCCTGAGTGCTGATCGCTCACAATAAGGTGATTTACATGGAGGCAGAGACTGCCAAGTTTTTCAGAGGAACTCAAATGTCAGAGTGGTAGTGGGTGAAGGAAGCATTTTCGATGCTGATACATCATTTTCGGTTTCTTTAATAGAGCAAAAATTGTAACGCAATTAATTCTACAGCTGCACTTGTGGTTTCGTCCCTTTATTATTATTAAATGGGAAAAATGTTAAATGGCAAATAAATCATCCGATCACTCGCCACTGCACATAGCGCTGACCTCAAAAGCCTCTTTACAGTCTTCAGCATAAACTCTTGAAAGATGTAATCAAATAAATTAATCATACGGCCTGACCATTACCCTTCCACCTGTCATTCAAGAGGAGTTTATTTCTCCATTTCCGAGAGCCCTGCTTCTGCAGAACACAAGTTTAAATGAAAAAGCCCTTTAAAATGGTCATATGAAGGATTTCTCCCAAATGCAGCTCACATGAAGGTAGTGACCATATATAAAATTCAGAGTCATTTAAATTCCACTCCAGGCCCTTGACTTCTGTGCACAGGCGTGCAATCCAGCCATGACCGTAGGAGTCGAGGGTCAGGACTACCGGCTTCTAATTCCCAGCTCTACCACAGACTCAATTGACGTTGGATAAGTCATTTAATGACACTGTTTGGCCAGCTGTAAAATGACTATAATATTGTCCCACTTCAGAGACATGGAGTGGGGGTCGCTGTTTGTAGACCTCCAGGAAAAAGGCGGCAGGATATCTACTGGTTGCTGCCCATAAGCTGCCCCTGATCCTAGACACATACATACACGCTCAATTTTACTCATGTGATTAGTTCCACTGATCAAAAGTAAAAGTGAACATGTATATGAATGCTTGTGTGGATCGGGGCTATGGTTATAAGTATTATAAACCTTACAGATGTCTTCATAAATGAATCCATTTATTAGTCACTCTGTTGGATTATGCCCACAAACCACTCTTGGTTTCTCAGTCACTTCTCTAATGGGAACAGGATCACATTCAGCATCTTTTCCTCATTTTTAAAGCCTGGTGTCAGCTGACTTCATGCTACAGTCCTCCCAGGAGGATAATACACGAAGGTGACCAGAAAGGGATCTCAGTGCAGATTAGTAAGTATTACACACAGGGCCAGCACAACCCCTGCACTTTACATTTTGCCACTTTTTCTTACTATTTTACACTGGACAGATTGCACCAAAACTTTAACAGCTTCCTAAGCTGCTGCTTATTCGGTGAACTGAGGACTTCCAGTGTTTAATGCAAACCCTCCCTGGTCACACATTTCTCTCTAGCCAGATTCAACCCCTTGATGGTATTTTGTGAAAAAGCTTAAAAAGGAAGGTCTGAGTACTGTACTTCCTGTTCCCTGAGTGGCATTAGGAGTGCTCCCAGGGGCAGAGGCTGCTCTTTGTACTTATGCTTCTCCTACCCAGGGCCAAGGACCAGAAAAATACTGTACCCAGGAATGGCTAAAGTGTCAGCGTATCCAGAGGTCTGGGAAGCAAAATGGGAAAGGGAAGGGTAGGAGAAAAATGAACTCAAGAGGAACGTTGCAAGGAAGGATGCAGGGCATGTTGGTGTCTTGCTATAGCTCCATTGACTGCATGGAGCTACCCTGATTAACAACAGCTGAAAACCAGGCCCGAAGAAAGCAGGAATTGTTCAGTGTAACCACTTCGTCCCTCTGGTGACACAGCAAGCTACCACCCCATGTTGCAACATGGCACATTATCCCCTAAAACTCTGCGTGTAAACGTTCGGAGCCGTCTCAGGTGTTTGGACACACTGCTCCTCTTCGTTTTCAAGCGGCGTGGAGCGGGTTGCGATAGAAGGACAATGTAAATAGGAATCGGGCATCCCATTACCGCTTTGACAGTTTAGCCCTTCTGTTTGTTGAGGTCAGCTATGTGAATCCATGGGATGCCAAGGCTTTAAAGGGTGAATTGGGCCCATGCGGTCTAGATGCAGTATGGGCCATATCCTTCTCCACTCCCCCATCCCTCCCCTACCATGGATTGGAAAGCCTTCTCTGGGAGCGCTCTCTGAAGCACTCGGCCATGGGCTAACTTTGCTCCCACTGACTTCAGTAGACGTGGAAGTAGAAGGATGCCGTCAGCTTTCAACTGAGGATACCTGTTGTACTGCCTCAGATTTAAGCTGTGACATATGTGAAATAATGAAGTGAGCAATCTGCAGGCAGCTAAGACCCACCGCATGCTAACACTTGAAAAAGGAAGACTCACGAGTCTTTAGCTGATTTTGCCAACCATTTTCTTTTAAACATATGCCATCGTAAAAACCGCAAATCCTAATCAAGCTCTTCCTAATTGTTAATTAAAACTGCCTTGATATTTGATCCTCAAAATGCCTTTTAAATAAGAACCTCGTTGTATCTATTACTTCTTTACCCAGATTTCTAGTGTCTTCTATGCAAAGAGTTGCTAATATATGCTAATAAGAGGGAAGTGCTAAGAAAGGAGTTTAAAATAGAAAGTTTTAATTTAAAAATATCATGCACTTATCATCATGCATGATGATTCAGCATGGTAGATTTACATTAAGATTGGAAGGTTTTTTCCAGAATTTTAATAGCCTATTGTTTGAGTCGCAACAGATGCTCAAATGCTCAAAAACCTGAGCAGAACAATATTTGCAACAAATCCTTTTGGCGAAAAGAAATGGGGGTTGTCCTTTGTTTTTTCACAACACTAAGGGGATGCCGCGAAACGGATAAGGAAGAGCTGAACAGCATCACGTTTCTAAAACTGTCTTGCCCTAAGCCGCTGACTACGAAGATCCCACATGGTGTAAGCAAGATTGTGGAAAGCTTGAAACCAACTGTTACATGATGGGATTGACCCTTCTTTTTTGCATCTGCTGACAGAATATCCTAAGGACACGTGGGCCCAAGGTAGGTAAGGCCTGAAGGGTGAGCTTCCACAGAAATTTCAGATACAAAAAGAGGTTAGACAAGGATGTATTTTGGCCCCCTTCCTATTTCATTTTTATATGAATGACGTCATTGGAAACATGCAGAATGCTCGTTTTCACACACCCCCCCGCAAAAAAATTACGAGCAACCCCAGTCCCTATTTTAATGTACGCAGACGATACCGATATATTCTCAAAACCCCCACTGGGCTACAGAGAGCAATTACAAATTTAAGGATCTTTGTTGACAAGCTTGAAACCAAATGGAGCAAGGAATCCACTCAGGCTGCCCACGGGACATGCTGGAAATCCAGAAAGGTAATAAAAAGTTACAACCCTTGCTTCAAATAAATGAGTGTTGTGAGTGCTCGGCTTCCTGCTGCATTCGGTTATTTGTGCTATATACGCACACCAATAACTATTTTAACTTTGAGTCTCAGTAAATCAATTTAAAAAGGCTTCAGCCACTTGCACTCATGGCCAAAGGAGACCTAGTCTGCCTCCTGTCTTGGGAAGCACAGTACAAAACCCATCCCAGAGAGCTGTTGGGAGTAAACAGATAACAGACCTGCTTGGAGCCGGCTCCGGAGTTTTAACCAGATCTGGTCAAGGCAGGCATGGAAAGCAAAGAGAAGCAAAATGAACTTATAACAAAGGCGAGCACACACGATTGAAAGACAGCTTCACGCTGCAAAGCCGGGGAATCTATCACGCCGCAGTTAGTGCAGCCTGCTGATTGCACTGATTTCTTTTCAGCCTGAATACGTAAAAAATAGGCTGATGGAGAAGTAAGTTTAATAGGCATACTGCTTTGCTTTGATTTATTGCTCTGTCTCCTAGATATTAAACGATAGGGCCCACTGCATGTTTACCTCTTGGTGGCTACTCCCCCGTGAACATTACAATGGGCTGGATTTTAAATATTGCATGTGTAATGTGACCGTTTCCCATTTAGGTCTCCAGAACGTTTCTAGGAATGAGAGAGATCTCTGGCAGCATAAATCTGAAATCTAATGAGACGATTTAAAACCAAAATACAGGCAGACTGAAAGGTGCAGTCATAAACATCTACCTCGGAAGTGCTGCCATTTGCAGAGGCAAAATTACCGGATGTATGCAAAAGCATGTATGGCCACGCTGAGCACAGCGCGCTCACGGCCCAACCCTGCAAACATGAAATCAAGGAGGCCTGCTCACATAAGTAAAGCTCACATGGAAATGCAAGCAATTACTTGTTTGTATTGTACCACGGCTTTTTGATGCTTTTAAAACACTCAAAAAGCACCCGAAAACCTGCTATAGAGCAATAATCACATTTCTAGTGTAAAGACGTTTGGTCAGATCCTATCAACAGTTTTTCAAAGACTCAAGCAGGGTGGAACAGGATCACGTGTAGGTGCCTATTACAGATGTGTGAAGTGGGCCCTGTTCAATTCAGATTCAGATTCAGCCCGAATCAGGGACAGCGATTCGATTCGTTGATTCAGATCACTGTTCCTGATTCGATTCGGCTGAATCCAAATCTGAAAATTCAATCCTGATTTGGAGAATCAGCGATTTGGACACAGACACAGCATTAAATGTTTTTCCTCCATACCTCGAGGTACCAGCGCAGCTCATGAATGCTGCAATGCTGGGGCGGATGCGGCATCCCACAGGAACATGGGGGGGCCCTCCATGTGCTTGGCGGTCCCCCCCCAAAGCATGCTCCCCAGTGGACTCAGAAGTGGACCAGAGTGCTTCTGGTCCACTTCTGAGTCGGCTGCTGAGCACGTTGGGGAGCCCCCTGCGCTCCTGAGGGATGGTCCATCTGCCCCACATCACAGCATTCACAAGCCGCTACCTAGAGGTGTGCAGAAAAAACATTTCAAGCTGTCTCTATGTCCAAATCTCTGAATCTTTCCGAATCTCTCCGGATTGATTCAGAGGGTTCTGATTCGATTCGGAGAGATTAAGGGGTCCTCTGATTCGATTCGGATTCAGAGATTTGGCCACTGAATCGGGCTGAATCTCCACCAAATTGGATCAGGGACCGAAGCTTCGCACAGCCCTAGTGCCTATGTCTACTTGTGCCCCTGTTGGGTGGAAGAGAAGCAGGCCCGTTTCGTCTGTGGAAGATCTTTCAGACCAATTGCACCAAAGGCAATTGAGGGTTGGCACCGATGCTTGGCACCTTGCACACACCCTCCCTGAAACAATAGCTCCTGCTGTTTCAAGTTTCCTGGTGCCCCAAAGTTATCCTCAGAAGCAACCTTCTTGGCAAACTGGGGGTTTCACGCAACATCATTAACCTAAACTTGGCTTTGAACCAGCCATTCTTAAAAGAGTTTACACAACAAATCGCTAAAAGGCATTTAACAGCAGGCAGTAGCCAATAAGTCCTGAATTATTTAAAATATTTTACTATGAATAATTGCATTGTTTAAAGAGATGGTGTTTTTCTACCCTCCCTGGAGCCTGTAAACTATTTTATGGTAGCAATAATGAGAGGGTGAAAATATAAAAGCAAACAAAGCTTTGTAATAACACGGAGCTGTCTGGAATCGAGCAGATCAAGATTTACAGGGGAAACAGAGCAACTCAAATGTTATTTCAATTTATTAATTAAAAGTAAACATGTGTTACCCAACAATAAGGCAAACATACTTCCAGGATCCAGCTAATAAACCCAGCCACCAGAAGCATGTATAGTGTTGTATAATTAAACTATCGAGACCAATAAAAGGTGCTTAAAAATACACTAAGGCCCCGATTCTGCAACTGTTAGTGATGTAGCAGTCAAAGTATTAATAGTACCGCTATTAACTATTTGTTTTGGAGTAACACTTAGGAGCAGTAGTCACAGACGGGGACCTGTTGTGCAAGGGGCTGTACAAGCACAAGGCAAAAAGGCAGTCCTCAGCCTCGAAGAGTTTGCAAGCCAAGTGCTACGGAGCGCAGACTTGAGGCCTTAATGGCTAACTAATCTGTCCTTCCGTGCATATTAGGAGACTAGTACTACCCCTGCCCCTGCCCGCTTTCTACCCAGAGACACACTGAGAGCTTAGGAGAGATGGGTGAATAATTCATAATTCATGAGGTAGTTCATACAAGTTTCCGTCCTTTCTGTGCCCACCTTGTCCACAGACTGATTGAAAATTAATTCATTATTTGAATTTATTTGTGCATTCTAAGGGCCGTGAATCCCCGCTCAGTGAAAATTCGACGTTCCACGTTTGCACTTGGTGCTGCGTAACTCCCTGGCTTTAGCGCAGCCTCTGCTGGGTTGATTTATGCAAGCAATTCCCTTGCGGCATGAATATGGATTGCTTGGTTGAATGTCATATTTACAGTGTGCAAGCGTGAGCTCCAGCACTGGCTTTTCCAGAGGCCTTTGTGCTAGCGAAGCTCAATCGCTCCATGGTTATCAGGAAACGGACACACAGGCCGAGCCAGCGTCGGAACAACACTGCGAGGTCTGATGCGGACTGTCCCTGGTGACTTGCATGCACAGAGCAAGGCAGACTGAGACACAGCACCTGGTCCAATTAGCTTGGCATTAATGCCTCCTCTCCCGGCGACCCTGTTGCAAAGACACCTCACTTTGGATCAGAGCCGGCATTCCCCAAAAGCCTGCTCACAGCACTGAGTCCTACACAGGGAAGCTCATATTTCGAGGTGGGATCAAGAGCCTGCTTGATTGATGCTAAAAACCTGACCACTCTCTGCTCTTTATTAGTTTAGCTGAAAGCCTTCACCAGCGTTAGCCATGCCAAAGGCATTTGGCTTTGGGCTACGTGTGCAGGGGTAGGGATTGTCTCTTCTAGGGCAAAGCTGTTTCTGTTCTGTTCCTTGGCATCTGACCTAGTCATAGGCAGATGCCCTGGTCCCAAACCTCTGTCCCTGGGCACAAGGAGTTCGAGGTAAGAGTACAGCAGGAGTCAGTTATGTGACATAAGGATACAGACTGGTCAGAAACAGCCAATGGGGATTCCTAAACGGTCTATAGACCGATTCATCAGTTATTCCAGACAGCGGGCAGTCTGTCCCTGGGACAAAGCATCAGAGCAGTGCAGTGGAGCGACGCTATTGCCAAGTTAAACGGACTGGGTAATTTTATCACTGTTTGATGTCCCTGGCAGCGTGAAGGCAATCCCAATCCAATAAGCATGTGCTGAAGGCATCAGCCAGTGGCCTGTGACAGGCAAAGAGGGATTTTCTCCTCCTTGTGTGGTCTCCTTGCATTATCAACCATTTGCACTGGGGAGGGGGCAGAGTATGTATCTGCTTGAGAACAAGGGAGAGAGGAAACAGTTCAGGACCCCAGGGAGGGCTGGGGTACGGGAGAGCGGCAGCAGCAGTCCCAAATGAGATACCTCCCAGTGCGAGGCCCACTACTTAGCCAAGCCAAGCAACTTCGTTAGAGACTGATCAACCCCACCAGGCTGGATTGTTAATACAGCTACAATGGATCAGTGCTGTGCCTCCGGGTCCAGAGAGGAGGGGGTGGGCTGGAGCTACAGGAAGGAGTAAGCCGGTAAGTTGTCATACTTTCTCCTCAGTGTCTGGGTAGTGGCTGCACAGGCGTAGGGGGAGCTCCTCCTCCCAAGGAGTGTGAGTAGACAGAGGTAGTTACCTGTGTTAGTCTGAAGTCAGGCAGAAGGCAGTGTTGATGTGCACCTGACAGACTGACTAAATACAATATATAGAGAGAACAGTCAGGATCTAGACAAGAGGAAGTAGTAGGGTTTAGAAGAGAAGAAGGTCTGCAACCATTTGGAGGACCCCAGGAAGACCACTTCATGTTTTTCCAAGCCAGATCCAGTTGCAATTGAGACATTGCTTTTCCTGGCCCTTTTGGATAATAAAAGACATTTCCTGCATCCTGTTCTTAAATTCACCCCAGAACATCCCATTTGGATGCGTCAGGTATCAACATCTTCAGAGGCGGGATACCAAAACGGATGAAGCAGAGATCTGGGGATGTTGGGCTTCCACAGTGTGTTCAACTCCTCTTCTAGCTCATAAAAATTACAGACTCGTAGAAAATGAGGGCTGGAAGGGACTTCAGGAGGTCAGCTAGCCCAACCCTCTGCTCAAAGGAGGACCAGCCCTAACTAGATCATCCCAGCCAGGGTTTTGTCGAGATGGGTTTTAAAAATTTCCAAGGATGGAGATTTCATCACTTCTCTGTGTAACCTGTTCCAGTGCTTTGCTACTCTCCTAGCGAGAAATTTCTTCCTAATATCTAACTTAAACTTCCCTTGCTGCAACTGGAGCCCATTGCTCCTTGTTCTGTCATCCACCACCACTGAAAAGTCTGGTGGCTGATGACAGAACAAGGAGCAATGGTCTCAAGTTGCAGCAAGGGAAGTTTAGGTTAGATATTAGGAAGAATAATGTTTCACCAGTCTACTCCTACCTTTCACTGGGATATTTTGCAAATTGATTCTTTTGGAGAAGCTCAGGTTTGGGCACAAAGCCCAGGCTCTTGCTGCACTGAAGACACTGCATATAGTTTCATAGTTGTTAGGGACTGGAAGGAGGGACCTTACAGATCATTGGGTCCAGCCCCCCCGCACTTGGGCAGGAAAGGCTGCTGGGATCGGATGACCCCAGCAAGATGGCTTGATGACACTTTCTGAAGATTGCCAGGGTGGGTGGCTGCACCACCTCTGGGGGGAGCCCGTTCCAAACCCTCGGCACTCAACTTGTAAAGTTTTTCCTTATGTCTAGCCCGAAGCAATCCTCAATCAGTTTGTGCCCATTATTTCTTGTCCTCCCCTGGGGTGCTTTGGTGAACAGATGCTCCCCCAGACCCTAATGTATGCCCTTGATATAGATATAGGCTGCCACCAAGTCCCTTCTAGGTCTTCTCTTCTCCAGGCTGAAGAGTCCCAAGTCTTTCAGCCTCTCCTCGTATGACCTGGTCTTTAGGCCTCTAATCATGCGCATTGCCCTCCTTTGGACTCCCTCGAGCTTCTCCATATCCTTCCTGAAGTGCGGCACCCAGAACTGGATGCAGTACTCCAGCTGGTAGTCCACCAAGGTCTCATCTCACACACGAGTCCAGGAGACAGAAAGATAAAGTAAATGTGACTCTACATAAGAAAGATTCTTTGCCTCTGTCAACTCATTCAGTTAACAAGAAAGTCTGGGGCTCTCTCCAGTTGCCAATCATGTCTGCTGAACAGCAGACGTTTCCTCTAATTAATAGCACCATACTCCTTCGGCTGTCGGGTGCTGATAAGCTCTGAGCAGAAGACCTGAAGCTATGAACACTGTATTGATTTCTGTATTGATTTCGATCTTTTTTTCTGCTGCTATTGTACATGCAAATGGATGGTAATGACTCAACGTTACGACTGCTGCATTCAAGTGGCATTTAGCAAAAGGCAATTTAATCAACTGATTGGGACTTCTCTGTGTTCCTTTCCTCTTGTCTTCTTCTTTGCTTTCGATGGGAAAAATCCTGTGTCCTTTACGAGAGAGAACTTACTCACCAGTAGCTGGAGTGTTTCAAAGTGGGTCGCCCCTGTGCATAGCCTTACTTTGGGGGCACATGCGTCTCAACCACTCAAGCTTGGAGACTTTGCTTTGGCAATACTCACAGAGCACACCATGGGCCCACTCCTCCCTGTACTCTGTGCGGAGGGCATACAGGACAATTTCCCTTTGTGTGGCTTAATGGTGTCACACATTACACGTATCCAAATTTTGGGCCTTTTAAATGAGTTTGCATCGTTGCAAACTAAACTGCATCCCAGTGTAATTTAGTTTGCAACGTTACAATTTGGAATATGGCAGCCATTAGGCAGCTCACCCCCCTGGACTGCGGGAGAGGCGGGCAGGCGCCGTGGAAAAAAAGGATCGGGCCCGTTGCTGTTTCTGCCTTCAGCACGCTTCTGTGTCTGGCAGGACACCTGGGGCAAACTGGGAATTAAAAACCCACCATTTCAATTTAGGGGGCAAAGAATGCAAAAAGGACTAAACCCCTGTCGTGTGTACAAGCGCCCCCAGAGTGCCAGGAAGAAGAGTGGGGGGAGATGGGACGTAGGACATGTGCACGGGCAATGCATCTTACAGAGCTCCTGCTCCTGTTAAGTAACTCCTCTTTATCCTTGGGGTGCTTGTCCACATGCACATTCCTTTGTAGGTGAATCAAGTCATGGCTAGTCCATCAGAAGGTAACTCCTGGATTTCAAGGTGGTTGAAGGAGATCATCTGCTCTGAAAACTTTTGTGATACTGCTATGCTTAGTAAAGGTGTGCATGGAGCTCCACATGCCTGCCTAGCAAGGAGGAAGACAGGTGTCCCAGAGAGGCTGAGAAAGTCAACTGGGGTTGGTGGAATGTGCCCTAATCACTGCTGGTGGATCCACCCTAACAATTTCCTAGCACACTTGATGCAGCCTGAGAGCCATTAAGATGGTCACTGGCAGGAATCCCTGGGCCTTTCAGTCTTTTCGCTATGGGCACAAATAGCCAAGTTGAGCAAAGGCATGTGGAACGACAATGATCTCCTAGTGCAGGAGTTTTGTGGTACTAAACAGAGAATGTAAAAGTTAAGTTTAATCTTCTGGGAGATGATCGTTTCTTATTAGTTGAAGCGATGATCATCTAAAGCATTTAAGCACATGTGCAACTAATCTGGCTGGAGCTGCATGTGTAAAGTTTGGTAGCTGCTTTCAGGCTCAGGTCTGCAAGGGTGAAGTGCCACAGAAACAGCCTAGCAAAACAGTAGCTGCGCATTTAATGTTAAATCAGTCTCTCCTTTTAAAGTGAAGGCACATTTAGGTGCTTTACTGGACTGGAGCTAGAGTATCAAGGACCTTATAAAATCAAGTTCTATGTGCTGTGCTGGGTCAGGATTTAACAGAGTAGGTAGGGACGATGACTTCAATCAACATAATCCATGGTTAAGTACCAACATGTTTTAATTTTTAAAAATATCAATGAAAAACTTTTGAAATGCATTTTTAAAAACACTGCATTTGTGCAACCAGCTTCAATGGGAACACATCGTCATCCCGCCCAGGAATGATAATGATATCAACCTGATTTTTACCAGAGGAAATAACTAAAGACCACCAATGCTCCAGTAACCACATGCAGTCTGCTACTAGAATCGAAACATCCACTGGGAGAAGGAGATACATGTAAGAAACATTTGCTAAAGAAATCAGTTAGCAGTTGATCAGACATGGGGGATGTATCTACGCAGTGTGATCAGAATTAATGGCGAATGAAATTCAAAAGCAGAGTTGTGTGAAACCCATCCGTTTCAGTTCAGATGAGACTCAGGGACCTCTCTAGGAAGTGTGGTGCACTTGTAACCACTTCCTACCCTCTTCTCTCTCCTTTTCCATTTCAGCAGACTACTCGCGTACAAATTTAATGCAGCACAGAAAGCCAGCACGTTCGCTGCAAAGTTCTGTTTTGCTAGGAGACTGGTGGTTTGGGGTGGATAAAAATCCAGCCAAGACATACTCATTGTGGCCAAGGCTTTCAATGAATCCTTGACTGCTGTTTCTGGATCGCACAGATAGATGTGAAACAGACAGACAAAAATATTAACAAGGCCTTCAACCACTTCTATCAGCAGGGTCAATGCCAAAGAACCAAATTAATTTTGCTTGGCCGTGGTACAAAGGTTTACAGCAGCCTGCCATTCAAAAGGCTCAGCACTGGAAGTTATTTGAAAGAAGCATCCCCAAGTCTGGCTGTCCTGACGTGGATCATAACTTTGCGCACCACCAGTGTCTGCGCCACTGAACTCAAACTGAAAGCATTCCAGGGTGTTTGGGACAACTCCAAGTATTTTCTGTTTCTTGAGTAGGACAGAAAATCAAGAATAGCCATTCCCAGGGCATTTCAGTCCTTTGTTTCCCAGTGCAACGCAGAGGTGGATTTCTACTTAAGTTATTCCACCGCATCTTGTGAAACATCTTGCTGTCATGCACATACAACAGACACAACCCAACTCAGCAGTTCTCATGGGTAGTCTACTCTCTTAAACAGGATTTACTCTACTTCTGAATGACAATGAGAGGTGTAGTCACTCTGATCCCTAGTCTTGCAAAATCCCTATCCATAAGAACGAGCCAAATACCTTGGTACCTGCCCAGAAATCCTAATGGGGTTTTCTGCCAGTTCATGTAATGTCTTGCAACTTTATTACTGGAATTGATATCACTGTTTGTTTTTCCTTGTAGAATTGCTTAAGCTACTACAGGGGTTTGAGGGAAAGTTATATTTACATTTATCTTAACGAAAAATCCTGCTTTATGAAATAAATCATCGTATCTGGTGGTGTGCTTGCTATTAGGGTAGGCATTCCCTAAACATACAGAGCAGCGAGTATAATCTGTACTTCTAAACTATAGGCATCACTACTATACCCACGAGAGCTACAATTGGCATACCAATCACAGTCCAGAATGCAGGATCCTTTAGCATTGTGTCCCTAGGGGTGCCTGTATACGTCACGAGGTTTAATCCTCAGGAAGCGTGGGTTGGATCTCATTTCTGGATCATGAAACACACACAGTATCATCATCTGATTTCACCATTGGACTGCTTGCTTTTCATGTTGTTGGTACGTGCCTGCTTTCTGGAATAAGTGGTTGGGAATTTTCTGATGAAACGCTTTGCTGACTGCTAAGAGTTGCTGCGTTAAAAGCAAAGCTTGCTGTAGCAATGTGCCAGGCTTGATTGCAATGTCATTGGGGAACGTTTTCCCAGTCCCAGATGGGATTTCTGTTTAAAATACAAGAGAGACCCACACCAGAGTACCCAGAAGACCCTCACCTTGGATAAAGTAGATCCAGGTTTAAATCTCTGCTTTGCCTAATTTGGACGAGGGACTTAATCCTCAACATCCCACATCCATAGTGCCCCCACCAATAAGTCATTGGCTCTTCTGGGATGGGGCTCTCTCAGTCCTGTCTGCCTGAGCAACTTTGCTTTGTATAAATAAGGAAATATTCCTTGGAGCACCTTCTTTAACCTAAGTCTCTCATGTCATAGTCTAGGGTCCTAATTTTTCAAAATTTTCACAGGGCAGGAAAACCGTTCCCAGCCCAGCTCTACTTACTGGTTTCCAAGACCCACTCTGAACCACTGGATTGCTGATGGCAAAGGATCCTTTCCATTGACTTCAGTGGGAGTTCGATCAGTTCTTCTGTCTGGAAAATATCGAGGAGGTGCGCACCTGTCTCACCCTGGTTGGCTGAATCTTAGACCTGGCTTGGAAACAGAATTCCAGTTACATGAATGTCTTTGAGTTTTCTGCATATTTTCATCCTGACAGTAAACGTCTGGTCGACTGCAATGGTAGGCAGCAATAAAAAAGGCTGCTGACAGACATGGACCCCCACGCCCTTCCCCTCTCCAAAAACCATGCTTTACTGGAAGAAGTGGTGTGTTAGTTTGACCTGGCTCCACAGTGTCTGTATAGATTGCATTGTTCAGCAGGGCTTTTTGGCACTTTTATCAAATGCTGATTCAATCAGTGTTAGATAAAAATGCTAAAAAACTCCCAGTGAAGTACCCCATCTATACAGACATTGCACGAGCCAGGTATAACTAACCCAATGCCTCCTCTGGGCATGTGCCAGGCTCAGTGCAGGGGCATACCGAGTTTAAAGTAAAGCACTGTTTTGGGCGGGTTTGGGTTTTTTTACATCTATAAGCAGCCAAAATGACCAGAATCCTCCCTATTTCATTATGCAGCCACCAAGGCGTCTTGTGCACCCAGCTCTGCTGCAGTCTGCCAGGCTAGTAGCCACAGTCCTGAGGAATCAGAAAGACCTCTGTCCTCAGTAGCTTGCTGGGCCAGTAGTTGGGAAGCCAGGAGTCAGGAAGCCCTGACTGTCAAGTGGGCTGTTGACAGGCTGGAGCCTGGAAGCTGAAGCTCCCGCAGCTCTCCACCCTGGCAGCAGGCAGGTCCCCACGCTGCCCACCTCCTCACCCAGCGATCGGGATGCCCTGGAGCTCTGTCAGAGCTGTCCTGATCAGCTCTGCTAAATCTATTCAGCTTTCCTGGCCTATGCAGAGAACAGTAAGCATGACCTGCTCCCATAATTTAATTCCAGGATGGTTAGGGAGAGAACAATCCTTTCATCCGCTGCCAAAAGTAGAAGCCAGGACTAAATAAATCCCTCAACCAAAATTTCATACCGTAATACATTTCTTTGTTCACTAGCATACTGTTAACATACCTAAGTAAAACAGGTCATGGCATTGCAAGTGGAGGAAAACCTTTGCCTGGCATCTGTCCGAGAAAAATCTCCTTTTGTTTTAGCTCTTTCCTACTATGGGGAAGAGCAAAACACACAGCTCCACACTCTTAACAGACTGCAAATGTGAATGTGAGGGCCTGGGTTGGCAGGCAGAATTGGGGCTCAGGACACCGGGTCTATTCTCTGCTGTGCCATTAGCTTGGTGTGTGCCTTAGACCCTGCCTCTCTGTGCTGCTGTTTCCCTTCCTCCGCTCACTGGTCTGTGTTGCCCCTTCAGATCCGAACTCCTCCCCGGCAGCGACTGCCTCTGCCAGTGTACCTGTGCAGCACTTAGTGCAACAGGGCTCTGGTGTCAGAAGCTCAAAGTAATACAGGTACTCTTATACTGCCCGTGCCGTTTTACCCTAGCAAATGGTAAGAAGAGGCGCTCTCCCCACACTCAGAGCTCTCCAAAGACATACGCCCTCCTCCAAGTGCGTGAAGAAACCCAGCGCTCAGCGTCTCACCGTCAGAGTCCCAAGTGGCACCATAAAGTTAGCCAATCTCTTAATTGAATCAGGCCCAGCTCTAGTAGCCCCCAGGACATGGTTTTGTGGACATTTATTATGCAGTGCTGGAATTAATCTGAGCTCTCAGGCTAAACAGAACAGCTGTATTTCTGCCACATTAATCTTCCCATTTTTGACAATTTATGGGAATTGCAGGGCAGCCGAGCTTTTCTTTTCCTCCCACCTCTTGCACTGTTCCCTCAGGGTCTCCCGGGCATTCGTTCCTCCTCTCCCCTCCCACTCGGGTTGGGAGTACCACAGGGCTCATCGCTCTTGCCACTTTTTGGCAACCTCAGCCATTTGTGTAACGTCAATCAACATCTGTCTGCATGAGACTCGGGCCTCTAACCACCACTGACCATCAGTCAGGTTTGATTCTGTACTAGCGGCTGGGTCAATCAATGGGAGCTTTGCCACCGACAACAACAGGAGCTGGACCAGGCCCCTGGACTGATTTATACATCACTGTCTTTAATGAGCTGGAAGGGAAGTGAATAGAAGGCTGGAAACATTTGCTGCAGAGGATGGAGAATTATTTGGGATAGAGCAGAGAAGACTGAGCAGCCTCCTCGTGGAGGATAGACCTGTCAAAGCTAGCCTAATAGACAGCACAGTGGCAGGTGAAAGACAGTGTTGACAAGGTAATTCATGCTGAAAATTTAACAATTTAAACAGCCCTGCAAATTGCTGGGGTCTAAGTGAAACAATAACTGCTGGGAGGGGAGGTGGGGGGGAGAGACTTGGGCATCACTGAGGACACCTCAGTCAATCAAAACTGCTGCCTGGCATACAGCAGAGCTGGGCAAGGCAAACAAATGGGAGAATGGATATAAGGCTGAATGGAAAAACGACATTAAGATTATTACAACCCTACCCTATTATCCATGTGGATAGCATACCTGCCCCTTGGATACTGTATTCTGTAATCCGATCTGGTCACCTCGCTAGATGAACATGATGTAAAACTACCATCCTGATTTTGACCTGATAAGCCCAACAAAAGAGAATAACTTCTTATGAAGAGATTGCCTTCCCCTACCACCAACCCCACATCAGATTCTGCCTATGATCCTGCCATACTTGGGCTAAAATATGATCTACCTGTAGCACATGCCTATACTATAACACCTGCTTGCAATTCTCAGGCAATACTTATAGGATTAATAGCATGAAAATGGGATCTTTTTAATGGGCTTTATGTAGTAGTTCAAAGATGTCACCCACAGCACAGGAAAATGAGAAATTATCAGAGAAAGAAAACAACTTAAATCAACAAGAGGAGGAAAAAGCAAAAGCTGTCTCTGTCTCTTGATTACAGGTTTGCAGAATTGGAGGCAAGAAGGAAAAATCCAGCCCTATTGAAAAGTAGAGCACTCCAAGACTAGCCCAGAAAAAATTGAGATCTAAGAAAAGTGGACTCATGAAACGTCTCCTTGAAAATGTAAAACAAGTGTCATGTCTTTCCCATTACAGCTACAGATGCCTAGACTATTATAGTTAAAGATGATATGACGCTGGCATTGTTATTCAGGCTGCAGGAGCCTTTTTTTAACTAGCATTAAGATGCTTTTCATCTTGAACACTGCACACAAGTCCCTTCTGCATGCAGACAGCCGCTCTGCTTCATAAGTTCCAATCCAAGTAGATACTAAAGCTCACTGTAAGGGGAAAAAACCCCAGAAAACTAGTGCTAAAATGATCCCTTCCTGCTGTATACCTGTAACTCTTAACCTTTTTTATGAGGGTTATCCCAGAACACAGGGAAGAGCTTGACAAAGAGACATACCAAGGAGATTCCATGAAGGAAGAGCCTTAAGGTCTTCAAGAGGAGGTTGGATGATATCTGTCTGGGGTATTACGATCCCAGCCCAGGGCAGGGGGTCGGACTTAATGATCTGTTCAGGTCCCTTCTGACCCTAGAAACCATGAAACATGAATCCCTTCAGGAGCTCTAAGAGAAATCACAAACCTGAACTAGGAAAAACTTGGGCTCTCTTAAACAGTGTTTTAAAAAACCCTTAATGTTGGAATAACTCTCAGCGCTGACTACTGCAGATGCAGCTTGGCCACTGCTGAAGGTTTCTGAAATTCCACTGTTTCAAATGGAAGCGAAGTGGAAGTCTAATTAAAGTGTCTCCGGTGAAACGAACACAAGAACAGTAGTGCTGCAGCTCTGGACTGCTTTCTTCCACTGTTAGCAGCAGCAGCTATTCCACAAAACCAAGCCAAAACAGGAGCAACTATTTGATGTCCATTGCGTCAATCTTACAAAACGATCAGTCCCAAAAAGCAGGAAATCCAGAAGCTGAGCCTTCTGTAAGACAAACAAGCAACCACTGTTTGAGTCAAATACCCACAAAACGAAGAACAGAGGCTGACCTTGGGCCTCTCGTCCACAGATAATTAGCAAGGATCCTTTTGTTAAAGCACAATGTGCAAGTTGCACGTGTTGCAGCTCAGATTCATTATCATCTCTGCGTGATGGATGGGACCGAGATGACTTTCCATTCACCACCACATGCACACCAGACATTGCAGTTTATAGAAAGCATCTCATTTATGAATAACGGTTCAGACGGTGAAAGTGACAGCATCCTCTGCTCTTCCTCTCTCGCAAAACTGACGCTGGAAGATTACAATGAGGCGTTGTCCTGAGGATAAAGTCACTCTCTTATAACAGCTGCCATTAGCCGGGTACTGCAGCAGCTGCCACTGGTTCTACAGAGTGAGGACGAGCGTTTGGGTACCCACATGCTACTGTTCGGGTCACAAGACTGGAAGGAACTGCTCCCTAGCCACCATGTCCAGCTCTCTGCTGTTGCAGGCAACCCACCACATATCCTCATTTTCGGTCCTCCTGCCCCTCCTGCAGTTGAACTGTAATGATCATAGCTGCCTAGGTGTAGAAAGGCAATCACTACCCTGGGGGCTCCATTGGAAAACAGGAGGTAGAGTGAAAGACAATCTGAAGAAAAAGAACCAAGTTTGGATGTCTGTAAAATCCAGAGTGCTTTTTATACTATTTAAATGGTAAATGTACAGATTTCAAAGACCCTAATCTTCCCCCTCCTGGTTTCATTAGGGGCAATAGATTGTATAGGCGGTACCTTAAAAAAGGTGTTTCACTAGATCAGAGACTAGGAAAGCAATGTCCATCAGACATTCGGAGAATGATGCTTCACTGAGGATCTCAGTTAGCAAGTGCATGAGCCTAAGTGTAGGAGAGTGAACAAATGCGAGGAAACTTGGACATCTGGCCAGAAGAACAGGAGCTGCAACAGGAACCGAGTATAGCAAAGGTTTCCCTCTTGGCAGCTGTGGATAGGAAACGGGACATTTCTCTGTGTCTGGGGTGGTTATCACTAACTGCAGTTTGGATCAACTTTTGATGGTAATGCAGTGGCTGCATAGCTACAGCAGTTAAATTTGGGAGGTTTGTAAAAATATATTCTATAAGCTTGCAAAATTATCCATTACTCCTGTGCATCTTTTTCCAAGAAAAATATCAAGATTTTTGAAAAGTGAATAGAGAGGAATATTATGCTTAATTATCCCTATCTGCCCAGGAGACACACTGTTGAACGCCCCAAATGAAAAGTCATCTTAGAACAGCGATTCTCAAACAAGGTGCTGTAGCACCCTGGGGTACTTTGAGATCCTTGGATCCATGAGATCCAGGGTGCTGCAGGGTGCCATGCAATGTTAGCACTTTTAGGTGTACAAACATTATTCACATGATAAAGTCAGACATTTCAAACAGGAATGAGTAGAGTTAAAAAACATTCTGTCTTGTTGTCTTCTGAGTCCTCTGCATCAGAATAATTGCTCTGCTCTTTTTTTTTAGTCCAAAAACATGTGAAAATTAAGAGTTGGCATTTTCTGAGCGGTGCCTTGAGTCTAACAAGGGGTCCCTTGAGTCTAAAAAGGTTGAGAATAACACTTACTTTTCTGTGCATCAGGATGGTGGGCAGACAGTTGCACCACAGTGTGAATAAAAGATAGAGATTCTCAGATGCAAAGGAGTGAGAAGGAAGCAGCTATAAAGGGAAGATGTCCCAGCATGGAAAAAGGTGGATTGGCATGGATGGGCAAAGGCAGCAAAAGTCCCACTTCAACCATGTATGTCCAGACACAGAACCACTGGAAAGAGACCGCGGCAAAAGAAATGTGAATTAAGGAACAAACGCATAAAACCCCAGATCACCACTTGAATTATTCAGAGGACCCTATGGCTAAGGACATGTCAGCAGAATTTTGGATATTATATTATGGATAAAAGTGGAGGCCGACAGGACTAAACGTGCTAGCGATGCAGATCTTTGCTTCGTTGTCTTCTGCATCTGCTGGAGAGGACTTCGCCAGCAGCTATTCTCCCTCTTAACTTCGTGTTTTCTTAAAAGAATGCTTCAGAAATAAAAGAAGGGGAAGGAAAGGGCAGGGGAAGGGAAAAACCGCAGCAACTAACTAACAGAAGCGATTGGTTTGGGTTCCTTATTTCATATGAGCCTGCACAACTAGGCTGGATGAAGTAAGGCAGAGATGGAAAAAGCACATATTGCACAGCCCTTCCCGGACACGCCTTCTGCATCTACCCAAGCTTCCTTCCAGCTCCTTTCATTCCTATAGAAGTGGCTCTCAGAGCTGTGCAAAGCCCCCCATTTCAAACAAAGTCTCATCTCAAGCTCCTTGTCCTTCTGTTAAGGATGTAGCACACAATGCCTTCTGCAAGGAGCAAACGTCTGATTATGAGATTTCTCTCTGCCTCCCTGCTCCTACAGCATTAGTTTTGAGTAAGTAGCAATTTGCCCCATAAGTCTGCTTTGTGAAATGCCTATCGCAAATGACTATGGGACTTGGAGAAATTCCCCAATTTCTCTTCATGGGAAGTTTCCATGTGGATCAACTGAAATTTAAAAACACAACTATGACATCTAGCGGGCATTTAGTTAAACATGTTTGTACTCTGCTGGCCACAAAAAAATTGCTGCTGTCATAGAGAACTAGGGGTAGAAGGGACCTCCAGAGCTCATCTAGTCCAAGCCCTCGCCCGAGGCAGGATCATCCCCATCCAAACCATTCTCTAACCTCTACATAAGACCACCGCCAACCCTGCCCCTACAGCTGGGACGGCACAGGGCAGAAAGAGAGGAGGGCAGTCAGGGCTTCTGGGCTCTCGAGTTGCATTTCTAGTTATAGGCATGTGAGCAAGGCCACACTGTTGAATAATACCATCCTAGGTGCCATTTCAGTGGGATAATCCATATTAATAGGTAAATGGTGTTATGTCACGAATCAGTAAAGATTGGGCTGAACAGAGCATTCCTAACACACGGGCAATGGTAAGAAATGGAAAATGTGACATCTAATAATCCATCTCCTTACTCCTCTGCCCAGAGACATGCTCTGCAAGCACCAAACAGGGTAGATTTTTTTTAAAAAAAATCTGATTTTAAAAATTCAAATAGCATACTTTTTTTTTTTTTTTTAAAGATAAACCCTTTTGAAAATTCTGACAGTCTATGCTGAGACCTAAATTTACTATATTCTATTAAAATATTTACTCTAAATAAAAAAAATGCATTGAGGAATACATGCTTGTTGCCAAATATTTAAAGAAATCAAACCTCTGAGCTGATGGAAGTCATTGGACAGACACGCGGAAGAAGGGCTTGTTAACGTGCTAGCCCGGCTTTGTCAAGAGTATATGGAGACTATCTTCCTCACTCCAATGTATTCAGCTAGTTTAGTTCAATGCGTGGTTCACCCAAATGTATGAATCCAGTCTGGAATTAAAAAAGCAAGAAAGCTATTTTCCTTTGCCGGTTTAGGAGGAAAACCTAGAGACAAGAGTAGGAGATCTGTTACTTCTAAAATATGAAAGGCCCTGGTAACTAGTAACAACCATAACCTCAATTCACTAAGCTTAACATATCCTTTTAAAATGAATTTTAATGTACTTTTTTCATTCTATATCCAGCATACTTAAAGTAGTTTTTAAACTAAGTAAAAAAAATCAATCAATCAATCAATTCTAAAATGTTGTTCTTTCTACCTTTTTCATTGAATTCCAGTTACCACCCAAATGCAGCCTGGCATATCACAAAGAAAAAGTTTATCACCAATAAGAAACGCATCTTTAGCTATTTTCTAACATAAAGCAATATAAACATTAGGAACCTGAATAAACACATAATGCTCTATGCTGAGTAAATGTGTATCGATATAGTGTAACATCCTGGCAACCAAAAAGAGCTGACAAATTGAGTATGCACGCTACATTTAGTTGAAAACACGTTAATAGTTACCCACCAGGGAAGATCAGGTTTGATTTAGGAGAAATAATGAAAGAGACAAAACACGATTCCAGTTGACAATTTAAATCACTTTGATTTAACCCAGCCTCCGCCGTCGCATATACAATTAGAAGCTGCCAACTAGCAATGGCAGTCTTCCAGCACCCAGACGTTTCTTCCACTGCAACCAAACCAGACACCCCATCCTATGCCCTGGGCACAGATGCAGCCCTCTCGGGGTCTGTCAAACCTAGGCAAGCTGGCAGAACTGACCGTGGCGGGTAGTCATTACGTGGCCCCGCTCCCACCCACTGTACATATTCTTGCTGCCAGCAGAAGCTGAAAATGATTTGGCTGCATGCAGGCCAGACATAACCATTGCCAACACGGCTGTCCCAGAAATCCACTGAGCCTGGGGGGGGGGGGGGGGAGGGAGTGGGAGCTATCACAGGTTTTGTAAATTGTGTTGAAAGTGGCTGGGGTCTCCTCCTCATTTGCAGCCAGACTGTTTTCAGCACCACGTAAGAAGAGCCGCTACTGACAACCACGGTCAGCCAGGCAGAAGGGACCGAACTGGCACTAGCATCTCAGCAAAAGAAGTTGCCTCCCGTAATCACAGCAGTAGGATCAGGTGGCTGCACACAACCATCTCAGCCTTCGCTTGCAACCCCTGCCCTGGCTAGCCAGCAGCTCTTCCTGCAAATCCCATGCCTTTGTCTGTTTACACCACAATTTGTCTCTAGAAGACGTGACTGGGTTGCACTGTATGATCTTTTTCTCTTTTAGAGACGACAAGAGAGATGCCAGAGCAAGGAACTGGTATGAGATCAGAATTAGGAAAACAAATCCTACAACGCCTCTGCAGAAACTATTTCAAGCATGTTAAGTTTCAACCACACAGGGCAGCATCTCAGATTCCAGGAAGAGGTCATTCCACGAATGATGTGTTCCATCCAAAGGATGTGCAATTAGGCCAAAAATAAGAAACAATTTCTCAAAACACGGCAGGCTCTTGCAAACGGATGGTTCAGAACAACTTTCTTCCTCTGCCCCTGGGTACAAAAATATACACTGATTTCCATCACTGATCTTTAATTTGGTAGGAAACCAATGCAAACAACCTTTTCCACTCGCTCTCTTTCTCAGAAAAGGCCATTGTGGGGGGGAGTTTCTACTGCAGTTTTCTTCCAAGATAAAAACTGACTGCAATGGAGGGTATCCCAACACCACTTGCTGCGTGGGGGCCACCCCAGGCAGCACCCACCTGCTGACACCCAGCCCAGGTAGTCTCAGGGGGTGCCACAGCCATGGAGGGAAGCACCAGGCCCCAGCACAGCTCAGGCAGGCAGGCTCTGGGAAGTGGGGAAAAAAAAAAAAAAAAAATCAGGCTCAACCCCTTCTTTTTCCCCCCTTCAGTGGAGCCTGCCTGCATGGGCTACTGCCGGATCCCGCAGCTCCTGAGCTGCACAGGGCCTGCCAAGCCCCATGCATGTCAGCTTCCAGCGCCCCGTGCACTGTTGCACTTTGTTAGGTAGCAAACTAAAAACACCTCGCAAGTGTTTTATCTTGCTACGTACCAAAGACATTTAAAGCAGAATACACCATCAAGCGTGCAAACAGCAACACCATTAAAGTGGAATATGCCACTGAACGTGCAAACAGTGCAAAAGAGCATTTAAGCCACTTTAAAGACCAATTTTGTGGCCCCAGGGGCCTTTGTACACGCCACGTTATTCACCCTTTCTTGTGCCGCAACTGCAAGACTGTTTGCATGAGCAGGATTTCCAGATGCTTTAAAAGTCTTTCTGGCGCATTAAACTAAAACTCCTTGGATGTAGCTTAGTTTGGCTCATCGGGAATTAAAGCATCACGTCCATGGATTTGTTGCATGAAAACACAAAGGCACTCAAAGCCGAGTAATGAACCTCTTTGTCCACCAGATGGCTGCAGCTTTTTTGTAGTTCACCCCTTCAAATTGCTTTCAAATTAGTTCCGCTTTTTTTTTTTTCTTGTGAGGTTTGCCAGCTCCCTGCAGCACAGGCACAGGGTGAGGGGCCCTGGGCCAGGAGGGCAGTGCTGGCCAGAGACTGGACTTAATTCATTCAAAAACCTAGAGCATGCAAACACTGACGCAACACCCCAAAGCTTAATTCTTTCAAAAGCCTAGTACGTGCAAACGCTGATGCGATGCTCCAAAATAAACACATTTAAATTTTATAAACCTCTCTCATTTAATGAGGATTAAAACCTGTGGTGTGTACAGGTGCCCTTGATTTCTGAACTCTCGGGGAGTCACTTGTGTATGTGGATGGGTGCGTTTCCTGAAATATGCACATGCAGACAGTTTGCAATGTATGTGTATACCCCAGAATAGGAAATTATTTGGTTCAAATTTTCCCTTCAAAAGAATCCTCAGCGATTTCCCAGATAAATTTTGTTAGCAATTAGTTTAAAATCCAGGGGGTGAATATAACACTGACATAATGTGGCAGCTCTGAAGTGTTGTCTGTCTACAGTGCGAGTCCAGCACAGCATGCTTCCCCACCAATCTTAATCTAGATAAACTACTTCTAGGGGTCAGAAACGATCTTTCTTAATTAATTCCAGTTCAATCCTTGCTGGTCCTTTCCTGACTGGTAAAAACCCTAGTTAAAGCCCATGATGGTAGGGATTCTTATGATGGAGACAGTGGTCCTTGGGGCCACGGGATGGTCAGAATTCTTGTATGTACATTTCCAAACATCACCTAGCGGGGGGAAAGATCACCGACCTCACAGAATCCAGTCTTTGTCCCAGCAATGTATGACGTTGTATACATATAATCCACTGTATGTGGAACGCTGGAATAGACCATAAATTGGTTTTCCTCCTTTGGTTTCTACCATATTTATAACAGACAAAACTCTGAGCATGTCACTCAAACCTCTCAAACTGATTAAGTAGAAGGTTTTGGTTCTAACTTTTTGTGAAACCAGAAAGACACAGGCAGCAGTTTTCTAGCAACTCTGGTTTATAAGAATCTGATGTGCTTGGTACGGTTATTGAAAAGGTTGAAGACTGAGGGCATGCTTGTGCATGAGAGATGGGAAAGACACCTTTGTATAAACTGTTTGTTCACAACCACACAAAGAGCTGAGGGAACTCATGGTTACAAGACAATACTGGGGCGAACGACTGAGCAGGATTCAAAAGTATTACACATTTATGTGAGAAACAAGGATATCCTCCCCAGTGGTACTAGCTAAAGGAAAAAAGAAGGAATAACTGGGCAAACAGCCAGATCACCAAATGCTTGAGGTTAGGCAGCTATTTCCCACTGGTCATGTTGTTGCACAATTGACAATTGTGGTGGTTTTACACCTTCGTTTGAATCACTGGAAATGAGCAACAGCTGGAGATAAGATCAGCCATGGGTTGAACGCAGACAGGGCCGATCTTATGATAAGGTACAGCAGCAGCGTCTGCTTTTTGTCAGGTTTGCAGTCACTGCTGCCCTCACTTACTGGAAAGCTGTTCTTCCATCAGAGACACTGAACTAATTGCCAGGGCATACTAAAGATTGAATCCCATTTCCTTGCATGTGCCTAAATGGCACGTACCCAGCCACTTTTCACATTCATGTATGTACACTACAATTCAACTCTGCGCACAAGCCCCACGTGCTCAGTGGGCACACTCAAGAGGACTGTGCTCTGCCTAGAAAAACATGACTACCAGGCGTCAGGTGCAGGAGGAGGTTGGCTTAAGAGGAGAGAGGTCCTCCTCCCTGTCCATTTTACTTCCAGTAGGTCTGATCCTATTTCACTACCAGGCAAAAAACCCTCGTAAAACTTGTGTAGGCGGGTGCCCAACCCTACAGTCTCGTGACTGCGTACATACTGTTTAGACATGCAAAATGAAACAGGATTATCCTTAACAAACCAGAGTGTCCTCTGTGGCTTGCGAAAAAGGAATGACAGATGTGACTAACCAGTCTTCCTTTCTTCCCTATCATCCTTTCCCAGTGGACTGATGCACTCAGAAATAGCTTTTGAACGGGCTAGCTCGGGGTGGCAGCAAGCAGGGGGGAGGTTCTTTAACCCGTGCAACATGCACTAAAAAATGGATCGTTGAGTTAAAAATGCCACCAAGTCAGATGTGTTCACTGAGTCAGGCACTGCGAGCACATTGTCAGACGAGATGCATGTCTAATGCCATTGGGGTCCTTTGTTTTTAAGTTATTCAGGCCAAAGACCACATCCTTGTGTCTGGAGCCCATCCAGCATGACTAAACTCATTTGATTTCCAAGTTCTCCCAGAAGCTCTTAAAAAGGAAAGGAGCTCTTCTCAACTGAATCTGAACTGACCCACTGAATCTGAAAAAGCCTCGGAGAGGTCCTTATGCCAGAAAACGCTCCAACAAAACTTCAGCTTTGTAAAACGTTTTGGAGCTTGATAATATAGCTTTATTTTTATTTTCCACTTACCACCACAGGTACGATGTCCACAACATCCATCAGCAGCACTTTCATTGTAACACTAGACTGAGCTCAGTCCCTACGGTACCGCCACGCTCAGAAGTCTGCAAACGCACCCCGCTCTTTTAGCATAGAAGCGTCACCTCTGCAACTCTTCTGAGCATGAGTTACCCAAGATGTGGGAGATTTGAGATGGTTTTTCATACTTCAGTCTCTAGTGGCTGCTCATTCTGGACCCACTTCCTCCCAGCTCTGGAGAATGCTGCAGTTTTGCCAAGACAGTCCGCTAGAAGAATGCCTTGACAGGAAATTCTATATTTGAATGGAAAAAGGCAGGCTTTTCACATTTGTGAGCAACAGCTGGGGATCTTTACAGTTGTTTCCTGCTCGCTCTGATGGGGAGAAAGAAACAGATTGACCATATAGATAGAGAACTTAACTCATCAGACATTTATGAAACACAGAACGTGCGTGTGAAACAGTGCCATGACAGTATGTTATAAGGTTTTTGTTTAGCAGTTGTTTTTATCTATTCAGTAGAGATGGACTCCTTTGGTCCATTCAAGCAGCAGAGTTTCTTACCTTTAAAAGGTGTGCTAACACCTTTGGGTGTGTACACACCTACTAAGTCAACTTAAAATAAGACAACTTAATTAAGTTGACTTAAGTCACATTGGAGCATACCCACATACAGCCCCTTGACACGGTGGCGGCTATCTTGTGAGCTAAGTTGACTTCAAGATAACCCACTTCAGCAGTGTATTATCTTGTACCGCTTCTAAGTCAACTCTGCTCCACATACGTGTGTACGCTCTGACAGTTAAGTTGACTTTAAAAAGTTAAGCCAGCTTAACTGTCAGAAAGTTAGTACATGTGTACACAACATTTGCCTTCATCTCGATTCTTCTTATAAAACTCTCATAAACCTCTTCTTCAGATTTACTGAACATTCAATCTGCGTGTTCAAGCCTGAGGGGTCCCTTCCTACAGAGGAGGCTTGAGGTAAAGCTTTCAAGAGTTCCTATGGCCTTTCCATGTTTTTTGCAAGGCACCTCTCACAGCTGTGAGTATAACAGGATGAATAATAGCATGTTATTTATTTAAGTGAATAAGGATAACTCAGAGAAAAACTAGTGAGTTCAGAAATTTGCCCCACTGGGGTCTGGGAATTGTATTCAGATCCCACCAAGCCAGACCAAACCAACCAGAATGGCCTAGACATCTGAAGATAGCCCATTTGTCAGATCCTTATTAAAAGCAAGGCAGTGAAACAGGAGTCCAACCTACTTAGGGAGAGGTTCCAAAAAGGCCCACAAGATTTTTTTAAAGCATGGGAGGTAGTCCTTACTATGTGTGCGCTTCATTTTCAGAAGGATTTTAAACCCCAAGCTCCGAGTCTGGTGGACAGTTACGATAATCAAACTATTCGAAAGAAGCACTAAGGATGGACAGGTGACATTTCTGCAAGAAAACCAGAACACATACAAAAATGGTAGTTGAACCGGGTGCCAGCTGTATTCTGTCTCTTGTACCAGTGCTAAGGAAAAGACTTTCCCAATAATTTTTAACCTGTTTTTGTGCATTTTAACAAATATATTTTAACTATAATTACTAGGGATTCTTACTCTTTAATTTGCTGCACTCATTATTTCTGGTAATCTATAATAGGAAGCTGTTTTACTTACTTGAAGAGAGGCAACTAAAATAAACACTTATTTCTAGTTTATCCGTCTGAATTAATTTTTCCAACCGAAACTTAAGGGGGTTTTTTTTGTTTTTTTTTATCTATGTACATTTATCTCCTTAACCTCCAAGTTCTTGTCCTTGAAACAAAAGCATGGAAGAAACTGGATAGCTTCATTTTAACTGTTGCCCTCTGCTTCCTTTAAAATGTGCAACAGCTGATGTCAGTAATGATAAGAGAGCACAGCAAGCTCTTTTCCATTCATGCAATTTTTCTCACGCCAGACTGGCTACATATAGTGCATCCAAAACAGATTTAACGTCTCTTCCATAATCTGTGCTAAGTGAAACACAAAGAGCCTTGTACTTGGAGAATATGCACCAGTTATCCTCTTCCATCCTGAATGACTAATAGCCATGGCTACCACCACAGAAAATGTTTCACAGAAGACAGTAACTAATAAAATCATGGACATCTATACAATGAGTTGGTCACAGATATAAGTCAAACTGTACTGAAAAGACATATGGTAGTAGAGAGGTGGTGGCTCTTGGGAATAGGAAGGAGCCCCCACAATAATGCCAGTACACGGTAGACTGGCACACCAACATTAGGCGTCACCCATTCCACATAACAACAAAACTGGAGACTGAAACAAGATCCAGGCTCCAACAAAATGGACTATTTCCAAGTATTTGAAAAGCTTCAAACAGCTGTGGCGAGGACGAAAACTCTCACAGTCCAGGGTAAGAGAGAAGCAGATGCAAGAAAACAAGTTCTCTTATATAACAGAAACAGAACAGGCTCTTCTGCAAAACCCTTAGGGCATGAATAGCACTGGGCAGGGTTCCTGGACTCGCTCCTTGTGTGAAATTATGTTTGAAGAAAACCCAGCTTCAAGGTATTTAGTTAGGCCTACCTGCCTGGAAGAGTCTCAAGAAACTAACACAGCCACAGCCAGTGTTTTAGGGTTCCAGGAAAACTTGGGATATACCCCCATGGACAACAGTGGTGACATCTCTTTCCCTGCCGATGATTTTCCAGCAAATTCATCCTCATTGCAGCATCACTTTGCCAAACTAAAGAAGCAGATGTCCAGACAGAAGGCAGACTATGAATCTAAAATTACAAGGTAAAGATTCTTAATATCATGAGCTTTTCAGGGCAAGGACTACCTGCTCATTTGTACATTGCCTACCACTCCAGATACCTGCCTGGGGTCCTTCAAACTACTGTAATTAATAGAAATAATGACGGCCCATAAGTTTCACTATGAATGTTTCTATGAATGTTTCTCCCAGTATTTACAAGGGAGTGGGGTTTGACTCACCACCACAAGGGTTATTTATTTTAATGTGCTTTATTTAAAGTTAACAGAAACCACTGTTGGTGGAGCAGATTAAAAGTTTCAAAACATTTGTACTTTGTTTGAAAAACTGTGAAGTCTACTGTTGATTTTTTGCTGTCGCTCTGAGTGGTGGTAGGCTCAGGACTTTGGGAAGAGACGTGCTGGCTTTGGACTAGTACCAATACTAAGCACCGACAAAGTGATTTACAATCATTAAAATATTAATCTCCATAGTAGCCCAAAGAGGCTGGCAAGAATGGTCTTCAATTTTCAGGCATGGAAACTGAATAAAGAAATAATTTGTGCTAGGCTGTTTCGTGTGTCGAAGGCAGACCTGACACATGAACACAGCAGCTCCCAGCTCCTTGTTCCACATGTAGGCAGCTACATAATAGTGCTCGTCTGCTAACATATAATAGTTAGAATAAGGGAGCATTTTGTATCTAAGAGGTCAGGCAGTACGTTACCCAAATGGCATATTAGTTTTAATAAATTGCACATGGGGATATGTATGTGCCCTAAAAGTTAAGGGAACAGGTATAAGCAGCTCAACACTGAAGATTTTTTGGATGTTTCTGATTTGCACAGGACAGTCCCACTTTTTAAGGAGCTCTTCATTTATTCCTTCTTACTGAATTTCCTGCCTGCTCCAAAAGGACAACCCAACATGACGTTTTTGCCAGACTCCGTACTTCAGATTAAAGACAGAACTAGTAGCAGTTAAAAGATAGAAAATGTTGCCCTGTTTTGTGTAGGTTTAATTATAACAATTAAAAAAAGATGACAGCTTGGATGAATGTTACAGGCCTCGCGCACCCAAGCTTTTAAGTAGTGTAATTTACAGAAGAAATAAGGGATTGGTGGGAAAATAAGGGACGTGTTTCTCATTTTTTTTTTATCTCAATTATGTTCTGCCAAAAATCTTCCTTGCAGTTTCAAACCGATATTCCCATATGCTCTCCTCGAAACTGCCGAATTGCTGTTGAACTGATATACCGCTAGCATTCAACTGCAGAAGCCTTGCATGTTAAACATTGTGGTTTCCAGCTACATAGCAGGAAACACAAAAAACAACAGAGTTTAACCATGCAGCCTTTCTGCTACTTTAAACACTCAAAAATCTGAAAAATACATTTTGGTTTCTAGTTCCTTCCCAAATATTTTTTTCAGCCTTAGACAGACAGGGCGTGCTAGGGTCTTGACTACCTGTGTTCCACTGCAATCTGCTGTGGAGTGGTTTGTATATAAGCTCTTTGTGATAAATGTAGTCTGCCTTATAACCCCACCCTGACAACTTTTATTAGTGGAACGGCATTTATGGTATAAATTCAAGAATTTGAGCCGCTCGCGTTGATGATGTATGAGAGTGCTTTTTATGTCACTCTTCAGGACATATGAGGATTAGAATACAAAAGTGAGAATGCCATTTATCTTTCAAAATGAACCGGACACACAACTTGTGAGCAGAACATTAATGCCCTGGGCTGCAGAAACGGGATAGATCATGAGAACAATGACCTGTCCACATGGGAAAGAACATTAGCAAGGCATCAAAGGGTGATATAACACAGCCTTCTTTGGGGACACCAAGTGCCTCTCCACGTACTTCTATTTATAGTACCACGTGCTGAAAACTGGTTTTAAAAAATGGCTTTATCAGGAAAGAGAGACAGGAAAAGAGTACTCTAAATTACAATGTCTGTCTTTCAAACAGCTTGGAGCAGCGGAACAAAGAGCTGCAGTTGGAGATTAAGGATCTTCTTTCAAAACTCAGGCAGCAACGGAAGTGGTACAGCCTGGTGGAGATTAAAATGCGAAATGCAGAGAGAGCCAGGGAAGATGCAGAGAAAAGAAATGAAATGCTCCAGCGGGAGATGGAGGAGTTCTTCGACACATTTGGGGAATTAACAAATGAAGTAAAGAAGACGGAACGAATTATTCAAAGTTTCTAAAACAACGAACGGGACCAGAGTTGACATTTGATTACAATTATTCCCCTTTCAATGCAATAATGAGGGTCCCAACAGCAAAAATAAGTTTGATAATACAAAGTAACAAATTCAACTATTTATCCAAGAGATGATATAATCTTAGTATTTTATAAATAAGCTAGCAAAGCTAGCTCCTCTTTCAACAAATAGTTCCTCTTTCAACAACGTACATTGCAATTTGAAAGTCAGTGTTAAAAATAATTCAATTCCAATTGCCCACTCATCCAAAAATATCCATTTTTTAAAACATGTTATATGTGTTCAAGACAATCCAAAACTGCAATTAAGGTGGCACACTAATAAAAGTTACTACCACATTAAATTGAAAAAAAAATCTTTATCATTTGAGCTACGGCAGAAAAGAGCTGATGACATTTCAGTCTATCTATTTGTCTCCCTCTGAAGCAGCTGACAAGACAGCCTTATTATAGCTGCATTTATAAATTGCGAGTAGTTTCTCCAGTTCTTTGAATCATCATTAATTAGTGAGTAAACAAAATCAATTTAAATTAATGTCTCTGAAGACTTCTAACGCTTGTATTTTCCCAATGGAAAACCAAAACAATCAATACAATATGTGAGTCTTGAACACAAAGATAACTCAGACCCTGTTTTATTAGAGTATAATCAATAAACACTAATAATCATTGTGATTGTCTGTTTGTTCATCTTAGCCAAAAGGGAGAAGTGAATACAAAAGCACATGGTAGCTACCAAATAATAGCAAAGTTGGACTCCTATACTGCAGTGCAGACACTGTTTGCATTCCTCCACCTCCACTGAAGCCAGGTAACACAAATCTAATTCTCCATTCAGAAGTGGAGGAAAAAACTTCCCACCTCTTTTTGATAAATTGGTAACAGTGGGGAGAGAGCAAATTCTCCCTTTGTAACATCATTTGTATGTTTTCTTAAGGAAATGTGGATCATATAAAACAAGCCTCCTTCCTAATTTACAAAAATACATTCAGTCAACTAATTAACCTACTTGGTAAAATACAAAGATCTATTGGTGTCTTCTGTTCAGCTCTCAAATCATTTATACCATGTCCATATTGAACCAATGGAAATACAGTTCTTACTGACAGACAAGTACTTTAAGAAGCACAGATCCCGAGTTGCTCATTATGGTCCCTAAGCAAAACATGTCATTTTGTTCACACTTGAAGCATTTTCCTGAATAGTAACAGAATTGTGTTTCACCTAAAACATGTGCTTATACTTTGCTGAACGCTGGAACCCACAATCCTACTTACACACAGACCCACACTGAGTGCAGGGTGATGTTCACAGTTAAGTGTCACTGCAACGTCCATTAGTGTTTCCATTATCGTGTCCTTTAGGCTCTAACATTTTTCTCAAAACATCCATCTCCTCCCTCCTAGAGACGATATTTCTGAAAGCTTCACAAACCATGTTGAGGAGTTACAGAGTGAAAAAGTGTACTACTACGAGGGTAGAAAAAAGGGCAACTTAGTTAGAAGCATTTATAGATGGAGGCAGTAAATTTGGGGTAACATCAGGGACAAATCTTATGGCAATAGATCTGAGGGTTTTGGCGTTAATGAGAAAACAGGTTCAACTTGATCATGCCATTAATGGCTTAAAAATAAACAAACAAAACACAAGATCTTCCTTTACTTGCTCATGTATTAGATCAAATTTTATTTTTAACACGTACAAGGTGTTTGGTAGAAGTGCAAATAGATTGAGTCATTGCACCATTCATCTGCTGCCTCAGTCTAGGAGATGTGTTATTATATGCATTGAATGGCATGGGGTGTGGGCTGTCACCACTCTTCACAGGGCATAATGGAGAGGCTGTGACGATCAAAATACTTTTAAATAAACCAACCAACAAGATTTTTCTTTGAAAGCGAAGGTCACAAATTGTCAGCTGGATGGGCTCTGTAAACTGGGACAATTTCAGGTAGATGGTGCTCTTTCTTCTTGGACAATCCAGCTGAGATCAGGTGCAAGCTGCCAGCGCAGAACTTCTTCAAAAGCTCCGCTTCACTCTCCATGATGGCTAGGGCCTGCTTTGCTCAATTCACGTATCTCCCTCTATACTCAGAACTTCACTCAGTGAATCAAAAGCACTGCAGGCCCTTTTCCATGAGCACAAAATATGCTGTCCAATCCAGTCCAAACATGAGAAGTTAGTGCTCTCAGTTGTGCCCAATGAACAGGGCACTGCACACTTCCCTCTATTGAAAAAACAAAAATTCAGCAAGCACGCTCCAGTCGTTGGCAGCACCACTGGCTGCTGTTGTGTCATGATGCTCCAGCTGATCAGAAAAAGGTGTGTATGAGGAATTTCTTTTCAAAATCTCTTTCACTTTGGTCTCACACTATTCATTTCCCTTTTGAGGGTTTGTGACTACTAGCTAACTGAGAGCTAAAACACCTTGATTCAGTATCACTGGATGTGCATAGTCTTTTACTCTGAGGCTGCACATTTATGCTGGGGTGTCGAAGATGGAAAGCATTAGACAAAGATGTCACTTTGAGTAAATGAAACAGACTTCTCGCATACTGTAAGTTCACATATTTATTTGAAATTTTACAGTGGCTTTAAGATAAGACTTCTGGAAAGAAAAGAAACTTAGAAAACCAAATTTTAGATGAAGATATAGCTAGCACTTCAGAGTTAGCTATTGACAACATTCCTTATGAAAATCCTTCCTTGAATTCTAGCTTCCTTGAACCAGCTGGAGAACAAGAAAGCATGACTCCCATCTGTAAAAAAGATACAAGCCTTCTAATCTTCTTGAAATCAAAGTCCAGCATCAGACAAAATAGCCACTGCCATTACACGGAACATTTTCCTATTGCACAAGCATCAAGAATGAAATATGGCAATCAAAGCCTAGTTTAGTAGGCAAAATAGGCCACTTTATGTATCTATACAGTCAGACTTCAAAACACATTTCTTCTGAAATCACATACCATATTGTAATTAAATTAAAGGCCATAAACTCTGAACAACAATGTGTTAGGGCTTGATGCTATTTTTTGTGATATTTGGTAAACACAAATGATGGGAAGGGCATAAAACACACTTTGGAGGAAGTGAACACTTAAAAAAAAAATGAAAGCTTTTGGAAAAAAAAAATCCTAAAGAATTTAAGAGGTTTTAAAATATGATTAGGCAAAGTTAAAACATCTACACATTAAACACCTGACAGAGAGCAGTCTCATGAAAATTACACCTACTCAAATTAAGCAAAACTCAAAATTAAAAAAAAAAAAGTTCCAACAAACTAGGAAAATCCATGAAATTCTGTTAAGGCGGATATTTCACCATCAACTCATGTTGAGGAGTATCTGTCATTTTCTATAATGGCACAACTTACAGAAAAACATTATGATAAATGAATTTCTCTGGACTCAATGGTTTGTGTTAAAAACCATTTAGTCACTATATTATATTTAATTGATATCTTTGCTTTCCTGAACAAAAATTATTTCTAGGAAGCCTGTAAAATCCTTAATATTTATCCTATAGACCAGAAAGGGTTTGCTGTATACAGCAAATCATATTGTGGTAAGTGAATGTTATTTATTTAAACATCTCACTTACATGAGATTGGCAGATCTACCATAATGTAATGTTGGCCTTTCAAAGAAAAAAAATGTTATGTATTGCTAGGTTCTTGGGGGACTTTTTAAAGGGGTTTTATTTACCCAGTAAACTAATGGCTCCAAAGAAGCAGTAACCTATCATGGAAATTTTAAGCATACTGTAAGAATTTATATGAATTTTTGTTTGAAAACCCTGAAAATGCACATTAGCCATCTTACAAAGTTTAAGCTGCCAGCCATTTAAAAAAATATACATATCAAAATTGACAACCATATTGCTAATCGCCTTCCGATTTTCCTTTAAAAAATTAGCACCGATCTAAGCATCTGAAATTCATAAAAAAATTGTGCACTCGTTTTTTTTTAAAAATTACCAATTATTTCTTAGAAGACAGCAGTGAGTGTGGTACAGTGTTACTAGTCAGTGTCTTTCTTCAAAAAAATGCAAAGCATCAATGTTTCAGCTAGCCTGCCTTGAGCAGGCTATGTTTGAACAGAAAATAAGGCTCTGGTTTGATCAAATTGTTCCCTGCTTTTGTTACATTACAGAAGATGAAGTGCTGTATTAAGGGCCTGATTCTGTAAACACACACACGCGTGCGCGTGTGCAAGAATAGCCCACTGGAAGAATCAGGGCTTAGAGACTAATTAATCTCTATGGAGCAGGAACTGACTTGTTAACATGTGTTTGTAGAGCAGCTCTCATATGAAACCCCAATACTGGCGGGGGTGTCTGAGCATTAGCATAATTTAAATACTAAATAGCAAGAACTAACTTCTGAAGAACAGTTATGGATTAATAACAAATTCTGGTTTCAATAAAAGGACCTGGTGTTTTTCACTGATCCTGATATTAGAACCAAGCAACTCTACAATCTATACAAGCAAACACACTGCTAATCTAACCATTTTAGACATATTCAGGGCAAAGATGCTTCCCAACTGTCATTTGAAAGCATATAAGTTTTAGCCCACAAAACGTCCAAAAATTTAAATCTCTGAAAATATTTTTATATTTAAAGTGTGACATGCTGATTCAACCTTAATTGTAGGGTCACAAACATTAAGATTTAAAACACGTTAAACAACTTTAGTATGTAAAACAATGTAAAAACAGAATGTCATGGTTGTGTTTAGAAGAATCCTAAAGTGCTTCAAAACAGCAATTAAAAGAATTTATTATTTTATTGTGCAAAATTGCAAGCACCTTATCAAAAATTAAGCAGCAGCATAAAAGAGTAAAAACTTAAATATTAAATGCATTTTCTATATTCTGCTTTTAGGACCAAAATACTTTGCCATGTTTTTGGTAACAAAGCTCCAAAGAGTGCATTTTATTGTTTTAACTTTATACCTAATCTTTTTTTAATGCATATACTGATTGAAATACTAGACCCAGATATATTTCTATGTCCACACAGCAAGTTTGTGGGGTCAAAATCCACAACCAGAATTTTAGCTACAAAAATAAATGTGACCATTTTTTAGAACACACGTGAAATGGGTGGTTGTTGCACTTCCGCTTTTCTCAAATGCAAATATTAAGAGAAAAGATGGCTTGCTTAAAAATGCTAACATTGCTTAGCTCCTGATGTTTTTAGCATACAAAGTGAGTTAACAGTTCTGTGTTATTAAAGTTTACTTAAAACAGCTCTACTAATCGTGTGATGGACAATCTAAAATAATACACATTTAAGATAATGAACCTGAATATGTTTATTTCTGCCCTACCTCAATGTTAAAATGAGCTGACGGATGTTCATGGTGAAAAAAAATGAAATTTCTAAAATCAGGAATTCAGCTATGAGAACTTAACTGAAGTCCAAATTTTGCACTTGGATACAAGTGTGCACAATGCATTATCTTCAAATGAAAGCCACAGCGTATGCATGTCAGGAAAAAATTTGGCTCCAAGTACATAGTATCACTATGTTTAGCATCAAGCCCTGATAGAATCCATATTACATAAGTGTAGAATTTACAGACAAAGGCTGCTCAGTGTTTCTTCACTTAAAGTATTTCCATCCTAAGTTTCACAACCAAAATGAAACACCTCACACTAACTGTATTGCTGCAAGACTGAACCTATATTCCACCATGGCATTATGTTCAGTAAAGATTTGTCTGCACTTGAACACCTGAGGAATTTTTCCCAGAGTTTATAATGCATGCCAAATCAGAGCAGTGCATTTCTCTCACATTGAGATGAGCCCCTCAACTCTATTCCTGGAGACCTATTTAATTTGAACTTCTAAACCCCATCCTATTCCTAAAATATGCTCATGCTAAAAATTCTATGAACCCAGATCCAAAAAGGAAACGGGTTTAATCTTTAGCAGAAGGTCATCTGAAGTCTTTCCTTTGGAACAGAAATTGAAGGAGGGATCATACTCTGTTACATAATTTTGAATAAACAGACATTCTGTAAGGATTAAAAAAAACAAAACAAAACAAAAGAATATTCTGGTCCCTAACAGGTTTTTGCATCTTGGCAACAAACTAGTGTCTGATTCTAGTTGACTTTGAATTCATTTTGTATTGCTTGATAAAGAAATTTAAATCCTTACCAGAAGCAAGATGCAACGAACTTCAAAGGCTGCTTGCAAATTTCGGTTTCCAGTAGTTAGACTGGTCTATTTTGTGTGATCTGTGCAGACAAAGCCTTATTTTGACATAGTTTATAAAAAAACAACAAAACCTTTCATATCAGAGTATTTCCTCAAAGTGCATTCTACACACTGTCCATTCAGCTCTCAAAACAGTTGGCTTCTGTTTAGTCATTTTTGAGGAACAATGATATGAGCAAAGATGAAATGACAACTTTTTAAACATACTCCATTTCTGCAATGCCATTCAGCTACTCAGTGTTTACATATTTAAAATGATGTTTATAGTATATAATATGAGCATTATTAGCCAAATATCCCTCTTCTTTTTTCAGGTGAGCAGTTAGAGACCTAAATTGTCACAGTTTGACCACCAATTATATTTAAGTCAATATTCCATGATTCTGAATGTGCGCGAGCTACAGCATTAACAACATTATATGAAAAGTTTGTCATACAGAAAAGCAACATTCCTGTTTACAGAATCAATTGGGTAGTTTTTACATACACACATGCACACTCATAGGTATTTTTAAAAATATTAATATTCATAAATGCCAAAGTGCACAAAAATGCTCGACCGCACCACTCATATATACCTGATTTATATGAGAAAGAAACATTATCACACTGCAAAGATTATGGACAACATTTCTTATCTTTTAAACCTTTTAAAAGATTACACATGTGACTATTGGTTTCCATCAGTGATAATCAGGTTCTTGTACGTCAGTGAATCAGATTCAAAACTAGATACTGAGTTTAATTATCAGAGTCGGGACAACACATATGTATAAAATCTGCTTGCAGAGTATATGTTCTACATGCACATTTTCTATGTATGTGTGCAGATGCACACAGGGCTAGACGTGCTGTCCTATACGCACTTTTGTTACTGCAAGTGCATATCTGACATAGGGTTTCCTTAAGCTATGGTTCAATTTACAAACAACTGTTTCCTTCCATATTCTACTCCAATTTACAATATGCAGACGTTAAAACTTATGCATCTCATCAAGAAAGTTATTGTCCCCAGTCACAACTGAAGATTCCAATTATACCATAAGCAAAGAACAATGAAAATTAGTGTTAAATATGATCCATCTTTTACTATAATGAGGATTATGGGAAATGGCAGACAGAATCAGAAGCAGAATTTTAGATTAAGAGTACATTTTCAAAATGAGGCTAAGTAAAAAAGCTCCATTACTGACTCAAATGATGGATTATTTTTTTTTAAATTATAACAACTATGAGTTGAATCCAGTATGAACCCCCACTCTAAATGGGGGTTCATTCAAGGTATACAGAACAGACCAAACCTTGTAGGCTAAGGGCACTCAACCTTTTGGCCCCATGAGTAGTATGCAGCCAATCCATGGGCCAGGTCATACTTCATGTGCTGGGATCAGGCCCCAAGGCCCCAGACTGCTCCCACGTGGCAGGATCAGACCCTGGGGCCCGCACTGCTCCTACTTGCTGGGATTGGACCTGTGGCATCAAGATTAGATCCCGTGCTGCCCTACGTGCCCAATCTAGCATGCAGGGCCACAGTCCAGTCCATGGGTCTCCTCAAGGATCCATTGGGAATCCTGCAGGCTGGATGATACGGCATCAGATGCTGAATCTGGCCTGCAGGCCAGAACTGAGCACCTGTTACAGCCAAGCTGCTCTAGAATGACAAGTTACACCAGAGGTAACCCAAGCAGGTCTTACATAACAGACTGGAAAACCAAGCCGATTTTGGTATCATCTTGAAATGGACATATCCAGTAGGCCACTCCCACAAGTGAATCACAGATTATAAAATGTTCGGTGAGAAATTGTACAAACAGGTCTAAAACAAGACTGGGAAACTATTAACAAATCGTTTTCTTATTACCAAGATACCTTTCTTGAGTACATTTGCCATGCGCTGGTGGCTACAGCAGATTCAGTACGCTGCTTTAGAGATTTTAGGCCCTTAAGTCTCAGGCTCAATAAGAAAGTAATTATTTGCAAATACTAAAGACAACATTTTCAAAAGCAATTAATGGTTTTGGGTACCCAACTTGAGACATCTCAAAAGGACGAGATTTTCAGACAGCGCTGAGGACCTACCCTCAGGAAAAGAAAAAAAATCAGGCCATTTATCAATGTTTCATGCTTCACACCAAAGAACAACCAGTCACTTTTTTAAAATCTTGGTCCAGACAACTGAACCCAATGTGAAGTCAGTGAAGCGTAGGTATCTCTGGAATGAGATAACACTTGTTGTCAAAAGAGCGAGAGGCATTTTTCAATGTCAATGTACTTTTTAGCAAGATCTGAACAGGATGGAAGAAAGTAAGAATCTGATATTACTAGAGCACATTCTATATGCTAGACACCTTAGTATTTGAATGAGCTAATGCTCAACGGATAGAGAAAACACCGAATTGTGCAGTGGAGGGAGGGAAGAAAAAAAAAGCATTTTTATCAAAGGTTTGCTCCATGACAAAAAATATTGGATAGACTTCTGTTTATATTGGGGGTCTGGTCTTGCATACAAAATTTGTCCGTATTTTTCAATTAAAAAAAAAAAACAAAACTAAAATTAAACCCAGCGCTTATACTTAAGAAAAAAACTGTACCCAAGATGCCTGATCTGAATTCATACAGAGGCGTTTCTACCCAGTTTTTCTATTTTGATAGGTCATAATCTGGACCCCTAACATTTTACTATTGTAAATTAAATTACTTGAAAACTTTCCAGTGTATATTCTTAATGCAAAACCATTCAAATATTGGGAAAAAATTTGATTTTCAGATAAGTCCGCAAATGATATATATTTCTCTCTCTCTCTCTTCCCAGCTGTGTACTGGACGATTCAGTTCAGTCACAGTATATTTTGTTAGTTTAGCGAACAAATTGTACATGTTCTTTTTATATAATCAAATCTTCAGTATCTGTATTTATGAAAATGATATGCTTCGCCTCATATCGGACATTTTTCTTACTATTACAAAGTTTTACTTCACATACATGCACACAGAAAGAATCGTTAGCTAAGCATTTTTTACACTTGTGCACTCTAAAGCAAACATGCATTTCTGTGTTTGCAAATGCACAATTGTATAATATTCTATAACTTAAGCCACTACTCTACTGCATATATTTTCTAATAAGTCAAGATAGTGCAACGCAGAAGGCAATGTCTGTGTTATCTTAATCTGAAAATGGCCTGGATAAGCCTGTATTAAAACTCCTCCTTCTCCCATGATGCCACATCAAAAAAAAAAAAAAAAAAAGCTTCAGCATAAATATTTCATTTTAGTTGAAGATCCAGAATTATGTTTAATCTTGAAATGGAGATTAGGCTTATGGAAATAAACATAACAAACCCCATCAAATCAGTCAAAAGGACTATCATATTTTAAAAATATATACACTATAGAATGGTCCCAGAAAAAGTGGGGAAAAAAATCCATGTAATTCTTGAGGTCACAAACTTCAAATTTCTCTACTGTCTCTGTCCTTTTATCAGAATTTGTTCTGAGACAAAGGGAGGAACTAAATGAAAAGTATCACCGTGTCCCTTTGTTCTTTAAAGGAAAAGTAACGAATATATCATTTCCAAAAGTTTTTACCAATTAAAGAACCAAAATAATGTATAAACCAGAAAACAAACAAAACATCAGTACCTTTTCCTTTAAAAAGAGACATTGCTTCACAGATATACCAGGGAGTAGTCATTCAAGAAAAAACAACTCCTTCCTCAAGATCAAGTTAACCCATATTATTTCTAACTAAAATTTAAATAATGGAAAGACATTCAAAAAATCAGAGTCATATTCACATGTAAAATACAAAAATGATGGGTTTTTTTCTTTAAAGTTCACTATTTTGTCTCTTCTAGAAGAAGATGCATAGAAGTATCGGGAGATGAGGACAGAAAGGAGGGAAAGGGCTCAATAGTAAAAAAAAAAAAAAGTGCTACAATGGAAGAAAAATTGCCTTTGAATACAGTACTTCAAATGTTCAATAGGTAAGATAACCCTCATACATATAACATACTGGTAGTTAAATAGAACAAATTTCTGTAGTCACACATTTAAGCAAATTATACAGAGCATACGCATTCAAAAGACCTACTAATGAACAATTTGTGTGTTACAGAAGTCTACTGAATGGGACAGAAGATCCATGAACTCATTTAGGAGGAGTTTATCTGGTATGAATCTACTGTAACTGCTCACCTGAAATAGGCTGAAACAAAAACGCCTATTGTAGTGTTTAACTTGTAATTTTTTTCTTCTTTAGACATCAATTTCTTTTCATTCTACAACATTAAGCAGGCAGCCTTATAACAGCTGAGTAAAAACACAGGCATGACTTCAGTGGAACATGCAGAACATGGAGTTTCTCTACTTGGTTCCATTAACTTACAAGCAATTCAGGCCCAATGGAAGCAAGAGTTCTTTTCCAATCGTAAGTCTGCAATCCTGGCTGATCATCGACATCCTTCAATGGGTCCTGTCAAGGCATCGAGGCTGCTGTCTGTATCTGAAGCCAACGTTTGCTCTGTTGACATGGATGAAATGTCATTGATAGATGATGACTGGGAAGGACTGGTGTTGCTATTCACTGCTGCATCTGTGCTAAGTAAACCAAGCATAATAAAATCTGAGGCAAGACAATATTGCAAATATAAGCAATGATATTTTAGGATTCTTAGTATCACTTTTCCCCACAGCATGCAGTACCTTACTGCTGTATTAGTTACAGGATTATCAAAATTGATTAAAATTTTAAAACAGTCTTTTCTGTGCAAAACTCATGCAAACCATGTGCAATTTCTCTCCGAATGGACTCCTTCTAATGTGTACTTTTAACAAGAAAATACCAACAGGTAAACATTTTTAACAGACCTAAAAAGGAGTAAACAAGCATGCTTGTACTATAGTACAAGTAGCAGTAGTTTGTTATAGTACAAGTATTGTATAGTACAGAAACATTTCTAATAAGCAGAGGTAGTGTCTAAGCAGTAGGAGACATTCTTCCACGCCCTTCTGACATTTCATTTTGTCATTTTTGTAAGTTTTGAATAATTTCTGTCACTTTATCCCATTGACAAGATGAGAAGATCTCCACCTGTTAACAGTAACACGTCAAATCAACTTCACTGGAAAATTTACCGCCAGTCCAAACAGTCAAAGCATGCAATAGGTATCAAACACCTCTCAGAACGGCGTGGATCATTCATTTTCACGGACACATGTAAAAGAGCATGGCAGCTGCGTTAGTGTGGAGTGCTGCTGCCTAGGTCACTAAGACTTAGCACTTTAAAGAGAATGAATTATTCAAAATGTAATGCTCAGCTTCTATTCCACAACTGTCCAAGCAACGGCATGCAGCTCAGTCCAGATGGTCTAGCACACAGGAAAGACATGGGAGGGCATCAGGGTTCAGAGGCACAGGAGGGACACAGCCAACAATAACCCACAGGGAAGGAATGGCACTGGCAATAATCGCCCAATTAGGATTAGAAATCATATAGGAAACAACCTGGAGGGAGACTGAAGTAGGTTTTACAGGAGAAAAGAGAGCCCACTTCACAATTAGAATTGCCCTCTCCATTTTAGCCAGGCTTCAGGAGATTAACATGGTAATGCTCAAAAGGGACTACTGAGTCCAGTGAAGTACTGACTCGCTATACTGACGGATTTATTTTGTTTAATTCTCTTAGAGGATGGGGCCATGTAGTGAAATTTAGCAAAAAATGCAACAGATGAAGAAGGGAAAACAGAGACAGCAATCTTGGACTGTGAGCTGGTGATGCCCCCTGCCAGCTGGTCTCACATGGGCCACAGCCACACTTCTTTCCAAGTCCCAAACAAGTCCTTTTTTCAAAGCCCTCCTCAGTACTGGAAGTCAACAAAACAAAAAAAACAAAAAAAGGTCCTTTTCCCATCAAGCCGTCTTTTTCTCATCTCATGCTGTCAAGACTTTCCAGCTTCCACAATCTCTTTCTGCCCCCTACTCTCTGTCCGCCTGCCCTTTTTCATGCTTCTAGCCGGGTATGCAACCAGTGCCCTGGTCCCCACTACGTGTACCTCATCAGTAGGGATCCTGGTTTTCTCCGATTTAAAAAACAAACAAACCCGTTTTCAGTTAAAAAAAGTAACCCCAACTCTGCATTTTTCTGTGATTTAAATGCAACACCACTAATTTGTAGAGGTAGTGGTGTTTCATTTTAATCATGGAAAAATGTGGATTTGGGATTACTTTAACTGAAACTTGGGGGTAGGATGTTTAAATCAGACAAAACCAGAATCCCTGCTCATCAGCAAGCAGTGCACTTCAGGGTCCTTAATGCATAAAGCTCCTTGGGATCAGGGTTGAATGTTTTAAAATGAAGCATCTTGGATTCAGCTGAAAATTAAGTTAAACAACAAAAAAGATCCAAAATCTAAAAATTAGGGGGTGGGGGAGGGGAGTTGTTTGATTTGGTTGAGATTCTCAGAGCACTTTCCTTCAGAAAAACATATCAGGTGCTAAAAACCCAGAAGGAAATCTCCTCAAGTTCCCAAATAGCATGTGGGTATGTCTAAGTGAAGGATTGAGCCAATCTGGCTTTATTGCTTTCAGTAGCCAACCTGGTTAGATTAATTTTCAGCACACTGAAGAAGTTAAAAGTTTTGTGTCAGCTGGAATAAAAAGAAGTTTAAAAATGCACCAATTTACACGGGGTTATTATATATGGAGTGCAGGAATATTCAAAACAAACAGGTAATCAACCAGTAATGATTTCCGGGAGAACTACTATTCCTGTTAGCTTTCCACCCAACTCGCAGCATAACCATATTGTGATAAAAAGGTAATACTAGAGGTTTCTCTCTAAAGTAACCTTTTGGTTTTCTAACCGCTTTTTGGTTTTTTGTTTGCTGTTCAGGGCATCCCATGTCAAATCTGCAACTTGGATCAAGGTTTGGAGAGTTCAGGGGCACCTGCATAGTGTTTCCCAAATGAAGTAACTACACTGTAATGACAGCTACAGCCTTCTGCTCAACAAGAGGATTGTGACTTAAGATTTTAGCTTGAAGGATTTTTTTAGTCTTACTTTATCCAGCGTGAAACTGCGCAAATACCATTCTGTATGTTGTGTTAAGATATATGGGCTGAGAAAAGTTTCTTAGGTGGCTGCGTCTCCAAAACATACTGAATGAGTAAGCAGCCCGAGAGACTAACAAATAGCTTTCTTTTTCCTCTTACTGATAGCAAACAACATTTCTATACTGTGAAGGAGTGTGTTTATAATTTTGGCAGTATCTGAACTGATAATGTTTCTTTTATATTGCATTACTTTATTATATGTTTGGTCTACCCCACAGTTATGCCAACAGACAGGTACACAGCTATAGAGCACAATCAGAACAATTATAAAATGTCATGGAAAAAAGGTATCACATTGTCAAGTCCTGCTTTAGGTCAAGTACACGGTAAAACTGAAAAGTGGCTACACCTAAACACTGTAACAGGATATCCTGAGTTACTGTGCTGTCGGCTGCAGGCTGCCAGATCTCTGCAGAGCAGTCTGCAAATTTCTCCAGAACACTACCTTGCCAAACCTAAAAAGTTATTTTTCACAATATACGATAATTTCCCTTGCTCACAACTGAAAGCAGCGGCAGCGCTGTGGATTTTTTCCAACTGACCCAGCAGTTTCTTTTCAGCTAGCAGTTTGGGGATAAGGTGTTTTACACCCCTGTAACTCCTTAAACATAAAGGCTAAGTGCAAACATTCAGGGGCGTTAGGGGGAGGTTAAATCGATTTAAAATGGCTGCCCGATATCAGGTAAATCAGGATGGGGAGGGCCAGCTGTGGGGTTGGGGGTCCAAAAGGATGGAATATATATTTCGTAAATATAAATACTGCTCCCCCTACCCCTACTGGGTCACACATATCCCCCTACCCCACCAGCAGGTCGCGTTTATCCCCCATCCACTGGTGGACCCCTAATCCCCTCCATCCTGCTGGATCCCTGACCCCCCAGCTAGCTCCCCCCATCCTGACTTACCTGATATCGGGCAGCCATTTGAAACCCAATTTAGCCTCCCAAATGCCTGTACTCCGCCAAAGACACCAAAAGGTGCATCTTTAGAGAAGGTAACTTGAAACATTTCCATGTGTATATCTACCATAAAAAGCAAGTGCAATTCTCCAAGAAGAAAGACTTTCAAATCTCGCATGAAAACCATAATATTTAGCTTGTGAATTCAAACATAACTTTAAAATTTAGTCTATCCAACTGAAGTAAAGAAAGTAAGATGAACAAACATCTTTCCAAACCAGAATGAAAGATTAAATGAAACTGTTTTTCAACAAAGACACTGAAACTAACCAGTTGTTTAAAAAATGAGTCAAATTTGAAGATGAGAAGCTTGAAACATCACTGCCCAAACTAGATATCTTTCCATTACAAAAATCACAAAAGGCCACTGTACCTGAGAAGTACAGATATGTTAATGTATTTACTGAAATATGACTGCCACTTTAGGAGAAGCCAGAATCAGTAGCTGCAGCAGATGCAAAAATACTTTTGTATAGTTACAAAAGATGTATCTTACAGGAATAATTATAGCATCACTTTTTACAAAAATTATTACTGGATATAATGTGAACTGCATATAATAGGCTGCACTTGCCTTTTATTTACCAGAATTATTACTTTGTAAAATGTGAAGTTTTACTTACAAATTACAGTTCCACATCTACAATGTATCAGGACTTAGATCATCTGGGGTTAAAATAAACCTCACAAGCCTGACTTGCTAAAAGGCAAATCTAACAATCCCGGAAGACTGTGTGACATTGAAGACATGGTGTTCTTTTCTTTTCCAAGTCAGTATGTATGTACAAGGCTTAAACTAGAGAGGAGTGTTAGAAATTCCCATTCCTCTTTCCAAACGAATAATAAATGTAAGCTTGCTTTACCTAAGTAATAACAACCTGAATGCCAAAGAGCTAGTGGATATATTCCATAACTGACAGTACAATATTTTCAAGACTAGACCAAGAGAACCATGCCATATATCAGAGACTCATAGGGACAGAGAGTTTCCCAAGTATTTTGAGAACAAGTCCAACAGAATTTAAAATTCACATGGAAGAAAACTTAATGCAGGACTACTTCAGGACAAGGACCCAAGTATAACAGGCATCTATTTATCTCCTCTGACAGTTCAATTTATGTTCAGAGGAGCCTTATACACTTTGCAGCTCTGTGGCATAGACTCATCATATACGACTCATCTGCCTTTAAACTCAAATTCATCTTTTACTTCCTGCAGAAGGTAGAGAACATACTCCTGGTAGCGCATTTCACAGCAAGGTAAACTGACTCCTCATGTAACTGTGAGACTGATCAGGACCGAGAGCCTTAAAAAAAATGAGAGTTTTGGTATAATTGGATGTTTGAGTCTGAGCAGAATTGACCCATATGTATCAGACTTCCAGATAAAGGTAAACTATTAAACCAATGACTAACCTGAGGGCTGATCTTTTACCACACCATTCTTGCTTCTTTCTTCCCAATCCATTACTTCTTTGTATATTAATTCTTAAGAAAAATGGTAAAGAGGGAAAGTTACAAAAAAGCAGTTTCAGCCATCCCAGAAATAAGGCACAACTGATACCTAACTAGTGCTCAATTGTGCCTTATTTATTATGGCTTTTGTGCCCATCATTTAGAATCATAGAAATCATAGACAAATTAGGGTGGGAAGTGACCCCAGGAGGTCATCTTGTCCAACTTTATCATCCCTACCGAGGCTTTGTTTAGCTGGGTCTTAAAAACCTGCCAAGATGGAGATTCTACAACTCTCAGGGTCACCTGTTTCACTGCTTCACCACCCTCCTAGTGAGATAATTCTTCCTAATATCTAACCTAAACCTCCCTTGCTGCAGCTCGAGCCCACTGCTCCTTGTTCTGTCATCTGCCACCACTGAAAACAGTCCAGCTCCATCCTCTTTGGACCACCCTGCTGGGAGCTGAAGTCTGCTATTCAATCCCACTCGGTCTTCTCTTCTCTAAACTAAACAAGTCCAGTTCCCTCAGCCTCTCCTCACAAGTCATGTGTCCCAGCCCCCAAACCATTTTCACTGCCCTCCGCTGGACTCTCTCCAATTTGTGCATATCTTTTCTGTAGTGGGGGGGCCAAAACTGAACAGAAAACTCCAGATGTGGCCTCACCAGTGCTGAATAGAGGGGGAGAATCACTGCCTTTGATCTGCTGGCACCAATCCTACCAATGCAGCCCAGGATGCCATTAGCCTTCTTCACAAGAGCACATTGTTGGTTCATATTCAGCTTATTGTCCACTGTCACCCCCAGATCCTTTTCTGCACAGCTGATGCTTAGCTAGTCAGTCCCCAGCCTCTACTGGTGCATGGGACTGAATTTACAGGACCTCATTTAGTAGGTAGGACAGTTAAGAATAAGTAAGGTACAACTGATACCAGCATCACATTTTTTTTTTGACTTTTTGTTCAAATTAATTCATTTCTATTAATAGAAGTTGCTTTAGATTTTTTTTTTTTTTTTTTTTTTTTTTTTTTTTTTTTTACACACAAGTATTAAAAAAAATCTAGAATTAATTTAACAGAACTAGATTTATTATTTCTTGGGAATTAATTTTTGTATTGCTATAGCCAGCCTAATTCATTGATGGGTTCCCATCAGCTGACCAGTGGAGCAGTTCTGTTACTTTAGTGCTAAAGGTTGACAAATTATTACCAAAGCTAGAATGTGATCACGTTTGACTGTTACCTTTCCATTCTTCAATGGCATGTTCTCTTTCTTCTAATTGTGCATCATAGATCTGAGGAGGAGGCTACAAAGAAAATAAAGTCTGAAATAGAACTGTGACACTGGAAGTTAGCAGTGTCATTAACTGCTGTGTCCAAAAAAAATCCAAGGGAAATGTTATTTTTAATTCTTCATCTCAGGCAGTCTCCCTCATCAATATTTCTAACATACCTGCTTTGCATAAGTGCTTTGTAATTACATGTGTTCATAATTTTAAAGCTTAAGACAGGTTACTGGAATGATCTGCCAAAATGTTAGGATTGTCTATTAAAACCTAAGGCCTAGGGGACTCAGAAGAAGCTTCAATGGGCTTAACCAAAAGCAGGTAACTTATACAATCCTGCCTAAGTTACATTGCCAGCTATTAGGGGTGTGTGAAGCAGGCCATATTTCATTCGGATTCAGCCCAAATCGGAGGCAGCAATTCAATTCGTTGATTTAGATCATGATCCCAGATTCGACTCGGTCGAATCCAAATCTGAAGATTTGATGCCGATTTGGAGAATCAGCAATTCGGCCATAGACACAGCTTTAAATGTTTTCTCTACATACCTTGGAGTACCAGGCGTGGCTTGTGAACGCTGAGATGCTGGGACAGATGGAGCATCCCACAGGGGGAGGGGAAATGTCCCCCCACGTGCTCGGCAGTGAACCTGGAAGTGGACCGGACTTACTTCCAGGTCCACTGGGGAGTGCACTGGGGGGCCCCTCCGGCTCAGCTACCACCAGTGGTGGCAGTTTTCAGTGGTGGCAGTCATGGGGGGGGACCCTGGGTACCCCCCCAAACTCAGGAGGCACCAGTCAACGAGCCAGGTGGGCCAGATTGGGGGGGGGGGGGGGGGGGGGGGGGGGGGGGGGGCTGCGTGCTCCCTGGTAGACCCAGAAGTGCTTCTCGTCCATTTCCAGGTCTGCTGCCAAGTGCATTGGGAAGCCCCCCGCACTCCTGTGGGACACTCCATTGGCCCCAGCATCGCAGCATTCATGAGCTGCCTGGTACCTTGAGGTACGTAGAAAAAACATTTAAAGCTGTGTCTATGTCTGAATCAATTCGGAGGGCTCCAATTCAATTCAGACAGATTAAACGGTCTCCTGATTCAATTCAGATTTGGAGATTTGGTCACCAAATAAGGCCGAATCTCCACCAAATCAAATCAGGGACTGAAGCTTCGCACAGCCCTACCAGCTATATCTCTGCAGTTAAATTAACAACAGTGGATGTATTCAAACCAACAGCAGTGCCACTTCTTAGCTATTTACCAGTGGTGGTGCAATTAGCGCTGCCATTTCTCTTACAATTACACGTGTAATCTTTGCTAGCTTGGAAAATGGAAAATCCAGAGCCTGTTACTGACCTAACTCAAGACACAAATTATAGCCTCAATCGCTGAAGTGATATTTTAAGTGAAGTCTAAACGTGTATACTTACTGCTTCTGCTTCAGCTGGGTCATACCAAACTGTGATATATGGATGACGTAAGGCTTCATCTACAGAAATTCGTTTGTCAGGGTCTACCACCAGCATTTTGGATAATAAATCTCTAGCTTGACTTGCTGGAAAAGAAGAGGGAGAAAGCAAATAAAAGCTTCAGAGGCTAAAATGCTAAGGTATAAGAATCAGTCTCACGATGCATCCAGATTAAACAGGTGTCTTGTAACTTGTGTGATTAGCACACATCAGAATGAAGTAGCTGGTAAAACGATGCATTCTGCTGTTCAAACAAAAGCATTAAGTCTGTTAAGAGAAACCCCGAGAGGAAAACATTTCCTATCTTGTCACTTATTTCTTATGATTAAAAGCATTATGTTTTATATTTAATAAAAATTTCCAAGTCATTCAAACCACATGCCCAACCTCTAATCTGGGAAAGGACTTGTATATGACGTTCTACTGCGGCACTGGGCCACAGCTGATATGATACTAAAATAAGTTTCAACTCATTTTGAAGAAGGTATCATTCATGTTGAATTAGATGCCCTTTTGCAAACTGGGGTCTTACATCTAAAGAGACTGTTCACTGAAGTGAAGTTGACCATGGACAGTTGTAGCATACATGTCAATATGGTTTTATGTCATTAAACCAAGTTTTGAGTTCCTAACTATTCCAGATGTTTAACAACATGGACTTTGAAAACATATGCACAAATTTCAAGTCACCAAGTTGCTGATGCAAGATAAAAGTGCATTAACAGTAATTTAGATCTAGTTTAATCAACCTACACATATCAGTATCAACCAGAGGTTTTCATTGTAAAATGTCTTTTACAAACAGGTGTTTTTTCTGTGAACATTTAAACGATCAACAGTATCTCAGCCTACAATTTTGAGAATAAACTGGAATTTGGGGAACAGAAAAGAATGTATGCATTTAATAAGATATATTTTAATAGTGGCAGTAAGACAGTGTCATGTCCTGCACTTGTAGCACAAAGATGCTACTTTTCATTTCCTGCCTCATAATACAATACAAAGGTGACAGTATCAAAACACTGCATTATCACATTTATATTGCATAGCTAAATGGTATATACTTTAAGTGAACCAATTTAGAAAGACAAAAACAACTTACTTTTTAGTTTGTCACGGTCAGATTCTGATGGAAATATCCAATCTGGGAAGAGCTCTTCAAATTTGATACCTGGATATTTCGGCCTGTTTTCTACATAATTTCTTACAGTAGGCTGTAGTTTCTTCATGAATTCTGCTGACGGTGTTCCTAGCTGTTCAATAACTTTATTCCACTGATCAATATCTGCAGGGTATCTTTAGGAAAATTCTCTGAAATATTTCAAATCTGTACCACATAATAGACCACAAAAACAGGCAGCAACGTATTTGTCTATATTAAATGAACGTAATGAAAAATTGAAATGTAAGAGCCAAACGTGGATTAGCGTTTTTGTTCTCTCGGCACCAGCATTCTGAGCTGTCGTGCGAAGAGCCAATCTGATACCTAAAATCAGACTTCTGACCCTAGTATTAGGAAGGACTAGAATTGCTGCATAACGTGTGAAGTATTACTCTCTACTGCTCTGTAATTGCCGTTAGCCAATTTTAAAAGGGGTATTAGACAAACTCCTGTTGGATCCTGCATAAGTCTTTAACTAGAAGTAGGACTTTGTTGAATGGAAACTAGTATGAGAGAAAAAGGACTGGGATTTAATCTTCTGGACATACACTACAGAATACCCCACATGGATGCTTAATAACAGGTAGGAATATGCAACTAAATTACAGGAGGTAAGAATTTTATGCCACTTGTTTTCTGCTTAAATGCTTCTCAATGAATTCTCATCAGAAAATAGGGTGCCTGTAGCACAAGAGCTGGGATGCTGCTCTGATGCATTGTAATTACAGCACGTCACAGCACACCTGGTTAGTCAAGTCCACTGGAGCGTGGTAATAACCACACTTCAGCCAACCTCTATATCTCGTGTATCACCATGCTTCAGCCAACCTCTGTATTTCATGTATCACCAAAATGAGGTATGGGGGCACTTGAACTAAAGCTCATTCTACGAGTTTTAGTTCAAGTGCCTCCACCACCATTTGGAAGCGCAGGGATGCTGATACACAAGACACTCCAGGCACTTTAGTTAGAGCAGCTCTTGGAGTCACCCTAATTAAAGCACCCCTGCCCATCCCAGGAGCTTGTGTAAAAACGCCCACAGTTTCCCTATGAAAACATAAGGAAGACCCAACTCAAACATGTCATAGTAGTTTCCAAAATGGTCGATCTGAATTTTCTATAGAACATCAGGTTTAAAGTGTGTATTTTTTTAATACAGCTATTAAAATAATAGCAAAGAACATGGACTATATTCTTTTATTGTAATTATTAAGAGTTCAAACGTTAGGTCACTAGAATTATGCTTAATAATTACAAATCGGACATAATGTCTGATGCAGTTTCACAACTGTCCCCCCACACTATCTAAGGCAAGGGCTGTCAACTGCAGGTACACGTACCCCTGGGGGTACTTGGGACAGCCCCAGGGGGTACACTCGGTGGTGCAGGGACGCAGCACGCAGTGGTGGTGCAGTGGTAAATGGCAGCAGTGGCCGCGTGTGAGCTCCCCACCCCCTGCCATTCATCACTCTGCATCGTCACTGCTTCCCTGTGCTGCCGGCTTCACATCTGGCTGGCCATCAGCACCCCACCTCCATCCTGCCCCCGATCTGGAACGGGGTATCCGCCAGAAGGCATACACTCCTTAAAAAAAGATTGAAAACCCCTGATCTAAGGGTTAGTCTGTACTGAACAATACCTGTGCTAGCGGAGGTACCTTAACCAATTTTCCCTGCTTCACAGCTTAAATGACACCTGTGAATATCCTCCGTCAATGCCAATGTCTGACTTTAAAAGCACTTTGTTTAAGCATGTTCATTTCTATTGGCTGCTGTATAACCAGGATGCCTAGGGAGTAGGCAGGAAAACTAGTATGATACTGGATTAAGCTAGGAATTCCCATGATCCCTCTACATATTTAAATTGCAGAAAAAGAAAAAGATGAAAAGAATTTAAGCATCTGGTCTTCTCTGCACAAGCAAGGCATGTATAGATTAGGTAATGTGGATCCATCAAGAGTCTTATTACACACTATGTAATAAGGTTTAGAAACTTCTGAAAAGAAGCATCATAACTAGATTATTCTTCTATTATTTCTACCAACAAAAGTAACAGCAGCAGTTCTTGAAACTTCAGTCCATCCTAAGAAAAGAGACATGTAGCTAAAGCTGTTTGGACAGCAAGTACATTCTGTATCACAGTACTCAAAGTATGTAAAATATAATAAGGGAAAAGAAATGCTCTTTGTCAGAATACCTATTCATTTTCTAGACTGGAAGAATTTATGATTTCATTGCAGCACTACACCTTTCTAAATCACCAACTTTGCAAGCATTCACTTTTATTTTGGATTTTTTGGTTGCTTGCTTTCTGTCATATCAATGTCTGGAGAATACAGCTCAATAAACAAGTGGCAGGACTTTGCATATATATTTAATCTAGAATTGTTAATAGAAGTGCTTAAACATTTAGTCTGCAAAAGCTGTAAGAATTTTATAATCTGTGACATTCATGAACATGTATTCAAAATTTCCACACTAATACAAAGATCATTCTAGTAGATTAAACTTTATATTTCTTTGTTCAAATGCATCCAAATAAAAAAAAAATGACATCAAAACACAGCAAACAAATTTGGAAATTTAGACTCATGCTACAGAAACGGACAAAAAAAACAAACTGCTGAATACACAGAAGGCATTTTTCTTTCCTACTTAGAAAACTCAATTCAAGAAGAGTCTGCACCACTCTAGATTAAAAAAAGTTATTTCTCCTTATGACCATTGCCAGTTTGGAAAAAACAGCTGAACAAAACTTCACACCCAGGCCCTGCTCTCAGCAACTTCACTCCCCTATCTTTAGTCAAACATTAGAGGGAAAATGTAGTGACCCACCCTAATTTAATAAAGAGCAGTAGAAGATCAGAGTATCTGAATGAGATTTCTCTAGAAGTACCCTGCCAATGCTTAAAGTATGAAAATATTCTATGGTATAAGGTTGGGGCCTCTAAAAACGTGGGTTTAATAAAGCTATGCCTTATAACATCTGAAACCCAGACTGGGAGGGAGCCCGAAATTAATAAAACGTGTGTTGGATACTGCCTAGCAGATTGTGTCTCACTGCAGTTTTCAGAAGCATTAACAAAGAAACCCCAACTTACAGAAGTACACCCGAGCCCCCGTTATATTTGCACCGAGTTATGATGACTTCCTGTAAGACACGTAGGCTTCTGATCCTCATCCCCTCCTCTATTTCTCACCACTCTGCTTTCTACATCTGAGGTAGGCTGCTTCCCAAAGCCCTTTGCTAAGTGAGCAGCGACATAATGGACATCACTGCAGCGAGTCTTCCTACTCTCAGTTCTGGGGTGGCACGACAGGAACCATTAGCAGCTGGGAAAAGCAAGTAATGGGAAAACCTTGCTTAGCCCCTACAACCCTGGGAAAGAGCACACTGAGTCTGGCCAGCAAGTCGCTGTGGGGGGGCTAAAAGCATGCTTAGCACCAGCAGGACCTTTAGAAAATACTGCTGAGCCTCTCAGGAATTTCCTGCTCAGGGCAGGGGGTTGGACTTGATGATCTAATAGGTCCCATCCGACCCTAAAATCTATTAAATCTATTAATTTCTACCTGAACAGGTGTGAAACTATGTTCTAAGGCTTGAAACTATGCAGAAATGGTTGGACTCTGAGGAGGAGAGTCAAAGGCCCATTTGTGCCATTAGGGTGACTCCCTCTGCCAATGTCCAAGTCCCTGCTGTAAGGTAAAGAGGTTCTCAACGGAGTAGTTGTAAGAGTTTAACAAAGACAAAATTCACCTGCTGTTCCTTCTACCCCATTCTCAGAAACTAAAAAAAACATTTTACATAGAACAAATGAACAAACAAAAGAAAAAAAATCTGCCTGAAGCAGACACTAGACACTGGAAATTCTAGTGGAAATGGCTAGCATTAGACAACTAACAACAGAGCCCAATCATGGAAATCTTAAGACCTGGAGACACACTGGGCATTTATAATATACATACATACATAGCTGGAGACACACTGGGCATTATACATACATTTACATGCTTTGACACTATCTCCAGCGTGTCAGAGCAAACTCGATTAATTAAGTCTACTCTGCATGCGAGCTGACGCGCGCTCCACTGCATCACATGCAGTTGTATGAGCAGCAAAACGCACATCAGCGCGCAGAAAATGGCAGTGGTACATTTTTGGACTAAAACACCTTCCATGTGTTTTAGTTTAAAAGCGCGCCGCTGGCATTTTCTGCATGCTGGCATGCGTTTTGCCACTTAAAAAAACTGCACGAGACGCGCCTGGTGCTGCAGCACAAGCATGTGTACAAATGCCCACATATAGTGGTTTTATACATCAGTGTAAATCACCCCCATATCTGAAGAACGTGCACAAACAGTTATCTGGAGATACATGCTCACCACTGGTGCTAATACAGGATCTCATTGTTAGGTGGGGAGGAAACAGGTAATAGTCATTTGCTAGACAGAAACAGGTTATCACAGAATAGCTGAGCACACAACACTTACACCAGTGTAACTTAAGCCAGTGCAGCTTCACCTAATTTTTCACAGGGTAATTTTATACTGGACTCAAGTTACACCAACATAGGCTGCGCATTGTGTGTCTGCTCCTTAGGCCACAGCTGCCATCTCCCACTATAACACAGCTAGATAGCATACAGCGTTTCAAATCTAGATTGGTGGAGCTTTAGTCCCTTAGGTAAAAATGATTTACCTAATACTTATTTAACAAGTATGAAAAAAAAATCCCTTGATTTATTAATGAATAAATCAAGACAGCAATCAGCACAGCCACTGAAGCATGCAAGTGAAAAGACACAGAACATACATGAAGAATTGTGTTAGGTTGGTCTGAAGGCTTTGGAAGATAAAACAATAAATATACAAAGGAAGAAGAAGTGAAAAACAAAGAACTAATTTCATATTAATATTTTGTGATGTTAAATTAACATGGTCAACTGCTGAAGATTAGTGTCATGAAATTTAGCATTCAGATTAAAATTCTGGTATTGCCTACAGATGTAATAGAGGATGTACTTTTATAAAATCTAACCTATAAAAATAAAAAACCCCACAAAGGACAAATTATTTAATGATTTCAAATCTATAGTCCACAAGCTTTCATTTTTTACTATTACATTGTGAGAACAATTAAAATGGAGAGAATGTAGTCTCCTGTTCAATTTTTATAATATAAACTTGGAAATAAGTACACTTTTTAAGCTTTATTTTTTTTAAATGTTTTGAAATAGATAAGTTACTTTACTAAAATATATGCACAATGTATCTATGTGAAATAAGCTTCATCCACTTAACCAGAATATTTTGGTATTTTTAATGAATTATACAAAGAAATATGCTAGTCAACCCAATCCTCTAGAATTCCAATTTCATGCAAAAATTGTAAATTTTGAAGCAAAAAAGCCAAATTTTAAAGAACATTTTTTTAAAGAAAAAAAAAAGACTCAGAAACATTTCCATAAAATTTTTAAATGAAAGGCCTTTTCTTTTAAAATATATATATTACCTCCTGCAGTGACTGTAAGCAAAAACACTGTAGCACTGCAACATGCTGGTACACAAGAACCAGGAAAAAACTTAACTACAAACTGAAACAGTTGAGAATAAACTTATTTTCATTATGCAAACAGAAAAATGCAAAAAAGCAAAACAGGAAAAATTGTTAACAATATTTTTTAAGCTTTCAGCTCTAATAATTTAACTATTAGGAGCCCTGCAAAGGGAATTTGCTTTTTAACCTATCAATATCCTTTACAGCTACAAAATATGAAGTTCTTATATTGATAAGCAAGTGATCAAGCAGTAAGGATTAAGTTAAAAGGCGGTCAAGTAAATAGGAGAAAAAAATGGAAGTTCAGTGATTCGGTTAATGACACTAATTTCAAACATTACAGTAGATGCATTCAAAAACATGTAAGAAAATATTTTGTTTTCTAGTTTTACGCACTTGTATATATAAACAGATGGTAATAATTGTGTGTCTTTGGTGGATGTGTAATGGGGTTCAAATATGACTAGGGAAGGATACGATCAGTGCCTTGGAATATCACACAACCTTTCACCAATTCTCCCATGATGCACCCAACTGACCAGATATCAACTGAAAGTAAAAATGAAATGATCAAATTATGAAGTGTCATGAACAAAAGTGGAAAACTTAACGAAAAAAATTCTAGCATCTACAATAAAACACAAGAACGTGGACAACCAAACTGCTAACAAGACATGACTGCAATCGACAGTATGAACACCAGCCCTGCTTTTTCTCAACGTTCTAATTAGTACTTTTAAAGTACTTCAAAATACTTATTGGATTTTACAATCCGTAAAACCACTGTGAAGAAGGATACAATCTCTTCCTGGGAACAGGACCTTATGGAGGACCATTTCTGCCATAATGCACCCAACAGACCAGATATCCACTATCATGTTAGGTGCAGCAAGGACAAAAGATTAAAGATTTTTTTTTTTAAAAAGCCACAGATAGATTTTTTAATTTGTAAAATTTACACTGCACATTTAGTCTTTTAGATTAGTGTATTACTCTACACTTTCCTGTCCCATTTAGGACAGACTCCACTATAGGTATATTAAATATTTTTGAGCCACATCAACACTTACTACACTACCAAGGCATTATGCGCGATGCAGAACCCTTCAATACTGCCGACTCAAGAATTTCTATGGATCTCTTGTGTTACATTCCCAAAGACGTACATCTTCAAGATTTGCCCTCCCCTAACCCCAGCCTGTAGCCATAGAATGTTAAATCTACTCTAAAGCTGGAAAAGTAAAAAGATGCATTGGGCTGAAGGTCCCGAGCAGGATGCTGGGTCTTACTGCCTGACAGTCAGTTGTGAAGGGGAAATGCAATTAAAGGATATTTTCCTTGACAACTGCTTTGTTGTTTGATGTTTAAGATATCTCAGATGCATTTATTAAAATTAATAATAGTATTAATAATCAAATACCCAGAAAAAGACCTAGGATGGTATAAAATGTTGCCTAGGCTAGAGAAATTTAAAAGACTTTATGAAAAATGATACTACAAAGAGAAGAGGATACATACAGAAGAGAAAACACTTTATAAAAGTAAGTTCACATTGTGGGTTAATCATTTCACATATTGGTTCTGTTAATTTTTTTAAATGTTTAAGTATGATTGTTTTGTAAACAATGCATTTTCTACAGGTGGAATAATGGTAATAGGAATGAAGGAGACAGGACCATGAATGAGCATAAGTAAGAATACAAAGAGAAGCAATAAAAAAGGAGACAAAATGGCGAGGCACAGTCACAAAGAACAAGACAATTGCTATTCTTCCAGTGACTAACTCTGTATATTTCATTATTTCCATGACAGTTACATTACAGATCAAAGATTAATTATAGTCTAAAGAAATTAGTCTGAGAAAGCTTCACTCTAGGTAAAGCATTTAATATTTCAGTCTTGTAACTTACCATTCTCTTTATATCCCATGCCAAGGATAACCTCCGGTGCTCTGTAATACCGTGTTACTACATATGGTGTCATCATAAAATTAGTACATGCTGTTCTTGCCAATCCAAAATCAAGGATTTTCAGGGTACAGTCAGATTTGACTACTATATTGCTGGGTTTCAAATCCTAAACGAAAGTTATTTTGGTTAGCTGTAATGTCCAATAAACTAAAAGATAGTATGCATCTTTCCCTTAAATCTATACGAGTCATCATCACAGCATTTCACATTAACAGTTTATATTAAAATATATACTTGGCCATGCCTGCAACCTTTTATAGCTAAATTATTTACAGATTACAGCCAACAGATACTTTAAACACAATATTACTGCGGTTACAAAGTCTTTATGACACACAAAACAAAATATGAATAAAAACCAAGTCTGGCAAATTTGTTTGCTGTCAGAAATCAGAGAATTAGACCTTTTATTTGTTTCAGTGAACAAGTTTACCGCTAACAACCGTTTGCACACCAGTACTGATCATACTAGATAGATAGCTTCTTGCGAAAGAAAGTAACCTCAAATAGTTATTGTAAGACCGACCATATTGGACATCAACCTTTATAACAAAGGAAATATATTATCCCGAATAATCAGATGTTTTGAAACAAGACAGCCTCTCCCTTGCAAGGAACAATAACTAAAGGGTCATCATCACCAGTACCTTGTCACAGTTCACTGAGTCTAACAGACCTTTGGAAAATAAGAGTACCCTGCAGCTGTAAGAAAGCTTGGAAGCAGCTCGAATGCTTGGAAGCAGTACTATTACTGTAGTCTACCTTACTATCACATTTTCATCCCAGACCTTTTCAGCAAGTTAAGGAGGTGACCGTTTTAGAGTTGATAAGCTTTCCTGTGTTTTAAGCACTTGAAGGATGAGAAAAACCATGTCATATTAGGACACGGAAGAGGTTCCAGACACCCTGATCATATGGAAGAAATTAAAATGCAAGAGTGGGAAAACTGGAACTCAAAGGGAGCAGTACTAGTTATGTAAACTGGGCACAGCAAACAGGACAACCAGGGAAACAGAAGCACAGAGAGCCTGTGAAGGGTTGCAATATCATAGGGACCGTTTATGGATTTTACTTTAAATATAAATATTACTGTGGTGTACAATTAAAAGAATTTTTAAAACAAGCTATTCCTTATTCTGTCATTACAGAGTTTACCTTTCATACTTTTAAGCTCAGTTTCTCTCTCTCATATTAATACAATCTTTAGTCTTTTTCTTAGTCTGGTGTCAGTCATTTCATTTAACAGTTTTAAAATTATTTTATTATCTGCAGATCTAATTTGCTTTTTTGAAGGATTTGTTTGTAACATGACTGTTTATCCTTGAACTAATATATATAGAAACAGAACACCAACTCGCAAGATAATAGTGAACACATTTCAGATAAATACTACCTTTAAGACAGATGTTATTAATATCAGTGTCGTAACACTACCTACTCTGTGGATGATACCAGCTGAATGGAGGTGCTTGATACCACACAGCATCTGGTACAGAAGGTAGGACATTCTTTCATGGTCCAATTCCATATGAATAACTTGACACAAGTTAGCATCCATCAGCTCCATAACCAAATACCTATAATGTAGGGAATCAAAAAAAAATTTTCACGTCAAGGATTTTATACCTAGCATCAGAATAGGTTTAAATAAGAGATCATGCAAGTCACTGATGTAATGAGTGTCAGAATGCTGATAAAGGTAAAAATATCGAATGGTTTACATTATTTAAAGTTTGAAAATAATTTAAAATTATTTTTGGTAATTTGTTTAAGAAAAAATAGAGGAAGAAAAGTACAACTCTGATATAACCATCAATTGTGCCAAACACAACGCATAAAGAAACTGCTAGTTTACGTTGCTTGTCTTGATGGAACCTAAAAGCAAACTAAATTTACACAGAAATTGCACACAAGGAGAGAATACAGTGAAGTGTATCAATGTGAGATTTCTTTTTACTGTATCCTAACTTAACAAAACTATGGAAACGATGTTATAGAATAAAATGTAATAATTCATTTTCAGGTTAAAGTGCTATTCTTTTTTATCATCAAGACTAAGATTGCACCCCCATGAATACTTAAATTAATAGGACCTACTGCCACATAAAAGATCTAAGTTAAGAAATATATTCAGGTTGTATTTGATGCTGCAGTTATTGTGGGCTTCATCTCAGAAAAGGATGTCAGGTTATCCATATTGAGTTACTGGCTAAGAGACAAGGGGTAATTATGGGAACTGTAGACAATCTGGGCACGGCCCCACAAGTGAGAATGTGCGTTTCCCCGGGGACAAACAGCAGTGGCACAATGTGCGGCAGGCTGCTTGTCCCTGAGAAACACTGGTGCATGTGTGTTCTGGTGCATGTCACGTTACCCTGGGTGGGGTAGGGGAGGCTGGAGCTAGCACCTGGGTTGGCCCCAGCAGTCTTACCTGGGGGGCCTCCAGGGGCTGCAGCCATAGCAATCCAACAGCATACAGCCTACTTGGAAGTCGGAGCATGGCTCTGGCTGGCCAGTTTCTGATTCCGGGCGGTGCATGCTGATGCCACATGCTCCACCCAGCTTTTTTAAGGTGCAGGGTTTTCTGACACTGGGATCTCCCAGTGTCAGAACCACGCCAACCCCCACCCATAGGGAACACCTGCACGTGCGGTGTGCGCTCATCTAAATGCGCCCTTTTAGTGCAGTCTTATTATGAGCCAAATTATGACCCCAATACCATGAACTTTCTAGGGGTGCAAAGGGTTAAAATGCAAACTATGACTAATTCATGCCACACTTCATCGTATTTTAATCCCTTGATACTTACACATCTTGAAATTCTTCTAGTGACTTCTGTGGTGTAAATACATTTAATAAACTAATTATCTACAAAGACAGACAAAAAGTGGAAAAAATTAATTTATTAATATTTACATAGATTAAATGCTTAAAAGGTAAGAAGCAAGCCACAACATCACTTGAATATGAAGTCAAATGCATTCATTTTTTATTTCAGAAACTGCTTACACTGTCAATTACTTGTCACTCAGAAGCTAGTTTCACTGCTGAAGTTCGGTTATTAATGTGCTTGACTTTTCAGTTCACATATATTAGCACAACACAGCAGCAGTGCTGAAGAGCAACATTGAACTTGTACATTTAAAATAAGGCACTAGAAGGCATAGATGCATTTCTTTCTCCACAGGCAAACCAAAAATCTTTTTTTTCTGAGAAAAGCAACCTCCTTGTGTGTGTCACTCAAAAGTCTGTGTGAATTATATGCATTTTTTTTTAATCTTTAGAACAAAGGCTTCTAAACAGCACACAGATTGGGCAGATACATCTGTCTACTGCTAGGTTTCTGGAAGCTTTCCTTAACATTATTGTAATCCTTTAATTACTACTACAAGAAAAATTACTCAAGTCAATTTTAAAATTCTCATCAACCCTAGAAGGCTTTGAATCTAAGTCTTAACCAGCAAGTGTTTCTAGGTCATTTTAACTTCTACATGTGATGTATGTTTCATAACGTTCACAAAACTTAGCAGTTGTGTAGTAACTTTTCACAAGTCACTATATTTGCCTCTAAGCAAGCTACAATTCTTATCAGTTTGCTCTTGGCTCCAGTTCTCTTTTTTAAACAAACTGAAATAGGGAAGGCAATAAAATAGACATTTTGACATGGTTACATATGATCTTAGCCAAAAGGGAGAGTACTAACCTGACTGAACCTGAACCAGTGCAAAACAATGTGACTTACTGAGATAAAACATAGTGGAATAAGTCCAATTTTATGCTGGTCCAGTGACTATACTGATGGATTATGCTAGTTTAAACTATACGGTTGCAAAATATTCCTTCCACCTTGGCCCCTCCAACTCAGTACATGAAAAAAAGCCATGTGTACAAACTTAAACATATATTGTGCTTAAATATTACAGCCTACTGTTTCATTCTGAGAAATGTCAAAGTTCTCATTTATAAAGGACTACGCTACCTATACCAATTCAACGATTCTGACGCAACCACCTTTGTCCATTATTTGGATTACTTTGACTCACCCTTACTTATTTCTAGTAAGAGCATTATATGGAAAATAATTACATTCTTAGGAAAAATGACTTACATTTTTGTGATTGACACATTTTAAAAGAACAAGCTCTCTGTAAGCTCTTTTTGCATGTGTTTGATTCTGAAAAGGACGACTCAGCTTCTTAACAGCAACATTTATCCCAAGGACTGTATCGAATGCAGCACTGAAAATTGAGAGAGTTAATTTAAGTTGAAGACTTTTGGGGAAGACAGAAATCAAGGTCTGAAATCATGCACATCCACAAAGCTGCGGACATTCGTTTCTTTTAATTTTTGTTCAGACAAAGATAACTGAAAAGAGTCTGCACATTCTTAGACAGGGATAAATGTAAAACAAAAGCTCCCCACACCCCTTGTCCAAGCCCAAACACTTACTACCCTAAAGTGTTAGTCAAAATTAAGTTAAGCAGAAGATATGGTAGTGTGGCAGCTTATAGACTAGGGGTGTCAAATATACGGCCTGCGGAGCCACTGTATCCAGTCTGCTGGGGTACTAGAAGTTGGCCATGTGACCTGCTCCAGAGCTTGGGGGTCCTGGACTCAGCTGGATATATATAGCCCATGGCAGATGGGTGGGGGTGAGCAAGAGGTGTGACACAGACCTGCTTGCCCCACTGCAGTTGTTTGGCCCTGTGACCACTGGACTCATGCCACCACCATCGCTAAATCTGCTGCTGTTGTTGCTACCCTATGGATCCAACCTAGGAGGAGTCTCACAGTCCAGACCCAGCCTGGGACCTCAAGCAAGCTTGATACTCGTTACAGAAAATCATCAGTTTTTGTAGACTACAGAATGTTATATCACAAATATCTGATTCTGAGCTACAACTGCCTACCTCGTCATAATATCTGATGAAGTAGGGCTGCCCTATGACAGCCCATAGATTCAGAGATGTTTAGGTTGGAAGGGACCTCAGTAGATTGTCGAGTCCGACCCCAAACGTCCCTAACGAAGTCTTTATGTGCCCAACTGCACTGCCTTCTGCCTAACTTCAGGCTAACACAGCTAACTACCCGCCTCCAAGTTAAGGCAACCTTTCCGGAAACAAAAACATTCCTGGTTAATTAATTTGAGCTAAGTGTCTCTCTCGCATAGTGCTGTTGACACTACTTCCACGGCAGGTCCATTTCTAATGCAATTATTAACTACAAGTCTCTAAAGTCTCCACTTCAGTCTAGAGCTCGAGTGCCTCACTGCTTCACGCCTCCAAAAGCGAGATCTCTGTAAGAGTGCCATTGGAAGCATAAGGGTGGTTTTTGAAACTTGGAAGGTATGATAAATACATTTATAACACAGGTCACCAACTATGTTCATTGTTCTTAAGTCTCTCATTACATTATTGTCTTGGAGGAACCAACTGAATTACAAATTTAATAAATAAAAAGATTCACACATTTTGGGAAGAGAGGTTTCCAATTATGGCCTCGAACTAGCAATTATATTTAGCAAAAAACTTTTACTTCTTTGTGACTTCTCTTCCTTCCTAGCCTCCATTTTATAAGCACATTTTGCAGAGGAGGTTTGTTTCCAAGAGCCACAAGTAACTAATTCTCAGCTGCAGCTGCCTATATTCATGATCAGACTAAACAGTGAAGAAACTGAGTATTAATGCACAGGTGTTATTCATAAAGAATAGCCGTATACTGCAAACCCAGGAAGCAATTCCAATTCTCTCACTCAGAAGAGTGCAATATCATTCAAGCTCTACTTTGACTGTTTACTTAGTGGTGGAAATAAGAATATAGATATGTTCAAGGCTGTTGGGAGATGGGCTTTCTTTCTCAGAGTACACCCAGCAGTATGCTTAAGAATGTCATAACAGCACTGTATTCCTGTACAGTACTATTTTCCAAGAGGTTGCATCAGTACTTTGAAATAAAATAGTATGTGCTCTGCTTATGTGAAGTCATGGCTTCCCCTATAAAGAGGAACAACATTACTGAAGAGCAAAAATGAAATTACAACAGGCTTCTCATACAAGAGGAAATAAGGTAAAAACACAGCATGATTGCCCTGTTTCTATGCCTACAGCCTACTTAACCCATCTCAGCGTTTATATAAAGTGACATATTTATAGAACTGATCTGTGCAAAGTCATCATTATCAGGTCATTTCAGCCATTCATAGAATCAAAGCTTGAATACCTATACAAAATAGAATATGAAGTGGGAGCAAGGCAATTCAACAGATGGTTTAACCCTACTACTCCTAGTACAAAACTTTACATTTTTGATATTTATTCATATTTACCTGAACAAGAGACCATAAAATAGTAAGTAGAAAGTTCTATGCATGTCAGTTCTTTGACCTGCATTTTGAATTACTACAAAATGCCCAAAACTTTTTAACAGAAAATGCACTGGAATGAAATGGTGTTACCGATTCTCAAATTCTACCACAAGCTGTGAGGCTGACCTAGCGGCACTGCTTTATTCAGAAATCATTTGGCAAACGTAAAGCAAAATCTCTCAAGGAGGGAAGTGATTCAGTAGTGAGCCTGTAACTCATTCCCTGCCTGTGAAACTGAAGAGAAGTAAGTAGCCTTGATGTCACATTAGAAAATCAAGTTGTGCCTCCTGCCATCACAGCCTAAGAGAAATAAAAGTATACAGACTACAGAAGGAAATGGATCAAAGATTTTATAATTAACCAATCTAAAAGAATATTTGAACTTGAGTGTGACACAGAGAAAAAAAATCAAGAACTTCAATATTAAAAAGAAACAAAGCTGCAAGGCCACAATGCCTATTATAATCCAGTGTTCATTTTCAAATGCTAGATAATTTGGAATGTGTTCCTAATAAGAAAATTTCATTACGTAACCTCTAAGACCACTGTGCAAAATGTATTTTCCCTTTCCTGTGTCCTCGAATTCAAGTACCTGATTTCAAAGGAATTGTCAATAGGAAAAAGTGATGCGTATCTTAGAAGAAATGAAAATTGCTACACATAAAAACATTATTAAAAGTGGATTTATTTTACTCATTTGATTTCCCTTACCACTCTGCTATTAATCCAAACACCTCCAAGGATATTTTCTTCCAAATTAATGAAAAGCTTATGTCTATCATTCAATATCAGATAAAAGTTGTCTTACACAGGATTAAGGTTACACATTTATCTGTGTTGTTCACAACGTTAATCTAAATGAAAGGCAGTTAGGGCACCAGCACTGCAATAAAATCCCACATTTTCTGTTGCTTGTTTAGTAAATCAGACCATGTTCTGCAGATTAGGAATACTCTTGTACCAGTTGAAAGATAATTCTTTTCTAATATTTTTTTTTAAATCAGTTACAGTAGGAAGTGCATTAACTTTGAAGTATGGTATTGAGCAAAATTTACGTAGACTTTTACGGAATTCTATCTGATATATAAAACATTCAAAATAACAGTTTCTGCCCCTGTATAACACACATACATGTTTTAAAAATCCAAGGGTTTAGCTTCCTGCCTGCTCTTACTTATCTTCTCACTAGCTATTTATAAGTTACTTCTTTAATAGTCAGATTCGTTTCATATAATTTTTGGAAATTTTGTGCACAACAATTAATTTGAACACTGACAATTTCACTCTGACACTTCCCTCTCAAAAAAAAAAACAACAAACATTTCCAAGAAGTCACATGAAATCCTGAAGGTCAACTGCAGAGCCAACAACACAAAGTAATTTACTACCGTGTTGCTCCGATTACTATTCGGCAAGCATAGCTCTTCTCAATTGTTTCTTTATGAAATGTAGAATTTCCATCCTCATGATTAATCTGGTGTTGTTTCTTTGCTCTCAACTAGTCTGTGAAGGGTACTATATACAATAAACTTATTACATTACATGCCTAGGGATGATTCTCAGTTAAGTGTTTTTTCAAAAGCAAATTACTTTGCTCCCACAGACAATTTAATTTTAGAGAACTAAATTTAAATTCTTAAGGTGTCTATTCTGTTTTGAAAAACATAGAATAATTATTTTGAACAGCTTGCTCAAGTACAGCCATTAACAATCTACAACGTCTCCCGAACAGATAAAAGTAGGATATTCCAGATCATGCGTGCTCTCTCACTCTCTCTGAAGGGGACTGATACAGGAATATTTGGGGGTACAGAACAAACTGGGACAGGGAAAGTCAGGGTCCAGGCTAGGAGAGAAAAATCAGAAAGTGTAGGGAAAGAGCCATTTGGGGAGAAGAGAGAAAAGGGTCTCAAAGAAATTCAAGGAGATATAAAGAATCTGGTAATTCAGTCACATGTATACGTGTGTGTGCATGCACACAGCCCAGAAGCTCAAATACACTAACAGTCAAGAGGCAAAAAAGGAAAGGAACCCCGGTGGGGAAATTTTATGCTATCTAAAATAAAGTACAGGGACACGTAACCAATCTCCTTACTTAAGCCTGTGCAGAAAAGCAAAACGGCTCTCCAAAGATACTGAGACTTTTGAGCCTGTTCCAATCTTTGTTTTGTATTACAGGCACTGAAGAACCAGGATCCTCCTACCAGCAAACATCAGTGGACCTCAGGACAAATACATTACTCTTATGTATTTTAATTTCAACCAAAAGGGAAAATGGAACAAAGTTAACAGTGATTCCTATTAAATTTTGGGAAACTCACAGTGCTCCACTTCACATTTTCTGAAAGACTGATGAACTTCATGTTACTCATAGTTTAAGAAATGGATTTTGCATCAGCATAACCCTACACAAGTTTCACAACTAGACTGGATTTTGATACGCTATGAAAGGTCTTTCTAAGATTAACATCGTAATTATCATTATTATCAAAATGTTGAAAAGATTAGAAAGAAAGTAAAATTGTTTTATGGGAGCTGCTATCTTCCAGTTTGAGACTGACATTTATTTGTTCTCTCTTGAAAATTATAAATGCTGATTTGGGCAAATTTTTGTTTCACTGTAATTTTAGTTTCTTTAATTTGTAGCTAGTATTTAGAGGTTTCAGAAGATGCTGAGATACAGTACACCTCTAATTTATACTCAGCTGCTCCTTAAATCAGGTATACTCAGGACAAATCATTAAGTCAGATCATTCCTTGTCTCTCCCTACAGCTTGACCTCATCACTGACTTGACCTTGAGGAAGCAGTCTGGTTTGAAACAGCAGGGAAGTGGAGCAGATCAAAAATGCACCATTTCTAGAAGGAGGAGGGGAATCATGGCCATCTGAAATTTCCACATGCCATCTGGTACTAATAGAAAAGAAATCAAATCGGAACTGTATTGTCAGAAAGAGTTATAATAATATACCAAGCTTTCCTAAACACTAATATCTAGTGACTTCATACACCCTACATTTAACATGCTATTTTCAAGGAAAAAGAGGGATTTTTCCTCTAATTTCTCTGACTTACAGCTTATCAACAGCTGGGCAATGGCTTATTTCATGAAATAACTGCAGTGATATCCACAGCAGTTGAAAAATTGAAAATACAAGATACTAAATAAATTAGTTCTGTGTGTGTATGAGGGGGTGGAAAAATTTTTAAATATTTTTATATAACATTTGAGGCGAGAACCTGCCATTTCTTTAAGGAACTATGTTACAAGAGGGTCAAAGACATGGACAGATCAAGTATAAGAAACTGTCTTTTCTCAGAAGTGTAACATAGTTTAATTACATATCAAAAACACTCCTCGCTTCAATTTGAATTGTAAAAGCACAAAAATGCAGGTAGGATTTGAAGTATTACAGCCTTAAGAAATCATGGCTATAAAGTCAGGGCTAGAGTTCCTACAGATGCCTCCTGGTACCAAGCAAGCTTTGCTCAAAAACAGATGGGGTTGAAAGGTAACCTGTGTGGAGCAGATAGTGGCAGCCTATTAAACATTTGAAAAGTTTTACCTTTAGCTGGCCCAGAGCTGTGGAGTCATACAAGAGACTAAGGTTCAAGATCAGACTAAAGATTCTCATGTCCTGGGCCAGTGGAGGCTGGACACAAATTTGAGGTAACACAGCAAGGTAGAGACAGACAGCCAGCCCAACCCCTCACATAGCATCCCTAATTTACCCATGGAGTGACAGTGACATTGATTTGCCTCATCCTGCCAGTTAATGGCAAGGCACTGCACTGATGGCTCCTAGAAATGAACAGGAGTGATCAGGAATAAAAAGGGAGAAGGAAACAGGGAACCATGCTGAAGAAACGAGTAAAACCCAGAATCCCTCTCACCATCTCACCATTATACCCTTACGCGGTAACTTCATAACCACATATGAAATGTAACAACTAGAAATTAAAACCAAATGGTAATGAGAAGGAAATCTGCTGCCCATTTAACTTATGAAAATATCTAAAAATTTAATTTGGTTTCCTAAAAATCACAATTCCATATTAGAAATGACAACAAACAGGCATTGGAGAACCCATTTGGTTCACAATCCTGTAGCAAGAGATAAAAGCATTACAATTAAGTGTTATATGTGCAGTTCTTAAAGTGATTTATGTTTAAACAAAGCATGTATTACTCACCAAACAATGCCCTGAGCCCCAGATCCTATGGGCTTCAATTGCTGGTAACGTTTTAGTACAGTGAATGTTGAGTCTGCGACTTGAACACTGTAAAATTGACTATCACATTTATTCTCACTCATGATGCAGTGTCATGTAGTTTTTTCCCCCCAAGGACCTGGTACAGTTTTCAAGATCTTTAAACACAAAGAGATATTGAACAATTAGCTAAACAAGCAATTCTCAACAAAAGTGTTAAAACATTTTCAATATATTCTGTGCATCAGTATTTTCCAATACACACAGTATTAAATTACTTTAATCTTCAGGGGGTTTTTGCACTATTTTAACTTATTGCTAGGTAGAGATAGACAAACTGCCAAATATAAATGGACTGTTCATTACATGGAACTGCGATTCAACCAGTGACCTTTAAAGGGGAGAATATAAAACCTAAAGCTATGGCTATTATGCTATTCTATGTTGTATGCGAGTACATTACTTCCTGTAATATTTGGTAAACATTAACATTTGTATTTGTCTTTCAAAAGCCAGCAACACAGATGAGGAAGTCAATAGCAGAATGAAAGACAAGAAAAGCTGAGCGGGTGGCAAGCTGGAAAGCAGTAAGAAAAGACAAAACAGGGAGAAAGGGAAGCGAGACAAAACAAGAGCTAAAACTGCACTTGGTGTGTGTGAAATGCGTGTAGAAGGAAAGAGTCCTCAGCAAAGGAACTCAAGATGATCAACAGAACGTTTAATTTTGTTGAATGCTGGACAGAAGTGAAATTGAAGGAGAAGGTAGCAGTAATCCAGCCAAAATAGAAGTCTGGCATGAACACGGGTTTTGGCAATATGACAAAGAGGAGCCAGTGGACTTCAGAAATGTTAGAGAGAGGAGCTGTAAAATCTGGCACTAGCCTGGATATGACAGAAGAAGAAAAAAAAAAGAAATAACTCCAAAACTCCCAAGACTGAATGAGGTGGAAGATAGTTATATTGCCAAGTGACTGAGAAACAGTGTGGTAAGGGAGAGTGGGGGAAACAGTGTGTGAGGAAAGTTTCATTTGCAGTTAAGAGGCAGCTGAAATTCATGAAGAGTTAATAATGCAAAGAAATTTGAGTCTGGACAAAGAGAGAAAAGGCAAATTAAAACAATGGTCATCAAATATTTTATAGCAGTGGTTGGCAGGCTTTTTAGGCTGAGAGATGGAGTGGCCCAGTTTGGGTCAGAGGTGGGCAGCCAGGTGCTTGGACTCAGCTGTCACTGCTACTTCTCCCATGTGGCAACAAGACGAAAGCCTCCCCACACCGGGGTGCTTTTGCCTGCAGCAGCAGGGGAAATCAACTGCTGCTGAAGCCCCACATCTGTGGGACACATCAAATGGCTCTGTGGGCCATATCTGTCCCTAAGCCATAGGATGCCCGCCTCTTTTACAGTATGGACCAACCACAGATTAAGGAAGTACTGTCTCGACCACCTTCACCACTGTGTTGACCACCTTCAACTAGCCAACTTCCATTGCTCAGCTATGTAATAGCTATGTAGCAACTAAAGCATCTCTTAAACGGAAAAAAAATAGCTGGAAAATATTCAGTGTGCTTCTGATACCTTTTAGTGTGATTTAGCAGATGCAAATGAAGAGTGTTTACGCCATATGACCAATTAGATCTTAATAGAAACCAACAAGCTTTTTGTACGCCACTGATAAGGCATGGACTACAGTTTGTAAACCAGTAGATTTGGGTGTCTTTATCATGCAGGTACTAAGAGACTCTGAGTAAAATCCTTATCTCATTGAAAGTCAACATAAATTTGCCTTTGACTTCAAGGAGTCCTGGATTTCCTCCTCAAGAGAACAGATATACTGGCATTTTCAAGATCCTCTTCAAGATCCCCAATTCTCTTAAATTCCTCTCCTTTAAAATATAAAACTTAAAACTTTACTATGTTATTAACATATATAGAACATACAGACTGTACAGTGTGGCTGAGTTAATGCTACTAGAATCACAACGGACAACTATAACAAGCAAATCTTTGACATGAAATTTGGAGAAATAACAAATAATAAAAGGAAAAAGCAAACAAGAAAAAAGAAACCAAAAATCAAAGCCCGCTGTTGAATTCTTAGATTCATTTCTTTTGCTGTTGATCAATATAAAAAGGCCTTATTTCTTGCAAGACCTATGACTACAGCTACCTGACAGTCCAATGTGAGGCTTAATTATGGTCAATGTTCTATGAAAAAAAAAAACCTCATTATGTGAAAATCATAAATATTTGGGTTTTCTTTAAAGGATACCTGACTTCTCATACTCCTTTTACCCTTCCCTTGTCAAAATAAACCCCCCATTATGTGTCATAGTTCTAGAATATTGACCACAGAAAGAAAAAGTCTTAAAACTTCAGATGAAATGGCAACAGACCTTTTTCTTATTATTCTCCTTGACCAGTAACATGAATGCAAAAGGAAGAAGCTAAGCTAACAAACCCCTGCCTACCCCAGCCCATATGTTGGGGTATGCAAGTCTCCTTTTTCTCCAGCCACTATGCTCCCAAGGGCCAGAGGAAGGACAAGGTTTTAACCTATACCCACTCCACTCCAAATCTTCATTATTTTACTTAAAGGGTAAAAGAGTTAACAACACAGGGCTGCAGGTCTGGTTTCCCATGCAAATGCTGACAGCTCAAATCTCCGTGGCCTTTGAGATATGTAAAGAAACTGACCTAAGCACCTGCTTGGCAAGATGAGCCAGGGTAAGGAAAGGGTTATTGAGCAAAGTAAAGATCACAGCTGCATGTCCTAAGTACAGCAACTGTCTGAGTAACAGGAACGGGACAGCTGTGCTATTTTATGCAATTCCCCAATGCAGGACATGAAAACTATGTTTGGGAAGGGAAGGGAAGGAAGTGAAGTGAAAAGTCTACAGCCTCCTTTGCCCTTGTCTTCACAGGGGAGACTCAGTGTTGCTAATACTCATGAAGAAAATGGCAGCTTAGCATTTTCACATAAGTAAACAGCTCAAGTTAGAGACTAAACTCCCCTGCAGGGTAACCTGACTTTCACGTGGGTGAAAAAAACATAAGCTTCCTTTCTTGGGGAGGATTTTACCTTGAGTTGAGGATATATTTTTTGTATTAAGGACAAGACTTAAAAAAAGGAAGTAGGAGGCTATCTGATCTAGCAGTGCTCATTCTAACTGAGTTTGATTGCACAAAACCATATTAAAATTAATGTCATTTGGAAACAAGGATAAAGACTCTTCTTTGGTCTAAATCCACACAGGGATTTGGGTGTTGTAATATATAGCACCTTAACAGAGACGACCCTAGCAGGGTGTGAGGCCCCAGGCAAATCAGCCTGTGCAGGGCCCAGATGCTGGAGAGCGGCCGGACATGAAGCCAGCCTGGCTCTGTGGGGCCCCCCAAAGTGTGGGGCCTGGGGTAGTCACCCCAATTCGCACCCCTGCTAATTCACAGCCCTGAGTTATGGCAAGGTTCCCCATACGATATATGGGGAAAGATAGAGACCTAAAATAATTCACAGAAACAAGCAAGCTGTGTGGCAAACTGGTAACAATGGAAAGGCTAGGACCAGGCAGAACCTAAGCCAAGAGCAGTTAAGCACCTATCTCCATGCAAGAGTCTCGGTTGTGAACTGTCTCACTGAGTTAGCTGCTTGTACCAAGTCAGCCCTTTCTTACAAAAAATACAAGAGACCTCCCATTCCCAAATAGGACAATCACCTGAGAGATGTGAGCTGTTTTCAAATTCTGTTCTGCCAATACAGTGCAGGAACGGGACGCCAGTTCTCTCAAATTAGAGGACCCTAACCCTAACCACGAGGTTATCTGATATTCTGGAGTGAGACTCTTTCAGTATCTCCTAATGAAGTTACTCAACTATATATGCACGAATATGAAGTCCCTCACAGAGCCCAACTCTCCCACATGTCTCATGACTGCTCCTTACCACTGCGCTATGAAGCTGTACTCACTTTTTCTCTCCTTGGCCAAATAAATGTTTAATTCATTACGCAAAGCAGAACAGCTGTGAAAAGAGAATCCTCAAATATTTACAGTTAGAGCCTCCTCCTGTGCAAAAGCAGAGGTCTAGATCCAGCTTCACGCTGGGCACAAGGATTCAAACAAGGTGTCTGGCTCTCATAGGAATACTGGACGTAACTGGACAATTGAACAAGAAGAAGCACACTTCTGGGCAAGACAGGTAAGCTCTGAGCTTGTCTAATGGTTCAGGCCCTGCAGGAAAACAAAAAAAAAAAAATCAGTGGGGAAATCACCTAGTTTCTCTTTGCGCAGGGGTACCAAGCTGCTTGGCAACAGCAAGACACAGGCACTTTTGTGCTTGTCTACTACGCTTGTGCTAGACACTTTAGCCACTTGCATGGTTAAAAAATTTTTTTGCAAATGCTGATGGTGCCTGCATATCGACTTACATGCCCGAGTCCCTTGTGGACCTATCCCCCTTTGAATGCCCGACTTTGGGAAACTGGCCTCTGTTCCGACTATGGTCCATGAAAGCCAAGGAATATCAGTCAACAACCTGACTACAGTATCACGTACGCCACGTACGCCAGTATGAACATCATGTTTCACATCAGTCGATATAAAGGAGTCCTCTGGAATTTAGAAATAAACCTTCAATTTCAGAAAAAGGTTTTCAGCACCTGGTATCGTGATATTACTTCATCTAAAAAGGACCAACACACAAACAGGAAACAGGCATCCGTCCTCCGAAGGATGGACAGCAGCGACAACCCCTTTACAATGAGAATGCAACACATCTTCATCAATTGAAAAAGCTGCAGGATCATTATTTTGACCCGGCAGCCTTGTACTACTAAATTAAAAACAGGCACAAGATCGGATGATCCCATTTGAAAGCCATTTTGTTTGACAGAGATGTGTTACATGGAAGATGCCGAATTTTAGCTAATTTTGGAGGTAAAGCTTCATTGCTGAACATAAGAAAGATTTCTACACCTCCCTGCCTTTCTGCCACGTGACACCCCAAGGGAAGGATCCCTGCCTGATCTGCACATCGAAGAGCAACTCACAAAGACACCCCGAGGAGCGCACTCCCACCTTCAGCTTCCTCCGTGCAAAATGAAGTTGCTTTCCTACCCATGGGGACTTTTTACCAGCTTGAATTTTCCCCGAGCCGGAGGAAGCGGGGTGCGCGCCCGAAAGCTTGCAGAAAAAGACTTATGGGGGGGGGAGGGCGATTGCTTAGTCGGTCGAATGAAAGGTATCATCTCTGAACCGCGAGTGGCAGAGTTTTGCATTTCTTTTTGTTTTGACAAGCGCCGGTGACAATCACCGGAGGACTTTTACGGACCGCACGGCAAAGACGGACAACGAAACGCCGCGAGCACGTGACGGCGTACACGCGTGACCCGTAACAGCAGGGTTGAAGCGGCGCTTGCTGACTAACCAGATGGGATCCCTGTAGATCTTCACGTCACATCAGCTTACATGGGAGACAAGTGGGCTACTGCGGTTTGAGAAGCGCTGCCCGCGCCGCTCGGGACACAGGGGAAGGACGTGACGGCGACGTCCCAGGTGGAGGGTCCAGCTAAGAGGGAAAAGGAGCAAAACCTTTTAAGTTTATCAAGGAACAGACGAGGTCCCCGAGACGAGCCGTGCCGTCTCCGGTCCCCCTTCCCTACACCTGCAGCCTGGCGGGTGCGGGGGGACCTGGCTGTCGCCCCTCAGGCGAGCCGAGCGCCCGTCTCCTCCGCGGCGCGGGCCGGGAAGGACAGGCTCCCGGGTCCCCGTCGCCCAGGCAGGGAAACCAGCCTGCCCGCAGCATCCTCCGCCAGCCCCAGGCACGGGCGCCAGCGTCCACCCCAGGAGCCCCGAGGCCCCAGCCAGCCTGGAGCGGCGAGGGCGGCTCCCAAACCCCTTGGGCCGCAGAGCGAATTGCCCCGCGGGGGGCTGCAGGCCGCGGCCGGGGAGGGGCGGCAGCGGCGACCCCCGCGGCTGAGGGAAACTTCGCGCCAGGCCCCGCCCCCCCGCGGCCTCCCCGCTCCGCGCCTCACCGTGCGGCGGCCTGGCCAGGCCGGGCGGGCGGGCGGCGCTCGGGTGCCCGCTCGGCGCCTCCGGCTCGCAGGGCCGCCCCAGCCACAATGGCTCCCCTGCCCCTCGCAGGCCGCGCCAGGCCAGACCGGCTGACGGGCGCGCGCGCCGTCCAATCGTCGCGCGGCGCCGGGCGCGCTCAGCCAATCCGGCTGGAGGCGGGACCTCCTCAAGACACTATATAAGGGAGGGGACTGCAGTGGAGACAGGGCGGCTCCGGGCCGGGCTGGGCCCGAGCAGCGCACGTCACGCTCGCCCCATCTTGGTGATGTCATCTCACGTCAGACTGCCCCCAGCTCGGTGATGTCATTCCACATCAAACTCTCCCCAGCTTGGTGATGTTATCCCACATCAACCTACCCCCAGTTTAGTGATGTCATCCCATGTCAAACTGCCCCCAGCTTGATGTCATCGCCCATATCAAACTGCCACATCTCGGTGATGTCATCACTCACATCAAACTGCCCCCAGCTTGGTGATGTTATTCCACTTCAAACTGCCCCCAGCTTAGTGATGTCATCCCATGTCAAACTGCCCCTAGCTTAATGTCATCACCCATGTCAAACTGCCCCCAGCTTGATGTCATCACCCACGTCAAACTGCCCCCAGCTTGGTGATGTCACCACACACCTAAGTGCACTGCCAAATGATGGGCTATTTACACGGCAAATCACCGTTGTCAGCTGAGGTGATGTCACCCCCCCCATCCAACTGCCAGGGTGAGGCGAGGCAGTGTCAGCAGCTGTCACCAAAACCCCCGGGTGCCGTCACCCTGCTCCACCCAGGAAGCGCTGCCAGGCGAGGCGGGAGGAGGACGCGGCCCCGTGACACGGGGGCGGCAGTGAAGAAGCCGCCTGCCGCTGCACCGCAAGATGCGGTCTCTGAAAACCAAGAGACTGCTACAAATGACGCTGCCCGAGGTGGTGACCTCAACCTCTCTTCTTTACCACAATGCATCCACCAGGAAGAAAAAAATGGCATTGCCTGGTCCGCCCGCCTGTCCCTCATTTAAAAAAAATGGAGTTAATAATAGATACTGTATATTTTCTGTAATTCACAAGAGAAAAAACAAAAGAACTGCCATTAAGCGGATCAGACCGCCGGTCCCCCTCACCCCGCGGCTCCCGGCATGCCATGGCAAGGAGCGAACGCTGGACGGGAGAGCAAACTGGGTCTTGCCAAGGTGTTTTTCCCCCTCTCCCTCTTGCCGCTCTCCAACATTTAAGGTCCAGGAAGCACCAGTTCAGAAGCTGTACCCCCAATTCCCATTTTTATTTGCAAAATGTAATCCTTGTTTGTGGCTTGAAGGAATAAATGAGCCACGAAAGCTTTGGAGGGAATGTGTGTGCCCTCACAGCTGTTCCTTCCTCCATCCAAAAAATCTCAGTAACATCTCATCCATGCATTTCTTCTCTTTTCCTATACCTCAAAAACTACTATTTTTGCTTGCTACCTGTTTAAAAAAGAACTGAGTCTATTCTTTAAACCCAAGTAGGGCACGGTTTCCCATTTATTTATTTTCTCCTTACTTAGGATTTCCTATTTATTCTCTCCTTTAAGATTTCCCCATGTATTTATTCTCTCCTTACTTGAATTTAAAAGTTATAAATTAAAAAACAAAAATAATCTGCTTTCATTGCTTTACAGTCTAGTCTTAGTACTGCATTTCATTAAAAGGCAAGAAAATTAGTGGCTCCAAAGAAACAGCCCTCTCCACGACTAGCCCCTGACAACCTCAGCTTCAGCCAGGGATGCATATCATATTTTACTGTGTTTTTTTTACCTTTCAAAGCCCTCTTTATAAGAAAGCGAAGCACCTTAAAAGGAGCTATCAGAAACTGCTCTAGTACAAAAAGCTACTGCAGCACTTAAAGCCATTAAATTGTAAGTATTCAAACATCTCAATTTAAAAGCCAACCTGCAGAGGAATATATTGTATTTATATAAAGGAAAAAATGTTTTCTACTCAAGAACTTGTGTGAACCATTAAGTCACCTACAAAAACTAGAATGATGGTAATTTGTGAGTGTTTTAATATGACAAACCATTAGAGCAATTCACTTATAAGCCTCAAAAGGGACAGGGTATTACAATAGACTTCTTGGTGCTACTCCACAAATATGTTCACGTAATGTACACATGAAGTGCAATTTTTTTTGCAGATAAATATATCCATAGTCTGTTTTTTCATTTCTTTTATTAAAGTTCAGCCTTTTGTATTGAAGCCACTCACTTTTCTTTAAGCAATGAGCAAATTTTAACAAAAGATGATGCACTGTAAGTCATGTGCATGTGCACTGCCTTTTCCCCCACCTTTTGAATATAGGAGGAAGAATTTGGAAGAAGAGGGGAAAAAAAGAAAGTCACACCACCCTTCTGGTCTTGGCTTCTGAAATCTTTGATTTAACCACTTAAAATTATTAGCAATGCTCAGTAAGATTAAAGTTGCAATGTCACACTGATCATCATTGCTTTGGGGAAGGAGATGATCAGCAGTAAGGGCAAAAAAAAGTCTCAGTAATTCAGTACATATATGACACTTGTCCAGCTCCGTTGGTTAAAAGTTCTTTGTTCTTTGAAGCATACAAAACCGGTCACTGTTAGAGAAGAGACGCTTTGTGCTCTTCAGGATGTCCAGCAAGAAACAAATCCTCTTTTAGACCTTTCCCAGCAAGAGAAGCTAGATCTAAATCCTGCTCATCAGCACGAGCGTAACCAGGAGATGGTAGGTTCAAACCGTTTTAAAAGTATTCATCTCTGGTGAGGTTTTGCTTGGCACAAAAAGCATAAAAAGTGTTATTATGGCCACAAATAATAAGTGGTGAAATACAAAATGTACCTTCCTGTTTAAAAATTGTGCGAAATGTCTTTTTAGCTCAGCCAACTCAAAGGAAGACAGAATATACAGAGTTAATAGTTCAACTACATCTATAAAATTCAGTGTGTGCAGGAGATACTACTGCACCCAAAAGATGTAGCTTTTAGATTGATAAGGAGTACAGAAAAAGGTTATAAAGATGCCAAGTTTTTGTACAAAACAGATATTATGGCTACATTATGTGTATACATTAATAAGGAATAAGTTCAGACTGGGGTTCCCTTTGTACCAAGTACACAAATTTTAAGACAGTCCTTGCCCCAGAGGAGTTTTGCAGCTTACTAGGTGGCAGAGGAAAGATAGTAGAAAGAATAGGACCATCTGTAATGTCCCCATTTAGGACACAGAGATTTTTTGCCCAATGTCACATAAATCCAGCAGCACATCTGAGATTTGGATTCATATTTTGAAACCTAACCAGGTGCCTTAAGCACAAAACTATTCCTCCTTTTCCAAAACTATTCCTCCCTTTCCACAAACTTCATGAAGTGCTTTCATTTTTTGTCTGATACAAAACCCATCAGTGAAGAAAACTCCACGTGTGGAGTCAGATGCAACTGTACTCAAGAATAGTTAACTGGAAGAGGAAGGAGTTGGTAAAAGATTGCACATAAGAGTTTACATGATCCGTTTTCTTTAATTGCATAGTAATTTGATTGTACAATCTCCAACAGAAGTATAGTAATCCACTTGAAAATACCATTGCCTTATTTTGTTATACTTTACATGTCAAATGAATCAAAACTGGGACTATGTATGTGGTAAAAAAATTCAATGAGTTAATAATGTTGATTGGTTGGTTGGTTAAATAAAGCTGAAGTTTGAATATCTCCAAATAGATTTCCGTCAAAGAAGTTGAGGTAACAAATAGTTAACAGAAAATGGCAAAAAACAGTTAGAAAGGAGACCAAGAGAAAGAAAAAACAGCTACAGGATGTCTGTACACAAGCGCAGAGGCTGCTCCAACCTGTCTAATTACACTGTGTCAGAGCAGACTCGATTAAATGGAGTCTCTCGGAGCATGGTAATTACTGCGCTCCAGCAGCTTCCTGCATCTCGTGCAGTGTCCCCACACTTCAAAAAGGTGGTGGAGGTATTTGAACTGAAGTTCATTCAATGAGCTTTAGTTCAAGTGCCCCCGCTGCCATTTTGAAGTGCAAGGGCCACTGATATACAAGACACTGCTGTGCTTTAATTAGAGTGGCTCTCAGAGCCGCTTTAATTAAAGCGATGCCTCTCCCCCACCCCCAGGGCACATGTAAAAAAGTGCCCATAGAGTTCCAGATCAAAGCTGAAATACAAGACCATAACAATGACCCTGTACACAAATGAATAAATGTTACCATGCTCAGGATATACATTCAGGGCATTAAACAATGCTACAGATGAGCAACATACTAAAAAAAATAATAACTTAAAGCTATACAACTGTACTTATAAATACATTGTTTTTAAAACTAGTTAAAGTAGTGTTGGCTAAAAGTGTTCACAGTTACTCTAAAACAGAGCTGTATATATATATTGCACAATAGTAGAAAACGTCATTCACTATACCATGTGTAAACAATGATTTCCTTTCTTTCTCTTTTGGCAATATTAGTTATTTAGAGAAACATTTGCTGTAAGCAAAAGCACTTGGGTACAAGGCACATCAAAAGCTTTTAAAAACGGGTGTCAGAACAAGTTAAAAAACAAACAAGCCAACCTTCCTCAACACTTTCCAGTTAACAATATCATCATTCTACTTAGAAAGTTGTGTACTCAATGAATAACAATACATTTGTAGAATACAAATTTAGAAGTTTGGTGACAAAAGTTGCAGGGTGTTTATTCCACTGTCACAGATTTGGCCAGGTTTCTTGGAAAATCCACCTGGAATGAAGAACAGATTTTCAGTACATGATTGAGTAAAGCAACTTTCTGTATCTGTTAATTGATTCAACCTGTCTGCACATGCGTGTGCACACACCCCACCACCCATCCCTGAATTAATTCCACACCTTATCTGTCCTAGCTAGCCAAAACACAACCTAGACATGCAAAAAGTGCTGGAGATTTTAAAATCTGCAAACGTTAGAAGTTTCCTTGCAATTCGATTGCAAAAATATGAATTGCCATGACAGGGTACAACTCTCAAAAGCATAGGCATCAGTCTTAAGCTTATTCAAACACTTAGCATTGGTTAATAAAGTATCAGACAAGCGTCACAATTTCTTTGGGTAAATTTTACTTCCTACTTTCATATTGTTTACTGAAAAATAGAGGGAAATCTTCATTCTAGGTACTGCTCTCATTCAGTTTTACTACTGAACATTTAGTTTTATTTTCCCAGTTAAAAGAAGCTAAACATATTTTCAGGGGGTTTTACTAGAATTCTAGCTCAGCTAATTAGAATATAGCTATTCTCTTGCTAGAAACTCTGTGCAACTATTCCTCTCGCATTAAGCTGGTGGGAGGCAGAAGGAAGTTCACTGCAGTGCTTCTCCAACTGTTCAAATTGGAGTACCTAAAGATAAAAGACACTTACATCATATCCTCTGAGAACAGCCAGGTGGAATGAAAGCAGCTGGAGGGGAATAACACTCAGAACCCCTTGGAGACAGTCAACTGTGTGTGGCAGCTCAATAGTTTTGTATGCATATTTTGAGCTTTCTGTATCTTCTTTAGAACACAAAATGATTGGGCGACCCTGTAAATAAGATATTACTAATAAGATTACTTAGGTTAAAGCACCCCACCACCATTTTTCAGCATGGGGATGCCGATACACATGACGCTGGAGTGCGGTAAAATTTCCACGCTTCAGCAAACTCAATTAAAATTGAGCCTGCTCCAACACGCTGGAATTACAGAGCAGCCTCCCTGTATGTGTGTAAGTGCCCCATGGTGCTAAGCTTTCAAATGCATTCAATATATTTTGAGCTTACTCAAACAGATAGTAAGAATGATGATGACAATGCCTACCTACTATTTATGAGAAAACAAGACCTTTTGCTTGTTACATGGTATTTACAATTTGAACTTCTAGCACTGCAGATCACCAACATAATTCCACCTGCATTTTTAATTGGTCAGTCCTCATCACTGGCATCCATCTTTAATATTATGGTATAATCAAAGGGTGAGCACTTGCCATCTTTGAGGACTAGACAAACACCAAGACACGGCGTTTCTGAAGTGCTGTCAGTAGCAACGCATTTCAGCATGCAGAACCTCTATCCAGCTGATGTTGTTCAAGTTACCTGTCGAGCAGTGATCTGTTGCAAAGCATTCTGGCATTTGTTGAAGCAGGGATCCTTCATAATTACCATGATAACAGGCATTTGCTTATCAATAAGGGCCAGTGGCCCATGCTTCAGTTCACCAGCCAAGATACCTTCAGAATGCATGTATGTGATTTCCTTGATTTTCTAGAAAGCAAATGCCAGAGTTACATTCATGCCAAGTGCCAAATAAAAGCTTCAGAAGGCAAAACACAGATACCAAGTGTCCGCTATTTAAACATGGAAATAAGCTCATATTTTTTAATAAATTCTTTCCAGCAGTTGGTTTATCTCATTCTACAACAAAATTGGTTCCCACCCTTGCTTCTGGCAAAACTGTCATATTTGCTGGATCAAGTTTGCCTGAAATCAATAGGAGTCTTTGTTTCCTAGAGATAACAGAGAAACAAGCAGTTTGTTTATTTTTAATCCTTTTTCTAGGTTATCTTGAATAAAGTTTACATTTTAGAAGCACTTGTGTCTCGAGATATGGTGATTAGTGACCAGAAAGATATATTGTCACATCTCGCTAGTCCTAACAAGAGAGGTTTACTGAAATGGTGCAAAAAAAGGCCCATACACATTAAAGTAGGGAAAAGAGGTCTTCTCCAGATGTTTCCTTCTTGCAGTTAAATTTACAAAAAGTGAAAAGAGCAATGGAAAGGAAACAAAAGAAGAAAAAAGGGTAAAGCTTTAGATGTGATACTCATAAGCATACATACCAATGCTCCTTCCAGACAAGTAGCATAATTATAACCACGACCCATCACTAAAAGCGATCTCTGTTTGTACAATTCAAGAGCCAAATCATGTATCTTCTCATCCAAGGACAGGACTTCTTTAATCATCTCTGTCAAAATCACATACAAAGAGGATTAACCTAACTGCCATTTCCTGCATTGTTATTAATTTACCAAAACTACATTAAGATTTGTTTCAATGAGGCAGTAACAGATAGGTTCGTAGCTGCATTCACTTAAACTTCAAAGCTTTGCAGCTTTGTAAATGCGCCTTGGACTCTCATGGATCTAAGTAGACAAAGTTCAGATATCTTTTATTAGACCAACTTAAATATTTGGAAGTTAGTCTATTAAAAGATAGCAGATTTACCCAAAGAACGTTGTCTGCCTATGTCCTTAGACCAGGGGCAGGCAAAATGTGGCCCACGGGCCACATTGCATCTGGCCCACAGGACTCCTAAAAAAATTTAGAAAATAAAGTATTGATCTGCCCCAGGCTGCCTGTCACACGGCCTTCGATGGCGTGCCAAAACTCAGTAAGTGGCCATCCACCCAAAATAATTGCCTGCCCCTGCCTAAGACCAACATGTCTACAACCTATACCCCTGAATAGATTTAAGTGGCACTTATACATTTGAAACCAAGAGATAATTTAAATCACTCCCTTTGTATTTCTAAGTGTAATTCTTATACTTCTCATCTTGACATGAGCTTAAAATAAGCTTGATTTTTTTATATCAGCACTGAAAATAGTAACATTTCCTTAACAAATTAAAAAAAAGGAATGTTGTGTGCAAGGAAGGGGGCACAGGGGTGGGGGCCAACACCACTCAACTGTAACTAAGAATAGAATAAAAACTGTGTTCCAGTTTATTATTTCATGTACCACCAAATACTGTGTTACTGCCTTCAGGTGATGATGTATCAATTTCAGTTTTACAACCATCAGTTTTCCAATATAGTAAGCAAGGGCATGGGCATATGAACTATCATACTATTTCAAAAGGGTGGAATCTCTTTGGGGTGGAAGGAAAAGGAAAAGACTTGCTGCTTATAATTCTGCATCAGTTGATCCATTTAAACTGTATTTTAGCTGCCTGCTGCTATCCTAGGATAAGTAAAAATAATTTGCAGTTGATTGGGAAAGAAGACATGCAAAATAGTTGTAAAAGATCAACTGAACTGCATTAGTCCCATCTGCTCACATTTCAATCAGTATATTGTTTAATTGGTCAAGGACTTCAATTTCCCACACAAAAAAGTATCTCTGACTGATAGAAAATAGACTTAAACCATAAAAGGGGTGGGAGAGGGTGGACCAAAAGGAGTATTCAGAGCCACATGGGCTGCTACTTTTAAAAATAATGTCATTATTAACACCACTTCAAATTAGTTAAAAAATTATTTTATAAAATAAAAGGAAAAAAATCCCACCGCATTAATAAGCCCCTATCCTTCAGGCACCAATATTTGGAATAGGAAACAAGCTGCGGGATTAGTATACAGCCTCTAAGAGAACAGTTACTGGAAACTGAAACATTAGAGCACATGTTTTGTTATTCAAAACTCAGACCACTTGAAAGCAGAGAGAGCTGCTGGTTGTTGTAAAGGAGTTGTCTGCATAACACTGCTAGTCTTTCATGAAGATAATGAACAAGATTTGCTTTTATCAAGGTGTACTTCTTTAACAGCACTCATCATCACAGAAACAAAAGGAAAAAACAGAACGAAAAACTGTAGAAGTTATTACACCTGGTAATGATTGCAGCCCACTGATGATCTCCTGTCTCCTTTTCTGCAGGGAAATTCTGTCTTCAGACATCATCAGGCCAAACATTACAAGAGAGATGAACTGGCTGGTGTAAGCCTGCAGACAGACAGAATGTCAGTGCTCCACAGAAGCATATTACTAAAACATCTCACTGGCTTCCACAGAAGAAAGGTATAAAAGCCACTCAGTGAATAGTTACCTTTGTGCTTGCCACACCTATCTCTGGGCCTGCATTGATATGTACACCACAGTCAGTATCTCTGGATATTGAGCTTCCCACAGTATTTGTAATGCCAACCGTCAAAGCTCGACGTTCCTTACAATACCGCAAGGCCATAAGTGTATCTGCAGTCTCACCTATGGAACACGTACAGTTTATCATATATGTTTAATACAGGACCAACAAAAAAAGGCATCTTAGAAACTATATTATAAGGGTACTTGAAGCTCTAACCTACTGAACCCAGTTTTGTACAAGCTGCAGCTGGATAGAACATTTACACTTAGACCTAGTTTCGGCACCCACCAGTTGTTTATTTAATTCAAGCTTGAAACTACCCCTGCATCCAATACAGAGAACCATTACTATTAATCCTCCTCGTTTACTCTAAATTTAAGTATGGAGATAGAAATAAGCTTTGTTTATTGCATACACTTCTCTGCATGTCTCCACTCAGATAAAGGAGGAACAGTCAGAGTAACTCACCTGACTGACTGACAAAGAAGCACACATCATCCCTGAATACAGGAGTGTTTCTGTCCAGGAAGTCGCTAGCAAGTTCCACCATCACAGGCAGCTCTGTCAATTCTTCCAGCACTTGTCGAGTCTATAGTCAATAAGCAAAAAAGCATTTATTAACATTAAGCATTAGAGTGAATAGCTATATTAAGGAAAAAGAAACAAAACAAACCAAGCTACAAAGTTACAGAATTTAATAGGAATTAATGAAATCTTGTGTCTTATTACCAAGAAATAAGGCAGCTCTAACTACTAACTGCAACATCAAAAAGCAAAGGATTAATTTATAGCATGGCAGATTACAGTAGAGCTATTTTAATAAAAGGTACTAAGGGGAAGAGGAAGCAAGATGCATAAAAGTCCAATTCCCTCACCCGGGGCTCAGTTTGAAAGAAAGAAAAAAAGCTGTTCTCTAAACCATAAAAACTAAGTATCCCCCATATTTTAGAGCAGGTTGAACTTACAGCTACTGCAGCATGATAACTGGTTCCACAACCAATGATGATCAGTCGGCGGCACCTCCTGATTTCTTTCAAATGATCCTTAAGACCACCCAACAGAACTGTAGCATTCCCAACAAAAGAAAAAAAAAAAAAGTAGATTTCAGCTACATATATATTTTTATTCTAATCCATTTTTTTGTCATCACATTGACTTACCAGTACTGTTCTCAAAATTCACTCTGCCTCTCATGGTATTGACAACAGATTCTGGTTGTTCAAAGATTTCTTTCTGCATAAATGCACTGAAGTTACCTATTTAGAGACACATTAAGAAACAGATTTAAGTTGGTTTTCATTTCAATTTTAATTCTATTGGAGAACTTTGTTTTGTTTTTTTTTTAAACTGCCCAGTCATATTCTGAGAGTTTCACGGAGGCTGTAAGTCTCCAATATTTGCTAATGGGGAGAGACTCTGGTATAACAGAGAGTGGGCCACTTGCTCAATTAAAGTGTTTTAAAATGTTAAAAGTCTAATTAAATTTTAAAAGAAATTCTGGTCATTTTCTTGCTTGTTACCAAGATTCTGAGATGCTTTATTAAACTTCTGAGGGATCAGTGCAAACTTCCTAGCACTGAGCATCTTAAGAATGATTACATTTAATTCTATACAATGTTTAAGTGTTGTAGGTATCTGCTATCCTGTAGTCACAGATTTAATACCTACAGAGAGAGAGCTTGAATCAGCCTAGCCTGATCTGGTCACAAGTCTTAAAATTGCCAGCTCCCAGGAATTACTTTAGCATACTAGAAACATAGGTACAAGGTCATTATGTGAGGATTTGGCAACTTTCTTGCATGTCAATTCCCCAAGCCAATATCAGACTACCTACCTGTAAATGTTATTTTTTAAGGTGTTCCAACTTACCCTTCATTATTTGCTGCAATTCCATCTGCAAAGTCTGGATGGCTCGAGAGGGGTCATCACTAGCTGAACGTTTCAGTCGATGGATAGAAAGTTTCCCATCAGTTACTGCTGCAATATCATCATCTTCTAGGAAGATTACTCTGTTGGTGTGTTCAATGATGGCGCTGAAGAAACGTAAATAGAAAGATTTAAATTCGGAACAATGTTTTAGTATGAAGAAGCAATAAGATTAAGAAACAAAGATAACATGTGCTGGTGAGGGCTACTTAAGCTTAACTTGCCTCCCTGCATTTGATACACTTCAGAACAGCGCCAGAAAGGTTCCAGACTGACAGTTACTTATCAGTAACACATGGTTGAAAAATCTGTGCCCTTTACCACCTTCAAACTGTCATTTTCCCTGCTTTATCCAGTCAATTAATCATTAGTTGAGCTTTGCAAGTCTCCATAACAAAATAGTTTACTACCAAATCACAAACATGTGGCACTGAATTAATAGGTAAGATTTCCATTACTGTATCGCTCCTAAATGACAAGCAAAAATAGTGTCATGTATTACCTTGCATCAGAAGCAAAGAAAAATTCTACTGCTTTATCTCCAACAGCATGAAGGTAGGTAGAACCATCCAATCTTTTCATTCGGGTCTTGCATATATTCTTCACGTTTTCAATGTTGCCTGTTAAACGAAATGGGACATGAATCCAAGCTAGACCAATCTGAAGTAAGGAACCTACCTGGCTGAAAAAACTTGTAAGCTATAAAGATAAGATATGGACATCTATATTACATTTACAAGTAGTCTATCCTTTTAGAAAGTGATGCATTCCCAGTAGGCATTTATAAACAATAGGATAAAAATGGGAACTGTCAGTAACAAAAACTCTTCACTCAAAAACAAATCAATAAATACACAGAGTACAGAAATCATTAACTTCACTTCTAAGGGAGTAGCAATACACCTTGAATTTAATTTGATTATGAAAAAAAATTCCTGCTAAGGTTCTGTTAGCTGTCATCACAAAGAGAATAACTACTGTAACTTACAAATATTTTCACTTACATGACCTATACAGGACAGAAATCTGTTCAGTGGAAAGCTTGTATTTGCTGCGAACTCCAATGAGTAGAGGACTTCCTCTCCTATGAATGCAACAAGGAACACATTAGCTATGACGTACTTTATATAGGGAGATCTACTTAAAATCTGCAGGGTTGGAAGGTCACACCCCTTCCAACTTCACAGGGTGACGGATGTTCCCCCGCCCACCACCCAGCTACATGATGTTCCGTTCCCTGCTTTGCAACTGTAGAAAACAAAATAAGGCATATGGAATACTGACAAGATGGAAGGCTAAACTTGCATTCCCAATTATAAGATCAGGCTTGGAAAGATGCATTTGTTTTCATCTTTATAATGCCTTTGGTAAAGCTAGGACACCATACACTTGGACTTCTTCAATAAACCAACACAGTTTTCCCATCACCATGATGCACCAGTTGCCACTTTAGTATGCCTTTAACCTATCCTGAAAATTGGTTTTCCAACCAGAAATAGAAGCAGAGTTTAGGCAACTCAACACTATCATGAGTTTTGTCTTGGACTAGAGCTGCATGCCAGCATTTACATAATGTATTAACCCAACAGGCTTCTAGCCAACTTGAATGAATATACAATTCACAGCATTTATTCAAAATGAAGTCAAAGCACACCAGTCTTCTTTCCTTTTTCAATCTGCTATCAAATGAAAAAAGAGCTTGTCCAAAGAAAAGCACTTTGGAAACAGAAGGCAAACTGAGCTTCTCAGTGTTCTACAGCACACAGGTGTACCATTTCATACTTCATTATTTTACACTGCATTCATACATATCACATTAAAAATTTAACACCAAGTGAAATGCATCAAGTCAGCCTACTTTAGCAATCATCTGACTGTTCTTCAGCTGCAATTACAAAATGATTAATTCATATTTTTCACAATTATTTCTTCAAAAACTAATTGTACGTTTATAGGTAAATCTTTCAGAATGAATCTGAAAGGCAGTTATTTAATCCCTTGGAATTCAGCAGTTTTGGCAAGGAAGAAAAGCTTGTGAATGTCAAATCAGTTAGATTAAACAGCTGACTGGAAGATGTGCCAAGGGAACTGAGGGACAGTTCATGGTCCTGAACCCAGATGCCGACTAACGACGCTTAACATGGACACAGAATTTTTATAACACACTAATTAACGTAAGTCATAGTCCTCTGCATTTCATTGTTTTCAATTTTTGTTTGCAAGTTATGTCTGATCAAAGGATTATTAATGTGTATAGAAAATAAAATGGTCAAATGCTCTAATTATGGTTATTCATTCACAGTGTATTTCAGTACATAACACAAAAAATATTTTTTGGATTTTCACTAACCTGGCAGCAACAGCTTCACCCAGATAATGGCTGCTCTTGAAAACCAAGGCAAAAGCACCTTCCTAGAAACCATACAAACAAAAGGAAAAACCCTGAACTGAGTTATACAAATGAGTCAAATCTTCATTAATCTGGGGCCCCTCTTCCTGAAATGATTTTAGGCGTAGCTCATTACCACTATCAGGAATTTCTTCCTGGCAGTCAGATTGTACCATCCAAGAGGTCAGCAAATACAGTAGAACAAGTAAAAGACCAATAAATATACCATGCATTATCCAGATAGTGAGAAGGGCACTTTTTATAGGAAACTAGATTCTCAGTTTTACCCATAAAAATAAATACTTTTAATATAAGTCTCTGTAAAGCCCTGACAGGTGCATTTCCTAGCACTGCTGGGGATCTACAAATAGATATTTGTGTGTATTAGACAATAAATTGGCAATACTGCCCATGTTTGTATGCTGAAGTTATAGATCAAATACTTTTTATTCCACTTTGACATAAATGTGCGGCCTGGCTCAGTTTGGGTTCTGTTGGGGTTGTGTTTTTTAAAAGGAAAAAAACAGAAACAAAAAAACAAAACCATCTCTTGGAAGCCATCTAAGACCAATTTAACGTTAAAAAATAACAATAATGCCTAAAAACAAAATCCTGGTGTTTTACGCAACATTAAAGAGACTCTTAAGGTAAGTAAGGTTGATCTGGAATTGCTCTACAGCTCTGTGTTCAGGATCCAGAGTCATCAAGGTAGGTAGGGAACATGCTAACAAGCTCACCCGTCCCCCAGTTCTGCCTCCAAGCAGTGGCTAAACAGTAGCAGCCTCTCACCATCCATGAACCAACATACCTTGTTAACTCCAAATATAAAGTGCTGAGATTCTTTACTATAGTAGACACTACTGCAATTCAAGCAGTTTCCTTTTATCACACTTACCAGCTGCTGAATAACTCTTTCCACCAATGCTGAAAAGCTGATGTCCTCGGTCTCTCTGTTGTCATATATATATTTGATTAGTTTGGGGATGGTTTCTGTATCGGTTTCAGATTCAAACTCATAGCCTTTGCTTTCCTGGAATGTGAGATATAATCAAAGACAAAATAAGCATTTTCTTCCTCAGGAAGGAAACCCTGGTGTTTTTCAATTGGTGTCATCACACCAGAAGGTAATAAATCATTAAAACGGACAGCTTGGGAGGATCACACTAGGCTGCAATTTACCACTTAGAGAAAAGACTGAACTAATCATAACCTCACTATTTTCAAACATATATAAAAATAAGAGAAAATTGGCCTTCTATCCTTCTCCAGCATAAGGAAACTAGGCTGTATTGTGCCGGGTCCTGTGCAACTCCAGCAGGCAACCTCTGTTGCAATACCACTTTTCAATTGTAAACAACAAAAGTGTTATTTCAATCCCTTCAGAAGTTAGGAGAAATGGATAAACAATTATTTTATATCAGTATTTTAATTTTGGAATTAGTCACACAGTTATAAAACCTACCAGAAATTTTCTCAGATCCTTATAGTTTGTGATGATTCCATTATGGATAACAACAAATTCTGAAAGGAAGAGTCAACAAATAAGAGAGCAAAGTGTAAACTCCATGCACACAGAAGCATCTTACATTTTTGTTATTCCTGCAACACTTTCGTAATTAGGGTGTACTGTAGCACCTTTGGCAGGCTCTATCCAACCTAAGAGTTATCATCTGCAGACCAACTTACTAAGACCTAAGCACTGGAAGTAGTTTTATGGTCTCCACCATCACAGCGTGGACGTTTCTCCCCTTTTCTCTTCCCTGACAGCCTATATGTAAATACACTTCATCAGTTTACAAATCTTATTTGAGCATTATATCCTGTTTTTCAAATAAGAATTTGTTTTCCTCCAATTCGCACACAGTTTTAAAAATAGAACAGATTAGATATTAATAGCAACCTTTATCAACTTTGTTAGATGTTTATTCATAGTTATGCTAAAACATTTTTTGCACTTTAGCCAGATTGCTGGATTGTTAACACATTATACAAAGACGGCCAGAAACCATGATGCCATTTTACTCTGTCATCTCAACCAGACAGCATTTTTGTCTGGATGGACATCTCAACCCTGTATAGACTATTTTTTTTAAGTTAAAGTACTTCTGAGAAGACGTTTACTTCTTTATTGTCCATCATCCCATCACTCCCAAACTGGAGTTGTTTTGGGGGGTTTTTTGGCTACAGAACAAAGTCAAGGGCCAGAAATTCTAAAGATCTTACTCTGGTACTTGTATGGGAGCTAAAGTAGCCAAATATTAAGCAGAAGCAAGTTTTAGGATAGTAGGGAGAAGGAATAAATAATTTTGAATTTGGGTCTCTCTATTTCTTCAGACCCACAAAAGCATTCTGTTACCTACTACTCATCCACTTTAGGTTTTTTTTGGCATAACTGAATCACTGTTCCCGAGCTGAGCATTCAAGAAAAAACTAAAGATACCCCTCGTAAAGGCCTCTATGGGTACCAAGTTGTTCTGAAGATGAAGTGCCCTATTTAAGGCAATCCAAAAAGATTGATTTATATTCAAGGAAGCTTATAGGGCAGAGACCATGTGTATCTTATCTTTGTACTACAACAATTATAAAACATTTGCTTTCATGACACTGAGCCTTGGACAGTTTAAGTGCCTGTGGGGAACATTTTGCTAATATGGAGCTATTTCTAATATTAAACCACTCTCTCTCCAATTCTTCAATTCTAATCCTCAAAAGGAAATTTACAAGACACCTTTCATAGACAAACCTACAAACTCCACTTCATAAATCTACTGGATTTAAAAAAAAAAAAAAACTAAAAAAAAAAAAAAAAAATTATAGACTAACTACAGACATTGGATTTATGGCACGTTATAACCTGCCTTCCATCCAATAACGCCAAGTAACCTCTACATTTTACCAGCTACATTATATCACTCGGTCAATATTCCCCCCCCTTCTACTCCCCCACACCTACCTGCCTCACACCTATGGTCTTCCATCCCCTCACATTTGCATTTTCACAGACCTGCATTTTGCATATTGGCTTCCATTCCACCCAGAAGAGCATACAAACACCAACAGACTCTACCTATGCCTGAAGGGCATTTGTGCCTGAAAGCTTGCAAAGGATAATTTTTCCAACTTTTTAGTTGGTCTAATAAAATATATCGCCTTTACACAAAAAAAACAAACAAACTCGTCTGCCTTAATCATAATATCACTCTTTCCAATTTTGGGTCAATTGTATTCAATTTAGCCTGCATTTTAAAAAAATGGTTCTGCGTAACAATCCAGTTAAAAACATCTCAACTATTCATAAGAACACTAAAATACACATACTTGGAAGCATTAAATGCATTAACAGGAAAAAAAAAAAAAACAAAAAACACAAACCAAACCAAAAAAAAACAAACCAACCACACACACTATTTTTTCTAGATAGCAGCCTATTAAAATATTTGAATTGGTATTAAGTTTGAAGTTTATCATACTGTGCAGTAAAAATATCGTTAAATATTTTACACCTCCATTGGGCTAAGTTGCTCTTCAAAATATCAATGGACTAAAGCATAGTTACCTCCTGGATACTGTTGGCCCAATAAGACATTTCTCTGCATTAATTATGATACATTAGGGCTCAAGTTGTGTTGAGCTTCTAATAAACCAACGGTGAATCATTCAAACAAATGTGTATCCTTTATTATTCTATTCCATTTGTATCATGTTTGAGAAATAAGTTTCCCGTTAAATAAAACTTCTCTGTGAGTAATAATTAGAGCAGTTAGACTGCTTTGCCAAGTCAAAATATATTCTCTAGTGGAAAGAAATGTCTGTTTGACAAGGTCACTGATGAATGAGCGTAGCCTATCAGAATTCATGCATACTTTGGCAGTTTTAGAGTAATCTAGACTGAGATCTTTTCTGCCATAACAAATTCATAAACAATTCCAAACTGACACGAATGATACTTACCATTCCCTTTACCTGATCTCTGAGGGTGACTGTTTACTACACTGGGGACTCCATGGGTTGCCCAACGAGTGTGAGCAATTCCAAAATGTGTTTCAAAGTCTACCTTTAGGTCCAGACCATCTTGTTCTGTGCAGAAGAAAGTCAGTTCGTTAAATGTCACACAAACACAAGACTAACAGAACCTTGTTGGATTTAAATTTTACCTGTAAAGATCCTAAGTGGTTTTTAACTTTATTTGATTTCATGACACTAAGCCTTGGGTAGTTTTAAGTGCATGTGGGAAACATTTTGCTAATATGGAGCTATTTTTCAGCCTATACTAACAATTATAAACTAGGTAAACTGACCATAACATTACAATATAAACAAATATTTATTAAAAATAAGACTTAAGTTCTTTGTAGGAGGAAGGGATCCATAGAGTTGATGTGTGAAGATTAACTGCTTGGAAATGCTGTACAATATGGCCAAAGCTCTGTCAGAATATGAATTCATATGCATGTCTTCTTATAAGAGAGCTTAGATTTCAGAGGGCACAGTGATAGTTCAAAAATGAACAGTTAGCTTATTGGTGAGCTCTCATACTATTGTACCTCCACTAAACCCCTACTGCACAAAGATAAGCCTACTTTGTAAAAGCTAGTGTCTCTGAACAAAAACTACTCAACAACCTAATGCTGGTTATATAATGCCATTAACAGCTTTGTTTTTAAACCATAGAAATCAATAGTTTAACTTTTTTGCTAATCTACAGCTATCATCAGGAGTATAAAATCAAAAGGAATTTTAAACTCACTGTATAATTCTTCATCCAGGGCCTTTACCTTTCCTCTTTTCTTGACCAGTTTGATGAACCTCTCTTTATCTTTATTATCATTTCCATCAATGGCAACACCTAGAATTCAGAACACATCGGCAAGTGTTTTTTTAAAAGGAAGGGAGTGCATCTTATTCAGAAAAATCCAACCTAAGATTAGACAGACAATCGCATGCAAATGCAAAGGCTCTACAACAAAGTTAGCCTTCAAAGGGATGCTTCTAGTCTTCTACAAATGGCTATTCAAATCAGATTACGGTTCACCTGAAAAGGCAATACAGGTTTAAATACCCACTGAAACTGACCAAAGTTTTGCCTGAATAAGGACCTCAGATTTTGTCAGTGATATTAACACTTCAAGATTAAAGTGACTTGATAAGCCTATCAATTGATAAGTCTTCAAACATACTTCACACTAGAAGTTCAACAAAAATTACAGTAGGTATCCATTTCCTTCATTCTGCTTGCTTCAATTACATGTTCTAAAACAACTAAACTGAACATGTAATTAAATCACAGGTCTCAATCTTTGCTCTTTCATGGCAATAGAATAAAATTTGGATGAGAAAATACTACACAAATAAAAATTCAACATCCAAATGTCTTGGTTAGAAATTGTAAAGATCATCTTGGATTGAAATAATGCAAGTACCGAGCAGTTGCAATCATATACACATGCATTTTTAGGACAAGGTGAGGTACCTGCTGAGTCATATCCTCTGTATTCTAGTCTCTCAAGTCCTTTGATCAGAGTCTCAAATATCTCCTTCCGAGTCCGAGGTACTCTGTAGTTCAGATAAGCAAAGATTCCTATTTAATGAAATAGGGGACAAAAGAGCAGAAAGTCAACATTTAGGCTAGGAACAGAAATTGCACATAAACCAGTGTAAGTGATGGGAAGCCATTTCAAATCTGTAACACAACCGAAATTCAGTGCACATAAACTGCTTTCAAAATTGCTGAAACCGGTTTAAAATAAACCTGGATGCATGTAGCATCAAACTTAACTAATTTAGGTAGGTTTATTGAACTTAACTGATTTAGGATCTGTCCTAGATCCCCTCCAGATTCAAGTCAACTCACAGCCCCCCAAGCATCCCAAAATGCATCTCCCCTGCATGCCCCCTCCCCCTCACGCAGGGTGGGCGGGCTAGCCATGGCCCAAGCGGTCTGTTCCAAAGCAGCAGGAAGGCATGCTCTAGCGCCCCACGGCTTCTGGTCTGGGCCACTGCAGGCACATGGCTGCATTTGCAGAATCAAAATAAACTGTTCACTTGCTTATCGGCTCAATCTATGCAGCTTAGACTAACCTGTAAAGATTGAATAGACTCAGCCTTGGGCTTTTTAACTATCTGTACTTAGCCTTATAGTCTATTGGGATACCTGCAGAGATGGATTTAAAGCTCTTTATTAGCTCCAAATATCAATGTCACAAAATTAAACATTCCTGGTTCTAGGGAACTTTTAGACTATCACTCTCTTCAGTGAGATCTCCAAATAACAGTAGCAGTTAATGCCCAAACTGCAAAAAAATTTTTTTTTAAATCCCCCAACTCCCCATGCAGACTGTAGCAGAGAATGGGAGCATTGTGATTGACTGCGTTTCCAGGTCTAAAACTAGACATCTCATGAAGAAGGAGTATATTCACTGCACTAGTACAAGGCAATGTTTGTAATCAAGGTCAGGGCCCAAAATGCTCCAGGGTAGGGACTCTGAGCACAGGAACTATTTTTGAAAGGCTCCTGCTGAAAACGGTATGCAGCAGTCACTTTAACAGGGAACAGGAGGGGAAAACTAGGGAATAAAACAGAAATGAAATCGGAAGCAAAGGACAGAAAGCAAGGGACAAAGGAAAACAGACAAGGAACCCAAGTCAAGTACCCATTCTCAAGTCTCTTGCAGACTTAAGGAAGAGCGCAATGCCCAAAAGGCTATCCAGCAGCTCTCCCAACTATACAGTTGGTCTAAAAAAAGTATCAGAAAAAACAATAAAATCCTTGCTTCTGCTACATTTCCTGGATCATCATGGCTCCAACCCTACTTAAAATGTTAATGAATTTGGTATAATAAATTATGTAAACTAGACAATCAGTAAATCATTGTGAACCCTGCACCAAGCAAGCATGTGGCGGTTCAGCTTTGAAGGGAAGGAACAGTTTGACTGGAAAAAACTGTTCTCTTTAACAAATGCGTAATATCGAAGACTAATTCACATTAGTCTGTGCTGAAAATGTAATGGTTTTACCTCTTCAATTATAGCTACTGAGAGCACAAAAATGTTATTTATACCTCCCACTGGTCCTCCAAAACTAAGGAAGTCATAGTGAAGATACAGTTGTTGAACATGTCAGGTCTAATTGATTAGTCCCCACATGTAGGAGTAAAGCCAATAATGTTACTGGCTGTACACCAGCAATTGGACAACTTTAGTGTTACAGGCTGCAGTATTTTAGACTAACCTCAAAGAAACTAATTAAGTTTCAAAACTCCATCTCTGCTACAGAAGAGGGACTCAAAGTACCTATTTGACCCTAACCATTTCTAAAAAGTGTCCATCGGTTTAATAGCAAGATGTTCGGAGGCCATAACATGCTACAGTAGTTAAACATAAAAAAGATGCCTGAACTCATTTCAAAAGCTGCTCTTCCACAGATCTCTTGGAAATAACATCTGCAGGTTTGTTGCACATAAAACCACCTTAGATCAAGGATTTGCTGATCATAATTTCCAGACAGTTGCTTACAGTTCTCTAGCACTTGCTGCCTCTAAGGCTCCTGGAAATTTAAAAATACAAAATGTCTTAACATCATTCCAGAATATTGCTCTGTACCTCTTTTCAGATCCAACACCACTTTCTAAGCCAGATTTCACAACACATTCAAAGACGCACCAGGCTCATATGTTCAGAGTGGCGTCTTTATGACTATACAAAGCTCTAGGAAAAGCTTCCTCTGGGAATGCCTTTACAATGCTACCAGTGTGCAGTAATTGTTAAAAAGATCCTTGTTTCTAAGGAGCTCTAGCCACACATCCACCCACACACATGAACTAGGAGACTCAGACGCTACTAGAGGCTATTACACTGAAAGAGATAAGTGCCGCCTGGGTTGTCAAAGAACATACTGCAAATGTATTTATTTTTTACCAGAAGGAAATAAGTCAGGAATAAGACTTATCTACTACTTCCTCTTTCACACACACACTTTCTTCTCAGTAATCCTTTTTTTTTTTTTTTTTTGCCAGATTTATGGTGCTTAACTCTTCTACAGAAACCCCCCCCCCAAAAAGTTTAGCCATATTTCTAGTAGGGTAGCTCCATCTGGCAGTTTAAGCAAATGACTAATTTCACAAGTTTCTCTCATGCACAAATCCCATTTCATCTGAAATTACTTCTGTGACTTCCCAAACTGTTCAATTAGGGAGCTGCAGTTTCCAAGAGAATTTCTAATAAAAATAAAAAATGATTGTGTAAAGTGATATCACAGCTTCGTTAGATCAGGTAAAGCTATTTGAAGCGATGGCCTCACTTCACTAGCACGCATTTTAAGCGAGCAATTTTAAATATAAAGGTAGAACTGGGTATTTTTTATATCCCATTACAGCTACTCAAAGAACATTTAACGGGGTTACTGGTCCTTTGCCCTTAGAGCGGTTGTATTTGCTATACAACTGATACCAGGCATCACTGCAATGTGGAAGCGACTCGCTTCTGAGCAGGGTTTCACAATCCTGCATTGCCACCAGGAAGGAGGCACGCTGCCTCTCACAAAACTAGTCTCCGTCTCTGTGCCTGCTTAAGCCTCACGAACACCTACCTCTCCTTTCAGCTCGCCAGCTGTCTGGACTTTTGCTTTCTCTGCTGCGAAAGGCAAGCATCAGGACAAGGGGGGGAAAAAGGTTTCTGAGCGTCTTTCCTAGGAAAATGCCATAAGCGGCAAGAGCTCACCTAGCTCACTACGGATCTGTCCTGCAACGGAAAAATGACTCTGGCGTTTATCCAGGCCGCTTATACATGTGCACAGGTGGTGGGGCGTTTCAAACCGGCGCGGTCCCTGGAGACACCCTGCAGGTTTCAACCTGGCCACGGGATGCTTTACGTGACACGGTTTAGATAAAAGCACCCCGGCTGCCATTTTTAAACCCACGGGGGCTTGCACACGCGGCGACGAGGCCACGCGAGAGCGCTGTCATCGTTACACGGCGCAGACTGGCGTCGTTAAAACGCACCTGGCAAACACGGGGGCGCCTAGTTTTAAAGCTTGAAAGCTGCCAGGACGTTCGAGTGACTTCAAGCGAACGGGACAGAGCCCATCCCTTCGAAGTGGCTCCAGCAACTTTTTAAACGCTGCCCGTTCTTACAGAAAGCGCTTGTCAAACGGCTTCCAAGTCACCCTAGAGAGAGCAGTGCCCCGAACCCGCCTCCCTCGCACTAGAAACGCCTGAACTCTCGTCATATGAACCCCCCGGGCCTCTGGGCCCCCGCGAGGGAGCAGGAAGGAGGCGGCTGTCAAACGCGGGCCCCGCAGCCCTTCCTCAGAGCCGCGCTCCTGTCAGGCCCTGCCCGCGCCCGCCACTCACCGCACATGGCGCCGCACGCAGCCACCACCACCACCGCCGCCTCCTCACGCCGCCGCCGCAGCCGCCGCCTATTATAAGAGCGGCCCGGCCTCCGCCCCGCCCCGCCCCGCCCCGCGGCCAGCCCCAAGCCGCGCCGCAGAGCGGCGGGACAAGGCCTGCCTCCTCCGGCTCCGCAGCATTCCTCCTTCTGGGATGCTGCCTCTTACCGACCGTCCTGGCGCTGCTTAATGCGGTTTAATAAAAACCCGGATTGGCCCGAGGTGTCGTTGGTGAGGCGCGGCGGTTCCACCTGTGACCCAACACACGTGCAGCACAGGCAGCGTTCGACTCGCGGCGTTTCGAGACGGACACCCCGCCTCGACTCCCTGACGCCTTTCGGCGCCACCGCCGTGTCCCTCCTCTCCTCTCCCGTCTGTCCAGACTTCCTCGAGACGGCGGACGGGACGCCGCGAAAACCCGCGGGCCGGACTCCCGAGAAGCCTCCAGCCACGAAGCCTTCGAAACGTCCGGCAAAGCCACCACAAAACAGTCCTTCCAACGCAATACAATTGCTGTTTACAATATAAATGCGTTACTGTCGCTATAGGACTCATCTATAATTGATTGAGTACAAAATTCTGGGTTATTTTTGGTGAAAATAGGGTATCGGGCCTCAGTTCAGGAACCGATCCCCCATTGATAACATTGTTCCTGTGGGGAAATCGGCGCCGAGTTACGTTTCGACTTACGACACGGTGTTCAGGAGCCAGTTGTGTCGTAAGTCTGAGGACTGCCTGTACTCCCCAAACCTCAGCAAAAGTCACGGTAAAGGGGAATTTTTCGAGTTTAGATCGAAATGTAGTCCTTGCAAACCAAATTTAATTTAAAAAAAAAAATCGTTAATTGAAAAAAAACCTCGGCAAACGAACAGTAAAGGGGAACTTTTCGATTTTTAGATCGAAATTGAGTCGTTGCAAAACAAGTGTAATTAAAAAAAATCATAAGGGAGGGGGAGGTTGATTTGAAGCAGAAAGCTTTAAGCTAGGCCGTGAGCACGAGGAAGTGAAATGAAGTCCGTTTCCATTATCCCGGCTATGCAAGAAGTAAAGGCAGCGCGTCGTGAGAACAAACGTTTTGCTCCTCGAGGCAGAGCGGTTCGGTCGGCCGGCAATCCCAGGTCTGCTACCGCCTGCCCCGCTGTGCGGCCTCGCCCGAGTCCTTTGCCTCTGGTCCCGTCTCCCCTCCGTGGTTTGTACTGCCCATTTACACTGCCTCGCTTCGGAGAGGGAACTGTCCTGGTCTTTCCACCGTTCCTAATTTAACGAGGCCCTCACCTTAACCCAATTATTTTGGCAGTACTGTAGCATACTAATAATGCAGTTGGCAGATATTGTTCATCTTAACTAATGCGAACCTATGAATATACTTAATAGGCAGCCTACATTTCTCAAAAAGCATCTCGCACACTAACTGTCTTACAAGCGTAAAAATGTGCAAGCGTGTTTCCCTTTAGCAAAGCACTGGATATGATTCTACAGGACATTCCCATTAAAAAATACCACCAGAGGAATAACAGTAAGCCAGAACCATTAGAAACTGGATGGACACTAGCATAAAGATTGAATGCATTAATTAATGGTGAGGGGTCAAATTGCAGAGGGATAGTGAGCAAGAAGCTGTCAGTCTGAGCTGTGTCTGAGGCCACTTAGCCTTGTCATTCCTAAATTAGAAGACAGTAAACCTGATTAGTGTATTGTCTGCACAAAGGAGCCACTCAACTAGGATGTGTTTATTTTAAGGAGGTCAGAATCACAATGGTCCTTTCTGACCTTATTTATGAGCATCTCAAAGTCAAGAGAGCTGAGAAAGTTTTGTGTGTCCTATATAAAGTCAGCAAGATTCAGCAATTCCAGTGTACTCTGCAACAGCTGGGGACATGTATTAAAGAGAGAGAAATTTGAGCAATTTAAAAATAGACCAACAAAATTGCCAAGTGGATTGCACATTTAGGAATGGGGGGTTTAAATCCAAGGGAAAAAAGACCTGGGGCTAAATTCAGACCAGTTCCTAATCTGACATGATAACAAGCAGTTTTGATCAAATTAACCAATACCATCCTTTATTAAAAACCTAAGCCAAATCTATACCAACCCTCACAGAGTCAAGCAAGTTTGGCTAATTACTGTTTCCAGTTGGAACGATTCATTTTTTGCATGTATTCCCTGGTTTACTCTGGGATCAGAGATGAAAGTGCCCAGAAACATGGAAGATGCCGAATTTTAGCCAATTTTGGAATTTAAACTTCACTGCAGAACACCAAGGAAGTTTTTTTGCCTCCCTGCGTGCCATCTGACACCTCCAGAGAAGGAATTCTACCTGATCAGCACATCAAAGAGCTATTCAGCACAGCTCACAAAGACACTCTCATGGACCCAGAGGGACAGCCTTCCATCTTCAGCTCCCTCTGTGCAAAAATGAAGTTTATTTCCTACCTATGGGGACTTTTTACCATTTTGTACCATCTACACTTTTCCCAGAGCCTGATGAAGGGACTTTGATTCCGAAAGCTTGCAGAAAAGGACAGTTTTCTTGCCATTTCCAGTTGATCTAATAAAAGGTATCATTTTGGAACCAAGAGTTGTAGTTTTTTGTATGTCAGATGCTATGAAGGCAGTGGGGAAAGTCTATTCTTAGATTATTTGATCAGCTCACACATCAGTAAAACAGTGGTAGCATTTTGAGAAGGCCTAACTCCCTTTTTGCAGCTTGAAGAGATTCCAGTATTCATCCAAATGTCTGTTTCCACATCATCCCAGCCTCCAGACAGCCTGCATGTCCCTATCAATAACTGTCTGTAAATACAGGGGGTTCTGAAGAGGGAAGAGACTAAACGTTCTTATTAGTTAACGTGGACAGAACGAGTAATAATGGGCGTCAACTTCAGAAAGGACAATTTAGGATAAATATCAGGAAAATTTTAGGAAACGCAATTAGGCAATGGAACAAACTGTCCAGGCTGGTTTTATAATCTTTCGCTGGCAATATGAATGACTTGACACCATCCTATCTTTATTTAAGGATAATGAAAAGACTCCTTCTATGATGCAGGGGGTGGACTGGATGACGCTGCAGAGTTCCCTTCCAACTCAAACAATTCTGTGATTTTTAGCTGGGTTGTAAAACATTGTTAACTATACTTTTTCTTATTTTACACTTGAAATTAGTGCGGATGAATGAGTACCACAGTTTCTGAGAATTCATGCGCTCTAACCAAATTTGTCCTCAGATTTGTCCTCAATTTGGCATGCATGCCGAGATTTTCTTGCTCTAACAACAATTTAGCTAAATATCACTGTCAGAGAGAAAGGCAATGGGCTGCCTTTATTTAAATGCATATATATCCCCTTGAAGTTATCAGAATTCTGCCACATACGGTGCAATGTTTGTGCTGAAAGGATGTACAGGTTGGAGAAACAGGTGGGGGACAGTGATGAGCTGGACCTCACAGGAAGTTTGTCTTGCTCAAATGCAAAAAAGTTAAGAAGCTAAAAAGGTGATGATGTGTGTATACACCACACAATCTATCCTGGGCTTGACTGGTAGCCTGCTTTCACCTCCTGTTCCACCTATTCCTCCCAAGAAAAGCATATGGTGTCAGAATTCCTACTAACTAATTCTGGGTGCTTAGCTCTTAAAAAATTAAAGTAGGACTAAAGAGTCTCCCACTTGCAACTGAAACCTGATTTTGGAAGCTTTTGCTTTAGAAGGTATATCCATGTCAACTACAAAATCACTTCATTTAGGTCTGTGAAGTTACATTCATGCAAAACTAGCATAAGTGGTTCCAATGCTGCATAACACAGCTCTGGAATTTGTGCCCTGGTGCAATCAGGGTAAGAAGAAAGTCAGGGATTTAGAATCTAGCCTAAGGCATGACACTTGTTCACTTCACTGCAGTTTTCCTGAGTAAGGGAATTTCTCCGATTAAGAAACTTGGACTGGCTCCAATATTTTTCCCAAACAGCACATTGGGATTCTGCAGAAAGAGTACAGCCTCTCTCTTCCCCTGCATGCACCTGAGTTGATGAGTTCAAAGGGGAAGGAAAGGGGGGACATTATAATTCACATTGATCTCAGGCCAGTGACATGCTTTAACAGGTATTACCATGGGACTTGTTTGGGCAGATAATTGGTATGAATGATACATAATAGTATAATACCATTTCACAGCTTTAATTTTTAAACTGACAATAGTTTACAATTTGTCAGCATTCATCACCCATTTGTTAAACTGAAGTTCTTGAAAAAACCCGGGGGTGGGAGGGGGGTGTGTGTGTGTGTGTGTGTGTGTGTGTGTGTGTGAGAGAAAGAGAGAGAAAGCGCATGTTACTTCTGCAGTTTTATTAATGCACCTAGGTCTGTAACCTAGAATAAAATAACTAGATTTTTAATCAATACCTGCTTCATTACAGAAGTGAACATGCACTTCGCTATTATAGTGGAACAAAAGATTTGTCAACACATTCAATTTTTAGCTGTTTTTTAAATATTTTTTTAAGTTCTTATGTGAAGCTATTTCTTTTTGAACACAAAATGCATGGCGCAGAGCTTGGAATTTATTAGGTTTTTAATGCAGCTGCAAGCCAAGTGAGGGGGCAATATGGGAGAAATGCTTGCGAAGTTTGGCAGACTGGAGCGGAACGTGGTAGAATAGCTTTTTACTTCAAACAATTTTCTCAGCCCTTGATGTAGTCCTTCCAAGTTAGGGCTAAGGGAAGTTCATAATGTAGTAGAGAAGTGTGCGTTACTAGTCCCAATGCTATGCATATTTGTAGGGGGAATAAAGAGTCTTCAGGGGTGTCTAATCCATTACGAGAATGCAAAGAAAAAAAATAAATTAAGAAGGGCAGGGGACTCCTACAACAGCCAGACTTGCTTGAGAAGAGATGCCAATTTGAGAAATAAAGAAGCCAAATCCCAGGGGAAGAAAAGCTGGAAAAGTCTACTTTCTCCAGCACAAAAAAATCACTTCCTAAAGCTGTAGACCTTCAACAGCAAAGAAACACTCTCTTAGAAAAGTTAATGGTTGGAAAAGCATAAAAGCATCTGGCTTAATTCATTTTGGGAGGGCAGCTACACCCAAGCAGACATTCACACCAGAAGATAGGTCACAGCATCACCTCTGACTCCTCCATCGAAGAGCAGCTTTAAACTCTTTCCAAAGCAGATCTGCTTGCAGAGATTACCCTGGAAGAAGGCCCAAGCAACACATTCTTTAGTGTATGATTTGAGTTTTTTCTGGTTCTAAGATGGCAATTCCCCCCCACCCCTCCCCAAAAGGAGTATTTCTGGGGGGCAAGGGGAGGGACTTCTGGTCCCAAAATGGTGACCAGGGAGTGGGGTAACTGTCAGGGGGCAGGGCTACCCATGCAGCCCTTAAAAGCTCACCAAACCTCATTAAGTGGCCCTCCACCTGAAATAATTGCTCGCCCCTGTTCTAGGCTGTACTGGCTCACTCCAGGCTGCATCCTACCCCATGCACAGTTCTCTGGCAGGCAGTGAGACTGACCTCTAATCACACTCTTGTTTTTCTACCAACAACAGCAATTAAATGCTTTCAGCTGGCCTTTGAATATGAACACTTTTAAGACTAGAAAACAATGTTACCTTGCTTGCTGTTTGCTTTCTTTGGGGAATCATAAAATGCGGCAGGCAGGCAAATGGGGAGCTCACTGCACCCCCAGGAGGGCTGCAGGGCTGTGCCGGAGTCCTCCCGGGGCTGCGGGCCCCTGATCTGCCTGCCAGATGGGCGCAGCCCACACCCAGTGCTGGGCAAATCAGTGCTGCCGCTGACCCCAGGTGGCAGCACCTGCCTCCTGTCATCCGGCAGGCAGATCGGGAGCCCACACCCTGGGGAGGACTCCGGCACAGTCCCCGCAGCCCTCCCAAGGACACCAGTGGACCCCTAATCTGCCTGCAGGATGACAGGAGGCTGGTTCTGCCGCCTGGGGCCAGCAGCAGCCAGGGCCGTCTGGGGGGGGGGGGGGGGGGGGCAGAAAATAGGAGGGACCATCGCGGGCCCCGCGCTTTGGGCCCCCCTGTAGAGCTGGGTTCAGTGGCCATGGCAAGTATGTGCCACTGTCACTGCTGCCAGCTTCGTGTCCGGCTACTCACTGGTACCATGTACCACCAACATTTTCAGGACTTAGCACTGAAGGGACATGCAATTGAAAGAGTGAAAATTCAGAGCCAATAAAAGGACAAGTTTTCATACAACATATCAATAACTCTATGGAACTCATTGCCGCAGGAGATTGTTGAGGCCAAAAACCCAGTTCTAAAAGGAACTGGACACTGATATGGATATTAAGTATACCTGGAATTACCAGAAGGAAGGAGATATTAAACCTTGTGGGCCTCAGAACATGAGCTGATCTATAACCATTCTTGAGCAGAATGAGACTGAAAGTGGAGATTAGACCGTCCAACACTTCCCTACAGCAGGAACTGTATGCTTTCCTCCGAGACATCTGGTACTGACCACCATCAGAAACAGGATACAGGACTAAACAGATCCCAGGTCTGATCCAGCATGGCAATTTGCGTGTTCTTATAAAACGCCATCAAAGAAAATCAAATAGGTTATAGTGGCCCTGAAAAGTTAAGTTTGATGTCAGGGCATTTCTGCTAAGATATGAGACCTAGATTCATAGATTCATAGATGTTAGGGTCGGAAGGGACCTCAATAGAACATCAAGTCCGACCCCCTGCATAGGCAGGAAAGAGTGCTGGGTCTAGATGACCGCAACTAGATGCCTATCTAACCTCCTCTTGAAGACCCCCAGGGTAGGGGAGAGCACCACCTTCCAGACCTTGGCCACTCGAACTGTGAAGAAGTTCTTCCTAATGTCTAGTCTAAATCTGCTCTCCACTAGCCTATGGACATTATTTCTAGTAACCCCCAGGGGCGCCTTGGTGAATAAAACCTCGCCAATTCCCTTCTGTGCCCCCGTGATGAACCTATAGGCAGCCACAAGGTCGCCTCTCAACCTTCTCTTGCGGAGGCTGAAGAGGTCCAGGTGCCCCAGTCTCTCCTCATAGGGCTTGGTCTGCAAGCCCCCAACCATATGAGTGGCCCTTCTCTGGACCCTCTCCAGGTTATCCGCATCCCTCTTGAAGTGCGGCACCCAAAATTGCACACAGTATTCCAACTGCGGTCTGACCAGCGCCTGATAGAGGGGGAGTATCACCTCCTTGGATCTGTTCGTCATGCATCTCCTGATGCACGATGAAGTGCCATTAGCTTTTCTGATGGCTTCGTCACACTGCCGACTCATGTTCATCTAGTAAACTGAGTAAACATGTTCACTTAGTAAACTGAGAGATGATATTTAAAGCAGTATCACAGACTTGTAGAATCCTGAAGAAGAATTACAGAGTCAGAGATATTACTTAAAAGAAAATGCAGTCTCAAGTAGATGTACTAATTGTAGATGGGCATAGTCCAGCGCTGGAAGGGAATGTGGATGGATGCATGTTGCTAAGTATGGTTGTGGAGGCAGGCAGCATGCAGGGGTTTTAGGTGCTATGGTGTCCTTAGTTAGTGATTCTCTAGCTCTACAATAGCTCTACTGAGGGGACATGTGGCCTAAACTGTAATATTGAATCTCTCACTGTTTATGTACCTCTCCTCCTCCAAAATCGAGCCTGAATTACTGTCAGATCCTGTTTCTGTTATATATTTAGCACGGCTTTCATTTTTAAGGTTTGACATTATACATATGCTTCCAGTACCATCCCCTGCAGCTTATGTTTTGTTTCCCTTACAACAGCTTGTGGTCTTATTCTTCTTTTATCAGCTCATATAGTGGAGAAAGAAAAACCTGGCAATGACTGTATAATAAGATTGCTAGTTTTCTCAGAATGGCAGTCAATGACATTCCTGTGAATTTCGTAGCGTCGCCTAACATTACACATAACATGATGGGCTTTCAGGTCTGCTGCAGTTCAAACAAGTATTGCTAAAAATCAGCATGTAGTTTTGGACATCTCTGCTATGGTGAGAATGAAGAATTTCTACATGGAGGACTTCCAAGAGGTCTTGTAGGTGCAAAGAAGACCGATTCAAATTCAGTAGTCAATCTGTGTTAGGTGTCACTGGATGTACTGGAGGAATGTCATGTTTTTGGCTGCACATAGCACACTATGACACTATACTGGCAATATAAAATGCATTACTCTATGTCAAAATGTGCACATGTGCAAACAGGCACACACACCTCCAGATATGCAACATGTGCCCAGACAAGAAATCAAACAGACCACACTGCTTCCTAAAACTGAACTGAATTATTGTAGGACACAAGTAGTAAATTAGGGACTTTTCTACAGAAGTTCAGTTCTCTCGGAAACTCTTCCCATCTAAGCTAGCGGTGCTCACAGTTGGGGTCCCATGAATGGTGCAGGCTGTTCTGTGGACTGGATTGGGCCCCGTGCTGCCTCCACCCAGCTGGGCAGGGGTGGTGTAGGGCCCAATCCTGGAGCATGGGAACCGGGTGGAGGCAGCACAGGGCCCCAGAGCAGTGCGAGGCTCCAAGCCACCCCCAGCTGGCTGAGATGAGGCTCCGGGGGGTTGTGCCACCTCCACCCAGCCCCCAAGTGTTGGAATGAAGCTGCATGCCTCATATAGCATGCAAGGCCACTGATGGATCTTGCCTGCAGGCTGGGGTTGAGCACCAGTGCCACTCCACACCAACTCCAACAAAACCAAGGGAAACAGGTAGAGTTACTCCAGGTCTGCAGCAAGGTGACAAGGTCTGTTATCAAGGCTGATTGTTTTCCCGCGCCGTTGTAATCAGCTGCAGCCGTGTCACTTGCAATTCATTTTGATTATGGGGCTTTCCATCCTCAGTGAAGTTCAGCTGCATGGCTTACATTTGCACATGAAGCAAAAAAGAAAAAGGCTTCCCCGAGGCATAACCTGTGATTTTGTCAGGGATTTGAAATGGCATTTGTTGAAAAATCAATTATGATGAATTCTAGCGCAGCAGGCATATTTTCCCATAGACTGAGATGCCAAACCAGTAAGTAAAGGTTTGTGTTTAATTCCAGTCATTCCTGCACCCATGCTTTGCCATGTGTGAGTCTCCGGAAGGTATTTGGGACTAACAATAAGCTGACATGCAATTTGCTCCAAACAATGGTGTTGAAATCCTGTTTCATACTTACACGGAGGCACACACCAGCCTGGATAAAAAAATGTTCTTTCACCGGGCCCTCATTTCATTCTGAGCTAAAACACTTGAAGCATTATTCATTACTATCATAAATCAAGCATTAAAATTAGAAAACCCTGGAGTATTGAACTGAACAGGAGAGGTTTGAAATCATCTGCTGCACAGGGGATTTTTCAGAAGCTTTGGAAGATGGTTTAAAAAAGAAGCATTCGGCTTCTTTACAAATCTGACTTTACCATTATAAATTGCAATATTTTACTGCCACTAACAATTCCCACACGTATTTTCCTAACAGTAGTTTTCTTTACTGTTAAGTAAAGGGAGTATGAAGTTGTATTTGTTGCAATAAGGCAAAGATTTACTTTTAGAATCAGTCTATGGGGACCCTACCTGGTTATGCGTAGGGGATTCAGTTTATGGAATCATTAAAAAATATTAATAAAAAAAGCTGGAAGAAACCTCAAGAGGTTACCTAGCCAACCCCCTGTAAAAACAGGATCATCCCTATTTAAACCATCATATACAAATATTGGTCTAACCTGCACTTCAAAACTTCCAATGCAAATCTCTAGATAATCTGTCCCAGCATTTAACAACCCCCATTGTTAGGACCATCTTTCTAATGTCTAACCTAAGTCTCCCGTGTTGTAATTTAAGACCGTTACTTTGCATCTCCTCTCCTGTGGATACAGAAAAGAACTGAACACCATCCTCTTCAAAGCAACTCATTTTTATTTTAATTCCTTCCCTTCTCCCTTGCCAGTCTTCTCACCTCAAACTAAATTTACTCAACACTTCCAGCCTCTCCTTGGTCACATTCCCAATACCTATAGCCATTTTTGTGGCTGTCCACTGGACTCTCTCATTAGTCCACCTCTCTCAAACTGCATCTCCCAAGAGTGGCCATGTTACTCCAGATGGCCTCACCAATGCTGAATAGAGTAGGGGAATCATGGTTTGCCTACCACATGCCTGTCAATACACCTGTTTCTGGAAAACATGCATTTTGCAATATTACCTGCGAGAGTACTGAGTATTGTATCAAAGAATGGCATCACAGCAAAGGAGGGAGAGGGGACTTTGGTATCCTGCATTTGCTATCAGTGATCACCTGCAGATTCACCTGTTTTTGTAGTACTGGTGCTGGTTACCAAAGGAAGTTTGGCTTTCATTCTTTTGATCTGAATACTCAACAGTTAAGGTGCACTAAATGTGTAGTCTAAAGTAAACTATCTGAAAGTGGGAAATTCAGTATGAGTAAAATCACGTCCTTAACTCACCCCATTCCTGTGTTCAAGTATTGCAGGTCATGTGACCCGATCCTCTTTCCTTGAAGTCGTCCTCAGAGCCCCTCTAACTCCAATACTGAGCAAGTATTTTCACATTGGCCCTGTTTCCTTGGTCTGTGGGTTGAAACAAAACAGATTTGTTAATGAGGACTGACGGACTCAATTGCTTGCATGCTTCTTACTGCTTCTGTAAGGAAAAGAACATTGCTAGAGCTTGTGGAACGAGAGACTGAACTTTTTTTTTTTTTAAAGCAGCGTATTTACCCTACAGAGCACAAAAGTACATTTTCTCTGAATTACAGTCCAAGCGTAAATATGGGCAGATTGTATAAATCCACATGTATGGACTTCTAACAAAGAAAAGATTGGTTCTGATAGTCTTCTGTAGGTTTCTACATCAGCAATTGGCACCATAGGTGTCCATATACAGTAGGACCAAATGCTGTTGCCTTCAGCAGGAGATGAGCATGTTCAACACCGCGTGGAACTGGACACTTAAAAAAGCACACAGGTATCACTCGTAGGCTCTAAAGATCTCCTGCCACTGCTGTTATTACCTGGGAGTCCAATCTCGGCTACTATACTGGAGAGGGAAATAAAGGCTGACATCATAGCAACAGTCATTTGCTAAAGTATTTGCTTTGCAACTCTATTTCTCACACAGCCAAGTCTAACGAACGGATGTGTAGCAGAGCTGAGCAAAACTTTCTGGGCAAGATTTTGACTGAAAAACGTACTCTCAAAACAACAAAAAAAGGGAGAGAATCAGAACGTTTCACTTCAGCAACTTCCAAAATGAGTTTAACTTTTTAAAAAGCAAATAGACTCCCTGAAAAAATAATTCTCAGTCTAGTTCGGATCCAAATATGATTTATTTTCTCATTTTGTTGGAAACCACCCCTTCTCCCCCCAAATTGTTTTGGACCAGCCCAGCTAATACTGAGCTATGGAGCCCTGTGCTCTAGCTTCATCCCTAGATGAGCAAGTTGTAGCAGGATTCAAATTCTGTCTTCGAGGTTGAAGTGTTTTAATTCCCACAAGAATTAATCTAGGGGCGTCTATGCCCCGTGTCATACAGAAGATTCAACAAAATGACGACATGCTGCTCTCTACACGTATAGGCTATCAGTTTCTGAAAGTCCTGTCCGAGCTACTCAGGGAAGAGATACAGTATGGCCTATAGTCAGGGAAGTGGGGTTTTCTGACCACAACCATGTTTAAACATAGCCGGCAGCATACTGTAAATTGTAGTTGTAGCATGCACACAGCCAGAGGAAATAACTCCAGACGCCCTACGCAGCCTTCGGTTGCAACATTAAAATATGCTAAAATGCTTGGGGTAGAAAATGCCACTATGAACAAACTCAGCTTATTTTCCTGCTCCAAAAGTATGAGCAATTGCAGTCGCCTGATACTGAGGTAAAATGGAGTTTATTCTCGAGAATCTGAATATGTGCACTTTTTTTAAAGTGCCACAAGTGCCACATGCTTGCTGCAGATACTGAGAAATGTTCTCATTTAAATCAGTTCTGCTTCTCCACCCTTTTTTGCATTGCTCCTTGCACACGTAGAATGAGAACAAGATCGGTCATTGCATCTTTTCTGTGCCAAGGTACAGACGTTCAAAAAGCCTGTGGCAGAATCGATCTGACTTACACGCTTTTCTTTAAGCAGTGTCATTTAGGTCGGGAGTGAACAGAACACACATTTGCCCTTGGGTGGGGGTGCAAATCTTGGACCAGGTTCTGCCATTTTTAAACCAGCCTCTGTGTGCTGAACTTTTGTCCTGTTACAGGCATATACCAGTTTTGTGCACCCAACTTCTCTTCTGTTCCGAGTATAGACCAGTTTCCGATCACTTATACCGGTAAAAGTGTAACGTCTGTACCTGGCCTGTGACACTGATAGCCACATGCATTACTCCTAAAAGAGGTTAGAAGAACAAGCTCCAGGACCTCATGAGCAGTTAGGCAACGGACGTCTGCTTTTCCTGCTGATGCCTCCACTAATTAAAAAATGAAGGAAGTTGAAAAGCAGAACCGAGCAGAACCATACGTTACACTCAGAATAGAGTACTGTACAGCATTTTCCACGTGGCATCAACTGTTATTTAAGCTGCATCACACTAGAGGAAATCCCAGCGATGAGTAGGATTTTGGCTTTTCCCCCAAAAAAGGGCGGTGCTCTCTGCTGTGTTGCCACGTTTGGGTTTTTAAAAAAGAACGCTGACTTTCACCCCTGCATCGTGTTGTTTACAGGTTGCCTCAGCAATACGGGCACAACGTCTGAGAAACAGGCTGCAGTGCCATGCTGACATTGTAGATGAAACCCCAGTGCTGACTAGGGGTAGTGCTTAGCTGGTCCCGAGCGCAGCGTGGCCCGTCGTTGCCCAGCGGTGCTCAATACTAGGTCCGCTGCAGGCACTGCCGCAACCGTTCCCTTTTGGAAGGCAGTCAAGGGCTTCTTAAAAGACAGGTTGTCGAGAGACCTTGGACAGGCCTCTCCACTCCTCCTTTTCCACATCTGGAATAACGGGGACAGTGAAGCTTACCCTCAGGACCTTTGATCAGCAAGTGCTAAGTATTATTAGCAAAGACTGGGATTTTCAAAGGAGCTTAAGAGGTCTGGGTGCCCCAGTCCTGGGGAAGTTCACCTAACTCCTTTAAGCTCTCTGAAAGTCCCAGCCAAAGCAGTTTTGTTGTAGACATTAGTTCTGAGAAACTTCTCTGGGATTTACCGGAGATCTAAAAGATTTAGAGGATTCTAGGTATGTGTGAGTCACTCCAGCGCTCCTGGCTGGCATCAGCTCAGGCTGATAAAACCTTTATAACAAAACTGCACTGCGCTGTGTAAGTGTATGCATTTCAAGCACACATTTCTCTCTCTCCAGCCCCTTTGCTTTCCCAGAAAAGGGGACCTGTTCCTCTCTAAATGTGTACAGTGTACTTTACTGTTAATACCCATCATAGGACATCCATCCCAATAAGGGGAACATGGCCCAGCCTCACCTGACAGATCAGATAAGCGAGTCTCCAAAAGACCTAAATGGATGGGCAGGGGGAATTTGGAGGCTTGTGCAGGCTGGATACAAAGCTAAACTATTCCAAGAAATGTGCTGGGTGCTGTGGCAGGCCCTGGAGCAGAGGTACATGCAGGCAAAGAGCCCATGGCAAGTCTTGGAAAGAGCTTCCAGGAGCAGCTCTTTTCTATCAGGTTCTGGCAGAAAATCCTGGAAGAGAAGAGCCGTTTCTGGATTGTTTTCCACCAGTGCTCTGAAAAACAGAATCTTGTAAAAACATAGGCCCCTGCAGAAAGACAGGGCCGGCTGCCATGGAACTGGTATTACCAGCTTTGCGTGTAGAAGCAATAAAACTGAGACCCTAGAAAAAGAGGCCCCAGGTACACTATGGTGTAATGTCAGCCTTGACTGGATTGGGGTCTCACCCCTCTCGTGGAGGCTGCAGGATTCATGCCCTTTCACATCTGGCGTGGCATTTTTACATGACTGCATTTCAAGCTTCTTCAAAGTTGCACCCCTGGGGTGCTCTGATCTATTCTCTCTAAGGATGCAGAAACCAGGGCCATTCAATAAGGATCCAGTACAGTCTACTGTATTCAAAACGATGAACCATGATGCCAGGATTTGCTGATAAAGGACGGTGCTCTGTTTTGGATTCAGTGTGACAGATTCACAAAAGTTTAGGGCTGGAAGGGATCTTGTGAGATCATCGGGCCCAGCCCCTCTGCTCTGGGCAGGAAAGACTGCAGGGGTCAAATAACCCCAGCAAGGTGGGGGTCCAGTCTCCTTTTGAAGTCTCCAGTGTAGGTGCCTGCACCATCCCCGCTGGGAGTCTATTCCAGCGCTGTTCACACGAACCGTGAAGAAGTTTTTCCTGATATCCAGTCTGAAACCTTCTTCTAGGAGTTTATGGCCATTGCTCCTGGTTTTCCCCTGGGGTGCTTTGGTGAATAGTTGTTCACTTAGCCTCTGATACTCACCCAATATATATGTAAACTGCCACCAAATCCCCCCGAAGTCTTCTCTTTTCCAGGCAGAGCAATCCCGTATCTGTCAGCCTTTCCTCATATCGCTTGCCTTTCAGGCCTCTAATCATATGAGTGACTCGTCTCTGGACTCTCTCGAGCTTCTCCACATCCTTCTTGAAGTGCAGTGCCCAGAGCTGGACGCAGTGCTCCAGCTGCAGCCTCACCAGTGCCGAGTAGAGCGGGAGAATCACTCCCTTAGTTTTGCTCGAGAAGCATCTGTTGATGCATGCCAGCATGTTGCTTGCTCTGCTAACTATAGCATCACACTAGTGGCTCATATTCATTTTATGGTCAATTATGACCCCCACGTCCCTTTCAGATGTGGTGCTGGCTAGTGTAGCATCACCGAGCCTGTAAGTTTGTTGTGGGTGGATGGAGCACTTTACACTTCTCAGTGTTGAACAGCATCTGGTTCTGGTCTGCCCATCTAACTCATCTGTCTAGGTCCACCTGGATCGTCAGCCTACCCTGATACGTGGCCGCATTTCCCCAAAGCTTAGTGGCATCGGCGAACTTTGCCAGTGTGCTCTTCACCCCACATCCAGATCATTGATGAAGATGTTGAAAAGCACTGGTCCAAGTACCGAACCCTGGGGTACCCCGCTGACTACCTTCTGCCAGGCTGACACAGATCCGTCTATTAGTACTCTCTGGGTCTGACCCCACAGCCAGTTTCCCACCCATCTGACCATTGAATTGTTGAGCCCACAGTCCCCTAGTTTTATCTTGAGAGCCTCATGGGACACCAAGTCACGGGCCTTCCTAAAGTCCAAGTAAATGACATCGACCTCATCTCCCTTATCCAGGTGGTGAGTAACCTGGTCATAGAAAGAGATGATGTTAGTCAGCTACCCATGACAAAACCATGCTGGCTGTTCAGAATTTTGCCTTCTACTAACTTATCGCATATGGACTCCTTGAGAAAATTTTCGAGGATTTTTCCTGGGATTGAGGGCTGGCTGATCGGCCTGTAGTTCCCTGGGCCCTCTCTCCTCCCCTTCTTGAAGATGGGCACAGCATTGTCCCTCTTCCAGTCTTCTGGGACCTCTTCTGAGTGCCACGAACTCTCAAAGAGGTTCCCCAGTGGTCCTGCGATGACTTTGGCTAGTTCGTTCAGCTATCCAGATGGAGTTCATCCAGTCCTGCTGACTTATAGATATCCAGCCTCTCTAGCTGTTCTTTCACCAGCTCTACATTAACTGTTGGTAGATGATCGTCCTTACTGTCACTATGTTGTATCATATTTGCATTCGGCAAGCTATCACTCTTAGACTGGTGGAATACAGATGCAAAGTACTTGTTTAGGAGGTCAGTTTTTGCTATGGTGTCGGTGATCAGATGTCCAGATGCACTGAGCAGCGGTCCCCCATTTCTGCTGGTTTTCCTCCTGTTACCTATGTTACTTATAGAAGGATTATTTATTGTCCTTCATTTGGGTTGCTAACCCGAATTTGGTCACTGCCATTGCTTTTCTAATCTGCCGCCTACAGGTGTGGGCCAATCTGATGTAGTTCTCCTTGGGGCCTATTTCTACCTTCCATCGTTGGTAAGCCTCCTTTTTCTTTGTCAGAAAATCTGAGCCTTCCTTATTGAGCCGAGATGGCCTCCCGGCCCCATGCCACCTTTTTTTGCATATAGGTACGGACAACTTCTGTGTGCCGAGGACCGTGTCCTTGAGGAACCGCCACTCTTCATCCACACTCTTTCCCTGTGGTCTGTGATCCCGTAGGGCATTACTCACTAAAGTCCTTAGCTTATTGAAGTCAGCTTTTTTAAAGTCAAGAATTTGTACCTTCCTGACAGATGTCCCAGCCCTACGGTGGACAGTGACAGTGATAGTGTTGTGGTCAGTGTTGCCTAGGTTACTCTCTATCGTCAGATCACTCACCCTTGGCCAAAACTAAATCTAGGAGCGTATTTCCTCCGGTCGGCCCGTATACTTCCTGAGACAGGCAGAGCTCATCGATACAAGTCAGGAATCTATGCAACTGGTCAGATCTGGCCACAAGTTAAAGCTGCTTAGTTTGTGTTTCTGCACAGGATCCCAGTGTGTTTCTTCCTGCAAAATAAGATCTTTGCAGGCAAGTCTGTGCAGTTCCAACTCTTCAGTGAATAAATGAACACCACTCCCCCCAGCCCCCTCCACTAAGGCATCAGAATGAACTGGCAGGTTTAGCTATGAGGAACCACCACTGTGCTGGTACTGGACAAATAAGAATCTATTTAGGGGAAAAAGCTTCACCAGGAAAAAGTTCATTTTAAGTGTGCTTGACTTCTGTTGCTTCACTTTCTCAGTGGAGAAGAGTTCAAACTTACGCCCCTCAGTTTGAGCTTTCAGTTCTGTTTGCTTTGACTTCTTGCAGCTAAGCCAGGGGATAAAAAAAAAAAAAAAAGTCAGAAAATTTCCACTAATGAATTCCAGACTTCTAGGCTGTAAAACCAGCTGCGCTCTCTGAAGTTGTGTTGTCAACAACTGCCCACAGCTGTACAGAAGGCAACAAAATATGAACAGGAATATTGCTAGAGCTTGAGGAACGAGAGATTGAACTTTTTTTAAAGCAGCGTATTTACCTTACAAAGCACAAAAGTACATTGTCTAAATTACAGTCCAAGTGTAAATATAGGCAGACTGTATAAATCCACACGTATGGACTTCTAACAAAGAAAAGATTGGTTCTGATAGTCTTCTGCAGGTTTCTACTTCAGCAATCGGCACCATAGGTGTCCACATACAGTAGGACCAAATGCTGATCATCTCCATTGCTGTTGCCTTCAGCAGGAGATGAGCATGTTCAACACCGCGTGGAACTGGACACTTAAAAAAGCACACAGGTATCACTCGTAGGCTCTAAAGATCTCCTGCCACTGCTGTTATTACCTGGGAGTCCAATCTCGGCTACTATACTGGAGAGGGAAATAAAGGCTGACATCATAGCAACAGTCATTTGCTAAAGTATTTGGTTTGCAATTCTATTTCTCACGCAGGAATCCTTACCTGGCAGCCAAGTCTAACGAACGGATGTGTAGCAGAGCTGAGCAAAACTTTCTGGGCAAGATTTTGACTGAAAAATGTACTCTCAAAACAACAAAAAAAGGGAGAGAATCAGAACGTTTCACTTCAGCAACTTCCAAAATGAGTTTAACTTTTTAAAAAGCAAATAGACTCCCTGAAAAAATAATTCTCAGTCTAGTTCGGATCAAAATATGATTTATTTTCTCATTTTGTTGGAAACCACCCCTTCTCCCCCCAAATTGTTTTGGACCAGCCCAGCTAATACTGAGCTACGGAGCCCTGTGCTCTAGCTTCGTCCCTAGACGAGCAAGTTGTAGCAGGATTCAAATTCTGTCTTCGAGGTTGAAGTGTTTTAATTCCCACAAGAATTAATCTAGGGGCGTCTATGCCCCGTGTCATACAGAAGATTCAACAAAATGACGACATGCTGCTCTCTACACGTATAGGCTATCAGTTTCTGAAAGTCCTGTCCGAGCTACTCAGGGAAGAGATACAGTATGGCCTATAGTCAGGGAAGTGGGGTTTTCCGACCACAACCATGTTTAAACATAGCCGGTAGCATACTGTAAATTGTAGTTGTAGCATGCACACAGCCAGAGGAAATAACTCCAGACGCCCTACGCAGCCTTCGGTTGCAACATTAGAATATGCTAAAATGCTTGGGATAGAAAATGCCACTATGAACAAACTCAACTTATTTTCCTGCTCCAAAAATATGTAGCACTTTTTTAAAGTGCCATATGCTTAGGGCAGATATTGAGAAATATCCTCATTAAAATCAGTTCTGCTACTACATCATTTTTTGCACTTTGAAAGTGGTTTATGTGCACTGAACTTCTGTTGTGTTACAGATCTGAACCAGTTTCTGATCACTTTATACCAGTTTACATATCATTTCTGCCCCAAGCCAAATAGTGTCCTGGGTGTTAGCAGGACTTCTTCCACAAGTAAGACAGTGGGATATGGACACAAAGCCATAGTGTTAGTGACCATGAGGAAGATAAAATTTCCCCCTGTAGTTTCAAATGAACATTAGGCCTGTAATAACTCTGAGTGGAATTCGACCAGGATGCCAAGATGAGACCTTTAATCTTTTGAAAAATGTCACTGGGTTGGAATCACAAGATCATGACCTCTGTTTTATGTTACATTGGAAAGACCCCAGTTCCAACAGCACAGTGCTCCTACAACACGCTGGGTCATTGCTGACTCCAAGAGAAGTGCCATCGTTATGACTAAGCAGTGAAGACAAGGCGCTGTCACAATCTCTGTCTCCCTTTACAGTGCGGTTTTTAGGATATAACCATCCACTCCAGACACCACTTGTAGACTCGAGCTCTTATTCAGGCTGGGGCAAGAAGTTTGCTTTTTCCCTCTGCTGTTTCTTCTGCAAGGCGACTCTGAACAGATATTCCAAGGGCTTCTTGGCAACGGGAAAAGCGAGGTTTCCTTCCAAATGGACTATTGTTCAGGGAAAAAGAAATAGTTGTGAAATCTCTTTGATTTTTGGCTTCCAGCTCCCCGCTAACTTTTTTGGAAAAGGATGGATTTTAAGGGTTTGGAAGTTTTTAGGTTTTTTTAGAAGAGAAATACAGATGGTATTAGAGAAACATAACATCATACTCAAAATGTTCGCCTTTGGGTAGGACGCTTGTAAAAAGCACTCGCTCCGGTCAGACTTCCATGTGTTGATAGCTGTTCCCAAGCAAGTATTTCTTGCTCGTATAACTATTTCAGGTGTGTATCCCTCTTCAGAAAGTGCTTCCAGAACAGGTCAAGCTGTTGGAGTAATAGTATTGTGATGGTTTCCGCTTATGGTGTACTTTGGATAGAGGTGCTTCAAAAAATAGACTCCTGTTTATCTAGGGTCCAATACTCTCTTCTGACAGTTAGCACTAATGCATCTCAGCTCTGGTTGGATTAGGGACCAGTATACAAGCATTACATTTCTCATGTGGCTTGTCACAGCTCAGACCCCCCAAAATACAAGCCGTCTCCACAGCTCACTTCTATTTGAAGTGTTTTTAAAGAAGTTGATGCAAATGTACAGTGTTATATGTCCAAGTTTCTAACTGTTTGTAATACACGGACCGCCCTCCTGCATACATCTGCATTTAAGATTTTTGGAATGGGTTGAGCTGAACTCAACTAGAGCAAAGAGCTTATGGGTATTTGCATTAGTACCTGTGCCCAGTTTAAAATTCAAGGTTTTCAGGAGAAGAGTAGCGAAACAGTGACTTCTACAATACACCAAACTTATTTTTTAGTTCAGTCCAGAGAAGACCCCTAATCCTCCAAGACTGAATTTCTAGTTAAGTGCAGTTACATGAATGATGGTGGCTGGCAAGCATTACTGTTTACATGCTTTGGATGAAATGATGAAACTACTACAGTTTTATTTTCTTACACCATATCATTTTCTTGGTGACTAAAAAAAAAATGGTGAAAATAGTTGCTTGCTAGCAATTCAAACACACCAGCATTGTTTTAGTTAAAATATTTGTCGGCTCTTCGCCTAAATTTGGATCTTAAACTGCAAAACCCACCTGTCCTCCTCCTCTCTTTTGGGTTTGGGTAGAATATGACTTCTCTAAGATTAAGCTATTTAGGTATCTTTTCATATTTTCTAGAAAGCTAAACAAAACCCAAGAACTGTCTTGGTCCATATGCAGCCATCACCGTATGTCTGAGACCATCGAAGTCACGAATGAATGTTGTTCTCACATAATCCCCATGAGCCGGTGAAGTATCAGCTCACCTACTGACACGAAACTAAGGCATAAGAGCAAATTGAGCAATTTGCACAAGGCCACGCAGGAAGTCTGTGCCTGAGCTGACAATTGAACTTGCATCTCGAAGTGCCCTCTACCCTAGTGACTCCATCCTCTCTCTCAAGAGAGCTCTGGATATCTTCGAAACACTTTGAAACTACAAACGACTGGAAGCAACCAAACCTGCAAAGCCCGCACACAATAGAAAGAGATACAAAAGCATCTGGCAAACAAGTGGGGAAGCTCGTGATGCACCAACTCACTTTCAGCTTCCTCTCCCTCCCCGCTGCCCTCTCCTGAAGCTTAGAAAGACAGTGCTTCATAGCACACTTCTAGAACAAGATCTAGCATGCATCCTTAACATCAAGCCAGGCAAATATCCAAAGCAGAGCCTGGAAACACCTGTATGATGCTAGGTGAGACCTGAATTATTATGTAACCCACACAAAATGTACAAGCCATTGTGTATTGCTAAGTGTGTTGTTGTATATGGTGTTGGTTAAATATGAGTGTGTGCATGTGTGTGTTTTCTGCTGTGCTGCATGTACCCTTCCTTGTCTTCTCTATTTGATCAGATCTTGTTTCCTCTCCCCTGCTTGGGTCAGCTGGAAGGGAAAGGAGATACTGCACGTAGGCAGATACCTGTGGCTTTTGTTAGGCCTATTGTCTGGGAATTGCCTTGTCGCTCAGTGTCAATAAAAGGGCAGGGGGGCCAGTCACGTAAGCAGGAGGTGGCAGACCCCCAGCCTAACTGGCTAACTGGGCAGTGTCCTGATTTAAAAAATGAATTGGTGAAGACAAAAACTGTGAGCAGGGCAAGCCCTGATTGGAAACGCTTATGTGACGTCACGCCAGGTACATAGAAACTTCTCAGCTAGGACTCAGGTCTCTCTTCTTTCTCCTGGGGCTGCTGAGACCTGCAAATCTAAATTGGGAGCTGGAGAAACTGCTCCCCATGCGGGGTGGGGGGCTCCCTCTTCTTCACTGGAGACGCGAACTGAAGCAATGTGAGGGGAAAGCCTCAGGTACAAGCAAAGACAGTCTGTCTCAGGGCTTGAGACCCCTGTTCTCTCCCTCTTCTTTCCCCTTGTGTTTGTCTAGGTTTTGAGCGAGATAATACCGGGGGGTATTAATCCCAGGAACAGATTAGCCAGGGTTGGAGCCTGACAGCTTTGCTGGCGTGCTTTGGGCCAGGGCTGAGAGCCTGGCACGTTTTAGTCGCTGTTGCACCTTCTTTTGGTTTCAGCCAAGCTGTGTGGCTGAACCCCAGCTGTACGTCTTGCTGGCAGTTTTGGCCAGAATTAAAGGCCTGGCAGATTTGAGCCAGACTTAAGGCCATGAGTGGGATAATGCCATGCAAGTATTAATCCCCAAAGCAAAAGGAGTTCTGGCAGTTCTTGTCCGGCATCGGCCCGGCTCGCTTTTGGCTGTTTCACAGCTGTTATGTCTCAGCATAACTGCGTAGCCGAGACTATGGGCGCCTATACACATGCAGCGCGGCTGCTCCGACACGCTGTAATTACACGCTCCAGCAGACTCCAGTGTCACGTGTATCAGCGTCCTCGCGGTGAACAATGGCAGTGGGGGCGCTTTAACTAAAGCTCGTTCGACAACCTTTAGTTAAAGTGCCCCAGCCGCCATTTTTCAGCATGAGGATGCTGATACACGTGAAACTCCCTGTGCTTTAATTAGAGCAGCTCTTGGATCTGTTTTAATTAAAGTGTCCCCCCAAGCACATGTATAAAAACCCTAAATGTCCAGGCTGCAGCCAGTAGGCGCCTGGTGCTCTGTTGTATGTTCAAGTTTTGGTGCAGGATAGGCCCGAGTCTCCCTTTTGTTGTTTTACAGCTGTTGTGTCTCAGCATAACTGTGTAGCCGAGCCCCGCTGTATGTTTGCTGCACATTTGGACCTGGCTTGGGACCTGGCACGTTTTTGGGCCTGGCTTGGGGCCTAGCACATTTTGAGCCTGGCACATGTTGTTGCTTTTGTAGCTCTTTGTCCCAACCAAGCAGTGTGGTTGGGCGCTACTTGCAGTTTAGACCCTTTTGCGGTTTGGCTGGCCCTTCTTTGAGTTCCTTTGCAGTTTTCTGCCCCAGCAGAGCTGGGACTGGGACTAGGAGTTTTGGGGTGTGGTGTGCTGACGAAAGTTGCAGCTAACCCCCCAAAGCCACCATGTGGACGTGGGGATCAGCACCCTACAGCGTCTCAGGGAGCAACGAGGGGCCCCTTGCAACGCGGAAGGACCTGCACTCTAGGGCTGTGCAAAGCGCCGGGTGGTGATTCGGTTTGGAGGAGATTTGGCTCGGTTTGGTGGCCGAATCTGAATCGAATCAGGGGACCAATTTAAAGATCTGAATCGATTCAAAGCTCCCCAAATCTTCGGAAAGTATTCGGAGAGCGTTGATGATTCAGGCAGTCCCCGGTGGCTGCAGCAGGGAGCTGCAGCTGACTTTAAGTGGGTAAGTACTAGGGGCAGGGGAGCAGGGAGGAGACCATGGGGGGGACCCCTGCCAGCCCCCCAGCCCCACCCCAAGGCTGCCCTGCCCGCTCCAGCTCCTGCCTTTTCAAGAAAAGCCCTGGCTCACCGGGTGCTGCCAGGCAGGGGGTGATCCCTGCTGCCCCATGCTGCATGGGGGGCTCTGCACGAGCCCCCCAACCTCCCCCTTCAATCCCCCAGCCTGGGGGAGGCCTGGGCTGAGAGATCAATGGGGGAAGGTCAGGGGGCTTGTGCAGAGCCCCCCACACAGCATGGGGCAGTGGGGGGCAGCAGGGATCGCCCCCCACCTGGCAGCACCCGGTGTGCACCGGAGCTTTTTTTTTATTGAACAAGTGCCGGAAGCTGGGGCGGGCGGGCGGGCGTGCGGACAGCCACTGCCGGGCTGGGAGAGCAGGTGGGGGATGGGACCTGGCTGATTCAGAGATTCAGCAGCTGCCAAATCTCCGAATCAGATTTGGCCAAATCGAATCGGGACAGTGATTCAAATCACCGAATCGAACCACTATCCCCCGAATCGGCCGATTCTGAAGCGAATACTAGCCGCTTCGCACAGGCCTACCGCGCTCCCCGCGACGCAGCAAACCCAAGGAGCAACTCAAAGGACTCTCCAGTGTGGGTCGCTCTCTCCAGCCCATTGCTGAAGGGCAGGTATATGGGTGTAGGCCCTGGGACTGCCTTTTGGGTGAGCCCCAAGTCCTAGATTGCTGGGCATGGGTGAAGCCTCCCCAAGAGGGTGCAGCCTATAGACTATGCCTTGCAGTTGGTAGTGTTTTCGATTGCATTTGGCGTTTTCCTTACCTTTGTTCCCTGTAATAAATCTGCCCTCTGTGTTTACACGGCTAGCCAGGAGGGGGTTTTGCTTACACAGGACACCCCAGCCAAATGCAGCGATCCCAGATTTCTGGGTGGGGGCTCGAGCCACAGTGAAAACTTACTGAGTGCCCTGAAATTTGAACCCAGTCCTTGAAAGAAATACCTCCATCAATTTTCTCCAGTAACTTTTCATGATTGAGGAGCCAAAATCCGCAGGGTTTTTGCAGAATCCTTTTGCAGTTAAGAATACTTGGTTTGTAAAATCCATTTGCAATCCCCCTGCTCTGGGCCCTACTCCCCTCCCCACAAATGATAGTTCAGTAGTGACGCCTACTGTATGGGAAGCCTACAGGGGCAAGGTACATTCAGTGACAGATTTCTCTTGTCAAACGCAGATATTCTAGATCCCCACCTACAAAAGTTGCGCAGGGAATGGCACAGCATACAGTCACCAACATGCCCAGCTGTTAACAGCTGGATGCAGAGCTCCAACAATTACTTTTAAGGGAAAACATATATTTTATTCACAAAAGGGGCCAATAAATAAGCAAGGATGTGGGCAGAGAACATTATTTGTTCTGTCTTGTATAACAATGGAAGTGTCTGTGCATAAACCAGCTCAGCAGCAGCCAAGAAAACGCAGCTCACTTTCAGAAACGCACCAAACCAACACTCGACTAGTAACCAAATCAATCTGTTGGCAGGGTCAGCAAATCCAAACCAATGAGTACGTTGCACAGCGCTGCTATAGCAAGAAGGCAATTAAATTCTGTGTAAGACCCATAAAAGCAAGACCCATAAAAGCGCTTCTGTAGAAATTACTTACAGAAATGCTACTGAATTGGTTCTGGAGGCAGAAAGACTCAAGATTACTTCATAAAAAGAATGAACGGTGCACACTGAGTTTTCCTGGTAGCTTGGTGTCATACTCTGTAGACTGAAGGCTTGCATGGCAATACATAGCTCATCTCCTGAGCCCTTCTGTCATCAGGCAGTTGAACCCGGCGGTATCATTACGGCCGGGTCATACTGGCAGGTGGATTCACTTAGTTCAAGTCAGGAAATGAGAGGGACTGGAGCCTTTCTTTGCGGAAGAAAAAGGTCTGAAGGGAAACTTGCGGTGTGATATTTGTGAATAGCAATGCTGAAATTTAAGGTCTATTAGTGGAACTACCAGCAAAACTGAACAGGAAGGTGGTGGTTGTATGCATGGAGCACAGCAAGGTGTTACATGAGTGGAGGGCACCAGCTCTGCTGTACGAGGTAGTAATTAAATGTGGAAAAAGGTCTGGTATTTTTGTTGCTGCCTCTTACCCCTAACACAGCTAGCTTTGCTGGAGGAATAGGCATGCCGCTATTCTGCTCCATGACTGCCAGTGTAAAGGAGTTTGATGCTCCTCTATGGAGTGACCATATGGATTTGACAGCAACTTTGATCTCCACAAAAATAGCTTTTTTGTCTTAATCTTCCCCTTTCCATTAAATCTTCCTTACAGTCCTCTTAGCAGAACATGTTGGCAAAGCAAGCTGGAACAGGGGAGCTCTGCTTCCCATTTAATCCAGCCGTCTACAATAACTGACTCGCAATTGTTGTGGGTTTTTTATTCGCTCTCTCCTGGACCTCCTTCCTAAGGAAGTGATCCTCACACTCTTGGCAATGAAACTGTTGTAACATATGACGCAGCCAGGAACCTCAATGGCATCCAAAACCTTAGCCCCTAAGCAAAGCTACTTCCCTGCCGTTTTATCATATATAAGTATTTTTCCTGCAGTGTGTGCCCATACCACGTTTTATTTCCACCTGCTGCTTCTCTGTCATAAGTGACAGCAGAAATATTTAGAATAAAGCAAAAATAACTTCTGATCTCTTGGATTATATTCAAGAAAGAGATGAGTTCACGCTGAAAATGACTTATTGAAGTCATACTTGTTTTCAGTGCCAGTGCATCTCCCACCTTCTGCCACCCTTCATGACTGCTACGTTACGGCTTTAGTTACAAGCAAGAGCTGTAGAGTTACTTAGCACTTCTTTGCAGGATTTCTCATCATTCAGACGGGTAGGGCTGGGGGTGGGAAAAGCTTCTTCCTGTTAAGAAATTAGTTGATTAAAACTGACTGAGGAGGGAAGAAAGTGCTTTGAGACTGGTAGTAATGTATATACAGCTGTGTGAAGGGCTGCATCAGACAGAAGGTGAGTAGTGGCTTAGCTAACGTCTGCCATGCAGCAGCATGATGCAAGAATGGCCGTATCAACAACAGCTTTTAAGCCACTAAGTATACTTCTATTCATACTAAATAACTGCATTTTACTCTTATTGATAAAACCAGCTGGGTGAACCCAAAGAGGAACGCTTTGGGCCACAAACTCAACACCCTGCTGTTGCCACCACCCAGACTGGGTAAGAATGATAAACCATTTAGCAAGATGCAGACATTGGGGAATTTCCCCATCAGAAATAGCTTTTCTTAGTCATCTTCCACATTGCCAGTCAGAGGATCGAGAAAGTCTAACAGTGCTTACAGAAGTTATCAAAAGGCACCTGATATTTTGCACACAGTAATACACTAAGAAGTAATACATATAGTCTGTCATGGGGTAGAGGTAGAATCCCTCCAACTTACAAACACATGCCAAGCTACACCTTATGGCAACAATGTTCATCTTGGTGGCTTGCTGCTCTAGCAGTTATGTCCCATTGTTTTAGTGGACACTCAATTCAGACCAAATTGTGCACCCTAATTCCCTAGTCACCCATAGCTCCAGCCCTACGGGCCTGATAACCTGGGTGAGCAGAGTATATCATCTGGATATCTTAAGTTCCCTACATAGGGAAGTATGTGGGTTTATAGCCCCTTCCCCACTCCAGCAAAGGTCTTAGTACAATCTAGGATCTGTAATAGGGAGGGGGAGTACCAGGGAAGACACGCATCCTCTCGAGCCAGCCACACACAAAATCCAGCAGAGGGTTAATTGAGCCTAAGTACACGGTCCCCTTTGTGCTTAGGGAGGCACGGGGAAGGTCTTGGGGACAGCAGCAGCTGGTAAAGGCACAAAGGAGGCACCAGGCAGATGCTCCATGAATAGGCTTGCTTAAGGCACAACACCCAAGACTAAGCCGGCTTATAAAAGAGGCAGTGGGGGACAAAAAGACACCACCCGCTTTACATCCCCTTAACGAACCTGCCTCCCTCAGAGCGTGCAGGGGTGGTAATTAAACGTGTCCATTCTGCCCCGCGTGGGTGTAACTCGTGTTGCCATTAATGGAAGTCATGCCCCCCGACAGAGGAAGAGGCGCAGAGAGCTGAAGGAGTTTTCAGTGTTTTTCCTTTGTTTATTGCCTCCCAATCCGGACTAATGCCAGTGAAGCCCTCCTGCGGGCTGTCCTGCGTTATACGCTATTCTTGCTTTAATCCAGGGATTAGAATCAGCAGATCATGAACTTGAGCAAGGAACAAATGTGCTTGGGCTTTTGCATTCCCACTGGAAATCTCAGATCAGGGTTAAAGTGCCCATCCCACAGCAGTCAGCCATGAAGTAGCGTCCTAAGTACATGAGACATGACCCAGTCACTGTACCACAAAATGAGACATCCCAAAATTCACACTGGTTGTTTCAGCATTGCAGTTTTCTTTACATTGAGCTTTGCTTAAGGCAATAGCCTCTGAACCTATTCTGTCTGTTTATAGACAGAATATAGTTGGGTCAATAAAATATATTATCAAACAAATTCAGATACAATATATTGCCAAACAAATTCTCCCTTCTATTTGGCATTTGTGAGGGCACATCTGGAGTAGTGTCCAGTTTTGGGCCCCCCACTATATAAAGGATGTGGACAAATTGGAGAAAGTTCAGCGGAGAGCAACGAAAATGTTTCGGTGGCTGCGGGACAGGACTGATGAGGAAACACTGAGGGAACTGGACTTATTTAATGTGGAGAAGAGAAGACGGAGGGGGGATTGAATAGCAACCTTCACCTCCCTGCAGGGGGGCTGCAAAGAGGATGGAGCTGGGCTGGTCTCAGTGGGAGCAGATGACAGCACAAGGAGCAACGGGTTTAAGTTGCAGCAAAGAAAGTTTAGTTTAGATATTAGGAGGAACTTTCTCCCTAGGAGGGTAGTAAAACACTGGAACAGGTGACCCAGAGAAGTTGCAGACTCTGCATCCTTGGAGGTTATTAAGACCCGGGTAGACAAAGCCCTGGCTGGGATGATGTAGCTGGGGCTGGTCCTGCTTTAAGCAGGGGTTGGACTAGATGCGACCTCCTGAGGTCCCTCCCAACCTGAATTTTCTATCATTCTGTGATTCTCAATCATGCTTCTCAGCTCTTAGATAGGGAGAGCACAAGCACCAGGAGCTGTTAGAGATGGGAGTTTGTAAGAACCATTTGCACCTACCACAAACAATACACTTGAAGGTGGTGACAAAAAAATCCCTGGGATGTCACATAAGACTATACCATAGTGAGGAGAACCAGTTAAGAGAGTATTGTCTACTCAATATAGACAAAACTGCAGGGGCTTATCCAGACATGATTATTTTTTTAACTTTATTAATGATTCCAACGTCTTAAGTAAGAAATCCAGCATTTAACGGTACAGCCAATCCCCTTAGGTATATTTAAAGACAGATGTTTCTCCTCCATCAACAGTGCTCCCTGAACCCAAGTCAGTGTCCACAGAGGAGTCTTGCGTTCTCTTCTTCTCTTCCTTTCAAGCCCGGGCGGTTCCTTTGCATTTCAGAGCTGATGTTACGCTTTTGAATGTCTTCATCTCTAGGTATAACCTGCTTGTTAACTCACCCCCTCTCTTTTCTCAGATCTCTGCAGAGCACAAGGCTCGTTATCTTCTACCATGTCTGCCTTCGGGTTTCAAATGAATTCCAAATGTGGTCCGAATTGTTAACTCGTCGAACTTGCACGGTAAACAAAGAAGTGTCTCAAACTTTCCGGTTTGAAGGCAGGAGACTCTTTTTTCAGCAAATTCCAGGAACGTCCATCAAATTGCTAAAGAAGCATCTTCTTTTTCCTTCTCCCTTATAGAACTCGATAGGAGAATTTTCCAGACATGATTTTAGAGTAACGCAAGTGGAGAGTAATATGATGTTTTTGAGGTGGGTGGGTTGCATGCTGTTTCATTAATCACATTTCTTTTTGGAGTTACAGCATTCATTATAAAATTAAATAACATAGTATTTTGCATAGTTTCATGAGCGTTGCTGTCAAGTGACACAAACATTATGCAATCAGGGAGCGGCCCCTGCTGTTTTCATGGCAAATGCGAGTAAGTTTGTACGTTTATTGGTGTACAACTATTACTTCGTTTCTGCTGCCAGACATCTTTTTCAGCTGAAAATGGGTGTGTCTCGGTCATGTTGGAAACTTCCGTTGCGTAACTCAGACACATCACATGGTCAATTATTTTCGCACCAATGACATCCATTGTAGGTGCCGTCTATCCCGGCAGACAGTTTTCTTTTCCACATTCGGAGAACCAGAAATGGGAATTATGACGAAAAGGTTTGAGTGGGCTGAGTTCAGCTTGTACTTCTTGGGAACGCTTTGGGGAGGGGGTGGAAAGGGTGCTCCGTGTGAACATACGTTGCTGTAAGTAGTTGCTGTAAGTAGTTTCATAAGCAGGACATCTCTATGCCCTTTTCATCCAGTCTGGGCCTAATTCGTTCTCTGTGACATAACGTTTCATTGCACGGGGCGAGTGTTGTCCACAGGTAAATATGACAGTTTTGTTCTCATTTCTGTTGCAAGCATGGCAGACTGGGCTAAAGGGGAGAGTAAGGCTCTGAGAGCCGGAGGTGGAAAAAGGGTCGTTCCAGGGAGGATCGGGAGAAGGTCCCGGGGAGAACAGACCAGAGAAAGGACAGGTCCTGGCGGGTGACAGAGGGAACGGGAATGGCACAATAAAGACTCTTTGTTTTGACTGTTTGTCTGCTGGCATTTGGACCCTTCCACTTTAAAGAAGGAAGCACCTCTTCCTTTCTGGGAGCTGACCACAAAGGTTGGGGGGGATGCTATGGCTCACTGGGGAGCCAGGGCTGGGTCCTCCGAGCCGGGGGCTTGCCTGTTGTGAAACCACGCTAGAGCAGGCTTCAGGGGGTCTTCTCAGGAGGGGGAGCCTGAAAAAGGCTGCCTCTTAGGGAGCCCTAGGAAAGAGCTTTCCCCTTCCCCTTGAAAGGCCATTGATCCCACAACAGGAATCTGGTAGAGTGATTCCCTTTAAAACTTTCTTAATTTTGTCTTACCTAATAACTAGCCAAGGTGACTACAGGCTAGGCAGCGGTCCTTAGTACCGTAGGCAGTAACTGAGAGCTGCTTTCCAAATAGCACAGTTGCCCAATAGAGTTATAAGGAAAAACTAGCAAATGTTAACTGTGAGCATTGTACCTACTTGGGTTTTGTTCAAGGGTTTTTCTGCACTGTAACAATTAAGGCTCAATGATGGGTTAATTTCTATCAAGGGCAGGACTGGGCCCGATCTTCTGCATCTTTGGTTATACAGATCCCAGTGGCATCTCCCCTGTCCTGCAGAGGGGATTTGTGGAGAGCCACACTGGCTGTTTTGGGGACGGAGGGTTTCGGTAAACGGAGTAGGAGTGGGGATTCTTCCCTTGGATTCCAGGGATTTCTGCAGCCCATAGTCCATTGAGACAGGCCGTGTATTGGGGGAGCAGCCGCTTCCTGTTCCCACTGAAGCTAACCGGGTTTGGCACTCACTTCAATGGGAGCTACAATCCATCTTAGGTTTCATTTTTCTCCCACAAACATGCTCAAATTTGTATACAAGCTGTTGAGTCAGTATTTCATAAGACATTGCAAATGAATTAAAAGTGGATAGCCTGTAGTTCTTAGCCATGCAAAATAAGCATTTATTTCCTTTGTTAAACTGGAAGCAATAAGCTTAGGTTGCATATTTTCCTTATTTTGCAGTCCAATAACTCTGAAAAGGTGTGTGGTTTAGCCCATTTTACCCTTTGAACTTTAGAGGAAAATGTCCAGTTATGCTAGGAGAAAGCCAGACTTTGACCAAAAGTATTCATTTATGTATACATTTACATTCATACAAGCAAACAAGATGTGGCTAGCCCATAAAAATGCTTAAAAATGTTAAGAATGATAAGGAAAGAGAAACAATAAATAACTTTAATCTCCCCATTTAAAATATGTAGCTACATCTGTGTTGGATCAGAGTTTGGCTCCTGAAGATGGACTTTCAGAATATTTTGTTCTAGTTGTCGCTACTTTGGGAAATTGGAGAATTTTCCCTTTGAATATTCATGAACTTTTCTCTATATTGCTAATATCTCAGAACATTGTTTTCTTAGCATGGGCTATGCATAACGAAAGGGTTCAATGTGATATCTGGATGAGACATGAGACTGGACCAGGTTACCTAGAGTCGTGGTGGAGTCTCCATCCTTGGAGGTTTTGAAGACCTGGCTAGACAAAGCCTTGGATGGGATGATGTAGTTGGGGCTGGTCCTGCTTGGAGCAGGGGTTGGGCTAGATGCGACCTCCTGAGGTCCCTTCCAGCCCTAATTTTCCATGATTCTATTATATCCTTTTTATGTGGGACCATAGGTATCTCTCTCCTCTAAATACTCAAATTTTACTGCATTTGTCCAAAACTCTTATTCCACAACTTCATAACCCAGCGTGCAATAGAAGTTCAATGGAAGAGCACGCCATACTGAGGAAGTAACGCCAAGTGGGATACAACTTGGTCAAATGAGCCACTGAGACATCCCAGACCTTTACCGTTGCAGTACCTGAATCTCAAAAATACTCAAATGCTTGTGAGTGTGGATCCAACATTTATAACCACTTTTTGACTCCAGTTACAGACCATCCATGGAGTCTGCTAGCCACTCCTCTGAGGCTTTGCTGGCCTAAATTACCAATGTCCTCCTTTCCTACTCTGCAGCATCCTGTGTTAAAGGGAGGAGGAGTCATTAAGGCATGTCTAGACTGTCGAAGACCAGCACTAGGGAGTACCACAGTGAAGCATGGTACACTCACTTTGCTCATGCTATACCCCAGAATGCTGCCAGAAAGTACCCAGGGACATGGGGATTTGGCATAAGCCAGCCCTTCTTCTCTTTAGTCAGTTTAGAGCCCCCTTCTCTTTTGTTGGGCTCCTTCGTTCGCCCCGTGCTAGAATCCCACTAGACGCCTCTGCCCCCTTTGTCGTGTAGATGCAAGTCTCATGACAAACTGCACGTGCCCATAAAGTTATGTGTAGAAATGTTAAGTCTAGAGGCAGTTTTACTCTCTCTCACCCCTCAAGTGCCAGGTCAGATTCCCTTTCTTTTAAAACCTGATGTGTCTCATAGCAGCTGCCAAAAGAGGGATTAAAGAGTAATCCAAGAAACTCCCCTGTCTCTGTGAACTCCCAAAATCTACGTATGCACCGAGCAGACCGAACGATCATTCCAGAAAACCAATGGGTGTTCCCTGCAGTAGTTTTCTGGCAGGAGCGTTTCTTGAAAGTCAGGGACTTGAGTAATTATGAAAGAACGTGTAAGACCCAACAGGCAAATAACTAACGATGCTTTAAGCTTTTAGGATTGATGGACAGTCTAGCTATAATAGTTTATAATAAAATTATATTTCCTATAGAAGTCCAGTGGTTATGCTGCTTTGAAACTATCACATACTAAGCAACAAGGCCAAAGAGCTCACCCGCCGACATTCTTCCATTTTCTTGATCTCCTGGTTATTGGCAATAGTGGAGTGTGTGAACTCAGACATTTTAAGAAATAACCATATCATGGAACTAGGTACTACTTTAGTACATCTGCTCCACTGTTGGTTGTAGTGATAGCATCAATAACAAATCATTACACCAGGGATTAATTCTTATTTTATACAGGTTTACAGTTCTATAAATAATCATCAAAATAATGATGCAGCAAAAGTATATGCATTGGTGCCGTGTCAGAATTTCTGTGGTTTAACAGTACATCACATCACTGCAATACTATGTTGGACTCTAGATCTGATAAGGAAGGTTGTTGCACTTTCCTTTTTCTTGTCTTGTTATTTCTCATTGCCCCGTACAGGCCCTTTATTTAGGAGATGGTGCTGGGTGTCGTTTCTCTCCAGAATAAATTATCACTCTTTTTTCTGGTAGCGAAACACTGCAATGTTGATTATTTATTTGGGTTTGTGGATTTGATGGAAGTTCACTTCCTCTGCTTTGTAGCTGTGTGCTCTGTGACTTGTCACTGTGTTATGTTTTTGAAGCTGAAATACAGCAGTCCTGTTCTGGAGTTATAAACATGATTTAAGTTGTTAGGATTCTTCCTATGTGAAGGAAAATCCCCACCCAGTCCAGACTCACATGGGTTTTCTGCTGACAGTTTAAACACTTGCAGTTCATCACTAACTCTATGCCTTTCTCTGCATCATGCAGATTTGGTCTTAATCATAAGGGTCTTTAGGCGCAGACCAGGCGTGACCGGTGAACTCTAAGACAGATGGGGCGGGTGGAGCGTCACGCTGTATCAAATCTTATTTTATTTTATTCATTCAATTTATTCACAGTTTAAAATCTTATTTTATTTATAAAATGCTTGTTTGCTTATGAAAATAATGCTATAAACCATAACGTGTAAGTTTGTATGCACCATGAGTTACACCCAGGAGCTGCGCTTCTGTCTGTGCTTTTTCACAGCACAAGTCTTACCCTCCAGTCCTGGCTGAAAAACCCCCACACCAAACTCCTGCTTTGCCCTTTCCCCCTGCCATTCTGATAACAGCGCTGGGGCTGAGAGGTGGTACCCGGGGATAGAGCCGAACAAAATCATTCATCACTTGCCTACTGACTGGCAGTGTGAAAAATGCTGCGGGTTTGTGGTCAGCCTTTTACTACTGCTATTAACCGGTCATGGGCAGAGACACCTTGCAGGGCATTGAGGAACAAGACTTTGCTTATTAGCACGGTATTATCTTATGCACTGGCCGTATGCTTTGATAATGATATCACTAAAGTGAATATGCTCCAAAATCTAAATTAATACAGCTTCTGTTGTAGCGCCTCTTCATTTGAACCCTCATGCAATGAGCGTTCAGATTATTGCAGGGTTGGGGCCTTTTAAAATGTTCTGCAGCCATGCACTTCTGTTTGGTCATGGTTATAAAGCGCTTTCAGGGGCCAGATGAGGCAAAATCGGTCACTTTTGTATGCACCTCAAAGGGCAAATGTGCACTCTGTTCACCGCTGATCTAAATTACTCTGCTTACAGAAAACCATGTAACATAGCTTGATTCCACCTCAGACTTTTTGAATGTCTGCACCTAGCCAAGAAGTGTGAGGCTTTTTTTGTTGTTGGTAGCAGGAAATATTGAGGCTCACCAAGGGCATTCGTGAACAAGGAGGTGTACACCCAGTGGAAGGGAGGAGCCATCACCAAAGAGGAGTATACCTCTACCGCTTGGGTCTGTGGGGGGGCTGTTAGGAAAGCTAAGGCAGATACGGAACTAGGGCTAGCAGCAAGGATCAAGGACAACGAAAAGTCCTTTTTTAAATACATGGGGAGAATGAAGAAGGCCCCGGGTAACGTGGGGCCCCTGCAGGATATGCTTGGCAATCTGGTGGGTGCACCAGAGGAGAAAGCAGACCTCTTTAACAATTTCTTCGCCTCTATTTTCTTGTGCAGGGACTGGGACTCCCCTACTGAGATTCAGGATGGACTCGGGACAAACGCCGCCAGGCCTAGGGTCAGGGAGGACCGGGTTAGAGAACTTCTGGAGGGGCTGGACGTGTTCAAATCAGCAGGTCCAGACGCTCTCCACCCCAGGGTGTTGAGGGAATTGGCAGGGGTCATCACGGGGCCCCCTGGCACGCCTTTACGAACACTCATGGTGCTCTGGCCAGGTGCCAGACAACTGGAAGAGGGCCAATGTTGTCCCCATTTTTAAAAAAGGGAAGAGGGAGGACCCGGGCAACTATAGGCCCCGTAGTCTTACTTCAATCCTGGGGAAGCTCTTTGAGAAGATTATCAAGGAGCACATCTGTGATGGGCCAGCAGCAGGGATGATGTTCAAGGGCAACCAGCTTATGTTCATTAGGGGCAGGTCCTGTCAGACCAACCTGGTGGCCTTCTACGAGCAGGTTACAATATCATTGGACGCAGGTGTCGTGGTGGACGTAGTCTTTCTGGACTTCAGGAAGACCTTCGACACTGTCTCCCACCCCATGCTCATTAAAAAGCTAGGTGACTGTGGCATTGATGCCTACACGGTCAGATGGATTGCAGATGGGGTCATTTGAGCCCAGTTTTCTCTCCTGCCCAGGGCAGGGGGTCGGACTAGAAGATCTCCAAGGTCCCTTCTGACCCTACTTCTATGAATCTAGGAGTCTCAAGAGCAATGCAAGAATTCTAGCTAAGCTGCACAAACCCAAGATATTGTTAGTTGAGATCCAAAGCCTCCTGTGCTTCCCTCAGCAGGGGGAGAGCAACAAATATTGTTCTGAATCTAGAAAATATGAAGATTTTTGTTGAGCTTAACAAGAATACTTTGAGAGACCTTTCAGCCTAACTTCCCCCCGTTGATGTCTCTTCTACACAACAACTGTGTTCAGGTTCCTCAAGTCTTTTTTCTTTTTTAAACTGCCCTATGAAAGCACAGCCAGCTGAATAACCAGTGCACCCCACATGAATAGCACAAGCACCTTTGCCTCCACTGGGATCAGCATGATCCAAGGCGTCTTCATTCCTCCAGGCTCTGACTCTTTCTTACCTACCCCTGCTGAGCTTAAGCAACAAAAGGCAGGTAGGGATATTTCCACTACGTAACTGCCATGCTCCATTTGAAAAGTCTTTAAAAACCATGCAGGCAGCGAGGTCCATTGGGTGATATCCTTTATTAGACATAGATGGTCTGATAAAACCTATTACCCAACAAATCTCTCATCTCACAGATTTCCTGAACTGTCATAGCTACAACACTGCAACCTCTTTTAATACATATCAAAGCAGAGCAGTGGCAAAAAGAGGACGGTGCGTGTGTGTATGTATGTGTGTAGATCTACCCGTGCGTGCACCCCTCTTGCCCCCCTGTTTCGTGCAGGGCCATTGTAGCATTCAGGCTACTGTGAGTAACCAACAATTGACCTGGAATTCAGACTTCACTGCAATAAGGACTCCAAGGGATCATCTCCCTTAATAACACTTAAAGACAATAGTCAGTTCAACTGAAATACTTCCCCACTGAGATCAGGTAGAGACTTGCATAAACAGACAGTATTTCCCCAGGGATAAAGCTGAACGAAATCATTAATCACTTCCTTATTGACTGGCAGCATGAAAAATGCTGCAGGTTTGTGGTCAGCCTTTTACTACTGCTATTAACTGGTCATGGGCAGAGACACCCTGCAGGGCTTTGAGGCTACAAGACTTTGCTTATTAGCATGGTATTATCTTATGCACTGGCCAAATGCTTTGATAATGATATCACTAAAGTGAATATGCTCCAAAATCTAAATAAATACAGCTTAATTTTAATAATGCTGTTTTCATGTTTACTAACTTCTTTGGCATTGTATAGATATGTGTTATGCATTCAAACATAGAAAAATGGGAGAAAATACACCATGGATTTACTGTCAATAAATAGTGCCACACCAGCACACTGTCTTTCTTTGATAAGAAAACTGATTTCCTAGACAAGAGAAATATAGTAGATTTAATCTGTCTGGAAGTCAGAAAAGCATTTGATATGTCACCCTGGAGGAAATTATTAGCTAGAGTTGAGAAAAGAGGGATTAGCACGGGAAATGTAAGGTACCTGAAGGAGAGCTAGCAACAGGTAGCACTGAAAGGGGATGTATCAGACTGGAGATGACTACCAGGGGAGTTCCTCAAGGATTGGTCTTGGGACAAAATTCAGTTAATCTTATAACTAAGGACATGGGCACAAAAAATAGGTGTGTGCTAATTAAATTTGCTGGTGACACAAAATTGGGAAGAGTATAGGAATCTCATACAGGAAGGTTTGGATGACCTTGAAGACTAGAGTTATGGAAACAAAATTAAATTTAGTAGTACAAAGTGCAAGCTCATATACTTAAGGACTAATAACACAACTTTCTGTCATAAGCTAGATGCTCAACTGTTGGAAAATATTGAGGAAAAGAAAGACTTGGTTTATCAACGATGCCACACTCCCACAAAAGAGGCAAATGTGATACCTAGATGCATACGGCTTGACATTTCCAAGAGAGAGAGGGGGAATTATTAATGCTACTGTGAGAGATACTGGTGAGGTGGCATCTGCAACACTGCTTATAGGTCTGGGCCCTATTTTCAGGAAAAATGAGTTCAAATCAAACTGAAGAGGTGTGGAGAAGAACCGGGTATAGTGCCTGCCTTACTTACACTACCAAAACTAAGACAAAGGGGGGGTAAGATTACTCTATAAAGACATCAGAGAGTGAACACCAGGAGGTATTTAAGATAAAGAGCCTGGACTTATTAATCCAAGAGGTCCCCTCCAAGTCTGTGTTCCTAGGGTCGTGTCACCAGTAAGGTCCTAGCAATTTATCTTCTTTGTCCGAAGCTCTCCAGAAGTTGAAATAAGGTCTGAGAGCACATAGGGTTAAAATCACTTACCAGGAATTCCTCATCTTTAATTTATTTTGTTAGCCAAATCCTGCAGTTTATAAAAGGGCAGGGGCCACTTCAAGGACAGAACTGCTTTGTTGCTGAACCAGTCAGGGACGAGCCCTACCCTCTGCGCCTCTCAGTGCTCGGCTGCGGCTCCCCCCGTCACAAAGGGGGCAATGGCGACCCCTGAATCAGAAGCTTCTGGGATTCACTGGTTACAAGCTCCCGCAGCAAGCAGGCCTGGCCTTTACAGACACCACATACAAAATCCACAGCCCTAGGGCAGCATTTAGCAACTGTGGGATAGTTTTACTGCTGCTTTGCTGCCTGTAGAAGAAAGACAAGATCTCTGTGATCTGGAAAAGGCATTCCTGAGAGAGGGTTCAGAAAGAGTACAGGACTGACTCCGCTGCTGCCAAAGTTTACTCAGCTGAAGCTGAAAGAGGAGAGGTGGTTGCGTGCCACTTGTGTGCCGCAGGCAGCCAGGGGCGAGGATGGTCCTCAGTCCGAGCTTGCACTGTGCCACCGCAGCTCTTTATGGAGCCAGGAGGCAATACGGACTGGTCGGGGCACGTGGCATTTCAGCCACACCTCATCCCTTCCTTTTGCCCCACACTTTACAGTGGAAGTAATGTACTGCTTGCGGGGACCATTGTCACGCGTGTGAGCAACAGGTGTGATCTTCAGAGGTGCTGGGCCCTCACCATTTCTGAACATCAAGCCAAGAGAGCTCTCCATGCAAAATGCATGTACCCCGGATTTGTATAAGAGTCGCGACTTGAGCCATTAAAGAATGACTGCCTATACACATCTAAGATTCGTTGGTTGGGTTTTCTTTAAATAATCCCCCAAATGCAAAGAAAAATCCCCCGGTGCATTCTGAAGTTATTTCAGCCTTCAGCTCGGCACAGGAGGTTGACTACATAATGAGGACACGATTAGTTCCAGATGCTGCGTTTCCTGCAGTGGCTGACACACACACAACTTGAAAATTGCTCTGCTCCAAGAGTTCAGACCATAATCACAGATTACTACAAACAGCGGAGGCTGACATTTAGGGGAGACCGAGGCATTACCAAATCTGTGGATTTGCTGACCCCTCGTCTCTCCCAAGTTCAGAGAAGGCTAAGGCTTGGTACAGCGCGAAGTGAGCGGGGCATGCAGATGCCTGCCCTGGCCAAGGCCAGAAGGCAGGGGCACTCCTGAACACCTCCCAGCATGCCGGGGAACCCGCCAGCTGTCACCATGGACCCTTCCCATGCCCAGCCCTTGACTTCCAGGAGATCCCCAAAGCGGGTCACCATGGCATATCCCCACCTGCCACCACCAGCCAGAGCCCCAGAGTGGGTCACCACAGTACGCCGGGCAGCCTGGCCTATCCCCCTCTGCCACCACCAGCCAGGCTGCCCGGCGTGCCACGGTGACCCACTCTGGGGCTCTCCTAGAAGGGGGTGGAGGGCATGTGCCCTGCAGCCAAACAGGGGTCCTCTGTAGAAGGAAGGATTGGGCCCCTCAGTGCTCAGCACCAGCCAAGCACTGTACAGCGTAACAGGCAGCACCAGTCCCAAGGAGCTGACAACCTCAATGGGAAAAACAGATATAAAAAAGGGATAACACACACACGCTGAGTGAATAGGGCAGTGCAAAAGTCACATTAGCTCCATGATTTCAAAAAATCTGGCATTTTGCCAGGAGACATCAGCTAAATGGAAAGATTAAGGAAGGGGAAAAGCCCATAGAGGGGTACAGGCCAAGGGGAAGGATCAAGGGATGGACTGATAAGATGAAGGAAAGGGAGCAACTAAGGATGCAGGATAGGAAATGACTTAAAAGCCAAGCCTGCGTCACCTTTTCCAGTTCAGTAAAGGGCAAGTGAGTGCTCGAAGGCTTCCATACCTGTCTAAAGGGCAGCAGAAGGAGGGTATTCCTAGGGTTTTGTAAGAACGAAAAGCTGAAGTTTGAGATTTTCAAAGGGTTTGAGTAGAGTCAGGAGTCCAAATCCAATGGGAGCAGTGTGCCTAACTCTTTTTTTCCCCTATCATACAGAAAGGATTCTGCTTCTTTCACACGTCACACTGGATATCGACTCCTGAAGGTGGAGAGGAGAGCACAATCCCATTGACAAAAAATGTAAAACCCACATCCCAAAAGCTGTTTCGAAACTAAATGATAAAAGAAATGCAGAAAACCACAACCCCTGGATAATTTATTTTTAAAAGCTGCATTGTGTAAGATGGAGTGCTGCGCCCAGCATCCATGACATGGCACCCCTCAACCATAACATTTAACTGGCATCTTCAGGAAAACCTGCTAAACAAAAATGGTGCAATATAAATGGGAATCTGGCATACAGCAGGTGGATTCCAACAATCCCCACTGGTATGTGTGCTGTAAAGGGGCTCTAGTAGGATTCCAGCAGGAGGTCAATGGAAAGGTTATTTTATTATAGCCATTAGTTTGCAATGGAAGAGCTCCTCCACTTGCAATTAAATGTTAACAAGTGCCTTAGGGTGGGATTTTCAAGAAACCAAAGAGGCAGTAGGCATACATTCAATAGGATTTGGGCACCTAATTCCTCTAGGCTCCTTTGAAAATCCCAGCATTAACTCTAATGCAGTGGCCATTCCACTGTCATTATGTCTTCATAAACTTCTGTTTAAGTTATTATCCTCTTAATTTCCTGTTTCAAAATCCTTTAGAGCTGCCAGGAAGGAAATATTAATGCATGTCTCTGAATTTTCATTTAAATATTTAGAGGATTAAAAGTCATATTGATTTAACTGGACCAAGGATTTAGCAGGCTTCTGTGTAATATTATGCCCTATTAATTCCCATGTGCCTAAGTCATTAGACAATCATTAGACAATCAATGAATCTTTATAAAAAAAGCAGTTGGAGCCTTACCAATTCTGCAAATAGTAGGACAAGTTTATCTATATTACAGGTGAATCACTGGTATACGCAGTAAAGATGTACTGATTTATAACATCATTCAAACAAGCAGAAAGGCTAACCTAAGACACCGTAGGATATGAGTAACAAGTCCTGGTAGTCCACCCCCTGACTAAAGCCTGCATCACCATCATGGTATTAATTATTTCATTGCACACAAATATTAACCAAAAACAGTTCAGTCGCTTAGTAGATGTAACATAAATCTCTGTTGGTGGGAGCCAGAGCTGCCGAAAGAAAAACCAAAGGACACAGTGTTAGATTGCTACAGCAGATTTCCTTCGTACATGACTGTATTTCTAGGGTATTTCTAGTGCCTGGTGAGGACATATAGTAAAACCACTACACTTGGTATGAAGCATCTAATTTGCCAGAAAACGCCTTCTCAAAGAGGAATTAAAATTCTCGCTTGCCTAACTGAGGCATAGGAAGGGGAAGTGGCTCTTTCAAGTCACCCAGCAGGTCGGTAGCCAAACCAGCAACAGAATCCCACTCTCATGAGCCCCAGGCCAGTGGTCTGCCCAATGCAGATGCTGGCACAGGTCTGATTTCCCTTCAGATCCCAAGGATCGTTTCCTCCTTCTCCCAACAGCGTAACTCAGAAGAAGGAAAAGAGAAATAGATCCAAACTAAAACAATTTAAGAAAGGATCAAATCTCAGCCATTACCCACTTAAACTGAAACATATTTGCAGGCAGGATGGATTTATCCCTTGTCCTTTGGGAAGATTTCTTCTCTGATTTATGCTCTGTCCATGCGCACTGATTTAAATCACAGGAGAAATTGGTCCTTTAACTATTGTTTCCATTACAGGATAGTGAATTTCTTGGAAAAGAGTCTGGTGTCAAGATGTGTTTGCTGGGAGGGACCATGTGGTCAGAAGAGAGTAAGAGAGGCTAATCCTCCCAGGGGTGATGCGGGTAGTAGTGAGATAATTCATCCTCGTAACCAGCCGTCCAGCCAGACAACTCCGCAACAAGAAATCAAACAAACCGCACCCAGTCCAATTCAATGCATTGTATTTCAGAGCAAAGTTAATCCAAAGTATGCTTGATCCAAAGTGCACTTTAACTCAGTGGCTTTGGCGAGCCTTGGATCAGGCTTCTGGACAAGAGGCGGAGAAGTGGCTCCATTTACTTTATAAATCCCATCTGCGAACGCAACACTCGCTGAAGGAGGCCAGCTCCTTCGGCACGAAACCGCTCTGAATGCTCTGGCCCCTTGTCCCAGCCCACGTTCCAGTGTGTAATATTCTAGGTATAGAGAAAACACAATCCAAATTCTGAAGGCATTACTCACGCCATCTCTGCCAGGGGTTTCCCAGGCCGCTGGCTCATGGTCAGCTCTGGATCACGGACCTTATGCGTCTGCAGACCTGCTGTGCACATTTTCACAACTTCTGTGTGCAGCGCCAGGCAGCACAAACGGAAATCAGGAAACAGACTGAGTTAAATTAAATATTCGAGCAAGACAATTTTTTGTAGAAAGCACACAGCATGGCAAGAAGAGATTACATCCTCTCCCAGACTCCATAGCCAATGAGGTGCATCGTCTTTAGTGATGACTATAGAGACTCATTACATGGAGCTGGTACACTGAGCAGGCAAAAGAGAGGGTTGGGTCACAAAGGACCAATTGTTTTTTTTGAACCAGTTAGTACCTGAGGCTAGTACTAGTGATTGTTTGAGGTAAAGCTTGGTCACTACTGCTTTTGTATTTCCTCCAGTGTCAGATGCGTTGACTTTTGACTTCTGAAAAAGGGATGGGTAAGTAGGTGATAAATTCAGCTCTGGTGGTAGGCTACAGGACAGCCTGAGCACAGCAGTTATGGTGATGCACTATTGCCGACGACAATGTGGTACAGGGTAGAGGTAACTGAGCTACCTCTAAATCAGCTGTTTTGGGTACCAGAAGCAACACCAATATGCTAGCGCAGAGCTCTGCATGGGCTAATCAAGCCTACTGAGAACCTAACCCAGCTATTATGCCTCTGGTACCTAAACTAGCTCATTTAGACTATCTCAGGTATCCCTAGGCTGTGTTGCATTGTGCCTCGTATATCCCTAGGCATAGCATGAGGCAGACAAGGTTCTTTGGGTAAATGTGATATCTCTCATTAAACCAAATAAATTATACTATCTATACTTGCATATATTTTAACTGCATAGGAAGACAGAATGGAGGGTCCTGATCTCCATGAGTTTTCAAACACGATGGCCAGTGGCTCTGCAATCACATCAGCCAACTCCCTCAGCACCTCGGGTGCATCCCATCTAGCCCCATGGACTTGTACATGTCCAGCTTTTCTAAATAGTCCCTAACCTGTTCTTTGGCACGATTGGCTGCTCAATTCCTTCCCAAAATGTGCTGCCCAGTGCAGTAGTCTGGGAGCTGCCCTTGCCTGTGAAGACTGAGGCAAAACAGGCATTGAGCACTCCAGCCTTTTCTGCATCCTCTGTCACAACATTGCCTCCCCATTCAGGAAGGGACCCACGCTTTCCCTGATCGTCCTCTTGCTACCGACATACTTGTAGAAACCCTTCTTGTTACCCTTCACATCCCTTGCTAGCTGCAACTCCAACTGCACCTTGGCCTTCCTGATTTCATCCCTGCACGCCCAAGCCATGCTCTTGTGTTCTTCCATAGTTATCTGTCCAAGTTTCCACTTCTTATAAGTGTCTTTTTTGTGACTTAGTTTACTAAAGAGTTCCCTGCTAAACCAAGCTGGTCTTCTGCCATACTTGCTACTCTTCCTGTGTACCAGGATGGTTTGTTCCTGCATTCTCAGTAAGGCTTCTTTGAAGTACAGCCAGCTCTCCTAGACTCCTCTCCCCCTCAGTCTGGCTTCCCAGGGGATCCTGCCCATGAGGTCCCTGAATGAGTTGCAGTCTGCATTTCTGAAGTCTGGGGTCCTTTCTCTGCTGCTCTCCATCCTTCCTTTCCTCAGGATCCTGAACTCAACGATCTCATGGTCACTGCTGCCCAAGTTGCCATCCACTACTACATCCCCCCAGTTCTTCCCTGGTTGTGAGCAGCAAGTCAAGAAGAGCACGGCCCCTAGCTTGCCACTCCAGCGCTTGCACCAGCGCTCTCCAAAAACTTCCTGGAAGTTGGGGCAATAAAATCCTAAAACAAGTTCAGTTAATATAGGACAGATGTTTCTTCTCATACCGAGAGTCAGCATTTTATAATAATTGAACTTGTTTCTTTTTTAATTAAAGAAAGGCTAGTGTTTGTGGAAATGTGAATAGGGATCTATGTCTGGCAAAGCATCTTAAAAGTACATTTTGAAATCAAGTCTGTTTTATTTCCAAACTCACAGCCCCTCATAAGCTTAAATCTCTCAACTACTTTTACTCCTTTCATAATTAAATATTATACATCCCCTTATCGGCTGAGTTTGGAACTTATTCATGTTTGAACACTCTGTTATGTCATTGTTATGTTCATGGGTGGGTAAAATATGGGTAACATGGGCTTAGGTTCTGGTTGGATTTATTTCACTTGCTTGAAGGCAACCAGAAACAATTTTCAATAAGAGTATAACGTTTTGTCATTTTATATCAGGCAGAACCATGAAACTTTCACTTAGGAAGTCAGTGCAGTAAGTGAAACTAATACACCCTGAAGATTAAATGTCATACATGAGCCAGTACAGTATTTCAGTTTCGTATGGTACAATGCTTCATAAAGGTTTCTTCTCTTTACATTTCTTTTCTAACAGCAAGATCAGTATTCTTAAAAACTGTCTGTCATCAATATAAGAGAATCAGACTGCTTGTCCTCAGTAGAAAAGAATGCAGCTAGAAATGCTTTCAGCACTGCTCCGGTAAGGAAGAGCTCTCAATTTGTGCTAGGTTTAGGTAACACATCTCTCGTGCACCTCTTCACTGGCAATTGATGCTTCCTGGCATTAGGCAGGTATCAAATTCATGTGCAAATAGCTAAGTTGCATTAGCGAGCGTATAGACATGCTAATGTGCTGTAACGCAGTGTGTGTCCACTGACTTGAAACTAACTTTAAGGCATATTTCTCAAAACAGGCATTCAATGTCTGTCTGAGGTTTTGCAAATATCTCCATCATGCGGACTATTGTAATGTAAATCCTGCCCCATTGTTAGAACAGAACCATGTCCCGCCATCAGTGCCCCAAGGTATTCTGTTCAGTCAATCAAGATCCACCTCTAGTCAATCAAAACCCATCCTACTTGTTTAAAGTGTTACCTCCGGACTGGTCAGAAGCTTGCAAAAACAAGTTTCGCACCTGGACATTCAAAAACAGGATGCTCACAGTTAGCAATTATAACTTGATGGTCCCTTCCTCCCTGCTTTGTTCAGACTTTAATCAACCAAATATCAAGGAGGAATGCTTTGAAGCCACTAGCAATGCATAGGGGGTGCATGCGGATGCACGTGCACCCCCTGGGAGTGGCTGCCGGGGAGTGGGGGGAGCTAAGAGAAGCGCTGGCCGGTGCCCCCCACCTCTCCCCGCTGCCCCAAGATTGGTGCTGGCTGGGGAGCAGGGGCACAGAGAGAAGTGCGGGTGGCACTTCTGGTTTTCCTGGAAGTACTGCCAGAGAAAACTGGAAGTGCTGGGGCGCTTCTGGGGTCAGTGATCGGCTGCTGCCCCCCTCAGTCGGTGACTGGCTGCTGAAGGACACCTCACCTGGGCTATAAAAGCAAAACAGAATTGTCAGCAAGGTGTGCACTCCAGGAGAGACAGAGAAATCACTACAACCTTGCACCCAGCTCATCACGGAAAAGGACCCTGCTGTGAAACTGTAAAGAAACTGCTTCTTGGCCTGCATTGATGAGAAAACACTAGTGCAGTTAAACATAGGACTTTGGCGACAGCTCATTTATTGAATATGGAAAAGGAGTCTTTTCTATCATTTCGTTTTATAGCTCATGCATGGAACTGTTATTGCTGCCTTTCAGCTATTAATCGAATGAGGTGTTGTGTCAATCCTTAACTGCACTAGGTTTAAATCATGCTTTTAACTGCAACAGATACTACATAGTTGGGAGAGATGTTGGCACAAAGCAACTGAAAGCTTGCCTAACATCTGTCTCTGGTTTTTTTTTTTGGGGGGTGGAGAGGGAGGCATAACTAGGGTTACCGTATTTCCAGTATCAAAAAAGAAGACACCTGTGGTGGAAGGGGTATATGATGGGGGGGCAGTGATATGCCCATGCCCTGCCTCTGCCCCTCACTCCTAAGCCACAGCCCCCCCACCCTGCTGCTTCCTCTGGCTCCTGACCCACTGTAACACACACACACACACACACACACACACACACACACACACACACTCTGTCTCTCTTACCTGCGAGCAGCTGCCAGGGCCCACATGCAGAGCACATGATCCCCCGACAGACAATCACCTTCCCCTGCTGCTCCCAGCCCCAAGCAGCCAAGCCACAAGGGCCGGGGAAAAGCAGAGGCAGAGCAAAAACCCGGGCATTTGCTTGCCCTTTAAAAACCCACCCAAATGGAGGACAGGGGGCCAAAAAAGAGGACATGTCCAGGAAAACCCAGACATATGGTAACCCTCGGCATAACAAGCAGGGTTTGTGTCCTAGACAAACCCTGCAGGAGAGCTTGGTGGGGGAAGCATGGAGGTGCTGCTGAGCGGAGGAGGAGAGGGGCTCTGAGTGCAAGGGGGAGGGGAAGATGGGAGTCTAACCTACAAGGTGGACTCAAAAACAGTCCCCAGCTGCTGCCACCGCTGCAGTTATATTACAGTCTGTCTTCCCTGCCTGTCGTTCCTACAGCAGCAGCACAGTGTCCATGCTGCAAGTGCAACACCCTGGGGCTGCTTCACCTGCGGGGACACGGACTCTGTGGGAATGAGGGATATTTGGGTACCCCTACTAAGTTGTTGCCCAGAGCTGGTGCCCCACTCAACCTCAGCCATGACCAGGTTCACTGATGACTTCTCCTATTTACCGGAAGACTGTCCTCCTCCCATAGAGGGACTGCCGCCACCGATGTAAGCTATCTGGCTGGTTCCCTGGGCATGCAGTGAGTCCAGCCAGACAGTCATTTTAAAGAGTTGGGGCAGGAAGTTCCCCCACCATGTAAGAATGAATCATTGCTATTTTTTTTCCAGCTAACTAGAAAACGGAAGTGCCTAGTTACCACCACTCCAGCTTCAATGAAGGGGTGTTGCTGGTGCTCAGCACCCCAGGAGAAGATCTAGCCCAAGTTGTTTTTAAGGAAGCCAGTGGGATGCCTGGGTACTCCCCTTACCAAGAGAAAGGTGCAGTGCAAAGAACGGCAGAGATTTAAACCAGAACATTCACAGTGGGTTGAGAGAGGCCAAAATCTTGAGCTTTTGTTCCCCAGACTTCCTAAAGAATAAAGGAGAGGCCAGTAAAAATTCTTTGGCAGGCTTGAGAAACTCAGGGGATGTTTCCAAGGTGATCTAAACCTGAGAAGGTGTTGATAGGACTTAGGAGATAGGCCTAGATAACCAAATATTATCACTACTCTGTTATCTTTGTGTTCTTCCACTGTTCTTAATTGAGTGGAGAGGGAGATGTGGCATCTGCTTTACACTTCCCGATAGCTCTTCTGCATGCTTGACCTATGGGTTTTAAAATAAATTGAGTGTATGCACCTTATCTTTCTTTCAAACTTGCTGTCCGTGTTTTTAACCAGGGGCAATGAAACAAAGGATAGTGATAGAAGTGACCTTCTGCAGCTGCTCTTGAAAAAACATCCTAGAAGATCAACTTTGTGGCATTATTATTTTCAGCCCTCATTCAATGACAATACAAATGACCTTGTGAGATTTTCCACTGAAGAAAACCCACAAGAGCCCCACAACATTTTCCCTAGCTACAGTCAGCTTCCTGATCTGCAGGAGGCAGCTGCGGGCACAATCAATGGTGATGTAAATACTAGTGATGAAGGATGTGTGCATCTGCCAACCACATCTACCCACTCTTGCAAAGTGCTTTGAGATCCTTAGAGGAAAGGTGATATCTTGAGCATGAAGTATTACTCTACTCAGTTTTTGACAGAAAAATAGTTCTTCATCCTTAGCTCTCCATTGGTGAATGTGGGATACAAATCGTTTAGCCCAGGGGTTGGCAGTGTTTTTGGCTGACATGCCAAAAACACCCCAACCTCCACCCACACCTCGTCTTGGCATATCAGAGACAGGGGAGCTGTGAGGGGCCCGATCCTCAATGTGCCTCGGGGCAGACGGCAGGGCGGGCCAGGGTTGTGCTGCCCCAGCCCCTTCCTCACCATGCGCTGCGAGGCACATGACCGCCTGCCACTGCCATGGAGCTGGTGCCAGGGCATCAGAGCCTGGCAGGGTTGTTTGCAGTCTGCCCACCACCTGCTGCAGCTGCCCAGAGCCTGGGCCGGCTGTGACAGGCAGTCAGGAGGCTCCACAGCCCTGGTACTGACTCCATGGAGGTGGCTGCTGGTGTGCATCTGGGTGCACAGCCAGGAAGGGGTCTGGGGCAGCACAACCTTCATCCCTGTCCTGTCCATCCCAAGGTGCACGTGCAGCTGCCACCACCACGAAGCTGGGTCAGGGTTTACAGCCTCCTGGATGCCTGCCACAGCTAGCCCGGGCTCTGGGCAGCTGCAGCAGGCGGTGGGCAGGCTGCAAACAGCTGCCCTGGACTCAGCAGCACCCAGCCCTGGCTCTGTGGCAGCAGCAGTTAGACATGCGCTTCTGGGTGGACAGCAGGGATGGGGCCAGGGTGGCGCTGTCCTCGGGTCCTTTTCTGGCTGCGTGCTGGAGCCGAGCGTGCAGATGCTGCAGCCACAGAGCTGGTGCCGGGGCTGTGGAGCGCAGCACAACTGTTCGTAGTCTCCCAGCTGCAGCCGGCTCGGGCTTTGGGCAGCTGCTGCCTGCCGCAGAGCCAGGGCTGCTTGCAGCCTCCCAGCCGCCTGCTACAAGCAGCCTGGGCTCCATGGCCGGCAGCAGCTGTCCAGAGCCCATGCTGGTTGTGGCATGCTGAGGAAAATGCCCTCACATGCCATGCCCTGGCACACGTGCCAGAGGTTGCTGATCCCTGCTTTAGCTATTTAGAATGAGAAAATTAAACAAGTGCTCTTCATTCAGTTTCTAAAGGAAAAAATGTGGGTTACTTTAACAGCTTTTACATTAGTTCCATGCTTAAGAACTAAGTGCTCAGTATCCTTATGTCTGACTTTGATACAGCTAAAAGCCTTACAGGCTAATAAACTAATTTGATCATATCACTGTATAATTAAGTGTAAAGAATCTGCCCATGCTATCTAAAGAACCTGAGGGCTAAGGCTACATTAAGAGGCTTAGATTGATTCATACTAGAAAATCAAAGTCCGCAGTGTATTCAAATAGATTCCGTGAACTTGGAAAGACGATGGAGATAAATGATTTGCATTTAAACAAGAAATTAAGGTTAAAAACATTCCATGCTCTAATTTTTTTATTGGAACAAGTTGAATTTTTTTATTGAACTTTCTTCCATTGAGTCATCCTATCAAATTAACAAACCCCACAATAATTAAGTCCTCCCCCCTCCCCGGTAGCCGGTTCTCTGATGAGATCTGAAAACGACGTTTCCATTTCCAAATTTTCTCTCCTAGCCCCTTTCTTTAATTTTCAATAGCGAAATGGAAAAATGCATAAAGTAAGGACCAGGGGAAACAGGGTAGATGGAGAGAAAAAGCAACAAGACGTTTTTCAGAACAAAAAGCATAAAAAATGCCTTCTAATATATTAAACAAAAGTGTAGGGTTTTTTAAAGTTTTGGGGGTTTTTTTCCCACAGTTCCAAGTTTTACCTTTTCAGGCCTTTCTGATTTCCAGGCTTGATCCTGTGTCACCAAACTCACACTATCCAGGCCACTGACTCAGATAAAGGGATCTGTCTAGTGCTTGAGGGCATGTAGCATAGGTTTCCTTCTGTTCTTTTTTCCCACATATCTCAGTGTTATAGGAAGATCAGTGGATTTTGCTCCAGCATTTTACAAAGTAAGGTATCTCACATACTTAACACTTTGACTAAAGCATCTCAGCTCCTGAGACTTACCCGAATGATGTACTGAATCTTTTCTAACACTGTACATCTGTCTATAGTCTCTTTTTAGAAGAGTTTCTTTTCTACACAATTTAGGTCGGTGACCATCATTCTCATATCTCCTAAATATTCCGTCCCTAGTTTCTTTGCTAGCAGGTTAAACTGACTCTATCCAATGCAATTCAGAGCACCCTGGTAATCGCACCCCACTCCAAGCTCTGCAAACGCTGGAAAAAAATATTTGACTATTTAATTTAGAGTTCAGGCTTCAACTCAATGTCAGAGCCCTCACCCAAAGCTTTGGACACCCATGGCATGCCTTCCAGAGTTAACATGGGTGAGGCACTGGGCTGGGAGTCATGAGTCCTGGGTTTTATTCTGGGCTCTGCCATTGATTTGCTGTGTGATCTTGGGCAAGTCACTTTATAATCCAGGTCCTGGTTTCCCCTTCTCCTCATTTTTTGCCTCGTTAGATTGTGCCTCTCTGCCCTACCTTCTGCCTGTTTAGATGGTGAAGACTTTGGGACAGGAATCATGTCTTACTAAGCATGTGTTCAGCTGATCTTGGAGAGAGTCTCTAGGCACCGCTGGAATAGAAATACAAATCAATTGTCTAAGGCTCCTTCACCCCATACCACATTCATTTCATCACCCATCGTGTGTCTGTGCATTGTGAAATCCCCACTGCGCTTTCCCAGACAGAAAACCCACCTTCAGCTGCCCTGCGCCTCCACTAATGCTGGCTCAACAAGAAAGGCTTTGCAGCTGTGCCTGGGTCAACACATCCTGACATTTCTGCACATAAAACTCAAGTTCATTCAGATGGAATCCGTAGCTCATCTCCGTAGCCTCCTCTTATTTGCTTTATACAAACAAGCAGAGGAGCTATAATTTTGTATTTTTGCAAAGGCATGTAAAAAGAAAATGTGTAATGAGTTTGTGACTGGGGGAATGGGTATTTACCTCAAGTTTTCTTCCACAGGGTATTACCACAATGTCGCCCACAGGAAATATGGATGGCAAAAGCCTGGGAGAGAGTATGAAGGAATTGAAGAAACACCTACATTCACTTTGGGAAGAGGAGGGCTGTGAGCAAAAGATGAGATTAAAGTGGATGGAAATAAAGAGCAGACATGTCAAATCAGATGCCTTATTCCTAAACATTTCTCACCCCCAACACTTTTTAGACAAACTGCTAATTAAGTTTTAAACCTCTTTAGATCTGTATCTCTGTCCTGCCCCCTATTACCACCTCCCTCCCATTAGTCTTTCTGTGTCTAGGGGAAGACTTTGTTTGTTTTAAAAGCTGATGGACAATAAACCCTGACCTTAAAGAGGACTATTGTGCACTACAGCATTACATCTGTTGCTTTTATCGTGTCAAATTGCCATGGAAATAAGAAACACAGCCCTGTTTCACAGGGAGATGACATAGCGATACTTCTGCAAAACACAAACTGCATTTTAAACATTTTCCAATGATTAATCAGCAAGACTCTCAACAAATTCTTGGTCCACCCATTGCCCAAAACACCGCACCCATTTTTAGTTGTTTGAAAACAATGCCCAAGGCACGTTTTAGCTGGATTTGGAGTAGTGTTTCACTGAAAATATTAAAGAAGTGCCTGGTTCAGCTGATACCACATTTTCTTCCCCTGGAGAAGAAATAATAAAAGTATTTGCCACAGTGACCTGATTCTCCGAGGTCTGCTTATCTGGAGGAAACCAATAAAACCTGCAGTCCCATCACCACTTGTCAACACTGCGGGAACTTCACGACGATTCAGATGAATTCACGATGATTGATTCAAACAATCAACCAGACCATGACTTCTTTTGTTGAAGCCATGTGACAAAAAAGACATTTCTAAACGACAGCAAGGTGCTCGTGGGGAAGTTTCAGCAAAAGGCAGCTATATGTACCAAAATCATCATTCAGATGAAGTATGAACTAATGTAGCTCTAGCTACCCTGCATAATTCTCAGGTCTGGCTTTCGGATCTGCTATTTTAGAAACAGCAGGATATCAGGCAGCGCAGGTCTACAATTTTTAGCCCAGAGGTGCCCCTCTTCCCTTTTTCCACCCACCTACTGTTGAGCATGGACCAGAGCTGGCCAAGCTTCCCGCAATTCCTACTGGCACAAGCGTCTACAAAGCAAAGGCCGCTGAAGTGAAGAAGGCCTGTGCTGGCAGTCTCAGCAGATTAGTGAGCCAGGAGCGACTTTCCTCCTTAGCAAGGAAGCCCATCAGCAACGATGAGGAACGAGTCCAATATCTGTGGGGGAACCTGTCTGTCCTTTGGAGATGCAAAGGGGTTGTGAGAAGGTACAGAGGACTCTCAACATTGAAGTGAGCTAGGACCACTGAACAGGACCACTTTACCAGCCACTTTAGAGTGGTATCTTTTACTGGACTGACTGACTATGTGGCTTAATTTGAGTGTTTATAATTTTTTATTCATCAGACATTTTGCTGTCAATAAGAGGGAAAACATTAAACAATTTGAACTGCTCCAGATTGGGAAGAAGGTGCAATTGTCACAGTTTAGCCTCTCAAACAGTTTAGCCTCACTTTCTTAAGAAAGAAGTTAATCTTCAAAGGACAATTTAGGCATCTCTACACTGGAAATGTACTGCACTAGCCAGTGGTATCCTCAGGCACACCATACCTCTACTCCATCCGAGCTGCCTCCTAAGCTACAGTCAGTATTGCCTTGTTCATATATTGCTCCTGGGGGGGTGCAAATTAGCACTGCAGAGTGACAGTACCAATTAGCTAACCTGCAGAGCCACACAAAGAGCTATGCTGCTTCCAGTTCAGGAGGCTGCCTGCATGCAACAGTGCAGCATGCTTGATAGTGCTACTGCCTTGCATAGGTTTACCATGCAGATGTGACTTTAGACCATGCCCCAGGAAGCACAAGTAGCTCACAAGTTCTGTGATGCCACAGTGAGACTGCTACTGGAATGCACACTAGCTACTTTTAAGCTTGCTTGGACACCTTTATGTGGCTGTTCACTGACTTGGACACCAATATACATATACATCCACTGACTTGGACACCAATTTCTCTGTTAGCATGGGCTACCCCCATTGAAACCGCTCCATGAAGAGCATAGGCAGACATGATTCTCTGGATGAATTTGTTATCTTTTATTAGACCAACTTAAATAGTTGCAAAAAATCTTCTTAGCAAGCTTTTGGGTTTAAAAACCCTTTGTCATGCTGAGGAAGCATATGCAGTTGGTGTGTGCTCTTCCTGGATGGAATGAATAGTAAAGAGGCCAGTGGCTGGGCTGCATGCAAGAAAGGTAGTCAGTGAAAATGTAAATGGAGGAGTCAGTGCATGAGACAAGTTGCGGGGGGGGGGGGGGGGGGGGATGAATGTAGCAGGTAAATAGTGGAGAGATACCTGGGGAGTCAGATGTCAGGCAGGTTATAATGTGTCATAAATCCAATGGCTGTATTTAGTTCATGATTTTTTGTATCTAGGAGGTTGATGAAGTGAAGTTCGTAGGCTCATCTGGGAAAAGTGCTCTGTAAGTTCCCTTTGAGGATCAGAACTGAGAGATTGGAAAGAGAGTGGCTTTCTTGTAAGAAACGTGCCCTCACTGGTAATTCGGTATTCTTGTCTTTGATAGATATCTGGTGCACGTTCATTCTGGTGCGCAGTTTTTGTTTGGTCTCTCCTACGCATTTAGGCTTCCAGACTGCTGAAGATTCACAGCAACCTCTAGTGGGGGTGTTTGATCACTGCAGGTTTGTGACTGGGTTAGTAGCCCCGTTGTACAAAAGCTGGTATTTTAATTCCCAGGGGTTTGAGCACTAACAAGTTGGTTTGATTCCTACACAGTTTCAGCTCCTAAGTGCTCTCATTTCAGATAGGAAACAAGACAAACTAAAAAGGGATAAGGATTGAGAGTAGAACAGACTGACCTGCTTTAGACCTACACATCTCTCAACAGATTTGTGCATACGTGCATGCCCATATATCCAACACAGACACATACGTTAGTTAACATGCAGGGCAGTAGTACCTAGAGAACCCAATCAGAATTCATTTCCCTCACCCATGCACATGTATTAAGGAACAAGCCTACCCTGAAGAGTTAATAAATCTAAAATGGCACGGAAGATGGAAGGGGAGTTCAGTTGAATGGATAAAGAATACAGAATTTATGTATTAAAATACTGTAGCACTGTATATAATCACAAAAAAGATGTCTAGAAAGGACTTCAAGTCATTTAGTCCATCGCTCTATTCTAGCCAAGATCAAACATGTCTACATCACCCCCCAAAAAATGCTTGTTGGACCAGCACTGAAAACCTGACGACAGACGTTCCAGTGTTTTTAGGTAATCTATTCCTGTGTTTAACCACACTTAGGATGAGAAAGTTCTGAAAATCAAACTTAAATCTCCGTTGTTTCAATTTAAGCCCATTATAGCAAGATTTGCCTTTTTATTTTTATTTTTTTGTTAATAGATTGTGGCCTCTCAGTTGGGCCATCATTGGCCAACCAATTTCTTATGCTATCCTTATGGATCAGGTCAGGGTGGGAGATCAATGTGCAAGAGCAAGCTCAGAAGAGCAAGTTCAGATATCTGAGTGAGAAGACAACTGAACAGAAAAAGCAGTATCATTGGTGACGCAGAAGAGATGAAGGGGAGAGCAGGACAACACAATAACTTGGAAGAAGGGAACTATATTGTGAAGAGCATGGATGGTATAAGTCACTTCCCTGTATTTAATAAGATCTTAATCAAACTTTGCCTTTTTTAAGGGGTAAAACATTTCACAAACAGCTTCTTTACAAAAAAATCCTTTCTTGGTTTCAAAAAACATAATACTGAATAAGCAAAAGCAAGCAAAGTAAAAGGGACAAAGTCAATATGGTTTCCCTTTGAAGGCTGTAGTAATTAAAGGGTTACTGTTTCCTTCCATTTGAAATAAGCTTCCTTATTGAAATCACTGCAACCAATTTTCTGGCTGGCATTTGCAGCGTCTGAATCCAAGAAGGATCATAATGTTCTTCATGCCGTACTGACTGTGCAGAAGCTCTACATCACATTGGTCTTAGTTCAAACTATTACTCAGCAATCATTGCCATAGTTTTCAATATATAGGTCAGGTTTTTTTCCTCCAAAAAAGGAGGTCTAAAATGAAGTTATGTCTTATGCGCTAAAGCCACTTAAAAAGCAACTGAATTCACTGTATCATAGAATCACAGAAAATGAGGCTTGGAAGGGGCCTCAGGAGGTCACATCTAGTCCAATATCCACTCAAAGCAGGACCAGCCCCAACTAGACCATCCCAGCCAAGGCTTTGTCTACTTGGGTCTTAAAAACCTCCAAGGATGGAGATTCCACCACCTCGCTGGGTAACCTGCTCCAGTGCTTTACTACCCTCCTCGTGAGAGAGTTTTACTTTATATCTAACCTAAACTTCCCTTGCTGCGACTTGAGCCCATTGCTCCTTGTTCTGTCATTCACCACCACTGAGACCAGTCCAGCTCCATCCTCTTTTGAACCTCCTTCAGGTCGTTGAAGGCTGCTATTAAACCCCCTCTCAGTCTTTCCTTCTCTAGACTAAATAAGCCCAGTTCCCTCAGCCTCTTCTCATTAAGTCCTGGTCCCCAGTCCCTGTAATACAGGCTGACAAAGAAAAAAAGAATCAATAAAATTTACATTAAAAATTTTTGCCCACAATTTTGTCTTTTTTTTGTGGGTGCATCTTATACACCAGAAAAATTTGGCAGTTTAAATCTTTATTATTGTTGTATCTTTATTACTGTTCCAGGGAGGGAAGGGGATGTTGCGGCCACCTGTGCCCATGCCAGCTCACCTGCCTGCCCCCAGGCTGTGTGTCTGGAGCCAAGGGCCCCTCCCCTCCTCTCCCCATGCCTGGTCACATATAAATACTGCTGTTATACTGTAGGTGCATCCATTCTTGATTGCTCATATAACAAACCAACCCAAATGAAGTACGAGATATATTGATTGGAAATCAGACTGCTGTATGTCTTAAGCATGCTAAATGGAGTATCATTCCTCTAAAATGTCTATGCCACTAAATGAGCAATAGTCTGCCTACGTAGATACACCCAAATTTTGATGTGTTCCTTGGTCTAACCACATTTTGTAAATATATTTTAAATTGCCTTTTTACTTTTAAAAGATCCAACATGTCTTTCAGAGACAGTGGCCATGTCTACATGTCCGCTTTACTGCGGAGTAGACTAATTAGCTGCAGAGTAAAGCGTCACTGTCTATACTTGCAATGCTATTAGGTCGCAGTAAATTACCTTAGTAGTAAATTACCTACACAGTAAATTACTACTAATTAACACTGTTGTAAAGTAGTACTGTTGGGGACAGTACTATCTTACAGCAGGGGAATTAACTGCAATTAAATGAATCCGTAGATGGTGACCGGTCAGCCCAGCCAGCAGGCCAGACTCCTGCCTACTGCCTAGCCACACAGCTCCACACTTTCAGCACCTTTCCACCACCCAACACCATCACCTGGAGCCCAGGGCTGACCACCCCATTCCTCCTGCCAGCTCAGGCCTGCCCCCTAGACACCAGGCCACATCACCACCACCAGCTGCCATGTCGGGTCCAGGAACAGGGGCCCAAGTGGACATACAAAGAGACCTTTGACCTCATTGCCATCTGGGAGGATATTGAGATCCAGCAGCAGTTTGCCTATGCTACCAGGGCCCATGTGTTCGAGAAGATGGCCCAGATGCAGAAGCATGGTCACTGGTGGTCCAGACAGCAGTGCTGGGTGAAAGCCAAGGCCCTGAGGGTGCAATATATCCACATCCAGGACCATAAGAGGCTTTCCAGGGCCACCCCTAGAACCATGCCCTTCCTCTACAAGTTCAAGAGGATCCTCGCCCCCACAGAACCTGGTGAGGCTCCTCACAAGTTCTGTAGCACGGGAGGGCTGGAGGAGCCCAAGCCAGGGGCCACAGGCCATAAGGACTCTCCTGGGGAGGGCACCTCGGGGCTCCCACCCCAGGTCCTGGTGCACTGTCTGCCCTCAGCCTCATCTGGCAGCTTAAGCAGCCTGGACTACCACCTGCCCAGCTATTCCAGAGGCAGCCAACCAGTGAGAAGGACAAGGTGGATGCCAGCTCCATCTCATTGCAGGATGGGACCACTGCTCAGCTGGCCACGTGCTGTGCCTCACTGCCCTAGGACATGTTGGCCAGCCAGATCTCATCTCTGCAACCAGGGACACTGTCTGATGACTGGGAGTGGCTGTCACACCCAGGAGGGCCAGGGAGGGAAGCGGGTGTTGCGGCCACCTGTGCCCGTCAGCTCACCTGCCTGCACCCAGGCTGTGTGTCTGGAGCCAGGGACTCTTCCTCTCCTCTCCCCATGCCTGGTCAAAAATCCCTCGCTGTACGCCGGAGTTTCCCCCCGCCATCGCTAACACGCAGGGAGGCAGGAGGCAGTCCAGGACTTCACTGAGCACCCAGTGGGCTCCCAGCTAGGCAGGCAGGGGGTGGTCGCATGCGGAGAAACTCATTGATGGCAGTGGTGATCTGCTCCTCAGCTGCAGGGGTCAGGCACTTGTAGCATAGGAAGAGATACCCCTCCAGGTCATGGTCCATGTTGTGGGGAAGCACAGGCTTGCCTGGTGTGCCTTTAAAGCTCAGGGCCAGGTTCTCAGATGCTCCTGCAGACCCATCTTGATCATCATCAGCAAGGCATTGTGGGTCAGGCAGCCCTCAGAGCACTCAAACAGCTCATCGTGGTGTGCCCGAGTGATTCCGACCAGGGGCACACTTCTGCCACAGCCCACATGCAGCGGGCGTCCAGGCCTGGAGTGCCTCTCCAGAGAGGAAGCAGGGCATCACCAAGTCTATGTCCCAATTGGGCAGGAGCCCCTGACCCCCAGGACCTGGGCACTGCAAGCCTAGTGGCATGGGAGCAAAGTGCCTGGCCTGTAGGGCAGAGAAGTGGGGTGTTGCTCTGGAGCTGCTGCAGCAGCTGGCAGGAGGGGCTAGTCATGGTCTGGCCTGGGTAGGGTATGGGGAAGGCAAACTGCCTGCTGCAAGAGGCCTGCCTTCCTCCACTGTGGAAGCGGGGAGGGATTGCATGTCCAGCACTTGCCCATTGAAGGGGCTGCCTGGGCAATTTACCATGGTCCCTGGGTGCCTACGCATGTGTGAACCCCAAACTTAGGGCAGGCAGCGCACAGCCCCTGCGTGCAGTGCATGTTATCTCTGAAACGTTGCAAATTCTCACAAAGAGCTTCTCTGTCCTTGCTCTGCAGAACCAGCCGCTGGATACAGTGGAGACCCACCTGGGCTTTGGCATGCCATGCCACCTCTGCCCCAGCCTCAGAACAGCTCCCCCCAGCCCTCACAGATGTTGTGCAGCATGCAGGTTGCAGAAAGCCTGGAGGATATCGGCTTTGGCAAACTTGAGGTGGGCAGTGAGGGTGCACCAGCACCCTTGGGACACCCAAAGGCGCAATCCATCAGAGCATGACTCAGGGCCAGGCACTGGTTAAAGTGTGCCTGGCATCAGTCAAGGTGACTGGTGTAGGGGTGCATGGTCCATGGCAGCAGAGGGTATATGGGAGGTCCCTGAGGAGGGGCGGGATGGTCACACTGCCCAGCTGCATGTCTGGGACTCCTGGCATGAAGCAGCTGCTCTCCACCAGGGCTGGCAGGGTGGAGTTCCAGAAAATCTGGACATTGTGGGTGCTGCCAGCCCAGCCAGTACAGATATTCATGAAGGCCCCCTGGTTGCCCACCACGGCCTGTAGCACTATGGAGTGGAAGCCCCAGCAGCTATAGTAGGGGTGGCAGGTTTGGCAAGCTTCAGAATAGAGATGGCTACGTAGGTCTCTGCAGGGAGGGGCTGGTACATGGTGGTGGGCTGGCGCTCCAGGTGCGGGCCAAGCTGGACTAACTTGTGGAACGTGGGCCGGGTCATGCGGAACGAGTCCAGTGACTGGTCATCATCCCAGGTGTGCAGGACGATGCAATGCCACCATTCCCGGCTGATGGGGTGGGCCCAGAAGTGACAGGGCCAAAGCATCATGAGCTTGTGGACGCTGGCCTTTGTCAGTGTCCATGTCATTAGTATTGCTGCTGGGGTCCAAGAGGTGGATCAGGGGCTGGTGGCAGATGACCCAGCAGCAGCAGGTGTGGTGGGGCACAGGCTGGGCTGGGGCAGGGTGGGGAGGATGGGGCCAAGGGCTATCAGGGCCAGGCAGCTGTCAGCATGGGCCTGGAACACAGCTAGCATGGCTAGCCCAGCCCACTGGTCATCACTGCCAGGTGGGGGGCAAGGAGTGCTCATGGTGTGCTGGGCACAGGCTCTTGGGACAGCGTCCTGGAGGGCTGTCAGCAGGCTGCAAGCTGCTCAGAACCAAAGAAGCGCATGGCTGGGGAACAAAGCATAGGGCAGCCTTTTACAGAGCGGGGCTGGTGCCCAGGTGGCTGCGGCCAGCTGTGGCTGGAGCCTGGAGCTCCCTCTGGCTGCTGCGGCATGGCAGAGCGGGTCAGGAGAAGCCCTGGTGTAAACTGCTCTGCTTCAGCTTAAATTGCTGTCACCCCAGGCACACATGTAGACGCTGAGTCTGGGAGCCCAAACTGCTCCGGAGTTATTGCTTCAAATTAATTGCATGTGTAGATGCACCCAGTAAGACTCTCACAAACTCTTTCCCCCCCTCCCCACAAAACAGGTGTTTCCTGGCTCTCTGAATTAGCTTTGAGTAATGTAGCCAACCTTAGGGCTCTGTACCAAGAAAAGACTGCACAGCATAGTCATCTTTTCCATATAAATGACAACCACTACTAATGCCATTGTTTTCTGATTAATCATTCCAGCACTGATGGGAAAAAACACTGAAAATTTAGGTCCAGGATTTCACTTGAATACTAATCCTTGGTTCCAGGAAGTGCATGGTTCTCCTCATTGCTTCTGAGTGCAATTCAAACAAATCCAGATCAGAGCTAGAGCGCATGAGATTGATGCAGGAGCCACCTGGTGAAAGTCTATAGCCCATCTCTGGCAGCAGAGTCAGATTAGATGGTCAGAGCGGTCCCTTCTGGCTTAAAAAAAATACAAGTGTATAACCTCTTTGTTGAACAATAAAGCCAGTTAAGAATTTGCATTCTGGCCATACAGAAATTCATTTCTTCTACCACGAAGCAGCACAGCAACAATCAGTTCTGGCTTGGAGATCATCAGGTCTCCAGATGTATGCTGAGCATCTCCCGACACTGCCCCAACTCTGACATTCATTCCCAGTTGTGATCTGACAGAGGCTCAGTTCTGGGGCCAGGCCCTTTTTTTTTTTTTTTTTTTTCATACTTTCATCTAGTCAAGAGAGGGTGCAAGAATTTACAATAGAGGGAATCTCTGTCCTGCTTTTTCTGTGTGAAAGTAGTGAAATACTATTTTGATTTTTTATACTGAGCTATATGTATTCTGAAACTGGCTAACATTAGGGGCCTACCTAGTTCACAAAGGCTGCCTCCGGATTTTGCGGTCCTGGCATGGAGCCGGGTATCATGTGTGGCAGAGCGTGGTGGGGCCCCTACAATTCTGACTGGCCAAAGGCCCCTGGAAGTCCCTCCCCTCCCCAGAAATTGGGACTTCCAGGGCCCTTAAGCCAATCAGAGGCATGGGGGGGATGACTTGCTGTGCTAAGCCACAAAAATTCTCCCCCCCTCCCTTGTGCTTCAGGATGCCAGGGCTTCCCACCTCTACGTGAGGCTCCCCCCATTTTCCTGCTCTTTCGTGAGCCCCAGAGACTGGGCTTTTTTGTGGGGGACCTACCAAATTCGTGGTTTCTGCAAAAATTGGTAATTTGGTAAATCCCTAGTTAACATGGGTGCAGTTTGCACGTAAACAGTGTTCTGGGTTTGATCACAAGGCTAAATTAAAGCACAAATACAAATAAAATACTCTATTTCCTCACAAGGGTTTCCTAAGTCCTAGCTCTCCAAGCATCAACTAACCTTAAAGCTAGTGGATTATCTCTTTATCAATCTACAGAAATCCTGAGTTCTTTTTCATTTCAGACGCCCTCCTACTCTTCAGTCCACAACAGCTATTCCCCGTGTTTCACACACACCATATGTTTATTTGAGGGAAAGTCTGGGATTCTTGCCATTGCTTCAGTGGGGCCAGGATTTCATCCCTTGTCTCCTCTTCTCTGCTCCCACCAGCTAGAATAACATAATGCTTTTACTGCGTTGATACGATTACAGGAAACAGACCTTTCGTGCGTGTGACATAGGCCCTTTAAAATATCAAACTTTTTAAAATCACTTTATCATCTAATATAGCATAAAACACCCCCCACACCCTATGACACATCAAGTAATATTGCATCACTAAGATTAACAAAATTATGGGAACTGCTGTTTACAGAAGTTATTCATTTTAAATGTGGTAGCTAATCCTACATGATCTATTTTGTTTCATCTGATTTGAACCAACAGTCTGGTAGGCTTCACTGATTCAGGAATTTCAACATTAAGGAAAAAAGAATGTTTTCTTTCCAAGTGCTTCAAAAGAGTGCAACTGCGTGAAACTTTTAGAAGCAGTGAACCAGCAGAGCACTCAAACACCCACTCATATATATAATTCAATGGAACTTCTTGAGTAGCTAAAATTTTGCAAGTGCTTAATGCTTTCCCGCACCAGCCTCGTGGTAGAAGAATCCTGAACCACATCACCTGATCTGAGCCAAACCCTCCCCACATCCTGGACAAGCTTGGTCAAGGCTGGTGTTAGGTGCTGACTAACATACAAAGTTCTAGGACCTTTGACCAGAAGAGGAGGCTTCTCCTGCTTGGTTCTGTTCCTCCATCCTGCATGCCTACATTTTAATCATCTCCACTCTCTTAGCAACTTGGGCTACTCCTACCCAGCTCCCAGCATTTCTTTGGAGTTGGGCCAAACAGTTACTTCACCTGCTGATTTAGGTTAGGATTGTGTTTCCTGCGTTCTACTCTGCTAAGATACCCGACAATACAGTCAATCAGGTTTCTCTGAGAGAACTGCACAGGATATGGAAAAAAACCTTCCTGAGACACTCTCGTCCCAGTACACTAACCCTTCAACGCAGAATATAACAAACCCTCTAAAAGCTCAAATACGAAGCATTTGAGTACAAGAAAGGCAGAACTTGCAGTCATTATTCAGACACAATTCCGTTCGAGTGAAGGTTTGCCCATATAAAAGAAGACTGCAAGATCCGGCCCCCTTAGGGTAATTCCAGCAATATAATTGACGAATGGAAAGAAAACCCGTCTTCCTCTGGCTGACCAGCGCTAACCTAGCCCGTAGCAAAATTTCAACTTATTCTTACTGGTTTCAGTAGATCAAATACATTTTAGAACCGAACAGACCAACTGGCTCTGCATCTGAAAGCAAAAAAACCGCCAAAAGCCAGCTCGAGAACTCCATTTTTTGGAGGGAGTTTATGTAGGATCTGTAAGCAGCTTAGCTCTGGGATGTATTTTTCTCATCAGTAACGTTCCCACCACCTCAACATGCATAGTGGCTGGACTCTGGGTATGTATGATGTCTGCCATCTTAGCTGACACGTAAGTGAAGATCTGTACCTGATCATGCACAACCCATTCAGAGCACAGATTGACAACCTATGGCTCTTGGGACAAATCCAGCCCATCAAGTGATTGGATTTGGCCTGCAAAGCCTAGATATCATCAAGTTAGGAAGCAGGTTAGCTCTGTAGTGGGGTGGGAGATGGTGAAGTTGTGGGCCACTGTTTTTGACCTGCGCACCACCGTCAGATCCAGCTCTGTTAAAGCGGCCTGCCTAACCCTCTAGCGCTGACTCCTGCATTAGAGGGTTGCACATGCATTCTGCACATTCCTATAACACATTGTAGCAGGAGCCTTTTGCACTCCAGGCACTGGCTCTTCTAGGTGAACGAAAGCCGGGTTTCCATTTGGCTGTGGACATGGGACATTCATTGGAGAGCATGGGTAACTGTTGTATGCAGACTACAGCTGAAGATGCTTCACACGCAAAGTTTGCCAGAAGGGTTTATGAGCTCAGTGAGATGGAAAGAAATGCCTCTGCTGTTGAATATGGGGCAATATTGACTTGACAAGGCTTGCAGAGTTTCTCAGTGCATTTAGGAGAGGAGAAAGCAGGGCAGAGATGCATCTTATAAATGCACCAAATCAGACGTACACAAGCTTTTGGGACTCTGAGCTCACTTCCATGTGCACAGCATATGATGAAGAGCTTTGCTACAAAATCATTTACACCACCTGGCATAAATTTCAAGATTGCTCCAGTCCTGGCCTCCTGTTACTGTGCAGTCATATCTCAGGGGCTTCTTGTGTTGCAAGCATGCAGCTTTCCCATCGATCCTTCCCTCTCAATAGGAATCCTCCCAGGAAAGAGTTCTTACAAGAGGCTATCCCAACCCTCAGTACAAACACCCCTAAACTGTGAGAAAAGCTGGACACGGATCCAACATTCAGCCTTGACCCATCCCTTGTGTTCTGGTACAGAAACTTGGATGCCATTCTGTGGTAACTGAATCCAGCCTAAAACAAACTGTTTGTTTTTTATTTTATTGAGGTTATGAAATCAAGAACGGAAAGGTCCATCAGGAGGCAACTCTGTTAGTATGAACCATCTGTGTTTCAGATAGGGTGGTTCCTCCTCCGTCATCACAATCGAGGGTTATTGGCAAGACAGCAAGCCTACATTGCAACTGTTTGCCAAAACTTTCCTATCGCACATCCTCAGAGGAATTTTAATAACAACTATTAGTATTTGTAAAAACACCACCCTTCAGAACCGAATAGCGTAACCATGCAGCAGAACCTGGGTGGTGTGCAAGGATTCGTTGATGCACAGCAGACTGCTCTCTTTTTAAAAAATTCAGCAAACAACATAGTGCCATACAAAAATCATGACAAAATGGGCTTTTTTATTTGGTTTGACAAACGTCCTTTGGCAAATGTCCTTATACCCACTTCACAGCACAGCATTCTAGCAAGGACACTCTGTTTTATATGTTTTACAGAAGTGAAGTGTTAGCTCCTTTCAGGACTATTCTATGACATTTTCATTGAGTGACAGACTTACCATATAACTGGAAGACAAACTCCTTATCTACACTGCTGGGGAAAAAAACTGGGGCTTTGGGTGAGCCTCTTCCTACATAAGACTGAATGGAGAAATCATATTTATTAATAATCAAAATTAGAATCGACTACGTTTTATAAGCACCTGTTTGGAAGGTCTTGCTTTTCCACCCAGAGTCAAACAAATTGCCAGATTTGGGGTCAGGAAGGAATTTCTTCCCCAGATCAGACTTGGAGAGGAGCGGAGCGGGGGTTGTTTTAACCTACAGGATGGATCTTGGTCCCCTTCCTAAGAACATCAGACCATATACTAACTTAACAATGTTCTGCTTAGAGTAGGAGTAGGGAAGTGCATGCTTGGGCTCTTCAGCCAGGGTGATGTTGGGGCTGTTTCAGCAATGTTTGAGAATATAGTTTGAGTGGCCTCTTTCAGTCTGACATCCCCCTGCTCTTACATCTTTTAGACTGGTATCTAGAGAGGTGGCATTAGAGAACACAGATGCTATTTAGATCAAGTGAAGCACTACTAACCTTCCTATGAGGTCATGAGACTAACTCTGGCAGGAAAGAGATGAGAGCAGGCATGTACTTAAGTCAGAAAGAAGGGATGCTATGGCTTGAAAATGAAATGTTTTGAACAATTTTGGGAAGACACACTGCTGCTTGGCTATAACATGCTGCCTGTCCTTATGTTTTCTCTACAGGCTTCTCTGTTCCCTGCTCAACAGTGGCCATAGGAAAGTAGGTCAGTTTGCAATAATTTCATTTAAGAACATGTCACTTAGTGTGCTGGAATACACGTAATATGCGAGTTACTGATGATAGCCTAACTGTAAAATAGTTAACCATGCACTTCTATCAGAAATAAAAACTGTCACAAAAAAGTGTTTACACTAAACAACCCTGGGCTGCACGTATTAAACGGATCCACACACTCATTTTGCCAAGTGTCGTGCATTTCAAATAATGCTACTTCCTTCTATCCTTCCTTCCTTAGTTACAAATGAAGAGGAACCTTACTGTTAAATCTATAGGCTACTTGCCATAAGAGTTTATCTTAAGAATTTACATTGCTTGTGCTCATTTTAGGGAAAAGGGCATCTAGTGCCATCTGGTGGCCACGTACCTGGAGACATAAATTAGCAGAATCGCCCCTTCCAGCCTAGTCATTAGACTTGTTGCCTATCCATCAAATACAGCACCCCCTCGTTCACGCACAAAACCTCACCTCCAAGGGTTTCACATATCACACACAGACATAGACAATTAAAAATAAAGGCAGCACTTGTGGTCATTATTCAACTACAATTCAGTTCCAGTGAAATTTTGCCCATATAAAAGAAGACTGCAAGATCTGGTCCTCTTAGGGATTGTTTCAGATTGTTTTAGGAAAAAGAAAATATAGTGCTTCTCAAATGAATTACTTGCTTAGTATAGTTGCTCATGTGCAAGTCAAAACTGGAAACACCTATTTTTCCCTTGCCCTTTCCTTCTCCCAAGAATTTTGACTCAAACCAGGACGCGTTTGGTCCACATACAATCAATCTCTATATGGACCAAAAAACCCTAATCTTCTTTAGCAAGCTCCACCAAACTGCACCCAATTTGACTTACCTCTTTTCTGTATTTTTAGTCTTTTCTGTTCAGACCTGCTGCTTTTCCTCACCAGTAAGGGATCTGGCATACTCACTACTAGCCCCATAATCCCCAAGAGATTATTCCTCACATAGCAAAATCTGGTTTATTAGTCACTTGGATAATTCATCATCACTATGGCCTTCTTAGTGCACTGAATCCCCGCTAAGGCCGCATTGCTTTGTAAACATTTTGGTGAAATCGTCACCTGTTAAAGCATAGTCAGTCACTTCTAAATGTACACATACTAAATCACAATGGAATTTGCTCCTGATATTTAAGTCAGTTAAAAAAGGTACTAATTTATGTCCTTCATGGCACCTGTCAACCCAATACTCTTCAGATTTTCCTGACTCAACAAGAAGTGAATGATCAACTGTTCAACTTCACAGATTCATTCTCTGCTTTGGTGATGAATGAAAGTATGTGTGTGGAGCAAAACCTGCGATTCATTATTTTACTCCCTTACGCTCATGCAATTCTTCTGCAGAGTGCTCAGAATCGTTTCATTCTGCAACAGTAGGGAGGGGATAAGCAAACCTTTTATAAAGGTAGCAGTGACTTGAGGAAAGACCACATGTGAGATAAAATGTCTGGCTTCATCTTCCTCACTCTAGAGAAAAGGAAAACTTGGAGCCATCAGGAAGATGCTCATCCTCCAAAGAAACACCCCAGATTTTTTTCATTCTCTGTTTTAAAGAAAAAAATAATTGCATATCTGTGCAGCTTAGGACAGATCTAAAGAATACGATGAAATGAGCATATGCTACCACCTGCTGGTCATTTTGTAAAGAGAAGTCTCCATGGGACAATTCCTGTGGTTCATAGAGCCGGGCAATCATTGCTCAAAATTGTGGGCAGAAACTCAAGCAGCAAATTATGGGTCAGGATAATATTATGACACGGGAAGAGAAGTAAACAGCATCCTCAAGAGAACAGTGAAGTGGCACTGCTACACAGTCAAAATTAGGAAATGTTGTGTTGTTTTTTTTAAACAACCGACTCATTCAGATGAATGAAGAACAGCAGCATTAAGGGAACAAGGCAAAGATAGGGCTAAAGAAAAGTAAAGTCAAGTACTAAAAGAGTCACTGCATGCATCCCAGCCCTCAAATGGGAAACGAAGTGAGCTTGCAGTGCAGACACATTGGCGCAGGGAGGGGAATCGGTACTTTCTACAGAGCCACGTACAGTAACTGTCCTGCAGCCAGTTTCATTCAATCACAGTATCAAACGGCTGCCGTCGTTTTAGACCGTCAGGCATCATACTTTGGGACCTACCAAATTCACGGGCCCTGGCAGCCAATTATAGGGCTGTAACAGGGTCCCTGATTTTATGGATGTATCACAGCTGGGGCCGCCATTGTGAAGACAGAGTAAAACAACCCCTGTGCCCCTCCCTCCCCCCCCATGCCTCCAATTGGCTGAGGGGCGCTGCAAGTCCCACCCCTCCCCAGCTTTGATTGAAAGCCCTAGCTGGAGCTGCTTGGTTTGTTAATTCAGTAATTATCACTAGGGATCCTGGCTTTCCCCTATAAAACCGCCCCCCAAATTCTCTGATAAAAAACTCCAAAATCCATGATTAAAATGAAAGGCTCCTCACTCCCCCAACACTCCCCCAGCCCTGCTGGTGATCCCTGCCCCCCTTCACAGCCCCCCCCAGCCCTGCTGTGACCCTTTACTCCCCCCCCCCCAACAGCCCCCCATCCCTGGTTGTGCCCCTCACTCACCGCTCCCTCCACAGTTCCCCCACCCTGCTGGTGCCCCTTGCCCCCCACCCACAGTCCCCTGTCCGCCCAGCCCTACCAGAGGGAGCCCCTCAGCTGCCAAGGCTATGGGGCTGGGGACCCGGGTCCAGGGGCTGCTGCAGAGAAGCAGAGCATGGAGCCCAGCTCCCCCACCTGTTGCCTGTCTACTGTGGGCTCGGGTGTGTGTGGTGGGGGGGGAATAGCTCATCCTACCTGCGCACTCCCGAGGGGGCAGGGAGGACCCGTGCCCCTCAGACCTGTAAGCAAGGCAGGGGCAGGCACAGGCTGCCTGCTGCGGGCTTGGACTCTCTGCCCTGCTGCCCACCCCGGAGGCTTCTACAGCCCAGCGGGTACAACCCAGTGCTGCAGGGCATAGCGGGGCCATGCAGGGAAGATCCTTGCTGCTGTGAGTTTCAAGCTGCCTTGGCCACGTGCCCCCTGCGTGAGTGGCAGCAGTGCAGGGCACAATCCCATGCCGCCACCCCCACTGCTGCCATGCACACAGGGGATGCATCACCAGGACAGCACGGAGCTCACAGTGGCAAGCAACTTCCCTGCATGACCCTGCTGCACCCTGCAGCGGTGGGTTGCACCTGCTGGGCTGCAGATGCCTTGGGGGAGGGTAGCAGGGAAGGGAGCCTGAGGCTGCAGCCTGGGTCCAAGCCCCAGCTTTGCCCAACTCCCTCCCTCCCTATGGGGCCCTCAATCCCTCCTCCTCCCTCCCCCACTAACCTATGGGAGCTGCTCTCCAGGCTGCCCAGTGGCCACGTGCACATAGCGCTCCCTGCCCGACCGCTTTCCGCCCATTCCCTCCCAGCCCCCTTGCAGGCTACAACTCTGCCAGCCTGCAGACAGCTCGCTGCAAAACCCACAGGTTTCTCCAGTAGAATGAGAAATCTGCATTTTCCCCTAGTAAAGGGAAAAATCTGTGGTTTTCTCCATTTTGCCGTGGAAACAGAAAACCCGGATCCCTGCTTATCATGCTCTGCAAGGGGCAGAGGGCAATAATTATTGAGTAAAGTTTCAGGAGAAGGGGACTTTTGGTGGGCTTTTTCCCTGCTTCCCCGCTCCCCTTCTGGAGACAGAGATGGGAACTTTTCCTGCCTCTTCCCCACCCCACTTCAAGAGATGCTTTTTGCTGACTCTTTGCCAGCTTTTTGAACATAGCTGGTTCCCCGCACTTTTTCATGAGGAACCAGCTATTTCACAGAAGACTGCCAATTACACGACTTCCATGAAATTGTGTATTTGGTAGGTACCCAATAGTGAATGACAGCAGAATATACACCGAGTATGTGACACGGTAGTATAGGCTACCTACTTTCTACACATTCTCATTCCTTCCCTCCCCCCACTTTAGAGCCAGAGTCTTAAAGGTGATTAATCAAGAAAAATGGATAATAGCTGATCATAATCTTCAAAAAACAGTATTATGTTTCCCCAGCCCAGCCTCTGGCTTCTTTACTTTTCATTCCATCCAGGAAGAGCACACACCAACTGCTGAAACTTCCCTAGCCTGACGAAGGGTTTTTGAACCCAAAACCTTGCTTAATAACTATTCTCCAACTATTTGGGTTGGTCTAAAAAAAGATATCAGATTCACCCAAGGAACCTTGTCTGCCTATGTCCTTAGACCAACACGGCTACAACCTACACCCCTGCAGCATTATGTTTCTACATTCAGAACGCAGAATGCCCTGCACAACAGGTCACGGGGAGAGTTACAGCCCTTTGGGCACTATTACATAATGATAACGATGTAAAGTAAAATTGTGACCAAAAGATTTGGTTTATACTCACACTTTGCAGGATGATCACTGTTCCTCACAGATAGTTGACCAGACTCCTGGCAACCTGGCAACTAATAAAAATCTGGCTCCAAGCTTTGTAACCAGAACTATGCATTTCCTGAGGATGGAAGAAGTCTGCAAACAAAGCTAAGGAAACTGAATGAAAAAGTGTACTAAACAGCTCATAAAACCTAACATAGTTTTCTCTTCTGCCTCCATATTTAGGTCTGGGGTCCTAGCTAAATATTTTATTATCATGCATAAATGGATATAGGTTCAAATATTCTGTTTCTTTTCTTACTGTCCATTGTATTTGTTTCTTTCAGTGGCCTTCACTTCACTTTCTGGGAGATACAGAAAGAACCCCAATTACTTAGGCTAGTCTTTTTTATTTTTATTTTTATGAAGATTAAGCCAACCAGTCTGGGAACAGAAGCTCGAGTAGTTGATCCCAGGTATCAACTACTTCAAGGAAGACGACTTTGTGGAATTGCTCATAGCCTAAGCTGAACAACTCCAAAGTCAATCCTGCTCACAAAGTTTATGAATAGCAAAGATATTAGGATACGTACCCAGACAATACGTAAAGAGAAGTTTCGGGCAAAACTAATGAATTCCTTAGTTTGATCAATCCCAACAGCAGGTTTAAATTCAGCCTGGAATGGGCTTTCTGTGTACAGGCAGTAACTTCCATGCCATTCCCTAGTGTGGTCACAGTGTGCATTGAAACCACACTTCATTACATTTTTCTTTATAATTGCTTTGTTTGGAAATGAAGTGATTTTTTTAAAAGAATGTATGCGTCTCTACCTTGACAAAAGTCTCTCTTTCACCCTATCTGTTGGTGCAGTTAACAACATACCTCAAGCCTCTTCCTTTCTAACAGTAAGGTCAGCAAAAAATGCTCAGAAAAAATACAAAAGGATATAAATTTTACAAAAATATTCTCAGATTTTGCCCCATATCCTTAGCTACCATAAGGAAAACAAAGCTGAAATTAAAATGAGCAGCGATACAAAACAGAGGGCACAGATCCTTTTCGAGTATTTTATAAACCTTGATGATATTTCAGTCAGTTCTATACAGCATCCCACATCTATCTATAGAATCAGTCCAGGAAGAGGATGCCTGTTTAGTTAATTCTCATAGTATGAACTCTTACTTCTTGCTAGTCTCAATCTGTCACATTCAACAGTCACATGCAAAATGCGACTCTCCTTGCCAGATGTCTCCATGTTGTACTTGTTGAGCACTTGCCAGCTCTGCAGGAGCATGACTTCAATGGTAAGACAGAAGAAACATGTTCATTAGAAAAGAGTTGTTGCATTTTAATTCTTCCCATCTATTCTTGTTTGGATTTTTGCTTGCGGTTTAAGAATTCTGGACAGGAAGAAAACAAAACTTTCCCTAGCAGATCAAACCACTGGTTCATCCAATCTGGTGGGCTGCTTTTAGTGATGTAAGTGCCCAACATTTCAGACAAAGGCAGAAAAAAAAACTTAATGCGTGAAGTCATTTATGTAATAATGTCAATATGGAACAAAATCTTTCCTGACCTCTGCAGTGGTCATCACATTACTTTGATTTTTTTCTGGCAAGTATAGCTATTAACATGATCAGTCATGCAATCTTTTATAGTCTGCCTGCAACAACTGATGCTCTGCTCTTTCTTTTTGCAGCAAATGAAAACCCTCCTCTGTTCCTGTTGAATCACCACCTCAGTGTTTCATGAGTGTCTTGCAAATTGGTGCTTTCAACCTGTGCCCTTAGCAGAGGCTACAGCACAGAAGGGCCCCTTACACAGAGCATTCTAGGCAGACATGCAAAGGATTTTAGGCTACATCAATGAAGTAGAGGGCAGAAGGTCAGGAAGACAGTGTAACCTATGAGGACAGATTTCAAGAAACTGAAGGAAAAGAAAACAGTTTGAAAAATGAAGGTTGAAGACACCTGGGATCTTAGAGTGAGGAACTCAGCTAGGCAGCAAGAAAGCATCAAAATGTACACGCTGAAAGAGGTACAAATTTAGAAGTTTTGAGTATATATTTTTTAATTTCCTCTGACCTTATCTTAGCCATGTATTTCCTCAAGTGTAATATCACTCTTCCTAAGAAAGGTTAAAGTCAATTCAACCAGCAGGAAAGTACTTATACAATTAAAACCTAATTATGGATTACAAAACTAAGTTTTGCTGTGCTTTTGCAACTGCTAGTAGGAAAATTAAGTAAAATACTTGTGGTGTCCAAAAAAATATGATTTGACTTCCCAGATATTATTATTTTTCCCCTCTGTTAATGGCTCTTTATGCCCTAGAACTCAATTTGATAAGAATGACCTTTTTATATAAAACTTCTAATCAGCTAGCTACAGGCCAAATTTAATAATCTTGAACATATCATGACCAATGTGTAATAAGGAGCAAGAGGAAGGTTACTTCTAGTGACATGGAAAGTATACAAAAGCCAGACATTTTTATGCATAATTTATTGAACTGCCATAGAACTCACTGCAAAAGACATAAAAGGAACTTCTGGATAATTTAGTACAAAAGAGTAAGTCTTATCCAACATAACAGATCAGTGCATAAACCGGTTTCGATTACTATTAAAAAAAATTGAGTTATCAATTTACAAACAGTAGTCAAAACATAATTCATCATAGATGCCCCACATAGTGTCATACTAATGTAAGCGATGATAAATTCACAGAAAATCCTCTGTGACAATGTATGGATCCAATATTCAGAAATCCATCATGTCCTCTAATTACAAGGATAGCTTGCCCAAAGGGTGAAGACAGGGCATTACATATGTACATACCATTCTAGTTTACCACCAAAACAACTGCAGCTTGGATGACCAGTGGCAACCTATAGAAAACGGCAAGACAGTTGAGAACTGTAAAAAGCAATGAAACAGCAGGGAGAAATTTAAGCAGAGAGAAGCTTCTTTGACTTTGCTGGGAATCAGATCAGACCCCAAGTGAGAACTAGCGGAGTACACCTGGTTTAACGCACGCACATTTCCTCAAAGACAGGGTCTCTTGCAGCATAGCATTCCAGGATTTCAGTGGTCAGCGAGAGGAAAAGCATCACCCCCTAAATCACCAACATCATTTCCCCAGCATAAAGGTTTCCTTGGAGAGCTCTCATTCAAGTACCAGCCTGGCCCAGTCCTGCTTAGTTTCAGATGTAACAGGAACGCAGCCTGAGATATTTCAACGTGTTTAAATCCCCAAATGTTTTTGGTTTAGAAAAAAAAGCTTTAACAATTTGAAGAAGCCAATGACATTAAGGGCTGGGAAGCTTTCACAATGGAGAATTACTCTGGAGACAGGATGTTAAATAGAATTGTGGTGGCTCTCTCATTAAGAAAAAATACATGCTTTTTACCGTCCCCAAGTAAATCCTCCAGTAGAAGGAATTTACCCATTGATAAGAAGTTTGTCATCTTGGTCCTTTTGCACACTGGAACTTCCTAGCCGTTATATGAAATACATCAAGATCATACATCCGTTATATGAAATACATCAAGATCATACATCCTGAGTCACCTAAGGGGAAAATGTTATACGGTAGAGACAGATGGGATCAGGTTGCTAGTATTTTTCCTATTATTAAAGGAAAGCACTGAATGAGAGAGTGAATAGAGATTAGCATTATAGCGGATCAAAAAAGAGTGCAAATATGGACACAAAGACGAGAGATAGAAAAGACGTCTCTGAACAGGTACCATGGCATGTTGTTAAAACTCCCCCCTTGTGATGTTAAAAGTCTTTTCATTCCACATTCTATTTGGAAAATTATCACGGCCAGACAAACTTAGTAATATTTAGCACTTATATAAGCACTCTGTGTTGAAGCATTTTAAAAGGTTAGAAGAATGCAGCTAAGATTGGTTAGGTGTCTTGCCTGAGGGTACTTAACTAAGAAAGTGATAAAGCAACAAAACTTTATTTGGGTTTTTAAAAGTGCCCCCATCCATTACTCTGTATGTTATATTTAAAAAAAATAAAGTGATAAAACCTCTGTGACTGTTAACAGCACTGTGCAAATTCCAGGTCTTTAGCAACATATGGCAAGATTCTGTAATGACAATCTAACCAAACTTTAAGTGATTTTGAGCTGCCAAATAAAAGCAGTAGCTGGGTGAATGCAAAGCTATACAAAGTTATCCAAATGATTCAATGCTTAATATGAATCTTAACAAATATTTCAGTTTTTCCACACTCTAGGGTTATATTTAGCCAAATGGGGCTGCAAAAGGTGTTATTAAAGATAAAATACCCATTTGCTAAACTGCAGGTGCAAATAGCATGGTTCATAAACCTATTTCCTTACTGTACAATTTGCTTCCCAGCCTGAGCATCAGTCTCAGTTCCTTCTTCGCTTAGTGCTGCCCAAGGCTTTTTACTCTTAACAGCATCTCCCCTATGAAGTAAAGGTGCTGTTCAAGAGTTTGTGCCTAAAGTACTTCTGCAGTACTGGGGCTGAATATCCATCTTAGATTACTATCAGAGTCAACATAATATATTAGAATCACTTAAAAATACTTAACTGAAATACAGTCTTATTAACACACTTAATATCAATGGAAAGCCAACAGAATATACAAACAAGGCCACAAAGCATCAGGTCGGTGGACATATGGGGCCTACACACACAGTCAAGCTAAGCCCTGGCATGTGCAAATTTAACTTGCAGTGACTTTAGTAGGAGTGTGCTTGCTTACTTTAGGCCTTAATTTGGTCTTCACTATTTTCTAAGGGTTCAAGAAGCCAGTACTGCATAGAAACACCAAAAAACAAACATGCCAAAGAGGTTTGATAGGTGTGGCCACAGTTCGCCAGTACACAAACATTTATGGAGCCATTCAACATATTTAGTTGGAGCTTTTATTTGATATTAAAACTGTGAAACTTTGGAAAATGGAAAGCCAAGACTGCACATTCAAATATCATTCCTGATTTAATAAACAAGCAGCAATTTTATCTCCAAAATGTGAAACTATAAGCTGAAGTCCACCAAATGCAAAAGCTTAATGACTACTGTTCTCCCACTGAGCTCACATATGTACCAACTCTCGCCAAGAACCAGTCCCGCTCTCCTTTCTTAGTGCTCTGAGCTTTGCTTCCATATTATTGTCTTGATTTCAGCCTATCAAAATGGTTGCCTCTTTGAAGAGTTAGGAAGAGCTGGACAGTGAACCCTGAGGGAAAAAAAAAAAAAAAATCTAGCAGGGGACTGGGGTGATAATTAGTAGCCAGAAAACACAACGCAGAAATACTCCAGTATATTTAATGCAATTCGAAACCAGTTTCTTGCTGATCCTCATGTGTGGCTTTATAGTGGGGAAGAATGAGTGCTTTTAGGGTCAGGCCCACACTACAAATTTGTCAGTAGAGCTATGTAGCCTATTGGTACAAAGAAGAAGAAGAAAGAAAAAAAAAAAAAAAATCAAACCTCTTAGCTGACACAGCTGCAAAACCTCTGGTATGGATGTAGCTCTGCCAGTAGAAGAGTGTTATTTGATGGCTAGCTTGTATTGTGAAGGAGGTTAACTACACCAGCAGAAAACCTCCTTTTGTTGGTGTATGCTACATCTACACTGGGGGGAGGGGGCATGCTGCTGACATAGCTATCCCAGCGTAACTAAAGCAACAGGAGCTTCGTAGTATAGACAAGCCCTAGACTAATTGCTTTGATGCTGTAGTATCAGATGTACTAGAAAGCATCAGCAATTAAATGCTCCTACAGACAATGGCCTAATTCAACCATGAATCACTCTCAAAGCAAGCTCCATCCTGTGCACTAAGAAGTAGGAGTACTACAAAAATGTAATATACAACTAGGCTTGGCAGAATTTTTTTATGATTTTGATGGATAGCATCAATGTTTATTTTCAAGCATTTGCTTCAATTTTTATCTATTTAAATTTTCAGGACCATGAGAAATTAGGGATGTGGGGAACAGACAATTTATTAATGGCAGTATACTATTATTATAGTGCGATTTACCTGCCCACCACAACAAACATTACTGTAGGACTGTTCTCTGCTGAATAACAGAGCTACCATCAGTCCTGGCTTGGCTTGCCTGTAGCTCCCTTGTCTGCTTTGTCACTTCCTCTTCCTTTGCTCCCAGTCCCCTGGGGTTTCTGGGAGTTACAGTCCAAATGAGTCAGAAGTGTTGTAGGACTGCTCACCCTGTTGTCTCACACACCATCAGCCAGCATTTTCCTTATGTCCCCCTTCTATAAATTTTGATTATTAACAATGGAAATATTCTTTCATCAGCGTGCAAGAAGTGAAATCAACTTTTATCAAGGTTTATCATTAAAAATCAAATCCCACCAAGCCTATACACAACTGAACCCTAAATAAGTAATCTGAATTCTGGCAGTAAGTCTTGAGACTTGACTTCACAAAAATCAATGGAACACACTTTTGTTTGTTTGTTTTTAATAATTTGATGCAATTCACAGCATTTGCAAATGAGCAAAATGAAAGTTTTAATCATGCAGAATCATATTGACAAGGCCTTAACTTGGATCATTAGCAGGGTTGGGACTAGTTCCATAACTCGGGTATCTGCCAGTTGTGCTAACAAAGTAACCAGAAGCAACAGAAGGCTGTTATCCTCTAGGTCAGGGGTAGGCAATTATTTCAGCTGGAGGGCCGCTTAATGAGTTCTAGCAAGCTGTCAAGGGCTGCAAGAGTAGCCTCACCCCTTGACAATGAGCACCCCGAGGGCTTGCCACCTAATACTGCTAGCAGTGGGGGCAGGCATGGGAAGGGGGCACCTGGAGAGGTCCCCACGCCCTCCCACCCTCACCCATACCCTATCCACCCAAGTTCCTGCTGCCTGCTGGGTGCAGGCTCCACACTCCTGCCAGCTCCAGCCCCATGCTCCCACTGAGCTGCAGCTTTCCTCTGCCCACTGCTGCTTCCCTACCTGTTCCGTGGTGCAAGTGCTGCAGCAGGGATACGAGAAGTTGCTGGAGGCCGGGGAAGCCAAGCAGGTCCCCCGGTGGCTGCAGCACTGGCCCTGCCTAGAAGTTGTGCGAGCTGGCCAGGGCCAGGGCCCTCCTAGGCATGAGAATGGGGGTGAACCATGTGGGCTGGGTGGGGTACAATTGCTGGGTAGCCATGGACTGGATGGTGGGTCAGGTCTGGCTGGCAGGCTGCATTTTGCCCACCTCTGCTCTATGTGGACCTGCCACTAGAGGGTGATGAAACATACATTCAGCCAGTGGGTTTCACAGCCATCTACTTAACTGCAAAGGACTCTGGGGGTCCAATCCAGTTTGTGCACAAAAATACACTACAGTGGTTACAAATGATCTTGTGCTCACCCCCACCCTCCAGTTTCCCACAAGCCTTTCCAGGGTCCTTATCTTCTCTGCTCCTGCTTATTCCCCCTTTCCTTCCCCACCCCACTCATTACTCTGCATTCCAGTCAAGCTGCTCCTCCTCTCCCTCCACGCTGACTGGGCACCAACGAGTCATCTGCAGGAGACTGCAGACCATGCAGCCTCAGCCAGAGCATGCTCCCACACTCTTGCTGGATGGTGCTCATGCAATCCAGTTCGTATACAGGAGCTGTGAAGGGCTGGAGCCTGCTCACCAATTCATGGATTGTTAAGGGCTGGAAGGGACCTTGCAAGATCATCAGGTCCAGCCCCCTGTACTAGGTAAGAAAGATAACTGGGGGTCAGGTGACCCCAGCAAGGTGACTGTGCAGGTTCCTCTTGAAGATTTCCAGGGTAGGTGATTGCACCACCTCTGGAGGGAGTTTATTCCACTGTCTGGATACCCTAACTGTGAAGAAGTTTTTCCTAGTGTTAAGCCTGAAACAGTCTTCCAGGAGTTTGTGGCCATTACTCCTGGTTCTCCCCAAGGGTGCCCTGGTGAACAGTTGCTTGCCGAGCCCTCAACGTACTCCCCTGATGTAGCAGTAAGCTGCTACAAGGTCCCCTCTTAGCCTTCTCTTTTATAGGCTGAAGAGGCCCAAGTCCCTCAGCCTTTCCTCATGTGGCTTGCCTTGCAAGCCTCTGATTGTATGGCTGGCTCGTCTCTGGAGTCTCTCTCTCAAGCTTTTCCACATCCTCGTTGAAGTGCGGCACCCAGAACTGGACGCAGTACTCCAGCTGCGGTCTCGCCAATGCCGCGGAAAGCGGAAAAATCACTTCCTCGGTTTTGCTGGAGATGCATAGATCGATGCACGCCAGAGTATTATCTGCCCTACTGGCTACAGCATCGCGCTGACGGCTCATGTTCGTACTATGGTCTGTTATTACCCCCAGCTCCCTTTCAGTCGTTTGGCGTCACCGAGCCTGCCGGTGTGTTGGGGGGCTGTTCGTCCCCAGGTGGATCCAGCACTTTACACTTCTCGGTGTTGAATTTCATCTGGCTCCGATCCGCCCAATGGTAGATGCTGAAGAATTCGGAAGCCAAACGAGTTTCCCCTGCGCACCTGGAAACACGTTTTCACAGGCTTATACCTAGACCAAATTTGAGAGTTTACTCAGGGGAAAAGCAAAGGTAACCAAAGGCACCCTCCATGTCACGTCTCTTGCATGGCCTCCAATCACCAAAGCATTGAAGCTTCGCAAGAACAGCCGTACGAATTTTTCAGTGTGGACCGATTTCCCCCCTCCTTAACCTGACTGAACCGTTTGCACTGACACTTATCAAAACCCATTTTTAGCCTGTAACGGACGCCCAGCATGACGCACGTCAGCTCGAACGGTTACAACGCGCCGAGTTAAAAACAGGATCTTATAACGGCGTTGGACAGCCTCGAGTACAGACAGTGAGCGCTCGTTTCTTTTTGAGAAGAGCTCCTCGTAATGAAGGAGAACAGAACATCTGCGAACTTCTTGCTTAAACACGACGATTAACTCTCGCCTTAATGCAGGGTGGGCAAAACGCGATCCCGGGGGCCGGATGCGGCCCGCCAGCCCAGTCTATCCAGCCCGCGGGCCCCTAAAAAATATAGAAAATTAATATCGACCTGCCCCCGGCTGCCCGTCACGCGGGACCTCGACGGCTTGCTAAAAATCGGTAAGCAGCCCCCCGCCCAAAATAACTGCCTGCCCCGGCCTTAACCGGACCCGGGCACATCTCAACGGGCCCAAGCGGACGGCGCGCCGCATCCCGACCGCCCCAGACGCACGGGCGAGGTCGCGAGCAAGTGACAGACAGATGGACGGACAGGTCCACCTTCCCACGGGCAAATTTAAACGCTGCGGTTTTAAGAGGCATGATGGAAAGTTTCAGCCAGAAGATGTACATACACGACGCCTTCTCTCTCTCTCTCTATGGAAATATATTTTAATAATAATAATAATTAAAAGAAAGGTCTCCCTTCCCCGCCGCGGCGCACAGGAGACGGAGCGAGGGTGCCCCAGTCAAGGAGATAGCTAACCCCTCTTCACACCAGCGCGCTGCAGGGACGAGGGAGGCCGGCACCGGGGGGAGGACGAGTAAGACTCGGAGCAAAGCGTGGGGCTGGCCGGGCCGATGCCCCCCACCGCCGGCAGAGCCCCGCAGACCTCCCCGCGCGCTCCCTCCTGCAGCTCCCCGACACGTACCTCCACTTCGCTGCGCCGCGCCACCAGGCCTGACACCGCCTGAGGAGCCCAACGGCCGCAACGGTCGCGGCGGCGTCACGTGGGTCGCGCTGGCCAATGGCGCGCGGGCGGGGGCGGGGCCACGGGGCGGGGGGAGGGGGTGCGGGGGGCGCCCGCAGCCGCCGCCATGATGCTTGTTTGCTTTCAATGAGTGTGAGGAGGAGGAGGCGGAGGCTGGGGGGAGCCGCTCTCCCGTCCGGCCCGCGGCAGGAAACAAAGAGCCAGGCAGGCGGCGGAGCGAGGGCGGCGGGGGGACGGGGATGCTGCAGCCACAGGTACGGGCGGGAGCCGGGGGGGGGGCCGCGCCCCCCACCCCGTGGGAGGGGGCGGCCCTCATGGAGGGGGGGGAGGGGCGATGTATTTATCGCCGTCCTGAGCTTGGATATTGGGGTGCGATGGCGGGGTGCTGACCCGGTGGCGAAGGCAGCTAGGCGAGGGGGGGGGCACACTGATGAGAAACGGGGTGCAGGGGGGGGGGTGCCTGTGGGGACACGCCACGACCCGGGGAAATGACATCCGTCTGCTAATTGTCCCTCTCCCAGATTGCCCCCCGACAGCTGGAAAAAGGATGCATCTTTTAAAAATATATATCTGTTTATGTATGTATGTATGAGCTAGAGGCGAGGAGTGAACAAAACCGGGGCCTCGACGGGAACTGTCTCCTGCCCCGGGAGAAGCTTGCACTGGCGCTGGCTGCTGGAGCCGAGGCCTAGCTGGCGAGGAGGAGGAGGAGGAGAAGGCCACAGCAGCGACCGCCAGTGCTTTCTGCCTGGGTGAGAAATAGAAAGGGAGAGCGGTGGTGAGCGGGAGTGACGGCGCTGCCGTCCAATGCAGGCAGCCGGGGGGGCGGGCTCGCGGTGACACGCAGGTAAGCGACTGGGCCGCCGAGACCGGGGGACACACGCATGCAGGGATAAACAGAGAGGGATCCGGACGTGCGGCCCTTGGGCTCCTGCCAAAAAAACAACTTTGTTCGGTGCGTCTCGGGCAGGGCGGCGTGCGCCTCTTTGGGAGCGGGAGCGATGTCGGGCGCTCTGCTCCGTCCGGGGACGAAGCTCGCGTGCCTCTGGTTACTCCCGTAATTGAGAAGTTGCGGGGAGGGAGGGGATTGCCGTCCTTTGTCACACGCTGGCACAAATGAGCGGTGCGTAAGCACTTCTGAACTGGGTACGAGACCTAGTGTTTTTATGCTTTTTTTTTAAAGCCTTTTTAAAAGCCCGATACAGTAGTTGCTGTACATCCAGCTACCTGGGTTTGAAGCTTTTAAAGGCTAGTTTGGCCTCGCACTTAAAAGCCTGTTTCTTCAAAATCTACCTGATTCTTATAGGTTACCTGACCTATAATGTTTACAGGAATTGTAATCCCTAAGTGAAATGCATTATTCTTTCAATATGAGAAGTATGTATAAAGCAAACTTAGGTGTTTTTGTGTAATAATCTAAAGGTGGAAAATTAGTTTCATGTCACTTTTAGGCAAATATATACTTTATAATCATGGTTGAAGCTCTTTGGTTACCATATTTCAGGGAGTTATTTTATTTAACAGGATTTCACTGTGATAGATGACAGTTGCACAAAGTTCAAGGGATTGAGGAATACCTGTGGTAATTGTTACTTGCAAAGGTTTGCAAGCATTGACTGGTAATTGTATTGTATCTTGCATTTTTTTTTCATCCTAGAGCAGGTCTCGTAATTGGGAATTTATCAACATTTCCACTGAGGTAATTTTACAGGATTATCCACCCTGTGTTCTTCCTGCTGGTTCATCTGGACTCTGGAGTTTGCAGCTAGCAATGAAGCCTTCTGTGGGGGTTTATTCACGCTGTTACTGAAATGGAGCCATTCACATTTGGATTAACTCTTTATTTACTTTTCACCTGAAACACTTGGATCTGTCCATATGCACAAAGGAGACTACCATGCATCTCTATTGTGTTGCATATTGAAGTTGAACTCTGGGTGCAGTCTTGATGTGTTCAGGCTGGTTGTTTTGCTTGAATTTTAGAGGAAGAACTGAAATATAGATGAGACTATAATACTGCATGGGCAGGTAACTATTTTTGACACATGCAGATCTCTTTATTAAAGAAAAAGTATGTAGTGCCCTTGAGTTTGAAGTGGAGGAAAAACCACTAAGACCAGGCTATTCCAGAGATGAGCAAGAAAAGAGCTGTTTTAGTAACCTGGTACATGGTTTTGTTTGGAGAAAGTCCCCTTGAAAAATGGAAGGAACACTTCCAAGGCTGGCTGAAACAAGATTCACAAGTCTTTCACTTCAACAGAAAGCATCCTTCTCATAAAATAAACAGAATATAGAAAAAATTGCAGCTACACAGCATAGGACCAAACCTAAGAAGGCCAAGGCTTTTTGTGCATAGTACAAAGTGCATTATTTATTATTTGTATTACTCTGGTGCCTAGACGCCACAGTCATGGGCCAGAAGCCTGTTGTTCTGTGCTAATAGAACAAAGATAGTCCCTCCCCTAAAGCCCATTTCCTCTGTTTTCTCTTCCAGCAGAATGCTGAAGTCAACAAGTATTCTGTTTTTCATCCTGTCATGTAATCTTGGATGCGTGTGAGAATTGAATAGCTTGTAACATGGCAGCCTTGGTTCAGATGAAGCCAAAAACCATGGATTTTGTATGTGTTGTATATCAGATACATCATGATCAGATCAGGCACAAGATACATAAAGACATATGCTCCTAATCAGTATTCTTACTAGCCTCTTTTGAGAAGTAAATATGTGAAGGAAGGCTCCTTTTTATTGTTAGTGTCTAAGCATACATCAGATATTAGCTATTGCTCTTTCCATAAACTTTTTGTTGAGCAGAAAAAGAGTGCAATTACATAGTGTCATGTTGAAAAGAAAATAATATAAAGCTTAACACCTAATAAGAATATCCATGTATTTAAGGCAGCAGACTGAGCTGCAGTATCTGGATTTTTTCCTAATTCTAATATAGTCATTCCTAATTCTAATGTAGACAGTTTAATATAGGCACTGCCCTAGGTCAAACAGCACATCTTGTTCTTTAATCTATATATTGATAATTATACATCCTACAAGGATGTGTGTACACTAAATTTATTAATCCTTGCCAAATATTGACATGACAGATGCTATGTACTTTTTGGAAGTCTTATACTAAATTATTCAGAGTAGATTCAAAGCAACAGTGGTTCATCTTGTATCTAGCTGTTTTGTATTCTCTTTCCAATCCAGTTTTTATGCTTCCACTTGGAGGTATAATCGTACAAATGCTGTGCAGGATCATTAACATAGTATTAAGTCATAGAATTTCTTACAAGTTACCACATTTTAATTAGGCTGTAAATGTCCACTTGGCATGGAAAGTTGGCCCATGTTTTTGTAATCATACATACACAATTTTCATATCAAATGAATTTTTGCAGCTAAAGTAAAAAGCTTGAAAAAACAAACAAGCAAAAGAACAACAAACCTGTTAACTGCTTGGACACAATGCGTGTTAGCTACCTTACTTGGAGGTAGTTTGTTACCAAAACAGTCTTGATAGGTATACATTTTATGTTTGAGAACTGGAAGACTTTCTGTATTCAGTGGTCAAGTCTGCCTTCTGTAAAAGAAAAAAGAACCAGGCAGTGTTTGAGGAGAGGAGAAGGACAAAACCTGCAGATAGTTTGAGGCTTTGGAAAAGCAATTGTTGGAGTGTTGAACAGCACTAGTACTGTAAAAGAGCACTGAGGAGATCTGCAGACTAGGCCCTTGCTGCAGAATTCCAACACTGTTGGGGGGAGGCTCCGTGTTGGCTGGCTTAAGATTTCCTTTAGAGTGAGGCTAGGTATTGTTGCTCTTCTCTTGCACACCTTTATTTCTTGTGAGCTGGGAATGCTCCTGCAGACCAAGTATCCTACAATGTAAGCACCTTCCTGCTCCTAGCCTGTGCTGTGGGGGCTGACTATCAGTCCCCTGACTGCAGCATCTCAAAGTCTCTCAGTTCTTTCCTTTCTGGTGTCATTAAGTTAAGTAGCAATGCTTAGAGTTGATTTGAGGCAGCACACCAGGTAGAGAGGGGTTTATAGCATGTGCTGTAAAACCTACCTATTCTGTGAATAAGAGAGGCTGTAGTATTAGTGTAAAGCCATCACCTGTTGTGCTGCCCCATGCCATATAATTTCTAGAGTTTTGCTGTATGCTGTAGTTTAGGCTCAGTGTGTTGCATATTACAAAGAATCTGGGTACTCTTACTGCTGTGGCTAGTTTAGGAAAAAAAAAAAAAAAAACAACAAACAAACCAAACTTAAAATGACTAAATTATGGATCCTGCAAGTTGATGCGACTTCAGTGAAGGTCCATAGAAGTACAGGGATCTGCCTGTAGGATCAGAAATGAACGTGTTACATTTAAATGGCTGCTCATGAGCAGACAGTCTTTCAAGTGTTTTTTTTTTTTTTTTTTAATCATATGCAAGGAACACCTACAAATATTGTAAGGTATGAAGTTAAACCAAAACAAAAAGGAGGACCCAGTGAACTATCTGTTGGTAGCAGGCCCAAGATTTTTAGGACAGTCTTTGTGCCAAACTGTTTGACAACACTTTAAAGCTTATGAACAAGAGATTTATTGTGAAAGTTATATATGTAGCTGTATGCCACAGAAAGCTCTTGGGAAAGCTTGAGATTCAAACTTAATTATGGCTTACATTTTTCAAGTTATTCTGACATTGGTCACCCATAATTCAAATATGTTGGCTTAAAGACAGATTTATCAATTTATTTTCACATGCTTATCCTTACAGAACATAGAACTAATGTTTTCTTTTGAATATCCATGAACTCTTTAATAGTTAAGATGCTTATAATAATTATGCATGAGCACATTGCCATTTATCAGCTAGCACTCTCAAAGTAGAGGTGGGCTAGATCCATACCTTGGACTCAGGATATTTTTTGGGCTGCACAATGTGGGTGCACAGTTCAAAGTGTAAAGTAATGAAATCCCATTAAAAAAAAAAAAAAAGACTACTTTAGAGCTGGGTAGTACTTGTCTGCTGTGCTGCCAGCTTCACATAGCGATGCTAAAGTTAGACTTCTGTTTTGTTACTGCCAATGCACCCTGAAGTCTTAATTAAGAATACTGTAACTTCTTAAGTGACTTATAATTGGAATTCTGTGACCCACCTTTGGCAGGGGATCAAGTGCCCCTTCCCCATTTCCCCATGCACTGCAGTAAAACAGGTTGTGTTGCACGATTTCTAGTGTGGCTTTTATCTGAATGCATTCTAGTTGATAAATGCTGGTTGTCTAAAAGGAAATCTCACTCATTTTTGGAGAAGTGCCTAGTATATGCTCTGTTTCAAGAAATTATTTTTTCACTTAATTTTGTAAAATATTCAGATGCTGTGACTTCTTTACTCTGTATTAAAAAGGTATTTGAAAAAGTGTGCGTATATAAGATATACTGTGCATATGGCACTTAATGGACAATTTTCACATGCCTGGCTAGTAGAATTCTTAATGCAAAAGCTAAACATATTTACGTGAGGTCTGAATGGGCACATCTACATGTTCATTAATGCGCATTAGTTACTGCAGGGGTGTAGGTTGTAGCCGTGTTGGTCTAAGGACATAGGCAGACAAGATTCCTTGGGTGAATTTGATATCTTTTATTAGACCAACCCAAATAGTTGGAGAATAGTTATTAAGCAAGCTTTCGGGTTCAAAAACCCTTCTTTGGGCTAAGGAAGCTTCAGCAGTTGGTGTGCTCTTCCTGGATGGAATTCATTCTTCCTTAGCCTGACAAAGGGTTTTTGAACCCGAAAGCTTGCTTAATAACTATTCTCCAATTATTTGGGTTGGTCTAATAAAAGATATCAAATTCACCCAAGGAATCTTGTCTGCCATTAGTTACTGCACATTTAACTTAGTGCTTGCTTAATGAAGTACTAACTAAATGTGCAGTAAACTAGAGTTACTGGGCAGTAGCACTGGCGCATGGGTTTTTAGTGATGCTTACTGCACAGTAGCCTAAGACTACTGCACAGTAGTGTATTAGCACGGTTTTTGCCTGGCACACTACTGGGAAATGTTATTAGGCTATGGCGCATTAAGTGTCTCATGTAGACATGCCCAGTGCATCTAAAGAAGCCTTTCTGATTTTATGGCTGAATTGTAGGCCTGTATATAGTGCTAACCTGGGTATAAACCACTGACTTATGAGTTGAAATGACAGTGAAATGAACACAAGAATTCTAGCAGTGCCAGCACCACAGGTTGCAATACACTGCACTGGCTTGTTGAATAACTTGAGTCCAAGATAGCTTGGTCCTAGACTTTTTAAAATGCTGGAGGTGAAATGGGACATCCTTACCTTGTGGCAATTTAGTTCTGTGGTCTAGTTCTGAAAGCAGTGTGTCCAACTCGCTGATTAAAATCCAGTTTATGGGTGTTCAAGGAATTCTTTATCCTCCCTTTGTCTTGACTATGGAGAAGAAGAAACACACACACACACAGGGAAGGTTTTTAAACTTCTAGGTTTGGATTCTGTTAGAAAATATTTGTGTGCATATTTTGACAGAAATAGGATTAATTTAGCTTTGGGTCTTATCTGTTTTGCAGCTTTCCTCAGTCATGTGCTTCCTAATGTGGGCTTAATTTGGAACATTGCAAAGCTGATGACAGAGTATGCAAAATGTCCTTACCTTTTTCTGGCAAACTTTTACTAGTCTATATCACTAAGTCAAGTCATTAAAGGATTAGATATGAAAGAGTACTATTACCATTTACTCAGATAATGCACTGTTCTGGGGTCTTGTGTAGCTGATGGGTACATATTGGCCCATGAAGAGTTAATTCATACATCTATAAATTTAATTGAATTGACAGCTGAGCTCCATTTTCCATGATCAGATTGGGTACAAGATACATAAAAACATATGTTTGTACTCAGTGGTATTCTTACTAATCCCTTTGTTCTTATGCATTTGGATTTGTAGTATTCAAATGTTTGTTTTTTAATATATTTGGTCCTATGCAAGGGGGCGGGGGGGTGCTAAAATTTTGTATAATGCCTAGCAGAAGCCTTAATTTGGACTGAACTTTGTGTCTAATCCAGGCAGTTCTAAATATCTTGTTTTTCCAGGGTTCCATTTTTCAAGGAATGGGCTAGGCTTTTTGAGCCACTTTTGGGGTAGAAATAATCTATGCACACCCAGATCACTTGCATCAGGATGTGGCTTTTTTGTTTAGATAGCTGTGGAAGGTTAGAAGCAGAGGGTATGAGCCTCTTGACTGTATCTATAGCCTGAAATGCTGGTGTCAGTATTAAAATATACTGCATCAGTCTGTGGCAGCTGATGAGGGTATTTTATAAGTTCCTATGTTTAGACACTTAAGGAATTTTCTTTAGGAAGGTGATCCTGATACAAGACCAAGTTCTGAACTCCTTTTTCAAACTCCAGTTGAGGACAATGGCAGTTCTGCTGAGTAAGAACCAAGAGTCTATTTTTGCCACCCTTAATCACACTGAGCTGCATCTTACTCTGCACCTTAGTCCCACTGAAAGGCAGTGTTGTAACAATTAACACTTGTGTGGGGCAACCTCACGCTTTGACCCATACCAGTTAAAAGTTACCCTTACAAATACATAAAGGTAAAATGGAATAATGGGGCTTTGCAAATAAAGGTTGTTATAGTGTATGGTTAGCTGAATTGGATAGGAATAAAGACTTATTTAGTACTTAACCCAAATACAATGGAATTTGCTTTGAGCTAGCCCATATATTAAAGAAAAAAAAAGAGTCAGTAGGATAACTGAACCTTACCCAGATCACCCTATTTGACAAGCTAAGAAATAAATATGGGTGGTGTAGCTGGGTTGCAGAACTCCAATTACAACTTTTCAGAAAGTTGAAAATGGAGTTTTACTTTCTAGGTGATTCATGATTCATTTTAGCTCTTATTTGCATCACCCTTCCCCTCCTTAGTATGTATAAATGCCTGTATATACAGTACATTGGGGTTTTGGGGGTTTTTTGAGGGTGGGGGGAGGGTCCTTCTGCCTTTACAGTTGAGGAAGTCTTGCTCATCTGTTTAAGTGAAGAAATGCTTTTCTTCCATAAACAGCTCAAAGGCTGAACTTCTTACAGGGACTATCTTCCTATATTTTTCTTCAATGCTTACCATAATGGGGTTCTGGCTCTGCTCTAAGGTTTATTTGCTCTTTCATAATGCAAGTAAGTGAAACTTTGAAGTTTCAGGCTATGCAATAAAGTATTTATATCAGCATTAATAATGTCTCCACATTTGGGATTTAACATTTCAGTATCTATATTTGGGAGCAAAAATGTTGCTATGGGAATCAGTGTGGGTGTTCCTCCTTCAGACTTTACAATTTGTTTTGAATTAGTGTTTTTGTATTTAATATACAACAGCTTTTACTATAGGCCTCATTATGCCTGCTACTGATAATAAAGAAACATGCAGTCATGTTAGTTATTTAGGCTAATCCTACCTTGATCTGAGAACATTTGAAAATACTTAAACTAATTAGATATTGTCCATTATTAAAAAGGAAGGGAAACTGAAATTGAGAGTAAGGATCCAAGGCCAGAACACACTGTGTTGTAAACCTATATAAAAATACTGTAGTGTAGGGGCTGCAAAAGTTATTCTTATAGAAAATGCCAGGTTTACTAGGTGTGCCCCAAAATGTGACACTGTGGTCCAGTATGTAGCACTGACAATCTAGAGCATTTTATGGTTTTGATCAAATTGCCTTTGAAAGAACATGAGGGACTAGCCTCTTAAAGGGAGGCAGAAAGCCAAAGTGAACCATGAGATCTGTTCTGCAAAGTTAGCATAAAAGGGACAAACAGAAGGTCAGCAAAGAAAATACCCCAGGACAGGAAAGCCCTTCACCCAGGTGCTGTGTTAGCTTCTTCAGCTCTCTACTACCAGTGCCTCTCTGAATAACCTCATGAGGGGCCCATCTTGGCTAAAAGGGACAGTTGAGGCAGGTAAAAATAGCTCTTTACTTGTCCTGGCACTAAGGAAATGATGGTAAATAAAATTACTTTATTAAACCTTCTAGCTCTTAGAGATTTCTTTAAAATGGGTAAAGAAGGGTTGTTTGTATTAAGACTAGGTTCTAAAGCTGCTTTCTTTACAGGTAAAGGTAACCTGAATTCACCAGGATGCTCTAATCATCAGAGAAAATAGTATTTTCCAATTGGAAAAATAAATTGTGTGTGGCAGGAGCATTTATTTATTTAAAAAGTTTATTTATAAATAGATGAGATTTTGAATTCAGCTTTCCTGACCCTTGCTGAATCAGGCGTAAGTTGTGCTGAGTAAGGATCTTCTGGCACTTTCATCTGAAAGTGGTCTGAACTTGTCCTAAAAAGGTGTCATTGGCTACCTAAAATGGCAGAAGACTAATTAGTAGCAAAAAAATTAGCTAGATTTTAAAGTACCTTGCAGAACTGGTTGCACATCTTTTTTTCAGTTTTACAAAAAATAAACTAACCTTATCATATCATTTTTAACTTGATCATATCATTTAGGTAGTTGTAGGTACAAGTCATAATGTAGAAGAAAAGTCACAGGTTTTTTTTTTTCCCCCAAGATTCATGCAGTCCAGATTGCTAGGATTTTGAATTTACATGTCATTGTGAACTCTTAGTGCAGTGATATACGTGAATATATCTGGCTACCTTAGGTTAGCAGAAAGAGGAAGTGCTGCTTGTGGTTTTGAATAAACCTGTAGTCCTCTGTCACTCAAAATAGTGAGACAGATGCATTAGTTGAAAATATTAGTATGCTAGGAGGCCCAAAGATGTGGCATTGGTAGGTACTACACACGGTTCTGTCTTTAATGAAAATATAAAAGCAGTGTTCTCAGGGCTATTGTAGTAACTTAAAAAAAATATTAAAAACCCACCATATTCATAATTTTTAAATATGATTGGATTATGCTAATATCTAAATTCTAAATCTGATTAGAGGGATCTTGTATGGTCCTAAGATGCAAACAAAATAAACCTGGAAGGGCATCACACTTGTTATGCTCTGTTATAGTCTTGTCTAGAGAAAAAGCAATAAACTGATGAAGATTGCATCAGTTTGATTTACTGGTAGCAGTTGCTCCTCCTGGCACTGCTGCAAAAATGCAAAACAGGTGAAGCTCAGAAGCCATCTATGCTGGTCATCTTAGTTTGGTTAGAACTTGTTCTTTTGTTCCCTCAGCAAGTGATGAAAGTACTGCAATGTGAACATCTCTCATCCTTCTCTGTTAAATCTGGCTAAAAACGTTGCTAAATTTTGAAAAATGAATTCATCTGAGTAACGAAAGATCTGCTAGTAATTGCTTTTTGAAGGCATAGACATAAGAGGGGGAAAGGGGTTCTGTAAGATCTCTCCAAAAACAAAGGGAAAAGAGACTGAAACAAGGACAGGAGGTCATGAGAGGAAAAAAAGATAAATTAGGAAAGAAATAGCTGTCAGGGGGAATAGCTTAATTTTATGTAGGAAATCTGGCTGCCCTTCTTGTTAATAAGACTAGCTTATTGGAATAGTAGCAAAAGAAGCCACATCCCATAACATTAAAGAATTCTGTTATTCCTTTTTGCAGGAAAATCAGCAAAACTCCAGTTCAGATATTTATTCAGAGAGATTAAGATTATTTCTAGAGCTGGTATTTTAACTTCAATTTTTTACCTGTTCTTCTCTTTAGAATACTGTTAGCATAGGTGTTGGGCAAATGAAGTGACCTATTCCAACATTACCAAAAATATCTTCTCTATTCAAAATATAAATTGCAGTTATTTAATAGTACAGCTTCATATTCCCAGTTGAGATTAACACAAAGAGTTATCAGCTTTTTCTCTCTTTGTTTAATACTGCAGTAGGGTTCTTTGGACAGCACTGCTATATTCAAGCATCATTTAATAGATAACACCCAAGATGTGGGCAAAAAATTGAAGGATGTTAGCTATTGAGTAATCATGCACATTTTAAGGAGTTTTGTTTATAATCAAAATGTTTCTAGCTTAAGGTATCATGTGCTTTAAACATGTTTGAGGAAGCTGTATTTTTGGACTAGACCACTTTTAAAGTGCAGGTGCACATCTAAATGTGGCTGTTGCTCTTCAGCCACATGCTATAGCAGATACAGCTGCAGACTGCATTTGAGGGCTGTTTCAAGTAGTATGGCTGCTCCTACTACTAGTTAGAGAGAATCCAAAACTAATACCATCAGGGGTATTTATTAAAATTTATTAAAAGTGTGTATGTGTGTACACTAATCTAGGTAACCCTCCAATAGAAGTGAAACTCTAAGAGGAAGTCTCTAAGATACAGAGCCTCCAGTGTTTGCAAGAAGCATGAACAGATTAATTTAAATTTATAGTTTAATGGATTTGTCTGTCATTTAAAAAAAAATGGGGTTTGAATATATTAGATTGGGGTCCATAGTCATGTTTAGTGTCTGGTTGTGGCATGACTACCTGCCCTTCACCCCTTTTCATTAATTGTTTCCCTGAACTCTCCATTCTCACAGTATTTTCTAGTGCTGGAGCTAACTGTCTACAGAGCACATAACCAGTCCATTACTTTTGCCCTCAAGCTAACTGGAGGAAAAACATAGCTAAAATCCTGACACAGTAGAAAGTTTCAATTAAGCTTTACTAATAGAAGTACTTGTAATATTTCACATTTGTTTGTAATTCTTTGCCTACACAAGGGCAGAAGTGAGCAGGGCAGACTGAAGAGATACATTTTAAAAACAGAAGTGATAAAAAAAAAAAAAAAATCCACAAAAAACACAGCTGTGGTCAGTGCCTACAGATTCAGTAACTTAAGCCCTTATAAAACTTAAATAAAAATACATAGTACCCCCAAGCTACTATATCGAGCATGCTTTCATGGAAAAAGTTGCTTTTTCGGAGGTAGTCAGCTTTGGAAAGAAACATTTAAAATTATAGATGTACAACATAATGAATAGACTTTTGTTTTATGCGTCTACTGTTCTAAAAATTGCCACTTGAAATATCTGAATTTCTGTAGATTACCATAGGTTTTAAATACTAGTCGTTATTCAATTTAACTGTTTTTCTGGGTCAAGTGTAGTTATGGTCAATGTATGTTGTGCCCTGTCAGGTTCAGTATCTGTTAAATGATGTCCTTCCACTTGCCAATCCCTTAATTGAACAACAGTGTAATTACTGTAAAGCCTGGGAGAGTCTTCAAAATGCTAATAATCAAGGGAACTTTGAAGCGTTAAACTTATTAGTGTTTAAAACTCCTGCTTGAGAAGTAGGTAGAGAAATTAGTCATTACATGGGAATGAGCATTTAGATTCTGCTTGAGGAAGAAGAAATATGCTTGAGTCTTCCAGATCATGTTTTTAATAGTAGACAAATGCTATATAGCACTTTAATTAAAATGTAAACATCTTCAAAAATGTTGATCCTCAGCATTCAAATCAGCTTAGATGTAACGTTTGGTTTTTTGCAATGTAGAGAAAATATTCTCTACATTTATAGTGTGCGATTTGCCTTCCTTTTTAAAGAAAGAATTGTGAGGGAGTTAAACAAGTTGCTTTTACCCTTTTAAGTGAAGACCATCATTTTTCATTTAACTATACATTGTTAAACTCTTGCCATGACCTTCAAATGAGCTAAAAGCAATGTACTTTGAGTTCAGTTAAGATTCTAGACTTTATTTAATGTTACTGTTTAACTAGTGCATGCATGATGGGGGTGGGTGAAACACCTTACTTCACACTTGTTGCTGGGTGGAGACAGATTTTGGCCAGATGCTCTTAAGAAGGCAAAAGTACTGTCTCGATTCATCTTTACCTTTGAGTTATCTAGGTAATTGGTCCGCAGATATGAAAATCCAGATCACCTTGCATTGCAAAAAAAAAGTTTATAACTGTACTCATTGGCATTATGTTCTGTAGAACATATTAAGTGAGCTAAACATGTGCCACTCCAATTCTTTCAAAATGAGTTATGGGAGAATTTCTGCCCTTCTGGATATGCAGGAATCATAAAAAGGCCATTGACAGCTATTGGCCCTCAAATGCATTAATACACATCCTCCTGGTGAAAAGAGCCAAATACCAAACTGAGAGAAAGGCTCACTTGGACTTTAGCCCACAGCCCTCAAAGACAGCTAGTTTACCATGACTCAGGTGAGAGGATTATGTGCACGGACAGGAGTGGGGTAGGAGCACAGGGCAATATGATGCAAGGGATACCTGTATGTGTAACAAAGCTGGAATCCGTTTTCAAAACGAGTTTGCACTGCGTGGAGAATAGTCTGAGTTGCGGCAACCCTGGGCTTTGTGCATTTCCATTCATCAGGAAGTGGCCTAGTTTGAGCTTCCAGCATGAGCATTTGAAGAGACCTACTGTGTGCCTCATTTGGGGTTTCTTTTAATTTTGCCTTTTTATATTTGTATTCTGCTAGTTGTATATTTGATTCACTGTTTTTTCAAATTAAAGATGCAATGAGTTTGGGTCAATGGGCAGTAGGAAAAGGAAGGCAACAGATAAGAGGGGAACCAAGCCCTATCAGAAAAACCCCCCAAAAGTCTGTTGGTGCTCCTTGGAAATATGCATATTAAATCAAAATAATACAAATAAGAAGAAGATTGTATTTTACATAAGGTATCTGCTTGTAGCAAAAAGAGGTAGGCAGGGAAGCCTCTCATTTCTATATACCAGGCATTACTCCAATACTGATGGATAGGATGTAAAACTGGTACTTACTAAGCAACCATCAGAGTAAGTCTTAGAGAAAAATTAATTATATCAAACAATAGAATTAAAAATTATACTTCAACATCCAGTAGCACTTTATACCAGCTTATAAGTGTCTGAAAAGTATTCAGGTTGAAACTTTCATTGCTTTGTTTTAGCTGAAGCGTTGTGTGGAGAATGAGGAAACCTTCAGGAATTTTGTTAGTATAAGCACCCCCTCCTACCCCAGCCTAAAACGTAATTTTGGAGGAGCACCCTTTCAGATTTCCTTATAAACCATATAAGGACTTTTAACAAATTTATGGGTATTTTAATATTTTGATTACAAAATCCTAAATGATTTTGTATACATTTAACATGCTAGTTCTTATTTGCACCTTTCTGGTATGTAGATGTGGCCTAGGAGATTTGCTTAATTTTCAAAGTTATACTACTCCTGCTTTTTTTTTTTCTTATCCTTTAAAACATTGGGAATATTAGTTATGGTTTGTTAGAAGACCCTCAAAGGTTTTAGTTGTCTATTTTGAAAATTTACCTAGTTTGAAGGAATAGTTATTAAATCCATAAGACAGACCTTTTCTGTAAAACCTATTAAACACTTGGTGTTTAATAGCTTGTGACAAGCCAGGTCCCGAATAGCTGTTTAATAGCTAGTGACAAGCCAGGTCCTGAATAGTCTGTCTAAATATCTTCCTCCTGAAACAGCTCTACTTTCACCCTCCTGTAGTGTCAGGTTCACTGGTTCTCAGGTGACCAGAGTCTTCCAGAATGGGCACAGCCTTGAGTTATAATGTTAAAGGCATGCAGATAGAGACATGACAGATGCCTCTGAAGCCTAATTTACTCCATGATAAAGCAAATCCTAGTACTGGTATAAAAAACAAACAGTCATGTCTTATAATAACCAGGCATACCTACTATGGACACTGGTGTACTGTGCTGGCAAAGGTACGCTTTGTTCCTGTACCGTATAATTACCCATGCTAGCAAAAACAAAAAACAAAAAAAACCCCAACAAACAAACACACTACAGCTAGAAAGGCCATTATTCCAGCATACTTGTGCATCTTTTCAAAGGGCTTTTGCCAAGAGTCTTGGTCAGTTCTTTCACTTCTTTAAACACCTGACCATTATACCTACTCTGGTAGAAATCTGAAGTGTAGGTCTAGGACTGGCTGGTTGTAACCAAAGCCTGCCACGCATTGCTTTCTGACTCCTTAAAAAAAAAAAAAAAAAAAGCAAGCTTTTGAATCCTTATTCCAGTGTCCTCTAGTATGAAAGTCTAACCACATGTGTAATCTTGTAACTAGCATTATTTAGAGCAGGCTTCTGTCTGGCCACTGCTCCTTCTGCTACTGTTAGGAACTCCAGGCTCCTCTTCTTTCATTCAGCTTCCACCATTTCCTGCCTGTGTCCTTTAGGGGTGACAGGGAGCAGAAAAGGGCAAGGCATAACAGTCTGCACAACCTCTGGCATGTGGTCCCTGGCCACTCAGAAGTTGGGTGGCCCCAATTTACAGTGGTGACCATCTCAACATGAAAAGATAATATCAGCTACATGGAGGCAGCTTTATCCTTAGAGAGCAGGGTTGGAGACAAGTTTCTGGGCAGCTGAGTACCTTATTACACCTGTTCTGGGCATACATGAAGAACTTCAGTCTCCATTAACAACAATGTCTTCTGACAAGCACCAATGGCCTAACTTTCAGAGTTACTGAGCATGTGAGGCACTGCAGTGACTTCGGCAAGAATTGCTGGTAGCCAGCATTTCTGGGAAAAAGGCCAAAATTCTGTCCAAGTTAGTTAAACGTGTGTTACAGGACCTGCAGGTAGCACTGCCTAGGGTTAAGTTTGTTTGACAGTTATAAATCCTGTTTTCAGTTGTTTAAAATTGTATTAAAGTTTAACCATTTGGACTGACATCTTCATCATGCCAGATATCTCTGCATTTTTATCAGTTTCAGCTGCAGCAGTTTAAGACTTAAGACAACTTGGCAAATCATTTTATCGTAAAACAAAACAGTTTCATTTAGAAGTTTCAGTACCACCATTCTTTAAAACAGGATTGGGCAACCTATGGCACACATGCCACCAGTGGCATGGACAGCCTGTGTGGGGCATACAGCAGATTGAGGAAGAGGCAAATAGCACAGCAGCAATAGGGCAAAGAGCAGGTAATAAGGCAGCAGAACAGGCAAGGAACAGAAACACAGGCAGCAGACTGGGTCAGGGAAAGGATTGGAGTGGCACGCTGGCCAAAAAGGTGGCCCTCCCTGCTTTAAAGCAAGGGGTTGAAAATTAGTTGCGGTTATTTGTCTAATCCCTTGGATGCCTCTGTGAAAAAAAAAAAGTGGGTCTTGTAAGAGGTCTCATACAGCAGCAGGGACTTGGTACCAATGGAACTTTAGGTGCCAAATAACAAGCGTGTTTCTTCCCATTGTGACCCACATCTTGCGAGCCAGCCCAGTACTACAGGGTCACCAAGAGCTCCAACGCAATTGCTCCTCCCTGCAGCCAGGACCTGCCATGGGGTTGGACATTTTGGTGAGAAAAGGCAGACTGTTTCCTGAGCACTCCCTCCCAATACAGCTAAGGCATCAAGGCGGTCTCAGCCATAGTGGCATGCAGAGGGCTCAGGAAGATGGGAGGATACAAGGGGGAGTTGTAGGGAGGTTGGATAGGTGCACAGCAGGATGGGACTGGAACAGGTTGACAGAATGGGCAGAAAGGTCCATAATAGAATATGCTCCTTTCCAGGAAGGAGAAATGTCCCCAAGAAACTCAGGTGTCTACAGTCCCATCAGGGAAAATCTGTGAAATGGACTGCCAGATTGTGCATCTCCTTCTCTTCTCATGGCAATTAACAACCTACTACTTCTACCAATAAGCGTAGATGGTGGGTTGTATTCTGTGACTGAATCAAGGTAGTTGTAATGAGACTTCTCTAGTTCCCTGTAACAGGGGGCTTTCTTGGGGCCAGTTTGTCATTGGCCCACCCACCTGTTTCTGGGCCAACCACCTACCTCCTCACCTGCTGCTCGTTGTTTCTTAATTGGTTCTAATAAGGCACGAGGCTGCCCATTCTTGCCCCGATGCCAGGGGGCACTACCTGCAGCTCCATTCCCCTACATTGCAGCCCAAGGCTTTCAGATGGCATCCAGGTGACAATGCTTCCAGCCTACAGCCAGACATAAGACACATTTGTACCATCCTCCTCTCACTAGGGCCCCTCACAGTCCACCCCTTCTCCCAGGGTCTCTTCCACGCATCGACAACTTATACTACCTTGCTCCCTCAGAGCAAGCCCCTTCAGCCATAGGCTTTACCTAGCACACACCTTGGGTGGCAGACATACCATCTTTTGGGCCTCTCCTGTGACCCTCACTGGGGTAGTGGCTAGCCAATTACCCAACCATGGCCACACTTGCCCTGGCCTGTCCCAGGACAGCTCTATACACACTAACATACTGGGGTTTAGGTGGCCATGGCCATGGCCATGCCTGGCCCCCTTGTATACCCACAGCATTGTGGGGGTCTAGGGGTTAAGGCACCCCAACCCACTTTCTACAAGGGTAGTAACTGGTCTGGTATTTTCCCACATCACTAGGAGCCCCACCAGGCCACCCACTCCCAGCAGGGTGTAGTTTTAGGTTATGCCCAGTACCAGGAGCCACCAAACCACCCCCCTTAAGTGCCTGCGCTTACCTCTAAGGTGTTTTGTACAGCCTTTCAGCCAGGCAGTGCTTTTACCTGACCTGCCAGTTGTGAACTGCTCTGTTTATATAGGCAGCCAGAGTTCTAAAATGGCTGCCGCAATCAAGCACCTGCTGGCTGTTTGGCTCAGCCCTTAAAGTGGCAGACACCAGCAGTGCCCTGCCACATCCCCCCTGCCTTATTTATTGCAGAAGTTGTAAGGTTTGTAATTAAAGCAGGGTTCTCCAGGAAGAGGAAGGGCAAGGTTTGTATAGGATTGAATAAAGGCTGGGGCTGTGCTTCAGCAAGGAAGATAACAAAAGTTCAGTAATTTTACCCATTTTGAATTGAGCAGTGGTCTTTAGAGGGAATCATCTGATTGGAGATTCATAATATGTATAAAAATGTTGCCTAAAAAAATGCTGGCCTCTCCTAACTTTTAGATGTTTGACTTTTCTAAAAATATTAAAAAATACTGATAGTGCAAAGATGTATATATTTTGTGGTATGTGTGAACGATGGTGAATGGGGAAAATCATTGAGTTATAAAGTGAAGGAAGCAGCAAAGAATATTTCAAAGCATATTGTCATCTTATTTTGCTGCTGTATTTTTAATTTAGTTTTACTTGGATTTTACTTTGATAACTATACCATGGTGTATTTTTGTAAGAATAATACCTCACTACAAATCTGTTAAACCCTTATTAATTGGGACTATGGGGGATTACTTATGTAAGGGGAAAAGATTTCAGTTTTTATTTCTAGCGAGGTGCGAATTAGTAGGCTCTGTTGTGCAAGTTTCTTGAACTATTACTCGAGGCTTCTGACTAGCAAGCATAACAGTTTTACAGTTGTGATTAAGACATCAGCAATACTGCATAGATAAAACATAACATTAAAGTTTACCTAGAGCATAACAGTCCATGATACCAAATACCTGCTGACAGATTCCTAAGTATCTCAAGCCACTGACTAGATGCTCTAGTACCCAAGGTGCAGAATTTTACATGACTTGATAGCAAAAGGTTAGTTTCAAACACAGTCATTCCCTTGAAACACACTTAATTTCTAATTAGAGATTTAAATTCCACCATTGTAGCCCTCTGTAGGTTTGAAAAGCAGTTTTGAAAGTTGACCCTGGACTATAGGAATGGCAACTCATTCTCCACTAGATCTGCCCAGTGTATGTATTCCATCACTTTATCTGCTACATCAGAAGTATGAACAAGTTTCTGTAGTCTAAGCTTTGTAGAGCCCTTACAGGTATTGAAATGATCTATATTCTGTTCCTTGTGCATCAGCAGATATGTTTAAGTAAATTACAAAGTCAGTTATACCTGTGCAGATGTACTGACAATGGGGTTGTACAGTTGTCACTGAGCGCGTAATTTAGCTTAGCAACTTTTTATTTTCATGCGCTGAGCATGTTTGCTAAGGATTTAGTGAGAAACTTGAAACCTTAGGAATTCTTTAAGCATAGAATCATGGTTTCTTAGGATAAATTATTTGGTCTATACATTCAAGGAAGAAAAAGGTGTTAGTCTTAGGTAAAACTATGTTGTTTGGAACTTTATTTTGAGTGAAATAAGATATTAAATAGAATGATAGCCTTTCAGACTTTTTATTTTCTTTTGGCATTGAAACATACTTTGTGATTGTTATGCCTAGTGTTTGCTAGATTGAGAATGATGATAAAAGTTTAAAAAAACTTGTGACAAAATAACATTGAGGTTTCCTTTTCATTTTTTTCAGTGAAAGATTTCCAAATTTTGATTTTAATTCTCATTACTTTGAATGAACATCCCTGACCACATTAATCAAGTCATGCTCAACTTTTTTGTTTCAGTTTTTGATTGCTTCATCAATACGGTGCAACATAAAATAAGAGTTTCCTTTCAGAAGGAAAGATGCAATGATAGTGGGGATTCTAATGGCAGATTATAGACAGATTGAGCTAAATTAGTGCAAGTGTGTGTGTGCAGCCTGCATCTTAGTCTGTTAATCTTAGAAGCTACAGGAGTCTGTGCGCTTTCAGGCTGGATCTGCTCTCCCCTGCCCCCTTCTCAGATTTGTGAAATGACTTGAGAAAGGGTTACTTTGGTTTGAAGAGTTGGAAATAACATGGAGTAAATGGGTCATGCCACATAAAAGACAGAATACCTCCAGAATAAGGTAGTATTTTTATCAAATGGAATAGTATAACATAATTGTTCTTTTCCATTCTTATTTGAACAGGAATGCCCAAGGAAAAGTACGATCCACCTGATCCACGGAGGATGTACACAATTATGTCCTCAGAAGAAGCAGCGAATGGAAAGAAATCACATTGGGCGGAGTTGGAAATAAGTGGTAAGAAATGGATAGATGTGTGGTTATTGAAAACTAAAGAAATGAAGATTTGGGTTAATTTTAGTACATTATTCTAAAAGCAAATGCTTTATATTTGCATAGTCAAGCTCCGGTAAATTGTTGGATAGCATGGATCAGACCATACATTCAAAGACACTGTATGAACAATCTCTTCTGGTTTATCGAGTAACTTCTAATGATGCTACACAAATAATATTTAAATCCTATACTGTACACTTTTAAATGTTTCCAGGAAGAATATAGGAGCTCTTTTCTTATCTTGGGTAAATTAGGAGCAAATTGCATTCTCCCAGGGTATGGGAATTCTGGAAAAGACTGCAAGAATCACCTTATGGCGTTTCCAGCTGAGCATCCTGTAAGAAGAAGGGCTTATGGAGCAAACAGCAGGATTGGATCTCTTGGTCCTGGAGAGTCTGCCCCTCCATGCTGTCAGTCTGGCCTTGCTTCAGGAGCTATATTCTCTCTGTATGCACAGAATTCCCTTTTCTGAGGTCACAGATAACCCAGTTAAATGTTGTTGTCAGGCATGGATATATGCTTGGACATCTGCCACCAATGTACAGGAAAATGCATTAAACAACGGCCCTATCTCTTCCTGCTTAATCCCACCGTATCCCAGTTCCTGCCAAGCATGTCATGTGCTGTTTTCTGTGTGCTGAAGAGGCGGGGACGGTGCTGTAGATATGGTATTTTTTTGTTTGCTTGTTTCCCGAGCCAGGATTTCCCTTTTACTCACAGTTTTTCTTGGTAGAAGTCTACAAAACAAAGTGTGGTGGATTATTAATTTGTGTTAAGAAACTTAAAGTCTTTTGAAGAACCGTTGACGAGCATTAGAGGAATAGTAGTATTCTTTGAGACTTGTACCTTGATACCCTGCAACAGAAAACACTGAAATTCTAGCCCAGTAATAAAACTCTTATTTTGGCAGAAATATTCAGGAAAATTGCTCAAGTCAAGCACAAAAGGCATAAATGTTCTGAAATTATTCTGGTGAAATTAAACAACTCTTATTTATAGGCTTTGTTATATTGACTCCTGGATAAAGAAATACCATATTTACTCAAAATCGGGATGCAATCAATCCCTCCTCCCCATCCCGCCAAACAGCCTTGGGATGGTGGAGGGTGAGCCTTGTCTTAGATTCAGCTATCGGCTCAGGGCAGGCAGTGATTCAGTTCTGGCTTTGGTCCCAGGCTCAGAGCCAAAGTTGGAGCTGAGCTGCTGCCTGCCTTGTGCCAGGGTGGCTCATGTGGCAGGGGAGTGTGAGGAGGCCCTATCCCTGTCCTCAGGAGCAAGAGTGGTGCTTTTTTAATATAATATTACCATTATTTAATTTATATTGGATAACATTGAAGAGAGTTTAACACAGGGGTTCATACAGGCTGCAAAAAGTCTGTAATGTGGCAGTAAGCTTATTTTGCTCTGACGTGATGATTTTCTGATTTTCCTTAGTGTCCTCAGTAGAGTTTAAATGGAGGGTGGTGAGTCGCCTTGCAAAAGAAATTTCTCCAGTGATCAGTTTATGATACTTCTAGTTCCTAGCACACTGGCATGCAGCTTTGTTGACTCTTCTTAAGAGCAAATAAATTAATATCCTTCCTTTTGCACAACCACACTCAAGGCGTGGTTTTTGAGGTTATGGCAGAAGCCAATACAATTTAACAACCCCCGTTCTCAAGCTACTAGCCTTTTAGTCATGCCCAAACAACACTTATGAATGCCAGAGGAAGTGTCTAAATCTTCTTGGCTGGATTAGTAGAATGAAACAAAGCCTTTTAATTTAGAAGATTGTGTGCAAACAAGGGGAGTCCCTAGACAATAATTTTTTTCCACCCCAAAGCAAGCTACCCTGAAATTGAAGATATCAAAGAAAAGTGCAGTTTTTCAATTGAAATACATTTTTAAAATACCAAGTCTTTGTTCATGTAAAATCTGTATGTTGCTTTATACAGTATTTTTAGGAAGGAGAAGAATTCCCAAGACCAATTTTGGCCTTGGAAGGGCCTAAGTGTGTTAGGCAAGGTAACATAAAGGGAAGTTTTTTTTAGTTATCATAATGGTATGAAATAAAATACCTTCTCCTAGAAAATCTTCCTTTTTACTCACGATTCAGAAAATTTTAAAGGCCACCTAGAACAGGTGTTGTTATAGAATATGTATTGATGCCGAAACTACATGTTTAAACTGTCCTGAGTTCTTTGTATTTTCCTGGTGTATTTGTGACTCTTTCTTTCTCTTACAGGAAAAGTAAGAAGCTTAAGTTCATCGTTGTGGTCGCTGACCCATTTGACAGCTTTGCATCTCAGTGACAATTCCTTATCCCGTATTCCTTCAGACATTGCCAAGCTTCACAATCTGGTATACTTGGACCTGTCCTCTAATAAAATCCGCAGTTTACCAGCAGAGCTCGGAAACATGGTGTCACTCAGGTATGTAAATTAAATTTCATATTCATCTGTGGTCCTGGCAGGAACCAGTCTCCTGTTTTGGCACAGTTTTCTATTGCAGCTAACAAAAAGCCAATGTATATTTTTTCCTAGATGTTGGAATAGTCCTTCACAGCCCTAGTAGTGCCTTTATTGTTGCCCTGATCCTCAGTTCCTTTGTGCAGCTGTATACAGTAACCTTTAGGAGACCTGAATGTGCACACTATGCATACCTCTCCCATGTTAGGTTTATGCATACAATCCCCCAGACATATATCCCTAAGTCCTTACACAGGCTGTCATCTCAAAGAGCCTTTGACTCCCAAAGAGATTGCTGGAGAGGTGGTTCCTTATTCATGGTAAAGGGAAAAGACTGTTTCCAAATAAATTTATTTTAAAAAATCATCTCTATTTCTTCATCTTTCATAGACATACTTAGTGTAGTAACTTATTAGTTTAGGCTTACAGTTGTATGACATATGAGTCTTTCATAACAACAATATCTTTTTTTCCCCTTGCTATTCATGTACTTATATTTCTATACAGATCAAAATATTCTATAATAGGGGTGCAAGATTTTTTTTCCCTCTGCTTTGCAACTTCTAGAAGAATTACAAGGCTGGGGTGAAATTAGTTACTATTAACATTTACATTTGAAAATGGTTGTCTTCAGTGTTATAGTTATTTGGGGTATAATTGGGCCTACAATGTTTCACCTAGTTTGCAGAGTCCTTTTTCCTATAAGATGGACCTCAGTGAAGAGGTTATTGTATAGTTAACAACACTTGACTCCCTGATGTTCAAGGCCATGGCTAATTTTGTGAAACCTAAGAACGTCTCAATGTCATGGAAACTTAATTTTTTTTATAAAAGCTGCGGTGGCAGTCAAGTTATTTAATGATATACCTTAGTTTGGGTGACAGACCATCTCTCATTTTGAAATATTAACAATTACATTTCCCCTAGTGTTGGAAATAACCACTTCCATGGAAAGGTTAAATTAATTGTTTAAAATTGACTGTGATGGATCAATAAATTAAAAAGAAGTTAGTCTTAAAAATATTTTCCTGTGATCCCTCATTAGTGGTGGGAATTGTATCCAAGTACATCATTTCCCCTCCTCCACCCTCAAAAAAAAAAAAAAAAAAAAAAAAAAGCTCGGTAGTTGTCTTGTTCAGAAAATGTTTATACAGTGTTACCTTCTCCATCATCATCCCAATAACGTTCACTAATAGTCATTTTCTTCCCTTGCTTTCTTGGTTATTCAGGCATCATTAACTTACAATGTTAAGCTTACGGAAACATTCTCAAGTTCATCCGTTCTCTTTTCTTTTCATAACGCTTTTTCCTTTTAAAAGTGTTGAGTATACTTGGTGTTCATGAAAGTGAGGTAAGATAGCATTACTCAGAGACATGAATAGTAGAATAAATATTGTACAAAGTTCCCTAGCACTTCCTGATTCACTTTGGTTTTGAATATACAGAACTTCAGCTATTGCAATTTTAAGCCTTTTCTGAGCAGAGGATGTTAAATCTTGTTATGGCTATGAAATGTGCACTGAATACCTAGGATCAAACCATCAAGCAAGTTTGTGACATGAATATAATATTTGAATCCAGGACTCCAGACATGAAAGGCTAGTGCATTAACCCACTGCACTCTCTCTGTCCTCAGTAATTGCAGCTGATCCATGATTTCTTTTCACTGGGGTGAAAGTGAAGAAAAATCCGTAAGTGCATCCTGCGTGGTAGCGCTCTGCAGGTCTCAGTCGCATGGTAGTTTTGTGTTTCCTGCTGGCTCTTACTGCAGATACTCCCCATAGGTTGTGGCATAATTTCTAGTCTAACAGGGTAACTTCAGCGTTGAATATGGCTAATATCATGGACCCCAGAGATAGTGTGTACTGACATACCCTAGAATAATCTTAGATTCAGTAATAGGCCTTTCAACTTCCTTGTCTAGGAAATCTTTTTAATAAAGAGGCATTTTTAGTCTCTAAGCCTGAGGCGTCCTTTATCTCCCTAAATTATGTCCCTTTCTACTAAATTGTAGGAAAAGATACTCTGATAACTTTGGGAGAAAATAAATCAGCTTTGTGTAATGGGAAATGATCTGGTTCTAGTCTCTGGAAAGATGTGGGGGTGGAGAAATTATCACAGTATTTTTCTAACTCAACTGGGGAGAGTTCGTGCAGTTCAGCTTTCAATGCAGAGTCTTTTGAGATGCTTGGATAAGCTAATAGGTCTTGTCTGGATCCTTTCTGTTGCTTTCAAGGAGGGAGCTCTTTGAAGGCAGAGAACATTAGACTAAATGGAGCTGTCCTTACGCAGTCTGAAGTGGGGAGAAGACACAGTAATACCTTCTGCTATGCCACTCCAAATTCAGTGTTTTTCCTCATTAAGAATTTGAGAGCTATATATTTTAATCATAAAACTGTAACCTAAGTGAACACCTTGAACCAAGATCTCACCCATCCTTTTATAGTTTAGCAATACTCTCAAACGCTCTTAGACACAAAGTCATCTTCATAAAGAACAATCCATTTCTCATCTTTTAGACTCGCACACAGTATCATCCCCAACAGCGTGGTACAGTTGACACCTGTTAGCAACATGCCAGTGCCATGTTGCTTAAGTTCTGTAGCTGTTTTGGGGAATGTCTGAATACGTGGTATGGAAATTGTTCTAAGGGGAAATGCTGCTGGTAAGCAGTTGTTGCTCTTACCAGGTGTTGCAAACAAGCATCAACACTGGTAATTTTAAATCTTTAGTGGGCTGAGAATAGTGAGAGGCCGGTATGCTGCTATTCACAGTAGGTATTGCAGTTTGAAAAACTATGAATGAAGCAGGTGGATTGGTGGCTTTCTTCCTAAAATGTCTACTTTTATCTTTGTTCTTTTCACATTTACTAGGAAAGGCTGGGAAACCGTAATCTGACAACCAGATGGGTAGCTCTCCCTAAAGGTTTTTAGGGTGATCAGTCATAAAAACCTGCTTCTATGGGCTCTTAGTGATATCTCGACATATTCGGTAAAGTTGACATCTTCATTGAAAATAGGATATCAGCAACACATTCCACAGGAATGGAAAAAGGAGTCTTCATTTATGTGTGTGTATTCCAGCCAACTTAATCAGGAGAATTACAAAAAGAAATATGTTCTAGCTACCATAAATTATGTCTTGAAGAAATCTAAAATGAACTATTTCAAACCTTGATGTACTTGAATACTTCCTGCAGTTATTGTACCCCACATCTTTAGCACTTTGAGGGATCTGCAAGCAGCGGAAGATTTTAACCATTATACCTAAACTGGACCATCACAAAAGGCTTGCTAACAAGTCTATAGTTTCTCCGGACCTCAGGACATAACTCTCCCCGCATTTGTTACTCCTAAGTTAAAAAGCATACACTCTTCTACCAGTAAGACTGTGAAATAAATAATGAAATATTACTCTTTGTAGACCAAAGAGATTTCATTAAGAACAGTCAGGAACACAAACATTTTTGCAGTGGTATGTCAGCTCATGCCTAACTTTTGTTGACAAAGTAATGGAAATATTTGGTAAAGAATAGTTAATCGGCAGATGTTAGTTTTCTGGGACATATTTAGTCTCTCCTTTCTGTATGTAACATACAGATGATTCGTGGCCAGTAAACCAGTGCTCACCAGAACACTTAACCAAGAAAGATTTAGCAGCGCACTAACATGGTAGTATAATAGTACTGTTATGGCACTGGGCATTTTTGTTTGTTTGTGTACTTGGCTATAATCTTGTTCCCTTATTTGGTCTTTAATCATAGCTGAACCATTTGTGGTCCAGATTGTCAAAACTGTTATTGCTTCATTACATGTAGTGATTTAATGCTTTAATTACTGTTAACTTTTTAAAAAGCTCTTGACTAAGTTGGACTTGCCAACAAGCTACTTCCTGCTCTGTATTTCAAACTTAATATGCCTTTTTTGTGAATACAGCAGGATGTCCCTAATCTTTGCTGACTGTTTAGTCTTCCAGTTTTTCAGAATTGTGGCGTGCTAGTACACTTTGTCTTTCTTGTAGCTGAACTACTTCAGCTGTAAACTATTGATCATAAATACTGCTTTATTTCTGACTTTTTTTGTGATTCTTATTTTGTGTACAGGGAACTCCATTTAAATAACAACCTGTTACGAGTTTTACCTTTCGAGCTGGGAAAACTGTTCCAGTTACAGACGTTGGGTCTGAAAGGTTTGCCTTTTTTTTTTTTTTTTCTTCCTTTTCAGCTACTAATAATTAGTGTTTGATCTTGTTCCTGAGCTACAACTATTTCAAGGTGCTAATTCATAAAATATGACTGAGTAGCAGCTCTTGGCATTAGCATATCCTCTTCTTAAACATCTTGATAATTAATGTTGCTGAATTAAAAAAGAATGAAAACTACCTCAGAGAAATTCTGCTTAATTTCCACAGTGAAGAATTGGGAGGGAGGATTTGGAGAGGTAAAAGGATGAGGTTTAAGTTAACTTTCTGTCGCTTGCTTGGGAGATGGATATAGTTCTGGGTTTGTTTGGTGGTGGTGTTTTTTTATTCTCTTAAATCTGGCCTAAGTGAACTTTCCTTGAAGATATGGAACTCTTCATCTCAAACAGGATTAGTTGGGCACCTAGTTAAAATTTTGTATAGCATCATACTGTGCGTTCCGTGCACAGAGCTGCTGACTTCAGTGAAAGGTCTACACTGTCGGGAATGTTGTATTATGTGATGCCTACAAATGGCCTTAAATCTCGTAAGTCAAATGTTAATATATTTGACTGGACACTAACCTCTACTGTTTTTGTAAACTTCAGACCCTTGTTATACGTGGAGCCCCATTTAATTAAACAACCTAGATTTCCTACTAAATTGGCCCAAAGAGACCATATTCTGGTCTTTAAGTATTGAGCAGAGTCGCATTTGGCTCCCCCCTGGAAGTGCAGGCAAACAGCTGAATCAGCTGTCTCACCCATCACCAATGCATGATAAGGCACAAGGCATGACAGAGCAAAACTTTCTGAACTCAAATGCAAGAGATAATTTAGTTTAGTAGGACTACTTCCATGTCTAAGTGTTTGCAGGTTTTGAAACTGGGATTTTTATTTGAAACTGAAAAAGGAGTTCTCAGTGTTCTGTGCTCGTAAATTAAAAAAAAAAAAGTCTTAAATCCCTCCCCACCCCCACACTCCTCCATATATTCATCATTGTTCCAATTTAATTTTATTTTCTGTATTTCTGTAACCATGTTTGCAGGAAATCCACTTACACAGGATATTCTGAACCTCTATCAGGAACCAGATGGAACACGAAGGCTACTGAATTATTTGCTTGATAATTTGGCAGGTACTGCAAAAAGAAGTAAGTGGTCATTCCTAAAACATTTATTTGTGCCATTTTAAATAAACGTGACTATTTCACTTCGTATTTTCTCTCTTTCTCAAAATGTTCCAATAGTTTCAACAGAACAGCCACCTCCAAGATCTTGGATTATGTTGCAAGAACCAGACCGAACAAGACCAACAGGTAGCATTGCAATAGCACTTAAGGTTTTTTTTTTCTTTCCTTATCTCTAAAGTAATTCAGGCTTTACTTCTGCTAAAGAATCTCTTGATAACTTAAAGTGAAGCAAACCATACTAATTGATAACGAACGGCATAGGCATTCCTGTGGCAAGCTCATATTTGCCTTTATTTTATAAGTGGAATATTCCCTCTAAACTGAAGTAGGATCTAAATGTCTTAACGTAGCTAATCAGCTGAAAATATTTTAATTAAATATTTAAAGAATCAAGGAGAGTCTGGGAAAGACCCTTCACTAGGTATAGCATTAAAGAAATTACTTTCTTATTACAGACTATATATGGTCTCTTATAACCAGATGTGGGAACTTGCAAATTTATTGGGATATTTAATGTTTAAATTACAAATACTATAATTTGGTTAACTTGTATTTTGCAAATCAATAGACCAGGGTATATTTTAAACCCTTAAAAGAAACTGTAGCTTTAGTCCTTGATATTTGTAAAAATGGATGCTGTCTTCGTTTTATATTTTCCTCCTATCCAGAGAAGTTTGTATGTAAAGCTTACTGCCTGGAAACTGGCATATGTCAGAGCAGTACTGTTATGACAGAGAAATGGTCTTTTGGTTCTGTAACAATTCCCCACCCAGTTTTAATTTTCCCAGTTCACTCTGGTTCTGGGCTTTACTACAGGTAGTACTTATGTTGCCATTGTCCTGTTAGCTTTTAGTATGGTGGTCAGTCTTTCAGGACAGCTTCCTTGATTAAGGGAAACTTGTGCTAGGTTAAGAACCAGGCCAGAACTAGCAACAGAGTGTCTGTGTGAATATAGCCTCTTCCCAGCTGGGAACCTCTTTGTCCTCTCTTCTTCATAACATAAGATCCCATGCCCTGTCCCATATGAGGGTCAGGTAAGGAACTTGAATTGGAACCTCTCCAGCAAGAAAGATGCTGAAAGATGGTAGACCAGTATGGAAAAAGCTGCTTGCATGGGTGAGCAATCCTTCTGGATGCGGGGGTTAAGGAGCTAGAGATCTTAGGTTGAAGGAAAGAAGAGTGGAGACTAGGATTAAAGGAGGGCATGATGAGAAAAAAGGTGGGAGCCGGCCCCCCATTGTAGAATTGGACACAAATATAAGGGCATGGAGGTTAAACTAAGTGCATATAAGAAAGTACTGTGTTTAGAGGGCAGAGTGTATTTAAAAATACCTCATGCTTGATGCAACAACAGTATAGCTTTCTAAATACCTCAGAAATAGTCTACCCCCTAATACTTTGTTTATGGGGTGTTCTGTTTGCCTATCACATAAGCTACTTGGTCTTTTGCTGGAGAACTTGTCATGATCTTTGAAATACCTGAATAATAAAGTCATCACAGTTTCTCCTCACCTACTCAGAGTAAGCAAGAGGAGCTGGAGCTAAATTTTGGCTTCTCTGTGACATTGCTATTTTCCAGCAAAGTGCCAAGAAAAGGTCTAATAGCTTGTGTATAGGGCTGCTTTAAAAAAAAAAATCTTTTATTTTTCCTATATAATGCAGGAGAAGGCAAGCAATCTTATATTTTTGATTTGCGTTTAACATTTTAATTAATTCCTCTTTTACTTCTTACACACTACATTAGAGTTCTTCATGACCATTTAATCTTACTGACTGTTGTTTGTGGCCTTGAACCTGTATCCGGCACCTCTTTTCATGACCTTCTTGTTACTTCTCTCTGTCCTTAATCTTTTTGCCCTTCTCTCCCATCCCCCATTGGTAGGTCCACTCAGGCAACCTTTAGCATGGACTCATTCCCCAAGTTTTGCTTTCTCTTCTCATGCTTATGCTGGCAGATATCCTGTCTTGCTCGACTAAATTTATTGTCTCCTTCCACTTTGTCATTTTCCAAATAGAAGAACTCCCATATTTTTGAATCCCCCACCTACAGTCCCAGTTGCTATATCACCAGTCTCCTGCCTCCTCCTTCTCCATCTATCTTAAGCTGCTGTAGTACAGAGGTTGCTACTTCTCATGCTGACCAGTGTTGTCCCATTGTTTCCCCGTGTGCTTCTCTTTTTGTCTTATACTTCAGTTGTAAGTTTTTTGGGTCTATTCTTTTTTCCCCCTTTTCTTAAAGAGAGCTTTAATAGATTTAATCTTTTAAAAAAAATCATTTGAATAAGTTTTTAAAAGTAAAGTTCCTTTGTTTCTTAGTCACTAATTTATATTGGTCATACATGGACCGTCTTTTAGACTTATACCATAATAAATTTTATAGGCCCAAGTCTGTAGGGTTCTTTCATTTTAGATAGAGAATTTGATGCATTTTTCCACAGGGGAAACTGTTAACTTCTCTATTTTAGTTTAAGTTAAGCAGAAAATTGATAAAAACTGTTGAAGAAAAGAGCAAATAATGTAATTGTACACTTTATTAAAATTTATTCCGTGTGTAAGTAAAATTATTGTTCTGCAGCCTTGTTTTCTGTCATGTGTTACAACGTACTTTGTGATAAATATGCTACCCGGCAGTTATATGGCTATTGTCCATCATGGGCACTGAACTGGGAATACAGAAAAAAAGCCATTATGCAGGAAATTTTGAGCTGCAATGCTGACATCATAAGTCTTCAGGTAAAAGATAGCTTTTTTCCTCTTGCATCCACATGTATTGGTATTGACTCTCATAATTTAAGTTCACTTTAAGTAAATGTTATGTTTTAAAGTCCTCTTTAAAACAAAGCAATATAAATTAATTTAGAATGTTGTTATTCATTGCTTGACATCAAAAGCATGCTTTAACAACCTGCACTGATGGAGTGCTAACCAGCAATTACTGATCAAAGGCATATATTGAAGTGTGTACGTAAATGAGAGAGAGTGGTGGCAGTTTCAAATGAGACACGAGATAATCATAACTCTGGGGATTATAGAAATTTAATTTGCCTTTACAAAATAGCAGTATAATTATCTCCTACATGCATTCCCTAGTATATCTATTTTCTTAAAGCTAGTTTGGAGGTGATTTACAGTTATTTCTGCACTATTTAACCTCTAGAAGGAAACACTGGTCATCTGTATTCTGGAAGTGCTAAATTAATGCTGTGTGCTGTTTTGTAACTTTACAGGAGGTTGAAACGGAACAGTACTACAGTTTTTTTCTAGTAGAACTGAAAGAGCGTGGCTATAATGGGTTCTTCAGTCCAAAATCTAGAGCCAGGACAATGTCAGAACAAGAAAGAAAACATGTTGATGGTTGTGCAATATTTTTCAAAACAGAAAAGTAAGTGGTATATTTCATAAAAATTTGTCATTTCCTGTATCCTGTCTCAGTTTCTTTGGTCTGAAGATGTGTCCGGATAACAATTTCAAGTTATGGTGTCATAGGGAACATGTGCAGAATGTATGCTCTTGGTGTGCTCTTAAGTCAGTCACTTTTGTATATATGCTTCCTTTCATGACTCTTGTGTTGTGTGTAAAATATTCCTACCTCTAAAAGGAATAGTCTACATCAGAAGCATCATGTTGGACAGCTCGTCTGAAAAATGCCCATATTAACCATGGTCTTGTAATGCTTTGTACTGTACGAGAAGAATGCAATGAAATATAAGCCTCATTGCAGAGATCCCAGCAAAGACCCTCTAGAAAATCTGTGTGAACTGGGTTAGTAGATAAAAGGACTGAGCCTGATCATTTTTTGAGAAGGAGTCCCCTGTCCTATATTTTTCTTTTCATAGAATCATAAAAAATGAGGGTTGGAAGGGATCCCAGAAAGTCATCTAGTCCAGCCCCCTGCTCAAAGCAGAACCATCCCCAACTAGATCATCCCAGCAAATTATTTCCTAAATATAAGCCTAAATGTTGACACCTTTTAAGTAGTGGTGATGCATAGGGGGTGCATGTGCACCCCTTGAGAGTGCTGGTATACCCTCTGACAGCGGCGTTCCTGGGCAGGCCAGAGTGCTAGTGCCCCTGCCCCGAGAGCGCCAGCTGGGGAGTGCGCCAGGAGAAGTGTTCCCCCCACGGCCAATCCCTCTGAGCCGGAAGTGCCAGTGGCACAACATCCCCCCAGCCCCGTCTGTGGGATAGGCCGCAGGGGGACCCAGTCACTGACTGCCTGCTGGGGGGGCAAGTGCCACCCCTCCCCACTCAGGAGGCACCAGTTGCCCATGCCTTTAATGGACTTCATTTTCAGAAAATTGGTACAGTTCAATGCTTTCTGAAACTCGGGGGTTCTTTTAACAGGTCTGGAATAAAACACCTAAAATTGAGGTATCTAAAATTGTCAATCACTTTTGAAGATTTAGACCATACTTAGACAAGTAAATTCTGCATCTGTAAAGTATTAAGTGCCCTGGTCTAAGTCCTGATATTTTTTTTGTTTGTTTGTTTTTTAAATAAGAGTTTTTCTATGTTTTATCATGTCCACAGATAGCTGCAAATGCCAACTGTAATACCCTCCAACATATTAACAAGTGTTTTATCCTAGTTCAAATTGATGTGTATAGTAGCACAAGAGGGGCAAAAGATTTTATTATACCATATATTTTTCCAAAACTCTTAAAGAATGTGAGGGGAATCAACAAGAGCCATTTCCGCGCAGTGACCCCTGGTAATGTCTGACAGCCAAGAGCTCCCAAATTGATGAAAATGCCAAAGCACACACAGATAAAGATACGCGCACCATTTTTGTTGTGCGAAAGAAGAAAGAATGTGGAAAAACAAGGCTCTTTATTTTAAACTTGAAATTAGTAACATGGAGCACAGATAAAAATAGCTGGCGAAAACCTGTCTCCAATCTTCAGCTCAGCATTTTATAAAGGAATAATTTGACTGGCTAAGACTGCAGTAACTTAATATAATTACATTGAAGTCTTAATTGTCTGCTTAAGAAACTGTACAATGTTCTTTCAGATTCACTTTGGTTCAAAAACATACTGTTGAGTTTAATCAACTAGCTATGGCAAACTCAGAAGGGTCTGAAGCTATGCTGAACCGAGTCATGACAAAGGATAACATTGGAGTTGCTGTACTGCTAGAGTTGCGAAAGGAATTGATAGAAATGTCATGTAAGTCATCTTTTACCTTTTTTTTTTTTTTTAATTGAACTACATATTTTGCAGTCTACAATGCAACTTTTAAGTGAAATAGAAAATGAAAAAATAACATTCCAAAAATACACAGTACCTACCTGTCTACAGCTGTGTTGCATTTGGGAGCAATGTTAACTTCAGATAGGATTTGCAAATTTTTTTTGGAATAGCAAATGTTAAAACAACCTTTTTAAGATTTTTTTTTTTTTTAAGTACCCTAGACACTGAAAATAGGGTACTTTAGGGATTATAAGGATACAGGAAACTTGCAGTATTCTTTCTTGAGTCTTGTTGCATTTGAAAATAACTTTGAAAATATTGAACTATTCTTGTTTATCAAGGTGTGGTTGGTAGGTATCTTTCTGGAGAGGGTTAAGAATAATTGGAGATAAATGTGCATGATTTCTCAGTGTGATTTATATATAATCAACTGTAGTGGCCTGTTTAAATATACAGGTTTTAATTGTACCATGCAAGTCTTGTTCATGGCCCTTCATCCCTTATGATCACATTAGTAGTCTTGGAAGTCGTTGTAGCTAATTCTCCCTATTGGCTGTACAGTGAGAGCTGAGTGTGATCCTCTTAATTTCTTGGCTGTGTTTACAAAGCACATTTAAGTGAGTGGCTTCTTTTCCCCTCAAACTTCATTTTTAAAGCTGATCAATTAAACTGGCTGATGCGGTCACATCTTTTAAAAACAAACAACAAATATCCTGCTTACAATACCAGGCAGTAAGGCATTAGCTTTACCTTTTGCAGGTACTGCAAATATAAATCTTTTATTTCTAATTTTAGCTGGAAAGCCACATCTTGGGATGGAGAAGCAGCTAGTTCTTGTAGCTAATGCACATATGCATTGGGATCCTGAGTATTCTGATGTGAAGCTGGTTCAGACTATGATGTTCCTCTCTGAGGTAAAGAACATTATTGATAAAGCCTCTCGTAGTCTCAAACCTGGTGTTTCGGGAGAACTTGGAACCATTCCACTTGTACTGTGTGCAGATCTCAATTCTCTGCCAGATTCTGGTAAGAACAGCAATATTTTACTTTTTAGACCTAATTATATAAGGGGTGTATGAAATGTGTCCATTGTTTTCCTATAAAAGAAACTCTTTAATTGTATAAGGAATAAGATGCTTCAGGTTCTAAGATACAAAAATAATAATGAATAATGGAACACTGTTATCCCTCTTTCCAGTTAAATTGTGACTTTGTTGACCATGTAATGTAGTAGGCATCTAATTTTTTTTTGAGTGAAGAACCAGTTTCAACGTAAACACAGTAAATTTACCATCCCAGAGGCAGCAACCTAAAGCATGCTGTGCTGCTCAATAGTGGTTGCTGCCTAAACCTGGAGCAGAGTAGCCACCTTCACATGGTTCTTGGATGGGCTAATTTTTACTGCTGAGTGACCAAGTAGCATACTCTTACTCTGATTAGCCCAGCTGCACGGACATGACTACACTGCTTCTGGTTTTGAAAGCAAGTCTCCAAAGCAGAAGAGCATGCTTGAGAGGGTGCCTTTACCAGGGATGTTAAGTTTGCTATGTAGACATAGCTGTTGTGGGATTGTTGTTCACTGGAGTGAAAATGCAAAAAAGATCTTAAAATATAGATCTAAAATACCAGAAATAATTGAAAGTTTACAGTCCAGGGATGAACTATGCACTTCCTTCCCTGGGTAGCAGTCAGATGGAATGCAACCTACTGGCTCCCTTATGAATACAGTCCTCCCATGCTTCCTCTTTGTGCAGACTTTATGCAAGAATTTCCCCCACCGTTACTATTCCTTGTATGTGCTTTTGACAAATATTTCTCAGTTAGGTTAGAAATTTTTTTTTCAGGCCTGACACTGAATTCCTCTGTTACAGATACAGGGTTCTCAACATGTCTTGAGATCCCACTTCCTTCAGAAGTAGCTTTGACACCAATTTACAATATGCAGTTTTGAGGCCTTCAGCTTTAAAGCACCCCTTTAGACAAATGGCTCTACTATACATGGCTTTAAATCCTAAAGTATTGAGGAGAGATCAGAGTCCATCAAAACAGTCATCAGCCTTGGAGCAGAGTCCCAACTCTCCAGAGATGTGGACACTTGATGCCAGTTTGGTTTTGAAATAATATTACTGTTTTAATCTTTGGATTTGTTTTGTCTCTAGAAGTATCCTGGCCCTGGAGTAGGGTTGGGCGATGCTGGGTGAGGGGTTGCAATAGGACTAGCTTTGATAGACTGAAACTACTTCTACCCTTTGCTGATGGATTCAAGCATCTGCACCATTTTACTTTATTAGTCCATTTCTATCTGATAGATGCTTATCAGAAAGTTCCTATTTTTCTTGACCGATCCTTCTCCGTCTATGGGTTAGGCCTAACATACGTCATTTTTTAGTATTATAATATTTACATTGACTGTGCTCTAGGCATTTAATTTGGGGCTCATTTAAAGTATAGACCCGAGTGCATGAAAACAGCAGTTCCTGTTCATGCAAACCTACTAACTAAATCTGTAAGTTAGTACCTTTTCTCATGTTCCCCTTAATAGGTGTTGTTGAGTACTTGAGCACTGGTGGCGTGGAAACAAATCATAAAGATTTTAAGGAACTGCGATACAATGAAAGTCTGACTAACTTCAGCTGTAATGGGAAAAATGGAACAACGAATGGAAGGATCACACATGGTTTCAAGTTGAAGAGTGCCTATGAGAATGGCCTAATGCCTTACACAAATTATACGTTTGACTTCAAGGTTAGGAATTTATCATTGTTTACAATATTTTGAAACCGTTTTCTGTTGCAGGGCTTAATACAGGTTTTCTTTAAATTGGTGTTCTAGGACAGGGGTGCTGGACTCGGTTCCTCAGGGGCCAGATCAGCACCCAGAAGCAGCGAGGCAAGCAACATCAGGGGGTTAATACAGCTGTAGCTCACACCCATCTGCAGCAGGTTTCCATACCCTGGTTTTCTCTGACAAATCCTGTTCCCAGTCCCCCCATCCCACTCCCAGTAGGAGTGCTGCAAACCAGATGCCGCTGTATCCAACTCACAGGCTGGATATTTGTCACCCCGCTCTAGAAAAATAAATTCTGCTGGCTTCTAATTCTTATGTAGGTAATGATTAGCTTAACAAATTTACAGTCACCCAGCAAACACTAACTCTTTCATCAGACTGAAAATGAAAATTAGGTTTGCCGTTTGCAAGGTAATACATTTATTCTGAGTCTCGACAGTTTATTTTTCCATGTAAAACAGATTTTGTACTTAGTATCTTTTAATAATCCCAATTAAATACAACTGAAGGAAAATAGCAGTTAAGCTGCTAACAGATTATATATAAATAGTTTACCACTTCTCTGCAGTTGTTTCCCTCCCTGCTGTGTTGACAATTCTCGTGTAGCAACGTTTCCTTTCTCAGGAAAAGCAAAGATGGTTCTCTTCCCCTCTTCAAATGTGGGTAAATGCGACTGATAGCCTTACAGTTGAGTGTGTTAGAAGGTTTTAAGTTTCTCTGTCTTTGGAGAAGAGTTAATATCAAATACCTTTTTTAAAATACCCTAGAAAAGAAAGAAATATGTGATTAAGTATTTGGCCTAATGGCAGTTTCCTTACTTTGTTCTTAAACAATTCATGGACAAACTGTAAGAGTAACCAGTATCATTTTAACTAATATTATTCCCTTATGTGGATTAAGAGAGCTATTTATAGGTAAAACTACAACCTTATAACCACCAAGAAACAAGAGGAATGGTTATCTCAAGAACAAAAATAGTTGCCTGTTGTTGAACAAAGTTCGATATTAGTGTTTTGACTCTAGTAAAAAGACCCTTGACAGCATTCTAAGCTTGTAAGCCCTCCATTCTGTAAAGAAGCTTCAAGTTTGGTACATGGATGGTGCCAAATCACTGGAAATGGTATTCAGTTGTGTTGAGAGCTAAATGTTGGCCACCAGAAGTCAAAAGGAGTCGTGTCATTGTCCAGGATTTAGCAGATGCAAAGTATCAGATGCAAAAAAAAAATAGACCCACAGGCAGCTTTGTGGTCTTGCAGAACAAAAGAGTAAGGTAAAAATAACATCTTTGTGTTCAGCATACCTGTTATGATGGCATCTTATTGCAAAAGAGCACTGTGAATGGAACATCTGTGGACAAGTGAATGGGCAGTGTCATTACAGAGATCTTAATCATAAGCTGTTCTCATCTTGCTGTTTAAAATATGTACTTCAAGAGGGAGGATGGCAAAAAGTCTTCCAGTGGCACCAGGGATTATCAGACATGTAGGGATTCTGAAGATGCTCATAAATAGTGGGCGAGAAAAATCTGAGATGAAATCCCTGCAAAGGAAAAGGGATGACAGCAGAAGCAAAACAGTCTTTTATGTAACCTTTCCATGACCCATCCTGCGCAACTCATAACGCTGGCCAGAAAAGGGGAAGCAGAAGCAGCTTACTAGCAGACTTGCCATAGGGAGGGAGTGGTATCACTTTCAAAATATTTCACTTCCAAAAAAACAAAGTCGTTGAAAGAGTATCAATATTTGATAGCTATTATGTATCTGTTCTAAAGTTTGGACTTTGGAAGTGTATTTGGCCAAAGAATGGTGTCCTGATGATGTTTTCTCCCCTTCTGTTTCAGGGTATTATTGACTACATCTTCTACTCTAAACCTCAGCTAAACATACTTGGCATTCTTGGACCTTTGGATCATCATTGGTTAATAGAGAACAATATAAGTGGTTGTCCACATCCACTCATCCCTTCTGACCACTTCTCACTTTTTGCACAACTGGAGCTTTTGCTGCCTTTCCTGCCCCCGGTAAATGGAATCCATCTCCCAGGCAGGAGGTAGTCAAGTACATCTTAGAGGGTAACCTCAATCAAACTTGTAAAATTGTAAAATCTGAATATAGAGGAGTGAGGTATGGCCAACAGGGATTTTTTCTTAATGATCTTAATTTTAAATCTAATTATTTGATAAAGATATAGTAAAAGCCAGGTGCTATCAACAGACACAATTCTGAGCCCAATATACTTTGTATACTGTTAGACAGGGATTGGTGCGTTTGCGCCTTTCTTTAATTTGTAACAATTAATCTTCCTGTTTGTTCTATCCAACGTGACATTTTTCATGCCTTGAAATAGGGAATTATTAAACAATATATTCTCTTTGCACAGATATCTGTAGCACTACTTTTTTGAGGCCAGTAGTAACATCCGGAGAACATTCTTCCGTACTTCACTCCCTCCTTTTTCAGACTTGTTTGTAAAATACAGAATTTGAATTTAGCCTTTATTGATTGTATATGAACAACAGAAGACCTGATTTATGAGATTTTGTACTTTAAAAAAAATCAGATTTGGAAAATGATTGTATTGTAAACTAAGGCTAAATTTTTATGTTTTCATGTGTTATAAAGGCCAGCTTGTAAAAGAAGTTGCAACAGGTTTTCTCTGCTAATGATTTGCACTGTTAGGGTTTTGTTAGCCCTTTTGTACTACTTTTTATTTTCAATTGAGAACACTGCTTTTTAAACCTGAATCTGTAAAATGTTACAAATATAACTGAGTACATGCATTTCTGGTTTTCTGACTTAAAAACCTAAGTTCTTGCAGAACAGATAAGCTAAGCAGTGAACAATGAGTAGATCTGTGTGGACTGAAAACTATCATTGACGTGTATTCATCTAATCTTTTTTTTTAATCTCTAATTTTAAATAAAATTAGGGTTGCTTGTGTAAAGCTTTTTTAATTTCTCTTGTCAGTACTTCCTGTCCTATCTCCACTGTGCCTGCTTCAATTTGTTCTCAACTAGCACTGCCTGTGCATGCAGAGAGAACCTGTTCATCCTCTTTTATCTTTTTTAAATAATGTTAACACTTGTGAAAATTTTATGAAGATACTTTTGTATAAGCTGTGGCATCTTGTTTTCCTTTGTGAAGCATTGAAAATCACACTTTTGAACATGTTCAGATTATGGGTACATAGTTTCTAGCTTCTAATACCCATGCACTGCTTCTCTCAGTGTCATTGCACAGTGCTTTTTTTCCACTAAGAAATGCTATCATGTGAATCCTCTTCAGTTTAAATGTGTTTCTCAGTCTCAGAGTAAAAAAAAAAATATATTACATTTTCAGTTTATGAAGCAGTGTAAATTAGATGCTTTTTCAGTACAGGTCCCCAAGACAATTCTTCAGATCACTTTTAAAGTGTCCAACTCATATTTTAAAGTGTCAAGTAAGACTTAAAGTTGTAGTATATCCTCAGTGCCATTAGTCTCATACAGCCAAGTATATAACAGCTAGCAAATATAACTTGTCTTTCTGTCCTAAAAGGGAGAATTTATCCACTCCTTAACTAATACAGCTTCAATAATCAATGTAGTGAATTGAGAAAGAGAGCTTGGTCTAACTGCTTTTGTTTCAACTGCGGGCAGGGAAGCAAAAGGACACTGAGCATTAAAGAAAATGTTTTTGAATAGTGTGCATTTTTTTTGTATACACAACATAGATTTTGGTAATAATGATTCTAAATTTTGTGAAAGAGAAGTCAGCACTTAAACGTGCACAAACCATTCTGTTTTAAACTAAATTGAAAATTACAAATAGTTCAGATATGTAAAATATGTGTTTTAAATTTTAGTAGGAGAAATCTTGATCTTGAATCCTTGTCTGGGACCTGATTCTTTTCTTGTTTTGTTTTTTAGTTGTGCAAACACCAAACATGTCCAGTTTATAATCAGTACATTGAAATGCTGGTAGTGTTGATGTAGTAGACTTAATGCGTAGTGTTATTTTTTTCTGTTTTTTTTTTGGGTTTTTTGTAAAGTGTGAATAAAAAGTGTTTTACTCATGTTTCCTTAACAATGTGTTGGTAATGTGCATCATGACAATTTCCAGTGATGACTTGCTAAATTGGCACGTCGAACTGAGCAAACTCTCTTTATTTTCCTGATGATCTGGATTATATAATGGGTCCAGAAAGCTTTACAGAAGGGGAAGGGAAGCACTTATTCATTTTGTATTTCTTAGAGGGGAATAATTTACTTTAAATAGATGCTGGAGCTTGAGTGCACTTGTTAGATTCTAAAGGTTTGAGCTTTACACAATACATTTTTCACCTGTATTTGTTAGTCTTAAATATATTTGAATTTATGGCAGCATATTAAAACTTTTATGAGATATTGTGTCTTGGAGACTGTAGTGTTCTTAACTAGACACATTGCAATCTATGGATTACTTTTGAATAACTTTTTCTCCACCTTTTTAGATGAAGCCTTCAGGCCAGCCCATTGAATGCAATGAACAGGTTTCATTGACCTCACTGGGTTTGAAACACTTATAAGAGTGGCTCTGAGGCCTACTAAAGGAGAAATATTTTGAATATATAGGAAAAGACCAGATGCGCCAAAACTGAACCAAGGTAAACTTTTATCAAGCAATTTTAAAAGAGAATATTTTCTTGTGTCAAACAAATCTAACTAAAACATCTCAATTTCCAGCTATAACAAACAAAATAATGCAATAAACCATCTGCCTTCACTAAATGCAGAATGTTTGCTTTGTAAATGCTCTACAATATGATTATTTGCAATACTTTTTATTTTAAGGTGGCTTTGGATGTTGCCATAATATACCTTCAGTGTTCTTGTTGTAAAAATACATAGCAAAAGTCAGAAGACATTGGTGAGTTTGAGGGATTTCATTCAAGTTATATCAGATATTCTGCGGCAGTTTTTGCCACTTGAAAAAAGTACTGTCTGCCATACCTTGTGTAGTTCTTATTTACACACACAAAACAGTTCTGTGCATCTAAATTTAATTTGTGGTATTTCTTAAACTAAAGAAGTGGAAACAAATACAAAGCATCAACATATAGATTGCAGCTTCTTACCATAAAGAAGTAGGCAATAAAAAATCTCCAGGGGAAGGTGTTTGTAATTATTTTGTCCCTTTGGCGGCTTCAAAACATTTTAAATTGGCTAGCATTTTGACAATAAAACCAATTTACTTTTACAAGTACAGTTTGCATACAACTCTGATCTAATGTTAACAAACAAGTTTTTTATAAGTTCATCTAGGATTTGTGCTTAGAAAAGTAGCTTTAAGGTGTCAGGTTTGCTTTTTAGCCATGCAATAAAAGAAACTATGTTAAAGACAGAATAATTACAACATCATTTAAAAGAAACTCATTACACTGTAAAACTTACAGCTGTTTCAATTAACTGCTTTAGTAGTGAGCCTTTTTCATCCAGCCGGACACAGTATTTTTAGTATGTTAACTGCTTTTTTTTTTTCCTTTGGTTGCATAAATTTTAACACTTAAGTGTCTTGGAATGTTAAGTAGTGTCCAAAATAGAATATCTTAGTCTTTATTCACAGTACTTCTGTATAATGTGTAATGCACTGGACTAACTCTTGTTTACCATTCATGTAACAAAAACCAGCACATTATCTGCACTAAGCTCAAAGAATGTTGCATTTGTCTATAGGCAGCTCTTCAATAAGATAAATGGGAAACTGAATATGGTCTGATGGTAAACAAGGGCTTTTACTGTTCTCTTCAGTGGAACTTTCTTCTTGGTCAAATTTTAACTAGCTAGTATTATATTTATATACAGGGTCTTCTTTTTTTCTTTACCAATGTATTTTCCTACTCATAGCTGACCAATAAATCCAATATCTGTTTCAAAACTTTTTGAAGTGTAATTTATGTTTAACCCAATTTCTAAACATTTCATAAATTGTGTGAATAACCCAAGTAAAGTACAAAATCGGAAATTTCTTTGAAGACTCAATCCTTTTGTACAGTGATCTGCACACGAGGAACCAATTCAAATCATTCCAGTTGGAGAGGTATGAACTGGAACTCAAGATACTGCTTCCTTCAGAATCTGGAAATCCATCTTCAGATCTGAAGTGTGGAGTTTGCCTTTGTTTCTATACTGGGTTGCACATCAGCCCTCCCATCTTAACACTGTGTCAACTTGGAGGATGTTCTGAACCATATTAGTAGGTTATCCAGCAGTGTTCAACCTTCTGGCTCTCAACACTGTGGGCCAGATCCCATGGGTGGGGTTGGTCTGTGGGCCTGATGGAGCATTGGGTTGGCATGTGGGGTTGGTCTGTGGGTGCGATCCTGCGTACTGGATCCAGCCAGAGAACAGTCCTGTGTGCCAGCACAGCATTCTGCTGCCACCACTCCACTGCCCTATTTCCAGACCCATGCAGAGCTGAGTGGGCTGATGAAACGATCCCATGGGCCAAATTTGGCTCATGCACACACAGCCTGGGTTAGCACAGTACAGGCCTCCCTACTCCACTGTACTAACGACCTTCTCTTCTCTGCAAGCCAGGTTTATTTGGGGGGGGGGGGGGGGGTGTTGTTGTGAGGATCTGCAAAGCACAAATTACCAATTAAGCTAAAGTATGTACAAAGGATTTTAGTGAGTGAAAAACACAAAAGGTAAGTGATTCTTGGGTCAGAAAATACTATTTTAAAGAACATGATTCTTAGAGAAAGATTGCTTCAGTTAAAACTATAAAATGCTTAAACATAAATGTGTACATAAAGATTTTGTTACCTTTTAAGTTTCAATTTTTATGGAAAAGTTTCTCCTCTTTTGATGCTTCTCTTGACAAAATTGACTTCTTGGTTTCCCAAACACCTTTATGAGCTATTGGACAATTGAACATCCATTAATAATCGGTGACATTGTGGAAGTGAAAGTAAGAACATTCAGATCTTTTTGATGTGAGGGTCTTTGTATATTATTTCTGATATAAGTCATCTATTTTAAATTATTCCTAGTATAATATCAAAGATATTTCCTAAAGCCTTCAAAAGGTACAGTTACGTACTATTTCGTTGGCCTTACAGATATTTCTCCTTAGACAACAGTAACAGCAGATCTCATTCAATCCTATTTACTGCAAGCATATGTCAAGATTATGCCTGGAAACATCTGAGCTAAGTCCAGACAGTCAAAAAACCCAAGGCTGAATCGATCCAGTCTTCTCAGGTTAGTCTAAGTTGTGTAGATTGAACAGATAAGCAGTGAACAGACATTCACTTTTGATTCCAGAAATGCAGCCACATGCCTGCAGCGGTCCAGGCCAGAATCCAGGGGCGGGGGCACCAGAGCACACTTCTCTGCTTGGCTGAAGCAGACAGCTTAAGCCAAGGCTAGCCTGCCCACCTGCAAGGGGAGGGGCTAATTTGCAGGAGAGGTGCAAAGCATCCTGGGAGCTGGGGGACTCTGAGTTACCTTGAATCTGGAGGGGATTTGGGTCAAGTTCAGTAAACTGCTTTAACCTAAATCAGTTAAGTCTGATACAACAACATCCATCCAGGTTTATCTTAAACCAGTTGCAGCCATCTTGAAAGCGGTTTATGTGCACTGAACTGCTCTTGTGTTACAGATGTGAACGAGTTTCTGGTCACTTACGTGAGTTTATGAGTAATTTCTGTCCCTAGCCCTGATGTTCAGGATGTTTGGTAAGGTTGTGTAGGATACTTGCACCAGTGAAATGCTTGCTTCAGTTTTGCAAGGTAGATTGTCACTTCTTTATTTTCCAAGGGCCAGTCTGGTCTACTCAGGTTCCAATTTAGTTGCACATGATCAATTCCATTGAAGGCCATAGGTTTGTACATGTATAATTGAGGACCCAGTCTGACCTGCAGTGCTTTTTTTTTCTACTGGTGGTGAAGTGAGAGAAGGGAAGAGTCTACTCTTCTTCAGTTCAGCCACCAGTTAAAATTTTGCTAACTTGTAGTGAGAGCATTTGAAGAATAAATGCAGACACTTGTATTGCCTTTTTTAGTTACATTTCAAAGTAGAAAAACACTCTTGCAGCTTATATTAAGGCCATTTACAATTCAATACATTGACTTTTCCCCCAGCAGTCTGATGTCCTGTTTTCCTGCAGAACAATACCACCCAGTTCAGGTGGTTCCCATTGTCTTTATTTTCAAACAACATTTGGCTGTGAAACTGTTGCAGGCTCCAAACAGAATTATGAATCTGGCTTAAAAATGTCTCTCAATAAATGTTATCCAGCTCAGTATGGAAATAAGAGACCTGGAAGATTTTAATCATAGTAATCTAGACCTATGCAGTCCTGCCACTAGATGGTGCACGTAGTACAACTATTCTGCATACAGGCAGTGGTGTATACTGTGTTTTTATTTTTCTCATCGCTAGTAAGTAAAGTACATATTAACCAATTACTTCCTTGCTACTGCAGTACCAGGACATTGGCAGTACCCTCTTATTTTCCCTTGCTTCACCTTATGGCATGTTACAGGCCATAAGTTCTTGGTATTTCACTGGCTTTGGCTCAGGAAGCCTCTTCAAGGCCTATGCTTTTTATAAATGCAGATTTGTCCTTTAAGAATATATTTGCATTCAAATTTAGAGCTGGTGAAATCTTACATCATTTATAGCATTTGCCAGCAGCTGTTGCTAGTTGGCAGGTGGTTAAATTCAGCCCGTACAAATTCAGCTTTCTTGGAAAGAGAACTGGAAAAGGCATAGTTTAGCAGTGGTGGAATCATTTTAATGCCTTTCTTCCACCATTTTAAATCTCCTGCTTAACTTTGTTTTAAATGATAGGACAGCTAGTCAGTTGTGAAGGGGAGGACATGGACTCTTACTTGACTCCTCCTGACTTATTTTGGAGTCCAGGTTACTAGCAAAAAATGAATTTTATGCAAAACATCATGGGGGTACTAAGGGTTCTTCCTGTAGTAAGAGTAAGATACAGAACAATTGCATGCATCCCTGCAACTGATAAAGAACACGAAGGAGCTGCTCATGCCTCCCAGTACTGGTACTGCTCGGACGGCTTGGGCTTCATTATCTTCCACTAAGCTAGCTAAAGCCATTGTATAAACACCGTGTACAGGGTCACTGACCACACACACAGTAGCTAATTCCTGCCTGTCGGTGTTCAGCCTCTTCCTTTTGACTTTGTCGATGAAACTATAGGCACCTTCATCGCACTTGAATGATTTCTTAGGTATTATTCCCCCAAGTTTAAAAAAAATATTTTGGAAAGTCCAGCTAATTTAAATCATTCCAGACCTTGTCAACAGAAAGTGTCTATTACCCTTTTTTATAGATGTTAACTTTCTCTAAAATAACAGAAAACAGACAGGAAGATGCTTTCATATTTATTATATTCCGTAGTAAAACTCATGTTACAGAAAATAAAAATGCAGTATTTGGTTCTTTAATGAACAAGCCCCCTTAAACATTAAAGGGTGATTTGCAGCATACTACTGTCCTTTAAAGATGTAGATGTAATGTAGATAAATGTGTGTATATATAGATAGATGTGTATATATATAGGTGGATAGATAAGTACTATGTCAGCCGAAGGCTTACTTGCACATTTTGAATCACAGCTTTAACTTAGGAAAGACTCCTATGCTTTTGCTCTCTGTGTTTGTTTTCTTGATGAAAAATCAGATGCTGGGTTTATTATTTTTCTTTCCCTTCTTCCTGTAAAAGAAAAGAGTAAATCTTAATAGTCTAAAGAACAGTTTTGACCCGACTGGTAACAGACTATCCTGTGCAAAACCCTCGAGCTAAAATTGCAATCTTTGCATTGCCTTCTCCCATCCCAGTATTCTCACTCTGAGTATGCAAACTTTGGTTGGAGTCCACACACGCACAGACAGTCTCTCTCTCTCCAAGCCATATGGTCTTATACATGTCTACGGTTCTTAGGTGCCGTAATAATACCCTGACCCTAAACTGTCATGGTATATGCATATTATTTCTGTAAAACTTTGGACACAAAACAAGGAACTCTAAAGCTCAGTTACAGAAGATGGAGTAATCTTACCTGATGAGCTGCTGGAAGATTGTTTTAATATGCATTGCTTCGGGATCCAGGCATATTTGTCTGCCAGTTTTCAAACTTACACTGGAAGAATCATTTAAAAAAAAAAAAAAAAGCCTTTTAGAATAATGTTTAGAACCTTTGATCATAAAGTGTATTTTCAGTTATAGTAAACCTGAACCGTACATTATTTCCACATTTTCACAAGAGGTAGATGCAGGGAAGATTTCTACGGTCTTGACTTGTGTGTGACCAAACACAATTTTATCCATAGTCTGAAGGCACAGGCATCTTCCACCTTTCATATTTATTCCTGTAAATACAGAACAATAGCTGCATCAGTTAATGCGGCTTCTTTGGTAAGCACATCAAGTCCCTAAACAAGCTGAAATCCATCTTGGCTTAAGTTTCAAATATTTGCTTAGGTTATGTTTTTTTGGTTATCTGCTCTGTAGCAGTCAATTAAAATATGAAAACAAAGCAAAGAAACCTACTGTATGAAGCAGTTAGAGTGATGAAGGCAAGTATAAGAATTAGCTTGCATGCCATCCCTTCTGTGAGATCTTTCTTCCTCCTCTGAGCAAGACTCTTTGTGTTGACAAATCTAAAGCTCATGCTGGTAGACCACAGAGCCAACAGCTTAAATATGTTATGAACGTACTGACATCCGATGCTAAATTTACACCTGCGGAAATGTCAAATACAGTAAAGTGGAATATTTTATTTTTATCAAATAGGTGTTCATTTAATGGAAAAACATATTTTAAATGTATTTCCAGTATAGGGTGAGATTAGGCAATAGTGTCTAAAGATTAGGCTAGTGGTTTCCAAATTTGTGGTCTTCAGATTACCAATGATCCATGATGCACTTTGTTACCAATAGGATTCTTTTTGCCAGAGGCCCCCAAGGATTGACACAGCCCCTCATCCAATATGGTATCAAGTAAACTTTATTAGTAACCCCTAGACAATATTACAGGTTTCCTTGTAATACGACCTGACAAATCTATCCATTTCTCAGCAGTAATCGTTGGGGGTACTGGGTCTCGGGTCTTCTGCCGGGAGTGTGATGTTTGGCATCTTCCAGAGTCCAGCGGAGGATGCAGCAGCTGTCTGTCTTCCCAGAACCACCGCATGCTTGCACACATTGCTTTGTATTAGCTCATTTTATAGTTTTGTACTAATAATTGTCCAATCCCTTGGCTCAAATGCCTCACATAGTACACCGATCTTATCCTACTTTTGGTTATCTTTCCTTATAGGGAAAGTGCTATACATTGCTCACCTATAATACTCCAATTACAGAACTTCTTCCAATGCCTTGTAAGGCTGTCTGTTCATTTTTATTGCTTAGCAAGGGTCCAGGCCTTCCCAGAACTAAGAGCCTTAGCATAACTCAGTTTGCCTGCTATAGAGTGTCTAAAGAGAGCTGGCTCTTTGCATGGCTCCTGTTCTTTACTTCAGACCCCAAAATTGGTTTAGAAACACCTAAAAATACATTAAACAAGTTTCAGATGTGTTAATGTCACATAACTGATTTCTACAGCTCCTGCAGGGATGCTATTCAGACTCATAGGAGAACATATTGGAGCACGGAGGAATGAATCCAGAAAATGAGACTGCTCTTGGTTCTGGAGTCATTCCACTTCAGTATGTGTGTCACGGAAGATTTAAGTCCCCAAGGGATGGAGAAAGATAACGAAAGTCCAATGGGGAAAGGAGCAGGGAGAGTCTAGGGCCTGATGACTTGGGGAAAAGAGGTCATGAGCTTCCTTTCGGTGTTTAGCACCAAGCTCTAAATGCTGCTGTGTCCAGGAGAGGAGAGAGGAGTCTTGACGCGGCCTGTAGAAAACCAAAGACTCCTGTGTGCTCCAAATGGTTTTTAAACCATTGTATGTGACTGTAACAACTGTCACTCATGGTTGCCATCATAATTGGCATGTAATACAATAGTGCTGGTACTGCTCCCACTGTAACAAACTCAGAGCTGCAGCCTTCCTACTTAGGAAACTCATGAAAAAGTAATGAGCTGTTAGTCACGGTGTGTATGAGTAAGACAGCTGTCATAGGCTGAAATTTCATTTTCTGTATCATTCTAATTTAAAAACGGCCTACCCCACAATACTTGAGACAGTCGCTTAGGCAAATATTATTTGAAATCTAATAAGCATCATCCATGCTCCAGCTCAAACCATTAGATTAGCAGGTGCACTTGCACCAAAGCAAAGGGTTGTACTTGGCTGCTACACGCGATGTATTTACATTGAGACTGCTGGTGAGGGAAAAATAAACTTGTCAAGTGAAGAACCCTTTTCTGGCAAGCTGCATTTGCTACAGATTCATTCTGCAAATCCTGGAAATATTTCTCAGCACAGTCCTGATCCAAAGCCCTTTGAAGTCCATAGTCTAGAGTTTTGCTTTGACAAGCAAAAAAAAACCCAACAAAAAATCTTCACGCTGCTGACTCACCGTTGAGCAGAAGTTCAGAGGGCCGGGCCAAGTATAAAAATCACATAAATTGCTGCGGGAAAACTGTTCTAGCTGTCTACTTTGCTCAGGGTTTTGTTTGACAACTGCTCATTCACTTCCCTACTAACTGTCTGATTCCCTAACATGGATGGCTTAGGTCCTGCCTTTGTGCTCAGCAGCATATGTGTTGCCACAGGAATGCTGGGCATACATTTTGGTGTTGCCTACAGTGTATGATCATGGCAGTAACGCGAGAGAAATAAAGAATGTGTCTTACATTCATGAATCACATTATGAAAATGCAGTGCCATCTTGAAAGAGCATCTTCCCTTTCTCATTGTCCAAAACCCGGCAGCCAGTTTTTGTGGGCTCAGTGCCACGCCAAATTGCATATTAAGATGCTCCATTCTACACGTGGCTCTGTAGACTTCTTTTACATGTCAAAATAATAATAGCCACAATAGAAAAGCTAAAGCAGCCGGCATTGCCATACTCCAGCAATCGTTCCATAAACCCATTGAATATACGTAGCACGGCCCAACCCTGAAGCTTTTGGATTGGTGTGTAGGCTCAAATCCTAGCCTGGTCTCATTAACGTCCATGATCTTTTACTGTTCATCTGCTTTAGCCGAACCTCGGGATTATAAATTCTTTTTTAGACATGCAAGATCCAGCATTCTTCTTTCATTGAAACTTTTTTGCCTTGTTCAGGAAGATGCACTAGGTAGTTCTCTAGGTGGTGAGAATTCAGAAACGCTAGAACCTCGAAAACAAGCTCTTCAAACACAGGTTATATCGTGCTGGAGGGCTAGTTAGAGCAAGCGTTGATCAACACACATCCTGCTTTCATCAGGGCTTTGCTGAAGCATTGGCCAATGTAGGCTTCACTGGAGCAGTGACCGATGTATGAACTGTTTAGGCAAGCTTCAGCTGGAACGTGCATACCCAAAGCTGGTGCAAGATAACAGAACGAGACGAGACGCGCAACACTCGTCAAGAAGGAGAGCCAGGTACATCGAGCATGGGAGGGTGCAACACTTGTATGGTAAGAAACTGGAACACAGGGATCAGGATGCATAACAGGTTTGGGGCAGCCTAGTTACCAGCAGAGTATAATATGCACTTTGTTTTTATCCCCATGTGTTACTTAGTAACGTGGGCTGATCTGTATATAAAAAAACGCTAGGAATCTTGGCACTTTTACTGGCAGGGGGCGTAGTTTGTGTTAATACCTTGTCTCAGGCAGCCACAGGCTAAAGGGAGAGAGAGCACTGTGCTTTACAGTCAATAATGATCTCTGAGTCTTCACAACTGAAGACGCCTGTGGTCTTTCTGTGTATGTGCTGTGATCTTCAGACACTAGAGTCAGAGATGAGTGGACAATGTGAAAGAAGCTTGTTGATGTAATAGGAAAGGATTTAAACACAAAAAGCACACGGCCAGAGCAGGGTCCTGCTTACAAGAAAGTGCAGAAGAAAGGAACACAAGCTATGCTGCACTGGGGTCTTCACTCATGCCACAAATGCATAAACACTTGGCTTCAGATCTCCACAGGTCTTTTCTGTGGTTGGAGACTGCCAACCCTTTCAACAGATCTTGTTGCACCCTGGGATTTGCTTGAGCATTTAAAGCTTCAGCTTATAGGTTGCCTCCCTCTGCCAAAGTGCTGGGTTGCTGTTTACAGCTCGCTGGAGTATTGTTTTGCTGACATTTAAAATAGTGCAGAGAGCTGCAGCCCCACCAGACATGGTAAAGTATGCTTTTGGCGAGAGAAGCCTTTGTGCAGTACCTATTCTTTGCTCTGCTTCTCAGCTCCTAACCACTTAGAGGCTGAAAGCATTTCACCTCTTTTTTAGTGGAGCAGGGAACTGTAAGTCACCATCACGATGTAAATGAAACTGGACCCCAACATTGGGCCCTAGAGGCAAAGTTTCCAGGAGTTTTGGTGGGGGCTTGAGTCAGCCCACTGCCGTTTGCTGTGGGGTGGGAGGGTACCTGTTATCTCCCCATTTGTGCCCGACTGGCTGCTGGCTGCGCACGCACCTTTTTTTTCCCCCTTCAGACCTTGCAGTCTGCCGTCCAGTCCACGTGGCCCTTGACCCCGTATCAATTCTGATTCTTCATGGGCTTCTCCTCCTTCCCCTTTTTTCAAGGCACGATGGTGAAAGAGGGTTCCCTTCTCCCTCTGCTAGGCTATGAGGCATAATGGCAGAATGACCCATGGCTCACAGAGCTGCTGGGCCCCCGGGACTTCCTGCACTCCTCAGCAACCTGGCATCATTTGCACACCAGCGTGTACGTGTGCATGGGCAGGGGAGCAGCTCTACCTGCATCTTGCAGCAGCCCTGATTGGCTGATCCTCAGGGTAGGCTTCCCTCAGTACCACAGGTGTGCACTGCTCAGTGCCCCTGTCTCTGACCTTAAGCCCATACCCGCTGCTCGGCCACAGTGAAAACCCCCGTGCTTGTTGCCTCTGCTTGGCAGTGGCCTGGGTGCTGCAGGCTGCATGCACAGGGAGGCTGCCAGCAGCTATCCCACAATTCCCTGTTCATGACTTCCAGCTCCTGCAAGCCACTTCCCGTCTCTAACACCCCGCTCCCCATCCCAAACTGAGCCAGCCACAGAAGGAGAGGCAAGGCACCCACAGGCTGATTCCTACAGGGGCTCTAAGGACATGGGAAGCACTATGAGCTGTGGCCACAGAGGCTGGAGCTCATGGAAGGTGGCCCTCCACACCAAGACTGCAAGTGTGTGTGTGTGTGTGTGTGCTTGCGTGTGCACATGCATCTATCCTTTATTTCCTACGTCTGCACGCATCCAGCACTGCCACTCAGTCACGCATCATCTTACACATTATAATTTTGCAGCAGCATTTCAACCATTTGCAGCAGGGTGGCATCTGTGTTGCCTAGTTGTGGACCAGTAGAGCACCCCTTGGCCTTCCCACATCCAAAAGTACTTGTACGGAAATGTCTTCCTTCCTCCCTCCCTTCCTCAGAGGATGGGCACAGTTAGAACTGTTTTAGCAGTGATTATCCATTTTAGCAGCATATCATTTATTTTCAGTTGCTTCCTAGCCAGGGGTGCAGCCTGCCGTCTTGTGCAGAGCCTCAATGGGCTTTTAAATGAGGGGATATCTCCTTTCCTTGCAACCCGCTTCAGACTGATACTTCCACCTGCACTGTGAGTATCTGCGTTCAAAGCTAGAGGTTATCAGAAGTCATTATGAATGATTTCATCTTGATTAGCCCCTCTACCTGTCAGCTTCCAAGAGACCAGTTCAATGGGTCTGAAAGAAGAGTACATTATGATACATTACCTTTGTTGTAAGTATTTTGCTGTATTTGCCAGCTACTTATCGTTTTATGCCTGCAGTACCTAAACCAAATGCTGGTCAGGAGACGCAAAAACCTTCCCCCCTCCTCCCCCGACTTTATTTAATAGTCCCCAGTCCATTTTATCTGCTTTAAAATATCCTCTTTCTCCATGCAAAATGCCACCACGCTTTGCAACTGTGGCTAACATGCATAAATGCAACAGAGGGATCGCTTTGTCTGAAATTTGGCAACTGTATAATTGCACAGAAACACTATTCAGGGTTGTAGAGCAGGTACTTAGGAGCACTTTATGTATCTGATATACCTGAGGGATGATGTGAATGTAGGTGCCTGACTGAGAACTTGGACAAGGCACTATAACAAACAGCCTGCTCTTGTAGAGCAGGGCATGGTGATGGTTAATGGCTGAGCAGAAAATTTCTCACACCTGAAAACCAACTTCGGCACTGTCTGTCGATACCAGACTGGAACATCAGAAATTAATTGATCGTTAACACCACTTCCTGGAGTCCTTGTTCTTCTCTCTTTTGTGCAGTGGCATCAGCCACGTTTTATTTAGCTTCTGAAACCTGCTTCACATTATATGGATGCTTCTTTCAAGCTTTCCTCTTTCTTCCTGCTATGAGAAGTTCTCATTTAACTTTGCTCTCCCATCCACCCACCTCACCCCCTAGGACAGCCTGTAGCCTCTGTTTGCATTCACGTACTATTTTTCTACTGAAATCTCAGAAATAGAAATTCCAGTAGATTATATAATGGAGCCAGACATTTTAGTTACGAATGGGGCGTTTCTAAAATATCTTTCTTTCTTGGCAATCATTCTTTAGGTTTAGCACCTATGTTATTATGGTTAACACTTCAGACGGTTAAATTTCCTCGGTCACTGCTAGTTCACAGGTTTTCCAGCAGACAATATTAACTATTATTTAGAGAAAGATGCATATCTTATACCTCATGATAGATAAACCAAGCAGACTTGTTCCCCTTTCCATATCCGTTTTCCCCTTTGTTTCCTCAGTTCTCAGAGTATGCACTGTATCTTTCCATTCAATGTTCAGCTAGATTTTAACACACTGTAAAGACACACAAAAGCTCATGGCTTGATTTGCTGGTCACTATCTATTTAATAGTGTGGCCAGGAAAGTAGAAATCCCAGGAAAATTCAAAAGTAGATGCCAGAATGTCCTTTCCTTATGCAAGTCCAGAAAAGACCATCTTTGGGTAACTCCATTCCCATGAAAGGGGCCCCAAACGTCCACCCCTGCAATGCTGCAATCCTTTCCTGCCTCCTCCTTGAAGGTCCATGATAAAGGGAACCCGCTGGTTTTACGAGCGGGCGTGGAAGGAGCTACAAGCTTGACTTTCTCCCTGGCATTATAAAGTTATGAGAGAGAACTCGCACCAAACCAGCTCTTAGTACTGAACTAGAAATAAATGCCAAAGGGAAAAAAGTAAATAACAGCTAGTTACAGGAATGTCTCAGGCACTGCAAAATGGGCTCCAAAAGGATCTAGCATTAGGCAACAGCCGAGCAGGGGTTTTCAGGATTGCAGTTTTGGAGTTCGGTAGTTAAGTTCCCTTTAAAGGCCTACAGTTGTATTTTGCAGCCACCTGGCAATCTTCCGTGTGTACTTGTGATTGAAACGTGTGAACTTGCCATCATTGTGAGAAGGGTGAGGGGGTTTTATTTTCTCATTACAACATTTTCAGTAGGTTTGCACAGGCTGGTGGTTATTACATTCCTATTAGTCATGTGTTATCAGAAATATTCAAAGGAGTAAAAAAACCAAAAACACCCCCCACACCCAACCCTGGTAAGAGGAGTATGAGCCATAAAGACAGTGCTGCAGTGCACTAATGCTTGTATGCTACGTAGATTATTGCAGGCTAGTGCAACCACTTCAGCGGCTTTCAGTTTGCTGAGAATTGCCTATTAGCACTGATGGTTGCATTGCTCTGTAGGGAACTTTGATTTGAAGAGATGCTGCAGATCTTAACAGAATCCATAAACTACCCTAAGAGAGAGTTGCGTCCATTTTACAGGGAGGAAAACTGAGGCCATGAGGCTATGACCTGATGAAGAAGCCTTAAGTTGCACTTCTGAAGATGCTGGCTCAGGCCACTAGACCTCCTTATGATGCTGGCAAACCCTTCTGCCTCAGAGGCAGTGCATCAAAGGAGTGTGGGGATAAGCCATAAAGGCTGGGATTGCTGAATGTCCAACAAGAGTAAAAGCAGTAACGGGAGTAGGGTGCAGACTACTAGTCTCAGCTGAGCACTGTTGAGTAGTGCAGTAAGCAGCCTGATTAAAATCTGCCATGTGTTGTTTGTTCTTTCATCCTCCACACCCCCCCGGGAGAAGCATGTGCAGTGGAGTATTATGTTTTGAAAAGCTGCTTTTTTTTTGCAATCATTCCATATTATTTTTGCTTGCAACCATTTTTGTAGGATAGTAAATGTGGCTTCACCTCTGTCTGGTAACTCAGATCCTCAAAAGGATGTTGGCAAGTCATTCCCCTTGGGGCGAGTTAGGCACCTAACTGCCCAGAGGCTCTGGACATATTGTTATATATTTGTAAAGCATCGGTATGTCAAACAGGAGATGCTTAGATCTAGAAAATAAGATAAAATGTTTCAAGTAGCACTGAGAACAGCTGCCCTTCATGGTGTAAACAATGCAACTGAATAGAAATATCACTATTGCCAACTCTCGTGATTTTTGGTGTTGTACTTAAAGTCTGTGCTTCGGGAATGTGAAAAACTTTGCTCTTTCTTGTATATACGTATGTAAATATAAACATATATATAAAAAAAACCCAAAGTTTTTCATATTCCTGAAGCACAGACTTTAAGAACAACACCAGACAATCCTGAGAGTTGGCAATACTGAATATGCGCTGGACCAGAGTCTTGTGGGTGATCTGTCGGTCCATCACATGGCCTGTCTTCATGACGAGACTTGGCAGTTCCTGATGCACCAGCATTTCTGCCACGTGAACCGACAGACAATGTCAGACTTAAAACAAAAACTTTGCTTTGAAAGGAAACTGCAAATGTTAATGAGATGACATTTTGGAAATGGCTGCACGGATCGTTTTGAAAATGCTTCTTCATTTCTGTTTCCAAAGTGTCAAAATTGCCGGTGAAATGGGCAATTCCAGGTTTTGAGCAGCTCCGTGTTTTCCCCTCTGCCACCTTGTAACTGAGTTCTGTAAAGAGGAGGTGACATAAATCACATCGCTCCTGCTCTTAGGCTGTCGGCTAGGTTAATTAGCTGTGGTCAGCTGAACGTCTGTGAGTTTCGAGCTCTGTTTATTTGAATCCCTGTGTTGAAGCCAGTGAGATTTAAATGTGCTTAAGTGCTTTGCTGCTTCAGTTCTCAAGTAATGCTCTGTTCGATTGGGAGCATCTCAGATTACATCTGTTCTCCCATGCAACACACCACCTAGGCCACCAAATCATCTCGGGAAAGATTATTTTGGTGTCCCTGAAATACAGGTGTACACGTGTGTGTGTGTACGTACAATATACGAAAGCTGTAATTATTTAAAAAAGGGAAAAGATTGTTTTCACAAATCCCTTTTATTGACAATCAATGCTTACATCTCAAAATGCAAGGTGTAGTATTTAGTTGGGTTTAGTATGAGCTTCAGGTTCATCATTCATCACCACAAAATACATGTGTAATACAAACTGCACAGGAGAACTGAAGACCAGCATGAGAAGAAGCAGGTAGCTTATATCAGAATTTGTTTCATATCAATTTTACCAGGATATAATATAAATTAAAAAGAGCATCTCAAGAAAAATGCTTTATACTCAAGGGCTTTGTTTGAAATGTGTCATCTTAGAAGCAGCTCTCTTCACTTCAGAGATTTCTGAAAGTGAAAAGAAAACACCCAGCTCAGGCAATCTCCACAGCATGGTTTCCTACCAAAGACTCTCCTTTATCTTAAACGCTTTAAATATTCAAAAATAAATACAGTTCTGATGAAGGTGCCGTACGGATTTGCTCGAGAGCTTTACTCATTCGCAGGGACAGGACAGCAGAGAGAGAAACTGCAAACGTGTCTGATTGCAGCACAAGTGTGTCACAGTCGAGCCCTGGAAGGGCCAGGCTGAGAGCACGACTTCCACCACTGATCATGCAGACGTGCACGTCTGAACAGCTTCCTCAGCCTCAGTCTGACCACGCACATGTGTAACGTTAAGTGCATCCCCAGTTTGCTGGTTCTTGCTGACCTGAATCCTTTGGCTTTACTGGTGAAACTTCTGCTTGTAGAGTTTACAGCTGACGTCTGGCTTTTAATACCATTCATTCCAATTGGAGGCATGAGCAATTTCCTTTTTTAAAAAGGCCATCATAAAAAGAGACACAATCCTCCATTTAGTCACAAGTTTCCTAAGTGGCTTAAGAATCGCTGCCACTGTCTTGGCTCTAGGGTTCAGACAGTATCTGGATCCTCTTTTTGGCCCGATACTCTAATATGATTAAATTAAATGTTACGAGTGAGATGAAGTGTGGCTCAAACTTTTAATACAAAGCAGGAGGCAAAGATGGCTTTTACAAGAGCTGCTGGGAGGGAAAATGTCTATATTTTTAAATCCTGCAATCCAGTCGTTTTGTTCTGCAGATGAGTGCACAAATAATGCCCACGGTCCATGAACAGGGGTGTAGGTTGTAGCCGTGTTGGTCTAAGGACATCGGCCACAGTCCATGAACACACCTGAGCGGGAAGAATTTAGATCATATTGAACAAGGGTCACTGTTATATTGTCAACAGTCAAAGGGCAGCAGGTTGAATTAAGCCTCTCCGAGTTGCTGTGTTTAGGGGTAGGTTTCATCCTCTTGGATATGTTACGATTTAGTGTTTCAATGCGTTTGTACCAGTGAGATGGAAATCGAGCGTGTAGCACTAATTGCAAGTGAGAAATGTCAGCAAATATCAATATGAATACTTTAACTGGAGCAAGGAAAGAGAATTTGTAGGTGGAAAGAAGCTAAAGCTTTTCGCGTCCCCCTGCTAGCATGTCCTGCCTTGCAACAGGTGACATATTCACCATCTTGAAATCCAAGAGAGAAGTATTTTGCAAATACAAATTTGGGGGGTGTTAGATGGTTTTTTAAAGTGTCTGGCAGCCAGAGAGAGCAACAGAGAGATGCTGTCCACGGCAGCACCGCACCACTACGCAGCCAGCAATGCCAGCACCACCACCTCGCTAACCATTGTGAGCTCAGATCACTCCTGTTTCCTCTCTCTGATTCAAGCAGGTTGCTTCGTGGCTGCAACTGTTAAGTAACTCCAGCCTTGCTATATAGAGAGAGGGGAGGGCGAGGGGTAGTGGTGGACAGCCCGGTGCCAAATTTAAGCCTGAGTGGGAACATGGCAGGAAATCTGGTCAAGGTGAGAGCCCGTCTTAACCGGCCTCTCTCTCAAACGTTGCAGAAGTGGCTAGGTGATGTCTCTTCCCCCACAGATTGTCATTTGTGCTGAAACTAAGCATTTTGACTGAGACAAGAACTTGCACCTTATTCCCCCGCTTCCCTTTCATGGAGGCAGCCTGGTGCTTCACGGAGCTGGGATTCAAGACCTATTCCTGTGTCTGTGGCATGGCACAGGGCCGTCACCACAACAGAGGACATCACAGGCCACTGTAACTCAAGGTAAAAACAGACACTGCTGAACCAAAATGGATCCACTGTGCTGGGACATGTCCCACCACAATTGATCTGCTTTAGTGGGCAACACACGTCTCTTTGTTGCTCATCAGGGCCCCTGCCTGATGCAGGACAAGGGGCAATGTGCTCCCTTCCCCTTGGGATTTCCCAGGTCCTTTGCTGTCCCGTGTCAGGCCCTGGGCTGACCTGTGTTTCACGGGGAACCGGGGAGTCCCCAGGCGCAGGGAATGCATCGCGCTGACCTGCACCTCTGCGTGAAGAATGGGGCAGCATGGGTCCCAGTATGAAGGCGCCGGGCAAGTAGGATTCCCTAGGTCCTCTGCCTCCATGCTGGGACCTGCGTGGGCTTTTCCGGCTTGTGAAGATGTGCCCCTAGAGCTGCCTGGAGCATCCCTGTAAGCGAGGAAAGCTAGGCAGGTGCTCCAGGGACTTGAGGGGCCTGATCCCACCCAGCGTGCGCAGGATCCTATCCCTCAAGCTCTATCGCCACAGAACAAATAGACATCAGCTGCAGCAAAGCAGCACAAGTTATTATTAGTGCCTTTTGTCACGGCACTGATGTGGCAGACAAAAGGTAAGGACGTCCATTTGCTTGGCATGTTGGCCCACATGCCATGTCCGGTGACATCTGTGTCTACCCTCATTGTCCCCACTGCAGCAAGCTTTGTTTCATATTTCCGAAGAAGGGGAGGAACAGCAGCTGGCCACTGGCTCCATCTATTAACAAAGGGAAGGAAATTTCTGCCTGACATCTGCAGAGAGCCAGTTCAGCCTTCAGGGGAAACAAGAAGCTTTATTTTCCTTGCATGTCTTTGACTTGGCTAGCAAAGCACCAACGTCCACAACTGTAAAACAGTCTAATCCCTCCTTGAATCCCACTAAATTTTATCTTGCTGACATTCTGCAGCAATTAATTGCATAAGCTGACCCCGCACAGCAGGAAGGAATAGTTCTTTCTGTCTGATTTAAGACTTCTGCTTTTTATTTCCCTTTACTGTGGCCTCATTCAGACAAAACACAGGGAGTCAGGGCAGGTTCATCTGTGCACAGGAGCCAGAGCGATGCAGGGAAGTGGTCTTTATATAAGGGTTAGTAAGGTCCACAAGTACAGGAAAGACAGCCCTCCTCTCTCTGTTGTCATGGCCCATCAGGGCTATTGAAAGGGACTGAAGAGCTACACAGCACAAAGGAGGCCCATAAAGAGTGCAGAACAGCAATAAATCAGGCCCAGGATCAGCAGCGATAGGACTAACCATCCTCTTCCCCAGCAGGTTCACCAGTATCTTTTGCTCACGGGTGGGATCAGCTCCCAGCTTTCCCAGGTCTCCACAGATTGCAGTTTTGTGCCTGTAATTTGGGGGAGCAGGGGACACTGCTGCTCAGACTTGCAAGCAGCACCTCACTTGGGGTCCAAGATGGGCAAGAAATAATGGGTCAATCCTGGTCTCAGAATCAGAGCCAAGTCCATTGCCCACTGCTCGCATTTCTTGCCCTCGAGACGAACACACCAGTGCCTCCTTTTACAAATATGTTTATAAGGGACTCGTCATTACTGGACCAGGCCACGGTGCTGGCAAGGCACTCTCTTCTTGAGCTGAAACCTTCTCAGGCGGCATGATCGTGCAGCGTGGTAGTTCTGACATGAAGTACTAGCTTGGTGCAGACATGCTCTGAGCAGGGTTTGAACTAGGTTTCCCATATTCATTTCTTTAAGCTAGCTCTAAGCACCCTTACCAATCCTATTCTAGGACTTGCCTGGATCATAAGCTTCAAGACAGGGACCATCACATGCCATATATTGGTACAGTACCTAGCGTCAAGGACCCCCAACCTGGGTAACTGCTAGGCATTCAACTGAATGCTAATTGTGGCCTGCTTGTATAGTGCAGGCTGATGGGGAAACGTAGAAAAGTGTTGAGCAAAGTCATTAGTATTAGTGTTAGCATGTCAGCAGCTATAAACCTGGCATCTATAATCTCTCTTGTTTTGAGGTGAAGAAACAGGACCTCGGCAGGAAAAGCGCACTAGTGTTTCCGCTCGGCCTGCCAGTGTAGCCCACATAACGCACCTGGCACAATGGAGGGACAGGAGCAGTGTTGTTCAGCACTCCTGATAAGTGCTAGCAAGTCTTCTCTTTCTAAAGCGATTGTGGCAAAGGGAAAAATGATTTAAGTATCAATCAACTTGGGGACTTTTCTACTTGAGGTCTCACCTATCAAATCTGAAGCAGGGGCTTCCCGCTGCTGGTTTTGCTTCACAGCGCTGTTGACTGCAGAGGCTTTCTGTGGCAGAGAGGAGAACTAGCAAGTGCTGTCTGCAAGCCATGGGGATAATGCGAGCAGACATTTGTGGTTAACACCCCATCTTTGCTAAGCTTCCTGTGGTGCTTACTGCAGGCAGATGGTCTTTCCAGTAGCCTCAGCAGACTCACAAAAACCTGCTGGAAGTGACTGACAGAACATGAATATACGTGAGCAAATGAGCCGACTAAGAAACAAACCATTGTTTCAAATGGATGGGGGCGTTCTAACGATGCCCGTTAGGAACCAAAGACGGTAACATTCCCTTTAACCTCATGGGGTTTGGATCTGCTGGGTGGCATGCCAAAAATTGTCCATCTTCACCTCCTGAGATATGGCCCCATGTCACGGCCCTGGAAAGAGTTGCATGTGGCAGGCATTCATTCTGGAAAGGATATGAGAGCCAAAGGTGTGTGTATTTACACCCTATCCATTACCTTCCTACCCCCATCTCATGCTGGAGTTGAAAAGCCATGTTCGAGACAGAGAAAAGCACTGGCCTTTTGCAAAGGCACCAAGAAACTGCTATTGCAGTGCTCCCACCCTGTGCTAGAGCCTGGAGAGCAGCAGGCAAAGGAGCCAGCCCTGGTGCTGTGTGTGGGGTTTGGTGCACCGTGGTGAGGTTCTTTGGGATTCACTTGATTCTTCAAATACATTAGCCTGGGCCATTTGCTTTCCTTTTTGTGTTTGTTTTCAGTGAGTCTGTAAGGAGAAGAGAAAAAAAAAAGTTCCCTGGCAGAAACATTTGTGGAAAGAAGATAAGATGGTCAGTAATAAAGCTCTTGATTTGGGCCCAGGAGAACAATGCACACCTTTCAAAAGCGTGCATCCTAAAGGTCACGTGGAAGATGCAGGCATCGCATGCACGGTGCCGTCCGCACGAGGATGTGGAGCTCAGACGTGTCCATTATCCTGTGCCCGTGTTCCTTGCACTACTTTTTTCCTTGGATCTCTGTTCTGTGCATGATTGAGTGGAGAATGTAAAAGGACTTTGCCATTAGTCATGCTGCTAATAGCACAGCTGAGGCTTTCACTCACTAAAGCCAAGTAAATCCTGCCCAGTCACTAACTCCTCTTTTCCTGCCTTAAATCTATTTCACCTTCTTTTTACTCCACGTACCATAAGTTTCCATCTGGACTACTGGTAGTTCATCACAAATAGAAGAAGCCATCAGGGCTGCAATTAGGCACAATTACACTGTTACTCATTTTGAGTCCCTTCTCCTAAGAGCTTTCTCTCACAATTTCTAAAGCAAATGGTCCTTTGGAAATTAACCCACTGCTTCAAGGGCTACTTGGTTCACCAACTAAGTACTATTCTGCTCTCATTGTAAATTAGCTGTGTGATCCCTGATCCTGCTCCCCTTTCCACAACTCTGTTTAATATGCAACCTTTCCTACCTCCTGCTGGACATTACCTGCAGGAGTACTGATTAATCTAACTGATTAACTGATTAATCTTTAGCTCTGTGTACATCTATCTTCTGCTCCGATTTCTGAGCTTTGAGAATGCTGTATGCCTTGCTTTGCTGCCTCTCACCGCTCCCCCTGCCTTGCTCCTTTGTGCAGGTCGTGCCCACGCTCAGGTGCAGCAATTTATAATCGTTGCCCGCCTCACCTGTGTGCTGCTCTGCAGGCTGGAGGAGTGGGAGCCTGGAGGGCACCTGTTACCTGCCTCTGCCTGGTCTATGTAGGGGGGCTGTTGATCTGCAAGGAAGGAAGCTGGCTGTCTCCTGTCCCCTGGGGTGGTGTAACAAGGCGAGGACGCAGGTGAGTCCTAGGAGCTCGGGTGGGGGGACAAACTGGAAGTTGCTAGGTAAAGAAATGACTGAGAGGAAGAGGCAAGTGCAGACGCAACAGATTGCTGTGGGAACTGCCAGCTCCTTTCTAGCTTGTTCAAGCTGCTCTCTTCTTGCAGTTGCTTCTGCTCTCAGGGCAAGGGAAGCAGGGAGGCCTCACAATACCCGGGAGATTTGCTGGTTGGGCTTGCAGTGCCAGGCTCGCAGACCAGACGGGCTTTCGAGAGTCCCACCAAATCGGTGGGGGAGGAAGCCTTAGAGAGAGTGTCTGCAGACCCGGGCTATGAACCTACCCCCCCAAAAGCCCAGATTCAATTCCTGCAGATTTGGGGCATCTCAGCCCGTTAAGGGATGGATTTCCCTCCAGGACAAAACCAGCTGTTTTTATCCTACGTCAAGAGTTGTCATTCAGTTAGCTCGAACATAGTTTCTAAAATGGAGACAGGCTTTCTTGATGGAGCGCCCTGGTCGTTCACCCACAAAGCGAGGGGAGGTGCTGGGCGCTTAGTTACCTGACTAGCCTTTGCCTTCAGACGGGCAGGGTGGCTCGGCTCCGACAGAGGAGCCGATCACGAACATTAGGTGCTTCTGCTTTGCAAAAATGGTTGCGGCCGAGCCGAAGAGCGGAAGGTTTGAGGTTGACTGAAGTAAGCAAAAATGAATGCCTCTCTCCCCGGTGTGCCTCGGTGGTGTTACAGTACCGTCCTTCCACTTCTCGCTCTCTGTGGTGTCTGTGGTGTGTGCGCCCTGCCCCCTGGCACCCCCATCCTCTCCCACTCTTCCCCTCCTGGTTTGCACCTGCCCCCTGCGTTTTCCACTGCCATTTTAATGTTCCCTCTCTCGTCTCCTCGGCTCCCCTTGCCCCTTTGCCTTCGTGCAGGCCAAGCTCTGGGCTGTGGCAAGATGCCCGAGCCAGCGTGGGAGTGCCCGAGGGCCAGATCCTAGAAGTAACTTGGACACCTGCAGTGGGACTTGGGTGGAGCTTGTGTCCGAGCTAAACCAGGCTTCTGAAAACCCCCATTCTGCAAAAGGACCTAGCACCTACGGGGGGAACTTCCCATGTCGGTCACTTGTCACGAGTTCACGTGGTGAATTATAGACCAGGTCCACTATAGACCTCAAGTCTCTCAACTCCCAGCCCTCCTTTTGTGCTGCATCTTTATAGAAGACAAGCAGCGCAGCACTGATACCACAGTTGTCTTATTCGAAGCAGAGAGATCCCCAGCACATGTTTTTCCGGCTTCCTGTCTACACAGGCTCTAACCTGAATTGTCCTTACAAGTTGGTGACATCCTTTATAGTCCCAGCTCAGTCTGCTACAAGGACTGGGTCTCGCTAGTTCAACTCTTTGACTTGTTTTCCCCATGGATGAGTTCTCATCTTCAAAATCCCCGCTGAGTCCATGGAGAACCGAGTCCATGAAGAGCAGCCTCTTCTTGTCATTATGGCTCTAGAGACCTGGCTGCTTCTTAATGCCACCTCTTGCATTCACCAGCCAATTCCTTTTGAGCAACGTCAGCTCCTGCTTTCCACCTCCCACGCCTCCAAAGCCAGCCCGCCCCAAAGGAAGGAACCTGGGCCCAGTAGCTGAATGCAGACTTTTTACATGGTAAAGCAGTGCACAGCTCAGCACATGAGCTGCTTCGGCCTTTCAAAGACGGACACGCACAAAAGGGAGTCACCAGCAAAAACGGAGTTGTGTCTCCATATTGTGTGTAGGGTCATGCATCCTAAATGCCACGTCGGCAGCATTTGCATTGAAAATAGCGGGCACTGTACCGACAAGGAAGACAATTAGGTTGTATGTTTTTTATTTGCATCTGCTCTCCAAAGCACTGATGATACATGCAGTAGCAACAACAGATTTGCTAGGCATTGCAGCCTCATAAATATGAGGCATTGCAGCCTCATATTTAGTTGAAGGGTAATTACAGAATAAAGCTGGGAGGGGGGACGGGAATGACACAAAGGACACACTATCTTTTCCATCCAGATGGTGCCTCAAGAAAACGGTTTGCACGTACAGAAGGGGAACAGGACACAAGAGAGGGCAGGACAATTGGGCTGCCCTCCGGTACTTTGTCCTTGTTGTACTGGTCAGGAAAGCAAGAGCCAATGCAATATTTCCCTCCTCCTCAAACTCTCTCCCAGGGTCCAACGGGCACCAAGGCCATCGTGGGCTTTCCATATGGCCGAGTCGGCTGTTTGGTGAGATGTGCCACTAATGCACTGCACCGAGACACGGATCAGAACTTGCCCCCTTCCTCCAAGCTACTTCGGTTTTGTTTTTCTACAGGAATAAGTTTCTACGCATTTTTCACGAGCATAGCTTTGCACAAAGGTTTCCCTCCTAAGCGGAGCCAACAGCCTGCTGCCATCACTCCCCAGGTGCCAAGCAATTCACTCCTAATAACCCAGCAATGAGTGCTCTTGGCTGGTGCTTTGCCCTGCACTTCTCTGCCAGTTGGGGAGGGTTATGCCCGTCTTTGAGTAAAGAGAGGTGCATTTGTATTAGCCTGCCTGTCGTTTACGGGCTGTGATGGCTGAAATGGCAAATCTATAATTGATTTTGTTACGGAGGTTTTCCACTTCCAAGTCACTAAGTGCCCTGGCAATCCTCTATAGGACTCATTAGGCTGCAACACATCCATTTAGAGGCTCATCTACACAATGCAACTAATACATCTAAATTGCTCTACAATCAGCAGTTGTAATTAATGGCAGGTTAAAATAAACTGCTTCTACATGTCTCTTGAAAATATTGCTTGAAGCAGAGGCACTGTGAAACACTCGTGTCGATTAACACTTCGTTAATGAGAATGCACGTGCAGGACAGGCTTGATCTCTGGTCAGTATTCAGGAGCTTTTCAAATGCTTTCCTGCTTCTGCCATGGAAAACGTAGTGGTGGGCAGAGGCCTGTGCTTTGTTTTAGCAGACATCCAGGTTGTTGACTCCAGGTTTGTCTACATAGGAGAGTTATTACAGAGTAAGAGGGGGTGATGCTGCAGTGCACTAGCTCCTCTGCACCATCTCCCCCCATGGACACTTGTAAGCTAAAAACAGACGTCCTATTTCTCCCAGGACAGACTTTTATGCCAGGACCCTACAGATGTACATGCCCGTTGTGCCACTTTAAGTACCTGTGAAGTATTTGAGAGAACAACTGGAGCCTAGTCCGAGTTAACTGCCCTTCAAGCCGGGTGTATAAATGACTGTCCCCATGGGACAATCAGACCCAGGATAAACCGACACCTGTTTTTACCCTCCGTGCTGTAACCTCCTTCACTGAGGCTGTCTCTGTCCGTCTCCTAGCGGACACAGCATGAACAGCTGCTGAGTTGCTTTGTATTCAAGGATAGGGGCTGGTGTACAGAGAAACACAACCTGCTGACATAATGCATTTGCACAAGGCCTTTCTTCCTGGGATCTTGCAGCGCTTCATGCAAATATAGGCCAGTATTATTAGCGGTGCAGTACAGATTAGGAAACTGAGGCACAGAAATTAAGTGACTTGCTTAAGGCACTACACTAAATAAGTGGCAGACTTGCATTCAGAACTAGGATCCTGTGGTTTCCAGTCCCCGGGAATGCGCCTCCTACAGTACCGTGGCATTTGCAGTATTGGTTTGTGACCTATTTGGCTTCTTACACGTTACAGGTGCGTTCTGTAGGTGATGCAGGTGTATCCAGCAGTGGGTGTGGAAAAGCTTTATACATGCATGCAGAGTAATATAATGCTATGAAGAGAGTGAGAGTACGTGGGCTGCTGGGTTTCACGTGGATCCCTAGTAACACTGAAAGAGCAGAGCATTTTCATTGCACTCTAGCAGCAACGCAAGGCCCGAGCTAACACGTACTGCACAACGAGTGCCTGGTTCTCCAATCCCTCCCCACACCGCGCTCTAATGGAGTGTGTTCATGAAAGGCCTCTTCTAATTTTTAGAGCATTTCCATGGAGACCTATTTAACCCACAAGACATCAAATGGAAAGGGAGCACAGTTGCTGTGATACACACCAGGCTTTTTCAAAATCTGTACTCCATCATCGGAGAGAGCATATTGCATACTGCCCAAGTATCCTTCACAAGTTTCCTTTCACAGTAAAGCAAAAAAACCTCAAAACCCAGACTTATTTTTGCTGCTGTATTTCTTTAAGAAGGCAAATCTGATATCTTTTATTAGACCAGCTCAAATTTGAGTTGGTCTAATAAGATTTACCCAAAGAACCTTGTCTGCCTACGTCCTTCGACCAACACAGCTGCAACCAACACCCCTTTAAGAAGGCAAATTACTCTGCTGCTAATTGTCTGCCAACAGATTCAGTCTTGGAACATCATTCGCTAATTATGACACGAAGCAGTGCACTTATCCAGTAGCGAACATTGAAGTTGTTGCCATTGAGCGGTTTGTGACCGTGTGTGCAGCGATGATAAATGGAGGGTTTTTTGCATTATCGTGAAGGGAGGCGCGTCCCGGGTGATGGAAGCTGTGATAATAAGAGGAGCGCGATGCAGACAGGAAGGATGTTATCCACCTTTGGCTACGTTCTCTGGGTGTAGGACAGGCGTGAGCAGTGGATGCCGCTGATCAGATGCAAGATGCTGTTATAAACTCCTGCCTCCCACCGTCACTTGCTGCTTTCTTATGCTCTCCCCTTGAAAAGTAAAGGGTCTGAGTATCCAAATTGCCTCTGTGCTCATCCGTGAGAGATGCAATGGATCCAAATGTGTCTGCTTCATCTGCAAACCTATCCTGCAGCCCTCTTGTCTGCTTAATGGATGCAAGTGGTAGGGAGAATTTCCAAGTAGCAGCGCCCACCATTTCTTGCAAATAAGATTACGGCTCAGCATCCTTCTTGCTCATACTTCTGCAATGGCCGGAAGCAGGCAGGCTTTAACCTTTGCTTCTTTCCAGGCACATTTGCACTCGGAGATCCAGTTATGGATCAGGGCTCTTCTAGCTACCTGAAAGCATTCCAGGTATCTCTGCTTACTAAGAGCCTCTCCCGCCGCTTTTCTGTTGTAGCTGGAAGAATCCACCTCCGCTTTTTCAGCGCTGTCTGCTGTTTTGAACAGGCTATATTGCCGCCTTAGAGAGCATCTCAGAAACTTGTTTCCTGGAAGTTTCTCTCTGGTTGGCTGTGGCCATATTCGCTTACCGCTGATTAACATGGTGCAGTTTTCTTTCTGAGTCTGATCGCTTCCTGACGCTGACCTCTCACTGATTTTCAGGGATTTCAGCTCTGGGAAGCGATCCTCTCTCTGGACTGGCCCAGGAGAGGGAAGCCTCGGAAAACTGAATATCCTGGGCAGATTTGGCTTCTTTGTAGGTTTATCTTGAGAGTCGACTAGATGGGTTTCGTCACTGCTGGTATTATAAGGGCTGCTTTGTGAGTAGTCTGCGCTTAAGCTTTCACTGGAGGCAGGACCCTTATAATGATGAGTCTTTCCTGCTTGTGCATACAGCTTTTCTAGAGGATCATCCCCGGAGCAAGGGTACGGTTTTCCCTCTTCACAAACTAGATGAACTTTTTCTAATGACATGATGTTTGAGATGATGTTGGTCAGTTGGCATTTGGGGATTGCTCTTGGCATCACCGCAGGCTTCGGGCACCGCCGATCTTCTTGAAGCGTTGTCTTGTCTCGGACCCTCGGGTGGTTTTCGGGTATCGCGGGGAAGGTGGGTCTTGCTAACTGGCAGATGGATTGAAGGTAATCTTCACTGGAGCACAGATCTGAGTTGGTAGACAAGCTTCCCAAACTTCTTGCATTGCTGCTTAAATCCTCCTGCAGCTCCTCATGGGTTTCACATATGGTTGGGAGAGGCTTTGTAATATTCAGTCTGAGCCGGGGCGCCATGGCTACAAAAAATATACAAGACATAATTGGCACATGAAACTCAGATACAGGAACTGTAAGATGAATACGATCCTCTTCCTCTTCCTTTTTTTTTTTGTAGTGAAGAAGCAAGCAATAATATACAGGGGAACCTTTTAAAAATACAGCTGGTAAATCTTTTTAATCGGGGGGGGGGGGCGCTCCTGGCAGAGGCCATGAATAAAATGTACTAAATGGCTAATTATTCACATGTGGCAAATGATAAAACAATTCAGCAAAGAGAATCACGCAGCTCATCCCTCTGAGCTGTGGCAAGACAATCAGGCAGCCCAGCCCTACACGTGCCTGCTGGTTCAATAGCAGTAGGGACCGACTTAATTCGTAGTTTTGTGGATTTTGTGGGAACAGTGAAATCCGGGATGGTCCGCGAAATCTGAAAAATCAGCAAAAAATAAAATAAAATGCGGGCCCCCCCAGCAGTCCCCCCTCCTCCCTGGGCTCTCCACCCATCAGCCCCAAGGGGCAGGGCCACCGCCAAACACCCACGACATCGGCTTTGCACGCCCCAAGCAGGCTGTGAAAAACCCTTTGTCTCACCACAATTCAGGTATGTCCCTAAATATCGCTGTCGGGATATAGGAACAAGAGCTTCAGAAGAAGCTTCCGGGGTAATCCCGCTCCCCGTATTCGATAGGGCACTTCCGTTCATTTGCACAGTGTGATATGGAGCCTTGCCCGGGGGTACGTAAGGGGACTATAGGACTGGGGCCCGGTTAATGGAGTCCTTCTTTGTGCACGGATAGGAGCTGGTTCTCCATTAAGTGAAGTATTGGACAGGGCGGTGATATTACACTCGATCTGTTCCCCCAGAAATGACAAAAAATGGTGGTTCAGAAATCCACCCCTTTTCATCAGTGCTACGGGCTGTAGACCAGTAGTTACGTAGGCTCGAGGGCCATAAATCCAGGACCATCCCAAGCAGTCAGGGCTCCTATTCTACCCCTAACAAAGCCAATGCACATGTGGTCTACCCCGTTTATTAACTAGCATCCAACCCTGAAATGGTTTCAGTTCCTAAAGTACTGTTTCTGGTGTAAAGCTTGGCTTAAGCATTTGCTTGCAAAAATGCTCATATAGCCCAGATCCAATTTTTGACTTTCAGATTTTTATGGGACTACTTGGTCAAAATTGTACTGCTCCATTGTGCTTTCTAAATGCATACGTGCGGAAATAGCCATTTATGTGTGTGAGTGTGTTGTGGGCTTTCTTTTTCTTCTTCCTTTTATTACTGGAAATCAATTCTAGCTTCAGAAACCCTCTGCAGCAAGGCACAGACTACATCTGAAATGCAGGGGCTGTGCCCTTCCTTGGCATACAGAGTAGAAATTGCTGTGCATGCTCATGCTTTCTGCTCTGTTGCTGGCTCTATTACAGGTTTCATTTCAGACAGCTAGAAACATCAGCCCGTCTGGACCTTGCTAATGTAACTTCTGTCTGTGAGCATGCTGAGAAGGCTTTCTGTCTTCATTGCTATTCTTTGATGCCTTCAGGTGGGAAATCAAGGTCTCGTGTTGCTCCCATTGGAGTCTTTCCCACTGGGAGAAATGGTTTGGATCTAAAGGTGCCAGGCCCCGGCAACGCCCCTTTACTCACGTGCCTGCTCCGTCCGTCGAAGGGCACGTTTGCAATAATGCCTCCCTCTGGAATCGGGCTGATATCCGTCTTGGTCTTCTTCCCTCTCCTCCCTTGCATATTTGCAAGGATTTCACCTGATCTGGCTAAACTCTGCGAGACAGCTGCCGCAATCACATCAGCACCGCAGGGCTAGAGAGCTGCGTGGCCGAGTGCTAGCCCATGACCTTGTAGCTAACGGTCTGGGCTGGTCATGGGTACAGCAGGACCTGGGCTGGGAACAGCTATGGCTCGTCTCCCTGCAGGTCTCTGCTTTCTCCTGCGTTGGAGATGCCCGAAGTTTCAGAAGCTCTCATCCGTAGGATCCCATTTTAGCAGCCTCCAGGGCAAGGCACGACTTCCAGTTCCAGCTTTTAAAGCCCCCTCCTTTTCCTTACCTGAATGTCTCTCTCCCCTCGGAGCCAGGCGTGTTTCTACTCTGCAGTTCCCGAGTCCTGCACCCTCCTCGCTTCCAGGAGAGAAGACGAGCTGTCTAACACTAGACCGTGCATCAGGCTTACTGCCTCCAGTCAGCTGATTCTGCTGCTTTTTTTTTTTGTTGTTGTTGCTGCTAAATATAGCCTGCCGGATCCCTTCTCCTTCCTGCAAATCCTAATTTGATAAATGCCCCGTGTCTCTGAAAAGCCAGAATGGAGTCAGCGAGGCAGGACAATTGCATTACCGGCAGAGCAGCCCCTCCAGCACAGTGCTCCGGCTGCGGGAACGGGCTGATGTGTTGACATTTTTCCAAGGGCAAAGTGGAAATGCAGTGCCGTGCCCGTGTCCCTGAGCCACAGCCGGGGTGTGGCCAGATGTGTGTCCTATCGAATTCCTCTAAGCATTCGCAGGAGGTTGGTTTTGATTCTCGGGGTAGGAAATGCAAGGGAAGGGGTTATGGTTCCTGGCTACCAGGGCCAGGCGGCATCGCCCCGGGGCATTGCCAGGGCCTGGAGGCTGCACTAATTGATGCTGACAACCTCGGGCCCCTCAAGGGCACATCTGCTAGAGAGAGGCCCCGGCTCTGCTCCTCGCTGCGCTGGAGGCTGCGGGAAAGGGTTGCCACGGAGCGGCTCTGCCAGCTGTACAGGCACCGAGGACATCGAGACAGTTGTCAGCGCTGTTGTGTCTTCTTCGGGGACTCCAGGGTGCTGGCAGTCACTTCCCGGTTACTTCCATCGCAGCACTCCCCCAGCTTTTAAAATGTGATCCCCGTTCACAGGGACCGGTAACGTGCACTTTCCCGAGAACTGCACCAGCACAGCACCTCTCGTGCCATTTATTTCACAAGACTAGCATCACTCGCTACGCTGTTGTCTGGAGAAGTCCAGACCCTGCAAAGTGCCCAGCGCCCTCCCCGTGCGCTGGAAAGAAGAGCTTATTTTAGCAGAAACCTCAGCACCTTCATGGTGATGCTCAGTCAGCTCACAGGGGTAGCCTCCAAACCCCCCCAAATTAGCAAAGCATCTTTTTCGTTATGGGAGGGGCAGGTGAAAGCAGGGAGGGCAAGAAAATGCTATTTTAGTAGACAAGAAACCCAGTCTGGAAATGCCACAGAACGTGTGTGTTCAACAGCGTGCCGACACGCTCAGCACGGACAGAGCCATCCTTTTAGGCTGTTCTCCATCACCAGGGATCCTGGTTTTCCCTGATTTAAAAAAAACAAACCCCAAAACAACCAATTTTGGGATTGAAAAAAATAACCCAAAATCCACATTATTTTTTTTCCCATGATTAAAATGAAACACCACTAATTAGTCTTCAAAAGGAGGCTAGATAGACACCTAGCCAGGGTCGTTTGACCCCAGCATCCTTTCCTGCCACGGCAGGGGGTCAGACTTGATGATCTGCTCAGGTCCCTTCCTACCCGACCAACTATGAAACTATAATATACGGATTGAAACACCACTAACGTATACATCTATATATTGGTGAAGTTTCATTTTAATCATGGAAAAGTGTGGATTTTGGGTTTGGTTTTTTAAATCTGAAAATTGGGGATTTTTTTTTTTGATAGGAGAAAATCAGGGTCCCTGTCCCTCACTATATTAACCAGATATGCACTCGGGGAAGCTAGTGTCTCCGTTTGGAGGAGGATCTTGAGGCTCGTGTCTGAACCGCTGTGTCTCGGGATTGGATAGAGGAGAGCTGTAAGCGCGTTTATACGACCCCAGGTTCGTATTTAGTCCCTACCCACTAAGCAGCAAACTTCACTTTCCTTCTGCTTGCAGGAGGCAAGCGCTCGAGTCAGTCTGTAGGTAGTGGAGTAGACTGCCAACGGAGAGACTTCAGATTTGCTTTGGATGCCGTGAGGAGTAGCATTCATGCCAAGCTTCATTTCTGTAGGAGTTTCTTCCTCTGAACTTTTGTATTGTTATTCAGGGAGGACTGAAATCCAAGCAGATGGCCCTAAACCCATCTTGTGTCTCACTAAAGCTGCAAATGATCTTTTCAAAGCAGGCAACATCTGCCGCAGAGAGCAGCTAGCTTTGTAATTCGTCACTCAAAAGCTCTTTCCTCATCTTCATAGTCAGGCCCGTGATGCGCAAATGAGTGAAAAGGTACTGATGAATTAGTCCCTCTGCATTGACTGTGCCAGTGAACTTGCCGTAATTATGTGCAGCTGTGGGCTGGTGACTGTTGGAGAAATGTGGATGATATCAATCCTGGACTCCTCGTCTATTATTCCTCGCACGGTGCCTCTTCAAACCGTGTTGCCATGCAATTCCTCTGCAAACTTTCCCTTCCTCTCATCGGTGGAGGCACACATACATCTGGAGCTGCTTCAGAAGGGCAGCATCTGGTACTTCCAGTTGTTTGGTGCGGACAAGCTAGGAACGATGCATTTCCTTCCCCGCTTGTCCAGACGTACCAATTAGGACATAACCGCAACTGCCCCTTCGAAACATTCCCCTCTGAAATGGCTCCAGAGGTAGGTGTGCGTCCATACCCTATTGCTTCCAGTAGCCAGGATTCATTTGGCCTTCCCTCCAGGAGGGAGATGATGGGTAGTAGTCTGTGTGGGCCCCACACAGCAGAAGAGCCTTTGTGCACATGTGCAAGTCCTAGTCAAGTCCATGAGACTGTCCTGAATGGCAGTGGATGCAGAAGAGCAAAGTTAAACCATATCAGATTTTAAGCGAGCTTTTACTAGTTTTATTCCTGCTCTTTTCACCTTGTGTCAAAACCCTGTTCAGCACTGAAGGCAGGCTGTGATTAGCATCATGTTTTTGCATAACATCTGTTACATAAAGTAGAAATATTTGAGGGGAAAACAGCATCTGGCATATGGATCTTAAATGTGCTTTTGTTTTCCACCCTCTATACAGGCAGAGGACTTATTTCTTAAATCATCAGAGGGAGAAAATAGCAACTCCTTACATGTGCTATATGAATAAAATATATTGATACATAAATTATGTAAGTTTTATTTTAAAAGGTTGACAGAGGACACTAGATCTGGAAGGCAAGGGCATTTGGAGAATGAGTCTTTGTCTTAGGCCTTGTTGACTGGAATAGCAATTCGATAGCATCTATTTCTGAATCATCTCCTCCTAAATAAATAGGGGTGTATTCTGGAGTTGTATCTCCATGTGAGGAGTTAGAATAGCATTTCTGGAAAATCAATTCTAGACAGTTTCCTGCTAATAGATTTAGTTTTTCAAACTCTTGCTGCTGCCCCCACTGCTTTTCAGGACCCCTTCTCAGGAGCGTAGAAGAGGAGGGCTGGAGGGGACCTCGGGGCTAAGTGCAGACAGTCACAGATCCTGAGGCTGAAATGATTCAGTCTTCAAAGGTTAGTCTAAACCAGGGGTGGGCAAAGCCCTGACTCCCTTTTCCAGCAGCCCCTAAACCACCCTCAAAGCAAAGTTATGCCTTATAGACTAATGCATCACCAACCAGTGGATCTCGATCCACCGGTAGATCTTGGAGCCTCTTGGCGTCGATCCGAGGCTGGGGTGGGGGGCTGGGTGCGCGCGTGCATGCATGTGCCCAGCCCAGCGGGTCAGTCGGTGGGGGAGGGAAGGGGTAGGGGCTGGCTCGAGGCCCCCGCAATGAGGGACAGTGCCGCAGAGGCAGGCGCAGGGGTAAGTTGAGTGGGGCCCCGGCCAGGTGGGACTTATCTGCTGGGGAGGTGCGCCCCAAATAATTTTTCTCCATCTGCCCCCCACTTCCCTCCCCACACACTTACCTGCTGGGGGGTGATGGCAGTGCACAGTAGATTTTGGGTTGCTTTTAAATGCCAAAGGTGCTCTCCTACTTAAAAAGTTTGGACTAATTGAATCAGAGATGCATAATCTTTCATAAGCAACTGCAACTTCACTCGGGGCGCCTCTCCGCATTCATTAACGTGCTGCAGTTACCATGCATTAACCTTAGTCCTTGGTTAACCAAGTACTAAATGAATGTGCAGTAACTCGCGTTGCTATGCAGGAATGCCAGCGCGCGGGTTTTTAGTGACACTTATTGCGCCGTAGCCTAATGCTACTGCACAGTAGCGTACTGGCACCGCTCCTGCGCAGTGTTATTAGGCTACTCTGCAGTTAGCATCTCATGTAGACCTACCCTCTGCCTCTTACCTGACTTCAGACTAACATGGCTAACGACATCTCCCCACCCCACCCCGCAATGAGAGAGTGCTTTCTAATAATCCCCCGTACATTGCCCTTGCTGCAATTTAAGACGGTTGCTCCTTATCCTGTTCTCTGCAGGCAGAGACAGTATAATATCCCTGTCCTCTCCAACAACAGTCTTCAAATCCCCGACGGGTGGTTATCAGCCCACCTCACTCTTGTCCTCTCCAGATGAAATAATCCTAGTTATTTCAGCCTTTCCTTGTAAACCCTGTTCCTCTGCCCGATTCAGCAGCCAGTTGTGTGAGCAGGCCCATTGCTTTCTTTGCGACTGTTCTCCAAACAGTACTTGTAGGAATAAGGTACAGGCCTGGCCTCTAAGCAGTATTGTACTACATCAATTTGTGGAGCCTTTGCCGTTGCCATGCTCCCCTCCCTCTCCCTGGTAGAGCTTTAATACTCTAAAAATAACTATTGCTTCTTAAATATCTTGAAGCACAGTATGTTATTTATTACAAAACTCTGATACAGTGGTCATAAAATTGCATTCAAATCCAGGAACATGGAAAGAGGTATGTAACCCCAGCATAGACCGTCGATATTCTTGCTATCTTTCCCTTCTCTTTAGTGATTGAAACGTTGCTAGGATAAGATGTTTCACTAATCACCTTTATGGAAACGCTCTTCTGTACCTTACCTCCGCCACAGCCCTCCCCGTCTTTTGTGTCTTCTTGAAAGCGTCTGCTGTTTCTCTCGTGCCTTTTGGAAGAAAGCTGGTGAACCCCCCCTTGTACTTCTGTATTTATACCCGCCAGCCTGAATGCAATGAATCAGCATTCCTGTGTGCGTGGAAAACCGTAACCAAATGGGATTAGCAGTAAAGGAAAACAGCAACGGGCCCAGAGACTTCCCGGCCAGTCGTTAGCCCTGCAGCTTAACCGAGCCTGCGAGTGTTTACGTGTGCGGTTGTGCGTGCCTTCGGGTTTTGTTCCTCTGCTTTGAGCAGAAACCAGCTTACCCCCCGAACAGCGGAGGGGGGGAGAGCTGCCTCTGGCCCTGATTGAGCTGGGGATAGGGGGAAACGTGAAAACAGTCTCTTAACCCCGGTGGTTTTGCCCCTGGCGAGAACTCGTTTGCTTGGCCAAGGGCTCAACCGGCTGAAGTCCGACAGCTGCTGCGTGTGTTAGATGCCCTCCCAAAAAGTAGCGCTCAGCATCAGCAGCTGGATTCCCTCTTCTACTTCTCCAGAAAGTCTGGGTGTAACCTACTCCCTGGCGTCCCGTGGCGGGGGTCAGGCTGTGTCAGCGGACGCCTCCCTTCGGCTTAGCCTATGCAACTCTCGAGGCAGCGTTGAAGTGTGGCAGGGATTGTACATCATCCCTCTTCGAAAGCCCGGCTCTTCCCTAAACGCACGCACACAAATGATTTTAGGATGACTCCCGGATTAGGCTCGCTCGCACGCGTTAACTTGAATCGGCTGCGTGAATGTGCGGAGCATCAGACCCAGAGTTTATGGCTGTCCACCCATTAAGGGCCAGCGCTTGCTGTCTTGGCAGAGTTAGCCCCATGCCAGCCGATAGCTCTGCGCGCCGGACAGACAGCTCACAGGGCTGGATTTAATCATGGATTTTAGAAGATAAGGGCCCAGGTCCTCACAGGTGTTGAGGTGCCGACTTGATTTTAATGGGAACCGGGGCCGTAAACAGTGAAATCCAGGCACTGGGACTTAACTCTTAGGCGCCTTTTGAAAATCCCAGCCTACAGAGTCAAGCCCTGAGCACGCACTTGGGGGACCGGTGCTGTGGTCACGTAACTCCTTAGGACTTAACAGAAATGTTTCCAGTCAGACCTTTATAACCTAAAACATGCCTTGGCAATGATTGCTCATGTGCATTTTCTACCTGCTCTCGTTCTGAGGCAGTGACGTGGAAAGCAAGCCAGGTCCGGACCAGGGTGTGACAGGCAGCGGTTGGTTACGAGATTCAACACTTCTTTATTTTTCCGAAATATGACTCTTTGCAAAAGGGGGAATAAAACACTCAAAGCTCCTGGAGGTGTGGGGGCCGGGCCTGGCAAGCGGGGCCTGTGCAGGGGCTGGATGGGGGGCAGGCAGGGGCTAAGGGCCACGCTGGCACATCTGCTTGCAGGATGTGGGCCAAGAACAGCAACCCAGGGTTACGTAAGTCTCCCCCGGCGTCGTCAAGGCACCAGCTGAATCGCTCTCCGTACAAACGCATGTCAAGGCACGTCTGGGGAGCAGCCAAGCCCGGCAGAACGGGGAGGAGCGGGGCAGCGGGGGTCCTGCCGCATTGCCCTTTCCTGGCCGCTGGAGTCAGAGCTCGCAACACGCAGCTTTGCAGCACGAGCGGTGCCCGCCTCCCTCGGACGTCGTGAGCCAGCCCCCCCAAATCAAGCCTTCAGAATCGGGGCTTTTTCCCCTCATTTCAAGGCTTTCTCTAACACCCCGGGCACTCAAAGTCTAGTCGTTTTTGTGCCAAAGGATCACAGAGTCTCAGCCCTGGAGCCTGAGCACGTAGCACACGGCTGGGGCTCCCTGTCATCCCCCTTCCCCGTTTGCAGGGACTGAGGGGGCAGGAGTGCCGTGGCGGGGATGCCTCTGCTCCACGGGTGCTGCCTCCCGGCACGCCAGGGATGCAGCCGCCGTGGCGCACAAAGCTGGGAGGCTCGCTGGTGCAAGGCCCGGCGCTGCGTTGCTTTTGCTTCGGGGGGCAGCAGGCGGGGAGCGGGCCAGGAGCGACTTGCTGCAGCAAAGACCTGCCCGGCGAGTCCGTTCGCAGGGACAGGAGCAATCTGCCTCTGCAGGTCTCGTGAAGGCCGGTCGGCTTTGTACAATTGCTGCCGTGTCACTGAGTGACTGCATCTGCCCATCACCGTTGGGGGCTCCAAGATGGGAGGCCCAGGCCTCAGACGGTGGAGGGCACGTAACTGCTCAGCATAGCATGGTTTGGTCACAGGGCAGCTGGGGCTGGGAGGAGCACCTCTTGGTCCAGAAGTGTCCACGGAAACCTCTGCTCCGGCCGCTCCTGTATCCCAGAGCCACGAGGCACCCCAACATCCCATTGCAAATGGTGAATCTAATGCACCTCCCCGTACGTTTTGGCACGGGAAGATAGTAAGAGAGACTAGGGCAGTAGCTGTGTCTGCAGCCCCTGCCCTGGCAGGTAGTACTGTCGTGGCCCCTCGCTCTAGGAATGACTACTGATCCGATTACAGCCAATGGCTTGACTAGCCAGAGACCAGGGGCTCCTTTCTTTTATTTTTTTTCCCTTCCCAGATCAGTGGGGTCTGGCTTCTTATCCCTGAAATCTTGGAGTCCATCAGCGGCGGCGCTCAGGAGCGATTACCTCCCAGACCAAAAACACCATCTGTGTGAGGGCAGGGCTTCACCAGCTCGGACGTTTATATTGGATGTGGTCGGCCTCCCTCCGAAGCAGTCCTTACTGCACCCTGGCTCCCGGTCCCATCCAGAGCAGCGATGCCTGCTTCTACGGTCTTGAGCAAGGAGCTCATGTACCTTGTTACTAACATTTCACATGAAAGAAAAACCGTTTTGACCTGATTTTTGCCAATGCCAGGTGATTTACCTTTGTTAATTATATTAACACAGGCCATTAACCTGTTGTGCACGACAGAGGATAGATGAAACAAAGGCATTGCTGTGTAACATCCATGGGCTGTTGGATTTTAACTGCGTGGGACGGGATTAGGCATCTTTTACCGGCAGCTCGCGCTCGGACTGCGGCTCACACATTAACTACTGGCTGATGCTTGCTCAGCACCGGGGTTGTTTCACACCATGGATACCCCAGCACTGCCGTGCTGTTTGTATAGGCTCTGGGAAGGCCAGGGTTCAGGATGAAGGCCTTCATTTGAATGCGATTGCTGAAGCACCTGAACAGATGACATACGACAGATGACTTGCTATGTGGGGAACAGGCCCAGAGTCTTGCTTGGAGGGGGAACCCCCCCCCCCGGTGACCTGATTTTAGGAGCTCATGTTTGACTGGATCTCAGTGGAAGTTGCAAAACCTCTCCTCTGGACCTTCGCTTTGAATGTTGGGTGGGGGTGATGGTTTCAACCCACAACTTTAATGCAGGGCCTTACTTCTAGTGAATGCTGAGTCTTTTTTCCCCCCCCCCCCCAAAGAGTTCACTCTAATTCAGGCCCCTGCAAGAAAGAGTTCAATCCAGTCTGACCGTTTGCAATGTTCAAGACCCAGCTCCTTGCTTCGCATAGATTCAGTCATCGGGGAACAAGCAGCAACAGCAGCTTGAGGCTGGTAACCAGCCCCACGGCACGTTGGCCAACGGGTCACGCTGATTTTGAACTCAATTAGATTTTGCACCTTCTGTTGCACGGCTGATTCAGTAGCCAACTGCAAAGAGTGAGCAGCTTCACTAACATGAGGTCTACCTCCTGGGTTGTTCACAAAGGAAAAAGGAAACAGCCTTGCCTTTGCTGGGTGAATGGTTCCTCGTGAAACGTTTGCCAGGCTTTAAGTTGTTAACGGCTCTAACTGCCTGACCTAGGTGCTTCCATCCCTCCGAGCAATTAATGCATTCCTCATCATGAGGTTTGGTTTGATGAAACTGCACGGCCAGTTGAAATCAAACCCGCACTGAAAATCCTGCAGTGTTAATTCTCCTTAATCTTCCCTTCTGCTAAAAGCCAGTCCTCTTGGCTTGCTGTAATTATCCTAAGTAGTAGGGCTGTGTGAAGCTTCGGTAGCAGATTCATTTTGGAGGAGATTCAGCCCGATTCGGGGACCGAATCTCCAAATCTGAAGACCAGTTAAAAGCTTTGAAACGATTCAAGGCATCCGAATCAATTCAGAAAAGATTCTGCGATTCGGTCAAAGACTAAACAGGCAGCTGGTCAGTCTGTTGGGGTTGGGGGAGGGATGGACTGAGGCTGGGACAAGCTGCCCAGTTGGGGTGGGGGGGTGGGACTTGGGGGGGGCACAGGATGTGGGTGCAGCGGTGCTCAGAGCGGGGGCTCTGCCCTGCTGCTGCTTGTCCAGCTGGTTGGAGGGGGGGGGGCACAATGCAGGTGCGGCTCACTCCAGGCAGAAGCGGCAAGCAGCAGCAGGGCATAGCCCCCGTTCCCAGCGCTGCCGCACCCGCATCAGCACTGGGAGTGGGGAGCCTGTCCTGCCGCTGCTTGCCAGCTGACGTGGAAGGACAGGTGCTGCCATCGCTTGCCGAACCAGCACAGGGAGGGGGGCACCGGATGCGGGTGCAGCTGTGCTGAGAGCAGGGGCCATGCCCTGCTGCTGCTTGCCCCCTTCTGCCCAGAATGAGCCGCATCCTCATCCACCCCCCGCCCGGGCAGGTGGTGGCAGGGCATAGCCCCCACTCAGCGCTGCTGCACCTGCATCCTGCACCCCCCCACCCCAGCTGGGCAGCTTGCCCCAGCCCCAATCCCTCCCTCCCTCCCTCCCCTGACCCCAACAGACTTACCAGCCGGAGGCAGCTGCCTATTTAGTCTATAGCTGAATCCCCGAAGCGGCGCTGAATCTTTTGGATCCAATTCAACTGAATCGAATCGGGACAGTGATTCAAATCTCTGAATCGTATCACCGTCCTCCGAATCAGCCGAATCTGAATCCGAAGTGAATACTTGCCGCTCCGCACAGGCCTACGACGTAGTGCAAAGCCTCTGCAAAGGTCAGGTGAGGGTGGCTAGGGCTACCTCTCTCTAGGATGGAGTTAGTACAGGTTTCCCTCACCAACCACGGTTTTGCCAGCCACAGTTTTGAGTATACATGCTTCAGAGAAGGGGGGTGTACAGTTGGCACGGCCCCCCTGGCCCTGCTCTTGCCTCTCGCTCCTTCCCCCCACTCCCCAACAGCCCCCACAGCCCTGCTGGTGCCCCTCACCCCCCGGCCCTGTCGGTTTTGCCAACCACGGGCACTTTCAGGAACCGAACCCCCGTGGTTGGCAAAGGAAACCTAATCTTCTGTTTGGAGTACCTCTCATCTCCTGTCTTGGCTTGAGCGGGGTAGGCCTACACTGCGCTCAGACGTATCGTCGTAGCACAGATCAGCAGGCTCAGACTAGCTTTCATCTCACCAGCTCTGCTACCCGGGTTGGTAAAACCACAGTCGCAGACTTCAGGTACGAGCCCCCCTGCGCTGTACTCGGATGCCCAGGCTGCTGTGGCTTCATTGCTCTTGGTACCCGAGTTAGAGCAAAGTGAGCTTGAGTACATCTCCCCAGGCTACGATTGCACCCCTGATTGCAGTTCAGACGGGCCCTCGGCGGCTGTAAAGAATTTCAGTCTGCTCGTCCTTGAACACAGGTGTGTGCTAGTGCACTGCTCTCACTCGCTAGACCAGGCCTCCATCTAGTGGCAGATGGCTTGCAAAGCCTGCATTCAAAACCACTGTTAAAGTAGAGGATGGGTAGGTGTGTCCCGCCTAATGCTGAAACCTTGATGCATGAGCACCAGGGAGGCAGCTTGATGCAGCCAGGCCCTTTCGGGGTTCTTCTGGTGAAGCGTAATGGTGTAAAGCAGGTTCGGTGCTGGGACGTCTGGACAACAGTGGCTCATCCTGTGGGTCTCCACCAGAGGCACAACATCATCCCAAGGGGACTCTCATCATCTGCAGCCCTGTAGCTAATGCACAACATCATACCGGCAACACAGCTGCGCAGGAGAATTTGGGGAAAAACTGAGACGCCGACTTCTTCCTCAACTCCAACCTATTCCAAAAGGGAGCAACTTAAACGGAGATACCCACGTGCGGTACTCAACTACTAGACGTTCCTGCTCCTTTTAACAGCTGTTGCAGTTCAGCCTCTGTTTTTATATCGTGGCACTTTGCCTTCGCGTAGCATCTTCCCAAAGATGTAAATTAGGAACGACCTGAGCCTTGCAGCGCTTTGGGGAGCACAGGCGAGTAACGCCTAGCTCGCAGAAAAGGAAATGAGAGGGGGAAGGCAGGGCCGGATTAACCCTTTAGTGGGCCCCAGGCCAGTCAAGACCCCCCCACCTCCCCACCCTGGCTCTGCTGCCCGCGGGAAGCAGGGCTCAGAGCTGCCGCTAGGAAGCAACCGCAGCGGCAGCGAGGCCTGTGGAGGGGAGGGAAAGGGAGGCAGGTGGAGCCACTCCCTCTGCCACCATGGAGGGAAGGACCAGGGACATGTGACCCCACATCAGAGCCTAATTTGCCAATGCATTAATCCAGCCCCGGGGGACAGGGAGAGACGCCGGGCCCTGCCCCATGTGCTCAGCGCCCAGAGTTGGCCCCAGGGTTTCAGATTTCTGCTCCCTTTTAGACTCTGGCTCGAGTCCTGCAGCGATGCACTGGTACGGAGCCCTCTCCGCCTCCCGGGGCATGCGTGCACCTGGGGCTGTACAGCTCCTTTTCACATGAAGCATTTGGTGTTGCGTGTGCAGAGCCCTAGAACCAACGGCCAAAGGCAAGAAATAGGGTTCAGAAATGAGCCTGTGGCACTGCTGGCCCCAGCTCAATAAAAGTTTGGCAGCCTCAGGCCCTCTTGGGATCACACCTGCCACAGCTGCAGCAAGGCGAGGCCCAACTCTGCTCCTTTGACTGACGGCACTGATCTCTGGAGCAGCAGAAGAGCTCCTGTTGAAGACTCGGCGCCTCCTCAGTGTCAGGCCATGCGGCCGCTAAGGATCAGCTCAGAAGTTGGAAGTGTGCGTGCAGGGTGAGCACAGCCTTTGCCTTTCTCACTTCTAGCTCGCCCTTCGTTGCGGCATATCGCAGCCCGTGCAGTTGTTTTGATGGGTTTGTGGAGCCAGGCCTAACTCTGCATTCAGGACAGACTGTACATGAGTACTTGCACTTTGCGGTGACCGCGGGAAACGAGATGAATGCAGAATATCCTACCGAGACAGAGAATTCTGCCCTCAGCAACCATTTTTCATGCTAATGTTTCCTTTTCTTCCCTTGCCAAAGAGCTTTCTGCTGTAATGCACCGCCTGTCTACAGCCGAGCGAATAAAGTGCCGCAGGTAAGTTATTCAGTAAGTGAAATCTGTTCTGAGAATTGCCCACAGCCCACTTCAGACTCTCCCGCACGCCTTCATCTTGGTCATTTAAGCAAATGTCTTTGGTGTGTGCCTGTCTGTTTTGAGCAGCCTTGCTGGCTGTGATCCTTTGCTGGGTGACGTGGGAGTGGTGCTGTTCATCTCCTTATGGACGGGCATACCTCTCAGGATTGGGTATCCAGTGCAAATGCTCGTACTTGGATTGTTGTTCTCTAATTGCGCTTCCCAGAAACGTTCCTGGCACCGAACTCGTTCGTTAGCATCGGCAGTCGCAACCGAAATCTTCGCTGTTGCTCAGAGCTGTTCTGTAGCAAACCTTTCCACTAAGACTTTGCAGCCTCACTAGACAAGCCAGGCAAGGAAGAAGTATGAAAGGGTTGGATGGGAAACAGTTTTCCAGGCCTGCAACACTTTTTTTTTTTTCCTGAGATTTCAAATGTCTTAAGTTCACTGAGCTGTGGAAGAGAGTGAATTTTGAAGTCCAAAGATTTTAGGTTGAATTGGAGCTACAGGAGTTTCCAAACCTAGCCATCCCCTGCTCCGGTTTCTTGGGGCCAAATACATTGAAATTCAGTTGCGTTTGTACGGAGGACTTGTGCAACACAGTGATAAGTCAGAGCAGCTCTAACCACAGCTATATATTTCATTTTAGTTTCTAGAAGGATGCGTTTCAGACCCTGTTTAATATTTAAAGGTGAGATAGTCAGATTTAGAATAGAGTAGCAATGACTTCCTTGAGCTATTAAAGACATCCTGAAGCTGAATGCAATGAGGGGCTGCTCTGAAGCCCAGAGGAATCAATGAGAGTCTTTCCATGAAGGTCTTTGAGCAGGAGGCTAAAATCATACCGGATACATAAGGATCAGGGGAAGACAGAATCCCAGCAAGAGTGTAGTTGGGTAACAAGGGCATCGCCACGTGGGCTCGGACCAAGGTTCACATCTCCCCATGTTTGGTCAGGGCCTTTTAACCCTCAGACGATGCTGAGAGAGCAGGTTACCCTGACTAAAGGACATGCCGTTCTGCATTGCACCACACCGCACCTTGCCCTGTGCCAGCTCCGGACAGACAAGGACAGTGGCGCGGCGCCAGGTCCTGTAGCAGTCAATGCCCGCCGGCCGGGGGACTGGAATACAAGGTGCTGAACCAGCCCTGCCTATCGCGCAGGTGCTGCAGGAAGACGGATGGGGAGGAAGTTCTTGAAAGGAACAATTGGGCTCTAACCCTCGTTGAAAGCAAATTTAAAAAAAGCCCAAAGAAAACCAAATCGCACACAGCTCAAATTGAGGTCCGGATGACCAAAGCGAAGCATTTGGCAGCGTGCGGGGTAGTAACCTACCCCCCCAGGGACTTGAGCAAGAGACCTGGGACCTGGTTCTGAGGCTGGCGGAAAGCAGTGCAGCCCACCTACCTATTCCAGCCGGGGTTTTGGTCGGAGACTTCAGAGCCTCTTGGCTGGGATCACAAGAGCCCCTGACAAAGAGCTTCTGCCATGTCCCGATCCCCGTTAACCAAGCACAGGCTCTAGACGGGGAATCGGCAAGTCACCAGAGCACGGACATACCTGGCTTCCTCCCCCAGCCCTCCACACAGTGTTACTTTGGAGACAAGGAGTCCAAGGGAAGTCTCACACTTTGCAAAAGAACACAGACATCTGAACTTTAATAAATTATAAATTTAGAAGTTCTAATTTGTATATACATTTTAATATACAAGGCATGGCTATTGATTGCGATTGCTGTTAAGGCATATGTATTGTAAGTGAACGGCAGTGCCATACAGATATTCAGATGAACATAGCTAATACTGTGCACTGTAGGTGAGTAAATAAGATATTAAATGCATTATATAATAAAATAAATCATAACCCTTTGAGTACTAGTAAAGCACCACTTCAAAACATTTTCTGTTTCTTAAAGGATTGTAAGTAGGTACTGTGAGAACCTAAATATTACATGGAAGGTGTTTAAAACCAGGACTAACATATGAATAATAGATTATAACAATTCTTCAAGGCATACTAAGTGAGGGAAAAATGGGGAGTTGATTGAGGCCAACGGAAATACGGTTGGTTTAGGGTCTCTTTTAGGCTGACCCCTGCATTTTAAAAACCAGAACTTTAGAAAAATAAGAAAGATGTTAACTTGGAAAGCTGATCTGCTTGTGCTCAACGCAAGGATACACTAATACCTACCAGGAAATGCACCATTTTGCTGAAGCTTTCAGACCAGAGAGCCTCTACAGGAGAGCCAGAGCTATGTGGAAACAGATTCGTTTCTTCTTCCTGGGTATTGTGTTGAATTAAATTGGCACTTTGCCCTGTACTTGTGATGCATCAAAAAGTAGTACTTAGGCGATAGATAAATGTTCCAAGGACGTATACTATAATTATGCTTTTGCCCAATTATAGTTATACACAAAAGGCGGCACTGCAAAAGGAAGCAGCTGTCTAAAGTTTCACAAGCCAATGAGAAATCCACGTATTACACCGCATGTAAAGGCACAAAGAGGAACCGTAGGACAGGTGCCAAGCTGTTGGTTGCTCATAATCACTGATCTCTTGGCCTGTTTAACATGTGAATGGCTTATATTGCTAAGTTATCACGCTGACGTTTTGATGAACACCTTGTTCTCTGCGGACTTGACACAATGCGCTTCACGTGGCCGAGGGAAGGGGTCTCACAGAAATACTGGCAAGAGGGGATGACATGCAGCTGTGTCCCAGCAAGCAGAAGCGGGGGTAAACACGCACGGGTTGGTATTTTAACCCTCTTCATTTATTTGGACTGAAGAGTTTGACTCTGGCACAGAAAAGAAAGAAGATTACAATGTGGACAGAAAAGGGATGCAGTGTATTAAAAAGAGCCAAGGGGAAAAAGCCAGGTAGAGTGAAAACCCAGTACAAAGGGACTAAACGAGTCAAAGGTCTAATTTATATACACAGATGAAACGAGGCGTGCCGTTTGGGTGGGATGCTAGAGATGTATCTGCACCAGCCTTGCGCTCTGTGACATTTGCTCCTGCTCGGGACAAGTTCGCAGAGGACTCGAGCTTTGTAAGAAGTTGGTATCTAGAGGGGTCACCGCCGGCTCCTTTCACTTTAGTGCAATGGGTGACTGGTCACCTGCTACACAACCTCTAGGCACTGGCTCCTAAGGACTGAATTGTTCAAAGAAAGCAGAACACCACATTTCAACTCCAGGATGAGACGTTACTCTCACGTTCCTGGGGGATGCTCGCAACCATTACACCCAGTATCCCCCTCCCCACCCGCTATTTGCAAGGCTGTGGGAGGGTACTGGGCATGTCATCGTCTCTGGTTGGCCAGACTCAGTCCACGCACTAAAGAGCAGAGGAAACCGCGTTGTACAAGTCAGCTCGAGCCTACAGAGGAAGGAAGAACTACAGATAGAGCAGGGCCGCAATGCATCCAACCCAGGCCTTTCGGGGACTCCCTGCTCCTAGCTGTGTCACTTGATAGCACACTTGGATATGCTCCTTGGGTGTACAGCCAAAGTTCACAGCTTCTTTTAATCCTGTCATAACCTTATAGGCCAGATGGTAATTTAAAAAGGATGAGTATTACTTGCACTGAGTTGTAGCAGCCGAGCAGAAGAAAGATGGAAAACATGAAACACTTGATACTCCTGCCAGGGAAATGCAAATCCAGCTTGGCTTGTCCTGCATCTAGATTTCCTGTGTAACTGCAGTGATTCAACTACTTCTTTCTTACATAGGAATGAGTAGCCTTTTCCCTTTTCTCTCTGTTCCTGGTGCTATACTCTTCTAGTTTATACACAGGCAACCAGACCCCCGTAGCTGGAAACAGCTGTCGCTGGAGCTTGCCTTCACTTTGGAAGCAACTGTGACTCCGTTGCTTTTCTGCATGAGAGTTTAATATTAAGCTCCCTTTTGCTAATCTTCAGCTGTGCGCTCCTCTGCTCCGATCCCGATCTACGTGCCTGGGCTGCCATCCCTGAAAAACTGTGCAAAGGGATATTGGCTGGGGACCACGCTGGAGCGCATCTGTCTGGTTGAGTTTAGACTGTGACCACTTTGCGGCAGGGGTTGTCTACTGCTGTGCCTAAAATAACGGGACCCTCATTTTGGCTGGGTCGGAAGCACCGCTGTTGTAAGCAAACACGCTTGATGATGGTAACGGCCCTCCTCTCTCAGGGGCACGGCCGTAAGTGTGCAGATACAGGGACAACTCGACCTCTCGGCGGGTGCACGCTCTGCTGGTCTCTGCCCGAGCCAGGCGCAGAGACACTCGTTTTGTTGCATATTGAACGTGTGGCAAAAAAAAAAAATCACAAGCTCAGTAGAGTCCCTGAAATCACAAGGCTTCCTCCCATTGTCAGCCGTGAGCTGGCAGCCACTGTTTCTTCCCGCTGTCTCGCCGACCTTTTCTTTGCAGACCTCTCCCCCGTCACAGAAGAGGTGCGTCGGTACACGCAGTTTTCTGAGTCTTGCTCTTCTCTTCACCACAAGAAAACTGCTGGAGCTGGGAGTTACCCTGCTCCAGCATCTGTAAGAACATCAGCCCGCCAGGACGCAGCAAATGTCTCAATATCCCCCAACTCTGACCAGGGCACCACTGAGCACTTGCCTGGATCTGAGCCGTTACTTCAACCGGAGGGCACCTGCCCCTGCCTACCTCAATGGCACACACTCTCCATCCGGCGCGGTGGGAAGAAACGGCAGCGGTTACGTCCGTGCTGCCTGCGAAGGCAAAGCGTGGCTCTTTGGAGCATCTCCGAGCCTGCATTTATCAGCTCACGCCGCTGGGGATCCTCCCTTCAGATCCAGAGGTCCAGGGTTCACGTCCTGCAGAAGCCCTGGACGGGATGGTATTACCGCCTGATATTTGTGTCGCTCCCTGAGATAATCCCTATTCGATAAAAGCTCTTTATCTAGTCCCTGAATATACGTGGTCTTGCCGGGGCACCTTGGAAACATTTGCTTGGCTTTCTCCAAGGATGGGCACGTGAAGGAGCTGAACCAGGGAGAAGTTTGGCACTTGGACTCATAGACTTGAGTAAATTATTTTGGTTAAATGTTGGCTCTGCTCCCTTAATAGCCGGGTTCCCCTCGTGCTGCCAACAGTTCGGTGTGGAGGGCTGCGCTCTGGCATGGGAACTGCCGCCTATCCAGCCGTGGTTTTTCAAAGCAGAAGCCGGGTCCCTGTCCTCGAGCGTGCAGCAGGAAGCCACTTGTGCTTTGCACTGCCGTAGTGGCCTGGCTGCCAGCAGCTAACCCAGGGACATGTTCGGGGGCATCTAACTTCTGTCCAGTCTAGCTTTGCAAAGGCCACTGCAGGCTTATGGTTCCCACGAGGAAGGGGAGAGAGCTGGATACGCTGCTCTAAAGACCGGAGTAGCAACCTGAAGGAGACCGTTTGGCCACTCATTTCACACAGACACCAAGTGAGGAGTCTCAAGGACTCTACTGCCTGCCACGTATCGCCGACCTTGAAGAGTGGTGTGGAGGTGAGGCAAACACGCTTCTCGTCCCCATCGCCTTAGTGGTAAAGTCACCTGAAGCGGACTAAATGTGCTCCTTGTCCCAGCCTTCTCGAGATGGCAGACATACTTAAAGCCAAAGGGGCTGCATTCACATAAGCGTGGCCATGCCGGCTGTGGCGCTGCAGGCATGTTCTCCACACTGCGGGGGAGCGTGGAGGGGGTTGATGCCTTGATATCCAGGGGTCAAAAAAACTTGCACAAAACAACAGTGGGGCGATGCACGTGGGGGCAGCACGTGCTACTCAAAATGAAGCCTGGCCGGCCGGAGCCACACTCCAGCCAGACTCCGAGCAGCAGGATCGCCACCGCTGCAGCCCCAAGAGGCCCCCAGTGCTAGCCCCAGCCTCCTCTACCGCCCCCGGGGTAACTTGCTGTGCACCGGAGAGCACGTGGTCCAGGCTTTCCCTGGGGACAACTCACGGAGGCACAAGGTGGGCCACCGCTACATGTCCCCAGGGGAACCAAACGTCCACGTTCACGTGGACACGGCCAGGCAGTCTTTTCCATTGATCTCAGTGGACTTCGGGTGAAACCCTCAGTTCCTAATGTACATGTTCCTTATCCTGCAAGATAACTATAAGGCTACAATTTCCTTGCAATACGTGTTGGCATTCAACAGCGTGCTTGGCCTTACTGAAAGCTATAAACCAACCCATAGCGTGAGCAAAGGAAAACACGATACTGCAGTGTATCAGCTTGTGGAAGACCCTGAGGGGGAAGGAAGCACCCAAAGGATTGTCAGGCTACACATCTCTAAGATTTAAGCTGCCTGATACAGCGTGTATATAGAAAGCATAACGAAAAATCAGTTGTTCATTCGGCAACAACAGAGCTGTCCTAAGGAAGTCTTGATAATATAAAATATTTTCCTCCAGGATAAAACTGTACCATGGAAAAAATGTAACAAATAAAATTACATTTTCTTCACAAAGCACCAAAAGGAAAGGAAATGAGAATCCAGTTATTTTCAGTTAAAGAGAGTGTGGGTAAAAGGCAGACCCAAGACATGCCAACTATGACCACCGTGGCTGTTGTTACAGGAATTCAAAGACCACAGAATAAAAATCCTTGTAAACAGAAGTGCCAGGGCACCGGCTGTCTATGTGGGATAAATCCAACCAAACACTGGGTACATATTTTTAGGCTCAAACTTTTGGAGAAATCCTGTAACACTTGTTTATGGGAACATGCAAAATCCCTGTGGTTATGTCTGGGCATTTCTTTAGTGTTACCCAGACCATGGGAAGGTCCAAATTAAGAAAGGATACACAAGCACAAGCCCAACTGAAACCAAATGAGTAAGACCAGTACAGTCCACGGGATGATTTGGCGCTTCAAGTCAGGCGTGTCCTTGCGTACCATGGCATGTCCTGAACCAGAGATGAATTTAGTGCCTGATCTTATCGATGCTTAAAGGTCTTGCTCTGGATGTTTGACCACTCGTGGAGGCAGCAGTAGGTATTGGGGTCTGCTCTCTATGCTGAATGCACTCCCAGGGGTTATGCACACATGCAGAGAGATGAACAGAGACCATTAATAAGCCTGCCGACCTAGCCTAAGCACCATGGTTTGTACGCATTCAGTGAAATACTGTATCAATATGACATTAATATTCTATAGCACCCTGTGAACCTAGCCATCATCGTGTTTATAAAAGCATTTCTGAGACAATCTGTCAACTCCATTTCCTGCGGACTTCAGAATTTGGCATTTCTGCCATAGCACCACTCTTCTTTTTTTGTAGTCTCTATGACATGGGCATTACTATGGTTGTTGGTAACATCTCTATAAGAGAAAAAAAATGTTGTTTGTGCTGTTTTCCATTTTAAGTTATCTTCCTAAGAGTCTCTTTCTTCCTCTTCTCGGCAATCAGCTCTTGAATTCTTTGGTTCTTTGTCCTTTCATGAGGCAGTCTCCTTTGCGCGATGATGTTATGTTGAGAGACATCGTTATCCAGCCCAACAATTTTATAGGGCACGTCCACCGCATTAATTTCCGGGTGGTCGTCAGTTGTATTGGAAGGCGCGGCCGTGCCCGTTGGTTTGGGGACAGGAAGAGGGCTGGTCGTGGGCTGCGTGCTGGGAAGCCCGGCAGGAGTGGCGAGGGTTGACAGGATCTCCTCCTCGATGACGTTCGTTTTATCCACGCTGGAATCGGTTACGTTGCTGCCCTCCGTTACGTTGTTATACAGATTACAGGACTTGCAGCAGAGCTTATTGTAACCAGGAATTGAACAGTAACGAGAGAGGACCTCCATACGGCAGAACATGGACTTGTCTCCTTGGCACCGCTCCTCTGAAAGAGAGAGAGGACAGGTAAATAAAGAGCGCGTGACAAAGAAAGCTCTTGCCCACACAAAGCATTTAAAGCAAGTGTCCTAAAAGTCAGAGGGAACCAACCACTGCTGAAGCGGGGCAATGGGGACAAGGTTTGAAGTACAGGCTGGGACAGGATACTGTCAAACGAGCCCTTTTAATTATATTGGAGCTAAATCCTGCACCCGCACAAGTGAGGTGATCATGGAGCCCGATCTGAATTTTGCATGCTGGGCTCCGAGTCTTGGCCTTCACGTTACCAGAGTGCTGGATTCAAAACTGAGCTGCAGTCGTACGACCCTCCTAGGTGGCTATAAAGCAGAACATCACCAAGACTATATGGCTCCTGCCAAGTGCCTTGAAGCTCCTCCGTCACTCAAATGAGTAGTATTTGCATGAGGAAGTCATTGCGCCTTCACCCGTCTAACACTGGTCTGCAGCATAACAGCAACGCCGCTGTGGACAAGGAGGAACGGCATGTAGACAGCCAGTAACCTCAGCCATGGGATTATTTAAATCTGAGCTTCTGAAAGCCAAAGTCTTATCTGTGCGTGGACTGGATGTTCCTGGAACTGAAGTCATTCCTTGGCCCTTTATGCCGAGCATGGTATCTCCTGAACTCCTCCCTACATGCAAGATAAGACTTTGGCACAAACGCTTTACGCCTTTAGAGAATCCCTTTGAATCCTCTGAACTTATTGCACAAGCACACATGACTCCTGCCGACTTCCCAAAATGACAGGGAAGCTCTGCATCGTCCTGACTTGTGTAAACCAGAGCAAAGAAGTGGTATAGCGATGAGAAACAAAGAGTTCCCGAAGCAGAGGTTGGAGGGACTATTACAACAGCCGCGAGTACTTAATGCCCCACAACAAATGTATAGGGCTAGGTTTGGTGTCATTCAACTACACATGACAAAACTCAGCATAAGGAGATGCAAGGGGCTTTTCTTATTCCAAAGCATTAATCCAAATGTAGTCTGAAGTCACTGGCACGGACCCTGCTGGTCTGTCCAGTGACAGGGGAGATGCTGTGACTCCTAGCAGCAGGATGGCAGGAGCCAGCAAGGCTACAAATCTCCACCTGTGTCCTTCTGGTGCAGCCTAGGACAGCAAGCTGCCTGCCCCCAGATGCCTGCCAGGCACCCCAGAGCTACAGCCACTGTCTGGTCTGATGCCAAGAACCAGGAGCTAGTGGGAACTGAAGCAAAAATGCAGCTAAAGTTCATACCCATCCCCCAAATCATTGCGGATGCCTGCCCTCTACTAGGAATCAGTAGGGTGATGGGTTATTTTCTCAGCAGTCCCAGTGCCCCGTGGCGTGGAGCCAGCTAGGGCAGCGGCATCGTCCCATACTCCAGTGCCGTGTAACGCAGTGGGGGCTGGGCTCTGTCCTGGTAAAGCGTGTCCCCTTCGTTCAGAGCACGCGTGCCTGCAGGGGGGTGCCCAGCCAGGTGAGTTTAGCATTACCGATATCAGACTTTGACAGCTCAAAGCGAAACTGGTCGAATCTCGCGGCAACACTGCATCAAACTACAGCACGGGAGCAGGTTAGGAGATAGGAAAGTGAATCTAGAAAGCAGAAGTGTGGTCTCTTCACTCATCCTCAGCTAGGATATGGTAGGTGTTTAATTGGCAAACATATCAGTCTAGCGTATGCTAATGATTATTGCTCTTGCTTTGAAAATCTAGCAATGACTGACAGGATTAGAAACACTTTTCTTGCAAGCAGCCCAGTTTTGCACTGACTCTCGCATTTTCTGTAGAAGAACAAACATACAATTCCTTGAGTCAGTGCATTTTCAAAGTTTCCAAATCTCAAATTGAGGAGGCGCCCGGAAGACAACTCCCTTCGGAGCAGAAAGACTGTGCTTGGGACGCGTGTTCAAACTGGCCTCTCCAGCTGCAGGTGCAAGCTTTTGTGCACACAACTGTGCGTCTGGGCAGTCGCACGCCGCGTGGAGGCCCCTCTGAACACACTGCCCTGCGCTTCTCTGGCTCTAATTCAAACTTTTCAATATTTTTTGCAAGCTACTATTTCAATTTAGGTTCAAAAGGGCAGCTTCTTTTTGGGACATATGTTATAAGAGGCAGTAGAAGCATCTTTAGAAAAATGCCTTATTTTTCCAGGAAAAAAAAAAAAAGTGCAATGCTCGCCATAAAAAGTGACCTGAGAATCAAATTCAGTTATGGAATAGCCTTTAGTTCCATATGATATTTTATATTAATAAACATGAACCTCGTAACTCAGGAATGACATTTGGCATTGTCGTTCCAAACCCAAGTCTCCAGGTTTGCTGCACTTTTATTACTTTTATTTGCAGTAGGCATGACAGACTGGAAGTAGGTCTTTAAATCATCAGTAAGAAAAAAAAAGTTTCACAGTCACTTTGGTACACATCAAATTGGTCTCATAAAAAAATATTGAAAAGCAAACTGAATTGGCACATCTTTAATATTATGTTAAATACATACAAAACACTAATAAAATATCCCTGATAAACCAAAGTGCATATAGACATAGTGCACAATGCCCAGATACCTTATTGCACCATTCTCTATAGCCACCCATATCTTGCAACATCACTAAACAGTTGTCTAGTTAAAGGTAACAGTCATGAATATATTTATACAGTTAAACACCAATAATTTTACATAACAGTATTCAGTGCCAGATACGTGTCTTTGCTTTTTCACCTTGTCAGGTAAACATCATATTCACAGCAAAATTTAAATATGTGATCACATGATAATGACAAGTTTGAAGTGCTACATTGTTGGCGATCCAAAGTGCTACCTTCCTAAGGGACATGAGCAATGGAGTAAGGTAGCAACGTACTGTGTTAAGTCCAGGACTGCGGTTTGAAAAGCAATGTGCTTCTACACTTACTTGATGTCAAATGGTTTTTATGACAAGCGAGTTCCAGATCCTCAATGCAAACACGTGAGGTACAGCAGCAATGCCAATTCAAGGTTGAGAAGTTAAATAATGACCTTTTCTTCACGAAATGAGCATGGACTGCGCAAATTAACCATGGATTAAATCTGCTTCCTTCTCATATCATTAAAGTAAAAATGCTGAATATGAAGATTAACTCGTGGTACCAATGTACTGTTTGTATTTAAAGCTGGATCTTGTAGTTAATGCCATCTACATTTCAACATTAAGGCATTTTTCTAAATCTTTTTTTTTTTTTTTCCTAAGCAAAAAAGCAATAAAAATTGAGGTAATTCTGTCGTTGTTCACACTGTTATGTTTGCCAGTTGACACGTCTATTGAACACACACGCACACACGATCGTACCAATCAAGTCAAACATGCATATGGTGAAAAAAGACCAATGGATGTAATGATCAGAAGTAGCCCAACGTTGAGCAGATTGAGACATCATATGAATGAAAACGTCATATTGCCTTGACCACTTAAACTCACAAACCTTTTGCACGAACCACTTGCATTTTATAAAAAAAGAAGAAAAAAAAAAACCCCGCAAAACTGGCAAAGCTGTGTGAAGAAAAACAAATGTCGCAGCTTTTGAAATAAAATATTGAAAACACAAGCCGAGAAGTTGGAAGAAAGCATACGGCACAGGAGCAGCATTTAAAGTACAAACAGAAACGGAGCTTCTGGTAAGTAGTGAGCCCGGCACAGTAACGAACACAAATTTTAGGTCAGGAATACATCGGAGCAGCACGGGTGAGCAAGCAATGGCACCGCGACGGAAGATGGAATGAATCGATTCTTTCATCCAACAGACTACCCTGCAAGGAAAACCGAAACTAGAGTGTTATGGGATTTAGGGCCATTAGATAAAGGAGAACTTTAGCACTACAAGGTGTCATTATTGTGATGTGATCACATTCACAATAAGTTCTCAGTTTTGCTATCAAACTGAACATCACGAACCAGTGCGAGCCTTTTTTCACCATCACCAAGCGACAAGCAAACTGATCCCAGCTCCCTTTCGGAGGACTGCAACATACTGTGGAGATCCTACGTCACACATCCAGCCAACTTCTAGACCTCCACCACCAGGGCTATAGCAGCTCCAGAGAAGAAAGACACTGTGCACCCAGGGCACAGCGTGAAATAAAGATTCAGCCCAAGATTTGACTTGGAAAAGTCAAGGGAATTTTCCATATAGAGAGAGGAAGAGAGCAAAAGGCAAAGTCCACATTTGATGTGGCATGCATTTAAGGGCAAAGGCAGAGTTATAAATGGGTCTTTTACTTGAAGATATTTTCTGGATGGGATAGTCCGGATCTGGTCTCGACAGCCATTGTATCATGTAGGTTTTCTTTGACAGGTCAGAAACATTTCCTAGAATAGGGGCGGAAAAATAAATCAATACAAGATGTGTTAACAAGAAACAGCTTTACAACTAAATCGCCGACTACAGCTTGAGCTGGCTCGGAGGACAAGTAGAGTGTTGCTATGCTGTGTAATGGGCTTGCAAGTTCAAGGCCTCCCATCCTGTGCTCGGAGTGGGATAGCAAGCTATGGAGAAGTACTAATTTCACAGGGCATTTTAAGGGACATCAGATCTGGGCCTAACTGCTCCGTTTAAAGTCTCTGGGCTGGGACTGATAAGTGAGAGCCTGTTGATCAAGTCAGCAGAGTAACCATATTTATGCTTACACAATAGCAATGCGAATGGTGAGAACTAATTAATAAACCATATGAAGTTGTTCATTAAATCTTAACTGTTATATTAAAAATGATTTTAAAATGATCCTAATTGGATCATTTTAATGATTTTAAAAATGATCCTAAGTAATATATGCAAATGGAAGACAGGCCAGTGACGACAGACAGGTAATAATATTTTAGCCTAAGCAGCCACCAATTTATGACCCATCAAGGAAGATGGCTACTTGTCACAGAAGGGACAAAGCGAGAGCCCTGAGCTGTCATCACTGGCGACGGCTGGAGCAGGAGAAGGCCCATGTCGGCATGGCTGGTACTGCTTCTTTTAGGTATCTTGTGGAGACGCCCCAACACTGACCAGCAGCAGGTAACCGGTTTCTAACCATGGGGAAGCTGTTAACCAGCAGCTTTGACATCTTTTACCTCTACTGGAGTGGGGCCTGCCCTCCTGGCTTCCAGCCTGCACTAGTTGGTATCCCCTGTCCACACTATAAAGTTTCCAGAAGCATAGGAAGTGTGGCAGACTACCCCTGGCAGGTCCATATGGCAGCCGCACAAACAAAACTCTTGGGAATCCTCCTCCTCCCACCAGCACTTGATTTCTGGTCTATATTGCTAAGCAGCAGCTACCCGAGCAGGGGTCTCTTGCAGGCATGCGAGTTCAGTTCAAGAATTTCAGCAAATGCAGTTGACATTTTTTTTTTCTTTTCAAATCGTGCATGTCAGGCACAGAGACAAAGAGCTGAGCACTCACTGGGGCAGGGAGGTAGTCTGCAGATCCTGACAGTCTCGGGTTTATCGTCTTTGCAGAAGCCAACGGCATTGTCTCTCGTCCGGCACAGAACCTGGCGGTCCTGCGTGCCGTTCCCACAAGTCACTGAGCACTGGGGAGGGAGAGAAGGCATCGGTTAGGCATTGATTCATCTTTCACCTATCGTGTATTGGGTCTCTTTTTGACTTGAGCTACAGCACGGGCTGCACATAATTGGACTTGAGAATTTCGCCAGACGTTAGATATGTGCATATGTACACACACAGCACCAGCATGGAGATCCCCGACACACCAGCACACGTGAAAGAGTGTAAAATCTTTATGGTGGGAAGCACATTAAGTCACACATGAAAACTGCTGCAATGCAAGACATTGCTTCCTCACACGTATCTTAAACTGTATTAATTGTGATACTTAAAACTCAGGATGAATTCTTAAAACTTAATACTTAAGTATTAATAAGTATTAAGTTAAGCATTAATAATTAAGCAATTAAGTAATAATCAATAATAAATATAATAATTATATAATATATAATATATATTATTATATATAATGCATTATATATTATATATTATAATAAATGTAATGATAATTAATAATTAATACTTAAGTATTAAGTATTAATTCTTAATATTTAAAACTCAGGATGAATTCTTCAGGTCTTATTTATATGGTAAAGCTCTAACATGTGAATGTGCTACAACACAGCCCCTCTTTGAAGCAGCATCATGAAGACATGCACGACCAACTGGAAAGACACCAAGCCTCCCAACAGGAATAGCTGAATGCAATGCTGTGGCACAGCACTTACTCCCTGCTCGCTATCTGGGGATGGCAGAGTATTTATCGATATGAACAGACCAAGACTTCCTGGTGCAGGTAAATGCTTTGCAAGGGGGAAACGAAGAACAAGGAGACTACGTGGCTTGCCCAAAGGCAAACAGCAAGAGAGTGGAAGAACTAGGTCTCCTGACTCCTTGCACTTTGCTGGATTCCTGGCATATGAGAAAGTAGCAAGGGAGAGGAACTCCTGTCTGTTTGCTCTCAGTTAGAAAACCTTTATCAGACTTAAACTGTTCCCTCACCCTGCAGAGGCATTTCTTAAATTAAGATGCCTGACTCCCATTTCATTTCAGCGAGGCTTGGATGCCCAGCTTTTGACAGTCCTGGCTGTAGTGCTTACTTTAAGGGGGAGTGGAGGGGGGTGGGGGGGGTGCAACTCGTATAACCAAAAAACCCCAAATCAAACAACCAACAAAATGCTGGACTTTTCATCAAATTAGGTCAATCTAGCAGAAGAGTTCAGGTGGCAAAGAGAACGGAGAGGCCAGAATTGCTGCTTCGTTCCTTCCTGCAGCTGACACCACATCCAGAAACTCTTGGCTCCATGCCGTCAACCAGCATCCCTTCAGGATGACGCCGCGGGCTGTCTCCCCTGCTGTCCCCACTTACCTGGCCTCTCCTGGTGAGAAGAGCGTGCCCTCCATGTAGGTAAGCAAAGGTTGGCCAACTCAGTGCCTGGTGGTGGCTAGACAGGACAAGCTGCTGAAGACTCTTCCTCCCACCTTACACAATCTCATTGCAAAGCTGACGGAGGCTTACCTGCGACCAGGGTCCTATCCTCCACTGTGCAGGGCAGAGCTCTCGATTGCAGGGCCTCCTGCCCTCCGGGCGATCGTTGTTGCAGTATTTGGTGTGAACCGAGCGATTGGTGTTGTCGTGCAGCGGTTGGATGCACCGTACAGAACGGACTTGATAGCCATTTTTTCCGCAGCTTTTGCTGCAGGGCTCCCACTCTCCTGTAACCCATCTGGTTTAAAGAAAAACAGGACAAGTGAGGCACAATCCTCACTAACATTAGTCATGTTAAAGCTGTTTATTGAAAGAGAACTTAAAGTTTAAGTTTACCCGAAGGTTGATCTTAGTCTTGCTCAAGTAAATGAAAGCAATGAATGAAAAAAACTAATGGTTCTGAGAAGGCTAAATCAGCCATAATGCTGAAACCACCTAAAAGACCCAAATCTGAGGACTTAAGTGTCTAACTCCCATCTAATTCCTCAGGAGGAGTTAGGCACCTAAAATACGTTAAAGAAGCTGGACCCATGTGGCTAAATATGTCCACGCAGTGTCTCCTATTCTGAAAAGAGGATGCAACATGGAGCCTTGTGTCGCGGTGCTGGCACTTCTGGCCGTTGTCGTTAGGGTTGATTTATGATGCCTTAACATCCCACGCTAGGTTACTGAACAGGAGGAATCTGTTTCATTAACTTAATATTTTAGATCCAGCAGCTTGTAGTTCATGCTATGGCAGATCTGTGTTGTAAAGGACCTTGAATGAATACCCCATAAAAGTAAGTTTTGTACATCTTTATATAAGGGAAGCTTGAACTCTGAATTCCTTTGCATGTCAAGAGTTAGCCATAGTCTGACTGGTCATAAACTTTGTTTAAAATGTTACTAGGCACCAAAAACCATGGACTGAAGATGCAGAGGTTTTGCAGCCCGTTTTAACTTACTTCTCCTTCCCTTCACTTCTCTCTGCTCTGTAGGTGATAACTGCCTACTTCTTTTTCACGTGGTCATATTCATTAACATAATTAGATTACACTGAAGGCAGAGCAGCATGGCATTGCATAGACTAATTAATTCAGAGAAGCCTAAGCTCTCATAAGCAATAGCTTACTTTGTCAGATGCTATGAACTAAGGCAATTGTTGCAGCATTTACTTAGCTTGGACTCTGATTCTCTTCCAGATTGATAAAAGGCAATTGAAGCCCAAAGGCTTGTCTTATCTCTCTCCCAACTATACAAGATAGCACCTTGCAAACTTAACTTTCTAACTAGGACAGTATTAATTAGGTTTTCTTTATCACTGAGATACATTTTTGACTACAACCCTACTTTGTTTAACGTATTCTTGGTTAGAAGTTGGTCTTTTAAAGGAGTGCATGTAAAAGTTGGGACTGGAGTTCTCAGGCAGACTAAAGGACTCAAAACACATCATTCATATTGATTTTCAGGGATATTTGGGCACCTAACCCCTTTTGTTCCTTGAAGACCATTGCTATAAACTCTGTGAATATCTTCAGACAGATCCCAATTATCCCATATAATGTATATGGTCAAAACTGGAAAGCTATTTTTCGTAAGCATAGCTCTGTACAAAACTGGCCACATCCTGTTACCAGGAGTATTTCCGTGTAGGTGCACTCTCTTTTTTTTGGAATTAGAGGGGTGAGAATTGTGTCCTACCTTCTCATTACAGGTTCCTGTTGGGAGCATTGCTATTTCTAATCCAAAAACCAAAGCATCCGGCCACTTAGGTAAAGTAGCATCTCATGGTGACATTCTAGAAAGACCCTAAATGACCAAAATCAAAAATACCTAAGCAAATTAAGAAGGTAAGTCCCACTAGGCGTATCTACATGTGCATTAATGTGCCTTTTTTCATGCACATTAAGTGTAGTACCTCCAACGTGAAGTACTAAATTAATGTGCATTAGGCTGCACTAATGCAGAGTAGCATGCTTGCACTTTTTTAGTGACATGTAATGCACAGTGGGCTATTTTACTGTGCATTAGTGTAATTTCATGGGGTTTTATATGACACTAATAGCAGTAAAATAGTTTATTGCACATTAAAGTGCATGTGCAGACGTACCCACCGACTTATTCACTAGGCTATACTGGCTTCCAGTGGAACCGCAAGACAAGACTTACAAAGCTATTAGCAGATAGGCATCTTATCAGCGTACAGTATCAGGCTAGCTTTTATTGAAAGCCAGTGGGATTTAGGTGCTTAATCCAGGTAAGCACTTTGCAAAGTCTTTCTGGCACCTAGCTAGCTTTGTAAATCTAGATGCTTTTGAAAAGATTATCATGGCCTGCAATTTTCCCCAGCTCTATACCATTCACCCTGGGAATCAGAGGTCACAAGTAAGGTTCTAAGCAAGTTTCAGATATTAAATACTGGCTTGCAAATATTCTCGTGCAAGGACAAGTGACTCTACCTGCAGAGTACAATACAACAGTTCTGCATTAGGTCTCTGGATACCAGCCTTGCCAGATGTATATTTTGCAGATGCTCTGAATTTAAAAGAACAATTTCCCTGCAGCTTCCCTAACAGTAGCTATTTGTAAACCTCTGAATAATTCATGCTGAAACCAACAGGGAGATAAACCACTGAAACAACTGTTGATAGCAGATGCTGAAAGTGTAGCAGTAATTCTTATAGATGAGTTTACTGCTTCACGTAGGGCGACAGTTCCACCAACCACCTAGAAGGACCATGAAAAATATGGCCTAATTTGCCAGAAGACCAAAGACAAGAGCCAAGCTGTTTGTTAGGCAATTATGAAGGCTTCAAAGCAATATATCCATTCTCTCTTAGGAGCCTTCTAAACCCCTGCAGTAATATTGTAAAAAAAAAATGGAATATTAACCTCTAAACATCTTGCTCTGTTCAGCATTCAGTATTGTACAAAGCACGTACGCAGCACAGTTACAATGGGATGATAATATGCAGACTCTTACAGATACATATTCCCCTCTTGATGCAAATACATAGCTCCCATTAATGGTAAAAGGAAATCCATAATGGACAGAGGAGAGGCATACTTTCTCTAGTAAATTCAGAATTAGCACTACTGCAACCCAGACCAAGGCCCCAGTATCGCCTCTTGCCCCACGGAGGGAAGGGTGGGGCAGGCGACTAGGGGTCACAAAGGAGAGGAAATAACCTTAAAATACCCTGAAACATTTTGGAAGATGCTTTGAATGTGCCCATCTCTCTTGGATCCAGAGTCTGGTCCGCTCTGAGATACCGTTTCCGCACTGGGCTCACCGCTGGGAAGATTAGAGAGAGGAAGTGGTTTCTTTCCACGGGGAAGCAAAGCTTGAAGCTGAGGCTTAGATATAGAGCTGATCATTACATTTTGCTGACAAAGTAATATCTTAATAGAGTTGTAACAGAAATCACAGCTCACTGTGAGCAGAAGTGACATTTCCCCTCATGTCATGGCCGAAGACAACTTAACCACTGCAAAACTGAGTGCTGCAACGCTCGGGTTATAAAGAAAGGGGCTCTGTAAATAAACTAGCTATCCCGAGGGCATTTTTGGAAATACTCCTTTAAATCCTGCTGCTAAAAATAAGCCGATGGGAGGATATCCAGTTATAAAATATCTTGACTGAAATGGCTATTTCCTTCACAGATTCATAGACATCAGGGCTGGAAGGGACCACGGAAGATCATCAGGTCCAGTCCCCTGGACTCCCTGGGGTGGGAAGTCAGCTGGGGTCAAAGGGTCCCAGCGAGATAAACGGCCAAATGTTTCTTAAAAGAGTCCAGAGGAGGTGCTTGCACCACCTCCGGCGGGAGTCTTGCTGATGTTCGGATAGTCGCCTGTTAATGCTAAAATGATGGGCGATGCTAGGATCAGGTAGCACAGAGAAATAAGACACTGGGACAGAGATTAGAAACGTGGGGAGAAAACAGAGACATTCATCCTGGAAAAGTCCAAGAAAATGCAACTGGAGAAGAGCCATCTGAAGCACAGACACCGTCAGAGAGGAAAGCTGGGAAGCAGCATTGTGGAAATAGCTCAAGACGAGACAGAACAACACATCGGCTACTTGAGATAATTTTACCCAAAGGCCCTTATGTCCCATTTTCAAACATAGCTCAAGGGAGTTGGGCTCAGATGAATTTGGTGTCTAAATACTTTGGGGGATTTGCATCTTGGGCAGTTAAAATGGGATTGAAGTACACTTGAAACTGTACCTACCATTGGCAATAAGACCTGTCTGGAAACCCCCACCATGACGGCACCTAAAATATAGCATTCGACTTGGGGCACAACTTCCCAAGGGCTGTAGAGACAAACTGGAGGGAGCTTAGTCAGAGAGCAACAAAAGTGACCAGGACCTGGTGGGAATCTGAGACTAGTTATATGTTGACTGGTACACGTGATAACAGACTATACGTCTTTACAGATCACAGTCTCTGAAGATGGAGCAGCTGCATTTAATGCGGATGGCAGGTACAACCTAGCAGAATGGGATTTAATTTAAACAAAATACATTTAGGGCATTTTTCAATCTACACTTGAGAGGTGCGGCACCGGGGAGCAGCTTCGCTAAGGATTCCTGTTGTTAGCGACACTTCAAAACTTCGCCTGCACCAAGCAGGAGAAAATATGCTGCAGGGAGGCATCCTGCGGGGACCTGAAGATGGACAGATATCCTTGTATAGCAATTTCCTCTGCAAACGCCTGTGATTTTATGAGCCGGCCCAGAGGAACACAGCAAGCTCCTCAAAGCACAAGGTCATTTTGTCTAAAGTGATTTCTGGGACAAAGATGCTCCAGGGATCGTGCGAGGGAGCAGAACCTCACAGCGTTGGTTTTTTCCTGCTTCCCTTAATCCTGCCTGTAGTGCTCAATGCTAAGGATGCCTCTCCAAGATCTGCCTTTCCGTGACTGAGGGTGAGGAGGTCAGGCTGGTGTGACCTGTTTGGAAAATATTCTGTTTGGAAAGACCCGACATGAATCCATGCCCACCCAGGACAAGGTCCATCCTTGGTGCTTCCAAGGCCAAATTATAAACCGGAGGAGTAAAACTAATCTAATTAAAGAGGAGCCCTAACCAAACCCCTGCATCACAGGATTGCCAGACTTTGGGGGTGAGGACCCAGTCCCGGATCTAAATTTTGAAGCTGACCATTTTTCCATAGCGGGCTATGGCAATACTCCAAAATCAGGCACACTCCAATTCAGAGTCTTTAAAACTTGTGTCAGGATGCTGTGGCTCAAATATGTTTCCTTTTTTGCATCCTCATGACAAGGTATTTAGCTGAATTCAAGGATTAATTGGAAACTGCCAGGCTGCGCTGCGAGCCCTTCTGCTACGGCCTTAACCTTTGGGCTGTCAACCACGTGCCTTAGCACCCACACCACCCCAGCCCCGGCTCATGTACATCTGCAACTGCCATTTATTTTAATTCATAGTTTTGCTAGCCAGAGGGGCGTTTGTAACTAAGTAATAGAAGACTTTTGCCTTCTCCAGAGACCCATCATTATTATTACTAGGTCATTGCTTCAATTCTGGTAAATATATTAAGTCCTGATCTTTGCTGTGTTCATGTAGCACAGTTCTTGGCTTCTCCATCTCTTAGCTTTTCCCGTGGCAGGGTTTATGAAATATTGGCTGGTACTCTTTAGTTATTAATGACATTTTCTGGAAACTAGACTTGGTTCCCAGAGATAAAAGCTGTAGATCAACTTACTCCTTATGTGTTGCGGTAGCAACAGGGGCAATATGTGAGTCCTACATGTGACAGGGTTAACTTGCTGCCAGTCAAAAAAGCACCTGTAAAATGTGAATAAATATATCCATAACAATCCACTATGTAAAACATGGAAGCGTGAATAATAACCCCTTACCCTGTGGTGCTGGGATTGGAATAAAAGTCAGTAGAAATGTTTCAAACAGTTAGTTGCACGAGCCAACTATTTTCCCCATGTTTTCATCTTAAAAAATATGCTGAGAGCTTTCCTGGTGTTTGCACTAGAGTAAGGGATGACATTTGTTCCCAAAATACCTCTCTATCCATTTTGGTTTTAGATGCTTAAATTCATACTTCATAATTTGAACTTCATACTTTGAAAACCAATATAATTTCTATCTAATTTCACTCCTGATTTTGATTTCCAAGAGATGGGGGCAAGCACAAGTGCCTGGATCACTGCAGCGGTATTTTTCCAATTCAACCTATTTCAGAACCATTGTTCCTAGCAACAGCATTTCGCTAAGCAATGCGTTAGCAATGATATCACATCACTGCGTATAAAGAAGGACGAGGGCCCAGCGTCAGCGGGGGGAAGGTGCTCGGGGATAAGCCGAAAGCGCCGAGTTCCAGTCTACTACAACTGTGAGCAGCTGGCTCTGGGCTGTGAACAATTCGGATGGACGGCAGTGCTTACATTGGCTGGGAGCATTCCTGCAGATTGCACACTCTGCGAATAGGCTTTGGCTTCTGGATCAGTTCGCAGTAATTCCGGTGAACCATCTTGTGGTCAGTCTTCCTTCGGCAACCGTATTTTGTAAACTGATAACCTTAAGAGAGACACTCCTCTTATCTCCAGCATTTGAAGTTTTTACACACAACTCAGACTGTACTCAAACTGTGCATGAAAGGGATAGCAGGACAGCCTGAACCGAAGGCGAGTCGAACCTCATCTGATGAGCATTGCTTTGCTATATATACAAAAAGCTATACATTTGGCACCCCAGAGCAACCAATTCCCGTTATCTTTTCACAATGAAGCTGCAATCACAATTAGCAACAGACTCTTTTGGAAAGAGGCATCTTGGCAGTCCAAGATCCAAAGGCTCAGTTGTGTTCTCTATATTTGCACACCCAAAAGAGTGCACAGGAGGGCAGCTGAAACCCCAGGCCAGCTCTAGAGCTGGACTTAGGACTTAGTATCTAGGCCAAGTGCTTCCTGGTGCCTCTTCTCAGTGCAAAGTGCAGACTGCCAGGTGCAAAGGACTCGGGAATAATCCACCAACAGGTAGCATCTGTGCTCTATTTGCTACCTGGGTGTTTCATCAGCCCAAGGCCAATGCTTAGACAGTCCACAGAATTTCTCGCTAACATAGAGAGGATCAGAAATGAACACAGAAACTCTTATACCAGCTCTGACCAAAGGTCCGTCATAGCCAGATAGCTCATCTCTAGAAACAGTAACAGATGCTCACGTCAGTCACAGACGAGACATTTATAAAATCAACTGCCCGAAGAGAAAGTTGGTCCTTGCCCGAAGCAGTTTGTGTGCTGAAGCATGGTGGTTACTGTGATTTATCTGTCTGACACTTTACTAAAGGAACATGCTGTTACACTCCTGGCTTATTAATATCTTGTGGCAACAAGTCCCACAGATCATGGCGTTATGTTTAACCCCCCCCACACCTCCTCTCTCCTTGCATCAGCTTCCAGTTTGTTATTCATTTCTTTTTACCTCCTCCGCAGGGTTTCGAGCACTGGGACCATTTTTTCAGAGCCCATTCATACGAGACTGAATCTTCCAAAACATTGTTGTTATCTACGTTTAAGGAGTCTTCATGGATCATGTATTTGTAAGTCAAAGATACCTTGGTATCGCCGTGTGGAATCACCTAGACAGCAAAACAGATGTAGAACAAAAGCTTTTCAAGACTGATTTTTAAAGTCATCTTAAATAATTGTGCCACGGACACAGAAGCGGGCCCAACATTTAAGTGTATTAAATGCATTTCACCCACTTAATGCATCTTTTTTTGTACTTGTGGCCCTGGGGTCCTTATACTACACATTAGGAAAGGGTGCTGAGCTGGATTGGCCTTGCAGGGCCGTACATTCCCACCTTCCAACCTAACAGAAAAAAAGTCACAATAAAATGATATTTCTGCTTTCACTGAAGACAAAGATTTAATCAAACTTATTGACAGTCTAAAACGGGTGGAAAGAATGTCAATGAAGATTAACTGATGAAGGTGGAAAAATGCAACTCTGTATGATATAAACACAGGCCTTCTCACAGCTGCCTTGAAATAATAAATTCACTGCCAGATCAAAGTCTGGTTCCTCATACAAAATGGACATTGAGCCAGTTTATTTTGCGGGTTTAAAGATGGATCCATTTGTGGAGTATGGTGCTGTTCAACACAAGCAAATGTATCCAAGCCTGCCCTTGAAGAAGGCCATTTTTATTCTTACCGGAGGACAGACTTTCAGCTGGTACAAATCAGCACAGTGCAACGGGCTCCGCTGGCCCAGATTTCCCGAAGCGAAAGATCTGTCACCCGGAATTTGTTCTCATGTCATTTATTCTTTTACAATGAACAGTCGATACAGTTTGAACTATTTCTCAATTAAGACAGTGATATCACATAAACCACTGAAGCCCTCTCTGGTGTCTGACTTTGTAGGACATATTGTTGAAAGTGAGGCAGGGGCTGGAAAAGGGTAACGTGCGTTTAACTATAATAGGCTGCACTGATTTTTCTCTTAATGTTCCCATCACAGCTGTGATTAGTAGGCTGGACATCCTTTAGATAATGGTAATTTTCTAGGTCTTCCACAGGAAATAATCAGGAATGTCAAATGCTTGACATATAACCCTGGAGCTACTGTATAATGCGATTCCTGTAAGTGATAATGAACTAGGGAAAAGGGATTAAAATACATCTCTTTTTATCTTTTTTACTCTTACAGCAAATGTCTTCCTTCCCATGATTCACAAAAGGGATCTCTAATACACAAGAGCGTTATGACTCGGTATGACCCTGACACTACGAGCCGTGGGACGGGGTTTTCATTTCACTTACCAGAATAACTATCCCGTTACGCAAAGGCCCCATGGTCTGTACTGTCTCCCTGCCATCGTCGTTCCGGTATTCCCACTCCACGCCCATGTCAATAAAGGCCTTTGAATCTGGCACGTAGTTGTCTTCACTTAATATGAACTTCCCCGTTTCCCGATTCTTAATTGCTGGAAATAACACAACAAATGTGAGTCTGCAAGGGGAACCTCATGGCTGAAGCTGGCAGGGAGGGCGCCAAGCAGAGCAGTCTGCTTTTTCCCATGCACTCTCACTGGATCGGGAAGGACCTTTTGGCTTTCACTCTGCATCCCTTTGCCTTCTTTTTCTGGCAAAGAGATGCCTACTGTTGTTTTGGGCCTTGTGCTTATATTGATTTCGCTCCTGTTGGCTTTCAGGGATGTGCTGCCTTGACTGTAACCTGCTCCTTCTTCGGTTCAGCTGCGAGTTCAGTTGTTCACCTTGTGCTGACATCAGGGTCCCCAGCTGGAGACTGAGGGCAGCCAGGTCTGAGGTGAGCCCACTCCACAGTACATCTGTGCTGCCTTGTGTGCTCTCCCTTTTGCACCAGCTCAGCAACTGGGGCTTGAACATGCTGCACTTGGACACCAAGAGTCACAGGCTGCTTCTCGGGGTGCAGGTCTGTAACACCAGGGTACAAGCCAAGCAGTCATGCACTCCTCCATCACTGCCCCACACGCTCAGCTATCTGTTGCTGTCTTCTAGCCCTCCCATGGTTCGACAGGATAGCTTTCCCTGCCACTTGGTGCTTGCCTGACCCAAATTCTGTGTTGACATTAGGAGATAAAGGATTTTGTTATACACATCTGAGTCACTCCAGGCACTAGTAGTCCCTGAATCCCAGCCCATGCTCTCTGGCCTCTCACTCAATGCTCTCCTCTGTCTTGGGTCCCATCTAGGTGTTTGCATAAGCTTATGAGACAGAAATAAGCAGAGGGGGACCGCAGTGGCACACAGAACAAGCCTTGTTTGATTCCTGATCCAGGCAGGGAATGCCAACTCGGTGTCAGCTCGGGAAGTGTTTCCTAAAAAGAAGCTTAAATGATTCATGGCAGAATCAGCAGGCCATTTGCTGCGAATCCACTTCCATTTAATAACTGCCTATGAGACATTGCTTCTCATTGATCCCGTTGCATTGTAAGGAGAGGGTTTCAATTACTGTCTAAGCTCTGTGATTGATTGGGCATCCTTGCATCGATATTATTAACAATGGGGCAGAATCTGAAAGAGCTCAGATGCTACCAGCCTTGGATGCAGCGGGGAAACAAGTGACTGGGAGATGCATGCTGCAAACACTGCATGTGAAGACAATGCAAACGCCATCACACCCCATAATAAAATTCACACCCCCAAATTAGCCGCAGACGACCACCTCCTGTCCCATCCTGTGCCTCCCCAACCCCTGATCAAGCAATCCTCCTGCTGTGACACAGGAGCGACACGTGGGGAAATTAGGATCAAATTTTCCAACGAGCATACCTAATGTGTACCCTGGAAGGGGGGTCCTAAATACAGACAGGTGCACACACATGATGAGTTTGGGGGTGGGGGGGAAGCAAAATCAAAATACGCCTCTACAGAAAACAGTATTACTGCTGACAGCATCGTTCTTATTCCAGACTCACCCAGGTTATGAACAGTAGCATCTGTTTCTTGTACAAGTAAATGTCTCGCACCAGCGGGAATTTCAAACATCTTGAGGTGCCCTTTATTGTAGTATTTAAAGAGAATGACTGGTTAGCATGACAGTCCTCACACTCTTCTTCTCAGCAAAAATAGGTTTATTTGACCAAGGGCAGGATGCTTTAATACCAGCTGGGCCTCAGCCAGGGTGCTTAATAGACCCTTGTTGGAAGAGGAGAGACAATGGTCTCAGGGTTAACAAAGAAACGTTTGCCCAAGTCCAGTGCACTAATGCCACTTTAGACCCCCAAGCGCCACGAGCAGTGCAGAGAAGAGATCGTCTGCCCTGGCAATGACTGGAGATAAAATATCATTGAGGTCTTCCACTTGGTCGGATCAGACAGAGGAGCCACATCCATCTGTGGAGACGCCTCTAACACAAGTCAGTCCACAGTACTCTTACAGAGGACAATGCCACTCTTGGTGCCAGCTGAGATGGGCACGGACCCCGATTTGGGCTTAGAGGAAGAACTGCCTGACACCGACCTTATCTGCACGCTTCCAACCACCAGGTAAAGCCTGGAGAGCATCCACTGGAGTGAGCAGAGCCTGAAACTATCAGCGGCAGTGCTGACAGACTGTTGGTGAGAAGCCCCTGAAATCCCTCCGAGTCGTACACCTGCAGCCAACTAACCTTGCTTCTTTGGTGCCCTGGAAAACGTTCCTTTCACCACCTTGCAGTGGGAATTATCTCCTCCACAGACACCACACTTATCTTCCTGCTTAGAGGAGCCTATCACCCGGTCGCAGCCGACTTTCTGCAAGCAAAGAGGAAAAACAATTTTACTTGTTTATCCCGAACTAACTCAACTGCTCCTTCAATTCAGACGTCCCAGAGGGTTTGCTGCATTCGCTTAAAGACGATAGGGCTTCCCCAGAAGCTTACTTTAGAATTGACATGTTTTTAATACTCACGGTTCTCCTTGTTACAGTCATGGTAGCTTTGGCAAATTTTGATACTGCGATTCATTAAGTCCTGATTTGGGAAAACTTCGCTTTTAAAGAAGCACCATTTCTAAGGCAGATGCTTATGTTGCACCTTGAGAAAGCGCTTCCTTAAACTTAGTAGTTGCACAAGTACCTTGCCAAAGTCTGTTGCAAAGATGGGGATTTACTATAATTTTCTGGGATTTTTTTTTTAAATTGCCCAATCAAATATACAGAAAATGTACAGCAGCTATATTTTTAGCATCACTTTCCTCGAAAGGGGCTGTATATCTGTATCTTAATGTACATTCCACCCCTGCCAAACGCTCTGAAGGAAAAGCTTTCCCTGAAAACTAATTGTAATAGTTCATCTTAAAAATGCTGCATATATTACTTGTGTAGGTAGCTGCTGTTGGAACTGAGTCACATGCAATGTGATGGCAACTGTGAATATCACACATAATATTGTGACAATAATTCTAATGAAATCTCATTATTGCCCAAAGCATTATTGCACTGACTTAAATATTCATTCTTGGAGATGAACGTTCAACCTTCTGCTTTTAACTGGTTTTGCACAAGCCAGGCTTGAAAAATGGTACGAATGAAAGATCGACATTGATGTGCTTACCAAACAGTCCCCTCGCACACAGATGCTGTAGGAGTCTTTATACGAGCAGCGAGTCCCATCGTGCGCCATTCTTTTCATGTACACAACATCCCCAGTTTCCTTGGACTCACAGTACAGGTGGCACCTTTCTTTAACTAGAGGAGAAAATGCCCTGTTATTGTGCGTGTGAAGCCGGAGCAGTTCTTCTGCTCAGTTTTTGAACAGCACTTTGTATGACAATGGTATTGGCCATTGGTCCGAACCTTGCCCAGTGCTCTGGCAGGGAATTGTTCTCAATTCTGAAGGGCTACGGGGCCTGCTGGAAACTGCTGGATGATGCAGAAGAAAAGGATTGCTGCGTGGACTGTGCCTTAGTAACTAAGAGCCTTCTGCTTCACAAAGGGTGCATCCTGTATCATGCAATCTGGTCCCTATACTTGGCAGTGGAGAGCCCCCTCTCCCGTGGGGGGCCGGGGCGAAGGGGGTGTTGGGGTGGAGTTTATCAGCCGCACCGTACGAAGAATGGAAAAAGCAGCCTGAACAGCAGCTGTCCAACACAGCTGGTAAAATTGGCTTTCAAAGAGGCTGAAAGGAATCCTGCACCAGGCTACCTCCTCCTACACGAGGAGCTGTTTTTCCACAATTGTAATGATTGTATTGGGCCATCATCAAAGCAAGACCAAGAGCAAAGTGATATTTTATCACCGGTGTGTGGGCAAGCTGCCAATCGAGTGCATCTCTTTCTCCTAGACGGGTCTGGCCCCAGCCAAGAACATGCTGCTGGAATACCAAGCTCATGCATGGAGAAACTTGGGTCCTCAACGTGGCTTCACTCTATTCACTTTTCACCCATGGCTATTCAGTTTCCTGTTCCCTTAATTAGATCCTAGGTGGCTTCCTGGGCAGTGAACAGTGTTAGGTGCAATAAAAAAGGATGCCTCATTTTTGCCACGTGACTAAAGCTGAAGACATACTTTCCATAAGTTTGAAGACTAATGAGCCTTCCTTGCTAACAGTGCACACTGTGCCCTGGCCACGAGCCCTGCGTGGGGCACAGTGTTTCAGAGAGACAGCTCCCTCCCAGCTTCCTATCACTCCAGGGGCATTGTAGTTTGCTGCTGTCCCATACCAGCTGTGCACCACCGTCCTCTCCACACTGGTCGGGGAGGATGGGGAGGTTAGAAACCAACACTCCTCCAACTCTCGGCTCTAGCCTATCCATTCCCTGTTCACCAAGTGGAAGGGCAAGTGAGTAGCCAGTGCGGGAGTCCAAGGGTAGGCTGACATTTCATTGTATGCCGTTGTGTGGACAAACAAGCCAAGGGACAATCGAGACCAATAAGGTCTGGGGGGTGCAGGATGCCAGGCAAGGTGGTTACTGCAGCAGTATGGCTAAGCCTTTTGTTGTTAGCTAATATAATGGCTGTGCCTAGCCACAGGAGAAGCAAGGGAGACCCTCTCCTCAGGCAGGTCTGCTAAAGACAGCCTCTAAAGGATGAGCCCAACAATGCACACCCTCTGCCCGTCTCTGCATCTGCCTTGCTGACAGCTTCAGTATCCCGGCTGGCAGTAGCTTTGCTAAGGTGCCATTAAAGCAAGGAGGGGACTTGCTAACCGTCAGCATGCTCATACGGGAGCCAGTGGTGTTTCCTGTTCTGATATTCGAAGTAGGGATCCCATTGCTTGCACTGCTCCTCCCTGAAATCTTCGAAGTCCTTGGGACAGTCTTGGGTGCTGCAGAGCTGGAACTCGTAGCTCGGTCCCATGCACGTGCGGCCTCCGTTGGCTGGGCTGTGGACACGGAAAGAGACACAGTGGTGAGCTGCAGCATTAGCAGCTCCATGCAGGGGGGTTGCTTTTATTCACTCTCTCAAGGCCTAGTTCAGTCCTTAATCGCATTTCCCTTGCTTGTTTTGTGTGATTTATGAGGAGCAGACGCTGCTCAGGTGGCATCGCCACCACTGACTTCCTGTCGAACTGAACAGTCTGGAAGACAACGAGGAAATGTCTTCCCTCGGTCTCTGCTATGTGCAGCTGCACTGAAGTAAATGGAAACGCGCAGGATCCCTTTTTCAAAGGGATTTGTTTTTGCCCGGCTCCTCCAGACCGTGTTCAGTAAGATGACAGTGGGAAGAGTCCCGAGGTCCGACTCGCTTCCCAACCAGCTCCTCGCCATGCTGCCCGGTGCAGTATTTTAATAGTAATTTAGCACAACCTCCCCACCAGCATCCCCTGCTCAAGCATCCGTGTACGCTGAACTCACTGCGGATTGTCACACTGCCGGGTCCTGTACTTCACCCCTGTGCCGCAAGTCCGGGAACAGGAGCCAAACTTACTCCAGGCTCCCCAGTTCCCATCTTGCTTCAGGATATCTGGAGTTAACCAGATGCAGTGGCCTTTAAAGCAGTGCTGGAAGAGAAAATGGCAAAGGTTTGGTGTTGTGGGAGACACTGACCTCACAGCCAGGGGATCGTGATGGGCCCTGAAGCTGTGCCCCACTGCCAACCGCAAACGTCTTCACCTTCCTAGAACAACAGGACCTCGCTCGCGCTTTGTGCCTGTGGGCCCAGCCACCTGAGCTGACTTGAAGCACATAAGTCATCATGTCCAGAAGGGTTTCCTGGCCAGCCCCTGAGCCTTGTGCTGCCTGGAGGGTGAAACCGCCTGCGGAGCTGTACGTCTGCAACCTGTGGCTGCTACCATCTAACACAGGCTCTCCTTCAGGACGTGGGAGAGGCCTCACCGCACTCACTCCATTTATCTGGCAGTGAAGAGGGCTCTTTCTGCTATGGGGCCAAAGCGAGCATCTTGAATGCTGCACACAAAAGGCTGCACCCACTGCATGACATGCTTTGACATGCACGATTACTGCCAGAAGAAAGACAGTATAATTAACGCCGTCTCCCACTCGACATGGTCAACGAGTGTTAACTAATGAATCTTCGCAGCATCCCTGCGAGGTGGGTGGTGAGATGCCACTCTGCCAAATTTAGAGATGGAGAAAGTGAGACACACTAAGTCAGCAGCAGAGCCAGGACTGGACGCTGGGATCCTCCCCGACTCCTAGCCCTGTCCACACTTCCCCAGGAAACCCTGAACATCAGGGGAAGCGCCCTCATGAAGAGCGCACTGCAGCACGAGATGCTCTCCTGAAGAAAGGGGTGGGTCAATCCTGACGGGTCCTGCAGTTGAGAAGCTACCAATTTTTGCCCCCTCTCCAATCTGATTTCAAACACGGGAGTGAGGTGGTTTTAAAGGCAAGCCTTTGCTAAACTTTCATGAAACGTCCACACCTGCTTTGCAATGGTCTCTTTAGTTTCAACCCCTAGAGCCTCTCTGCCACCTCCCTCCTGAGAGCACATTACAACAAGCTGATCCCGAAGAGCCAGTTCCTCTGGCCCTTAATCAAGAAACTTTCCTACTTAAGTTAACAGGCGTTTTTTTCCCTCAAAAATCCCAGAATTTGGCCCCACAAACGATTTCTGCTTATGTAACAGTCACATGGATTAAATACGAGGGCCTGAAAATATTCTTAGCACAATTAATTACTTTACACTGTGCTGACATTGCTGTTTGTTGGTGTTAATGGTTGCTGTCAGGGTAAGAGGCCTGGCTCGCACACACACAGATGGCTATAACAACAAGTGCAGTCATTCACTTTTCTTAACATCCAAGTCAACAACAAAATTTTACACAGCTTAACAAGCCTCAGCATCCGAGAATCTGGCAGGTGGTTGGAGCAGAGCATATGGCTAAACGCATGCTGCCAGCAAAAACAAAACGAGAAGATTTATAACACGAAAGCCTCTTGGTGCAGAGAGTGGCTAGTGATCTGGAAGTCAAACTGAAGAGCGATGGATAATCATTAATAAAGTCCATTTAAAGAGGAAATGATTAGTAAAACTGTGACAAGAAGTAGCTTGCTGTTCTGCTGAGCTATTTAGTATACATATATTTTATTCTGCCTGTGATTTAGTTATATGACAACTTACAAAAGTGGAAGCAAAATTAGAGAGACTGTCACTCCATTAGAGCTCTACAGTACGTTCGGTCAATACATAGCTAAGGGATAACCTTCATCGTGCAGGAGCTTGCGGGTCAATAAGACAAGAGCCAGATGCCAGTGCTGGTACTGTCACCCAATAACTCCTCATTTCTCAGGTGCTTTAAAAAGCCATTACTCCAGTTCCCTAAGCATCACGTGAAAACCAGCTGCGCCGATGTTGTGCACAGAAGGGAGCCATGTCTTATTTCTACAACTCTAGCATACCTAGCTCCCAGACCAAGAGTCAGGCGTCTAGCCCAGGGGTGGGCAAAATGCAGCCCAGGGGCAGATGCGGCCTGCCAGGCCAGTGTATCCGGCCTGCGGCACCCCTAAAGAATTTAGAAAATTAATATTTATCTGCCCTGGCTGCCTGTCATGCGGCCCTCTATGGCTTGCCAAAACTCAGTAAGCAGCCCTCCGCCCAAAATAATTGCCTGCCCCTGCACTAGCGCATATGCCCTTCCATGGAAATGAATGCAGTGCCTTGGCGCAGATGGGGAGTAAAGCGTGTCACCGGGCCATTTATTGCTCTCCTGCTAAGGGCTGCAGGATCCTGGTTCGCTTGTGACCCCACATCTCTGCTTCCACCTCCGAGCTCCTCTCACGCTTGCTGAAAGCAGCTGGGGATGCAGAGTGCTGGATATACCTCGCTGCTGAAAAGCATCATGGACCAGGTAAATTGGACCTGGCTCCTACCCTGGGGGTCTTTAAAAAAAGGCTGGACGAACATCTGGCCGGGGTCGTTTGATCCCAGTAGTCTTTCCTGCCATGGCAGGGGGTTGGACTAGATGATCTCCTCAGGTCCCTTCCGACCCGACCAACTATGAAACTATGAATTACCACTTAAAAAGCCATTTATGGCAAATCTTCTCCAGAGCAGTGGCATTGCAGTGTCCATATGGCTTGATGGGACGAGATCTGATTCAGCAACGTGAGAACTGAAAAATATTGACATCATGTCCTTGCTGTGCCCTTCCAACTCCCACGTGCCTGCCGTCCCAGAGGCCTGCCTTAGCTTGATCAGAGCTGGAAGTGGGGTTGGTGCCTGTGTGAAAACAGAGCCAGGTGGGGGGCACATCACCTCCGTGGAGCACAATCTGCATACAACAGACTGCATGACAGTGGCCTGCAATGAAGCGAGGCCTTGTTTCCACTTAGAAGGGGCAGCAGAGGGAGAAAGCATGGCAATGCTGCTCCCCTTTTTTCATCAAGCAGTGCGTTTGGGACCGGACCACTCTTCAAACCACCCCGCTGGTGTGCTGGCAGGTTCATAACATGGGAGACTAACCCTGGTGCACAGTGTTGACCCTGTGGCTCAGGGGAAAGGTGCTGTGTTGATCTGCACCGGTGCTGTGGGTCGTACGTGGATTGCCAGTCTCCATGCTATAAACAGGGAAGATGAAGTTTAGCCGTCAAGAAACATGTGTTTGTGCAAAGTGAGTCATCCCCTGATGTGCCAAGTCTTGCTGGACATAGAAAGAGAGGTGTTTGCACGGAGGTGCTCTGAAACAGCAGCCTGCTCTGTATTAGACCTTCGCAGGGGAAGGGTGCAAGGACCTCAGATGGATGCAGTTGGATCTTCAGGGTCATAACAGAAAGAGGACCGTTTCCTTCCCGCTGCTAACACTGCTAACGACAACCATTGTTCTAAGCAGAAGCAGAGAGTTTCGTTTTAATTACAAAGCTGCTATTAACACTGAGCTTTTTTTTTGGCAAGAAGAGAAAATAAAAGCCGGGGAAATGTAAACTGCTTTCTTTGTGGAAGGAGAAGACTGCTTGCCATCTTGCCCATTTTTGGCGCAGAAGGGACAGCCAAAAACAAGTGCAATTTCCAGGCGAGGAGGCTCCAGGCTCTTACAGTAAAAGGTCCCACTGCTGTTTTCCACTGTTCTCTGAAGCAAAGCATAGATGCCAAGGAGGAGCGTCTCTCTTGGGGATCCTCACATTTCCAAAATCGTTTTCAAGAAAAGGCTGGTAAATCTGTATGTGATCCAAGTGCTGGGAATCACCAAATCCTAGATGGGCAACCCTAGTTACTCAACCAAAAAACCTTTGCAAGGTGGACCCACAGTCTACACGCACGGTACGGGCTGGATCTGCAACCCACCCATGCTGGGCTGAGATCCTTCCAGGGAGAGATTTAGTTATTCATTTAGGTTTCCCAGCATGGCTGGGCTGGACCCGTCTGTCCCATCTGTTTGAGCAGAAATGTGTTGCAAGGGAGCAAGTGAAAGCTGTAACAGCCCAATGGGCTCTGCAAGCCAAGAACAGGGTTTTTCTGACTAAAGAGTCAAGTATTCTCACAGCTTCGAACATAGCACACACTTCTCCATCTGTCTCTTGTCTGTCAGAAGCTGAGGTCAGCTTTCTCAATGGGAAGTTATCTGGATTGCTTTAAGTGCATCCGAGCCTTGGCTGAATCCTTTTTTGTCTTGGTCCATTTAAAAAATAAAATAAAAGGAGAACAAGGAGCAGTGCAGAGATCGGCTGCTTGGTAAAAGGGGCAACACCAGCCCGGTCAAATGTGCGCCCCGCATTTTGGCTCCTGTTGAGTTCCAGGAGTGACATTAAGCCAGCGGGCACCAAGCGATACCAGGGCCCTTACCTCTGTCACAGGAAAAAGGAAGCGTGCCAGATGGCGTATTTCTCGCTGGCGGGTATAGCGTGCCCTTGCCTTGCACAGGTTCTCTTCTTCCCTTCTTCTGAGCAAAGTCCGCTTTTCCAGCCAATAGAAATGTTCTCAACAAAAAGGATCCATTTGGGGAAAGAAAGGAACCGAACAAAAACTGCTGATGTATTTACAGACTTTCCAAGCAGTGGGAGAAGCCTAAAGCTAACGGTGGGGCTAACTGAAGCAGATGCAAAGAAATAAGCCATCAGCCGGGACATTTCTACTGTCACAGCCAAACCTTGGCATTAAGATTTGAGCTTTGTATTCTTAACCCTTAGCCCTTGGTCTTACAAACCAGGTCACGGGAAAGGTTCAAATCCACATTAAGGCTCTTTTCCAACAAAGACTTGTGCACATGCGTAGTTTTACACACTGGAGCACTTCCATGGGAGCCAGGGGCCACGCTGCATCTAGAGAAAGCACGAGATAACCCGGACAGGGCCAGATCCCATCACTCTTCTGTGCCTGGCGCCCTTGCTGGAGTGCCGGTGCTGGCAAAGCCGAGATCTCACAACAGGGCAGGACTCTATGAGGCCTCGCCTTCACATTTAACACAAAAGAAATATTTCTGTTTCAAAAACAGGGCTTTTTTCCATAGCAACATTTCCTCTGCTGAGAAGGGGCAAGTCAGGAGAAGGTTTTAGCTGCTCCTAGCGACAACCAACAGGTGCGATCCCATCGAACAAAATGCGACAACCAACGGGTGCGATCCCATTGAACAAAATGCGTCTAATCACTTGCGTTTCTCCACTTGCCCAAGGAAATCCAACAAGAGGCCAGGAACGGCAAAACCTCTCTCCTCTGTGAGATTCTTTGAAATGATCCTTTGGAAGTAAAACTAATATGTAAAGACCCCTGAAAACTATGCCTGAGTTTTCACTAATTTTGCTGGATCTTGAAGCCTAGCTAAATATACTGGATGAGAGTGTCGTCTCTCACTCTTTAGTCTAGGGTTGGTGGTTGTAGCCGCGTTGGTCTAAGGACATAGTTAGACAAGGCTCTTCGGGTAGATGTGATCTCTTTTATTAGACCAACTAAATAGTTAGAAAAGTTGTTCATTGCAAGCTTTCGGGCACAAACCCCCTTCTTCAGGCATGCAGAGACTATATGTCTGAAGAAGGGTGTTTGTGCCTGAACGCTTGCAAAGAACATTTTTTCCAGCTATTTAATTGATCTAATAAAAGATATCACATCTACCCGAAGACTCTTTAATCTAAGAATTCATGTCCAAGATACAGACTGGGTATAAGGAACCAGTGCAGTTATCAGGATGTCGCTTGCAATACTGCACGGAAGTTGAAAACCTTTTAGTTATTTTGTTTCTGTCTGTGAGGGATTCTTGTTTCCTTCACGGTTTCTTCGGCAAAGAAAAGAGCAGGCTGCACGGGAGTCCCTTCAGCGGAGATTAGAAAAGTGCAGAGAGCTGTTATCAGAGCTCTGCAAACCACACGTGGGGACAACCTCTGTCTCTTAAGTCTGATTAGTCTCCAAAACAACATCACAGGCCTTTTTTGGCCATCAGTTCCTTTAGCTGTTGCAAAGCCAAGACATTTCCTTGTCACACCAACAGTGTTTAGATTGGCCCCGTCTTAAACCAGACATTGAGAATTAGCGGTATGAAATCATGATAACTGCAAGTCTCAGAAGAGGGATCTTTTGAGCTAACATCTTTTATTGATTACGAGTCCGTTCCAGTCTTGTCAGACGTTATTCCAAAGAAAATATTTAGACCAAGTTTCGTGCATTTTCCTCTGCTTTGCACTATGATGTGGTGTCAAGGGAGGTGGGACCTATCTTTCATATTGAAGTAAGTTGCTGTCACGCTGGGCCACGGGCGGCCAGGTCTGGGGTCACCTCAGGGTTGGAAGAAGCCAGGGAGTCAGAATCCGGAAGATCTGGCCGGGGAACCGAGTCGGGGATCCAGAGGGTCAGAGGGCAAGCCGGGTCAGGTATCTGGGAGGCCAGGCCAGAGCCAGGCTGGGTATCCGGAGGGGCAGGCAGAGCACGAGGTCAGGAGGTAGCCAGGTCAGGCACCCGAGGCCTCCATCAGTCAGTAGCAGCATGGGCTAAGGTACAAGGCTGGACCGCGCTGCCCAGACACTTCCTCTTCTGGGCCAGGGTTTCTCCTGGGAGGGGTGAAGGGTCAGATGACCTCTCGAGCAGCAGGGACTGGGTGTGTGGCTAGGCCCAGCTGGAGGGGTCTGGCCAGCCGTGTCCAACCCAGTGCTCTGCTGAGGAAGGAGTGGCTGTGCCAGGTAGGCTGAAGCCCCAGGTTCAAGGCCACAGCCAGCCTGACAGTTACTGTGGCAGGGCTTGACTCTCAGCCCTCTGTATGTATGCAGGGTATGATCATATGCCTTAGGGTAAGATTCGGTTCAGAAGAGGGGTCTTAGCATTGTCCAATATGTGAGAGGAGAATTCATGCATCAGACAAAGACCAACAAAATTAGGGGGCAGAGGGTGATGGAGCTCATTGTGAAATGGCAAGTATCACCGGCTTCCTGATAAACTCGGAGCCATGGAATTCGACTCAGAGACGATGAGGGTTGAAGGGACCTCAGAGGTCGCATCTAGTCCAACCCCTGCTCCGAGCAGGACCAGCCCCAGCTACATCATCCCAGCCAAAGCTTTGTCTACCCGGTGGTGCAAGGATGGAGACTGCACCACCTCTCTGGATAAACCAGAGAGAATCCAAAGGTAAGAACAACTCATGATATTATGAAGAAAAGTTTAGCTTGATCTGTTGAATCCTATTTAGCAACATAGTTTTTATTTTATAGAATTGTTTAAGGCTTTCTTGAAAGCTACAAAATGTATATTTACCAAAAAAACTAGAACCGCTTCTCTGAGGATAAGGTATTTACTGTTCTGTTATCTACTGAAGCTTCGCAAGGTATCTTCTTGGAATGAAAAAAAAAGAACTGGCCGGTTTGTGCAGTTAGTTGAGACGTTGGATCCTGAGTCTCAATCCAAAGAAAATTTTTACAGCTGAGTTGCACAATATCCTGAGAAGTCTTTGTTTTTAATGGAAGCACTGACTAATCCTTAACTAAACAGTTGCAAGGGAAAGGCTGCTATAATTTGCTAATGTGTTTTGTTTCTTCTCATTTCTGTTCAAAGAACTAATAAGAAGTGATGGGTTGGTGAGGAAGGGAAGCTGGAAAAGAGAGAAGACTTATATTTGACTCTGACTTCATAAGAGCATTCAATACAAGTCAATCCATGTGAAACATGGCAAGCCCAAGAAAAATAAACTTTATTGTCAGAGCAAAGTTTGTTTTGGGGTTGGTTTTTTTTAACTACCCTGTAGCAACTAAGCTTCTTAACTGGGAGAAAATACCTAGTTCACATGCAGACTTTCACCACACATATGAGGCCAAAGAAGTATCCTACTAAAATGGTGTCTCTTTCTGGCCCATTTGGCCTCATACGACCAAAGAAAGAAAATTGAGGCTTTGTGATATCTCGAAGCATCAGGCAAGGTACAAATATTTTGGAAGTGGATATTGGCCAGCATGAACTGTTAGGGCTTGTAACAAAGAATGACATGAACAATACTTGGACACTGAAAAAATGGTGCCTATAATACACTTCCGACAACAAGTCTTACGCAGAGCAGCACGAAAAAAGAAAGACAAACCAAAGGTCATATTCCCTGAATGCACGTATTGTCAACCGCAAGGGTTCGACACTGCGTTGGATGGGAAGGAAAAGAAGGGATGCAAGGTAACAGAAGTGATAAGCACTCTGCTGATTTTTCATTGTGGAAGAAGGTCACTTGCAGGCAATACAGCAAAGTCAGCTTCAGTATCCTCGGGGGGAAACGTGAACACTGCGCCCCTGTTAAGGAGGTACAGTGAATACAAGTATGGAACGAAGGCTTATAAATAATGGAACAGGGAGCTCACGCAAATAAAAGATGGGCCATACTTTACATCCTCCTGTGCTGTACCAAGTCCTACTGTTCTGCCAGATAAAGCGTCTCATTATTAGAAGCTGACAAGATTGCAGAGAAGACGAGTAATGAAGAAAGGCACGGAGAAAATGGCACAAATGACAAAATCCTGCTAAGTCCTACAACCCCTCACTTGAACCAACTGTCTGCTGCAGTAAAATATCCAGGATAAAATGCTGGATCTGTTGAAATCAATGAGATTTTTGCTCTTAACTTCACCACAAGTACACACAGTCATGTCTGCTGTTGGAAAAGGTGCCGGCATGGTACAAGAGCAACACACCCGCTTCTCTTTCTACCATATAACTGATGGGTCTGGTTTGGATTGCAGCCCAGGCTCCACCTTCTCCTGGTAGCTATTCTACACGACTCCCAGACACCCACTGGTTCCCGTGCTCTCTCTCTGCGCGCCTAATTGCATTCAAACTAATATCATCATAAATGTGAGTACATAGGAGTCGGAGTCAAAGATAAATAAAATACACCATATTTCTCACCAAAACCACAAGGTCATTTGGTATAGTTTGGTCTCTGGTGGTTTTTTCCAATCAAAGTCCCGCGTCAATGAATGCCTCCCCTATATCTATGCTATATATTCAATTATTTTGACATTCAAATATTACACTCTTTTGTAAAAACAGCTGAACAGGTATTTCCCAATGAAGATTATCATATTTTCTCATACGCAGCACACAACTTTTCCCCTCCAAGAATGGCTGCTGGAAATTGGAGTGCGCATTATACATGAGTAAATACAGCAACAGTTGTTTCTGCTGCTGAAGCTCCAGCCTGGCAGAAATGAAAGTCAAGTCTGCATGAGATCCACAGAAAGTCGAGCAATGAGGAGGCACTGCTCCCTCGCTGCTCGGGCTTAGGTATGATAATCTACAAGGAACGATCTTTTTTCCTTCATTCTACCTTTCAAAAACTAGATGTGTATCTTACTCCAGGGCCTGGTTTAGGTGAGAAAATACAGTATGTCCAATACAGGTACTCCTCACTTAACGTTGTCCTGGTTAACGCTGTTTCGTTATTACGCTGCAGATCTATTAGAGAACATACTCGTTTAAAATCGTGCCATGTTTGGTTGTAACGTTGTTTGGCTGCCGCCTGCTAGTAGGCAATTACTGTGACGTAACTGGATTCACTTAACGTCGTTTTACCTAAAGTCGTGTTTTTCAAGAACGTAACGACGCCGTTCAGCGAGGAGGAGCTGTATTCCACTCTATTTGATGTATTAATGGTAAAAGTTGTACGTCTTGCATTTTAACCTTACTTCACTGAAAGCACATTTTTAGGTTTGACACTTTATTTTTAAAGCTTTATTGATAAGTTTCAGGAAGAAAATAGGCCTGTTCTGAGCAATCTGGGAAGAAGAAGATGAAAAAGAAAAAAGAGAGGGGGGCATTGAGAACTCAGAATCACATCACATCTTCATAGAAAAGAAGAGGTTTCAAACCACAAGAGCAGCTGCTAAAATGATTCACTTCTTGTATAACTTATGCTGTCTACTGGGAAACAGCTTCGCACTTTCAAAAGCCTTTAGAAAAATCCTTTCCAGGTAGCAACGCTCCCCCAAAGGATCACTGAGAGCCTGATCCAAAGCTCAGCACAGTTCATGGGAGGATTTCCACTCTGTCACTGGGGTTGGAGACCAGACTCCTAAGGTTGGTAAAAGGGCAAATATCAAATCCTCAAGAGTAGGGTCAAGCAAAGCGGCTTCTAAAATGTTGTAACCAAGCCTTTGCCATCTGTACGATTCCCTGCGCCCCGTCCAAAACTCCTAATGTCTTTCACTTGCTACAAACCAGTAAATAAGCCCTTCCGCACTTCGTCCTTCACACACTTCTCAACAGGCCCTGGCTTCCACCCTCGTAGATAATCATGGATATTGTTATCTCAGTGACTTCCAGTAGGTATCAGATTGCTATTATCCTTCTGAGTACGTCAGCAGACTCAGTGGCTACAGCCGCCCAGTTTTGGTGTCACAGCCACTGTTGATGGTGTGCCACCTGATGCTGCTGTGTAAGGATGGTCGGGGAAGTACAGAAACTGCAGAGGAGGGAGCCGGGGCCAACAGCAGGATCCTGCGGAGAGGATGAAGGAAAACCCAGGGTGGATGTATCGGAGACCTGGAGGAAGGGAACCTCAGACTCCATGGTGAACACCAGGGCTGCAACATTAGTCAGCCTAAGCTCCTGCATCCACTGTGCTTCCCCGTGGACCTCTATCCCTTCCCCTGGGCCAGCTCGAATTCTGAGTTTCATGGTTTCACAGATGTCAGGGGCTGGAAGGGACCTTACAGATCACTGGGTCCAGCCCCCATACACTTGGGCAGGAAGGACTGCTGGGATCAGATGACCCCAGCAAGACGGGTGTCAAAACATGTTTTGAAGATCGCCAGGGTGGGTGGCTGTACCATTCTGGGGGAGCCTGTTCCAAACCCTCAGCACTAGACTTGTAAAGAAGATTTTCCTTATGTCTAGCCTGAAGCGATCCTCAATCAGTTTGTGCCCATTATTTCTTGTCCTCCCCAAGGGGCCTTGGTGAGCAGATGCTCCCCCAGGCCCTGATGTGCGCCCTTGATATACATATAGGCTGCCACCAAGTCCCCTCTAGGTCTTCTCTTCTCCAGGCTGAAGAGTCCCAAGTCTTTCATCCTCTCCTCGTATGACCTGGTCTCTAGGCCTCTGATCATGCGCATGGCCCTCCTTTGGACTCCCTCAAGCTTCTCCACATCCCTCCTGAAGTGCGGCACCCAGAACTGGACGCAGTACTCCAGCTGGTAGTCCACCAAGGTCGAGCAGAGAGGGAGGATGACATCCTTAGCCTTGCTCGAGATGCCTCAGTAGATGCATGCCAGGTTTGATTAGCTCTGCCAGCTACGGCTGTGGTTCCCAACCTTTTTTATACTGTGGACCGGCACGAGAGCGAGGCAGGGCACACGGAGCCGGCTGCCTCCCTCCCGGGGCTGCCCCGCCGCCCAGCTTTAACCCTGCACGTGACTGCCGGCGGCAGAAGCCGCTCGCCCGGGCGGACAGATGGGGGTCCGAGCAGGAGGTTTGTGCCACAACCTGGCAGCCAACCCTTTGCGGCCCAGTACCGGACCACAGCCTGGTGATTGGGAACCTCCGAGCTACAGCATCGCATTGGTGAGGCATTAGATCAACTGTAATCTCCAAATCTCCCCCAACTGTCATCTCCAAAAGCGTGTTGCTGTTTCCATGGCAGCATGGCTGGCATTAAGTATCACCAGTCATGTCAATATAACCATGCCTGATGACACAGATCATGCTCAAACGACTAATTCCTCTCTTGTCTGTGCTTGCTACCCCAATTTGCAAACAAGCACCATATGATTCATAGATGTTAGGGTCGGAAGGGACCTCAATAGATCATCGAGTCCGACCCCCTGCATAAGCAGGAAAGAGTGCTGGGTCTAGATGACCCCAGCTAGATGCCTATCTAACCTCCTCTTGAAGACCCCCAGGGTAGGGGAGAGCCCCACCTCCCTTGGGAGCCCGTTCCAGACCTTGGCCACTCGAACTGTGAAGTTCTTCCTAATGTCCAATCTAATCTAACTGTGAAGAAATTCTTCCTATTGTCCAATCTAATGGATTGTACTGATGCCTAGGTGCCCCAGCAACTAGATAAACGCCATACAGAATAACTCAATAACAATCATTACTTCCAGATCTCATGTGGCTGCAACCTTGTTTGCATTTATGAGTTATGGTAACAGCTCAGAGCACTGCTACCACAGGCAGACCTCTACGGTCCTGGTGACAACCTGTCTGTGACCAGACTGGGGCCTAGGATGTCCCAGGATCGAAACCAACCTGCCCCTGACTGTCTCATGGCTCTGAGCAAAACACTTGAGCTGCCTTTCTCAGTTTCCCCATCTCTATCATTCTACTAAAAAGCTTTATTAGGAGAGATAGGAGGATTCATTAGTTATGGTTTGTAAAGATGAAAAACACTGAGTGCCAAATATTACAAGTCAGCTTTTCCACTGGCTGACTTGGAAAGCACCAGAATATTAAGCTCTTCATTTGCATTAGTTTTTCTAACCCATAGGCCGAAGACCAGCCAGACTCGTCACACTGTAGACAAAGGTGCACGACTGCACACAAGCTCCACAGCACGCTGAGATGCTGCGGCTGATCTCACCTTCCCAGGAGCACACATTGTCCCATCCAGCGGCGGGCCCTTCTTCGTCTTGCAGAAGTAGGGGTTATCGGGATGGCTGCACCACAGCTGCTTGCAGGGATCGAACGTACGGAACTAGAGCGCAGGGAAGTCAGAGCACGTGATACAAAATGCCATTAGAAACAGGCTCTCCTGGATTATATTCTTCCCACTCTACAATGGCTAGATGGTATCTCTAAGTTTAAGGACTATTTAAAGTCCATGAGGAGCTGCACAGGCATGGAGCTTTTACACAACAACATCGTTAACTGTGATGGTGAAAGAAGGTGCAATGGAGTCCTGCCAGAGATGGAAAGTTGGCTTCATCTGAATGGTACAGGGCAGAAATGGCAGAGGCATTTACCCATCCCATCTACCAAAACACGCACGCCCTTGTCTCAGTTTCTCCTACTGCTGCTGCTTCATGGAGCGGATGCTACTTAAAATATTCACTGGGCTGGAAAAGGGGTCCATAGCCCAGTCATTGTGTCACTCACGTGGGAGGCAGCAGATCTGTGTTCCAGGCCCTGATCCAATGAACATTTAAATATTTTCTACAAAGTGGAACAGAGTCAAGGAGACACTGAGAAGGCCCTAAATGCCCTCTTGCCTTAGTGTTCCTGGAAGGCAGGAGCTCTAGTGTCTGCTGCGAACCAGGGGATTTACACCCACATCTCCTGCATCCCAAATAAGTGCCCCTCCCAGTGAGCTATTGGGCCTGCTGCCTGAGGACAACTTGCTTTGTTTTGGTTAAAAGATGCCTGAAATACAATGAAATAAAACATTTTAATTTCAGCCAAGGTTAAAACAAGGGAAAAGAGAAAACAATGCATGTTGGTTTGATCCAAACACAAACGTCCATTTTTCACACAGTCGTTTTTGCCAGACCAGACTCAGCGGGACCACGTGCATACGCAGCATTACAGCTGAGTCTTACCAGAGTCTCCTGTTCATTCCTTGGAGACACGGCTCCTCGCGCCTGTGTCTGCAGATGGGGTTTGAACCAGGACTCTTCCGTGCTAGCAGCTGCTGCACCAACTCAATGCTTCTCTATGCAGTGCTGTCATTTCTGTCCCACTTTTAGGAGCCAGAAGTGGACGGCAAAGCCCTACCAGATGTCTGAAATGATCATCTCCCCCCCTGAGCCAACCCAGGCATGAACTTACCTGCCATTACATATATGCTTTACATTTGGCTACTATATTCCTGGTAACAGAGACGCAGTTGCCGGTGAATACCTGCACAAGCTTTCCTGTCCACCTAGAGCCCCCTTGCCCCCATTATGAATGATGATGCACCCTCATTTCCAAAAAGAAATTCATATGAAGACAAAGCGACTTGCCACATAGGAGTAGCAAATGTGAACATTAAGCAAGCAAGGGAAGAAAACAACAGCCATTTCTCGCGGGCATAGGTGGGAGCTGTGTGGAGTTATGCCAAGGGGCCAGCAATGGTCCTGGCAGGCTTTGGTTCTGAAATATGGAACTACTTATGAAACTAGGGTGTGATATATTTGTCAGAGCTCTGACTTTTAAAGAGTCCCAACAATGTTAAAAAGGAATTTCCCTGTCAAGAAGTTCATCTGTTATCCCTGGCTTGCAGCGAGCTGGATGCAATGTCTCTCCTTGAACATTTCACCCTATTGTCTTTTCTAAAGCCATCTCAGGGACAGCTGCAACACTCCTGGATGAGGGGCAGGGAACTCAACTGAATACTCACAGCTGTGCACATCATGTAGCCCAACCCAAAATCAAACCGGCACTGCTCATTCATGGAGTAGTGAATTCCTGGCAGCTGGGGCAGAGACGGCCAGTCGTGTTCAAAGGGGTCATCACGCAGACAATCATAAGAGCTGCAAAAGGCAAGAATTACAGTCACAGATGGGAATGGGAGACTTCAACAGTCATCGTGGTTTCCTTGTGGTTTGGTCCAACCAAAATACAGAGCGCAGTTTTCCGACTGGCTCACAGAGCAGTCAGGACTTTAATAAGGCCTGTGTGGTTCCTACCAGGCTGTGTAAGAATCGGACATGGGGCAGAGACCTCTAGCTTTCTCCTGCAATTGCGATTTGGCTTGCAGGTAAATGACTAACTCCTCAAGGTCTGTATGGGAAAGCAACAGAGGAAAATTCTTCCCAAGTGTGCCTGAGAAAAAAAGAAAAGGTTTAATTACATTTTCCCTTTGCAAAATTTCTTCCTGTCTGTTGTCTTTCAAGTGCAGCTTTAGATGCAGAAGGCAGCGTAGCTATCCAAGAATACCGCTGAGTGCCACCATACAGTCCTGTGCCGTACTCCTGGAGAAGCAAGTCCCCACACGAGCAAGTGTACCTTTTGGGCTGTGCTTTATTAAACGGCAGGGGCTGCTCTGTCTTGGTTGTTATTCTGACAGTTTTGTCCCCCCTTCCAAGAGTCTCACAGGCTTTCCTTTCTCCGTGCAGGGGACAAGGGATTCTTCTGCTATCTTAAGCAATGTCTGTTTCTGCCAATGCACTTGAAATATGTCTGGATAAAAAACCTAGTGGATGGAGGATCCTGATGGCATCATTAATGGATGAGTATGGTATAATTGCGAGTTAAATTCAAAGTTACTATCCCAAGTGTCATATGGCAGACAGGCTCTCTGCTACACATCAGTGAATTAACATATCTAGAATATCACAAAAATAGCTCAGGTGTCCTCATTAAATTTAACCATCGACCTATCTGTTAAGCTCATTTCTTTGCTCTGATGGTCACACTTGCGTTTGCCTGCCATTATTCATCGCATCCGCACAACCCTTCATTATGAAAACTGCCAGTCAGAAGTCCATCTCAGATCTGAGTCCGTGTGTTTGCTGCAGGAGCAAGGCAAACTGCTCTGCATTTGGCAATTATTCAAGTTGCTCTAATGATCCCCGGGGATTAGGGACAGAATTATGCATCTAGATCTACTTTTGAACAAAACAACGCTCCTGTTTTAGCTGGGAGCTGTTTTTATTAATAGAAACACTTTACTATACCTGCATTTTTTTATTTTAAATCAGGGCTCTCAGCCAGATGGCTGTTATTTATTATGAAGCTTAAAGAGACACTATTAATTGAGACATCACACTTCTCCTTGATCATTTTTTAGGTACTGTCGTCAAAAGGAACACCTAAGATATTATCACTTCAAAACAATTGAGAAAAATCAAGACTGGTTTCTTTGCATTCGTTTATCCTTGCCTAGTCGTTCTCCCAGCTCCCCTATATGGCCAAGTAGTAGGTTTTCCTACGTTGTTTGTTGGCATCTTTTATGCAGCAACAAGTCATATATGTACAGATATATTCATATAGGAAAAACATGGTTAAATATCATGAGCATTGGCAAGGGATGTGGAAGGAGTGGCTCACGTACAAAGGAAAGAAAAAAAATACAGAGGAGCTGTTAAGAAGACGGGAAATGAGCTAGCTTTTGTGCCGACAGGGTATTTAAGAGCAAGGAACCACAAAAAGTAGACCTGAGGGCCATCGTCTTCCTTTTGATGCCCATTCAAGCACTGGGTGCCCTGTGCACACACCCAATGGCAGAACTTTCCCCTTAAAGCACTACAGTAAAATGCAATGGCTCGGTACAACTTTGGTGGTAGGAAACCCCTCTGATGCTACCAACCAGTGGTGCCACCAATCCTTCAGTTATTTTTTACACTGATGAGTGGCGCTCAAACAAATAAGACGGGTTTCATGTCCAGGTGGGAGGAAAGCGAGTTGCTAATGAGAGCAGTAATAATATTTACAGGTCTGGGAGGAGAGCCGCACAATATCACCCTTCTGCAATGCCAAGGACGTGGAACAAAGCAGCAGTCAATGTGAGCATTAATTGCCTGCAATTCCTGGGAAGGAGTCTCACACTTACCAGGTTGGGGGGGCTTTCTTTTTGGTTTGATTTTGGGTAATCCAGGTCAGTATTAAAAGTCCAATATACAAGCGTTGCATTCAGAGATGCTGAAAATGCTTCCTAACCAAAGAGGAGAGTCAGGTTAACAGCTACTCACTGCAGATAGCGGTTTAGCTCTTGTTGGCTACAGCGAGACCAGTGGAAGCGATGGAACGCAGCCTGCACGAGGGGGGCCATGATGCTCCCCAGCCGGACTTCATCCCCGCACCTGTTCCCCTGGCCGTCATGCTCCATGCCTAATCTGGAACAGAAGAGGGGAGAAGCGGCAGATTCTCGTCAAGGGTGAAAACTTAGGTGGCTCAGGTCCCTAAGTCCCACTGAAAGTCAAGGAGACTTCATGCTCCTGAATCACTTGGGGCATGTCCACATGGAGAAGCTGTTGGAAAATAAACCAGAGTATGACTTGAAAGTGAAAAACTATTGTACAGTAGTTCCCATGTGGACTCTCAGACCTTTGTGAGGACAAAGAAAACCCACATGGAGAACTAGTGCAGAACAGCTACTGAGCTGTAGCAAATCCAGATTCCAGGCTACTTCTCAGTCAGACAAATCTTTAGGTTCTTTTAAAAATGTTACCCCAAGTGACAGAGAGCAGCTTTTTCTTACCCTTTTCTTTATTAAAAGTACTTTCCCCTTGGCGCTTTATTAGGATTCCTGCTGCATTCTTCTCTGGCCAATGTTTGACTAGTATCAGAGGCTTCTTTCAGGTAACACATGGTTGGTCACCAACACTATGGTAGCGTGTTGTGACTCTACGTGTTTTCAAAAGCTAAGAGGCATTTTAGAGATATACCATCTAATCTGATCATAGGTTTCTTTTAACCGTAGCTCCAAAAGTGCTGAAAACAAAAGTTAGCAACCCAAGGAACAAATTTCATGCAAGCATCAATTTTGTGTCCCTCTGATTAATATGCATGAATAATAAGATTCAACGATTCAGGCAAAAGCTCTTAATGTAAAGCACAGTAAAGCCTTCAATAATTCTTGAAACAAGAAACAGAAAAAAGTGCCTGCTGGCTTTCATAGGGAAAAGGTATAACAGAGTGAATCTGTTCAGTGAAGGGATTTATAGGATTTGTTACTCTATCGAGGCGGTGAAGGCAAGTAAATGAGTGTGCTTTACTAATAAATAAACCAGTTACTTTAAAATTACAGATCCACCAGCTCCTTGAATGCTCCAAGTTTACCATGGAAACAATTCATGTCATATCCTTGATATAAAATATATGGAATGGATGTAGCTTCAGGTCTTGGCCTACCTTACTGCATAGTAACTTGCCATGTGGCTTGCATGCAACATTACAGTGTATTACTAGAAGCTGATGTATGCAGAGTACCATATTTACCCCAATACAAGATGACCTTGAATTTAAGACGACCCCCAAATAATTATATACATGGAAAACTTACACATGTATTATAATTTTCCATGTATGGAATCTAATTATTGGAGGATTAAATTCATCCCTCCCTCACTACTGCATGTGGTGGGGGGAGAGGTGAGGAGGAGGCCAGTAACGGGGCAGGCAGTGAGGGGACAGACAGTGCAAGAGGCAGTAGGGGGGGACACTGTAGGGCAGGTGGTGGGGGCAGGCAGTAAGGGGCAGGCAGTGAGAGACAGGCAGCTTGCCCCCTTTCACCTGCCCTCCCTATTTACCCCCTCCTCCCCCCGATCAGGTCCCAGATCCCCCTTCCCCTGTCCCCACCTATTCCTTGCTCCATGCCACTTATGCCCCCCTGCAGCCTCCAGTCCTGGTGCCCCCTTCCTCCTCTCCCTCCCACACCCCTCAATCTCCCCCTTATCTTTGCTACATGCGGGCAGGCTCTGACCCTGCTGCAGCCCAAGACACTGAGCATGGCTCCAGCCCATGTCGTAGCAGAGGAGCAGAGCCGGCACTGCTGCTACAGGGCCAGGCTGCAGTGAGGACAGAGCCTGCAGGCATGAAGCAAAGGTAAGGAAGAGTGCGGCAGAGGGGGAGAGAAGGGGAGAGGTGGTGTCAGGGGAAGCGGGGAGCAGACTAGAGGCAGTGGGGGCTTGAGACTGTGCAGGAGCCTGAAGGGGTACAAAGGCAGCAGTGGCCTGCCCTCTGCCACCTTGTACTTGATTGAAAGGAGAGGGGCTTCTTCCCCCATGTTAGATGGGCAGAATAACTCGTTGTCTAATCAATTCAATATGGTCAACGTGTGCAAGTTCCTAAAGATGGTTTTCATGAATCTTGACTTGTAACGAATCAAGGAATTCACATTCCCTAATAGTAAAAATACTCTGCATTTCTCCTAGGCGACTACAATGCATTGATCAGCTTCATCTCATATGATTCCTGGGAAGAAGCATCACTTCCCTGTGACAGCTAAATGGTCCCTGACCCAGAACACTTCAGTGGCTGGCCAGAGATCACAAGGGAAGTCATTGCAAGAACCAGGACTGGAATCAAGGTCTAATGCTTTATGCTTGCCTCTGAGCCACAGGACCACATCTTCCCAACTCCCAAAATATTTCCCAGAATCAAAGCCATGAATGGATAAGACCTGTTAAAGCACCACTTACACATGTCCGGTTTCATGGGCCACCACAAAGGCAGAGGAAAAACCGTCTTCATGGTTGAGGGTGCAGCTTCGTACGGGATGACACATTCCAGTAACTGGAGCGTAACCTAGGACAGAGCGCGTAGTTCAGGAGGTAAGGGAAGACAAGCAAGAGAGTGTGCCTGCAAAGCCTCAATACGGTGCCCGTCGGTCATGGCATCTCGCATGGAAGAAGAATTTCCTTAAGTGCCACCGGTGTCAGGGCTCCAGACAGGGGTGCGCACACCGAGCGAACACTTCAATCAACGTGTTCCAGCCCCGCAACATTCATTCTTACCAGCCATATCCTAGCCGTTAGTTAAGCACCAAATGACTATTAAGGGCCAAATTCTGTCCCAACTTATACAGCAAGCAAACCTTTGCCCTTAATACCTAATCCTCAAAGCATTCCTGTGGTGATGGTCAGTAAGTGTTGTCAACTCCACTTTTTCATATGGAGCAGCAGGCTCAGGGCCTGAATGACTTTTTCAAGGTCCCATAATGAGTCTGCGGGCCAGCTGGCATTGTGAGCCAGACATTTCCGGGCCCTCTTCCTATGGCGAGATGAGAATGATTCTCTGGCATTTCCACTTGCTCTCAAATAATGTAAGCAACCCTTTTTCTTTCAGGAAGGCAGGCTATTCAATCATGAGATGCGTTAAGACAGTAACTGGATTTCAGATTCAACTCTAGGCACAAATGTTTTTGCAGTACAACTTGTTCAACACTGAACTACCTGGTAGATAACCATCCATGTGCCTATAAAAGACAATGCCACACTGGGAACGGTGCTGGTGAACAGGGCAGCTGTATTTGAAGAATGCACAGAAACCAGACTCCATGCCAATCAAGTATTATCACACACACGGGAAAGTATATTAGTCTCACAGATCATCCATACAATTAAAGTGCTTCTTTTAAAGGTAACAAGAGATCTCTACTCTGAACTTTTAATTAATGTGCTCCCTCAGCTATGAAATATGGGAAGACAGCCTGTTGAACAAATTACATTCTTGTCATGGTTCACGAAGAATGCAGTGCAATCTACTTCTGGGCCATTCTGCATCTGATCTCATACAGCCAGGTAAGGGGAAAGGTAGGGAGGGAATAAGGGCCCTGCCTAGTCTTGTGTCAGTGCACAGGGGCACAAGGAAATATCAGTGGTTAGGGAGTAAAATGAGAGTGGCACTAACCAATTTAGAGGGAGAGGGCAGGAACTGTAACATCTGATCAGAGCTGTTCTCACATGGGCTCAGATCATACCCAGTACCCTGCAAAAAGGTAAAAATGAGCTACTCTTGGTGATGCTGTTCCTGATCCTTGTGGCAAAAGACATCTCCTATAGCACGGTACTTCTGGAAGTTCCTGCTGAAGTACTGCAATCACTGCTTTGCAGTGGTGTCTTGGGGCATAAGCTACCCAACAGCATGTCTGGGACTATTCGAGACCGTTTCTAGAACGGTCAAGACAATGCACAGTAAGCTGCTCACCTTAAACAACCCCATTATCACAGAGACGGCAACACAATGGGGACTGAATCAGAAACGGGCCTATCTATCCCTCTCAAGGTCATCTGAAGTCAAAGGGTGCTTGGCAAAATACTCAATGCTAAAAGGTAAATGTTAGTGAGCGCAAAACTTTACTTTTGTCTAGCTGGTGACAGAAAAGCAATGCAGTAGTCATAAGGGTTGTAGGTGACTATCATTTGGCGTGTACCTACCTTGCATGCCAGATGGACCAAAATCCTGTCTTGTGAGAAAAATAGCATGGTCGTGATATTCTGCGTGTCCAGTGTCAGGCTTCTGTTGCAGATAGGCCCAGCGACATACGTTCTCCAAACTCTGAGAAGGGTTCCCAATCTCTATTAAGCTCATGGACTAGATATTCCAGGAAGAAAAGGGCCACAGTGATTATTTATGTCAGTCAACTTTTCCTACAGTGTTACCTCTGAAGAAATATTCTGGCATTTGCTCAAACGCTATACAAAACCCCCATTCAGATGAAGGGAGAAAGGTATTATACAAAGAGAGCATGAAAATATCACATCTAATACATGTCAGTTATGGCATCCGCACATATTTCATCTTGCCTGGATGAGCTGCAGGACAAAGGGTGCGAGTAATTTAGTAACACGCAGTATTACTTCATGTGCCCCGTGTTGTTACCGTCTCTTTGTGTCATCACAGTGCCTATGAGCATCACCCATAAACCTGCACCCTCCTGAGCAAGGGACTGAGCCAATACAGAGTGGCCCCAGTCCCAGATGTCTTAGATTATGAAGGCAAGAGATAACAAATGGATACGGACAGACAGGAGAGCACCGGAGCACAAAAAGAGGAAGAGGCCCCCCATTTAATATTTGCAAACTTCCACTGAGCTGTCCCTCATGGTAGAGAACCTGGTTTATTCCCTCTGTCTTTTTTTCTGAACAGAGTTACCTTGATGACGATGTTTGTAGGAAAAACTAACTGGGCAATACTTGAGTCCTCAGCTTTCTTCTAGTCATCCCTATTTGTGACAGAGGTGTAATAAGGAGATACCACCTTCTTCTAATGATGGCCTGTTGTCTTCTTCTAATGATGGCCAATGATCAAATGTTGAGGCTGATTCTTTCAGATCTATCTTTGATACCATTTGCCATGAACTGTTGCTGACCTGTTTGTCAACCCTGAATAAATTGCTTGAGTTGGTTCACCCTCTGGAAGGCAGATCCTTCAGTCCAAGGATTCTCTCGGAGAGGATCGCACAAATCTCCGTTCCTTCAGGTCTCATGTTCAGTTTGGATGCGAGGCTGCTGGGAGAGTACATTAGATGACATCTGCTTCCATGTCTCCATTTAATCAGGTCTGGATGGTACAGTCACTTATCAGATGTTCAGCCAACGTTGAATTTAGATGGCAGTTAACGGGCTGAAACTTGTCAAGGGGATACCTTCAGTTTGAGGAAGCAACTGGAAAGATTATGCCCATGCCAATGCAGACAGTAGAGTTTGAGGTCTTTCACTGGGCCTTTGAATGCCACAGTTAAATGCAATGGCTACGTGAGCTTGCTTTCAGGCATGGACCTTTCCATCGTCACCCACAATTCTCCCCTCAGCAGTAGATTACTTCAATCCATTCTACAACTGGAAACGTGTGGTTGCCCACCCGCTTAGCACTATTTCCTATATTCTACGTAGGGACCCACTGAAATTGCGATTTTGTGGAAATCATGAAATCGGGCATTGCCTGCACCAGCAGGTCAGGTCCGCAAAATTCACGAAATTTGTGAAAAAATAAAAAGAGAAATAACTGAGAAGGTTGCCCGCCACGTGGCCCCGCCCCTCTCTCCCAATTGGTAGCGAGGGGCAGGGCCGATGATGGACAGCTTTAGCCAATCAACAGCGAGGGGCAGCAATTATCTTGGGCGGCCCTTTGTGTGGGCAACCCTCCACCCTTCTCTACTGGGGTGTGCAGCCAAGCCCTCTGGGGAGCCTATATTTTATTTTCAGGAAGTTTTTTTTTCCATGGCTTTCATGAACGTTGTGGGCAATGCCACATTTTGTGAGTTCTGCAAAATCAAATTTCAGTAGGCCACCGGGGCCCCTCCACCAATCAGAGGCATGGGTGGGGCCCCATCACGACCAGCCCATTAATATGGCAGCCAGCCCTGCAAACGCCCCACAAAATCAGCTGGCTGCCTCCGGGAGTTGGGTAGACTCCTAATTATATCTGCACTGCGTTAGCTCCTGCTTCAGTGATTAAAAAGGAGTTAATGTGTGTTAGGTGTTGTGCAAAGGACTGGAGACAAAAAGGCCTATTAAAACCCAACCTCAACTCAACTTTTGCTTTTTTAAAAACATTTTCACAAGTCCTTCAGGCACAGCATATTCAGCAGTGTTCATTGTCAATGCTTATGAAAGCTTACTCTGTGTGGGATGCTATAAAATGTGTGACTAATTGACCCATCCTGTGCCTTCCAGAATTTGTAAGAAATACACATGTGAACTCTGGCCTTCCATTTGCAAAACTAATGTTTCCAAGACAACATTGTTACCCCAACAAGAACAACCACGATTTAGATGCGTACACTCTTCTATAAGTCTTTATCACGTAAGGTAAAGTAAACATAGAGCAAAGTCTATGTTCTGTGCCAGAAGTAAAAGAAAAGAAATATGTTTAATGTTCAGACCCAGGGATACATTTGACATGTCCTCTAATACAGTGCAGAGAGAAGGGAAATCCACAATGGCTCGTGGAGAAACAACTGGAATAGGTAAAAGCCTGGCTTGCCAAACTGATTTCTGGCAAAGCAAGGACGTTGCAACGCTGCAAGTTTTGACAATAACAGATGAATAAGCCAGCCAGACAGGCCGTTTGGATTCAGATACCAGAATGCCTTACACAAAAGGGATATGGGGCAATTACAAGACTTGAACTATAATCCCGCAGCGCACTACTGCCAGTTATAACTTCCTTTGGAAAGAGGACTAACCACCATATTAAAACAGCAAAATGACTATGCTGTGTTTAATTCGTGCCACTGTACATATTTGTATGGTACCTTCAAAGCAAGTGTGGACTGAAAATCAGGCCATGAAATCCTGGCCCTTTTTAAAGATGATGACAAGATTCCCGTTGGTGTCTACGGGCCTAGTATTTTGGCCCCTGAACCTTGAGGCATTCATCAGCGTGTTCCAATGATAAAAGCACGAGGCAGGACAACTCCACCTGGACTTTTCCTCTCCAAAGCTTCCAAAAGAAAAGCATGTCAGAAAAGCCAATGACTGTTCCTCCCAGGGCATTTCACAAAGCACAGGATGTTTTGAACCAAGAGGCAAAAATCTCAAAGAAAACATAGACAGGCAAAAATGCTTCCCAGCAATTCTGTTTCTCATAACGATCTCCTTCCATGCTTCCTCTCAAATGAAAACCATCTTATATTTTATATAAAAGTGGAATTATCAGGAAACAGAAGATAAAATGCTGGAGCAGCATTCTGCTCGGTTTAAGGGCCAGCATTATCCCCTGCTACTCATTTGACTATTGCCAAAACAACATCTTTATACCAGCTAGCAGGAATGGAGGGCGAGTGGGGAGAAGTAGTAACTCCAAACAACAAACCATTAGTAACTAATTTGCCATTCCTCTTCTATATCCTGCCAACAAAAAACGGATCTCATTGACGTGGCACAACTACAGCATGGGATAAAAGAGCTAAGCTTAGCATGATTAGACACAGATGCTCATAGCACACTGCCGACCAGCGCGGATTCTGCCACTGAGAACAGATGTAGCATTTTGCAATGCGTGCCACTGTTACTACAGTGTTGTTGGCATCTGTTTGTCGTTCACTAAAGCGCCAGCTTCTACGTAGCACAGGGGCAGGCAATTATTTGGGGCAGAGGGACGCTTACTGAGTTTTGGCAAGCCATCGAGGGCCGCATGACAGGCAGCCAGGGGCAGGTAAATATTAATTTTCTAATTTTTTTTAGGGGTCCCATGGGCCAGATAGAATGGCCCCCAGGCTGCATTTTGCCCACCCCTGAAGTAGCAAAACTTGCAGCTGGGCCCAATGCACCTCAATGCCTTAAAACTCAAGTAAGTTTAGGAGCTCGCCTTCTCTTCTTGGAAGAGAATGGGACACATGAAACAGGTTTACATGGAACAGGGAGTGATCTGGGTCTGTGACGTGTAGGGGGAAAATCACCCTACTGCAAAAGACTAAAAATCTCGAAAGCCTGCAAAATGTGCTGCCTATTTCCAGTCTCTATTACCTTGCCATAGACACAATCTGGCTCTGGAAAAGTGACCTTAAGGAGCAAAACTTCAGTCTTTTTCTTCCTATGGGGTCAAAGCTCAAATACACGGTGGCAAATACATTCATTAAGAGAGGTACATGTTTGTCAAAAATGTGAGCAGGGAGGCTATGAGCCAGGCCAGCAAGGAGATTTCAAATAAAATAACCACGTGAGAGTCCCAGAGTCCACAGTGCCCAGAGTAAGGTGTAATTACACCCTATTCAAAGGTCTTCAAGCATGAGTGACATTTATCCACTGGTCCGGCCCTCATGGTCATAGGGTTGCATCATGCAAAGAGAAACCCACCTGATTTAGAGAGAGTGCTTCTTTGGCAGTTACTAAGAACTTACAAAACTCAACTAGCCCATACCATATGGTCTTCACAGACCTCATATACTAATAATGGTCTTTACAGACCTCAACAAGTTCCCCTCCTACGCTTACAGAGCCACTTCTAGAAAGTTAGAGTGATTGCTGCCGTCCTACTAAGGAAGGAAATTAATGAGAACCATCAGGATGGTTTTATGACATCCGTCGTGTGCTGCGGCAGATGAAGGCAGGCGTAGTAGATGGGGTGCAAGATATGGTATAGAGGCTTCCTGAAAGGATTTGACGGTCCCAGAAGCTGCGATACCAGAGATGCTGCATAACTCTATAGAATTTCCCATTGGAAGCAATAGGCGAGCATTCCCCAAACCAGGTAATCCCAAGCGTTGATTAAAATAGCGCCTATGCAAAAAGAATGGGACTCTAATTGGAAAGACGAAAGCAAGGGACTGAGCAGAACAATCAGGACTCTGAGGGTGCGTCTACACAAGACGCTTACTGCGCAGTAGCCTAGTAACACTGCGCAGTAGCGTGCCAGTCAAAAACCGTGCTAATACACTACTGCACAGCGTAGTTAGGCTACTGCGTAGTAAGCATCACCAAAAAACAATGCGTTGGCACTACTGCACAGTTACTGTAGTTACTGCACATTTAGTTAGTATTTCATTAAACACATACTATAAACTAAATGCACGGTAACTACTGCGCATTAATGAACGTGTAGACGCACCCCGAGTGAAGCAAGTGTATGTCTCTGTTTAGTTTGGGAGCGTAGAAGGGTGGAGGAGAGTAGCACATGCCAAAGTGGAGAGGTAAGTGTTACTGGTGGCTAGGGACATGCCTCTGCTGCTGGAGGCTGCAGATGCTGCAGCTGGCTGAGGGCTAGAAGACATCTTTCCCAGCAGAGCAATGGAGAATATTCTTCAGCTGACTGAGTCCAGAGTTGCCAGTGGAAAGAGAAACTTTCCTTCTCACTGCAGCTGGAGAAGCAGGAAATCTCTGGGTACTGCAGCTAATACCAGGGGATGTCTGTGGAGGCGAGCAGCAGAGAGAGCTGGGGCAGCTGTTAGCCCAAATTCTGTCCTATGGAGCAACCCGAGGAGAGATCCAAGCTCTGGAGAGAAGAAACATGCCTTACTTCTTCCCATGCTCTCCCTGTTTCTCGTCTTTCTGCCCTTCCTTTGTTCGATGGAAACAGCAGCTGAAGAGGGCTGAGCTGCAGCCTCCATCCATGCTTACGGTCTGGGGAGGTACAGCGGAGCAATAGGAAGTGGCTTATGTGACTTGGTATGGAGAATTGGATGCCTGCCTCTCTCTTACTCCCCGTTTCCTGTTTGGTGGAGTTACTGGCAGCATTAAATAGTATTTCTGAAGAATAGCAATATATGAAAACTGTCAGTATTGGATTCAATAATCCTTAAAATGTTCTTGGAAGTGTAGAAATAACTTGGAAAATGTGGAATACTGGAAAATGTAAAGGTGCATATTAAAAAAAGAGAGAGAAAATTAGTAAAAGTTTATCCAAACCTTTCAGGCACAGTCCAACTGACAATATCTGGGAGCCACTGATGTCAGGGGCGTGACCAAATTTTGGTTAATTGAAGGTTTTATTTAACTGGCATTTTAAATAATTGGGTTGATTGCACACTGATGCTAATGAGAGGGTGCTAGCTGACAAGAATGCAAAGAACTCTGGCTGGTCTGGAGCTTGCTGGAAAACCAGACCTTTCCAAACTCCTCCATTAGATGGTGCTCCAAGAGTAACAAGTGACAAGGCTCCGTCGGCACTCCCGACTCGGCAGACTCCGCGCAGACGAGGGGGAACAGCTCAACTTGTTACATTTCCAATTATTGATCAGAAAAGTGAAAGCGCGGGCATGCTCCTGAGCCCATCTGAAATCAGTGCTTCCCCTTCTTACACGGATAACAAATCGACTAAAAAAAACAAAAACCTGTTCAAATTATTTCTACTTGGCATTTCCACTGTTTACCGCATATTAGGTGAGATTATGTATTCTCTTCCGTCAGACTGCACAAGACATGTGAAAAATAAATAAAAGGAAGTATCTGGTGTCCATGGGAACAGCGTTAACAAAAATAGCTCATTCAGCAAACTGACATTTTGCATTTGAAGGATTTCTACCGTTTTGCGACGGCAGCTGTTTGTGAACGGTGTTCGAGAGCTGATTCCATACAAACAGCAGCGGATCAGGAAGACAAAGCAGTGCCCGGTATCAGCCAGAGCAGCGCCCCTCAAGTTCTCAACAGAAACATTTGAGAAATAACACGCTGCGAGTCTGATTGAAAACGAGAGCGATTCCCCCATTTCCGCAAGAGGAAGGCTATGCCCTTCCCCTCCCTCCCTCCCTCTCCGATACCCAAACCTGGAAGGGATGCAAACCGCCGTACACAGCAACACGAGAAGCAAATTGCGACATACAAATATTGCAGGCCCTGATCCAGCAACTCTGTCTACACAGGTGCGGGGGTCAGAGCAGCCGCAGGGCCGTACTCTCGGCTTGCATCCTGGCAGGTTAGGCAGTTTATATAACAAACATATGCACTCGTCCACTTGGCTCCTTTGGTAGAGGCCCTCAATTCTGCAAGCTGCTGCTAGGGGCGTACCGAGCCCGCTGCCTGCAGTGAAGGTCTCAGGTGTTCAGCATCTTGAACAACAGATTCAAAACCTGCAGCAAACTCAACAGCCTGGGCGGACGGCAAGTGTATCTAGCCCGAGGCCTCCTCTTTAGCTCAAAATAACGGGAACTAGAGAAGGGGTCCTACACTCGAAGAAGTGGAAGCTGGTGTCAGGTTGGACTTCTCCTTCTGTAGCTCCGTCCCAGCTCCTCTCTGCGAAGAGTGGAGAGCAAAGGAAGCCGGCTCCAAGGCCTGCCTGGCCGAGCTACCCCCTCTGTGACGGAGTCACAATGCTTCAATGTGAAAAGGCCAGTGATAGCAGGACAAATAGATCACCACTACGAAAGGATACTGGCTGCAATCCTGCCCCCACTGAGGCCAACGGGAAGCCTGTCAGTGACTCAGAAGCATTGACTTCGGACTAGAAGGGATCACATAGGTCACCATACCCAGTCCCTTGCTACCACCGACAACCATGAGACGCTTTGTTTTGATCACGCTCCACATTGAAACCAGGTAGGGTTTAAACCTGCCCCCCTGATGATCCAACTTGGAGGCTCTTCCAAAGCATCAGGGCTACAATGTCCTTTACTTTACTCAGTCCTCCTCTCTCCCTGGTGTTTCCCCCAACAGTGTATATGCTGAGAGCAAGCCTACCCCCTCCCAGCACTCATCCTGCTACACTAGCGAAGGCTAACCTGTGGCTTGCACCCCACTAGTGGCACAGGCAGCCTGTGTGTGTGGCACACAGCAGCTGGGGGTGGTGGCAGGCAGCAGAGCAGGGGAGAGGGCAGGGAGCAGAAAGCAGAGCAGCAAATCAGGCAGGGAGCACAAGACAGGAAGCAAAGAGCAGGGTGGTGGATCAGGCGGGGAAGAGGAACAGAGTGGCGCTTGGGGAGGGCACAGAGATTAATTTGTGGCACGCCTGCCAAAGAGGTTGTGTCCCCCCCCGCCACCGTACTAGGTCCAAAAGCCCAGTTCTTGCATCTCCTCTCACAGGGGAGGCTCTCCACCCCCCCACCCCGCCTGTAGCTTTTTGGCAGCTTTTCCTGAAAACGGGTGACCAGAATCATGTGATCTCCTGAGTGCCCTGTGCAATGGCAGGAATAATTCCTGCTCTCTACTGGAAAAATGATGCCCGATACATCTTACGATTGCATTTACCCTTTCACAGCCACAGACTGGGCACTTGTAGGCATCCTCTTACCAACTAATGCACCCAGGTCTTCCTCCGTCGCTGTCATTTCCGACCTACGAGCTCACGGACAAGACTTTGCTCAGGTCCTGAGCCGCGTGCAGAACAGTCCAAAGGAAAATCTGTCGTAATTTTTTCGTGAACATCTCTGCGTAGGACACCTGTTATAATTAGTGTATGTCTTGCTCCCCCCTGCTGTTTTGAACACCACCTCATCCTATTCACCATACATGCTACATTCATATAAAGTCACTATTGTCTGATGGACTGAGCATGGGGCCGGAAGCCAGGAATTTATGACACCTAATCCCAGACCCAGTAATGACTTTGTGTGGCCTTGGAAAATTCACTTAACGTCTTTGTTACTCAGCACTAAAATCGGAATAATGATCTTTACTCACCTACCTCAGAGGCATGTTATGAGGACAGATTAGTTCATGTTTGTGTTGTGCTTTGGAAATATAAAATAATATGTAACTGCTAAGAATTATTACAGCCAGTTGTTTTCATCCATTTTCGTGCCATGCATCTGTGTTTGGTGGTTGCTGTTTCGTTTATGATGAGCTTAATAGCACGTGGAAGCAGAGCTTTCATAGCAAATAATACATGTTAACGGGTTCGTTCATTTAAAATACTGAACTACTTTTTCCCCAAATGTATCTGTAATTTGCAGAGTTTGGAACTGGCCTCTTGATCAAATCCCTTGTGGCAGAAATAAGCCAAATTTCCTTTTTTGCAACGTGTTCTACTTTCGCGGAGCTCATTCGGGAAGTGGAAATACAGGTATCTTAAGTACCCATCCCTCCAGTCAAAATCTCTCTATTTTCTCTGTTGTACTTTCCATATGAAAGTGATTTCTTCAGGAAAAAAAAAATGCATGAATTTTCACACTAAACTGAATCCAGATAACAAGAGAAAAGAGAGAAAAACTTAATTAGAAAGAATTAATTGGGAAAGATGCATCCTGTTGAGCAGTTTGCCGGAGGCCCCCATTACAGTCGTGGTGCTATGGTTACGGTTGAAATGGCACATCCTCCCAAATAACCTGATTTTACATCAACAGTGAAGAGCAAGATCATCGTTTGCCCTACGTGCCCATTTGGGGAAGAAGTGAGGAGACAGCTCCTCGTCCCTTCTTCATGGACGAAACGCCCCATGGCTCACAGCGCAGGGTGAAGTGCAGCCCTTGCAGGCAAGTACCTCCTGACCCACTCCGGGGGGGACAGATTATAATGGCAGGGCCCGGGCAGAGTCTGGACACCGCTGCCCCATGAAGCATCAGCTGCTGCGGCACAGAGGAGGGCAGTCATGAGCTGCTGGCAGAGTAACGGGGGAGCAGGGAACAAGCTAGCTCTCGAGTATGTCTGCACCGTGCCACGCAGACCCACAACCTGCTCCCCGGTTTCTCCAGGAGTGGGGCAACTGCGTGCTACCCTCCTTCAGATGAGATATGAAAACCAGCTAGCCCTGATCCTTCTGGAAAGAAAAAAAACATCGCCTCTCTCATGCTCAGTTTATGTGCAGAAGTGATCATTTAGGTGCGAGGAATGTGTTAATTCAATCAGGCTCCCTGATACTTCAAATTCAACGCATTAGATAGTTTCAAAATATTAACACAATAGAGCAATTTTCTCTTGCTCTCACATGGAGCCTCTACTCATCTAATTAATAAAAATTTCAAGGAACTTGCATTTACAGCTGTGTTTATTTTAAAATATTAAAAACAAGTGCACTTCAGTGACCGCGGTGTGCCTTCAGATAACTGCTGTTGAAAAGCTGGTTGCTATGCAACCTAAAGTATTGTCCATATTATCCTCACCAAGAGATGACATATTGTATGAAATAAAATAATCCTCTTTAAAAAACAATACAGTAAAAAGCTGGTTTTGGGGGGCAGAAAGGGGAGCATGCAATAGCTCAGGGCTCTTGCAAGCTCAAAAGAAAGACGGTGTCTCTCTCCTACAGCTACACTCCATCAATTACTGAGCCATAATGCAATTGTGATGATTAGTGATATGGCACGGGTGATAATACATATAAATTGCTTGGAATAGAGCAAACAAGCCTGAAGATATCAACTCTAAGGTTTCTTAAGCAATAGTTTACTCAAAGCAGCTGCCGGGATGATATTTCAGAGAACGAAGCCAAATAGGCCATTTTACCCAACATGGTCTCAGCCTGTACGTGTCCCATTTGTCCTAAAAAGCCCTTTTATTTATTTCACAAGGAACATTTTTGTGTTGGTGAAATAAGCTGGACGGGAGGAGACAAAGCATCTGTCTGCAGAGGCAGAGGGCTCAGTTATACCGTGGGGGAAACAATCCCTGCTCCATGTGCATCAGCTCTAGCAGCGAGGTGGGGAGGATGCCCTGGGGGGTGGCCCTGGCACTTTGCTCAGGATCTCGGGTCCTGGGGTGCACGACAGCAACAGCCACGTTTTCACAGCCCCACTTGGCAGAGTGGGTGGAAATTACGGTATAATTACATTGACTTAACGTTTGTTTTATGCTTCCAGAATGGTGTGAAGTGGCTTTGACGTGACGCAGAGGTACGGTGCTCCTCACGGTGAACGTGGCATCGGAGTCCAGCTCAAAGCCACTTCCCAGAGCAACGCTTACGCTCTCTAGTTATGTTGGATCACAGCTTTCCCCTCCCTAAGTGTATGGACCATGGAAATTGTTTGACAAGGTGGCAGGTGCAAACTCTTTTCCTCTTAGCTCACCATTTTTACATCACCTCACTTGTCCCAAAGCAATTTAACAATATTATGCTCCCTTGGGAGACAGGAGAGAGAGAGTATCACTGCTTCCATCTACAGAGAAGCTCAGTCAGAAGGGGGAAGGCCAAGCAGTGGGGCAGTGACACTGCCCAACTAGACCACGGGGCCTCCTGCCTCCCCGAGAGCTCACTCCTTCGCTCCTGTAAATCAGCACCAATCTATTGGCTGCGGCTCCAGCAAAGCCGTTTCCACCCCGTTTCCACCCTCCTTTTTATGGACACTATTTAGATTATCTGCCCCTACCGCAGACTGGGCTCGCACAAAGGGATGCCATGTTTTCTGGCTCTACTTGGAGCAGCTGTGGGCACTGCTGAGTGCAAGAGGCTTTGGCAATGTTCATCCCCAACCAATGAAAGTTAGAAACATCCTCATAACTCTGCTCCTGTTTCCATGGAACTAGATGTTGCTCAGGCAAGAAAATGGAGTAAAAGTACTAAATATTTTAAAAGCACTTCACTTCCAAGCCCATTTGCCATCTCAGTGTCCTTTCCTGGAGGTTTGCCTGAAAACAGCCCCTTTCCATGGAAACAGCAAGGGAAGATCTTGGAAGACCATGGAAACAGCAAGAGAACAGAAAGGAACATCTGTAATTCTTAATGGGGGTTTGATTCAGCCAAGTGCTGAGCTCCCTGGCTCCAGTTCAGAAATGCACGTATTTAACTTTGAGCTTGTGTGTAGTCCTATTAAAGTTAAGCACAAGCTTAAAGGATTTGTTGGGTCAGAGTCAGGGTTCATCAGTATGCGAAATAAACCCACAATGCCATTATTATATTGGTATAGCCATGGATTCCTGCTTGCTTATATGCATTCATGCAAACTGTATATATTGCATCCCTCTAGTGGCCAAAAGGGTCACCACCCACAAAACTTGCCAGGAGTTATTCCAAACAGACTAGGTAGTCACACTGCCAAACCAAAGTGCTAACTTCAACTGACATAAGTAGGGGGAAAAAAATTACTAAATCTCAATTATTTGCCAGCATGAAGTGTGTATAATAAACGACAAGTATAAACATAAGCTCTCTATCATACATTAATGTTACATTCATAGACATATAAGGGCAGTGTATCTACAGTTTCTATATATAGTTGAAAATATATTAAACTACGGTATTATATTTCACAAATGAATCATATAGTTCATTAAAATTTCTCAGAGACTTTGAGCTCCATTATTTAAATGAGCCTTTACTTACTTTCCCGTAGCTCAGCAGGATTATCCTCACCAAGACAACGTTAATGTGAGCACCTAAGGATTCATCGTGGTAGATTTCATTAACCTGCGAGAGAGCATTGACATGTTTAATAACGACCCCGTCAATAAGTAATTATGGTAGTAATGATAAAACATAACCTTCTTATACACCGTCTCCCAGATATAGATCATCTGTGCTCATTAGTAAAAAAAGGGGCATTTCTGTTGAAGTGAGAGAAGACTCTTTCTTCCTGAAATTATGGCGCCCTTCTATACAGACTCCATACAGACCTCAATCGGGAAAGTTGTTGAAGTCAATGAGAATTTAAGCAGATGGTTATGTGCTGTCCTGAACAGGAATGGACTTAACCACAAGCACAAGAACTGTTTTGATTTGGGTAATAATTGACTGAAATACTCCCAAGGATGAGAAACCCAGTACAGCACCATGTTGGCACAACTGTGTGTCAACACTAATCCAATCTCAAACTATACAAGCAGAGAAAATCCTACCAAGTCCTAACAACTATGACATATTTTTGTGTTACACGTGAACAGAGGCAAACCATTTAAGTGCACCAAAAACAGAGCTAGGTATATTTTAATGGAGTGAAATACAGACATACCAGGAACATCTAAGAACTAACACTCCAAGCAGCTGCGGAAAAAGATAAGCTGTTAAAGACGTTGGCTTGGCTAATCTATGATGAGAAAAATGCAAGATCATGATGGCCAACTCGTGCTTGAAACCGTCTTTTTTTTTTTACTTTACAAATCAAAACAAATACATAAATAAATATCTGGAAGGCAAGGATGTTCCCTTCTGTCTTCTCCCTGATCATTTGCTTCCAGTAAATCATGACTCTGAGCTACACCATTTCATGAGCTGGAGACAAAGAATCCTTCACATGTCATCTTTTCTAATTATGAGAAATATATAAATCACAAGAAGTTCATAAGTTTAAGTATAATTTTATTAAAAACAAGATTGCGAAAACATTGGAGTTGCATCAGTGGGTGTAGCTCCATAGGGGACTACATCAAAACAGAAATCACTTCTGAGCTCCAGAGAAATAGTTAGATGCTGCAGTGGTAGGGTTGAATTGATGTTGCTGCCATCATGGTCCAGGAAATACGTGAGACGCAAGAATTTTTGGGGGTGACATCTTTTATGTACGGTTAGGCTAGGTATTTGGGTGAGACCTGAGGAAGGGTACCGTGCTACTCTACAGCTTCACTTCTCTAGGTCTATCCCAGCCATGCAGCTGGGCCCATAAAAGATATCACCACAACAATTCTTGCCTCTTGCATAGATTCCTTAGTGCAAAGTAAAAAAAAAATCATTAAATATTAAACTGGGAGTTTTCCTGCATGCTGGGTACTACTTACAGAAATAGTATCTTGACATTATGCTTCCAAATTCAAGCTTAGGCACCTAATTTTCCCAAGCTGCAAACACCCGACCATTTCCTGGGCAGTGACTGAGATCCACTTGGCGCTCATTGCCCTGTGAAAGTTTGGTTACTTATTTAGATGCCAAGATGTGAATGTAACCTCTTTTATTTGAAAGGTGCGGCTTTCCTTCCAGAGACTTTTATAAAGGCAGATTACATGCTAGGCTATATTCATACACTTGCCTTTAAACAAACCATTTACTCCGAGCAAAACTTGTGTGCTATCGTTTCTTTGGGCTCTTTACGCCACCCACTCAAGGGCATTATCTTGATGCAGAGATACTAATTTGCCTCTTTGTGCATTGGGAAAAGAATACACGCGTCACTGATAATGATCTGAAATATGCACTATGTTCCATATAAAGCCTCTGTGCACAGGGGATAATATATATGACATGTAAATAAGCATTTACTTAGTTCATAATTTATAATCCGTATTGTCACAGACTCTTTTCTCATTGCTTTCCAGAACCAAGCCTCAGCCTTTTCTAACAATAGTAGAATAATATAGCAACTGTATCACAACTATGTGCCAAAATAAAACTTGGCGTGAAAATGCAGACAGAATAATCCTGCAACACTGCTTGACAGTTCATGCTCGGAAACTCCCAATCTGCCTGCTCTGATGAAGGAGAAACCCTGCACTAACCCTGTATCATGGGCACGCAACATCTTGCAGGGCACGAATCAGGTAACATGTCATGCTACTGCATATGTCACTTCAAACAGACACGCAGAACGGGACTGAGTTACAGCTGTAGGAACCATAACTTTGAAATGATGGACTTTTTACTCCCGTGTGGGAAATGTTTACCCATATATATGCTAGAGCTGGTTGAGCGTCTGCCTAATGGGAAACTCCAATGTTTCAAAATTTATTTTCATTCCAAATGGGGGGGAAAATCCCCAAATACTCCGAAAGATCCCCTGGAACAACATTTTCAAATAAAATAATTTCAGGTAAATGAAAAAATTCAATTACAATAAAATTAAAATGTTTCATTCTGATTTCTGAACTTTACTATTTAAAATACAAAATAAATTTTGGAATGAAAAAAAAACATTTGAAATTAAAAACATCAAAACTTTCTGATAAGGTCTAAAGGGAACGTGTTGACCTACCAAAATACTTGTTTCCATTTTTTTCCTGAAATGTAATTTCATTGCAACTGACACATTTTCCTACAAAATGCCATTTGTCAACAGCAAAAGTTTCCATCAGGAAATTTTCAGTCTGATCTATTAACAATTTTTTGGCATTGTTTGCTTTGATTTGCTAAAAAGGGGGTGGCTACTGGCTACAGAAGACAACACACTGAAATAAATGCATACTTATTTTCATGTATAATCTAAATGGCATCTGCTTGTTTCCATGTGCTATTAAAAATGAGATCCAAGTGTCTGAACACTGAAACAGATGTGCTCTCAAACGCTTAACAGAACTGCATATATGAAAAGATTTCCTCTTAAACTAGAGCCTTAATACCCTACCTGCCTTTTCATTCCCAGGACTGCAGTGCTATCTAATGGAATTCACCCTGCGTAACACATTACCAGCTCCAGGTCTCCAAGGCCTTTGCTCAAACTTATAACAGCTAAATTAAAAGCAAATAGAGTCATTACAACATACAGCCAGCCAGATAGAAAACTTCAGTAATGTATCTAGCTGTCCAGATAAACGCATGTAAACTTGAATCCATTTCTTACTGATTTTGTAGTGATGTAAGTCCATTTACTTCAGTGGAAACATCCCGGTCCATACCCACAAAAGGGAGATCAGAACTGTGATTCCTGCCTGTCTTTATAAGTGTAAATGATTTCATTTAGCTTGAATCCCTTTTTCTACTATAGTATGCTACAAGCAGGAACCTTAAGTCCTGTTTGTCTTATCTTCTGCACTTCAGCTTATTGAAAGACCTCGCTGCTGCCCTTGTGATGCTTCTAGAAAATGGTAATATAGAACCCTGTACCTTATTGATTCTTAGGTAGTATCTAGCCAGGGGCTTTACTGGGCACATCTACATGAGATGTTTATTGCGCAGTTGACTAATCAACTGTGCAGTAAATGTCTCAGCATCTGTGTGTGTGCCCCTCTTAGGGTACACAAAGTAATAAACTCTGCAGTGGAGTTTTTTTATGTGCAGCAGTGCATGTGCAGGAGCTGACCTAGCTGGCTGGGGCACAAGGGTGCTTCAGTGTGGGGGCTGCCTGCTGGCTAGCTCTGCATTGAAGCACACTTGTGCTCCAGTCAGCCCATCCACAGCACACTGAGCGGGGTCGGAGCAGCCCTGGGCTGGCAGGCTGTTCCCTGAACCCTCTGCCTAGCTCTCTGTTCTGCACTCCAGGTGCATGTGTAAACAGCACACTTGTGAGTTTCCTGGAGCAATAAACTGTGGAGCAATAAGCAATAATAAGCTCGCAGTTTATTGCTGTGTACTAATTGTGTATGTATACACTCACTATGTAGCAAAATAAGTGTACAACAATATAAAAAGAGATACATGATGCAATTTGTTTACTATAAATTGAATGAATTTAGTGTTTTTACTCTTGTTGCAATCAGCCATAATTTCACATTGCAGTTGGTTGTACTGTAGTAAAATTTGCATGGTCATCTCTGCTGAGAACTATTTTGGCAGCATTCCATACTGGGTGTATCTCTCTGGGTCTTTACATTGGTGAGGATCAGCTCCTTAAACGATGGCAGTGCAAAGGAAAAGGAAGCACGCAGACAGCGTCTCCGACTCAAAGTTCCTGCACTCCGGGGCTTTGCATTCAGATGTGCATGGTGATTCAGCATTTAGAGAAGGCAATGACGTTGGATTGGGGCATCTCAAAGAACTCAAGATTGGGCAAATTATTTTGAAGGAAGGTCTGACAAGTCACAAAACTACTAAAGACCATTTTTCTATTATCTACCTCTATAGTTTAAGTGACTGGCAATTTAATTAAAGACAAGACTTTTCTGTTCTCATCTTAACGGAAGCCTTGGGCTATGCATTACAGATAGATGCTTCTCCTCCAAAGCCAGGTTGGCACAACTGGGTTCCCTCTGTTAGAGAGATGGGCTGTGTTTATTTTCCCCTTCCAACTCCCCTTGCTCATTTTATGGTTTTTCCTAAGAAACTTGAACCAGAGACTGTAGCTGAGCACAACTTGAACAAGCCAAGCAGTTGCAAAGGATGCACTATGTTCTGTTTATATTAGCTTCAGGAAACACTGATAGGTTTTTAAAGTGCTTACCACAAAGAGGCTGTAATCCTGACGGGGGCTTTTGAGCATTATTGCAATATAAATAAATAACAACAACAGGCCTGCAGCTTTGCAGGCCTCACTATAGGTCAGGGGAGCTGCAGACAACTTTGCAGGATATACAAGTGAATGGTTTCCATGTATTTTTGAGATGACCATCAATAAAAGCAACAGCAGCACAGATATTATGGCAAGTAATGCACAGATGTATTTGTACAGTTGTAAAGAAGCTTCCCGATTCATGGCACACGTTACACGCACACGCACACACACACACACAAATAAAACAAACCACCGCCCCCTCAAACTCATTGAACACAGACCAACAAAAGCCATCAGAAAATAACTAGAGTTAGGGACAGACATTCAAAAAGCCTGAGCCTGAATTAATTCAATCTTTGCAGGTTCGTCTAACCTGGCTATGCTGAATCACTTTGTAACTGCACAGACATCCCAGGAATGTAGGCACATGCCTGCAGTGGCTCAGGCTAGAAGCCCGGGGCTGCTAGAGCAGCCCTCCCTTCCCTTTCACAGGGCTCAGCTGAGGGGCGAGTGGCCAGGCCCAGGCAACATTTTTCACCCCATTAGAAAACAAACAGCCTCTCTCATTAGTTCAAACTCTTCTTAACCAAAGAAGGAACGGAGGGACATTACCACCTCAGGTTTGATTAGCTCCAAAAAGCCCTAAGCTAACACTGTTGTCTGCCACAGCACGGACCGTAGCCAGCCTGCGGTCTGCTACCTAATGCTGTGCATCTGTGTAAGGCAGAGGGGATGGGGATCCCTGCTTAGCAGGGAGTGGGGAGGGGAGGGGGAAAGTAGGAGGAAGCCAGGCAGACGCTGCTGTGCCTCCAAGTCTCTGGTGGAGCTGCAGCCAGGGAGCAGAGGGGAGGGACCAGCCCTGCTGTGGAGCAGAGAGCCCTGCCCAGCCCAGAGAGCTTGCTGGGATGCCAGGGGAGTCTGGCTTAACTTAAACCAGCAAGGTTCAAACCTGTCAACCTCATCTGGATTTGAACCAGCAACACAGTGCATCACATCTGGCCATTTTCAAGATACTGCAAGATCCAGTTTATTCACGTGATGTTTCAATACTGCAATGTGCTGATGCACTCCAGCCACTCAGGCTTCCTTATCATAACCAGAAACTGCATATGCAAGTATCCCCTTTGCAGTTATCCCTGCCTGTATTTCTGCTTCTGGGGACAGCGTGGAGACAGCTGTCAGGGCTGCATCCATTGTAGCAGAGGGGCTACCAGCCTGCTAGGATACAAGAACTCCAGCCACGTCATTTTTAGGACATGGCCTACGATGCAGTTTATGCATCTGGATGATAACTGTCTTATCTGCAGGTACTGGGTGGCTGGAGGACCATTCCATTATTGCCCGTTTCTGCATAACATGAATGCTTGTTTTTAATTCTGGAACGTGAAGCCCTGGTGTCAGACGGGGAACAAACCCTTTGTCCTCACTGCCCCATCGTGGCATCAACAGTATTTTTCTGTTCTCCTTCTTCAAACGGCACCACCACTTTCCATCTCCATCTCTTTTCCCTGTGCGTTTGAGGATGCCAAGCGGACATCTCCAATATTAACACGACTTCACTGCAACTGCAGCAGGAATAACTTGCCACTTGTTTCCCTGATGGATCAATCTGGCCACAGAGAGGTTGAATGACTTTCTCAGGGCCATGTTGTAAGTCTGTGGGCAGAGTCCATGACTGCCATTCCCCTTCTTTAATCACTAGCCGGCATTCTGATTTCCTCTGAGAATAAGCTTTTTTCCCCCTGCAAATCCCTGTTAAGCATCATGAGGAAAAAGAATAATGAAAGCGCACAACACTGATGAAACTTAAAGGTCAAACTGCGATCTCAGATTGGGAAAAAATCTACTGCTTTCCTCGAACACAGAGGCAAGGGGGACATTTTGGAAATACTTGGCAATGCATACTGCAAAACTGAGATTAAAATTTGGCATTTTGTATATAAATCTCAGGTTGGCAATTTGATGTACCTTAGCCTGAGTGAGAGCGCAGTGGGTAAGACTAAATCCAAGCTAGCTGCTCCTGATCAAAATGAAAACCATTCCATGGAACAGATGTGTTGGCAAGCAAATAGTTAGCTTAGCATTATAGGTCTCTATCTCATCTTTGACAGTAACTTCGGCTTTAGAAAGGTCATGGCTTTTTTCTAGTTTCATGACCAATTAATTTTATTCAGTTCCTTCCTTAGGCTTTTTACATGCTTTAGCTTTTAGCTTGCAAACAACAGCATGGAGATGTTTCTCTAAAGATTATAAACTAAGTTTTGACCACGAGAGCCTAATCTAAATGGAAGCAATAAACAAGGAAGACGGGCGAACCTTGGAGATTTGGTTCAGCAAAGCATTCAAAAACTTAGATGCCCGTCAAAAGCTTATCTAAAATACCCGTTGCACAAATGGAGTTGCCACTGAAATCCCTACGCAATCTCCATCCTTCTACGAGCTGCCAAGGATGGGTCCTTTGGGTGGAAGGCCTGGCAGTCTACTGCCCGGTTTACTGTATTTACTTTGCTGCCCGGTTCTGCCTTCAGAGCACTGCAGTATGCCATTCATCCCAGAAGCCTCGTGGGGCCCTCATATCACGAACATGGTGGGAAATCAGGATGCCTAGCTCCCCCCAGACTTTATCAGGAGGATCTGAAAACATTCTCAGATCTACCTGAAACGGTGCAATTTCTGTGGGACTCTTCTTTTGCGTCTGTGCAGCATCCAGAAGCATAAGGCCCCATTTTCAACTGGCCACAAAACACCTTGGTAAAATAACTAATAAAACCTGATGCTGAGACACTCCAGACATTAAGAGAAGTCAGATCTGGTTCCAAAACTTTCCGATAATACTTCATCTCAAGATTTGGGGTGAATTTGTTTAGCCAAATACTTTGCCTCATCCCGAACGGCCATGCCAAAATAGCTTTTGTTTGTGATCTAATCCAAACCAAAGCTGCTCAGTAACAAAGGACAGGCAAACTAGTCCGCTACATGCGTATACGAGGGGCAGATGAAGAACAGCATTTGATTAAAAACACAGATTGAGGAAGAGAAAGACAAGCAACAAATCTGGATTGTTTAGACAGGCTTATTCTTCTTTGGCACTCTGCAACTTGAAATGGACTGTGTCCATTAAGTGTTTTAGACGGTTGTCAGTGTGCAGAGGGGCAATATGGTGCTGAGATAAGCCTTTCTTTAGAAAATACCCCAACCCAGATCTTCGTCTGTTCTCAGATTACACCTAACCTGTGACACCAATGTGAGATTTCCATTTAAATTGGTCCTAGATGGGTAGGAGCTGAAATACTGTCCAGTCTGGGCAGCTCTTACTTATGGGAAGTGGTCAAACCGGTGAAGAGAGCAAGTTCTTCAAAGTAGCTTAAGTATTTATAGGCAAAATCACATTTCATTGGAGGTCTTAATTGACCTTAGCTTTTCAAGGTTTGCTAGCTGCTATAAATTGCCAGTATTATTCATAACAAAAATCACTCTACTTAACAATAAGGAGAAGTACACAGCTAATCCAAACCCCAGTGTTAAAAATTACACTTCAAAACCATGGTGGAAACAAAATTTCTAAGAGGTTAGAGAATAAGGTTTCCCAAAAGATCCATTGGACATCAAACTACAAACACAACTTCTGTACTTTGGCAATCAGATACCAAAAAATCACCATGGCCACAGTCAAAAGCTGTACTTCTTCCAAGTAAAAGATATGAACAGAGTAACAGTGGAATCATTGTCCATACACACATTGAAAATACACACAACCTGTAAATTCATTATGATTAACCAATACACAGCAATACACAACGCTGGAGCAATGTTTGTAAAATTGTTAAGAGTCTGTTACGACTTAGAGAGCATTTGCTGAACTAAAATGATTTGAAATAATGGGTATCTTTGTATGAAGATTATTAGATTTTTTTTAAACTACACAGATCCAATCCTTTAAAGTACTACTGAAATATACTTCCTGCCCTAAAAATGCTACTGAGTTTAAGTATGATTCTGGGTACAGAACATGCTATTATTTCAAATTATTCAACTGTCATCCCTCCCCCCCACTTCCCAACTTGAATTAGACAAGTTGCAGGATTTCATCAGCCGGTTACAAAATGATATTTCTGCTCTTTCCACTCATTTGGCATGTGCAATTCTGTATCTGAAAATCTTCTTCCTTCATCGTGCAAAGTTAAATACACTAAACTCTTACATATAATAGCAGTATTATGTACATCCTGTTAAAGAGAAAGGGTAATATACTGAAACACACCTATGGGCCAGATTTTCAAAGATATGTTAGGTGTCTAAAGACACAGCTATGACACCCAGCAGATTTTTTTCAAAAGCCCCTAGCTGCCTAAATCCTATGCATTTTATTCATTTGACTGAAAATTCATGCCATTTGTTCCCTTCCAATGAAAATCAGTAGGGCTTAAGTTCCCCAAGGACTAGATGTTTAAAAACTGTTAGGCTCTGAATGCCTGCTGATTTCAGTAGGAGTCAAGTACCTAAAAACATTTAAAAACTGGAGTTTAATTGTCAATGCTACTTTGGAAAATAGGAATTTGGCTCCTTAGTCACTTGGGCCCAATTCCTCAAGCATATGTAGATGTCTCCTATTTAGGTGCCTCACTCCCATTGAAACCGATAGCCATTAGGTGCCTATCTTTGAAGCTTAGGGCCTTAAGCACTTTTTACAAATTTCTGATCAAACAGCTGTATAGTAGTACATAAGCCAACTCCTGAATATTGCAATATATCCTATGTAGTTCAAAGGTTTTGCAGTGCAGCTTTTCTTTGAATCACTTTTAAAAAGTGTTTGTTCATAAAAGTCTGAAATCAATGGGTGTACACAGTGTCAGCACAAATACTTCCAAAGACATTGTAAAGAGGAGACATGCCAACATGACAAAGCAAGATGCTTGAAACAAGGTTTGAATACTTGTAGAGGAATGAAGAGAGTCAGATAAATACACTGGGCCAAAGAGGAATTAAAGAGCCAATGACAGGAAAAGGCACGACTGTTTAACAAAGAACGCAGGAGTGGCAGATTTGAAGTTGAGATGATAACTCAGGGTCGTGTTCAGGTGGCTGGCAATGACCCTCATGGACTGCTATGCTGAAAACATCTTGAAAACTATCTGATTTTGTGAGACTGAAATCTTAAAAAGTGCAAATCTTGTGAGGCCAGATACACTAACTAGTTTTTTGCCACTTCAGGCCATCTCTTATCCACCAGACAGTGTCTTGGGTTCTGGATGTGAACTCAGACTCAAAATTGCAGTGCGGGTCTAGAGGAGGAAACCCTCTCCATCATCAGCGGTCAAGGGACAGATGAGAGAAACAGCTGCCAGAGTGATATATTTTTAAGGACAGAAACGCCATCACCAGGCATGCTGCCAGCCTAAATGGGCAACAGAAGCAACATTAACCTGGAAAGCATTTTTTTTCTTAAGCAGATTATGATGTGATTTTACCATCTTCAGCCCCAAGGCACTGATTAGCTACCCGTGTCATTTTTTTTCTACAATACCTTATTAAATGAGAAGTATTTCTCTCTCTAGCTTTATGTGGAATACAATTTCTTTCACAATAAGCAGTAAGAGTCTCCAGATAATGGATTTCCCTTCTTAAACACCTCCCAAAACCACAGTGAAAATGTGAAATGATATGGATAGTCAGACTTGGAACATTTAATGCAGAAGTGAAACGACCTTTCAGGTTCTTGCATAGATCCTACAGCAGCAAGATACTGAAAGTCTCTATTGAGTTACTCTGCTTGCCTCCAAGAAGTCCCATCTTCCAGGTGATCACCGTATGCAACAGTTATAATAATTATTTTGAAGGTCACTTATGTCACCAATGTATAGGCGTGGTCTTTCGAGAGGCAGAGCTATTTGCAGGAGAGTGTTGTACAGGAAAGAACCACTTCACGGTGCACAGAAGAAAAGAGCTCAGGTATCAGGCAACAAACTGAGGGTTTTCATCTGTTCAGATGAAGGGTTTGAAAAAGTTCTGATTGTGTTGTGGGGCGGCAGCTCGGCGTTCATGGAAATACATGATTTTGTAAGAAGAAATGTGGAAAATGGCCTGCTTCGCTCTGTTAAAACTCCCGTAGCTTAGTCAGGCTATAACTGGCTGCAACTCAAAGTGTGAAAAATTCTCTGGCGTTTGTCTCCACTGGTTATAGGACTGTGACTTCATTTCCAAATTATGGCATAAATATCAGAGTAGCTATTCAAGACACCCTAGGCCCTGTTTTTTCTTGCTTTATAGCCTTTAGGTGTGGACTCCAACACGCCACTTAGCCAGTGAAAAAGATTTATTGAACGAGTCATGACATTGGGCCCAAAAACTTATACTGTTTTGTTTGGGTTGGCGGTGAAGCCCCACCCAAGCTCTCTGGGAAAGGTTAATTTAGGACAATTTTTTTGCTCAAATCACTTGCATGCAGTGTGACATAGCCAGAACATAGCCGGAGCTCCTTCTTTCCATGCTCATGATATGGCAGGTTAACAACATGCATGTGGTGGTACCCAGTCTCTCGTCGGACTGCCTTCGCCCTCCCCTGGGTCACACCCCAAAGAGTCTCTCACTTGTGTGCAGATCCATCCAGAGACACCATATCTTCTCCTTTATTGCTCTGGCTGGCCATCAAGCTCTCCTGTAGCTTCTGCTCTAGGTCCAAGAAGCCACTAGGCTGTCCATAATCTGTTGGGCTTAGTTTTTGTTTTCCTCTCTGCACTCCAGGCACTGCTTGCAGATATAGTGGAGCAGAGTGAGCCCCTTGGGCACAGAGGTTTTTTCAACCCCTTTCTTCTTTACCAGGGGAAAAACATTATGCCCCATGCACATGGGATGTGGCATCTGCCTTTCAGGAAGGAGTTCAGCATGGAGGATTCAACTGCATTTATTTTTTTAGAAGCCAAGGGTCCTGATTTCTCCAGTCATCCCGTAAAGATTTTCACCTGCCCAACATGGCTCTTTGTAAGTATTTTTGGAGAAAGCTGATGCCACATTCATTCATTCGTAGTCATTCATAACTCAAGATGGGCATATGCAACACATGGAAGGGACTGCCATTAGGGCTTCTCAGACTGTCATACATTTTGTAATATTCATTTCCTGTCCTGGTTTACATCATGAGCTTCATACGGTGCTCCACTGCAGTGGGTAGTTAGTTCCTTGGTATTCACGGTTAAGTGTCACTACATCTCTTCCTTTGAAAGACACACTAAGTAAATAACACCAACAGTTACAACGTAACTGGACAGAGAAACCTCATCCTGTCCATCTTTAATGTCTCTGCATCCTCTGCTGACCCTGGTAAGTTTACATTTTGAATCTCTCTGTTTGAACCACTAGAGTTTCGACTACCATGTGTCTAGACCTGCCCTGCCGGGGCGAAATGACACCGTGTTTGCCAGACCTCAGAGCTGTTGCTGTAGATACTATAGGTGGAAGTGCACTGGCAAAGCACACCAATGGGAAATGCAACAACAAAAAAAAGTTTACACAGATGCAGCCAACACTTGGCTTAATTGGTTTGTTGTACTGTCTGGTAGTTTGGATAAATCAATTTGCTGTGGTGTTTCAGTTATCTGCGACGTGAAAAGGGTTTACTGAAAGGATGTTTTCCACTAAATTCCTTAAGTGCCGAACTGCCTATTCTACAGGCAACCCCCACTTAACTGGTTCCTGAAAAACCGAGCGTTAAGTGAAACGAGCGTTAACCGAAAGTTTTTGATGACCCAAGATGGCGACTGCAAGTGTTTGTAATGACCCAGGATGGTGACCACGGGCATTATAACAAAACTCGCTGAGTGCTAAGTGGAATCGGGTATCAATTTAAAATGAGCGTTACAGCGAAACAGCGCTAAGCGAAACCGTGTTAAGCGGGGGCTGCCTGTATTCTGTATCCTTTAGTTTCATTCTCTTTCCAGGGAAGTCAACAGCAAAACGTCTTCCACCTCAGTGAGATGAGGGGCGAGCTGATATCACAACCATTCATGTTACCCGAAAATTTGGTAGGCATTTGGTTTCACATGGGTTAAGACCTGAAGGGACTTGAGATCGCCTAGTTAAGGAGTGCTCAACCACTGGCCAGATCTGGCCTCAAGCGCTGTGTCACCAGCCCATGGGGCTCCCTGAGAATCTGTGGGGAGCTCGTGGGCTACGGCCCTGCATGCTAGGTTGGGTGCACAGGACAATGCGGGACCCAATCCTGGCTTGTGGGGGGTGCATGGGGCAGCACAAGGCCCCAGGACCTCATTCCAGCTGGGGCAGGCATGGAGCCCCAGAGCTCAACCCGAGTGTGGGACCAGCCCTGCACCATGCATCCAATCCCGTGGGGCCAAAACCCCAAGCACCACTGTTTTAGTTGAACCTCCTGTATACCACCACAGGTCCAAAAATGGTAGTTAAAACTAAAGCAGTGAAGTCTCCTTTCTTCTAGGAACAGGGAGAAATTCCCAGTCTCGTGGCAGAGAGTCAGGAGATGCGAGTTTTCATCTTCCTCTTGCACATACAACAATTCAAAGGTCTTTGGGAAAATCAGCAGCCTCTCCATCCTGTGGCAGCAGTGCCACGGTGCTCACTGCATCAGCGTGATGCTCAAAGAAGCAGTGATTTGGCCCAACATCACCTACCGCATCTTGATACTGCACTAAAGGGCCCCAGGAACTGGCAGAAATATGAGGCAGGGACGAACAGGACTGTCCTGATGGCTCCTCAGAAAAAAACCCCAGAGAAGGGCCCTGCCTCCTGAAGCCCTGGGAAATCTCAAAGAGACACGATTCTACCTCAGGTCTAAGACCAGAACAACCACTGCTGGTGCCACGATCCCCGGGGATGCGGGTACGAGGTAGATCTTCCGCACTCTCTGAATCAGTTGCAGAGACGGCATACCCGAGACTTGCAATTTTGAACAATCTGTGTGCTGGACTGCTCGCTAAAATTAGGAATAAATATATTCCAGGGTTGAACCTTTTATGACTCCCTTACAATTACTGTGCGCCGTATATCTTAAAAACAGATTTAAGTGACATGGTGAGTAAAGAGTCCCATTTAATCTACTTCAACATGCTCGCCACATTGCTGTTAGGCTTGTTTGGCCTCTTAACTTGGAGATGTAGAAAACCATCTGTTTCGGCTGTAGACTTTTTTTTCCCCCCCTCCCAAGACTCAGAGGAAATAAACCACATGGGTAAATTAAATTCACCGTGTTGCTGCCTTGCACTGTTGAAATATATATTTACAGCCATCGGATCAACATCCACAAAGTACCTTGAAACTCTGTAATTACTGTATTTACTAGACTCCAAGACAAGGGTTTCCCTCCCAGTCAGCACCGGGGAAAAAAAAGGCTCACCGTGGAATCAAGTATCAGCCAGGGGCAGGCAGACGCTCGCTCTGGCTTCAGCCCTAGGCTTTGGGAGGAAGCTAGAGCTAAGCTACTGCCTACCTAGGGCTGAGATGGCAGGGGATGGAGTCTCACAGCTATGGTCTCCTCTGCACTCCCCTGTCTATGTGGGGGGAATAGGGGAGACTCGTGTATGCAGCTCAGGGGGAGCACGAAGGAGACTGCACAGCCTATTCCTCCACAGCTGCCCCCAGCTCCAGTCCCTCTAGCCCTGACTTGGCCCAGCTGGGAGCTGCTGCTGCTTCTCCCTGGCTGGGCCAGGCTGGGGCTGCCAATGCTGCTGACTGCCCTGGAGACAGAGCAGAGCTGCAGCAAAAGATAAGTGGCAAGGGGGCTCTGGCATATGGGGTGGAAAGGGGTGGAGGAGCGGGGGGTGAGGGGGCAGGCAGGGAGAACAAGGGGCAGGGGTCTGGTCTTTTGCCCCCTACCACTGCTTTGCCTGCCACAGTAGTGGTGGGTACAAAATTAGGAAGACTTTCCACTAATTAGCTTCTGTGCATGGAAAACAACAACACATTTACAATTTTCCATATATATAATCTAATTTTGGGGCAGTCATCTTAGATTCAAAATGGTCTTGGATTCAGGTAAATACAGTAGTTGAGCTTTTCAGGTACAGGTACTCCCCACTAACGTCATCCTGGTTAACATTGTTTCATTATTACCTCGCTGATCTATTAGAGAACATACTCCTTTAAAGTCGTGCAATCTTTGATTATAACGTTGTTTGGTCACCGCTTGCTAGTAGGTAACTACTGTGATATAGTTGGATTAGCTTAACACCGTTTCGTTTAAAGTCGCATTTTTCAAGAACACAACAACGTTAAGCGAGGAGTAGCTGTATTTATAATGCAGCTGTAAAGTGTCACTGATATCTAGAGAACAAAATGTCAAACCAGAGGTTTTGGGGGGGTTTATTCCACTGGTCACAGAGTAAAAAGCAGCAGCATTTTAGATATTCTTAAAAGGATATAATTCAGGACAAAAATAAAGAACAAAAATAGAGACAAGAGTCTCTAATTAAATAACAGTCTACCAGCTATAGAACGCACCCAGTGTTTTATTTCCCAACTACAGACTTACTTCTATAATCTGGAAAGAGCCAAAAAGTTTTTAAAAAAAAGACACTATCAGGGCCCTACTCTGTCCATGCCCAAAGATTATGGTGTCAGACTCAGCCTTGTGGGTAGAAGCTGCCCCACTGTTTTAAACAGATCATTAAATGGTTATTGGGCCAGGTACGAGGCTGCATCTGTAGCCTTGGATGTGGGAGACCAAGGTTGGTGCTCCTGTGATCCTAAGTCAAATGCAGGACCTGAATCTAGGTCTTAGAAAGGCCCTATCCACTACACTCCTGGCTGTTCTGAGGTGATTCTTGCTCTCATTTCCTTGCAAAAATGTTTTCAAAGCTCGTTTCCATTCTGTTGCAGACGTACACGATTGCTGAAACCTTAAAACAATCGTTACAAAATGCAATTCCTGTCTTCTGGCCAGTGCTAGTCAAAGGCTGAATAAGGTTGCGTCTTGTGTGCCAACACATTGTGAAAGGGCAATGTTTCTTCCCAACTACATGAATCGGTAGTCTGCTGGGCGGAGGGCAGGTCTAGGACTGAGTACTGGACCAAGTAAACCGAGACATGCCAACAATGGAACAAATGTTACATCAATTTCCGGAGATTTAAGTAATGCATTTTACTGGAGAGTGAACAAAGATGGTGTACAGGGGTTTGAGACCTAAAGGCAAGGAATGAGATGACTTAACTGGATCTTTAAAACTGTACAGTCAAGGTTGACAACACTATTATTAGCACAGTTCTCAGAGCTATGCAAAGGGAACCAGCACTACAGGAATGCAGGTCTAAGACCATAATGCTTGTTCTTTAGCATAAGTCCCACAATTTGACCTCACCTGCCACAACTCAGCAAAATGCTTAGGCTCCAAGTGTTAAACAGTCTAGCTCACAGTTTGCATCTTGGCTACTTCTTTTTTTCCCCACTTTATGCTTTTCTACGGAGGACGTGACTTTTGCTTTCGGAATGTCTATTTCTGCACTGAGAAAGATGGATGGGATCACACTCAAATGATTAAAACAAACTACAATTTCATTTCATTTCTAATTTCATTGCAATCCCCAGCGCAGCTGACAAGACACTTACAATATTCATCAGGGTCAGGAGATACTTCTGCACATGTTCTTTGCCATGGAACTGCACAACCGAGTCGTCAACTCCTAGCAGAACTTCAATGTTGTAGTCATCATCAGTCGCGTGCCTTCGATGCCTCCTTCTGGAGTTATTAACTCGATGTTCAAGACGGTTTAACATACTGTCAAGATAATCCAAATTACTCAGGTCTGCCCCTGAAATGAAGGAAAAACAGACCATGAAAAAAAATAGCGTGCTTTTGTTTTCGTTCTCATCAATACAGAAATATATGCTTTAAAATAAAGAATCAGGAAGGTAAATTCTGTCTTTAAATACTCTGGTAAATTTGAAATAATTGCATTAGTTTTATTTAAGCTATTCTGTATTTAAACTGGTACAGCTAAAAGAAAAAGCTGGCCTAGAGTACATTTACGTTGCAACAGATCTGAATCTTTTCCATACAACTTCTGCTTCTATTATTCTGTCCTGTTCTTATGACACCGTCTGAAGCAGAGACAGCTTTTTTATATATGGGTCTATGCCACAATGCAAAATCATCATCATCAAATAAAACAGGATAGTGCTATAATGTGCTAACATACCGAGAGAACAGTTTGGAGCATTACCTTTGTTGGTTAGAAGGTATGAGTATACAAAGATTATTCGAGCATCTGGTGCTAGACCACAATCCTTAATTACGTATCATGCCCCACAAAACACCCCACTTTCATTAGTCTTATTCTCAAACTCCAGAATCGGACTTCAATGAAAATTCAGTTACACATATCACCTTTCTGTATTTATCCACACACAGATAACCCAACCTGCAGTTCCAATGCATTTCACCATCTTGCAGATCGATCCAGGAATGCCATGGAATTTTTTTTTTACAAATCATAAAGGTTTTAGATGTTACATTCAGTGATAATGCGTCCAAGGATTTTTCAACAACTTTTAATCTTTGATTGATATCATGTTGCATGTCGCTGTATCGATGCACAATTCTCCAGGTGTGACATTAATATGCTTAATTGTTTCTAGCACCGCTAATGACTTAAACACAACTTCTATGACACGATGGGTTACAGCTAGTAGGTCCACTTAAAAAGATTAAAAATGACGATGAAGAGACAAATATCCTGGCAATTAACCCTGTAAATTACTCTTACTACTACTACAGTAGTGTCAAGAAGCCCCGAACAAGAATCCCTTTCATTATTGTGAATGACAATGACTTGATTACAGGATATAAATATTTTCACAGAGAGAAAATACTAGTTACTTAAGGGCTCTTCAATCCAGGCAAAAAATGCATAACAAGAAGTAACAGCTAGAAGTCAAAGAAAGAAGATATAAATTCTTAATAGCGAGGGGATTAATCACTGGAACAAACTGTAAAGCAGGAAGCAGATTCTCCAATTAAAGGAGTCTTCAGATCAAGACTGGAAGCTTTTCCCGAAGATCGGCATTAGTCAAGTACCGAACAGGCCGCTGTGCTCATTACGAGTGTAACCGTATGGCAGCAGAGGCGCGAGGTGATCTTGTAGTGCCTTTTGGCCATTAAAAAAAATCTCGGAAGTGGGGCTCCATCGCGTTGGGCACTGTACAAACATAGTGAAGGCGTAGTCCCTGCTCCCAAAGAGCTCAGTGTCCTGGTTACAAACACGCAGCAGATTCACAAACAACACACACCTCCTTTCTGCTATCTCAGATGGAGACTTCCTTCTCCTGTAGCAACAGTCTTAATGACAGCTAGCCAACACAACCATCACGGCGATTATTGCCCTGAAAACCGCCTTGGGTGCCCCGTCTTGAGGCAACTTGAAGTTTTGGAAATGAGACTGGTCAGAAACATTGGTTCAGCCTGAAAACCCCACTCCTCATCTTGACCCCCAGGCTGACCATGGATGGGCAGACTACCCCAGACTCCCGGCTTGGAAGGGACACCTTTACCGGCCTCTGAAAACCTGCCAAGCAGCCTGCTGTAGCCCTATGGCGGTGTTCATTCCTCCATGAAACCTCTAGCATTAATCTTTTATAGAGACCAGAAGTAATCATTTACCTATCACAGAGGTCTCATGAGATTTATTATGGGATCTGGTGGCAGTCATATTTTTATGCTCTATCAGGCCAATTCTAGTTACTGTGCAATTTGACAGTAAATCTTACAAGCTCTCTTGGAAAGCCAGACTCACTTAGCAATGGCTGCAGGTCATGTCCTGTTTATGTTGCACACAAAAACCTATAGTAATAAAGGGCAAAGCAAAAGCTATTAAATGCAAGAGTGAGAAACGGTTTCTCTCTACTGTTTGGCAGGTGATGGAGATTGGCTCTCTGTGGGCCTGAACGCTTCGGTGTGAGCCAGGCTGAGAAGCCTGTGTTGAAGCCCTCGATGACAGGCGGTCGTGTTTAGCCTCCGATCTGTTATTCTTCAGGACGGTTGTTCTGTCAGGGTACTTATATCTTTTAGAGAAGTGTCTGGTTTTTTTCCTCTCTTTTGTGTGTCAAAATCAAAATAAAAGCACAACTCCTAGCACAGAGGCTGTGTTGCTGCCAGAAGGGATGCTTCATTGGACCCTACCTTCATTGAGCTTTGCAGGCAGGTTTTTTTGTTTCTTTTTTATGCTGAATTCCCTCTTCACTCTTCCTTTCCTCATTTTTAGGCAATGTTCTTTATCTATCTAAAGGCTCCAGATGAAGTTGCCTAGTAGGTTCTCAGAGTAGGGTGACCCTATATCCCAGTTTAGTCAGGACAATCCTGGATTTCGGGGGCTGGTGCTGGCCAGCTGATGAGAATTATAATGGGTGTCCCAGAAACGCCAGGGCACGGGGTGCAGCACGGCCAGGAGTTGGAGCGGCGTGGAGCGCCTTGCAGGCATGCACCGCTGCCTGCCCGCACAGTCCTGCCCCCGCCGACTTGTGAGAGCATGGGGTGAGGATGCCGTGTCCCAGATTTCCCAAGTGATGTCCCAGATATCCATGTGGTCAGCCTACCTCTGTCTCCTCATTTCCGGTGGGAAGCCAAGCAACACCTTTAAACATTTCTTTGGAGCATCAAAATCTCCTCCAATCTCATCTCTGCTCCCTAAGATGACTGCAGCACCTGCAATCCCTACCTCTTTGGATGTGGGCCAGCATCTTTCCCACAGCAGAGCAAACTGTACCGCACCATGCACAGCATCATCCTCCAGCACCCAGACCAGGGCACTGTGTCGGCCTTACAAGGTTTGCATCATGATGACAGAAGACTCTTGTTTCTCATTCCAGTCTTTAACTTAGCATGACTCTCCTGTTACACCTTGGAATGATGCCTCCTCCTAAATCTTAGGAGGAGGTATTGCCCCAAGGTGTAACAGGAAAGTCATGACAGGAAGAAGAAAAATGAAAAGAGTATACTTAGGACCTAAGTATACCCAGCACAGCAAACTCGTTTCACTTTTTTTAGAGGAAAGCAGAGGAAGACAGAGTTTCAATGATGGCAGGTAGTAGAGGCCATGTTTGCAGGACCCAAGTACACCCGGCACAGCAGACTTTTTTCATTTTTCATCTTCCTGTCATAGTCCTGTGGATGGTGCATTATTACATCCATTTGCTTAAATTATCTTCATGATGAAAGACAGATTACACTTACATCAGAATCTAAACAGATCTAAAATACATCAGTTCCTACATCTGCAACAGAGAAAACACATAAAGGACAGCAGCCCTTGCAGTCAATAAAACTCCATGGGCAGGGGATGAAACCTGCATTTTGTCTTGCATTGCACTGGCCGAAGATCCTGAGATCTGACATTTCGGCTTTCGTTAATTGTATCAACAACTGTGCTGCTTGCTCAAGACATTCCTGTTGTGTTACTGACTGAGCCTGAGAAATGAGCACACACACACCCTCCCACACATACCCATCCTGCCACACATACACACACACAGCACTAAACCAGAATCTGAACGGTCTCTTCTCTTCACATCTCCCACGTGCCATCTCCCTCCTAACCAACTGCACAGTGTGAGCAATCACATTCACAAAGTTACCTGGGGCTGCATTGCATTACAGTAAATTATCCCAAGGTCTCTCTGCAAGGAGCTCGTTTGCAGCACCTCTTGCCATATCTGTATACCAGCCACTAATTATTTGTGCCAATTTTGCTCTCCATATCCCCCGAGCAGACACTTGACATTTGCAAGAGATCACAATAACCATTTTCTGAAAACCTCCTTGCTCCTGCTAGGAAAGATTCACATGAGTGAAAATGAAACAGCAGAGAAAGTTCTTTTCTTGTCTTTTTTTTTTTTCTTCCCTCACTGCACTTCCAAAGTAATCAAGGGACAGTGACATTGCTATAATTCACCCGCAAATCCCTCATAAAACTCTTCCTTTCTTTCCAAGCCAGCTAGAAAAATCACAGTGGTTTCAATGACTTCTCATAACCCTGCAAATCCTCTCCCAGGTTAATATAATGAGTGTCTGAGCAGTTGATAGAAAGGTAGGCTGGTCTCCTGAACAGAGCACAGGGCTGAGACGCATGCAACCTGGATTGTATTCCTGGCCGTGATAGAGACTTCCGTGAGATCCTGGGCAAGGGGAGGAAGACCAAGCCCGAGGAGCAGGAGATGCCCGATCCAGTGCGGTCCTGCAGGAAGGGCTCTTTCTGGTGCTCTGTACTGCTGCCTGCCTGTCATGCAGGGAGATTATCCAAACTCCTCGCACCTGGCAGAGCCCCAGGTCCCTACACTGATTTGAGACCCAGGTGAATTTTCCCAGCTGTCGCTCCTTGATGAAAGCCCTGGAGATCCCTTACAGTGCAAGACAGTAGGAGTTTATCCACTGTACTAACACTGACCCTCTGGGATACTCAGCCTATCCTATAGAGGACGTTTCCATCTATAGGTGCTCTCGGTCTCTGACAACACTGTATTCTGGAGGGATTTCTCCGCTCATTATTCATTTTATGGCAAATGCTTTTCACAAACCTAATTACACCACAACCACTGACCTTCCCATAGCTGCTGTGGCAGTCGGAGCCTCAAACAGCTGCAGCAGGTCAGGGAAACATGACCTCTACTGCCTGCCATTGCTGAAACTCTGCTTTCCTCTGTGCTTTCAAGCCACTTCCCATTAAACCACTTGCCCAAACTTGACCGGCTGCCCCACAGGTCTCCATTCTTCCTTTCTGTTTAAGCGTGGTGGCACCTGCGCCCTAACAGGGCCACAAAATGGGGATACATTTGGTTTGCACTGGGAGACTGAGGGAGTCAGAAGAGGCAGGATGTGACCGTTGATATGACCATCCCATTTGAGACCCGGTTGCAGACTTTTGCCGAAGCCTGGGAGCGAAAGCTGGCCAAACACAGGCCACTGGCTGGTACCTTGAGGCAGAAGGGGTGTGACGGGACAGTGCAGGTGCTGATCATTAGAGCACTTGGAGCATGGGACCCGAGCAACAAGAGCATCCTGCAAACCTGCAGAGTAGCCCACCACTTGAAGCCAAAGAACAGCCTCCTAGCATCCGATACCCTCCCATGTTTGAGACTCAGACGTTCAACACATCATGGGGCATTGCCAATTTGAAGATGGCTGCCCAAGACCACCAGCCAGAATCGAGACGGAGGGGACAGACTGAACCCCTTCCACATATGCCATTTGCTGACAAAGACTTTTAATGCCTTCGCCTGTTCCCCAACCCAGCGATGCTAAAACCACTGTCTAAGAACATCTTGCCACCTTTCAGCTCTGTATTGATGCGGTTACTGTGCATGGGGTCTTGCTATCATACCATGGCATTGGCACTTCTTAGCTCCCTATGCCCCGGGCTAATGTCGGCTGCACAACTAAGTGCATGTTCTAGACTGCATCCACACACACAAACTACATATCCACATAGCTATCACGCACGGAGTCCTGTATCCTCTTCCACTTCTACAAAGCCATATGAATAACTATGATTTTTAACATCCACTAATAACATTCTTGGAGAATGGCAGATAAAAAGGGCTAGGTACATCTAGGTAACTACTGCAGGAATGCAAGAATCTCATAACGAGATCCCAAATATCATTCATTGTGGACCCATGAGCACCCTCATCCTGACTTACACTAGAGCTCCCAAAGGAGCCCTGGAGATCAGCTCGCTGTGGCTTCAGCAGGGTGGCTATCAGATGCAGACTGGCTGCTGAGCGTGCAATCAGCCCCACGTTTTCAGGTTTGATTTGAGGAAAAGCAGTTCGATTCTAAGTCAATATTTCTGTGAGGGTCAACCAAAAACAGGGCATTGCAGCGTGATGGCTGCCCAATGGTCATGGGTCAGATTGTAAGTGGACCTTGCATACATGTCGAGTGTCATTTTATGATTCTTTTTGAGCAGAAAAAGACCTATTTCTCACCAGAATAATATGGTATTTGCAAGGTTTCTTGCTCATTTGCTATTCACTACCCTTTCCTTCTTCTCCCATAGTTATTTCTTTCTGTTTGTTTGTACAGCTCTCCCCTCCTACGCCGCTGCCCTCTCTCACAGTATTTTGTTTTTAAATGTCCCCAGCCAGCCTCTTCTCTTCCTCTTTCCATTCTTGCTTGGCCACATTGGCCTCTTCATAATTCATAAATCCCCTTTACAGAGCATGGTTTGTATTCAGACCCTTATGCTGTATATCATGCATAAGAAATCTGGACAAATCCAAGAAGACGAATTACAACAGAAAAGAGGTGCTATAAGGTGAAAGCAAATTGGAAAGTGTTCCAAACGAGGAAAAAGCAAATCCGACCCTTTTTGAGCAGTGGAGCATCCCCGGGTGGAACAGCACCTGAGCGCGTGGTCGAACAGGCGGTTTGCACAGTGAACTCACCCACCCACCTCTGGAAACTGGAAAAAAGGCATTTGACCACACTTAAAATAAGCTCCTATGATAACAGCTCGTGAGTTGTGGGGAGGCAGAGGAGGGGCGTCCTGTTCTCTAGTTCAGGAAGGTACCTAAGCACATACCATCTTTAAGCAGTTTTTAAAACCAAAACTGTGATGGGCTAATTAGCCATGCTGACGGACGGGCCTAATTAGCCCACCCATGCAGCTGTCGAAACCATGCGATTTTATTATTGCACCCCTTGTTCTCCCTGCCTCTTAACCTACATTATTTGCCATTTCCAATCACATCAAATTTTAACCTCAGGCCTATTTCAGCTTCCACTGAAGTCACTGGGAACCTTGCCACAGATTTCAATATAAGCAGGTTTGGGCTTTCGCGTTTCATCCTGTGAAGTGCTCCATCCCCGCAGTCCGTCGCTTAAGGACAATCAGCATGTGGTGGGAGAGGTTTTACTTTAATAACCTGCTGTGGTTATCTGGAGGCAATGGATGAAAGTGTTTCCACCTCAGGTGTTTGAGCCTGTATAGCATAAACGTTTTAGAGAAGGACAGTTGTGTATTTGAAAAATACCGTGCACATCGGTAATTCCCTTTTCTCTGAGCGATTAGTATGCTGCTACTAGTACTAAGAATAATAAAAATTTGACACAACACGAAACTTCTGTCTACGGAGGTACCAGGTGGTTTCCATGGGAGGACTGGAACAGCACGGCTTCTTTGCTCCCGACCTGCACACCGCTACAGATACGAGGACTCCACCTTATTTGAAGCTGTTGGATAACGAGCACCAAGCTTAGATTTTCCTTCACGACCCCCTGGTATCTTCTTCATTTTCATGCTTGTTTCTGTGATTTTCTCTGTCATTTCCAAGCCGACACAATCAAGTTGTTTGAGCATAGATGTAACTTTAAACTGATGAGCTGCCCATTGAGCTCGGGGGCACTATTCCCATGGTTAACGTTAGGCACGCGCTTAAGATCCCGGCTGTCTCAAGCCTGTAAAGACTAACAACGCTCAAATGCAAGACCAGGATAAGCCTGGAAGAAGGCTTGGAAATGAAACGCTGCATTTTAGGAGGATGAACTTACTGAACAGTGCCACAGCCCGCTGGACGCTGGCAAACAGCCAGACAAGTGACACCTGGGAATACACACGGCAAAAGTGTTGCCAAGGCGACATTTCTGGCATATAGCAACTAAAAGAAAGGATGTTTCAATACTGAAAAGAAAACGTGAAAACTGAAATTACCTTCTCCAAGGCGGCAATTACAGAACGCGCAATGCGAGCACCACGTTAAAAACAAAAGGCAGCAATATCAGGATCGGGATGAAGAGCTAAACTGTTGGGATTTTTTTTTTTTACAAAAATGAAATATTCTGAAATCTTTTGTTCCAATAGATGTTTTGTGTCTACCTTTTCTTTACACCTCTCATGTTATTATAAGGCTAGTTAAATAAAGTCAAAACATGCTTAAGCTTGGCTGAAATAAAGCATTTTGATCATTTTGCAGCAAGTACCTCCAGACAAAAATCAGCATGGTCTTGAAAAACTGTGATTTGTCAGATTAGTGTCCTCTAACAGAAAACAGTTCTCTCCAAAATTTTTCAGCCAGCTTGATTCACTAATGCAAACACATATTGCAATATCTGGCCCTGACTGCTAAAGGAGCAGTAAAATATGTATAACTCAACAATTAAGATTAAACCAAATGAGGAAAAATACTTATCTGTAGGAATTCATTCCTGGGTCAGACTTCAATTTTCAGTTGGCAACAACATAATCAACTCATTTTGGAAAACGGATATCTTGCAAATATTTTGCCAAGTCCTTGTAAGCAAGCCTGTATTTCTGAGCTTGTGACATGCAAAACACATCACCTGACTTAACCTATTCCCTGGTTTATACAGTCAGAACACAAATGTTTGCAACTAGTTGAATTCTGCTATTTCTGCCCCCTTAAAATACTGAAATGCATATGTACCCACATATAAATTAGACTTTTGTTGTAAATGAATCATGCTGAGTTGTAAAAGGAAGCTCTAAGACTTTGTTCGTCTATTATTTGCATAACTAAGCATGAAGGAGCATAATTTACACATGCACATGGTGATGAGTGTCACAGAAGCATTTCTACAATAAAATAAGCATCATTTTTATGGAGAGCTGTCACCATGTGACCCTGCGGTTTGCAAATATCCTCATTGCAGCTGTAGCAGAAAGCTCTGTAGTGGCTGGTTAACACTGGGGAATCTGGGCTGGCCAGTAGAGTCAGGGGGCTGAGCCTGCTACTGCTTCCCCTGTCCAGCATTCACAACCTTTTGCTCCTGTACAGCTGCCCCGGGGAGTACATGCAGGTGGGAAACAATTTCTGCCCCTGGTCAATCCCCACATTGCTCCCAAGTGCAATGCCCTTTCACTCCAGCTTTGTTCTTAGGATCGGAGTTTGGTCCCTAACTTCTTTTGCCCCCCACCTACAATCCTGACACTGGATGGTTTCGGGGTAGTTGACTCAACTCCTGCCAGGGAGATGCTGGACTATTCAGTCCACAATCCAACAAAGCTTGATTAAATTACAGAGAATTAGCACATGTAATGACCAGGTTGGGTGACCCCTGGCACTGCGGGCGACATGTCTAACAGTCTCATTTGCAATCTGAGCAGAATGAAATGCCAAACCATGGCACAAAATGTGAATTACATCAGGTTAATGTGATCTGTCAGTCCTCTGCCTAGAAACAATCTATTCTGCAGCAAAGGGAAATTAAATTTCATAACAGTGTAGCAAACATTAAAGAAAAATCCTACAAATAATCGAGACGCTCTGATTCCTACCATGGGGGGAAAAAGCACAGAAATGCACATGACGCAGCAGAACTCAAAATTAGCTAAGATTATAAAAGGTTTACTTTACGGCTTTTTAGCTGTGCCTGTAAAGAAACAAACCCCAAACTCTCATAATATTTTGTCAACATTTTTTAAAGTCAAATTATATAATTATGTTTTAAAGGAAGGCATCTTTATGTGGAATAGAAAATCCTAGCTTGATGGCTATAAAATGTAAATCAACCAAGTAAGTGCTTTAAGTGTTAAATGCAACACAAATAAATATAGATCCGACAAGACTTTACAGCATGTGTCTCCCCAGTGAGTTGACTCCTCTTCATCCCATACAGTGAGCTGCTTCCAAGCCTAATGATCTTTTAATTAGACAGTGCTTCATTAATAATCACCTGTTTCCAATTTTTTAAAAAATGGATGGAGGAAAAGCTCAGTTTCCCAAGGCACAAACTATGCGCAACGTCTCCTTCTTTCCCTGTTCAATAAGCTTGTGATAAGTCTACCCAATATTGTGACCAAAATGCTGCCATCAGAATGAAGGTATAACATCAGTTGAGCAACTGAAAGGGATCTGTGCTATATCACACTAGCAGTTCAGCCTTTACACCGACACTGTCGTGCAAAATGCTCCTGGGCTGTTACGCTCGTGGAATTTGAATCAGGGTAATAATGAGTCTAATTTCACCCAAGGTGTGTTCACATCCTTAGTGCTAATGCTGCAGGCAGGGACTGTCTATGGTACAGAAGTAAAAGAAGTTGAGTAAAGAGAAGGAAGATAAAGCTAATTCAGGGGAAGAGATTTCTTCTCTTTAATGCAAAACCATTTTAGAAAAGTCCAAAAAGTAAAAGCCATTCTATTCCTCAGCAAATCAAATCAAAGGGAGAGCTATTCCCCAGACATTTCCAAACGTTGGCAAAGTCTTCTATTGACATTCATCTAAACAAAGCATATTTGGAAGACTGAATCTGTCAGGTGCTAGAAAAGGCAAACTGTTATAAACACTGCTTTGTTCTCTTACAATGTGTGGGTGTGAAATCTGGACCCTAAAGGCAGCAGCTGAGGAGTGAGGCTTTCAAAATGCAGCACATATCAGGAGTGTGTGTCAGGGTAAGAGAAGGAGAATGAAAGGAAGAGCAATGTGAAGAATAGCTACTAAAATGCTGTGGGTTTAGCAGTTGGTTAAAGTTAAAATAGCGCAACTACAAAATAGGAAAAATGTCTATGTAGAAGTGTTCCCGATACAATTCTCCTACAAAAATTAAGGTACTCAGTGAGCCCCGGGTACTTGCTCCTCAAACTGTAAAAGCCAGTTCGTAGGCACGTGACTATTCGTGAGCTTCAGGACAAGTTAAAATGACATGGTTTCAAACGCTACAGAGACCAATGTATAGACTTACATGGATTAGAGCTTTAAGTCATTTGGGGTTTCTTTTTTAACTTCCTGGAAATTTAAAAGAAAAAAATTGTTTTGCTCAACCCAAAATTAAAGTTTTTTGAAATTTTTGGTGAAACACAAAACGTTGACAAAACTGCACTTCAGGTCAACTGAAACATTTCATTCAGCTCGCACTGCAACAGATTTGGAGGACATTCTGCAATAAAAGTGATTGCGAATCAAGAAGCTAAATGCTTTCTTTCCAAGAAGGTTAAAATAAACCTTTCAGTGTTTTTAGAGCTTTGTTCCACAGGAACAACGAGCACAGGCAACTGTGGCATTGATGCCTACACAGTCAGATGGGTTGCAAATTGGTTAGGGGGCCACGCCCAGAGAGCGGTGGTGGATGGGTCATATTGGACCTGGAGGGAGGTGGGCAGTGAAGTGCCGCAGGGCTCAGTCCTCGGGCCCGCACTGTTCAATTTCTTTATTAGTGACTTGGACAAGGGGGTGAAGAGCAGCACCCCGTTCAAATTCGCTGACACCAAGATTTGGGGCAAGGTGGGCACACTGGAGGGGAGGGACAGTATACAGCTGGACCTGGACAGGTTACAGGGGTGGGCGACTGAGAATGGGATGGGATTCAACACTGACAAGTGCAAGGTGCTGCACCTGGGGAGGAAGAACCAGCAGCAGACCTGCAGGCTGGGGAACTCCCTTCTCGTCAGCACAGTGACAAAAAGAGATCTTGGAGTCATTATTGATGCCAAAATGAACATGGGCCGACAGTGTGGGGACGCGGTCAGTAAGTAAGTAACCTGCATCTCGAGCAGGTCCAAGGAGGTGATCCTCCCCCTCTACGTGGCACTGGTCAGGCCGCAGGTGGAGTACTGCGTCCAGTTCTGGGCACCGCACTTCAGGAGGGATGTGGACAGCGTGGAGAGGGGCCAGAGGAGGCCACTCGCATGGTCAGGGGGCAGCAGGGCAGGCCCTACGAGGAGAGGCGACGGGACCTGAACCTGTTCAGCCTTCACAAGAGAAGGCTGAGAGGGGATCTGGTGGCCCTCTATAAACTCACCAGGGGGACTAGCGGGGAATGGGAGAGACCCTGTTCCCCCGAGCACTTCTTGGAGTAACAATGACTAATGGCCATAAGCTGTTTGAGAGTAGATTCAGGCTGGACATCAGGAGGCGCTACTTCACTGTCAGGGCAGCCAGGATCTGGAACCAGCTTCCAAGGGAAGTGGTGCTGGCTCCTACCCTGGGGGTCTTTAAGAGGAGGCTGGATAGTTACCTAGCTGGGGTCATATGAGCCCAGTATTCACTCCTGCCCAGGGCAGGGGGTTAGACTTGAAGATCTTCTTAGGTCCCATCCAACCCTACATCTGTGAAACTATGAAAGTATGAAAAGTAATTGCTTTGGTCTCATCTAAAATACATGTTTCATCAAAAACAATTCCAGCCCAAAATTTCACCCAACTTTCCCAGGGCAGCCAATTCCAAATAGGATTTGTATTCTTCTCTATCCACTTGCTATTGATCTACTTCCATTGGCACAGATGTCATACCAGAGCATCCATACCTTTATAGGTTTATTTATTAACTACAGTATTAGTTTCCAAGTCACTTCAATAACTTTTGATTTCTTCATACAAGATAGAGGTACCATTCCTCTCTCTTTCAGGATGCCTTGCCATGTAATCTAATTAAGGTAACTGCTGTATTAGATGAATTACACGTGGTCTCATGTAGTGCTTCTGGCATGCCTTGAAGAACATTTGTAAAAGGGCAAAGTCATAAACCACTGCATCCCAAAACAGAAAGACCTTGCAAGAACACAATTATATATAAAAAGCCCCGATTCTCATTTACATTAAGGAAAATTTATGGTGCTCTGGCAGTGTAGAGGGACCTTAAAGCAGGAATCAACTGCATTTGTACTCACTTTGAGGCCCCTTTTACTGGAGCACTATGGAGGGGCATTAGTATGAATGAGAATAGGACCCTTATCCTTGAAGGTGAAATTAAGAATCTGAAAATCAAGTGATCAGAACAGAGGAGATTCTTTTATTTAAGTAACAATATTTTGAAAGCTTAACTGAAAAAAAACCCTTGCATTTTAGGACATATAATCCAAATGGGGAGAAATGTCACTTTTGAGCTAACATACATACATACATACCTACCTACATTTTTCCAATCAGAACTTCTGCTAATGTCTTTTCAACTAGAGACCAGGATATTAGCAAACTGTTACAATGGCTGTATTTGGTAGTCCAACAGCAAACCCTGAGAGATTTTTTAAAATTTCCCTATACTCTCCCAGGTGTTACTAAACCCAGTTGAGAGTAAAAAAACTAGGCAAGTATATAGCTATAGAGAAGAAAATAACTATTAAGAATAAAAGCATTGCCATAAGGCTTGATATATTCATTGCTTTATGAATTCTACGTAGTGTATAAAGAAGTCTTAGCCTCTAACCTGTTAAGTCTTGATAATGAATGCACTCTCCCACACCACTGCCACAACACCGGTCACTGCACTGATCAACAAAAGCCAAGCAGAGATGCATCCAAATGAAAGTGTGACAGGCTGCCATTATCTAATACATTTTGATTATTTCATGTATTTCATAGATTTCATAGACTCTAGGGCTGGAAGGGACCTCAGAAGATCATCAGGTCCAGCCCCCTGCCCCGTCATTAGAACAAATGAGATAAAGAGTCAGTCACTCAGGACCTGATGGCTCCAGAAGGGGTTGGTTTTTCATACAAGTTTTGCATTGGATCATTTGAAGATATACCACCTCTTTTCTCTAACTAAAATATTTGCCACACCAGCTGCTGCTCTTTTACACGATGCTAAAAAGGCTCTTGATCAAGTTAAACAGTGGGTAGGAGATTATCTGGGGCAAAATCCAAAGCCACTCCCCTAAATTAACATTATTAACATTATTATTATTAACATTATCCCCTAAATTAACATCCATATTATTTAAATATAAAAATCTTTCTTACATATTTCTTCCAAATATTAAATGTTTAGATGAAGACTATCAGTCATGTCAAATATAGGAGGCATTAGTAATAATTACTTCCTCAGAGCTACTACATTAATATGGTGAAAAGGCTCCTTTGACATATTCTATCTATTTGCCTTCATAGGTATTGATAATGGCCTCCCTCTTTGTTGAAAATGAACACCTTAATCACTACAGAAGTTTTCTAGCTATGAAATTTAGCAAAATAAATATTATTAACCCATGGCTTTTAAGCCAAAGAACAAACTTCCAATCTCGGATCATAGTAAAAGCATGAAATCTATGCAGTTAAATTACAAGTGTAAACTCTAATTATACTACTTTGGATAAATCTACTGGGAAAGCTACCCAACTGCACAACTGCCTATGTCTGGTAAGGAAAGGACTTTCTCCGTCACCCCATCTATACTGTTCTTCTGAGCAAGATTTGAAAGGCTGAATCAGTACTGGAAATTAATGACTTGAAAGGGGTCAGACAAGATAGCATTTAATTGGCTCACAGCAGTTTTATTAAGGAAGGGCCATAGTCAATAAGGACTCTGCTTGGTTCAGTGCACTAGAAACACCCCTATGTCCCCCAGATTGATTGTTTGAGGCCTGTATGACTCTGCATGGTCTCCTACAGCCTGGAAGCCAGACAGCATATTTATTGAGCCTGGCGCTAATCAATACCTATCATTTCCTCCTCTGTTTTCAGCCTTATTACAAAAATGATACCGCCAGATGCTCTTCTCCCTCTCAGCCTCAAATGAAACCACAGCAGCAATCCTACCTAGATATTTTTCACCCGCTGCTTTACTAGGCTCAAAGCATCTTAGTGATGTGCTTTCTGCATTACGAAGGGTTAAAATTGTAACCCTCTTCTATTTCTCAGTTAGGAATGGTGACTGTTGATAAACTAGAACTGTTCCAGCCATGTTGAGGATCAAACTTTCCTTTAAAGTTTCTGAAGCATTCACCTCCAGGCTTTTTTGCATTTCTGATTTTCAACCTAGATCTGGTGGGTAAAAAGATCCCAACAAATAGAGCTGCAAAAATTTTGGCAAAGAACTTATTTGCCAAAAAAAGGCAGTTTCCATGGTCCTAAAACTGCATTTATGATTTTGACCTGGAAAAAGAGGCTTTGGGGCTAAACTCACAAAGCATTTGGTGCTGGGTGTCCATGCGATAAAATAATTCTCTCATTTCTTCCTCAATGACTACTTAAGTGTTTTATATGAAGCAGAGTAGCTTCAACAGGAGATATAAGGGAGAACCCCCTCAGAGCACACTGTAGCCTGATGGTGAGGCCACTCATTTCTGACTCAGAGCAGGGATTTGAACCAAGACATCTTATCTCACAGGTGAAGGTCCACCAGAAAAATGTCAAACCCTTCCATCGCTGAACATGCTGCGATTTTCCTTTCTAACCAATATACTCATAGGTAGTCTCATAACCACCAGGCATTTTGCCTTTTCCAGAAGCTGCCCACATTTGTGCTATTGTTCACTTCTAACCAGATAAAGAACATGTGAATGGCGGATCATTATCCAGGCCGCTGTCGATACCCGCAGCCCCTGTAAGAAAACGTTAGGCATTATTAGCTACGTGCACCCAACTGTGCTGTGAGAAAAGGACGCTGTGAAAAAAAACCTACAATGGGAGAAGAGGAAGAGGGAAGCTGTTGGCAAAGGAGAAACCTTTTAAAGTTAAAATGACAAAGTTTGAGAGTCCGGTGGTAGTACGAAATTAGTAAAGCAACCATTACACATCTCATCAGTCTCAGCTTCCTCTTATCGCTCGCGTATGGCTGTTGGAGAGAAATGCTGCTGCAGTACATGTGTAGCCAAACCACAGTGACAGAATTCAGCTGGCTCAGCCTGAAAGCCTTTCAAGTTCCCACGCTTTTAATTGGTGGGTGATCATTACGGTATTATGGAAAAGAAGGGATTGAGAGGGAGAGGTGGATGATGTTGTCCTACCGAGAAGACTTCAGACGCTGGGTTCCAGCAATCGCGCATACGTTTCAAATAAATGCTCTCTTTGCTGTTTTTCCCCTGGCAGCGAAGGAGCCAGCAGTACGCTGGCTGTCCTGGAATGTAATCTTGCTCCCCGCAGTAACAGAACTGATGCTAGCAATGAGGTCAAGGAGAGGAATGGAAAAGGGGACGTGGCGTTTATGTGCTTTTGCTCATGAGACTTATAGACTGTTCCACTAGAAATACTTTGAAAAACAAGACGCATCCTACAAGCCTGTCAGTGCTCTGCAACTGAGAGAGAACATCTGCATTAGGATAATATAAATGAAGAGAAAAGTCAGTGAAAGATAAATGACTCAAACAGTTGCAGGCCAAGACTTTTTCTTAATATGCACAAATCACTGTGCAGTTTTAGCTGAAAGCCATTGGCATCAGAGGGACAAAGGAAATGGCTTGAGTTTTCCTCTGAGAAGAGCCAAAAATCTGCAGCCTGCAAGGAAAACCAGTAGACTCGGTAGACTTGTGCTGGATTCATAGACTCATAGAAAATGAGGGTTGGAGGGGACCTCAGGAGATCACATCTAGTCCAAACCCCTGCTCAAACCATGACCAACCCCAACCATATCATTCCAGCTAGGGCTTTGTTGAGTCAAGCCTTAAAAACCTCAAAGGGTAGAGACTCCATCACCTTTCTAGGTAACCTTTTCCAGTGTTTCATCACCCTCCTAGTGAGAAAATGTTTCCTAATATCCAACCCAAACCTCCTTTGCTGCAAGGGAGCAGTCAGCTTTCCTGCTTCAGGGTGCAAGGATGTAGAAGTGTTCAATGGGGCAGATGTTCATGGGACACTTTAGCAGACAGTGTGACATCCTGGCTCTGTTGAAGTCAATGGCAAAACTTCAACGGAGCCAGGACTTACACCACCTGCGGACACAAAAGACTTCCAATGATGAAATGAGCCTCTTCCATAACCACAAGTCAAAGAGAAACCAGGACAGATCTCCTACATGTGCACCGGAGTTAAATATGTACAGCTCAAAACCCATTCCCATCACACGCTTTTTGGTTTGGTTTCTCGTTTTGACATTTCTTTGTGAAAGTGGGTGACTTTTTGTTACATTTTTGACATAGCTGATTGCTTCTCCATTGTAATATGTGTTGATGTTTGTGCTCCCAGAAAATGGGAACATGACAGGGTGGAAGCAGAGTGCTAAGACAGAGACACTGTCAGGCCATGGCTCTGAACAGCCGCTCATCCCGGTCTGCCACCTCCTCAGTAGCGTAACGGGGCAGAGTCGGGTGGCCAGAACCCTCCAGCTGAGCCCAGCCACCACCCACTCCCTGGCACTGGAGCGGTCAGCTAGGGTCAGCTGACCCTTCCCCCCTTCCAACAGAAACCCCTGGCCCACAAGAAGAAGTGTCCAGGCAACAAGTCTTGACCTGGTCCCTAAGCTGCTGCACCCTTGGCTTGTGCAGGTCCTGACTCTCTGAGAGACTCTCCGGAGACCCACCCTGGCTTGCCCACAGACCCCAAGCCTGGCTGACCCAACTCTGGTTTGATCTCTTGGACACCTGACCTGGCTAACCTCATGACCTCGCACTCTGCCTGGCCCTCTGCATCTCTGACTCTGTTCCTCGGACAGATCTCCTGGCCTCTGTTCAGGTCTTGGCTACTTCCCTGACCGTGGGTGACCCCCAGACCTGGCCACCCATGGCTCAGCAGGACAGACATTAAGCCTGTACCTTAAAACACTGGTGCTGTCATGATCTCCTGTGCATTGCCCAGACAAAGATTTGCATGAGAGTAACAAAGGACAGAGTTGGCTGGATATAACCGCCTATGCCAGAAAGAATATGCATACTCTGGAAAGCTTAAGCAGGGCTTGAATTGATGTTTAATTGTAGGGGAAGGAGAGCTTTTGCCTTGTTCGACTTTTGCCATTCACACAGGTCCCAAGGGCTGCAGGCACTTTCATTAGTCGAAGGCATAATGCCATTCCTCAAGGAATAAGGCGTAGTCAGTAGAGACTGTACAAAGTGGAAGATGATCACAAGGTAGGTAACAAACCTCTTGAAGGACTGACAAAAATACTAAGGATGAAGACGCAGTCACGGCGAGTCCGAATGGTAACAAGGATCAGATCTAAAGCAGAGCTAAGCCGGGGGATTTCAAGTTGGCTGTTCTGATCAGGAGATTATTAGAGGCTTGCAGGCAGCAGCTTCAGTTGCCTCCAGAGTCAGGCTGAGCGGATATCACCAATACCTATGGCTGCCTATACCTTTGCTCGGGGTAGGGGGGGAAGGCGTTTTAATCAGAGCAGTTCCTGGGCAGCTGCTCTAATTCAAACACCTCACCATCACGTATATTAAGCCCTTGTAGGTTTAAAAATGACCACAGGGCACATTACCTAAATCTTATTCGACAAGGTCTAGATAAAGCACTCCAGTGGCCATTTTTAACGTACAAAAATAAGTCAACTGGTCCCTGCTAGTTAACCACTGCCACAGACTTGTGTACTTCTGTGAATCCTTTTGCAGCACTAGAGAGCTGCAGTAGTGGTGCGTGGTGGACCAGACATGCTAGATTAGGCACGCAGCTATATGCCTACTTTGAGTACCACAGCAATAACTACATGTACAAAATAGGTAACTGTGCAAAAATTGTATATAATTGCCCATGTTCAAAAACCAGCCACGTTCTCTGGTTCACTTGGGTATCTCCGTACTGAATGGACCTATTCAAAATGTATATTAGAACTCTGAAAAACAAATCAGGATATCATCTTTATGCATTTGAAAAACATGACACGCTGTCATGGCAAATCTCCTTGTACTTTGCCCTCCTTTCTACTACAAAGTGAATTAGAGCTCTAATTGGCCATGTAGCAGCTGTGTACAGTATACACAGACAGACAGTATTTCTACGGCCATTTAAAAAATTCCTACACTGGGTTTTTTGTGCATGACCTGGCTACTAAAACCCTATGTTACATATAACAGCACATTAGGAAAGAGACACTTGGATGGCCTGGCAGGCTAGGATTTTCAAGTTTCTGCTCAGTCCAAGAACTGCTGTGCTTGCTCTGTGGTTCTTCAGAGGTTTATGGAGTCGTGTGCCTCTCCGCACCGAAGGGCAGATTTCAGCCTCGTGTCAGGTCTAGGGCTGCAGAAAGCCACTCTGGAGGTTTTAATGTTGAAACCATTCAACTCAACTGTCATTTAGGCTTAACCATGTCCAAGCAGTTAGCACTAACCTGTCGATTTGTTGAAAAGCAATAAAACAAATTGTTCCCATTAAATCAAGGTTAATTCTGCTGCTTGGTACTGTTATGAGTTATTAAAGCTACTCAAAATGCATAATGGATGTGGCATGAAAACTTAGCTAGACAGTTTGAGTAGATGATGTGCCAAGCTTATAACTTATGCCAGTACCTTATTCAGACATCCTGGGACTATGTATTATTTCACAATCACTTAAAATAATCATCTATATTATAGGAGCATCTAAGAACCACAGCCAAGGATTGCTTTCTCATTCTCTCCCCACCCCCAAATTTTAATAGGTGCTGTACAGAGAAGTATCAAGGTTGAGTTTCTGCTTACAAAGTAGAAATAATGGGGTTCTAAGCTGCATGGCCAAATAATTAGACTTTCTTTTAAAGGCATGATATGATCTCCTCTTCTCTGGGTAAACACCTACTTAATTACAATTTATTTTAAAAAATTGTTTTTTTTTCCTGTTTGCCCACATTGGCAAGTAGTGAAAAATGCAACTGCCTATAGACACATTAACAGCTCCACCATTGTTTCTTCCAGTACTACACGCCCCATATCTAAACTTCGGCATATTGGAAATCAAACGAATGCCGCCATCATGCCCCGAGACTCACTGTACTGAGCACCTGGCAGAAACACTAATGACAGACAACTGAAGGGGAAGACTGAGGTCAGTGCTTTGCCAGCTGTCTTGGTCAATTCAAGTTAGGAAATGGCATCAAGAGTTTAGGTGGACAGGGCAGAGCTGATTGCATGGAAAAGCAGACGAAAACTTCACAATCTAGAAGGGCCAAGTTTTGCTTTAAGTAACCAAACTATCCCTGCCTCCCTCCCTCCCTCTCCCCCAGTCTCTGCATTCTTGTAAATACAAGATGATCAGTGATCCTCTTCCCATTTTTGAAGAATTTTATATCCTTTTACCAGTCCCCAGGGTGGATCCAGGTGAGAGTTGGGGGGGTGGAGGGAGGAGTGCCGTTGCACCCACCTTTGATTCCTGTTCAACTAAAAATTTAAAATAAATTGTCCAACAGGTTCAGTCCTATTTCTATTTAGGTGGAGCTGAAGGAGTCAATTGATATCATGGCTCATTATTATCTACCTGTTTCCTGCTAATCTCTTCACCCCACAGGGGTTAACCACCCTCAATCTCCCACTAATCAAGCTATCCGTCTTCTACCATTATCCTATCTGTTCAGTGGGCTACATTTCTATCCTACTGCTCACATAAATTACATAAAAAGGTGCAAAGGCCAGCTTTTCATGCCCTTCCCTCACAACATGGAGTTCCTGGTGTCTGGCCCTATGAAACCATCTAGTAAACTACCACTGTTTCAAAGTGAAAACAAGTCCAATTTTCTTAACTCATCCTAATGACTTAGATTTGACACACCTGTTAGCATCCTTCTTGTCTCATGGCATAGTATCTCCAGTGCAACCTCTTACTTACACATTGATCGCTGGGACACACAATATGCCAGGATGGATTTAAGAACTGCCTTGCAATACTAAGAGTACCGCTTTTTATGCATTCTGTTTCCCAGTGGTCTTGCGTGATATATGTTCCCCATCGCTGTCCTGTTCTATGACCTGTAACTTGCCTGCTAATATTGGACGCAGAGCTTTCTCAAATGCTTTTCCAACATCTAAGTATGCAGCATCTCCTGATTTCCTCTTATCTCTTATGGCAGGAACATCCTCAAAGAGCTCCAGTAGGTTACTTAAGCATGACCTCCCTCATCTGAATCTATGCCAGGTGGCTGTAATTAAACTGTGCTTTCCATGTACTCTCTCACCCCATCACTGTTAGATGGTTTCCAAAGTTTTCCTCACTGCTCTATAATCCCTGGGACTTTCTATCACTGCACACCTAGAGCGATAAACTGAAAGACAACCAAATCCAGGTTGTAGCAGTAGGATAGCATATGGGATATTAGAGACCAGAAGTCAGTTGTTAGTTTGACCATCCTCCATGGGAACAATGTCTACTCCATGAACTTCAAAAGGGACTTCATCATTACTACTGACCTTCTGGAAGGCTTTCAGGTACTAGAGGAACAGGCGACCGTATAGAGGTCTCAGATAGATGCATCAGAACAGGTTTTATGAAGAAGGATTAACTAAGATGAATGAACCGAGATCGGGGAAATGTGATCCTGTCTCTTTCTTAAATCATACAAGAAAAATGGGATTCCATTAATGCATTTTCCAT